>NC_142100.1:14527500-17027500 GCF_054644295.1 Miniopterus natalensis
TTAGCTAGAAAAACCCGAGTGCCCCCTCCCCCAGGGCCCCAGGCAAAGCTGGAGCTTCTCACTGCTTCTCAACCTCTTCTCCTTGCTCAACAGGTGAAATGAAGGATCACGTATCCCTTTCCGGATCTCTATAGAGTCTGAGGCTCAGCAACATTTATTGCCACATCTAGAAGCAGAGATATTGGGATGCAACAGCTACAGGGCGTCGCCCTCCCTTCGCAACCCCCTCAGGAGAATCTCATGGGAAACACCCTTAAGGCTTCCTACAGGTCAGGGTCAACCACAGCAAGTACCTTCCCCAACTCCGGACAACACTGCCCCCTGGTGGACTCCGATGATTCAAACCCCAGAAGGCAAATCAGTGGGAATGGAAAAATCGGCTCTGTTCACTTCTCCTCGCCTTTGTCACTGCCATCCAGCTCAGTACCAGGTCTCTAGATATCTCATATCCACCTGAGCTCATTGATCTTTGTATCCCTCTTTGTTTAAAATGGAGTGTCACCTGCCACTCAGGTAATCCAGACACTCCCATTAGGACCACATGCTTGTCCCTAAGCAGCCTTGTCACAGGGTTAGTGCTCCTGAGGCACTTCTTGGCCCTCTAATGAGGAAACATTAGATGTGCTATGAAATCAATTCCAGAAGCAAAAATGGGATCAAGGGAAGACAGAGTGACTTCCCACAATGTTGAAAGTCACTGTTCCCATGCAGGAGCGAGAATTCAGGAGAACTGATTACCACGGAGTAGAGACCAGCAGGAAGCGGGGTTCTTGTGTTTCAGATTCTGGGAGATGACAAGTCAGGATGGGCAAAGCGTCCAGCTCCAGGACTTGTCCTCAGACTGTGCCCAGCTGTCACAAGGGAAGCACAATATTCTTCATTGTGCCCCCTACATAGTCCATTGAGATGACCTCGCCTCAGAGCTATTTGACTTCTTGAGGCAAAATCTGCTTCATCCACAGAGAGATGCTCGGCCTGGTATATTTTTCTGGGAAGAGTTGGGCTTGGAGATCAGACAAATCAGGACTGATAGAACCTGGCCAGATAGAAATGGAAATGTCCTCATGAAATGACTGGAAGATCTATGGTTCACAATGCTCTGAGCAAACGACTTTAGAGTCGTCCTCATACCACACACAGCACAGACATTCTGAAGATCAAAGAGGGGTGACACCCTGGTCAAGGGAGGGCAGAGATTAATGGCAGCCTGGGGACTGGGGAGAGGAAATGGGATGTGGGAGGAGGTGACGATTTTCTATTTGATACAGTTGTTTCAGGGCAGGTGCTCTGAGCATTTATGTGCTCCTCTCCTGTCAGTTAGATAATAACGTGTTCAGTGTGACGTCACAGTGCAATGGCAGTAATCAATGACCTGTTCAGAAAGGCATCAGCTGGACCTGTGGATCAAGCAGACTGGACCCTTGTCTCCTGGAAAACCATGAAGAGGGCCCCTGGGCCCATAGCATTGACCTCATCCTTCCTGCAAGAAGCCAACCTCTGATCTGCTCTGGCTTCCACTTTTCCTCGTTCCGTGTTCTGTTAGTAGCAAGAACAACTCAGAGCCCCTCTGCTGCAGGGTCCCCATTCCCATTCAAAATCCTTCTGTATATGTGTGCCCACGTGAGAAGGCATGATATAGAAATACTAAGCAAGGAGGCCACCAGAGTAAGCAAAATGACAACTTGCAACTACAATTAATAACCAAAATAGCCAAGCAAATAAATGAAAATACACAAATATTTATTCCCAGGTCCATGCTTTTAGGTCAAAATGAATATAATGATTCCTTTAAAAAATTGCAAGTCAGAATATCAAAGATTAAATATCCAGAAGAGGTATAGTATAAAGAGAGTGCCACCTGACACAGACATTCTGTGCACATGTGAAAGGTGGCATGCTGTGACCCAGCTGGGGAGGGTCCACAGTGTCCCTGTTGCAGCCTGGATGACTAAAGCATGAAGGTACTGACTGGTTCCAGGGAAAGAAATCAGTTATGGGAAAATTTGAACAAATAACTTCAACGTGGAGAATTATAACAAAGATTGAACTTCCAGTAGGATGGCCCTGCACCCTGATTTGTCAGGGAGTGAAGTCCTTTCCAAGGCCTGGCATGTTCAGGGCTGCAGCGGGGAGAGTTCTTGTATCCCGGGCTAAGGAGGTCACTGCATCAGGTCTTCGAGCGCCTAAGCCCAGCTTCGTTCACTGGCCAGAGAATTCCTGGCCTGATAGTTATGTCTATTTGTACTTAGTGATTCCTTGTAACTGGGATTACAGCTGGAAATGAGTTGGATCATCACGAAAATCCCATACTTTGAGGATCCATGAGGAATGGGGGCCACATCCAACAAGTATCTTGAAGAACCAAAGAGCCATTTGGAAAGATCCCATGTGATGGGATGGCAGCTCCCATGCAGGGAGCTTATAGGAGAATCCTTCAGGTACTGAGTTGGGGGCAATTCTGAGAGCACAGGATCTCAAGTTTCCACCTCAAAACTTCCTTGCTTATGGGAAATATTAGGAGCACAACAGGAAAGAAAAGAAAGAAAGAAGAAAGGAAAAGAAAATGTCCTTTATTCTCATTCCCACTTCCTTTGTGGAGAACCGAACCCAGGTGGATCTTCCAGGCTTGGAGGCCACGGGATTTAAAGTGGGGACTCCCCGGGGGACTGCGGGAAACCTGCCCAACAGGCAGAGCGGGGGCCTCCCCTGGCTGTTACAATGAAGGGTTTCAAATGAGTGGCCTTCTGGGCCCACAAAACAAAGCAAGGAAAATAAACCAGAGAGAGTTTCTTTTGGGATTTCATGTGAGAGAGGAGAAGCCCTGAAAACAACAAATGTGCATCCTCAGAGCTTTGGGGGAGCAGAGAGGAGCAGACAGAGAATGAATTCTCCAGGCCATGGTGCCTGAGCCCCCTGCACAGGGTTGAGAAGCATCTTCAGAGCAACAGGGAGCCTGTGAGCACAGGGCAGCTTTTGGTCTCACTTCCCCATGAACTTGAGTCACTGTGCAAAGTGCTACTGCTGGTATGTGAGCAACAGTAATAATCAGCCTCGTCCTCAGCCTGGAGCCCAGAGATGGTCAGGGTGGCCGTGTTGCCAGACTTGGAGCCAGAGAAGCGCTCAGGGATTCCTGAGGGCCGTGTATTTACACCATAAATCAGGAGTTTAGGGGCTGTGCCTGGGCGTTGTTGGTACCAGGATACGAGGCTATATTTCCCAATGTCATTGCTGCTTCCAGCACAGGAGATGGTGACCGACTTTCCAAGTGTGTCAGACACGGAGGAAGGCTGAGTCAGGGGAGACTGGGCCCAGGACCCTGAAAGAGCAAAAACACACTCTGGTGAGTTCAGTGCTGGGCCCCGGGTGAGCCTGAGGGGGAGGCAAAGGATCAGCCCAGGCGCCCCATTTCCCTTCCCTGGAGGCCTCACCTGAGCCCTGAGTGAGGAGCGTGAGGAGGAGCAAAGCCCAGGCCATAGCAGAGATGCCCCAAGAGTGCTGCCTTCTGAGACCCCAACCCTGAGCCTGGCTCCCCCAGGCCTCTCTTATCCCCACCCCTGCCTCAGGGGTGGGCGTGGCCTCCATGCAAACCTGCTTCCTGCACCTGCCTCTCCTCACCCCACCCTGGCCTGACCTGGAGTCTAGATGCTCTGCATCCATGCAGAGCAGAACTAATCTGAGAGATTAAATCTCTTTGACATGGGCTTTCTAAGACTGAGCCCATGAAAGTTCCCAGAAAATGTAGTCAGGCTTCAGAGGCCCCCATCCTTCCCACTGTGGGTGTCAGGATATGGTCGGTTGGCCAAACAGTCCCTGTACTTACTCTGTAGTCTGCATGGGTGGAGGGTGAGGACAGGGTTGGGAATGGCTGGGAGTAGAAGAATCAAATTGGTTTTCTTCCCAGGCACTGAGGACAGAGCTGTGGTTGTCCACACCCATACCCCTTCCCTATCCTCAGCAGGATGGGCCCTCATCCTACCTGTCCCCTGCCTCTGCTCTGCTCCGAAGCTGAGACCTGGGGACATTTATGATCCTTCCTTGCAAAGGATTTTGAAGCAATGCACACTGGGGACATTGCACCCCAAATTCTCCCTTAAACGTATTTCCATTGGAAACAGATCTTAGGACCCCATAGAGGCCAGAGCAAAGCACAGCAATGACCTGTCCCAAATCCAGGCCCTCGCTGCCACCTGGTGGCAAACACTGGAGTGACCAACTTGGAGATGTGGCGCCAGGAAGGCAGCTGACTCAGAGCTGAAAACCCTTGCTCTGCTGCCCTCCCTGCCTCCTTCTTACTCATCCCAGCTCACTACCAGGCTCCCTGATTCTTTCTGTTAAAAAAAGAAAAGAAAAGAAATAACTGACCACAATGGACTCACTTTTGCTAAACTACATCACCAAGCCAAAACTTAATACCTAACCTAATTGCAGTTTCAGCTGCCCCAGGAGTGGAGTTTTAAACCAAGCAGCCTGGGATTTCCTGGTCAGCACTAGTGAGATAATCTGCTTGATGAGACCCCTGCCTTCCCCTGAGGGAAGGTGTCGCCGTCTGAAATAATCTACTCTTTTAACGTCTTAGTCCCACCCTCTTTCTGCCTATAAAACCCTTCCATTTTGTACAGCCCTCAGAAAGCCCTTCCAGCTGCTAGATCGGATGCTGCTCAATTCATGAATCATGTAATAAAGCCAACTAGATCTTCAAATTCACGGTGGAATGATGTTCTTTAACACTTCTAATCCCCTTTATAGTCCTTTCACTTTGTCACCAGCTTCTTCCAGAATGAAATGTGTAACCTGCCCATACCTGATGGTCCAGACCCCACCCCCAGCCCCTCAGGACCACTGGGCTTGTCTGGATGACCTTGACACAGAATCGGTGCTCCTGAGGCAGATGTCTCAGGGTTGAGGGAACAGTAGACGTGAAATAATACCAACTCCAGTAGGAAGGCTAGGTGAGATAAAGGAGATGAAGAGAAGACGGATTGCCTTCTCAAAATGATGAAAAAATATTCCATAAAGGAGAAGAGCAAATTCACTAGGATTGAAAGCAATCTAATAAACAGCAGGAGTGGAATTCCAGGGCCTGAGGGTAAGGAGAGTGGGGTTAGGATTTCTCCAAGGTTCCCAGCTCAGGGACCTGTCTTCAAGGAGTGTCCGCCTGCCTCAGGGGATAAGAAACTTTCTTTCCATTGTTGGCATTGTGCACATTGAAGCAACTTCACCTCAGAGCTGTGCCCCTTCCTGAGGCAACATCTCTTCCATCCACACAGACATGCTATGCTTTTCTAGGAAAAGATGGGTTTGGGGTACAGACTCCAAGCAGGGCTAACTTATTCTACCCAGAATGGAAACAGCAATGTCCGCTCAGGAAATGGTTAAGAGTTTTATGGAGTGTGAATATTCTGTCCAAGAACGCAAGGAAGGGTAAGGTCCTGGCCAAGGACAGAATGAGCTAAGGGCAAGATCTAGGGACTGGGGAGAAAGCGGTAAGAAAAACCTTGAGAAAGCAACCTTCCAAATTGCTCATGAACTCCTGGGGCCACCTCTGATGTGTGCTTGCGTGGATTGGATCCCAAAGAGCAAGGGCAGATTTCAGTACAGAATTAAGAGGTAGCCCAATGCCTAGTTCCCACATGGACCACTTAGTGGTGCACATTGGTTGTAGATCCACATAATGCTGCCAAGATTTAAAATTGAGCTGACATTTAAACCCCATCCACAGATGGCTGGATGGAACTTGTTGGCCAAACCCAATTGGCAGGTTACCTTCTAAAATAAAAAGTCCACATAACGTTTAAACAAGATCCACTGTTTTCACAGCATAATATAAAATAGGTGCAGAATAGAATCCTAAGTTACTGGACATATAAAGAAAGGCATAACCTCAATTGCAGGGAAAGACAATCAGTGGCTGATAACCACGGTGACTCAGATGTAATTACTTGAGAAAAGACTGAAAAATAAGCTGTTATTACCAAAATGACCTACGTATAGAAAACCCTCTCGAAATGAGTGAAAGAAAGTGTCACGAAAGAAATAGAAGGTAATAAAGACAACAAATGGAACTATTAAAAGTGATAACTGCACTAGGTGGTATGAATGGCATTTTTCCATTGCAGATAATCTTCTATAACTATAAAGGCATAGCTTTTTGATAGAAATTATTCAAAATAAAACCATCCTGGTTTGCCCAAGAATGAGGCCATTGCCTGGGGGGGACACTTTAGAGTGTTAAAACTGGAAAAGTTCTAGAACTGGGAAGACAGAGTCACCCTCTCAGGCATTCTGAAATTTAAGCCTATTTTCAAAGGAGTTAAGCAAAATCTTGCATAGATAGTTAGGTGTGTGTACCTAGGTTTTCATTGTAAGTGAGAATCAGGTAGAAACCTGGTTGATTCACCATGGAAACTGGACACACATGAAGATCCCAGAAGAACTGAGGACAGCCTGGTATTTCTTCTCTTGTGGAACAAAGAACTCATTTTAAAAAGAGCCCATTCTAATGGGGAGACAATCCACATACAGAGCAACATCCAGGACAGTGGTTCAGGCACCTGGGGGGTGGGGGTGGCTAAGGGCAGAGATCTTAGACCACAGAGCTCTTACTCCACTTCTCCAAGCTCAGCTCCCAAGGGCATGGGTCAAAGATGAGAGACAATAAAGAGAAAAATATACTCTGTTTGCCCTCATTGTCCCAGCAATGTCTTCAGATATTCCCTCAGGTGCTGTTGCTTTGGGAACAGACCCACCCCGGGGAACTATCCTGACCAGAGCATGGTGGCCGCAGAGTTGAATCTGACAGTCATTTCTGGAGAACTGAATCCATCGAGGGCGGTGAGTAGCTCTGTGGAGTGGAGGAATTTAAGGTCCGGTTTCCCTGAGAACAGCAGGAGGCGCACAAAGCAGGTGTGTGCTTCTCCCTCTGCCCCTAACAATCAAGAGATAGGTTTATCTCTGGGGACACTTTACACAGGGCAAGAGGAAGCTGTCATGATACCCAGAAAATTCATGGGTGTTTTTCTTTTGAACTTCATGGCAGGAGAGAAGAGATGAGAGGAAAGTGAACTCTAGGCCATGCTTCCTGAGCCCTCTGCTCAGGGTGGAGAAGCATCTTCAGAGCAACCAGGGAGCCTGTGAGCCCAGGACAGCTTTTGGTCTCACTTCCCCATGAACTTGTACCACTGTGGTAAGTGTTACTGCCCACGTATGAGAAACAGTGATAATCAGCCTCGTCGTCACCCTGGAGCCCAGAGATGATCAGGGTGGCCGTGTTGCCAGACTTGAAGCCAGAGAAGCGCTCAGGGATCCCTGAGGGCCGAGTATTTACATGGTGAATCAGGAGTTTGGGGGCTGCGCCCGGGCGCTGTTGGTACCAGGAGACATAATTATAACGCCCAATGTCATTGCTGCTTCCAGCACAGGAGATGGTGACCGACTCTCCCAGATTCCTAGACAATGATGGAAGCTGAGTCAGGGCAGGCTGGGCCCAGGATTCTGGAAAGAGCAAAAACACACTGTGGTAAGTTTAGTGCTGGGCTCAGGTGAGCCTAAAAGAGGAGACAAAGGATCAGCCCAGATGTCCTTGTGGTCCCTTCCCCGGTGGCCTCACCTGAGCCCTGAGTGAGGAGCGTGAGGAGGAGCAGAGCCCAGGCCATAGCAGAGATGCCCCAAGAGTGCTGCCTTCTGAGACCCCAACCCTGAGCCTGGCTCCCCCAGGCCTCTCTTATCCCCACCCCTGCCTCAGAGGAGGGAGGGGACTCCATGCAAATCTGCCTCCTGCACCTGCCTCTCCCTACCCCCCCTGAAGACCTGGTGCTTGAGTCTAGATACCCTGCACGCTGGGCAGAGAGCTGGGCTGAGGGATTAAAAGTCTTTGATCTGTATTTTCTGAGTCAGGATAGGCTGAGCCCATGACAGTGCCTAGGAAATGGAGACAATCTTGGATGTCCCTTTCTTCCTATTGCAAGGGTCACCGTGGTTCCTGACTAAGGAATCTTAGGACTTCCACTTCTTGCTCTGAGGGATGCAGGTGAGGACAGGGTCCGAGGCAGGCTGGAAGAGATTCAGTTGCTTAGTTTCTAGGGACCACAGGCAAAGCTGTGGACTTCTCATTCTTCAAACCTCCCTGGTTCTTCTCATAGGATGGGTTTTTTATGCACTGATCTGTCCCTTGCCTGGGCACTGGTCCTGAGGCTGAGCCCTGGGGTGCATCTATTGGACTTTGTATAAAGAACTTATTGGAAGCCCTGGCAGGGTATTTCAGTTGGTTAGCATGTTGTCCCAATACTCCAAGGTTGCAGATTCAGTCTCCAGTCAGGGCACATACAAGGAGCAACCAATGAATGCAATGAATGTGGGTGGAATTGAGTGAATATACCACTGTTAGTTCTCTTTCTAAACCCACTAAAATTAGATTGAGCATTATTGCCATGTGTCAGAGTTTCATGTAGGAGACCAAAAAACAGAGAAAAAAATGACAACACAAACTTGAAAGCCAGGCTGCATGTTGACAAGTGGTAACTGACTTAGACCTGACAGAGCCCAGTCTCAAGTCTGCAAAGGTTCCAACCTCAAATGCCATATTTTATTCTCAATCAGCTGTATGGAAGTGATGAGCTGAGATAAATGACAGATTAGAAGAAGTGGAAACTATTACAGAAGCAGGTGGGTGTCCGAATCCTCTCTCCCTCCTACTAGTGAGGCTGGTAGACCGCTGCCCACCAGCCCCTCCCTGCACAAGTTTGTCCTTGGCAGAGGTGGAACACACTTCTCCGGATGAGAGGCCAGGCGGAGTTGAGTCTGAGGGTATCGTGACGAGAACCCTGTGCGCCTCATGAATATTGTTTCCTCTGCCCACCGTGTTCCAATGCTCATCTCCCACTCATGCCTTTCCCCACTGGGCAATACATGGAAAGAGGCATCGATGTGGAAGCTGACATATCCAAGGTGCAAACGGCTCTGGCATCCTGTAATGTTTGGGAGTGTGTGGCCTGGATTCTTATTTGTACTTTCTTGTCTGTGCCAAACTTGTCTTCACATGAGCCACTGCCCATGTCCCAACCAGCCAAGATTAATGTCTTCTGTTCCTCCCAGAGAGTGCTTCAGACTACCCCTGGAGTCCAGGCTTAAAACTAGGCAACAGAAAATGTGCAGCCCCTAACCCCCCGCCAATATTCCTACTAGAGAGCCAAGACCTGGCTCACATCTAGCAAGACCAGACCCAACTCTAGGATCCCCTCTCTTTCCTCCGGGGCCGTGTCTGTCCTCTTTGGGAGAGGCTCCAATAAATCTGGGGGGAGCTCTGCCCAAGACTGAACTTGAGCCTCTGTTGGGGTGAATCCACCCTGGAGCCTCGCCTGATGGATGCATTGTCCTTTCCTCACTCAGCTGGTTTGTATCTTATCCTCACTGTTTCAAAACTACGTTGCTTGTGGGTGCAGTTCCAGGAAGATACAGGGATGGAAAGACAAGTGAAGCAGTAGAAGGATTAACACCGAAGTCAGCACAGTGGCTCTTTGGGGAGCGGGATAGACGGATATGCTTTGGGTGGGTAGATCTAGCCGTGGGTAGATGTGATGTCACCTTATTAGTCCTGCTTAAATTGTGAATGTTCATCTCACACACTCTTCTTTGGGAATGATGCATTTTATAATAGAAGGAATTTAGAAAAATAAACTGAAATATACCTGAATTCTTTTCCTTTCCTCAGCTCCATAGACAAAGCCTCAGAGCAAATGCAGACAAGGACTAAATTTTTATGACAAACCACAAGTAGAAGATGAAAAACCTGTCCTGTTAGCCTTTTGGAGGTGGTAGAAAGTTGCCTAGAACGTTCGACAAAGACGCTGGAAGAGAGAAAGAAAGAGCCAGTACAAGGATGAAGCCCCCTTGTTCAGTTGATGAGGTTGAGGCCCAGGCCCCTCCCTGGCCTCTCCAGTTCATCCAGGACATGTTCAAAAATCAGTTCGAAAGAAGGAAAGATGCTCCTCAACAGGCAATCCTTAGGGCTCTAAGAATGAGAGAAAAATGAGCCTAGTCTGCCTCCTAAAGATTTCCCTGAGAATGAGTATTATATTTTTATTTCCTCATGTGAAGTGATGTGAACTTAGAGTTTTCATGCGCTAGATCCCGAAAGGACCACTCTGCCCTTGGGCTGTGACAGAAGAGAAAGATAAGGTAATAGGATTCCATCAGTTGATTAATTGATAAATAAAATGAGGTATATCCATACAATGCAATATTATTTGGCCATGATAAGGGATGAAGTCCTGGTATATGCTTTGACAAGAACTGACCTGGAAAGCGTGTTGATAAATAATAAAAATCAAACACAAAAGTCCACGTGGTATGTGAGTCCATCTGTGCGCAATGTCCAGAATGTGCAAATCCATAGAGTTGAAAGAAGAGGGAATGCAGGGTGACTGCTAATGAATGAGGTGTCACCTCGGGGGGAATTATAGAGGGCAATGGATGAGCGTGCTTGTGAATATAATAAAAACCACTAAATCATACACACTGAAATGATGTATGTTATTGAATGTAAATTCTAGAAAAAAAGATTAAAAATCGGCGCTGGTGGTGCTGAATCACTTACTCTCAAGTGATTCAGAAAATGTATGTTATGTGCTTGCATGTGTTATGTATGTAGATCTCTGTATGTGTATATACCTATACTTATACACATACATAAAAATATATATGCTGAGACAGATGAAAAAATAAGGAAATATAATGAAAAGCAAATATGGTATACAGTGTTACAAACTAGTGAATCAGGGAAAAGGTTATATAGGATTTCTTTATATTATCTTTAAATTTTTGTTTAAGTTTGCAATTATTTAAAATTAAAATAATAACAAAGGATAAATCAATGAAAGCCTGTGTTGAAGAGTGAAGGGACTTGAGTGAGTTCAAAGGAGGTTTTGGTCTCACTTCCCCATGAACTTGAGTCACTGTGCACAGTGTTAGGACTCCTATATGAGCTACAGTAATAATCGGCCTCGTCGTCAGCCTGGAGCCCAGAGATGGTCAGGGTGGCCGTGTTGCCAGACTTGGAGCCAGAGAAGCGCTCAGGGATTCCTGAGGGCCGTGTATTTACATAATAAATCAGGAGTTTAGGGGCTGTGCCTGGGCGCTGTTGGTACCAGGAGACATAACTATATCCCCCAATGTCATTGCTGCTTCCAGCACAGGAGATGGTGACCGACTTTCCAAGTGAGTCAGACACGGAGGAAGGCTGAGTCAGGGGAGACTGGGCCCAGGACCCTGAAAGAGCAAAAACACACTCAGTTGAGTTCAGTGCTGGGCCCCGGGTGAGCCTGAGGGGGAGGCAAAGGATCAGCCCAGGCGCCCCATTTCCCTTCCCTGGAGGCCTCACCTGAGCCCTGAGTGAGGAGCGTGAGGAGGAGCAGAGCCCAGGCCATAGCAGAGATGCCCCAAGAGTGCTGCCTTCTGAGACCCCAACCCTGAGCCTGGCTCCCCCAGGCCTCTCTTATCCCCACCCCTGCCTCAGGGGTGGGCGTGGCCTCCATGCAAATCTGCTTCCTGCACCTGCCTCTCCTCACCCCACCCTGACCTCACCCTTGACCTCCCTGCTGCTGCACCACACACAGCAGAGCTCACCTGAGAGAATGACAATTGTTTGACAGGAGTCTCACTCAGGACACGCTGAGACCATTCATAGGTGCCTAGGAGCTGGAGCCAACCCTGGGTGTCCCTGTGCTCCTATTGTGGGGATCAAGGTGGTCCTCTGCTGAGGAATACAGGGACTTCCCCTCCGAGATGCTGGACGAGGCTGAGGACAGGGTCTGAGCTTAGCTAGAAAAACCCGAGTGCCCCGTCCCCCAGGGCCCCAGGCAAAGCTGGAGCGTCTCACTCCTTAACCTGTTCTCCTTGCTCAACAGGTGAAATGAAGGATCACGTACCCCTTGCCCCAATCTCTATAGAGTCTGAGGCTCAGCAACATTTATTGCCACATCTAGAAGCAGAGATATTGGGATGCAACAGCTACAGGGCATCGCCCTCCCTTCCCAATCCCCTCAGGAGAATCTCATGGGAAACACCCTTAAGGCTTCCTACAGGTCAGGGTCAACCACAGCAAGTACCTTCCCCAACTTCAGACAACGCTGCCCCCTGGTGGCCTCAGATGATTCAACCCCAGAAAGCCACTCAGTGGGAATGGGAAAATCAGCTCTGATCTCTTGTCCTTGCCTTTGTCACTGCCATCCAGCTCAGTACCAGGTCCCTAGGTATCTCTTACATCCACCTGAGCTCATTGATCTTTGTATCCCTCTTTGTTTAAAATGGAGTGTCACCTGCCGCTCAGGTAATCCAGACCCTCCCATTAGGACCACATGCTTGTCCCTAAGCAGCCTTGTCACAGGGTTAGTGCTCCTGAGACAGTTCTTGGCCCTCTAATGAGGAACATTAGATGTGCTATGAAATCAATTGCAGAAGTAAAAATGGGATCAAGGGAAGACAGAGTGACTTCCCACAATGTTGAAAGTCACTGTTCCCATGAAGGAGCGAGAATTCAGGAGGACTGATTACCACCGAGTGGAGACCAGCAGGGGTTCTTGTATTTTAGATTCTGGGAGATGACAAGTCAGGATGGGCAAAGCGTCCAGCTCCAGGACTTGTCCTCAGAGTGTCCCCAGCTGTCACAAGGGAAGCACAATATTCTTCATTGTGCCCCCTACATAGTCCATTGAGATGACCTCACCTCAGAGCTACATGACTTCTTGAGGCAAAATCTGCTTCATCCACAGAGAGATGCTCGGCCTGGTATATTTTTCTGGAAAGAGTTGGGCTTGGAGATCAGACAAATCAGGACTGATAGAACCTGGCCAGATAGAAATGGAAATGTCCTCATGAAATGACTGGAAGATCTATGGTTCACAATGCTCTGAGCAAACGACTTTAGAGTCATCCTTCATACCACACACAGCACAGACATTCTGAAGATCAAAGAGAGGTGACACCCTGGTCAAGGGAGGGCAGAGATTAATGGCAGCCTGGGGACTGGGGAGAGGAAATGGGATGTGGGAGGAGGTGACGATTTTCTATTTGATACAGTTGTTTCAGGGCAGGTGCTCTGAGCATTTATGGGCTCGTCTTCTGCCTGTTAGATAATAACTTATTTAGTGTGAAGTAACAGTGCAATGGCAGTAATCAATGACCTGTTCAGAAGGGCATCAGCTGGACCTGTGGATCAAGCAGACTGGACCCTTGTCTCCTGGAAAACCATGGAGAGGCCTCCTGGGCCCATAACACTGACCTCATCCTTCCTGCAAGAAGCCAACCTCTGATCTGCTCTGGCTTCCACCTTTCCTCGTCCCGTGTTCTGTTAGTAGCAGGAACAACTCAGAGCCCCCCTGCTGCAGGGTCCCCATTCCCATTCAAAATCCTTCTGTATATGTGTGCCCACGTGAGAAGGCGTGATGTAGAAATACTAATCAAGGCGGCCACCACAGTAAGCAAAATGACAACTTGCAACTACAATTAATTACCAAAAAAGCCAAGCAAATAAATTGAAATACACAAATATTTATTCCCAGGTCCATGCTTTTAGGTCAAAATGAATATAATGATTCCTTTAAAAAATTGAAAGTAAGAAAATCAAAGATTAAATATCCAGGAGAGGTACAGTATAAAGATAGTGCCACCTGACACAGAGATTCTGTGCACATGTGAAAGGTCCCATGCTGTGACCCAGCTGGGGAGGGTCCACAGTGTCCCTGTTGCAGCCTGGATGATTAAAGCATGAAGGTACTGACTGGTTCCAGGGAAAGAAATCAGTTACGGGAATTTTTGAACAAATAACATCAACGTGGAGAATTATAACAAAGATTGAACTTCCTGTAGGATGGCCCTGCACCCTGATTTGTCAGGGAGTGAAGTCCTTTCCAAGGCCTGGCATGTTCAGGGCTGCAGCGGGGAGAGTTCTTGTATCCCGGGCTAAGGAGGTCACTGCACCAGGTCTTATAACACCTAAGCCCAGCTTCGTTCACTGGTCAGAGAATTCCTGGCCTGTATTTGTACTTAGTGATTCCTTGTAACTGGGATTACAGGTGGAAATGACTTGGATCTTCATGAAAATCCCATACTTTGAGGATCCATGAGGAATGGGGCCACATCCAACAGGTTTCTTGAAGAACCAAAGAGCCATTTGGAAAGATCCCATGTGATGGGATGGCAGCTCCCATGCAGGGCGCTTCCAGGAGACTCCTTCAGGTACTGAGTTGGGGGCAATTCTGAGAGCATAGGATCTCAAGTTTCAACCTCAAAACTTCCTTGCTTATGGGAAATATTAGGAGCACAACAGGAAAGAAAAGAAAAAAGAAAAGAATATGTCCTTTATTCTCATTCCCACCTCATTTGTGGAGAACCGAACCCAGGTGGATCTTCCAGGCGTGGAGGCCACGGGATTTAAAGTGGGGACTTCCCAGGGGACTGTGGGAAATCTGCCCAACAGGCAGAGCAGGGGCCTCCCCGTGGCTGCTACAATGAAGGGTTTCGAATGAGTGGCCTTCTGGATCCACAATACAAAGCAAGGACAATAAACCAGAGAGAGTTTCTTTTGGGATTTCATGTGGGAGAGGAGAAGCCCTGAAAACAACAAAAGTGCATCCTCAAAGCTTTGGGGAGGAGAGAGGAGCAGACAGAGATTGAATTCTCCAGGCCATGGTGCCTGAGCCCCCTGCACAGGGTTGAGAAACATCTTCAGAGCAACAGTGAGCACAGGGCAGCTTTTGGTCTCACTTCCCCATGAACTTGAGTCACTGTGCAGAGTGTTACCACTCCTATATGAGCAACAGTAATAATCGGCCTCGTCGTCAGCCTGGAGCCCAGAGATGGTCAGGGTGGCCGTGTTGCCAGACTTGGAGCCAGAGAAGCGCTCAGGGATTCCTGAGGGCCGTTTATTTACCTCATAAATCAGGAGTTTAGGGGCTGTGCCTGGGCGCTGTTGGTACCAGGATACACGGTTATATCCCCCAATGTCATTGCTGCTTCCAGCACAGGAGATGGTGACTGACTTTCCAAGTGTGTCAGACACGGAGGAAGGCTGAGTCAGGGGAGACTGGGCCCAGGACCCTGAAAGAGCAAAAACACACTCAGGTGAGTTCAGTGCTGGGCCCCGGGTGAGCCTGAGGGGGAGGCAAAGGATCAGCCCAGGCGCCCCATTTCCCTTCCCTGGAGGCCTCACCTGAGCCCTGAGTGAGGAGCGTGAGGAGGAGCAGAGCCCAGGCCATAGCAGAGATGCCCCAAGAGTGCTGCCTTCTGAGACCCCAACCCTGAGCCTGGCTCCCCCAGGCCTCTCTTATCCCCACCCCTGCCTCAGGGGTGGGCGTGGCCTCCATGCAAATCTGCTTCCTGCACCTGCCTCTCCTCACCCCACCCTGGCCTGACCTGGAGTCTAGATATACCTGCAACCCTGGAAAGAAGAGCTTTCTCAAGAATTAAACTTGCCCTGGCCAGGTATCTTAGCTGGTTAGAGCTCCACCCCAATGTGCCAATGTGGGTTCTATCCCGTCATGCACGTCCAAGAATCAACCAGTGAATGCATAAGTAAGTGAAACAACAAATTGATGAATGTCTCTCTTTCCCTCCCTCACTCTCTCCCCCTCTGTCTAAAATCAATAAATAAAATTTTAAAAAAAGAAGCAAACTCTTTAACATGTTCTAAGTAAGATCAGGCTGAGCTCAGGACAGCGTGCAGAAATGAAGCCAGCCCGGGGGATACCTACCTTTTCTGTTGTGGGAGTCATGGTGGTTCCGGGGTGAGACATCCCAGGACTTCCCCTCTGAGTTTTATGGGCAGAGGTGAGGACAGGGTCCCAGGCTGGCTACAAAGATCCAATTGCTCCATTTCTCAGGTGTTGATGGCAGAGCTGGGGACTGCATATTGCCCTCAACTCCTTATTTCCCTTAATTAGGATGGTCCTCCACATGGCTCCATCCTGTCTCTTCAGTGATTTGAGACTGAAGCCCAATGCTGAGCCCTTAGACATATTAGCCATTTTAAAATATGATTTATTGGGCACAACTGTTTTGGGACACAAGGGGCTCAGAGGGAAGCAGTGCTTCAAAGTTCAGCCTGGGATAGCATAAACCATAGCAAATATGTTCCCCAGGCCCTTGCTGCCCCCTGGTGGCCTAAGGTGGTGCATCCCAAGCACCCTGGAAAGCAGCTGAGTGGGAGCAGGAAATCGCCGTTTGCTTCCTTCTCACCTTCTGTCCTTCCCCGTTCAGCTCAGTACCAGGCCCCCTGATCCCTCCTATTTCCCTCTAAGCCCATTCCCCTTTACTTTCCCTTTACTAGTCCATTAACTTCCTCTAGAATGGAATGTGTCACCTGCCACACCAGAGGCGCAGATGCTCATCTCAGGACTATTTAGCATGTCCCACCATAGACTTGGTGCAAAGTTATTGCTTGTGAAGCAGCTCTTGGCTCAAGGCTGAGCAAACATTAAATAAAACCAACTTAAATAAGAAGACTGGATGAGAAACATGGAGCCTTGGTTGTTTAAAACCACAGTATTTGTGGCAATTTGTGACATAGCAACAGAAAATTAATGCCCGGATCATCTGGGTCACTTTGGTTTGACCCAGGTGGGGACAAGGTAAGAGGGAGACCTGGGCCGCCGAGTACAGGAATACGTGAACCCACACTGAGGTACAGTGGGACATCTTAGGTTGAGGTGGCCCTGTGCTGAGGTGAACTGAGCACACTGCTCTTCCCCCCATTTTGCCACTGAAGGGAGAGAGTGAATTCCCATTCCAAGGCCACCACACAGAGGAAAAAAGGAGCTTTTATTTTCATTTTTCAAAAGCATATGCCCTGGGAGACTATTTCTCTTTCCCACATCTTAAAAAAGAGTACCAGGAATTGCATGGGATCCCATTCCTAAGGCACTTACACCCCTGGAGCGATGAGCAGAAAGGACACCAGACACCACAGTCTGACTGCCTGGCTGGCGTGGAGCTCCAGACACTGAGGGCCCACAGCAGGTTTTGTCTCAGTTCCTCGTGGACTTGGAGAACCGTAAGTAAAAGTCATGACTGTCCCAGGACAGTCAGTGATAATCAGCCTCTTCCTCAGGCTGGAGTCCAGAGGTAGTCAATGAGGCTATGTCGCCAGACCTGGAGCCTGAGAATTAAGCTGCAAGCCCTGAGGACAGAGAACTGACAACATCAATCAGGAGTGTGGGGGTAGTTCCCAGACATAGTTGGTACCAGGAGAAGGGTTATAAATTCCCATGTGGCTGCTTTTTCCAGTGCAGGAGACCGTGGCAGTTCGCCTCAGACACTCAGAAGCTGGGTCGGGGCAGGCTGGGCCCAGGACCTGGAAAAAAGGGAGAAATACAGAGAGGGATGACTCAGGTGAACTTGGAAGGGACAGAGAGAAGAATCAGTCCAGGAACCCACATCACCTCTTCCCTGGGGACTGTCACCTGTGCTGAGTGAGGAGCAAGAGGGGAGTGGAACCCAGGCCATGGTGGAGACATCTCAGAGCTCTGCCTCCTGAAACTCTGGCACTTGTAAAGGACACTCAAGCCCTTCTTGTCCCTCCCCAGGTTCTAAGGTGCAGGAGGGAACTCATGCAAATTTGCTCCTGAGTTTTGAGGATTCTAAGTTCTTTCGTTCCACAGTCTGAGGCTTAGCACCCAGGAGAGCATGTAGACACCCTGTCCCAGGCAGGACTAGTGGGGCAGCCTAAGTTTTCTTCCTAAGAAGTTGCTTTGAAGCTGGTCCAAGGTTCTGGAGCTCTGGAAGCACCACCTGTTAGTGAGCAGCTGGCCTTCTGGTGCGTTCTGCTCTCCACACACCTAGCCTCTTTCCCAACCCTTACACACCTGGGGAGGGTCCTACCCTCTGCAAGCCCAGTCTCTCAGAGGCCTGAATCTGGGATGAAAGGATGCTGCCTGCTGCCTGAGCATTCCTGCCTTTCCTTCTGGGCTCATTCATAGCTACCCCAAAAGAATTTTCAAAAGTGGTGTTTCACCCACATCAGGACACACAGCCTAGGGAGCGCACACCAGCCACCGTGATTCTCTCCAAGACCTTTCACATCAGCTTAATCCTGCAGCAGACTGGGGGGCCAGAGGCCATTTCTGGCGCATGTTATTAAATCAGAAGCCAACTGTGCACTGGGTGTCATGGAAGCACAACTCAGAGAAGCCCCACTCTGGGGGCAAGGAGCCCCACGCCAGGACTCCACAGCCCCAAATTCCTTCCTGATTCGTCCACTCTGCTTTGGACCAGTGGCTTGTCCTTTCTCACCTCAGTCTGCCTGCCTTTGAACAAAACTTAAGACAGCATTAAAGTTCACAGCACACTTTAATGAGTCTCACTAGAAAATCAAAAGGCTAAGTTTCCATTAATTGGTAAGCACTCTGTGACTTTTATCCCAAGTCAAGCATGGTTAGGCTGAGAATCCAGGTTTTTTCTCCTTCAGGCTTACTTTAGGTGATCATAGAAAAATGTCTTTTCCTCTTTCAGTTCATCTCTCTCTCGCCCTCTCAGGTCAGCTGAGACCCGGCCTCTCTCAGCTGCGCACACACACAAATACTCCTTCAAAAGCATCCCCCCTCCCTTTCTTCTCTCTCTGAAGGTTTTTAAAGTCTCCATGGTGATCACTATAATGCAGTGCAGGTGGAATGAATTTTTTAATATTTCCAAGATGAAAATAGCTCTATTTTCATCACTAGCCAAGGAAAAACAATTATGATAGAAAACGTTTAAAAAATACAGGAAAGTATTTTACGATAACCAGCATTATCATTTTAGTGACCATCTTTTGGACATGTTGACCTGTTTATCTAAGCTGTTCACAAATATGAATTACATATATCCCAGGAGGGTGGTGCCCTGGAACTTTCAGTCCCTCTCCCATATCCAGGCCCAGGAATATGATAAACATTGTGAAGCATTACTTGAAGCAATGAAATAAGTGAATGTTATATTCCATGTTTATATTTTATAATGTTATATTCCAATGGTATAGTTCATGTTTAATTTTACATGAAAAGGGTTGCATTATATAACCAGTCTGGTGACCTGCATTTTGCTTTCAAATATTACAGCGCTCATCTTTTTAGTGTCTCTATCTCAGCGAGTATGACAAGCAGCCAGAGCATGAAAATAAGGACGGCTAATCTTCAAATGGATTCCCTTTTCATTTCACATCCCACAGGCACATCCGCTGCTTCCCTCCCTGTCACTCTCACCACCCTCCCCTCTGCCCCAGTCTCTTTTACCTTCTCAAGTTGGCCAAGCACTTTCCTCTCTCAGGATTTGTGTGGCCTGTCCTCAGGCCCAGAACAGGATCCTCTCAAGCCCCCCAGTGGCTGCTTCTTGCTCAGGCCTCAGACAGGAGTCTGCCTGCCTTTGGAGCTTTCCATACCAGCCCCTTTCTATTCTTCAGAGAATTAATTCCAAGTCGCCGCTTTAAGACAGTTGTTTTCTTGGGGTTTTTTCGTGGGTTTCTTTTTTTCTATTTTTCACCCTAAACCTTGTGACAGAGAGACTGTGTGTATCTCTGAGCGTTGCATTAGCAGCCACTCAAGGACAAATATTTACAGAATGAGTCTAGAGGAAAGGAGGGAGAGGAAGGCTGAACCTCCAGTTCCAAGGTAAAAAAAACTGAGTTTTAATCAGCTCTGTTCTAGGTGACAGTCTCAGATCCACTGAGGATCAATGCAATGACCTCATGTGTACTCATTCGTTCATTCATTCATTCATTCATCTATGTAGCTGGAAATCTTAAACTCTGCTAGTTCATAGTCAGGGGGGATGTGTCTGGAGGAATGGCAGGGTAGAGCCACAAAAAATATCCAGCTTTGCCACCCTGCCTGTTACTCTCAGCCACCACGGCCTTCCTATAGCCTGTGGCAAAGAGATTCAGGGTCACTTGGATGAGAGGGACACAGTGCCCACTGCCCACTACCCCTTTCAGAAAAAAAAATCTCACAGTTTGAGAAGGCTGAATATTTCCCAGGTCTGAGAGAGGTAGCTGATTTCGAAAGACCCCAAGGAGACCCCTCAGGCGTCCGCTCGAATGACAAGACGGGGCTGGGGCCTCCGCTTTGCGCGTAACCTCCCCCTCGCTCCTCACCCGGGAAGGAGGCCTCCAGAAGCCCCACTTTTCTCCCCTAACAACACTAGCGAAAAGGGGGCACCAAAGCCTGACCCGCGGAGGATTCCGGGCCCGGGTGCCCCTGGTGGCCCTCCCGAGAGCCCGTACGGGTGCCCCCTGGTGGCCCTCCCGAGAGCCCGGGGGTACGGGCGCAGCGCCGGGAGGTGGCGCCCGCTCCCTGCTCAGGAGCCTCCCGCCCGCATTTTCAGTTTTCAGGCCCAGCTGTGGCTTCGTCCAGAGGCATTTGTTGGTGAGGAGAGAAATCCGCCTCGAGGATCGGGGGAGGCGAGGAGAGCGAAGGCCGGAGCGGGGTCTGGGGCTTAAAAGGCTCCGGGGAACCAGCCCCGAGGGGGCGGCGGAGAGCAGCTCCCGCCCAGAGAGGGCCGCCTCCCGGACTGTGGCCGGCTCCCCTCTGCCCCAGGGGTTACGACGATGGTCCGCTCCAGGGAGCAAGGACATTGGCCTAGCCAAGGGCAGGGACATCTTTTCTAGACGGGCGGGGGGGCTCGCTCAGGGAACCCAGGAGGTGACTCTGGCTCCCCACACCCCGCAGAGGGAAAGGGGCAGAGGGAAGGGTGCGAAACACAGACCCGGGGTGGAGGGGGCGGGGTAAGTTGGGAGTAGGGATGCTCCGGGCCTCCCTCTTCTCCCAACCCCATCCCCACCCCATCCCTACCCCCCTCCTCATCCCCATCCCTACCCCCCTCCTCATCCCCACCCCACCCCCCTCCTCATCCCCACCCCACCCCCCTCCTCATCCCCACCCCCTCCTCATCCCCACCCCACCCCCCTCCTCATCCCCATCCCACGCCCCTCCTCATCCCCACCCCACCCCCCTCCTCATCCCCACCCCACCCCCCTCCTCATCCCCACCCCACCCCCCTCCTCATCCCCACCCCACCCCCCTCCTCATCCCCACCCCACCCCCCTCCTCATCCCCACCCCACCCCCCTCCTCATCCCCACCCCACCCCCCTCCTCATCCCCACCCCACCCCCCTCCTCATCCCCACCCCACCCCCCTCCTCATCCCCACCCCCTCCTCATCCCCACCCCACCCCCCTCCTCATCCCCACCCCACCCCCCTCCTCATCCCCACCACACGCCATCCCCACCCTACGCCATCCCACCCCATCCCCCCATCCCCCCAGATCCCCAAACAGCACCCCCAACCTCCCTGACACCCCTTGCACAGCCCGTTGGGCATGGCCACCGGTGCCATCTCTGCCCCCCTCCTCTCCCAGCCAGTTAAAACAAGCCCCTTCTGGGCTCCCTGGGCGGCCCAGTGCGTGATCTCAGGGTCTCGCGAGAAGGAACCAGAAGGCAGGATGGGTCAGGGCCTGCTGTTTCCGGGGGAACCCCGGAAGCCTCGGAGGCGGCTTCCGCCTCTCTCCCTCCCGCGGGGGACCACGTGGCGAGGAGCGCGCTGGGAGGAGCGCGGTGTGTGGAAAGCGTAAGTTCGAACCCTCGTTTGTTGAGTGTTTTCTTCAAGAAATCTCTTTCCAATCCCAAGAAAGTTGGAGCAGGTTCGTGGGTCCCCGAGTGTGTGTCGTGGGAAACTGCAGACATGCGGGTTGTCAGCACCGTGGGTCTCTCCAAAGTGCCCGAGTGGGCCTCGCGGGCGAAGTGCAAGGCCTGCGTGGGTGGGTGCCCATCAGACCTGTGCGTGCTCCTCACAAGCAGGGCCCTGAGCGCCTACATCACGTTACCCTAGTCCACAGGCTCTTTAAAATATTTTCCTTGGACAAGTTGGATCCACAGTTTCCTCATCGGAGCCCTATGTGGAGATCCATTACTCCACTTGCTTAATTTCCCCCTGGCTCAGTTCTTCCAAAGCCTTAGACGTGGAAGAGAGAAATGCTCCCACGCAGTCAGTCCCCTTAAAAGGGCCAAACGGGATCCGCACAGAGATGAAATCTGATTGACATCAAACCTCCCTGCGCCCTGAGTGAGGAGCCCCTTTCTTGTGTCCGAAGGAGCCGGGGCTGAATGAGCAGCTGCCATCATTCGTCCCCTAGGACTGTCCTGGAAATTAACATGTCTCTGCTTTGCGACATAGGCCATGTAAGTCTTATCAGTTGTTGAAGCTTTTAGTGTGTCTTGTTTCCTTGCATTTTAGCCCCTCTCTGCCCCACGCTAGCATTTAGGCTGGGAAATCATTCCTTTGTGAGTTCCTGCCCCGGTGATCAAAGCTGAGAGCAGAAGCAGCAGGAAGCTAAAGGCACTGCCACTGGCTGATGAGGGAAGCCCAAATCTCTCCTGACAAAGCTGTCCCAGGGCCAGGGGGAGAGGAAAAAGTTCCTGAGAACAATGGGAGAGCCTAGATCGCCCCTGGAAATAGATGAAGGGACAAAGGCTGGACTGATGAATGCCCTCCTGAACAGGTGTGCCCCCCTGGGCCTCATCAGAGATTCCTTCCTTCCTTCCTTCCTTCCTTCCTTCCTTCCTTCCTTCCTTCCTTCCTTCCTTCCTTCCTTCCTTCCTTCCTCCCTCCCTCCCTCCCTCCCTCCCTCCCTCCCTCCCTCCCTCCCTCCCTCCCTCCCTCCCTCCCTCCTTATTTTGTTAATCCTCACCAGAGGATGCTTTTTCCATTGATTTTTTTTTTTTTTTGAGAGTGGGAGGGAGGGAGGGAGAGAGAGAGTAACATGGATGTGTCTGAGACACGTCGATAGGGTTACTGCCAGCACACCGCACCCCCCCCCCCCAACCGGGTTGAGGATTGAACCTGCAATCCAGATATGCACCCTTGATGGGAATAGGACCCCAGACCCTTCTGGTGCATGGGCTGATGCTCTAACCACTGAGCACACGAGCCAGGGCAGAATCCACTTTTCATGTAGCTTTGTTCTGCGTGTAAGGCGGCACCAACTCCTCAGTCCTGTACAACGTCCTTAGACTGTCTGAGGTGCCCAGCCCTGTGGGTGGATAATCAGACTGACAACATATCACCCTCATGGTCATGACCTTGGGTCTCAGAAATGATGTTGAGGTCAAGGAGCTGCCTCTCTGGGCCCCTTTGAGCATGGGATGGCCCATGGGAGGGAAGGTGGGAACAGGCAATTTCCTGAGCCCAGCATGCTGTCCGGAAGCATTTTGATGTTGGCTGGGGAGAAGCAGCCCCTATGGTGGCAGGCTTTGAAATAAGTCAGAACCAGACATACTCTGCCTGACTCCAGAGAATTCCCATGCCCAAGGCTCATTTTGTGGAGGCTTCTGGAGACACAGAAAACTGAGAAATAACATACGCCTCCTTTCTAACTCTCCTCTACTCAGATTTTTTTCCTGGCCACAGTCCCAAATTCCTTCCAAGCTTTTCTTCTCTCAGCTCAGTCTGCAGACGGCATCTTGTCCTTCTCTGTGGGAACCTTCTTAACATCTGCAGAGGACCTTCCCAGCGTCTGCAAGCACGTTGAACTTGTGCCCTCTGTGTCTTCATAACTGAACATTTTAAGGCTTTTTGGCATGTCAGGTAATTAGCTCTCAGACCATACTGCTATATGGCTATAGTTTGTTTTTCTTCCCTTTTTTAGCTATAGTAGATGAAAAGAGCACAGATATTTTCCTTCACATCTGGGATGATATGAAAATAAAACTCTGTCCTCAGGGTTCTGTCCTTCTCAGCCTAGGAGAGAAAAGGAAAGGAGTTGGGTCCAGAAAGAGAGTTGAATTGGTCTCAGGAAACAGTACAAGGGAGGAGCAGTCTGCTTCCTGAAGAATCAGGGTGGATGGGCATTTGTTTGTGGCCAAGAGCCACCTGGGAGCTCAGCTATCACCTAAAAAATCATGTAAACAGAGCCACTTTAAAATTTAGTCAGAGCTGCCATCCGAGAGGAAGTGCCTTACACATCTTATGCCTCAAACCTCTAGAATGTCAAAACTGGACAAAATAACCCTGGGGCAACATCGTGTCCCAAAGAACTCTTTGCAGGATAACAAGAAAGCAAGTATTATAACAACCGGACTAATGACTACTGAACTGACAATTAAAAATATTGTTTAGAATTAGTGACACTATATTATGTTTTCTGCACCAATAGAAATGCCTTCCTTCTATTGATGTAATTGTTCCCCTTCCCCTTTTCATAAATACCCTATTGCCTGTATCTCCTAATTAAATACTATTGGGGCTTCTGCCTGAATCCGTATGCCCCAAATAGCTTTGCTTTTTTAAAATCTCAAATAAATGCTCGTTGCCTTTCACTTTGGCCTTTTATTTTTACCTAACAACAGCCCCAACCTGTCCCTGAGATGAGACCTCTCCACTGGCTCTTTTTCAAGGCAGTGTTCGTTTGCTAGGGCTGGCATGACAAAATACCATAGACAGAGTCGCTTAAACAAAAGAAATTGATTTTCTCACAGTTCTGGAGGCTGGCAGTCTGAGACCAGGATGCTAGTAGGTTTTGTCTCTTCTGAGGGCTCTCTCCTTGACTTGCAGATAGCTGCATTCTCAGTGTGTCTTCACATGGTTTTTTTCTCTATGCTTAAGCACCCCTGGTATCTCTTTGTATGTCCAAATTTCCTTTTATAAGGATACCAGTCCGATTACCTCGTTTTAGTTTAAACTTAACCACCTCTTTAAAGGTCTTACCTCCAAATATGATTACATTCTGAGGAACTGGGGGGTTAGAACTTCAACATATACATTTTGAGGGATGCAGTTAAAGCCATTACAAGGAGCGTTGGTGAGGGCTTCATTCACACAGGGAACTTTACCTGGTAAATGCTGAGCAGGGGCCATCACCAACTGGAATAGGGGTTTTCCTCTTAGTTGTTTATTCGAAATATCTGGGAACTTTAATAACACAGACTCCTGGGCCCCACCCTCCGGAGATACTGATTCTGTTGTTTTAGCGGAGAATCAAGCAGCTCAACCAGGACACCACTACTTTTTAAAAGCTCCCCTAGTACCTGCTGTTCCTAAAACATCAGTAGATTAATCTACATTTAACTACTTTTGGTTTCTTATACAGAAAGGCTAAAAGATAAATTTGGATCTGTTAATAAATGTCTTGTACTTTATTTAAAATATATGGTTCTTAAAAAATTCGTGAGTAAATTTGCCAATGAAAGCCTATGTTTCAAAAAGTTATGCAACATACTCATAACTTGCCAATCTAAAGAATGCTAGTTATTTACTTTTTAGTTGTCACTAGATATTAAAGTTTCTAAGAGTTAAGTCTAATTAAGTTGGAAAGAAATTATGTTTTTTGGTAATAGAAGTTACAAGGTATGGAAGTGATACATTTTTGAGGAAATTAAAAAGAC
This sequence comes from Miniopterus natalensis, assembly GCF_054644295.1. NCBI lineage: Eukaryota > Metazoa > Chordata > Mammalia > Chiroptera > Miniopteridae > Miniopterus > Miniopterus natalensis. The sequence goes on from NC_142100.1 coordinate 14,552,898, forward strand.
AGTGGCTTGTTTGAAAGTCTGTTATCTGAATGAGTAAAGGGCGAACTAGAAGAGCAACTGGTAAATTACAACGTTGTAAGCAGCACTGAAACATTCGATCCCTCCAGAATTTAGAAACTTTTATTGAGTGAGTATCATTATTTTCATGACAATACGTTTGTTGGCATAAATTCAGTAAGAATATGTTCTCTTTGTAACAGGACACAATTGGGCACTGGTTTTATTAGTCAAGGCTTTGGCTGGAATGTTGTGTTTGAGAGACATACATAGACTCTGATATCATCTGAAAGCTTTAAGGAATTAAAATTGATTTTGGAAGCCAATAAAAGCCCACTGGAAAAATATCCTTGTACTTTACTTAAATGGTTCACAGTATTCTTTTCAGGTAATAAACAAAGGTTGCTTTCCACAAGACATTTTGGGGACCTCAAGAACCTGAAGAATTCACCCAAATCTGTAGGTACTGCAGGCAAAGCCTGATGGTAGCTGTGTGGCTTGGCTTCTTAGCCTTGAGAGGCTAATTATATTTCAACCTGGAGATTCCTTATGAAATTCCAGTAAAGCAGATTTGAAAGAGCCTATATGATAAATTGCTATTCTTGTTGTGTTTATGCAAATAACCAGGCCAAATTCATTAAACTAGAACTATGCCATAAATAAATTAGTTTTAATTTGGCTACCTTTAATAAAAATGAAGACAATTTTAGAAAGATAAACTACGAACTATATTTAGTTATGGATTTAGATTCTAGTAAGTTGCCTTTAGTTTTCACCTTTAAATCAGACTGGATCCTGCATTGTTCTAGTTTTCTTAAATATTTCGTCACAACCCTCTGAACTAATGTTTCATTTTTCTCTCATCCTTTGACTTGGAATTACTGAGAACTGAAACTTTTTTCTGAGCTTTGCAATTAGAGACAGCAGCTAGAGGACATTATACAAACTTTACAAAAATTGCTATAACTGTTCATGCTTAAACAATCTCAGTGACTGATGCTGTGTAAGCTACACAGAGGATTTACCTGAGCACCTGAAAACATCATAGGGACCTTTAACTGCAGACCAGGACAGTCTAATTCGCTGCCTGCCTTTGATTCGGCAAAAGAAGCTTTGAGCCTAACAAGTAGAAATCTTCTCGACTGACAGCGTTACAGACTCAGAAACTGCTTTATAAATTGCTCTGATTATTAACTTTGCCTTTTCCTGTTGTTTTCATAGACGTACAGTTGCCGGTGGAAAGGGGATCCTTGAGGTGTAGGGAGAAAAGCATTTCAGGGACCATTCTTTCAGGGAGGATGAGGAATGGTGGTTAGATTTATTGAAGCTAGAACACACACAAAGGACTGCCCCGGGTTCAGCTCTGTCCCATTGTGGAAGAATTTCAGCTTTGTCTTCATCAAGCCAAGAAGTAGGAGCAATTGGTCAATTTACCACGACCCAGAAATGTGCTATTGGTTTAGTCCACGCCAATGCTTAGTCCAGTTCAGTCTCTGTCGCCATCAGCTGGCTAGCTTAGTCCCTGTTCCTGGCTGCACTCCAGCCAGTGCTGCATTACTGTACCCAGGCTCACGCATGGAGCCCACACTTGGAGTCCTTGAGGCTGCTAGGCCCGCATGGTGACTACAGAGAGTAACTCTCAAGCCAACAGGATTGCGAGAAAAGCATTTCAAGGGTCGATGCATAAGAGATTGTGAAGTGGCAGGGTGGTTTACTTGTGATGTAGAATCAAAGGAGTTCCCCTCCTGGTTTCCCAGTGTCTTAACTCCCACCACGTGATTCAATCAGGAAAGCAGGGCCCTGAAACCCCACCCACATTCTTTCCTTTGACTGGCAATTTGAATGGAAGGTTTCAGCAATTTTTCTAGACAAGAGCCAAAAATCCAATCAGGATCAGCTTGTTCAGGAACTTGATTGCACTCCCATTTGGATGTGATAGATTGGATTATAATGGGTTTTAAAAGGAGTAAGATCTTCTGATCAAGCCTCATTTAGGCTCCTGGAGAGCAAGATGAGAATTCCGCAGACATAGGAAGTAGTGCTGGACTTTAGAGAAGTTTTTTCCAGACGTGTAGACAAGGACACTCCAGCTTCGCCCTTCCTTGTGGCTCAGAGTGGGAAATATTGAGTCACACAGAATCATCGGGATACATAACTTCAGGAACCGGTGAGCTAGGAAATTTGGTATCTTCCATTTTGTTTTCTTAAACCATGGGCCCCAAAATTTTCTCTGTAAAAGGCTAGGTAGTAAATATTGTGGGCATTATGGGCTATGTGGTCTCTGTTGCAATGGCTTGACTTGGCCATAGTAATGTGAAAGCAGCTGTGGACAACAGCCTTAAACAAATGATCATAGCTGTGTTCCAATCAAATTTTGTCATTTAATTTTCTTTATTAAATTTTGTTTATTGATTTGAGAGATAGCATCAATTCTTTGTTCCATTTATTTACACATTCATTGGTTGATTCTTTTTTTTAAAAAATTTATCTTTATTCTTGAAAGTATTACAGATGTCCCCTTTCTCCCCTCCATTGATCTCCTCCACCCCACCCCCAGGCCTTCCCCATACTATTAACTGTGTCCACAGTTTAAGCATTTATGCGTATAAGTTCTTTGATTAACCTCCCGACACCTACTCCCCCACCTCTGCCTTCCCTCTGAGATCCCTCAGTCTATTCCATGCTGCTTTGTCTCTGCATCTATTTTGTTCCTCAGCCATTGGTTGATTCCTATATGTGCCTTGACCAGGAATAGAACTAGAAACGTTGGCATATTGGGGTGGCACTCTAACCAACTGAGCTACCTGGCCAGGGTTGTCACAGAATTTTCATGTGTCACAAAATATTCCTTTGGATATTTTAGCCAAAAAATTTAAAACTTTTAAAAATTAAATATGCTTTTATTTATTTATTTTATCAATATCTTTATTGACTTCAGAGGGAGGAAGGGAGAGGGAGAGAGAGAAATATCAGTGATGAGAGACATTGATTGGCTGCCTCTTGTACGCCCCCTACTGAAGATGGAACCTGCTACCTGGGCATGTGCCCTGACCGAGAATCTAACCATAATCTCCTGGATCATAGGTGGATGGGATGCTCAACCGCTGAGCCATGCTGACAGGGTAAACATGCTTTTAAAAATTAAAACAACACCCTAAGCCCTGGCTGGTGTGGCTCAGTGGTTAGAGCATCAGCCTGAAGGGTCACGGGTTTGATTCCTGGTCAAGGGCACATTCCTGTGTTGCAGGTTTGGGCCCTGGCCTTGGTTGGGGTGCATCCATCTCTCTCACATAGATCTTTCTCTTTCTCTTTCTCCCTCCCTTCCACTCTACCTGTAATCAAAGAGAAAATACCCTCAGGTGAGGATTAACAAAACACCACCAACTAAAATCCCCATCCTAAAACTATAAAAAGCATTCTTAAATTGCTGGCTAGGCCAAAATAGGGGTTGGACCAATTTCCCAATCCCTGTCTTAATCCATTTGCCAAAATGCCAAAATTTACTTGTGAACTGTGAAATAAATTTAGTGGGCCTCAATCAGCTTACGAAAAGAAATAACAATTTTTTCATTAAACCTAACATGCCATCAACTGTTGTTAACCTTAAAAATAAAACAAAGTTATTTTACCAGCCACATGGGCTTATTGAATTGTAAAGAATTGCAATTCAGGACAAACAAGCTACGGCAAAGCCAAAGGCAAGTTTGCAAACAAAGGAGAGAAACATTACTTTGTAAAGGACAAGGGGGTAGTTGGAGGGGTGGTGATTAAAAACCCATTGGAGGAGTTGGGGGTTGTAATGATTTCTCATTGCCTGAGTTGTGGCATTTCCCCATTGGCTGGGCTTGTTGCTAGTTTAGGAGAAGATCTTCCTCCTGCTGGAGTAGTTAGTGGGTCACTTCCTGCCCAGAATTGTGAAGTAAGGGACTGAGACAGTGTTTGCTTGAGAGCTCCCTCTTCAGGGCTTCCTGACTCCATTTTAAAGAAGATTTCTCTTGATTAATTTTCAGATAAGATACATGATTTCTGATCACCATCAAATAAAAAAAATGCTGCCAAACAAACTAGGATATGCTACTGATGGAGATGCAGTCTGATTTCAGAAATGGTAAATGTAAACGTTAGCATGTCCTTAGAATCAGTGAAGTGTGTTAATGGCATAGATGGTGTCAGCACATCCATCTTTACAAAACGTTTGTCATCACACACACACACCCCCACATATATTTGCTTGCATAATAGTGTTAAATCATTTCCATTTTGATTTTATTAAAGTTGTTAAATTCATGTATTTTCTCCTCTATGACAGGGTAAGGATATCAAGAGTATTCATTTGTTTTTTGTGGGTTTTTTTATAACATTGATCTACAACAGCGATTTTCATCTGGTGTGCTGTAAGAATTTTTAAAACATGCAATACCTGACTACTTAGGGGCACTGACCTCTTTTCCCTTAGATTGTCAAATTTAAAAAAATAACAGCCAACACAGTAGCTATCCAGTATGAATGAATAACAATTATACCTATTTTTTTGTCAGATCGGCAAAAAATGTAATATATTTTTTGGTGTGCTGCAGAATTTTAGTAATTAGTTTATGTGTGCCGTAAGATGAAAAAGGTTGAAAATCACTGCTCTAGAAGCTGAGGGTACAACAGTAAACAAGACAAGTCCCTGCCCTCAAGTAGCCTACAGTCTAGTAGGTGGAGAGAGAAATAAAGCAAGATATTTTTTCTGTGTTGTGTATTAGGCAAGGGTCAATTTTTGAGACAAAAGATAGTGTTGGGGGTATGGACGAAAAGGGGCCACATACTAAACCTGAAAAGCTCAGGGCAGGCCTGCATGGTGGCCTTGCAAACTCAGAGACCTAACATAACCACAAAGGATGATCTGAAATTAAAACTTTTAAAACATAAGCGGTTTACGGTTGGTAGCCACACCCTAAGGCAGTATTTTCCCTAACAAAGGTTAATTTTCACCTTAACTAAAGCTGTAGGTTTTCTTTTGCATTTGAGATAGCATACCCAATTAACACATGCCTTTGCAAAACAAAGTGATTTCCCCTTTTTCTGGGCCCTCAAAGCACCGAGGCTGAGACCGGGAATCCTCTCCTTGTTGTTGTTATCTTGTTAACTGTCCTGTACCCACCTATGTCTGTCATTTTGCTTTTTATCCAATCCCATACTTGCCCCCTTCCCCTTGGCTTTCTCCCGCCTCCTATCTATCACCAGTGGATTTCCTGTAACCCACTTCAAGTTCTCCTTTGATTGTAATCTATAAAGCAAGATGTAAAACTGCCATTCTCTGGAGCATTATTTCAATCTGTTGAGATTTTACTTCCTGGCAATTGTTGACATTTTCGCCCAAACAGATTCACAAAAATTCTTCAGAGGTTTGAATGTTTCTTACATTAGCTGGGAGAATAGGCTTGTGAGCTGGGAAGAGGTTGCGACTGTAATAGCAGGGAATCCTTGTTGAGAAGCTGTCGTGTGGACTTGAAACAGGCCAAGAGCTGGGATGGGATATCTAAGGACAGAGCATCCATGGCAACAAAAGAAGGCACCAGAACCTGAGAAAGTACAGGATCTGGTGCCTTCCAGACTCATGGAGCTCAGGGTGGCTGGAGGTGAGGGATAGAGGGTCAGAACAGATGAAGACTAGTGGGCACAGGCAGATGGCCTAGACCTCTTTGGGGCATTTTATGTTCATTGCCATTTCTTCTGAGTAAGATGAGAAGCCGTTGGAGATCTCTAAGCAGAAGCGTGCGTGCCAGCCCTCCTACATTTTTAAAGAAATATGTTTTTATTGATTTTGGGGGGGGGGGGTGGAGAGAAACATTGATGCATGCAACCTGGGCATGTGCCCTAACTGGGAATGGAACTGGTGACCTTTCAGTGCACAGGACTATGCTCAACCAACTGAGCCACACCAGCCAGGGCCCTCCTACATATTCTAACGGTAGTATTGGAGTGGCCATGGGGTTATAGGACAAAAGTGGTATAAGGCTGGAAACTCCTTCAGTGGTCCAGGGAGAGAACATGGCGCCTTCAGTCGGGGAGGTGACAGTGGAAGTAGTAGAGAGTGGTCAGGTTCTGGATACCTTTAGAAGAGGGAGAAGACAGGGTTTGCTAATTGGTTGGTTTTAGGGTGTGAGGGAAAGACTGGCAAAGAATGTCTCTAGAGATTGCGAACTGAACAACCGGAAAGGCTTACTGAGAAAAGGAGTGCTGCAGGGGAGCAGATGTTTTAGGGGACTAATCTAGAGCTGAGTTTTAAGATTGGTTGGAAATTTTAGCTACCCCTGAGAGTACATCTTGGAGTAGGAGGAGGCTACTGAGACATCCAGGGTGCAAAAATGAAGGAAGCAGGAACTCTGAGATGTGGAACCTGCACCTCCTTAGATCTTGCCTTTAAATCTGGTGCTCTAGTGCCTCACCCTACTCATGGCCCTGAAAGGAGGGCATGTTGAGCAGTTTGCAATTGTAGGACCTGGCGGGGCTGGAGAATTATTGTGTCACTTAAATGCTTTGAGCCTGTTTCCTTACATGTAAAATAAAAATGTTAATAGTTATCTCAGTGTTTCAGTGGAAGATTGAATAAGGTGATGATTTTGTCTTTTGAAATAATGACTGATGATATCTGGTTGCACTTAGGTGGCCATTAACAAAAAGAAAAGCCCTAGAAGCTGAAGGGACCACTTTAGCCTAAAGCAGTTGTGAAATGGTAGCTCTCTTCTTGTTGTACTAGGAAATTCAAGTGCCAGGACCGCTGGAGAGCATGGGAGAATCCAAGCACAGGGGCAAGGGCGATGCAAACACTGAGCTGACCTTTGTTGGAGTGGACAATGTAAGTAAACAGGATGAAATTCTCTTTGTCAGAGCGATTTCCAAACCAAAGCCAGTCATTTCAAACATTTTGAACAGAGTGACTTCAGACTCATATCCAAAAAGAAAGAAAGGACGCTTGAGTCAAGATCCTGCTTGCACGTTACACCCTGCTGATCACGTGACCCCCACATCAAAAGCAGAGGCCATCTCACCAGTTTCTCAGTCTGGAAGGAGAGCAACAGATAGTCCTAGTATGTTTAAGCCTTCCTCTAAACCTAATTATAAATCCAGCTCCTTACAAGTTGTGCCTGGCAGTTCCTCCGATTTGCTCTCTCCACGGTCTCATTGTCTACTTGGACATATACTTTCTGCAGCAGGCAAGGATGAAGGTCTTCGTGATTCAAAGCGACTTTCCATTCTGGATATAAATAGCAGAAATTCTCAAAGACCTAAACTCAGTGATGGAATCCCAGAGGGACATTCTTCAGCTGTGGCTCCTTCAGGTATCTCTTCTACGACGAACACAAATACAACCTCAGAAGGTGTCCCCTTTCCATTAAGCCCTGATCAGAATGGAGAACCATTTTCCTGGGCTCATGCAAATGACAAGGCACATTTCAATCTTATGGATCCAGACGAAGCAAATAGTTTGGAAAGGCTGGAAAAAACAGACTTTTCGAGTCTAGCAACTCAAAACAAGACTGTCGATGCCAAGAAAGGAAAACTGATCATTTTACTTCATGACTTTTACTACGGACAGCATCAAGGAGATGGGCAGCCAGAACAGAAGACTCACACAGCCTTTAAATGCCTCCGCTGCTTGAAAGTTCTAAAAAATGTCAAGTTCATGAGTCACATGAAGCATCATTTGGAACTTGAGAAGCAAAGGGGTGACAGCTGGGAAATCCATACCACCTGCCAGCACTGCCACCGGCAGTTTCTCACTCCCTTCCAGATGCAGCATCACATTGAAAGTGTGCACACTGCCCAGGAGCCCTCTGCTGTCTGTAAAATTTGTGAATTGTCATTTGAAACAGATCAGGTTCTCTTACAGCATATGAAGGACAACCATAAGCCTGGAGAAATGCCCTATGTGTGCCAGGTTTGCAATTACAGATCATCGGCCTTTGCTGACGTGGAAACACATTTCAGAACATGCCATGAAAACACTAAGAATTTGCTTTGTCCGTTTTGTCTTAAAATCTTCAAAGCGGCAGCAACCTACATGAATCATTTTTGGGGGCACTGGAAAAAGCGAGTCTTCTGGTGTTCCAAGTGTCGGCTACAGTTTTTGACTCTGAAGGAGAAAATAAAGCACCAAACCAAGAATCATCAAACATTTAAAAAGCCGGAGCAATTGGAAGGCTTATCTCCTGAAACAGGAGATATTATTCAAATTTTAGTTCAATCCGGATCTCAAGAGGTGCAGCATCCATTATGATGAGCAACACTAACCCTAGATTGTAACCTGTAAAAACCAAGAGACGTGGCTATTTAGAACAGTATTCCAGATGTCTCTGCAGCTAGGGTTCTGGCTAAAAATTATGTTCTACCCACCTCCAGGAGTTCTGAAAGACAGGTTGAGATGAGGGCATCTGTACATCATGGCTGTAGGCGCCAGCAAGCAGTGTCAACAGCTGTCAGGTGTGACAATTCTTCAGCTGCCTACTGTCAATAAGTAGCTCAGAAGATTTCTTAATGCCCCTTGCCAGCCAACCCTTTCCCCAAAGTAACCACTTTTTGGACCTAAATAAGTCAGATGCATTTTTGCTGTGTGTAATAGTAGCATATTCTTTTTCACTGCTCTGAAGAATCTCCTTGAATGAAAATGGCAGTTTTATATATCGTTAATGATTTCAGAGAGAGGAGGGGAGAGGTAGAAATATCAATGATGAGAGAGAGTCATTTGATCGACTGAGGCATGTTCTAGGTCCTTTGTTGAATTGAAGTCGTTATAGTGGTCATTCCTGTTTTGGTCTCAAACTCATGTACAATAAATACATCATTAATTGTGATGTTAGCTGTAAGGATTTTTGTAGCTACCCACTGACAGCAGAGGAATTGAGCTACTAATCAATAATCAAAAGATAATTGAGAAAATCCTAAATGTTTGGAAATTAAGCAATATAATTCTAAACAGGGCTGGGACTAGGGTGAGGGAAGCCAGAAGCCTAAGTGCAAAAGTGCCGTCCCTGAACTTTCACAGAATTCAAGTTTCTGAGGAAAGATTTTGAGGAAAATATAAAATGAAGTCACTTTAAGCTGCTAAAATTATAAACATGAAAGCTGAGAAATGAGGAGAGATTTTATTCTTGTTCTAACTAGCCTGGGAACTTAAACTTTTGAACTTTCCAGCCCCCAGTAAATGCCTGTATATACATAAAAGTTCATTGTGTGTCAACAGCTGGACATATACCAGACCCCCAGATAATGCTCTGATTAGCTCCTGAAAGACTCACATACCCAGACCACTCGGCATCTACCTGACATCCATTATCCAGACCACTGCTACCCATCCTGGACCAATTCTAGGCCTAAGAGTGGACTGATTATGCTAAAAAATGTACTTTTTAGCCCCGCCGGTGTGGTTCAGTGGTTGAACATTGACCTATGATTCAGGAGATTGAGGTTCAAGTCCTGGTTAGTGCACATGCCCGGGTTGCGGGCTCCATCCCCAGAAGGTGGTGTGCAGGAGGGAGCCGATCAATGACTCATCATTGATGTTTCTATCTCTCTCTCTCTCTCCCTTCCTCTCTCTGAAATCAATTAAAAAAGAATGTACTTTTTACTATAATGGCCCTTAACTTTTCTTTCTTCTTTGGGACACTTCTGGGTTTTTGACTAGCTCTGTTTCCAGTTTGCAAACTGTCAGACTTTTGAATAAATCTTTATCACTTATTTCTAGCAAAGCCTCCAGAATCTTTTTTGAGTTTCTTTGACATACAAAATGTATATATTTAAAAAGAAAAATTGGGAAAATAATGATTTAAATCAGTGCTGTCCATAAAAGCATTTGCACTGATGGAAATGTTTTATATTTGCTCTGTGTACATTCAATAATCGCGTGTCTTATAGATACTCTCCCCTTAATGAGACTCCATGCCCCATCCTGAGTGTAGGCTGGATTTAGTCACTTGCTTTCAAAGAATGGTATACGGAAAGTGAAAAAAAGTAACTTTATAGTGGAGAAACTAGTGCTAAGTAATACTGGTGGCAGGTATCTCTGATGGGAAGTTATGAGAAGTATATATCACCTCTGTGGTAGAATTCTAAACCTGACCTTTAAGGACTCTTTAAACCCATCAAGGTCATGTAGAACAAAGAAAGTTTAAGAAACTTTCTAGAACAGGTTAAGGAGACACTGTAGCAAAAATCACTGGAACCCTGTATGGGAATCTGGAACAGAAAAAAGGACAATTAGTGGAAAAACTAGTGAAATTTGAGTAAAGTCTGGAGCTTATTTCATTGTAACTTACTGAAGGATACTGGAGTAATTTTGAGGCCTAAATGAGTCATTTCACATATATACATTTTAAACATTGCAAATATTTTTATATCTACATCTACATTTTTATGGTATATATTACTAAACAGAAATCTTCCAATACAAAGGATCAATAATATTTAGACTGTGTCTGACCATAATGCAACAACATGAGAAATTGATCGAGGAACAGCTTTTAAAAATCTCATGGATTTGGAAAATAAATACCATATTATTATATAACCCTTGCATGAAAAGAGAATCACTAGGGAAATTAGGACATACTTGGAATTAAATGATAATGAACATACTATAAAGCAAAAATTGTGGAACGCAGTTAAATTGGCACAAGTAAATTGAGGTAAATTTATAGGATTACATAAAAAGAAATAAAGGAATTTAAACAAATTATCTCAGAAAGTTTTAAAAAGGAACAACAGAACCTATAGAGATATGGAAGAAATAAATAATAAAGAGTGGAAGAAATAAATAAAATAGAGGGGGAGAAATGACATTATAGATGAACAAAACCAAAAAGTGTTATTTCAAAAGATTATTAAGATATACTTCTGGCAGAACTGAGCAATTAAAAATAATTCTGTGAGGTCCAGACAGTAAATATTTTAGGCTTTGTGAACATGACCTCTGGCAGTGAGTCAACTTTGCTGTTAGGTAAGGAAAGCCGCCACGGACAGTATCTAAAGGAATGGCCAGGACCTGTGTGCAATAAAACTTTATTTATGGACACTGAAATTTGAATTTCATATAATTTCACTTTACAAGATAATATTCTTTGTGGGTTTTCCAGCCATTAAAAAATGTAAAGCTCTCCCTGGCCAGTGTGGCTCAGTTGGTTGGACACGGACCCGCACAGGGCGGAAAGGCTGCCAGTTGGATTCCTGGTCAGGCCACACGCCCTGGTTGCGGGCTTGATCCCAGGTCGGGGGTGTGCAGGAGGCAGCTTTGGCTCTCACATGGATGTTTCTCTCTCTCTCTAAACATCAATTTAAAAATCTTCCAAAAAATGTAAAGCTCATTCCTAGCTTGCTGCGAGCTTCACAAAACCAGGCTGCAGGCTGCAGGCTGCAGGCTGCATTGGATTGGCCCCAGATGCAACTTGAAGAGAACGGAGGGCAAGATGCAGTTGCACGGTCCAGTTCCCTACGCCAAGGGCAGGCACATAGTGCTCCTGTGGAAAAGAGACCACACTTGAGCACCCTTTGGGGCGCGCCAGGTGGGCAAGCCTCTCCCCTGGTGGACTGCGAGCCTGTCCTCTGGGCCTGAACCCCGGCCTCTGTGTCTCCCTGGCCTCCCAAGACCCGTCCAGGGACTCAGCTATCCGCTGCCCGCAGCCCTCTTGGCCTGACCGCGTCCTCAGGGGTCCCCGCCGGGAGCCAGAGCGCGCGCATGCGCCCGGCCCATCCTCGCGGCCAATCAGATCGCAGCGCCCGGAGCCCTGGCGGCCTCACGCCCGCACCTGGCAGCCAGTCACTGGTTCCAGCGGGCGCTGGTGTGGAGGCGGCGGCGCCTGGGGCCTGAGGAGACGTCGCCGCCTCGGGCTGCACCCGGGGAGCGCCTCGCCCGGCGCGGGGAGCGCCGCGCACCCGGGCTGGTAAGGACGGGGCGTGGCGCGGCGCGGTCCAAGCGTTCCTTGAGGGGAGGTGAAAGAGATTCCGCGGCTGCTCGGGTCACGCACGACACCCGCGGCGGTCCTTGCACTGCCAAGCGGCCTGTCCCCGTGTCGCGCCGGGGGAGCGGCCGCCGTGTGCGGATCTGAAGCCCCTTCTCTCACTCACACACACACACACTCTCACATACACACACAGTCACACACAGTCACACACTCCCCTCCCTAATCGCCTCAGGCGCCGCTTCCTGGCAGCCTCTCCTCCCCCACCGCGGCCCCATCCCCCAGGTCTGGAGCCAGGGCCTGTCCGGGCGCCTGTGCCCCCCCTTCCCTCTGCTCCCGCGCGGTCCCGTGCGGGGCTTCCCCTCGTGGTGAAAACCTCACACCGATTTTGCAACCAGCGGCGCCCCCATCCCGAACATCTGTAGATCCAGACCCTTTAAGGCCCTGGAAGCGCTTCAGCATCCGTTTATCGGTCTCTGTCCCCCGACCAGCGCCCGGTTCTCTTCCCGAGCCTGCTTGGGCTCTAGCGCACCCCGGGCCCTACCAGAGTGTCTCCGAGGGCGGGGACCGGGGTGAGGGGGGCTTTTGTTTGACCCCTTCCCAGATGCTTTCTTTCCTGACATAGGGTAGGCTGCAGGAGGAGTTCTGTTTTCTTTTCCACCAGAACGTCACATACGTTCATTGCAGATGTAGGAGCAACGTGAAAAGCAACACGTTAACTTAACTGCGCCAAGGAAACTTAGCCATTGACGTATTTTTACAGTTATCCCCTCCAAAGAACTCGGGGAGCTTTTCTTTTCCACCCCGTTTCCCACGGTTGCCCAGTAGTTTTGTGGGTTGTTTTTTTTTGTTGTTTTGTTTTTGAGGACTTTCAATTGATGACCTCTGGGGATATTTCAGAACTTCTTTCCCCAAATGAAAACTAATCTGTATATTGATTGCATAGTCCCGTGCAGTAAAAACGGTATGTCTGGAAAAGTATGATGGGCATATCCTGTGATCATCCAGTTAATAGAATTGTCTTACCTCAGTGGTGATTTTTTATGATGTTCCAGAATAACCTACTCAATACGAGGCATTCATGATTTCAGTCTTTACTGACTCATAGGCGTGTGAACTGGTACCCAGCTTCTACCCCGTCTATATCCAAATCCTCCATAAGTGGGTGGAATTATTTAATGTAAGTCTGCATTGGATTTCTAGAGATAAGGTCATCCACCTCTTCTTGGTATTGCCAGGAGACACCGTTACAATTGGAGATTTCCCTTCCAATTGTAAAATGTCTTTTACAAGGAGTAACTTCTACTTGGTTTTCAGTTTCTCTGAAGTCTGGTGTTTCTTAAAATTAACCAGCCTAAAATAATTCTTAGGGCAAACAGACACATTTAGAGGGACAAATTCTGTTTTCCTATAGCTTTTAGGTTACAAATCTGTACAGCATGTTACTGTGCTGAATACTGTAGGCAGTTGTAACAATGATAAATATTTATATAATATGTAGCACTATGACATCAGTAGGCAATAGAAATTGTTTAGTTCTATGGTAGGCTGTTAGACAGACATGAGCAGAGCAAGTATGATGGGCCAGGTACAGAAGGTCACCAGGGCGGAAAGTCCTGGGTGCCTAGCAAAGGACAACTGTAGGGTGGGACCTTGTCCCAGGGTGACATTTCCTCCCTTACAATATCATTGATCATGAAGTTTGGACCCCCTGATCTTTCCTCCCTAGAGATACACTGTAGGGTGGGACCTTGTCCCAGGGTGACATTTCCTCCCTTAGCATATCATTGGTCATGAAGTTTGGACCCCCTGACCTTTCCTCCCTAGAGATAACATCTAGGCCTCAGTTGTGTTTCAGCTCCAGGCCACAAAGCAGCAGCAAAACCAGACAAGCTATCCCATGGCTGACCTCAAGGACCAGCACTGAATAATGACCCTCTGCCCAGGTCCCGACCAATCAGTTAGTGGAGACCTAGACCCTGAAAGGACACACCTGGAAAGCTGCTGAATATTCTATTAAGATCTTCCCCTGGGACCTCCTCTAAAATCTCCACCCTTAAAACCCTTAAGGTGGAGGACCCTGAGCACTCTCCCTCCCGGGAACACACCCAACCGAGCCTTTCCCTTTTCCTTTCTCTTTCCTTTCCCTTCCCCTCCCACCCTCCCAGACATATTACCATTAATTCCTCACTCCCAAGCTCCAAGGGCCCTTCCTTTACCTCTATAACTTGTTTCCTAAGCCCGTTTCTTCTACGAATTACTACTTCTGCCTCTGTGATTTTTCAAATAAATGTTCTCTTACAGTTCGAGTCTGGCTCTGAATTCTTTCCTAGCCAGAACTGAAGTACCAGTGTTGTTGAACTCAGGTCCAGTCTGACCCCATGGGTCTAATACCTGATTCCATTCCTGCCACCTGCAACAGTTCCATTATAATCTTGTAGGTCTGTCTTTGTATATGTAGTCTGTCTCAACTGAAATGTTATGCGGCACATGACTATAGGTAATTTGGTCTTCCAAATCTTTAGTATCAGAAAGATGTCCACTCTGCAAGAAGTATCCTTCCATCCCTAGGAAGGTATGCCTCCACTGCAAATTTATAAATTGAACCCTTATATCAGCTTAATTCTCTTTGTTGGCTAGATCAGTTTGCATTGTTACCATAATTCTAACTCTTTGTTACATGAATGAAGTCTGCTTAGGGGCTTTGAATTTAGTATTATTACCAGAAAGGGGACCTGGCCCTAAATGGGTCTGTCTAGGGCTGGCTGGTAGTGTGCGGGTTCTTTTTTTTTAAATATAAGTTGATTTCAGAGGGAGGGAGAGGGAGAGAGAGAGATAGAAACATCAGTGATAAGAGAGTTGTCATTGATCAGCTGCCTCCTGCACACCCCCAGCTGGGGATCGAGCCCACAACCCTGGCATGTGCCCTGACTGGGAATTGAACCACAATCTCCTGGATCCTAGGTCGATGCTCAACCGCTGAGCAACGCCTGGCCGGGCAGTGTGTGGGTTCTTGACTTTGTGCAGGAAAGATTTCCCAGTACAAGTCCAGGTGATTCTTAGAGGATGTTTATTAAAGCTGGGGACAGTGAAACAAGGAAGGGCCTAGGATAGAAGGAGAGGGACTAGGTAGGGAAATAATCCTGGGCTGGGCTGCTTTGGCTCACTAAGAAGTCAGAGAAAAGGGGCCTTTGGGACAGGTTCAGGCGGTTAGCTCAGGATGAGTTGCCGCTGCCCATTGCTCCCTGATAGCAAGCCTGGTGGGGTCCTTTAGAATTTAGGGATGCATGCCTGTCTGGGAAGAAGAGGGGGAAGAAGAACAGACACTGAATCGTTTGTCTTGGGGCTTTTATCTCTCTCTCTTGCAGGAAGGAATCTTCC
Organism: Miniopterus natalensis; assembly: GCF_054644295.1. Taxonomy (NCBI): domain Eukaryota; kingdom Metazoa; phylum Chordata; class Mammalia; order Chiroptera; family Miniopteridae; genus Miniopterus; species Miniopterus natalensis. Next base: position 14,568,215 of record NC_142100.1, read on the forward strand.
GGGAGGTGTCAGGGAACAGTTTCAGCAGAATATTCATCAGTTTTCCAGGTATGTTCTTTCAGGAGTTCTTTTGTTATTGCAGCTGGTCCAGGCATTGCCCACGTGGTTTTGCAGCTTTTCTGGGCTTTGACTGAGATACAACTGAGGCCTAAATGTTATCTCTAGGAAGGTGACCTTCTGTGTCTGCTGTAAATTGCTGGGCCAGTTTGTTCAGCTCTCTGTTTCGGTTTCCCTGTTCCACTTGTCCTGGCTTACTAGCCTGTCTCAGTTTCAGTTACTGGGATGTGGGGGAGGAGAGTGGTAAGCATTTTTTTTCTTTAATTGAGATATAAATTCACATAAGGTAAAATTCACTCTTTAGGGTTTGAAATTGAAGGACACTTGTGATGGCAATGAGGGCCCATTTGTGTGAACCAGATATTCTCCATCTCAAAACCTATAACTTAATTATATCTGCAGAGATCCTTTTTCCAAATTAGGAAGCATGTACATGCTTCAGGGAATAGGACCTGTTACTTTGTGTGTTTTTATTCAACCTACTATGGCTCCTTGTTCCTTTTTTCTCCCATCCCATGAGAACTACTGGTTTATTTCTGTCTGTGAGGATTTGCCTTTTCTAGATGTTTTATGTAAGTGGAACCATAGACTGTGTGGACTTCTGCGTCTGGCTTTATTCACTTATCATGTTTACAAGGTTCATTCATATCATACATGTGCCGTGGTGCTTTATTAGTTTTTATGGCTGAATAATATTCCATTGTATTACCACAGTTTGTGTATCCATCCATCAATTAATGAACATTTGGATTGTTTGCACTTTGTGGCTACCATGAATAATGATGCTGAACATTGTTGTGCAAGGTTTTGTGTAGATTTATGTTTTCAGTTTGTTGCTGCATATATCTAGGAGTGAAATCGCTGGATCGTATGGTAACTCTGTATTTAATTGTTGAGATACTGCCAACTGTTTTCCAAAGTGGCTGCACCATTTTACAGCAGTTGCACCAGCAGTAAATGAGGATTCCAAATTCTCCCCATCTTCTGAAACACTTGTTATTGTCCCTCTTTTTGATTATAGCCAATAGTGGGTATGAAGTAGTATCTGATTGTGATTTGATTTATGTTTCCCTAATGACTAATCGTGTTGAGCAGTAATTCTTGTGCTTATTGGCTATGTATGTATCTTCTTTGGAGAAATGTCTGTTTATATCCTTTGCCCATTTTTTTAATGAATTTTTTTATTGTGCTAAAAAGCCCATAACATAAAATTTACCATCTTAACCATTTTTAAGTGTTAAGTATATTCACAGCATTTTGAAACAGATCTCTGGAACTTTTTCATGTTGCAAAATTGAAACTCTACTCATTAAACAACAAACCCCCTTTTCCCTCTCTCCCTGGATCCTGGTATCCATCTACTATTCAACATTTTGTTTCTTTTCTGTTGCTTTGACTACTTTAGATACTTCATATATGTGAAATCATACAGTATTTGTCTTTTTTGTGGCTGGCTTATTTCATTTACCACATGTCCTCAAGGTTCATGCATGTTGCAGCATGTGACAGAATTTCCCTTTTATGGCTGAAAAATATTCCATTGTATGTATATATCACATTTTAAAAAATGATTCTTCAGCTGATGGACATTTGGGTGGCTTCCACCTCTTGGTCATTGTGAATAGTGCTGCTGTGAACATGGACATACAAATAACTCTTGAAATCCTGCTTTCATTTATTTTGGGTATATATCTAGACGTGGGATTGATGGATCATATGGTAGTTCTATTTTTAAATCTTTGAGGAACTTCTGTACTGATTTCCATAGCAGTTATACCATTTTACAGTCCAACTTTAGTGGAAAAGGATTCCAATTTCTTCATGTTCTTGCCAACAGTTGTTATTTTCTATTTATTTTTATAGCAGCCATCCTAATGAATGTGAGGTGATACAGTATCATAGTTTATTTTTTACTTTGTCATTTATTCTTTTGGTGTCTTGTTTAAGAAACTATTTACTACTTTTTTTAAAAAAAGAGTTATATAGTTTTAGCTCTACATTTAGTTCTACGATCACTTTAAGTTACTTTTTGTATATATGGTGTGTGGCAGGGGTCCAGTCTGAATTCTGTTCCATTGATCTGTGTTTTTTATTTTTTTTAAATCCTCACCCAAGCATATGTGCTTCTGTTTTTTTAAATTGATTTTAGAGAGAGAGAGAAAAAAAAAAAACACACATCTATCGGTTGCCTTCTGAACGTGCCCTGTCTGGGGAGCAAACCTGCAACCTGGATATGTGCCCTGACCAGCAATCGAACTCACTATCTTTTGATGTATGGGGTGATGCTCCAGCCAAGTGAGCCACTTCACCAGGACAGTATTTTATTCCTTTTAATGCTGTTATAAATGTAATTTCATTTTCAGAGTCCTAGTGTATAGAAATAGAAATGATTTTTTTATATTAATCTTATTTTCTGCAACTTGGATGAACTTACTGATTCTAATGCTTGAATGTGTGAATTCCTCAGGATTTTCTATATACAAAATCATGTCATCTCCAATGTCCAATTTAGTTTTGCCTCTTCTTTTCTAATCCGAGTGCTCTTTTACTTGCCTGATTACCCTGGTTATAGAATATTCAATATAATGTTGAATCGAAGTGGTGAAAGTGGACAGTCTTATCTTTTTCTGGTATTAGAGGGAAAGCTTTCAGCTTTTTACCATTAAGTATGATGCTAGCTGTGGGTCTTTTACAGACACCTTCTGTCTGAATTGGAAAATCCCCTTCTGTTCCTAACTGTTGAGTGTTTTCCTTCCCATCATGGGGAAGATTTTGTCAAATACTTTTTCTGCAGTCGTATGTGGCTTTTCTTTTGTCCTTTATTCTATTAAAATGATGTAATATTGGTAGATTTTCGTATAATGAACCAACTTCGCATTACCTTATGTAAATCCCACTTGGTTGTAGTGTATGATCCTTTTTATATGTTGTTAGAAATTGTTTGCTAGTATTTTGTTGAGAATTTTTGCCTGTGTGTTATAAGTGATCCTGACTTTGTCTGGCTTTTTATTACTTTTGCATTTTCAGGGTCTGTCTAGGCCGTAGCATATATCAATATTTCATTACTTTTATGACTGAATAATATTATTCCATTGTATGTATATACCACAGTTTGTTTTATCCATTCATCTATGATCGACATTTGTGTTTACACCTTTCCACCTTCTGAATAGTGCTGCTATCAAACATGCATGCACATTACATGTACTTACTCGAATGTTTTCAATTATTTTGGGTATATACCTAGAAGTAGTCTTTTGTAGTCATATGATCTTTCTATGCTTGACTTCTTAAGGAATTGCCAAACTGTTTTCCACAAAAATCCTCTGATTTTTGCAAGTACTTGGTTAATTTCCAGGATCTAAAAAAACTTGATTTCGTAAAGTTTGCTTTTAGGAAGGAGTGGATTTTTATACTCCCTTATCTTGCCATTCCCCTCTGAACTCACCTTGTTGCTGGCATTTAACAAATTGACATTGGTATGTTTTCTTTAGTTGTCTTTTTTTGTGGTTCTCCATAGCCCCTCTTTAAATTGATCACCACTCACATGATAACTTCTATACCCTTTCCAAACAGTCTTAGTGAAAGAACTTGCCTCTGATCTAAGAGGCCACTTTTAGGTTGAACTGTCACTCTGCTCATATCTCCTTTGTGTGATGTCTTCTAAGATGCTATTCTTGAGAGGAAAGGAAGGAAAGGGAAAACAGCTGAATTTCTCCCCTGCCTGGGAGAAGATCCCATGTAGGACTAACCATACTACTTTGAAAAAGTCTTTCCCAAACTCTTGGTCCCAATGATGAAATCTGGCCCCAGCCATCATTCTCCTGACTCCCAAAATAGCAGGGCTCTGACTTTGCTATACTAGTATACTTCAGTGGCTCCCAGACTTGAAAATTGGCTGTTTCTCAGGTTTCATCATTTCCTACCCATTTCTTCAACCCACCTTTCTTTGTTGAATTTATTTATAATTCTAGATAACTGTGGTTTTTTTAAATGACTACTTGAGTGCTTATTGTGTGCCAGGACTGTTCTAGGCACTAGGGAGAAATCAGTGGACAAAACTGACAAAAATAACAAAACAAACGAAAAAACAAAACAACTTCTCCAATGGAAGGGTCCAGTGGAAGAAGAAGCATAGTAAATACAATAAATATGTACATTCTCTGGTGAAATAACAGGTGATGTTATGAAATTAGGAAAATTATAATAGAGCTGTGTCATGGGGTTGAATGGTTGCTAGATAGGAGTGTTGTAATTTTAGATAGATGGTCAGAGTAAGTTTCATGGAGAGGTAAGTTTGGACGTGGGCTTGAAGGAGATAGAAATGTTACCCATGAGGATATCTGGGAGACAAAGAGTTTCAGGCAGAAAACCTGAATGGAATGTTTAAGAAGCAGCAAGGAAGCCGCTGTGGCTGAATTAGAGTGAATGATGTTAGAATAGTGGGGAGAAGAGGTCAGAGAGGTACCAAGAATGGAAATGGTGGTGAGGGCCTATAAATCTTTGATGCTTCTCTAGTACATTAGTACATTCTTTAGAAATAGTCATGTCTTCTGACAAAGAACAACCTTCGTTTAGTAGTAGTTTTCATCCTAGACTCCCAAGTTTGCTTAGGCCCTATTTGTGTATTTCCCTACCATCCTGAGCTGATTTATGAAAAAGAAAACAAAAGTAAAAAAAAATTATCTTTGTTTTACTTAGTTACCCTAGGATGGAATGCAAATGTTTACTGCAGTTTTAAGGATCCTGTGAAGCTCCCATTTCCCCAAGGATCTGTGTTTAATTGGCATTAAATTCTAAGGCAGCAAATGTGTGGAGGTTAATGGAGGAAGGGAGAAAGACAGTGGTGGGGAAGGGACAAAGATGCTGTGGGTGGGGAGAAAGTGAGGGAGGTGGAACAGGAACTTGGAGGAGCAGCACTGGGGTGAAAAGAGTCAGCCGCAAGGGAAGATGGTGAGGTTAGGCACCAGAGGAGTCCTGGTGGCCTAATCTTAGGAAGTTACTCAAGGACAGAAGCCTGAGAAAAGCTGGTGATAATAACAAAGACCCACTAAAAGGGCCATTGTTTAAATGCACTGCAATAACCTGGGAGGTGGGTCATCACCAGCTGACCTGTCAGTTGTCTTTGGAATGAAACCTTCACGTTGGCTCCTCCCACAGCCCTTGGCAATTTCCTTGGTGGGGTGGTGTGAAGTGATTTTTTAGGACTGACCCCTTAGATCTAGTAGGTCTTTACAGTTCTAGCCTTTTAACCCCAATATCTCAAGATTCTGATAAATTGTAGAAAATAAGGACACTAGAGAAGTGGTAAGAAAATTCCCATGTTCTAATGTCATGCTTGATTTAAATGAACTCATTAATTTATTTGCTTTATGTCTGGTTCTTTTTCTACTCTTAACTTTGCATCTTGAATTATTGCATGGATGGAAGGGGAATCACTATGGAAAATAGCTAGAAATCCAACCAAATTGAGTTGAATCCAAATGCAGCAATCTTACTAGAGCTTGTTTATTTCAATTTTTTCTTTTTTTTAACGGCAGGAATTTGTCATAATTTGGGAAGCTGGGAAGTCCAAGATCAAGGTATCGGCTGATTTAGTTCCCCAGCTAGTGCTCTCTTCCTGGTTTGAAGACAGCAGTCTCTTCCCCGTGTCTTCATTGGGGGTGGGCTGAGAGGAAGCAAGCTCTCCAATCTCTTCTTCTAAGGGTACTAATCCCATCATAAGAGCCCCACCCTCATGGCCTCATCTAAATCTGATTACCTCTCAAAGACCCCATCTCTAATGCCCTTATGTTGGGGTTTAGGGCTTCAACACATGGATTTTTTTGGGAGGGGGATTCAGTTCAGTCCATAGCAAAACCTAAAATACATTGCCAAGAGTGGGAGGAATCATTTAACATTTAGGAATAAAGGAGTGATATAATTACAGTGGTATTTTAAGATTCAGATAGTGGTGATTTCCTGTTTAATTTGAAGGATAGACAGATAAGACAGAACAATTTGGAGCGTATTACAGATGTACAAACATGAAGTAACTGGTGGACCTAAACCTAGAATTTGAGGGGAGGAGCTTTAATAGGAATGGAAGTGATATGTAGTTAGAATGACCAGTGCTCTAAAAAGTTAGTTAGAATCACTATTAAGTTTCTGTGATTAATTTGATGGGAGCTGGGGGAGGTTAGAACAGGTTTTATAAAGTAGAAGGAGAGTAAAAATGAATCCAATGAGGTTCTTTGATCCTTGGAGACTAAGCAATTAATAGCAGCATCGTCAGAAAATAGACATTAATTAAGTTAGAGTTCTCTTGGAATGAACACAGAATTCAGGAATCACACATTATAGTGCTAACTCTATTTCCAAATCCTACATATAACTTTAGGTGAATCATAAACTTCTAGGCTTTAGAAGTCTATCCTTAGATAATTCTGATGGTCATATTACTTGTCAAATTATTTTCTGAGTTTTATGGTGTTAGGAAGAATGTTAATACTTTTGATATATATATATATATATATATATATATATATATATATATATATATATATATATTTAGAGAGGATATTAAAGTATAAATGTAGAATCACCTAGAAGGAAGTTACTAGGAATGTACAAGTGATCCTGTGAAGAGGGTTAGATTAAGGAAGAAGTCCCACAGAACCTTTCTGATTGCCACAACCAGGGGATTGGTACTGGCATTAGCAGGTAGAAGCCAGGGATGCTGCTGAATGTCCTATATGGACTCGATATTCCCCCACAACAAAGAATTATCTGGTCCAAATTGTCAATAGTACTTAGATTGAGAAACACTGAACTATGTGGCATCATTCTTGACTTAAATGACTGAAGTTGTATATAGACAGACAAACCCATTTTTGTTGACTCCAAAGAGCAATGTTTTCAAATCTGCATCATGTTTTCTTGCATTACATATCCTAATTATCTACTTGATCTTAGTTTTAAAGCTATAAATCACTATTTATGACACATTAGACTGTAAGCTTCATACATTTACCACTTTTTTTCTTTATGCATTAAGTACTGTCAGTGCTTGCTAGTGTCAGATCAGTGTTGGGCAGGCAAAATATAGTTGTGGAATAGTGAGGGAAAGAATAATTTTTATTATGCTTAATATTATATATCTTTTAAAAATCTATTCCAAGTTGGTGCACACATTTGCAGGATTAGATATCTGTATGTTCCAAAATTATATAATTAAATTAATGAGAGGTGCATGGCACATATTAGATGCAGTTTAATCTTTATAGATTGGATTATGCTGGTTTGAAGATATCCACATTGGGCTATAATGAATTCTGACATTGTTTTCAGAAGTTGGTGAATTATGAACTGTGGTTTAAAGTGCCTACATTTGTTAGCCTAAAACCAGTGTTTTTCAAACTATTGATAGTGTTACCCGTTGATGAATCATAATTGAATTTATGGGTCATGGTCAATTTAGGAAAAATGAAATAGAAAATATTAGAATAAGCATCCCATGTAGTAAAGGCAATTATTATTTATATGTGTTTATGTAGTGGTTCACCATATAATGGGTTTTGTTTCTACTATAGATTGTAGTAAAAAATGTTTGTAATAAGCTAACAGCTTTAAATCTTTTATTGACCTATAGAGTTTCTGATGTGGACAAGGTTCTCAGAGTAAATTCATAGAAAACATCAAATCAATGGAGCACAATCTGCTCTACAAATCAAGGGTCTTAATAAATACTACTTATTAATTCATTTAACAAATTATGTATTTGTTGAGCTCCTGTGCTGAGGATATAGCAGTCAACAAAGAGAATCTGTGCCCTTTGAAGTTTATATTTTATTGGATAGACAATAGAAATAATCAAGATAAATAAACAAAGTTTATAATACCTTAGGTGGTAATAAGGGATTAAAGGTGAAAGAAGGGAAGAGATATCAGGACTTAGAAGTTGGTTGGAGTGTTTGAGAACTTCTCTCAGAAGACTTGGCACAGAGCCCTGAATGTGTTGAGGAGCCAGCCATGCAGATATATGGATGGTGAGCATTCATATTAGAGGAACAGCACATACGGAGGCCCTAAGCAAGGTAAAGCATTTAGTGTGTTCAAGAAGTAGCAAGGAGGTTAGTGTGGCTAGAGTGTAGTGGATATGAGGAGGGTGAGATAATTGGATGGAGTGTGATATGCATGGTTGGAAGCATGATGTTATAGGCATTGGATGGATTTGGCCCTTCACTGGGTTAACCAGAAAGCCATTAGAGAGTTTTGAGCTGAGCAGTGATATAATCTGATTTGTTTTAAGAGAATCACTTTGCCTACCATATGGAGAAGACATTGAGGTAGGGTGCAGGAGGGAGAAAGCACTGTTGGATTTAACTTCAGTGGACAAGTTAGGACTGGAGGGAGAAATTTAGGAGATACCAGTGAATGGATTATAATTAAGGCCTTGAGTTGGGATGAAATTATCAAGAGAGTTCATTCCCAGTTTGTTAGGTGTGTGCTAAGTACTTGACATTGAGTTATACTGTGGGTTAACTATCTGTAGGTACTCTTAGCCTATTCTTTGAATTTCACACTTTTGTATATTAATATTTATGAAATTAGTATGTATGAATCCAATGAGAATGTGCATTTAATGTAGATTTTCCTCAATTCTTCTACAAAACAAACTGCCATTGAATAGTTGGTGCTTTTTGAAAAGAGCTGTTACCTTAACTCTAAGAAATAAGAATTTTTGCCTTTAAGATACAAAAACACATTTAAAAGTTATAAACTTGCCAAAGAAGATGCAGTTGCTGTGTGGCTGACTTAGAATTCCAGCTTAATCTTCTCTGATTCCAAAGCCTGTGTTTCTAAACACTATGTAATGATACCTTTGTAAAAAGTGCTTGTCCTTTACCTATGATTTCACTTAGTGATTAGTTGTTGGAGGGTGTTTCTTCTTTAATAGAAGAGGTCATAATCAGCATAGGACAGAGCTTAATGCTAGAGTCACACTGACCTGTAATCATAGTTTTGTTTTGTTTTTTTAATTTGTTTTTTTAATCCTCACCCGAGGATATTTTTTTCTATTGCTTTTCAGAGAGTAGAAGGGATGGGGGGGCGGGGGAGAGCAAAGTGAGAGACACATTGATTGGTTGCCTCATGCTCACCAGGGCCAGGGAGGGACTGAACCTGCAACCGAGGTACATGCCCTTGGCCAGAATCGAACTTGGGATCCTTCAGTCCGCTGGACGATGCTCTAACCACTGAGCCAGACAGGCCAGGGCTGTAATCATAGTTTTAATCTGTCATTTATTCTCTTTGAGTCTTAGTGTCCTTATCTGTGAAATAAGGATGTTTATAACTATTAGAGGTTTGGAGAGAATTAAATGAGAGAACACATTTTTTTACGTACTTACTGATGTGTAGTGTTGTTTGTACTCAGGTGGCAGTTTATATAAAGGAAGCACTGGGACTTGTGGCCACACCTTTCAAGAATTAAAAAAATTAGAAAATGGAACCATCATGTATGTTATGTGAGGAAGAACAAGAGCCGGAGCCACAGAAGAGCATAGAAGGAAGCAAACAAGTAGAGGAAGATGCTGAGCTGATCTTTGTTGGGGTGGAACATGTAAATGAAGACGCCGAGCTGATCTTTGTTGGGGTGACTTCACATTCAAAACCAGTCGTTTCAAACATTTTGAACAGAGTCACCCCGGGTTCATGTTCAAGGAGAAAAAAGTATGGTCACCTCAGAAAAGATACTGATCACAAATTGCCTGTACATCATGCGACCTCTCCATCAGAAGCAGTGACTGTCTTGCCAGTTCCTGAGTCTGAATCAAGATTAACAGATAGTCCTATTATTATTATTGAGCCTTTGTCTAAGCCTGATTATAAAAGTAATTCACCACAAGTTGTGCCTAATAGCTCTTCAGAGTTATGCTCTCCTTTGATTACATTCACAAGTTCATTGCGGCATCCAGTGGGAACAGCGCTTTCTATAGGAGGTCTGAATAAAAGTCCTTGTGCATCAAAGCGACTTTGCACTTCTGAAGTAAACAGCATAAATCCCAAAAATCCTAAACTCAGTGATGAAATCACAGGGGGACATTCTTCAGTTTTGTCTTCTTCGGGGATCTTTCATACAGTGACTCCTCAGCAAAGCACACCCTCAAATGGTGTTCATACCTCATTAAGCCCTATTCAGAATGGAGCACCCTTTCCAATAGTGTTTCCAAAGGACAGTGTCCAGCTCAAGACTATAAATCCTGCTGGGGAAAATAGACTGACAAAAACAGATTTTTCGAGCCTGGTAAATCAAAACAAGACTGTCGATACCAAGAAAGGAAACCTGATCATGTTACTTCATGACTTTTACTACGGACAGCATCAAGGAGATGGGCAGCCAGAACAGAAGACTCACACAGCCTTTAAATGCTTCAGCTGCTTGAAAGTTCTAAAAAATGTCAAGTTTATGAATCACGTGACGCACCATTTGGAACTTGAGAAGCAGAGGGATGACAACTGGAAAAACCACACCACCTGCCAGCACTGCCACCGGCAGTTTCTCACTCCCTTCCAGATGCAGCGTCACATTGAAAGTGTGCACACTGCCCAGGAGCCCTCTGCTGTCTGTAAAATTTGTGAATTGTCATTTGAAACGGATCAGGTTCTCTTACAGCACATGAAGGACAACCATAAGCCTGGAGAAATGCCCTATGTGTGCCAGGTTTGCAATTACAGATCATCGGCCTTTGCTGACGTGGAAACACATTTCAGAACATGCCATGAAAACACTAAGAATTTGCTTTGTCCGTTTTGTCTCAAAATTTTCAAAGCGGCAACACCCTACATGTATCATTACAGAGGACACTGGGAAAAGAGTATTCACCAGTGTTCCAAATGCCGACTGCAGTTTCTAACTTTCAAGGAGAAAATGGAGCACAAGACCCGGTGCCATCAAATGTTTAAGAAGCCTGAGCAACTAGAAGGATTGCCTCCTGAAACCAAAGTTGTTATTCAAGTATCACTGGGACCTCTTCAAGCAGGGTCAGTGGAAGTAGCATCCATTACTGTAAGCACATCTGATTCTGAACCATCACCCCCCCAGGCCTAAAAGTAGAATAAAAAAAACCAAAAAAGCGTTCATCCCATTTTCAGGAAATTTAAAGCAAGTATTTTAATCAAAGTGAAAAACCTCATAAATAAAAAAATACAAACCATACATTAATAGGTTTGAAAATAATGAAACCAATGGACTATTTATGAGGTTTTTAAAAAAATTCATGAAATACAGTATTGTTTGATGTGAATTTTGAGATATTATTTAAAAATGTGTTACCTGGTTTTTATGTGACTGTATCTGGCTTAACACATAAAAGGTGCTTGTGTGTGTATATGTATGTGAAAGAAAAAAAAGGTCAGAAACCTATTTATTATTTTTCTATTTCATGTTACTTGTGAGTGTGAAAGCTCTTTTTTCTGTATATAGAATCTGTAGAGTTTTTAAAGTAATTTTATTTTTTACTTTTTCCATGCCTTGAAGATTATTATATTAACTCTAGTCAAACTGGAACGGCTTTGTTATGGCAAGGTCCTATTTACTGCTGAACTCCCAAAAGTGCCTCTGTCGTGCGGCCTAAAATAACCTGGCTCTGAAAGCCTGGGTCGGGAGAAGTTGAGGGAGAAGCTGTGGCATGAATGGGACCAGAAAGTGGGAGATTAGTCAATGGAGAGCAGTGGCTCTTTTTCCCAGTCTATAGAGAGGCACACATTTACTTGTCTTGAAGCAGACAGGCAGAAGGAATACCGTGTCAGTGTCTTTACCCAGCCCAAGTACATCCAAGAAAGCAGAACCATTACAATAAAATGCCTATGTTTGGTGAGGGGTTCCTGCAGACATCAGCCAACCACTGTATCATTGGCTTCAGCTGGAGAAGCAGAGGTAGTTAATAGAACGGGGCCTGGTGCCAGTGAACCTCTTGTTGAGTGTTCCACAGGGAATTCCATTTGTTCCTTCCCCTCTCCTTTCTGGCTGGCCTTTGGTCAGAATGAGCTATGTCCCCCACAGCCACAGCAGTGAACAGGTAGAAGTTTCCCAAGGCAAAGAAGCCCTCACATCCATAGTTTGAACTGTACTGGACTCATAGTTTTAACTGAAAAGGGCCAAACTGTATCTGCCCAGTTTGTGGACTGAGCTCAGATTTGAATGGCGGTTGTCCAGGAACAGTAGGCAAATGGATAAAAATAGCCCAGGGTGACTTGCTAAAATTAAGCTTTTTACAGGGCTTTTCCTTATATTTTTCTGTGTTCATGTATCTTATCCTAATTGAACATGTGAAGTTCGTAATTTTTTATCTTTTCTTGTTGGACATGAATGTATTACAGTTAACAGTTACTATTCTCTTGGGTGTATAATTTCCCATTTTATGATATTAATACTTTTTGCGTCTTACTTGACACATTCCAATGTGCAAGAAATGTCCCTTTTATTTCAATAAATATTAGGTAGTAGAGTTACTGCTCTTCATCTGATCTATCCACCTATCTAATATATGAATATACTTTGAGGAGAGCTTCTTCCTTTCCCATTTCCAAGGGTTCTTTCATAGAACTGTGGAGTGCCCGCTCAGTACTGATTTCTGAACATCGGCGGCCTTGGCTGCTTCTGTGGGTTCCCAGGGTTGAGTCTCCCCTCAGTATGTTCAAGTGCCATCCTTTCTTCTATCCCTGACCCAGGTACCTAGCAGCCTCTGTGCACCACTCAAGGAATCCGGGATCCTGGCTATGGATCTAAGCCAGGGGAAACCTTTTTCCCCTGCTTCCTCCTCTTCAAAGGCACCTTATCTCTCCCCACTCCTTTCTTTCTTCCTTAATCTATTTAAATTCTTTACACTTTCACAAAAAGCTGGGAAGTTATAATCATCAAGGATTTAGCATCCCCCTTAGAGTTGAGGAGGAAGGACTAGACAACAAAGTAGCTGTGAGTGTATTGTCTAGGTTTTAGATAATATCCTCTGTGTGGATTCTGTTGTATTTGCTCAATGCTTGACTAATTCATTGATGGATTTGCACTTTGAACATTTTACTAGGCCCTTTCAGTTAGTTAGCTTGGGCCAAGGCACTTTGCTTAAAATTTTAGCCTGAACCCCTTTCTTTAGGGGTAGAAAAATTGTGTGTGTGTGTGTGTGTGTGTGTGTGTGTGTGTGTGTGTGTGTGTATGTGTTCCACTTGTTCTGGTGTTAGGCGGAAACTTCTGTGCATAACTAGATTTTCAGACTTTGCTACTTATTTCCCTTATTCTGTTTCGATGGTAAAAATATGAAATTTGTTTGTTCTATGTGTTTGTGGTTGCTTAGTTTTATCAACTGTTACTGTTGTTTGCTATTTCACTAAAATATACCCCCAAGGAATACAAATTGTTATTTATTGCCAAGGTTTCAGTGATATGACCCCTGCCTACCTCCTCTCTTTTTCATTCTGTACCATGCTACTCTACCATTTTCCCCAGTGATGCACTGTTTTTGACACACTGGCCTTGGTTTTCCTCAAGCAAATCACATTTCTTCCCAGTCCAAAGACTTTGCAACTGCTATTCTTTGTCTTCGAATGTTCTTTCCTTAGACCTGCATGGCTTGCTACCTCAGTTAATTAATCGTTGGACATTTCCTTTGATTCATTAACCTTCATCAATGTTCTTAAAATGACAGTGCCAATGAAATTTGACTCCCACCCCTTTTCTTCTCCTAAAGACACTTTATGTCTCCTCTCTCCTTTTCCCCCTCTCTAATCTAGTTAAATATCCTAGGTTTTCATGAAAAGCTGGGAAGGGATAATTATTAAGGGCTTTGCTTCTCTCTTAGAATTAAGCTAGCTCAAGTCCACTTTTGTGCCTGCAACCAAAAGAAAATTAATAGAGCGAGCTGAGTTCCTTCAGGAGCTTTCTCTGTTTTTCTATTGATATCTCTCTATTTTTTAAAGCAATGTCACTTTGTTTTGTTTACAAATATACTGAATAGCTGTCAAGATTACTATTTTGTTATTACCCTCTGTGAATTTCCGTGTCTATTTGGCTTGCTCGTTCTTTCAGATAAATTTTATTTTATTATTGTTGCCAAAAATTGTAAGTAAAATAGTAATTATAGTAATAAAATGTTATTTTGGAAAAAAAATATTTTTGTTATTTGTCTTTTTATCAATAACATGGCATATTTTTAGTTTAGTTTAAATATATATATATATTTTTTAGCACACTATGTAAACTCTTGGCCTTTCCTCCAATTGTGTTTATTTCTAATCTGACTGCGTTGGCCAGAACTTCAAAACAATGTGAAAATGGGCCCCCTTGTTCTTGGTTTCAATGAAAAATGCTTCACCACTGAAGGTAATGAATATACTGCTTAATGAATGTCTCTCTTTAGAATGTTTAAAGAGAATTGTTATTCAGTTGTACTGGATAGTTTCCCACATCTATTGAGATAATCATTTACTTTTTCATTACTGACCTAAGGTTTTGCTTGGCTGGATTCACAACTTTTCTATTAGAAACCTGCCTTTCTTGAAACAAAAATAGTTCTTCTGGGGGTTGAATATTACCCTCTTCTCAGAATATTCCTTCCCTTCCTCATTTCTAATATTGAAATGCATCCCCTCCTCCCATTATATTTGCCACAGTTTGTTATCAGTTTCTGATTTACTTTTTCCACGAAGAAACTCTTGATTTATTATCCTAAGTAATTTTGTTTTTGTTCTCTATTTTTGTCTCATTATATACCTACTTTTCCCTCCCTTTAAAAAAAAATTATTTATTGATTTGAGAGAGAGAGAGGGAGGGAGAGAGGAAGGGAGAAAAGGAGAGAAAAAAACCCATCGATTTGTTGTTCTGCTTACTCAAGCATCCCCTGGTTGGTTCTTGTATGTACCCTAACCGGAGATCGAACTTGCAACCTTGGCATATTGGGATGATGCTCTAACCAACTGAGCTACCCAGCCAGGGCTATTATACACCTACTTTTTAAGGATTGTTCTTTTTAATGGCCTTTTATTTTAAAAGGTATTTTTTTCTGCATTAAAGCATTTAGGACTTCCTGGCTTTGTTTATAGCTTTGTCTGAATCCCAAATATTTTGATGCGTATTTTCATTTTTATTAAAGTTTTAATTCTTACTTTTTTTGGTAAGTTAATTCCAAGATTTAAAAATTTGTGGACTGGCTGTTTTAAACTTAATGTGTAGTTTTACTGAGAATTAAGTTTTCCTTGGAGTTTTGAGGGTGTGTGTTTATTATTTGCATACACATTTTTGTTTTTATCTTAAAAGTATGAAATGTTTTAATCTAAAAATCTATCCCTCAAAATGAATATAGTATAAAAGGTAAAGGTACAAAAATATTCATTTGAGGATAATTCCCAGTAACAAAATTTGGAAATGTTAAAGAAAAATGATTCTTGACACTGTTAAAGATGGTAAAGAAAACTTTATTCAAGGGGGGACTACTACAATGGGGTTTTGTAATACAGGAAAGAGATTGAGCTTAACTCTGACTTCATCAAGGGCAAAGTGGGGATTTATTGCTAAGGAACAGGATGGGTGTCAGTGAATAGGAAATTACTAAGAGGAAACATCAGGGGTAAGGTAGATTCTGGCTAAACCATCTTAACAGGATTATTGCTGAAGGATAGGGGATAGGAATTTGATCAGATATCAAAGGTGGTGATTTTCCTTAAACTGACCCAACAGGAATCTTGCTAAAACTGGACTAAACAGGAAGAGCCACTGGATTAAAGACAGAGCTCAAAGTTGGGAGTTTATTTGTCATCTATTGATGTATAACAATTACCAGAGAACTAACAGCTTTAAAAAACCATTTATTACCTCACACTATTTCTGAGAGCTGGGAACTCAGGAGCACCTTAGCTGGGTTATTCTGCTTCAGGGTTCACGGGGTTGTAGTCACCTGAAGGCTTGACTAGTGCTGGAGGATTTGCTTCTAAGATGGCTCACTCACATAGCTAATGAGAGGAAACCCTGGTTCCTTTCTGGCTGCCTCAGTTCCTCCACGTGAGCCTCTCCAGTGGGCTGCCCAAGTGTTCGCAAGACATGACCAGCTGCCTTCTAGAGCAAATGATCCGAGAGAGTGAGCAAGGAGTCTGCAATGCCTTTACGACCTAGTCTCAGAAGTTTTACTCTGTCATTTCTACAATATTCTGTTCATTAGAAGGGAAACACTAAGTTCAGCCCACATATTAAGGGGAAGGTAATTTCGTTTCACCCTTTAAAGTGACTCAATTAATTAGGTTCATTTTCTACTTTCTGTTAATTAGGTACATATTCTAGTTTTCGTATCACTATAGGTGATGCTTTTACTCCATTTTTTGCCACTATATAACTCCTTTCTCAATATTCTAATAACATGCTCCTTACTTCCTTTTAAGCCATACTAGAACTGTCTCGAAGTTCAGTTTTTTGGTTTGTTTTCACTAAGGCTTGTACTAACTCTCCTCAAAGTCCTTCCAGTTTTTGTGCACTGCCCAGTTCCAAAACCACTTCCATATTTTAGATACAGTATTTGTTATAGCAGCATTTTCTTTCCAGGTACAATAATCTGTATTAGTTATCTATTGCTGTATAAAACATTACCTCAAACTCATCAGTTTAAAACAACAAACATTTATTTATCTTGTGATTTTCAAGAGTCAGGAATTTGGAATTGGCTTAGCTCAGTGTTTCTGGTTTCCCTGCTTTCATGAGGTTGCAATTAAGATGTTGGCTGGAGCTACAATCATCTAAAGGCTTGACAGACTGGAGGATTAGTGCTATGGTCTGAATGTTTGTGTCCCCCCAAAATTCATGTTGAAATCCTAACCCCCAAGTGTGATATTAGTAGGTGGGGACTTTGGGAGGTGATTAGGTCATGATGGTGGAACCTTATGGGTGGGATTACTGCTCTCATAAAAGAGATCTCACAGAGCTCCCTTGCCCCTTTTCCATGTGAGGGTACAATGAGAAGTCTGTGACCTGGAAGAGGGCCTTCACCTGGTTATGCTGGCACTCTGACCTTGGACTTCCAGCCTCCTGAACTGTGAGCAATCCATTTCTGTTGTTTATAAGCTACCCAACCTGTAATATTGCATAAGAGCAGCTTGAGTGGACAAAGACAATCAACTTCTAAACTTGATTGGCTCTTGGAAGGAGGCCTCAGTTCCTTGTCACATGCTCCTCATGACATGTCATCTGGCTTTTTGCAGAGTGAGCGATCCCAGAGAGAGGAAGGAAAAAGCTGCAACCCAGCCTCAGAGATACAACACCATCACCTCTGTTGTATACTGTTGGTCACAGAGACCAACCTTGATATAATATAGAAGTGGACCACAGGAATACTGGGGGGCAGGGAATCACTGGGGACCGTCTGGGAGGCTATCATCGGGAGAATGGAACATTAGAAGTTTTATGACATTCCACAAAGAATTGAGACAAAATGTAGTTAATTAATGATCATGGTGTTACCTCCCCACTCTCTAGTTTGCCATGGCACTGACCAGTTTCAGGTGAGATTCTTTTAGAATTAAGTACATACACTTAAAAACTTTGAATATGTAATATATTCACATTGTTCAAACATCAAAAAGTATAACTCAGAATTTTTTTTAGCCTTCCAGATAATTTATCTTTTTTTTTTTTTAAACTGATTTATATTACATTTTTTGTTTACCTTTTTTGGTACAGTAATATGAAATAAAGCTAGCAAGATACAACTTTGTGTATACATTGTGATCTGGAGAAAATATATGGAGGAAAAAAGACTAAAATAGTAACTTTTATAGTAATCCAACTTTTTAACTATTTTGGTCTTTTACAGATTAGGAAAAAAAAAAACTTAAAAAAAAACACTTCCAGATTTTATGCAGTGAACTTGCACTGTTTTGAAATCTTTACTTATATAAAATGAGAAGCTTGTTTTCTTTGCTACTAGCAGTCAGCAAATACATCTTTGAGAGATGCTTTTTTTGAGGGGAAATACTATTTGATCATGAACTTTTCATCTAGTGCAGCATCTGTAACAGGATAGCAAGAAGCTGTGAAAATTCCAGGGCAGGAGGAACAGGGAAAGTGAGACAAGAAAGTTAAACAAGGGCCAAAAGTCTGGGCAGCCTGCAGCCAGTGTGCAGCAAGATCTTATCTTTCCCAGTCAAGGACACTTGAGAGCAAATGGTTAATGCTTCTCCTCTCTAACCAAAGGGTACAGGAGAGAAGGGGGAGTTTGTCTCACCCACTAAAAAAGAAGTCAGCTGTTTTGGGAAAGGGGGAGAGAAGGGCAAGTTTTAATCTCACTCCTTAAACAGAGAAGCCAGCAGTCTCAGGCTTGTCAAGATAAAATCACCAAATGCTTCTCATAAATTCTGGGAAAGCCATAAAAAAGTGAAAGGGAGACCTTGAGATCTAGCCCGTACCAAGATATCTGACAGAGGAACTTTAAAACCTGTAGCAGAAGGGTATAAAATGCTAAACCTCTACCAGGCAGCGCTCCTCAAATTATATTCGAGAGCCCGTCTGTGCTTTAAGCCAGATCTATTTTGATAGATTTGCTTGCTCTGCTTTTGTAATAAATTCGCTTTACTACAGCACTGCTGTCCAGAGTCACTCATCTGAAATCTTTCCTGCGAGACTGACAAGAACCGAGAAGGAGCCAGCCCTCTCCTTCCAATTCGGGACTCTGTCTGATAACACGTTTTCTGGTATTTTGGGTGCCTGTAACACTTCTATTGTTCCCCATGGGATTGACAAGATATTTGGGTTCTGTGTTTTTAGACCTATCTTCTCCCCAAATAGTCAATCATTTTATCCTCCTTCCCTGAACTTCTTTTCTCTCTGAGTAGCTAACATTTAGGTTGCTTTGAGAACTAAAATGTCTGTCCATTTGGTACCCAATTCAGGTGATCACATGTAGACCCAGGCAGGTTCATGCCTTCATTCCTCATCAGGGTCTCTCACTGTGATATGCCAGCAGTGGTACTCAGCCTGGTCCCTGGGCTGGGCCCCTGAGAAGGCGAGGGCAGCTTTGCCCCCAGGAGGGACCCAGAGAAGTGAGCTGGGTTCATGAGTGCCTGCTTTTGAGTGATAAATCAATGTCCTTGAAACTTGGTCAGGCTTCTTCTGGCTCCATTGTGGATCATTGCTGGTGACTACTCCAGTGCTGGAGTTGCCGGTGAGAGTGACTATCCCTCTTGGTCACTGAGGAGTCCTGAGTAACTATAGCCTTAGAAGAGACCCCTGAAACAAAAAACACCAACACTCAGGAATGAAGAAGGAAGACAGAGGCATCACTCTAAAGACTACTGTCTAAAACTTCCATGAACCTGGGCCGTGAGTGAGGAAGGGAAGAATCTTAGGCCATGGTGGGGATATTCCAGGGACCCACTTACTGGCTCCACAGTTAGTGTCAGAGCCTCTGATGACTCTTTTAAGCTGCTTTACTGCTTTTGGTAAAGGTTGGGTGTTTGTGTGATACGTTATGCAAGTCTAAGCCCTTACCCATCTCTCCCCCCAGCAATTCAGAGTCCTTGGTCCAGGGAGCAGCCTCGTTGTCCAGGGGAGGCCCGGGGTGGCTGTGAACTCAGGGTTTGCTCTGTGGGAGGAAACAACTGCTGTAACCTCTCAGTGTCCAGTCCATTAACTTGAACCGCTTAAATCTGAACTACCTGCAGGTTTCTGAGAAGATCCACAGCACCCCCTTAGGACTTCCTTGGGCCAATAAAGTGGGATGCCCTTATTCATTTAACAAATTGCTATTGCTTAAACTTTTGTTTTTACATTTCCACTGTGTTTCCTGGACCACCCACATTCACTGCTTGTCTTTTTTTTTTTTTTTTGCTCATTGCTGTTTGTACTTCTTTCTGTCATTATTGTTGAAATCTACTGCATTGTCTGCATTTCAATTTCAGCGTTACTTGGTCTTATTTGTTAAAGTGAGTATTTTGAATGACTGAAGAAATTGTATCCATGACCATCTGACTTGGGGTTATTTACTTTGAATCTCAAGTTGAATAAACTGCTGGTTTAAAATGATAATTATTTTAAATAATTTACTTTAGAGCATTTCAAATAGAAAATACAGACACACAATCGAAAACTGTGCCAGTCCTGCACGGAGGTTAGGCTTGGGGTACCCAGGCAGGGAAGGGAAACCTGGAGCTTTTAAAAGCTAAGAAGCACAAACAAAGACATTGTCCTGATTTAGGACACCAGTGTCTCCTGGAGCTGCTCATTGGACCAAGGACCCTTGAGTTGCTCATCGGGAGAGACACCAAGCTTACGATGAGGATTTGTGTAAGTTCTTTGCCTTGGTAACTTTTACTGTGTGTGTATGTGTGTGTGTGAGAGAGAGTGTGTGAGAGAGAGAGAGACAGAGAGACAGAGAGAGAGAGATCCTAGATTGGGAATTATAGGCCTTTCTGATGTTTTAGCAGACATCTAAACTATTCCACAGTCAGCGGGTCAGCTGGCCATGTCAGTAAAAATGGCATTCTAGACCCTAGAAAGGATCCTAGAAGGGATTTCAACTTTAAGTACAAAGCAGAAAGGACTTACTTTGTGACTTGAGAAATCTAGAAGGTGCTAATTATTAAAATTTATTATTATTTGCATTGAACGTCTGCCCATAGCTTTGTGGTAAGAGACTGAGATCTGCACAAAATTTAGCATACTGTTTTAAGCAAGCAATTCAGGAGTTTTTACAAAGGAAATTATTATTGTTATATGAATAGAACTAGTTTGAAAGTTCAATAATGAAGTTTATAATAGAGAAAGCACATAAAATTCCCACAGGGCTCTACATAAGTCATGATTTAAATGGGTGAAGAATACTTGAAAGCATGCAGAGATGTTGGCTGCATTACTAAATGGAAAACTGGATTATAAGATAAATTGCGGTTTGACTGTTCTCCCTTTCTTAGTTCCTCCCTAACCCTTCCCCCTGCCCCAGCCTAATTAACATCTCATAGAGAAACAAGGAAACACAAAAACCTGGAATGGTACATGTTGTCAAAATATGTGCAATGGTTACCGCTAAGCAATGAGATTATTAAACAATTCTTACATTGGCCATTTATTACTTTTGTTATACTACGCTTGCCCTTTTCCGTGTTATTTCACTTCAAAGGAAAGTTTGGGAGAGCACAGACTAGCAGTCAAGAAAAAGGAGCCATTCATTCCTGATTATGAACAAGTCATTGGTGCCCATGTCCTTCCTCTGTGGCCCCACACCATTGATCTCTCCACTCCAGGGGCATTGGCGGCCCTTTCACAGCTGTCCATCCTTTGCATGACGGTCCATCTCCAGCTCAGGCCAAACTGAATTTGCAGCCTAACAATAGGGCAGCAGAGATCAACAGCACAGCAGGCAGTGTTTGAGAATTTCTTCCTTCATTCCCCATCCTCCTCTAGGCCCTACATTTACAAGAAAAAAACACATAAACTAGTTGTAAAAATCAATCTCAGGAGGAGATAAAGGGAGATGGGGTGAGGCCTATAGTCATTTAGATGGGTCAGAAGAGGGTGGACTTCACTATAAAACCTGGGCTCTGGGTTGGGTTATGGGCTCCATCCCCAGTAGGGGGCGTGCAGGAGGCAGCCAATCAATGACTCTCATCATTGATGTTTCTATCTCTCTCCCTCTCACTTCCTCTCTCTGAAATCAATAAAGACATTTTTAAAAAAAAACAAAAAAAAACAAAAACACACCAAAAACCTGGGCTCTGTTCCTGAGCAGATCACTCCTTCCTGCTTAAGATCAACAGCAGTGACACAGGCTAGGTTTTGGGCTTTAGTGCCTTCTCTTTGTACCTTTCTAATCTGAATAGATGACTGCCCATAGAAATACACTATAAAAAGAGGCATCCACTCAACATTTTAACAACACGAATCAGAATTAATGAAATAGACATAGAGATTTAAAATAAGTGTAATGTACTCAGAGATTTAAATCAGAATAATAATGGTAACAGAGTATTGAGAGCATTTGTTGCACCAAAAGAGGCACTGTTTGCCCCTCCCCTCAAATTTTTGCCAGAGAATCATCTTAGTGTGGCTTATTGACCAGATTATTAGAAATTGTATCCCCGGGTCATTCCTCATTTCCATTCTTTGCTTTGCTTTTACTCACAGCACTTAACCACCTTCGAACGTCCTACACGATTTATCTTCCTGACCTGCGTCCCCCCCATAGCGTGCACTCTCCATGAGGTCGTTTGTATCCTCAGCACCTAGAACATGTCCTAACACACAGTGGGTATTGAATACATACTCGTTGAACTAGATCAATAAACGAAGGGAATTAAGAATAAGGAATTAATTTATAGATTTATGACCTACAGAAACGAGGGTAAAAAGTGAAAAGGAAGTAAGGTGGAAAGGAGCAGGCACAGGGAAGGAGGAAGGGAGGAAAGACAGGAAGAATTAAAAGCATATTCATATCAACCCACACCTAAAATAATAAATGATATCTATGGAGTGAGTGTTACTGTAGCTAGTGATTGATAAGAAGGAAGAGAGCAAGGGAGGTCAGACATCGATGGGCATGGTCAGCTGGGGAGCAGAGTCCCGTTTGCTTTGCCAGGAATCCACAGCTTCACACACCTCTCTCCTCCCCCACCCTAGATTGGCGGGGGAGCGGGGGTACAAGGACATGTGCCGTAGAAGTCACAGTGGCACAGGGGCAGTGCTCGACCATAGAGGCCTGTCAGTCTAACCCGGGAAAGGGGTCGTTTGTCAGGGGGTGGATCTCCTCGGAAGCCCATGAAAACTTGAGAAGTTGATTGTTTATTTTGAAAAAGCTCCTGGTTATAATCCCAGGAGACAAAGAGCTCTCTCTTTCTCTCTTTCTCTTTCTCTCTCTCTCTTGCTTGTGACCCATGCTCGCCCCGTGCATTCACCTATTCTGTCCATAGTAGCCTTGTGGCCGATGGCTGCCTGACCTACACATGGAGACTACAAATGGGAGCCTGACTACAGCAGCAAAGCAATGAGTTACAACCCGGAATACAAGCTAAACTAGCTGGATAATGGACTGGGACTAAGCTTTAATATGGCACAGGATCTCTGGACACTGACTCTGTTTCTGGCCCTGATTTTCCATGGCAGGACAGACAGAGGTGGGACATCCGAGGGGCATCCTTTTGCTTTTTGCATCACGAATAAATATTACCACCCAACCTCATCTTCCCTTGTGGATCCCTGAAAATGCTTTTTCTCGAGATACCACAAGAACCCCACTTCCACCAGCAACATGATGATGTTATGGGTTGAGCACTGGGACTGGAAGCAAAAGACTGAGAGCTTGCTAAAGTGCTTAGTGTTTAGTTATAGGTGAGCTGTCAGTAAGGGGCCATGTCAGGGGCTTGACTGGAGCAGCAGGATCTGCTTTCTCACATGGCTATTGGTAGGTCTTCGTTTCTCACCAGACGGGCTTCTCTATGGGGTTATGTTAGGCAGGGTATCTTGCTCCCTTCAGGACAAGCAATCCAAGAGAAAGTAACAGAGAATGACTAAGGCAGGCCACTGTCTTTTATAACCTAGTATCAGAGGTGGCATCCCATCTCTTCTGTGTCCCATTTGTTGGAAGCTAGTTGTTATATAACGAGTTACAGATGTTTCCATATCTTGGCCCCTATGTTGTCTACTTCTTTACAGCAGTCTACAGCCATTAGTTTAAGCCTGCCTACAACTAAAATCAAATTTTTACACAGCCAGTTACTTTAAATATATGCCAAATAAACATATTTTTAGCCACTT
Source organism: Miniopterus natalensis (assembly GCF_054644295.1). Lineage (NCBI taxonomy): Eukaryota > Metazoa > Chordata > Mammalia > Chiroptera > Miniopteridae > Miniopterus > Miniopterus natalensis. The sequence continues at coordinate 14,592,030 of NC_142100.1, forward strand.
AGAGCCTGTCTGTTTTACATACTCCATGAAACTGCACTCAACATCTGCTAGCCATAGATGAGAAAATCCTTGGGCTCTGACGGACCCCAAACTACTGCTGCCCTTTGTAGCTGTCTAACCCAGAGGCTCCTGGCTGTGCTGCTGAAGGGCATTGAGCAAACACATAAGCCCTTCACTGATTCCCTTCCTACCTGGGAGTTCTTTGCCCTCTTCTGGGTGTTGGCCCTCCACCAGTTTCCAAAGGTTTACAGCTGTGAGGGACTTCCTCTCTTATATGACCTTTCCAAGTGCCGCCCAACTAAAGCTCTGTCTGTGTTACTGCCATCTCATAACTACTTTTTGCCTCCCCCTTGCCCCCCCATCACCCTGAGATCCTCAAACTCACCACCATTTCACTCAGTACAGCCCAAACTCAGAGAGGGGATCACACAAGGGCATGAACACCAGGAGGTGGGGTCATTGGGGGCTGTCTTTAGTGTTAACAACAATCTGCCCGCTGGCCCTTAAGGATTTACATCCCTCTCACATGGCAGACACATTTCCTAGGCCTTTGGTTCAGCTTTCAATACACAGAAACAAAATAGTCGGGGGCAGAGGCTGCACTGAGCCCGGGGGATTTTGTCTCCCTTCGCCACCTGCATCTGTCACTGTGGAAATGGTTGCTGAACCACAGAGCACAGTAGTACTCAGCCTCGTCCTCGGGCTGGGCCCCCGTGATGGTGAGGACGGCCTTGTTTCCAAGCAGGGAGCCAGAGAATCGGCCAGGAACCCCTGGTAGCCGGTTGCTGGTACCACCTATTAAACCCTGGAGTACCTGGTTGGGCTTCTGTTGGACCCAGCTGGCATAGTTAGTAGTGGTGACGGCCCCGGCACTGGAGCCGCAGGTGAGTGTGACCGTCCCCCCAGGAGTTGTGGACAGTGAGGCTTCCTGAGTCACCGCAGCCTGGGAAGTGGCCCCTGAAAACAGATGAGAGACCAAAGGTGAGGAAGGAGGACAGGGGTCATGAAGGTGCAGTGTGGCCTCTCTCACTCCTCCCCGCCCTCCAGCCCAGAGAGCCTCCCCAACCTATGCAGTGAGCCAGCAGTGTGAGCAGGAGAGAAGCCCAGGCCATGGTGTAGGCGCCCCAGTGCTGTGCTTCTCAAGACCCCTCAGCACAGAGTCAGCCTGCAGCCCTCTCATTATAGCTCCTGCCACCTGTGGGGGCGGGGCTGCCATGCAAATGAGCTCCCCTCCCAGGGGACCTCAGCAGCCTGGTCATGTTACAGCTCCTGAGCTGTTCCGCATCAGTGACCATGTGTTAACTAGACCCAGCCACATAGGACCGTTTCACAGCCCAGCTTGCTCTCCCAGGCACTGGCCCACAGCCCCCTCTAGTTACCATAGTGAGAATATCACCAATGGACAGATTCACCGTTGCACGGCTTTTCCTGTTTGCAACCCCTCGTCCCTCTGGTCTGGAGTATTTAGTGCTCTCAGTAGGTCAGATTAAGTACCTATAACTCCATACGCAGATGGAGGAATTTGGGGAAGGGGAAGCCTGGATAAACTACTGCCTCTATTTTTACTCCAATTCATACATATTGGACATCTACGTTGAGCAGAGGAGCTAATGTCTTGGATTTTCCTGCTGTCTTAGCTCAGGTTCCTCAGGAATGCACCCAGTAATGTGGATGCCTTGCTGCATAGGTAGTTGACTGTCCCATGGTCAAGTGCTTGGTCTCTACCAGGGCTTAGTAGCATTTCAGAATTTCTTTTTTTTCCCTTTTTTTTTGTTAATGGTGTTTAGTTACTACTGCTCCAGAAAACTTGAGGACTACATTGCGATTTTCTCTCAGAGCTTGCCAAATACTGTGTGTGTGTGTCAGTTGGGTCATTGGACTCAAATGGCAAGGCTGCATGCATCATAGCTTCAGAGCACTTGTCTGCTCTGGGCCGACTTAAATCTAGGAGCCTTCTGGTGTAGCAGTATTTCCAGCAGTGGAATATGGGCTTCCAGGAGGTGCAGAGGCCAACTAAGTGTGTACTTCTCTATTAAGGGTGAGAAGTGTGTGATGCAATAATTTGTCTTGTCATGTCATAGACTAACAGCTCCCTAGGAACCTCAGTGACAGAATGGGTCTCTAAAAATCTCACAGGGTTTGCTTCCTATGTGACAAATTCCTAGTAAGCGAAATGTAATCTAAACTGTAGTGTAGAACTCTGGAAGGCTTCCTTTAAAAGACAGGATAGCTCTGCTTTTGGTCTACCTGGGTATATCCCCAAAGGAAATGAAATTAGTCCTTTGAAGAGATAGCTGCACTCCCATGTTCACTGGAGTATTATTCACAATAAGCAAGATATGGAAACAACCTATGTGTTATGTTACCATTACAGTATGTTACCACTACATTATGTTACCATTAACAGATGACTGGGTAAGGAAAATGTGGTATACACATACAATGACCTATTAGTCAGTCTTTAAAAAGGAGATACTGCTGTTTGCAACAACATGGATGATTTTTTAAATTATGGTAAACTGTACATGAATTTAATATATTATTTTAATATTACAGTGTCCAGTCCAGTGGAATTTATTACATTCCCCGTATTGTGAAATCATCACCACTATCTGGGTCCAAAATATTTTCATCACGGAAAAGGAAACCTTACACCCTTTAGGCAGGCATATCCCATTCACCCTTTCTCTCAGCCCCTCTTAACCACTAATCTGTTTTTGTCTCTATAAATTGGCCTAATACAGATCTTTAATATAAATGGAATCATACAGTATGTTACCTTTTGTATCTGGCATCTTTCACTTAGCATAATGTTTTCAAGATTGGTCCATGTATCTGTATTTCTTTCTTTTTTTATTGTGTTTGAATAGCATTTGATCATATGGATATGCTACATTTTGTTTATCCATTCATCATTTGATGGAAATTTGGGTTATGTCAAAATAATATAAACAGAGCCACTTTAAAATGGAGTCAGAGCTGCCATGCCAGAGGAACTGCCTTACATGTCTTATGCCTCATATCTTTTAATGTTAAAACCAGGCAAAATAACCTTTGGACTGGGCCTAAGGCAACATTGTGTCTCAAAGAACTGTTTGCAAATATAACAAGAAAGCAGTTCTTTTGACTACTGGACTGATGACTGCAGGACTGAAAATTAAAAACATTGTTTAGAATCAATATGACTATGTTATCTACACCAACAGAAATGTCTTCTTTCTATTGATGTAATTGTTTCCCTTCCCTTTCGTATAAATACCCATTGCCTTTGTCTCCTAATTGAAACACTATTTGAGCTTCTGCCTGAATTAGTGTTTCTGGATAGCTATTCTTATTGATGTCAAATAAATGCTTATTGCCTCTCAGTTTGAAAGAACTTTTTATTTTTAGGTTAACAGTTGATTTCATCTTTTGGCTATTGTAAATAGTGCTTTTACAAATATCTGTGTACAATTTATTTTCAAATACCTGTGTTAGCAAACAGCCCCCTGAGTCGGAGGGGTAGGGCTGTCCCCTCCTCAGCTCTTGTCAATCTCATAAGAAAGATTTCAGACAAGTGACATACCTCAGTGTTGAAGCAAAGCAAGTAAATGTATTAAAAATGCACTTGGTGTACAGCACAAGCGGGTGACCGAGCTAGTCTGAGTGTACAGCCTGGTGGGGTTCAAGGGTTTTATACCCTTCTACCTATAGGTTTCAAAGTTTCCAGTGCCAGATAGCTTGGGTAGCCAATTAGGTTTCAAAGAGGCCTGTTACATTGTTACAGCTTATCTCAGAATGTTTGTACATACATTTGGTCATCTTGTTTGGCAAATCCTAAGGCTGCTGACTTTTTTGTTTAGTGGGTAAGATAAAACTCCCCCTTTTCTTTCCCCCTTCCTCTCCTCCTGCCTTAGCACCCCAGAAGTGATATTTGTCCTTGGGTTTAGCTGGGGTCTCTGCTCCCTATTTTCCCAGGCCAGGGTGATATAATCTATGTACTCTGGTTAGGGAGGAGAGGTAGTAACCATTTGCTCTCAGGTGTCATTGATTGGGGAAGATAAGGCCTTGCGATTCACAAGCTGGCTGCAAGCTGCCCAGTTTGTCTTTTTAAAATTTCCTTTTCTCAGTTTCCCCTTCCACTTGCCAAGGAATTTTCCTAGCTTCTTACTCTCCTGCCACACTTGTTTCCAGTTCTTTTGATTATATATTTAGGAGTGTAATTCTTGGGTCTTTTAGTACCTGTGTGTTTAACGTTTTGAGGAACTGCTAAACTGTTTTCCACAGCAACTGTACCACTTTATTTTTATTATTATTTTAAAAAATATGTTTTTATTGACTTCAGAGAGAGGAAGGGAGAGGTAGAGAGAGATAGAAAGATCAATGATGAGAGTCATTGATCGGCTGCCTCCTGCACGCCCCCTACTGGGTATCGATCCCACAACCTGGGCATGTGCCCTGACCAGGAATGGAACTGGAACCAGGTCCTGGTACATATGTTGATGCTTAGCCACTGAGGCCATGTCGGCAAGGCAGCTGTACCACTTTAAATTCTTGCCAGCAATGTAGGTAGGTTTCAGTTTTTCACTTCCTTGTCAATACTTTTACTTTCCTTTTTTTTAAAAAAAGAAATAATTGTAGCCATTCTTGTATGAAGTGGCATTTTATTTTGATTTTGATATGCATTTTCCTCATGAATAAAGATGGTGATCATCTTTTCATGTGTTTGTTGTCCATCTGTATAATTTGTTTGGAGAAATGTCTTAAGGCCTTTGACCATCTTTGACTGGGTTGCTTGTCCTTTTGTTTTTGAGTTGTAAGAGTTTTTATGTATTCTGGATACTAGACCCATATTAGATTTATGGTTTGTAAATATTTTCTCCCATTTTGTGACTGTCTTATCACTATCTTTATGATGTCCTTTGATGTGCATACTTTTTAAAAATTTTGATGAAGTCCAATTTAATCTTTTTTTTTTTCTTTTTGTTGTTCCTTGTGATTTTAATGTCATATTTAAGAAATCATTGTCAAAGTCAAGGTAAATATAGACATATCTGTACATTTTCTTCTAAGGAATATATATATATACATACACACACACATATATAGATATAAATAATTTTAATCCTCATCTGAGGATTTTATTAATAACAAGATTAATTACATAACATCCCTTCTTTATTTGACTAGTAAACCTTTGGAATTACCTAAATGCTATAATATTGCATCAGTTCAGAGGTCGAAATAATATTAAGCAGCCATTCAAATATTTGTGTACTTTTAATAAGTGGGAAATTACTTATATTAATTGAATACAGTAAAAACAGTATATAAAATGCAGGAATATTAGCACAAGGTTTGATCACAATTGTGGGTATATTGAGAATAAAAATGAAAGAATGCATTCAAATTCAAAAATATATTGATTGATTATGGTTATTATGGTTTGGCATAAAGAACCTTTTTTAAGAAGTTGGTAATTTTTAACGCTTTAAAAAATTTTATACAATACACATGTGTTGCATTAAATGCAGCCCAATAAAATAAATTTTAGTAATATACAAACAAAGCCTGAAAAGTACATCATGCAGGATGTTCCTTTCTGGAGGACATGTGTTTGACCACAGCCCTTAGATCTGATCCAGCTGTTACTATTGCTTCTGGATTATGAAATATTGGATTTTGCTTTTCCTGAGCCAGTTCCTCCCAAATCATTCATGTATTTCCTCCACTTTAGGCATCAGGCATGTTATAGGAATTAATTTCTACCCATCACTTTACCTTTCAATGAAGGTCCACATTTAGACTAGTTGAGAGCTCATGTGTCTGATCATGTGATCCCCTTATCACAAGAGCCAGTGAAGGTTTATGTCCCGGTTCCCCAGCTGGGTGTCTCACTGTGCCGAGCACCACTGTACACCAGCCAGCAGTGGTACAGAGCCTCGTCCTCAGGCTGGGCCCCCGAGAGGGTCAGGGCAGCTTTGCCCCCTTGGATGGAGCCTGAGAACCGGGCGGGGGTCCAGGAGTGTTTATTGTTTGTATTATAAATCAACGTCTTGGGGGCTTGGCCAGACTTCTGCTGGAACCAGTATGGATAGTGACCATCAGTGACTGCTCCAGTGCTGGAGCCACAGGTGAGAGTGACTGTCCTTCCTGGGGACACGGTCATTGAGGGCTCCTGAGTCACCACAGCCTGAGAATTGGACCCTAAAACCAAAAACAGACACGTGTCAGGGATAAGGAACGAAAGGGGGATCCCAACAAAGGCTGGTATCGGACACCATCTGTATTCACCTGGGCAGAGAGTGAGGAGGAGGAGGAGGAGAGGGGTCCAGGCCATGGTGCAGACGTTGGAAGACTCCCAGCCTCTGTGCTGGGGCTGGGCTCACTGCTGACTTTTTATCTTCTACTGAGCTTGCTGTAGGAAGGGGTGTGTTTGAGGGTCGCATTATGCAAACCTGAGCCTGTTGCCACTCTCTGCCACTACCCAGGTCCTCAGCCCTGAGAGCAGCTGCACTGTGAGGGGTAAGCCAGGGGGGGTGCATGGTGTGTATCTACCCTGCGGGAGGCAACAGCTGCTCTACGATTTTGTACAGGCCAGTGAGCAACTGTTCAGGCTCCATTAAATCGGAACCACTGTTCCCTCAAGTCCTCTGAGAAGGTCCATAGCCCCACCTGGTGGCCTTCTTGGGCTAAGGGTGCGTGGTCTCTCAGTTTTTTGACATAACTATTGGTTTATCCTTTTAACACTGCAACTGTTATTTCCCAGGCCCCTGCACATTCATTGCTTGTGTCTTCTTTGCTCATTCCTCTACGTACTTCTTTCTTTAGTTGTCGAAATCCCACCCCAGTGTCAGTTTTAGTGTTACATGGCCTTAATTTCTTACCTGAGTGTTTTGAATGACAAGGAATTATTTTATGACTAACCGACTCTATTAGAATGATTTATTTTGACCTTACATTGAATAAGCAGCTGGTTTAAGTCAGAATTCTTTTAATAATGTACTTTAGAGAATTTAAAAAAAGAAAATGACCAAAAACTGGGTGTTATATGTTTTACAGCCAATTTGGTGGGGACTAAAGTCAGCTGTGTGAGTAGTCGACCACATCTATATGACCAAGCCCTGCACCCCCCAAAAACAAAGCAAAACAAAACAAACAAACAAATAAGTCCTCTTGACATGGACCTTGGGTGAACTTTCCCGATTGGCAGTACTCCGTGCCTCCCCATTTTAATACCTTTGTAACAAATCTAAGCTACAGACTCTACTGTTTCTTAAAAGCATTATTCTATATAAAATACAGGTATGCCTTTCTTTCTCCAAAGCTGAATAAGGTAGAGAAACGTCATCCTCTGGCCATGGCTCATTGAGCACATGTCCTCCCCTCTAAAGTCACTGACACAAACAGTCACTTGCTGAAGGGGACACCTATCTTGAAGCCAGAAAGTCCTTCCTTATTATGGTCTCCTTTGATGCACCATAGCAGAGGCTTCAGTTTGTCCCCAATGGAGGTGCTTCCTGTGCCCCCTGCAGTGCCTTGGTCTTTCTCTCCACAACTGAGCTGTCCTTGTAATTATTAATTAGTCAAACTCTATTAATTATGTATTTCTGTGTAACAGCCCCAACATTTAGTTTTTGTTTTTTAAGATATCTTTACTGATTTCAGAGAGAGGAAGGGAGAGGCAGAAAGAGAGTTGAAACATCAATGATGAGAGTTGTCATTGCCCTTGACTGGGGGATGGAGCCTTTAACCCGGGTATGTGCCCTGACCAGGAATCAGCCACTATCTCCTGGATCTTAGATCATGCTCAACTGCTGAGCCATGCCGGGTGGCCAACATTTAGTTCTTAAAAGAGCAAACTTTTATTATCTCACAGTTTCTGTGAGTCAGTAATCAAGTGATTACTTAGCTGGGTGCCTCTGGATCAGTGTCTCTCATTTAGTTGCAGATTAACTGTCAGCAGGAGCTACACACATCTGAAGGCTTGGCTGGGGTGGTATAACCCACTTTCAAGCTCATCTCAGTGCTCTTGGCAAACTATGGTTCCTCACCATTGAGAGTCTTTCCAGGATTGCCTAAGGAAAAGTGTATAGCCTCTGTTCCCCCAATAGCAAGTGACCTGAGACAAAACAAGAGAGAGCAACTGAGACAGGCCACAGCCTTTTTATGACCTAATCTCACAAGTAACATTCCATCACTTTTGCTGTGTACTCTTTGTTAGAATCAGAATTGGTACATATATATTTGATGACCTCTGCATATTAGTCCTTATGTTGTTACTTCTTTAGAAGAGGCTGGGATTATGGTGTTAAATTCAATTTTTTACACATCCAATTGAGGTAAATGGAGCCAAACCAAAATTATTCTTAGCCATTTAGCATTCCATTGCTTTGCATACCCTGTAAAATTGTGCTCAACACTCACCACTGACAAGACAAGCCCTGGGGCCATAACAGACCTTAAACTGCTGCTGCCCTTTGGAGCTCTGTGACCCAGAGACTCCCCATTGTGCTGCTGAGTGACATCTCCAGGGCAGGTATTTCCCCTCTCCATCCCCTTCTTTCCAGGAAGTCCCTTTGCTATGCTTACCTAGGTGACTTTCTCTGGAAGACCCCTTCAGTTGAGGAGTTTTCTCTGTAGCACAACCTGTCCAAGTAGAGCCCAAGTAAAGCTTCACCTGGACTACGGCCATGTTGTGGTCATGCCTTTTAATTGTTCCACCCTGAAATCCTCAAACTCAAATACCCACTCAGTAGAACCCACACTCAAGGGAGCAGATCATATGAGGAAATGAGCACCAGGAGGTGGGGCATTAGGGCTCAGTGTTTGATTAATACAGTCTGCCCTCTCATCTCGAAAGTTTCATGTTTCTCTCACTTACCAGACACATTCACTAGGCCTTGTGTTTGGTGTTGCACACACAGAAAGGGGTAGAAGTGCATCTGTGAACTAGGGGTTTATGTCTCATTTCCCCACCTGCATCTGTCCCTATGGAAACGGTTGGTGTGTGCCAGAGAACAGTAGTACTCAGCCTCGTCCTCAGGCTGGGCCCCCGTGATAATGAGGGTGGCTTTGTTTCCAGAGGTAGATCCAGAAAAGCGATCAGGGACCCCCAAAGGGCGGCTGTTTGTATTGGAGATGAGTGTGTGGGGAGCCCGGCCTGGGATCTGCTGGTACCAGCTGGAGTAGTTACTGGTAGAGACTGACCCAGAGCTAAGGACACAAGTGAATGTGACCGTTCCTCTTGGAGACACTGACAGAGATGGCTCCTGGGTCACCACAGTCTGAGAATTCACCCCTAGAAGAATTCACCCCTAGAACCTTCTCTCTTGTTCTGGGAGAGAAGGTTACCTTGAATCTCTGCTTTTATGTGTCCCCCAAGAATGCAATCTTTCTCTAACCGGAGCTGTAAGCGAGGAACCTGAGCAGAAGCACCATTCTGGCCATGATGGGGACACTCACAGGACGAGGCCTCCTCAGGCACCCTGGCTGGAGTGTGGTGTCCTTGGGGTATTTTCATACCTCCCAGACCCATTAGAAGGGAAAGGTGCTTCATGCAAATCAGCTTCCTTTCTCTTTCTGCCTTAGTGTCAACTTGATGCTCCCTGGGGGAGATCTTGAAAGAGGCAGATGAGTGACTTCACTTAGACCCATGACAATATGATGAAGACAGTGAATAAGAGGAGTGGACATATGTCACCAAATCAGTTTCCCCACATCCCTGGTGACCTTAACCCTAATTTCTTTCCTGGAATGGCTGTGGGCTGCATGAGGAGATAATTGTGTTCACCTCCTGGCCCAGGAATCTAGTTCATCACTATCTAACCCCATCCCTGAGAACATTTTCTTCCCTCCTCAGTGAAACTCCTTCTTGTCTTATTTGGAGGAGCTCAGCAGTCGCTCCTCCCTCCAAAAGTAGAGTCCACTGGGAAATCATAGAGGTCATGTCCGGGGAGTGTCACCCAGGAGCAACGGACAAGTAGGCTGAGGCTGAGTGTGCCAACACAAGGCTGCACTGCCAGGCATGGCGGCAGCTCTCCTTTGTTCTAAGAAGCCATCAATTACTTGTAGTAGCTTCATTTGAGCGGAAGGTTTTGAGTTGGAAAAGTCAGTGTCACCATGAAATTCTGAGATACTGCGCAACACTGATATAACAAAACAGGAAAACATGTGTCTCAGAATCAGACATAAAAATAACTGTGGAAACGCATTGGTGTGAAAATCATGGAGCCTTTTAAAACTCTTCCCCTTTACATTCTGCCCTGGAGCAGAGGGTGGGAGGGTGGAGAAGGGATGTAGGATGTAAGGAGTGCTAGAGAGGGTAAAATGTCTCCAGCAACTGGGGAAGATACACACACACTGGCTGCATAGGTGTGAAATAAAAGTATGATTTTGTCTTCATTTTGAAATTACAAGTAAGTTGTCTGTTTAATGAAAGTTAAATGGTTATTTTTTGTTTCATTTCATATGTGTTTGAGAGCCCAAAGTCATATTAGACAAAATAGTCAAGTCATACTAAAATATTTTTCCCATTATATAAATATATCTCTGATAGTGTAGAGAAAAATCGGTAATTCTCATCCATCGTATTTTCAGATGAGGAGGAGCATTACCCAAAGAAAGATAAGTAGAAAGCTGAAAATAAAGCAATAGTAGCTCCATCGGTCATTACATACTAGTGAAATAAATGAGAAATGACAGACTAGTAAAAAATTACGACTAAAATGATGACAGAAAAAAAGGGTGAGTGCACTTATTACAAATTTCATCATTAATACATTTGTCAGGGATAATTAGCAGCAAGGGACCCTGATGTTCGCTGCTCTGCAGACTCCAGGCGTTCCACAGACACCATGGGTCCCATTAAGTTTTCCTGCGGAGCAGGTCAGGGTGGGGATTAGGAGCCAGTGTGGAACAGAATGTTGATGGGCTGGATATGAGAGAAGAACCCAGATCCTGGGACCCCCTCACATGCAAGAAAAAGGCAGAGCAGCGCCCCCTGTGGGTCCTGAGGAACACAGCCTGACTGAGGCAGGAGCTGACCATGGCCTCTTCACATCTGCTCTCCCCAAATTCCAGGTGCCTGAGCACCTGGGGACGGCACACATATCCTAGCCTCGGTCCAAATCCTCCCAGGGACCAGGGTAATTTTTCTTGATATGACATGGATTCTTCTTCCTCGTATGTTGAGTCATTTGTGCAAATATCAGCTATGACAATAAACGAGATTGGCTTGTAATTTTTAAAGCGATACTGTTTCTGGTGGGTTGGGCTGCATTATTTTCTAGAATAAGAAAATGAGCTTAGGCTACGTGCTCTCTATAGTGATATATCATTTTTAAACACTTGAAAACAATTTAGTCACTGGATGGCTAATCCAGCAGCATCTGACTCGGAACACTGGAAGGAGAGTTAGAAGATGGCTGACATTGTAGACGATGATCACTTGTGCCCAGGTGACCTCAAAGGGCCGTGCCATTGACCTCTGCTTCCCCTTATCCTTTCCCTTGTTCCTAAAAGAAACCCTTTGTTCAGGCAGTGAGGAGGTGTAAAGAGGAATCTGGATTGTGGTGAAGAAGCCCCAGAGCTCTGTTTTCTGAGACATAATTGTTGGCGTTGACACAATTCCCTCCCTGGTGTCTCCTATCCTATGTTTAGGGAGCACTGTAGGTTAAGTTTTTTCAAGCCAATTTATTTTTGTTGTACAATTGTCCATCTGTCTTCCCTGTAAGTCAGGCCTGGACAATTGAATCCATGAGAGGAGAAAGATGAAATCCAAGGCAAGGCAGTGTCAAAGCTGTGATTCTGGGGCCCAGGTGGAGGAAAGTCACACTTCAGTGAGGTCATTGCCCAGCCAAGCATGCAAGAACCAATAGAGTATTCCCTAGCCCACCTGTCCCAGAACCCTGAGCTCTCAGGACCAGTTCACCTGCGCCCCCTGCTGGGCTCAGAACTGATGTCCTCTGGCCTTTTCCATCACACCCATCTCTCCTGGAAGGTCTTTCTGATTTTTGCAGTTGGATCTTGTGATGTCACTAAACAGGGCAGTGGAATGAATAGATTCCCCCCTGTGGTTTTGGGCTTGAGCCATTAATTCATCCAAATCAATAATGTCCTACAGACAGCTAAATGAAATACTATGTTACCAGGTATTCAAGGATAACCTTGTAGTTGAGTTTGCTTCTGCCTTGCCCCTGTGCTCATTACTGATACATGACAGCCTTGAGCCAAGTTCAAGGTGTAAAGTGCCCTAGATAACCCAGTTAGTTCATACCTGGTAACTTCTACTTGAGTGACCCTTACAGGTGAGTATATTTGGTTGTTGTTGTTGCTTTGGATGTTGTAAGGGGCTCCTGTCAGGTCCCCAGCCCACATTGCACATGCCTTGGCCTTTTATTTATAATTTTGCCATGAAAATATAACAGTTTTAGGAAAACAAATGTCCTTTGTTCTTGGTTACTACTGTGCGTTCCTTTTGTCCTTCAACTTATCCTTGAGATACATATATTCTTATCCTTTCCAATAAAGGTATTTTTAGTTTAGTTTAGTATTTTTATTTTTAGTTTAGTTTAGTTTAATTTTTCTCAATACGGTATAAAAGAACATTACTATGAATGGAACTCTCATTTGCTTTCAGAGGTTCTTTCTCCATTTGTAGCCTAAGAAACACCATGGCTTGTTCTGCAATCCATGTTAGCCCTGGTAAAGTTAATTTGTTATAACTCCGTGGACTTTAATGTGGGAGTTGGATTTATAAGGTCTAGGTTCCAAAGACTAGTGTTTACCAAATTTCATCCCAAACAAAGAACCACAGGAGGGGAAATATGAGAAGTTATGGGATTAGAGTTGAGAATGTGAACACTTTACGGGGATGAGCCTTCTCGTGCCTGGAGATCAGGAGCTCCTCAGGGTGCAGTCTCAAGAGAAAAAGAGAAACTCAGCTTCCTCAAAGTGTCAGGGGTCAGAGAATGAGCAGTAAATTCCCTGCCTGGAGCAAGGACATCCTGGGGCTTGCAGAGGGCATCTGGTTCTTCCAGGTCACAGCTGCTGAACTGCTTTTCTTGCCTCTATGCCCAGCAACTCTGAGGGATATTTGGTATCTGGGTACAAAATGACCTGTTTGAATTGGAAGAGCAATCAGAAGAGGAGATATTTTTATTGACCCCTAAAGAACAAACCAGGGCCTGAGCATATTGCTACCTGGTTAAATAGCATACAAAGTGACAGAAGAAGCCAAAATTTGAGCTGGTGTTGGTGACAATTAAAGGGAGAGCAATGATGTGTCACGAGGGAGACTGGGGCAGACTTTTACTTCATTCCCCATGGCATGGGTGTGCTTCCTGCTTTGGGTGTGTGTAGCTACATGACATTGATAGCATGCTCATCACGCTGGAGCTCAGAGGTGGTCAAGGAGGCCATGTGTACAAACCAGGAGCCAGAGCAAAGTTCTGAACCCCTGAGGATCAATCACCTCTGTCCTATGTCATAAGGTAGGCAGAGAGAAAGAGAGAAAGCCAATTCTTGCAAGAGTCACATTGAAGAGATTGGTGTACCCTGGGAGTGACTGGAAGAGGCACAGAGCGATGAAGCACAGGACAGGAGAAAGGGGCCTTGCAGCCCCCTTCCCTGTGCTGTGTTGGCCATTTTCTATCTATCTATCTATCTATCTATCTATCTATCTATCTATCTATCTATCTATCTATCTATCTATCTATCATCTATCTGTCTATCCATCCATCTCTCTCTCTCCCTCTCTCTCTCTCTCTTTCTCTTCTCACCTGAGGATATTTTTTTCCCCATTGCTTTTCAGAGAGAGTAGAAGGGAGGGAGGGAGAGAGAAAGAGAGACGGAGGCATCAACGGGTTGCCACCCACACCCGCCCTTGACCAAGGGCACAGAGTGACCCGCAACCCAGGTACATGCCCTTGACCAGGAATAGAACACACGACCCTTAGGTGCCTCAGCTGATGCTCTAACCACAGAGACACCCCTGCCAGGGCTCCACCCCATCTCTTTGTGTCTGCATCTGAGGCTGAGCCATCCTGAGCACCCAGAGAGGTTTTGGTTGCACTTCCCCGTGGGTCTGCATCACTGTGTAAATGCCACTACCCATGTACAGAGCACAGTAATAGTCGGCTTCATCCTCGGGCTGGGCCCCCGTGATGGTGAGGGCGGCTTTGTTCCCAGAGATGGATCCAGAGAAGCGATCAGGGACCCCCGAGGGCCGGCTGTTTGTGTTGTATATGAGCATGCGGGGAGCCTTGCCCGGGGTCTGCTGGTACCAGCTGGGTTCGTTACTGCTACTCGTGACTGGCCCAGAGCTCAGTCCACAGGTGAGTGTGACCGTCCCTCCAAGAGATACTGACAGTGACGGCTCCTGGGTCACCACAGTCTGAGAATCCACCCCTGAAATGGACATGAGAGAGACAGGTGTTATGAGAGACAAAGGTCACCCTGAGACCCTGCTCCTATGTGCCTCCAAGGATGCAGAGTCCCCTCCTCTGACCTGAGCTGAAAGCCAGGAGCTGGAAGAGAAGCACCGTCCAGGCCATGGTGGGGACACTCACAGGGCTTAGCCTCCTCAGGCTCCTTGGCTGGAGTTTAGTGCCCTTGGGCCTTTTCATGCCTCCCAGACTCATTAGGAGGAGAAGGTGCTTCATGCAAATCAGCTTCCCCTCTAGTCTGCCCCAGTGTCACACTGATGTCCCCTGGGGAAAGTCTCAAAAGAGATGCTGGGACCTGACACAGTCCAACCTGCATAGTGACTGAGACCCTCCCTGAGTGAGGGGGATTGAGGTCTTTCACCAAGTCAACTCCCTGATGTCCTTGGTGACCTCAGGCCTCAGTTCCTTTCCTCCGGGCCCAGAAGGCTGAAGGATCAGAGGAGAGTGTTCACCTTGTGGCCCCAGAAATCTTGTTCACCCCAATTCTAGCCCCATTCCTGGAACATCACCTCTTTTGTGAGGTAAATCCCATTTTGTCTTCTTTGGCGTATCTTAGCAGTCATACCCCCTCCAGCAGTGAGTCCAGTAGGAATTCACAGATTACATGTCTGGGGTGTGAAGGGACCAGGGTCTCCCCCTGACTCAATCCTAGACCCTGTCCCAGTAGATTAGTTGGGGGACAGGGCTGAGTGTCCTGACACAGACAGCTGCACAGCCAGGCAGGGACGGCAACTCTCTTTTGTTGGAAGAAGCCATAAATTATATGAAGTAGTTACGTGTGGTTTTGTGGGATTTTTTTCTTAATTTTATTTTTGTTTAAAATATTACAGATGTCCCTTTTTCTCCCCAATGACCCATTCCACCCTGTCTCATCCCCCTCCCCTTGAGTGTGGTTTTGAGCAGAAAATGTAACACTGTCACCTTAGAATCATGGAAAACCTCCGAACATCTGATATAGCAAAATCAGACTATGTATGTCATGATCAGAGTGAGAACCACACTGTGTGTGAAAACGTTGGGTGAACATCACAGGATGTTTTAAACTCCATTTCCCTTGACATTGTGCTGTGGGCCCCAAGGAACGGGAAGGGTGAGCCTTCAGGAGCCAGTGTGAGGTGGAGGGATTGATAGCCTGGCTATGGGGGATGCGCCCAGGCTCCCAGGAGCCCTGCCCATGAAAGAGGGAGACAGAGCAGCGCCCCCTGTGTGTCCCGAGTGACACTGCCTGACGCAGAGGGGCTTCCTCAGGGCGGTGTTTTTATCTCTGAGAGAACATGGGGTGCAGGCTGCCCATGGCCTCTTCACATCTGCTCTCCCCCAAATGCCAGGCCCACCCTCCCCCGGAGCCTGGGCACAAACCCTGGCCTCAGCCCCAACCCTCGCTGTGGGTCAGGCACTTCCCTTGATGGAACGCCTTGCTCACTTGTTGAGTCATTTTTCGCCTATTTCCCTGTGATTAGAAATGGGTGTTTTTGGTAATGTTCCCATATGCTACTGTTCCTGTTGTGTTTAGCTCCTTTACTTGCTGCAATGAAAGCATTAGTTTAGGGTTTTAGGCTACATGCTTTCTCTGTCTGTGTGGCAGAGACGGCACCATCTGATCCAGGCCCCAGGACGCAGGGTTAGGAGGTGGCAGAACAGATGGGACAATGGACCAGCTGACACAGATAGCAGGAGACAACGCGGAGCAAGTGTCACCCTCCCCTCATATCCTGTCACTGTCCACTAAAGGGAACTCCATGTGCAAAGAGTGAAAAGGTGAAGAGAGGAATCTGGGCCACAGTGCAGAAGCCCTGAGCTCTGCTTGTTGAGGCCTAATTGTTGGCACTGAGACCATCCCTCCCCAGATGTCATATCCTATGGTGTCTCTTATCCTAGGCCCACGTGGCACTGTAGGTCATGATTCTTCAAGCAACATTATTTTTGTTGTCTGATTGTTCATCTGTCTTGCCTATAAATCAGGTCTGGACAGTGAATCAATGACGGGAGGAGAATGGGTTATGAGACAAGTGTTTGTGAGAACCAAGTGCTCATGTGGTTTCTGGGGCGCCAGGTGCAGGAAAGTCGCACTTGAGTGAGGACACTGCTGCCCAAGTGTGCAAGGGCCAGTAGAGTATTTTCCTAGGCTGCCTGGAGAAGAACCCTGAGCTCTCAGTCCCAGTCCACCAGCGCCCCCTGCTGGTCTCAGAACTCATGTTCTTCAGCCCATTTTACCCCTCCTTCCTGGAAGGGCTTTCTGCTCTTCTGATGTCACACCCAGGGCAGTAGAAAGACCATGTCCCCTCTATGATCCTTAATTTTACTTCAGGTTACTATTTATCTTCAGGAAGCTAATGAAATGCTATGTTCCCCGATGTTCAAGATTACCTGATTCTTGAGTTTACCTCTGTCTGTGCCCTGGGTTACTTTTTGGTACATGACTTTCTGAGCAAAGTCTGAGGCTTAAATTTTCCCAGAAAACCGAATTAATTCATAGCTGGTAATAATTCCACTTGGATGATCCTTCCTGGTTGAAATACATGTTTGTTTGAATGCTATTGTTTCTGTAGTTGTTTTGAGACTCCAGTGTTGGATCTGGGCTCCCCATGTCCCTCATGTTAGTTTCTGCAGCCCATGTTGAGACAGAAACACTGCAGGAAAATCAGCCCTGTCCTCTGGTGTCCAAACTCACTCTAGGGCTTTATTCCTATTTGCAGCCTGGGAAGCTGATTGTGGGAGGGATTGAGCTGGGGCAGGAGTGGCAAGAGGTGGTCTGATATGTGGCTACCCAAGGGCCTGTGTAGACACACCCGCTGGGCCTGAATGAGAACAGGATAGAAGGCTCCAGACCAGGGTGAGGTGGTGGCACCAGCTGGGATCACAGCACAGACCTCTGAGGTTCAGGCCACAGTACCCGGTGCTGCCTTAGGCTCAGATGTGCCCGTATGTTCTGACTTCTCCACTGTCCATTTGACCCTCCCTCACGGGATCTAGCTGCACAGTGGCCATGCACCAAGCATTTCTCATTTCTGCTCACAGCTCTCCTGCACAAGGATGCACCTTCCTGGCTCAGCATGTTTATAGGAAAGTCCTGGGAACAGGGCCTCCTGATGGAGACACCCCTGGGGACAGTAGAGCAGGAAGCCCAGTGAGGAGTCAGCAGCCACCTCACTCAGACTCAATTCTGAGAAATGGGATTGAAGTTGAGCTCCTTCCCAGGCTGCAGGAATCATGGATGGGACCCTGGGTCTTCACTGTTAAGGATGCTGTCCGGTTATAATATCAGGGAATACATGGCCTCAAGAAATATGTCCAGGATTCTTCCCTCCTCCTCTGTTTCCTTTGAAACTCTATGTATAATATTTATTACTCCCTACTTAGGTACTTGATTAAGGTAACCTAAACCCACCTGAGTCTGGATTTGTGTTTTGAAAATGTCTGAAGCTATTGTGATCAACTGCTGAATATCTGGAGGGACAAACATGGAATCATACCAAACTGATTTCTCATTTCATTAAACAATATTTACAGTATATAAACAGGCAAGGTTTTTACTAGGTTCCACTTTTAAATGAATATAATTTTATTGTAGGCCTAAAATAAACTGCATTTTAATTTATTAGAAATAAATTAGTTCTGGAATTTTGATAAACATAATATTTTTAGAAAGGAAGAGAGAAGCTGACCAAATGCACCTTTAAGTTCTAAGCAAATCTTCCCTGGTGTGTGACACCAACAGAGAATATATTCTTTTCTAATATCTCCTGGTTTCCTGGTGCTTCCCGGGGAGCATACAACCCTGGGGAAACCATATCCCAGGTTGTACAGTCAAAGTCAGCGTCCACTGGGCACACACCTCCCGCAGTTCTGTATCTGCTACCATGCATTGTGCCATAGTCCAGTTATTGTCATGGGAAATGATGATTTCCACATAACATTTTGTCCCTGCAGTCAGGGTGAAGCTTATGTATATATGCATATAACATATATTTCACATTGTGAAAACTCAGCCTGTTCATATACTGTAAATATTTTCTAATGAAATGAGAAATCAGTTCTGTTAAAAGCTTATATATATATACAGATACATAATTATATATCTCCTTAAGAGAATTCTATTGTAATATTACTTAAATAGAGAAAGAAAAAGTCAGTGAAACCAAAACTTTCACCTTGTTTTCCCATTTCACTCTCCAGCATTGGCCGCCTTAAGGCACATTCTTGCAGGGACACCACCTGCAGCCCTGCTCCTCCTGTCCTGGCAAATGGAGAGTCAGCTGGGGAGTGGTAGGCGTGTTTCTGGAAGCCAGGCCTCATGGGTCCTTTCTAATGCCTTACATGGTCAACTGAAGCACTAACGTATCCTTAGAAACTTTTGTTTAGGAAGTCTCTCCAAAACAGCTGTGACACTTGTGTGACATCATGGCTCAGGTTTCAGCAATGGTTTCAGATTGGAAATCTATTGCTGAGTGTCCCTGGGATTTGGATGCTAATTTTGGGAGTAATTGAGTCAAGGAATGGTACCTGACTTAATTTTAAGCAGAAACGCTCAGGAAATACTTTGATAAAGCATTTCAGAAGAAGGGATGCTTCTCAGAAGAAGCATCTCAGAAGAGATACTTTGAAACCTTCACCTTTTACAACCTCCCGGACATAAAGATTCTGGGACAACACTACAAATATCTCACTCAGTGGGTCTAGTGTAAGACATTACATTTCCAACAAGTCCCAGGGAAGGCTCCCATTTCACTTTCAAAAGAAATATTAAGTTTGTTTTCACAATCAAATAATCACTGAGGGTATGTTGTTAAAGTTCTTTGAACGAGAAGAGTCCTACAGGAACCTGTGGGGTGTGTGAATCTCACTGTTCATACGTTTTGGAGCTGAGTCCACACCCCATAAGTATGGACAGAGGGGAAAAGAGAAAGCCCATTGTTGCAGGAGTCACACTGAGAGATGGACACACCCCAGGAGAGACTGGAGGAGGCACATGCCCATTAAGGGCTGTACAGGAGGACAGGGACACAGAGCCCCTCCCTGTGGTGTGTGGGCATTTCCCCCCTTTCACAGTTTTCTGCATCTCAGGCTGAGCCATCCTGAGCACACAAGGAGGTTTTGGTTGCACTTCCCCGTGGGTCTGCATCACTGTGTAAATGTAACTACCCATGCCCAGAGCACAGTAATAGTCGGCTTCATCCTCGGGCTGGGCCCCCGTGATGGTGAGGGCGGCTTTGTTCCCAGAGATGGATCCAGAGAAGCGATCAGGGACCCCCGAGGGCCGCTTGTTTGTGTTGTATATGAGCATGCCGGGAGCCTTGCCCGGGGTCTGCTGGTACCAGCTGGGATAGTTACTGCTAGTGACTGACCCAGAGCTCAGTCCACAGGTGAGTGTGACCTTCCCTCCAAGAGACACTGAGAGTGACGGCTCCTGGGTCACCACAGTCTGAGAATCCACCCCTGAAATGGACATGAGAGAGACAGGTGTTATGAGAGACAAAGGTCACCCTGAGACCCTGCTCCTATGTGCCCCCGAGGATGCAGAGTCCCCTCCTCTGACCTGAGCTGTAAGTGAGGAGCTGGAAGAGAAGCACCGTCCAGGCCATGGTGGGAACACTCACAGGACTCGGCCTCCTCAGGCTCTTTCCTGCAGTTTAGTGCCCTCGGGCCTTTTCATGCCTCCCAGACTCATTAGGAGGAGAAGGTGCTTCATGCAAATCAGCTTCCCCTCTAGTCTGCCCCAGTGTCACCCTGATGTCCCCTGGGGAGATCTTGAAAGAGGGCGATGCTGGGACCTCACATAGACCAATGATTGCACGGTGAGCGAGACCCTGAGTGAGGGGAGTTCACATGTGCCACCAAATCAGTTCTCCAATGTCCCTGGTGACCTTAATCCTAAGTTTCTTTCCTGGAGTGGCTCTGGGCTGCATGATGAGGTTCTTGTGCTTTCCTCCGCCCCCAGCGATCTAGTTCATTGAAAACGTAGCCCCATCCGGGGGAAGCTCTTCCTTCTTCAGTGAAATCTCTCCTTGGCCTCCGTGGAGGATCTTAGCAGTCACTCCTCCCTGCAGCAGTGTGTCCACTAGGAGTTCATGGATCTCATGTCTGGAGTGTGAAGGGCCCGGGACCTCCCCTGACTTCGTCCTGGACGCTGTCTCAGTAGCAGTGGTCAGGGGACAGGGCTGGGGGTCCTGACACAGACAGCTGCACACCAGGCAGGGCTGGCGACTCTGTTTTGTTCTAAGAAGCCATCAGTTTTATGCTGTAGTTTTAAATTACGTGCCATTTTGAGGAGAGAATGTTTCAGCGTCCTTGGAATCATGAGATACCTACTAACATCTGATATAACAAAAGAGGAGCTCGTGTCTTATTACCAGAGTGAGAACCACACTGTGTGTGCACAAGTTGGTGCGAACATCATAGAATATTTTAAAATTCCCTTTCCCGTTACATTCTCTGTGGGGCAGAAGGAATGGGAAAGGTGGATAAGGGATTTGGGGTGTAAGGGAGATGGTCAGTGAGCCAAAATGCCTCCAGTACTTGGGTAGGACCCCATATACCACTGGTGTTCATCAGAGTGTGAACTGAAGTTACAATTTATGGTATTTATTTTCAAATCGTTAGCTAGTATTCACCTGAGGATATGTTTTTAATGATTATTTTTTTAAGAGAAAGAGAAAGGGGCAGAGAGAGACAGAAACATTGATCTGGTGTCTCCTACTCATTCCCCAACTTGGGGTTGAATCCACAACCTAGGTATGTGTCCTGAACGGGAATCGAACCCAAAACCTTTTCCGTGTACCCAACGCTGGTCCCACCAACTGAGTCACCAGCCAGGCCTAGCCGATCCTCTGGGTATTAAAACTTGCATGAGTAATTTCTTTCTCTTTGTATGTGTTTGAGAGCCGCAGCTCATATATTAGAAAATTCTTAGTAAGTTATTTTCCTCATGTACAAACATATAACTGGTAGTGCACAGTAACAGAGAAAACTTAATACCTATCAAAATTAGAGATGAGGGGCAGTAACACTCAAGAAAAAGAAAGAAAGCACAAGCTGAAAATGCAAACTATTGGTTTCCATGTCAATTTAAGGGGCTGAAGGAAGCGAGAAATAACAGCCGAGTCGGAATGACACCTGACCCGATGGCAGGGAGGGGATTGGCGCACTGATCACAGATCCGACATGACCACCTGGGAGTCATGTTTTTAGCAGGGTGGCCCCTGGTTTGCCTCGGAGAGACTGTTGGGGGCTTTCTCCAGGCCCTGCGGGTCACCATAATCTTTCTTGTGGGGCAGATCTGGGTGGGGATTAGGAGGCAACTAATTTCTATGAAAGTAAGAGGTATTGCAAGTCTGGATTTGGGGGACACAGCCAGAGCCCAACAGCCTCTCACCTGCAGGAAGGACACAGAGCGCCCCCTGTGTGTCCCGAGTGACACTGCCTGACGCAGAGGGGCTTCCTCAGGGCGGTGCTTTTATCTCTGAGAGAACATGGGGTGCAGGCTGCCCACGGCCTCTTCACATCTGCTCTCCCCCAAATGCCAGGCCCACCGCCCCCCGGAGACTGGGCACAAACCCTGGCCTCAGCCCGAACCCTCGTTGCGGGTCAGGCACTTCCCTTGATGGAACGCGCATTCTCCTTGCTCAGGAGTTGAGTCATTTTTCGCCTATTCGCTGTGATTAGAAATGGGTGTTTTTGGTAATTTTCCCACATGCTACTGTTCCTGTTGTGTTTAGCTCCTTTACTTGCTGCAATGAAAGCATTAGTTTAGGGTTTTAGGCTACATGCTTTCTCTGTCTGTGTGGCAGAGACAGCACCATCTGATCCAGGCCCCAGGACGCAGGGTTAGGAGGCGGCAGAACAGATGGGACAATGGACCAGCTGACACAGATAGCAGGAGACAACGCGGAGCAAGTGTCACCCTCCCCTCATATCCTGTCACTGTCCACTAAAGGGAACTCCATGTGCAAAGAGTGAAAAGGTGAAGTGAGGAATCTGGGCCACAGTGCAGAAGCCCTGAGCTCTGCTTGTTGAGGCCTAATTGTTGGCATTGAGACCATCCCTCCCCAGATGTCATATCCTATGGTGTCTCTTATCCTAGGCCCACGTGGCACTGTAGGTCATGATTCTTCAAGCAACATTATTTTTGTTGTCTGATTGTTCATCTGTCTTGCCTATAAATCAGGTCTGGACAGTGAATCCATGACTGGAGGTGAATGGGTTATGAGACAAGTGTTTGTCAGAACCAAGTGCTCATGTGGTTTCTGGGGCGCCAGGTGCAGGAAAGTCGCACTTGAGTGAGGACACTGCTGCCCAAGTGTGCAAGGGCCAGTAGAGTATTTTCCTAGGCTGCCTGGAGCAGACCCCTGAGCTCTCAGTCCCAGTCCACCAGCGCCCCCTGCTGGTCTCAGAACTCGTGTCCTTCAGCCCATTTTACCCCTCCTTCCTGGAAGGGCTTTCTGTTCTTTCTGGTGTCACACCCAGGGCAGTAGAAAGACCATGTCCCCTCTGTGATGCTGGGTTGATCCTTAATTTTGCTTCAGGTTACTATTTATCTTCAGGAAGCTAATGAAATGCTATGTTCCCCGATGTTCAAGATTACCTGATTCTTGAGATTACCTCTGTCTGTGCCCTGGGTTAATTTCTGGTACATGATTTTCTGAGCAAAGTCAGGCTTAAATTTTCCCAAAAAACCGAAATAATCCATACCTGGCAATAATTCCACTTGGGTGATCGTTCCTGGTTGAAATACATGATTGTTGTTTGGTTGCTGTTGTTTCTGTAGTTGTTTTGAGACTCCAGTGTTGGATCTGGGTTCCCCATGTCCCTCATGTTAGTTTCTGCAGCCCATGTTGAGGCAGGAACACTGCAGGAAAATCAGCCCTGTCTCCTGGTGTCCAAACTCACTCTAGGGCTTGATTCCTACTTGCTGCCAGGAAAGCTGATCCTGGGAATGGTGGAGCTGGGGCAGGGATGGCAAGAGGTGGTCTGATATGTGGCTGCCCAAGGGCCTGTGTAGACACACCCGCTGGGCCTGAATGAGCACAAGATAGAACCCACCAGACCAGGGTGAGGTGGTGGCTCCAGCTGGGATCACAGCACAGACCTCTGAGGTTCAGGCCACAGTACCCGGTGCTGCCTTAGGCTCAGATGTGCCCGTATGTTCTGACTTCTCCACTGTCTATTTGACCCTCCCTCAAGGGATCTAGCTGCACAGTGGCCATGCACCAAGCATTTCTCATTTCTGCTCACAGCTCTCCTGCACCAGGATGCACCTTCCTGGCTCAGCATGTTTATAGGAAAGTCCTGGGAACAGGGCCTCCTGATGGAGACCCCCCTGGGGGCAGTAGAGCAGGAAGCCTAATGAGGAGTCAGCAGCCACCTCACTGAGACTCAATTCTGAGAAATGGGGTTGAAGTTGAGCTCCTTCCCAGGCTGCAGGAATCATGGATGGGACCCTGGGTCTTCACCGTTAAGGATGCTGTCCGGTTATAATATCAGGGAATACATGGCCTCAAGAAATATGTTGGGAATTCTTCCCTCCTCCTCTGTTTCCTTTGAAACTTTATGTATAATATTTATTACTCCCTACTTAGGTACTTGATTAAGGTAACCTAAACCCACCTGAGTCTGGATTTGTGTTTTGAAAATGTCTGAAGCTATTGTGATCAACCGCTTAAAATCTGTAGCGACAAACATGGAATCTTACAAAACTGATTTCTCATTTCATTAAACAATATTTACAGTATATGAACAGGCCAGGTTTTCACTAGGTTGCACTAGGTTGCACTTTCAAATCAATATAATTTTATTGTAGGCCTAAAATAAACTGCATTTTAATTTTTTAGAAATAAATTAGTTCTGGAATTTTACTAAACATAATATTTTTAGAATGAAGAGAGAAGCTGCCCAAATCCACTTTCAAGTTCCGAGCAAATCTTCCCTCATGTGTGGCACCAACAGAGAATATATTCTTTTCTAATATCCCCTGGTTTCCTGGTGCTTCCCGGGGAGCATACGACCCTGGGGAAACCATATCCCAGGCTGTACAGTCCAAGTCAGCGTCCACTGGGCACACACCTCCCTCAGTTCTGTATCTGCCACCATGCATTGTGCCACGGTCCACCTATTGTCATGGGAAATGATGATTTCCACATAATGTTTTGTCCCTGCATTCGGAGCAAAGCTTATGTATATATGCATATAACATACATTTCACATTGTGAAAACTCGGCCTGTTCATATACTGTAAATATTGTCTAACGAAATGAGAAATCAGTTCTGTTTATATATATGTGTGTGTATATAAATACTTATATCCTCAACAAAGTTCTTTTTTAATATCATTTTTTATAGAGAGAGAATCAGTGAAACCAAAACTTTCACCTTGTTTCCCCATTTCACTCTCCAGTATTGGCCGCCTTAAGGCACATTCTTGCAGGGACACCACCTCCAGCTCTCCTCCTCCTGTCCTGGCAAATGGAGAGTCAGCTGGGGAGTGGTAGGTGTGTTTCTGGAAGCCAGGCCTCATGGGTCCTTTCTAATGCCTTACATTGTCATCTGAGGCACTAAAGTATCTTGAGAAACTTCTGTTTTGGAAGTCCCTCCAAAACAGCTGTGACACTTGTGTGACATCAACACTCAGGTTTCAGCAATGCCTTTAGATTGGAAATCTATTGCTGAGCGTCCCTGGGATCTTGGGTGTTAATTTTGGGAGTGACTGAGTCATGGAATGGTACCCTGAACTGAATTTTAAACAGAAGTGCTTGGAATTATTTTGATAATAGTAGAAGGAGAGATGCTTCTCAAACATTCAGGTTTAACAGCCTTCTGGAACTTGTTGACATAGAGGTACTGGGACAACACAAGTCTCTGACTCAGTGGGTCTAGTGTGAGGCATTACATTTCTAGCAACCCCAGGCAATTTCAAAAAGATATTAAGTTTGTTTTCACAATTAAGTAATGACTGAGGATATGTTGTTAAAGTTCTTCCAATGAGAGGAGGCCTACAGGAAGCTGTGGGGTGTGTGAATCTCACTGTTGATACGTTTTGGAGCTGAGTCCACTCCCCGTAAGTATGGACAGAGGGGAAGAGAGAAAGCCCATTCTTGCAAGAGTCACACTGAGAGATGGACACACCCCAGGAGAGACTGGAGGAGGCACATGACAATGAAATGCTGGACAGGAGGGCAGGGACACAGAGCCCCTCCCTGTGGTGTGTGGGCATTTCCCCCCTTTCACAGTTTTCTGCATCTGAGGCTGAGCCATCCTGAGCACACGAGAAGGTTTTGGTTGCGCTTCCCCGTGGGTCTGCATCACTGTGTAAATGTTACCACCCATGTGCAGAGCACAGTAATAGTCGGCTTCATCCTCGGGCTGGGCCCCCGTGATGGTGAGGGCGGCTTTGTTCCCAGAGATGGATCCAGAGAAGCGATCAGGGACCCCCGAGGGCCGGCTGTTTGTGTTGTATATGAGCATGCGGGGAGCCTTGCCTGGGGTCTGCTGGTACCAGCTGGGATAGTTACTGCTACTCGTGACTGGCCCAGAGCTCAGTCCACAGGTGAGTGTGACTGTCCCTCCAGGAGACACTGACAGTGATGGCTCCTGGGTCACCACAGTCTGAGAATCCACCCCTGAAACGGACATGAGAGAGACAGGTGTTATGAGAGACAAAGGTCACCCTGAGACCCTGCTCCTATGTGCCCCTGAGGATGCAGAGTCCCCTCCTCTGACCTGAGCTGAAAGCCAGGAGCTGGAAGAGAAGCACCGTCCAGGCCATGGTGGGG
Organism: Miniopterus natalensis; assembly: GCF_054644295.1. Classification (NCBI taxonomy): domain Eukaryota; kingdom Metazoa; phylum Chordata; class Mammalia; order Chiroptera; family Miniopteridae; genus Miniopterus; species Miniopterus natalensis. The sequence continues at coordinate 14,618,221 of NC_142100.1, forward strand.
ACACTCACAGGACTCGGCCTCCTCAGGCTCCTTGGCTGGAGTTTAGTGCCCTCGGGCCTTTTCATGCCTCCCAGACTCATTAGGAGGAGAAGGTGCTTCATGCAAATCAGCTTCCCCTCTAGTCCTGCCCCAGTGTCATCCTAATGTCCTCTGGGGAAAGTCTCAAAAAGGTAGATGCTGGGACCTGACACAGTGCAACCTGCATGGTGACTTAGACCCTGAGTGAGGGGGTTGAGATCCTTCACCAAGTCAACTCCCTGATGTCCTTGGTGACCTCAGGCCTAAATTCCTTCTCTCGAGGGTCTGAGGGTTGAAGGATCAGAGGAGAGTGTTCACCTTGTGGCCCCAGAAATCTAGTTCACCCCAAATCTAGCCCACTCCCTGGAACATTGTTTCCTTTTTCACTGAAATCCCTTCTTGACTTTTTTGGGGGATCTTAGCAGTCATGCCCCCTGCAGCAGTGGGTCAACTAGGAATTCACAGATTACATATTTAGGGTTTGAAGGAACCTGGGTTTCCCCATGACTCAGCCCAGGACCCTGTCCCAGTAGCACTGGCTGGGGGACAGGACTGAGTGTCCTCAAACAGGTACATGACCACGCAGAATGGCAACTCTCCATTGTGGGAAGAAGGCATCAATTATAGGGAGTAGTTTTAAACTAAATGTGGGTTTGAGCAGAAAATGTCACAGTGTCACCTTGGAACCATGAGATACCTAGGAATATCTGATATAACAGAATAAAAGCATGTGTCTCATGATCAGAGTGAGAACCCCACTGTGTGTGAACACGTTGGGTGAACATCACAGGATATTCTAAATTCCATTTCCCTCGACATTGTACTGTGGGTGCCAGGAACGAGAAGGGTGAGCCTTCAGGAGCCAGTGTGAGGTGGAGGGATTGATAGGCTGGCTATGGGGGATGAGCCCAGGCTCCCAGGAGCCCTGCCCATGAAAGAGGGAGACAGAGCAGCGCCCCCTGTGTGTCCCGAGTGACACTGCCTGACGCAGAGGGGCTTCCTCAGGGCGGTGCTTTCATCTATGAGAGAACATGGGGTGCAGGCTGCCCACGGCCTCGTCACATCTGCTCTCCCCCAAATGCCAGGCCCACCCTCCCCCGGAGCCTGGGCACAAACCCTGGCCTCAGCCCCAACCCTCGCTGCGGGTCAGGCACTTCCCTTGATGGAACGCCTTGCTCACGTGTTGAGTCATTTTGCGCCTATTCCCTGTGATTAGAAATGGGTGTTTTTGGTAATGTTCCCATATGCTACTGTTCCTGTTGTGTTTAGCTCCTTTACTTGCTGGAATTAAAGCATTAGTTTAGGGTTTTAGGCTACATGCTTTCTTTGTCTGTGTGGCAGACACACACCATCTGATCCAGGCCCCAGGACGCAGGGTTAGGAGGCGGCAGAACAAATGGGACAATGGACCAGCTGACCCAGAGAGCAGGAGACAACGCGGAGCAAGTGTCTCCCTCCCCTCATATCCTGTCACTGTCCAGTAAAGGGAGCTCCCTGTGCAAAGAGTGAAAAGGTGAAGAGAGGGATCTGGGCCACGGTGGAGAAGCCCCGAGCTCTGCTTGTTGAGGCCTAATTGTTGGCACTGAGACCATCCCTCCCCAGATGTCATATCCTGTGGTGTCTCTCATCCTATGATGTGTCTTATCCTAGGCCCACGTGGCACTGTAGGTCATGATTCTTCAAGCAACTTTATTTTTGTTGTCTGATTGTTTATATATCCTGCCTATAAATCAGGCCTGGACAGTGAATCCATGATGGGAGGAGAATGGGTTATGAGACAAGTGTGTGTCAGAACCAAGTGCTCATGTGGTTTCTGGGGGGCCAGGTGCAGGAAAGTCACACTTGAGTGAGGACACTGCTGCCCAAGTGTGCAAGGGCCAGTAGAGTATTTTCCTAGGCTGCCTGGAGCAGACCCCTGAGCTCTCAGTCCCAGTCCACCAGCGCCCCCTAATGGTCTCAGAACTCATGTCCTTCAGCCCATTTTACCCCTCCTTCCTGGAAGGGCTTTCTGTTCTTTCTGGTGTCACACCCAGGGCAGTAGAAAGACCATGTCCCCTCTGTGATGCTGGGTTGATCCTTAATTTTGCTTCAGGTTACTATTTATCTTCAGGAAGCTAAATGAAATGCTATGTTCCCCGATGTTCAAGATTACCTGATTCTTGAGATTACCTCTGTCTGTGCCCTGGGCTAATTTCTGGTACATGACTTTCTGAGCAAAGTTTGAGGCTTAAGTTTTCCCAGAAAAATGAATTAATTCATAGCTGGTAATAATTCCACTTGGGTGATCCTTCCTGGTTGAAATACATGATTGTTGTTTGAATGCTGTTGTTTCTGTAGTTGTTTTGAGACTCCTGTGTTGGATCTGGGCTCCCCATGTCCCTCATGTTAGTTTCTGCAGCCCATGTTGAGGCAGAAACACTGCAGGGAAATCAGCCCTGTCCCCTGGTGTCCAAACTTACTCTAGGGCTTAATTCCTACTTGCTGCCTGGGAAGCTGATCCTGGGAATGGTGGAACTGGGGCAGGGGTGGCAATATGTGCTCTGGTATGTGGCTACCCAAGGGAATGTGTAGACACAGCTGCTGGGCCCGAATGAGCACATGATAAAAGGCACCAGACCAGGGTGAGGTGGTGGCTCCAGCTGGGATCACAGCACAGACCCCTGAGGTTCAGGCCACAGTACCCGGTGCTGCCTTAGGCTCAGATGTGCCCGTATGTTCTGACTTCTCCACTATCCATTTGACCCTCCCTCACGGGATCTAGCTGCACAGCGGCCATGCACCAAGCATTTCTCATTTCTGCTCACAGCTCTCCTGCACCAGGATACACCTTCCCGGCTCAGCATGTTTATAGGAAAGTCCTGGGAACAGGGCCTCCTGATGGAGACACCCCTGGGGACAGTAGAGCAGGAAGCCCAGTGAGGAGTCAGCAGCCACCTCACTCAGACTCAATTCTGAGAAGTGGGATTGAAGTTCAGCTCCTTCCCAGGCTACAGGAATCATGGATGGGACCCTGGGTCTTCACCGTTAAGGATGCTGTCCGGTTATAATATCAGGGAATACCTGACCTCAAGAAATATGTCGGGGATTCTTCCTACCTCCTCTGTTTCCTTTGAAACTCTATGTATAATATTTATTACTCCCTACTTAGGTACTTGATTAAGGTAACCTAAACCCACCTGAGTCTGGATTTGTGTTTTGAAAATGTCTGAAGCTATTGTGATCAACCGCTTAAAATCTGTAGTGACAAACATGGAATCATACAAAACTGATTTCTCATTTCATTGAACAATATTTACAGTATATGAACAGGCCAGGTTTTCACTAGGTTGCACTAGGTTGCACTTTCAAATCAATATAATTTTATTGCAGGCCTAAAATAAACTGCATTTTAATTTTTTAGAAATAAATTAGTTCTGGAATTTTACTAAACATAATATTTTTAGAATGAAGAGAGAAGCTGTCCAAATCCACTTTCATGTTCCGAGCAAATCTTCCCTCATGTGTGGCACCAACAGAGAATATATTCTTTCCTAATATCCCCTGGTTTCCTGGTGCTTCCCGGGGAGCATACGACCCTGGGGAAACCATATCCCAGGTTGTACAGTCAAAGTCATTGTCCACTGGGCACTCACCTCCCTCAGTTCTGTATCTGCCACCATGCATTGTGCCACGGTCCACCTATTGTCATGGGAAATGATGATTTCTACATAATGTTTTGTCCCTGCAGTCGGAGCAAACTTATGTATATATGCATATAACATACATTTCACATTGTGAAAACTTGGCCTGTTCATATACTGTAAATATTGTCTAATGAAATGAGAAATCAGTTCTGTTTATATATATGTGTGTGTATATAAATACTTATATCCTCAACAAATCTATATATATATTTATATATATATATATATAAATATTTATATCCTCAACAAAGTTCTTTTTTAATATCATTTTTTATAGAGAGAGAGTCAGTGAAACCAAAACTTTCTACCTTGTTTCCCCACATCACTCTCCAGCACTGGCCACCTTAAGGCACATTCTTGCAGGGACACCACCTCCAGCTCTCCTCCTCCTGTCCTGGCAAATGGAGAGTCAGCTGGGGAGTGGTAGGCGTGTTTCTGGAAGCCAGGCTTCATGGATCCTTTCTAATGCCTTACATTGTCATCTGAGGCACTCAAGTATCCTTAGAAACTTCTGTTTTGGCAGTCCCTCCCTGCTCTGATGGTTGTGTGACATCATGGCCCAGGTTTCAGCAATGGTTTTAGATTGGAAATCTATTGCCGAGTGTCCCTGGGATCTTGGATGTTAATTTTGGAGATGATTGAGCCATGGAATGGTACCCTGACTGAATTTTAAACAGAAATGCTCAGGAAATACCTTGATAATAATAAAAGGAGAGATGCTTCTCAAACATTCACATTTCACAGCCTCCTGGAGAGCTTCTTGACATACAGATTCTGGGACAACAACACAAGTCTCTGACTCAGTGGGTCTAGTGTGAGGCATTACATTTCTAGCAAGCCCCAGGCAATTTCAAAAAGATATTAAGTTTGTTTTCACAATCAAGTAATAACTGAGGATATATTGTTAAAGTTCTTGGAATGAGAGGAGGCCTACAGGAACCTGTGGGGTGTGTGAATCTTACTGTTCATACGTTTTGGAGCTGAGTCCACTCCCCATAAATATGGACAGAGGGGAAGAGAGAAAGCCCATTCTTGCAGGAGTCACACTGAGAGATGGGCACAACCGGGGAGAGACTGGAGGAGGCACATGCCGATGAAGGGCTGGACAGGAGGACAGGGACACAGAGCCCCTCCCTGTGGTGTGTGGGCATCTGTTTTCTGCATCTGAGGCTGAGCCATCCTGAGCACCCAGGGAGGTTTTGGTTGCACTTCCCTGTGGGTCTGCATCACTGTGTGAATGCCACTACCCATGTGCAGAGCACAGTAATAGTTGGCTTCATCCTCGGGCTGGGCCCCCTTGATGGTGAGGGCGGCTTTGTTCCCAGAGATGGATCCAGAGAAGCGATCAGGGACCCCCGAGGGCCGGCTGTTTGTGTTGTATATGAGCGTGCGGGGAGCCTTGCCCGGGGTCTGCTGGTACCACCCAGGGTAGTTACTGCTAGTGACTGACCCAGAGCTCAGTCCACAGGTGAGTGTGACCGTCCCTCCAAGAGACACTGAGAGTGACGGCTCCTGGGTCACCACAGTCTGAGAATCCACCCCTGAAATGGACATGAGAGAGACAGGTGTTATGAGAGACAAAGGTCACCCTGAGACCCGGGTTTTATGTGCCCCCGAGGATGCAGAGTCCCCTCCTCTGACCTGAGCTGTAAGTGAGGAGCTGGAACAGAAGGAGCGTCCAGGCCATGGTGGGGACACTCACAGGGCTCGGCTTCCTCAGATGCCTTTGCTGCAGTTTAGAGTACACGGCCCTTTTCATGCCTCCCAGACTCATTAGGAGGAGAAGGTGCTTCATGCAAATCAGCTTCCCCTCTAGTCTGCCACCGTGTCACCCTGATGTCCCCTGGGGAAAGTCTTGAAAAAGATAGATGCTGGGACCTGACATAGTCCAACCTGCACGGTGACCGGGGCCCTGAGTGAGGGGGATTGAGGCCTTTCACCAAGTCAACTCCCTGATGTCCTCGGTGACCTCAGGCCTAAATTCCTTCTCTCGAGGGTCTGAGGGCTGAAGGATCAGATGAGAGTGTTCACCTAGTGGCCCCAGAAATCTAGTTCACCCCAAATCTAGCCCAGTCCCTGGAACATTGTTTCCTTTTTCAGTGAAATCCCTTCTTGACTTTTTTGGGGGATCTTAGCAGTCATGCCCCCTGCAGCAGTGGGTCCACTAGGAATTCACAGATTACATGTTAAGGGTTTGAAGGAACCGGGGTTGCCCCATGACTCAGCCCAGGACCCTGTCCCAGTAGCACTGGCGGGGGGCAGGACTGAGTGTCCTCAAACAGGTACATGGCCACGCAGAATGGCAACTCTCCGTTGTGGGAAGAAGCCATCAATTATAGGTAGTAGTTTTAAACTAAATGTGGGTTTGAGCAGAAAATGTCACAGTGTCACCTTGGAATCATGAGATACCTAGGAATATCTGATATAACAGAATAAAACCATGTGTCTCATGATCAGAGTGAGAACCCCACTGTGTGTGAACACGTTGGGGTGAACATCACAGGATATTCTAAATTCCATTTCCCTCGACATTGTGCTGTGGGCCCCAAGGAACGGGAAGGGTGAGCCTTCAGGAGCCAGTGTGAGGTGGAGGGATTGATAGCCTGGCTATGGGGGATGCGCCCAGGCTCCCAGGAGCCCTGCCCATGAAAGAGGGAGACAGAGCAGCGCCCCCTGTGTGTCCCGAGTGACACTGCCTGACGCAGAGGGGCTTCCTCAGGGCGGTGCTTTTGTCTCTGAGAGAACATGGGGTGCAGGCTGCCCACGGCCTCTTCACATCTGCTCTCCCCCAAATGCCAGGCCCACCCTCACCCACAGACTGGGCGCAAACCCTGGCCTCAGCCCGAACCCTCGCTGCGGGTCAGGCACTTCCCTTGATGGAACGCGCATTCTCCTTGCTCACGTGTTGAGTCATTTTGCACCTATTCCCTGTGATTAGAAATGGGTGTTTTTGGTAATTTTCCCATATGCTACTGTTCCTGTTGTGTTTAGCTCCTTTACTTGCTGGAGTGAAAGCATTAGTTTAGGGTTTTAGGCTACATGCTTTCTCTGTCTGTGTGGCAGAGACAGCACCATCTGATCCAGGCCCCAGGACGCAGGGTTAGGAGGTGGCAGAACAGATGGGACAATGGACCGGCTGACCCAGATAGCAGGAGACAAGGCAGAGCAAGTGTCACCCTCCCCTCATATCCTGTCACTGTCCACTAAAGGGAGCTCCCTGTGCAAAGAGTGAAAAGGTGAAGAGAGGAATCTGGGCCACGGTGGAGAAGCCCCGAGCTCTGCTTGTTGAGGCCTAATTGTTGGCATTGGGACCATCCCTCCCCAGATGTCTCTTATCCTATGGTGTCTCTTATCCTATGTCTCTTATCCTATGATGTCTCTTATCCTAGGCCCACGTGGCACTATAGGTCATGATTCTTCAAGCAACATTATTTTTGTTGTCTGATTGTTTATATATCCTGCCTATAAATCAGGCCTGGACAGTGAATCCATGATGGGAGGAGAATGGGTTATAAGACAAGTGTTTGTCAGAACCAAGTGCTCATGTGGCTTCCGGGGCGCCTGGTGCAGGAAAGTCGCACTTGAGTGAGGACACTGCTGCCCAAGTGTGCAAGGGCCAGTAGAGTATTTTCCTAGCCTGCCTGGAGCAGACCCCTGAGCTCTCAGTCCCAGTCCACCAGCGCCCCCTGCTGGTCTCAGAACTCATGTTCTTCAGCCCATTTTACCCCTCCTTCCTGGAAGGGCTTTCTGCTCTTTCTGATGTCACACCCAGGGCAGTAGAAAGACCATGTCTCCTCTGTGAGGGTTGGTTGATCCTTTATTTTACTTCAGGTTACTATTTATTCTCAGAAAGCTAATGAAATGGTATGTTCCCCGATGTTCAAGATTACCTGATTCTTTGAGTTTACCTCTGTCTGTGCCCTGAGTTAATTTCTGGTACATGACTTTCTGAGCAAAGTCTGAGGCTTAAATTTTCCCAGGAAACCGAAATAATTCATACCTGGCAATAATTCCACTTGGGTGATCCTTCCTGGTTGAAATACATGTTTGTTGTTTGAATGCTGTTGTTTCTGTAGTTGTTTTGAGACTGCTGTGCTGGATCTGGGCTCCCCATGTCCCTCAGGTTAGTTTCTGCAGCCCATGTTGAGGCAGGAACACTGCAGGAAAATCAGCCCTGTCCCCTGGTGTCCAAACTCACTCTAGGGCTTGATTCCTACTTGCTGCCTGGCAAGCTGATCCTGGGAGGGGTAGAGCTGGGGCAGGAGTGGCAAGAGGTGGTCTGATATGTGACTGCCCAAGGGCCTGTGTAGACACAGCTGCTGGGTGGGAATGAGCACAAGATAGAACCCACCAGACCAGGGTGAGGTGGTGGCACCAGCTGGGATCACAGCACAGACCTCTGAGGTTCAGGCCACAGTGCCCGGTGCTGCCTTAGGCTCAGATGTGCCCGTATGTTCTGACTTCTCCACTGTCTATTTGACCCTCCCTCACGGGATCTAGCTGCACAGTGGCCATGCACCAAGCATTTCTCATTTCTGCTCACAGCTCTCCTGCACAAGGATGCACCTTCCCGGCTCAGCATGTTTATAGGAAAGTCCTGGGAACAGGGCCTCCTGATGGAGACCCCCCTGGGGGCAGTAGAGCAGGAAGCCTAATGAGGAGTCAGCAGCCACCTCACTGAGACTCAATTCTGAGAAATGGGGTTGAAGTTGAGCTCCTTCCCAGGCTGCAGGAATCATGGATGGGACCCTGGGTCTTCACCGTTAAGGATGCTGTCCGGTTATAATATCAGGGAATACATGACCTCACGAAATATGTCAGGGATTCTTCCTTCCTCCTCTGTTTCCTTTGAAATTCTATGTATAATATTTATTACTCCCTACTTAGGTACTTGATTGAGGTAACCTAAAGCCACCTGATTCTGCATTTGTGTTTTGAAAATGTCTGAAGCTATTGTGATCAACCGCTTAAAATCTGTAGTGACAAACATGGAATCATAAAAAACTGATTTCTCATTTCATGAAACAATATGTACAGAATATGAACAGGCCAGGTTTTCACTAGGTTGCACTAGGTTGCACTTTCAAATCAATATAATTTTATTGCAGGCCTAAAATAAACTGCATTTTAATTTTTTAGAAATAAATTAGTTCTGGAATTTTAACTAAACATAATATTTTTAGAATGAAGAGAGAAGCTGCCCAAATCCACTTTCAAGTTCCGAGCAAATCTTCCCTCATGTGTGGCACCAACAGAGAATTTATTCTTTCGTAATATCCCCTGGTATCCTGGTGCTTCCCGGGGAGCAGATGAACCTGGGGAAACCATATCCCAGGTTGTACAGTCAAAGTCAGCGTCCACTGGGCACACACCTCCCTCATTCTGTATCTGCCAGTATGCAGTGTGCCTCAGTCCCCCTATTGTTATGGGAAATGATGATTTCCACATAGCGTTTTGTCCCTGCAGTCGGGGCAAAGCTTATGTATATATGCATATAACATATATTTAACATTGTGAAAACTCGACCTGTTCATATACTATAAACATTGTCTAGTGAAATGAGAAATAAGTACTGTTTTTATATATATATGTATATATAAATACTTATATCCTCAACAAATCTATATATATATTTATATATATATATATATAAAAATACTTATATCCTCAACAAAGTTCTTTTTTAATATCATTTTTTATAGAGAGAAAGTCAGTGAAACCAAAACTTTCACCTTGTTTCCCCATTTCACTCTCCAGTATTGGCCACCTTAAGGCACATTCTTGCAGGAACACCACCTGCAGCTCTACTCCTCCTGTCCTGGCAAATGGAGAGTCAGCTCGGGAGTGGTAGGTGTGTTTCTGGACGCCAGGCTTCATGGATCCTTTCTAATGCCTTACATTGTCATCTGAGGCACTAAAGTATCCTTAGAAACTTCTGTTTTGGAAGTCCCTCCAAAACTGCTCTGATGGTTGTGTGACATCATGACTCAGGTTTCAGCAATGGTTTCAGATTGTAAATCTATTGCTGAGTGTCCCTGGGATTTGGATGCTAATTTTGAAAGAGATTGAGTCAAGGAATGGTACCCTGACTTAATTTTAAGCAGAAATGCTCAGGAAATACTTTGATAATAATAGAAGAAGAGATGCTTCTGAAACCTTCACCTTTAACAACCTCCTGGACATAAAGATTCTGGGACAACTCCACAAGTCTCTGACTCAGTGGGTCTAGTGTGAGACATTACATTTCTAACAAGTCCCAGGGAACGCTCCCATTTCACTTTAAAAAGAAATATTAACTTTGTTTTCACAATCAAATAATGACTGAGGGTATGTTGTTAAAGTTCTTTGAATGAGAGGAGTCCTACAGGAACCTGTGGGGTGTGTGAATCTCGCTGTTGATATGTTTTGGAGCTGAGTCCACGCCCCATAAGTGTGGACAGAGGGGAAGAGAGAAAGCCCATTGTTGCAGGAGTCACTTTGATGAGATGGGCACAACCGGGGAGACACTGGAGGAAGCACATGCCGATGAAGGGCTGGACAGGAGGGCCGGGACACAGAGCCCCTCCCTGTGGTGTGTGGGCATTTCCCCCCTTTCGCAGTTTTCTGCATCTGAGGCTGAGCCATTCTGAGCACACAAGGAGGTTTTGGTTGCACTTCCCCGTGGGTCTGCATCACTGTGTAAATGTAACTACCCATGCCCAGAGCACAGTAATAGTCGGCTTCATCCTCGGGCTGGGCCCCCGTGATGGTGAGGGCGGCTTTGTTCCCAGAGATGGATCCAGAGAAGCGATCAGGGACCCCCGAGGGCCGCTTGTTTGTGTTGTATATGAGCATGCCGGGAGCCTTGCCCGGGGTCTGCTGGTACCAGCTGGGATAGTTACTGCTAGTGACTGACCCAGAGCTCAGTCCACAGGTGAGTGTGACCTTCCCTCCAAGAGACACTGAGAGTGACGGCTCCTGGGTCACCACAGTCTGAGAATCCACCCCTGAAATGGACATGAGAGAGACAGGTGTTATGAGAGACAAAGGTCACCCTGAGACCCTGCTCCTATGTGCCCCCGAGGATGCAGAGTCCCCTCCTCTGACCTGAGCTGTAAGTGAGGAGCTGGAAGAGAAGCACCGTCCAGGCCATGGTGGGAACACTCACAGGACTCGGCCTCCTCAGGCTCTTTCCTGCAGTTTAGTGCCCTCGGGCCTTTTCATGCCTCCCAGACTCATTAGGAGGAGAAGGTGCTTCATGCAAATCAGCTTCCCCTCTAGTCTGCCCCAGTGTCACCCTGATGTCCCCTGGGGAGATCTTGAAAGAGGGCGATGCTGGGACCTCACATAGACCAATGATTGCACGGTGAGCGAGACCCTGAGTGAGGGGAGTTCACATGTGCCACCAAATCAGTTCTCCAATGTCCCTGGTGACCTTAATCCTAAGTTTCTTTCCTGGAGTGGCTCTGGGCTGCATGATGAGGTTCTTGTGCTTTCCTCCGCCCCCAGCGATCTAGTTCATTGAAAACGTAGCCCCATCCGGGGGAAGCTCTTCCTTCTCAGTGAAATCTCTCCTTGGCCTCCGTGGAGGATCTTAGCAGTCACTCCTCCCTGCAGCAGTGTGTCCACTAGGAGTTCATGGATCTCATGTCTGGAGTGTGAAGGGCCCGGGACCTCCCCTGACTTCGTCCTGGACGCTGTCTCAGTAGCAGTGGTCAGGGGACAGGGCTGGGGGTCCTGACACAGACAGCTGCACACCAGGCAGGGCTGGCGACTCTGTTTTGTTCTAAGAAGCCATCAGTTTTATGCTGTAGTTTTAAATTACGTGCCATTTTGAGGAGAAAATGTTTCAGCATCCGTGGAATCATGAGATACCTACTAACATCTGATATAACAAAAGAGGAGCTCGTGTCTTATTACCAGAGTGAGAACCACACTGTGTGTGCACAAGTTGGTGCGAACATCATAGAATATTTTAAAATTCCCTTTCCCGTTACATTCTCTGTGGGGCAGAAGGAATGGGAAAGGTGGATAAGGGATTTGGGGTGTAAGGGAGATGGTCAGTGAGCCAAAATGCCTCCAGTACTTGGGTAGGACCCCATATACCACTGGTGTTCATCAGAGTGTGAACTGAAGGTACAATTTATGGTATTTATTTTCAAATCGTTAGCTTGTATTCACCTGAAGATATGTTTTTAATGATTATTTTTTTAAGAGAAAGAGAAAGGGGCAGAGAGAGACAGAAACATTGATCGGGTGTCTCCTATACATGCCCCAACTTGGGGTTGAACCCACAACCTAGGTATGTGTCCTGAACGGGAATCGAACCCAAAACCTTTTCCCTGTACCCGACGCTGGTCCCACCAACTGAGTCACCAGCCAGGCCTAGCCGATCCTCTACATATTAAAACTTGCATGAGTAATTTCTTTCTCTTTGTATGTGTTTGAGAGCCGCAGCTCATACATTAGAAAATTCTTAGTAAGTTATTTTCCTCATGTACAAACATATAACTGGTAGTGCACAGTAACAGAGAAAATTTAATACCTATCAAAATTAGAGATGAGGGGCAGTAACACTCAAGAAAAAGAAAGAAAGCACAAGCTGAAAATGCAAACTATTGGTTTCCATGTCAATTTAAGGGGCTGAAGGAAGCGAGAAATAACAGCCGAGTCGGAATGACACCTGACCCGATGGCAGGGAGGGGACTGGTGCACTGATCACAGATCCGCCCTGAGCACCTGGGAGTCATGTTGGCAGCAGGGGGGCCCCTAGTTTGCCTCCGACAGACTGTCGCGGGCATTCTCCAGGCCCTGCGGGTCACCGTGATCTTTCTTGTGGGGCAGATCTGGGTGCCTACTAATTTCTATGAAAGTAGGAGATGCTCAAAGTCTGGATTTGGGGGACACACCCAGAGCCCAACAGCCTTTCACCTGCAGGAAGGACACAGCTCGCCCCTGTGTGTCCCGAGTGACACTGCCTGACGCAGAGGGGCTTCCTCAGGGCGGTGCTTTTATGTCTGAGAGAACATGGGGCCGCAGGCTGCCCACGGCCTCTTCACATCTGCTCTCCCCCAAATTCCAGGTCCACCCTCACCCGGAGGCTGGGCACAAATCCTGGCCTCAGCCCAAACTCTCTCTGCAGGTCAGGAGAATTTGTCTTGATATAAGGTGTTCTTCTTGCTCTTAATTTGAGTCATTAGTGCAACTATCACCTATGATCATAAATACAATTTTTGGGGGGTAATTTTCCAATATGCTACTGTTCCTGTTGTGTTTGGCTCCTTTGATTTGCTAGAATGACAACATTAGTTTAGGCTATGTTCTCTCTCTCCCTCTCCCCTCTCTGTCTGGCAGAGAGAGCACACCCTCTCTCCCCCCTCTCTCTCTGGCAGAGACAGCACATCTGATCCAGGACCCAGGAAGCAGGGTTAGAAGGTTGCAGAATAAATTGGACAATGTGCCAAGATGGTAGGAGCCAAAGGCAGTGTAAATGCCCCCCTGTCCTCTTTCCACTCTCCACTACTGTAAATGTCCTGCGCAGTGAGTGTGGATGTGTTGAGAAGCATCCAGGCCATGGTGGAGAAGCCCCAGGGCTCTGCTTGCTGCAGCCTAATTGTTGGCATTGAGACCATCCCTGCCCAGGAGTCTCCTGTCCTATGCCCAGGTGGCACTGTAGGTCATGTCTCTTCAAGCAATATTATTTTTTGGTGTGTGATTTTTTTCTCTTTGCCTGTAAACCAGGCCTGGACAATGAATCCATGGCAGAAGGAGAATGGGTTATGAGACAAGTGAGTGTGTCAGAGCTGAGTGCTCATGTAGCTCCTGGGACCCAGGGGCAGGAAAGTCACACTTGATTGAGGACACTGCCTGCCCAAGTGTGCAAGAGCCAGTAGAGTATTTTCCTAGCCTGCCTGGAGCAGACCCCTGAGCTCTCAGTCCCAGTCCACCAGCGCCCCCTGCTGGTCTCAGAACTCGTGTCCTTCAGCACATTTTACCCCTCCTTCCTGGAAGGGCTTTCTGCTCTTTCTGGTGTCACACCCAGGGCAGTAGAAAGACCATGTCCCCTCTGTGATGCTGGGTTGATCCTTTATTTTACTTCAGGTAACTATTTATCTTCAGGAAGCTAATGAAATGCTATGTTCCCCTATGTTAAAGGATTACCTGATTCTTGAGTTTACCTCTGTCTGTCCCTTGGGTTAATTTCTGGTACAGGAGCATTTTGAGCAAAGTTTGAGGCTTAAATTTTTGCACAAAGCTCCAGTAATTCATAGCTGGTAATCATTCCACTTGGGTGATCCTTCCAGGTTGAAATACTTGGTGGTGGAGGTTGTTTCTGTAGTTGGCGTGAGGGGCTCGTTAGGTCCCCCAGCCCCCAGTGGACACGTCTTGGCTTCTCATGTCTGCCTTTGCCATGAGAACATAACGCTGTCAGGGAACACGTGTCTGTTCTCGATTACTTGTGTAGGTTCTCGTTACCCTTGAATGTTATACTGGCAGCACTTACCTTTTTTTGGCTCTTGAGGTATTAAGATATTTTGTCTAGTTTCGTAATTTTTCTCAGTTCAAGGGTTGACATAAAAAGAATATTATTATGAATGAAACTGTACCCCTTTTGAGAGTTTTTTCTCCACTTTGGGCTTTAGAACTGTTCATTTTCTGTTCTCCAATCTTCCTTGGCCTTATGAGGTACATTTCATAAGAACTCCATGGATTTCATGGGAATTGGGTTTATAAGGTCTAGGTCCAAATCTCCCAACCTTTATCACATGTCATCCCAACAACAGCAACAAGACAGAGAAAAGGAGAGGTCACGGGGATACACTGGAGGGAGTGGGCCAGAGTCTGAGAGCCATGTCCTTCCTGTGGCAGGTCATGGAGATCAGAAGGTCCTCAGGGTGTAATCTCAAAAGAGAAACCAAAAACCCAGCTTCCCTAAGGTGTCCGGGTTCAGAGAACAAGCATGGAGGCCAAGGCGAGGGGCAGGGGATGGGCAGGGCGTCGGTACAGGCCACGTGGGGCTCCCGGTGACATAAGCTGAACTTCCGCTTTCCTCTTTTTTACATTTAGTTTCTCAGTTACAGTTTACAGTCAATATTATTTTGTATTAGTTTCATGGGTATAGCCCAGCGGATGGATGGTCATATATTTCACATAGTGTTCCCCTGATATTGCGGGAACCCACCTGGAACATACATAGTTACAGGGTATGATTGACTGTATTCCCTGTGCTGTCCCTTACGTCCCTGTGACCACCATAACCGCCCAATCGTCCTTAATCCCTTCACCTTTTCCCCTCCGTCCCCTACGCCTCCTTTCCCCTGGCAGCGGTCAGCCTGTTCTCTGAATCTATGAGTCTGTTTCAATTCTGTGTATTTATTTTGTCCTTTAGAGTCCACCTCTGGTGACATCGTGTGGTACTTGTTTTCCTCCCACTGACTCGGTGTACTTGGCATAGTACCCTCCGGGCCTGTTGGCGGTGCCTGAGTGGTAAGAGCTCATTGCTCTCGTGGCTGAGTAATGCCCCGTTGATATACGTGCCACTTGGGTTGCTTCCAGGGCTCGGCTGTTGTAAATATGCGGCACTGAGGATGTGGAGCCACAGGCATTAAGGTTCCTTCTTTCCTCAAGGCAAGTCGCTTCCTGCAACCGTGAGCGCAGGCCTACCCTGGTTTCGTGTATCTGCTGGAAAGTCAGTCCTTACAAGAGAGCCTGGTGTCCGAGGGCAGGAGGCTGACAGGGAGCAAGTTTGCTCAGAGCGGAGGGTCAGGCCCAGGAGTCCAGGGTGGGAAGTGACAGCCTTAGGAGGACAGGAAGAAGCCACCAGGCAGAGAGTGGACGCAGACAGGGAAAAGTAGTCAGAGCTTTGGGGTCTTGACAAAAACCTGAGATTGGCTACATGAGTTCCTTATGGTCAGGTGCTGGTAGGTCCTTAAGTGCTGAGCTGTGTATTTTGGCATCAGCCTCCCCCTGACCCTTTCGCTGATTATAGGGAAGGAGCCTGTGCCCTCAGGATAAACAGAAGAGGAAACCAGGCTGGAAGCATGAAGTTAGAAATAGTTCAGCCATCTTCCAATCTCAGACCCTTGGATACTCTTTGGATCCTCGGGGGGGGGGGGGGGTTTAGCAGCAGTCACCCCTGACGTGAAGTTATTTGTGGGAAGTGACTGGAGGGTGATGGGCCCGCAGGGGGAAGGGAGGGCTGAGTCTCCAGTTCTCCAGGGTCTGGAGCACTGTGCCAAGATCAGCCTATGTCTGGTCCCAGTGATGAGCTTCTTCTTGGGACAAAATCTAAGAGACTCTCATGACCATTTCTTCATTTTCACAATAAGTAAAATAATTAAGTTCATTAACTTTGAAATGAAAACACAGATCAATTTATGTGAGAGTAGTTGGAATCTATGGGTTGAACACACGAGTTTGGGGAACAGTAAAAGGTGTGCGTATACTGAATCATATGCCAATAGAGGGATATGATGCTTGTGGCATCTTCTCTGGGTAGATAACACCTGAAGTTGACATTTATGCCCATGTTTGCACCTCCCATAGGTCAGGACTCCTTCTGAGAGTGAAACACTCCACAGTATCCTTGCACAACATTAGAAAATCGCAGCATCCTGGAACCAGACCATGGATGTGTAAACATCTTGTGAGCTGCAGAAACCAGATGGGCCCTCAGGGCTTTGGGCTTTGAGAAGTTGTGTGTCCTTCTACCAGCAGGGGACACTGTGGGACTGCAACCTAAAGGGGTGGGCCTTGGCTGGGCCTGGCCTGAGTTTCCCAAGGGGCCCAGAGAGAACACAGCTACTGGGCCCAGTGAGCACTGAGCAGAGACCAGGGGACAGCCTGGCATCCCAGCTGAGAGCCCACAGATGCCTCATACACTAACTGTACATAAAATCAAATCTACAAGTGCTTACAGCACATGCATTTCAGCCTTGAACTCATTGCCCAGGGCCCCCAGGAGCCCAGTTTTTCTCTTCCTACCTTATTCCTCCCTTGATGGACACATAGGATGGAGCAGTGGGTGTTCGGGGGTGAATTAGCAGGCAGAGCAGTTGACTGGATTCACTGGAAGGTGAGGAGAAATCTGGGAAGTTAAGGGGGAGGCATTAGTTGGGGTAAAACAGGAGAATTTGTGCCCAGTAGGCAGTTAGACAGGCCTGAGGAGCGCAAGGCCTATGGGCCAGGTATGGAAGGTCACCAGGGCAGAAAGCCCTGGGTACCTAACAAGAGGCAAACTAAAATACAAGGAGCGCGCCCCAGGGTGACCTTTCCTCCCCTGGCATATCGCTGGCCATGCTGCTCAACCCCTGACTTCCTGTCACTGGTCCTGCAGTGCGGACCCTCCCCTGGCCTCTTCTCCCCTGGCTTGTTGCCAGTCATGAGGGTTAGACCCCCTTAGAGGGGGCCAGAAAATAGCCCTTAGGCATTAGGTCCCCAGGACAATGAGGTTCTGACCCATGTCAAATACATCGAGGCCTCACTTGTGTTTCAGCTGCAGGAATGTTTCAGCTGCAGGCCCAGGAAAGCAGCAAAGCCAAACAAGCGATGCCATGGCTGACCTCAGGACCAGCTGTGTTGACTAATGGCCCCCTGCCCTGGCGCCCACCAATTAGTAGAGACCATCCTGAAAGGACATACCTGGAAAGCTGATGAATATTCTACTGGGATCCTGCCCTGGACCTCCAGATAAATACCCTCCAGACGGAGGACCAGTGTGGCTGTCTCTGTGGAGCACGCCCAAGCCTTTCCCAGCCGCCCTCCCCCAGGCCCATTTTCCTTGCCTCTCAACCAAGCACACAAGCACCTACTGACCCATGTCACAGTGTGGGTGGGACCTCAAGTCCATTATTCAAAAGGGCAAAGAGAAACGATAGCCACAAGGGACCCCCTGTCCTCTGGTTCCATCCATATGAAATATACATAATAGGAAATGTATAAACCCAGAAAGTGGCTCAGCAGGTACCTGGGCCTGACAGGTGTGCTGAGGCATGACTACTAAAGGGTGGGGACTTTCTCTGGGGGCTAATGAAAATGCTCTAAAATTGAAATATGGGATGGTTCCACCACTCTGTAAACATACTAAATATTGTGCACAGTAAGCCAGTGAATTAAGGCATGCAAATTATATCTCAAGAAAGATGATAAAAAATGGTATGAGAGGGCACAGCTGTCACTGACCATTGAAAGTGGACCTGTGCTCAGAAAGTAAGACCCTCAGAGTCGGACACCCCAGGGTCTGCCACAATCACCACTTTGGTCTGTCACAGGCATTTATGGGGTGATCACAGGAACAGGGGCAGGTTTTTGTCGCAGTTCCCCATGGGTCTGGAGCACTGTGTCATTGCTGATGCTACCGTCCCATGCTGAACAGTAATAATCAGCCTCGTCCTCAGGCTGGAGGCCTGTGATGGTCAGATAAGCCGTGTTGCCAGATCTGGAGCCAGAGAACCGCTCTGGGATCCCTGAGGGCCGAGAGCCCCCGAGCATCACAGTTTTGGGGGCAGCACCAGGAATCTGCTGGTACCAGCTTGCACCATACCTCCTAACATTGTTGCTGTTTCCAACGCAGGAGAGGGTGACCTTCTGTCCCAGAGACCCCGACACTGAGGCTTCTTGCGTCAGCCCAGACTGGGCCCAGGACCCTAGAATAAAGGAGTAGAGACACAAAGAGGTGAAACTGGGGTTATTTCTCACAGTGTGTTTTCAGTAAAAGAAAAAATATATCTCTAGGTGTCCCCATGATCACTTCTCCTGCTTCCCTCAGTCGGTCAGTCACCTGAGCAGTGAGAAAGGAGGGCGAGGAGGAGGGGGGTCCAGGCCATGGCGGAGATGTCCCACGCTCTGCCTCTGAGCCTCATTGTGAGAGAACTGCACAAAGTCTCTCTTATCTTGTCCCCTCCTGGGAGGGCAGAGAGGAACCCTTCATGCAAATTGGTCCCTCCTCTGGTGTCCCTGGGGATAAATTTGGTGAACACTGAGTGTAGGGTGGGGCTGGGGGAGCCTCTCCTGGGGCCTTGGGAGGTGACACCTGCTGGTCCCCAGTGAGCACAGGGCAGAGGGCACAGAGCAGGGCTCCAGCTCTGGTTTCCCAGGTGAGGGAGATTCACCCACAGGCCCTCAGGGACAGGCCCACAGTGCCGCCTGCTGTTTCAGAGTCAAGATTCAGTTATGCCCGGGATGGGTATCCTGGAGCTGAGCAGGGAGGGACTGAGCCTCTGGAATTCAGCCTCGCCTCTCACATCACCCTCCCCACACAGGGCAGGGGTTTCTCATTTCCCGGGGACTCCTTATTGTACTGCAGGTGCCCCCACATCTGATTTCTTACTTTAAAGATGTGACCTCCTCAGCATGAGGTCATCCTCCCGGCCCTGTCACCGTTTAGACAATGATGTTATCGGGGCGTAGGTGAGGGAGCCCTCAGAATGAGTGCACCCTGTATTTAGTGAACAGAAGGCAGAGGCATCAGCACCCCTCCACACCCTCTATTTGGGGGCCGAAGGTGGCCAGCTCCTCTCTCTCATCACACTTCACTTCCCGCCATGTGGACCAGCATCCAGAGACCTCAGTCGTACCCATCTTCCCCTGCGAAGGGGCCCGGGGCCATTCATAACACTGCACATGGGAATTCACCAAGAAGAGACCAGAATTCTTAGGAAGTAATGCTCTTCCCCCTGAGAGCATCCGCCTGAGGTGGCAAACAGCCCTCCCTCCCGGGATGCAGCCGGGCCCGCACAGCCATGGACATCTGACTCCGGTGAAGAATAGTGAGCTGATGTTTCCTGTGACTTATTGAGAGGGAGGCGTCAAGCCTCCACAGGAATACCGTATGCGCTTCTGAAGTGAATTAGCAAGAGGAGAGAGTGACTGGAGAAAAAAGTACACATACATTTATTAAATACATAAAATTCATATAATGCCTTTATTATCACAGGAATTGGTTAGAACATGAGTAGAATGGGTCTGACCCATACTAAGTTCTAGACAAGGGTCTGGTGAGTAAATAAATATACACGCTGTAGACAGTGAAAGAAGGGCTCAGACAGGGCACCTGGGACTTCAGTGTCATGCTACTGGACGCTCTCCTTGCAGCTTCAACCCTTCTTTCCCAGCCTTGATGCCACCATCCAAGCTGCACAGTAATTATCAGCCTCGTCCTGAGGCTGGAGCTGGTGATGGTCAGCTAGGTTGTGTTGCCCAGCTTGGAGCCAGAGAACTGCTCTGGGATCCCTGAGGGCCCAGAGCTTCCGAGCATCAGTTTTGGGCAGTGCCAGGGATCTGTTGGTACCAGCTGCACCGTAACCTCTAACATTCTTGCTGTTTCCAGTGCAGCAGAGCGTGACCGTCTGTCCTGATCATTTTATTTCCATTGCAGTAAGTTATTTACTGCCTCAATAAATGTGTCAGAAGCTTGGACGCAATGAGGCCTAAGTTTTTGTCACAGTTCCTCATCTGTCTCTGTCACTGTGCTTAGCACTACTTGTATACACTTGACAGTAATAATCAGCCTCGTCCTCAGGCTGCAGCCCAGAGATGAGCAAATACGCTGCATTGGTTGAGGTGTCTTTGGATCCAGAGACTCGACTAGGGACCCCAGGCCCCAGCTTATTGTCTGTGTCTGAGTAGTAGTATAAAAATAACCGGGGAGCGCTCCCTGGCTTCTGCTGGTACCAGTATATGTTTTTACCACCAACACTGAGGTCGCTGCTCAGGGTGCAGGGAAGTCTGGCTGTTGATCCGGGAGATGCAGAGAAGGAGGGCGGCTGAGTCAGCTCAGGCAGGGACAGGGAACCTGCAGAAACAGACACATCAGAGTAAATAGAAGGATCAGGGTGCAGGTGCTCTGGGTCCCTGAGGCCTGTCCCTACCTGTGCAGTGAGACAGGAGCACAAGGATCACAGGGGTCCAGGCCATGGTGCTCACAGCTGACCCTTAGTCCACAGAGCTGAGGCTGAGCTGCCCAGGCTCCTCTTATCCCCTCCCAGCTGGCTTCACAGAGGAGGGGCTGCTCATGCAAATACGCCCCATCCCCTGCAGTTTTCCCGAGTGCACTGACAGAGCCTGGGGCCCTTGCACAAGGAGGCCGGCCCGACACACTGGCTTCCCCATGGGTGGGGCTGGGAGGAAGCAGCTGCTGAGGCCACACACACAGGGTCACTCAGCCAGACCCAGAGAGAACACGCCTGCCCAGTTCTCACAAGAATCAAAGGGCCCAGCCCTGAGGCCTCCAGTCACTGCAGTGCGGCCCGGCTGGGAGCTCCTGGTCTGCAGAAACCCCCATAGATGGTCTCGCTGCGCCCCCTGCTGGTCCCTGGGTGAACTGCTTTTACCTCAAGCTGCTCCAAAATCTACTCTCACCTGTTTCCTTGGCTCCTGTGTTTCCAACACGTGAGAGTCATCCCTACAGGGGAGGTTGCAGGCGCGGTCTTACTGTGACTGTCACTGACTCAGGCACACGTAAATCCTGACCCACGAGAGCCTGAGGACTGCTGTGAAGGTGAGGACACAACCTGGGGAACAGAGAGCAAAGTGGATCTGTCCCTGTGAGGGGCTGAGAAGGGGCTTGCTCTGGGTGCTGAGTGTGATCAGAAGCTCATAAGGGGCCACAGGCCTTCCCAGAGGAGCATATAGACAGTGAGGGATGCTTGCCCTCCAGAGCAGGGAGGAGACTGCACACCCGTCAGGGTCTGCACAGGGCATAAGGACTGCAGGGCCATCCGGAGACTTCGCCCTGGGTGCTGGGGTATTTTTAACCTGGCTGCGCCTGTCACCAGTGCTGCACATGAGAGATTTAGCTCTGCGGAAAGTTCTAGGACGAAACTTAAGACAGGGAGACCTTGCAAGAGGACATTCTGGGGCAGCTGGAGGAAAATGACAAGAGAAAACTGAAGAGGTGGAATGGCTCATGTCCCAAGTTAGGACACAGGGAGGTGATCGACTGAACCCCAGGCTGGGACAGTGGGAAAAATGGCCCAGAGTGTCAGGGATGGAGAGCAGCCCTGAGGGAGACAGGTTGTCCCAGTGACACAGGTGAGGTCAGGAGGATGGCAGGTATGGGGCTGTGTATTGGGTTTGCGGTACATCTGTCACATGGAGACCATGGTGTAAAAGTGGAGATGTGTTAGGAAACCTCAGAGGCGATCCATGCAGCAGCGCCTGGTTTCCCCCTGGCCTGAGGACTTCCTAGTGTCTCCCAGATGAGTCAACTGGTAAGACAGTGGGTGTCTTACAGAGCCCTCCCTCCAAGCATGTGGCTAGGGCCAGGGGGACAACGTGGATGCGGGGACCCATCATGGATGCAGGGACGGATTAGAGGTGGAGGCAGAGAGGAGGGCACAGCCCCTGTCCTGAGGGTGGAATACAGCAGCATGGCTGTGGTGGTGGCCCTGGAAGTGCGCCACTTAGGGAAGCAGAGGTGACCTGCAGCCCCACAGCCTAGGGGCTGCTCCAGCCAGAGTGGCACAGCAGGTGCCTAGGGCCCAGCCTCTCCTGCTACACGCAGTGCCCTCTAATGGGCACCTCCGGTGCAGTAGACTTTCCCAGGCCTGTGCCGTGGTCTGGGGCTCTTTCTACCGCATCTTTTCTTCGCTCCCCTCTCATGGGAGCAGCCCTGAAGGCTCTATGATGGCTCCCCTCCTTCTCCAGCTCCTTCTGGTCAGCCTTAACCAGGGGTCCCTCCTCTAAAATCACTTCTTTAATCTTGTTTTCATCAACCTGGCAGAGGAGCAAACTCTAGACCTTCCAGATTAGAGAGAAAATTCAAAAGAAAATCATGGCTTGACTTGTTAATTAATATAGTAAATCAATTTTAAAAGTTTATACTTTAAAAAAGTATATGTATGTGTATATGTACTTTTGCAAAAGTATATATACACATATACTTATATATTATGTGTATATATACACACATATTATGGATATAGACAAATGAATATACACATTCACACGCACTCGCTGACCTATATATTATATAGTCCAGGCTCAGGGCTGAGGTGGTGTCTCCTACACAAGCTCCTCTTAGATTAGATTCAAGTCCAGAGGAGTGACTGTCCCATGGAGGCATGTCCCCTCTGTGCAGGACACCTGGCTCTTTCCTTGTATGTAGTTCTTCCCTGGTGGCCAGAGCTGTCTTCCTAGTGGATCCCCGGCAACCCTAGGGATTGAAAGGTTGTTGAAGCCCCTGTATAAATTCCTGGGGGGTGCTGTGCTAACCTTTGTTGTCTGTCAAAACTCCCACACACTTGAACACGACCGTCATTCACATGTTTTTTTACAGTGACTCACTCCTAGGAATCTTTTTTCAAGCACAGAAAACAGGTTTGCTGGGGGCCTTGAAAAATGGTGTTCTAATTTAGACCTGCTCTGAGCTGTGCCTGTTCCCAGGGGAGCCTGATGTGGTAGATATTTCTATCAGCTCTTACAATCAAGAGTTTGAATAAATATGGTTCGTGCTCAAGAATGAGTGCTGTTGGGGGGCTGTTTAAAAATCAGAGGAATTTATATGCTCTTATCTGAAAATATGTTCAATATATATCATGATTTTTTTCAGAAAGAACAACTACAGCCAAAAAACATACCGAAAAAACCCACATCATTGAATTCATTTACTAATCTAAAGACGAGAAAATAAAATAAGCCGATCATTTTATGACTGGGAAAGATCTGGAATGATATGAGGCAGACTCTTGATTGATTTCAATTTGGGGAGTGGTTTGGGGTGGAACGGACCACCTGACAGTTTGTCAAGCTCTGTGTGTGAGTGTGTTAGTTACTACGTGGCTGAGTTATTTTGATATTTTAAATGCCCCACAATGTTTAAATGGATTAGGGGAAATCAAAATTCACTGTGTAAAATTAGTCCATGTTTTGGACAGAATGAATACCTATGTTTTGTTTTAATTTTGCATTTACAGGGGACCACTTTTGAATGTAATTTTCTGTGTGAGCCTGGTTCTTTTGTTAAGACATTTTAAATTAAATTGTACAACAAGCATCGCTTGAAATTTTATTCGTTATCTTGGTTATTAAATGCCGGCCAAGGTGAACGTAGACTAGGATATCTATGCACTTGTCAGTTTGTCCGCATGGCTGTGAGTGTGACTTCTTTTGCCACCCTGTCTATTACCTGTGTGACTGCTCATTATATTTTTTCTTGCTTCTAAGATCACATCGTTTTCATAAGATAGTGTGTTAAAAATAAATTATTTTGGATCTTACAACAATGGATGTAACCGCCTCTGGGGCCACAGACCACAGTGTCCCTGAGCCCACACTAGCTGGACACAGCCTCTGGGAACAAGTAGACAGGTGATACTAGGAGCAGAAGCTGCACTGAGTCTGGGGATTTTTGTTTTGTTTTTTAAATATATCTTTATTGACTTCAGAGAGAGGAAGGGAGAGGGGGAGAGAGAGAGAGAAACATCAATGATGAGGGAGTCATTAATCAGCTGCCTTCTGCACACACCCCGCCACCGGGGATCGAACCCACAACCCATGCATGTGCCCTGACTGGGAACTGAACCTCGATCTCCTGGATCCTATGTTGACGATCAACCGCTGAGCCATGCCCGGCTGGGCGAGCCGGGGGTTTTTGTCTCCCTTCGCCACCTGCATCTGTCACTGTGGAAATGGTTGCTGAACCACAGAGCACAGTAGTACTCAGCCTCGTCCTCGGGCTGGGCCCCCGTGATGGTGAGGACGGCCTTGTTTCCAAGCAGGGAGCCAGAGAATCGGCCAGGAACCCCTGGTAACCGGTTGCTGGTATCACCTATTAAACCCTGGAGTAACTGGTTGGGCTTCTGTTGGACCCAGCCGGCATAGTTAGTAGTGGTGACGGCCCCGGCACTGGAGCCGCAGGTGAGTGTGACCGTCCCCCCAGGAGTTGTGGACAGTGAGGCTTCCTGAGTCACCGCAGCCTGGGAAGTGGCCCCTGAAAACAGATGAGAGACCAAAGGTGAGGAAGGAGGACAGGGGTCATGAAGGTGCAGTGTGGCCTCTCTCACTCCTCCCCGCCCTCCAGCCCAGAGAGCCTCCCCGACCTATGCAGTGAGCCAGCAGTGTGAGCAGGAGAGAAGCCCAGGCCATGGTGTAGGTGCCCCAGTGCTGTGCTTCTCAAGACCCCTCAGCACAGAGTCAGCCTGCAGCCCTCTCATTATAGCTCCTGCCACCTGGGGGACGGGGCTGCCATGCAAATGAGCTCCCCTCCCAGGGGACCTCAGCAGCCTGGTCATGTTCCAGCTCCTGAGCTGTTCCGTGTTAGTGGGACCCAGCCCCACGTGGGGCATTTCACAGCCCAGCCTGGTGTGCCAGGGCTCACTCACAGTGCCCTCTTGTGTCCATCGTGTTACCATCACCAATGGAAGGACGCATTCCTGTATCTTTCCCCTTTGACTATCTATTGTCATAGCCGTTTTTACAAAGGGGAAAAACATATACATATGTATTCCATAGACATACGAAAGGTGAACACTTTTCCGATGTACCAACAAGGTTATGCTCAAATGTTTTCCCGTAGTCATTTGTTACTGGGATCCACACAGTGGCCCAAGTGTCAGAGCAGATCTTCATTTTCAGAGAACTGGTCCCAGTTCGAATGTATCTATACTACCTGTGTTATTTAATTTTCTTTTCTTTAAGTGAGTGAAGGTAGAGTGAACTATGGAAGCATTCGGAACGGCCACCACTTCTTCAAGCCTGTGGGACATCAGACAAAGCGCTATGTCTGTGTGGCCCGATCCCTCCTCTTCGTGGCAGTCTCCCACGGGAAAGTATTTTTAAAGCGGAACAGCTGAGACCAATTCTCCACATGGTCATGTTCAGAACAGTCCCTCTGACACGTGAAATATCCCTGCTCAGGCTTTACCTCCTATGGGAGCAATGGACACAAAAATCATCACAAATGCTTAGAGCTTCCTTTTAAAAGGAAATCAACACTTTGAAAGATTATGTTTCAAAATCCTACTGGGTACTGGTTGCTGTTTTTTTAGTGTTTTGTTTTTGTCTTTGTTTTAGTAATCTTGCTTTTCTCTTTCTACAAAATTCTTTACCAACTGCATCTTATATTTATTTATTATTCCATTTGGCTTTTCAATGTAAAACCTGCAAATTACTCACTTAATTCTTCCAATACTTCAACTTCACAAAAGCTTTAGAAAAAATTTCACGGAGGCCTAGAAAGCAAGTGATATATGTTTTTGTTTTTTTTTTTCAACTAAATCAGTATAACTGACTGCAGTATCTACTTTCATGTTACATTTGGCAAAAACAAAAAGCACCCCCAGGAACCCCAAACATACAAATCTCAAGAAAGGAGTGATGACAGACTTTATCACACAATGTGAGATTCAAAACCTGTTTCCTCGCCAGGCCAGCATGGCTCAGTTGTTGAGCATTGACCTAGGATCCAGGAGATCACGGTTTGATTCCCGGGGTACATGCCCGGGTTGTGGGTTCGATCCCCGGTGGTGGGGGTGTGCAGGAGGCAGCCCATCAATGACTCTCTCTCATCATTGATGTTTCTCTCTCCCTCCCTCTCCCTTCCTCTCTGAAATCAATGAGAATATATTTAAAAAAACATGGACCAAAAAAACTGAAACCTGTTCCCTCAAAGATTGCTGCTGTCAATTGGAGCCTGCAAGCAAATTTGTTACAATAGTGATAGAAATTAAAACATTACAGGAATCTGGACAGTGTCCTATTTAACACTAGCTCAAAAACTCAGAGGAAGGAAAAGAGCACAATGAGACACCACATACATAAACATGAATGGTTAGCTTGCGTAATCCCATAATTAGACAAGATAAAAACAAATTCGTAAAAACAGATTTTCAGTATAGCGCCCCCCCCCCCCCCCCCCCCCAGGCCGAAAGCATAGCTATAAACCCCATCTGAGACAGCCGGTTTACTGAGCTATCACATTTTTGCTGGAAAACAACCTTTTCATTGTTGAACTTATACAGGCGAGCAACTGTGGAGAAGCAGGCCCAGGCCCACTCAAAGAGGGTTGGAACATGGTTGTGCCTGTGGTACTTTCGATGCTGCTTCCCCCCAAATACTTGAAGGTTTAAACAGACTGCCTGTTATTCAGACTCAGGTGGGCCCAATAAGTCACCGGATGTGCTGCTGAATGGCTGCGAGTCTATCAGGCGGCTTATTTCATTTCCAAGGCCTTTCGTGCCTTCTCTGCACCTGCTTGTTTTTGCTCTGCTGGTCTGAAGACAGACTTCCTAAAGATTGTATTCTTCAGTGCTGGGGCAACGCGTTCAATGCATTGCTACCCCTGCCGTGAGTGTGCTTAAGGGCTTTCCATCCTTATCCTGTCTAGTAAACGTATGAAAATCACTCGTCGTGTTGAGGGCTACATGACACATACCTGAGGCCGTGTTGACGAGCAGATGTTTTACGTCAAGGACAGCAGCTCCAATGGGGTCCTGCTTTTTTGAGTTTATAATAGTTGACATTCACCTGGCAGGATCCACCCGATGCTGCTGTTGTTGAGCTACATTGGTGGATTAAATGAAGGTGTGTTGGTAGCTAATTTCACTGCATTATTGAGTGTGGTCTGGTCTTATGATTACGTGTGTGTGTGTCTGTTTAAATTGTTTCCTTGAAGGGAATGAGAAAAGCAAAAGATGTTCTCAGACGCTTCCCCTTGGCCTACCCGCCCAGTTCATGAGTCCAATGAGCTAGACTGGTCTCTGTAACTGACAGTTATGACAGCGTGCCCCCTGGGCTGTATGGACACAGCAGACCTATGTGAACTCTGCCTCAACTCTCCCTGGCACGCATCTACTGTGGTTGCTCATTTTTACCATGGGTTGAGTTTTTATAATTCAGCTTCTCAGGCATCATCCCATTGCATGTGTTTTATTTGGTCTGAAGTGAGGCACAGATATTGGAGAATTTAAAAGATCCCCAGGATGGCAGGCCACTGGACGACACACTGCTTTGAGTTCTGTGTTTTACATCCTCTGAAGTTTGAACAAGGGCCTTTGCCCTTGAGAAACACCATCAGATCAAATCAGTGAAACCATCTCCTGATGGGTCCACTCTCAGACATCATATTACAAGTGTGGTTTTGACTCAGACTTACTGAAGATCCCTGTATAATGACTGAGGCTATAGTGTTTCTTCACAAAACGTAGCCTAGAGCACACTTCCAAAGAGGGAGGCATTTGCACTGTCTTTCTTGGGGCCTAAGTGTGGCCTTGACATTTACAGAGATGGGAGAAGGTAAGTTCAGACAGCTGCCTGTAGGAATTCTGAAGGGGACCAAATTATAATTTCTTGATCGGCTCTTAGGTATGCACCTGTCCCTGTGATTGATCTTTAGTTATGGAGAAAAAGTCCTGCAAATGATGCATGGGGGGAGGGGAGAGCAGGGGGGCTTCTGTGTGCACAGGAGGCCTCTGCGCCTGGATTTCTTCATGAACAGGTCACAGCCCTATGGGTAGCAAGGGTGATTTAATGTCCTTCCTCATGGGTTTAAAACTGCATATACATTGCCATGTACACCAGGGATCACCCCAAAGCCCAGGCCCTGAGCACCTGAGATCAAGTCTCCCAGGGTTCCAGAAACAGGAGTTTAAAGCATTTACCTTCTCACCTTTCTCTCCCCCTCTGTCCCTCTTTCTCCCTCTCCATCTCCCTTCCTTCTTTTGTTCTTAAACTAGAATGTGATTTTGAGTCTCTTTCTAGAATCTGAATCCTTAGTTGAGAAGTGAAGTAAGTTATCATCTAATGATGGCCATTCAGATGAGCTTCGGTGAGACCAATATTGACTGTTTCCATCTGCAAAGGAGCAGGCCCTGGCCCGCTATGTAATGACTCTCTGCAGGACCGGCATTGGGTGCCAGGATTGCTTTATTTGTTCTTTATTTTTTAACATTTTAAAAAGATCGAAATAATCCATTTACCTTATAGAAGCCTATCACCTACTTCTCAGGGACCTCATGGCAGGAATCGATATATGTCAGGGTCTCCCCTTGAGAAGAAGACACCATCCAACCCTTATAATGCTTCAGAACAGCAGCCTCCCTCTGTTACCCATGAGAGATTATTTATAGCAAGTTAGAAAAAGTTTTTGTTCCACTCCCCATTGATCTCAACCACTGTGCTTTACCCAAATGGCACTCCACTGTAATGATGCACTCCACAGATATACTCCGCCTCGTCCTCAGGCTGGAGGTTGGAGATGGTTAAGTAGCGGTCAGCCCCAGAGCTGGAGCCCGAGAAGCGGTCGGGGATCCCGGCCCCCTTGCTGTGGCTTCCATCACCCTTAAGCTCCATCACATACTGAGGGACCTTCCTGGGCTGCTGCCGATACCATGTAATAATGAAGGTGCTGTGCTCACTGCTGAGGGTGCAGGTGAGTCTGGCTGTGGATCCAGGAGATGCAGAGACGGAGGGCGGCTGAGTCAGCACAGGCTGGGACAGGGAACCTGCAGAAACAGTCACTTGTCAGTGATGGGCAGGGACCCGGGACGTTTCTCAGGAGATTGATCATGAAGGGAACAAACTTGGGACCTGAGGCCTGGTTGGAGGCCTGTCCCTGCCTGTGCAGTGGGAGAGGAGCACGAGGAGGAGAGGAGTCCAGGCCATGGTGCCCACAGCCCTGAGCCCACAGTGGGGCTGGGCTCCCCAGGCCTCCTTTTCTTCCCCACCCTCTGCCACAGGAGGGGCTTCCATGCAAATGTGAGTCCCTCCCCTGAGTGCCCAGCCCCTCCCTGCGCCCTGGGGCTACAGCTCAGTTTACACATTAGACTCAGTAGGACTGAGGTTGGCGGCACCCCTTGGGAGAGCCCTGGGAGGAAGCACCTGCTGAGACAACACATCAGTGAGCACAGGGCACAGCCTCCAGGCCCAGGCCCCTAGGAGTGAATGTTCCTCCATGAGCAGCTGCACAGGGACCACAGGGCAGTCCCCACAGCGCCCCCTGCTGGTCACAGACCACACACCTCCCCACCGCCCACAGCCCTGAGCGCCCAGCTGGATTTTGCAGCTGAGCAGGTGACTGTCTCTGTTCACACATCATGGGCTGGTTCCCAGATACTGTGATTCTGATACACTGTAGTGGTCGCTGTACTATCTCAGTCCCAGGAGGAGTCCTCATCTGTGGGAGGTGCAAAAATGTAGATAAATGACAAACTAATTTGGTTTCCCCTCCAGTGAAGATGTTGCAAAATAAATGCACAGTGACCTTCCTGTCCAATGTCACAGATGAAGGGACCGTTTATCTGGTTTAAAGCGGTGGCAAGGACTGTCAGGGAATTTTCCAGGAATACACCTGGAGGCATGTTCAGAGGAGGACTATTGGGCAAACACTTCTAGTCATGAGATGCGGGTACAGTTTCCATGGAGATCTGATGTGATTAAGTGATTGGTAAAAACAATGGCTTTTGTAGGCTTCACATTTGCCAGTGAAACATGTACGTGGGAACTCATTCTAGGAACTGACTTTTTATCTTACTTCGTGGAGTTCTGTGTATCTGTGTCCTGTGTTTCATGTACAGATTTATGTGTCCTAAGATGTGTTTATCTACTGAACAAAACTTTCCCTACCTGTATTTTCTCACGCATTGTCCTATTTTGGTAGCAAGATAAATGTGAGACTGCGATGTGTTTGCCCATGTCCCGAATGTCTGGGCAGTTGAATGCAGAACCCATCACTGTGTCCTCACTGCGCCCGAATCCAACTCTGCTTTAACTGTGCAAATGGTCCAAGGATCCCCACATTTCTAGACTCACTGGGCCACTTAGTAAATGGCTTGGACCAGGATCAGTTCCTTTGGGCCCTCTCTCCTCAAGGGGCTCAAGGGATCTTTGTCATTCAGCTCAGGCAGGTCGCCTCCTGCTTTAAACACTCAGGACTCCTCCCTGCTGTTTGCACAAAACCCCAAATCCTCGGCGCCCCTCAGGAGGCCTCATGGTCTGGCCCAGCCCCCTGCGCCCTCCCCATGTAGCACCTCCCCTTGTTCTCAGGGTCCAGTTTCGCTCCCTTTCCTGCTGCTTCAAAACCCCGACTCCTGTCCTTCATGGGGTCCCAGACACCTCTGGCTCTGTTCTTTGGGAGTAAATAGGATTAAACCTGACATCCCGGGGTCTGTCGCATTTTGGCACCTCTGAGAGGCTCTTGGTAGCAGGGCATGCACACAGCATCCCAGACGGAAACAGAGAATTAGATATGACACTGCTGGAGCGACACAGCCCACAGGGACCAGCTCAGAGTGTCACCTGCTCCCTGTACACCACCTCAGCCACCATCAATAGGCCTCCCCCTGATGAACCTCCCACCCTCCGTTCCCTCGTGCTGGTCCCTCACTGACTGAAAACACACGCACACACCATGTCCCTCACCAGTGGGTTTCAGCATAAACACGCATTGAACGTCCCCAAACCCCTACAAGAGACAAGCATGTGCTTGAACTAGCCTGTCACACATGTACGCGTGTGGTCATGTCAGAATGGTCGTCTACCTCACTGTTGTGCCGACTGAAAGACTGGGAGAGGAACAAGGGTTCCTATGTTTGGAGCCATGAGGCCCATGGGTGACATGTCTGAGCGGAAGGAAGAGCAGAGCAGCGCCCACGGCCTCAGACAGTCAGTGGGAGAGAGCTGAGATGTGACTCAGAAATGTTCGTTCCTGGTAAAATTTACAGCAGACACTGGGGTGGTCGGGTGGCCTTGATGGCCCCTCAGCATGTGTTCCTGGGACGCCTGTGCTGTTGCTCATTGTGTGTGACTCTCCCC
This sequence comes from Miniopterus natalensis, assembly GCF_054644295.1. Taxonomy (NCBI): domain Eukaryota; kingdom Metazoa; phylum Chordata; class Mammalia; order Chiroptera; family Miniopteridae; genus Miniopterus; species Miniopterus natalensis. The sequence goes on from NC_142100.1 coordinate 14,649,648, forward strand.
CCTTTCAGGGACACATCTCACTGCAAAGTGGTCCAGCTGGCAGATGCCTCCACAGAAGCTTCTCCCTGAATCGAGGCTCAGAGCCAGAATCTCTGGGCCCAGGGTTTTTGTCTCAGTTCCTCGTCATCTGAGTCACTGTGAGTAAGTATAGCTGCTCCCACTGCCATGATCTGTAGCACAGTAATAGTCAGCGTCGTCCTCAGGCTGCAGCCCAGAGATGAGCAGAAGCCCTGCATTGGCCGAGGCGTCTTTGGATCCAGAGAAGCGGCTGGGGACCCCGGCGCCCTGGTGCTTCTCTGAGTCTGATTTATATGCCAGCAGATACCGGGGAGGGCTCCCTGGCTTCTGTTGGTACCAGAGTATAACAGAGTCACCAAAATTGAAGTCACTGCTGAGGGTACAGGTGAGTCTGGCTGTGGATCCAGGAGATGCAGAGACGGAGGGCAGCTGAGTCAGCACAGGCTGGGACAGGGAACCTGCAGAGACAGACACCTGTCAGTGATGGGCCTGGACCAAGGGAAGTTTCTCAGAAGACTGAACATGAAGGGAACAAGCTTGGGAACTGAGGCCTGGTTGGAGGCCTGCCCCTACCTGTGCAGTGGGAGAGGAGCACGAGGAGGAGAGGAGTCCAGGCCATGGTGCCCACAGCCCTGAGCCCACAGTGGGGCTGGGCTCCCCAGGCCTCCTTTTCTTCCCCACCCTCTGCCACAGGAGGGGCTTCCATGCAAATGTGAGTCCCTCCCCTGAGTGCCAGCCCCTCCCTGCGCCCTGGGGCTGCAGCTCAGCACATACCCCAGAGTGAGAAGGTTGGAGCTTCACTTCACCCCTTGGGGAGCCCTGGGAGGAAGCACCTGCTGAGACAACACATCAGTGAGCACAGGGCCCAGCCTCCAGGCCCAGGCCCCTAGGAGTGAATGTTCCTCCATGAACCACTGCACAGGGACCACAGGGCAGTCCCCACAGCGCCCCCTGCTGGTCACAGACCACACACCTCCCCACCGCCCACAGCCCTGAGCGCCCAGCTGGATTTTGCAGCTGAGCAGGTGACTGTCTCTGTTCACACATCATGGGCTGGTTCCCAGACACTGTGATTCTGATACACTGTAGTGGTTGCTGAACTATATCAGTCCCAGGAGGAGTCCTCATCTGTGGGAGGTGCAATAATATTCATAAATGACAAATTAACTGGGTTTCCACCTCCAGTGAAGATGTTACCAAAGTAAATACACAGTGACCTTCCTGTTCAATGTCACAGATGAAGGGACCGTTTATCTGGTTTTAGGGCTGGCAAGGACTGTCAGGGAATTTTCCAGGAATACACCTGGAGGCATGTTCAGAGGAGGACTATTCGGCAAATACTTCCTAGTCATGAGATGTAGGTACAGTTTCCATGGAGATCTGATGTGATTAAGTGATTGGTAAAAACAATGGCTTTTGTAGGCTTCACATTTGCCAGTGGAATGTGTAGCGTGGGAACTCCTTCTAGGAGTTGACTTTTTATCTTAGTCTGTGGAGTTTTTCATATCTGTGTCCTGTGTTTCTTGTTCAGATTTTCTTAGGTTTCCTAATATTTTTTTATATTTTAAATAAAACGTTCCCTACCTGTATTTTCTCACGCATTGTCCTATTTTAGTAGCAAGATAAATGTGAGATTGCGATGCGTTTGCCCATGTCCCGAATGCCTGGGCAGTTGAATGCAGAACCCATCACTGTGTGTCCTCACTGTGCCTGAATCCAACTCTGCTTTAACTGTGCAAATGGTCCAATGGTCCCCACATTTCTAGACTCACTGGGCCACTTAGTAAATGGCTTGGACCAGGATCAGTTCCTTTGGGCCCTCTCTCCTCAAGGCGCTCAAGGGATCTTTGTCATTCAGCTCAGGCAGGTCCCCTGCTTTAAACCCTCAGGACTCCTCCCTGCTGTTTGCACAAAACCCCAAATCCTTGGCTCCTCTCAGGAGACCTCATGGTCTGGCCCAGCCCCCACGCCCTCCCCATGCAGCACCTCCCCTTGTTCTCAGGCTCCAGTTTCGCTCCCTTTCCTGCTGCTTCAAAACCCCGACTCCTGTCCTTCATGGGGTCCCAGACACCCCCTGCTCTGTCTTTTGGAAGTAAATAGGATAAAACCTGAAATCCCAGGGACGGTGGCATTTTGGCACCTCTGAGAGGTTCTTGGTAGCAGGGCATGCACACAGCATCCCAGACGGAAACAGAGAATTAGATATGACGCTGCTGGAGCGACACAGCCCACAGAGACCAGCTCAGAGTGTCACCTGCTCCCTGTACACCACCTCAGCCACCATCAATAGGACTCCCCCTGATGAACCTCCCACCCTCCGTTCCCTCGTGCTGGTCCCTCACTGACTGAAAACACGCGCACACACCATGTCCCTCACCGGTGGGTTTCAGCATAAACAGGCATTGAACGTCCCCAAACCCCTACAAGAGACAAGCATGTGCTTGAACTAGCCTGTCACACATGTACGCGTGTGGTCATGTCAGAATTGTCGTCTACCTCACTGTTGAACCGATTGAAAGAGGAGGAACAAGTCACCCCGTGTTTGGAGCCATGAGGCCCATGGGTGACACGTCTGAGCGGAAGGAAGCGCAGAGCAGCGCCCACGGCCTCGGACAGTCGTGTCGCGGTGCAGGATCCTGTCTTCGTTCACACGGAGGTTCCCAACCCGCAGCTCTTCCTTCATGAGCTTTCCCACCAGGGTTCTTTTGGGGCTTTGGGTTGAAGACTTGCCTATTAAATTTTATTGATCGCATGGTGGGTTTTGAGCTGTGTATTAGGGCATGTGGCAGTTGCTGAGCTTACAGGCTCCTAGTTCAGTGCAATGTGAGCAGACATGGCAACGGCTCCCCCGCACTCGGCAGCTCATTAGCCCCTGGAGGCCGCCTGTCCCTGTCCTCAGAGTTTGCTCCTCTGACCTGCTGCTCCTGTCTCTTCTCTCGGACCCAAGGAAAATGCAGCCTCCAAGCATGCGAGACCTTGTCATGTGTCCATGCATCTTTGTACCTCATGCTTGAAAAACACTCCCTAAGAGAATAGTAAAGATAGATATATATTTTTATGTTCTTTGTGTAAAATTTCAAAATATTAACTGCAGCTCCTATCCTGAGATGACAAGCTGGTCTCTGGGGTCATCGTAGGTGAGCCCCAGATGGATGGGCTGACTCATGGGGACCCTTCGTGAGTGAATGCCACTCCCCTCGTCTCAGTGCCCAGTAATGCAAAACGGTTTACTCTAGTATTTGGGCTCATGAGAGACTGTGCCTATATGTTTCTGTGAGGGTTGTTTATATGATCATCCAGCAGGTAAACGGCAGGTAAAGATTAATATTTTCAACATATATATTTTTTAATTTTTTTAAAATGTCTTTATTGATATCAGAGAGAGGATGGGAGAGGGAGAGAGAGAGAGAGAAACATCAATGATGAGAGAGTCATTGATCGGCCGCCTCCTGCGCGCCCCCTGCTGGGGATCGAGCCTGCAACCCGGGCATGTGCCCTGACCGGGAATCGAACCGGGGTCTCTTGGCTCACAGGTCGATGCTCAACCGCTGAGCGACACCAGCCGGGCTACACAGAAATTCTTAAGAATAATTTCATAATGATAACAGTAGAGATAACTTCTAATGCTTTGATGTTCATATAAATCTCCTGGAGGGTTTGTTGAAACAGAGATTCTGACACACAAATACACGTTTCTGACTCATTAGATGCAGGATGAGGAATTGCATTTCTAACAAGCTCCAAGGTGATGGTTCCATTTTAATGCTAAATAAAATATTCATGTATCTTCAGGGTTAACTCAGTGAATAAGAGTATGTCTGTTAATGTTCTTTGAATAAGAAGTCTTACAGGGAGCAGTGGGGTCTCTGAGTTCATTGTTGGTTGAGATATTTTGGAGCTGAGCCCTCTCCCCATGATTTCAGGCAAAGAGAGAGAGAACCCCAGGCTTGCAGGAGTCACACTGGAAAGATGGACACATCTTGGGAGAGACTGAAGGAAGCACATGGTGATGAACCAGTGGGCAGGGAAACTGGGTCATGGGGCCCTCTCCTTATGGTGGTGTTGAGCATTTCCAGCACCTTCTTTCCCTCCTGCTAAAATCGATCCATTCTAACCACATAAAGAGGTTTTGGTTGCACTTCCCCGTGGCTTTACATCACTGTGTGAATGTAAACTACTACCCAAATGCAGAATACAGTGATATTCAGCCTCGTCCTCAGGCTGGGCCCCCCTGATGGTGAGGGCGGCTTTGTTCCCAGAGATGGATCCAGAGAAGCGATCAGGGACCCCAGAGGTCCGGCTGTTTGTGCTGTAGATGAGCATGCGGGGAGCCTTGCCCGGGGTCTGCTGGAACCACCCGGGGTAGTTACCTGTAGTGACTGACCCAGAGCTCACTCCACAGGTGAGTGTGACCGTTCTTCCAGGAGACACTGACAGTGATGGCTCCTGGGTCACCACAGTCTGAGAATTAACCCCTAAAACCAACGAGAGAGAGAGGTGTTGTTATGAGAGAAAAGGGTCACCCCGAGACCCTGCTTCTATGTGTCCCCCCAAGGATGCAGAGCCCCTTTTTTATACCTGATCCATAAGCCAGGAGCTGGAACAGAAGCACCATCCAAGCCATGTTAGGGACACACAGGACACAGCCTCCTCAGATTCCTGGGCTGGAGTCTGGTATCCTGGGGCCTTTTCATGCCTCCCAGACTCATTAGGAGGAGGAGGTGTGTCATGCAAATCTGCTTCCCCTCTAGCCTGCCCCAGTGTCACCCTGATGTCCCCTGAGGGTTATCTTGAAAGAGGCAGATGCTAGGACCTCGCACAGACTGTCTTCCTCCTAATCAGCTTCCTCGTGATTCTAGGGGCCTCATTCCCGAATCTGTTTTCTGGAATGGATGGCCGAGGGCTGAATGAGATGAGTGTTTCCCTCTTGGCCCCCCGCAGTCGAGCTCATCCCAATCGAAAACCCAGCCCAGCGGGCATTTCCTTCCTTAGTAAAATCCCTGTTTGTCTTCTTTGGAGGAGCATAGCAGTCACCCCTCCCTCCAGAAGTGGGATCCGTGGAAAGTCACAGAGCCAGTGTCTGGCATGTGAAGGGACAGGTTTCTCCCAATGACAAAATCTGATAAACTGTCTCCAGTAGGGCTGGGAGGACCAGGGCTCGGGGTGCCCACACACAACCACACTGCCAGCCTTGAGATGGCAAGTCTCCTTTGCTCTAAGAAGCCATAGCGATGTGGATCTTCAATGTAATAATCACAGGTTTTGACAAGGAAAAGTCACAGTGTCACCATGAAATTACGAGATGCCTGACAACATCAGATATAACCAGATAAGAAAGCATGTATCATAATTGGAAATGTAAGCAAGACTGTGCTTGAACAGGTTGGTGTGAACATGATGGGCTATTTTAAATCTCCCTCTCCCTTTACACTCTGCTGGGGGGCAGAAGGAATGGGAAGGCTAGACCCGGGACCCGGGATGTAAGCGGATGGGCAGGGAGGTAAAATGCCCCCCGTGACTGAGGAAGGTCACACACACAGTGGGTGCTCTTCATAGCGTAAAATAAAAATACGGTTTGGTATCCATTCTGGAATAGCTAGTATATTTTCTGTGTAATGAAACGAGCAGGACTTTTTTTCCTTTCTCTTCGTACCTTTTTGAGAGCCCCATCTCTGTGAAAGGTAAAACATTCATACTGAATTATTTTATTGGTATGCAAATATGTCTCTTATAGAATAGAAAACTGGATAGGTTCACATGTCTGAAAACACGAACAATATCAGTTTCCGTAAATCACTATAAAATATTGAAAACTGAGAAAGAACAAAGTAGTAAGAAGAAAACACCTGACCCGATGGCAGGGAGGGGACTGGCGCACTGATCACAGATCCGCCCTGAGCACCTGGGAGTCATGTTGGCAGCAGGGTGGCCCCTGGTTTGCCTCGGACAGACTGTCGCGGGCGTTCTCCAGGCCCTGCGGGTCACCGTAATGTTTCTTGTGGGGCAGATCTGGGTGGGGATTAGGAGCCAACTAATTTCTATGAAAGTAGGAGGTACTGCAAGTCTGGATTTGGGGGACACAGCCAGAGCCCAACAGCCTCTCACCTGCAGGAAGGACACAGAGCGCCCCCTGTGTGTCCCAAGGGAGACTGCCTGAGGCAGAGGGGCTTCCTCAGGGCGGTGCTTTTATGTCTGAGGGAACATGGGGCCGCAGGCTGCCCACGGCCTCTTCACATCTGCTCTCCCCCAAATTCCAGGTCCACCCTCCCCCGGAGACTGGGCACAAATCCTAGCATCGTCCGAACCCTCCCTGCGGGTCGTGATACGTTTTATTAATATGTCATGGATTCTTCTTGCTCATATGTTGAGTTATTTGTGCAACTGTTAGTTACGCTTATAAATGAGATTGCCTTCTCATGTTCAAATCTGATACTGTTCCTGTTGGGCTGGGATCCTTGGATTTGCTAGAATGAGAAAATGAATCTAGGCTACATGACCTCATTTTAGTATATAAATGTACTATACTCTCCTATGTTCACATAGCACTGTAAATCACGTTTCTTCAAGCAAATTTATTTTGTGTGTGATTTTCTATCTATTTTGACCTGTAAATCAGGTCTGGACAATTGAATCCATGAGGGGAGGGAAGTAAGATATGAGGCAAGTGTGTGTGTCAGAACCAAGTGCTCATGTGGCCTCTGGGGACCCAGGTGCAGGAAAGTCACACTTGAGTGAGGACACTGCCTGCCCGAGTGTGCAAGAGCCAGTAGAGTATTTTCCTAGCCTGCCTGGAGCAGACCCCTGAGCTCTCAGTCCCAGTCCACCAGCGCCCCCTGCTGGTCCCAGAACTCACATCCTCTAGCCCATTTCACACCACCCAGCTCTCCTGGATGGTTTCTGGGTTTTGCAGTTGGATCTTTCTAATGTTACTACCAAGGACAGTAGAATGAGCAGGTCCCCTCAACTGTTGTTTGGGCTTGAGACATTACTTATCCTAGGTCACTCATGATCCCAGACAGCAAACTGGAATGCAGTGTCACCAGGCATTAAAGGATTATCTGATATTTAAGTTCGCATCTACCTTACCCCTGGGTTCATTACCGATACATAACCGCCTTATAATAAGATCCAGAATTAGTTCATACCTGATAATAATTCTACTTGGATGACCCTTACAGGTGGATATATTTGGGGACATCCGACCCCAGGGAACCAACTCCTTTCCTGTCTCCTGTCCCTCATTCATCAGCGTTGTGACTCTCAGCACATCACTTGACCTCCAAGCTAAGTTCCAGTGCCCTCAGCTGTGAAACACAGGGTGCAGTCCCTACTCAGCCCACCACACAGGCACCTCTCTTCCCGCACCACAATCACGTGTGTAGCTGATTCTCCCTGACACTTAGTGACTGAAGATTTACATAGTGCTTATGAAGTACCAGTGCTCTTTCCTAAGGGTCTATCTCTATTTAATCATGTTTTCTCCTACAGTGATACTAATCAGGAGCTATTCAAATTTTATACACCAGTGCAGAGAACTGAGGCACAGAGGAGTTACACAAACTCCCAGGGTCAAGCATCTTCTGGAATTTGAACCCACATCCCCAAGCACCAGCTCCAACACTTTTAGTCACCGTGCTTGGCTGCCTTTCTCTGTTGTCTCATCCAAATAAAGGCATTTTCCCACACAGTCTGTCTGTGAGGTGTCTGGAGTGACACCAACTGCAAGGTCTTCCTAAAGTCCAAGTTTGGTTCAGGAGGCTCTGTTGGCCCAGGCCCCTAAAGAAAATGCTGGAGAAGCCCTTGAAGGTCTTCCTTCTGGTTCCAGGATTGACCTTCCGCATCAGGGCAGGGCCTACATACAGCATAGTGTCCCCCAGGCCCTTCCAGTCCAAATCTGCAGAGGGCACGCATGACCTCGGGGTGAGGACAGACGATGCGTCCCTCCTCCAGAGACCTCAGCTGTGCTGAATTCTGTCTGTTCCTGCACCAGGTGAAGCTGCAAGAACCTGTGACTTCCTCCTGACCCGGAATTGTCATGGCATGGCCCAGGCTCTGATTATCTGCAAAATAAGTGGGGCTGCATTGCCTTAAGTCCACAAGGACTGATGAAGGTTCTCAGGGCTCTGAGGGGGCCAGCAGGGCCTCAGTGCTCTCTGTGGAAGAGCTACCCTGCTCTACAGCCACCCCCCTCCATGACCCCTCTGCAATTCATATTTTTATGATAATTTGATGTTTTTAAAATCACAGTGTTGAAGCACATTAAAATATTCCATCTGCCGTTATCCGCTTCCCTCCAGCTGAGTGGATCCTTGTGGCTCTCAAAGAAGCCTCCCCCTGGATTCCTGTTTCTGTAAGAAGGTCAGTGTTTACAACAGATCCTGGGTCTGAGGGATCTTGAAGGGGTGATGTTTGCCCAGAGCAGAAGGTCATGCCCAAGACCCAGGAGGGAAGGTGACAGCACATGGCCTCAGTGGGACAGGAAGAAGCCACCAGGCAGGGGTTAGACGCAGACAGGGAAAAGTAGTCAGAGCTTTGGGGTCTTGACAAAAACCTGAGATTGGCTACATGAGTTCCTTATGGTCAGATGCTGGTAGGTCCCTAAGTGCTGAGCTGTGTATTTTGGCATCAGCCTCCCCCTGACCCTTTCGCTGATTATAGGGAAGGAGCCTGTGCCCTCAGGATAAACAGAAGAGGAAACCAGGCAGGAAGCATGAAGTTAGAAATAGTTCAGCCATCTTCCAACCTCAGACCCTCGGATACTCTTTGGATCCTCAGGGGTGGGTGCGGTTTTAGCAGCAGTCACCCCTGACGTGAAGTTATTTGTGGGAAGTGACTGGAGGGTGATGGGCCCGCAGGGGGAAGGGAGGGCTGAGTCTCCAGCTCTCCAGGGTCTGGAGCACTGTGCCAAGATCAGCCTATGGCTGGCCCCAGTCATCAGCCTCATTCTGGTGAATATATTTCACCTGAAGACCACGCGATTCGTTTTTCATTCAATTTGGGGAGAACTGTTACCTTGACCACGTTGGCTATTTTGAACCACAAACTAGGGTATCTACTTACGTTTAATTTTCTTGCAATGTTTTGTACTTTTCACTGTAAAAGACTTTCATTTTGTTTCTCACATTTGTCCTTAAATCGTTCGTATTTATGTTGTTACCAATAGTATTCTTGTTTTTAAATTTTTGGTAGTTCGCTGCCGTTATGTAGAATACACTTCATTTCTGCATGTTGGTTTGTATCACAAAATTCAGAGCTGAGCCCTCAGACCAGAGTCATATGTTAGTCACACCTCGACTCCGAGCGGAGCTTGGCCTGAATCAATCTGATTTGACCTCCTCAGATGACTCCATCAGGAAATTTTTACCTCTGAGCGAGGGATTTTACCCGTGAATACATGAACATGGCCAAAAACAAATAAAAATGGATGAACAATAAATGAAAGGTTGAACTGAAGTAGAAGATGTGACATTGTCAGAAGGTCCAAGAATTATCAAGTGCTGGATGAAGGTATGACAGCAAAAGTCACGGCTGAGCTAGACCTGGTGAGAGCCACCAGCTGGGGTGACAGTGGCAGGCCAAGAGAGCAGAGAGGAGGTTTTGGTCTCACTTCCTTGTGGGTCTGGACCACTGTGTGAGTCTTAGTGTTGCCGTCCCATGCAGCACAGTAATAGTCAGCGTCGTCCTCAGGCTGCAGCCCAGAGATGAGCAGAAGCCCTGCATTGGCCGAGGCGTCTTTGGATCCAGAGAAGCGGCTGGGGACCCCGTCGCCCTGGTGCTTCTCTGAGTCTGATTTATATTCCAGCAGATACCGGGGAGGGCTCCCTGGCTTCTGCTGGAACCAGTTTATCCAGTAGCCACCAACACTGAAGCCACTGCTGAGAGTGCAGGTGAGTCTGGCTGTGGATCCAGGAGATGCAGAGACGGAGGGCAGCTGAGTCAGCACAGGCTGGGACAGGGAACCTGCAGAGACAGACACCTGTCAGTGATGCACAGGGACCAGGGGAAGTTTTTCAGATTGATCATGAAGGGAATAGACTTGGGAACTGAGGCCTGGTCCCTGAGCCTGTCCCTACCTGTGCAGTGGGAGAGGAGCAGGAGGAGGAGAGGAGTCCAGGCCATGGTGCCCACAGCCCCTGAGCCCACAGTGGGGCTGGGCTCCCCAGGCCCCCTTTTCTTCCCCACCCTCTGCCACAGGGGGGGCTTCCATGCAAATGTGAGTCCCTCCCCTGAGTGCCAGCCCCTCCCTGCGCCCTGGGGCTGCAGCTAGCTCACACCCCAGACTGGGGTGGGGGAAGGGGGTGTAGGTTGGCTTCACCCCTTGGGGGAACCCTGGGAGGAAGCACCTGCTGAGACCACACAAAGCCATGTGCTCAGTGGACTCTGCCAGGCCAGTAAGGACACAGCTGCTGAGTCCCCACCACTGAGCACAGGGACTAGCCCACAATCCAGGTGCCTCAATTTAAGGGCCTAATTGAATAGCTCTGTGGTGATCATTTGACAGTCTCACAGGGCCACCTGCTGGTGGGATGACATATACCTCTCCACCCCCAGACCCTGAGAGCCCAGCTGCTTATGGAGCTCCCCGGGTCCCTGTATCCCTTCACTCACCCCTGGACTGATTCCCAGACAGGGCGATTCTGATCCTCTGTATTGATTCCTGTGCATTTTGGCCTCAGAGGTTCCCATCTGTGGGATGTGCAAGGATATACATAAATGACAATTTAATTTGATTTCTGTTTGAGTAAAGATGTCGCAAAAGTAAATACACAGTGAGCTTCTTGTCCAATAACACAGGTTAGGGAACATTGATCAGGTTTGATGACCTGCCAGGGGCTGTTCAAGCAAATGACAGAGGAAAGAATTTCCCAGCAATACGCTCAGGGGCATATTCCAAGAAGGATCGTTCAGGAACCATTTTAAGTCATGTAAGGCATTCAGTTTTCACAGACATCTGATTGGATTTAGTGATTAGTAAAAAAACTACAAATAAACACTCTGTTAGGCTTCACTTTGACCAGTGGAGACTGTGGCTTTTTTTCTTGATTTTAAAAAATTGACTTTATATTCTTACATGTGTGAGTCCTGCTTGTCTGTGTCACGTGTTTCTCATAAGGACTTTGTCTTAGGTGTCCTGGGTGCTTTTATAAACGTCCAACTTCCCTAGGTGTATGTTCTTACCCCTTTCCCTGTTTTGGTAACGAGCTAGATGTGAGGCTGGGAGGAGCGTGCCGATGTGTGGCTGTCTGGGCAGCCGAGTGCTGAAGCCATCACTGTGTGTGCCCCTGGGCCCGCGTCCGCTCTGCTTTCACTGTGCAAACGGTCCAGCGGTCCCCACACTTCCGCCCTCACCGGGCGGCCTGTCAATAGCAGTGACCGGGAAACCCACGGGCCTCGGCACCCTCCCCCAAGCCCTCCAGAGATGCTCTCATTGTGCTCAGGCAGGTCAGTCCTGCAGAAGGCCCTCCGCGCGTCCTCACTGCTGTTCCCATGAACCCAGGCTCCTCAGGTGCCCGGGAGCCATCGTGTCCCGGCCCGTCCTCCGCACTCCACTCACAGCCCCCACACTGTCCTGGCCCCCAGCTTCCCTGCCTTTCCTGTCCCTTCAAAACCTTTCATTCCTGTCTCCCCACGTCCTCTTATTGTCGACATATCGTCTTTGGGCCTCTTCAGTGTGAACTTGTCTCATCAGCAGGATTGGGCGGGGCAGGTCATTTTCTCTCAGGTAACTTGTTTCCATAAACTGAGCAATGACAAACTGCCATTCCACCACGAAGGCAAACTCCTCTAAACAGGAGGCTTTTATCTGCGACACAGCTTCCTAGATCAGCGCAGCTGAGCCCTCTGAGCTCGGCCTGAAGGTGGCCTGAGGGCCCCTGGCAGTGCTTCTGTGCTGGTGAGCACCTGCCCTCGGTCCCACCTGCCGCCCTGTGGGCTGAGGGGCTGACATTTAATGGAGGGTGAAAGCTCTTGGCTTCTTACCTGGGCTCCTGTAAGATGCGGGTGTGAATAGCTGCTCTGCACATATATCCATAAAATCATCTGAGTGCTGTCAGCACAAATGGGTGACTGATGTTTTCACAAAATTCCTCTGTTGCCTTTTCCATTTCGCTGTGCAGCTTGTCACATAGAGTTATGTGCTTCAGTATTTTTTAATTTCTAAATTTGTTTGATTCTTATATAAGCTGTTGCCTTAGAAGTTCTCACCAACTAAAACATTCCTTTATTAAGTGCCTGTTGCGTACACAGCCACGGAAGCAAGAGACGCAGGGAGGACTCCAGATGTTTCCATCGGCTGGTAACCTGAATGAGTCCCCAGAGGCATTTCAGCAAAGGGGCTTCCAGGAGAAACCCTTCTGAACGGGAAAGTCAACCTAAAACCAAAGCGGAGCCATGTGGACCTGAGACTTGGAGAAAGAAAGGAGCCTGGGATTTTGTGCTGAGCGTGCAACGAAGCTGATGAGGAAAAGCCTCTGGCCATTTGTGCACCACAGGCTCGGGGATGACAAGGGGAAGGGCTGCAAGTGGAAAGGTACTGGCACTGAGTCCGAGAGGGGGAAAGTGCCTGCAAGGAGTCCTCTCCTCCCCCACAAAGCAGCCCTGGCAGAGGAGCCTGAAGGGGACCTGGGAGCCAGGCCTCCAATATCCAGGCCCAGGAATAGAGGTGCTGCTCCAGGAAAATGAATGTGTGGAGTCTGGAGCCAGGGACAGAGCCTGAGTCCTTGGCTGCAACTCCCTCCAGGGCTACATAGCGCACGCCCTGGGCCAGGTCTGGTGTGGGGAGGACAGGGACCCTCATGAGTCCCCCAGAGAAAGGCTGTGTACACGCCCACGCTGGGGCCTGGACGTCACACACTGGATTCTAACCAAGAGCCAGGACCCTCGGTCTGCGTATCCATCGCTTTCTGAAGGACATGCAGCCTGTTTCTAGTTTTTGCTGATTACAAATAAAGCTGCAGTTTACATGCACGTGAATTTTCCTTCAGTCCCCATTTTCACTGCATCCTATGGACTTTGGTAAGGTGTATGTTCATTTCATCCAGTTATAATATTTTCAATTTCTATTTAGGCTTTTTCCCTAAATAATGTCTTATGAAGATGTGTGTTGGTTACACTACAAGTATTTGGGGTTTTTCAACGGTATCCAGGTTGTTCTGGCCCACGGGATGCTGAGTCCCTGGGTAACCCATGAGCAGCATCACCTATCCTGACAGTCACTCTGAGCCATCCCAGCCCCCCAGGGGGACCGGCTGGAAGGATGAAGAAGCCTCTTACAACCTCACTGTCCCCATCGCCTGTCATTGACTGAAATAGAGACTTTGCTTTTGAAACTTTTGTTTTCCAATTCAGTTCAGGCATGCAAACATGACAATGACCACCACACATGTGTTTTCTGAGGGTGGCGGAAGTGGAGATTCCGACCCCCTGATGCCACACCACCGAGGGCATCTACGGCGGCTGCACGAGCCGAGGGGCTGTGTGGTAGGCCCTTGCTCAGAAGAAATATTCTCTCCCGGGATAAAGGATCTTGTAGTCCCCAACATTCACACTGAGCACCGAAGGCAAGATGGCAGAGCCGTGGAACATCCTGGAAATAAGAAAATGGTCAGTGATGGAGACACAGGATTCCCTCGTCAGAGTTTCGGTCTGAAATGACCACAGATTGGCCCCTGAGCTCAGCCCCTCGGCTCCAGAGCAAAGAAGCCGTGTCCCCAGCTGATGGGGAGCTGGGCTCTGTTTCCTTGCAGAGCTTGTGTGTAGGATCGGGCTGCCATGAGTGACTTTGAGGACCGAAGGTAGAGGAGCCGCATACAACCTCCAGGGGTTGCCCTGGAGCCTGGCCCTGGTGGTGGCAGCAGGTATAGAAGCAGAAGGTTCAGGCTGAGCCGAGAGGCAGGTGCTGGCCGTTCCTCCTCCTGGCTGACCAGAAAGGGCACCTTGTGGCCCCTGTTCCCCAGGGCTGGGAGCTCTGTGTGACCGCTGGGGCTGCTGTCCCGGGAGTGGCAGTGAGAAGCAGCCTTGTCCTCACCTGTGGGCCCAGAAGTGCTCCAGGAGCCTGGTTTGATCCACGAAAGGGGTCAAGGACCACAAAGGACGACTCCTACCATCCACGGATGTTTGGGGAGCTGTTGGTCACAGTGCACACACTGCACCTTCCTGATGTGGTCTGGCACAGACCCAGCTGGATTCGGTGACCCTGCATCTGCCCTGACCCGTCCTTTCCTCCAGGGCAGCCTGCCCCTGACACACAGGAATTTCTGCTCAGGTGGACAAAGTTCCCCAATGTGATGTGGCCACGGGCAGGCTGGGAAGGCAGAAGATGTGGCCAGATTTTCCAGGGAGGTTCCCTGGGACGGGTCTCAGACCCCAGTTTCAGGACCCCAAAAAAAGGAAGCAGCTAACTTATCAGAGGAGTGGCGTTGGCCCAGGGAAACACACTGCAGTGCGGCCAGAAGGTTTTTGTCTCAGTTCCCCACAGGCCTGGAGCACTGTGGGAGCATTGAGACTATTGTCATAGGTCTGGCAGTAATAGTCGGCCTCGTCCTCAGGCTGCAGCCCGCTGATGGTCAGGGTGGCTGAGTTGCCAGACTTGGAGCCAGAGAATCGGTCGGGGATCCCGGACGGTCGTTCACTATATTTATATATGAGGAGTTTGGGGACCTTTCCTGGGAGCTGTTGGTACCAGGAGACATAATAACCCCCAATGTTGGAACTGCTTCCAGCGCAGGAGATGGTGACCTTCTGGCCCAGGGCCCCAGACACTGAGGACGGCTGAGTCAGCACAGACTGGGCCCAGGATCCTGGAAGAGGGGGAGACACAGACATGGTGATTCTGGGTCTAGAGACAAGAGGAGGAAGCGGACCCCATGTTTCATCCCAAGGTCCCTTTCCCTGTCCCCACATCCAGTCACCTGTGCAGTGAGCAAGGAGGGTGAGCAGGAGAGGGGACCAGGCCATGGTGCAGATCCTCGCTGAGTCCTGCCTCCAGTGGCCCCACAGCTGAAGCAGAGCTGCCCCCAAACCTCTCCTTGCCCTCTTCATGCTCTGCAGGAGGGAGGGTCCCCTCATGCAAATGAGACCCCTCAGCTCTCTGACCCCTCCCTGGGCCCTGGGGAGCTACCTGATCCTGAGGGTTTCAGGGGCTGGGTGGGGCTCAGGGCGTGGCGAGGTCACAGCTGTGAGACCTGAGCAGAGGTCACCAGTCAGTGCAAGGAACAGGTCCCAGCTCTGAATACTGCAGACCTTCTGGAACAGTCCCCGAGCGCCCCCTGCTGCCCAGGCCTAGAAACACCAGTGTGTAACCTGGTGACTAAGGCCCATCAGGGACAGATCCTGCCTCCTCCCAGCTCAGGTCACTGGCCCCTGCCTGAGGGGCAGTCCAGGTGGCCCTCAAGTGGCGTCCTTATCACTTTAGGACACTTTCTGTGTTCTACCCAGCTCCTCTGGGTGAGTCTGTGCACGTGTCCCTTGGCCTCTCAGTGCTCAGAACCAAGCTGGTTACACTTATGTCAACTTTTCTTAGAGCAGGGTCAAGATCAGAGCGGCGACTATCCCCTCGAGACATGCTCCCTTATTTTCAGGAGATAGTTTTATTTTTCTCTGTGATTCCTCCCCTGTTAGAAATTACTCACTATTTTCCCAATACACAAAAAATATTCTTTCAGGTCCTTTTCTTTATTCAAAAGATTTTAAGTGTTTGCTTTTACATCTGCTGTCCAGTCAAGCGTTACCTATTAACGGGCTTCCTCCTGAACATAGAAGTTGAATAAAATATTTCACAACTGTCTTTTTTGTATTTGTGTGAGAGACAGTTATGTGCTATTTCGAGTCAGACTCACTCTGATCAGGATCCCTGACAGAGAGGGGAAGGTGACAGTGATAGTACCACCTGGGACCAGCACCTGGTGGGGTGGGGATTCTAAGGAATGAATTCAAGGTGACCTGGGGAAGCACCTTTAGGGATGAAAGCAGAAGATGCACCCTGGTGAGTGGGGCCAGAGGTTCTGGCGCTGGTCCTCTGGGCCTGTCCTCAGCTGAGGGGGGAGGGGCAGCTGAAGGAGAGGCTCCCAGGGGGTGGGAGCAGGGTCACTGATGCAGCTTCTTCACACGCTTGACCCGTGCCCTCAGTCTGGGAGAAGGCGGCCATGCTTGGGAATATTTGCTGCTTTCTGACTTCCCTGAGGGGACTGGGCCTCACATCATTGCCTCACTAATGGGAGCGGCGGTGGCTTTTATGGGAACTGAACTTTGGCAGAACATTTGAAAGGTCCGTTGTCAGAGCTGCTAACTGGTGAGACTGGACCCACCTTGCCCGTTTCCCTCTTGAGTCCCCAGTGTCCACAGTACCAGACCCAACGGGCTCTAGTGAAGAGGGGGCGAGGCCGAGTGTTCCACGCGGGGGACAAGTGCGAGGGACTTTCTGTCTCTGTTGCTTTGATCTGGACCCAACCCTCCCAGCCCCGTGGTCAGCATGGGATTGGCCCCAGTTCCTACCTCAGGCCCAGGCACCTGTTTCCCGAATCAATCAGACAGGCCCCTCCCTGGTCTCAGTGAGGGTGTCGGGGAAGCGGGTCAGTGATGCAGCCAGTTTCCCTGAAGCCCCGGGTCCAGGTCATTGGTGAGAGAGGCTGAGTCGCCCTCACTGGAAGTTGTGCTGTGGGGCGCTCTGCCTCATGAGCCAGAGGTGCTCAGCTCCCAGGAAGGAAATCGTCCTGGTGATACAGGGCCAGGGAGGAGGGACATGTCACAGAAACCTGAGAGAAACGGGGAAAGCCCAGCAAGAGTCCCCACTTGTCACCTGCAGAACACACCTTCCCATGTCCCCACTGACCAAGGAGGAGTCTCCTGGTAAAGTTTCCCTCACAGGGGTGGCCTTGGGCCCCAGCCACACACTCCTGTGACCCTTCTCCCAGGAGGAGCAGCTACTCACCTCCACCCAGTTTTTCCAGATCAACCCCAAGCCTCTGGCCACCCGGCCTTCACCTCCTGCCCGACCCCTGCCCCCCACACCCCACGGGCTCCATCCTGGTCCCGGGTCCAGCCCAGTCTTTCAACCAGCCCGCGACCTTCTGCGCAGGGACCTGACCCTCCCTCTGCATCTCCTGCAGCAGCTGGGCCCAGAGGCTGTCAGAGTCTGGGCTTGTCTGGTCCCTTCCCTCACTGCTCCAGCTCCTGCCAGAGCCCAGAACCCTGCGGTTTTCAGTCAGACGAGTAGTTGGTGGACCCATGAACAGCCAGCAATCCTGAGACAGACACAGCTGAGCTCAGTGTGTCCCTGGTCCTGCCCCAAACCGTCCTGGACACTGCTTGGGCAGCCGGCCTCTGGCATCAGTGAATTCCTGCTCATCGATGGACAATCAGATCGGGTGTTGTTGCCAGAAGGGGTGCGGAACGTCCGGCCCGCAGAGTCTATAAGGTCTGGGAAAATATTCGGTCTGGCCCTGCCAAGGCCACCACAGGCAGCACTCAAAACTCAACACATCTAGGAGCTTTGTTCATAGCGAATTGTTAAGTTAATTTTGTCCGGCCCCTGAACGATGCAATAAATATCCAAATGGCCCTTGGCAGAAAAAATGTTCCCCACCCCTGGCTCAGAGACGTGCATGGAGAGAATGGGCCCCGTGTCCTAGGCCACTTTCCCTCATATGAGTAGCAGATTCTGGATTCCGTCTAAACCAATAAACAAAAGGGGTTTATCGGAACCGCACTCCAGGAAGGACACTCTTAGTCCAAGTATGAAATGCCAGCCGACCATATTCTATCAGGGCTTTTTCCTGAGCCCTGCCCCGGCACGACCAGCCCACAGTGCCCCCTACTGGTCTCTGGTGCAGGGTCCACCAGCCCTTCAGGCCACACCCCGCCCCCCTGGGGGACAACCCAATTTTGCACTTGGATCTTTGTGATGTCACTACCCAGAACTAGAGAAAGAGCAGGGCCCTCCTTGGGTTTGAGGGCCAAGAACATGGCTCCAGATAAGTAATAGCTTCGAGGCTGCTAAATGCAGCACCTAGTCCCCGGGTTTTTGTTGCCAGGTATCCCTGGTTCGCCTGACATTTTGTTTTCCTTCTGCCACTTGTGCGGGACCATAACACATACAGGACCATCCACAACCGAGTTCAGGGCTCAAAATCTACACTGCGCTCTGTCCCTTCACACTGACAAGAGGCCTCTGTGACTCTCCCTTATCAGGGGATATTGTGTTGTCAGTGTTGCCACCCCACATCGCTGCCAGGCCCTGGCCTCTTATGTCTCCCTTGGTCACTGCAATTTGTCGCTGTTCTTCAAAAAGTGTCCCCTCCTCCGCTTTCTGCTCCGGGTTTTTATTTGCCTTTAAGTGCTATTCTGAAGATTCATTTATTTCCTTTAAATTTATTATAATTAATCAACATTTAATTATGTTTTTGTTATAATTTTATTCTCTTTGTATTTAATCTTGGAATTGATTCCAGGCTAAAGATTGAAAATGAAGCCATTACTCTGAGCATCTTCGTTGTGCTTGTGGTTGTGGTTGTGGCTGTTTATTTTCCCCATGACCCCCAGGGTAGTCTCCGAGGTCGGGCACTCCTTCCACATGGGCCCTAATCAACTTTTTTGAGAAATGCTGCACTGTTGAGAGTGAGGAAAGAAGAGAGCTTTCTGGAAGCTTTCCCCTGATACTGGTAATTGATGATGTGCCCATGATATTGAGGGACGGCTCAGAGTGTGTAGACAGCAACATAAATGCTTTTGGCCAACCTACGGACAATGAGAGTTTGTGTTATTCAGCTGGGTAATGTGAGCAGGTGCTGAGTGAGAGCCGGGGCCTCAATGGGAAGGGGTCTCTCCTGGACCCGGGAACTCTCAGCTTAGAGAAACCGATCCAATTGCCTCCTCTGGGGCCACAGAGAACAAACCTTCCGAGCCCACACTAGCGAGATGCAGCCCCCTGTGACAGGAGTCCGAGGATATTAGAAGCAGGGGTGCACTGGGCCTTGGGTTTCTGCCCCCCTTCGCCACCTGCATCTGTCACTGTGCAAATGGTTGCTGTACCACAGAGCACAGTAGTACTCAGCCTCGTCCTCGGGCTGGGCCCCCGACAGGGTCAGGGCAGCTTTGCCCCCTTGGATGGAGCCTGAGAACCTGGCGGGGGTCCAGGAGTGTTTATTGTTTGTACTATAAATCAGTGTCTTGGGGCCTTGGCCAGACTTCTGCTGGATCCAGTTTGGATAGTGACTGCTGGTGACTGCTCCAGTGCTAGAGGTGCAGGTGAGAGTGACTGTCACTCCTGGGGACACGGTCAGTGAGGGCTCCTGAGTCACCACAGCCTGAGAACTGGACCCTGAAATGAAAACAGACACGGTCAAGAACAAAGGGTAAAGGCAGAGGAATCCCTCCAAAGGCTGGTGTCTGAAATGTCCATGAACCTGGGCAGAGAGACAGGACTAGAAGGAGGAGCAGAGGAGTCCCGGCCATGGTGAGACTTTCCAAGATGCCCTGGCCTCATGCTGTGCCGGTCTCTGGGTGCCCCTTTATCTCCTCCTCAGCGTGCTGGGTGCAGGGTGTGCTTGGGGGGCATTATGCAAATAGGAGCCCATAGGACCGTCCAATGCTGGGTCCTGGGCCCAGTTTGAAGCTTCAGTCTCAGGAGAAGACTGAGGTGGTTGTGAGCTCGGAGTCTGTCCCTTGAGAGGAAGCACCTGCTGTCCCCTGTAACTCAGGCCATGAGCATGGGCATGGGGCCCATTCAGTTAGAACCATTTGATTTGGTTGCAGGACTTGCAGCTCTGAGAAGATCCACAGCGCCCCCTGGTGACGTCCTCGGAGCAATGTTCATGGTGGTGGGCACTATGCAGAAGTAAGAATGGTGGACCTTTAACTAACTAACTAACTAACAAACTAACTAAATAGATAGGTAAATGATAAATAGATAGATGATAGATGATAGATGATGATTGATGATGATAGATAGATGATAGATAGATAGATAGATAGATAGATAGATAGATAGATAGATAGATAGATAGATAGATAGATAGATAATAGTTAGATGGATGAATGGATGATGGATGGATATAAATGTATTATCTACTCGGAATTCCCAGCACAGAGTTTTCTTTTTTAAGGCACCTACTGTGTTTTCAGTTCTATAATTTCCATATGTGTGTTTTTTTCACGTCATCTATTTCAATTCTGAGTTTTTCTTCCTTCCATTGGTACCAACAATGCTTGTAGTTGCTCCTCAAGTGGATTTTAGGGTCGTTGCCCAAATACTGCCTGTCACAGTGTTTCCTCACCTGGGTCCTCTCATTGTCAGTCTGATTTTCTCTCTTCTCGTTCACAATTTTATTCCCTGGTTCTCGATGTAACGAGTGGAGATTTTTACTGCATCCCAGATGTTGTGAGGATTATATTCGGCCCCCAAGTCCCATTTGCAATTCCTTCCTTCAGGAATCCTCCCCTGAGCGGCAGCAGACGGTCAGGGGGTGTGTGACCAGCTCCCCTGGCCCAGAAAACCTGGGGCACTGCCTCCAGGGCTCTGTGCTCCTCACACCTTCCTGGGGACACCGGGGCAGTGATTGTCACCAGCTGGTTCCCTTCAAGCGGGTGTGGGACAAGCCCCTGCAGGGCCCCGCTGACCTCAGGGAAGGAAGCCCAGGGCTCAGGGCAGCTGCTGCGCTCACTGCGGGTGGGCACTCAGGTCCCCACTGGGACCCTTGCCCACGCTGACAGCAGGGCGGGGCGGGCCCCCGCGCCCTGACTCTGATGCCCCCGTTGTTCCTGCTCTAAGGCAGCTGGGCCGGGCTGTGCTCTCAGCAGCCCCCGCGCGGCCCGGGCCCGGCGGACGCTGAGCGGCCCGAGCGCTGAGGGGCTGGAGCCGGGGAGACTCTCAGCCGCGAGTCTGTCAGAACCACGCGCAAAACACGGTCTCTCCGCACGTGCTGGGCTCCCCTTTCCCCTCTCCTTGCTTCAAAACTCCGTGCACAGGGTCTGTTATTTCTCACTCCAGTGTTTGCTAAATTTAACAACACAAAAGCCCTTTTAGAAGCATTCAGATGTTTGAGAATGTCTGAAACTACAGTGATAAAGTACAAAAAAATATGTAATGACCAGCAGGGAAATAAACTAATTTCTCATTTAACTAAACATTATTTATATGTTACAAACAGGGTGAATTTTACTAGGTTGTGATTTTACATCCAATATTAATATCACTGTAGTTTTAAAATGAATAGCATTTTTATATTTTAGAAAGAAATTAGGTCAGTGATTATGAGTAAGAGACTGTATTAGGAAATATAAATATTAAAAACTGTTCAATCTCATTTTAAATATTGTGCAAATCTTTTCTTGAGTATGACAATGACAGATAATATCACATTTCTGAAAACTTACTAGTCTCTTGGTTCTTAGCTTGGAGCAAATGGCCCTGGGGAAACCAGGTCACAGATGCAGGACTCCTGTTGTCATTGTCATGCCCCCCAGGAACTCTGAGTTCTATTTTTGAAAACGGGTACATGGTGATTCTGTTTACATTAGGAAATCACTAAGAAAGGGAGATATTTTTGTTGAACCTATAAACGTAGACAATGGTGAGAACATTAGTTCTGTTGGTTTATATGACAAAGGACAGAAGTCAAGATGGGTCACGGAGGAGAAGATGGCAAATGTTTCCCTCA
Source organism: Miniopterus natalensis (assembly GCF_054644295.1). Classification (NCBI taxonomy): domain Eukaryota; kingdom Metazoa; phylum Chordata; class Mammalia; order Chiroptera; family Miniopteridae; genus Miniopterus; species Miniopterus natalensis. The sequence continues at coordinate 14,671,319 of NC_142100.1, forward strand.
CTTGCCCCAGGCACGGGGGTTGTTAGGTCCTGTGACAGTGACAGTCAGCCTCCTCCTCAGGCCAGAGGTCAAAGGTGGTGAAAGAGGCCTTGTGCTCACAGCAGGAGCCATGTGGAGGCCTGACCCCTGCTGTCAGCCGCCTGTGTCCTAGGTCACAGGCAGGGTAGCTGCTCTGCCTGGGCGCTATTGTGACCCTTGTTATGGGAAAGACCAATGTGTTAGCAGGTTCAGGAGAAGGGGACCTGGGACCTGGGCTCATCAAGAGCTTCACAGAGGGAGTGGCACAGGCACAGATTGGGAGCTTCCTGTTCCTGATGCCCCACAGCCCACCCCACGCCCTGGGTGGTTGGGGAGCCCCAATGGGGTGTGACAGAAGAGGACAGTCAGTGCCTCTGGGCTCAGAAAGTCCCACCCAGTGGAGTCCCCTAGGCCCTGAGTGGTGTCAGCTGGAAGAAGGTCTCATCCATGGACCCATTTCACTGTCCTTCTTCCCTGGAGCAGGCTCAGCATGTCCCAGCCACCGTCAAGCCTACTCACCCTATCCTGACCCCCACAAAGATTTCTTGTCAGCAGACCTCAAATTTCCCTTTGACAACCCCTCTCTCCTGACTTAACTGAAGGCTCAGGCTCCCAGCAGAGGTAAAGGCCAGCTCTGCGCCTGGAATTCCTCCCGGGCCCGAGTCTCCACCCAGGACCTCCCAGCTCAGCGCCTCATCAGAGTGACCCGCTTTTCAGCCAGCCCGGAGCACAGGGGCTTGGCAGGAAGGAGGAGGGCACTGCTCTGACCTCTGAAGAGCGGAGTCTCTGCTGTGGAGGACGGGCCACCTGCCGGGATGGTCCCGGGGCTCTGAAAAATGTTTTAAATGCTGTTTCCTTATTTCAAAAGAAACACAGCAGTCCCAGATGATCTGGTTTTATTATCCATGGAAAACAGGCACAGTGACATAATGACCCATTCATTTTTGTATTGGTTCTGTTTTTCTGAGACTTCAGAAACATGGAATGAGCCTGGCCAGGTGTGGCTCAGCGGTTGAGCGTCGACGTAGGATCCAGGCGATGGGGTTCGATTCCCAGTCAGGGAACATGCCCGTGTTTCGGGCTCGATCAATGACTCTCTCATCATTGATGTTTCTATTTCTCTTTCTCCCTCTCCTTTCCTCTCTCTGAAATCAATAAAGATATATTTTTTTTGAAAAAAGAAAAGAAACAGAATGAAAAATTGAAAATAGACCCATTATAAACCCGACGGTACTTCCAAGTATAGTTTGGATACAGAAGTTAGTTTAAAATGTTCATTCATTGGGAAACAACACAACAATTGAGTTTGAGGTTTTTATCCCACTTCCCCATCTGTGTGTGTCACTGTGAGGAGCATTATTGTACCAGATCGCACAGTAATAGTCAGCGTCGTCCTCAGGCTGCAGCTCAGAGATGAGCAGAAGCCCTGCATTGGCCGAGGCGTCTTTGGATCCAGAGAAGCGACTAGGGACCCCGGCGCCCTGGTTCTTCTCTGAGTCTGATTTATATTCCAGCAGATACCGGGGAGGGCTCCCTGGCTTCTGCTGGAACCAGTTTATCCAGTAGCCAGCAACACTGATGCCACTGCTGAGGGTGCAGGTGAGTCTGGCTGTGGATCCAGGAGATGCAGAGACGGAGGGCGGCTGAGTCAGCACAGGCTGGGACAGGGAACCTGCAGAGACAAACACTTGTCAGTGATGCACAGGGACCAGGGGAAGTTTTTCAGATTGATCATGAAGGGGATAGACTTGGGAACTGAGGCCTGGTCCCTGAGGCCTGTCCCTACCTGTGCAGTGAGAGAGGAGCAGGAGGAGGAGAGGAGTCCAGGCCATGGTGCCCACAGCCCCTGAGCCCACAGTGGGGCTGGGCTCCCCAGGCCTCCTTTTCTTCCCCACCCTCTGCCACAGGAGGGGCTTCCATGCAAATGTGAGTCCCTCCCCTGAGTGCCAGCCCCTCCCTGAGCCCTGGGGCTGCAGCTCAGCTCACACCCCAGACTGGGGTGGGAAAGGGGGTGTAGGTTGGCTTCACCCCTTGGGGGAGCCCGGGGAGGAAGCACCTGCTGAGACCACACAAAGCCATCTGCTCAGTGGACTCTGCCAGGCCAGTAAGGTCACAGCTGCCAAGTCCCCATCACTGAGCACAGGGACTAGCCCACAGTCCAGGTGCCTCAATTTAAAGGTCTAATTGAATAGCTCTGTGGTGATCATTTGACAGTCTCACAGGGCCACCTGCTGGTGGGATGACATATACCTCTCCACCCCCAGACCCTGAGAGCCCAGCCGCTTATGGAGCTCCCCGGGTCCCTGTATCCGTTCACTCACCTCTGGACTGATTCCCAGACACGGCGATTCTGATCCTCTGTATTGATTACTGTGCATTTTGGCCTCAGAGGTTCCCATCTGTGGGATGTGCAAGGATATACATAAATGAAAATTTAATTTGGTTTCTGTTTAAGTAAAGATGTCGCAAAAGTAAATACACAGTGAGCTTCTTGTCCAATAACACAGGTTAGGGAACATTGATCAGGTTTGATGAGCTCCCAGGGGCTGTTCAGGCAAATGACAGAGGAAAGAATTTCCCAGCAATACGCTCAGGGGCATATTCCAAGAAGGATCGTTCAGGAACCACTTTAAGTCATGTAAGGCATTCACAGTTTTCACAGAGATCTGATTGGATTTAGTGATTAGTAAAAAAACTACAAATAAACACTCTGTTAGGCTTCACTTTGACCAGTGGAGACTGTGGCTTTTTTTCTTAATTTTAAAAAATTGACTTTATATTCTTACATGTGTGAGTCCTGCTTGTCTGTGTCACGTGTTTCTCATAAGGACTTTGTCTTAGGTGTCCTGGATGCTTTTATAAACGTCCAACTTCCCTAGGTGTATGTTCTTACCCCTTTCCCTGTTTTGGTAACGAGCTAGATGTGAGGCTGGGAGGAGCGTGCCGATGTGTGGCTGTCTGGGCAGCCAAGTGCTGAAGCCATCACTGTGTGTGCCCCTGGGCCCGCGTCCGGCTCTGCTTTCACTGTGCAAACGGTCCAGCGGTCCCCACACTTCCGCCCTCACCGGGCGGCCTGTCAACAGCAGTGACCGGGAAACCCACGGGCCTCGGCACCCTCCCCCAAGCCCTCCAGAGATGCTCTCATTGTGCTCAGGCAGGTCAGTCCTGCAGAAGGCCCTCCGCGCGTCCTCACTGCTGTTCCCATGAACCCGGGCTCCTCAGGTGCCCGGGAGCCATCGTGTCCCGGCCCCTCCTCCGCACTCCACTCACAGCCCCCACACTGTCCTGGCCCCCAGCTTCCCTGACTTTCCTGTCCCTTCAAAACCTTTCATTCCTGTCTCCCCACGTCCTCTTATTGTCGACATATCGTCTTAGGGCCTCTTCAGTGTGAACTTGTCTCACCAGCAGGATTGGGCGGGGCAGGTCATTTTCTCTCAGGTAACTTGTTTCCATAAACTGAGCAATGACAAACTGCCATTCCACCACGAAGGCAAACTCCTCTAAACAGGAGGCTTTTATCTGCCACACAACTTCCTAGATCAGCGCAGCTGAGCCCTCTGAGCTCGGCCTGAAGGTGCCCTGAGGGCCCCTGGCAGTGCTTCTGTGCTGGTCAGCACCTGCCCTCGGTCCCACCTGCCCCCTGTGGGCTGAGAGGCTGACATTTAATGGAGGGTGAAAGCTCTTGGCTTCTTACCTGGGCTCCTGTAAGATGCGGGTGTGAATTGCTGCTCTGCACATATATCCATAAAATCATCTGAGTGCTGTCAGCACAAATGGGTGACTGATGTTTTCACAAAATTCCTCTGTTGCCTTTTCCATTTCGCTGTGCATCTTGTCACATAGAGTTATGTGCTTCAGTATTTTTTAATTTCTAAATTTGTTTCATTCTTATATAAGCTGTTGCCTTAGAAGTTCTCACCAACTTAAAACATTCCTTTATTAAGTGCCTGTTGCGTACACAGCCACGGAAGCAAGAGACCCAGGGAGGACTCCAGATGTTTCCATCGGCTGGAAACCTGAATGAGCCCCCAGAGGCATTTCAGCAAAGGGGCTTCCAGGAGAAACCCTTCTGAACGGGAAAGTCAACCTAAAACCAAAGCGGAGCCATGTGGACCTGAGACTTGGAGAAAGAAAGGAGCCTGGGATTTTGTGCTGAGCGTGCAACGAAGCTGATGAAGAAAAGCCTCTGGCCATTTGTGCACCACAGGCTCGGGGATGACAAGGGGAAGGGCTGCAAGTGGAAAGGTACTGGCACTGAGTCCGAGAGGGGGAAAGTGCCTGCAAGGAGTCCTCTCCTCCCCCACAAAGCAGCCCTGGCAGAGGAGCCTGAAGGGGACCTGGGAGCCAGGCCTCCAATATCCAGGCCCCCAATATCCAGGCCCAGGAATAGAGGTGCTGCTCCAGGAAAATGAATGTGTGGAGTCTGGAGCCAGGGACAGGGCCTGAGTCCTTGGCTGCAACTCCCTCCAGGGCTACATAGCGCACGCCCTGGGTCAGGTCTGGTGTGGGGAGGACAGGGACCCTCATGAGTCCCCCAGGGAAAGGCTGTGTACACGCCCACGCTGGGGCCTGGACGTCACACACTGGATTCTAACCAGGAGCCAGGACCCTTGGTCTGCGTATCCATCGCTTTCTGAAGGACATGCAGCTTGTTTCTAGTTCTTGCTGATTACAAATAAAGCTGCAGTTTACATGCACGTGAATTTTCCTTCAGTCCCCATTTTCACTGCATCCTATGGACTTTGGTAAGGTGTATGTTCATGTCATCCAGTTATAATATTTTCAATTTCTATTTAGGCTTTTTCCCTAAATAATGTCTTATGAAGATGTGTGTTGGTTACACTACAAGTATTTGGGGATTTTCAACAGTATCCAGGTTGTTCTGGCCCACGGGATGCTGAGTCCCTGGGTAACCCATGAGCAGCATCGCCTATCCTGACAGTCACTCTGAGCCATCCCAGCCCCCCAGGGGGACCGGCTGGAGGATGAAGTGGCCTCTTACAATCTCACTGTCCCCATCGCGTGTCATTGCCTCAAATAGAGACTTTGCTTTTGAAATTTTTGTTTTCCAATTCAGTTCAGGCATGCAAACATGACAATGACCACCACACATGTGTTTTCTGAGGGTGGCGGAAGTGGAGATTCCGACCCCCTGATGCCACACCACCGAGGGCATCTACGGCGGCTGCACGAGCCGAGGGGCTGTGTGGTAGGCCCTTGCTCAGAAGAAATATTCTCTCCCGGGATAAAGGATCTTGTAGTCCCCAACATTCACACTGAGCACCGAAGGCAAGATGGCAGAGCCGTGGAACATCCTGCAAATAAGAAAATGACCAGTGATGGAGACACAGGATTCCCTCGTCAGACTTTCGGTCAGAAATGACCACAGATTGGCCCCTGAGCTCAGCCCCTCGGCTTCAGAGCAAAGAAGCCGTGTCCCCAGCTGATGGGGAGCTGGGCTCTGTTTCCTTGCAGAGCTTGTGTGTAGGATCGGGCTGCCATGAGTGACTTTGAGGACCGAAGGTAGAGGAGCCGCATACAACCTCCAGGGGTTGCCCTGGAGCCTGGCCCTGGTGGTGGCAGCAGGTATAGAAGCAGAAGGTTCAGGCTGAGCCTGAGAGGCAGGTGCTGGCCGTTCCTCCTCCTGGCTGACCAGAAAGGGCACCTTGTGGCCCCTGTTCCCCAGGGCTGGGAGCTCTGTGTGACCGCTGGGGCTGCTGTCCCGGGAGTGGCAGTGAGAAGCAGCCTTGTCCTCAGCTGTGGCCCAGCATTGCTCCAGGAGCCTGAGTTGCCAGATTTGATCCAGGGAAGGGGTCAAGGACCACAAAGGATGACTCCTACCATCCACGGCTGTTTGGGGAGCTGTTGGTCACAGTGAACACACTGCACCTTCCTGATGTGGTCTGGCACAGACCCAGCTGGATTCGGTGACCCTGCATCTGCCCTGACCCGTCCTTTCCTCCAGGGCAGCCTGCCCCTGACACACAGGAATTTCTGCTCAGGTGGACAAAGTTCCCCAATGTGATGTGGCCACGGACAGGCTGGGAAGGCAGAAAATGTGGCCAGATTTTACAGGGAGGTTCCCTGGGGCGGGTCTCAGACCCCAGTTTCAGGTCCCCAAACAGAGGAAGCACCTAACTTATCAGAGGAGTGGGGTTGGCCCAGGGGAACACATTGCAGTGGGGCCAGAAGGTTTTTGTCTCAGTTCCCCACAGGCCTGGAGCACTGTGCGAGCACTGAGACTATCGTCCCATGATGAGCAGTAATAGTCGGCCTCGTCCTCAGGCTGCAGCCCGCTGATGGTCAGGGTGGCTGAGTTGCCAGACTTGGAGCCAGAGAATCGGGCAGGGATCCCGGACGGTCGTTCACTATTTTTATATATGAGGAGTTTGGGGACCTTTCCTGGGAGCTGTTGGTACCAGGAGACATAATTACCCCCAATGTTGGAGCTGCTTCCAGCGCAGGAGATGGTGACCTTCTGGCCCAGGGCCCCAGACACTGAGGACGGCTGAGTCAGCACAGACTGGGCCCAGGATCCTGGAAGAGGGGGAGACACAGACATGGTGATTCTGGGTCTACAGACAAAAGGAGGAAGCGGACCCCATGTTTCATCCCAAGGTCCCTCTCCCTGTCCCCACATCCAGTCACCTGTGCAGTGAGCAAGGAGGGTGAGCAGGAGAGGGGACCAGGTCATGGTGCAGATCCTCGCTGAGTCCTGCCTCCAGTGGCCCCACAGCTGAAGCAGAGCTGCCCCCAAACCTCTCCTTGCCCTCTTCATGCTCTGCAGGAGGGAGGGTCCCCTCATGCAAATGAGATTCCTCAGCTCTCTGACTCCTCCCTGGGCCCTGGGGCAGCTACCTGATCCTGAGGGTTTCAGGGGCTGGGTGGGGCCCAGGGCATGACGAGGTCACAGCTGTGAGACCTGAGCAGAGGTCACCAGTCAGTGCCAAGGAACAGGTCCCAGCTCTGAATACTGCAGACCTTCTGGAACAGTCCCCGAGCGCCCCCTGCTGCCCAGGCCTAGAAACACCAGTGTGTAACCTGGTGACTAAGGCCCATCAGGGACAGATCCTGCCTCCTCCCAGCTCAGGTCACTGGCCCCTGCCTGAGGGGCAGTCCAGGTGGCCCTCATGTGGCCTCCTTATCACTTCGGGACACTTTCTATGTTCTACCCAGCTCCTCTGGGTGAGTCTGTGCACGTGTCCCTTGGCCGTTCAGTGCTCAGAACCAAGCTGGTTACACTTATGTCAACTTTTCTTAGAGCAGGGTCAAGATCAGAGCAGCGACTGTCCCCTCGAGGCATGCTCCCTTATTTTCAGGAGACAGTTTCATTTTTCTCTGTGATTCCTCCTGTGTTAGAAATTACTCACTATTTTCCCAATACACAAAAAATATTCTTCCAGGTCCTTTTCTTTATTCAAAAGATTTTAAGTGTTTGCTTTTACATCTGCTGCCCAGTCAAGCGTTATCTCTTAAATTGTTTATAGAAGTTGAATAAAATATTTCACAACTGTCTTTTTTGTATCTGTGTGAGAGACAGTTATCTGATTTTTCAAGTCAGACTCACTCTGAACAGGATCCCTGACAGAGAGGGGAAGGTGACAGTGATAGTACCACCTTCGACCAGGACATGGTGGGGTGGGGATTCTAAGGAATGAATTCAAGGTGACTTGGGGAAGCACCTTTAGGGATGAAAGCAGAAGATGCACCCTGGTGAATGGGGCCAGAGGTTCTGGCGCTGGTCCTCTGGGCCTGTCCTCACCTGAGGGGGGAGGCGCAGCTGAAGGAGAAGCTCCTAGGGGGTGGGAGCAGGGTCACTGCTGCAGCTTCTTAACCTACTTGACACATGTCCTCAGTCTGGGAAAAGGCGGCCGTGCTTGGGAATATTTGATGCTTTCTGACTTTCCCGAGGGGACTGGGCCTCACATCATTGCCTCACTGATGGGAGCGGCGGTGGCTTTTATGGGAACTGAACTTTGGCAGAACATTGAAAAGGTCCGTTGTCAGGCTGCTAACTGGTGAGACTGGACCCACCTTGCCCGTTTCCCTCTTGAGTCCCCAGTGTCCACAGTACCAGACCCAACGGGCTCTAGTGAAGAGGGGGAGAGGCCGAGTGTTCCACGCGGGGGACAAGTTGGGGGACTTTCTGTCTCTGTTGCTTTGATCTGGACCCAACCCTCCCAGCCCCGAGGTCAGCATGGGATTGGCCCCAGTTCCTGCCTCAGGCCCAGGCACCTGTTTCCCGAATCAATCAGACAGGCCCCTCCCTGGTCTCAGTGAGGGTGTCGGGGAAGCGGGTCAGTGATGCAGCCAGTTTCCCTGAAGCCCCGGGTCCAGGTCATTGGTGAGAGAGGCTGAGTCGCCCTCACTGGAAGTCGTGCTGTGGGGACGCTCCGCCTCATGAGCCAGAGGCGCTCAGCTCCCAGGAAGGAAATCGTCCTGGTGATACAGGGCCAGGGAGGAGGGACATGTCACAGAAACCTGAGAGAAACGGGGAAAGCCCAGCAAGAGTCCCCACTTGTCACCTGCAGAACACACCTTCCCCTGTCCCCACTGACCAAGGAGGAGTCTCCTGGTAAAGTTTCCCTCACAGGGGTGGCCTTGGGCCCCAGACACACACACTCCTGTGACCCTTCTCCCAGGAGGAGCAGCTACTCACCTCCACCCAGTTTTTCCAGATCAACCCCAAGCCTCTGGCCACCCGGCCTTCACCTCCTGCCCGACCCCTGTCCCCCAACCCCCACGGGCTCCATCCTGGTCCCGGGTCCAGCCCAGTCTTTCAACCAGCCCGCGACCTTCTGCTGAGGGACCTGACCCTCCCTCTGCATCTCCTGCAGCAGCTGGGCCCAGAGGCTGTCAGAGTCTGGGTTTGTCTGGTCCCTTCCCTCACTGCTCCAGCTCCTGCCAGAGCCCAGAACCCTGCGGTTTTCAGTCAGACGAGTAGTTGGTAGGCCCATGAACAGCCAGCAATCCTGAGACAGACACAGCTGAGCTCAGTGTGTCCCTGGTCCTGCCCCAAACCGTCCTGGACACTGCTTGGGCAGCCGGCCTCTGGCATCAGTGAATTCCTGCTCATCGATGGACAATCAGGTCGGGTGTTGTTGATAGAAGGGGTGCGGAAGGTCCAGCCCGCAGAGTCTATAAGGTCTGGGAAAATATTTGGTCTGGCCCTGCCTAGGCCACCACAGGCAGCACTCAAAACTCAACACATCTAGGAGCTTTGTTCATAGCGAATTGTTAAGTTAATTTTGTCTAGCCCCTGAACGATGCAATAAATATCCAAATGGCCCTTGGCAGAAAAAATGTTCCCCACCCGGGGCTCAGAGAGGTGCATGGAGAGAATGGGGCCCGTGTCCTAGGCCACGTTCCCTCATATGAGTGGGAGATTCTGGATTCTGTCTAAACTAATAAACAAAAGGGATTTATTGGAACCGCACTCCAGGAAGGACACTCTTAGTCCAAGTATGAAATGCCAGCAAACCATATTCTATGAGGGCTTTTTCCTGAGCCCTGCCCCTGCAAGACCAGCCTACAGTGCCCCCTGCTGGTCTCTGGTGCAGGGTCCACCAGCCCTTCAGGCCACACCCAGCCCTCCTGGGGGACAGCCCTTTGCACTTGGATCTTTGTGATGTCACTACCCAGAACTAGAGAAAGAGCAGGGCCCTCCTTGGGTGTGAGGGCCAAGAACATGGCTCCAGATAAGTAATAGCTTCGAGGCTGCTAAATGCAGCACCTAGTCCCCGGGTTTTTGTTGCTAGGTATCCCTGGTTCGCCTGACATTTTGTTTTCCTTCTGCCACTTGTGCGGGACCATAACACATACAGGACCATCCACAACCGAGTTCAGGGCTCAAAATCTACACTGCGCTCTGCCCCTTCACACTGACAAGAGGCCTCTGTGACTCTCCCTTATCAGGGGATATTGTGTTGTCAGTGTTGCCACCCCACATCGCTGCCAGGCCCTGGCCTTTTATGTCTCCTTTGGTCACTGCAATTTGTCGCTGTTCTTCAAAAAGTGTCTCCTCCTCCGCTTTCTGCTCAGGGGTTTTATTTACCTTTAAGTGCTATTCCGAAGGTTCATTTATTTCCTTTAAATTTATTATAATTAATCAACATTTAATTATGTTTTTGTTATAATTTTATTCTCTTTGTATTTAATCTTGAAATTGTTTCCAGGCTAAAGATTGAAAACGAAGCCATTACTCTGAGCATCTTCGTTGTGCTTGTGGTTGTGGTTGTGGCTGTTTATTGTCCCCATGACCCCCGGGGTAGTCTCCGAGGTCGGGCACTCCTTCCACATGGGCCCTAATCAACTTTTTTGAGAAATGCTGCACTGTTGAGAGTGAGGAAAGGAGAGAGCTTTCTGGAAGCTTTCCTGTGATACTGGTAATTGATGATGTGCCCATGATATTGAGGGACGGCTCAGAGTGTGTAGACAGCAACATAAATGCTTTTGGCCAACCTACGGACAATGAGAGTTTGTGTTATTCAGCTGGGTAATGTGAGCAGGTGCTGAGTGAGAGCCGGGGCCTCAATGGGAGGGGGTCTCTCCTGGACCTGGGAACTCTCAGCTTAGAGAAACCGATCCAATTGCCTCCTCTGGGGCCACAGAGAACAAACCTTCCGAGCCCACACTAGCGAGGTGCAGCCCCTGTGACAGGAGTCGGAGGATATTAGAGGCAGGGGTGCACTGGGCCTTGGGTTTCTGCCCCCCTTCGCCACCTGCATCTGTCACTGTGCAAATGGTCGCTGTACCACAGAGCACAGTAGTACTCAGCCTCGTCCTCGGGCTGGGCCCCTGACAGGGTCAGGGCAGCTTTGCCCCCTTGGATGGAGCCTGAGAACCTGGCGGGGGTCCAGGAGTGTTTATTGTTTGTATTATAAATCAGTGTCTTGGGGACTTGGCCAGACTTCTGCTGGATCCAGTATGGATAGTGACTGCTGGTGACTGCTCCAGTGCTAGAGGTGCAGGTGAGAGTGACTGTCACTCCTGGGGACACGGTCAGTGAGGGCTCCTGTGTCACCACAGCCTGAGAACTGGACCCTGAAATGAAAACAGACACGGTCAGGAACAAAGGGTAAAGGCAGAGGAATCCCTCCAAAGGCTGGTGTCTGAAATGTCCATGAACCTGGGCAGAGAGACAGGACTAGAAGGAGGAGCAGAGGAGTCCCGGCCATGGTGAGACTTTCCAAGATGCCCTGGCCTCATGCTGTGCCGGTCTCTGGGTGCCCCTTTATCTCCTCCTCAGCGTGCTGGGTGCAGGGTGTGCTTGGGGGGCATTATGCAAATAGGAGCCCATAGGACGGTCCAATGCTGGGTCCTGGGCCTAGTTTGTAGCTTCAGTCTCAGGAGAAGACTGAGGTGGTTGCGAGCTCGGAGCCTGTCCCTTGAGAGGAAGCACCTGCTGTCCCCTGTAACTCAGGCCATGAGCATGAGCACAGGGCCCATTCAGTTAGAACCATTTGATTTGGTTGCAGGACTTGCAGCTCTGAGAAGATCCACAGCGCCCCCTGGTGACGTCCTCGGAGGAATGTTCATGGTGGTGGGCACTATGCAGAAGTAAGAATGGTGGACCTTTAACTAACTAACTAAGTAACTAAATAGATAGGTATATGATAAATAGATAGATAGATGATAGATGATAGATGATGATTGATGATGATAGATAGATGATAGATGATAGATAGATAGATAGATAGATAGATAGATAGATAGATAGATAGATAGATGATAGATAGATAGATGATAGATAGATAGATAGATAGATAGATAGATAGATAGATAGATAGATAGATAGATAGATAGATGATAGATAGATGATGGATGGATATAAATGTGTTATCTACTATCTACTCTGGATTCCCAGCACAGAGTTTTCTTTTTTAAGGCCACCTACTGTGTTTTCAGTTCTATAATTTCCATATGTGTGTTGTTTTTTTTTTCACGAAATCCATTTCAATTCTGAGTTTTTCTTCCTTCCATTGGTACCAACAATGCTTGTAGTTGCTCCTCAAGTGGATTTTAGGGTCGTTGCCCAAATACTGCCTGTCACAGTGTTTCCTCACCCGGGTCCTCTCAGTGTCAGTGTCTGATTTTCTTTTCTCGTTCACGATTTTATTCTCTGGTTCTCGATATAACGAGTACAGATTTTTACTGCATCCCAGTCGTTGTGGGGATTATATTCGGCCCCCGGGTCCCATTTGCAATTCCTTCCTTCAGGAATCCTCCCCTGAGCGGCAGCAGACGGTCAGGGGGTGTGTGACCAGCTCCCCTGGCCCAGAAAACCTGGGGCACTGCCTCCAGGGCTCTGTGCTCCTCACACCTTCCTGGGGACACCGGGGCAGTGATTGTCACCAGCTGGTTCCCTTCAAGCGGGGATGGTACAAGCCCCTGCAGGGCCCCGCTGACCTCAGGGAAGGAAGCCCAGGGCTCAGGGCAGCTGCTGCGCTCACTGCGGGTGGGCACTCAGGTCCCCACTGGGACCCTTGCCCACGCTGACAGCAGGGCGGGGCGGGCCCCCGCGCCCTGACTCTGATGCCCCCGTTGTTCCTGCTCTAAGGCAGCTGGGCCGGGCTGTGCTCTCAGCAGCCCCCGCGCGGCCCGGGCCCGGCGACGCTGAGCGGCCCGAGCGCTGAGGGGCTGGAGCCGGGGAGACTCTCAGCCGCGAGTCTGTCAGAACCACGCGCCAAACACGGTCTCTCCGCACGTGCTGGGCTCCCCTTCCCCTCTCCTTGCTTCAAAACTCCGTGCACAGGGTCTGTTATTTCTCACTCCAGTGTTTGCTAAATTTAACAGCAGAAAAGCCCTTTTAGACTGCGTTCCTATGTTTGAGAATGTCTGAAACTACAGTGATAAAGTACAAAAAAATATGTAATGACCAGCAGGGAAATAAACCCATTTCTCATTTTATTAAACATTATTTATAGTTTACAATCATGGTAAGTTCCCTAGGTTGTAATTTACATCCAATATTAATATCATTGTAGCCTTAAAAAGAATGGCCTTTTTATATTTGGAAAGAAATTAGTTCAGTGATTCTGATTAAGGGAATGTATTTTGAAATATAAATATCAGAAGCTGTTCAATCTCATTTTAAATATTTTGCAAATCTTTTCTCGACTCTGGCAATGACAGATAATATCACCTTTCTGGAAACCTCCCTGTCTCTTGGTTCTTAGCTTGGAGAAGAAGACCCTGGGCAAACCAGCTCACAGATGCAGGACCCCTATTGTCATTGTCATGTCCCCCAGGAACTCTGAGTTCTATTTTTGAAAACGGGTACATGGCGATTCTGTTTGTATTAGGAAACCAGTAAGAAAGGGAGATATTTTTGTTGATCCCACAAAGATAGACAATGGTGAGAACATGAGCTCTCTTGGTTTATATGACAAGGGACAGAAGAAGCCAAGATGGGTCACAGAAGAGAGGACGGCAAATGTTTCCCTCAGTTGCACCTGGCAGGGGGTTTGTTAGGTCCTGTGACAGTGACAGTCAGCCTCCTCCTCAGGCCAGAGGTCAAAGGTGGTGAAAGAGGCCTTGTGCTCACAGCAGGAGCCATGTGGAGGCCTGACCCCTGCTGTCAGCCGCCTTTGTCCTAGGTCGCAGGCAGGGTAGCTGCTCTGCCTGGGCGCTATTGTGACCCTTGTTATGGGAAAGATCAATGTGTTAGCAGGTTCAGGAGAAGGGGACCTGGGACCTGGGCTCATCAAGAGCTTCACAGAGGGAGTGGCACAGGCACAGATTGGGAGCTTTCTGTTCCTGATGCCCCACAGCCCACCCCACGCCCTGGGTGGTGGGGGAGCCCCAATGGGGTGTGACAGGAGAGGACAGTCAGTGCCTCTGGGCTCAGAAAGTCCCACCCAGTGGAGCCCCTAGGTCCTGAGTGGTGTCAGCTGGAAGAAGGTCTCATCCATGGACCCATTTCACTGTCCTTCTTCCCTGGAGCAGGCTCAGCGTGTCCCAGCCACCGTCAAGCCTGCTCACCCTATCCTGACCCCCACAAAGATTTCTTGTCAGCAGACCTCAAATTTCCCTTTGACAACCCCTCTCTCCTCATTTAACTGAAGGCTCAGGCTCCCAGCAGAGGTTACAGGCCAGCTCTGCGCCTGGAATTCCTCCCGGGCCCGAGTCTCCACCCAGGACCTCCCAGCTCGGCGCCTCATCAGGGTGACCCGCTTTTCAGCCAGCCCGGAGCACAGGGGCTTGGCAGGAAGGAGGAGGGCACTGCTCTGACCTCTGAAGAGCGGAGTCTCTGCTGTGGAGGACGGGCCACCTGCCGGGATGGTCCCGGGGCTCTGAAAAATGTTTTAAATGCTGTTTCCTTATTTCAAAAGAAACACAGCAGTCCCACATGATCTGGTTTTATTACCCATGGAAAACAGGCTACATTGCAGTGACATAGCGACCCGTTCATTTTTGTATTGGTTCTGTTTTTCTGAGACTTCAGAAACATGGAATGAAAAATTGAAAGTAGACCCATTATAAACCAGAAGGTACTTCCAAGTACAGTTTGCATACAGAAGTTAGTTTAAAATGTTCATTCATTGGGAACCAAGACAAAAATTGAGTTTGAGGTTTTTGTCCCACTTCCCCGTCTGTGTGTGTCACTGTGAGGAGCACCATTGTACCAGATCGCACAGTAATAGTCAGCGTCGTCCTCAGGCTGCAGCCCAGAGATGAGCAGAAGCCCTGCATTGGCCGAGGTGTCTTTGGATCCAGAGAAGCGGCTGGGGACCCCGGCGCCCTGGTGCTTCTCTGAGTCTGATTTATATGCCAGCAGATACCTGGGAGGGCTCCCTGGCTTCTGCTGGAACCAGTTTATCCAGTAGCCACCAACACTGATGCCACTGCTGAGGGTGCAGGTGAGTCTGGCTGTGGATCCAGGAGATGCAGAGACAGAGGGCGGCTGAGTCACCACAGGCTGGGACAGGGAACCTGCAGGAACACAAACACTTGTCAGTGCTGGGCAGGGACCAGGGGATGTTTCTCAGGAGATTGATCATGAAGGGAACAAACTTGGGAACTGAGGCCTGGTCCCCGAGCCTGTCCCTACCTGTGCAGTGGGAGAGGAGCACGAGGAGGAGAGGAGTCCAGGCCATGGTGCCCACAGCCCTGAGCCCACAGTGGGGCTGGGCTCCCCAGGCCTCCTTTTCTTCCCCACCCTCTGCCACAGGAGGGGCTTCCATGCAAATGTGAGTCCCTCCCCTGAGTGCCAGCCCCTCCCTGCGCCCTGGGGCTGCAGCTCAGCTCACACCCCAGAGTGAGAAGGTTGGAGCTTCATTTCACCCCTTGGGGAGCCCTGGGAGGAAGCACCTGCTGAGACAACACATCAGTGAGCACAGGGCCCAGCCTCCAGGCCCAGGCCCCTAGGAGTGAATGTTCCTCCAGGAGCTGCTCAGCAGGGACCACAGGGCAGTCTCACAGCGCCCCCTGCTGGTCACAGAGCACACACCTCCCCACCACCCACAGCCCTGAGTGCCCAGCTGGATTTTGCAGCTGAGCAGGTGACTACACATCATGGGCTGGTTCCCAGATACTGTGATTCTGATACACTGTGTGGTCGCTTTACTATCTCAGTCCCAGCAGGAGTCCTCATCTGTGGGAGGTGCAATAATATACATAAATGACAAATTAACTGGGTTTCCCCTACAGTGAAGATGTTACCAAAGTAAAAACACAGTGACCTTCCTGTTCAATGTCACAGATGAAGGGACCATTTATCTGGTTTTAGGGCTGGCAAGGACTGTCAGGGAATTTTCCAGGAATACATTCGAAGGCATGTTCAGAGGAGGACTATGAGATGCAGGTACAGTTTCCATGCAGATCTGATGTGATTAAGTGATTGGTGAAAACAATGGCTTTTGTAGCCTTCACATTTGACAGTGGAATGTGTAGCGTGGGAACTCCTTCTAGGAGTTGACCTTTTATCTTAGTGTGTGGAGTTTTTCATATCTGTGTCCTGTGTTTCTTGTTCAGATTTTCTTAGGTTTCCTAATATTTTTTTATATTTGAAATAAAACTTTCCCTACCTGTATTTTCTCACGCATTGTCCTATTTTAGTAGCAAGATAAATGTGAGACTGGGATGCGTTTGCCCATGTCCGGAAGGTCTGGGCAGTTGAATGCAGAACCCATCATTGTGTGTCCTCACTGTGCCCGAATCCAACTCTGCTTTAGCTGTGCAAATGGTCCAACCGTCCCCACATTTCTAGACCCACTGGGCCACTTAGTAAATGGCTTGGACCAGGATCAGTTCCATTGGGCCCTCTCTCCTCAAGGCGCTCAAGGGATCTTTGTCATTCAGCTCAGGCAGGTCACCTGCTTTAAACCCTCAGGATTCCTCCCTGCTGTTTGCACAAAACCCCAAATCCTCGGCGCCCCTCAGGAGGCCTCATGGGGTAGCCCAGCCCCCTGTGCCCTCCCCATGCAGCACCTCCCCTTGTTCTCAGGCTCCAGCTTCGTTCCCTTTCCTGCTGCTTCAAAACCCCGACTCCTGTCCTTCATGGGGTCCCAGACACCTCCTGCTCTGTCCTTTGGGAGTAAATCTGATAAAACTTGAAATCCCACGGACGGTCGCATTTTGGCACCTCTGAGAGGCTCTTGGTAGCAGGGCATGCACACAGCATCCCAGACGGAAACAGAGAGTTAGATATGACACTGCTGGAGCGACACAGCCCACAGAGACCAGCTCAGAGTGTCACCTGCTCCCTGTACACCACCTCAGCCACCATCAATAGGCCTCCCCCTGATGAACCTCCCACCCTCCGAACCCTCCTCCTGGTCCCTCACTGACTGAAAACACGCGCACACACCATGTCCCTCACCGGTGGGTTTCAGCATAAATACGCATTTATATCCAAAAACTCTTAACACGAGACAGCAACGGTTTTCGTCTACTGTCACATATCTGTATGTGTTGTCGTCTCCGGAATGGTCAGCTAATTGATTGTTGAACCGATTGAAAGAGAGGACAAACAAGTCACCCCATGTTTGGAGCCATGAGGCCCATGGGTGACACGTCTGAGCGGAAGGAAGCGCAGAGCAGCGCCCACGGCCTCGGACAGTCGTGTCGCGGTGCAGGATCCTGTCGTCGTTCACACGGAGGTTTCCAACCCGCAGCTCTCCCTTCATGAGTTTTCCCACCAGGGTTCTTTTGGGGCTTTGGGTTGAAGACTTGACTATTAAACTTTATTGATCGCATGGTGGATTTTGAGCTGTGTATTAGGGCATGTGGCAGTTGCTGAGCTTACAGGCTCCCAGTTCAGTGCAATGTGAGCAGACATGGCAACGGCTCCCCCGCACTCGGCAGCTCATTAGCCCCTGGAGGCCGCCTGTCCCTGTCCTCAGAGTTTGCTCCTCTGACCTGCTGCTCCTGTCTCTTCTCTCAGACCCAAGGAAAATGCAGCCTCCAAGCGTGCGAGACCTTGTCATGTGCTCATTCATCTTCATACGTCAAGCTTGAAAAAGACTCTCTAAGAGAATAACTGAGGATAGATATGTATTTTTATGTGCATATTAACCGCACATATATTGAGGGCAAAATTGTACTCTACGCTTTGGATGAGGGGAGATTCCACGTGACTGGGCCACAGGTTCTCTGACCTCTGGGAGTTTGTGTAACTGTTTTGTGTAACAGGTGGGAACACAGAAGCACAGAGACATGACACCCCTGGTCTCCATGCAGCTGAATGGCATAAACAAGACTGAAAGGCAAAGGCAGCCTAATGGCTGAGAACATGTCCTTTTAACCCAGCGGTTCCCAAACTGGGGTGATGTGGCCCCTCAGGGGATATTTGGAAATGGCTGCAGGTGTTTTCACTGGTTTAATCCTAGAGAAGAGGGTGCTACTGGCATTTTATATATGGAGCCCAAGGATGCTTCTGAATGTCCCACATGTGCGCAGGAGCCCCCTCCACAAGCCATGATGCCGCCCCATAGTCAGCAGTCAGAGGCTCAGAAACCAGCCCTGAACTAAGTCTCCAGGAAGGGACTGCAGAAGAAACAGGACAGTGGGGACTTTCGAGAGGGAATAGGGGGCTCAGAACCCTACAATCTGAACACAAAATCCCAGCAGGGGACAGAAGGGAGCCACCCCTCCATGGTGGGGGCAGGTGAGGGCAGCCCCAGTGGGGGGCCCTGGGAGTTCTGGTCTCACTTCCCCATGAGCCTGCCCCACTGTGGGCTGATAGCTGCTATCAGAAGACTGACAGTAGTAGTCGGCCTCGTCCTCAGCCTGCAGCCCCGAGATGGTCAGGCGGGCGGCATTGGAGGAACTGTCGATGGCGCCAGAGAACCGATCCGGAACCCCCGACGGCCTTTGGTTATCAGCATAGATCACAGTGGCTGGGGCACTGCCAGGGCGCTGTTGGTACCAGTGCACATACCTGCTTCCAATGCTGCCGCTGCTGCGGGTGCAGGAGATGGTGACCTTCTGCCCTGGAGACCCCGACACAGAGGCGGGCTGAGTCAGCACCAACTGGGCCCAGGACCCTGCAAGGAGGGAGCAACACAGAGATCAGGGAGGACAGAACAGGCCCCTTTCCCAGGGCGGGAGGAGAGGTCCTCCTCCCAGGTGACACACAGGTGCCCTCCCGGAATTCCCTGCAGACCGCACCTGTGCACTGGGCCAGGAGGGCGAGGAGGACTGCGGCCTGATCCATGGTGGAGACGCCCCCCGACTCTGCTCCCTGAGCCCCACAGCCAGGCCTGAGCCTCAAACTTCTTATATGGCCCCCTGGCCCTGAGGGTGGGAAGTTTATGCAAATCCCCCCTTCTGGAGGCTCTGCAAGCCCCTCCTTGAGCCTAAGCCAGGGCCGCAGCTGAGAAAAGGAGATTATAGGAGTGAGAGGGCTTCAGTCCAAAGATGAAACAGGAAACAGGTCAGAGGTGAGGAGAGGGCTCCCCGCAGAGGAACCAGGAGCATGCGCTCCCCCTGATGGGCGCCGAGGACAGGGCCGCCCCAGCAGGGCTGGTGCCCAGGGCTTGGGCCCTGCTCCTTGCAGGCTCCTGCACCTGGCACAGCTCCAGCCTTTTCAGATTGGCTCCTTTCACTTAGAAATATGAGTATTAGGCTGCTCATGTCCTTCTGTGCTCTGATAAACCATTTATTTGTATTGATAATCAAATTCCACTGTAAATGGGCCGAGGTTCTTTATTAATTGGCCTGTTGAAGGACAGCAGTTGCTTCCCAAGTTGTAAGAAACCTGAATAGAGGAGCCGGGGGCCTCATGTCTAGGTGCTTGTCTGCGCACAGTGACCGATGCAAGGAAACATATTGGGGTGTGATTTCTGTCTCGTATCATATGGGTGTGTTTAGCTTTGTAAGAAACTGTCAAAGTGTCCTCCAAAGTGGCCCTGGCATTTTGCATTCCCAGCAGCATGGGTGAGAGTCTGTAGTACTTATGACTCACTTTTTGTAGGTTTGTTCAGAGAAGGAGAGAATTGTGTCTATGACCAGGGTGAATATGAACGTATCACATGTGATGTGTCATTGGTAACAGAAACTTCACACTTATGACATTAATTTGTGGGTGAACTTAACTGTTCTGGTCATCATTTGTAGCTGCAGACACAGATTGTGAGATAGTGGATAATATATATTGGTCTTGGCTCCAAGGTCCTGGCACAGAGCTCCTGAAACCCTTGTAATTTCCTGGGTGACAGGCATGCCTTTTGTTCTATTAATGAGGTGAGTCTGGGTGGGCTCCTGGATCAGGACAGGTCACTGGAAAGACTGAGGCATGATTAGAAGCTTGGAATTTTCAGACTTGCCCCTGATTTGCTTGAGGAGGGAGAAGGGCTCTGGTGGAGTTAGCAAATTACTTTAGCAAATATATTAAAACAAAGAGAGGGATCATGGGAATCTTCGATTTACAGCCAAGAAGTTGTGGGAAACCTGGGACCTCCTTCCCATGATCGGCACCTGAAGGGCGGGCAGTCCCCTGGGACTGGCCCTTTAACTGTGGCTCTGACACCGTCCCCAGGCAGATAGTGTTGGAACTGGGTGATGTTGTAGGACATCAGCTGGTGTCCGAGCAAATTGCTGTTGTGGAGAAAGACCCCCACACATTTAGTGCCCAGAAATGTCAGAGGTGAAAGTGCTGTGTGAGGGCAAAACAAGACACCATGGTAGAAAAGAGCTGAGATGTGACTCAGAAATGTTCACTCCCGGTAAAATTTACAGCAGACACTGCGGTGGTCGGGTGGCCCATATAGCCCCTCAGCATGTGTTCCTGGGACGCCTGTGCTGTTGCTCCTTGTGTGTGACTCTCCCCGCCTTTTGAGGACACATCTCACTGCAAAGTGGTCCAGCTGGCAGATGCCTCCACAGAAGCTTCTCCCTGAGACGAGGCTCAGAGCCAGAATCTCTGGGCCCAGGGTTTTTGTCTCAGTTCCTCGTCATCTGAGTCACTGTGAGTAACTAAAGCTGCTCCCACTGCCATGATCTGTAGCACAGTAATAGTCAGCGTCGTCCTCAGGCTGCAGCCCAGAGATGAGCAGAAGCCCTGCATTGGCCGAGGTGTCTTTGGATCCAGAAAAGCGACTGGGGACCCCGTCGCCCTGGTGCTTACTTGTGTCTGAGTAGTAAGACAGGAGATACCGGGGAGGGCTCCCTGGCTTCTGCTGGTACCAGTATATCCAGTAGCCACCAACACTGAAGCCACTGCTGAGGGTGCAGGTGAGTCTGGCTGTGGATCCAGGAGATGCAGAGACGGAGGGCGGCTGAGTCACCACAGGCTGGGACAGGGAACCTGCAGAGACAGACACCTGTCAGTGCTGGGCAGGGACCAGGGGAAGTGTCTCAGAAGACTGAACATGAAGGGAACAAACTTGGGAACTGAGGCCTGGTCCCCGAGCCTGTCCCTACCTGTGCAGTGGGAGAGGAGCACGAGGAGGAGAGGCGTCCAGGCCATGGTGCCCACAGCCCCTGAGCCCACAGTGGGGCTGGGCTCCCCAGGCCTCCTTTTCTTCCCCACCCTCTGCCACAGGAGGGGCTTCCATGCAAATGTGAGTCCCTCCCCTGAGTGCCAGCCCCTCCCTGAGCCCTGGGGCTGCAGCTCAGCTCACACCTCAGATAGGATGGTGTTGGTTGGCCTCACCCCTTGGGAGAGTCCCTGGAGGAAGCACCTGCTGAGACCACACAAAGGTCCTTGCTCAGGGGACTTTATTAGCCCACAGACGACACAGCTGCTGAGTCTCCATCATGGAGCACAGCGCCCAGCCTCCAGGCTCAGGTTCCTTTGAGTGTGTGGTCCTCGATGAGCATCTGTGTCTGTGTAGGGACCACAGTAAAGTCCCACAGCGCCCCCTACTGCTGGCTCGGCACGCAGCTCTCCATGGCACAAAGCCATGAGAGCCCTGTTGGTTTCTGCAGCCCGGCGGGTCCCTGCCTCTGTTCACATGTCTATCACCTAATTTTGCTACACTGTCATTCTCAATGTTGTCTATTATTGTCCTCTCTGTATCTCTTTCTATGCACAAATCTCAGAGTTATATTCAAAATATACACTCTGATGATGCCACGCTCTGATTGTAAATCTCCCATACATTCCCTCTCTATAATAGTTTTGTGAAAATCTGGAGTATTTCATTCAAGGTATTTCGGGCCTGTCAGCATTTGATTCCCTGCCTCCCGCCTCATACCTCCCACCTGTAGCCTATAAAGGAGCACAAATGGGTCCTGGCTGCTGAAATAAAACTTAAGCCTGGACCACCGTGTTTGTTTCTGGTTAAATGCCTGCCACTCTCCCACTCCAAATCCCTAGCACTCTCTTTACAGGTGACCATGAGAAATCTCCTATCCAATAGCAAAACCAGGAAAAGTGTCAGCTTCGACCTGTCAGATGATACGTTTCAGCCATGATTAGTCCCGAAAGAATTCATGGCAGGGCACCACTCCACCCACTAGAGTCCATTGCTTGCTCTGCCCTAAGTTATCCTGAGGGAGGAGTTTTCCTGAGGGCAGCGGGATTGCAAGATGTCATCCACGGGAGGAACCGCAGGCTCTGCTGCACGAGCTGGTTTCACGTTGTCGGATGTTCATGGTCCACTCCTTCCACCTCCCACACTGGATGCCCCTACCCTTTGGTAACCCCCCAGTCCAGATCTCTACCTGCGAGGGTGTCCCAGAAATTAATTCCTATGTCCATGCGCTCAAAACCCATTGCCTTCTCAGGATGTGGGCTATGCTGCTGTAGCTGGCCCCTTATCCAAATGTCCCATCTGCATGTGAGAGCAGCTGTAACTCATCTTGAGCAGGATCGTTTCCTGAAGGCCACTGCTCATGACGGGTGTCTCCTGACCCAGTGGAGCTGCACTGGGAATCTATCCGTACTCGTCCTATGTTCTCAGATGTAACTGTCCACCGTCAAGGTCCACAACCCGCAAATGCACAGAAACCAGCATTGTAGAAAACGGAGGCACAATGCCCCGAGTGGATCTCCAGCAGTGACGGAAAGAGTGGCCACTTCTTGTTCCTTGCACTCCTGGCATTCGGACAACGTTCCAGTTCAGGACGGATCACAGCCCAGAAGTGATGAGTTCCCTTTTGATGCACTGTGGATACGGTTCAGCGCCCATGCAGGTTATCACGCTGGGGTCGGAACCTCAGCTACACCTTCAAGTATTCTGAGCTTTGGGCCCTCAGCCTGGTGACTGCCCTGTGCGCTATGTCCTGGGGCTGCTGCAACAAAGCACCATAGACCGAGCGACTTAGGACAAAGGAAATGTACTCTCTCTCAGTTGTGCAGTTAAAGTCTGAGATCAAGATGTTGGCAGGGCCTGGCCGGCGTGGCTCAGCGGTGGAGCATCGGCCTAGGATCCAGGAGATCGCGGTTCGAGTCCCGGCCACGGCACATGCCCGGGTTTCGGGCTCGATCCCCAGCAGGGGGCATGCAGGAGGCAGCCGGTCAATGACTCTCTCATCATTGGTGTTTCTTGCTCTCCCTCTCCTTTCCTCTCTCTGAAATCAATAATAACTAAATAAATAAATAAACGAAAAATAAGATGTTGGCAGGCCTGTGCTCCCATGGAGGTTCTGGGTGTCTTTTTTTCTTGTCACTTTTTAGCTTCGGGTGGCTGCCAGAGCTCCTCGACATTGCTCGGCTTGTGCTTTAGCCTCTGTCTCTGCCATCGCCCCTGAGCCCCACAGGAAAGGCGGCCCTGTCCTCAGAGAGCCTGTAGGGCACGTGCTGTGTCGCAGGAGGGCCAGAGCTGCTCTGCTCCATGACTCAGGCGCTCTCCTCAAGACCCCAGCAGGCTCCTTATCAGATTGTTGGATTACGATGGGGGGAAGCAGCTTTCTTCAGGAGAGCAGAAATAACTCGCATAAAACTCTACATGAACTATTCTATTTTACAAGTTCACTCTCTTATCTTTGGATTTTTCCCGTTGCATTATTTTCAGATTTTCTCCAAAGTCAGACAGAGAGACGTGATTTTTTCCTGTTTTTATTTTATTTCAACTAAACTTCACTCTAGCACTTATCATTACAAATAAAGTCATAGCTGTACAATATCACAACTGTTCATCTGAACAATAAAAACGAAAGTGACAGTCAACAAGCATTCATTTGCGATAAAAGTAATTGTAATCGTAGGGCATAGATTCATGCAGAAACCCAAATTATGTCCCAATATGAGGGAAGGCAGGGGTTTTATGAGAAAGGGGAGGACAGTAGTTACAGGGGCAGAAGGAAAGTATTTCATTGGTCATAATGAGGCAAAGAAGGAATTTCTACAGGAGAAAGGAAGCTAAGTTATTCTTTAGCTAAACATGGTGGTGCAAATTCTAAAGAATGCACAGTATTTATTTTATTTATTTATTTTTTAAATATATCTTTATTGATTTCAGAGAGAGGAAAGGAGAGGGAGAGACAGAGAGACAGAAACATCAATGATGAGAGAGTCATTGATCAAGCCCACAACCGGGCATGTGCCCTCACCGGGAATCGAACCCTGGTCGCCTACATCCCAGGTCGACTCTCAACCGCTGAGCCACGCCCAGCCGGACAAAAGAATGTATAGTATTTCATTTTTAGCCCTTTAGTCAAAATATCTGCTCTCCTGTTAGCTCTGCAAACAGTTTTGGGAATATACAGTTGCTTGACCCAGCTTACAGGTTATTTCCACCTCAGACATTGCAGAGCTTTGAGACGGGGGGCCTGCGAGGAAATTGCTCTGGGATGGAGGCCCCAGCTCCATTTTAAATTGGCTCCGTGTCTATTCTTTTTATAGGGTATTGTTAAGTTTTGTCTTGGTTATTACATGCTGGCCCACCTGAATTCAGACCTGGCTGCCTGTGTGTGTGTGTGTGTGTGTGTGTGTGTGTGTGTGTGTGTGTGTGTGTCCATGTGTGCATAACTTTTCCTTTTCTTGCTCCTGTCCATTACCTGCGGAATTGTTGATTATATTTGCTCTTGTTTTTAAAATCACTTGGTTTTCCTAAAGTGGTGGGTTAAAACCTTTTACACCTGAGGAAATTGGATTTGATTGCCTCCTATGGGACCATGGAGAAAAAACTCCCTGAGCCCACAATTGGGACACGCAGCCCCTGTGACAGGAGTCGGGAGATATTAGAAACAGGGGTGCAATGGGCCTTGGGTTTCTGCCCCCCTTCGCCACCTGCATCTGTCACTGTGCAAATGGTTGCTGTACCACAGAGCACAGTAGTACTCAGCCTCGTCCTCGGGCTGGGCCCCCGACAGGGTCAGGGCAGCTTTGCCCCCTTGGATGGAGCCTGAGAACCTGGCGGGGGTCCAGGAGTGTTTATTGTTTGTATTATAAATCAGTGTCTTGGGGACTTGGCCAGACTTCTGCTGGATCCAGTGTGGATAGTGACTGCTGGTGACTGTTCCAGTGCTAGAGGTGCAGGTGAGAGTGACTGTCACTCCTGGGGACACAGTCAGTGAGGGCTCCTGAGTCACCACTGCCTGAGAACTGGACCCTGAAATGAAAACAGACACGGTCAGGAACAAAGGGTAAAGGCAGAGGAATCCCTCCAAAGGCTGGTGTCTGAAATGTCCATGAACCTGGGCAGAGAGACAGGACTAGAAGGAGGAGCAGAGGAGTCCCGGCCATGGTGAGACTTTCCAAGATGCCCTGGCCTCATGCTGTGCCGGTCTCTGGGTGCCCCTTTATCTCCTCCTCAGCGTGCTGGGTGCAGGGTGTGCTTGGGGGGCATTATGCAAATAGGAGCCCATAGGACCGTCCAATGCTGGGTCCTGGGCCCAGTTTGAAGCTTCAGTCTCAGGAGAAGACTGAGGTGGTTGTGAGCTCGGAGCCTGTCCCTTGAGAGGAAGCACCTGCTGTCCCCTGTAACTCAGGCCATGAGCATGGGCACGGGGCCCATTCAGTTAGAACCATTTGATTTGGTTGCAGGACTTGCAGCTCTGAGAAGATTCGCAGCGCCCCCTGGCGACGTCCTCGGAGGAATGTTCATGGTGGTGGGCACTATGCAGAAGTAAGAATGGTGGACCTTTAACTAACTAACTAACTAAGTAACTAACTAGATAGGTATATGATAAATAGATGATAGATGGTAGATACATAGATGACAATTGATAGATAGATAGATAGATAGATAGATAGATAGATAGATAGATAGATAGATAGATAGATAGATATAGATGATGATAGATAGATAGATAGATAGATAGATAGATAGATAGATAGATAGATAGATAGATATAGATAGATGATTGATAGATAGATAGATGGTAGATAGATAGATGATGATAGATAGATAGATAGATAGATAGATAGATAGATAGATAGATAGATAGATGGTAGATAGATAGATGATGGATGGATATAAATGTGTTATCTACTATCTACTCTGGATTCCCAGCACAGAGTTTTCTTTTTTAAGGCCACCTACTGTGTTTTCAGTTCTATAATTTCCATATGTGTGTTTTTTTTTTTCACGAAATCTGTTTCAATTCTGAGTTTTTCTTCCTTCCATTGGTACCAACAATGCTTGTAGTTGCTCCTCAAGTGGATTTTAGGGTCGTTGCCAAAATACTGCCTGTCACAGTGTTTCCTCACCCGGGTCCTCTCAGTGTCAGTGTCTGATTTTCTTTTCTTGTTCACAATTTTATTCTCTGGTTCTCGATGTAACGAGTGGAGATTTTTACTGCATCCCAGATGTTGTGGGGATTATATTCGGCCCCCGGGTCCCATTTGCAATTCCTTCCTTCAGGAATCCTCCCCTGAGCGGCAGCAGACGGTCAGGGGTGTGTGACCAGCTCCCCTGGCCCAGAAAACCTGGGGCACTGCCTCCAGGGCTCTGTGCTCCTCACACCTTCCTGGGGACACCGGGGCAGTGATTGTCACCAGCTGGTTCCCTTCAAGCGGCTGTGGGACAAGCCCCTGCAGGGCCCCGCTGACCTCAGGGAAGGAAGCCCAGGGCTCAGGGCAGCTGCTGCGCTCACTGCGGGTGGGCACTCAGGTCCCCACTGGGACCCTTGCCCACGCTGACAGCAGGGCGGGGCGGGCCCCCGCGCCCTGACTCTGATGCCCCCGTTGTTCCTGCTCTAAGGCAGCTGGGCCGGGCTGTGCTCTCAGCAGCCCCCGCGCGGCCCGGGCCCGGCGGACGCTGAGCGGCCCGAGCGCTGAGGGGCTGGAGCCGGGGAGACTCTCAGCCGCGAGTCTGTCAGAACCACGCGCAAAACACGGTCTCTCCGCACGTGCTGGGCTCCCCTTTCCCCTCTCCTTGCTTCAAAACTCCGTGCACAGGGTCTGTTATTTCTCACTCCAGTGTTTGCTAAATTTAACAACACAAAAGCCCTTTTACACTGCGTTCGTATGTTTGAGAATGTCTGAAACTACAGTGATAAAGTACAAAAAAATATGTAATGACCAGCAGGGAAATAAACTCATTTCTGATTTTATTAAACATTATTTATAGGTTACAAACAGGGTGAATTTTACTGGGTTGTGATTTTACATCCAATATTAATATCATTGTAGATTTAAAATGAATAGCATTTTTATATTTTAGAAAGAAATTAGGTCAGTGATTTTGATTAAGAGAACGTATTTTGAAATATAAATATTAGAAACTGTTCAATCTCATTTTTTTTTAATTTTTATAAATCTTTATTTCAGAGAGAGGAAAGGACAAGGAGAGAGAGACAGACAGAAACATCAATGATGAGAGAGTCACTGGGAATTGAGCCTGCAGCCCAAGAATGTGCCTTGACCGGGAATCGAACCTCGATCTCCTGGATCCTAGGTAGATGCTGAACCTCTGAGCCACGGCCGGCAGAGCTCAATCTCATTTTAAATATTGTGAAAATCTTTTCTTGAGTATGACAATGACAGATAATATCACATTTCCGAAAACTTACTAGTCTCTTGGTTCTTAGCTTGGAGCAAATGGCCCTGGGGAAACCAGGTCAGGGATGCAGGACTCCTGTTGTCATTGTCATGCCTCCAGGAACTCTGAGTTCTATTTTTGAAAATGGGTACATGGTGATTCTGTTTGCATTAGGAAATCACTAAGAAAGGGAGATATTTTTGTTGAACCTATAAACACAGACAATGGTGAGAACATTAGGTGTGTTGGTTTATATGACAAGGGACAGAAGAAGCCAAGATGGGTCATGGAGGAGAGGACGGCAAATGTTTCCCTCAGATGCCCCTGGCAGGGGGTTGTTAGGTCCTGTGACAGTGACAGTCAGCCTCCTCCTCAGGCCAGAGGTCAAAGGTGGTGAAAGAGGCCTTGTGCTCACAGCAGGAGCCATGTGGAGGCCTGACCCCTGCTGTCAGCCGCCTTTGTCCTAGGTCACAGGCAGGGTAGCTGCTGTGCCTGGGCGCTATTGTGACCCTTCTTATGGGAAAGACCAATGTGTTAGCAGGTTCAGGAGAAGGGGACCTGGGACCTGGGCTCATCAAGAGCTTCACAGAGGGAGTGGCACAGGCACAGATTGGGAGCTTCCTGTTCCTGATGCCCCACAGCCCACCCCACGCCCTGGATGGTGGGGGAGCCCCAATGGGGTGTGACAGGAGAGGACAGTCAGTGCCTCTGGGCTCAGAAAGTCCCACCCAGTGGAGCCCCTAGGTCCTGAGTGGTGTCAGCTGGAAGAAGGTCTCATCCATGGACCCATTTCACTGTCCTTCTTCCCTGGAGCAGGCTCAGCGTGTCCCAGCCACCGTCAAGCCTGCTCACCCTATCCTGACCCCCACAAAGATTTCTTGTCAGCAGACCTCAAATTTCCCTTTGACAACCCCTCTCTCCTGATTTAACTGAAGGCTCAGGCTCCAGCAGAGGTAAAGGCCAGCTCTGCGCCTGGAATTCCTCCCGGGCCCGAGTCTCCACCCAGGACCTCCCAGCTCGGCGCCTCATCAGGGTGACCCGCTTTTCAGCCAGCCCGGAGCACAGGGGCTTGGCAGGAAGGAGGAGGGCACTGCTCTGACCTCTGAAGAGCAGAGTCTCTGCTGTGGAATACGGGCCACCTGCCGGGATGGTCCCGGGGCTCTGAAAAATGTTTTAAATGCTGTTTCCTTATTTCAAAAGAAACACAGCATTCCCAGATGATCTGGTTTTATTATCCATGGAAAACAGGCTACATTGCAGTGACATAATGACCCGTTCATTTTTGTATTGGTTCTGTTTTTCTGAGACTTTAGAAACATGGAAGGAGCCCGGCCAGGTGTGGCTCAGCGGTTGAGCGATGACCTAGGATCCAGGCGATTGGGTTCGATTCCTGGTCAGGGCACATGCCCCTGTTTCGGGCTCGATCAATGACTCTCTCATCATTGATGTTTCTATTTCTCTTTCTCCCTCTTCTTTCCTCTCTCTGAAATCAATAAAGATATTTTTTTTAAAAAAAAGAAAAGAAAGGGAATGAAAAATTGAAAATAGACCCATTATAAACCCGAAGATACTACCAAGTATAGTTTGCATACAGAAGTTAGTTTAAAATGTTCATTCATTGGGAACCAACACAACAATTGAGTTTGAGGTTTTTGTCCCACTTCCCCAAATGTGTGTGTCACTGTGAGGAGCATTACTGTACCAGATCGCACAGTAATAGTCAGCGTCGTCCTCAGGCTGCAGCCCAGAGATGAGCAGAAGCCCTGCATTGGCCGAGGTGTCTTTGGATCCAGAGAAGCGGCTGGGGACCCCGTCGCCCTGGTGCTTCTCTGAGTCTGATTTATATGCCAGCAGATACCTGGGAGGGCTCCCTGGCTTCTGCTGGAACCAGTCTATCCAGTCGCCACCAACACTGAAGCCACTGCTGAAGGTGCAGGTGAGTCTGGCTGTGGATCCAGGAGATGCAGAGACGGAGGGTGGCTGAGTCACCACAGGCTGCGACAGGGAACCTGCAGGAACAGGCATTTGTCAGTGATGCACAGGGACCAGGGGAAGTTTTTCAAATTGATCATGAAGGGGATAGACTTGGGAACTGAGGTCTGGTCCCCGAGGCCTGTCCCTACCTGTGCAGTGAGAGAGGAGCACGAGGAGGAGAGGAGTCCAGGCCATGGTGCCCACAGCCCCTGAGCCCACAGTGGGGCTGGGCTCCCCAGGCCTCCTTTTCTTCCCCACCCTCTGCCACAGGAGGGGCTTCCATGCAAATGTGAGTCCCTCCCCTGAGTGCCAGCCCCTCCCTGAGCCCTGGGGCTGCAGCTCAGCTCACACCCCAGACTGGGGTGGGAAAGGAGGTGTAGGTTGGCTTCACCCCTTGGGGGAGCCCGGGGAGAAAGCACCTGCTGAGACCACACAAGGCTATCTGCTCAGTGGACTCTGCCAGGCCAGTAAGGACACAGCTGCTGAGTCCCCATCACTGAGCACAGGGACTAGCCCACAGTCCAGGTGCCTTAATTTAAAGGTCTAATTGAATAGCTCTGTGGTGATCATTTGACAGTCTCACAGGGCCACCTGCTGGTGGGATGACATATACCTCTCCACCCCCAGACCCTGAGAGCCCAGCTGCTTATGGAGCTCCCCGGGTCCCTGTATCCGTTCACTCACCCCTGGACTGATTCCCAGACACGGCGATTCTGATCCTCCCTATTGATTACTGTGCATTTTGACCTCAGAGGTTCCCATCTGTGGGATGTGCAAGGATATACATAAATGACAATTTAATTTGATTTCTGTTTGAGTAAAGATGTCGCAAAAGTAAATACACAGTGAGCTTCTTGTCCAATAACACAGGTTAGGGAACATTGATCAGGTTTGATGAGCTCCCAGGGGCTGTTCAGGCAAATGACAGAGGAAAGAATTTCCCAGCAATACCCTCAGGGGCATATTCCAAGAAGGATCGTTCAGGAACCACTTTAAGTCATGTAAGGCATTCACAGTTTTCACAGAGATCTGATTGGATTTAGTGATTAGTAAAAAAACTACAAATAAACACTTTGTTAGGCTTCACTTTGACCAGTAGAGACTGTGGCTTTTTTTCTTAATTTTAAAAAATTGGCTTTATATTCTTACATGTGTGAGTCCTGCTTGTCTGTGTCACGTGTTTCTCATAAGGACTTTGTCTTAGGTGTCCTGGATGCTTTTATAAACGTCCAACTTCCCTAGGTGTATTTTCCTACCCATTTCCCTGTTTTGGTAACAAGCTAGATGTGAGGCTGGGAGGAGCGTGCCGATGTGTGGCTGTCTGGGCAGCCGAGTGCTGAAGCCATCACTGTGTGTGCCCCTGGGCCCGCGT
This sequence comes from Miniopterus natalensis, assembly GCF_054644295.1. Classification (NCBI taxonomy): domain Eukaryota; kingdom Metazoa; phylum Chordata; class Mammalia; order Chiroptera; family Miniopteridae; genus Miniopterus; species Miniopterus natalensis. The sequence continues at coordinate 14,701,997 of NC_142100.1, forward strand.
CCGGCTCTGCTTTCACTGTGCCAACGGTCCAGCGGTCCCCACACTTCCGCCCTCACTGGGCGGCCTGTCAATAGCAGTGACCGGGAAACCCACTGGCCTCGGCACCCTCCCCCAAGCCCTCCAGAGATGCTCTCATTGTGCTCAGGCAGGTCAGTCCTGCAGAAGGCCCTCCGCGCGTCCTCACTGCTGTTCCCATGAACCCAGGCTCCTCAGGTGCCCGGGAGCCATCGTGTCCCGGCCCCTCCTCCGCACTCCACTCACAGCCCCCACACTGTCCTGGCCCCCAGCTTCCCTGACTTTCCTGTCCCTTCAAAACCTTTCATTCCTGTCTCCCCACGTCCTCTTATTGTCGACATATCGTCTTAGGGCCTCTTCAGTGTGAACTTGTCTGACCAGCAGGATTGGGCGGGGCAGGTCATTTTCTCTCAGGTAACTTGTTTCCATAAACTGAGCAATGACAAACTGCCATTCCACCACGAAGGCAAACTCCTCTAAACAGGAGGCTTTTATCTGCCACACAACTTCCTAGATCAGCGCAGCTGAGCCCTCTGAGCTCGGCCTGAAGGTGCCCTGAGGGCCCCTGGCAGTGCTTCTGTGCTGGTGAGCACCTGCCCTCGGTCCCACCTGCCCCCTGTGGGCTGAGAGGCTGACATTTAATGGAGGGTGAAAGCTCTTGGCTTCTTACCTGGGCTCCTGTAAGATGCGGGTGTGAATTGCTGCTCTGCACATATATCCATAAAATCATCTGAGTGCTGTCAGCACAAATGGGTGACTGATGTTTTCACAAAATTCCTCTGTTGCCTTTTCCATTTCGCTGTGCATCTTGTCACATAGAGTTATGTGCTTCAGTATTTTTTAATTTCTAAATTTGTTTCATTCTTATATAAGCTGTTGCCTTAGAAGTTCTCACCAACTTAAAACATTCCTTTATTAAGTGCCTGTTGCGTACACAGCCACGGAAGCAAGAGACCCAGGGAGGACTCCAGATGTTTCCATCGGCTGGAAACCTGAATGAGTCCCCAGAGGCATTTCAGCAAAGGGGCTTCCAGGAGAAACCCTTCTGAACGGGAAAGTCAACCTAAAACCAAAGCGGAGCCATGTGGACCTGAGACTTGGAGAAAGAAAGGAGCCTGGGATTTTGTGCTGAGCGTGCAACGAAGCTGATGAAGAAAAGCCTCTGGCCATTTGTGCACCACAGGCTCGGGGATGACAAGGGGAAGGGCTGCAAGTGGAAAAGTACTGGCACTGAGTCCGAGAGGGGGAAAGTGCCTGCAAGGTGTCCTCTCCTCCCCCACAAAGCAGCCCTGGCAGAGGAGCCTGAAGGGGACCTGGGAGCCAGGCCTCCAATATCCAGGCCCCCAATATCCAGGCCCAGGAATAGAGGTGCTGCTCCAGGAAAATGAATGTGTGGAGTCTGTAGCCAGGGACAGGGCCTGAGTCCTTGGCTGCAACTCCCTCCAGGGCTACATAGCGCACGCCCTGGGTCAGGTCTGGTGTGGGGAGGACAGGGACCCTCATGAGTCCCCCAGGGAAAGGCTGTGTACACGCCCACGCTGGGGCCTGGACGTCACACACTGGATTCTAACCAGGAGCCAGGACCCTCGGTCTGCGTATCCATCGCTTTCTGAAGGACATGCAGCTTGTTTCTAGTTCTTGCTGATTACAAATAAAGCTGCAGTTTACATGCACGTGAATTTTCCTTCAGTCCCCATTTTCACTGCATCCTATGGACTTTGGTAAGGTGTATGTTCATGTCATCCAGTTATAATATTTTCAATTTCTATTTAGGCTTTTTCCCTAAATAATGTCTTATGAAGATGTGTGTTGGTTACACTACAAGTATTTGGGGATTTTCAACAGTATCCAGGTTGTTCTGGCCCACGGGATGCTGAGTCCCTGGGTAACCCATGAGCAGCATCGCCTATCCTGACAGTCACTCTGAGCCCTCCCAGCCCCCAGGGGGACTCCTGGAGGAGCTGTCTGGTGGCTGGAAGGATGAAGTGGCCTCTTACAATCTCACTGTCCCCATCGCGTGTCATTGCCTCAAATAGAGACTTTGCTTTTGAAATTTTTGTTTTCCAATTCAGTTCAGGCATGCAAACATGACAATGACCACCACACATGTGTTTTCTGAGGGTGGCGGAAGTGGAGATTCCGACCCCCTGATGCCGCACCACCGAGGGCATCTACGGTGGCTGCACGAGCCGAGGGGCTGTGTGGTAGGCCCTTGCTCAGAAGAAATATTCTCTCCCGGGATAAAGGATCTTGTAGTCCCCAACATTCACACTGAGCACCGAAGGCAAGATGGCAGAGCCGTGGAACATCCTGGAAATAAGAAAATGGTCAGTGATGGAGACACAGGATTCCCTCGTCAGACTTTCGGTCTGAAATGACCACAGACTGGCCCCTGAGCTCAGCCCCTCGGCTTCAGAGCAAAGAAGCCGTATCCCCAGCTGATGGGGAGCTGGGCTCTGTTTCCTTGCAGAGCTTGTGTGTAGGATCGGGCTGCCATGAGTGACTTTGAGGACCGAAGGTAGAGGAGCCGCATACAACCTCCAGGGGTTGCCCTGGAGCCTGGCCCTGGTGGTGGCAGCAGGTGTAGAAGCAGAAGGTTCAGGCTGAGCCGAGAGGCAGGTGCTGGCCGTTCCTCCTCCTGGCTGACCAGAAAGGGCACCTTGTGGCCCCTGTTCCCCAGGGCTGGGAGCTCTGTGTGACCGCTGGGGCTGCTGTCCCGGGAGTGGCAGTGAGAAGCAGCCTTGATCAGCTGTGGGCTCAGCATTGCTCCAGGGGCCTGAGTTGCCAGATTTGATCCAGGGAAGGAGTCAAGGACCACAAAGGACGACTCCTACCATCCATGGCCGTTTGGGGAGCTGTTGGTCACAGTGCACACACTGCACCTTCCTGATGTGGTCTGGCACAGACCCAGCTGGATTCGGTGACCCTGCATCTGCCCTGACCCGTCCTTTCCTCCAGGGCAGCCTGCCCCTGACACAGAGGAATTTCTACTCAGGTTGAGAAAGTTCCCCAATGTGTTGTGGCCACGGGCAGGCTGGGAAGGCAGAACACACAGGATGTGGCCAGATTTTCAAGAGAGGTTCCCTGAGGCGTGTCTCAGACCCCAGTTTCAGGTCCCCAAACAGGGGAAGCACCTAACTCATCAGAGGAGTGGGGTTGGCCCAGGGGAACACACCGCAGTGCGGCCAGAAGGTTTTTGTCTCAGTTCCCCACAGGCCTGGAGCACTGTGGGAGCACTGAGACTCTTGTCCCATGTCTGGCAGTAATAGTCGGCCTCGTCCTCAGGCTGCAGCCCGCTGATGGTCAGGGTGGCCGAGCTGCCAGACCTTGAGCCAGAGAATCGGGCGGGGATCCCTGAGGGTCGATTGCTAGTACCATATATGATGGTTTTGGGGGCCTTTCCTGGGAGCTGTTGGTGCCATTGCACATAATAACCACCCCCAATGTTGGAGCTGCTTCCAGCGCAGGAGATGGTGACCGTCTGGCCGAGGGCCCCAGACACTGAGGACGGCTGAGTCAGCACAGACTGGGCCCAGGATCCTAGAAGAGGGGGAGACACAGACATGGTGATTCTGGGTCTAGAGACAGGAGGAGGAAGAGAACCCCATGTTTCATCCCAAAATCTCTTTCCCTGTCCCCACATCCAGTCACCTGTGCAGTGAGCGAGGAGGGTGAGGAGGAGAGGGGACCAGGCCATGGTGCAGATCCTCGCTGAGTCCTCCTCCAGTGGCCCCACAGCTGAAGCAGAGCTGCCCCCAAACCTCTCCTTGCCCTCTTCATGCTCTGCAGGAGGGAGGGTCCCCTCATGCAAATGAGACCCCTCAGCTCTCTGACTCCTCCCTGGGCCCTGGGGCAGCTACCTGATCCTGAGGGTTTCAGCGGCTGGGTGGGGCCCAGGGCGTGGTGAGGTCACAGCTGTGAGACCTGAGCAGAGGGCACCAGTCAGTGCCAAGGAACAGGTCCCAGCTCTGAATACTGCAGACCTTCTGGAACAGTCCCCGAGCGCCCCCTGCTGCCCAGGCCTAGAAACACCAGTGTGTAACCTGGTGACAAAGGCCCATCAGGGACAGATCCTGCCTCCTCCCAGCTCAGTTCACTGGCCCCTGCCTGAGGGGCAGTCCAGGTGCCCACATGTGGCCTCCTTATCACTTTGGGACACTTTCTGTGTTCTACCCAGGTCCTCGGGGTGAGTCTGTGCACGTGTCCCTTGGCCGTTCAGTGGTGAGAACCGAGCTGGTTACACTTATGTCAACTTTTCTTAGAGCAGGGTCAAGACCAGAGCGGCGACTGTCCCCTGGAGGCATGCTCCCTTATTTTCAGGAGACAGTTTTATTTTTCTCTGTGATTCCTCCCCTGTTAGAAATTACTCACTATTTTCCCAATACACAAAAAATATTCTTCCAGGGTCCTATTCTTTATTCAAAAGATTTTAAGTATTTGCTTTGACATCTGCTGTCCAGTCAAGCGTTACCTATTAACTTGTTTCCTCGTGAACATAGAAGTTGAATGAAATATTTCAGAACTGTCTTTTTTGTATCTGTGTGAGAGACAGTTATCTGATTTTTCAAGTCAGACTCACTCTGAACAGGATCCCTGACAGAGAGGGGAAGGTGACAGTGATAGTACCACCTGGGACCAGCACCTGGTGGGGTGGGGATTCTAAGGAATGAATTCAAGGTGACCTGGGGAAGCACCTTTAGGGATGAAAGCAGAAGATGCACCCTGGTGAGTGGGGCCAGAGGTTCTGGCGCTGGTCCTCTGGGCCTGTCCTCACCTGAGGGGGGAGGCGCAGCTGAAGGAGAGGCTCCCAGGGGGTGGGAGCAGGGTCACTGATGCAGCTTCTTCACCCGCTTGACCCATGTCCTCAGTCTGGGAGAAGGCGGCCGTGCTTGGGAATATTTGCTGCTGTCTGACTTTCCCAACGGGACTGGGCCTCACATCATTGCCTCACTGATGGGAGCGGCGGTGGCTTTTATGGGAACTGAACTTTGGCAGAACATTGAAAAGATCCGTTGTCAGGCTGCTAACTGGTGAGGCTGGACCCACCTTGCCTGTTTCCCTCTTGAGTCCCCAGTGTCCACAGTACCAGACCCAACGGGCTCTAGTGAAGAGGGGGAGAGGCCGAGTGTTCCACGCGGGGGACAAGTTGGGGGACATTCTGTCTCTGTTGCTTTGATCTGGACCCAACCCTCCCAGCCCCGTGGTCAGCATGGGATTGGCCCCAGTTCCTACCTCAGGCCCAGGCACCTGTTTCCCGAATCAATCAGACAGGCCCCTCCCTGGTCTCAGTGAGGGTGTCGGGGAAGCGGGTCAGTGATGCAGCCAGTTTCCCTGAAGCCCCGGGTCCAGGTCATTGGTGAGAGAGGCTGAGTCGCCCTCACTGGAAGTTGTGCTCTGGGGACACTCTGCCTCATGAGCCAGAGGCGCTCAGCTCCCAGGAAGGAAATCGTCCTGGTGATACAGGGCCAGGGAGGACGGACATGTCACAGAAACCTGAGAGAAACGGGGGGAAAGCCCAGCAAGAGTCCCCACTTGTCACCTGCAGAACACACCTTCCCCTGTCCCCACTGACCAAGGAGCAGTCTCCTGGTAAAGTTTCCCTCACAGGGGTGGCCTTGGGACCCAGACACACACACTCCTGTGACCCTTCTCCCAGGAGGAGCAGCTACTCACCTCCACCCAGTTTTTCCAGATCAACCCCAAGCCTCTGGCCACCCGGCCTTCGCCTCCTGCCCGACCCCTGCCCCCCACACCCCACGGGCTCCATCCTGGTCCCGGGTCCAGCCCAGTCTTTCAACCAGCCCGCGACCTTCTGCGCAGGGACCTGACCCTCCCTCTGCATCTCCTGCAGCAGCTGGGCCCAGAGGCTGTCAGAGTCTGGGCTTGTCTGGTCCCTTCCCTCACTGCTCCAGCTCCTGCCAGAGCCCAGAACCCTGCGGTTTTCAGTCAAACGAGTAGTTGGTGGGCCCATGAACAGCCAGCAATCCTGAGACAGACACAGCTGAGCTCAGTGTGTCCCTGGTCCTGCCCCAAACGTCCTGGACACTGCTTGGGCGGCCGGCCTCTGGCATCAGTGAATTCCTGCTCATCGATGGACAATCAGATCGGGTGTTGTTGCCAGAAGGGGTGCGGAACGTCCGGCCCGCAGAGTCTATAAGGTCTGGGAAAATATTCGGTCTGGCCCTGCCAAGGCCACCACAGGCAGCACTCAAAACTCAACACATCTAGGAGCTTTGTTCATAGCGAATTGTTAAGTTAATTTTGTCCAGCCCCTGAACGATGCAATAAATGTCCAAATGGTCCTTGGCAGAAAAAATGTTCCCCACCCCTGGCTCAGAGACGTGCATGGAGAGAATGGGCGCCGTGTCCTAGGCTTCGTTCCCTCATATTAGTAGGAGATTCTGGATTCTGTCTAAACCAATAAACAAAAGGGATTTATCGGAACCGCACTCCAGGAAGCACACTCTTAGTCCAAGTATGAAATGCCAGCAAACCATATTCTATGAGGGCTTTTTCCTGAGCCCTGCCCCGGCAAGACCGGCCCACAGTGCCCCCTACTGGTCTCTGGTGCAGGGTCCACCAGCCCTTCAGGCCACACCCAGCCTTCCTGGGGGACAACCCGATTTTGCACTTGGATCTTTGTGATGTCACTACCCAGAACTAGAGAAAGAGCAGGGCCCTCCTTGGGTTTGAGGGCCAAGAACATGGCTCCAGATAAGTAATAGCTTCGAGGCTGCTAAATGCAGCACCTAGTCCCCCGGTTTTTGTTGCCAGGTATCCCTGGTTCTCCTGACATTTTGTTTTCCTTCTGCCACTTGTGCGGGACCAGAACACACACAGGACCATCCACAACCGAGTTCAGGGCTCAAAATCTACACTGCGCTCTGTCCCTTCACACTGACAAGAGGCTTCTGTGACTCTCCCTTATCAGGGGATATTGTGTTGTCAGTGTTGCCACCCCACATCGCTGCCAGGCCCTGGCCTTTTATGTCTCCTTTGGTCACTGCAATTTGTCGCTGTTCTTCAAAAAGTGTCTCCTCCTCCGCTTTCTGCTCAGGGGTTTTATTTACCTTTAAGTGCTGTTCCGAAGGTTCATTTATTTCCTTTAAATTTATTATAATTAATCAACATTTAATTATGTTTTTGTTATAATTTTATTCTCTTTGTATTTAATCTTGAAATTGTTTTCAGGCTAAAGATTGAAAACAAAGCCATTACTCTGAGCATCTTCGTTGTGCTTGTGGTTGTGGTTGTGGCTGTTTATTGTCCCCATGACCCCCGGGGTAGTCTCCAAGGTCGGGCACTCCTTCCACATGGGCCCTAATCAACTTTTTTGAGAAATGCTGCACTGTTGAGAGTGAGGAAAGGAGAGAGCTTTCTGGAAGCTTTCCTGTGATACTGGTAATTGATGATGTGCCCATGATATTGAGGGACGGCTCAGAGTGTGTAGACAGCAACATAAATGCTTTTGGCCAACCTACGGACAATGAGAGTTTGTGTTATTCAGCTGGGTAATGTGAGCAGGTGCTGAGTGAGAGCTGGGGCCTCAGTGGGAGGGGGTCTCTCCTGGACCCGGGAACTCTCAGCTTAGAGAAACCGATCCAATTGCCTCCTCTGGGGCCACAGAGAACAAACCTTCCGAGCCCACACTAGCGAGGTGCAGCCCCTGTGACAGGAGTCGGAGGGTATTAGAAGCAGGGGTGCACTGGGCCTTGGGTTTCTGCCCCCCTTCGCCACCTGCATCTGTCACTGTGCAAATGGTTGCTGTACCACAGAGCACAGTAGTACTCAGCCTCGTCCTCGGGCTGGGCCCCCGACAGGGTCAGGGCAGCTTTGCCCCCTTGGATGGAGCCTGAGAACCTGGCGGGGGTCCAGGAGTGTTTATTGTTTGTATTATAAATCAGTGTCTTGGGGACTTGGCCAGACTTCTGCTGGATCCAGTATGGATAGTGACTGCTGGTGACTGCTCCAGTGCTAGAGGTGCAGGTGAGAGTGACTGTCACTCCTGGGGACACGGTCAGTGAGGGCTCCTGTGTCACCACAGCCTGAGAACTGGACCCTGAAATGAAAACAGACACGGTCAGGAACAAAGGGTAAAGGCAGAGGAATCCCTCCAAAGGCTGGTGTCTGAAATGTCCATGAACCTGGGCAGAGAGACAGGACTAGAAGGAGGAGCAGAGGAGTCCCGGCCATGGTGAGACTTTCCAAGATGCCCTGGCCTCATGCTGTGCCGGTCTCTGGGTGCCCCTTTATCTCCTCCTCATCGTGCTGGGTGCAGGGTGTGCTTGGGGGGCATTATGCAAATAGGAGCACATAGGACCATCCAATGGTGGGTCCTGGGCCTAGTTTGTAGCTTCAGTCTCAGGAGAAGACTGAGGTGGTTGTGAGCTCGGAGCCTGTCCCTTGAGAGGAAGCACCTGCTGTCCCCTGTAACTCAGGCCATGAGCATGAGCACAGGGCCCATTCAGTTAGAACCATTTGATTTGGTTGCAGGACTTGCAGCTCTGAGAAGATCCACAGCGCCCCCTGGTGACGTCCTCGGAGGAATGTTCATGGTGGTGGGCACTATGCAGAAGTAAGAATGGTGGACCTTTAACTAACTAACTAAGTAACTAAATAGATAGGTATATGATAAATAGATAGATAGATGATAGATGATAGATGATGATTGATGATGATAGATAGATGATAGATGATAGATAGATAGATAGATAGATGATAGATAGATAGATAGATAGATAGATAGATAGATAGATAGATAGATAGATAGATAGATAGATAGGTGATAGATAGATGATGGATGGATATAAATGTGTTATCTACTATCTACTCTGGATTCCCAGCACAGAGTTTTCTTTTTTAAGGCACCTACTGTGTTTTCAGTTCTATTATTTCCATATGTGTGGTTTTTTTTCACGAAATCCATTTCAATTCTGAGTTTTTCTTCCTTCCATTGGTACCAACAATGCTTGTAGTTGCTCCTCAAGTGGATTTTAGGGTCGTTGCCCAAATACTGCCTGTCACAGTGTTTCCTCACCCGGGTCCTCTCAGTGTCAGTGTCTGATTTTCTTTTCTTGTTCACGATTTTATTCCCTGGTTCTCGATGTAACGAGTGCAGATTTTTACTGCATCCCAGTCGTTGTGGGGATTATATTTGGCCCCCGGGTCCCATTTGCAATTCCTTCCTTCAGGAATCCTCCCCTGAGCGGCAGCAGACGGTCAGGGGGGGGTGTGACCAGCTCCCCTGGCCTAGAAAACCTGGGGCACTGCCTCCAGGGCTCTGTGCTCCTCACACCTTCCTGGGGACACCGGGGCAGTGATTGTCACCAGCTGGTTCCCTTCAAGCGGGTGTGGGACAAGCCCCTGCAGGGCCCCGCTGACCTCAGGGAAGGAAGCCCAGGGCTCAGGGCAGCTGCTGCGCTCACTGCGGGTGGGCACTCAGGTCCCCACTGGGACCCTTGCCCACGCTGACAGCAGGGCGGGGCGGGCCCCCGCGCCCTGACTCTGATGCCCCCGTTGTTCCTGCTCTAAGGCAGCTGGGCCGGGCTGTGCTCTCAGCAGCCCCCGCGCGGCCCGGGCCCGGCGGACGCTGAGCGGCCCGAGCGCTGAGGGGCTGGAGCCGGGGAGACTCTCAGCCGCGAGTCTGTCAGAACCACGCGCAAAACACGGTCTCTCCGCACGTGCTGGGCTCCCCTTTCCCCTCTCCTTGCCTCAAAACTCCGTGCACAGGGTCTGTTATTTCTCTCTTCAGTGTTTGCTAAATTTAACAACACAAAAGCCCTTTTAGGATGCGTTCGTATGTTTGAGAATGTCTGAAACTACAGTGATAAAGTACAAAAAAATATGTAATGACCAGCACAGAAATAAACTCATTTCTCATTTTATTAAACATTATTTATAGTTTACTATTATGGTAAGTTCCCTAGGTTGTAATTTCCATCCAATATTAATATCATTGTAGCCTTAAAAAGAATGGCCTTTTTATATTTGGAAAGAAATTAGTTCAGTGATTCTGATTAAGGGAATGTATTTTGAAATATAAATATCAGAAGCTGTTCAATCTCATTTTAAATATTTTGCAAATCTTTTCTGGACTCTGGCAATGACAGATAATATCACATTTCTGGAAACCTCCCTGTCTCTTGGTTCTTAGCTTGGAGCAGAAGACCCTGGGCAAACCAGCTCACAGATGCAGGACCCCTATTGTCATTGTCATGTCCCCCAGGAACTCTGAGTTCTATTTTTGAAAACGGGTACATGGCGATTCTGTTTGTATTAGGAAACCAGTAAGAAAGCGAGATATTTTTGTTGATCCCACAAAGATAGACAGTGGTGAGAACATGGGCTCTCTTGGTTTATATGACAAGGGACAGAAGAAGCCAAGATGGGTCACAGAAGAGAGGACGGCAAATGTTTCCCTCAGTTGCCCCTGGCAGGGGGGTTGTTAGGTCCTGTGACAGTGACAGTCAGCCTCCTCCTCAGGCCAGAGGTCAAAGGTGGTGAAAGAGGCCTTGTGCTCACAGCAGGAGCCATGTGGAGGCCTGACCCCTGCTGTCAGCCGCCTTTGTCCTAGGTCACAGGCAGGGTAGCTGCTCTGCCTGGGCGCTATTGTGACCCTTGTTATGGGAAAGACCAATGTGTTAGCAGGTTCAGGAGAAGGGGACCTGGGACCTGGGCTCATCAAGAGCTTCACAGAGGGAGTGGCACAGGCACAGATTGGGCGCTTCCTGTTCCTGATGCCCCACAGCCCACCCCATGCCCTGGATGGTGGGGGAGCCCCAATGGGGTGTGACAGGAGAGGACAGTCAGTGCCTGTGGGCTCAGAAAGTCCCACCCAGTGGAGCCCCTAGGTCCTGAGTGGTGTCAGCTGGAAGAAGGTCTCATCCATGGACCCATTTCACTGTCCTTCTTCCCTGGAGCAGGCTCAGCATGTCCCAGCCACCGTCAAGCCTGCTCACCCTATCCTGACCCCCACAAAGATTTCTTGTCAGCAGACCTCAAATTTCCCTTTGACAACCCCTCTCTCCTGATTTAACTGAAGGCTCAGTCTCCAGCAGAGGTAAAGGCCAGCTCTGCACCTGGAATTCCTCCCGGGCCCGAGTCTCCACCCAGGACCTCCCAGCTCAGCGCCTCATCAGGGTGACGCGCTTTTCAGCCAGCCCGGAGCACAGGGGCTTGGCAGGAAGGAGGAGGGCACTGCTCTGACCTCTGAAGAGCGGAGTCTCTGCTGTGGAGGACGGGCCACCTGCCGGGATGGTCCCGGGGCTCTGAAAAATGTTTAAAATGCTGTTTCCTTATTTCAAAAGAAACACAGCATTCCCAGATGATCTGGTTTTATTACCCATGGAAAACAGGCTCCATTGCAGTGACATAATGACCTGTTCATTTTTGTATTGGTTCTGTTTTCCTGAGACTTTAGAAACATGGAATGAGCCCGGCCAGGTGTGGCTCATTGTTTGAGCGACGACCTAGGATACAGGTGATGGGGTTCGATTCCCAGTCAGGGCACATGCCCGTGTTTCGGGCTCGATCAATGACTCTCTCATCATTGGTGTTTCTATTTCTCTTTCTCCCTCTCCTTTCCTCTCTCTGAAATCAATAAAGATATTTTTTTTTTTAAAAAGAAAAGAAACATGGAATGAAAAATTGAAAGTAAACTCATTTTAAACCAGAAGGTACTTCCAAGTACAGTTTGCATACAGAAGTTAGTTTAAAATGTTCATTCATTGGGAACCAACACAAAAATTGAGTTTGAGGTTTTTGTCCCACTTCCCCGTCTGTGTGTGTCACTGTGAGGAGCACTATTGTACCAGATCGCACAGTAATAGTCAGCGTCGTCCTCAGGCTGCAGCCCAGAGATGAGCAGAAGCCCTGCATTGGCCGAGGTGTCTTTGGATCCAGAGAAGCGGCTGGGGACCCCGGCGCCCTGGTGCTTATCTGAGTCTGATTTATATGCCAGCAGATACCTGGGAGGGCTCCCTGGCTTCTGCTGGTACCAGTATATCCGGTAGCCACCAACACTGATGCCACTGCTGAGGGTGCAGGTGAGTCTGGCTGTGGATCCAGGAGATGCAGAGACGGAGGGCGGCTGAGTCAGCACAGCCTGGGACAGGGAACCTGCAGGAACAGACACTTGTCAGTGCTGGGCAGGGACCAGGGGAAGTGTCTCAGAAGACTGAACATGAAGGGAACAAACTTGGGAACTGAGGCCTGGTTCCGGAGGCCTGTCCCTACCTGTGCAGTGGGAGAGGAGCACGAGGAGGAGAGGAGTCCAGGCCATGGTGCCCACAGCCCCTGAGCCCACAGTGGGGCTGGGCTCCCCAGGCCTCCTTTTCTTCCCCACCCTCTGCCACAGGAGGGGCTTCCATGCAAATGTGAGTCCCTCCCCTGAGTGCCAGCCCCTCCCTGAGCCCTGGGGCTGCAGCTCAGCTCACACCTCAGATAGGATGGTGTTGGTTGGCCTCACCCCTTGGGAGAGTCCCTGGAGGAAGCACCTGCTGAGACCACACAAAGGTCCTTGCTCAGGGGACTTTATTAGCCCACAGACGACACAGCTGCTGAGTCTCCATCATGGAGCACAGCGCCCAGCCTCCAGGCTCAGGTTCCTTTGAGTGTGTGGTCCTCGATGAGCATCTGTGTCTGTGTAGGGACCACAGTAAAGTCCCACAGCGCCCCCTACTGCCTGCTCGGCACGCACCTCTCCATGGCACAAAGCCATGAGTGCCCTGTTGGTTTCTGCAGCCCGGCGGGTCCCTGCCTCTGTTCACATGTCTATCACCTAATTTTGCTACACTGTCATTCTCAATGTTGTCTATTATTGTCCTCTCTGTATCTCTTTCTATGCACAAATCTCAGAGTTATATTCAAAATATACACTCTGATGATGCCACGCTCTGATTGTAAATCTCCCATACATTCCCTCTCTATAATAGTTTTGTGAAAATCTGGAGTATTTCATTCAAGGTATTTCGGGCCTGTCAGCATTTGATTCCCTGCCTCCCGCCTCATACCTCCCACCTGTAGCCTATAAAGGAGCACAAATGGGTCCTGGCTGCTGAAATAAAACTTAAGCCTGGACCACCGTGTTTGTTTCTGGTTAAATGCCTGCCACTCTCCCACTCCAAATCCCTAGCACTCTCTTTACAGGTGACCATGAGAAATCTCCTATCCAATAGCAAAACCAGGAAAAGTGTCAGCTTCGACCTGTCAGATGATACGTTTCAGCCATGATTAGTCCCGAAAGAATTCATGGCAGGGCACCACTCCACCCACTAGAGTCCATTGCTTGCTCTGCCCTAAGTTATCCTGAGGGAGGAGTTTTCCTGAGGGCAGCGGGATTGCAAGATGTCATCCACGGGAGGAACCGCAGGCTCTGCTGCACGAGCTGGTTTCACGTTGTCGGATGTTCATGGTCCACTCCTTCCACCTCCCACACTGGATGCCCCTACCCTTTGGTAACCCCCCAGTCCAGATCTCTACCTGCGAGGGTGTCCCAGAAATTAATTCCTATGTCCATGCGCTCAAAACCCATTGCCTTCTCAGGATGTGGGCTATGCTGCTGTAGCTGGCCCCTTATCCAAATGTCCCATCTGCATGTGAGAGCAGCTGTAACTCATCTTGAGCAGGATCGTTTCCTGAAGGCCACTGCTCATGACGGGTGTCTCCTGACCCAGTGGAGCTGCACTGGGAATCTATCCGTACTCGTCCTATGTTCTCAGATGTAACTGTCCACCGTCAAGGTCCACAACCCGCAAATGCACAGAAACCAGCATTGTAGAAAACGGAGGCACAATGCCCCGAGTGGATCTCCAGCAGTGACGGAAAGAGTGGCCACTTCTTGTTCCTTGCACTCCTGGCATTCGGACAATGTTCCAGTTCAGGACAGATCACAGCCCAGAAGTGATGAGTTCCCTTTTGATGCACTGTGGATACGGTTCAGCGCCCATGCAGGTTATCACGCTGGGGTCGGAACCTCAGCTACACCTTTAAGTATTCTGAGCTTTGGGCCCTCAGCCTGGTGACTCTCCTGTGCGCTATGTCCTGGGGCTGCTGCAACAAAGCACCATAGCCCGAGCGACTTAGGACAAAGGAAATGTACTCTCTCTCAGTTGTGCAGTTAAAGCCTGAGATCAAGATGTTGGCAGGGCCTGGCCGGCGTGGCTCAGCGGTGGAGCATCGGCCTAGGATCCAGGAGATCGCGGTTCGAGTCCCGGCCACGGCACATGCCCGGATTTCGGGCTCGATCCCCAGCAGGGGGCATGCAGGAGGCAGCCGGTCAATGACTCTCTCATCATTGGTGTTTCTCGCTCTCCCTCTCCTTTCCTCTCTCTGAAATCAATAATAACTAAATAAATAAATAAACGAAATAAAATAAGATGTTGGCAGGCCTGTGCTCCCATGGAGGTTCTGGGTGTCTTTTTTTCTTGTCACTTTTTAGCTTCGGGTGGCTGCCAGAGCTCCTCGACATTGCTCGGCTTGTGCTTTAGCCTCTGTCTCTGCCATCGCCCCTGAGCCCCACAGGAAAGGCGGCCCTGTCCTCAGAGAGCCTGTAGGGCACGTGCTGTGTCGCAGGAGGGCCAGAGCTGCTCTGCTCCATGACTCAGGCGCTCTCCTCAAGACCCCAGCAGGCTCCTTATCAGATTGTTGGATTACGATGGGGGGAAGCAGCTTTCTTCAGGAGAGCAGAAATAACTCGCATAAAACTCTACATGAACTATTCTATTTTACAAGTTGACTCTCTTATCTTTGGATTTTTCCCGTTGCATTATTTTCAGATTTTCTCCAAAGTCAGACAGAGAGACGTGATTTTTTCCTGTTTTTATTTTATTTCAACTAAACTTCACTCTAGCACTTATCATTACAAATAAAGTCATAGCTGTACAATATCACAACTGTTCATCTGAACAATAAAAACGAAAGTGACAGTCAACAAGCATTCATTTGCGATAAAAGTAATTGTAATCGTAGGGCATAGATTCATGCAGAAACCCAAATTATGTCCCAATATGAGGGAAGGCAGGGGTTTTATGAGAAAGGGGAGGACAGTAGTTACAGGGACAGAAGGAAAGTATTTCATTGGTCATAATGAGGCAAAGAAGGAATTTCTACAGGAGAAAGGAAGCTAAGTTATTCTTTAGCTAAACATGGTGGTGCAAATTCTAAAGAATGCACAGTATTTATTTTATTTATTTATTTTTTAAATATATCTTTATTGATTTCAGAGAGAGGAAAGGAGAGGGAGAGACAGAGAGACAGAAACATCAATGATGAGAGAGTCATCGATCAAGCCCACAACCGGGCATGTGCCCTCACCGGGAATCGAACCCTGGTCACCTAGATCCCAGGTCGACTCTCAACCGCTGAGCCACGCCCGGCCGGACAAAAGAATGTATAGTATTTCATTTTTAGCCCTTTAGTCAAAATATCTGCTCTCCTGTTAGCTCTGCAAACAGTTTTGGGAATATACAGTTGCTTGACCCAGCTTACAGGTTATTTCCACCTCAGACATTGCAGAGCTTTGAGACGGGGGGCCTGCGAGGAAATTGCTCTGGGGTGGAGGCACCAGCTCCATTTTAAATTGGCTCCGTGTCTATTCTTTTTATAGGGTATTGTTAAGTTTTGTCTTGGTTATTACATGCTGGCCCACCTGAATTCAGACCTGGCTGCGTGTGTGTGTGTGTGTGTGTGTGTGTGTGTGTGTGTGTGTGTGTGTGTCCATGTGTGCATAACTTTTCCTTTTCTTGCTCCTGTCCATTACCTGCGGAATTGTTGATTATATTTGCTCTTGTTTTTAAAATCACTTGGTTTTCCTAAAGTGGTGGGTTAAAACCTTTTACACCTGAGGAAATTGGATTTGATTGCCTCCTATGGGATCATGGAGAAAAAACTCCCTGAGCCCACAATTGGGACACGCAGTCCCTGTGACAGGAGTCGGGAGATATTAGAAACAGGGGTGCACTGGGCCTTGGGTTTCTGCCCCCCTTCGCCACCTGCATCTGTCACTGTGCAAATGGTTGCTGTACCACAGAGCACAGTAGTACTCAGCCTCGTCCTCGGGCTGGGCCCCCGACAGGGTCAGGGCAGCTTTGCCCCCTTGGATGGAGCCTGAGAACCTGGCGGGGGTCCAGGAGTGTTTATTGTTTGTATTATAAATCAGTGTCTTGGGGATTTGGCCAGACTTCTGCTGGATCCAGTGTGGATAGTGACCGCTGGTGACTGTTCCAGTGCTAGAGGTGCAGGTGAGAGTGACTGTCACTCCTGGGGACACGGTCAGTGAGGGCTCCTGAGTCACCACCGCCTGAGAACTGGACCCTGAAATGAAAACAGACACGGTCAGGAACAAAGGGTAAAGGCAGAGGAATCCCTCCAAAGGCTGGTGTCTGAAATGTCCATGAACCTGGGCAGAGAGACAGGACTAGAAGGAGGAGCAGAGGAGTCCCGGCCATGGTGAGACTT
The DNA here is from genome assembly GCF_054644295.1 of Miniopterus natalensis. Classification (NCBI taxonomy): domain Eukaryota; kingdom Metazoa; phylum Chordata; class Mammalia; order Chiroptera; family Miniopteridae; genus Miniopterus; species Miniopterus natalensis. The sequence continues at coordinate 14,718,467 of NC_142100.1, forward strand.
TCCAAGATGCCCTGGCCTCATGCTGTGCCGGTCTCTGGGTGCCCCTTTATCTCCTCTTCAGCGTGCTGGGTGCAGGGTGTGCTTGGGGGGCATTATGCAAATAGGAGCCCATAGGACCGTCCAATGCTGGGTCCTGGGCCCAGTTTGAAGCTTCAGTCTCAGGAGAAGACTGAGGTGGTTGTGAGCTCGGAGTCTGTCCCTTGAGAGGAAGCACCTGCTGTCCCCTGTAACTCAGGCCATGAGCATGGGCACGGGGCCCATTCAGTTAGAACCATTTGATTTGGTTGCAGGACTTGCAGCTCTGAGAAGATCCACAGCGCCCCCTGGTGACGTCCTCGGAGGAATGTTCATGGTGGTGGACACTATGCAGAAGTAAGAATGGTGGACCCTTAACTAACTAACTAACTAACTAACTAACTAACTAACTAGATAGGTATATGATAAATAGATAGATGATAGATGGTAGATACATAGATGACGATTGATGATAGATAGATAGATAGATAGATAGATAGATAGATAGATAGATATAGATGATGATAGATGATGATAGATAGATGATTGATAGATGATAGATAGATAGATAGATGATAGATAGATAGATAGATAGATAGATAGATAGATAGATAGATAGATAGATAGATAGATAGATAGATATTGATGATGATAGATAGATAGATAGATAGATAGATAGATAGATAGATAGATAGATAGATAGATAGATAGATGGTAGATAGATAGATGATAGATAGATGGATGATGGATGGATATACATGTATTATCTACTCTGGATTCCCAGCACAGAGTTTTCTTTTTTAAGGCCACCTACTGTGTTTTCAGTTCTATAATTTCCATATGTGTGTTTTTTTTCACGAAATCTGTTTCAATTCTGAGTTTTTCTTCCTTCCATTGGTACCAACAATGCTTGTAGTTGCTCCTCAAGTGGGTTTTAGGGTCGTTGCCCAAATACTGCCTGTCACAGTGTTTCCTCACCCGGGTCCTCTCAGTGTCAGTGTCTGATTTTCTTTTCTCGTTCACGATTTTATTCCCTGGTTCTCGATGTAACGAGTGGAGATTTTTACTGCATCCCGGTCATTGTGGGGATTATATTTGGCCCCCGGGTCCCATTTGCAATTCCTTCCTTCAGGAATCCTCCCCTGAGCAGCAGCAGACGGTCAGGGGGTATGTGACCAGCTCCCCTGGCCCAGAAAACTTGGTGCACTGCCTCCAGGGCTCTGTGGTCCTCACACCTTCCTGGGGACACCGGGGCAGTGATTGTCACCAGCTGGTTCCCTTCAAGCGGGTGTGGGACAAGCCCCTGCAGGGCCCCGCTGACCTCAGGGAAGGAAGCCCAGGGCTCAGGGCAGCTGCTGTGCTCACTGCGGGTGGCACTCAGGTCCCCACTGGGACCCTTGCCCACGCTGACAGCAGGGCGGGGCGGGCCCCCGCGCCCTGACTCTGATGCCCCCGTTGCTCCTGCTCTAAGGCAGCTGGGCCGGGCTGTGCTCTCAGCAGCCCCCGCGCGGCCCGGGCCCGGCGGACGCTGAGCGGCCCGAGCGCTGAGGGGCTGGAGCCGGGGAGACTCTCAGCCGCGAGTCTGTCAGAACCACGCGCCAAACACGGTCTCTCCGCACGTGCTGGGCTCCCCTTTCCCCTCTCCTTGCTTCAAAACCCCGTGCACAGGGTCTGTTATTTCTCACTCCAGTGTTTGCTAAATTTAACAACACAAAAGCCCTTTTAGACGCGTTCGTATGTTTGAGAATGTCTGAAACTACAGTGATAAAGTACAAAAAAATATGTAATGACCAGCATGGAAATAAACTCATTTCTCATTTTATTAAACATTATTTTTAGTGTACAACCATGGTAAGTTCCTTAGGTTGTAATTTACATCCAATATTCATATCATTGTAGATTTTAAAAGAATGGCTTTTTTATATTTGGAAAGAAATTAGTTCAGTGATTCTGATTAACGGAATGTATTTTGAAATATAAATATCAGAAGCTGTTCAATCTCATTTTAAATATTGTGCAAATCTTTTCTCGAGTATGACAATGACAGATAATATCACATTTCCGAAAACTTACTAGGCTCTTGGTTCTTAGCTTGGAGCAAATGGCCCTGGGGAAACAGGCCCTAGGTCACAGATGCAGGACTCCTGTTGTCATTGTCATGCCCCCAGGAACTCTGAGTTCTATTTTTGAAAACGGGTACATGGCAATTCTGTTTACATTAGGAAATCACTAAGAAAGGGAGATATTTTTGATGAACCTATAAACATAGACAATGGTGAGAACATTAGGTGTGTTGGTTTATATGACAAAGGACAGAAGAAGCCAAGATGGGTCACGGAAGGGATGGCAAATGTTTCCCTCACTTGCCCCTGGCAGGGGGTTTGTTAGGTCCTGTGATACTGACAGTCAGCCTCCTCCTCAGGCCAGAGGTCAAAGGTGGTGAAAGAGGCCTTGTGCTCACAGCAGGAGCCATGTGGAGGCCTGACCCCTGCTGTCAGCCGCCTTTGTCCTAGGTCACAGGCAGGGTAGCTGCTCTGCCTGGGCGCTATTGTGACCCTTCTTATGGGAAAGACCAATGTGTTAGCAGGTTCAGGAGAAGGGGACCTGGGATCTGGGCTCATCAAGAGCTTCACAGAGGGAGTGGCACAGGCACAGATTGGGCGCTTCCTGTTCCTGATGCCCCACAGCCCACCCCATGCCCTGGATGGTGGGGGAGCCCCAATGGGGTGTGACAGGAGAGGACAGTCAGTGCCTGTGGGCTCAGAAAGTCCCACCCAGTGGAGCCCCTAGGTCCTGAGTGGTGTCAGCTGGAAGAAGGTCTCATCCATGGACCCATTTCACTGTCCTTCTTCCCTGGAGCAGGCTCAGCATTTCCCAGCCACCGTCAAGCCTGCTCACCCTATCCTGACCCCACAAAGATTTCTTGTCAGCAGACCTCAAATTTCCCTTTGACAACCCCTCTCTCCTGATTTAACTGAAGGCTCAGTCTCCAGCAGAGGTAAAGGCCAGCTCTGTGCCTGGAATTCCTCCCGGGCCCGAGTCTCCACCCAGGACCTCCCAGCTCAGCGCCTCATCAGGGTGACGCGCTTTTCAGCCAGCCCGGAGCACAGGGGCTTGGCAGGAAGGAGGAGGGCACTGCTCTGACCTCTGAAGAGCGGAGTCTCTGCTGTGGAGGGCGGGCCTCCTGCCGGGATGGTCCCGGGGCTCTGAAAAATGTTGTAAATGCTGTTTCCTTATTTCAAAAGAAACAGCATTCCCAGATGATCTGGTTTTATTATCCATGGAAAACAGGCTACATTGCAGTGACATAACGACCGTTCATTTTTGTATTGGTTCTGTTTTTCTGAGACTTCAGAAACATGGAATGAAAAATTGAAAGTAGACCCATTATAAACCAGAAGGTACTTCCAAGTATAGTTTGCACACAGAAGTTAGTTTAAAATGTTCATTCATTGGGAACCAAGACAAAAATTGAGTTTGAGGTTTTTGTCCCACTTCCCCGTCTGTGTGTGTCACTGTGAGGAGCACCATTGTACCAGATCGCACAGTAATAGTCAGCGTCGTCCTCAGGCTGCAGCCCAGAGATGAGCAGAAGCCCTGCATTGGCCGAGGTGTCTTTGGATCCAGAGAAGCGACTGGGGACCCCAGGTCCCAAACTTGTACTTGTGTAGTAATACAGGAGAAACCGGGGAGGGCTCCCTGGCTTCTGCTGGTACCAGTTTATGCCATAGCTGCCAACACTGATGCCACTGCTGAGGGTGCAGGTGAGTCTGGCTGTGGATCCAGGAGACACAGAGACGGAGGGCGGCTGAGTCAGCACTGCCTGGGACAGGGAACCTGCAGGAACAGACACTTGTCAGTGGTGGGCAGGGAACAGGGGACGTTTTTCAGATTGATCATGAAGGGGATAGACTTGGGAACTGAGGCCTGGTTGGACGCCTGTCCCTACCTGTGCAGTGGGAGAGGAGCACGAGGAGGAGAGGAGTCCAGGCCATGGTACCCACAGCCCTGAGCCCACAGTGGGGCTGGGCTCCCCAGGCCTCCTTTTCTTCCCCACCCTCTGCCACAGGAGGGGCTTCCATGCAAATGTGAGTCCCTCCCCTGAGTGCCAGCCCCTCCCTGCGCCCTGGGCCTGCAGCTCAGCTCACACCCCAGAGTGAGAAGGTTGGAGCTTCATTTCACCCCTTGGGGAGCCCTGGGAGGAAGCACCTGCTGAGACAACACATCAGTGAGCACAGGGCCCAGCCTCCAGGCCCAGGCCCCTAGGAGTGACTGTTCCTCCATGAGCAGCAGCACAGGGACCACAGGGCAGTCCCACAGCGCCGCCTGCTGGTCAGAGCACACACCTCCCCACCGCCCACAGCCCTGAGTGCCCAGCTGGATTTTGCAGCTGAGCAGGTGACTACACATCATGGGCTGGTTCCCAGATACTGTGATTCTGATACACTGTAGTGGTCGCTGTACTATCTCAGTCCCAGCAGGAGTCCCTTCTGTGGGAGGCGCAATAATATACATAAATGACAAATTAACTGGGTTTCCCCTACAGTGAAGATGTTACCAAAGTAAAAACACAGTGACCTTCCTGTCCAATGTCACAGATGAAGGGACCATTTATCTGGTTTTAGGGCTGGCAAGGACTGTCAGGGAATTTTCCAGGAATACATTCGAAGGCATGTTCAGAGGAGGACTATGAGATGCAGGTACAGTTTCCATGCAGATCTGATGTGATTAAGCGATTGGTGAAAACAATGGCTTTTGTAGCCTTCACATTTGACAGTGGAACGTGTAGCGTGGAAACTCCTTCTAGGAGTTGACCTTTTATCTTAGTGTGTGGAGTTTTTCATATCTGTGTCCTGTGTTTCTTGTTCAGATTTTCTTAGGTTTCCTAATATTTTTTTAGATTTTAAATAAAACTTTCTCTACCTGTATTTTCTCTCGCATTGTCCTATTTTGGTAGCAAGATAAATGTGAGACTGGGATGCGTTTGCCCATGTCCGGAAGGCCTGGGCAGTTGAATGCAGAACCCATCACTGTGTGTCCTCACTGTGCCCGAATCCAACTCTGCTTTAACTGTGCAAATGGTCCAACCGTCCCCACATTTCTAGACTCACTGGGCCACTTAGTAAATGGCTTGGACCAGGATCACTTCCTTTGGGCCCTCTCTCCTCAAGGGGCTCAAGGGATCTTTGTCATTCAGCTCAGGCAGGTTGCCTCCTGCTTTAAACCCTCAGGATTCCTCCCTGCTGTTTGCACAAAACCCCAAATCCTTGGCTCCTCTCAGGAGGCCTCATGGTCTGGCCCAGCCCTCTGCGCCCTCCCCATGCAGCACCTCCCCTTGTTCTCAGGCTCCAGCTTGGTTCCCTTTCCTGCTGTTTCAAAACCCCGACTCCTGTCCTTCATGGGGTCCCAGACACCCCCTGCTCTGTCCTTTGGGAGTAAATCTGATAAAACTTGAAATCCCACGGACGGTCGCATTTTGGCACCTCTGAGAGGCTCTTGGTAGCAGGGCATGCATGCAGCATCCCAGATGGAAACAGAGAGTTAGATATGACACTGCTGGAGCGACACAGCCCCAGAGACCAGCTCAGAGTGTCACCTGCTCCCTGTACACCACCTCAGCCACCATCAATAGGCCTCCCCCTGATTAACCTCCCACCCTCCGAACCCTCCTCCTGGTCCCTCACTGACTGAAAACATGCGCACACACCATGTCCCTCATCGGTGGGTTTCAGCATAAACACGCATTGAACGTCCCCAAAGTCCTGCAAGAGACAAGCATGTGCTTGAACTAGCCTGTCACACATGTATGCGTGTGCTCATGTCAGAATGGTCATCTACCTCGCTGTTGTGCCGACTGAAAGACTGGGAGAGGAACAAGGTTTGCTACGTTTGGAGCCATGAGGCCCATGGGTGACATGTCTGAGCGGAAGGAAGAGCAGAGCAGCGCCCACGGCCTCAGACAGTCAGTGGGAGAGAGCTGAGATGTGACTCAGAAATGTTCATTCCTGGTAAAATTTAGAGCAGACACTGGGGTGGTCGGTGGCCTTTATGGCCCCTCAGCATGTGTTCCTGGGACGCCTGTGCTGTTGCTCCTTGTGTGTGACTCTCCCCCCTTTCGAGGACACATCTCACTGCAAAGTGGTCCAGCTGGCAGCTGCCTCCACAGAAGCTTCTCCCTGAATCGAGGCTCAGAGCCCGAATCTCTGGGCCCAGGGTTTTTCTCTCAGTTCCTCGTCATCTGAGTCACTGTGAGTAGCTATAGCTGCTCCCACTGCCATGGCCTGTAGCACAGTAATAATCAGCGTCGTCCTCAGGCTGCAGCCCAGAGATGAGCAGAAGCCCTGCATTGGCCGAGGCGTCTTTGGATCCAGAGAAGCGGCTGGGGACCCCGGCGCCCTGGTGTTTATCTGAGTCTGAGTAGTAATACAGGAGAAACCGGGGAGGGCTCCCTGGCTTCTGCTGGTACCAGAATATGTAGTAGCCACCAACACTGAAGCCACTGCTGAGGGTGCAGGTGAGTCTGGCTGTGGATCCAGGAGATGCAGAGACGGAGGGCGGCTGAGTCAGCACAGGCTGGGACAGGGAACCTGCAAACACAGACACTTGTCAGTGTTGAGGCAGAGGCCCCTGTCAAGATTTCATTAGGCTCAACATAAAGGGAATGAAGCTGGGAACTGAGGCCTGGTCCCCGAGCCTGTCCCTACCTGTGCAGTGGGAGAGGAGCACGAGGAGGAGAGGAGTCCAGGCCATGGTGCCCACAGCCCTGAGCCCACAGTGGGGCTGGGCTCCCCAGGCCTCCTTTTCTTCCCCACCCTCTGCCACAGGAGGGGCTTCCATGCAAATGTGAGTCCCTCCCCTGAGTGCCAGCCCCTCCCTGCGCCCTGGGGCTGCAGCTCAGCTCACACCCCAGACTGGGGGTGGGTGGGTGGAGGTTGATTTCACCTCTTGGGGAGAGTCCTGGGAGGAAGCACCTGCTGAGACAACACAAAAATTTCCCTCAGAAGACTTTTCCAGGCCAGAGAAAACCTCTTTGAGTCCCCTTCAGGAAGTACTAGGCCCAGTCACCTTTGAGTGAAACGTCCTCCTGAGCAGCCATCCCAGGGCGTCTTATCGCGCCCCCTACTGGTGGCAGGGCGCACACTTCCCCGTGGCCCAAAGGCCTGAGAGCCCAGCTGGTTTCTGTGGTTCACCGGGCCACTCACTCTATTCACACACCTACGGTCTGATTTCCATATATCGTGATTCTGACACACTGTAGTGATTACTATCTCTCTCCCAGGTGTCCCCATCTGTGGGAGGTTCTAAAATGTACATAAATGACCAGTTGATTTGGTTTCCCTTTCAGTGAAAATGTTGCAAAGTAAATGCACAGGCCCTGTGAGTCTAGAGTGTGGGAACCACTGGACCATTTGCACAGTTAAAGCAGAGTTGGGTTCGGGCTCAGTGAGGATGTGACAGGTTCTGCCTCAACTGCCCAGACCTTCAGCACATCTGCAGGCACATCACAAACTCCCATTTAGCTTGTTATAAAACTAACAGTGAGTAACGAAATACAGGTAGGGCATTCATTGCTTTAAATATAACCAAGTTTTAGGACTCAACAGAAAATCTTGACACGAAATACATGACACAAATACGCAGGACACTACAAACTAAGAGTAAATGGTAAATCCTAAAATAAACGACTAGGACGGGGTAACCCAGCTCGCGGCGGGACGCTGTCGCTAAGGCACTCAGAGGAGCCTTTCTCGCTCAGCTAAGGCAGGCGGCCCCCGCTTATAGCCCCGCACGCGTCCTCTCTGCTGCTCCCGTGAACCCCCTTCCTCAGCTGCCCTCCGAGGCCGTCGTGGTCTGGTCCTGCCCCCTGTACACCCGCCTTGCAGCCCGGCCTCTTGTTCTCAGACCTCCGGCTTCTCCCACATCCTGTTACTTTAACACCCCACATTCTTGTCCCTTCCTGGTGTCCAAGCCAACTCCCCTGTCCCGCCCTCTGTCATCCTCCCTCATGGCTCCAGCCCTTTCAGACTGGCTCCTTTCACTTAGGAATAGGAGTGTTGCCGGGCTGGTGTGGCTCAGCGGTTGAGCGTCGACCTAGGATCCAGGCGATCGGGGTTCGATTCCCGGTCAGGGGCACAGGCCCCGGCTGCAGGGTCGATCCCCAGGCGGGGGCGTGCAGGAGGCAGCCGATCAATGATTCTCATCATTGGTGTTTCTCTCTCTCTCCCTCTCCTTTCGTCTCTCTGAAATCAATAAAGATATATTTTTTAAAAAGAAATAGGAGTGTAATGTCCCTCCGTTAATCGCTGAGTCACTTTCCACCGTGGAGATGTTCACTGTCGTTTTTCTCATTCACCTCTTGGAGGGCATATCTGGTGCTTTTAAGTTTTAACAGGCATACATAGGAAGCTATGAACAGTACATGCATATTCTCATGTGAACACGACTAACTGATTTAGGTAGATACCTATGAGTGTGGTTTCTGTAAGATATCACATAAGAGTTTGTTCAGCTTTGTAAGAAACTGCCAAACTCTTAAAAAGAGGTCATGCTATCTGTTCATGAAATTTATTATTTCCAAGCAGCATGAATGAGAGATCCTGCTGCCTCACATCCCGGGAGCATCTAATGTCATCCGTGTATTGAGTTTTAGCCATTGTAACGGAAGCCTAGTGGTAAGTCATTGTTTAAATCTGTAATGCCCCAATGACAGGCTACAGTGAGTATATTTTCACGTGTTGATCTGCATATGTACATTGTCCTTGGTAATGAATCTGTTAAATCTACTCAGTGGGGAGGCACTGCCAGTACCTGGAAATTCAGGAGCTCCACAAAGCTCTAAGATTGAGTGGCACAGAGCAACCCACCTTCTCTACAGCTTCAGAGCTCAGGGAACCATCAGTAAAGCCTAGGCTGGTACCAGGGGACACATAGGAGGCTGGCAAGAGAGCCACCTAGTCTTCTAATTTCCTTCTCATCTCTACCCAGCTATTTGGGGTTATTTTGCTTCTGGAAACAAGAGTAATTCTGTTTGCATCAGGAGACCCATATCTTCAAATGCAGACATTTTTATTGACCCTATGAAAACAGAGTTGAGAACCTGAAGCCCTCTGTGTAAATAGCACAAGTGACGGCAGAAGCCCAAACCTGAGCAGATGTTGGTCACAGGCAGTACCAGGGGAGTGATGGGTCAGGCAGGGAAGCGGAGGACCAATATTGTCAAACCTCCCGATGAAACCGCATCTCTTTGGGGTGTTGGGGTTGTGTACAGCTCCATAAGAGAGATAATCAGCCTCCTCCTCAGATTGCAGGCCACAGGTGGTCAGAGAGGTCCAGGTGATAAACCTAGATCCGGAGAATCGGGTTGAGGCCCCTGCAAGGCCTGTCCCTCTGCTGTCCTTAGTCACAAGCAAGGGGCACTGCGCAAGAGCCTCTGGCACCTCTGCCAGAGCACCGCCCAACGTGTCTGCTGCTCCCCGTACAAGAAAATGGGCTCATCAAGGGCTCTTCTGGAAAAATGACACAGGGCACACATTGGAAGTTCCTGCTCCTGACCTGCAGTTCCCTCTGCTCCTAGGAGAACCGCTCTTGAAGGCACCACCAGCACTAACAACCACAATAAATAGGCATTGACGAGCACACAGAACCTGACTTCTCCATTTATTTACTCACATCTTGGGGTTATTGTCAAATTCAGCTGCTAGGAAAGGGATGTTCCATATTCTTTTTAGAACTCTCTCTCTCTTTTATTAACGGCAAAGGCCCAGAGGGACAGCAGACTCACAGACACTCCTCTAGCACAGTGCTGTGTGAAAATGGCTCGGGGCTGGGTGTGGGTGCCGAGTGCTGTGGAGCAGAAGCCAGAGCAAATCATTCCCCCTTGAGGTTACAGTGACCTGGCAATGACCTGGTTCCTGGTGGGCTATGATTGCTGCATGGGGTAAACCAAGGGACGAAGAACAGAATGTGAAATCCCTGTGGCCACTGAAGAGATAAGGCCGGAGAGGAGGCATCTGGCGTCAGGAGCACAGGGGGGTCGCCCTGGAGAAGGGGTGTTGGTGTGATGTTGGGGCTCACTTTGCCTGTGCAGGTGTTTGATCCTGGAGATGTGGGAGTCCATGGGGATTTTACACACACCAGACAGCTTGTTTTGAGCCAGACATCTTCTGATAAACTGGAACCAGACCAGACAAGAAGAGTTCTGAGGGTCCGAAGGAAGAACATGGCAGTGAGATAGACAGGAAGACAGGCGGGTGGCACAGAAATGAAACCCCTGTGGTCACAGACTGAGGGTTCAGCTCCTCATAGGCAGCAAGGCTGTATCAAATGCTAACCCTCTTCAGGGTCCTTAGGAGGGATCCCCCTGCGTTCCCCAAATATCTCAGGAAAGCCTGGTGTGTGCCAGACGCCAGTGTGGCTGATCCCCTCCAATGCTATAGGTGAGAAGAAATAGAGGTCACCCAGGACACGGTAACCCCAGCACGTGAATGCCTTTTTACAGCTTACAATATTAATTCTTCCCATTTGTGTGGATTCTGGAAACTGAGACCCCAAAAGTTCTCACATCGCAACATCCCCCTTCCTGTTTTTTCTTCCCAGGCTTTAAGGTCCCTCAAATGTCCCAGCTTCATCAACATCCTGGCATGAGCCTTAGGTCACTCTAAGATGAAGAAGAGAGGTGGCTCTTACACAACCTGCCTCAGGTGTGAGGAAGCCTGACACTGGTGTCTCCTGTACACAAGGGTGTCACACCCACTCACACTTCACTCTGGAAAAGTCCCTTTTTCTCCACATTCCTGGAGCCACAAAGACCTGTGTCTTCTCAGCCTCGGGACGGGAATCACAGTCCCCAGAGACAGGCCACAATGAGCAGATGTAAAGAGGAAGTGACATAACTCTTGGTGCTGGTCCCTGGGAGAGAAGTGAGGGGTAAGCTGGACCCACTGGCCGACAGGAAGCACTCAGACCACCCAGATCTCTGAGTCAGACTTGGACCCTGGGCTGGACATGGGTGGGTTCAACCGCCTCCTCCCTCAGGCATCATCCCCAAAGGAGAGGTGCACAGACCTAGGCCCTGATTTATGCCTTGTGGGCCTGATCAGGGTGAGAAGCTATTAGAAAGAAATGAATGATCATTTTGACTAAAAAAATAATAAAGACATTTGCACATCCACAGGTACAAGGAAAAGAGTTGTTGACTGAAGAGGTGACAAGAGATGTTACCCTGAATTAGACTTGGCCCCAGGCAGAGGAAGGTTGACAGACCAGGGCCGGGAGAGCACAGTGAGGTTTTAGTCTCACTTCCCCGTGACTCTGGAGCACTGTGCAAGCTTTAGTGCTGCTATGCCATGCAACACAGTAATAGTCAGCGTCGTCCTCAGGCTGCAGCCCAGAGATGAGCAGAAGCCCTGCATTGGCCGAGGCATCTTTGGATCCAGAGAAGCGGCTGGGGACCCCGTCACCCTGGTGTTTATCTGAGTCTGACTTGAAACTCAGAAGATACCGAGGCCGGCTCCCTGGCTTCTGCTGGAGCCAGCGGATAATAGAGTCACCAAAATTGAAGTCACTGCTCAGAGTACAGGTGAGTCTGGCTGTTGCTCCAGGAGATGCAGAGACGGAGGGCGGCTGAGTCACCACAGGCTGGGACAGGGAACCTGCAAACAGATGGCACATGGGGCAAGGAACAAAGGAAAGTTTCTCAGGGCTTGAGCCAAAGTGGCTGACACAGGGTGGACGGCTGCCCCGTGTCTGTGAGGTCTGTCCCTACCTGTGACGTGAGAGAGGAGCACAAGGAGGAGAGGAGTCCAGGCCATGGTGCCCACAGCCCCTGAGCCCACAGTGGGGCTGGGCTCTCCAGGCCTCCTTTTCTTTCCAGCCTCTGCCACAGGAGGGGCTTCCATGCAAATGTGAGTCCCTCCCCTGAGTGCCAGCCCCTTTCTGGGCCCTATTGCTGGAGCTCAAATCACATCCCAGGCTGAGGAGACTGGATGTTGGCCTCACCCCTTGACAGAGCCCTGGGATGACCTGCTGAGACAACCCAAAGGACCCTCTCAGGGGACTCTGACACGCTAGGGCAGGCACAGCTGCGGAGTCTCCATCCATGAGCACAGGGCCCAGCCTGGAGGCCCTGGATTCTGAATGAATAGTCTCACTCAGTGGTTGTGTAGGGGTCACAGGCCAACCCAACAGTGCCCCCTCCTGGCCAAACACTTTAAAGTGTGAAATTCATAAAAATCAAGAGAGAACCTCTATTAAAAATGGAAAAGGGAGCCCACTGTATGGGAGAACATATTTGCCCATCAGACATCTGAAAAGGGGTTAATTTCCAAAATATATAAAGAACTCATACAACTTCACAAAAGGAGGACAAACAATCCAATTTAAATATGGGCCAAGGACCTAAATAGACACTTTTCCAAAGAGGACATACAGATGGCCAAGAGACACATGGAAAAATGCTCAAAGTCACTAATCATCAGAGAGATGCAAATTAAAATGACAATTAGGTTTCACCTCACACCTCTCAGAAAGGCTCCATCAACAAATCAACAAAGGACAAGTGCTGGTGAGGGTGTGGAGAAAGGGGACCCGGTGCACTGCTGGTGGGGAAGCAGACTGGTGCAGCCACTATGGAAAACAGTGTGGAGGTTCCTCAAAAATTAAAATGGAACTGCTAGTTGACCCAGTGACCCCACTTCTAGGAATGTAGCCTAAGAATCCGGAAATACCAATCAGAAAGAATATATGCACCCCTATGTTCATAGCAGCATTATTTACAATAGCTAAGATCTGCAAGCAGCCCAGGTGCCCTTCAGTAGATGAGTGGATAGAAAAGCTGTGGGGCATTCACACCAGGGAACACTATGCAGCTGTAAAAACGAAGGATCTCTTACCCTTTGAGACACCATGGAGGGACCTGGAGAGTATTATACTAAATGAAATAATCAAGTTGGAGAAGACAAGTACCACATGATCTTACTTATATATGGAATCTAATAAACAAAATAAAATGAGGAACAAAATCGATTCAAAGACATGGAAGCATGGGACAGACTGACAAATCGCAGAGAGAAGGGGGCAGAGGGTTGGAGGAGATTAACCAGAGAGCTTCTGTGCATATATGCATAACCCATGGGCACAGACCATAGTGCAGTAGGCCTGGAGGGGAAGGTGTCAATGGGAAAAAAAAAGGGACATCTGTAATTCTTTCCAAAATAAAGATACACTTTTTAAAAATAGATAAAATACATACTTACCATGGAAGACACAAAATTGGCTCCAGAAGAAATAAGGTAATTAAAAAGACCAATTTTAGTAGAATACTTTTTAAAAATGTAATGCAACTCCTCCACTGAATAGCATATGATACAGACATTTTCACAGGGAGCCTCTACCAAACCTTCTGAGATTAGAAGGGTCTATTTAGTTGCTTCATAGTTTTTACAATATTTAAAAGTAAGGAGAATGTCATAGTATTTGTTGTGATATTGATAAACACACCTTGTGCATAATTTATACCAAAAAGGCAATTGCAGACCAATAACATTAAATATTGCTACAAATATTTAAAATAAAATATTAAGGGATCGCACAGGACCAGGTAAATAATTTTATACACTATTATGAAGGGTCATTTATTCCAATGATACAAGTTTTGTTTCATATTAAGAAATGTTTTAATATAAAAAATATCAAATCAGCATTAAATATGATCATATTGTCTCTATTGATGGGGGGAAAGCCTTTCAGAAGGTTTAACACCAACTCCTAACAAGCCATAAAGACGCAAACCTATGCATTGCTAATATGGTAAGAAACACTCCCTCCCACATGCGTAACTTGGCACTAAATGCAGCATCTTAGTTAATGAAATGGGGAAAGGGGCATTTCCACAAAAATCAAGAACAGGCAAAGGTGACCTTCATCTCCAATATCATTCCCACCATTCTTCAAATATTAATAAGTTAAACAAGAGAAATCTCTGTTCAGGTCTCAGCTTTGAGGCGAACAGCCAAGTAGACGCTCTTAAAGATCCAAATGCATGGTATGGCCTAGACACTCTGGTGCTGGCGGAGTGATAGCAGGGATCCCCTGTGACTAGCATTGGTAACAATCAGTGCCAGAGGCGTGATGGGTGGAACCTGAGGGGCAGGGGGGAGGTCATGGCCCACCTGCCAGGAAGGAAGAGCATCTTGAAAGATCTGAGTTATCACCCCAGGTCTGATGTGACAATCTGCCTGTCACTCAGGCTGCATCACATTTTGGGAGCATCTGTCTCACAGCCAGAATAACCCACTTACAGAGGCTTCTGGTGCAGAAAGGGGTGACCTTCTGCCCAAGTGACCAACACACTGAGCCAGGGGGTTGTGAGTCTGGTGTCACAAGACCTGCTCCATATGGAACTGAGAAGTCAGATCCCATCAGACCCCAGGTGCTCCTTTTCTTACTATTTCAGGGACTCACTCTTTCAGGGACTGACGGTAGAAGACTCCAGGACATTCTAGAGGCATCTTGAAGCTTTGTCTCCTGAGGTCCCACAGTGAGAATTCTGACAACAATTCTTATTCTGGTTCTTATTTTCAGGACAGACTTTCCTAGCAGCCCTCTTCCTCTTTGAAAATGCGTCCTGGGTGCTCCTTGTCTGTCAGCTTCACCACGTATCAGATTTGGCTCAGTAGCCAGGTGCTGGGGTCACAGCTGTGTTCTCACCACAGGTCACTCAGTTAACTGTCCGCAGCGCCCCCTGCTGGCCCTCGTGTACTTAGCACCACGTCAGAAATTCAATGTCAGCATCCTGCCTGAGGGAGGGGCACACCCTACCTAATCATTGCCCTTTTCACCGCCCCTCACAAATGAAAGGGTGTCTCACTAGGGCCCCTCACTGGGCTGCACCCTCCTTACCACACTGACCTCTCCGTTCCACAGAGTGGCCTCCTGAGAAGGTGGCCTCCCTGGTGTGCCTTCAGTAGCTTCCATAGTGGAGGTAGGAGCGCAGAGAACTGAGCCCTCCAACAAATCTGTCCTGCTCTCAGCTCAGCAGAGGGACAAATGCTGTGAGCCCAGCAATGGTTTCATTATTTGGGAAGGTGACCTTCCTCTCAGTTGACCAGACAGAGGAAGCAGTCTGAGGGTTGGAGGGGACAGCAGGCAAAGGGGTTTGAAAAGGCAAGTTCCAGCTTCCCAGTGGCCTCCTGTTGACATTTTAGAAGTGAACTGATAGATTCAGAAACATTCAGGGAGATTCCACAGGATTCTGAGAAGCCTGAAGATTGTCCAGGAGACTGCACCACAAGTGTGGGGCCTGTCACACTGTGCTCAGACTTCTCTCCTGCAGTGACTGCCTATTGGCGATCCTGTTCAGGGGCGGTCCTAGAGTGTGAACAGTCAGGAAAAGCTCTTCTTTACCCCGTGTAGCCAGGCCAGGGGGTGCAAGCGAGGGCTGAGACAGGGCTGGGTTCTGATACAGACACGAGTTCAGTCTTCATACACTGGTCCCCTTTCATCCAGGTGAGCACCAGGATAGAGGTTAAACTTCTTTGTAACTGATGGGGCCTCTGGGACTCTGGAAACTAATGGATAACAAAGTCTTTACATTCTAACCCACAAATCTGTGGTTTCCTCATAATTTTGTCTCCCCATTACCAACTTTGAGGCTGAATTATAGTATTAGACTTATATTTTCCAGAATGGTGTTGGCCAGGTCAGCCCTGTTGCTTTCAGTAGAAACTAGA
Organism: Miniopterus natalensis; assembly: GCF_054644295.1. Lineage (NCBI taxonomy): Eukaryota > Metazoa > Chordata > Mammalia > Chiroptera > Miniopteridae > Miniopterus > Miniopterus natalensis. The sequence goes on from NC_142100.1 coordinate 14,734,210, forward strand.
GGGGTTTCCCTGAGTTCTGCTGATACTAGATTATCTTGTGCCCCCCAACACTGAAGTCACTTCTCAGGGTGCAGGTGAGTCTCCCAGAAGGTCCAAGCATGCAGAGAGGGAGGGTGGCTGAGTAAGGACAGGTTGGGACAGGGAATCTGCAAACATAGACATGAGTATACAGTTTTCATATATATATATATATAGCTTAAGATTACCAGGCAAACAAAGATACTCTTCTCAAGGACATCCTTTGGGGGCTCAGAGGAAGCTTCCCAGGAACCAAAGCAAAGGCCAGACCTCATTTTCAGTAACGTTGACTCTGTATCACCCCATGGATTGCAGTGCACATGGATTATCTCATGTAGAGTCGGGATGTGCCGGGGGGATAATTTCTTGCTCAGTGATTCATGGAGGAGCCACAGCTCTGTCATAGGAGGGGATGTGCGAGAACAGTAAGGGACTGAGCCTTGTGACAGATTCCACTTGTGATGGACTAAACTAACAGCATAAGGCTCTCAAATGCTGGAGACAAGGTGACAGAAACATCAATCCCTCGGCTGTTGTTGGACACAGATAATTAAAGAGATCATCAAACATGGAAAGTGGGTCTCAGGCCCCAGTATTTGGGCCTAAAACACACAGGAAGCAGCTGGCTTGTCAGAGCAATATGGTCGGCCCAGGGGAGCTGCATTTCAAGAGGACAGCAGGTTTTTGTCTCAGTTCCCCACAGGCCTGGAGCACTGTGCGAGCACTGAGATTGTCATCATAGGTCTGGCAGTAATAGTCGGCCTCGTCCTCAGGCTGCAGCCCACTGATGGTCAGCGTGGCCGAGTTGCCAGACTTGGAGCCAGAGAATCGGTCGGGGATCCCTGAGGGTCGTTTGCTATTATCATAGATGATGGTTTTGGGGGCCTTTCCTGGGAGCTGTTGGTACCAGTGCACATAATTATTCCCAATGTTGGAGCTGCTTCCAGCGCAGGAGATGGTGACCGTCTGGCCCAGGGCCCCAGACACTGAGGACGGCTGAGTCAGCACAGACTGGGCCCAGGATCCTGGAAGAGGGGGAGACACAGACATGGTGATTCTGGGTCTAGAGACAGAGAAGAAAGCAGCAGCATGAGTCTTCCCAGGGCCCCATCCCCTGTCCCCACATCCAGTCACCTGTGCAGTGAGCAAGGAGGGTGAGCAGGAGAGGGGACCAGGCCATGGTGCAGATCCTCGCTGAGTCCTGCCTCCAGTGGCCCCACCGCTGAAGCAGAGCTGCCCCCAAACCTCTCCTTCCCCTCTTCATACTCTGAGAGGAGGGTCCATTTATGCAAATGAGAATCTCCATCTATTTGATCTCTCTCAGAGCCCTGGGCCAGGTCCCTCTGCCAGAGGATGGCCCTGGGTGTTTGCAGGGGTGGGGCTGTTTGGGGCCCAGGTTTGGGGAAATCACAGCAGTGAGCTCTGAGCAGATGGTACTAGGCATTGTCATGGGGCAGGTCCCAACTCTGATCACCACTGATCTCTCAGAAACAAGGCCCGAGCGCCCCCTAGAGTCCAGGCCCAGACACACCATTGTGTGATATGGTCACCAGAAGCCATCAGGGACAACCTCTGCCTTCCCACCGTTCTGTCCACTGCCCCCTGCCTTAGGTCTGGGCCAGGTGTCCCCTGTTGTGCCCTCCCAATTACTCCAGGGCATTTTTATGCTCTACTCAGCGTCCTCAGGGTGAGTCTTTCCACACCTCCCTTCGCTGTTCAGTGGTCAGGACTGAGGTGGTGTTTCCTACACAAACTCTTACTCCAGTATCAGGTCCAGAGCAGTGACCAGCCCCAGGAGGCATGTCCCTTCTGTGCAGAATCCAGATCCTTTCCTCTCTGGTGACTAGCGGTTTCTTTCCCTGTGGATTCCTCAAGAGAACTGAGGAAAAAGGGCTCCTTCTCTCTAGAGATGGAGAGGTTGTGAAGAGAAAGCCCTCATGTGCATTTCTGAGCGATGCTGTGTAAAACTTTATTATCTGTCAATATTCCATCTGCAAGAAACCAAAGCTGTCCCCATACTGTGAGCAGCGATTTACTCCCAGGGATCTATTCTCAAACTCACAGTCAAAAGTTGGCATTTATCTGAGAGTGAAAAGGGAAAATATGCAGAAAGTCCTAAGCAAAAATTTGGTAAATTTTCAAATTGCTGTGATAAGGTTTTATTTTAAAAGTTTATATATTAGTCACCACTTACCCAACTTAAAATGCATGTATGTTATTCTATATAAAAGTCACCTCATTAAGGCTGATTTTAAAATTCAGTGATGATAAATATTGATGGAAATTGTCATTAGAATATCGGTCAAAAAAAATATATTGGTTGAAAAGCATTGGAAATGCAGTGCTTCTGTTCTTGGTTGAAAAGGTGTATATAAGTGTTTTCCTAAAATCGCTTCATATTTTAGTCGTGAGTTTAGGTTTGTATACTGTGATCTGGTCTTGCAGATTGGAAATCCCGCATTGGTGCCCAGTGAAACCCCATGAGGAGCTCCTTTCTATGAACTTCAGAGTCATCCCAGTAATAGCAAAACCAACCCCAGACAGAGCTTCCAGGGCAGAATGATGTTGGTTTCAGACTTGTCTCTGGGGTAGGCACAGCTGTAGTCCCTGGCACTTGTGTGCAGCATTTTCAGGATAGAGAAATTGTTCACTCAGCCACCCAATGACAGCCACCCAAGGCCACCTGGTTTCTCTCAGTGATCCCATGTCTGAATGTGAAAAAGTGCAAATACAAAAGGGAATATAGCCCTTATGTCACAAGCCCTCAGTTGGGAAAGAAAACTTTCCAGCAGAGGTTCAGCTTGACTGGCAGTATCACAAGCGGTGATTGACTGAGTGACCAATCAGATCTGAGAGGACAGGGAAGGTTGTGTCTCATGTCCCCATGGACTGTGAGCTCCATGTGAGCAGCACTGAGGCTGCTGTCCCAGGATAAATGTAATGATCAGTCGCATGTGCTGACTGGAGGCCAGAGGTGATCGGGAGGGCTAAGCGCAGACAGGGAGCAGAGGCCACCCGGGGACCCTGAGCACCCAACTCATCCCAGTGGAGCAGGCGTTCCGGGCATTTCCCGGGCACGTGGTACAAGGACCCGTTACACTCACTCACTGGTGTTTCCAGCTGAGGGAGATTCTGCCTCTTGTTGATTCTCATACTGAGGCGGGAAAAGAGAAGCCTGAAAACTCACTGTCCTGACCAATATGTACTCGGAGAGAACAGTGAGCTGTGCGTGTGTGTATATGTCAATATATAAAAATTTATATATATATATATATATTTTTTTAATTGATTTCACAGAGAGGAAAGGAGAGGGAGAGAGAGAGAGATAGAAACATCAATGATGAGAGAGTCATTGATCAGCTGCTTAGCCTGCAACCTGGGCATGTGCCCTTACCGGGAATCGAACCCCAACCGCCTGGATCCTAGGTCGACGCTCAACCTCTGAGCCATGCCCGGCTGGGCAAAAATTTATATATTTTTAAATAATTTTCTCTTAGATTCTGTTCTCTCAGAGAAAGGAGGAATGAAGACGGAGAGAGAGAGAGAGAGAGAGAGAGAGAGAGAGAGAGAGAGAGAGAGAGACCCACTGGCTCTGTTCCTGGGAGAACCTCAACTCATACACACCCTTTACCCCAAGTTTTTGCTCTATTCTGCTTTTTCTGGCTTTTTGCATGGTCCTGTTCTGTGGAACAATCTCTGATAAGGGTGAAGCAAAGGGAAGCCTGTGTTCTGTGTCCTACCAAGTCCTTGAGGGGTCACAGTCACAGGAAGCAAAGGATCAGGAATACAATACAATATTCCCACTGTGAGTATCTGCCCATTCTCAATACCCCATAGACCAGGCTACCAGCACCGTGTCTGTCACAGGGCTGATTCACCTCCTTTCCAGCACACTGTAGTTTTGTGAGAAGGGCCTTTGAATTTCCATCCAGGTTTCACAGATGCAGGTTCCAGTTATGAGCCTTGGGGATATAATCAGGAACCCTGGAGTCTGTTTTGAGCCACTGGGTCATAATTCTTATTCAGCAAGTTGCAGGTCACAGAGTCTTACATTGGAGTGAGATGAAGATCACAAATATGCCACCCCAGGTGCACATTGCAGGTGACAGCATAGGCTCAGCACCCAGTGGCACCCATCTCAGGTCCCCTGCACCCACACAGTGTCCCTCAGCCCCTAGGGCAGCATCTCCAGACTTGGTCTATGTCTCTTCTGACACTAAAGCTACAGCCTTTGTCTCACCTTGATCTGGTTCCTGTAAATTCACATCTGCTCCCTTCACCTGCCCTTCCCAGGTACAGGCAGGTCTCATGATACTAGAGAAGGATTATTCCAGGACCACTGTTTCATTTATGTCTTTTCTTACAGTTTCCATGTCTTTGCTGAAATGTTCTACCTCATTTCTTCATTGAAAATATATTTTACCTGAAGACCCTGCAGTTAGTTTTTCATTCAGTTAGTAGAAAACTGTTATCTTAACAATACTGAGTATTTTGAACCACAAACTAGGCTATATACTTAAGTTTAATTTTCCTGCCGTGTTTTGCACTTTTTACTGTATAAGATTTTCTTTTGTTTTTCCAGATTTATCCTTAAGAATTTTATATTTATGTTGTTACAAATAGTACTGTAACCAAACAAGTGGGTCCTGCTTCCTGCCACAACAGAAGCCAGACTCATGAGACAGGTGCTGTTGTAAAAGGAAAACTGTTTTTTCAGTTGCTGTGTGACTTGGGAGAAAGGTGGACTTCGATCTCAAAGACCACCTCCTCTTCCTTCTCAAGCCTATGGTACTTATCAGGATAGGGAAGAGAGGGCATTTTTTTCTATCCAATTATCTTGTTTTCAGTGTGCTCAGCTCTGGCTATTCATTTTTATGGCTTTTGGCTTGCTCAGTGTAAGAACTTTCTCCTGTACCATCTTGGCCAATGCAAGACACTCCTCAGCACTCCCTGACTGTCTAAAGTAGTGGTGAGGGGAGGACTGCAGGAGCTGTCATCAAAAAACCTGGAGATGCTAATAGCCCTCATCCCACCACCTGACACTGGACACGGCATCCAAGGAATTGGTTGGAGTCTGTGGGGCACCCCTGGATCACGATGCAGCCAAGTCCTCTGTGCAGCCCGGTGCAACCCACCTCTCCAAAGTGGCCAGCCAGTCCCATGCTCTGACTGATGGCTGCCCAAGGGAACAATACTGTTGTTATTTTTTAAGTTTTGATAGCTCACTGCTAGTATATAGAATATAATTTATTTTTGCATGTTGGTTTGTATCACAGAACTCAGATTTGAGCACTCATACCAGAATCATATCTTAGCCCTGAGCTGAGCTTGGCCAGAATCAATTTAATTTGACCTCATCAAATGTCTCCAATGGGAAATTTTTATCTCTGAACAAGGAAATTTGTCTGTGAAAAAATGAACAAAGCAAGAATATATGAGCTATAAGTTAATCTAAAAGTTGAAGAAAAAGATGTGACATTGTCAAAATTACTGGTCCTAAGAAAATCAAGTGCTGGATGAAGATCTGACAACACAAGTTACTGCTGAGCTAGACTTGGTCAGAGCCACCAGCTGGGGTGACAGTGGCAGGCCAAGAGAGCAGAGAGGAGGTTTTGGTCTCACTTCCTTGTGGGTCTGGACCACTGTGTGAGTGTTAGTGTTGCCGTCCCATGCAGCACAGTAATAGTCAGCGTCGTCCTCAGGCTGCAGCCCAGAGATGAGCAGAAGCCCTGCATTGGCCGAGGTGTCTTTGGATCCAGAGAAGCGGCTGGGGACCCCGTCGCCCTGGTGCTTATCTGAGTCTGACTTATACCACAGGAGAAACCGGGGAGGGCTCCCTGGCTTCTGCTGGTACCAGTATATGGTATAGCTGCCAACACTGAAGCCACTGCTGAGGGTGCAGGTGAGTGTGGCTGGGGATCCAGGAGATGCAGAGACGGAGGGCGGCTGAGTCAGCACAGGCTGGGACAGGGAACCTGCAGACACAGACACTTGTCAGTGATGGGCAGGGACCAGGGGATGTTTCTCAGGAGATTGAGGGTGAAGGGAATAAGCTTGGGAACTGAGGCCTGGTCCCCGAGGCCTGTCCCTACCTGTGCAGTGGGAGAGGAGCACGAGGAGGAGAGGAGTCCAGGCCATGGTGCCCACAGCCCTGAGCCCACAGTGGGGCTGGGCTCCCCAGGCCTCCTTTTCTTCCCCACCCTCTGCCACAGGAGGGGTTTCCAAGCAAATGTGAGTCCCTCCCCTGAGTGCCAGCCCCTCCCTGCGCCCTGGGGCTGCAGCTCAGCTCACAGCCCAGACCCAGGAGGAGGGAGGTTGGCTTCCCCCCTGGGAGAGCTCTGAGCATAAACACCTTCTGAAACCCCACAAAGGTTCCCTGCTCAGGGGGCTCTGCCAGGGCAGAGAGGACACAGCTGCTGCTTTCCATTCAGAGAACACAAAGCCTGACCATCAGGCACAGGCTCCTTGGAGTAAATAAATGGTCCTCACTGAGCAGCCTTGTATGGACCTCAGGGCAGTCCCACAGTGTCACCTGCTGGTCATATGTGTGCAAAATAAAAATAATAATAATGCTAAGATTTCTACCCTTTATTTAAAAATAAATGAAATGTATACTTGCCTTGGATGACACAAATTTGGCTACATCAAGAATTAAATAAATAATACACCAATTTTCTTATAGAAATAGAAAATGTGGACCTACTTCACAGAATGGCAAAAGATACAGGCTGTTTCTCGGAACCATCTAACAGGTCTTCAGAGATCAAGTGGTTCCGATTTCTTTTCATCCAAACTTTTCTAAAACATTTTAAAATATATAAAATGTCTTAGTTCTTTTTAAAGCAGTTATCACAATGACAAATGCTTCCAAAAAATGAGAGGAAACAAAAAATTACAGAATGATAATGCTAAATGTTGATGCAGATGTCCTAAATGAAATGTTAATAAAGAGGTTCCAATGTTGGAATAAGTTTATTTGCAATCACTGTGTCAATTAATCCAATGAACATGTTGGGTTTTATTTTAAGAAATAAGTAATATAATATTATAGTAATGATATATCAAAAGATAAGATAATATTGTCTCACTTGTTCATGAAAGAGCATTTAACCAAACTCAACACCAAAATCTTATAAAAGCCACATCAAACTAAACACACACACGCACAAGACTATCTCTCACACACATACGTAACTTCATCCTAAGGCCAGCATCTGAGAAATGGTATTGTGAAGGGCGATATGTCCACAAAGATTAGGAAGAGGCAAAGGTGACTTTCCCCTTTATTATTATTCAAAAGTGTTCTGCAAGTGTCAGACAATTCAATAAAGAAGCGAAATCAATAGTTAGGACTCAGCATTGATGGGAACAGACAGGTAAAAATTCTTACAGATCCAAATGCATGATATGGCCTTAAGCTCTCTGTGCTGGTGCAGAGTGACAGCAGAGATCTTCACTAACCAGCTACTAACTGTAACTGGTCTTGGTAGCAGTTAGTGACAATGGAGCAAAGGACAGAGCAAGAGGGGCAGAGAAAGGTCTTGGCCCACTTGCTCAAGGGTGAAGAGACACCGTGTAACCGCTGAGCCATCGCCCCAGGTCTGAAGTCACAACCTGCCTCCCATTCAGGCTGCATCCTAAGTAACAACAATCATCACATGTATGGGGCCTCTGTCTCAGAGTTAGAGCCACCCCCAACACAGTAACTTCCAGTGCAAAAGGGGGGACATTCTGCCCAAGTGAACAACACACTGAGACAGAGGGTTGTGAGTCTGGTTTCACAGCACCTGCTCCTTGTGGAACTGAGGAGAAGCCAGGTCCTATGTGACCTCAGGGGCTCCTTTGTGTAAAATGTGACAAAGGCTCTAGGCAAGCACTGAGAGAGAAAGGCTCCAGGTCATGATGGTGACACCTCAGAGCTCTGCCTCCTGGGGTTCCGTGGTGGGGATGCAGCCCACGAGCTGGGTCTTATCTTCTGGGCAGATTTTCCAGAAGCCTCTTCTTCCTTGGAAATGCATTCTGGCTCCTCATTGTCTACAAGCTCCAACCTGTCCCAGGTTTGGCCAAAGACCTGAATTTGAAACATTGTGGTGTGGGAACTAGAATGTGGTGGAATCGGTAGCTGAGGACATGAGGAAGCTGAACAGACACCGCGAACCTGCGAGAAGATCGACCCAGTCACAGTGCAGCCCAGGCTCAGCTCAGAGAAGCCTCAGTGAGCTCAGACACCTGTCCCCTGTCATCCACTTTGTGCCTTCCCACTTGGGACATACCTTTTCTTGCTTCGCTCAGGACGCCCACAGCTCCCCTTCCCATCAGAAGAACCCCATCCCCACCTGCCCTCCCTGACTTCTGATCCCTAAGACAGGGACCTTCATTTTGCTGACTGCTGGCTGCTGTTGGGTCGTCATAGTGGAAGCAGGTGGCAGTTCTGGATTCCACATGGGGTGGGATGTCTGAGGCTGCCACCATGGCATGTGAGGAAAGGAACTCTTCTCCGAGCTGCTCTTGCATAGCAGGCAGTGTTCTCACGTGGATTTTTCTGGAGCCATGAAGGAAACACAACACAGACTCCTCTGTTCCACCTGGGAACCAGGGAAACTGAGTCTCTCCCATTATTCCCCTTTATTCTTGGGCATGGGGTCAATTCATGAAAATATGTTCCTGCCATTCCCCGTGCCCAACCCTTGAATGACTTGGCTGGGTGCTGGTTCTAGTCTTGTGGAGAGGAAGAGATGATCTGGAGCTTTCCCATGGGCTGAGGGAGACCAGCATCTAGTTTATCAATGGGGTTAGAGCAGTGACAACTGGAAAAAGTCACATGTGGGTGAAGTTCATTGCTCCCAGTCCCATTAGAGCACCCTCAGCTTCTTACATAAGAGGGGAGGGTGGTGTGGAGGGAGGGGTTGGTATCAGTCTCACTCAGTTTTAACAAACCCACAGCACCTCCTGGTGGCCACAGGACCACAACCCCATATTTACACTGTGTAGCAGACGCTTGAAGGGTGCTAACCAGTTTCTGATAACTTTTCCTACATCTAGAGAGACAATATGGGGTGGGTGGAAAATTCAATCCCCAGGCACCTTCCCTTTGGAGTCACCATACCCTGGAGCAATCCCCAGTTGGCCTGCTTTATTCAGGCCTTGTTCCTGCCATATCTTGCAGGGACATCTGTCATCTCACTGTTGCTAGGTCATGGCTCTTACTCTCCAGCTGGGTTTCAAGATGCTCTGCTCACAAGTTCATAAGTTATCTCTCTGTTAAATATACACCAGGTCACCCTGGTTTTGAATTTTCATTAAGTCAAATATTTCCTACAGGATCCCTGATTAGCAATTATTAATCATAATTGACCACAAATGGGATCATTTTGGTGAATAAATCTCCTGTGCCGTTTAAGAGGCAAAATTCTCTCCAGTGTTGTCATCCCAGAGAGAGTCTGTGTACTGAGCAAGGAGCTGAGGCCACGTAGACTCGGCAAGGACCAGGATGTCCTATTAGCGAGAGTGCAGACATTCTCTGAGTGACAGCTCCATGGCAGTGCTGCAGGGTCTCAGTAGTAGGACATAAATGGCTGGAGTTGTCACCCCAATACAGGCTGACAGGTTTGCCTCACTTCCCCAGTGGCCTGGCACAGTGTGAGCAGTGACACGGTCACCCTATATCTGACAGTATGAGCAGCTATATTCTCAGGGAGAAGATCACAGTCCCACAAATAACCTGAGTTCCCTGGGACATCTCTGGTCCCAAAGAATCAGCTGGGGCACCAGAGCCCTGGCTGTTACTGGAGCCTGAGTAGACTCTCAGGAGATACCGGGAAGGGCCCCTGGTTTCTCGTGGTAAAGTGGTAACCAGGTGATAATTTTTGCCACCAACGTTGGGAAATCTACGTACTTTCTGTTCAAATTTGCTGTAAAGCAAAACCTTCAAATTAAAATAAAGTCTAATTAAAGAGGGGAAAAAATGGGAAAAAATTAAAGCTCTGTGGAAACCGTACCCTAAAGGGGAAAACAATCCAGAAGGGGACTTTGAGAGCTCTGTCAGGTGCAAGAAAAGAACGAAGAACCAGCTCACCATAAGAATGTGACAGTAAGTGAGGGAGAGAGTTCAAAATGGTATCTCTAACTTGCACAACAAGACTGTACTTGTTAATAACAAAATAAAACAACTTACTAACTTTTGAATAAAAACGCAGGAATACACAAAATAAGACTTTTAGAAAAAAATTTAATAAAAATTTAAGTGTTAACCTCTGTAGATAAAAAGACATATTGATCTAATAAGATAAAGTTGTTTCCATTACCAAAAAATTTTTAAAAGTCCAATTTTCTTAAAAAAAATAAAAATATTATTATAGAACTATTTCACAAACAGGCATAAGATATAGATAGTTTCACCAGGAACAGTGACAAATCTTCATGGTTCAGATGGCTTTAATTAGTTGGATTCATATATTTATATATATAATATTTTTCAAAAACTTTAAAAAAATTGGAAAATTTCCTACATCTTGTATAAAGCAGATATAATAGTACTAACTATACCTGACAAATAAAATACAGAAATAAGGAATTTACAGACCAATATTATGAAATATCAATGCAAATGTTCTAAATAAAATATTAACAAATATATTCTAATATTAGAATAATAAATTGATACACCATCACCATAGTGATTTATTCCATGTCTACAAGTTGGGCTCCATATTGATAAACCCTTTAATGTTATATATAATATTAATAGATCAACAGATAAAATCATGTTATCACAATGGGTTCTAAAATGTCTTTCACAAATGTAAAGCAAATTCTTATTTAAAATCACATTACATTAGAAGCGGATACTTTATAACATGGTAAAACACACTCTCTTCCACACACATGACTTAGTCCTACAGCCAGCACCTTAGGCACGGAAGGAGAACATTTCCACAAATATCAGGAACAGGCCAAAGTGACTTTACCTCCGTTATCATTCAACATTATTCTGCACATATAAGACAACTCAATTAAGCCAGAATAAATTAATGTTTAGATATTTGCATTGGTGGGAATGGACAAGTGGTCATTCCCAAAGCCCCAAATGTATGAGACAGCCTGAGATACTCCCATGCCAGCGCAGCAGGCACGGAAAAAATGAGACGAGGGCCCGGCCAGGCGTGGCTCAGCCGTTGAGCATCAACCTGGGATCCAGGCGACTGGGGTTCAATTCCCGGTCAGGGCACATGCCCGGGTTGTGGGCTCAATCAGTGACTCATCATTGATGTTTCTCTCTCTCTCTCTCCCTCTCCTTTCCTCTCTCTGAAATCAATAAAGATATATTAAAAAAACAACAACAACAACAAAAAAACGAGACGAGGAAACCTCTCTGAAAACTTTCAGAAATAGGCAAATGACCGATGACAGACATGCAGAATTTTCAGCAGAGTTCAGGTCTGAGATGACCGTATCTGGACCTTGCACCTCAGGCCCTGAGCTTCATTGCAAAGGGACTGTGTCCCCAGCAAATGGAGGGGTGGACTTTTTGTTACCTTTGAGACTTTGTCTAGGAATGACCTTCTGTGAGTGACTTTGAGGACAGAAGGCAGAAGAGGAGCCTTAATGCCTAGGCCTCGGTGCTGGGTAAACCTGGACCCATGGTGGTGGCAGCAGCAGCAGCAAAAATCACAGGCTGAGCCTGAGCAGGCAGCTTCTGGGGCCTGTCCCCTCCTGGTAGATGAGAGAGGGATCCGGTTTCAGTTCCCCCCAGGCCTGGGCCGCTGTGTAAGCCTTGAGGCTGTGGTCCCACGCTGAGCAGTGTAATCAACTCTGTCCTCAGTAGGAGCCTAGTGATGGCCAGGGAGGCCAAGTTTTCAGACCTGGAGCCAGAGAATCCATTAGGGACTCCTGAGGGTTGATGGCTATCATGAAATATCAGGAGCTTGGAAGCTGGTCCTGGGAGCTGCTGGTACCAGTGCACATGTTCCTACTCAATGTTGGAGCTGCTTCCAGTGCAGGAGACGGTGACCTTCTGGCCCAGGGCCCAGACACTGAGGGTGGCAGAGTCAGCACAGACTGGGCCCAGGATCCTGAAAGTGATAGACACACAGAGATGGTGATTCTTGGGTCTAGAGACAAGAGAACATAGGGCCCCACCTGTTTTCTTAGGGCCTTTCCCTGTTCCCACATCCAGTCACCTGTGCATGAGCAATGAAGGTGAGGAGAGGGGACCAGGCCATGGTGGAGATCCTCACTGAGTCCTGCCTCCAGTGGCCCCACAGCTGAAGCAGAGTTTCCTGAAATCTCTTCCTCCCCTCTTCATACCCTGAGAGGGGGACCCATTCATGCAAATACAATGCCACAGGTGTTTGATTCCTCCCTCGGCCCTGGGTTGGGCCCCTCTGCATGAGGATGGCCATTGGGTGGGTAGGGGTGGGGCTGTGCAGGGGCCCAGGGAGTAGGGAGGTCACAGGTGTGAGCCCTGTTGCCCAGGCGTAGACACCCTATTGTGTGTTTGGATGACCAGAGCCCATTAGAGAGAGCTCCTGCCCTGCTCTGCTCTGTCCATTGCCCCTTGCCGTGGGGCCAGTCTAGCTATCTTTTTTGTAGCTTCCCATCACCTTAGGGCATCTTTATGCTCCATTCAGTCTTCTCAGAGTGAGCTTCCAAGGTTCCCTGGGCTGTTTGCAGCAACCAACTTCTTGTTTCTTTATTAGGGGCATTTTACATGGAATAATGTCCTGGGGCCTTCCCGTTGAGAATGGCAAGCTTCTGCTCAGACCTGGGTCAAGATCACTTGACTCACAGAGACCTACCAGTGGGAAGGCCACGCAAAGGGCTGGCAGAGCACAAAACAAGGTGCGCACAGGCCGAGTCTGCTCTGGAATCAAGGGAAGTCCACTTTCTCTCATGCCTGTGCCCAGACCCCGGAGAGGGGTGAGATGACCTGAGATTCTGACACTGTCCTTTCTGCACGCAGCCTTCCAGGGCGCCCATTATGGACAGATCCAGGGCCAAGTGCCCCTCCTGGCCTGTGCGCTGGGCAGCCCTGCGATGGCGCCCAGCTCCCACCTCTCAGCCCCACACCTCTGTGTGACAGCTCCCCCTCGAGGCTGGATGGACTTGGTGAGTGGCTTCTAACAAACAGATTGGGACAGAATGCTGAGCTGTCATTCTGAGATGCAGTTAGGAAAAGGCGGACCTGCTGGTTCCCTCTCTTCTGTGTTCCTCATCTCTCTCTGGCTGTGTCCCTCTGTATGTAGGTCTTCGTCTTTTCGTATTTTTGTGTCTCTCTGTATCCCATTGTCTATCTTTTACTGTCTGTTTTTTTGTCTCTTTCTCTGCCTCTCTTTTTGTTTTTTCTCTGTAGTCCTGTCTTTCTGTCTCTGTCTCTGTCTCTCTCTGGTCCAATATTTTGGAGAAGCAAGATGAGACACAGTGAGCTGCCCTGGGAGGCCCCAGTGCAAAGAACCCACAGAGGGTTCCAGCCCACAGACCCTTAGTCCAAACTGAATCCTGCCAATAACTGGTGATTGATCACGAAGACAGGCCTTGCACAGGCAGAGCCTCGGGTTGGACCGAAGCACCAGCCTCCCAGGAGACCTGACGCAGAGTCTACCATCTGAGCCAGAATGGATCCCAGTCACGGAGACTATGAGAAGACTGTTGCTTGGTCTCGTAAGTGCTAAGCTAGGGCCTTGCTGCCACACAGCAGAGACAGCTAGCCTGGCCCTGCCCTCCCTCCCGAGCCTTCCCTCGCCCATCCCCAGCTCTCTCCAGAGAGCTGGCTGAGTTCACTGGCTCAGTTCTCTTCTGCCTGAGTCTCTGCAACCTTGAGCCTCCCCTGGCACACTGTTCCCAGACGCGTGCAGGGATTGCTCCCCTGACCCTCTGCTCGCAGCATGAGTTTCAACATGGGAGTCCCGCGGATCCCATCTCCCACCTGCCCTCCCTCCGCCACGTCCTTCATTCCCTACAGCGTTTGCTCTTCTCTCCCAAGTGGATTTGCTGTCGTGCTTCTGTCCACCTGCCTTTTGGGCTGTGAGCTCCTAGAGGGCAGGGACCAGGTGGGTCCTGCCAGCACCACCCGCAGGCCTAGCACAGCCCCTGCTCGGGGTCAATTGTGGATGCGCAGTAGCTGAATCAACGATGAGAGGGTCTCAGAGCCACTCCTGCCATTGAGCATCTCACGTTGCGGAGATGGGGTCTAATAATAAATGTGCGTGCTGGTTGGAGGCGGGGGATGCCCAGAATGAGCCCTGCCTGTCCCTTCCCTGCTCCAATTGCTCCACTGAGCACAGATGACCCCCTAGGAAGAAGATGTTAGAAAGACCCCAATGTGAAGTTGGCATCAGTGGGGAAGCCTTGAGAAGACATGGCTTGTTTAGGGCCACATCACTGGTGAGGGGGAGCCGGGTGTCACCCCAGCTCTGTGTCCTCAAAGCTGGGGCCCTGGTTGCACCCGGACTTCCTCAGGGCTGGGGTGGGTGTGTCAATGTAACTGTATGGACAGTGATGGTGTAACTGGGTATGGCGTGGGGTGCAGGGTGAGCAGTCAGCCGTCCAGATGGGCCCTTGGGGAGCTCTTGTCTGAGGGGGAAGGCCAACTAGGGGACCCCAGGTGGTGACCTCACTTCCTGGTGATGTAGCTCAACAGAACTTGGAACCCCGGTAACCAGGCAGCCACATTCTAGAGAAGCCCCTACCCAGCTCACTTGGCTGGAGACACCAGACAGAGCAACATGTTTACTTGTGTCTCCATTTGCGAGGCCATGGCCCCAGGGAGTCCCATAACAGCCTCCTCAGATGCTGCAGACGTTGGCTCAGGTCTCACCCTAGACACCTGGGCCTTTTTCTCAGAGGGCCACAGATGTAACACAGGGAGGCCCCAGGTGATCGAGTTCAGGCCTGGTCACCCGTCATCCCACCAGAGCAGCCCTATGTAACCTCCTTGTGTATGTGTGGAAGGGAGTGGTTCACAAGGGGAGGGCCTGACCTGAGCGAGAGCAGGCTGAGGAGGGGTCAGAAGTCTGACATATTCAAACCTCAGGTCAAGACTGGCTGGGTGGATGTGATGCGTGGGGTGGTGCCCCCTGCCTGAGGTTTTTCCTGAGCTCTGGAGATGAATCTCATTTCCCCTGGGTGCAGGTCAGTACAGAGACAGAGCTGGGCCTGAAATCCGAAGGCCAAATGGGCAGAAGCATCACCGAGGGCCTGGAGGGCTCTGATGCCTCAGATGGGCTAATGGTCACTCTCACTGCAATGCTTCACTCAGGAAATCAGCGGGGAGATGGTCCATGGGGACACTCCCTCCGTCTCCCTGAGTGAGGGGCAGGCACACCAGGCCACCAGTAAGGGTCAGTGCAGGCTCGAGGTGGGTGTGACTCCTTCGGAGTCTCCAGACACAGGGTCGAGGTTTGGGCAGGAATATAGGATGCTTCCCAGGGCTGCATCCAGATTCTACACCCAGGTCAGCACATGCAGCCCTGACATGCAGCACCGTGTCCAGGTCCTCCAGACCTGTCTTGAAAACCTGGAGCCCACAGAGGCAGAAACGGGCAGTGAGAAAGTGGGGGTGGGATGGGGATGGCGTGTGAGCCTATGGATATGGGTACTCCCTGTCCCTACAGGGAGGTCCCTTGAAGGAGCAAAGTCTTGCCTCAGGCCACCCATCCAGGGGACTGCAGGCGGCGAAGGTGTCCTGTGGTGGGTCCTAGGCTGGGGCTTCTATGGAAGGCTCTGGCTGTGCTCTGTCTTTGGGGGGCACATGGAAAGCAGGCACTTGGGTGAACTTTTCTCCTCTTCCAAGTTCAAAGGAGGAGGGACTGCCAGGAGCAAGAGCAGGCTGAGGAGGGGTCAGAAGCCTGTGGGTCAGTCATGTGCGCAGCTGGGTGGATGGCTGTGGAGTGTGGGGCAGCCTCTGCCTGAGGTTTATCCTGATCCCTGGAGATGAATCGTATTTCCCCAGGACAAGGACTCTGTAGACACAGGGCTGGGCCTAATCTAAGAGCAGAAGCTCAAATTGTCAGAAGCAGCAGCAACAAAGAACTGGCGGGACTCTGACGCCTCCACGTGGGCTGCTGGTCACTGTCATTGCAGAGCTGCACCCAAAAGGTCAGGAGGAGGTCAAATGGGACAACCACTCCATCTCCCCAAGTAAGGGGACAGTGCGCCATCCACCAAGAAAGGCCAGTGCAGGCTCGGGGTGAGTGTGGCCACTGAGGGATCTCCAGAAACAGGGCCCAGGGATGGCTGGTGAAGGCCCCTGCCCAGACACCTGCCCAGGCTGCTCCCCAGGGTCCCATCCAGACCCTGCATGCATTCAGCATAGTCACCCCGATTTGGAGAACCATGTCAGGCTCTCCTGGTCTTGGGTTGAGGACCTGGAGTCCTTGGAGGCAGAGGCCTTCAGGGAGGAAGAAATCGGGGTGATGCATGTGAACCTATGGGAGGAGCTGAGGCTGGACACACAGGGAGAAACCCTGGGTGCTACTGACTTGAAGCCAAGAGCAAAATCTGGCCTCAGACCACCCATCTGGTGGGCTGCAGGCAGTGAAGAGGTCCTATGGTGGGTCCTGGGCTGTGGCTTCTATGGAAGGCTCTGGCTGTACTCTGTCTTTGGGGGGGCACATGAAAAGGCAGGCAGGCATGTGGGTGAACTTTTCTCCTCTCTCAGCTCCAGCTCCAGTACCAGCCCAGGAAGAATAGCCAGCTCCAGCTTCCACACCAGTACATCCTGAGGAGCCAGCTGCAGGTGCAGAGACCAGCGCAGAAGTAAAGGCCGCTCCAGAAACGGAGGCAAGTCCACCTCCAGCAGCCGCTCCAGAGCCGCAGGGAACACAACATCCACTTCATCGCAGCGCTGCAGCCTGGGCCAGCGTGTGGAGCATCTTCTGCAAGGGACCTGCAGCTGCCACAGGACCCACCACCCTGCTCAGAAGCCCACCACCTGCACCTGTACTGGCTCCTGCAGGAGACCAGGAGCTGGCACATTACCCTGTGCTCTGGAAAGAAGAGCTGCTTTTAGAACCTTCCTCCATGCCAGCTGTCAGCGTCCTGTGAGTCTCATTAACACGGGCAATGGTTTCATTGTATAAAATCAATTTCTGGTCACCTTGGGTCTCTAGGTGCATCGACCTTTCCCCCATAAATCTCATAGTAAAAAGGCAATAAGCAGGTGAGTAACTATTAGAAATTATTTTCCCTGCCCGAGTGGGCAATGCCAATTTTATTTTACTAGGGTAACAAACGCATCCTTTACTAGAGTAGCAAATGCATCTCAATGAACAAACACTCCATCTCGATTTCAGTCATGATCAGTCACCATTCCTGATTCCATCTGAAGTGTGTAAATGTACAGTGCACACTCGTGTGAGGTCTATATTGGTTAGGAAATATGTTTATATGTGGTACGGTGCTGAAGAACACAGGGTTTGGGTTAGGCTGCCAGGATCCAATTCTGGCTCTCTGCTTTAATAGTATCGTGATGACTGTCTATAAAATGAGAATGAAATATGTACCCACTTTATGGATTTGTTTTAAGGTTTAATCACATAAAATAAGTGAAATGCTTTGAAGGCCCAGCACACTTAGTAAGGATTCAAAATCAGCTAGTTATTATTGCAATATATGCAAGTTACAGTAATTATTGTGAACCATGTGCATTTAATTTGTAATTGTTCTTGGGCGGTTGCCTATTGTTATGATTTTTAGCAGTGGAACATGTGTGATGAGGGTAATATCTGTTCTTTTCTCGTGCTATTATTAAAGGGATAATAAATAGGGACTGAGATTCGTCTTCCTCCATTTACAGTCCATTTTGGTCCTTCTGTGATACTGTTTTACTTCAGTAGAATTATCTTGAGCAGGAAAGAGAAGGTACAGGTTTCCACTCCCTCCGACTTCTCAGAAAAACTAAATGCTTTAACACTTTTTCAGAATGTAACAGTAACAATCGCCAAACCTCAGCCATGTATATTGCGTAACATAAGTAATAGTCTGTTTATTCCACAAAAATAAAGAGCATATTTAGGAATCTAGACATAAAAACAAAATTCATGGAGCAGCATGGCCTGGGTCAGGACCCATGGGAGTGTCCTGGGCCTGGAAATCAGCAGTGAGTGATAGGTTAGGCCCAGGGAGAGCAGCAGCTCTCTCAGACAAACAGGTATTGGAAATTCAGATGGCTTTTTAAATGCTGAGCTTAAGATTAGGCACTTATGTTTGTTCTTAATCAAGAAGCAGCAAGAGTTATCATTACGACTTTTCATGTTTTCTAAACTTTCTGATTTTTTTCCTTGTTTCTTTAGCAGGGGGTCTTCTGGAGATGAATCATTGGGCTCTAGGTCCTCTGCTTGCAGCGTTGGCCTCAAGGGACAACAGAACCTGGACCAGCCTGGACACCGCCCTAAGCTCTGACACCGGAACCGTGGTGAGTCCCAGGCTCGGGGGGCCTGAGGGTGGGAGGCCCAGGCACGGAGCAGGTCAAGGCTGTGTCTCTGGCCCTTAGAGGTGACACAGGTGGGCGTGCACACTCCCCATGCCATGCCATAGGCGCCCTCGCTGATGTAGGAGAGGTTGGTGTAGCAAGGCCCCATCTTCAACACTTGACCACGGACCCTCTCCAGGCCGCATCCATCACCATCGCCATCACCTGCATTTGCATCCAAGACCTGGCAAATTACCCAGCTCCCCTGTGAGCAGGACCATCGCCTGCACCCTCATTGCTTATCGCCCCTGATAACTGAGCTGGTTCTAGAAACTTCCACAGTTATGGAGCCTCTTCCCTTCTTCCACCTGCTCCCCCATGACCAGGACTCCTTTTACCTTCCCTTTGTGAGCTTTTGCTTTGGTGTTATATTTTCTTACATGTTGTAGGTTTTTCTTTATTGTCAATTACATATAAAACGTTTATTTAAATTATACAAGTCATGAGCATTATGCACATTTACGAGGTTGTGCAAACTTCACCAAAATATATTTGGAGACTATTTCACTCCCCAAATGAAAACCTTTTACCCAAACCCTCACTCACTATTCTTCCCTTCCCCAGCCTCTGGCAACCTTTAATCATCTTTCTCTCCGTGTTCCTTTACCTATTCTGGATGTTTCTTATAAGTGGAATCTTACCACTGTGGCCTTTTCGTGGCTGCTTACATATTTCAAGAGGGGACTCATTCATTTCTTTTCTGTTTTTATTTGTACTAGCATTTTTGTTATTTGAAAGAGAAATTCCAGATGAATTAAAGATTAAAGAAAGAAGCCCTTCTGTGTGGGATGCATCTAATCCCAAGGTAGAGACCACTGTGATGGTGTGACGCCAGAGCCACAAGCCAGACCAGAAAAGGCTGACCCTCCCTATGCCCCAAAAAAACAAGAAAAATGCAGAAAGCTGAGATGAAAAACCACAAATTGGAAAGCATGCCTTACAACCCAAGGCCAGAGAAAGTTTAACATCCCTGCGATGCAGAAAACTCTCAAAAGCCAATGTTTTTAAAAGTACAAGGAGAAAACAATGCACTTCAATGATGAGAGGCACTGCACACACTAGTACATGTGAGAGGTGCAGGGGCTCCCCAATGGGGACACATGCACTGTAGACACTGGAGAGTGCATTGTCACAATCAGACTGGCAGGCTTCAAGTGAGGAGGTGACCAGCCCTGGGGACAAAGTGAGGAAGCAGAGACCCCAGCAGATCTTCTGGAGAGAAGGCCCGTCCTCTGGGAAAACAGGGTACAGAACCCTTCAAAATCCCACAGGTGCTCATCTCCTGGCAGCACGCATCCTACAAGGTTACCCCACAGAAATACCTGCGCAGTTGTTCAAAGATGTATTTTCAAGACTATCCATCAGAGCACCAGTGAAATAGGCACAAATTGTAAAAAACACTAAGGTCTGTAGAGGGGTGTTGCTACCCATCCATCCTGGACCATGAGGAGGGGCGAAGCTGAGCAGCTGTTAGAGGGGGTGCAGGGGTCTCTAGGTGCCAACAGATAAAAAACCTCAGGCATTTACTTAGATGAGACACCTGGGCCAACCCTGTGCATCCAGGGTCCCACCTGTTAGAATATATATAGGTGCTTCTAACACATGTGTAAATGAGTCTGCATATGACAGGAAAAGACAGAATGAGAGGTGGAACCTGAGAAAGACCCACCAAACTACTCCTGATGGTCACCTCTGGGGGTGGGACTTGCAAATCTCTTCTCTTTCAGGTGGTGGTTAAATTTTTTATAAGGTTCATTACTTTTATGATACCCAAAAGATGAAAATATGTTAATATCCATTTATTACTCATCTATGGAGTCCAGTACATTATTTAGCTTTTATTTTTAAAGTTGTTGATTACAAAGACAAGCGAATTTACTAGGCTAAAATAGTGAATTCTAAAAGAAATAAAAATGAAGTAAACAGAAAAGGCCTTTCCCTCAGGAGGAGCACCCTCACAGGTGGTTTCCAGCAAATCGGGGGGGGGGGGGGGGGGAACAGATGCCGAGCAGGGGTTGAGTCGAGCGCCAAAGACCACAAAAGCAAGTGTCCTGCTGGTTAACAAGAGTCCAAGTAGAACCAATGGGTGAGATTTACCAAGAACAGTCAGAATATATTAGCAGTGGCTTTGAAAAATTAATGCTCTGCCAAGCAACAGTGTGTACCCAACCTATGTACCTTCCTGCTCCTGTCCTTTGTCATTTGTCTTCCACCCAGTAGAGCAGAGGCTCAGTCCATACTAGTTAACTAAGCACCTCTGTGCCCTCCAGGGCCTTGTTCACATCTACCGAAGCGCTCTAAGTAATTCATTTCACCCTCTCTCGATGAACTTTTCACATCGGAAAAGCAAAGGCCAAGGGTCAGAATTCTCCAAAACCAACCACTATTTCCAACAGAGTCATTCCATAAGCAGCTCAACAGAAAGTACCATGGAAATCCAATCATCTGAGCCTGGTTGTTTTTTTTAACTGGTTAAGAGTTGAAAAAGGGCATTTCCACCCCAATGCGCAGGTGCAAGTGGGAGGCAGGGGTTAGGGGGACAGATGCTGGGGAGGGCCATTGCTGGCAAGGCCTATTGTTCCCAGATTTGGCGACAACACGTGGACTGTTTTATTAAGGAGAATGGTGGTTTCTGCTGTGAACACCATCCTACATGTGAGTTGTTGCACAAGGACACCCCCACACACTCTCCACACTCCTGCTGGGCCCCCTGCATGTTGCCATCTAAGCAGGTGACAAGTTCAGCACAGCAGCGGTGGCCTCACCTCTGTCCTGCTCCCCCTGCCCTGCCTGCAGCCTGCTCTCTGGTTCAAGACCAAAGGCGCCATCAAGAAGCATTGCGGGGACTGTTCCCAAGTGAAGAGGCATGAGTGGTGGTTGACCTACTACAAAAGGAACCCAAAGCACAAGCAGAGACACATACCTCCTTTGGATGTAAACTAACATGCAAGAAAGATTTCACCATTTCCTTGGGAAATGGTGTTGTTATCTCATCAAAGAAAAATAAAATGTAAAAGTTCTGTTTTCTTTAAAAATAAAAGAGCTTTTAAAAAAATTTGTAAAAGTACATAGCTTTTTTCCTGCCCCTCACAGTGTTTTCTAGTCACAGATGCCTCAGCATTAGGGATATTGGTATGAGTTCTGGAGTCACACTCGCTGAATTAAAAAAAAAAAAATTCACTTTCATCAATATAGCCACTCCAATTCTGAGTCCTGAAATAGGCAAGGGGGTGTGCTTAAAAAAAATGGTCTTATATGTGGATGGTTTATGGTGAGTGAGTCTCTAGAGAAGTGCTATGAATCCAGAAGGAAGAGCTTGGTGACCTGGTATGTTTTTCTTCTCCAAGATAACAGGTAATACAATCTCCATTCATAGTGCTTCGAGAGACACTTTTAGCGTGAAAAGCTAATTCTGGGCTTTCCAAGAGAAGGACTGTGTGCCTTTCAAGTGCTAATACCTGCCCTCGAGGAACTCCCTGCTAAAGAACTCTTACCTGAGCCATCTCTTGTAATGCAGATTTCTGGGAGGAGCCATCTGAGTCAGCAGCTTAACTTAGTTCACCTGCGATTTGCTAAGTCAGTGAGTTTTGCTGTATATACTACCTGTCTCCGTGGAAATATGTCTCTTAAAGTGTAAGTGTGTTTGCCGGTAAAGAAGCCTATGTTTCTAGAAGTCATGGAATGTGTCTGCCAATCTAGGGAATGCTAATTGCTTATTTTTAGCTTTTTCTCCCCACCTGATCCCTCCAGAATTTGGCTGTTCTTCATGAGTGAATCGTGGCAATACAGTTCTTTGCATAAATTCAATAAGACCAGGTTAAACCCTGTGGTCTTATTAACCAAGACTTTGACTGGAATGCCATGTCTGAGAGTGACATGTCTGAACTCTGGATGTCACCAGAAAGCCTGAAGGAATTGAGATCAACTTCCAAAGGCAATCGAAGCCGCTGCAAACATGTCCTGATACCTTGCTTGGTAACATGGTTTATGGTAGGTGGTCTTTCCAGGTAAGGAATGAAAGTTGCTTTCCTGAAAAGAGGCAAGGAAGGAACCTCAAGATATTTTTGGGAGCCTCAAGGACTTAGGAAATTTATCCAACCCTACAGGTACTGCAGGCAAAGCCTGATGGCAACTGTGGCTTTGCTTCTCTGCCCTGAGGGGCTGACTAAAAGCTCAATCTAAAAATCCCTATTAAAACTTGAGCAAAGCAGATTTGAAAAAGCCTATCCCCTCTGACAGCTCAAGAAGGTGCAGACCTTCATCCGTTTACCCTTTGTAAGACTACAGAAGGCTCACGCTCTCAAGGGGGAGCCTGTACCCTCATAACTATCCAGTTATTAATATTAATAATAGGAAAGGAGCAAAGGGGAGGCCAGGCGTTGAAAGCACGCTCACCCGGGCAGCTTGGCCAGGAAGCTGCAACTTTATACCACCCGGGGACCTGCAGTCCCTTCTCCGCCACGCACTGGGGGGAAGGGCCAGCAAAGGGGGAGGGGGCCACATGTGCAGTGAAGTTGGGGTGACGGAGGAAAGGTGCCTCCTACCAGCCTAACCTGGGAACGGAGATCATTGGCTGGGAGGGTGGGCCCCAGCCAGGCCTGCAGACAGTTGGGGTGCGTAATCCCCAGACGAAGGGATCCTCGCTCTTCCCCTCGGTTCCCTCCTGCGTCCTGCCCTCGCCCCTGCGCCCTCCACAGCCGCGGGGACCCCACACTCCGGGGCCCCTGGCTGGGAACACGAGCCAACCCGCCATGTGCCCGACTGGGCGGCGCAAACATGGGGTGCAGGCTCGGGCGGTGGCTTTGAGTCTAGCTCTGCTGAAGACAAAATGGGGCTTTTGCCATGGCGGGGTGGAGGGAGATGGGACCTTGGAAACTCAGGGGCTTAATTCCACAGAAATAAAGCTTTCCACGGTATCTCATCCTCCTGGGGGGCCTCAGGAAATTCTTATTCTCATGGTACCCCAAGACCTGCACTGCTGGGGACACAGAGAGCACCCCACTGGTAACAGTGGCAGCCAGCACAGGGCCACAGGTGTTCAGAGGAAGGGCTGAGCCTTCTCACTAATACACTTAGTCAGGATGAGTCGATTTTACAGGGACCGTTTTGGAGAGTGTTAGTAATGAAGAAATCTGTCCTGGGCACCAACGTTCCAGGAAAGTCCAGCGGGGTAGGAGTCTCAGGAACATTCAAAATACACTGGCAGCGTGTTTAAAAAAATGTTTGTCCTTCCAAGCAACTCAGTGCACCCAACCTATGTTTAAATGAATGTGCTGTGAAATTTTCAGTAATTTGTACCTGATGAATAATTGTAGGTTTTTCGATTTTCAATACGTAAGAGAACATTATCAACGTCTCTCTGTTTTCCTTCCTGCTCCTCTCCTGTCATCGCTCCTTTACCCGTAGGATGGCCCAGCAGGCCAGTCTTCACTTATTGACTAACCACCTCCTTACCCTCTAGCGCCTTGTCCCACCAAGAAGAGCTCCCAAGGTACTGACATTTATTGTGTCCCCCTAACTTCATCAGAAACCCTGCTGATGGCACCTTCTGAAGTCAAAAAGTCTGGGGTTCAGATGAGTTTACCGTTATTGAAGTTATAGAGAAAGTGGCTCTAATAGTATTTTTCTTTTTCAGTCAAATTCAGATATAAAAACCTGATAATGTACAATTAGCAAGATAGTCGCAGTGCCCCTGATTTGTTAGGCTGAGGCTGGCATGTCTTTCACCACTTGACATCTGATTGGGGAGAACATTTTCAAGTGATAATCTGTTATGAACCGGATAGTGAGTTCTTTTTCTCAAAACCAGTTTCCCACCTTGGATTACGTGTTTTATAATTGGAATCCCAATGAACTGGAGGGATACTTGCTCCAAAAAAACCTCCTGCCTTTTTACAGGGGTCATCTCGACTTGCTTCCGTGCTCTTTGACCTTTGATGCAAACCCTGTTCCACTTTTTTAAATCTCATCGAGAAACAAATATCCTGTGTATAAAATCACACGGCTTGATCTTACGCTCAGTGTTTTCTAACACTGCAACTGTCTCCAGCATCGGGGATATTGGTATATATCCTGAAATCAGTCACTGACAGAATTTAGAAAGCAGTTGGCTGCTGTCTCTATCAGCCGCCCTCATTCTGGGTACTGAAATTGAAAGGGGCATGGGGGTGTGGAGAGAGAAAATGTTCCCCAGTGTTTAGACCTATGGCCAACCAGTCTCCAGGAAGGTCCTATGAGTCCAGAGGGAAGAGCAGGGTGATCTGGTGCCAGCCTTCATGGTCTCCTGGTGCCTGGAAAAGGGGTGAGGGAGCCCTTCTCCCTAATAGCTTTCCTCCAAATGTCTCTGCTTTTATGGAGTCGATTTTGGAGCGTGTTAGTGATAAAATCTGTCCTGCTGTGTAAATAAGTTTCTAGGAAAGTCCAATGAGGAATGGTTCCCAGGAGCAGCCAGAATATACTTACGGTGGGTCTGAAAAAATTACATCCTGCCAAATAACAGGATGTGATACAGAACACAATGGGCTGGAGGCTGCTTGTCACTATCTGAACCAAATTAAGCAGAGGGAAGACTGAATCATATATGAGTGGTTTTTCCAATAATGCCTGCAGTTGGTCACCCTGGAAACACTGCTCTGACTCCCATTGCCAGTTGGCTGATTATATACGGGTTAGTGGGTAGGAAAAAAATCTAAAGTTAGTGAGGTCCCAGGTTCTGCCTTCTTTCATTGTTCTTGCAAAGATCAGCCCCAGAGCGCTGCAAAGATTCGCCTGGAGCACTGTCTCCCTTCAGATAGGTTCTGTCCTTGATCTGGGCTCCAGTCTGCCTTATCTCCAGGGCCTGTTCTCCTCCTTGTAACACGTCTTTCAGTTTCCCAGGGTCTGTAAGAAAATCTCTTCTTTATAGTCAGTAAGGTGAATAATTATTAAACAACTGTGGCTCTATTCTTATTACATGCCTCCCCCCCATCAGATGCACCTTACAAATTACCCAAGTGAAGGTACTGTGGAAATTACATTTTCAGTGGATTCAAAATGAACAATTGTAGCGATTTAAGGCCTCCTGTGTAAGAGAAAACTGCGAAAAGGCAAAGCCATATTCTTTTCATTTACACGAGGAAAGCATTTCACTTAGTCCGGCAGCATTGCCACAAGCACGGGCTGAAAGATCCGTTGAAGCCAAGTGTGAGCGCGGCCACTGCCGGCTCGGGGGCCCAGCCCGGCCGCACGGAGAGGGCCTGGGTCGTGCGTCAGCCCTGCTCCGGGGCCTGCGGGCGGAGCACGTTGACCCGCCAAAGCCCCAGCCCGGCGGGCCGCTCTCCCAGTTTGCTGCATCAACCGCTCTTCCAGGGCCGGTCAGTCGAAGCAACTGCTGATTCTTGGCAGAGCTGTCGTGTGCCAGTTGGTCTGGAATGTTCTGGGTTCTGAGGCAGTTTGAGAGCCAAGCGGACCGCTGGTCAATACTGTGGACCCCTGACCATGACAAGGGCTCAGGGCAAAGGATCTGGCCCTGAACGTGTGTGTGTGAGGCTGTGGCAACGCGCTTGGTTTTCCCAGGGACCCCAGGGGCTCGGGTTGGAGGAAAGGGAGCAGGATGCTGGTCAGCATTTGGGTTCTTCCCCTGACTCAGGTCTCTGCCTGCATTTCCTTTCCCAATATTAGGTGGTGGCCTGGACTGTCCCAGGAAGCCCGAACCAGTAACAAGGATGACGGATTAGTAGCTCTTTGGTGGAGAAAGAAAAAGTACGGGGGGGTATGTGAGCATGGTTTCATGTAAATGAACCGAAGATGCCCAGATCATGGGCCCAGTGTTTTTTGTTTGTTTTTTTACTGCATCGAATGCTGCATCATTTATTCAAAAATCACCACGACCAACTCCAATTTTTGCGCATGCGATTGTTTGCATTATAGCTGAAGTGAGCACGCTCTGGCCGGTTAAACCTGCCTGCTCTGCAGAGTGTGAAACCTGCTCCGAATCTGCTGGTCATGGAAAGAAAGGCCCAGGGCTGTGAGCACAGTCAACTCCCTGCCGCCCTCCGGGTTCTGCGACCCAGGTCTCCTCATAGTGCTGCTGAGCAGCGTGGCTACATATTTCAGCCCCCTGATTCCCTTGTACCCCTGAAGCCCCCTGGCCTCTTGCCTTCTGGATGGGGACCCCATCCTGCTGTCCCTGAAAGGCCTCATACTGCGAGGGACTCCCTGCAAGCAAACCTGTCAAAGTGCTCCCCAAATAAAGCCTGTGGTGTGTTACTGCCACCTTTGGCCACATGCTTTCCCTTGAGCAGCCTGAAATCCCTAACCTCAATACACAGAAGACTTGGAGCCAAAATCAGGTGGTGAATAGTGTGAAGGGGGCAGTGAGAGGTGAAGTGCCCACCTACTCTTTATCCACCCAGGCCAAGTCCTGAGTGGCTTTAGAAGAGGCTATTGCCCCCCTGTTAGGGGTGGGGCATCTTCTGTGTGCCACCTGCTGCTGATGGAAGTGGATTCATGGGGTGCCACAGTAATAGAAACTTCCTGAGGCCCCCATGGGAGGATAAGGTATCATAGAAAGCTTTATTTCTGTGGAATTAAACCCCTGGGTTTCCAGTGTCCCATCTCCCTCCGTCCTACCTTGGAAAAAGTCCCATTTTGTCTTCAGCAGGACTAAAACCAAAGCCACTGCCCAGAGGCTCTGTTCCCTACTTGCACAGTCCAGTCTAGCATCTGATCAGCTTAGCTTAAGTCCTCAGCTGCAGTCCGATGCATGTGGGTCCCACATGGCCATAGACCACGTGGCTTCTGGTGCCACATAGCTAGGGAGGCACATGGCAAGTACAAGGAAACAGGAGTGAAAGAAGAGGAATTAGAGAGAGAAGTCCTTTGTCTGGGGATTATGTATTCCCAGACTTTGTGGGCTTGCACTGGGGCCAACCCTCCTAGCCAATGATCTTTGTTCCCAAATTAGACTGACAGGCAAGCACCTTCCCTATGTTATTCCAACTTCACTGTGCATGTGTCCATCTCCCCCTTTGTTGGACTCCTTCCCCCAGTGATCTGCAGGGAATGGACTGGTGATTCCCTGAGAGGGTAAAGTTGCAGCTTCCTGGTGAAGCTTCCCAGCTGAGCATGCTTGCAATATCTGGCCTCCTCTTTGCCCTTTTCCTATTATTAATATTAGCTAGCTAGTTACAGTGGTAACACTACTTCTTTATCATTGTCAGTCTAGTTGGTGTGGCAGCAGATCTTTTTCTAGAGCTGGAAAAAGAAGCCTGTGGGGCAGATGAGTGGGGCTATGTTCATGGACATTCAAATAGTGATTTGTCATTAATATTTATCTTTGAACATTTGCTTTTCATTGAAATGTGATGGGATGATAGATCGCATGCAAGAGCAGAGAGATCCAGGTAGCCATCAGTGTACCTGCCTGTGCAGGCATGAAGCTCAACAGGCAGAAGGCATCATGCAGTGGAGGGTTTGGCCTGGCTACCTGGTTCGTATGCGCTCCCCTGGGCATGTTAACAAACACAGGTCTCTAGCAAGTGTCCAGGCCTGGGACCCAAATCCAGTTTATCCCTGGAGATGCTAGAAGCAGAAGAAGCCACGTCAGTGGCAGCCTCAGGTGTAAGGAAGGACATGGGGGGGAGTACAGTGGCCTGCACTGGGAGGAGGGTGGTCGGTCTGCCCCTGGATCCAGTCACTGTGTCTTCTGCACAAATACTGTCCAACCTGAGTGCCCGGGGCAGGACCTGTGGCACTCAGGTAGGAAACTTCATCAGTAAATTTTTACATAATAAAGGTGGGCAAATAGACATTGTAATCAAGTACATAAGGAAGTGAACAAAGATTCAATTTGAACGAAGATTTTGGAAGTTTTGGTTTTGAAAACTGCTACAGTCTTGCAAAGCAAATATTCACATGCCTATAAATAGTAAATTTAATACAAAGATTATTGCAGTAAGCAGACAGGAACATTTATTATAATATGAAGATTAAGAAGGACTGACAAGTCTCTAGGGAAGTCCTATGAATGCAGAGGGAAGAGCAGGGTGATCTGGTGCCAGCCTTCATGGCCTCCCTGGTGTCTAGAAAAGGGGTGAGGGAGCCCTTCTCCCTAATAGCTTTCCTCCAAATGTCTCTGCTTTTATGGAGTAGATTTTGGAGAGTGTTAGTGATAAAATCTGTCCTGCTGTGTAATAAGTTTCTAGAGAGGTCCAATGAGGAATGGTTCCCAGAAGAAGTAAGAATATACTTGCAGTGGGTCTGAAAAAATTACATCTTGCCAAATACAGGATGCACCTTACAAATTACCCAAGTGAAGGTACTGTGGAAATTACATTTTCAGCGGATTCAAAATGAATAATTGTAGTGATTTAAGGCCTCTTATGTAAGAGAAAACTGTGAAAAGGCAAAGTCATATTATTTTCATTTACATGAAGAAAATCATTTTACTTAGTCCATCGGTATTGCTACAACCACAGATCAAAAAGTGTATTTAAAAGTCTAGTGCGAGAACAGCCACTGCCAGGTTCACCAGGTCTCAGTGAAGGCTGAACAGACAGTAGCTGAACTTCTGAGCCAGCCATGGTCTCCCTGGTGTCCGGAAAAGAGGTGAGTGAGCCCTTCTCTGCTTTTACGGAGCAGATTTTGGAGAATGTTAGTGATAAAATGTCCTGCTGTGTAATAAGTTTCTCGAGAGGTCCTACAGACTTAAGACATTAATCCACCCAAGCTCCCGCCCAGCGGGCCACTCTCCCACTTTGCTGCGTTACTGCTCTTCCAGGGCTGGTCAGTTGAAATAACTGCTGATTCTTGGCAGAGCTATCATGTGACACTTGGTCTGGAATGTTCTGGGTTCTGAGACAGTTTGAGAGCCAAGCGGACTGTTGGTCACTGGTGAGGTCTCCTGATCATGAGAGGGCTCAGGGCAAAAGAGCCAACCCTGAATGTGTCTGTGTGTGTGGCAAGGGGGTGGGGGTGCCTGAGGCTTTGTTTTGCCCAAAGGACCTCAGAGAGGCTTTGGCTGGAACAAAATGAGCAGGACACTGGTCAGGTTTGAGAATCTTTTTCTGACTCGGGCCTTTGCCTACATTTCTTTTCCAAATACTAGGCTGGTGACATTGATTGCCCCAAGAAAGGCTTTACCAGTGACAAGGACAACAGATCATTGGTTCTTCTACAGAGGAAGATAAACTACATGAGAGTATATGTGAGCAGGATTTTTATACAAATGAACCAAAGATGCCCAAGGTCATTGGGCCTGTGTGGTGGTGTTTTTAATCTTCACCCAAGAATATGTTTTTATTTATTTACTTTTTAGAGAGAGAAGAAGACAGAGAGAGAGAGAGAGAAACACCAATCTGAGAGAGGAACATTGATTGGTTGTCTCACATACGTGCCCCACCAGAAATCAAACCGTCAACCTTGGTATGTGCCTGGACCAGTAATCAAACCCGCAACCTTTTGGTGTATGGGAGAGGCTCCAACCAACTGAGCCATTAGGCCAGGGAGGCCCTATGATTTTACCACACACCAGGCTGGACCATTTGTTCCCAAACTACCTGATCCAACTCCAATTCTTACGCATGCAATTGTTTAAATTATAGCTGAAATGAGCACACTTTAGGCATTTAAAGTCTGCCTGCTTTGCATATTGTAAAACCTGCACCACCACCTCCTGGCACGGCAACCTATGTTTGGAGCTGTGAGGTCCACGGTTGACATTTCAGTAGAAGAAAGTTCAGAACAACACACGTCCTCACACAATTGTTTATTGGCTTCTTTCACTTACATTCCTCCTGCAGAATCCTGTCTTCTCTCATAGTGTCATTTTTAAATGTATAAATTGTCATGAAGCAAGACTCTGAGCAGGCGGGAGTTTTTGTCCCACTTCCCCATCTATGTGTGTCACTGTGAGGAGCATTATTGTGCCCAATCATACAGTAATAGTCAGCGTCGTCCTCAGGCTGCAGCCCAGAGATGAGCAGAAGCCCTGCATTGGCCGAGGCGTCTTTGGATCCAGAGAAGCGGCTGGGGACCCCGGAGCCCTGGTGCTTCTCTGAGTCTGATTTATATGCCAGCAGATACCGGGGAGGGCTCCCTGGCTTCTGCTGGAACCAGGTTATACCGTAGCCACCAACACTGAAGCCACTGCTGAGGGTGCAGGTGAGTCTGGCTGTGGATCCAGGAGATGCAGAGACGGAGGGCGGCTGAGTCAGCACAGGCTGGGACAGGGAACCTGCAGACACAGACACTTGTCAGTGCTGGGCGGGGACCAGGGGACGTTTCTCAGGAGATTGATCATGAAGGGAACAAACTTGGGAACTGAGGCCTGGTTGGAGGCCTGTCCCTACCTGTGCAGTGGGAGAGGAGCACGAGGAGGAGAGGAGTCCAGGCCATGGTGCCCACAGCCCCTGAGCCCACAGTGGGGCTGGGCTCCCCAGGCCTCCTTTTCTTCCCCACCCTCTGCCACAGGAGGGGCTTCCATGCAAATGTGAGTCCCTCCCCTGAGTGCCAGCCCCTCCCTGCGCCCTGGGGCTGCAGCTCAGCTCACACCCCAGAGTGAGAAGGTTGGAGCTTCACTTCACCCCTTGTGGAGCCCTGGGAGGAAGCACCTGCTGAGACAACACATCAGTGAGCACAGGGCCCAGCCTCCAGGCCCATGCCCCTAGGAGTGAATGTTCCTCCATGAGCAGCTGCACAGGGACCACAGAGCAGTCCCACAGCGCCTCCTGCTGGTCACAGAGCACACACCTCCCCACCGCCCACAGCCCTGAGCACCCAGCTGGATTTTGCAGCTGAGCAGGTGACTGTCTCTGTTCACACATCATGGGCTGGTTCCCAGATACTGTGATTCTGATACACTGTAGTGGTTGCTGAACTATCTCAGTCCCAGAAGGAGTCCCCTTCTGTGGGAGGTGCAAACTTGCAAAAAATGACAAATTCATTCGGTTTCACCTCCAGCCAAGAGGTTACAAAAGTAAATGCACAGGGACCTACATGTCCAATGTCACACATGAAAGGGACTTTGATCTGGTGTGAAGGGCTTATAAGGGCTGTCAGAGAATTTTCCAGGAATATACTCCCAGGCACTTTCAGAGAAGGACTATTCTGCAAACTTTTCATAGAGATCTAATGTGATTAAGTGATTGGTAAAAATAATGGCTTCTGTAGGCTTCACGTTTGCAATGGAACCTGAGGCATGGGAATACATTTTAGGAATTGACTTTTTATCTATGTGGTGTTCTGCATATCTGTGTCTTGTGTTTCTAATTAGGATTTTGCCTTAGCTGTTCAAAAATTCAAACAAAACTTGTCCTATCTGCAATTTCTCACTAATTGCCTTATGAAGGCAATTTATCTTAGTATCAAGAGAAATGTGAGATTGAAATGGGTTTGGAGCTGTGTGAATGTCTGGGCAGTTGAATGCAGAACCCATCACTGTGTGTCCTCACTGCGCCCGAATCCAACTCTACTTTAACGAGGCAAATGGTCCAACCATCCCCACATTTCTAGACTCACTGGGCCACTTAGTAAATGGCTTGGACCAGGATCACTTCCTTTGGGCCCTCTCTCCTCAAGGCATTCAAGGGATCTTTGTCATTCAGCTCAGGCAGGTCCCCTGCTTTAAACCCTCAGGACTCCTCGCTGCTGTTTGTACAAAATCCCAAATCCTCGGCGCCCCTCAGGAGGCCTCATGGTCTGGCCAGCCCCCTGTGCCCTCCCCATGCAGCACCTCCCTTTGTCTCAGGCTCCAGCTTCACTCCCTTTCCTGCTGCATCAAAACCCTGACTCCTGTCCTTCATGGGGTCTCAGACACCTCCTGCAATGTCCTTTGGGGATAAATAGGATAAAACTTGAAATCCCGGGGACACACGCATTTTGGCTCCTCTGAGAGGCTCTTGGTAGCAGGGCATGCACGCAGTACCCCAGCCGGAAACAGAGAATTAGATATGACACTGCTGCAGCGACACAGCCCACAGAGACCAGTTCAGAGTGTCACCTGCTCCCTGTACACCACCTCAGCCACCATCAATAGGCCTCCCCCTGATGAACCTCCCACCCTCCGAACCCTCCTCCTGGTCCCTCACTGACTGAAAACACGCGCACACACCATGTCCCTCACCGGTGGGTTTCAGCATAAACACACATTTATATCCATAAACTCTTAACACAAGACAGCAACGGATTTCATCTACTGTCACATATCTGTATGTGTTGTCGTCTCCGGAACGGTCAGCTAATTGATTGTTGAACCAACTGAAAGAGAGGACAAACAAGTCACCCCGTGTTTGGAGCCATGAGGCCCATGGGTGACACCTCTGAGCGGAAGGAAGCGCAGAGCAGCGCCCACGGCCTCAGGCAGGCGTGTTGCGGTGCAGGATCCTGTCTTCGTTCACACGGAGGTTCCCAACCCGCAGCTCTCCCTTCATGAGCTTTCCCACCAGGGTTCTTTTGGGGCTTTGGGTTGAAGACTTGACAATTAAACTTTATTGATCGCATGGTGGATTTTGAGCTGTGTATTAGGGCATGTGGCAGTTGCTGAGCTTACAGGCTCCTAGTTCAGTGCAATGTGAGCAGACATGGCAACGGCTCCCCCGCACTCAGCAGCTCATTAGCCCCTGGAGGCCGCCTGTCCCTGTCCTCAGAGTTTGCTCCTCTGACCTGCTGCTCCTGTCTCTTCTCTCGGACCCAAGGAAAATGCAGCCTCCAAGCGTGCGAGACCTTGTCATGTGTCCATGCATCTTCATACGTCAAGCTTGAAAAAAACTCTCTAAGAGAATAACTGAGGATAGATATGTATTTTTATGTGCATATTAACCGCACATATATTGAGGGCAAAATTGTACTCTACGCTTTGGATGAGAGGAGATTCCACGTGACTGGGCCACAGGTTCTCTGACCTCTGGGAGTTTGTGTAACTGTTTTGTGTAACAGGTGGGAACACAGAAGCACAGAGACATGACACCCCTGGTCTCCATGCAGCTGAATGGCATAAACAAGACTGAAAGGCAAAGGCAGCCTAATGGCTGAGAACATGTCCCTTGAACCCAGCGGTTCCCAAACTGGGGTGATGTGGCCCCTCAGGGGATATTTGGAAATGGCTGCAGGTGTTTTCATTGGTTTAATCCTAGAGAAGAGGGTGCTACTGGCATTTTATACGTGGAGCCCAAGGATGCTTCTGAATGTCCCACATGTGCGGAGGAGCCCCCTCCACAAGCCATGATGCCGCCCCATAGTCAGCAGTCAGAGGCTCAGAAACCAGCCCTGAACTAAGTCTCCAGGAAGGGACTGCAGAAGAAACAGGACAGTGGGGACTTTGGAGAGGGAATAGGGGGCTCAGAACCCTACAATCTGAACACAAAATCCCAGCAGGGTACAGAAGGGAGCCACCCCTCCATGGTGGGGGCAGGTGAGGGCAGCCCCAGTGGGAGGCCCTGGGAGTTCTGGTCTCAGTTCCCCATGAGTCTGCCCCACTGTGGGCTGATAGCTGCTATCAGAAGACTGACAGTAGTAGTCGGCCTCGTCCTCAGGCTGCAGCCCCGAGATGGTCAGGCGGGCGGCATTGGAGGAACTGTCGATGGCGCCAGAGAACCGATCCGGAACCCCCGACGGCCTTTGGTTATCATCATAGATCACAGTGGTTGGGGCACTGCCAGGGCGCTGTTGGTACCAGTACACATACCTGCTTCCAATGCTTCCGCTGCTGCGGGTGCAGGAGATGGTGACCTTCTGCCCTGGAGACCCCGACACAGAGGCGGGCTGAGTCAGCACAAACTGGGCCCAGGACCCTGCAAGGAGGGAGCAACACAGAGATCAGGGAGGACAGAACAGGCCCCTTTCCCAGGGCGGGAGGAGAGGTCCTCCTCCCAGGTGACACACAGGTGCCCTCCCGGAATTCCCTGCAGACCGCACCTGTGCACTGGGCCAGGAGGGCGAGGAGGACTGCGGCCCGATCCATGGTAGAGACGCCCCCAGACTCTGCTCCCTGAGCCCCACAGCCAGGCCTGAGCCTCAAACTTCTTATATGTCCCCCTGGCCCTGGAAAGGACTTCACTATGCAAATCTCCCCTTATCTTAGGACCCTTTGACCTAAGCCTTAGCTGCAGCTGAGAAGAAGAGAAATACAGCGGTGGGGAGGACTTCACCCCAAGATGACTCAGGAAATACTCCAGATTCAGGGCTCCCAGCTGAGGAACCAGGAGCACGCGCGCCCCCTGGTGGGCGCCAAGGACAAGGCCGCCCCAGGCTGGCTGGTGCCCAGGGCTTGGGCCCTGCTCCTTGCGGGGCTCCTGCACCCAGCACAGCTCCAGCCTTTTCAGATTGGCTCCTTTCACTTAGAAATATGAGTGTTAGGCTGCTCGTGTCCTTCTGTGCTCTGATAAACCATTTATTTGTATTGATAATCAAATTCCACTGTAAATGGGCCGAGGTTCTTTATTAATTCACCTGTTGAAGAACAGCAGTTGCTTCCCGAGTTGTAACAAACCTGAATAGAGGAGCCTTGGACTCATGTGCAGGTGCTTGTCTGCACAGTGACCAATGCGGGGAAGCACCTCACAGTGTGATTTCTGTCTCGTATCATATGAGAGTGTTTAGCTTTGTAACAAATAGTCTAAGGGTCTTCGAAAGTGGCCCTGGCATTTTGCATTCCCAGCAGCATGAGAGTTCCTGCTGTCCCACATCCTAGGAGCATCTAATGACGTGAGTGTATTGAGTGTTAGCAATTCTAATAAGAGCTTATGTGATCTCCCTGTTTAAATCTGTCATTCCCCAATGGCCCGTTATGTTGAGCACCTTTTCACATGTGTATGTCCTAGTTGTACATACTCCTTAGTAATGAGATTGTCCAGATCTGCCCAGTACCTGGGAATTCAGGGCTCCACAAAGCTCTAAAATCAGGTGGTAGGGGGAAAACCCAGCTTCTCTATGGTTTCAGAGCCCAGACAACTATTAGTGAAGCTTAGGCTGGTACTTGTGGACATATAGGGTGCTGTGCGGAGAGCCACCTGGTTCTCTGGAGTGACACATGCCTTTCCTGACCCCACTCAGCACTGTGGGGCTATATCCTCTGGAAACAAAGCAATTCTGTTTGCACTGGAAGAACCGTATCTCCAAACAGAGATATGCTCATTGACCCCATAGAGAAAGGCTGAGCTGAGAGCATGAAACCCTTTTGTTTTAATAGCACAAGTGACACCACAAGCAAGACCCTCACTTGGTGTTGGTCACAGTCAGGGCCAGGGGAGTGATGTCCAGGCAGGAGCATGGAGGGAGATTCAACACATTTCCCCAAGGAACAGGAGGCCTCTGTGGCACTGGGGCTGTGTTCAGCTCTATATCAATGATGATCAGCCTCTTCCCGGGGCTGGAGAGCCCTGCACCCTCAGGAAGTCTCTTCCTCAGTCCGGGCATGGGGACAAGTGGCCCCTCTCCCTCTTATACACTCTCCATCCCCTGAAGGTGTTGTCCATGCAAACCTGTCCCGGGGCCTGGTTCTCTGTAAGACCCTCCAGGCGCTGGAGCCCGGAGCTCAGAAGGCCAGTGTCTGGAAGGCCAATTCCCTTTGACCAGGATGGAATTTAGGCAGAAAATGGGAATTTGGTGCTGAATAGATCTGATAACAATTACACTCAACCAGCAGTCCAGGATTAATGGAGTGAGAACTCTGTCCCCTTTCGTCCCTGCAGCACCTCAGCTGTGGGGTCTTCAGGTGTCAGGAAGCACAGGGGTGAGCACACAGCCCACTTCTTCCTGCCCCTGACACCGCAGCCATGGCCCACAGTCCCCTGTGGCCCCCAGATACCTCCCAGGGGCTGACCGGGACAGAGTGTTTACATTTATTTGTTAAAGAGGTAATACGTGGGACTTCCCTAGTCCAAGCAAAATGTGTGTGTGGCTGAGCTGGTCCTTAGGAAACAAGTGTTCTCGAGGCCAAAAATACAACGGCCTGTGTTCAAACCGGGTGGCATGTGGGGCCTCGGTCATTCTGAAGGAGGAAAAGTAGATAAATCGATAGCTCCTGTGTGCAGCTCTGTGAAGGTTGACTCATCACATCTTTTTCAGGAAAACTCATGAACTGTGCTGACATGTTGGAGACTGGCCAAGGGTGGTGTGGAGGGAACCAGTTTGGAGAAGAGTTTGGGAGGAAGATGACCTCGGGATCTATGCTGACTAAGTTCTGTTAATCACCCTCCCTGGGGATGGAGCCCCGGGGGAGGGAGGCTCCAGCAAGGACGGGTCACTTTTCTCTGAAATCCTAGCGAGGAGATGGAGTTAAGACCTGAAGAGCCCGAGGGAGAGATGGGGAGGGGGAGGGATGCAGCCGCAGAGCAGAGAAGGGCTGGGAAGGGGCGAGGGGTGCTGTCACTGAGAGTCTGTGGTAGTTGTCACCAACTTTTTGTAAGTTTGTTCCTAGAAGGAGAGAATTGTGTGTATGACCAGGGAGAATGTTAACACATCAGATATGACCTATTATTAGTAACATAGGATTCCCACTTAGGACATTAATTTTGTGGGTGACTTTGAGGGTCCTGGTCATCATCTGTAGTTGCAGACACTGTATTGTGACAAAATAGAAAATATATATTGCTGTCGGCCCCAGGATCCTGGAAACCCTTGTAATTTCCTGGGTGACAGGCGTGCCTGTTGTTTGAATGAGGTGACTCTGGGTGGGCTCCTGGTTGAGGACAGGTCACTGGAAGGACCGAGGCCTGATTAGAAGCTTGGATTTTTCTGACCTCTCCCCCCTATTTGCTTGAGGAGGGGGAAGGGTTCAGGGGCAGTTGCCCAATTAATCTAGCAAAGTAACTGAAACCAAGGGAAGGATCATGGGAACCTTCACTTTGTAGCCAAGAAGTTGTGGGAAACCTGGGACCTCCTTCCCGTGATCGGCACCTGAAGGGCGGGCAGTCCCCTGGGACTGGCCCCTTAACTGTGGCTCTGACACCGTCCCCAGGCAGATAGTGTTGGAACTGGGTGATGTTGTAGGACATCAGCTGGTGTCTCAGCAAACAGCTGCTGTGGAAAAACATCCCCACACATTTGGTGCCCACAAGTGTCAGAGGTGAAGGTTCTGTGTGAGGGCAAAACAAGACACAACAGTGGAAAAGAGCTGAGATGTTACTGAGAAATGTTCATTCCTGTTAAAATTTACAGCAGACACTGGGGTGGTCGGGTGGCCTTGATGGCCCCTCAGCGTGTGTTCCTGGGACGCTTGTGCTGTTGCTCATTGTGTGTGACTCTCCCCCCCTTTCGAGGACACATCTCACTGCAAAGTGGTCCAGCTGGCAGATGCCTCCACAGAAGCTTCTCCTGAGACGAGGCTCAGAGCCAGAATCTCTGGGCCCAGGGTTTTTGTCTCAGTTCCTCGTCATCTGAGTCACTGTGAGTAACTAAAGCTGCTCCCACTGCTATGACCTATAGCACAGTAATAGTCAGCGTCGTCCTCAGGCTGCAGCCCAGAGATGAGCAGAAGCCCTGCATTGGCCGAGGCGTCTTTGGATCCAGAGAAGCGGCTGGGGACCCCGGCGCCCTGGTGCTTACTTGAGTCTGAGTAGTAAGACAGGAGATACCGGGGAGGGCTCCCTGGCTTCTGCTGGAACCAGTATATGGCATAGCTGCCAACACTGAAGCCACTGCTGAGGGTGCAGGTGAGTCTGGCTGTGGATCCAGGAGATGCAGAGACGGAGGGCGGCTGAGTCAGCACAGGCTGGGACAGGGAACCTGCAGACACAGACACTTGTCAGTGCTGGGCGGGGACCAGGGGACGTTTCTCAGGAGATTGAGGGTGAAGGGAACAAACTTGGGAACTGAGGCCTGGTTGGAGGCCTGTACCTACCTGTGCAGTGAGAGAGGAGCACGAGGAGGAGAGGAGTCCAGGCCATGGTGCCCACAGCCCCTGAGCCCACAGTGGGGCTGGGCTCCCCAGGCCCCCTTTTCTTCCCCACCCTCTGCCACAGGAGGGGCTTCCATGCAAATGTGAGTCCCACCCCTGAGTGCCAGCCCCTCCCTGCGCCCTGGGGCTACAGCTCAGCTCACACCCCAGACTGGTTTGGGGGAATGGGGTGCAGGTTGGCTTCACCCCTTGGGAGAGTCCTGGGAGGAAGCACCTGCTGAGACCACACAAAGGTCCTTGTTCAAGGCACTCTGCCAGGGCAGAGAGGACACAGCTGCTGAGGCCTCATCAGTGAGCACGGGGCCCAATTGCCTGGCCTGGGCTCCTGTTAGCGAATTGTCCTCACTGAGCAGCTGGGTGGAAGTTCCACAGCGCCCCCTACTGGTGGCAGGGCGCACACCTCCCCGTGGCCCAAAGGCCTGAGAGCCCAGCTGGTTTCTGCAGCTCACCAGGCCACTCACTCTATTCACACATCTATGGTCTGATTTCCAAATACTGTGATTTTGATACATTGTAGGTGTATACATCTTATGTATTACTGAATTCTCTCTTCTAAAATTATCTTAAGAGTTTTATTTCTTTATTTTTGAATAATATCATTTTTTATTTGCTTCTTTTTATATCAGGAAGTTATTGGCACCGGCTATGGGTCAATAAATTTAGGAAAAATCATTCTCTTAACCAAATTCAGTGTTTCTATCCACAAATCAGGAATACCTATTCATTTATGAAAGTTTTCTTTCCTTTCTCTGCAATGTTTTGTAGCTTTCCGTGTACAACACTTCCAATTTTTCTTAGGTTTATCCTTTAGTATTTCATAATTACATAATCATAAACGGTATTGTTTTGTTTTTTTAAATGTTGATGGTTTATTGCTTGTATATAGAATGCAATTTATTTCTGTATGTTGGTTTTGTAACCTGAAGCCGAGATTGAAGCACTCAGACGAGTGGTGTCTGTGAGTCAATCCTAGAGCCTGAGGTGGAATCATCTCCTTTTGGCAGTTTCTTTCGCTGTGCAGAAGCTTTTCAGTTTGGTATATTCCCATTCATATATTTTTCCTTTACTTCCCTTGCCTTTGGGGTCCAATTCTTAAAATCTTCTCCAAGACCAAGGTCCATAAGCTTAGCACCTATGTTTTGTTCTATGGAATTTATTGTTTCAGGTCTTTGTTTTAGTCTTTTTGAGTTAATTTTTGTATATGAGGACAAACAGTAGTCTAGTTTCATTCTTTTGCATGCGGCTTTCCAATTTTCCCAGCATCATTTATTGAAGAGTCTTTCTTTCTCCATCGCATGTTTTTGGCTCCTTTATCAAAAATTATTTTCCCATATACATGTGTGTTTATTTCTGGGCTCTCTGTTCTGTTCCATTGGTCTATGTGTCTGTTTTTTGTCAATACCATGCCGTTTTTATTATCATTGCTCTGTAGTGTAATTTGAAGTCAGGTAGCGTGATACCTACAGCTTCGTTCTATTTTCTCAGGATTGCTTTGGCTATTTAGGATCTTTTGTGCTGCCAACCACATCTGATGATTTTTTATTCTATTTCTCTAAACAACGACATTGGGATTTTGATGGGGATTTCACTACATCTGCATATTGCTTTGGGTAATATGGAAATTTTAACTATGGTGATTCTTCCAATCCATGAACATAGAATATCTTTCCATTTCATTGTGTCTTTTTCAATCTCTTTTGATAACACTCTGTACTTTTCAGTACATAGGTCCTTCACATCCATTGTTAAGTTTATTTCTAGGTATTTTATTCTTTTGGTTGCAATTGCAAAGGAAATTGTTGTTGGGGGCGGAGTTAATTTCTTTTTCTGAAATTTCCTTGTTCTTATATAGAAATGTAGTGGATTTTTGTACATTGATTTTGTATCCTGAAAAATTACTGTAGTTGTTTAGTGTTTCTAATAGTTTCTTGGTGGAGTCTTTAGGGTTTTCTATATAAAGAACCGTGTCATCTGCAAAAACTGACCATTTTACTTCTCTGTTCCTAATTTGGACGTCTTTTATTTCTTTCTCATGCCTGATTGCTCTGGCTAGGAGTCCCAGTATTATATTGAATAAGAGTGGTGAGACTGTACATCCTTGTCTTGTTTCTTCCCTTGGAGGAAATGCTTTCAGTTTTACCACTGAGTGTGATATTAGCTGAGGGTTTGTCATATATTGCCTTTATTATGTTGAGGTGCCCCCCTTCTATAACCCATTTTACTGAGTGTTTTAATCATAGATGGATGTTGTAGCTTATCAAATGTTTTTTTTTGCAGCTGTGGATATGAACTCGGGACATCAAGGGGATGGGCTCTGTAGGGCGAGCATCTCTGCTCACCTGCATGTGGCTGTGCTTAAGAGTCTCTGTACCGGGACTGAGGAAAGTCTATGAGGCTCTGTCTGTGCAGGTCTGAGAGCCCACTCAGTGCAGGGGCAGGTGGCGGAAACTCCTGGGCTTCCTTTGTGAACAGAGCAGAGCGGTGGAGAGGTTTTTGTCTCACTTCTCTCTGGATTTGAAGCACGGTGAAAGCTTTTGAGTTGCCGTGCCATGTAGCACAGTAATAGTCAGCCTCATCCTCAGGCTGGAGTCCAGAGATGAGCAAAATCCCAGCATTGACCGATGCATCGTTGGATCCAGAAAATCGGCTGGGGACCCCAGAGCCCTGGTGCTTGTCTGAATCTGAGTGGAATGTAAGAAGATACCTGGGAGGGCTCCCTGGATTTTGCTGATACCAACGTATCCAGAAGTCACCAACATTGAAGCCACTGCTCAGGGTGCAGGTGAGTGTGGCTGTTGCTCCAAGAGATACAGAGACGGAGGGCGGCTGAGTCAGCACAGGCTGGGACAGGGACCCTGCAAATACAGACAAATATGTGTGATGAGGGAGAAACCAGAGTGAAGCTCTCAGAGATCTGAGTCTGAGGGGGTGGCTCTCCTTGGAAACCAGACCCTGATTTCTGAGGCCTTCTGAGGCCTGTCCCTACCTGTACAGTAAGAGAGGAGCATGAGGAAGAGAGGAGTCCAGGCCATGGTGCCCACAGTCCCTGAGCCCTTGGGGCTGGGCTGCCCCAGGCCTCTTTTATCCCCTCCCCAGTGGCCTCACAGTGGAGGAGCAGTTCATGCAAATATGTCACCCCTCAAATGTGCCTTAGATGGGGCCTGGGAGCCTATAGGTGATGAATTCTCTGATGGGCAGGACCTGGGATGGGACAGGTGCTTGGACCACACAGAGCAGACATAGCTCCTGGGTCTGTATCAGTGAGTTCAGGGTCTAATACCCTTATTGCCCCACCCAGATCTGCAGTTCTTGGGGAGCTTTTCCTTCTGTGAGCTCACTTTATGGGGCTTCCAGAAACTGTCTCCTCATGCCTCCTGATGACCGTATGTAAAACTTCAGTCTCTCCCACAGGTCCTGAGTCTCTGTCCTTCACCTTCTAACTGGGATTCCACACATACTGATTGAGATGGTGTGAGCCAAGCAGTGGGTTCAGGACACTATTACAAATACTAACCGATTGTCCAGGTTTTCTACACGATTGTAAATTCAAAGGAAAATCTTCAAGAAATCAATACCACAGTGAATAGTAAAAGTACCACAGGGCAGAAGGGTAGACTTAGAATCTCTCATAATTTGGATATTTTAGGGAAATTCTCTTAGAAGGGACATCTTTTTCAAAGTGCTCTTGAGGGAAGTTGGGAGTGGATCTCCCCCAGGGTGGAAAGAGAGGGAGAGGCATTTTAAGAAGGGAAAGAGGGAACCTCAGCAAGAAAGAGCACAGGAGGTTCCCAGAGGCAGAGCCTGTGAGGAGGTAGGGGATGCAGAGGAGGAGTGGTGACGGGAGGCAGAGCATGACCAACTGAGAAGAAGGCTGGAAGGGAGGAACCCAATGGAAAATCATAGGACAAGATGGATTTTAAAGCTGTTTAGGAGATGCTGCCTGCCGTGGAGACCTGGGGTGAGGAAAGAAGAGTAAAGAGTGCTCAGTTGGACAAAGTGCTAAGAAAGTGGACACCAGGGAACACGAGGGCACGCACCTCTGTGCCCTGGCAAACTCGGCCACATCCACGTGTCTCCTTTAGGACAGTGCATTGTTTAACTCGAAACATTTCCATTTTTTCTTTAAGCATATGGAATAGAGAATAATTTGCTCTTGCAACTATACCATTTCTGGACTTCCTTGCTCTTTTCTTCCGTTTGGGAAAGAGACAGCTCTCCTCTAAGCACATTTCCGAACTGTAGTAAGTTATCAAATTTCTCCAATGGGGGTTAACTCCTGGTTCTAACCTGTTTTCCAACCTCTTAACCCACAGCCATCGTCTCATTTTTCCTCGCTCATGTTCCGCAGCTGATAACAATGAAATATTTGTGAATAAAATGGAAAACCATATTCGTGACCTCCATAAAAATCTATTCAATGTTCACTGTCTGCCACAAAAGCCAATGTCATCTATTATATTGTTTTTGTTACTGCAGCACCCTGTTTCTGACTCTCATTCCTATAGCAGTCAGAATAGGCTAAGTTATGCTGCTGTAACAATTTACGTCAAATCTCAGGGGCATAAGTGAGATCCCACAGAGAGATGTGTTGGAGATTGTGAAGAGTGGTGGAGTTCTAAATGTTTGCATTTTACAGGGGGGAAACAGAGATAAGGCAGTGGTGAGTGAGTTGTCCGAGTCAGCTCTGTCCAGTAGAATTTCCTGCCATGGTGGGAATGTTCTACCGCTGTCCTCTCAACCATGGCAGCCAGGAGGCACACGAAGCCAGTAGGCAGCTGAAGTGCAACTAATGTGAGTGAGAAACAGAATTTTAAATCTTAGTTCATTTAAATTAACTTAAGTTTAAATGTGAATATCTACATTCCGCTAGTGGAGACTATAATGGACAGTGGAGGTCCAAGGACCAAATTTTGAACAGAGCCAAATAGAGGCAGAGCCAAAATTCGAAGCTGCGTCCCTGGTGAAGGAAAGGGCACTATCAGGCACTCATCTGTGCTGCTGCTCTTGTCTGTGTCTCCACCCATCTTCAATGTAAACTGAGAGAGGACTGCAGACCTTTGTCATGTCTCTCTTCATCTTTGAATCTCATGTTTGAAAAATAATCGCTGAGGGAATAAATGAAGAGAGATCTGTTATGTTTTCATGTGCTTTGTATAAAGGTTAAAAATATTAATTACATGCCTATTCTGGCCACAAATTATACTCCACACTCTGGTTGAGAGGAGATTCC
Source organism: Miniopterus natalensis (assembly GCF_054644295.1). Taxonomy (NCBI): domain Eukaryota; kingdom Metazoa; phylum Chordata; class Mammalia; order Chiroptera; family Miniopteridae; genus Miniopterus; species Miniopterus natalensis. Next base: position 14,777,800 of record NC_142100.1, read on the forward strand.
ATGTAGTCGGGTCACAGGCTCCCTGGTCTCATGTGAGTTCGATGTAACTGTTTTGTCTAACAGATGGTAACACAGAAGTAGAGAGAAATGACACATCTAGTCCCCTTTGTCCAGCTCAATGGCATAAACAGGAGTCAAAGCCAAAGGTCTCCTAGTAGCTGAGAACATTTCCTTTTAGCTTAGTGGTTCCCAAACTGGGGTGATTCCCCTCCGCCAGGAGATATTTGGAAATGCCTGGAGGTATTTTCATGGGTCCTAATTTAGAGAAGAGGGTGCTACTGCCTTGTGATGTGTGGAGCCCAAAGATATGCTTCTAAATGTCCCACATGCACAGAACAGCCCCGTCCACAAGCAATGGCCCTGTCCCCATAGTCAGTCGTGTGCAGGCTCAGGAACCCCGTTCTGAGCTAAATCACCTCTGTGAGGTGATTGCAAAGGGATTAGGAAATCTCCTAATCAAGACGTGCAAGGAAATCTTCCCATTTTGGAAATAAAATACAAGAACTCATGAAAATTCAAATTCTAGCATTGGAGCAGAAGACAGGAAAGAGCACTCCCTCTGGTGGGTGCGGGAGGAGTGCAGCCCCAGTGGGGGGCCCTGGGAGTTCTGGTCTCACTTCCCCATGAGTCTGCCCCACTGTGGGCTGATAGCTGCTATCATAAGACTGACAGTAGTAGTCGGCCTCGTCCTCAGGCTGCAGCCCCGAGATGGTCAGGCGGGCGGCATTGGAGGATCTGTCGATGGCGCCACAGAACCGATCCGGAATCCCCGACGGTCTTTCGTTATCAGCATAGATCACAGTGGCTGGGGCACTGCCAGGGCGCTGTTGGTACCAGTGCACATAGTCGCCCCCAATGCTTCCGCTGCTGCGGGTGCAGGAGATGGTGACCTTCTGTCCTGGAGACCCCGACACAGAGGCGGGCTGAGTCAGCACAAACTGGGCCCAAGACCCTGCAAGGAGGGAGCAACACAGAAATCAGGGAGGACAGAACAGGCCCCTTTCCCAGGGCGGGAGGAGAGGTCATCCTCCCAGGTGACACACAGGTGCCCTCCCGGAATTCCCTGCAGACCGCACCTGTGCACTGGGCCAGGAGGGCGAGGAGGACTGCGGCCCGATCCATGGTGGAGACGCCCCCAGACTCTGCTCCCTGAGCCCCACAGCCAGGCCTGAGCCTCAAACTTCTTATATGTCCCCCTGGCCCTGGAAAGGACTTCACTATGCAAATCTCCCCTTATCTTAGGACCCTTTGACCTAAGCCTTAGCTGCAGCTGAGAAGAAGAGAAATACAGCGGTGGGGAGGACTTCACCCCAAGATGACTCAGGAAATACTCCAGATTCAGGGCTCCCAGCTGAGGAACCGGGAGCACGCGCGCCCCCTGGTGGGCGCCGAGGACGAGGCCGCCCCAGGCTGGCTGGTGCTCAGGGCTTGGGCCCTGCTCCTTGCGGGGCTCCTGCACCCCTCACAGCTCCAGCCTTTTCAGATTGGCTCCTTTCACTTAGAAATATGAGTGTTAGGCTGCTCGTGTCCTTCTGTGCTCTGATAAGCCATTTATTTGTATTGATAATCAAATTCCACTGTAAATGGGCCGAGGTTCTTTATTAATTCACCTGTTGAAGGACAGCAGTTGCGTCCCGAGTTGTAAGAAACCTGAATAGAGGAGCCTTGGACTCATGTGCAGGTGCTTTTCTGCACAGTGACCGATGCGGGGAAGCACCTCACAGTGTGATTTCTGTCTCGTATCATATGAGAGTGTTTAGCTTTGTAACAAATAGTCTAAGGGTCTTCCAAAGTGGCCCTGGCATTTTGCATTCCCAGCAGCATGAGAGTTCCTGCTGTCCCACATCCTGGGAGCATCTAATGCCATGAGTGTATCGAGTGTTAGCAATTCTAATAAGAGCTTATGTGCATCTCCCTGTTTAAATCTGTCATTCCCCAATGGCCCGTTATGTTGAGCATCTTTTCACATGTGTATGTCCCAGTTGTACATACTCCTTAGTAATGAGATTGTTCAGGTCTGCCCAGTACCTGGGAATTCAGGGCTCCACAAAGCTCTAAAATCAGGTGGTAGGGGGAAAACCCAGCTTCTCTATGGTTTCAGAGACAAGACAACTATTAGTGAAACTTAGGCTGGTACTTGGGGACATATAGGGTGCTGTGCGGAGAGCTCCCTTGTTCTCTGGAGTCACACATGCCTTTCCTGACCCCACTCAGCACTGTGGGGCTTTATCCTCTGGAAACAAAGCAATTCTGTTTGCACTGGAAGAACCATATCTCCAAACAGAGATATGCTCATTGACCCCATAGAGAAAGACTGAGCTGAGAGCATGAAACCCTTTTGTTTTAATAGCACAAGTGACACCACAAGCAAGACCCTCCCTTGGTGTTGGTCACAGTCAGGGCCAGGGGAGTGATGTCCAGGCAGGAGCATGGAGGGAGATTCAACACATTTCCCCAAGGAACAGGAGGCCTCTGTGGCACTGGGGCTGTGTTCAGCTCTATATCAATGATGATCAGCCTCTTCCCGGGGCTGGAGAGCCCTGCACCCTCAGGAAGTCTCTTCCTCAGTCCGGGCATGGGGACAAGTGGCCCCTCTCCCTCTTATACACTCTCCATCCCCTGAAGGTGTTGTCCATGCAAACCTGTCCCGGGGCCTGGTTCTCTGTAAGACCCTCCAGGCGCTGGAGCCCGGAGCTCAGAAGGCCAGTGTCTGGAAGGCCAATTCCCTTTGACCAGGATGAAATTTAGGCAGAAAATGGGAATTTGGTGCTGAATAGATCTGATAACAATTACACTCAACCAGCAGTCCAGGATTAATGGAGTGAGAACTCTGTCCCCTTTTGTCCCTGCAGACCCTCACCTGTGGGGTCTTCAGGTGTCAGGAAGCACAGGGGTGAGCACACAGCCCACTTCTTCCTGCCCCTGACACCGCAGCCATGGCCCACAGTCCCCTGTGACCCCCAGATACCTCCCAGGGGGTGACCAGGAGAGAGTGTTTACATTTTTTTGTTAAAGGGCTAATACGTGGGACTTCCCCAATCTGAGCAAAATGTGTGTGTGGCTGAGCTGGTCCTGATGGTCTTAAGAAACCAGTGATGTTCTAGGGACCAAAAAAACAACAGCCTGCGTGCAAAACGGGTGGCATGTGGGGCCTCCTCGGTCATTCTGAAGGAGGAAAAGTAGATAAATCAATAGCTCCTGTGTGCGGCTCCGTGAAGGTTGACTCACCACATCTTTTTCAGGAAAACTCATGAACTGTGCTGACATATTGGAGACTGGCCAAGGGTGGTGCGGAGGGAACCAGTTTGGAGAAGAGTTTGGGAGGAAGATGACCACGGGGTCTATGCTGACTAAGTTCTGTTAATCACCCTCACTGGGGATGGAGCCCCGGGGGAGGGAGGCTCCAGCAAGGACGGGTCACTTTTCTCTGAAACCCTAGCGAGGAGATGGAGTTAAGACCTGAAGAGCCCGAGGGAGAGATGGGGAGGGGGAGGGATGCAGCCACAGAGCAGAGAAGGGCTGGGAAGGGGCGAGGGGTGCTGTCACTGAGAGTCTGTGGTTGTCACCAACTTTTTGTAGGTTTGTTCATAGAAGGAGAGAATTGTTTGTATGACCAGGGAGAATATTAACATATCAGATATGACGTATTATTGGTAACATAGGATTCCCACTTAGGACATTAATTTTGTGGGTGACTTTGAGGGTCCTGGTCATCATCTGTAGTTGCAGACACTGTATTGTGACAAAATAGAAAATATATATTGCTGTCGTCCCCAGGATCCTGGAAACCCTTGTAATTTCCTGGGTGACAGGCGTGCCTGTTGTTTGAATGAGGTGACTCTGGGTGGGCTCCTGGTTGAGGACAGGTCACTGGAAGGACCGAGGCCTGATTAGAAGCTTGGATTTTTCTGACCTGGCCCCCTATTTGCTTGAGGAGGGGGAAGGGCTCAGGGGCAGTTGCCCAATTAATCTAGCAAAGTAACTGAAACCAAGGGAAGGATCATGGGAACCTTCGCTTTATAGCCAAGAAGTTGTGGGAAACCTGGGACCTCCTTCCCGTGATCGGCACCTGAAGGGCGGGCAGTCCCCTGGGACTGGCCCCTTAACTGTGGCTCTGACACCGTCCCCAGGCAGATAGTGTTGGAACTGGGTGATGTTGTAGGACATCAGCTGGTGTCCCAGCAAATTGCTGTTGTGGAGAAAGATACCCACACATTTGGTGCCCACAAGTGTCAGAGGTGAAGGTTCCGTGCGAGGGCAAAACAAGACACAACAGTGGAAAAGAACTGAGATGTTACTGAGAAATGTTCATTCCTGTTAAAATTTAGAGCAGACACTGGGGTGGTCGGGTGGCCTTGATGGCCCCTCAGCGTGTGTTCCTGGGACGCCTGTGCTGTTGCTCATTGTGTGTGACTCTCCCCCTCTTTCGAGGACACATCTCACTGCAAAGTGGTCCAGCTGGCAGATGCCTCCACAGAAGCTTCTCCCTGAGACGAGGCTCAGAGCCCGAATCTCTGGGCCCAGGGTTTTTGTCTCAGTTCCTCGTCATCTGAGTCACTGTGAGTAACTATAGCTGCTCTCACTGCCGTGAGCTATAGCACAGTAATAGTCAGCGTCGTCTTCAGGCTGCAGCCCAGAGATGAGCAGAAGCCCTGCATTGGCCGAGGTGTCTTTGGATCCAGAGAAGCAGCTGGGGACCCCGTCGCTCTGGTGCTTATCTGAGTCTGACTTATACCTCAGGAGAAACCGGGGAGGGCTCCCTGGCTTCTGCTGGTACCAGAATATGTAGTAGCTGCCAACACTGAAGCCACTGCTGAGGGTGCAGGTGAGTCTGGCTGTGGATCCAGGAGATGCAGAGACGGAGGGCGGCTGAGTCAGCACAGGCTGGGACAGGGAACCTGCAGACACAGACACTTGTCAGTGCTGGGCGGGGACCAGGGGACGTTTCTCAGGAGATTGAGGGTGAAGGGAACAAACTTGGGAACTGAGGCCTGGTTGGAGGCCTGTCCCTACCTGTGCAGTGAGAGAGGAGCACAAGGAGGAGAGGAGTCCAGGCCATGGTGCCCACAGCCCCTGAGCCCACAGTGGGGCTGGGCTCCCCAGGCCCCCTTTTCTTCCCCACCCTCTGCCACAGGAGGGGCTTCCATGCAAATGTGAGTCCCACCCCTGAGTGCCAGCCCCTCCCTGCGCCCTGGGGCTACAGCTCAGCTCACAGCCCAGACTGGTTTGGGGGAATGGGGTGCAGGTTGGCTTCACCCCTTGGGAGAGTCCTGGGAGGAAGCACCTGCTGAGACCACACAAAGGTCCTTGTTCAAGGCACTCTGCCAGGGCAGAGAGGACACAGCTGCTGAGGCCTCATCAGTGAGCACGGGGCCCAATTGCCTGGCCTGGGCTCCTGTTAGTGAATTGTCCTCACTGAGCAGCTGGGTGGAAGTTCCACAGCGCCCCCTACTGGTGGCAGGGCGCACACCTCCCCGTGGCCCAAAGGCCTGAGAGCCCAGCTGGTTTCTGCAGCTCACCAGGCCACTCACTCTATTCACACATCTATGGTCTGATTTCCAAATACTGTGATTTTGATACATTGTAGGTGTATACATCTTCTTATGTATTACTGAATTCTATCTTCTAATATTATCTTAAGAGTTTTTATGTCTTTGTTTTTGAATAATATCGTTTTTTATTTGCTTCTTTTTATATCAGGAAGTTATTGGCACCGGCTATGGGTCAATAAATTTAGGAAAAATCATTCTCTTAACCAAATTCAGTGTTTCTATCCACAAATCAGGAATACCTATTCATTTATGAAAGTTTTCTTTCCTTTCTCTGCAATGTTTTGTAGCTTTCCGTGTACAACACTTCCAATTTTTCTTAGGTTTATCCTTTAGTATTTCATAATTACATAATCATAAACGGTATTGTTTTGTTTTTTTAAATGTTGATGGTTTATTGCTTGTATATAGAATGCAATTTATTTCTGTATGTTGGTTTTGTAACCTGAAGCCGAGATTGAAGCACTCAGACGAGTGGTGTCTGTGAGTCAATCCTAGAGCCTGAGGTGGAATCATCTCCTTTTGGCAGTTTCTTTCGCTGTGCAGAAGCTTTTCAGTTTGGTATATTCCCATTCATATATTTTTCCTTTACTTCCCTTGCCTTTGGGGTCCAATTCTTAAAATCTTCTCCAAGACCAAGGTCCATAAGCTTAGCACCTATGTTTTGTTCTATGGAATTTATTGTTTCAGGTCTTTGTTTTAGTCTTTTTGAGTTAATTTTTGTATATGAGGACAAACAGTAGTCTAGTTTCATTCTTTTGCATGCGGCTTTCCAATTTTCCCAGCATCGTTTATTGAAGAGTCTTTCTTTCTCCATCGCATGTTTTTGGCTCCTTTATCAAAAATTATTTTCCCATATACATGTGTGTTTATTTCTGGGCTCTCTGTTCTGTTCCATTGGTCTATGTGTCTGTTTTTTGTCAATACCATGCCGTTTTTATTATCATTGCTCTGTAGTGTAATTTGAAGTCAGGTAGCGTGATACCTACAGCTTCGTTCTATTTTCTCAGGATTGCTTTGGCTATTTAGGATCTTTTGTGCTGCCAACCACATCTGATGATTTTTTATTCTATTTCTCTAAACAACGACATTGGGATTTTGATGGGGATTTCACTACATCTGCATATTGCTTTGGGTAATATGGAAATTTTAACTATGGTGATTCTTCCAATCCATGAACATAGAATATCTTTCCATTTCATTGTGTCTTTTTCAATCTCTTTTGATAACACTCTGTACTTTTCAGTACATAGGTCCTTCACATCCATTGTTAAGTTTATTTCTAGGTATTTTATTCTTTTGGTTGCAATTGCAAAGGAAATTGTTGTTGGGGGCGGAGTTAATTTCTTTTTCTGAAATTTCCTTGTTCTTATATAGAAATGTAGTGGATTTTTGTACATTGATTTTGTATCCTGAAAAATTACTGTAGTTGTTTAGTGTTTCTAATAGTTTCTTGGTGGAGTCTTTAGGGTTTTCTATATAAAGAACCGTGTCATCTGCAAAAACTGACCATTTTACTTCTCTGTTCCTAATTTGGACGTCTTTTATTTCTTTCTCATGCCTGATTGCTCTGGCTAGGAGTCCCAGTATTATATTGAATAAGAGTGGTGAGACTGTACATCCTTGTCTTGTTTCTTCCCTTGGAGGAAATGCTTTCAGTTTTACCACTGAGTGTGATATTAGCTGAGGGTTTGTCATATACTGCCTTTATTATGTTGAGGTGCCCCCCTTCTATAACCCATTTTACTGAGTGTTTTAATCATAGATGGATGTTGTAGCTTATCAAATGTTTTTTTTTGCAGCTGTGGATATGAACTCGGGACATCAAGGGGATGGGCTCTGTAGGGCGAGCATCTCTGCTCACCTGCATGTGGCTGTGCTTAAGAGTCTCTGTACCGGGACTGAGGAAAGTCTATGAGGCTCTGTCTGTGCAGGTCTGAGAGCCCGCTCAGTGCAGGGGCAGGTGGCGGAAACTCCTGGGCTTCCTTTGTGAACAGAGCAGAGCGGTGGAGAGGTTTTTGTCTCACTTCTCTCTGGATTTGAAGCACGGTGAAAGCTTTTGAGTTGCCGTGCCATGTAGCACAGTAATAGTCAGCCTCATCCTCAGGCTGGAGTCCAGAGATGAGCAAAATCCCAGCATTGACCGATGCATCGTTGGATCCAGAAAATCGGCTGGGGACCCCAGAGCCCTGGTGCTTGTCTGAATCTGAGTGGAATGTAAGAAGATACCTGGGAGGGCTCCCTGGATTTTGCTGATACCAACGTATCCAGAAGTCACCAACATTGAAGCCACTGCTCAGGGTGCAGGTGAGTCTGGCTGTTGCTCCAAGAGATACAGAGACGGAGGGCGGCTGAGTCAGCACAGGCTGGGACAGGGACCCTGCAAATACAGACAAATATGTGTGATGAGGGAGAAACCAGAGTGAAGCTCTCAGAGATCTGAGTCTGAGGGGGTGGCTCTCCTTGGAAACCAGACCCTGATTTCTGAGGCCTTCTGAGGCCTGTCCCTACCTGTATAGTAAGAGAGGAGCATGAGGAAGAGAGGAGTCCAGGCCATGGTGCCCACAGTCCCTGAGCCCTTGGGGCTGGGCTGCCCCAGGCCTCTTTTATCCCCTCCCCAGTGGCCTCACAGTGGAGGAGCAGTTCATGCAAATATGTCACCCCTCAAATGTGCCTTAGATGGGGCCTGGGAGCCTATAGATGATGAATTCTCTGATGGGCAGGACCTGGGATGGGACAGGTGCTTGGACCACACAGAGCAGACATAGCTCCTGGGTCTGTATCAGTGAGTTCAGGGTCTAATACCCTTATTGCCCCACCCAGATCTGCAGTTCTTGGGGAGCTTTTCCATCTGTGAGCTCACTTTACGGGGCTTCCAGAAACTGTCTCCTCATGCCTCCTGATGACCGTATGTAAAACTTCAGTCTCTCTCACAGGTCCTGAGTCTCTGTCCTTCACCTTCTAACTGGGATTCCACACATACTGATTGAGATGGTGTGAGCCAAGCAGTGGGTTCAAGACACTATTACAAATACTAACCGATTGTCCAGGTTTTCTAAAGGATTGTAAATTCAAAGGAAAATCTTCCAAGATATCAATACCACAGTGAATAGTAAAAGTACCACAGGGCAGAAGGGTAGACTTAGAATCTCTCATAATTTGGGTATTTTAGGGAAATTCTCTTAGAAGGGACATCTTTTTCAAAGTGCTCTTGAGGGAAGTTGGGAGTGGATCTCCCCCAGGGTGGAAAGAGAGGGAGAGGCATTTTAAGAAGGGAAAGAGGGAACCTCAGCAAGAAAGAGCACAGGAGGTTCCCAGAGGCAGAGCCTGTGAGGAGGTAGGGGATGCAGAGGAGGAGTGGTGACGGGAGGCAGAGCATGACCAACTGAGAAGAAGGCTGGAAGGGAGGAACCCAATGGAAAATCATAGGACAAGATGGATTTTAAAGCTGTTTAGGAGATGCTGCCTGCCGTGGAGACCTGGGGTGAGGAAAGAAGAGTAAAGAGTGCTCAGTTGGACAAAGTGCTAAGAAAGTGGACACCAGGGAACACGAGGGCACGCAGCTCTGTGCCCTGGCAAACTGGGCCACATCCATGTGTCTCCTTTAGGACAGTGCATTGTTTAACTCGAAACATTTCCATTTTTTCTTTAAGCATATGGAATAGAGAATAATTTGCTCTCGCAACTATACCATTTCTGGACTTCCTTGCTCTTTTCTTCCGTTTGGGAAAGAGACAGCTCTCCTCTAAGCACATTTCCGAAGTGTAGTAAGTTATCAAATTTCTCCAATGGGGGTTAACTCCTGGTTCTAACCTGTTTTCCAACCTCTTAACCCACAGCCATCGTCTCATTTTTCCTCGCTCATGTTCCGCAGGTGATAACAATGAAATATTTGTGAATAAAATGGAAAACCATATTCGTGACCTCCATAAAAATCTATTCAATGTTCACTGTCTGCCACAAAAGCCAATGTCATCTATTATATAGTTTTTGTTACTGCAGCACCCTGTTTCTGACTCTCATTCCTATAGCAGTCAGAATAGGCTAAGTTATGCTGCTGTAACAATTTACGTCAAATCTCAGTGGCTTAAGTGAGATCCCACGGAGAGATGTGTTGGAGATTGTGAAGAGTGGTGGAGTTCTAAATGTTTGCATTTTACAGGGGGGAAACAGAGATAAGGCAGTGGTGAGTGAGTTGTCCGAGTCAGCTCTGTCCAGTAGAATTTCCTGCCATGGTGGGAATGTTCTACCGCTGTCCTCTCAACTATGGCAGCCAGGAGGCACACGAAGCCAGTAGGCAGCTGAAGTGCAACTAATGTGAGTGAGAAACAGAATTTTAAATTTTAGTTCATTTAAATTAACTTAAGTTTAAATGTGAATATCTACATTCCGCTAGTGGAGACTATAATGGACAGTGGAGGTCCAAGGACCAAAATTTGAACAGAGCCAAATAGAGGCAGAGCCAAAATTCGAAGCTGCGTCCCTGGTGAAGGAAAGGGCACTATCAGGCACTCATCTGTGCTGCTGCTCTTGTCTGTGTCTCCACCCATCTTCAATGTAAACTGAGAGAGGACTGCAGACCTTTGTCATGTCTCTCTTCATCTTTGAATCTCATGTTTGAAAAATAATCGCTGAGGGAATAAATGAAGAGAGATCTGTTATGTTTTCATGTGCTTTGTATAAAGGTTAAAAATATTAATTACATGCCTATTCTGGCCACAAATTGGACTCCACACTCTGGTTGAGAGGAGATTCCATGTAGTCGGGTCACAGGCTCTCTGGTCTCATGTGAGTTCGATGTAACTGTTTTGTCTAACAGATGGTAACACAGAAGTAGAGAGAAATGACACATCTAGTCCCCTTTGTCCAGCTCAATGGCATAAACAGGAGTCAAAGCCAAAGGTCTCCTAATAGCTGGGAACATTTCCTTTCAGCTTAGTGGTTCCCAAACTGGGGTGATTCCCCTCCGCCAGGAGATATTTGGAAATGCCTGGAGGTATTTTCATGGGTCATAATTTAGAGAAGAGAGTGCTACTGCCTTGTGATGTGTGGAGCTCAAAGATATGCTTCTAAATGTCCCACATGCACAGAACAGCCCCGTCCACAAGCAATGGCCCTGTCCCCATAGTCAGTCGTGTGCAGGCTCAGGAACCCCGTTCTGAGCTAAATCACCTCTGTGAAGTGATTGCAAAGGGATTAGGAAATCTCCTAATAGAGACGTGCAAGGAAATCTTCCCATTTTGGAAATAAAATACAAGAACTCATGAAAATTCAAATTCTAGCATTGGAGCAGAAGACAGGAAAGAGCACTCCCTCTGGTGGGTGCGGGAGGAGTGCAGCCCCAGTGGGGGGCCCTGGGAGTTCTGGTCTCACTTCCCCATGAGCCTGCCCCACTGTGGGCTGATAGCTGCTATCATAAGACTGACAGTAGTAGTCGGCCTCGTCCTCAGGCTGCAGCCCCGAGATGGTCAGTTGGGCGGCATTGGAGGAACTGTCGATGGTGCCAGAGAACCGATCCGGAATCCCCGACGGTCTTTCGTTATCAGCATAGATCACAGTGGCTGGGGCACTGCCAGGGCGCTGTTGGTACCAGTGCACATAGTCGCCCCCAATGCTGCCGCTGCTGCGGGTGCAGGAGATGGTGACCTTCTGTCCTGGAGACCCCGACACAGAGGCGGGCTGAGTCAGCACAAACTGGGCCCAAGACCCTGCAAGGAGGGAGCAACACAGAGATCAGGGAGGACAGAACAGGCCCCTTTCCCAGGGCGGGAGGAGAGGTCCTCCTCCCAGGTGACACACAGGTGCCCTCCCGGAATTCCCTGCAGACCGCACCTGTGCACTGAGCCAGGAGGGCGAGGAGGACTGCGGCCCGATCCATGGTGGAGACGCCCCCAGACTCTGCTCCCTGAGCCCCACAGCCAGGCCTGAGCCTCAAACTTCTTATATGTCCCCCTGGCCCTGGAAGGGACTTCACTATGCAAATCTCCCCTTATCTTAGGACCCTTTAACCTAAGCCTTAGCTGCAGCTGAGAAGAAGAGAAATACAGCAGTGGGGAGGACTTCACCCCAAGATGACTCAGGAAACACGCCAGATTCAGGTCTCCCAGCTGAGGAAGGGGGAGCACGCGCGCCCCCTGGTGGGCGCCCAGGAAAGGGCCACCCCAGGCTGGCTGGTGCCCAGGGCTTGGGCCCTGCTCCTTGCTGAATCCTGCACCCCGCACAGCTCCAGCCTTTTCAGATTGGCCCCTTTCACTTAGAAATATGAGTGTTAGGCTCCTCGTGTCCTTCTGTGCTATGATAAACCATTTATTTGGACTGATAATCAAATTCCACTGTAAATGGGCCGAGGTTCTTTATTAATTCGCCTGTTGAAGGACAGAAGTTGCTTCCCGAATTGTAACAAACCTGAATAGAGGAGCCATGGACCTCATGTGCAGGTGCTTTTCTGCACAGTGACCGATGCAGGGAAGCACCTCACAGTGTGATTTCTGTCTCGTATCATATGAGTGTGTTTAGCTTTGTAAAAAACAGTCTAAGGGTCTTCGAAAGTGGCCCTGGCATTTTGCATTCCCAGCAGCATGAGAGTTCCTGCTGTCCCACATCCTGGGAGCATCTAATGATGCGAGTGTATGGAGTGTTAGCAATTCTAATAAGAGCTTATGTGCATCTCCCTGTTTAAATCTGTCATTACTCAATGGCCCGTTATGTTGAGCATCTTTTCACATGTGTATGTCCCAGTTGTACATACTCCTTAGTAATGAGATTGTCCAGATCTGCCCAGTACCTGGGAATTCAGGGCTCCACAAAGCTCTAAAATCAGGTGGTAGGGGGAAAACCCAGCTTCTCTATGGTTTCAGAGCCCAGACAACTATTAGTGAAGCTTAGGCTGGTACTTGGGGACATATAGGGTGCTGTGCGGAGAGCCACCTGGTTCTCTGGAGTGACACATGCCTTTCCTGACCCCACTCAGCACTGTGAGGCTTTATCCTCTGGAAACAAAGCAATTCTGTTTGCACTGGAAGAACCATATCTCCAAACAGAGATATGCTCATTGACCCCATAGAGAAAGACTGAGCTGAGAGCATGAAACCCTTTTGTTTTAATAGCACAAGTGACACCACAAGCAAGACCCTCACTTGGTGTTGGTCACAGTCAGGGCCAGGGGAGTGATGTCCAGGCAGGAGCATGGAGGGAGATTCAACACATTTCCCCAAGGAACAGGAGGTCTCTGTGGCACTGGGGCTGTGTTCAGCTCTATAACAATGATGATCAGCCTCTTCCCGGGGCTGGAGAGCCCTGCACCCTCAGGAAGTCTCTTCCTCAGTCCGGGCATGGGGACAAGTGGCCCCTCTCCCTCTTATACACTCTCCATCCCCTGAAGGTATTGTCCATGCAAACCTGTCCCGGGGCCTGGTTCTCTGTAAGACCCTCCAGGCGCTGGAGCCCGGAGCTCAGAAGGCCAGTGTCTGGATGGTCAATTCCCTTTGACCAGGATGAATTTAGGCAGAAAATGGGAATTTGGTGCTGAATAGATCTGATAACAATTACACTCAACCAGCAGTCCAGGATTAATGGAGTGAGAACTCTGTCCCCTTTCGTCCCTGCAGCACCTCAGCTGTGGGGTCTTCAGGTGTCAGGAAGCACAGGGGTGAGCACACAGCCCACTTCTTCCTGCCCCTGACACCGCAGCCATGGCCCACAGTCCCCTGTGACCCCCAGATACCTCCCAGGGGGTGACAAGGAGAGAGTGTTTACATTTATTTTTTAAAGAGGTAATACGTGGGACTTCCCTAGTCCAAGCAAAATGTGTGTGTGGCTGAGCTGGTCCTGATGGTCTTAAGAAACCAGTGATGTTCTAGGGACCAAAAAAACAACGGCCTGCATGCAAAACGGGTGGCATGTGGGGCTTCGGTCATTCTGAAGGAGGAAAAGTAGATAAATCGATAGCTCCTGTGTGCGGCTCTGTGAAGGTTGACTCACCACATCTTTTTCAGGAAAACTCATGAACTGTGCTGACATATTGGAGACTGGCCAAGGGTGGTGCGGAGGGAACCAGTTTGGAGAAGAGTTTGGGAGGAAGATGACCACGGGGTCTATGCTGACTAAGTTCTGTTAATCACCCTCCCTGGGGATGGAGCCCCGGGGGAGGGAGGCTCCAGCAAGGACGGGTCACTTTTCTCTGAAACCCTAGCGAGGAGATGGAGTTTAGACCTGAAGAGACCGAGGGAGAGATGGGGAGGGGGAGGGATGCAGCCGCAGAGCAGAGAAGGGCTGGGAAGGGGCGAGGGGTGCTGCCACTGAGAGTCTGTGGTAGTTGTCACCAACTTTTTGTAGCTTTGTTCCTAGAAGGAGAGAATTGTGTGTAAGACCAGGGAGAATGTTAACACATCAGATATGACGTATTATTAGTAACATAGGATTCCCACTTGGACATTCATTTTGTGGGTGACTTAGACGGTCCTGGTCATCTGTAGTTGCAGACTCTGTATTATGACAAAATAGAAAATAGATATTGCTGTCGGCCCCAGGATCCTGGAAACCCTTGTAATTTCCTGGGTGACAGGCGTGCCTCTTGTTTGAATGAGGTGACTCTGGGTGGGCTCCTGGTTGAGGACAGGTCACTGGAAGGACCGAGGCCTGATTAGAAGCTTGGATTTTTCTGACCTCTCCCCCCTATTTGCTTGAGGAGGGGGAAGGGCTCAGGGGCAGTTGCCCAATTAATCTAGCAAAGTAACTGAAACCAAGGGAAGGATCATGGGAACCTTCGCTTTGTAACAAAGAAGTTGTGGGAAACCTGGGACCTCCTTCCCGTGATCGGCACCTGAAGGGCGGGCAGTCCCCTGGGACTGGCCCCTTAACTGTGGCTCTGACACCGTCCCCAGGCAGATAGTGTTGGAACTGGGTGATGTTGTAGGACATCAGCTGGTGTCCCAGCAAATTGCTGTTGTGGAGAAAGATGCCCACATATTTGGTGCCCACAAGTGTCAGAGGTGAAGGTTCCGTGCGAGGGCAAAACAAGACACAACAGTGAAAAAGAACTGAGATGTTACTGAGAAATGTTCATTCCTGTTAAAATTTAGAGCAGACACTGGGCTGGTCGGGTGGCCTTGATGGCCCCTCAGCGTGTGTTCCTGGGACGCCTGTGCTGTTGCTCCTTGTGTGTGACTCTCCCCCCCTTTCGAGGACACATCTCACTGCAAAGTGGTCCAGCTGGCAGATGCCTCCACAGAAGCTTCTCCCTGAGACGAGGCTCAGAGCCCGAATCTCTGGGCCCAGGGTTTTTGTCTCAGTTCCTCGTCATCTGAGTCACTGTGAGTAACTAAAGCTGCTCCCACTGCCGTGAGCTATAGCACAGTAATAGTCAGCGTCGTCCTCAGGCTGCAGCCCAGAGATGAGCAGAAGCCCTGCATTGGCCGAGGCGTCTTTGGATCCAGAGAAGCGGCTGGGGACTCCGGCGCCCTGGTGCTTATCTGAGTCTGATTTATATGCCAGCAGATACCGGGGAGGGCTCCCTGGCTTCTGCTGGTACCAGCGTATGGTATAGGTACCAACACTGAAGCCACTGCTGAGGGTGCAGGTGAGTCTGGCTGTGGATCCAGGAGATGCAGAGACGGAGGGCGGCTGAGTCAGCACAGGCTGGGACAGGGAACCTGCAGAGACAGACACTTGTCAGTGCTGGGCAGGGACCAGGGGAAGTGTCTCAGAAGACTGAACATGAAGGGAACAAACTTGGGAACTGAGGCCTGGTTGGAGGCCTGTCCCTACCTGTGCAGTGGGAGAGGAGCACGAGGAGGAGAGGAGTCCAGGCCATGGTGCCCACAGCCCCTGAGCCCACAGTGGGGCTGGGCTCCCCAGGCCTCCTTTTCTTCCCCACCCTCTGCCACAGGAGGGGCTTCCATGCAAATGTGAGTCCCTCCCCTGAGTGCCAGCCCCTCCCTGCGCCCTGGGGCTGCAGCTCAGCTCACACCCCAGACTGGTTTGGGGGAATGGGGTGCAGGTTGGCTTCACCCCTTGGGAGAGCCCTGGGAGGAAGCACCTGCTGAGACCACACATCAGTGAGCATAGGGCCCAGCCTCCAGGCCCAGGCCCCTAGGAGTGAATGTTCCTCCATGAGCAGCTGTATAGGGACCACAGGGCAGTCCCACAGCGCCCCCTGCTGGTCACAGAGCACACACCTCCCCACCGCCTACAGCCCTGAGTGCCCAGCTGGATTTTGCAGCTGAGCAGGTGACTGTCTCTGTTCACACATCATGGGCTGGTTCCCAGATACTGTGATTTTGATACACTGTAGTGGTCGCTGTACTATCTCAGTCGCAGGAGGAGTCCCTTCTGTGGGAGGTGCAAACGTGCAAAAAATGACAAATTCATTTGGTTTCACCTCCAGCCAAGAGGTTACAAAAGTAAAGGCACAGTGACCTACACGTCCAATGTCACACATGAAAGGGACTTTTATCTGGTGTGAAGGGGTTATACGGGCTGTCAGAGAATTTTCCAGGAATACACTCCCAGGCATCTTCACAGAAGGACTATTCTGCAAACTTTTCATAGAGATCTGACGTGATTAAGTGATTGGTAAAAATAATGGCTTTTGTAGGCTTCACATTTACCAGTGGAACCTGAGGAGTGGGAATACATTTTAGGAATTGACTTTTTATCCCTGTGGTGTTCTGCATACCTGTGTCTTGAGTTTCTTACTAGGATTTTGTCTTAACTGTTCAAAAATTCATTTATATTTCAAACAAAACTTTTCCAATCTGCAATTCTCACTACTTGCCTTATCTTAGTATCAAGATAAATGTGAGATTGCAATGCGTTTGCAGCTGTGTGAATGTCTGGGCAGTTGAATGCAGAACCCATCACTGTGTGTCCTCACTGTGCCCGAATCCAACTCTGCTTTAACTGTGCAAATGGTCCAATGGTCCCCACATTTCTAGACCCACTGGGCCACTTAGTAAATGGCTTGGACCAGGATCAGTTCCATTGGGCCCTCTCTCTTCAAGGAGCTCAAGGGATCTTTGTCATTCAGCTCAGGCAGGTCAGCTGCTTTAAACCCTCAGGACTCCTCCCTGCAGTTTGCACAAAACCTCAAATCCTTGGCTCCTCTCAGGAGGCCTCATGGTCTGGCCAGCCCCCTGTGCCCTCCCCATGCAGCACCTCCCCCTGTTCTCAGGCTCCAGCTTCACTCCCTTTCCTGCTGCTTCAAAACCCCGACTCCTGTCCTTCATGGGGTCCCAGACACCCCCTGCTCTGTCCTTTGGGGATAAATAGGATAAAACTTGAAATCCCGGGGTCTGTTGCATTTTAGCACTTCTGAGAGGCTCTGTAGCAGGGCATGCACGCACCATCCCAGACGGAAACAGAGAATTAGATATGACACTGCTGGAGCGACACAGCTCACAGAGACCAGCTCAGAGTGTCACCTCTTCCCTGTACACCACCTCAGCCACCATCAATAGGACTCCCCCTGATTAACCTCCCACCCTCCGTTCCCTCGTGCTGGTCCCTCACTGACAGAAAACACCCGCACACACCATGTCCCTCACCGGTGGGTTTCAGCATAAACACACATTTATATCCATAAACTCTTAACACAAGACAGCAATGGATTTCCTCTACTGTCACATATCTCTATGTGTTGTCATCTCCGGAATGGTCAGCTAATTGATTGTTGTACCGATTGAAAGAGAGGAGAAACAAGTCACCCCGTGTTTGGAGCCATGAGGCCCATGGGTGACACGTCTGAGCGGAAGGAAGCGCAGAGCAGCGCCCACGGCCTCAGGCAGGCGTGTCGCGGTGCAGGATCCTGTCTTCGTTCACACGGAGGTTCCCAACCCGCAGCTCTCCCTTCATGAGCTTTCCCACCAGGGTTCTTTTAGGGCTTTGGGTTGAAGACTTGCCTATTAAACTTTATTGATCACATGGTGGATTTTGAGCTGTGTATTAGGGCATGTGGCAGTTGCTGAGCTTACAGGCTCCCAGTTCAGTGCAATGTGAGCAGACATGGCAACGGCTCCCCCGCACTCGGCCGCTCATTAGCCCCTGGAGGCCGCCTGTCCCTGTCCTCAGAGTTTGCTCCTCTGACCTGCTGCTCCTGTCTCTTCTCTCGGACCCAAGGAAAATGCAGCCTCCAAGCGTGCGAGACCTTGTCATGTGCTCATTCATCTTCATACGTCAAGCTTGAAAAAAACTCTCTAAGAGAATAACTGAGGATAGATATGTATTTTTATGTGCATATTAATGGCACATATATTGAGGGCAAAATTGTACTCTATGCTTTGGATGAGAGGAGATTCCACGTGACTGGGCCACAGGTTCTCTGACCTCTGGGAGTTTGTGTAACTGTTTTGTGTAACAGGTGGGAACACAGAAGCACAGAGACATGACACCCCTGGTCTCCATGCAGCTGAATGGCATAAACAAGACTGAAAGGCAAAGGCAGCCTAATGGCTGAGAACATGTCCTTTTAACCCAGCGGTTCCCAAACTGGGGTGATGTGGCCCCTCAGGGGATATTTGGAAATGGCTGCAGGTGTTTTCACTGGTTTAATCCTAGAGAAGAGGGTGCTACTGGCATTTTATATATGGAGCCCAAGGATACTTCTGAATGTCCCACATGTGCGCAGGAGCCCCCTCCACAAGCCATGATGCCGCCCCATAGTCAGCAGTCAGAGGCTCAGAAACCAGCCCTGAGCTAAGTCTCCAGGAAGGGACTGCAGAAGAAACAGGCAGTCACCCATCAGGACAGTGGGGACGTTGGAGAGGGAATAGGGGGCTCAGAACCTTAAAATCTGAACACAAAATCCCAGCAGGGGACAGAAGGGAGCCACCCCTCCATGGTGGGGGCAGGTGAGGGCAGCCCCAGTGGGGGGCCCTGGGAGTTCTGGTCTCACTTCCCCATGAGCCTGCCCCACTGTGGGCTGATAGCTGCTATCAGAAGACTGACAGTAGTAGTCGGCCTCGTCCTCAGCCTGCAGCCCCGAGATGGTCAGGCGGGCGGCATTGGAGGAACTGTCGATGGCGCCAGAGAACCGATCCGGAACCCCCGACGGCCTTTGGTTATCAGCATAGATCACAGTGGTTGGGGCACTGCCAGGGCGCTGTTGGTGCCAGTGCACATACCTGCTTCCAATGCTGCTGCTGCTGCGGGTGCAGGAGATGGTGACCTTCTGCCCTGGAGACCCCGACACAGAGGCGGGCTGAGTCAGCACCAACTGGGCCCAGGACCCTGCAAGGAGGGAGCAACACAGAGATCAGGGAGGACAGAACAGGCCCCTTTCCCAGGGCGGGAGGAGAGGTCCTCCTCCCAGGTGACACACAGGTGCCCTCCCGGAATTCCCTGCAGACCGCACCTGTGCACTGGGCCAGGAGGGCGAGGAGGACTGCGGCCCGATCCATGGTGGAGACGCCGCCAGACTCTGCTCCCTGAGCCCCACAGCCAGGCCTGAGCCCACCAACCTTTCTTATATATGCCCCTGATCCTGAGGGTGGAAGGGCTCCATGCAAATCTCCTCCTTCTGGAGGCTGGGCAAGCTCCTCCTTCAAACTTAGCCTTGGTTGGAACTGAGAAAAAGAGACCGAGGGTGGGAGGAAGTGATTTAGCCCTGTGAGCGAGCAGAAGACCTGCAGGAGGCAGGGCAAACAGCTGAGAAATTTGGGAGCACCAAGGAGATGCTTATGCCACAGTGCCCCCTGCTGGATACAAGACACATGTCAGACCTTGGACGGGTGGTGCTCGGGGCTCCTGCCCTCCCCAACCTGTACCACTCACAATTCCACCCACGAGTCCAGGGAATTTCCACATAGGATCCTATGATCACTCTACAGATCTCTCTAGGTAGATGAAGGGGTCACTACTCTGGTCCAGACATTTAGAGTCACTTTGTGTCATTGGAGGTGAGAAATATCACAGTGAGAATGGGCTGTGTTTGGAAGGGATAGCAGAAAAATCATTGTTAGAAGAGGAAATAGAAGGCATAAAACTTCTGTAGCATTTAAGATCAAGGGACATTCAAGAGGTGATAGAAGTCTGCTGTGCACGCCAACTGTAGAAGTTGGTGAAATGGAAAGAACTAGGTAGAGAGGGTGCTTACCCAGCCACTTCCCTTTCCCGCATGGGCCACTAAGGTCCTGATGTGTCCTATAAGAGCCAACTTAGATTGGCCTTTCCAGAAAAATATGGGGCTTTGGAACCCATGGATTGCACAATTAATTTCACTTTCAAAGGATATAAATTCCCTGGTCAGGAATCTTATCTGACCTGTAAGGGACTCCTGATTCTTTCCTGGCCCTTTCACCTCTGTTCTTCTCTGTCCCTTGTCATCTCTCCCTAATCTTCTCACCCAATCTGGTCAAATCTTCTTAAAGACCCTGTCTTTCCACTCAATGCACACCCCACTCTCCACCTCCAATTCTCACCCCACTTCTTGTCTCCCACCTCTCATTCTCATAGTCCACTTAGACAACACTGACTGCTGGAGGGCCAGGGTCTCAGGGCGTCAGGAGAAAGGGTTAAAGTTCCCATGCCCAGGAGCAGGCTCTGATAGCGGGCCAGGGTCTCAGGGCATCAGGAGAAAGGGTTAAAGGTCCCGTGCCCAAGAGCAGGCCCTGATAGCGGCCCCACCTGCTCGAGGCTGATCATTAACCCAGCGGGTATATAAGGACAGGGCCATCCCTGAGCAGGGGGACAGCACCACCTGCAGCCATGGCCAGCACGTTAAGCCCCAGCTCCACGACTGGGACCCCAAGCCCTCCTGAGATGTCAGAGCGCATCCGAAACGCTGCTGACATCTCTGTCATTGTCATCTACTTCGTGGTAGTGATGATTGTCGGGCTGTGGGTATGTAGGAGCCCATTGGGGACTCAGGGTGGGCACCTGGCTTAGGGGAGTGAAAGGTGTGGTGTGACAAAGCTGAGAGAACCTTAACAGCTGTCACAGATTTCACTGTCTTTCTCTCAGAATCATTTTCTTGTGTGTGACATCAATAATGTTTACAGTGACTTAATTTATTCTAACAACCCCATCGTGTGAACAGGGCCAGCTCTGGGAACTTCAGGCTTAATCCGCTCAGCACCTCCAGCACGTGGCAAAATGAATCAGGACGTTATTTTTTTTATCTCACTTCTTTTATTTTCCATTGTTATTAGCTCACTTCCTAACTTAGTTGAGCTGGATTTGTAACTCATTGCTCATTCTTTCTTTTAGTAATGAACTTGAGGCTACAAATTTTCTTCCAAACACAACTTCAGGGATACCTCACATTGTTTTCATAAATGAAAATCAGCAGAGCAATTAGGACAAACGTCGAGAAATAGAATTTCCTAAAGTCCCTGAGTTCCTCTGAAACTGTGACTTGGTGGTCCTTTAAAAATCAATGCTATATCACGGTTTCCAGGGAAATGTTTCTCTCTTTGCAAGAACTGGCAAAGGCCAGTCTCATCAGCACGTGGCCGCAGCACCGAGGGCATCCTGGGTACGTGGGCTGTGATTTGACCTCACGCGTCTTTTCTTCTGCTCAGGCCATGCTGAAGACCAACCGGGGCACTGTGGGAGGCTTCTTCCTGGCTGGTCGAGATGTGGCCTGGTGGCCGGTGAGTGGTCATTGTTTCTGGGAGAGGACTGTCCTGTGCGTGTGTTTAAGAGTAAACAAAGAAAACATTAGGTGTGCTCATCATTTCTGATGTGCGTTAGTTGCCTGCTTGCTCTTTTCCTAGATCCCTGCCCCATCATTTCAGTGCATGGCTGTGTGTCACCAATCACGAGAGCGGGTGCAGCGCGGTATTGGAGAAGGCCCAGTTCAGCTCGGCTTCATGCCCTTTCTCCCTGGTCCTCTAGAACCTTCTGCCTTGGCTCCTTATGCCCCACAGCACATGCCCTCTCTGTTCCCAGCCCTGAGCTAATGCTGGCTCTTGTTTAGATGAGCGCCCCCCTCTCTCCTCTCCTCCCCCAACACCCAGCCTCACCCCAGTTTCACCGGAGCAGCCGCGCCCCGCACTGCAGCCCAAATGTCTAGACCCGTGTCCTAGGCGGTTGTGAGAGTGGACGTGCGTTGCCTGTGATGGTGCAAATGTGATGCCTCCTTGACTCTTGCCCAGCTCCTTGCCGGGCGGGCCCGTGCCATGTCGTGTCAGCAGCGGGCTGGGCACACCACGGGTGCTCAGCACCTGCTTTCTTTTTTTTCTTTCTTTTTTTTAAATATATCTTTATTGATTTCAGAGAGGAAAGGAGAGGGAGAGAGAGATAGAAACATCAGTGATGAGAGAGTCATTGATTGGCAGCAGCCTGCAACCCGGGCATGTGCCCTGACTGGGAATCGAACCCTGATTGCCTGGATCCTAGGTCGACGCTCAACCACTGAGCCACGCCCAGCCGGGCAGCACGTGCTTTCTTCACAGATCTGCTGACTAAATAGCATGAAGGAAAGTGGAGACGGGAATGACCTGGTCTGGGTGGTGGAGGCAGGCCAACTGCAGAGTCGAAATGGATTTTTGTTATTGTTAATCTTCACCCGAGGATATTTTTCCCATTGCTTTTTGGGAAGAGTGGAAGGGGGGGGGGAGATACATCAATGTGGGAGAGACACATCCACTGGCTGCCTCCTGCGCACACCCCTACTGGGGGGGGAGAACCTGCAACCCAGGTACCTGGCCTTGACTGGGAATCAAACCCAGACCCTTCGGTCTGCAGGCCAAGACCCTAACCAGGGCTTGAAACTGACTTTTGTTGGGGTGCCTGCCTCCACCACCCAGACCAGGTCATTCCTGTCTCCACTTTCCTTCATGCTATTTAGTCAGCAGATCTGTGAAGAAAGCACGTGCTGCCCGGCCGGGCGTGGCCCAGTGGTTAAGCATCGACCTAGGATCCAGGCAATCAGGGTTCGATTCCCAATCAGGGAATCGAAACAAAAGTCTGTTGGCCAAACCAACCAGGGCTTGAAACGGACTTTTGTTGGGGTGTCCAATCCGGCATTGCCTTCTTAGGGCTGTTTTTATGAAACATTCAAGGCTCGACCAATCCCATAGCTACAAATGAGCTTAATCTCATCCCCTGGTCCCAAATGCCTGAATAGAAAAGGTGACTTTACAGGGGGCTGAGACGGTGGGAGCAGAAGAATAAGCCCTGGCAGGGGCCCAAACCCCAACTCTGTTCCATCAGGACTAGTTCTCATCTGTGCCCACTCAAGAGATCTCTTTTGATCTTTGAGACTTTAGAACTGTGGACATTGTGATGGGAAGGGAGGTGTGTTAAAAGAGGGTCCTGAGGGCCAGATGGCTGAAGAGGAACTCCCTCCTGCACAATTTTGGGGTCCTTGAGGCTGATTAAAGGGGCCGACGGGACCTCTGGCAGCTCTTGGCCAAGAACAGGCTGAACTCAGAGCATCCAGGTAGATAGATAGGGGTCAGCAAGCTTTTGTATAAATTGCCAGGCTGCAAGTATTTTAGAATTCATTGGCCAATACAGCCTGTTGCAACCACACAACCCCACCCCTGTAGCTCAGAAGCAGCCAGAGTAAATACATAAAACCAACAAGCGTGGCTGTGCTCCAATAAAACTGTTATGGACACTGAAATTTGAATATCATATCATCTCACATTTCACAAAATAGTATTCTTCTTCAAATTTTTTTTTTTTTAACCGTTACAAAATATAAAACATATTTTTGGTTTACCAAGCATACAAAAACTGGATTCAGCCCACGGTTGTAGTTTGCCGATTCCTGCCCCAAGGAGTAGTGATGGAAGCATCTCCACGTTCACCCGCTTTTGAGAAGCCTGCCCTGAGCCTTTGACTCAGCCTAGTCTGCTCTCTTGGATTCCAGATGGGCGCCTCTCTCTTCGCCAGCAACATCGGCAGCGGCCACTTTGTGGGGCTGGCTGGGACCGGAGCGGCTTCAGGAATTGCCACTGCGGTCTTTGAATGGAATGTAAGTGACATCATGGGTTTTTTCCTTTAAGTAACAATTCTAAAACAGCTCTATGCAGGTATGTTTTGGGGGGAGTCTGTATGAGATAAACTCCTTTTTGGTGTGGCTCCCCTATTTTCTTTTTTTAATGAATTCCTTGTTTGAACTTCAGGGCCTTCCCTGTGTGACCCCTTTCTGCCTGGGCCACGCCGGTCACATTTTCCACCTCCGAGATTTTGCTCCGCCATTTATTCCCACCAGGAGTGTCACTTCTCTGTGGGTCAATCCCCACTTTCACTTGACAGCCTTGATCACTTTCGCTCTCACCTGTATCTCTTCGCCCTGAGCTGTTACACTATGTGTCCGGCTCTGAATTAGATGCAGGCAATTAAAAAATGTAAAAGCAACGGTTTCTTCCATTGAGAAGCTCACATCCCAGTGAGAGGCAGATACACACTCACTGCGGCGTAGAAAGTGCAAGGAGGGGAGCACACTTGGCGCCTGGAGAGGCCTCGCACAGCACAGGGGCCCATCCAAGATGATGGGGGGGGCTCGGCACAGGTTGAGGGGCCTTCCCGGTCCGGATGCCAGCTGGACGCATAGAAACTGACCAAGGGGGCCTGACTAAGGACGTGACAGCAACACTGGGGAGAAGCGACAAGACTTCACATTGGGCTCTTAATCCTTCTACTACCATTTCATCAGTGGGAGCTGTGTCCACTCAGTTAGACCCTAAGTGTTTTAAGGACAGGGGCCACCTTCTGTCGAGTCATTTATACCACCCCATCACCTAACAGGTGGCCGAGCACGTGCCATCATATTTCTTGAGCTGCCAGAGTTTTTCTGTTCCTTTCTCTTACCCTTTCTAGTGTTTGCATTTCCATGTGCCTGCATATCCGTCAGAGCAAGACGCTTATGTGAAAGTTGGATCATGGTGATAGCGTGGACAGACCGTCTCCGGATGCACTCAGGAAGTGACCTTGACTCCTTACAAATGCCAGTGCCCCTCCCTTGTTGCAGATTTTGCCCCCGGTTTTACTTCAGCAGTATCAGGGACTCTAGAATGGGCCCAGCCTCCAAAGGCATGGACAGGATGCCCTATGGCCCCAGTGGGTGTGATTAAAAGGCTGCCAAGAGCCTGGCTCTTTTAGCCTGAGACCTCGGACTTTTTAAATCTCTGTGAGGCTCAGCTTTCCCCTCCGTAAGACAGGACCCACTGTGCTTATCACAGCTGCACCTCCTATTCTGGCTGTGAAGACTATTATCACTGTTATCAGTGACAAGACTTGGGGAGCACTGGGAATATCCCTTGTCTCCAAGTTTGTTTCTCATTGCTTTGTCACTCTGTCCGTAATTCCTGCCACTCAAGAATCATTCCTTTTGGCAAAGATTGTATGACCTTCCAGTGGTCCCACTGTGTCCAGGCCTCTTCTCTTCTGTTCATTTTTCACTGAGCATCTTTCGTCACTGCCTGAGCCCCAGGAAATGACAACCTCTGAAACAGAGGAATGAAATCCACAGCTGTCTTGGATGGATCCTAACGGGCTGAGTGGGACAGGATCCAAGCAAACCCACAGCAGGTCCTTGGATAACATCATTTAGTTCAATGTTGTTTCATTATAACGTTAGTGAGAAAAAAAATTGATTTCCCGCAGGGACCACTGTCTGCGTGGAGTTTGCACTTTCTCCCCATGTCTGTGTGGGTTTTCTCGGGGTACCCCTGTTTCCTCCCACATCCCAGAGATTTGAGGTGAATTGGTGTGCCTGCACTGTCCCAGTCTGGGTGAGTGTGGGGGGTGGGAGTGGACGCACCCTGCCATGGAAAGGCGTCCTGCCCAGGGTGGGGTCCTGCCTTGCACCCTGAGCTGCCAGGACAGGCTCAGCCCACCCATGACCCTGAACTGGAATAAGCTGGCTGGAAAATAATGATCTTTTTAGTTCATCTTTCTTAAATGTACTTATAGGTCACATTTATTTCAATATTTAGTATTAGATGTGTTTGAGATCGTTGTTTAGAAGCTTGGTGATGTTTTTGTGACCAGGAATATGCCCTAAGAACTTAACTCTTGCCCGGCTGGGCATGGCTCAGCGGTTGAGCATCGACCTGGGATCCAGGCAATCGGGGTTCAATTCCCGGTCAGGGCACATGCCCAGTTGCAGGCTTGACCAATGACTCTCTCATCATTGATGTTTCTATCTCTCTCTCCCCCTCTCCTTCCTCTCTCTAAAATCAATAAAGATATATTTTAAAAAAGAAAAAAAAAGAACTTAACTCTTGTGTACCAGTTAGTCCATGGGAAACTGTTTTCGTTATACATCATGTTGCTTAAAGGGACAATTTCCAAGAACCTATCAACAATGACAGTAAGTGAGGACTTACAGCACTTGATTTTCAGACTCAGAGGTCATGAAGAGACAAAGCCCACAAGCCAGGCCTCTCTAACGCCACACGCTTTTCTTGGTTTCTCGTAGGCCCTGCTGCTGTTGCCGGTTCTAGGGTGGTTCTTTGTCCCCATATACATCAAGGCAGGGGTGAGTACCCGCAGGTCTTCTCGGCACATCTGGCGGACATCCTCTGATATGCTCATTCTTTCTGCTCAGTCAGGAAACCTGGGTAATACCATTTGTCCCAGGATTTGGGGGCTGACATTTACAAAAGCCCACTAAGTGCTGCCAGACTGCTCTTGCCAACGGCGCGGTCAGCTGTCCCTTGGCCCTCACGGCTGCAAGGGCTCCCATCTTCCCACGTCCTCGCCAACACATGGCATTGTCCTTCATTCTGATTTTTCTGTTCTGACATGTGCAGAGTGGTTTCTTTTTTTAATGAGGGGTAGGATATGCCACAGCTATGGTGGCTCCCCTTCAACCTGCTCTGTCTCTCAGGGCCTTGCTCCCACATCTATTCCTGCTGCTGCTGGCGCTCAGACCATGGGTGCTGTACCCTGAAATAATTCCTGAGATGAGGGTGCTGAGGGGCAAGCCTTCTGGCCAGTCTCTCTGCAGGTCACCATATATTCCCCATGCACTCACCCTGGGTCCCTTCTAGCTCCAGGCTTGAATAAGCTGTGTTGAACGGTGCTGTCCTTGGGGTAAAGACTTATAAAAAATAATAGTAACTGGAGCCACTTTAAAGTGGAGTTGGAGCTGTGTTCATTCCAGCTTTGCTGCCTTCTTGAGAGGCTGTGCCTTTGTCATCCCTGCTTCCCCAGGGTGGCCCACACAGGCCCACCTGCCCACAGGTGCTTAGTGAACGTTGGATGGTCCGAATGCCCTGGGATCCGAGGTGGTGAGTCCCTGTCGGTGTCTGTCTGCAGGTGATGACCATGCCGGAGTATCTAAAGAAGCGGTTTGGAGGGAAGCGACTCCAGATCTACCTCTCTCTCCTCTCCCTCTTCATCTGTGTGGCTTTGAGAATCTCTGTGAGTTCCGTGCTCCTGGTGTTTTAGTCTCATGAGATTCCTTTGATGGGGCTACAGGGCTAAGTTCAGAGAGCTGGGGGGGGGTCTATCAACTAGAGATGAAGCCAAGCAGTGTGGATGGATGTCTTAAACTACCTGGGGTGTCTCTACCAGGTTCTTACAGGGGAGAAGCAGCTTCAGAGACCCTGCATACAAGTCATGAGAGGCTGAAGAGTGTAAACCCACCCTTTTATTAAGGATATGAAAAAGATGGATGTACAGAAAGAACAATTGTGTCGTTCAAGTAGCACAGCTATTCAGTAACAGCACAGAGGAGGAGTCTCTGGTCCCTGTTGCTCCACTGCACAATAGCCTGTTTGTTCCCTGTGTCTGTATTTTCATTTTCATCTTGATGATCTAACACGTGAACCAAAAGGAAAGTGCTGTGCATCATTACACGGACTTTCCTTAATTTTTTTTATCTAAGACTGCTCCTACAAAACATGTCACAAATAAGTGTTAAAATAATTCTAAAGTTTTTTAAAAATTTGATTCCTTCTGTAAAAAAGAAGGATCTATTACCCTTTGAGACAACATGGAGGGACCTGAAGATTATAATGCTAAGTGAAATGAGCCAGTCAGAGAAAGACACAGGATCTCACTTATATGTGGAGTCTAGTGAACAAAATAAATTGACAAACAAAATAGATCCAGAGGCGTGGGAGCATGGAACAGACTGATGAATCTCGGGGGGGGGGGGGGGGAGATATTAACCAAAGAACTTAATATGCATAGATGCACAGCCCTTGGACAGAGGCAATAGTGCCAGGAAGGCCTGGGGAGGAGGTGGGAGCGAAGAGGAGGGGGTCAGTGGGGGGGAAAGAGGGGGAACATCTGTAATACTTTCAATAACAAAGATAATAAAAATAAATAAATCCCTTGGAGATAATCCCTGAGGAAAAAAGAATGGAATTTGAAGATTCAGCAGTAGGTGTAGAAAACAAAGGAAAGAGTAACTTCGTTTGCTTCTCGTATATCAGTGACTAATGAAATCATCTCCTCGAGTCTAGGCAGTTCTTGAGAGAAGAAGCTGGCCCCTCTATTGCTCTTCTGTCGAGCTGAGTCCTTGTTGGAAGTAAACCAGCTGCTTAGAGTAGAGGGTGCGAGCCTTCCTAATGCAACATGAGCATTTCCCAGCGCTCACTATATACTGTTGAGCTCCGTGCCAGGGGTAACGAAGATTCCTGTGCACTAGGAGTTCACTATATGGTTAAGCAGATAAGAATTGAACCATAAAAACTGGTAGCACTTTATGACAATATCTGCAAACATATCCAACGTGAGCTTGAATAGAGTGTGTGGCCAAGCATAGGCGGTGTGCTGCGGATGCCCGTGACAGGGGGCATTTTCAGCTGGGTGGAAATGAAGTCTTCTTCTCAGGGTGCTGGGGAAAATTAAACAATCCCCCAGGCCAGGAAAGAGGAGAGGCCGAGGGAAGCAGAGAAGCTTGCAATGCTCTACAAGCAGGTGGGTCCCCGTGATCTCCCAGTTCTCCTCTGGCTCTCATCTCTCTCCAGAGCTTTGTGGTCCTCGCAGGTACAAACAAGGTGCTAGAGCAGAATGACAGTGGCCAAAGGGGCCCCACGGGATGCAGGCTCCTGTGGTGAGAGGATCCCAGTGGTAGGGAGGGATGGAAAGATGGGGAGCTGAATGGAGGGGCAGGAAAGGCCAAGGGCATGTGTGTGACTGACTGTGCAGGGTCTGTGATCGGCTGAAAAGATACAGTAGCTGGAGTCCATCCCTCCCTACAAGGTTATGTTTTAAATGATATTAATAATTAATCTTATGTACAACTTTTTGTGTACTATTACACTCTGATAACGGGTCATGTCCCAGTTACTTATTAAACAGATCATGATGAGGAGTTAGCACAGTCCTCCCTGCCTTAGGTTTTATTTCAAATCTTAGGGAAGATAAAAATCTGCCATCTCCTGTGACACCCCTTCCAAACCCAAGTTCTACAAAGAAACCTGCTTCATTCATAATTATTTCCCCTCACCACCATGTCTTACCTCTTCCTTTCAACTCCCCTACACATGCTCAAGTATTTTCCCAACAATAACCATTGTTTACTCTGTCACTCCTCCAGCTACTACTCTAGTTCTTAGCGTTGTACGATCGTGAAAGAGTAGCCCACCCAAGCTGCAGGGTAGATGTTCCTCACTTCCCATTCACTCACTCAGTCACTCCTCAATATGGTCAGTCCAATAATCATCATCTGAGGATGAGATCTGGCCTCCAAGGAGCTCACAACAGGACTGCGAGGGGATGTGTAGCTACAGCAAGTGTTAGTGGAAAGCCATCAGTGAAGACCTCAGTGACACAATGTGTGTTTCTCTTCCATCCTGCCTGTCCCTGGTATAGTCAGACATCTTTTCTGGAGCTATATTCATCAAGCTGGCCCTGGGATTGGACCTTTACCTGGCGATCTTCATCCTCTTGGCTATCACCTCTATCTACACTATCACTGGTGAGTGCACTGCATGGTTAGCTCAGCCATGCTGTCTTCTGCTCGTGTCACCCCCAACCTGCAATTAGCAACCTCAGTGTTAGCCTTGTCACCGCCAAGGCAAGGATATCCCTTTATTCCACTCTGAGAGTCATGTGCAGCCTAGAAACACAACTAGAGCTAAGGGAAATGAATCCTCAGTGTTAAGTGTGAACCCTTTGATTGAGGATAACAGTGTGGTGCGTGGAGCAGGGAAACACTCTAATTTGGCCCAACTGCGTGTTCAGTAGCAAATTGGCATTTGGCGTTCAGTGTATCATACCCATGGGAGATCAGGATGAAATAGCAGCTCAAACATGAGACTGGCAAATCTAAGGCAGGGCCCAAATGAACACAGGATACCTGGGCACAGTGGTGTACTCTGAGGGGCAGAATCAGAAAAGGAGAACTGGAACAGTGGGTTGGTTGTGGGGAGAAGGTAAGAGGCAGCAGTCCAAGCAGGTTTTCATGAGCCAGATATGTTGGTGTAGCGTCTCATGCATACTAACTTATGAAAATTAAACTATCTCAGCTCGGTTGGGAAAAATTAAGAAAAAATAAAAGCTTGAACAATCAAGACTGTTCTGGAGCCATTTGCATGCATTGAGCATATGTTTCGGAATGAGTGAGAGATGAAGGTATGAATCTGCTGTGTTCAGGATCAATCTTGTTTCCCCACGACTCTCTCTCTCTTGTCAACTAAGAGCCTAGTGAGTCTAGAGTTGAAAGAGAAGTTGGTGGTGGTCGCGATGGTTGTGCAACATTGCAGCAAAACACAAGTCAACAATAATATCTGGTATTCAACTAATGAAGCAATGATATGTTCCAACACTAAAGCAAAAATGGCTTCACCCAATTTTTTGAGAGCAGATATACTGTGCTGAATTGAGGGATTGTTATGGGAAACTGTCATGATATTAAAACATTGCCTTTTCCCCTACTTAATGTTTAAAAACTCACACTATAATTCATAGAAACTTTGAATCAAGGCAAGGCAAGGAAGACAGAAGGATCAATGAGACACATAACTTCCAAGGAGATAATGATGCCAAGAGGGGCCTGTGGCCCAACCAGGAGCTTCCCATATGCTCTCTGCTGAGTCATTTCCAGACTTTGGGTAGAAGAGAACTTAGAGGTGAAGACAAGTAGGTGAGGGCACCTGAGTAAAAATATCCTGGTTCTTTTTTTCTCTCTGCAGGGGGCTTGGCCTCAGTCATTTACACAGACACCCTCCAGACTATCATCATGCTGATAGGTTCTTTCATTCTCATGGGGTTTGGTAAGTGATGGCTGTGTGAGCAGAGCCCTGGGGGTTGGTTGTGGGGAGAAGGTATGGGGTGGAACAAGGGACTTGTGTCTGTTCAGTCTGTTTGTCTCGCAGTTCTATCTGGTCATGAACTTCTATGCTGTGCTTGCTCATAGTTTTTTGATTTCTGGTCTCCATGATGCAATGCCTAGCACCAGCCTCTCTAAATCTCACTTTTTTCATCCTTAGGGTGAGAAGGGGGGAGTCTCTCACACCCTTAGGGCCCCTCGTGTATTTTTGTTACAAACCATATTCCTCTTATCAGAACAATTCCCTTGTATTGCCTGTGTCCTCCATGAGGTCAAGCTCCTGCCTTGCACACTCATTTTGCACATAATCCCAGCACCATGTTTGGCACATACAAGCATATTGGTGCTTAATTAGATAAATAATGAAAAAGTAAACAAATATCAACCTTAACTCTCCAGCTGTATGATACTCCAATGAATTTTGCATAATTTGAACCTATATTAAGTGGCCCCAGGTGCCTGGGCTTATCTTTCTAGGATGTCCATCCATTGTGGTTCTTTCCTATACCTGTCTAGCCTTTCCAGATCCCCAGTGGCTGAGTCTCACCATTTCCCCTCACCACACATAATCTGCTGCCTCCCATTTCTGCTCCTTATCTTTCCTTTTTTTTTATTGTGACATAGGTAGAACACAGTATTACTCCAGGAAATCTGGCTGTGCATAAGTTCAGACTAGAGAGGCCATTGCTTCCTGGCCCTTACAGAGGTGCTGGGACTTTCTGATGGTTGATTTTGTTAGGCTCGCTCTTTTGTTCACCTTCAGGTTTACTTCTGCTCTGATGGTTACGAGACATCAATATCAGACTGTTGAACTGCAGTTTTATTCTTACCATAAGGTTAGATACTAAATCACATTTTTCAAAGGCACCGTAACAAGAAAAATTAAAGGGTGATTTGCTTTATGAACTTTGTGGCAGTAAATCTGATATCATCATTGGATGTATTAGAAAGACATGGATCCCGAGAGGATACCAAGAATATGACCAGGCTAAGTGGAGGCGCTTGAGTACCTTCCACCACAGAGGAATAATTATGAAAACTGGCTGTCTTATACTTCTGTGCAACATTTTATTTTATCCAATGCCTTTTCAGCATTCGCCAAAGTTGGAGGTTATGAAAGTTTTACAGAAAAGTATATGAATGCCATCCCGTCCATAGTTGAAGGGGACAACCTGACAATTAGCCCCACATGCTACACTCCTCGGGAGGACTCTTTCCACATTTTTCGAGATGCTATCACTGGGGATATTCCTTGGCCAGGAATGATAATAGGAATGACCATCGTAGCTGTGTGGTACTGGTGCACAGATCAGGTAAAATGTGTGTGTGGTGTATGAATATGTTTATGTTATTCTTTTTCTTCTAGAAAATCATATAGTTTCACCATTTAAAAAGTCAAACACTTCTATAAGTCTTGTGTAAAAGAGCTGTCTGGTGTCCCTCTCTCTGTCCTATTTATTGTCCCTCAAAGGTAAACACTTTTGGCTCCTTCAGTTATGTTATTTTGGTATGTATTTCTACCCCCTAAATCCTGGTACTCAATGTATGGTCTGTGAACCATTGGCACAAATGACACCTTGGAGTTCATTAGATGTGTATTGAATTCTATGTACCAAGAGCCTCATAAACATTATACCAAATATTCAGGATACCCTACAAGAGAAAACCTTATTTAGAGATGAGAAACCTGAAACTCACAGAAGTCAAATACTCATGTAAGATGAGCAGGTATTCAAGTCTGGATTTTACTCCAAAGCTCATTATTTTCTGGCCGTCATCCCATTTCTTATTTTACCGCTACCCCTGAAGAGGCGTTCCCCTCCGCTGGTTGTTTCATGACGAGGTCGTGTTTTCCTGGCAGGTCATTGTGCAGCGCTGCCTGTCGGGCAAGAATATGTCTCACGTGAAGGCCGCCTGCATCATGTGTGGGTACCTGAAGCTGCTTCCCATGTTCATCATGGTGATGCCAGGAATGATCAGCCGCATCCTGTACACAGGCAAGTCCTGGAATCCACAAATTCTTATTTTTTATGCTTGAATTACAAATAGTGGTTTTAAGATGTATTGAGACCTTCATAACTAGAAAAACACATTATATATGGAAGTAAAAACAAAACTCCAACTAGAGATAACAGGTTGTGCAGAGGGTCAGAGCACAAAATTTTTCTATAATTGACACCCTGTTCTCTTATCTCTTTCATACTGCGTGCCTATCTCCTTGTAGGCACTTGAGTCTGTTTTGTCCTGTTTTCATGAGTGGCCAAGACTTAAGTGAATCTAGAGGATAATGCAGGAGAGTGAGGCAAAACTGGGAAAATATGAGTGAGGTGAGCTGTGGTGCTTCGGTCCAGGGCATCAGCAACTGGCAAGGTCTTGGAGATGCACTGTCACTTCTTGGTCCCTCTGAGATGATTGGAGAACTGTCCCCCCTTCACTGCTTTGGGATTGGGTTGCTTGGTGTTCTTTCATTTCTGAGTCAGCTGAAAGCAACTACTAATGTTGAAAACCTTCCTTAAAAATCTTTATCATGAAGAGTGAAGGAAATACAGCAGAATGTTTCTTGCCTAATCGAGACCTCTGGTTTTCATTGGGCAATCCATCAGATAGCACCAAATTCACTTCCTGTTTTCTCAACTGAGCATCAGTTTATCTAGCTGAAAGCTTGTTAAGACGAACCTCAAGTGGCCAACATCCCTTCTTATTGCAACAGCGTAGTATTGTCTATAACGATAAAAATGTATAGATATCCCACAAGTAGGGAGTGGCCAAAGAGATTATTGAATGCTATCACAATACTTGGGGAAATCCTAATATCATTACGTTAGATATAAAAAGTAGACTATAAGTATTATCTCAACAATTACCATAGTTATGCAATAAAGACATTTCTCTCTGGAAAAGGGTTAGAAAGAGATTTAAAAAAAACTAAAAGAAGCTAATGTGCTAAGGTGTTAGTATTCTGGGTGATTTTTTGTATCAATTTTTGCTATCTGTTTTCATAATGCTGTTTTAGGAAAAATATCACCAAGGTATTGTGCAATTGCCACAATGAATGAGGCATCATCCACATGGGGCCATCATCCCAATAACATCACAAGTGACACCTCTTCTCAGATGTTGGAGAAAGACACTGGGCTAAATGATTACACACAAGACTAACTTCCTGAGTGCTGTTGTTGTTGTCTTTGTTGTTGTTTTATCTCTGGGGTTCTGTGCTCCTGGGAGGAGTTATGCTCTTGCACCTTTTCTGGGGGATGGAATCAGCCCCCCCATTTTGCTCTAATGCTTTAGCTGGGCCACATCCCAAGGCAGAGCCCTGCTCCATAGGTCAGTGCAAGGGGTAGCTATAGCTGTGAGATGCCTAGAAAGTTGTATTCTGGGCAAAGAGGAACCAGATCGATTGTATGAAGTTCAAAGTTGAACCTCCAATTTCCAAGCCAACTTCTTTCCTCTAACCCATGATCTTACAACTTGTCTCTGTGTCCAATGGTTATGGATCTCACGCATTTGGGTCCCACTCACTGAACCCATGTATCTGAATCTCTCTTCAGATAAGGTGGCCTGTGTTGTACCTTCTGAATGTGTGAAACACTGTGGCACTGAAGTTGGCTGCAGTAACTATGCCTACCCAATGCTGGTGATGGAACTAATGCCTGATGGTAAGAAAATGTCCTGCTCAGATAAATGGATAAAGATAGTGTGATGATGATAGATGATAGATAGATAGATAGATAGATAGATAGATAGATAGATAGATAGATAGATAGATAGATGATAGATAGATAGATAGATAGATAGATAGATAGATAGATAGATAGATAGATAATAGATAGATAGAACTTTCTTCACCCTTAAAAAATAAGGAAATCCTGCCATTGCGACAACATAGATGAACCTGAAGTGACATCACCCATCCACCTTTTCCACACTCTGTCCTAGGATGTCTAGTGACTTACTCGTAGGCAGAGGAAACTGGAAGTTGCCATAATATCTCAAAACTCTTTGCTTGTCCCACCAAAGTCTTCTTCAACAGAACCACCTAGTAGGCTTTTTCCTCTTCAGTTCCCTAAGTTTCCAGGAAGCCAACAGTTCCTAAAAAAAAAAAAAAAAAAAAAGGTACAACTCTGTTTCCTGTCTTCCAAATTTAGGTTCCAGCAAATGATCTCTAAACTTATATTTAGAACCAAAATTCTATACTGGATTATTATCAGATCACCAGGAAACATAGAGAAAATGCTACATGGTGGCCTGCATTGGTAGGCACATCAGTTAGTGTGTGTTCCAGGTGGCACTTATCTTTGAACGACTCTCTGGTTTGGAAAGGAAACCATAGATGATGGCATCCAAGTTCCTAACCAGTGGTTGCACCCTCCTCTTGCCCAGGACTGCGAGGCCTGATGCTGTCAGTCATGCTGGCCTCTCTCATGAGCTCTCTGACCTCCATCTTCAACAGCACCAGCACCCTCTTCACCATGGACATCTACACCAAGATCCGCAAGCAGGCATCGGAGAGAGAGCTCCTTATAGCTGGACGGTGAGACAATCCTGCTTTCTGTCCAAAATTTCTCTGGAAGGATAGAGACATAGGAGTAAAATAGAGCCTCTTCATCTTTGGGTTGAGGGAAACTAATCATAGAGTTCTAGAGTGGAAAAAGGAACATTAGAGGACATTTAATCCAACTTAATCTCTTTCCAGATACAAAATTTGGGGCTATACTTTCAAATGAAATAGTTGCTTTTTCAGACTTTAGAATGCCTCTGGTTGTCTCATACATCCTCTTCCAGCCACATTTTCATGAAATTCCATCAGTGCTTTTCTTGGGGTATAAAGTTTCCACCTACTCTCATAGGTTAACTCATCATCTCTAGAAGTTTCCATTTGTATCACATGAAGGAAGTAACAGATTAGGGATATCCTCACACTACTACAAAGGAGTTTACCAACTGCATTCACTAAAAATGGGGTGTCAAGCCCGGCCGGGAGTGGGTCAGCCGTTCAGTGTCTACCTAGGATCCAGAAGATCACGGTTCGATTCCCAGTGAGGGCACATGCCCGGGCTGTGGGCTCAATCCCCAGTCGGGGGTGTGGAGGAGGCAGCCGATCAATGACTCTCTCATCACTGATGTTTCTATCTCTCTCTCTCCTTCTCCTTTCCTCTCTCTGAAATCAATAAAGATATATTTTTTTTTTAAATAGGATGTCAAGAGAAACTAACCACCTATTTAAAAGATCATGCATTGCTGAAGATAGTAACAATTGCTTTGGTAAATTAAGCACTTGGAGAAATTCCAAGGGCTCAATTGGTCCAGATCTTGACTCTGGATAAATGCTACAGGAGGGGGAACCAGTAGGCGTCTGTGATTCTGTGGCTGAGCAAGTGTTGGCCTAGAATTCAGTAGGACCAAGATGCAGTAGTCCCGCGATAGGTACACGATCTTGGGGATGGATCCCTTCTAAGTCTCAGTAATCAGTTAAGAGTTTCTTTTTTCCTCTCTTCATTATTAAATGCCTACTATCTCCCAAAATAGAAACATGAAAAAATGACATATATATGAAAAGTGATTTCTTGCTTCATGGGAATTGTGCCTTTGTGAGGAAGATAGACAATAAATATAGTCTCTATCTGGTGACAAAAAATGCTAGGAAGGAAATTAAAGCAGGATTAAAGGGCGAAGGCTACTTACGACAGGCTCTCGGGAGCCCTCACTGAAGAGGGCGTTTGAGCAGAGCCCTGGGGACAGTGTGGAGGGAGCCCCATGGCTCACCCCGGAGGAGCAGTAAGCGCCACATTCCCCCAGTCACGTGTGTGGTGTGTGTGAGGACAGGAGGTGAGGTTGGCCCATGAGGAGCAAGTGGGACAGTGATAGGAAACAAGGCCATAAAGGTAGTGGGAGGATAGGCCATGCAGGGCCATTTCAGCCGTAACAGGACTTTGGATTTTATTCTACAAGTGACAGCAAACAACTGAAGATAAGAGAGCAAAGGAGACACATAATTTGCTCTCCGATGATGATGACAATAGTGCTAGTAGGTGTTATTTCTTGAATCTTTACTGTGTTCTAGGCACTGTGCTGGGACTTCCCATGGTTTATCACATTTAGTTATTGCAAGGTTGCAGAAGTTGTAGAGCTTAAACGAGACACTGTGCCTCAGTCTCCTGCCCAAATGCTTGTCCCTCGGTTCTCCCAACTTCCACCTTTCTGTTCCAGGTGAGCCCAGACAAGTGATGACGTTTTACAGAGAGTCCAGTAAATTATTATTATTATTTTATTCACCAACAAGCACAGAAGAATATTATGAAGTTTTAGAAAGTGAATCAGTCTTGCTCTCTGGACCCCAGGAGCCTCTAATAGATTTTTACTGCATATGAATATTTAACCAATTTTTTCTACCTGCCAAAGCACTCAAGTAGCAAAATGCATGAATTAACATTTCTAGCCAATTCACTCAGGACATTTTTATTCTAAAGTGTGCAAACTGACTCAGTTTCTCTTGAGCTAGGAAGAAAGACCAAAATAGGAGTCTTCTTTCTTTATCATACAAATAATTACTTAGAAAAAGTGTTGTATTTTTTCTAACTGACATAGTACGTAAACTGCATTAGAGAATTATTAACCAAATGCTGACATCTGAACTGTTGTTATAAATGGATACTTCATCTCATAGTTGAAGCTATTATGACTAATTATAGGCAAGCAATTGCTTGAATGGCATTTTACTGACAGATAACCATAAGCATGGTATGGCATGAGGTCAAGGAGCTTGATTTTTTCTTTGGAAAAATCAATGAATGGCCACAAGAATGAATTCAAGAACTAAAGCGCAATGGAAGTATTAATAATGGTTTTGTTTAATATTTAAATCATTTTGTTTTCTCCCAGGCTATTTATCATTTTTCTAATTGTCATCAGCATTTTTTGGGTCCCATTAGTGCAAGTGTCTCAAAACGGACAACTGTTTCATTACATAGAATCAATTTCTAGCTACCTTGGACCTCCGATTGCTGCTGTCTTCCTGCTTGCCATCTTCTGTAAAAGAGTCAATGAACAGGTAAGTGGAAATCGAGAAATTTGGAGAAAAATGTCTTTCTTTCACTGGTAGAGATATGCATTCTTTTCACCCAGTTTGTACAACTCAAGGCCCACCTCAGTTTCGACTGTGGTCAGCCACACGTCCTGGTTTTCACCAAAGTGTGTAACTATGTGGCGCACACTCGTGGTGCAGCCTTTATATTTCTTGCAGAACACAAACGTCCATGGCACAGTGCCAAGGAGCACAGGTAAGGGGTAAGGGGTACGACTGCCAGGATCCAATCCTGGCGCTACCCCCTGGCGTCATTGTGATCTTAAGCAAACCATGTGACTCTCCGTAAAATGCAGATAATCCCAATGCCTATCTTATCGAATTGCTGTGAGGATTTAAAAAAGAGTTTTTAAAAATATGAAGTGCTTAGAAGAAAACCTGCCTCACCAGTAATGGTCAAATATGTTCATTTCTTTTATGGTATATAATTGATGATTATGGGCCATGGGCTTTTAATTCCTTAATTGTTCCCAGGTATGAGCCTTATTGTTATAATTTTCAGATGAGGAACAGGCTCAGGAAGTTATCTAGGCACTTTCCACGCGTTACTCAGTATTAGCAAGTGGGATCTTGGGATTCAGACTCATGTCTTCCTCCATCCAAAGCTCATACTCTCAATGTCTGTGTAAGACTGTTTCCACTAAATGTAACATCCTAATAGGGAACAGGGGACATATCTTCCACCTGCAGCACTTCTCAGAGAAGATAAGTGATTTTAATTGACAAAACCTTAATCGAAGTAGCATAACTATCTAACATCAACCCTGCAGATTGTGTAACATAAGTCATAGTTCTGTTTATTCTCCAAAATAAGTCACAAGTTTTTTAATCTATATATGAAATCACACACTACGACTCCAAATCTATGGGACACAATGAAAGCCGTCCTGGGAGGGCAGTTCATAGCACTACAAGCCTACCTCAAAAACAAGAAAAACTTCTAACAGGCTCTGTAACCCCACAACTTAAAAACTGAGAAAACAAGAAAAGCCCAAAGTAGAAGGAAGGAAATAATAAAAGATCAGAGCAGAAATAAATGACATATAGAGAACTAAAAAAAAAATATAAAAGATCAATGAAACCAAGAGCTGGTACTTTGAAAAGATAAACAAGATTGATGAACCTTTAGCCAGACTAATCTATATATGAAATCAAAGTCAGGGTAAATAAACTTAAGCTTGGGTCAGAATAGACAGTACAGTTTTCCCCCGGTATTCAAAAGTAGAGCATCTCCATGAAGCCTTACCTAAGCCGAAACGGCAGCATTTACCATGCATTTATATGGAAATTATTTTGAGCATTTCCAGACCCCCAAAAATAACCTCTCTTAGGCTTTTCTGATGCGTTAGGACACATCTTGCTAATGGACGCACAAAACAAATCAAGACGAAGCGCAGATGCTCGCGGACACAGTTCAAAGCTAGAGGGGCCCGGCGCTGAGCGCGGCTGAGAAGTCGATGTGGTTCCAGCGCAGGAGCTTGGCCGGGTCGCGCTCGCTGTCCCGTGCACGCCGCCCCTGTAAGGGCGAACTGAAAGACAAACACCGAAAGCTATTTTCACTTTTTTTCGTAAAAGTAAAAATCCTCTTCGAATTTCCTTCGGTTAGCGAAAACAGGCACTGACGCGGGCCTTTTGTAAAAGCGAGTAGCACATAAGGCAAACTTCTGCAAAACGGGTGGACCTGTGGTGTCCTGGAGTTGGAGAATTAACAGCGCCATGGTGTCCCAAGGCCACGGAGAGCGACAGCCACTAGCCAACACACCCATTGGCGTCTTTGCCCTGCTTTGGTGACCTTAGCCATGGTTCAACCTTAGCCATTTGCCGGTGAACCATTGGTTAGCCTTAGTGGAGAAAGCAGGTAGGGTGATAATTACAACCTAGTAGAGTGAGTTTCTCAGCTTTTCCGAATCCGCTGACTTTGTTCTTGCTTCTTTTGCAGGGAGCCTTTTGGGGTCTAATCACTGGACTTCTGATCGGCCTATTTCGGATGACTGCAGAGTTTGCCTACGGAACAGGGAGCTGCTTGGCCGCCAGTGACTGTCCCAAAATCATCTGCGGAGTGCACTATCTGTACTTTGCCATGATCCTCTTTGTAGTTTCCATACTGGTCATCCTGGGAGTTTCCCTGTTAACAAAACCCATTCCTGATATACATGTGAGTAATGGGTAGCAGAGGGGAGAGTTCTTTGCCTTCTAGAGTTTCGACTGGTTTACAAGTCCCAGCATCATAGCACCGTCAGAGCTGGGAGGAACCTAAGAGATTATCATGCGGTGGCTCAACTGAGCAATAATTTGCAAAATACTAAATATGTAAAGCACCAGTTTGGATGTGGTCTGGGAAACAGGTGTGTAAGGGTATAAATCCTTATCAGAACTCAATAGTAGTACCTAGATACTATCTAAACATGATGGATCCAGAAATAGAACTTAAGGAGGAATTTAAAAGTTATAAAAGTAACACTAGACCAACTGAAAGTGGTAAGGCTGTAGCTAACAACAGTTGAATGAAGCCAAGGTGTAGCGTATAAAGTTAGATAAATCTTTGACTTTTGTGAAATTATAAATCCAGAAGTAAGAGTTTTAAACATATTATTTAAGAGATTTTAGCATGTGTAAGTACCAGAAGGATTAAAGACAGAAAAAAAAATTGAAAACAGAGTGTTTTTTGAATGAGTGCAGTAGAAGGCCTTTCCTTTGTCACCTATATTTTCCTGCGCTGTTGGGTTTTTTTTGCACTATACATAACTGTAGTGTTGCATCATTGTAAACATTTTCTCGTCACTAACGCACTTATCTGTGGCCTCTGGACAGCTGTATCGCCTGTGCTGGGCTCTTCGGAACAGGACAGAGGAACGAATCGATTTAGATGCAGAAGAGCAAAGACAGGAAGAGGCTGCTGCTGATGTTGATGAAGGTAAATATCCGGCTCACGTTTGCTTTGAGAAGTATACTTTTTCTTTGAACCGTTTGTTCATCTCTCTAGTATGTTCACATGGAGTTATTTGTAGGATTTTCTCTATTTCAAGAAACTCATTAATACTAAAGATATTAAATCCTGCGTGATATATGATGCAAATGCTTTTCCCCAGCCTGTCACTTGTTTTACTTTGCTTGCTGGACTCTATGCTCTGCAAAAGTTTTCTGTTTTTCCATAACCAGAGCTCTCTGCGTTTTCTCAGGGGCAGTCCTCGTGGTAACCGTTCTTCGCAGGCATCCGTGCGACCTTGACAGGGGTTTCCTCTCCCGCGTTTTGTGACCATTCGTTCCTCTTTCTTTGATTCAGATTATCCTGAGGAACCTCGTGGGTGTTTCCGGAAAGCTTACGAGGCCTTCTGCGGTTTGCAGAAGGAAGGCCCCAGGCTGAGCAAAGAGGAGGAAGAAGCCCTAAGGAAGAAGCTCACTGACACGTCGGAGAAGCCCTTTTGGAGGACGGTCGTGAACATCAACGCCCTCCTCCTCTTGGCAGTGGCCGTCTTTGCCCACGGCTATTTTGCCTGAACTCGGCCTGAGCCACGAGCCTATTTATTAAGCAGAGGAAAATATTGGGTTTTCATCTTTAGAGTTTGTTGTGTTGCAAAAGGGAGAGAAGTAGCTGGTAATTTTATCCAATGAGATAACTACAGACCTGTCTTTTAGCTTTTGTGTGTCACTGAATAAAGAGAAAGAGTGGATAATTTAGAAAGGCAGTGAGCTGAATCCACCCACGTGTGTGTGAGCGAGGAGAATCTGGGTCTAAATTCTTTCTTTTTTTTTATAGCTCACCAGCTAAGTTGCCCTGTGTTAAGCTTGCTTGCTGCTATGTCCAGAGATTTCCACTTAGAAGGAATACCTCTCCCAACTCTGCCTTGCCTGGTAACCCCCCCATCTAAAAAATAGTGACATTTTCCTCCCATCTTCACATCACTCATCTCAAGGGTTTGGAAAACAGAAATATCTCCTAATAGTTGAGAGGGAGTGAGCTGGAAATGCCTGTTGTGAATATTTTTACGAACTTATTAGAAATTATTAGTCTCTGCCTTCAAGTCATCCCCCACTAAAAGTTAGCATATCAAACCATTGATTTTTCTTAAACCACTTTGTTAAAACATAATTCATATATCATAAAATATCTAAAGTGTACAGTTAAAACAGACTCATAGATACATAGAACAGGCTGACAGCAGCCAGAGGGAAGGGGGTTGGGGGGGGCTGGGTGAGAAAAAGTGAACAGGTTAAGCAAAAACAACACACATATATATATATATATATATATATATATATATATATATATAAAACACATAGACACAGACAATAGTATGGTGATAGCCAGAGAGAAAGGGGGAGGGGGGAAGGCGGAGGAGGCAATGGGGAGATAAATGGGGATGGAAAGAGACTTTACTTTGGGCAATGAGTGCACGCGGCGCAGTGTGCTGATGGCGTTTTATTGAGTTGTACGCTTGAAACCTGTATGGTTTTATTAACCAATGTCACCCCAATAAATTCGATTAAAAATAAATAAATTTTAAAAAGTTTTCAGTTCAGTGTATTTTAGAAGAGTCACAGTCGTGCAACATTACCACAATCTAATTTTAGATATCAACGGTAACATATTTATTGGCATTGTTACTTCGACATTTCTCTTTCTCTGTCTGTTTCTGTGCTCTTTTGGCAATCGAGCTTTGTGGGACTGTGGGTGTGGTCCTGGTGGCTCCAGCTGATGGGCTTCAAGAGGGTTCAGAAGGGGATGAAAAGTGAAAGCAGAGACTGGTGATGTCGGGTTCACTGAGTAGGAAAAATGGAGATGGCGAGATGGCTGTACCAGGCAAATGAGCACTGGGGAAAGAGTAATGGAAAAAAAGAAGAGAGAGGGGGCTGGGCCAGAAGAAAGGCCGAGAAGGAGGCTGGTGGCCTTTTAAGGAAACAGTAGTGTGATTCCTGATCAAGACGCTGTCTGATGGCACCCCATAGACCTTCAAGCTAGCTACGAGAAGAGGAAGGAATCTGTCATAAGGACACAGATGTTGAGTGTGGTATGATAAAGTTGGTGCGGCCACAAGAGAAGGGAACCAAGTTAGAAAGACGTTTATTTTGTTCACAGATCCCAGAGAAGGGGTCATGACGTGATGTGCAGGGCCACAGGGGGAAGCACCAGTGCTGGTCAGGAGGCAGAAAGGAACAAGGGGAAGGCCCAGGCCACAAGACTTTGTTGGGGGTTTCTGCAGGAAAGGAAAGGCAGGGCAGGGTCAGCAGCTTAAGACTGGCTAGTTTGAGTAATTCTGGCGGCCGTTGGGCTCTTGAGGAGGTCTCTAGTTGCCTGGTACCTGGCCCTGGGATGATTTGGAGCATGGGAAATATTGGCCTGCTGTGTGAAAGTTCGATAAGAAGGTGATTGGGGCTATAGACTTGGGATTGGTTTGTTTGTATATGAGAGATGTGCTCCTGGACAAGCCCTTAGCTATTTGTAAGTAGGGGCTAGCCATTGGGGGAGCAGTTTCTTCCCAGTCAGTAAAACCCCCAAATGCCAGAGCATCAAGAATACAGTAAAAAAAAAAAAGACATTTGCAATACTTCCAACAATAAAGATAAAATTTTTTAAAAAGAATGAACCAATGAATGTGTAAATAAATGGAACAACGAATTGATGGGGGTTTTCTATGCTTTGGCATTGTAATGTGCCTCAGCCATGCCTACATAATTTTGGTTTCAGAAAGGCTTTTGGTCCTGAGTCATCACTAAAAATCTCAAAATGGGGTCTGGGAAAGAGGTTCCTCCCGTTCTACCTGCCTTGGTGATGAAATGAAACCTCTTTGGAAATTAATTCTAACTAGTTGTTTTCAAAGCATGCTCCCCAGACCAGCAGCATCGAAACCATCTGGGAACTTGTTAGAAATGCAAATTCTCAGGTCCTACTCCAGACGTACTGATTCAAAAACTCTGAAGGTGAATCTCAACAACTTGTGCTTTAATGGAGCTGTGGTTTGCAAACCACCGCTCTAAGCCCTTTGGCTCTGAAATGCATGTGTACGTGCTGCCAGCACAGGTGTGTAACGAAGTTCCTTTTATCAGACGAACT
Organism: Miniopterus natalensis; assembly: GCF_054644295.1. Taxonomy (NCBI): domain Eukaryota; kingdom Metazoa; phylum Chordata; class Mammalia; order Chiroptera; family Miniopteridae; genus Miniopterus; species Miniopterus natalensis. The sequence continues at coordinate 14,821,665 of NC_142100.1, forward strand.
TTTGCCACCAGTTCTCCAAGCATGGGATGAATTATATCAAATCACCTGCTCTTCGAGTTGCTCTTAAGACTACAAAAACTGGCTGAAAGAGGATCTCAGGCTAACTGTTTCAATTGTTCAAGTTGCTATATTCTATTCTCAGCTGTCTTGGCACCTGCTACTTAATCCATATCTTGCACCAACTGCAGCTCACTACAGGCATGGTCAGTATTTGTCTAGAATCCCTAGAAAACAGGAAATCTAGATGTTATGGTTTTTAATGTGTTTATTTTATCAAAGGAATACATTTTAATTACAGGACTAAATGCAGTTTAATATAACACCCATACAGCATCTCTCATGGATGTATCTCCCACCCCCTTTCCCAAGCGACTGCATCACACCCAGAGGAGGTAGGTAGATACTATAAGCACCAAGGTTATCATTTTTCAAAGAGAAAAATACACAGTTGAGACAAAATAATTTACCACAATATACTCAATGAATCATTGGCAAAGCCAGACACAGAATCCAGACAATCTAGACACTTTGTGCCCACTCTATCCACCAGCTATCAGTCTTCTCCCTTTATCTTCTCAAAGCTCAAAAATACCACAAACTTCACACAAAACTGAATACGCTGAGCACTGCTAGCCGTGTGAAATTCTCCACTTTTCCTCTTCTTAGCTTAAGGGGAATATGAGGGCACACCAAATAGTGATCTCTGGGTTTCCTTCCACAAGAATAAGCCACTCTTTCACCCATTGGAGCTTTTTTACATCCAGGAATCACTCTCAGCTCCATGGATCCTCTCAGATCCCAGCTCTTTTCCAAGCTTGCCTGAAATCAGTCAGTGCTAACATCATGAATTTTTCTTCACTTTAATGAGATTATATTGCCAGATAATTAAGGTTTCACAAGTGGAATTGAAGGAATTATATTTAACTCATTAAATTTAAAAATCTCTCCCTAGGAAACAAGTAAGTTCAACAAGAAACACAGTCTGCTCAGCTAAAAGTGTTGAGCACTACCACCCGGAACAGAGACCACCTGCCATAACCTTGGCCAATGGATGGTCACCAATCTAGACAACTGAAAAGAGTAAGGGCTGTGGTTGGGTGAACTCATGAGGTGGAGGATCTCAGGCTAATTGTTTCAATATTTCAGGAGAGCATGGCTACTTGGAAATGACAGATGCCCACAAGAGGCGCATTTGCTCTGTGATGTGACACGGAGTCAACTTCTAAGCCCATATGTCAACATCCACACCATGAGGAAGAGTGGCCTCTGCAAAATGTATTCCAAGTCATGATAGTCACCACAGAGTGTCTTTTGTGCAGCCACAGAAAAGCTTAACCAAAAATAAAGGATGTGTTTAGAAATAATGCCTATATTATTCATTCTGTCCACAAACATTGCTGAGTGACTAAAACATTCCAGGCACAGCAAATGCCAAAATGAGTGAAATCCCAAACACAAGGAACCCCCAGTGGACATTTCAAAGAAGACCAGAAAATCCTCTTGACTCAAGATTATCTTTGTTCCCCCACTGGCCTTGAGATTTGTTGATGGTATTATTACTTTTGACTGACTACTTTGGAAAGATTACCTTGTTGGCAGTAGCTGGTTTGTTGTCTTTTCTAGGACCTTCCGAAATGGTAAAAATGACAATATTGTGATAGCATTATTTCCACCTGGCTTTGTGCCGCTTTGTACTCTCAGGCTCTCCTTCAAAGAGCAAACACCCAGGATAGGGACCATCAAGCTCCCATCCTCAGCTTTGATGCATTCATCAGTTTATCAGATTGATTTTTCTTGTGCCCCCCCAATAAAAACTGGACAGGGATATGATGAGGAATAAAATTTTTCTTTTTAAAAAAAAGGATTACTAGGGTCAGATAGGGAAAGTGGCAGGAAACAGGGAGGCCACGGCTGGAAAATACGACTCAGGGGTCACAAACAATGTTGACGCACTGAGATGAACTCGCATCCGACGTCACGGGCTTCTCTTTCTCAGTCTGCGTTTTCATGAATGAGTGGACTTTTCTTCTGCAGCTCTAATATGTTCAGCTGACTGTATCATACTGGCCTCAAATACTAAGTTCAGAGCAAATTAATTGTTTTTATCCAGCTATCCTATAATTAACACAAGTACACATTTATCAACTGGGCAGAATTTACAACTGGCTGGTTTCCCTTCAACGGTGCAGAACGGGACCAACGGGAGGCAAAGTAAATAGCCGGGCCTTCATGAGCACAGTCTGCAGCAAAGGGAGGGACTCAGGCAAAAAATGCGTGGCAGAAGACGGCCACGGCCAGCAGGATGATGCCGTTGATGTTCACAATTGTCCTCCACAGGGGCTTCTCGGACGTGTCTGTCAGCTTTAGCTTCATGGCTGCCTCCTCTTCCTTGGTCATCTTCGGGCCCTTCTGCTGGTCCAGGCCACAAAACAGGTCATAGGCTTTCCTGCAGCATCCTTTCTCCTCCTCGAGAACTTCTGTGTTGGGGAAAGGAATGAAAGAATTGTTGGATACAGAAGCAGGAGGGACTAAAGTAGGTTTTCAGGGGCCGGGGAAGTGCCATGCCATGACCAGCTGCCATTCTGCAGGGACTTCCTAAGTGTCTTATTCACAGGGATGGAGATGGTACAAAATGTTCATGTGAACTTAGTTAATTACAAGGTAATGTTAACAGATGGATTCTGTATCCTTATGATCAGCCAGCATACATTTTTATCTCTGTCAGACCAAATGCAAATACATTTTTGACTTAGAACCATCAGAAGCCAACAGGGAATAGTTCATGGGAGATAAATGTTAACAATGGGCTGGGAAGCTGCGACACCTCTGAAACATATAAACATATCTGTTTGCTACATCACTGAAATGCGATGAGAATTTCATGACTTGGGAGTTCATTGGTTACACCTGGAAATTCTAAGGCTTCACAACAGGTTCAGCCATGTAGTAAGAACTGGTCTGAACAGGGCAGCAGTGATCGACGCTTCCAGGGCTTAAAATCTGATGTTGCATATCAACACTGCTAAATTAAACCATCCAACTGGCCTGCCGTTCAAAGCGGATGCCCACCAAGGGAACTGATTCTCTCACCTGAGTCCAGGTATGGCATTGGAGATAGACGGACCAGAGTTAGAATGCCAGGTCTAAAACTCACTAAATAGGAAATGAAGCCAACTGTGTTTTCAGCACCATGATCAGGGACAGCTGCTCTCTACTCTCCCACCTTTACATCACAGAATTTTAGAACTGGAAAGAACCTCAGTAAGTGATCAACAACTGGAACCAAAACCCAGCGTTAGGACCTTATTGACTCACCTCTCATCTTCTGTATCTGTAAAACTGGGTAAATGATACCTCCTGCGTTATAAGTTTGAATGAGAGAGGGCCCAGTACCTAGTAGGTGTCAAGAAGTGTTAGTCTCCTGTCTCTCGTTTCACTATCACAAATATAAGAAAGAGAGACAAGCCTCCTTGTACTCCTACACTTTGGTCCACTTAACCAAAACAGGAGAATGGGAAAGGCTTGCTGACTAGCTCAAGTGAGAAACTCATGGTTGTTTGGGCCATTAAAGGGTTGGGTGGTCTTGAGAAAGTTGCCATGTCTCATTTGACTCATCTATAAAAGTGGAAGAATTATACTTGCATTGTCTGTTTTGAAAAGATGTTGTGGTGCCAAAATGAAACACTGCACTAGAGTAGGGATTCATAATTAAAATACACTGTGATTGTATTCTCTACCATGACAATGGTGGTGGTGATGACAATGATAAAGGAGCGAATTCTCACACTGCTGTTGCATGGGGAATGATGAGGGTGACACCCCTTGTCTATAAAAGCCCTCTAGAGGTCTTAGTTTATTTTACTTAAAGGGAAGGGTGTTCAGGATGGTTTCCACCATGATTTTGTCAAGAAACAATAGAATTCAAGTACTGCCACGAACTTCAGGAGTCACTAAGCCAATTCTCTAGCCGGTGTGGGAGTCTCTCCTGTGCATCTCTAATAGTTGCACACTTGCTGCTCACCCTTCTCCAGAGAAACTCAGAAAATTTTTCCTTAGTTGCAATCATAATGGTATAATTACAGCCAATTCTATTGTGGAGCATTATTTCATTCAGTGTTTCCAATGGTGATGTGAAGTATAGGCTACCATTTAGAATCCTTTTAAGTGATGAGCCTGCACTTTAGAAAAATGGAATCACTTGCCACTTCTCCAAGTGGCGAAGTCAGGATTCAATCTCAGTTCTTCCTGAATCTAAATCCTATATTCTCTCTCTACACTATCTTACCTCTTGAGTTAAAATTGGATGAGTTCTTTCCAACCATGTCTTAACTCTGCCCTCTGGTGGAAAAAAATAATAATCTCTTCTGACACATTAAAATATTCAAAATACTCCTTATGCATGTCCCTTTAAAATCTGTTATATTCTCACTCAATGTGGGGACATTTTTGGAGGTGGGAGAAGGAGGGGCATGCCTGCTCTGGTGAAGCAGGGAGGGGCTGCCTTCTTCAGTACCAGGCTCAGCTGCCTATGGCACCAGACTCCTTCAGCACCTGTGGAAGCACAGGCTTCGGAACTGAAAGGTCTTTAGAGATCAAAAACAGATTGTATCAGACCTGGGACCAAAGGCAAAACCTCTCCATTGCACGGTCTCAATTCATGTGATTTTAAAATGAGGTGATAAGACCAAATAATCTTCGTGCCCTTTCCAGAGCTAGGATTCTGTGATATTCCTGATGGCCAGATTCAGAACTTGTTCTGCTATATCTGTGCTCCCTTCAGATGGAGTGATGAGACCTTCTGCTCAACACCAGGTAGAGAACATACGACCCTGAGCTCCTACACCTCTGTACACCACACATCTCCACCACCATCCTCCACATAGGGAAGGAAAGTTGCAACATAGAAGTTGGGGCAAGTATCTCTCCATGATCAGGATGAGTCTCTGAACACTGACTAAGGATTATCTCACTGGACTTCCTGAGAAATTTGATTTTCTAAATCTGATGTGGTTAGCCAGTAAGACAAAAGACTCCTGAACCTCTATCCCATCCCTCTTATGTCATTAGGACTAACCATAGCTTTGATTCCATCTTTCAGTTCACAGGCTATGCCAGAAGAGCTCTGACTCTTCCCTTGTCCCTGGTCATGCCCCAAATCAAGTCAGGGTGGTAAATCCTTCAACCAGCCTTAATCACTGAGCACTGTAAACTATGAGGGGTGAGAGTGCTGAAATGGTTCTGTGCCTCCCTCCTCCCCTTTACCGAGCTTTGAGTGAATATCCCAAAACCCATTTATTCATCTCACCCCTCCCCACTCTGCTCCCCACTCTCCTCTAGGAGAGAGATCTGAGCTTTGATGAAGGCATTTAGGGAAGGTTTCAGTAAAATGGTCTTGCTGTTGTAGAGGTAATTTTTAGGGCTTAGGAATAGCCTCTGAATCATGAGTCACCTATTTCAAGGGTCTCCTCTGGTGCTTCATGGATGTCCTCCTCGCCTGCATCCAGGTCAATACGCTCCTCTTTGCTGTTGCGCAGGGTCCAACACAGGCGGTAGAGCTGTGGAGAAAGCAGGTCAGCAGAAAGATCCAAACAGTGTCTTGGGCCAAGAAGTTGGGAAAACAACAAGATATGCATCAAGAAAGAAAGAGGAATGTGGTCTCTCAGTACCAATAAGAACACAGATAACAGTTCCCATCCATAGCATCATATCTAAATATGTTGGGAACTTAGATGTAAATCATATACATGTAAACACTAGCCCCTATGATATATGCATATTCTGAGGCTAAGAGGCTGCCTTGAATACGGAAATGTTTTGAATGAATGAACTCTTGCTACATATGATAAATGAATTTGTTCCTTTTAGCACTCGTTCTGGGAAATAAGACTAGATACCCATCTGTCCAGACTAGCAGTATAAGATCATATTTTTGTACTATGTGTTTGTCATAATATGGGGAGAAAATCTGTAGAATCATGAGCCATTTAGAATAAGGAAGAACTGGAGGCACAGTCTCTATTGACGTGAAACCAGAAACTTGAAGAGGTCTGAAAATCAATGCAGTGTGTTCATCCCAACCATGCTGCAAGAAGAAGCATGAAGCCTAAATGTGTTTGGTGCTGCAATACTTCCAAAGACTGAGATGTCAAGAAGAATTAATACAACAGAAAGCTTGTGACAGACTCAGCAAATAAACACGGTGGTTCTGCTTCTAAAAAAAACAGTTTTTGTTTGACATTAAGGCTGCTCACGGCTTTGAAAATTTGGCAATGAGGTTGAAGGTCTCTTACGGATTTTTTAAGTCCCTGTATTTATGTATGTGTAATGGGTTAACAAAACCCTTTGTCTTTCTCTATGGGAAAATAAGACCTTGGGTTAACTCTCTAGCTCTGTTCCTTGGAAACCTGAAAAAGGTAGAATGCCAGCTTCATTGGGTTACAGACTACATTGCTTATGGTGAAAATGTCCTATAACTGGTCACCTTCACCTGCATTGGGAGGGCAACATCTAAAGCTAAAGAAGAGTACTTGCCATTTTTGAAGTCTTGAATCAAGACTTTGGTATTGTTTGAAATTTCTTGAATTCTATGGGCAACTACTTAGAGACCGTGCTTCAAAGGATATCCCCTGGATGGAGGTGTAGAGTGCTCAAGGACTCCTGCTGAAGACTCATGATTGATACTGCCTGGCTAGTACACCAAGCTTCCTACCCTGTATCCTTCTACAGGGCACCAAGGGCAATTTATAGTCATATGAGTGTGAGCTGTCTAACTGAGCCAAGGACAGCCAAGGTAGGTACTGCAGCCCGAATATGAAACACAGACAGGACAGGTCTTCCAAGTGGATACTCACATGCACATCTGGAATGGGCTTGGTGAAGAGGGAGACGATCAGGATGATGATGACAGAAATGACAAACAGGATGATCGCAAAGTACAGGTAGTGCACCCCACAGATAATCGTGGGACAGTCGCTAGGCTCCATGCAGCTCCCAGTCCCATAAGCAAACTCGGCAATCATACGGGACACCCCAATCAGAAATCCTAAGATCAGTCCCCAGAAGGCTCCCTGTGAAAGAGAACCTTGGGTTACCAAATGCTGAACACACTCCTGAGGGACAGAGGCAGAAGACTAAAGGTGAGAAAACTGATAGCTCCAGGTCTAGGAAGCCAGAACACTGGAGCTCAGAATATGGCTGGGAGCGTTGTCAGGCCTTCAGTGGGCACCATGGAAATGTACATCATTAGTCAGGAATTAGTTTGGAACCTGCAGTAAGGAGGAGAGGGGAGTCCAAGAGAATGTGAACCCATGAGAGTCCCATGGTCCCTGGAAGCATTCCCATACAAACCCTCGGCAACACATCCATTCCCACTTGAGATCTCTGGGGAACAGAATCCCTCCCACAGAGAACAGGCAAATCCAGGTGGGAATTTCTGTGCCAGAATGGGCTTTTCTGGCTGGACATGAACGATACCTACCGACTCATTGACTCTCTTGCAGAAAACAGCAAGCAGGAAGACAGCTGCGATGGGTGGTCCCAAATAACTGGTGATGGACTGGATGTAATCGAAGAGCTGCCCACTTTGTGCTGACTGTACCACTGGCACCCAAGCGATGCTGATGCCAATCAGCACCAGGATGAACAATCTGAAATCAAAGCCCCAACAACAGAGTGTCAATAATTGGCTCTACATAAATAAATAAATAAATAAATAAATAAATAAATAAATATACAGGAGTAGGCAAAAGTAGGTTCAATTACTAGCTATCATTACCTAAAAGATAAATCATTAGTAAGGATATAAAATAATAACAGTAAGAAGAAGGCAAATAATACAATAATTAGTAAATAGGTAATAATAATATAAGAACGTGAATAAACTCTGTTTTGTATACTCACAATTGTAAATCTAATTTTGCCCACCCCATATATATAAAACTAGCAAATATATATATTTATAGAGAGAGAGAGTGAGATATAGATATAGATATGTAGAAACAAAATATGACCATAACAAGGAAACATAATTAGCAAATTCATTCTTGAGGCTTTTTTCTCCCATGTTCTGCCTTCTCGGGAAAGTCTTCTATACCTATGAGTAAGTGAAACTCACTTGACTTTCACTAGTAACCTAAACCAGCCAGTACCATAAGAGTATCCCACTTGGAGAGGCAGAGGGGTGTAGAAACAAGGGTGTGAACTTTGGACCCAGGCAGTCCTGGATTCAGATTTTTCTTCTCTCTCTGTGACATAAGACACCTTGCTTTACCTCTCAGAGTCTCCATTTCTCCATCTGTAAACTGGGAATAATATGACTTATCTTGCAAGGTTGAAATAAGGATTAGCTATAGTAAAACAAATAGTAGGTAAATAGATACACAAGAAGTTAGCACTCAATAAATAGTAAAGGCTATAATAATTATCTTCTTCTCCTCTTTCTCCTTCATAATAAAGTTAAAATCATAAGCCAAGAAGAGTTTAAAAAGGAAAAGTCTAGATAGAAAGGGACACTTCCAGGTACTTCTTTCTCTCCTCCAACTCAGTTTCACTTCAAATCCTGAAAAGATTGGAGAGTTCCCTTATAAGTGCCCTTACTTGTGCTCTTGATTTATTAAGAAAGAGGCTGTGATTCCCTTGCCTCCCTTACCTAAGTTTAAGGCAAAAAAGTCTGAAACTAACCTTCACAATGCAGTGTTTTCACTCACATATTTCTCCCTCTGGAACACCCTTCCCACTGCCCCCTCTATTACCCAAATCCTACCCACCATTGCGGACTCAGCTAAGGGTCGCCCTCTCCCAGGAGCCCTTCCCAACTACGGCATGCCACACTCACCTCTCCTTTCTCTGAGCCCTTGATCACTCTTCCAGTCCCCACAGCAAAGTTTGTTTCAAATAACCGTAAGCTTATCTAGGACAGGGACAGTCCCCGGGGTGGCAGTCGTAGGATGCATAAAAATGCGAGCCCCAACATAATCTCAGGGCCATGGGTCCAGCCCTGAGCAAAGCAACAAAATGGTTCTCTTCCCATATTGCATATTGAGCCTTACAAATAACAGGAAAAGCTAGTAAACTCCTTTCTAAGGGAAAATTAGTCAGGGTGATGGTGTTGCTTCCTATGAAGGACAGTAGAGACTTTGGCCAGGTCAGACCTCTCCTGAATGCCAGATGTCTTGTCACCTGAGAGTGACCCTTCCTTTCCTTCCTTTGCCCTAATCTCGATCATGAAACCTATGAGGTGGAGCCCTTACCTTTCCTGCACTCACTGGGAACCTTTGGCTAACATCCGGGAACTTGTTCCACCTGCCCTAAGGAAGTTGACCTACCATAGCCCCATGGAGAGACACAGCAGAGCTCCTGCTAGTCCTCTATTCAGACCACCTGATCCATGGATAACCATGGTAATGAGCATGCCTGACCCATGTTTCAATGCTTACTGCTTTCCGTATCCTCTTGTGTCCATTAGTCCATTGATAATAACAAATGTGCACATAGACTCATATTTTAGATTTACAGGTTCCCAAGTATAGTACCACTTGACTCTCACAATGCTCCTGCAAATTTTACAGCAAAGGGTCCAGGCATCGGAGGCATCTGGACCTCAAAGATCTCCAGCGAGGAGAGCTGCAGTGTGGAGGCCTGAGGAGCACAGCATGGAGCAGTATAAAGAGCCTTGGACAAGGACTCAGTTGGCCGTGAGTTCCAGTGCTGGCTCTGCCATTGTCCCAGCTGCCTAGATTTAGACAGGACAAGCCTCATGTTGTTCATTGATAAATTGAGGGTTAGATTAGATGATCTCTGATGTCACTTCTCACTCGAGGGGCATTCTCTGATGATCTCCAGTTTAAAGTTGATGCCACTGGAGGGCAAATATAACTAGCCACAGAGATTACTCCTGTTCTACCCGAGCATCTACCAGTCTTCCCCAGCTTGAGGGAAATTGTAATTATTCAAGCTTCCCTGGTGCATGGCAGGTGGAAGCTGCACTTACCTTCCTGCAATCATGAGTTCTTTCTCGGTTGCTCTCTTCCGGATCTTGGTGTAGATGTCCATGGTGAATAGGGTGCTGGCGCTGTTGAAGATGGAGGTCAGGGAGCTCATGAGAGAGGCCAGCATGACTGACAGCATCAGGCCTCGCAGTCCTAGAAGAGAAGGAGGTTCTGAGTGGTACAGAGAGTAACTCAGCTCTTTTGCATTTGGAACATGTGAGGATTCAACATTTGTTTGCCTTCTGAAATTGTGCCATGGTTGGCCTTTGATTTATCTCTCCAGAAAGACTGGACATTTTAAGGAATTGACTGTGGCTTTACATTATATTGTAAACCCACAGCAGTCAACAAAGAGGTAGGGACAAAATATATATGAGGTTAACACTTTGTAGTTGGATTATGATGGTGGTGATGATGGTGGTGATGATGGTGGTGATGGTGACGGTGATGGTGATGGTGATGGTGTGTGTGTGTGTGTGGGTGTGTTTCCATTTGAGGGGACTTTTATAAGATCTCTCACCAAAAAATTCATGATATAGCATAAATATTTAAACTAGGATTCAAGAAAGTGAGAAGACAATCCACCATCGAACACACCATCTCAGAATAAAAAGTAAACTTAGGGCTCACCTGGGTCTACCATCCGTCTGATACATGAACCTCTGCCATGTTTTCTCTGCCCAAACCCTCCAGCAACAGGAAATTCACTACCCACAGGGAGTCTGCCTCCTCTTGGGCAGTCCTGACTAGTCTGATATCTGCCCCTCTATAGCCTCAGACACAGTTCTGCATGCCACGCCTCTTTCTGTCATATATAGTCCGCTCTAGCATGATGTGCAGAGCCACAGTCCTCACCTAGGGTCTGTCTGCTAATCTAAAGAAATGGCATAAACACCATACAGAGCCCAGTGTAATCCAAGCCAGAACTCTAGAAGAGCCATGTGACTCTTACTAATTGCAACCTTAATTAATAAGCAGCCCAGCTAAGTGGAGTAGTTAACTATTACTCCCATGTTTATAAAATTTGAATCCAAATGGTTTGCCCAAGGTCATGCATCCAGTCTGTGGTTTAAAAAAAAAAAAAAATTTAAGACCATCCCAAATTCCTCAATTCCAGCCTTGAGCAGAGTTAAACAAGCCAGACACTGAGTTGCTGTGTGACTTGGAAAAGTCACTTTCCTTCCGTGGGCCTCAGTTCCCCCACTATAAAATGAAGAGGTTCGACTAGATGATCTCTACATTGTCTTTCAGTAATAAAATTTTATAGAAGTTTATTCTAAATTTTCCTGATCAATACATCTTTGAATTTTTGATCTCCTGAGACCTCCTAACCTAACTAAATTTGCATCTCTCGAGCCAGAATTATAATTTTCTTCAATATGAAATATGATAAGTAACCCCACAGGTCTACCCCAAAACTCTAACTAATCTGGATTCTATGTCCTCAATCTTCTAGGATAACACATTCTCTATAGTGAGAAGCCCCCTTGTATCCCATCCATTGACTGTCTCAAATGTCCTCATTCTAGAGCTAAAATCACTCCTTGCCTTTCTCTGCAAATTTTTCCTTGGAACAGTCTAGAAATCAATTCATTCTCCAGGTGAAACTCCACTTAGTTCAAGCCGTCATGTCAATGTCTGCTGGAAAGCTTTGAAAGACCTTCATGGAAAAAGCCGTGTTTTCAGACCATCTCCTTTCTAAGCCTGACTGACAGACAAGTGCCAGGTCTGAGAACACAAATGAGTCCTATGTCTCCTTCCCATTAAGGAAAGACCTGTTCAAAAACTGAGGACACCTGGAACAAGGCTTTCCCTACTGACCTCCAGGCTGGGAGATGGCTTTGCCCAGAAGGTGCACAGAATCCATGGAAAGCCCAAGCCCATTCAGCCTCCCAGGAAAGACCCCACCAAGGGGGATGGATCTCACCATTGGGCATGAGCTCCACCACCAGGGTTGGGTAGGCGATGTTGGTACAGCCAACTTTGGTGCCGCAGTATTTCTCACATTCTGAGGGGAGGGCGCAGGCAATTTTTTCTGGAGAGAGATGCAGAGCCATGTCAGCAAGCAGACATCAGGGAAATACTTTCAAGATTCACTTTCTTTTAACAAGGCTTCAAACAAGACATTCCTGACCAGGGACCTGAAGTGGTTCCACAAAAGGGTGCAGCTCCTGGCTGAGCCCTTTGCCACCAGGCCCTTGCCCTGCTGATCCTGACCATCTCCAAGCTCTGACTGGGGAGAAGAGACAGTTCCTAGGCAGAGGAAGGGGAAGCAAAGAAATGCTCAGAGTGGGAAGGGAGGAGACACACTCCTTAGACTTTAGCAAGCTCCCCGGCAGCTCAGGGGAGCAATTGTCTTATTTGCCTGTAGAACACAGTGACTTGTGGCTCCTGGTTTTGAAGCTTATTTTAAGCAGCTCTTGAAAGTAGGGTTGAACGCCCACACAACTGAGGGAATTCCCCAGTGGGAAGGCTATTGGGTCATACTTCCAAAATGTAAAAAATCTAGGAGGCAAGGAGAAAGAAAGGAAGGAGCAGGGAGCTGCAGGGCTTTAGAAGTGACTCAGAGCCGGGAATGGAAGAGTGTGGCCACTGAGTCCAGCAGAAGGTATCATCACCTGTATACAGGATGCGGCTGATCATTCCTGGCATCACCATGAGGAACATGGGTAGCAGCTTCAGGTACCCACACATCACACAGCCGGCCTTCACGTGAGACATGTTTTTGGCTGAGAGGCAGCGCTGCACAATGACCTGCCAGGAAAAGCCCGGTGAGGTGCAGGTCATGACACCTTCTGGCCACCCCAGATCCCCTCCCCTGCATCCTGGGCCCTTGGCCTGGCACTCCCATGTTACCAAAGTTCAGTGACTCCCGGACCATGTGAGCCCTGCCCTACCTTTCCCAACCCTGCAAGCCACAGACAGACAGGAGTCCCTACAGCACCCTGGGAAAACCTTGTCCACCCTGCACCTCCAGCGTGGGTACCTGATCTGTGCACCAGTACCACAGGGCGAGGATGGACAACCCGAAAATGAGCCCAGGCCATGGCAGGTCTCCCTTGAGGGGATCTCGGAAGATGTGGAAGGAGTCGTTCCTTGGGGTGTAGCATTCACTTTTGATGGTGACGTTTCCATCAGAAACCACAGTTGGAATGGCTTTCATGTACTTTTCCATGAAGGCCTCATACCCTCCCACTTCATGAAAAGCTGAAAGACATAGGTAATAAAAATCAACATTCCTGAAACTCTCAACTCTTCACAGCAGTTTCCTCCTGTGGATGCCTGAGAAATTGAGAGGACCTGACCCGTAGCCAGAGCCCCTCCCTGCGTGGTCTTGGGCAAGTCACTTTCTGGGCCTCGGCTTTCTCATCCATAACATGGGATTACTAACCCTGCCTAGCCCCCTCAGGGGCTACTGAGGATCCAAAGCAATAACCTGTGAAAGGACTCGAACCATAAACATCTCTATTAAGGGAAGGTATTTAAATTACTAAAAGAAAGACCTTGGTTTTGAACCAGGTACAAAAACTCTGTTTTTCCCCTCAACCCCTCCTGCCAGCAGTGGCCTTTGGAACCCCAGACACAGACCTAGAAACACACACACTAGGCCCTACCACCCCTGGTCCCAGGCATGTGGACGGATGGACAGAGGATGGGTGAGGAGTCTGGAGCCCTGCCACCTGTCGACTCTGTCCTTGAATAAGGCATTCCAGTCCTTGCCCTGCTGACCCCCCTGGGGACTGCTGAGGAAAACCCAATGGAAGTTCTTGGAAAACAGAGTACAGAAAGCAGATAAGAGGCTTCACAGGACACACAGAGAGCCTGGGCACCTTCAAAATGAAATGTAATTTATATTCTCCCATAACAAATGCCTCTAGATCTAGGGTTTCTAGTCTTATCTGGAGGATTTCATAGACAGAAAAAATTTTACAAAATTAGGGGCTGGAGAGACCAACATAGAGTGGCTGGGTTTTAAAATTTTGTTAAATAGGGACATAAACAAGAAAATGATCACTTATTGTCATCAATTCATAAAAAGAAAGGACATTTAACACCAAAATGTAGACAAGATATAATCTGAGATTTAAGACACAACGTTCGAATATATTTAGCCTGATGGGTATTTAGTCTTATCCCTTTTTAGTCCAGTTTCTCTGTGGAGGAAAGACCACATCATCACAGGCCCACGGTGGGGACCACTGGCCCAGACTGTCTAGAGAAGGCAGCAGGGAATGCAGGTGTTGTCTGGGCCAGGGTCACCCTGAGACCTCCAGGGCTGAGGAAGGTGCCCCCTGCATACCCGCAGTCATGGCCAATCTTGGCTGGGCCACTCCCCTGGGGAAGGCAGGCAGAGAAACTGGACTCAATTTTCTCTCCCTGGGCCTCTACCTCTGCCTCCTCAGCCTGCCCCAGCCCCACTTACCAAACCCAGTCAGGATAAAAGACCCCACGAGCATGATCGCTGTCTGCAAGGTGTCCGTGTAGATCACAGCTGCCAGGCCCCCTAAGCAGATAAGGAGACAACATATCTGACCTCACGTGGGAGAGAAACCAGTCAGCCTGCCTCCTGTCCCCACTGCTGCCCCTCTCCCTGTGCACACCTTCTGAGCTTGCCCCTCCGTCATCTATCTGCCTGCACTTCCCTCCTTCCTTCTCTTATCCTATTACATTAGTCTGCCACCCAGCATGATCCAACATCTCCACTCTTTGCAGAAATGCTGGAAAGACCTTGAGGAAAGGAGAAATGTTTTTCCTTATTGAGAAGGGAGAGCTCAATGTGATCCTTTTCAGCCAGGAGATATCTCTTCTGTGGTAAGAAAAGGCACCTTCCACAAGTGAAGGCAAGGAAGAGCGAAGAGCTGACATCTCTACAAGATGTCTGGGGACATTACCAAATCAACACATTTAAAGGGCTACTTGTATGTTGACTCTGTTCTCAGATCATTCTACATACTTCCTGTCCCCAAAGCTCATATGAGGTTCCAGCTGAACAGCAAGTTCCGTCACTGACCCTGGCCCCTTGACTGGACAGAGTAATGCCTCCTCAAAGGTGCCCCCAACTGTTACTCATGTCATCAGCTTCTCCAGTCACCTCTTGAGTCTTCCTCTAAAATCTCTTCGTATGTGTTACTCACTTCTTTCTTCCCCATAGTGCCTCCCAGTCCCTGTTACATCAAATCCAAGGCTTCGGTCTGGCTTCCAAGGCCCTTGCCTTGTGGCCTCACTTGCATTATCAGGCCCTATCACCCACACATACACCCCCAACTACTTCCCATTGACCACCCTCCTCCAGCTAAAAGCACTGCTGCTCATCCTGCCTCTGCATCATGTCATGCCCATTTCTGCCCCATCCCTTACTCTTACCTGTTCCTGCACCTGGCACTCCCTCCCTTATTCTCCCAACTTAGCCAAGTTCCCTCCACAATCTGCAAGGCCAAGCCTTGCCCCACTTTCTGGAAGAAGCTGTCTTGACTATTCCAGCCAACACTGGAGTTTTCTGGGGCAACCTATATGACTTGTTGAGTCTGTGATTTGGGACCAAGCAAATACCTATCCTTGAACTGTTTCCTGGGTGTATCTCTCTTCCTCAAGAGAAGAAGCTTTGTTTCCTACTTCCATTCATCCTTCCCACTTGCCTAACACCTTCCCACTTGAGCCAAATCATGTGAGTGACTCACCTGTGATTGTGTAAATGCCAGTGATTGCCAATAAGAGAAAGATGGCCAAGTACAGATCCAAGCCCAAGGCCAAGTTGATGAATATGGCCCCAGAGAAAATGTCTGCCTGGAAGGAGTGGAAAGGAGAGGTGAGTTATGGGTGAGGGAAACCAGCTCGCCTCAGGGCCTGGAGGTGAACTAGAAGGCCTTAGCAGAAGCTGTCTTCTAGGTAGTGTCAATGCACTTGATTTCTAGAGTCCAGTGTTTGGCTTACACCCCCTGGCCCTTTAGCTGAAATACCACAATTAAAGATTCATATTTTTATCCCCAGTTAAGAATATGAAAGACAAGTACTGCACGATTCCATGTATATGAGTATCTAAAATAGTCAAATTCATAAAATCAAAGACTGGAACAGTAGTTACCAGGTGCTGGGGTGAGGGGGAAATGGGGCGTTGTTAATCAATAGGCAGAGAGTTTCAGTTAAGTAAGATGAACAAGCTCTAGGCATCTGCTGCGCAACATTGTACGGCAGGAGTCAACAATAATGTATGGTACATTTAAAATCTGTCAAGAGGGTAGGTCACACGCCAAGTGTTCCCCCCACAATAAAATAAAAATAAAAAGATTCAAATGCCTGAGAGTCATGCTCCATTCCTACAAGCTTTATTTAAGATGATAATAGATATTCCATGAAAAGAAGAGGATTCTGCAGTCAAAGAGGTCCGTGAAATGCCGGGTTAAACAAAGCTAAGGCAGTTTCCTTCTCACATGACTCCTCTGAGCCTCTAATATACAGCATGAACTGTGAATCCCCAGGAGGGGAGCATGGTAATGATTCTTCACGAACGTATTTCACTATGGAACGCTGTTTGCCAAGGAGCAGCTATTAATACCTGGAGGTTCCTCCCCGAGTACCTGTGGACTGCTGCTCTAAGCTGTTTACACCTTAGTGGGCAAAGGTTGATCAGATCTATTCCCAAAAGCAAGTCTGAGTGCTAGAGAGTCCAGTGGGAGGGAAACCCCAGCCCCGCCCTGGAGTGGAGAGAAACTTTAGCAACATCATAATTGTATCTCTCCAGCCCAGATGGAGTCCACCTTGACCCTGACACAGCTAGCACATCACCAAGAACCTCTTGCATGGCAGGCTTGGTGCCAGGTGGTTCTATCTAAATTAGCCCATATAACTTGAGGGAGAATTGACCCCTTTTCACCCCAATACAGTTCTTTTTCTCCTCCCTGCTTCATTTAGCCCCATAAAGAACATTTTATCTGGTGGGGTAGTGCAGTTGCTAATTTAAACCAAGAGAGAGTGCTAGAGTCACCCAAAATGAATTTTCATGGCATCTCCAAAACACTACCGGGAAGGGTAGGATTAAGGGATCAAGGTGAATCTTTTGTTTTCAAATCTCTAGGTAGGAAAGGAACTAGACTTCCCCTACATCCAATGGCCAAGATGTTTTATTGCATAAAGCCTAATACATTTCAGCGCGTGTAAAGGGTTACCCATTAAGAGCCCTGGGAAATGGTACCCTTGCATGTCCTCTCTCTTCTTATCTTCCCCTCTCTGCCTCCTTGCAGCTCCTCAGGGCCCTCCAGCAACTTGGGTCCCCACCAACCAAATCTCCTGTTCCCTGCCTCTTCATTGTCTGAGAGGCTGCCTCACACCAACTCCAAGCCTACGTGTTAATGCGTGACCTCCTCCCTCAAGACGGACCTCCTGAGGACCCTGTGCCGAGGGTCCCCTACAGATTCTCTAGCCCCGCGAGACTTTCCTGGTGGAATAGAAGAGGCAGAGCAGGGGATAGGGAGAGACATGGTGACTTAGAAAGAGAATCCCCAACCTCAGGGTTGGTGGTGAAAAGGCCTGGGTTTTAGCCTGAGGGCGGCCACTACAGGCCTGAGTTACTGGTTAAAACATTGCTCCTCTCCATGTCTGTGTTCTCGTATTCAAAGTGGGGCTTGTGAACCCTCTGTGCCCGGAAGTGGGAGAGTCCTGCCATCAAGGGAAGTATTTCCTTCCCAGGTCCTTGTTCCATCCTGCCCCCTGCAGCAGCCAAAAAAGGAGAGTCCCCAGCTGCACCTGAGCCATTGTTTCCTGGCTCTACACACTCGGCCACTTGAAATTGTGATGATTAATCCTGATGCCCGTCCCTCCCCTCCCATGTCTCTATATCGTCTCATAAAATTGCTTCAATTGAAGGGCCCTATTAGTTGATTACAATGGAATGTTGTTAAGTATGATTCAGTAGATTAGCTAATGAGCATAGTGAGCAAAAAATGTATATATTCCAAGGTTACTGCTGCCTTTAAAATGCCCTTGATTGGTTTACTTTCCAGAGTAGCCAATTTGTAATGCTTTATGACAGCACGTCATAGTAGACTGTGATAGCCTCATTAATATTTGCCTCACCGTTGTTAGTCACAAATAAGTAACACACAACTCCTAAAATAAGCTATAAACAAAGTCTAGAAACACTTATGAGAAGTGTTGGGCTAATAGATATCTTGTTTTTATAATACGTACTCTATTTCCAGCTATCAGGGCAGATAAAGAATTCTAAGAAAAACTCCCTCATGAATAGGGAAAAAAACTAAGATAAATTCTTCCTCCCATGAGTCGCTCCTAACTTCAGGGAGGAATATTTTCTGTCCTTGAGTCCCAAAAAGCTACCAGGAGTGCCTGGGGGTGCCATAGCCAAGCTTACGTTGGCCCAGGTGCTCTGACATTAGTCTTTGGATATCCTTGGTGCCCAAACTTTATTGTGCTTCCTAGGGTATGTTTTCCTCCATATCCAGGTGATTCTACAGTTTGTCAAGAACTTTTAGACACACACGCTGTTCAGATCCTCAAAATGAAGTGACGGAAGAAGTAAACTGGCTCCACTTTTCAGATGACAGAAACAAAGTCGCTGACTCGCTCAAGCACTAAAATCCAGGTTTTCTGTCTCCAAGTCCAATGACCTTGAACAACATTGAAAGATGAGGGTCCTCCTTTCTGGAATATTTTTTTCAGAGGTCAAGGTTTTTTTAATCCAAAAAATTTTTTTACTTACTTTTAAAATGAAAAGTAAAGTATATGTATACAGTTTAAAAACAAATAGCACAGAAAGTTCTACATTGAAAAGTAAAAGGGGCCCCACTTCCATCACTTGGCCCAGAGGTGACCACCATTAAGAGCTTTTTGTCCACCAGAGATTTTTAAGTGGCTTGCTGAAAATTATGTATCAATGATTATATTCCACAGCCTCTAAAAATAATCATTCTGAAGATGGAAATATGGAAAAATGTTTACAGTTTGATGCTGAGAGGAGGGAGAAAGACCACAAAATGGTATGGTTTCGCAACTCTATTATTATTTATTATTATTATTTATTATTATTATTATTATTATTATTATTATGGAGACTAAGTAGAGACTGGCATTGAATAGAGGGTAGCTATCATCCTTTCTGTGCATCATTCAAGAGATGGCTGGCTCTGGGAAAGAGGCAGAGCAGGTAGGACACCGGGCAAGGCCCCCAGTAAGGAGCATACAGGGAGAGAGCAGCCTACACCAACTATCATTTCAAAGCAGAATTCCGAAAAAGCCGACTGCTAGAGGATGGACTCCACCAGGACCTGAGCTGAGGGAGGCTGCCCCTCAGCTATGTGGGAGCTCCCGTGTCCAGGGAGGTTTAATCAGTAACCTGAGCAATAGGTGAGGTGACTGGGAAGTCAGGGAGTGAGGTTGGCCACTTCGTGTATTTATATGACAACCCCTATACTAGCTTTGAGGGCAAAAAGTGCCCTTTCCATGGCAACTGTAGCCAACAGACTTTCACCTGCTTGAACTGTGGACTTGGAGAAGTCTTGTTCTGAGAAGGGGAGTCCAAGTGCCATCCTCTACATGTTCATTAAGCAGGTGCCAGCTAACAAGCTGAAACAACTGTTCTCTTACCAACTGCCCACAAGTTCAGGGTGACCTCCCCACCCTTCCTGCTTACATTTCTTCTTCCCTTACATTGCTGCCCTTCCCTTCTAAGGAAGACTGATTTCTCCACCCCTCCCAATACTTCCCAATGCAGTCTCTGCACACTGATCTCTAATGAAATAAGACTGTAACTAAATACTAACCCTGAATGAGGAAAGGGAAAAGTGAGGGAGGTAGAATTATCACACGGACAGGGAAAGTACAAAACACCAATCAGGGGATGAGCCATTTGAAACAGGTAGCTGGGTAGGGAGGGAACAGTAATCCTGGGTGTCAGTCCCAACTCCAACACAAAGCCCTATTGGCCCTATGGGTGAAATCAGGTTTCATTGAGTTGTGTGAAAAACATATGTGCAAGACCATTCAATGGGGAAATGATAGTCTCTTCAAAAATGGTGCTGGTAGAACTGGATATACATATGCAAAGGAATAGAATTGGATCCCTACCTCACATCATACACAAAAATTAACTCAAAATGGGATAAAGACCTAAATGTAAGCGCTAAGACTATAAAACTAAGGAGCAGACATAGGAGTCAATCTTCACGACCTCTGCTGTTTCAATGTGTTTTTTTGGTGTCACAAAATCAGTTAATTTAATGACAACACAAGCATGAGCCTCAAAAGTAAAAGTAGATAAAATGAATTTCATCAAGATTTAAAACCCTTGTGCATCAAAGGACACTATCAAGAAAGTGAAAAGACAACCTACAGAATGGGAGAAAATATTTGCAAATCATACCTCTGATAGGGGTTTACTATCCAGAATATATAAAAACTCTTTCAACTCAACAGCAAAAAAGACAAATAACCTGTGAAGAAAAGGGAACCCTTGTGCACTCTTGGTAGGAATGCAGATTGGTGCAGCCACTGTGGAAAACAGTATGGAAGTTCCTCAAAAAATTTAAAATAGAACTTCCTTATGACCCAGCCATTCCACTCCTGGGTATATAATCAAAGAAACCCAAAACACCAGTTCAAAATAACATATGCACCCCTATGTCCATTGCAGTGTTATTTCCAAGAGCCAAAATACAGAAGCAACCCAAGTGTCCATCAGTAAACTATTGGATAAAGAAGATGTGGTGCATATACACAATAGAATATTACTTGGCCAAAAAAAATATAATGAAATATTGTATTTGTTGTATCAGCTTTAAATGATTGGAAAATAAAAGCACTGGTAGTTATTTTTTCAGCACCCTGCCTAGCAATAACAGAAGGCTCAATTCAGATTCAACCTGACCCAGAATTCAGCCAGGAAAGAACTTTTACAAGACTGTGAAATTGGTCCAATTTCCCCTTTGGTGCTGGATGAAGAAAGATAATAAAAAAGAGGAAAACTGACCATAGCCAGTGAAATAACCCCTCTGGGAGGGCAGTGGGCACTTTGTAACTGCTGGCTAAAGGGGAAAGCTGGAGCCACTCCCATGACATCTCAGAAAATGTCACTTCCCTCTCTGCCCTTGGATTTCACAGTGAATTCTTAGAAATGACACCAAAAGCATAAGCAACAAAAGAAAAGAAGGTAAATTGAACTTCAGTACGATCGCAATTTAAAACTTTTGCGCGTCAATGGACATTACCCAGAAAGTGAAAAGACAACCTACCAAATAAGAGAACATGTTTGCAAATCATATATCTGACAAGGGTCTAGTATCCAAAATACATAGCTTTCATCTCTAGCTAGGTTAGGGTGCTGAAGCAACCCAAGGAGCAAGGGTTCCCATCATCTGATCTTACATCCTGCTGACACTTCATGTTTTCAAATAAATCCATTTGAACTTCACCCCACCCAGTGAGGTAGGCAAGGCAGCATGTGTTATCCCCATCTTACCCATGGAGAAGCTAAGTAAGCTCTGGGGAGGTAAAGCAACATGCCGTTTGCCCCAGGTCACCTGCTAGGAGCCCAGGCTCCTCCACAACGTCTTACTTCCTCTAAGTGTTCTCCTAGGGAGTTTCCTTACCGAGGTCCTATTTTCTCTCTCTTATCCCTTATCACTCACATTGTCCCTTTTTTTGCACTGTTGTTTTAACTTTTTCAGACTGAAAATCGCCTTTGGAATGGGGGGAAAAAAAGGCCAGGCAAAACCTATTAGGAAAATGTTCTCTTCCTATCATGAGGAATATCTCAGAACTTCAGTGGTTTCCTGAGTCGTTTTGCTTTGTTTTGTTTTACCATCAAAAGAAGTTGACTTGCACACTTTTAAGGAAGAAAATATGAAGTGAAGATGGAATACAAGTCTTGCTCCAATGAGTCGGCCAAGAGCTCTGTGCAATTCTTAAACACACCCCCATTGCCAGTCAATCCCTGAGGAATCTCAGCTCTGCAAATTGGAGCCTGCAGCTCCAGGTCGGTAGGGAGACAGGCTAAATGTTAGGGGGAGCAGCCCCGGTGGTTGAGTTCACAGAGTAGAAATCCCTCAGAGGGCTATTGACTAAAGACCCAAGGAGCTGATTCCAAACAAGTACAAGAAGTCTTGTGAAATGAAAAGGACAGGGATCTGGAGTCAGAGGTCTGGGTTCTATTCCTGATTCAGGATCCTTAGCAAGTAATTTCCAATCCCAGGGTTTTTGTTTCTTCATCCATAAAGGAAGAGGGAGAAACTCTGAGGTCCCTTCAAGAGTTTCCACTGACTGCTCATGTTTAAGTGCATCAGAAACATCACCTCGAGCCAGATTCTGACCCTGAGAGAGCACAAAGGCCATGGCTACATCTCAGTTTGGGGCCAGCCCTCGGACATCCCTAACTCCCTTTAATCTTCTATTGAGAATGGCTTTCACCAAACCTTCTTGAATCTGTTTATGTTTTCAACCTTCCCCACAGTGGAGGAAAAGGAGTTCCATGTTTTGGCTCCTTGATGCATGAAATAGGACTTTACCTAAGTAGCAAGAAGGCTTAAGGGACTGAGTTAATAGAAACATATAGCGCTACCCCTTGGTGGGCCAGCATGTGCTGAGGAGTGAGAGCGGGCAGGTTCTGAGATAGCTAGTGCCCAGCCTCACAGGGCAATGGACTCACCGAGATCTTGGTGAAAATGTAGAGCAACAGGGACAGAATGGAGAGGTATATCTGGATCCGCTTGCCTCCAAATCGCTTCCTCAGATACTCTGGCATCGTCACCACCTGCATGGCATATAAAGGAGGTCAATGCCAGCCATAGTGACCAGAAGGCCCAGAGCAAGCAGAACAGTGGCATCCACCATGGTGTCAGATGTGTGATCAAGGCTTAACCCTTGTTGCTCAGAGAAGTCTGTGATATGGCCACGTGGCTGTTCTCCAGCTCATTTCAATCCCACATGCCTTACTGTAGAGGTAACTGTGTATTATCCCAGGACATAGAAGGTGCCCAATAAACACTTACTTAATGACAGATCTTTGCCCTGGAGGAGGTGGAGATAGATAATATATACCTATAGAAAGCACCTACTGTGAGCAAGACATCATAACAACAGAAGTATCTTTTCAACGCATCAAACAAGGTGGCCAAGCTGGGTGTGTGCTTCACCCTGCTCTGCACACAGGCCTTACCAAGGATTGTGGCTGCCAGCCTGCTCAACTGTTCTCCCAGTCCCTTTCTGCAAATTCCAACAACACTCTGTCTTGTTGCCTCAACCCTGAGCCTGCTGTCTCCTGGGATCAGACAGCGACCACCAACAGCCTCCAGAAGTTGCAGTCTGCCCTGTGTTTCTTCCATATTTCCTTTAGTAGACTTACACATAGTAGGTACTCATTATAGCTCGCTGAAGACATATACTAAGGTTGCCTTAGGTAAAATGTCAGAGAGCTTTCTTCAAGAGCTGGAGCATGCATTTGACAGTTGAATACCAGCTGCATGCTCAGCAAAGAAACCTGGGCATGTACATAAATGAGGGGGAAGTATGATCCTTTGCTCATACTGCTTCCCTTCCGGGGGCAGAGGCGCACAGTCATAGGTCATGAGCAAATGCAAGGCAGTGCCTTGTAAATACACACCCAGCCTGAGAGGACAGGATGCTGCAGAGGGCTCTGAATAGAATGAGATTGCTTAGGGGGATTTCTTATAAGGACATGTCATAGCTTAGTGGATCTAATTAATGTCCCTAAGAGCAATCAGGTACTTTATAGGCTGGAAAAGAAAGCCAAGCCACAGGCTTTCTCTGCCATTTATCCTGTAAAGTCTCCTCTGCCTTCCAGGAGGACCAAGCTCTTGTGTGTGCATGTGTGTGTGTGCGTGCGCTCATGAAGTAGATGGAATAACAGATACTCACCCCAGCCTTGATGTAAATAGGGACAAACACCCAGCCCAGCACAACCACTAAAATCAGAGCCTAAAACCAAAAAAGAAATGGAGTTAGATCATGCTGCCGGGAGGCCCCCCAGCCAAAGCAGAACAATCACACAGCAGTTTCTCTTTGGGCTCTGAGGACAACTCCCTTTGTGGCTATCAGAACTGGAGGGATCTTTGCTGCCTGACTGCCCCACAGGCATGGTAGTTGAGCAACAGTGGAGGGGATCCCTGGTGACTGCTCAGTGACATCACAACTCCTTTTCCTCTTCTCTGGTTTACAAGGAGTAAAATGCCATTTGGAGACCTTTTAAAAAATAAATAATAATAATAATAATGGGAATCTGATAATAAATATTTCCAAGCCTCCAATATGGTTGAAAGGGTAGAGGAGTTGCTTGGCTTTTTAAGAGAAGAAAGAAACACTCTTGCCATCATGAGTGGTTTTTCCATGCTACTCTGGTGGAAGGGGCATGGGACCCTGGGGCTGCTGAAGCTGGGCACCGCCTTCATCTGCACCGCAGGGTGGCCCGGAGAGGTTCCCTAGCACCTACAGCATCTACCTCTGAGCATAGACTGAACTGACTGATTGTTAAAGCTCCTTCCAGCGCCAGGTCACAGTGTCTCTGATGTTACTCACATTCCATTCAAAGCCCCCGGTGGCAATGCCCGCAGCTGCTCCCGTCCCGGCCAGCCCCACAAAGTGGCCACTTCCGATGTTACTGGCGAAGAGAGAAGCTCCAATCTGGAAACACAAAGATAAAGTAGGGTGAGGACTCTGTGCTCTATCAGGACACTCTGGGGTGAGCCAAGGAGAGAAGAGACACGCCAGCCAAGAGAAGGACAAGAAAGAGCAGAGACAGGCCAGGAACTTGACTGTGCTGGAGTCTGTCAGGGACTTTGGTTCTGCAGGTGGCTGTGAGGACTTGGGTAATATTAGTAAAGAAGAAAAGGAAAGGATTAAGGAAGGGCCAGTAGGCTGCATCCCCAAATCAGATCGCCTGTGAGCCCTTTGGGATCCCAGTGCACAATATTGAAGACATGGGAAGACCCACAGCCACCAGGCCTCCCCTAGAAGTCTCCCAAGAGGCTATGGGCTCAAGAACAGGGCCTATGCCAATCATCTCTGTGTTGTCCAGCACTCCTGGCTTGGGACTTTGAGCAATATAGGCTCCTAGTAGCAGTAGAGACAAAGATAATCGTAGAGATTAAGGTCTGTTTTAGAAACAAAGTTGAGGGGCCTGTTGATGGGTCAAATGTGGGAAATGACAGAAAGAGTAATCAAGGGTGACTCCTAGATTAAGGGCTTGAGTAACTGGGTGGACACCACTCATTAAGAAGGGGAAACTGTGTGCTTTGATTATTGACACTTAAGAGCTTTAATTCTTGGTCATCTGTACTTTAAAGTGTGTTGTACAACGTAAGCATGTTCGCCTTTGCTAGGAGCATAGGGCCCAGTAAAGTGTGCAAAAGAAGTAAATTACTATTGCCTCTGCCTGAGCGTGGAATTCTCATGGTGTGAAAAGTACTATGGGCCCAGGCTGCATCTTGTCCTCCTTATAAACATTAAAATGCTTTGTGTGTTCGAAGAAAAAGAAGGGGGGGCAGGAGAAGTGGAAGGAGAAACAGGGAGGAACACAGCCTGTTGAGAGATCCACTTTTTTCTCCTCAAACTTGATGGAGATAATAGTCCACTTTTAATCAAAATTCCCGTATGCATGCAACCTGCCTGTCCTGATCCATTATCTTTTCATTTATCATCTCTCACTTAATAAATTATTAAGCCTAATGTACTATTAAGGGTATAATTGCCAGTAATGATTAACTGCATTAGATTAATCTTAAGTTCAAGAAGTCCTCTCCAACATCCTCCCAAAGGGGCACATTGGACTCTAAGCAGTTGCAGGCTTTCTCGCAGTACCTCCTCACCACCTTATAGAACGGGGACCAGGAGAGCTTTGGGGGTACCAGATGAACTGGGCCCAGTTTCAGTTCATTTCCATCAGGGGCACTGCTGTCCTCCCAGTTGCTCATTTCGGCCTCACCCTGGACTCCCTTCCTTTGGCCCATGACCTGCACTCAATCAATTATCAAAACCTGACTCTCACAATGTCATGGGAATCTAGCACTTTTTATATTGCCTTTTCTGGCTGTCATTATCTCTCAACAGGACCGTGGCAATAGGCTTCTAGATGATTTCCAGTCACCCACATCCACACCCAAATGGCCAGTGACCTCCCCAAAGCACAACTCTGATCACATCACTTCCCTGTTCAGAGACCTTCCCAAACCCAAAAATAGACCTGCCAAGCAGCCTTCTTGACAACTCCAAGTTTAAAGACATAGTCCCTAGGAATTCAGCAAGGCTTCAATTAAAGTTCCTTCCCTGATATGGTAGCATGGAGAGTTTGCTCTTACTATCTGGGTGATCACAATATCTTTGAGCTTCAATCTTCTCTCATGACAGGGTTATGCAGGAGCCAAATAAGATCGTGAATCAGTAATAACGGACACTCAGTTGGTCCTCAATTAGTGTCCTTTCTCTCCTTCAAGAAGGCAATTTACAAGAACTATAATGAACACTATTTTGGTCTGAATTATGTTCCCCCAAATTTTTTATGTTGAAGCCCTAATCCCCAATGTGACTATGTTTGGAGATAAGGCCTTTAGGGGGGGACTTAAGGTTAAATTAAGTCATAAGGGTGGGTCTCTATTCTCATAGGACAGGTCCATGTGCACACAGAGAAGAGGCCATGTGAGTGTCCAGAGAGAAGGGAGCCATCTACAAGCCAGGAAGAGAGGTCTCACCAGAAACCCACCCTAACAGCACCTTGATCTTAGTTTATAGCCTCCAGACTGTGAAAAAAAGTGCATTTCCATTGTTTAGGCCACCCAGTCTGTGATATTTTGTTATGGCAGCGCATGCAAGCTTATATAGATAGACACCATTGCTTTATCACCACATCAAGTTTCCTCTCACTGGAGCTCATTAACAATGCTTTCATCACTCTGATTTCCGAAACACTCTCCCTGCCCACTCCTGACCCATGTTTGTGCCCATTTGGGTATCATTCCTCATCCAGGGAGTCACCCAGTGACATGTTCTTCTCTATAATTTTCTCCCACATTCCTTCTGAGCACAGGATTGTAGACTTTATCTAAAATTTCCACAGCTTGATCTTGCTTCTGACTAACTTCTCTGCAAGCCTTCCTTATCTTCTGTGGGGCTCAAGAAACCATTACAAATATTAAGGTGGTTTTACTGTCACAGTGCAAGATGAGCTGGGTCCAACCAAACCCAACAGGTTTGATAGCATGGTAACTGGTGAATAACATAATGTCACATCACAAAAGGTGAAAAAATATGTTTTCTTTTGATTTTAGGGAATTCACAATCACATTTTACTGCCTCCATTTCCTATCAGAACATATTTTTTTTAAAACCTTTAACAACAAAGGGCAACAATTCCAGAGCTGTCTCAGATTCACTCACACAGCCTAAGGCCTGAGAATAAAGCATGCAGTGAAGTTATCTGTTTGTCGGGGATGGGGAGGGTGTAGAAAAAGACATGAAAATGTCATTGAATGCTAACTAAAATTTTGTTTTGTGTGACAGGAAATAGAAAATAGACATCTTAGCCCAGGCATCTGATGTTAAAATTATCTTGGAAATTATTAAGATCAATGTTTCATTTTCAAATGAAAACAAAACTATAGTCCAGAGAAAGAAACTAATTCAAGTTTACACATTAATTTCATTTTTACTTCCATACCTTCAGGAAAGTAAGATAGCATGGGTACATTTGGGACAACTAACCCAGGAGACAAGAATTGCCTAAGTCATGGTGGCTGACCTTGCCTTGCACCTCCCAGAAGGCCCCAGGGCCAGCACACTGGGTGGATAGCTTCAAACCACCACCCAACCACCTCTACAAGCAATACACTCAAGGGGCAGACTCAGCAGGCACCAGAGCCCCGCCTAACTAAGTCCTGCTCCATGGGGTGGGCTCCTAAACAACTGATCCTCCACGGTGGTCACAGCCAGTCCTTGTAGTCAGTCAGCTTGGGGAGTAAATCCCATTGATGTGCCAACAGCAATCAAGGCTCAACTATAACAAGAGGGTGCACACAGCCCACATGGGGGAGGGAGAGCACACCTGGAGTGCCCAGTTCAGGTGAACAGAAAGTCTGTGTCAATGGACCCTACAGGACATCTACTATATAAGGCCACTCTAACAAGCCCAGGAGACGTAGCAGCTCTACCTAATACATAGAAACAAACACAGAGAGGCTGCCAAAATGAAGATACCAAGAAACATATCCCAAATGAAAGAACAAAACAAAACTCCAGAAAAAGAACTAAACAAAAGGGAGATAAGCAATCTCAAAACACTGGTTATAAAGATGCTCAATGATTTTAGGGGAAGAGTAGATGAACTTAGTGAGAACTTCAGTAAAGAGATAGGAAACATAAAAACAGAACTAGAAAGCCCTGGCCCATGTTACTCTGTTGGTGGGAGTGTCATCCTGTACACCAGAAGACTGCAAGTTTGATTCTCAGTCAGGTCACATACTCAGGTTACAGGTTTGATCCCTGGTCAGAGCACATGCAGGAGGCAACCAATCGATGTTCACTCTCACATCAATATTTCTCTCTCTATCTCTATCTTTATCTCTCTATCTCTATCTCTTTCTGTTCCTTTTCTCTAAAATCAATAAAAGCATACCCTCAGGTAAGGATTAAAAAAAAAACAGAACTAAAAAATATTAAAAAGAACCAGTCAGAAATTATTACATTAACTGAAATGAAAAATATGTTACAGGGAATCAACAGTGGAGTCAATGAAGCAGGGGATCAAATCAGAGATTTGGAAGACAAGGAAGCAAAAAACACTCAATCAGAACAGCAAAAAGAAAAAGAATCCCAAAAAATGAGGATAATATAAGGAGCCTTTGGGACAACTTCAAGCATACCAACATTCACATCATGGTGATGCCAGAAGGAGAAGAGAGAGAGCAAGAAATCAAAAACCTATGTGAAAACATAATGAGGGAAAGCTTCCCTAACCTGGTAAAGGAAATAGACACACAAGTCCAGGAAGCGCAGAAAGTCTCAAACAAGAGGAACCCAAAGAGGTCCACACCAAGACACATCATAATTAAAATGCCAAAGGTTAAAGACAAAGAGAATCTTAAAAGCAGCAAGAGAAAAACAGTTAATTAACTATAAGGGAGCTCCCATATGACTGTCAGCTGATTTTTCCATAGAAACTTTGCAGGCCAGAAGGGACTGACAAGAAACATTCAAAGTGATGAAAAGCAAGGACTTAATCCAAGATTACTCTACCCAGCAAAGCTATCGTTTAGAATCACATTGAAAGAGCTTCCTAGACAAGAAAAAACTCAAGGGGGTCATCACCACCAAACCAGTATTACATGAAATGTTAAAGGGTCTTCCTGAAGAAGAAGAAAAGATTAAAAATATGAATAATAAAATGGCCATAAATACATTTCTATCAACAACTGAATCTAAAAAACAAAATATGTGAACAAGCATAACAGAAGCAGACTCAAAGGTACAGAGAACATTTTGACATTTGCCAGATGAGAAGGAAGTTGGGCGGATGGGTAAAAAAGGTGAAGGGATTATAAGAAGTACAGAGTAGTCACGGGGATGTAAAGTACAGCACAGGTAACATAGTCAATAATATCGTAATAATTATGTATCGTGTCAGATGGGTGCAAGATTTACCGGATGATCACACAGTAAGTTGTATAATATCTGATCGCTGGATTGTACACTTGAAACTAATATAATATTGTATGTCAACTGTAATTGAAAAATAAAAAATTATTTAAAGTAAAAAAAAAAAAAAAAAGAATTGCCTAAGTCAATGGGCAACTGCTGTGTGTGTGTCTTCCTAGCTTCACAGTCAGAGGCTACCAATGGATTTGATAAAAGCACCCTATATCACATTTGAAAACATAATTAAATTAATGGTATGGACCCCCTTCTTCTTCCCCTTCTTCTAAGTACACTGGGAGGCTTCTGACGTGGTTCTAATCTTGGTTCTGCCAGAGCAAATTATGTGACTGTGAACCAATCACTTTACTGCCTTGACCCTCAGTTTCCTCTACTATAAAACCAAGATAAGAATCCTTCTTAACCTACCTCACGATGGTGTTCCCAGGCTTACATGAGGTGACAATATGAGAAACTTTTAAGAAAGTTTTGCACACATATGCGTATGATGCTGAAGAAATATTGATGATGCTTTTACACAGCCCATGTTTTTATGGAGTACCCTGAACTTCCTAAAAGAGCCAGAATGGTAATTTTCTCTTGGAGAGAGTAAGATCTTCACAGTTCAGATTTCAAATGCACTCAGCTAATTTTAGACAACAGCTTTCTTTGTTCATGAGCTAGAGCTCTGGAGATGACTTCTGCTCCCTCTTCTCTTCCCTTTTAAGAAAGGGAAAGAAGTGACTTTAAGCCAAGTGTGGGGCCAGACACTTTATCTTATTTAAATCTCACAACAGCCTGTGAGTATTATTCTCATCTTAATTTGACAGGTGAGAAAACTAAGGTAAAGAGCAGTGACATGATTTCCACAAGTTCTTACAGCCCAACATGACAGACACCCAATGGACAGAAGGGGAGGCCAAAGGACTGTGTTGACTTTCACCCTTCCCCAGGCATTCTCCTCTGGACTTCCATGAAGGGGCACAGTAGACTCACACCCCCTAACCCTCTCCCTGTAAACTCAGGAACAGCATGTGCATGTCTGCATCACATTTGTATTTCAGATTCCTCCCTTCTCTGGAGAACTGGTCTTTAGTCTGAATAAGTATTTTTTATTCCCTTCCTAAGGTATCTTTTTATAGGGGAATTTTGACACTTGCCATCTCTCAGGGAATCACACTTCCTGGACGGGGACAGAGAAGAAGGTAAGGCTTGTATTTCAGACTATTTAATTTCTGGGACTCTGGTAAATATTTAGACACAGGCCTTGTTCCAGAGTCATCATAATTTCTGTTTACTCTACATCAGCTCACGTCCCCCCCACGGACAATGGGTGCCTTTCATTCATTATCTTCACCAACACCTTTCCTTGTCTCCAAAAACTAAAGAGGCAAGAAATCAGGAAACCACTGCCAAAGCTGGTTTTTTCCCACAGGTTATTTTCACAAAAGGCAGATAAGGTTTTCTGTTGGCATTTATAGGTCAAGGAGGCTGGAGACCATCCTTCTTACCAATTCAGATGAGCTCATCTTTGCAATCATCAACAACTTGGGGCTCCTGATGGATATGCACAATCTCTCCCCAACACTGGCCCCTTTCATTTCCTCAAGTATGCCAAACTCCTTTTTACCTCAGGCCTTTGACCATTCTGTTCCGTTTGATTAGATTGCTCTTTCTCCAGTCTTCACATGGCTGCGTCCTTCTGGTCCTTCAGATCTCAGTCTAAATGCTCAATCCTCAGGAAGGCCTTCCCTGACCTTCTTATGTAGGTTAAAAAAGACCCTTCTTCTTCCCTCTCACCCTCGACTCAAATACATTCCCTTCTTAACACTTATCATTATTTGTAATTTTGGATATATTTTTCAAATGTGTGTGTCACACACATACACACAGAGAAACACACACACACCAGCACCTAACACAGAATGTGGCACATGGTAGAAAATCAACATGCAGATGTAGAATGAAAGAGTAGCAATGCATAAATGGATAAATGATTGAATTCCCAGTTTAAGAAGAAAGATCTAGAGATGAGATACAATAACAATGAGGGTGATGATAGTAAGAATAGCCACCTTGGGTAGCACTAACTACATACTGTTCTAATAGATTTACATGTATTAACTAATTTAACTTTCAAAACAACTCTATGAGGTAGGTGCTATGATCTCTATTTTGCAGTTAAGAAAACTGAGGCACAGAGAGGTTAAGTAACTTGCCCAAGGCCACAAAGCTAGGAATGGGTGGAGTTGGAACTCAAACCAAGGCAGCCTGGCTTCAGAGTCCATGCTCTTAACCCCAGCTCTAAAACACCTCCCTAATAAAAAATTCATCCAAAAAATACAAATAGCTGCAGCTGACTCAAAATATGCCATGCCAATCAATGGTAGACAGGAAAAGTCTAGATGCATTTCTTACATGACTCATCCAAAGACTTCACCTTAGTTGATAGTTTCAGCACTCTCTGACTTCAACCAACTAGAAATATTTATTGCACAGTTCTGTGCTGCATAACAATGTCCGGTCAGTGATGGACCTCATGTAAGTCAGTGGTCCAAGACGATAACGGAGCTGAAAAATTCCTATTGCCTAGTGACATTGTAGCTGTCTTAATGTCACAGCACAATGCATTACCCACGTGTTTGTGGTGACACTGGTGTAAACAAACCTACTGTGCTGCCAGTCATAAAAGTATAGCACAGACAGTACATAATACTTGATCATTACAATAAATGACTATGTTTCTGGTTTATATATTCACCACACTATACTTTTATCATTAGAGTATTCTTTCTACATATTACAAAAAAAGTTTGCTGTGAAACAGTGTGCCGTGTTATGCCGGCAGCAGCCTCATACATCTTGTGTTTACTGCGTCTCTTGATTGCATCATTTCTTTTGTGCTTGATTTAAATCTCGTGTTGTTTTATAAATTCAGTGTAGCTTAAGTGTACAGTGTGTATGGTGTGCAGTAATGCCCTAGGTCTTCACATTCACTCACCACTTACTTACTGATTCACCCAGAGCAACTTCCAGTCCTAAAAGCTCCATTCATAGTAAGTGCCCTACACAGGTGGTCCATTCTTTATCTTTTATACTATATTTTTAGTGTACCTTTTCTATGTTTAGATACACAAATACTTACCATTGTATTATAGTTGCCTCCAGTATTCAGTATAGTAAAATGCTCTACAGGCTTACAGCCTAGGAGCAATAGGCTACACCATATAGCCTAGGCATGTAGTAGACTATACCATCCAGGTTTGTGTAAGTGCATTCTATGATCTTCACACAATGATGAAATCGCCCAGTGACGAATTTCTCAGAACACATCGACCTAGTCAAGTGACCTGAGTGACTGTGATTCACTTTTTCCTTTCTCTGTCTGTGGAAGTGCTAATGTGTTAAAAGATAATGGCAGGAGGCCAGCCAGAGGGAAAGGAGAAGGCAGGAGCTTAGGTACGAACTGGATGACAGGAACTTGGCAACACACTAGTCAGCTGATGCCTAGAAACACAAAGGCTACATGGGGTGGTGAGTGACTGTGTATTAGTTAGAGAAACTCTGGGGAGGCTAAGCCATAAAAAATGGAAGGGAAATGACCTCACTGGAGAGAGGGAGGGAGGGAGGGAGGGAGGGAGGGAGGGAGGGAGGGAGGGAGGGAGGGAGGGAGGGAGGGAGGGAGGGAGGGAGGGAGATGAGGTGGTAGAAGAAGAGGAAAAGGAAGAGACTGGAGGGAGCAGGTCATTCAAGAGCAAGGCAGCAACTCTCTTACTAAGCAAAGACCTCACCCCAAAAGAGATGCATATCTATGGGAACTGCCAAGCTGTGTAAAAGCTTGACTCAAATTGAAAAAAATCAAATGTTTTAGACAGTGAAAAGGTATGGTCACGCCAGACTTTATCAAGGGGTCCAATGTGGGCTGAAATTGGGCACTCTGGTTCAGGCCAGGCTTGCATTTCCAGTTTCACTAACACAAGCCAAAAAAAAAAAGGAACAGAGATGTAGAACACTGCTGGAGGCCAGCAACCTTCTAACCCCCTGAATTCTTACCACAGCCTATGTATGTCTGCTGCACCAGAGAACAGAATGCAGGCTGGGATTTCAGGTGACATCAACAAGGGGGTCCGGCATGAGGATCTGAGGACAAGTGCCTCTCCTCCCTCCCCATTTATTTAATTCAGAATATATTTGTCAAGTTCCTACTAGATGCCCTGGACTAGGTGTTGGAAGAGATTTAAAAAGAGAGAGAAATTAAGAAAAGCACAGGCTCGGTCCTGGGGTAAAGGAAAGCCCACATAGCTAAATGCAAGTAGAAAGCAAGCAGAGCAGGAAGAGAAGGCCACCTGGACTTGGCAGCCACCTCCACCCAGGCTCATGAATGCCAAGTGCTTGTCTGTCTTTTATCTTATGCCTTCCTGAGCCTTGCTCCTTTGGTGAGCTCTCTGCTTCTTCTGCATCCATTTACCTTATTTCTGTTCTTCCTCTCGCCTTCGTGAGGTCTCAGGCCTGCTAGGCAATTCCGGGACACCCAGTGGCCACTCCGGTAGCATCCTACATGGCTGAACTTTGACTGAATCACTTAGGTTTTAGAGACTTAAAGATCCAATCAGATATAGTTTACTCAAGAGAGTCTAAGAAGTGTGAGAAGCTGTCCTCATTCCTCAGGGAAAATTTTCATGAGGGTCTTAGGTGAGTCCTAAATGACAGAATTTCCTGGTTTTCAGATAAACATTTAGACCATGCCTATTGGTCTCATAGATTTCCATCTCAAAAGATAAGAAGAGACCTGAATAACCAGAAGAACAGAGAGAGTCCTAGCTCTGACACTATCTTGTATGAACTTGGGCAACCCGTGGGGTTAATCATCATTCTCGATTGGATCACTGAGGATTCAATCAGATAGGTGATGTTACAGTCCTTCAAAAACTTCTGGTTGAACAAACACAAGAGCTAAACTGGAAAGTTTACTGTATGCCAGGCACTATTTTGAGACTGTGCATGTGTCCTTCAAGTAGGTACTATTATCCCTGTTATAGAGATAATACATGTAAGGCACAGAGATGTTTAGTAACTCACCCAGGTTCACATAGCTAGTAAGGGGCAGAGGTTGGATTTGAACCTAAGAAGCTTGACTCCAGAGCCCAGAACTAAACAAATGAGGGTCTACAGGCCAAATCTGGCCCTCCACCTGTTTTCGTAAATAAAGTTTTATTCGAACATCGCCCACACCTATCCATTTATGTATTATCATGGCTGCCTTCAGGCTAGCAGTAGGGTTGAGTAGTTGTGATAGAAATCACATAGCCTCCAAAAATATTTACAGTCTGGCCCTTTACAGAGAAAGTATTTAATTCTTACCCTAAACCACTTTGATACACTCCTCTACCATGATTATCTAATAATAAAGGAAGGAAAGAAACTGTGGCTATGGGAAGACACAGGCATTCCATTTTCAAGACCCTCACTGGTGATGGATGGACCAGTATGCCCACACCAATTCCCCTCATGCCTGGTCCCTCCTCTGTGGTGTGGAATCTTAGAATTTTATTTCTGGGAGAGTCTTTGAGACCCTCAATCTGACAGTCTCCTATTACAGAGGAGACTCTCTGAGGTTCAGAATGGTTAATGTTTTGCCTGATGTCACAAAGCTGGGGCAAGCCAAGTCCTTTGGTTCCGGCAAGGCTCCCCACTCCCTTTGGAGTGCTACTTACGTGTTGAAGGGGCGTGGAAGGGTTGGGTCAGCCCCATTGCTCCTGCCACTCCCATGGAGCTGCCTCTGGTATGTATGACCAAACTCTTCCCCAAAACAAGAGTCCTCCACTGGGCTGTGAACCTGGGGCCCTGCCTCTGTGAGTAATTTCTGGTACATTAGCCAAGGAGTGGGGAATTCCCGCTTCCAAGCTCACACTCTGCTTCCGTATCTCTCACATGCCCAGATCATTGTTACCACACAGCTGTTTGTTAAATGTGCCAAACCATGGTGCCATCGAAAAGGAAATCCTGGGTCACAAGCCAGCCCACAGTTACAAAAGGTATAGCTCCATGGTTTTATGCTATTCAGTTGGCTTGGCAAGTCCTAGAGTGTTGCTCAGGCTGCTGTGGGCCTACCTGGCTGGCTCCCGGTGTGAGCTGGTTCCCCTAGTAACCCAGCCCTAGAGTTCTGCTCTTTCTCTCCCATTGTCCTCACTTCTATCCCCAGGCCAAGGCCTAAGCCATTTCTCTCTCTGGGCCTTATTAACTTTTTTAGGAACAGGGTCTTTTTCCAGAGCTCCTGGATCTTCACCTGTTCCAGGGTATAATGGCTCCTTTCAAAGTCCCGAAAGCCCCCAGGAGTGCCCTCAACTGGCCTCTCCTCTGTCCAATCTCTTTTTAGACTTTACAAGCTCTGATTTCCTCCTGCCTTTTTTCATGGGTGACTACCCAAGCCCTCCAGACCTGGGACGTACCAACCCAAGGTCAACTCAAGTCTTCCCCTCCTAAAATCCCTTAGGACTCTCTTTCCAAGGCTCCTCTGGTTGCTCACCTCTCCTATAGCAGAAAGTAGGGGCAAATGCAGATGAAGGGGACAGTGTCCCATTGGAGGGTTTCTGCCTCAGCCAACCACCTGAGGGAGATGTCAGCTCCGGAAGCCCCATGGCCCTGTGGTGTTCTCCTTGGGCCAGCACATGTGAGAACTGATATTCCAGCTACAAACTTCTAGGCCAACAGACAGGCTTAAACTGACTTTGTAATTTGATACCAAGGGGAATTTAGAAATATATGTTTAACACAGTTTAAACTACTTTTCAATTGTGGAGAGAAAGTACTTAGATTTGCATTTTCTTGCATACCATGTTTCCCTTTCAAGGACATATCATCATAATGTTTTTAAACCATTTTAAAATTTAGACTAGAAATCACCATGCTTACTGTTCTTCTAAACTAGCAGTTTTTCAACTTTGTAAGTCAGCAGAACCTTGTCCTCAAAGTCTTAACAGATTACTCTTTTATAAAATAGATAAACGCTGGGTTGCTGGGAAAGAGAGGGAGGGCTGTCCCGAGGCATTTCTGCAACACCTGAAGGTTGCAGTGAACATATTTTTAAAAACTACTACTTGAGAACATAACCGTCCTTCACTGAATCTAAAACACCAACTATGGTAAGACATACTGTGTAGTATGAAGAAAGAAATCACATTGCCACTTAAATCACAATGCCAATGACTAATTATAACACACAAGCTAACTTCAAAGATGTAAAAATGTGGTCCGTGTGTAGCTGGAATTGATGATTTACAATAGTATAAATAAATATACACATAAATCATGTTCATTTAGTCACACAGTCAATCTGAAGTTAAATTTCAGTGAAACAGCAACAATAGCCTCACATAAATGCCAACTTCCGTCTACAGCACACAACTGCGTGCTGTGCACCAGGCAAATGCCCACTGGGGAGTCGCCTTGGCACTCCTGGCCTTTCTTCCATATCATAATGCTCCCGTTTATTGAGCACTTGCCAAGCATAATGCTGAGTGCTGTACGTGCATTGTCTCATTTAATCCTGATATTATTCCCCTCTTTTTAAATATATACATTTTTTATTGATTTTTAGAGAGAGAGGAAGGGAGATGGAGAGAAAAGCATCGATGTGAGAGGGCTGCCTCCCACACATACCCCGACCGGGGATCAAACCCTCAGCCTGGATATGTGCCCTGACTGGGAATCAAACCAGCAACCTTTCGGTGCACAGGACTCCACTCAGTGTAGAAATTGAAGTTCAGGGAAGTTCAGCAACTTGCCCAAAGTCACGCAATAGTAAATGTGGCAGGTCGGAAATGCTGACTTCAAAGTCTATGTCATTCTACTTTCTAGAATATTGTAGAAAATTCTAGAGTTAGGAGAGACTTAGAGGTCACTGCTTCCCCATTTAAGAATTTCCCTTCCCAGCATCCCTAACAGATGGTGGTGTTTTGGAAAGTCTGACCAGATAGAGAAGAGTCTACTCAAACAAGTGATTATCAAACCTGCCCAATAGTCAAAAGTGTCTAGGAAGATTTTTTTAAATGCAGATTCCTGGGACCTTCTTGTAAGATGTTTTAAATTTCTAAGTAGGTCTGGAAGGCAGACCAAGAATCTGCATCTTCAGAAAGCACACCCAGGCGATTCTGATACATGGGCAGGTTTAAAAACCATTAATGCAACCACATGAAGCTTTAGATGGAAATTATTATTGGAGAAAGGAAAGTTGAATTTCAGCCTCATCAAGGAAGCAGTGACTTCTGCACAAAAGAATGATGCCATGTTTTTCTGTTGATGAGAATAATTCAATACTGAGACAGGAGTAAGGAAAACACCACTCACAGGAAAGCCCAAGTGAACCATTGAACCCTGCCTGCCTTGGGTGGGGCTAAACCCTCTTACCAGACAATTCTCAGCCCAGACCCACACTTGGGCACAATCAGGAAGAGAAACATCATTGCTGGTTAAGGTGTGAGGTGGTCCCAGGCCTAGCCCAAAACGCATGTCTCCTAAGGGTGGTTCTGCCCCATTCTTTGCCCCTCATTGGCTTCCCCAAGACCCACAGACTGGAAGCTAGGATCTTATCCCCAGTAAATCAGCACTAGAAATTTTACATGAAGAGGCATAAGTTTTCCATCATCATGGGGGGGAGGAGAAAAGGGGGCAATCTGAGGTTGGATGAGCACTTAGCAGGTTTACTGTTAAGCATTAGAAGGGGTGGGGTGCACTGTTTCCAAAATAATTAAAGTAAACTTCAAGGTCCTAATTAACTATCTATTCAGCAAATCTCAAGATTTCATGCCAGCCTTGGCTCTGAAACCTGTAGAGCGACACAGTCAACAGAACTTTCTACCACGATGGAAATGTCCAAGAGCTGCACTGTCCAATATGGTAGCCACTGTCCACATGCACCTATTAAGCACTTGAAATATGGCTAGTGTGATTTAGGGGGGAAAAAGTGTTTAATTTTATCTAATTGTAATTTCAACTTAAATAGCCAATGTGATTAGCAGCTACCATATTGAACAGCGCAGTTCCAGAGGGACTACCCCAGGCTT
The DNA here is from genome assembly GCF_054644295.1 of Miniopterus natalensis. Taxonomy (NCBI): domain Eukaryota; kingdom Metazoa; phylum Chordata; class Mammalia; order Chiroptera; family Miniopteridae; genus Miniopterus; species Miniopterus natalensis. The sequence goes on from NC_142100.1 coordinate 14,860,354, forward strand.
GTCTTGAACTTTGTGATCTGAGCTGCCTAAAAACACCAGCATTTGGAAATCACCAAAGTCCAAAGCATGAGAATACAAAAGCCCTGACAAAGAACAGAAAGGAGGCATCAGAATATGTATGTCTCTACCCACACGTGTATTAGGAGAGACCACCATGGGGGACCCACTGCGGGTATCAGCCTCTGCCCAGTATTCTTGGCCACCTTAGGGACAAAGCAGAAATGACTTCAGGGGTAACCCAAGCAATAGTGATAATGCCAGTGATTAAAATCCACCTCAAAACAACAAAATCAAAGGCCGAATGTGGCATGATTTCCTCGTAACTTCTCTCTGTGCTATGCACGACAGTGGCTGCTTTCTTTCTTGTTTCTCTGTCCCCCATCGACTCATAGCTGTCCCTCTCTTCTCATTGTATGTGTGCTTCATTATCCCCTCTTTCACCAACCACTCTTGCTTGCATCCTACGCCCAAGGAATTGCACAATTTAGCTGATTTGGTCAACCAGTGGTTTTGGTGAGAACTCTGGATCGAAATGGTCATTGGGCTGAACTGATAAACCAGCCAGAGCCCCATGCTGATAAGATGAAGGGACCTCCCAGTTTCTCTTCGGTCCATGCACATGTCCTTTGATTGAGATAGGTCTACCCATGCCTAAATGTCAGGGAAAGCACCTGTTAAATATACAAAATCCACTGCCATCGGGAACAATTGGGGGCTCCTCTTCCATCCATTCAACAAGTGTGTCCCGAGGCCTCCTGTGCATCAGGCACTGCACTAGGTTTCCACGGTAGGACAGAGAAAGTCTTTCTTCCATGGGGCTTACAGTAGCAAGAAGGTAGCAAAAAAGCTACTATTTATTAAGTTTCCACCTCATAAGAGGCTTCTACTTCTCATAACGCTCCTGGAAGGTAAATATTACTGTCCTTATTTTATAGACACAGAAGTGGAAGCTCAGATTTGCCCCAAATCTCCTCAGTCTGTGAGCTCTTTTTGCTTTTCTTCGCTGCCTGCTTGTGAATTCTATTCCTCTCTCTTGAAGGATTCCAAACATTTTTTTAAGGCTATTACCTGACCACAAGAGAGTAAGGGTGCCCAGAAACCTGGTGAGCCTGAGACCCATTATCAGGGGCCCAAGGCAGGAAGTAGGAATTACTGCCACCCCAACCCAAGAAGAATATGGTCTCCTACAGGGAATATCTTAATTAAACAAAAAGTATTTCAGAGAAAACTTACCGGCCACCACACCATACTTCGACCTGCCAGGAAGAAGCCTCCAACGGTCCCACGATTAGTGGAAAACATAGCCTGAGGAGGAAACGGTCAAAAGTTTAATAGAAAACTAGAACAGAGTGACCTTGCCAGCCAAAAGGACCTGCTTCCCCACATCCTCGTGCTTTCTCCTACCCACTTCACTTTCTGAAGCACCTCCATATTCCTCACTCCCCTGGGGCTCCGTGTACTCAGACGGAGGAGGCAGGGACCCACATTTGACAGACAGGCTCACAAGGTGTACAAAGCTCACCCAAGCGCTAACTCTGCAGTGAGCTTATGGTGTGGCTTCGAGCAATTCTCTCCACCTGGATCGGTTTGTTTCTCCATTAGGTAAGGGAAAATGGAAATGTTTATGGCTTTTTTACAAGCATACTCAAGGGGTGTGATGAGGTACTATAGTTTTTTAAAGCACCATTCAGTGTGTGAATTAAATCTCAATAATGCTGAAGGGAGAGAGAGGGAGAGAGAGAGAGAGGGAGAGAAGAAGGAGGGATGATGGAAGGGAGGAAGGAAGGAGAATGAAGCTATAAGAATGCACGGTGTTTATACTTAACATTACACTCAAATTCAATTCAAAACTTTCTTCTTTGGGGCTGTAAGTAGGAGCTTGCTGGAAACATTACTTTTCAATATATTATGAATACTGTGGAATGATTATTATGAATACAGTTAAGAAAGAGGAGATCCCTTCTGACAGGGTGTCAGGAAAGCTTCAGGTGTCTCCTCCTCCCCTCCCTGAAAAAAATAATCTCTCTCCTGAGAACATCTAAAGAACTCCATCTATACCTTGTGCACACCTCTTATAGTTGTTTTTCTTTTACTTTATATTACAAATTTTCTTTCCAGCTTTATTGAGTCATTTAATCAAATAAAAATTGCATATATTTAGGTGTACAAATGATGTTTTGATATGCATGTTCATTTCCAGAAGTCGGGGCATGGGGGGAATGGAGAGGTGTTGGTCAAAGGCACAAAGTCTCAGTTATAAGATGATTAAGTTCTGGAGAGCTAAGGTACAGCATGGTGACTGTAGTTCATAACACTGTATGGTATCGTTAAATTTGCTAAGAGAGTACATTTTAAATGTCCTCACCACACACAAAAATTATTGTAACCAGATGAAGGGATGGATGTGTTAATTTAGCTTGATTGCGGTAATCATTTTACTTTAATCCCCCACAGTGCTTAATATAATGCCTTGTGCATGGTGCACATTCAGTAAAAAGTTAAATGAATGGGATTCTCAGTTCCCTCAGGCTGCACTCCTCCCCCTTCTCCCACCCTTAACGCTCTTTACGCAAATGAGCAACACCCCTCAACCCCAGGCTGACATTCTGCAAACAGCAGCCTTCAGTAGGTGCTTCTCAGCGCATGCATGGGAGCTTATGTACCCTGCCTCCTTTCTCCCCGATGTTCACTCCCTACAAATAGGAAGGCACTGTCTCTAGGAGCACAGGACGCTCAAAGGAAAGCTATAAGGTTCCAGACCCCACTTTGTAAACCATGGTATTAAATTTGCCTATGTACCCTGCAACTAGAAGAGAATGAAATCACTATTGCAAGCCACAGGAGCCAAAGAAGCACAATCACTGGCCCACATGTTTTTTTCTCAATGAAATAAAAATATCATTGAGCAAAAGGAAAGCACTTCAGACCTTCGAAACTTAAGAAACTGGGGATGCCCTGGCCAGTGTGGTTCAGTTGGTTGGGTGTCGTTCCATGCACCAAAACATTGCCGGTTCAATTCCCAGTCAGGGCACATGCCCAGGTCTTGGGCTCAGTCCCTGGTGGGGGTATGCAGGAGGCAGCCGATCAATGTTCTACTCTCACATCAATGTTTCTCTCTCTCTCTCTCTCCCTTTCTTTCTCTCTAAAATTCAGTAAAAATATTTTTTAAAGAAACTGGGGGTGTTGTTCTTGGAGAAGAGACGACTCAGGTGTGGCCTACCATCTTCTGATGTAAAGTGGGACATACTCACTCAGTGTGGCCTGCATAAGGCACAACCAGACACAATGGGAGAAGCTCCGGGACATCAGGTCTGAGCTCAGAACAAGGAAGAATTTTCTTGCTATCAGAAATGTCCAGAGATGGAAATGGTGCCCTGGGGAGAGTTTTTGCTGCAAGTATTCTAGTGAAGTGTTGACAACTTGTCAAGATGATTTTGTTAAGTGGTTTAAAGAACAGGCTCGAGCATAGAATGAAGATAAACTGTAGGTCCCCACTTTATGAAAAGATGTGAGAAAAGAAGGAATTTGGTACCCCCAGGACACTGCCATAGTAATGCAAGTAGTAGTAAGGACCCTGGAGAGGATATTCCCAGAAAAAAAATTGTGTCTTGGAAAGGGGAAAAGGTGAGACAATGCAAAGAGCATTGCCTTTGGAATCTTAAGACCTGAGTTCTAATCCCAGCTCTGATGCTGATTCATCTGAGTGACTCCTGGTCACCCTCTCTAACTCTCATCTGTAAAATAGAAATGTTGGGGTCCCCCAGGGGCCATTGCTACCCAGGCATCCAATGATGCTATTAGTGCAAACGATCACATAAGACAGGGGTCAGTAAATGTTTTCTGTTAATAAAATGGGCCAGATAGTAAATAGGTTTTGTGGGATACATATGATCTCCACCACATGCTCTTGTTTTATTTTGGTTGGTTTTTTTTTACAACCTCTTAAAGGCGTAAAAAACATTCTTAACTTGTGGGCCACACAGCACAGGCTGTGAGCCAGATTTGGCCCATGGTATAAAGGGTTTAAGGATAGCTTCATGAAATCTTCCAGAAAGAATAAGGTAAGAGACTCAGCCTAAAAGGATACAAAATCCCCCAAGAAACAAAACGAGATATAGTGAAAGAAAAATGGAAATATACAGTTGACCCTTGAGCAATGAGAAGGTTAGGGGTGCCAACTCCATGAAATTGAAAATCCACATACAACTTTTGACTCCTCAAACACTTAACTACAGTTGTTCCTTGGTATCCATGAGGGATTGGTCCCAGGACTCCTGTGGATACCAAATCCACAGATGCTCAAGTCTCTTTACAAAATGGCATAGAACAATTTACAGTCAGCCCTCTGTATTTGTGAACTCCCGACCCAGGATTGAAAATAGTTTTCTATCTGCAGTCAGTTGAATCCACAGAAACCCCAGGATACAGAGGGTCAACCAAATATTTATTGAAAAAAATCCAAGTATAAGTGGACCCACAAGAGTTTGCATACGTGTTGTTCAAGGGTCAACTGGACACTAAAGAATAAGCTCAAGCCCCAATATGATTGGGTGAGGCAGCGCTGAAAGAAGATAAAACAGAACAAAATAATGTTGGAAGAGATGGGGATGGTGACAGAGGGACAGTAGCTGTGCCTTTTCTAAGTTGAGGAAGCACAGCAGGACTGGCCAGCTCTGTCTCTGCAGACCCGGGATCATGCAGGAGTCAGAACGCCTGTCCCTGAACCAAGCCACTCTTGACACTCCAAGAGAAAAAAGAGGAATGTAAACTGGAAGAAATCCAGCATGTTCAATGATCAGGATTCAGAGGCACTGACTAATGGGGGAAGAGTAAACTCGGACAAATGCTAGGAGGCTCATTAAATAGCATTTAACGGGACAAGTGATTCTGATTCACAGATATTTGAAAAGTGTAAACACCATAACCATCAGGACTGGCAGGGCTAAAGAAGATGAGATTGCTTAAGGGAACGGAGGTTGTCGGTGATTGTCTGGGAAACAGGCAATACGACACAGCTAGCAAATGATGGATTCACGTCTTGGCTCCAGCACTTATAAGCTGTGGAGGGGTGGGAGGCGGAAGGCAGGCAAGGTAGCAAAGTCCCTGGTGCCGTGGAAAAGAAACCCGAGTTCCAGGAATAATTCCATGTATTGCAGCCTCAGCCAAATCACAACCATGTGGGGCTTCCATTTCCTCTTCTGTGAAATGGGCACTAACATTCCTGCCCTCTCTGTCTCGTGGTTTTTTGTCAAGATGTCCTACCCCGCTGACCACTTTTGTCCATTTTAGTTAAAAGAACAAAAATAATTCAGGATCTGGGTCAGACCCTCGAAGGCAAATAATAATAGTACTTTTAAACATTTCTAGCATCTATAATGAGCTTTCAGATTCATCTCTGCAGAGCCTCACAACAGCCTGGGGGAGCCATAAGGATAGGTAAGATTGTGTCCATTTTACACTCAAGTTAACTGAGGCTGAGGCGGGTTACCCAAGGTCACATGTCTGAAACCAGGACACAGCCATTACTAACTTGAGAATCCTAGCTCCTAGTTGGACACGTCTGGGAAGCTGGAGGCTGAGAGGAAGAGTCAACCATACCAACCCCTTTTGACTCTTTGGGAGCCTTTCAGTCACATCTGGTTTCTACGATTGTTTTTTTTTTTTAAAAAAAAAAAAAAAAAAAAAAAAGACTTCCTTTTATCCCTAAAAAAATCTCTGTGGCCATGGAACGGTTAATGTCCACCCTCCTCTCCTCCTGGCCTGCCACCCCCGTGAAAACCTTTGAGTGGCTGAAATATTTGCACATTTGAAACACCTCCTCTCCTGGGCGCTGGGTGTGCCAGAGTCCGTCACAAGTGAAATCTCCATATTCCAGGCTGGTAAGAACAAGTTTCTCTGGTTTGGTGTGTCCCCAGAGTCCCAAAGGGGAGCCACAGACATTTCCCTCTTCCCGGTGCCAAGCTACCCTCCGGTCTTCCTCCTGCTCCTCCTCACCCAGCTCTCCCAACCCTCACTCACTCCAGCCCCTGGGATTCCATGGCACAAGGCCTCCAGGCCAGCCTGTCCCAGGAGGTGGCCACCAGGCAGCCCCCCTTCCTTAGGCTGCCCCACAGCACCTGCAGCTGGCAGAGGCTCTTGTCCTTGCCCACTACTGCTTCTTTTCCATCCGAAACTGGGTGACTAGGAGGCAGGACAGTAGTCACCTCCTCCCAAGCCTGGGGACGGACACTCCCTGCAGCTACGGACTAGCCCTCTCCTGCCCCTCACACTGCCGGCCCCTGTCTTCCACCCCCCTTCTCTGTCCCAGATGTCCATCCTCTGTGCTGGCCAGCACCCCTCTCACTTCTGCCCATCCTCGTCTGCCCTCCTCACCTCGTACTGTGCCCCCTGACCTCCTCTGACCTCCTCTTAAGCGCTTCCAAGTCATATCCACTCCGTTCCACACACCCTTAAGGCCATCTTCCCTGCCCTCCTCGCAGTTCACCCCAAGCCCTTTGCTGTGCCCCCTGTTTTTGTCCCTCCTGGTGGCGCTCGCTCTGTCCCAGGGCCTCCACATACCCACAGCCCGACAGCCATCACCACCACGAAGTAGACGACGATGACAGAGATGTCAGCTGCATTGCGGATGCGCTCGTGGGGCGGGATGGGCGCAGGAGTCCCGGCGGTCACGGGGCTCCAGGTGGTACTGTCCATGGCGGCGGTGGCAAAGGGGAGTTCCTCTCGCCGAGGCCACTCGTTCCTTATAAGGCCTCGGGTTAATGATCAGCCCCGGAGGAAGGCACCCGCCAAGTCGTGAAGTCGCGGCAGCGGGGCGGTGGTGCAGGATCCCGGTGGTGCAGGATCCCGGTGCTGCGCCGTCGGGGAGCAGCTCCGGAGGCAGAGCGCGGAATGGGGAGCGCGCTGAGCTGCTGGCGGGGCAGCTGTGGGCCGGCAGGTAAAGGTAACGCCAGCGGGGAGGGGCCGGCCAGCGGGTGGTGCCCTCTTGGCACAACGGCCCTGCTGTGCTCCCGCAGCGGGCTCCTGGACTGCCTCTGGGCCACTCCCCAGCGGAGCATGAGCGGCTCCATTGAGGAATCAGGCTGCCTGGGATCAAGTGCCTAGAGGTTTCAGGTCACCTGTCACCTGCCCTTGGACCACTCCCATGCCCTCTGTGGGCCTGGCTTCTCCACATGTAAAATGGGCGCAGGACTGACTGTTCCCAGGATCGGTCAAATTCTTGATCTCTGAGAAGAACCTTCTGGGGGGAACCTGCAGTTGTTGGATGTTGCTGGTTCAGCACAATTGCAATCTCTTGGCCACCCACCCACCCACATTTCTGACTCTCCTTCCACAGCCTGCAGCCCTCAAGGGCACTGTTACCACCACCGTATAGAGGAAGAAACTGACACTAGGAAAGAGAATCCCAGTAGGAGCTATTTCCTTGCCCTATGCTTCACCCAATAATGCGATTTGAGGTCCTTCTTGGGCAGACAGGAGGAAAAATACTAGAGAATCCTTTCCAAGGTGCTCACCAAACCCTGACCCTTCCTAGGGATTCAGCCCATCTAGAAACACATGTCTAAACTGAAAGTCAGGGCTCAGAACAGAGACAGCTGAGAGAGGAAACATGACTCACCCAAGGTCACACAGTGAGCCAGTGATAAAGATGGCCCTGTGGCCCAGGCCTGGGCAGGCCTAGTTCAGAGGATGGTTGGGGGATGCTCTCAGGGGCTGGTGCTGGAGGCACAGAGCAGCCACTTTTGGATGGGAGGCAGGGGAGCCTTGCTGGGTGATGAGGTACAGGAAGGGGAAAGACCGCACTGCCCTGCCAGGATGCTGTTCTGCCTCAGGCTCTCCCTGCCCACCAGCAGACAACCACCCAGAGCCCAAATGCCAGAGCCTGTTCCTTTGCACCTTTGCCTCTGAGGTCCACTCCCCTCCTCCCTCATCAGTGCTCAATCTTCCTACTGAGGCTGCAGCCTTCCCCGTTTCTCTCCATTCACCCCCAAGACTGTAAACTATATGAGGCAATGTCCAGGGCCCATCATAATGCCTGACCACAGGCAGCAGGAATTTTCCTTCCAGGGAACCTGGCAGCAGGGGCTCTTCTCCGAGGATGACTTCCAGGCTCCTCTACCATTGATTCCTTCATAGCTTGGAGCAACTCGCCTTTGATGATGTCCATTCATTCCTGCATTCAGTAAAGTTGTTTTTACCTGGCTCTGTGCAAAGCAGAGGCCCTGCCCTCAGGGAACTTCTGGTCTGATCTGGAAGTGAGCCCATCCACAGGGAAAATTCAGCTCTGTGCTCCCAGCTGCTGGCAGCCAGCCCCTGACAAGTTCCAAAAGTGAAATCTGTGGAAATGAGCAAATCCAAAAACATGAGCAGGGGTGAGGATTGGAAGTGCTAACAGACCTCAAAGGGGGGGAGGGGGTATCCTTTGATCTTTCTAGGACAGCAGAGCATGGGTGACCGAAGAAAGAATAGGATGGTGGCCAGGGGAGACCAGAAAGGGCCAATCATGCATTCATTCATTCACACTTGCAATAAAAGAGCAGCTTCTGTGTGCCAGGCAATGTGAGCCAACCCCAGGGCTACAGTTGTGAATAAGGCTCACAGGGTTCCTGCCCTCACAGGGCTTTCAGCCCAGTGGGGGAGACAGACCATCTTCAAAGATGAGACAAATACCTATAAAATTAGCATTATAATATGTGCTTTAAAAGAGAAGCACTAATGCTCCAAATGCCTAGCAAGGATTTTGACCTGAGGATGAGTGAGGTTGGAGGAAGGCCTGGGGAACTCTGGTTTGAGCAGGGCCCTGAAAGAGAAGGAGTGAGCCAGGTAAGGTGGGAGTGAGGGATGTACCAGGAGAGGACAGGTATGTGTGGAGGGGTGTTATCCACATTGTGTAGGGAGGGGCCCACTGAGGTAAAAAATAAAAAATCAAGGCATGTTGTCAACAAGTAACTTCCCACCGTGTTCATCCTCAGGTTGTGTGAGGCCCTTTTGCAATTTCTTTTCCTCAGTGGCCTCTTCTAAAAGGACAATTTAAACTCAAGAAACAGTGTGGAGCCTGGCTGGGCATGGCTCAGCGGTTGAGCACCGGCCTAGGATCCAGGAGATTGCAGTTTGATTCCCTGTCAGGGCACTTGCCCGGGTTGCGGGCTCAATCCCCAGTCCAGGGTGTGCAGGAGGCAGCCAATCAATGACTCTCTCATCATTGATGTTTCTATCTCAATCTCTCCCTTCCTCTCTCTGAAATCAATAAAGATATATTTTTTGAAAAAAGATACTGACTTCATTTCTTTCAGATATATACTCAGAAGTGACATTGCTGGGTATAATAGTTCTATTTTTAATTTTTTGAGCACCCTCTATACTACTTTCCATGGTGACTGCACCAATTTACATTCCCACCAATAGTGCACAAGGTTCCCTTTTCTCCACATCCTGGCCAGCACCTGGTATCTTTTGTCTTTTTAATAACAAGTGTAAGCTGATAGTTCCTTGTGGTTTTGATTTGCATTTCCCTGAGAATTAGTAACCTTGAGAACATTTTCATGTGCCCATTAGTTTCTCACATATTGTTTGAGTTCCTTATATATTTTTTTTATATTTAAAAAATGGGCACGGTCAGCATGGCTCAGTGGTTCAGCGTCGACCCATGAACCAAGAGGTCACTGGTTCAGTTCCCGGTCAGGGCACTTGCCCAGGTTGCGGGCTTGATTCCCAGTAGGAGGCGTACAGGAAGCAGCCGAGATATTTCTCTCTCTCTATCCTTCTCCCTTCCTCTCTCTCTAAAAAATAAACAAAAACATATTTTTTTAAATGGTAAGCACGTGAGTTAATCAATGCATTGATTAACTTGATTGTGATAGTCATTTTACAATGTATATGCATATCAAATCATCAATTGTATACCTTAAACATATACAATTTTGTCAATTATACCTCAATAAAGTAAGGAGGGTGGAGAAAATGCATACCAGCAAAAAAGAGAAAAAGACACAATCTGTACCTTGGGGCCTGATATGCATGTGCTGCTCCTTATGCAAAAGCACTTGTTCCCCTCTTCATCTGGCTGACACTCACAGTCCTTTCATTTCAGCTTAAATTCCCTCCAAGAGATCTCCTTACCTGTACTTCACCCCTCACCTAAAAACTCTGAGAACCCTGTTCTTGAGCCCTCTTCTCATCCTTCCTATACTTGTCTCAATATTTAATCCACATTTAGTCATTTAACTATATGTTTAATGTCTATAGCCCCCACTAGACTATAAACCTGAGGGTGTTACCAGTGTCTGTTGGCCATCACTGCACCTAGAACTGGGGCAGGCATATAGTAGATGCTCAATAAATACCAGCTAGGCAAGTAAATAAATGATGGTGAAGCAAAGTGAGGCAGAACATGCCTAACTTTGTCTCACTAAGGGAGAGAGGCAAAAGAAATAATCATTAGGAGAGGATATTTGGTCATGTATACCTCAATTTAAAAAAAAAAAAGAGGGAAGCCCTGGCTGGTCTGGCTCAGTGGTTAGAACGTCGGCTTGTGGACTGAAGGGTCCCGGGTTTGATTCCAGCCAAGGGCACGTACCTCGGTTGCAGGCTCGATTCCTGGCCCCACTCGGGGCACGTGCAGGAGGCAACTAATAGACTTGTCTCTCTCACATCAATGTTTCTCTCTCTCTTTGTCTCCTTCCCAATCTCTCTGAAAAACAATGGGGGGAAAAATATCCTCAGGTGAGGGAAAATTTTTTTAAAAAAGAGGGGATATTTGCACTGAGTCTTAAGGGATAAGTAGGAATTCCTGAGGCAACACAGTTAGGGAAATGTTTAGAGATGTGAGAGCATACAGTATGCACATTCAAGGGATGCTAGGTACTTGTGGTCTGCATGGCTAAGCAGAGGAGCAGGAAATAAGGTCAGAGATGTGGGCAGGAAATGGAACTCAGGGAACCTGGTGTGTCATACTAAGTATCCTGGAATTCACCCCACAGAACACTGGGGAGCCAGCAAAGCATAGGTTCCTAACTTCAGGCTGATAGAACCCTCAGAGATGGGTTTTGAACATCCACGGACTTTATAAAATTGTATGCACAATTATGGCCAGATTTGTGTCTTCTTGGAGAGAAGAACAATGGCTTTCATCAGATCCTTAGAAAGATCGACAACCCAAAGGTTAAGATCCACCGCTTTCCCTGACCACCCTAACTAAAACAGCTCCACTCCCAGTTTCATAGTACTCATGACAAAATTTAAACATGTTGTTGATTAATTGTTTACTTGTTTATTGTCAGTCTTCCCCTCTGTGAGGGCAGGGATTTTGTCTTTCTTCTTGGAGGGTCTCTCTCCAGTGCCTAGCCCACATGCCCTGGAACATATAGAGCTCAATAAATATCTGTTGACTAAATAAATCTTATTGGCAGTGTTCTTTTTAATTGTGGTAAAGTACACATAACATAAAAATTTACCATCTTAATCATTTTCAAGTGTTACAGTGCAGTGGCATTAAGCACATTCACATTGTTTTGCAACTATCACCACCATCCATCCACAGAACTTCCTTCATCCTGCAAAACTAAGCCTGTGGACCCACTGAACAATATCTCCACATCTTCCCACCCCCGCCCAGCCCATGGCAGCTGACATTCTACCTTCTGTCTTTACGACTTTGACTACTCTAAGTACCTCATGTAAGTGGACTCATACAGTGTTTGTATGATTTTGTGACTGGCTTAGTTCACTTAGCATAATGTTCTCAAGGTTCATCCATGTTGTAGCATGTGTCAGAATTTCCTCCATTTTCAAAGCTGAGCAATTCCATTTATGCCACATTTTCTTTATCCATTCGTTCATTGATGGACACTTGGATAGCTTCCACCTTTTAGCCATTGTGAATAATGCTGCTATGAACATGGGTGTGTATTTTTCAGCCCTTTTTGAAATACAAGTAGTCAAAAATTGGATGGATGGATGGATGGATGGATGGATGGATGGATGGATGGATGGATGATGGCTGGGTGGCTGGGTGAATGATAGACAGCTAGATAGATAAATGAAAGAGTTCTGAACTGAGAGTTAGATCTGTTTCCTGTCCTGGCTGTCACACTTTCCATCTGCATGACACACCAGACATCGCAGATACTGTGAAGTAACAAGTGATGCTATTGTAACAATGACAGTAGTATTGAGTTAAAGGCAATTTCAAAATACTTATAAGGATGAGTAACTCTGCTATGTCATGATCACAGTTGGCATGGGTCAGTAAAAGGATTATGTATGAGGCGTTAAGGTATTGCTGACTAAGAAGAATGGGATTAAAAAAAAGAAGAAGAAGAAGAATGGGGCTTTCTGGAGTAGTAACCCTGGGAAGGAAGGGAATGATTCATGTTGGGAAAACCACACTCAGTGTCAAATATGAAACAAACAAAACATCTGCCAAAACAACAGAAACAGAGTCACTGGAATTTCAAGAACTTGAGCCATAGAGGCTGCTGGCAGTGAATGGTCCCAAATGTCAAAGAGGTAGGTGTAAATGAAAAGCACAGAGAAAGGAGATTTTGAGGATATTGAGCTCTGCTCTGAACCGGCCCAGAGGATTTGCTCATCCATAGTCTCACCATCTATAGCCAACCACAATAGAAAAATATATATAAATAAATAAATAGTTCATGCAAAAGGAAATACAAGTTGCACATAAATATATTAAAAGATACTCCAATCTCTCTCTAATAAGAAAAATGCAAATTAAAATGACAGTGAGATACTATTTTTTACCTCCAAGACTGGAAAAGATCATAAACAAATTGATGATATATTATGCTGTAAGAGAAATATGTACTCTCACACCACACTGGTGGCAGCGTAAATCAGCACCACCTCTAACAGTATTTTGAGAACATCTATCAAAATTATATCAAGAGAATGGCAAGACAAGCCACAGACTGAGGGGAAAATTGCAAAGACACATCTGATAGAAGACTGTTAACTAAAATATTTTGTATATAAAATATACAAAGAACTCTTAAAATTCAACAAGAAAGTGAACACCTAATTTTAAAATGGGCAAAAGGCCCGGCCAGGCGTGGCTCAGCGGTTCAGCATCGACCTAGGATCCAGGGGATCACGGTTTGATTCTCGGTCAGGGCACATGCCCGGGTTGCGGGCTCGATCCCCACTGTGGGGCGTGCAAGAGGCAGCCGATCAATGACTCTCTCATCATTGATGTTTCTATCTCTCTTTTTCCCTCTCCCTTCCTCTCTCTGAAACCAATAAAGATATACTTTAGGGGGAAAAAAAATGGGCCAAAGATCTGAACAGACACTTCATCAAAGAAGATATACAGATATTTTCTGATATGCAAATAAAGATATGCAAATAAGCATATGAAAAGATGCTCAGCATCTTGTGTCATTAGGGAATTGCAAATTAAGACAGGATATCACTACACACCTATTAAAATGGCCAAAATTCAAAACACTGACACCACCAAATGCTGGCAAGGATGTGGAACAACAGGAACTCTCATTTATTGCCAGTGGGAATGCAAAATGGTAATAGCCACTTTAGAAGACAGTTTGGTAATTTCTTACAAAACTAAACATATTTTTACTATATGATCCAGCAATTGTATTCCTTAGTATTACCCAAAGGAATTAAAAACACATTTCCACAAAAACCTGCACACAGATGTTTATCGCAGCTTTAGTCATAATTGCTAAAACTTGGAAGCAAACCAAGCTGTCCTCCAGTACATGAATGGATAAATAAAATGTGGTACATTCAGACAATGGACTATTATTCAGTGATTAAAATAAATAAGCTATCAAACCACAAAAAGACGTGAAACAATGTTAAATGTAAATTAATAAGTGAAAGAAGCTAATCTGAAAAGGCTATATACTCTTTCAATTCCAACTATATGACACTTGGGAAAAGGCAAAACTATGGAAAGAGTAAAAAGATCAGTTGTTGCCAGAAGGTAGAGAGAAGAGGGGGATTAGCAGGTGAGCTCAGAGAATGTGAAATTTTAGAGCAGTGAAACTATTCCATATGCTACTATAATCGTGGATATTGGGAAGCTTTCTCTATACAGTGGTACCTCAGTTTTCGAACATCTCCATTGACGAACGTTTTGGTTTACAAGGCCCCTAAACCGGAAGGAAATGCTTCGGTTTTGGAACACGCCTCGGAAGTCAAACACGTCCCGCGGCTTCCACTGAGGGCAAGATTCTGAGGCCCAGCTGTCGGCTGTTGATCCCTTGGTTTTCGAATGTTTCAGAACTCGAACGGTCTTGCGAAAGGGATTACATTTGAAAACCTAGGTACCAGTGTATATGCATATGTACTTTATGAACCATGAGAATGTATTATTTACTAGGTCAATAGACAGTAGGAGGAAGGGAGGGAGAGAGATAAAGAGAGAGAGAAGGAAGATAAATACTACACTAGGATCACCAGAAATCCAAGCAAGCAGGGGCCTCAGAGATCTGCAAACTTGACTCCATGAAGTATTCACTGATGCATTCAACAAATATAACCTGAGTGTCCTATGTATGCTTGGCACTGTTCCAGGTGCTGTAGATAGCAAGATGCAAAGATGTGGGAGTACACAATCTAATGGGGAAAGGCCTTACAGTTTACCAGTAAGAAACTGAGGCCCAGAGAATAGACGGGCCTTGGTCAAGGTCACCCAGGTTGCTGGTGGGAGAGCTAGGGCTGAAATCCAGGTCTACAGGCTCCTGTTTGGCTTTATTATCTGCCCTGGGCTTAAAATACAGTGAAGGAAATGGACTTGATTACACACACAATGTTAGTAAGTGTAACAGTAAATGAACCACAAAACTGACTTCCCCAGAAAGAGCTTTCCTGTCCTACACGATTTCAAATAGTCATTGTCCCTGCTGAGACACCAAGAATACTAAGACAAAGCAGTAAGGCAGAGACTCAACTAAAGAATAACCTTCTGTCTGAGCAAGAGGGGGAAAAAATCCTAATTTACTGTCAAGTGTCCCTGATCCCTTGGATTTTCTAAGGATCTTAAGCAAACTCTTCAACAGGGTTTTTCCAAGTTTGGGCAATCCTACCAAGAAATAAGAAAAGAGGAGTGTCAGTCTCACTACCTTGAATGACAAAGATGCAACAATCAACAGCTTGGGGCTTAGCCTTATGTTTTAGGTTGACTTTGATTGAAGTATTAGAGCATGTACAAAAATGAAACTATATGTACCCAAACACATGTAAACATCCCCACAAATATATACCCATATAGACATACACGCAAATGTCAACCCCAAAGCCTAGAATAAAAGTCTAAGATGAAGAACCATCCATTCTAAATTGGCTACACTTAGCAAAGGAACCACTGTGATGCTCCAAAATGCAAAATCCTAAAATCCCTGTTTGTCTTCAGAGTGATTCTATGATTGGAGGAAGACCTGCTGGTTGATCTTCCCGCTTCTATTTGGCTCTGACAAGTACATAAAATAAGGAATTGATCCTTGCAATTGGTGATGGGTAAGAGATGGTTCAGGGTTCTGTTTGAAAAGAGTTGGGAAGCCAAAGCAAGATTTTCTTGTGTGGGCTTACACTGTGGATCTCACCATAGGGCCTCATTTTTAATGGAGAGCCACTGCAATGCCCATTTGCCCTGCTCTCCAACCAGCAGTCATCCCAGATCCCAGTTTAATCTCATTTTGAATCATCCTGAGTCACTCACTCTTCCCTTGTTTCCCACTTCCACTCCTTAAGAAAGCACCTGGGCTGGGAGAGCTTCCTTCAGTATCTCCAAAGTCATTCACTGTTCATGTGAAAGAGCTGTGAACTCTTTGGGGCAAAGGCCTCTTTAAACTACAACTGTCATTAATATTGGCACTCCGTCCACATAGCCCTGATATGGGAGGACTGCTTGTGCCTTCTTGAGCCCTTGGTGAGTAACCTTGAGGGATAGTTCTTTTAATGCCTGAATCAGGCATGTGTCAGGTTGTTTATTTCCACAACCCCTAAGAATGATAGACTCTTTGGGCTGAAGAGTTCAGACATTCACTCCACGCCCTCATTTTATAGTGGAAATTGAGACCCGAAGAGGAAGGGTGACTTGTCCAAGGTCATGGCCTGGTCTCTGCTCTCCTAATCCACTGCTCAGACCTCTCCAAAATTATTGTTCAAAATAAACTCATAGGATTTCTTATAAAGTTAAACCTATGTCTATCCTATGACCCCCCACAATTCCACTTCTAAGTATTTACTTGAGAGAAATGAAACTTATGCTATGGTCTGAATGTGTCCCCCTAAAATTCATATGTTGAATCTTAACCCCCAAAGGTGATGGTAGTAGGAGGTGGGACTTTGGGGAAATAATTATGTCATGAATGGCATTAGTGCCTTATAAAAAAGGCTCCACAGAGATCCCTAGCCCTTTCCACCAGGTAAGAATACAGCGAAAAGATGCCATATGAACCAGGAAGAGAGCCCTCACCAAAACTTGAGCATGCTGGCTCCTTGATCTTGGATGTTTCAGCATCTGAAACTGGGAAATAAATTTCTTTTTTTAATAAGCTACCACGTCTGTGGTATTTTATTATAGCATATCAACCAGACTAAGACAACATACAGGGGTTGGCAAAAGTAAGTTAACAGTTGTGAGCACATGAAACACAGAGTTTATTCTTGTATTATTATTTACTAATTATTGTGTTATTTTCCATACAAACAACTGTAAACCTACTTTTGCCCACGTCTGTATATCTACAAAAGTAATTGTACATGAATGTTCATAGCAGCTTTTTTTTTTAGCCAGAAACTAGATACAACCCAAATGTCCATTAACAGGTAAATGGATTAACAAATTGTGGTATATTCATTTATTGGACTACTACTCATCAATAAAAAGGAACAAACTACTGGTACACAGAGAAACATGAATGAATCTCAATAGATATTGAATTGAGAGGAAAAAAGAGGGCAAACAAAAAAAGTACATACCACATTACTCCATTTGTATGGATTCTATGGTGACAGAAAACAGAACGTGATTGTCTGGGGCATGAGAGAGGTGATTGGTTGCATGGGGGTGTGAGAGAACTTTTCGGGATATTGGCAATGCTCTATATCTTGATTGAGATAGTGGTTACATGGGTGTACACATTTGTCAAAATTCACCAAACTGTACACTTAAAATTTGTATATTTTATTGTATATAAATTGTACCTTAATCAAGTTAATGAATAAAAAAGAGAAAGACACGCCCTTACACTTGCATTGCTCTTTCCTGTTCACAGAGCACTTTCCCACCTCTCATTTCACAACCACCTCACAACAAGAACCTTGTGAAGTCAGTGAGTTAAGGCAAGGGGACACTGTCTCCAGTCTAGAAGAGAAAACTGAGGCTGAGAGGCAGCAGCCTCCACCACCTGGGGCAGGTACTAGGTGCGTGTCTCTGTGGTCACAGGACCTGGAAGGCATACAGTCCACCTCTCACTTTTCAGAAAGACACACTGTGGCTCAGACAGGCAGGGACTTGGGACTGCTACCATGGATCAGTGGCAGGACTGGGACTAAGGCCCTGGAGCTCTGGCTCCTGGTTCAATGAGCTCCCCCACCCAAGGCCAGAGTGCAAAAAACAGGGAATATGCGGGGGGACTGTCTTTAGAAACCACCTGCAAAATAAAAATGCCTACATGACCTAGAGGTGGCCTAGAGCCTTCTAGATTTCCTACATTGTGTGTGTGTGTGTGTACACATGCGCGTGTGTGTGTCCGAGCTCATTCGGAGATGGTCACAGCCAGGACAAGTTCTAAGCTGTAGGAGAAAGGAGAGAAAGCATACAGGACAGGGGAGCAAGGGTAGAGAAGAAGGTGAAGTTCAAAGCCTTGCACCAAACCTCCATTCCCTTAGACCCACGAAATGATTCTCCATAGACCATTGTTATAATAATAGCAAAAAAAATCTATTGTTAAGCAAAGGCTTGCTATCACTTATTGAGCACTATAGGAAGTGCTTTACAAACATTATCTCTTTTAATCCTCACAACATCCCTATAAGTGCTATTAGCCTCAAGTTGTAGATAAGAAAACTGAGAATTATGGAGATCAAGTAATTCATGAAAAACAGACTGGAATTTGAACCCACTTCTCTTATCCACACATTAAAAATATGTGCCCACAAATCATACATATACCAAATCATCGCATTGTACACTAAGTATATACAATTTTATTTGTCAATTATATCTAAAAAAGCTGTAAAGAAAAGGAAAAAAATATGCCTGGAGAGAATGTCCTGGGAGAAAAAAAGCCCTGAGGAGAAACTCAGAATGCAGGCTTCCAGTCCCTGCTCCACCCCTGACTCATCATGTTACCCTGACAAATCCCTTCCCCTCTCTCACCTGCTGCTTCTCTGGGAAACCCTGAGATCTAGCAGCACACCTCCTCCAACACCTCCCTGGTCCCTCAGCCCATTGGCCTCCTTCACTCTTTCGGGGATCCTGGCATCATGCTACTGACCCCCCTTTCCCACATTGTCAGATGTACCAGGCTCAGTTTCTGACTGGGGCCGAAGTCTTGATGGCCTGCGGGTGGAGGGATAGAGAGGAGATTCCAGGGAGCTCTGCTGGCTCAGCCCCTTGGCACTTTCTCGGTGACCTTTAGTAAGACCCATAACTGAGCCTTATCACACTGTAAGTCTTGTACTTTCAGAGGCCAATAAACCACACACTCCCCTTTCAGAAGTTACACAATTTAGGTGATAACCTAAGTCATGCCAACATATCCCACTGTAAAAATGCTTAAGGGAGCAGAGTATTTATCTAATACTGTTATCACAGCTCTCCAATTACACACATGTCACAAAGCCATCAGAGCTTCTCAGCTACCCCACCCGGGAGCCCAGAGCTGAAGTCTTGTGGAAGCCAGCTCACTGCCCCCAGGAAGCCAACTGGTCTGTGGTTCCAAATCTGCCCACCTCAGTTGCAACTCGCTCAGCTTCTTTCAAAGGCCTGGAAATTACGTGGCTTGAATGTGAGCCCTGGAAAGGCCACTAGAGATATAATTCATCTTCCACCTTTCAAAATGGGACACTGAGGCCCAGTGAGGCTGTGTGGCTCAGCTGGAGCCAGAACTCAGGCCTTCTACCCCAACACTGCATCCTTCATACTTGCCCCCATTTCACCCTCAGCTAGTTTCTAGACCCCACGAACTCTTCCTATCTCCCCGTAAAGCCTCCCCATACTCCTCCTCTCAATGCTATGACGGGTGGATTCACCTTAGACCTTCGGTATTTATGTACCTGTTTTCTCTCCGAGCAGGATACAAACCTTTTTAAAAGCAGAATACATATTGATTTGTCTGTATGTTTCTCACAGGCCCATCATGGTGCCTTTTACTCACTGATTCTTTTTTTCATTACTATTTTAATGAACAGAGTTTTGGAGTCTAAGAGACCTGAGTATAATTCCAAGCTCTGCCACTTGCTAGTGGTATGACTTTGAGCAAAGTACTTAACCATTCTGAGCCTCAGTGTCCTCCTCTGCAAAATGGGGATGATAACACCCATTGTAATGATCAATGAGCTAACAAAGGGTATATGCTTAGCACAATGTCTGCACATAGTAAGTGTTCAATTAATAGAGGTGATGCTACTGATATTAAAAACAAACATAGTTCCTGCTTGCACCTGGAATTGTGAAGATTGCCAGGGATACAGAGATAAACAAAGCTAGGCCTGTTGCTCTGAAGATTCAGACTAGTGGGGAAACAGACAACAAGGAAATAGGTGACCTCCATATCATACAGGGTGAGAAGGGCTATGACAAAGACACCCACACAGTGCTCCAGAGCTTCCAGAAAGAGCACTGAAGAGTCTGTGTCCTTCACAAGGAAACAGGTAATCCATGAGGCCAACCCCATTCCATGACGCTGAGATTTGGGAAGGAACCCTGGGCCTTAGGATGGTGCTCCTCCACCCCTCCAGCTGAGTCAAGCAGGGGCATGTTTTCACCTGCTCTATTCAAAATGTCTTTGGTTTAAGAGGCTGATGCCATCCTCTTCAGGTCACACCTGTCTCTGAAGCAAGAAATACTAATCATTTTACATCCTTTGTCACACCCTCTCCCTGGGAAATTTTCCTTTTCACGGGTGGGTGGGAAGGGCAGACACTCCAGGGAGCTACTTGGCTTCAGAGTCTATCGGCAGAATACCTGGGGTGAATTGGGGACAATCACAGAATTCAGAGCAAAAATAAGAAATTTCAGTGAGTGTAAATTTGGTTAATCTGATGAGAAACAAATCAATTACATTTTAAAACAATCATTTTGAAGGAAGAATACTAAATTACATAAAACTAGTCAACTTTGTCAGTTCAGTATTTTTCCAGCTTTGTTGAAGTATAATTGACATATAACAATGTAAAAGTTTAAGGTGTACAATATGATGATTTGATACATATATGTATTACAAAATGACTACCACAATAAGGTTAAACACCTCCATCACTCACAATCTAATTCACATTTTTTGTGGATGGCGAGAACATTTAAAATCTACTCTCTTGGTTAACCAAAGAATTTATATGCATATATGCACAACCCAAGGACACGGACAATGGTAGGGAGAGGGACTGGGGAGGGGGATGGGACAGGTAAAATGGGTCATTGGGGAGAAAAAGGTACATCTGTAATATTTTTAAATAAATAAATAAATAAATAAATAAATAATAAAATTTACCTTCTTAGCCACTTTCCAAGTATATACTAATACAGTATTGTTAACTAGAGCTCAATTCAGTGTTAAACTAGCTGCTTGGGGGTTTTTTTAAGTCATTGTATTTGGTGAAAAAATCCATTGGAAACATTTGCATCATTTAACCCAAAACACCTGGCTCATTCTTTCATTTTTCAATTGTTTCAGTATTGTGTATGGTTCTAGAGAAGAGGTGATACTAATGGGGACCATGAGCCCAGAGAAAAGAGACTGGCCCATGATTATCCAGTGTCAAAACCAGTGTGAAACCCTGGTCTCCTGGCTCCTGGTCCAAGGCTCTTTCTACTTCTCCACAGTTTCTCATTAGGTCCTGCCCTAATGTTTTCCTGGAGGAACAGAGGAGGGAAAGAAAAGGGGCATCACAGAGGTGAGAAAAGGAAGTTGGGAGGAGAGGAAGGGGGAGGGAAGGGAAAGGAGGAAGAGAGAACTGATTCAAGAGTGCTCATTTATATAATGAATTATAATTTACACCTGAAACCTATATAGTTTTATGTACCAATTTTACCTTTAAAAAAAAAAAAGAATGCTCATCTAGACTTTGTCTAAACCCATACTGACTCTCCTTGGTTTTCTGGCTATAGCACCACTTTTTGAGATAATGTTCTCCATGTGAACCCTTTGCCTGGTAAAAGAAGACATCTTTCTGGCCTTTTGTTCATCTTAAAGCTGTTCTTTCTAATTCTGATACATGCTACAACACGGGTGAGTCTTGAAAACATTCAACATTACATGAGGTACCTAGAATAGGCAAATTTATAGAGACAAAAGGTATAATAGTGGCTACCAATGGGTTGGAGAGGGGGAGTTTAATTGTTTAATGGGTACAAAGATGAAGAAATTCTGGGAATAGTGGAGATGGTTGCACAACATTATGAATGTACTTAATACCATTGAATTGTATACTTAAAATGATTGAATATGTAAATTGTATGTTGTGTATATTTTACCACAATTTAAAAAAATAGCTGTTCCTTCTAAGCTGAGGATAATGGCCATGGAACATGTCTCATGCTGCTGTTCAGTAAAAATTAAATCCATGTTTCTTCTCTCTGTGTCCCTGCCATGGAAATACAGACAGGTAAGATCTTAGTGGTTAAGAACAAATGTTTTTGCCCGGCCAGGCATGGCTCAGCGGTTGACCTATGATCCAGGAGATCATGGTTCGATTCCCAGTCAGGGCACATGCGCAGGTTGCGGGCTCAATCCCCAGTAGGGGACGTGCAGGAGGCAGCCAATCAATGACTCTCTCATCGTTGATGTTTCTATCTCTGTCTCCGTCTCTCTTTTCCTCTCTCTGAAATCAATAAAGATATATTTAAAAAAAAAAAAAAAGAAGAACAAATATTTTCTAGTCAGAACACAGGTGCATTCAAAGTTTGCTTCTGTGATTTACTAGTATGTGACCTATACCACAAGGCCTCCAAACTTTGATGTGCATGCAATCCCCTGGGGCATCTGGACTTCACCATAGCTTCAGTCTCCCTGTGGGAAGGGAGAGGATGCTAATATCTACTTGGTAGAATTGCTATGGCGATTAGGTGAGACAGTATATGTAAAGTGCTTAATTAGCACTTCGTGATAATTAATACTGATCATTTATTACTGTTTTCACTCAGTTTCTGCCCTTCCAAACTTAAGAGTCATCTAAGGGTGTGTGTGTGATTTTATTTTGGTTTGGTTTGGTTTTTGCTACGTATGCACAATTGGGTAGATAAGATCTCTTGCACATGCGGCAAGTTTCTAGGAGTATGTGAGCCAGTGTAGACAGATGCCCTGGGAGGCGCATATTTGCAGCTGAGCAGTGTGTTTGCATGTATATCTGTGTATATATAAAACACTGTTTCCTTAGAAGACTTTGCTATCAATGAAATAATTCAAAAGTCATTTCTTCTTATCAACCAAGCTTAGTGAGTGGAAATATAATTAAAAATTGATTGGTCAAAGGGGAAGATTATATTTTAATTGACGTCTCTTATCCTACCCAAAGGTTCTAGATATTGAAGAGAATTGAAATGACTAATTATAAACATTCTGTTCTATTGTTGGTTTGGGTTACCAGGCTGTAAATGCCACAAGGCTCTGAGGTCCCTTGCCCAGCCCTCTCAGTCAGAGGTAGAAAGACAGATCTTGGGGTCTCCTTTCTGCTGCTCTTCCACAGAGGCCCTCGGCAGGCTCAGAAAGACTAAAGTCCAGAAGCAGGATCCCTGAGTTCTGATCAGCCTCTGTGGCAAGCTCCCTTGGCTTCACCAGAACTCCAGGGTTACCCCAGCAGAGGGATTGCAGTGTGGTGCAATGGTTAAGTGCACTGGCATTAAAATCAGGCAAACCTGGGCTTAACTCCCAGTGCCTCCATCTCCCAGCTAGTAAATGTGTGACTCAGTGACTTCCTCTTGCTGAGATTCCATTTCCTCGATTATGAAACATGGATTTTTTTTTTAAATTCTATCTCACTCATTATTGGGAAAATTAATTAAGAACTTGCACCAAAAGTCCTTAGCATAATGCCTGGCATAAGTGAACGTTCATATAATAATACTGATAGCTAACATTTATTGAACACTTATTCTGTGCCTGTCTACACAAACATCATCTCATTTAATCTTCACAACAACCCAAAGTGGTAGATACTGTTATCATCCCCATTTTTCAGATGAGGAAACTGAGACACTGGCTCAAGGACACACAGCTAATAAGAGGAGAATTTGAACCCAGGCACTCTGACTCTTACACTGTCATTTTCAATAGTACTGTTATCAACAAAAATAATAACAGAAAGGATTCCAGTGCCTCCACTCCAGCTGTGGCGGGAATTGCTCTACCCTCTGATTCTCCCAGATTCCTTTAATGTCTATATGCATATTTCCCCCTGCTTCATTGCCGGACCTCAGCTCCCCTTCGCTTATTCATTCAGCATTCACTGAGCAGCTACCAGGCACCAGGCACTGTGCTTGGCCCTAAGGATTCAGCACTGAACAAAACCATCAAGGGCCCTGCTCATGGCGCTGAGAACTAAAAGATGAGAAGAGTCAGTCGTGCAGAAAACCAGACTCCCTGAGGTGGAAATGAGCTTGGCTGGCAGGATCTTGAAGTGACAGAGGGCGGTGTGGCTGGGACAGTGAGCAAGAGAAGATGGCATGTGATGACCAGATCAATACATTTTCTCCAAGAGAATTATAAGGGGCCAGGAGATGTTGAAGTTGACCCGACCTGCTCCAGCGTGCTCCTCTCAGCCCCTGCCCTCCTCCCTCTATGCTCCGCCTTGCTTAGCGTTGAGGACAGACAGGAGAAAGCTTTGCATTCTGGGCAAGCATCCCAGCGCACAACTGGGAGATGGGCTTCTCAGCAGAAATATCATCTTTGCCCTGTCCTGTGTCCACAGAGCCATTCTCTCATCATAGCCACCACCCTTGCAGTTTAGCAGGGTCACCTGGGAACCTGTAAATATAGACACATATTCATATGCATATAACTAGCAGGTGCAGGTGTGTATGGACCAGTGCACTGATGCTATTGTGTTTAGTTTGAGTGTGTGTGTGTGTGTGTGTGTGTGTGTGTTATAGGCATACCCTGACCATCCATGGGTATCTATAGGTACCCTCCTCAAAATGTATACACTTGTGGATGAGTATGTGGGAGAACATAAACATCTTCCCCTCGTTATTTATCCATCAATCCAAGGAAGATGTCCTGATGTCGCAGGCACCATGCAAGGGTCTAGGAATAAGAGACAGCATATGGGTGGGTGGATGTACTCCAGGGCACATGAGTGGTGGGCCTGGTTTTCAGTACTAGGTAAATGTCTATGAAATCACTGTACATCTGTATGTGTACATCAGGGCCCACAGCAAACTAGAGAAGCTCCTGACTGCATAAGTGAGGGCACATCTTCCGCTGTTGCTGAAAGTTGCTGCTATGTTCTCTCCCCAAACCCCTACGACTGGATTCTAAACAGTCCTCGGGCAATAGAGGCATCCTCTGACCACTGCTGGAAGCCCAGAGTGCTGGGTCTCCTTCATCGTTCCAGCCACTCCACCCTCCCCACCCGTAGGGAGCCGAGCCAGCGTTTTCTGATAACAGGGCACCAAGAGTCCAGGCCGCTGCGAGCCACCTGAGCTTCACATGGTTTTATGGTTTCACAGTTAATGTTTGGCCCTGGGTTATTTCTACTCTAGGAGGTAAGCCAGAAGAGGCAGGAAGAGATGGGGGCAGGGGAGATAAGGTGCCAGGTCACCTGTAGGAGGCACCTGCCCTGGCACCACAATGCCAGCAGGATTCCAGGTCCTACCGAAGGAGGGAGCCACCCAAACAAAAGAGGACAAGGGCTTCTGGGAACAGGGATGGAAAAGAGAGCCCTTCCAAAATGCCCCTCAGGAGCCCAGCATCCCTTCTGCAGCCTTCTAAGGGATCCTGGAAGCTCCTCTACCAATATGTCAGCCAGTCTCTGCTTGGTCACCTCTGAGGACGCGAGGAGTTCGCCACCTCCAAATGCTCTCAAATTTCTTTTTCATACTGGAACAAAAATCTACTTCCTGGCAGATTTTTGGTCCCACTTTCCTTCTCAAAAAAATTAATCTTCCTGGGAATAGCCACCCTTTGGTTAATGTATCCAGAAAGTCCCTGTTTCAGATGCTAATATACAACCTGGGGAAGTACAATATTACTTTATAGCTTATTTGAATAGCTTCCTTTCCCCCTTGAAGTCTTTAAATTCCTTAAGAGTAGGGAGATTACATATACAGTTGACCCTTGAACAACACAGGCTTGAACTGCATGGGTTCACTTATACATGGACTTTTTTTTTTAATGAATATTTTAAGTGTATTTTCTCTTATGATTTTCTTAACAACATTTTCTTTTCTTTAGCATACTTTATTGTAAGGATACAGTATATAATACATGTAACTTACAAAATATGTATTAATCGACTGTATGTGTTATTGGCACGGTGTCAGGTCAACAGTAGGCTATTAGTAGTTAAGTTTGAGGGAGTTAAAAGTTATACCTGGATTTTCAACTGTGTTGGGGGTCAGTGCTCCTAACCTCGAGTTGTTGAAGGGCCAACTATATGCATATATATATGTGTGTGTATATATATATATAATGTATATATTTTATGTATGTATATAGTATGTATATCCTTTATACATATTTTATATGTGTATACTATGTGTATATATAATACATTTTAACTATAAACATGTTTGTGTGTACTTTTGTATGTACTGGATATACCACCATTTAATTAATGTTTACCATATCAAGCACCATGCTCAGAGTTCACACTATCTCATTTAATCTCCACAACACTATAGAGTATTAGTATTATTTCCATTTTACTGAGAGGTAAATACTTTGAGTGAAGTGTCTCTACCAATGAGTAGAATTCAAACCCAGGTTATTCTGATTTTAGACCCGTCCTATTAAGCACCACTATAATCTTTCATATGGCTTGTATAGAGTAAACTGAAATAAATGCTAGATAAGTTATTTATTTAATTAATCAACTAACCCATCCATTACCAATAACACTTAGTATGGGCGAGTTTCCACATCAGTTGGCTGCATCTGGAATGCATGAGATGTAGGAAAAATGAATTTACATGGGAGGAAAAGAGACAGTATGGGTCCTGGGCCACTTCCCTAGAACACTGAATCTCTTGACTTCAAGGCCTCCCCAGCATAGTTAGGGAGGGAGACACATGAAAAGAAATGTAACGCATCCCCCAAAATCACTCTTCATCTGAGTCTATGAAAAGAATCCAAGTCCTTTATCTAGAATACCTTTCTCCCCTGTGTCAGCCTCTCCCCCTTCAAGACCCAGCTCAAAAGCCACCTTTTCCCAGGAGCTCAAACTACCCATTCTTTCTCTCCAAGCAGAATCATTCCTCCTTTAGCTATGTTCCCAACACCCTTTGCCTTAGGGGGACCAGCCAGCCAGTCTCCCACCCTTCCTCTAGCTGTGATAGAACAGGAGGGATCCCATGTTGGAAAGTTTGCCAACCCAGTCTACCCAGAACTAAGAGAGAAAGTCTAGGAAACTTTGGAGGCTGAGAAATCTAAGGTAACTTGGAATGAGTAGTCAGTGGAGAGAAGAATTCAGTGAGGCCAAAGTGGACAGAGGTTATGGTGGGTAAGCTCCAAATAAACAAACAATTAGGAATCTGTCAGGGCAAAGGAGAAGTGCTCCCCAAGACACAATTGTTATCCTTGGGAATGATGCAGCCAGAAGAAAAGGCCCAAAGCCTGAGGCAAGGACTGGGATGTAGAGCAGGGGTCACCAGGACACATGAGGGAAAAAGGGCTCTTAGACTGCACATTAAACATATAAGTCTACCTGTTTCCCAGAGCCCTTTAGTGACCTCCCACAGGGCAAGGTTTTCGTACAGCACCTGGGGGAGAATTCAGCAAGCTCAGATCAAGAGAATCTCAAAATATGCCACAGGCACATCTAGGAAACTACCCTGGATGATACAGGTCTTCCCATTAGGACTTGATTCTATCCAAACAGGGTTTCATTCGGCCCAAGAAAAGAGTGGAGTACATGACAAACACATGAAATAAAAGAAGCTCAGCATCACTTGCCATTAGGGAAATGCAAATCAAAACCACAATGATATACCACTTTATACCCACTAGGATGACTATAATCAATCAATCAATCAATCAATCAATCAGTAACAAGTGTTGGCGAGGATGTGAAGAAATCAGAACGCTCATACATTGCTCGTGGGGATGTAAAATGGTGCAGCCAGTGTTTGGTGGTTCCTTAAAGAGTCAAAAATAGAATTACCACATGATCCAGCAATTCCACTCCTTGGTGTATACCCAAAGGGTTGAAAACACATCAACACGAAAACTTGTACATGAATATTCATAGAAGCACCATTCACAACAGTCAAAAGGTGAAAACAACCCTAACGTGCATCAATTGATGAAAGGGTAAACTAAATGTGGCCTATCCACACAACAGAATGTTATTCAGCTATAAAAAGAAATCAAAGTATTGATAACGTACTGCAACATGAATACACCTTGCAAACATTATGCTGAGTGAAAGAAGACACACAAAAGGCCATGTATGCCCGGAAGGCATGGCTCAGCAGTTGAGCACTGACCTAGGATCCAGGAGATCAAGATTCGATTCCCGGTCAGGGCACATGCCCCGGTTGCAGGCTCGATCCCCAGTTGGGGGCAAGCAGGAGGCCGCCTATCAATGACTCTCTTATCATTGATGTTTCTCTCTCTCTCTCTCTTCCTCTCTCTGAAATCAATAAAGATATATATATTTTTTAAAAGCCATGTATTATGATCCTCTATATATGAAATGTCCAGAATAGGTAAACCCATAGAGACAGCGAGCAGATTAGTGGCTGTCAGGGACTGAGGGAGAAAGAAATAGGGCATGACCACTAATGGGTACATGTTTCCTTCTAGGGTGATAAAAGTGTTTTGGAACTAGATAGAGGTGATGATTGCACAACAATATAAGTGTATTAAATGCCACTAAATTATACACCATAAATAATTAATTTTATGTTGTGTGAATTTCACCTCAATTAAAAAAAAAAAAAGCCTGAGCTATCAAGGCCTCTTAAATAACTCTGCATAGGCATTTCCTTCTCCACCAAGGTGGCCATCAGGCCTCTGCCTAACAAAGTCAGAGAGTCATAGCTAGGGACCTTTACCAAACGGGCCAACCACTGAGGCAGAGCACCCCTCATGGCTCCCCTCCTCTTCACCTCAGCAATTCTCTCTCTGCTTAGTGAGGCCACAGGTGCCCCCAAAGCCCACAGAGGTGTCAAAGCAAGAAATCAGGAAAAAGGGGCAGCTCCTTAGAGCTGACCTTCCTTTGAACTCACTGGGTAGTTCCTTCACGGGTTTGCACATTCAATAATTTACCAGCTTGCCAAGGCACTGGTCCTACTAAAAGGGCCTAAGCTGGTGAGGGAAACTCTCTCTGCTCCCCCAAAAATTACCATTTACTGATTGTCTATTATGGGCCAGCACAGTACGTGGTATTTGACTTAATTATCATATTTAAGCCTCACAATAACCCTATAAAGTAGATACTATCAGGATCACAGTAGGGCTTTTGTCGATGCAAAATACTGTTGCCTCATGGGTCCCTTCCTTAACAAAAAAATGTTAAACATTATATTTCATCACTACATTTGTATAAAGATATTATTTTGTCTTAATCTTGTATATTAGACATTTTCCTTGATCTAAATGTTCACTTTTGTTCTAATTTGAAAAGAAACTAAACCACTTTCATGGGCCTCCTAAAAGATCATGGTCCCTAGACATTGAGCCTCCTGTGCCTGATGACTAAGTCTATCTAAATATTATTGTCACCATTTCACAGATTACAAAACTGAGACTTAAATCACAGAGTTAAAAAGTGGTAGGAACATATGGATGGTCAACTGACTTCTGACAAGGGTACCAAAAACAGCAAATGGTTCTGAGAAAACTGGATATCCACATACAAAAGAATAAATGAGGTGAACCCCCTACCTCACACCTTATACTAACACTAACTCAAAATGGATCAAATGACTAACTGTAAGAGCTACAACTATAAAACTCTTAGAAGAAAACAAAAATGACCTATAGTTCCTTAGATATGAAAACTAAAATACAAGCAACCAAACAAAAAATAGGTAAATCAGGCTTCAAAAAAAAAAAAATTTAATTTTGTTCTTCAAAGGACACTTTCAAGGAAATAAAAAAGACAATCTACAGAATGGGAGAAAACATATATTTTAAGAGCTCTTAACAATTCAAAAATTAAAAAAATAAATAACCAAGTATAAAATTAGCCATAGGTCTTTAATAGAAATTTCTCCAAAAAAGATATACAAATGGCCAACAAACACATGAAATGATGCATAACAACATTAGTTATTAGGAAAATGCAGATCGAAACTATAGTAAAATACCACTTCACACGCTAGGCTGGCTTTTTATTTTTTAAACAGAAGTAACAAGTGTTGGTGAGGATTTGTGGAAATTAGAAACCTCATTCATTACTGGTAGGACTGTAAAGTGGTGCAGCCTCTTTGGGAAACAGCCTAGCAGTTCCTTGAAAAGTTAAACATTGAATATGACCCAGAAATTCTACTCTTAGGGATATGTCCAAGATAAATGAAAATCTATATCCACACCAAAACTTGTACACAAATGGTCACAGCAGCATTTTTCATAATAGCCAAAAGGTGGAAATGACTCAAATGTCCATCAACAATGAGTGGATAAACAAAATGTGGTTTCCAACTGATGAATGAATAAACAAAATTCATACAATGGAATATTATGCAGCCATAAAAAGGAATGAGTATTAACACCAACTGCAACATGGATTCACCGTGTAAACATTATGCTTATTAAAAGAAGCCAGACACAAAAGATCACATATTATATGAGTTCATATATATTAAATGCCCAGAATAAGCAAATCCATAGAGATAGAAAGTAGATTAGCTGTTGTCAAGGCCTAGGGGAGGGGAGAATGGGAGTGACTGCTAACAGGTACTGGGTTTCTTTCTGGAGTGATGAAAATATTCTGGAATTAGACAGTGGTGTTGTTTGCACAACTTTGTGAATTTACTAAAAACCAATGAAATTTACATTTCAAAATGGCCACTTTTTTGGTATATGAATTATATCTCAATTTTTAAAAAGAAAAATTGATTGTGGTTATGGTTGTATAACTCTGTGAATATACTAAATGTTATCAAATTGTACATTTTACATGAGTGAATTGTATGGTATGTGAATTGTATCTCAATAAAGCTATTGCAAAAAAAAAAAAATGGCAAGACTACAGTTCAATTCCAGGTTTTTCCATTTCCAAAACAAATGCTTTTAACCACTACACCACACTGCAGCATGATCCCAGAAGGGCTCTTTACCTCCCTCCTCTCCTCATACAAGTTCCTTTTCCTCTCCCTGCTTTGTGCGGCCCTCTGAGCACCAAACACTCCAGGCAAGTGTTTGTTTTTTTCTAAGCACATGTTGTCCAGATCGGTTCCTCTTCAACAGTTCCCAAGAGACTACACTCTAAAAACAAATCTCTCTAACCTGGAAATCCAGGCCTCTCAAGATGGCACCAACTTTCTTTTCCAGGGACTTCGATCCACATGCCCAACATCCTAACCAAACAGTTCTGTCTGCACTTACCTGAATCATGTCTCTTCCTGCTATCCCATGTACCTGGAAAATCCTCTCTCTACACCCTCAGCTGCAAGGCCAAATCCTACCCTCTGCTCTGATGCCCCTTCTCTGGGTTGAAATTTACACACACACAAACACACGCACACACACACTGGCATTAATTGTGCTCTCATAGGTCTTTATTTATACCTCCATGCATTTTTTCCTGTATTAAGATATTTGAACATCCATTAATTGAAGACAGCTCAGTAAACAACCCAAAGCACCCAGCATAGTGTCTGGCACACAATGGTGCTCACAAAAGTCACACCAAACCAACTGAAGTCAGTTTGATCTCACCCCCAGTCATCTCACTGCTCTTTTGCTACTAATGGCAGTTTTCCTGCCAACTAGAAACACTACAGGCAGTTTGAACAAGGTGTTTAGAATGTTAATGGATGAAAATAGGTTACTGCCACATCTATTTCAGGTAAATTATGAGCTTTATGGCCTTGGTTGCCTTGACTACCCAGCTGTTGGTTGGCACACCCTGCTCAGTCCAAGGGGTGGAAATGTTCCCCTGGCAGGGTGATGTCAGCCAGGGGTGATATGAAGGGGATGAGAATTGAGCATCTAAGGTTCCAGCACTTTTCTGAGTCCTTCATACTGTTGTTATATTGGGACCCTTCCTGACCCTTCCTCAATTCCAACTGAGATAGCCAATGGGTTGGAAAGTCCAGAGGGGTGTGCTGCAGTTCAGCTATGAGAAGATCTCAGGAAGGAAAGCAAGGGAGAGCCAGGTCAACAACCCGCACTCTGGGTGTGATATAAGATTGCCCTCATTGAAGTGCCCTTCAAATTCCTAGCCACTGCTACCCCCTGGTGTCCTGACATGTCATATCTTACAATGTTCCATGAACCCTACCCACTAGGGCAGCGTGTCCCAATAGAAATACTACAATGTGAGCCACAGATGTAATTTTTAAATTTTTAGTAGACACATTTTAAAAGGTAAAAAGAAACCTATGAAATTAATTTTGATAATATATTTTATTTAACCCAATATATCCATAATATTAGCACTTCAACATGTAATCACTATAAAAAACTATTGAGATAGTCTGTATTTTTTTTTCCCATGCTAAATCTTCAAAATCTGGTGTGTATTCTACCTCACCTCAGTTCAGACAAGCCATATGTAAAGTGCCTGCCAGCCACACGTGGCTAGTAAAATCCAAACTCCTCACCTAACTTTGCCACACCCTTCATGACTTGCTCCCTGCAATTCACTGCCCATCATTCTCCCACCAGCCATATGGCTCAAACCTGCTAAACTCATTCCCACTCCCTGCTCCCCCCATCTGGCATATTCTTCCTCCAGAGAGTTGCATGGCTGGTTCCTTTGCATCAATCAGCTCACTCACCAGCCTCTCTGCCATAGTCCCCTCATTCTTAATCATTTTCTATACTATACTCTTGTTTTTACTTTCTTCACAGCATTCATATTCACGGAAATTTGTTTGTTTTGTTTCATTTTCTGTCTCCTTCCATTAAAACATAAGCTCCATGGGAGAAAGGATTTCCCTTCTATTGTTCATCGATGTTCTTGTGGCAACTAGAATAGCACCTGACACACAGTAACATCTGAGTGAGTGAGTGAGTGAGTGAGTGAGTGAGTGAGTGAGTGAGTGAGTGAGTGAGTTTCCCTCACTCTGAAAGTCTCTCCAGTCAATGGCTGGCTCCCTCTCTTTGGGGTCTTAGGCTAAGTGTGACCTACCCAGAGAGCCTTCCCAGACTTCCCTCCATTATTTTCTACCTCGGCATCCTCTTTGCTACCTTCACGGCACAATTTTTTTACTTCCAACAACAAATTTACTAACTTTCTTTTTTTTGTTTTCCTTTGACTGCTCTTGATCACCACTCTATACTCTGCACTCCTTTAACAGGGGCAACATCTGTACAGTTCATTCCTGTCACCCACTGCCTAGGGCATGTCATGGATGTCCAATATATAAATATATATATTTGTGGAATGAATAACCAACTCTTCCTGGAACCTTCCAGCTCCTTCAAGGAGCCTGCCTTGCCCTGGTCTCCCCCAGCCTCCAGGAACTGCAGCTCCCACCTCGCTGGACCACTGAGGGGAGCCAGACATGACATGAGCTGGGTACCCAACTTCAAAGAAGAGGGAGGAACTGAGGCAGAAAGAGAGAAGGCCATTGTCCTCAGGGTATGGCTGAGGCTTGTCCATTCCCTTCCCTCCTTCCCTCCCTCAGGATCAGCAGGGCCTTTCTCTCAGCAAAGGTCCCACGAGCCAACCAAGGTTGGGCTGAGGGAGAGTTTCTGACTCCAGAGACCCAGCTACCACCCTCCCTCCTCAGTCCCTGCTCCTGTCCCCACCGGGCTGGGCACAAGGCCAGGCACTTTAACCCTCCCAATTACCACCAGGTCAAACCCTCGCCACCAGGTCAAAAAAGCAACAGGGTCCATTGCCAATCCCCATACTGTGGCCAGTCAGGGTTCCACGATGTCCTTGGGAGGAATTCTCCACTCAGGAATTTTCCTTCCACTCAAGTCTCAGACCTTAGAGATCATGGAGTTCAAGTTCCTCACTGTTCCAGGAGCCTAGAGAGGCGCAGGGACTTGCCCAGGGTCACCAGCCAAGGCCAGAACCCCAGGCTCCTGTGGGTGGAGATAACAGGCCATGGTCTCCCCCCAGCCATGTCTGCCTCTTTTTTCTTCCACCCCCTCCCCGACCACCTCAGGAAAACAAGAAATATGACTATACACCCTTCATACCTGGGCTCTCACCTCTGTGGTCTCATTTTCAACCCACAGTATAAGGCAGGGCGGGGGGGTGGGGGTTGGGTTACAGAGATTGTTTCTGCACCTGAGAGAGGTGCAGGGTACACTGAGGCCCAGAATAGTTTCACAGCTCCCACAAGGACACACAGAGAGGTAGAAGCCACACCAAGAACAGAGCCCAGGAGTCCTATCTCCCGCTCAGAGCCAGGATGCACTGTGCCCTGAGCCACCACTGTGGTCCCGATGGTCCAGGAGGGGGACAGATTAGGCCAAATGCACAGCCTCTCTCTGGTCAGGTTCCCACTTGCCAACAAAGGGTTGAATTTGGAAGCATCTCCCAGCTCAGCTGCCTGCGGGCATTGCCCTCCCTGGCCCTTTCCTCCGCAGCTCTTTGAGCTCCTGGGACACCTGGGCTGCCCCCAGAGCACCATGGCACTCAGGTTCCTGTCCGTGTCATTGTCACTTTTCCCCAAGTACCTGAAAGATCCCAAGTGGGCGGGTCCCCTCAGGAGGCCTGGGTACCGCTTATTCCCTCCCCTCACCAACCCTCCTGGCCCTGGAGGTGTGCAGGCCCAGCACACCAGGACGGAGGTGACAAGGGCACCGCGATGGCCCGCGGGGAGGCCCACAAGAAACTGAACGACTAAGGGACTGAATGAAGAAACTGTGGGACCAGTGGCCGTGCAACTTGACTACCTGTTGATGGAGGGACAGGCTGGTCGTTCTGGCTGACAGGCTGACAGGCCGACTGACGGGATTGGCTGACAGGCTGACAGGCCGACTGACGGGATTGGCTGACAGGCTGGTTGTACAGGCTGACAGGCCGACTGACGGGATTGGCTGACAGGCTGACAGGCCGACTGACGGGATTGGCTAACAGGCTGGTTGTACTGGCTGACAGGCTGACAGGCCGACTGACGGGATTGGCTGACAGGCTGACAGGCCGACTGACGGGATTGGCTAACAGGCTGGTTGTACTGGCTGACAGGCTGACAGGCCGACTGACGGGATTGGCTGACAGGCTGACAGGCCGACTGACAGGATTGGCTGACAGGCTGGTTGTACTGGCTGACAGGCTGACAGGCCGACTGACGGGATTGGCTAACCGGCTGGTTGTACAGGCTGACTGACAGGATTGGCTGACAGGCTGGTTGTACTGGCTGACAGGCTGACAGGCCGACTGACGGGATTGGCTAACAGGCTGGTTGTACAGGCTGACTGACAGGATTGGCTGACAGGCTGGTTGTACAGGCTGACGGGCTGAGGGGACTGACTGGCTGTACTGACTGGCCCACTGACTAGCGGATTGGCTGCTGAGGGTGTTGCCGCCAACAGCCAGCCTCTTCGCCTTCCCGTCACTTCTCGCATCACCAACCGGTTTCTGAACCGAGGCGCACGGAGCCGGGTGGGGGGGACCACGGCTCCTCCCAAGGGCGGAGTTGGAGCCCATGCGCGGCGCGCGGCGCGCGGCGCCACCTAATGGCCGCGGTCCTAATGGAGGGGCTGTGGGGGCGGGGCTGTGGGCGGGACCTGTGGGTGGGCGGGGCTAACGTGGAGATTCGGACGCTGCGGGAGGGCAGGGGCGGGGATCTCCAGCACCCCCTTTTCCCGGCTTCGCCTCTCCCCCCCACCCCCGTTCCGTTCGCGCCTGGGGTTCCGGCCTCCTCCCCTCTGTAGTCGGAGTGGGCGGGTCCCCTCAGGAGCCTGAGTCGCTCTGCCGTCCCGAGCGCGGGAGACAAGTTCCCGCTTCCCCTTAGGCCCCTTGGCGTCCTGACGGTCCCAAGGCCCGGCCGGGGCGGCGGCAGAGCTCCGCAGGGGTGGGGGCCCCGGGAATCCTCAATGACTCTTGCAGGGGCCTGGGGAGCCTGAGTGAGCAAGGTGGAGGCGAAGGCCGGGGGAATTTGCATTGTTTCTGCTCCTGGGCCCAGAACTGCCCCTCACGCCATTTGCCTGTCCCCTGTACACCCCCAATGATGCAGGACCTCACAGCTCACCCGCCTTCCAGGCCGGCCTGAAGCGTGGTGAACATGGGCGAGCCCCCTAGGTGGCAGCAAAGACCCGGGAAAGTGGTTCCAGAAGGCTCTCCCTTCTGCCCTAAAGCCGGAAAGGCCGGGAGGGACCGAGCCCCAGCGCCGGGAGAGCCGGAGCCCAGGGCGCAGGAACCGGCTCGCGTCACACGGCGACCCGACTCCCGCAGGAAGACAGGCGGCGAGGCGGAGGAGCGGCTCCCGGGGGGACCCGTGGGAGTGGGGCTCGGGGCACGGATGCCCTCAGACCTGCCCTCCAGACGGTCTGACTGTCCCGGGGGGGGGGGGGGGGGGGGTCTGCTCACCTGAGGCTGACTCCTCACCTGTAGAACCAGGGACAAGAAGGGCACCTACTTCACAGGATGTTTTGAAGATTAAGATGCTGTGTGGAAATCGCTTAGGGCGGTGTGTGTGTGGCACGTAGTAAGTGCTCAGTAAACGGCCACATTAATAAATGTAAAGCACCGTTCACAGGCCGCCAAAACCATGGCTGGTTGGTACCTGGGTGTGATGGTCTCTTGTCAAATCGGCTAAGTTACAGCCCCCAGTTATTCAATCAAACACTAATTTAGATATTGTGGGTGATGCCATTTTGTAGATGCAATTAAAGTCCATTATCAATTGACTTTGAGGGAGATTATCCTAGATAATCTGAGTGGGCCTGATTCAATCAGTTTAAAGACTTTAAGATCAGAGCTGAGGCTTCCCTGATGAAGAAATTCTGCCTGTAGACAGCAGCTTCAGCCCTTGGCAAGAGTTCCAGCATGAACCTCATGATTTTAGACTTGCCTAGCCAACCCCACAATCATGTACGTTAACTCCTTGCAAAAAAAAAAATTTTTAAATCTCTTAACATTCATCTCCTAGTGGTACTATTTCTCTGCTTGAACCCTGACTAATACATAGGAAATAAGAAGGATGTATATGTGTGCATGCACACATGGTCTGGCATCACAGGGCCCAATCCTGTTTAGTCACTCCTTTTTTTTTTAGATAGAGTGGAAGGGAGGGAGGGAGAGAGAGAGAGAAACATCAATGTGAGAGAGACAAGGGGATTGAGCTTGCAAGCCAGGTCGGAGCCCTTAACCAGGAATCGAACCCATGACCCTTCTGTGCACGGGCTGACTCTCTAACCACTGAGCAACACACCAGCCAGGGCTATTCACTCCTTTTTAAGCTCAGGGTGGTTTGTGTCTTTCAGAATCCTGTAGTTGGAGGCTGTAGAAAGACCATGATTGTTTAATGTAGGGCTGAGGGTAGGGCTGGGAGGGGGGTGGGGGCTGAGAGCACAGGCCTCTCAGTCCCTTCCACAACCCCTGCTCCCAGGCTTAGGCCTCCTGGATGCAACCTCCTTGCTTCCAGGCTTTCTCTACAGAACTCTTTTCCCAAGAGACACCACGCTGCTCCTCCTCCCCCTGCAGCAGGTGCAGGATTGGGAATGAGGGGTACAAACCATGCTGTCTCCCGGGGAACCAGCTGGTGAGGAGGAGGCTTCTCCCTCAGACAGCTGGTCCATTTGTCACTGTACCCTGCCTCTCCCGCCTCCATCCCGAAGGCCGTGGGTCCTGTGCATACCCACACCTCTTGCCCTCCCACCCTAATTCTAACAGTCACTAAAATTCATCAATTACATTTCATTTTGCCTCAGCACCAACCTATGAGGCAGAAGTCAACATTGTCATTATCCCCATTTTACAGAGGAGAACACTGAGGCACGGAGGTGTGTTCTCAGCCTCCCACCTGTTCCTCTTCCTGGGGGGACAAGCTTGGGCAGAACCTTAAAGGTCAGTCAAGAACATCTGTGGTGGAGAGGAAGCAGCTACGATGGGGCTGAGGGGTCTCATCCCTTCTCAGACCCTCTGTTCCTCAGCACAAATGGTGGTGGTAAGAGATCAAGGAAGTGGCCAATCTGAAGGCACTTGGCTTCCCTTCCTCCCTCCCTGTCACGAGGAAACTGGGGAGGCTGGTAAAACATGGTCTGGTGGAAAGGGGGACACTCAGGGGTCAGCAAGCCCTTGTCTGAGGCCTGGTGTGGCCACATGCAAACTATGAGGACTTCAGCAAGTTCTGGAACCGATCTGAGCCTCGTCTGTGGGATAGGCTCCTATGGAGACAGGAAAGCAGCTGGTTCTTATTATCGGCACTCAGCTCTCAGGTCTGCCACCTATTCTCTCCACTTTTATTTTTTAATTTTTTGAGAGAGGAAGGGAGAGGAGTAAAGAGATAGAAACATCAACGAGAGAGAAACATCAATTGGCTGCTTCCTTCATGCCCCCTACTGCTGATCGAGCTTGAAGCCCCGGCACATGCCCTGACGGGGAATCGAACCGCCGACCTCTTGATTCATGGGTCGACTCAACCACTGAGCCACCCTGGCCAGGCTGTTCTCTCCACTTTTATTAGGGAGTTGGTGAAAGTGAAGACACCATGACTCCCTTAGTCCCAGTCCTTCCCTGCTTCCTCACCTGAGAGAAGAGCAGTCTCTCCCCTGCCCCAAGTCACTCATGCCATCCCAAGTGTTGTGAGTCCTTCCTTACCCTCACCCCATATCTAGTCCTTCAGCAAATCCTGCCAGCTCCACCTCCCAAATATATCCACTGTGTCCCTCCATTTCATTGCCAACCCCCAGGTCCCCGCCACCCAATCTCCCTCCTGGGCAAACTGCTCTCCCACTCTGTCCCATGCAACAGCAAGGATGAGATTTTTAACATACAAACAGGATCATGTCTCCCACTGCTCAACACATTTCCCTGGGGCTTCTGAGGGCTCTGGCCTCCAAGGCCCTGTGAGGCCTGGTCCCTGCCACCCTCTTCACCCTCATTTCACACCTGGCTCCCTCCTGCTCTCTACTTGGCCTCATTTCAGCTCCTGGTACTCTGCACATTCCCATAGCACATGCTGTTCCCTCTGCCAAAACAGACTTCTCCCCACTTCACCCCTTTAGTTAACTCTTCTCCTGCCCAGGCTGCTTCTGGTACTTTCATTAAACACATCCCTGACATTCTATGTCTTCTCTTGCAAGCACTGCACTCAGTCTGCCACGGCAGCATTCACTGGGTGACTGCAGGATTACCCTCGGCCCCATCACACACATGACCATAAGCTCCATTAGGACAAGGACCGGGCTGCTTTTGCTTACTGTGGTGTCCTGGTGCCCACACACAAGAGAGCTGAATCAATGCTTATTGAGGTGAGGGCATGAGGCAAGGCACCTTCTTGATTATGGGCGGCGCCCACATGCCCTGGTTTACTTTAGAAGGCCTACTTTTCACCTGCCATCCCAGCATAATAATAATGATGCCCTGGTTCACTCTCAAGTGTCCCAGTTGGTGGTATATTATACGGTCAGCCTAGTTATTGGAAAGGAAGGATAGGGGGTTCACCCAAGAGCTTCTGCTCTTTCCCAGCCCCATGCTGGTTTCCCACTTTTCCCCTATAAGCCCAAAGCTTTTTCTTCTTACTCCTGAGATTTTTTAAAATATTCTTCATGCGTTGCTTCCAACCCCCAGAAATACATAAGAATTCTGTTTGCCCATTTCAATGCAGAACTGTCTTCCTGGAGGGTTGCCGTAGTGATCGAATGACATCACTACCCTGGAAACAGTTGCCTAGGAGATGAGTGATGTCACTTCCAGGATGTGGTTGCCATGGTAACCATTTCAGTGGCACTAGGGGGTGGCCAGGAAAGTGAAGAGGGTGGAGGGCGGATGCAGAAGGGACAAATGTGAAGGGCGGAAGGAAAAGGGGGGCAGCGTGGGGGGGGGAGGAAGGCCAGGACCATCCCAGAGCAGTTGAAAATAAGTAGAGAATCACAGAATCTCAGAAATGGAAAGACTCCAGGGACCACCAAAAGCACTCGTCTCCTTTTTAGAGGCTGCTGAGAGGCCAGAACTTGCTCAAGGTCACACCACCAATTTACAGGAGATGTTAGAACCAACCCTGAGGCCTCATGACCCTCAGTTTCCTACATGGCTCATCAGTAATAGACTTGGGTGGGTATATAAAGGATTCCCTTTGGTCATTTCATTTTTTTAAAAACCTAGCTTCAAATCAATCAATTATTCATGCATTTAACAAATTCTTTTTGTGAGCTGTGTGCTAGGCCCTCGAGAAGAATCTTAAGTGATGTTTTCCTAGTTACTTTAGTATTTTATACTTTTATAAAATACTAGTGTAGCTCCCCCACTAGAGTGTTAGCCCCAGGAGGACAGGTAACTCACCAAGGTATCCCTAGCATCTTGCCAATGTCTACCATACAGTGTTTGTTGAATGAGTGAAGACTGAGTGGTAAATGCCATTGTGTGGTACAGACCCACAGAACAGGAGCCCAGAGGGGGATTCACTGTAGCTGGCAGGAAGAGGGTGGGATTTCATAAATAGGATTTAAGTAGGCCAAGAGAAGAAAGCCATTCCAGAAGGGATGGTAATGGCTTGAGCCAAAGTGAGAGAGCAGGCTGAACAAGTTGGGTCCAGCAGGGAAAGAAATTCAACTGGTGGTGTTTGGGTCCACCTCTTGAGTCCACCTACAGGTACCGCCTCTCCTGGTTGAAGGAGCTCAGGGATTAGGGGGAAGGAAAGCATTAGGGTCTATGTCCTGAATATGCCGGGGGGGGGGGGGGGGGAGCCAAAAACACTGACTGAAGAGACAATTGCAAAGGAGAAGGTCACTGAGAGAAGTCTGGTTGGTGAGGAGGGAAGAGGTCCCATCAAGGAAGACTTGGAAGGTCAGGTTTCCAGCCTCTGCCTGAAGGCAACATGTTCATGGAAAGAACAAGGGCCTTGGAGCCCTGCACGGAGACATGCTCTGCCACTTCCCAGCTGTGTGACCACATGAAAGTCACTTTTCCTCTCAGCCTCTCAATTGGAGCTACAGCCTTCTTCACGGATTGTCAGCTCTGAATTTTAAACTATGTAAAGCCCTATTTGGTATGATGACTGCTAAGTCACCCGCAGAAGGCAATCAGCAAATGTTATTTCCCCTTCCCTTCTTTGTACAGTCCCCGCCCTCCAGGATGGCATGGGAGTTGTATTTTGGAAAAATAAACTTGACAGTGGATTCCTTCATTCCTTAGCTCACCCAACCTTTTGAAGCTCTTGTTTTGCTAGGCACCATGGGAACCTATTGTCCAGAGGAGAGATGTGCACAGTAACTTAGAATAATAATGCAAAGATTGACCCAAAGTCACCAGGCAGGAGGAGGCCTCCAGCTAGATCAGAGGTTTCATAAGAGACAGTATTTCATTAGGCCTTGAAGGATTTGACTTAGGTAGGATGTCCTAGAAGTTGAAGAAAGGATACAGACCAGAGAGGCAGATGGGCTGGCTATTGTTATAACTTTTCTAGGACTCCTTTTCTCCAGGTGGAAATAAACACAAAGAGCCTTGAAGTGACAGCCCGTTTTGGTCTCAGTGTTTCCTCTTACTAGCTATGTACCTCATACCGCCTGATACCTAGGTGTCCTCATCTGTTAAAAAGATGATAATGCCTATCTTCCAGAGCCACTGTAAAGATTCAGGCCATGCACCTGAAGTGCCCAGAACATGGTAGGTATTTGAAATGGTGGTTTTCATCAGCTTAATGACTGGGTTTTATCATGGAAGATGATGTTAGGTCCCACCCAGCTGTGAGTCAGTGTTTGTGCTTGCCTTATAGTTGAAGGGTCTCCTAAGAACTGAGGACCCTCTCAGTCTCTGAATGGCAGGCATCCTGGATGGAAGGGTGTATGGGAGGGTGTGGAGGGCCCAACAGTTGGAACGAAGCCTAGTTTATGTTACAGAGCCAAGAGGCACCCTGGGCTCCCCAATCCCAAGTGACTTAAGATGGCCAAGTATTTACTCGACAATAGCTCCATTATCAAGGATCCTACCCTACCCTCCAACTCAAACAAATGGACTTTTGAGCAGGATTTGAGGAGTTACTAAAAATCTGAAGCAATAACACCAATAAATTTAAACATCCTTTTCCAAGTACAATTCCTGCAACTCTAAGTGAAAACATTAAAAGCACTGTGTCCAGAATGGGATGTGACACCTCCCCCTCTTTTTTTCCATCTCAATCCCAAGAGCGCGGCAGTGAAAAGAACCATGAACAAGGGTTTAGGGGATATGAATGCTAGACTAGGTTCTGTCACCGATTTTGCAGTGACTCCTAGAAAAGCCATTTCAATTCTCCGGATTTCAGTTTCCCTGCAGTAACACTGAGGTTGACCCCATCTTATTTCATAAATTTATCTTGACAAGTTTTAAAACATTAGAGTGTGCGGAACTAGAAGGAAACTTCTGAGATCACACAGTAAAGAAGCCTTTGGGGCTTATGCCACATGTAATATAATAGCTCCCTATTAGCTCGTCTCAAAGAACCCCATTTATAACTTACAGGGCTAATTGTAATTATGTGTCCATACTTCCCCACACCCCATTCCCAGACAAAAGAGGATGCCTTATACACACTGAGTACTATGAGTTAAATTTAAACTTATACTCCAAATCCTACACTTAAAAATGAGGGACCTGAGCCTTGAAGGCTGTGTGGCTTGCCACGGCTGCCTGGAGCAGACAGCAAGGCACTGCTAGAGCCCACAAGGGTAGAACTCTGAATTAGTAGTCTTAGAAAGAAGCCGTCCTGACTTCCCA
Organism: Miniopterus natalensis; assembly: GCF_054644295.1. Classification (NCBI taxonomy): domain Eukaryota; kingdom Metazoa; phylum Chordata; class Mammalia; order Chiroptera; family Miniopteridae; genus Miniopterus; species Miniopterus natalensis. The sequence continues at coordinate 14,902,708 of NC_142100.1, forward strand.
GCTGTGTGAACTTGAGGTCTACAACCTTAGCTCCTCAGCTTCCACATCTGGAGGGTGGGAACAAAACCTTTCAGAAGACAGTTGTGATGTGAAACGAGTGTTTTCCCTAAAGCCCTTCCTCTGAAGAGTACTTCGAATATAAGAACAGTTTTAATGTCGACATGTTTATCAAAGCTGTATCTTGGCCACATAACACTTGTAGCTTTAAAATACCTGACCTAATTGAAGTGAAACTCAGTAACCATTTCAGCTAGCAATTAGGCCAACTTGAAACAGGCTTCCTAAGGAATTTTTAACACATGGGTCAAACCTCTACTTCGGAATGAGAAAGGAGGTTAAACTTGCACGCCTAAAAGTTCTGTGCTCCACCATAATAGGAGCTCATGGACAGAAATTGGGTCATGCCCATTTTCACCAGTCTAATATCAAGATTTAGTCAAAAATAAGATATTCAATCCCTGGTCAGGTGGCTGTTTGGAGTGTTGTCCAGTACACCAAGAGGTTGCAGGTTCCATTCCCGGTCAGGGCACATACCTGGCTTGCAGGGTTGGGGCGCATATGGAAAGCAACCGATTGATGTTTCTCTCTCTTCCTTCCTCTAAAAATCAATAAAAACATACCTTTGGGTGAAGATTAAGAAAATAGTATCTTAAGACCTTTGTGTAACTGAACCAATCCACTTAAAAAGCACGTTTGGGCCTGACTGGCGTGGCTCAGCGGTTGAGCACCGACCTGTAATCCACGAGATCAAGGTTCGACTTCTGGTTGGGGCACATGCCCAGGTTGTGGGCTTGATCCCCAGCTGATCAATGACTCTCTCATCATTGATGTTTCTATCTCTCCCTCTCCCTTCTGCTCTCTGAAATCAATATATATATATTTTTTAAAGGCACATTTGGTCCTGAGCACCATGCTGGAGGTAGTAACAATTGTGAGGGGCTGGAGTCATCACCTGAGGAAGGGTATAACTGGTGATACTGAACTTCAAGAGAAGTCTTGGGGTGCAAGCAAATGGGGAGTTTGCTTAAGGAGTTAGGCCTTTTTCTTTTTTAAACTCAGAGGTTCTTCAATTTTAAAGAATACTCAAAGCTTTCTTATTATTTATTAATCAGTAAATACTATTTTAGGGATGCAGGTTGTGTCCCTGATTAATATTTTATTACATCTAATACAGAAAGAATATTAAGAAAATTTGAGGACATGTATAACCACGTATCTACCTTGAGTGCTATCAACCAGCATTCCACCAGGGTGGGTCAAATACCCTCCCCACCCAAGTTAAGCACAGACCTGACCTTTCACAGGGGCGCTGTACTGCGGAAGGCAGCATTTTGGTCTGCTCAGCTCCATATAAGCACCAGCTATCAGGAAGAGTGGACAAGAGAGGCTGTGTTGGCTGGGTTCACAGCAAACTACTTAAAATGCATGAGTTTTAGGTGTATATTACAAATTGTGTAATGGAACCAAAGGATAAGAAAACTTACTGTATGAAAAATGCTTCATGTTTGAGACTCAAACCAGAATTCAATATGGTAACCTGTTATATAGCTCCTTGAGGAGGTGAAATGAAGACCATACACTTAGAGATATCCCCAAAGCAGCATTTATTTACCCACTGAATTCCAAAACATTTAATTTAGAAGTCTGGCATTTCAATAATTACCCATCTTGATTGACATGGGCTGACACACATGGTGCTGTCAGGATACACAAGGACAATAGCCAAAGAGTTACAAAAAATAAATCCATGATTCTTAAACAATCTCAACCAAAAAAAAAAAAAAGTTACAGGTATCAAAACTTTAGATGCATTGCATTTAAAAGAAGGTTTGCGCACATCATAATTTAAAGAGGCAAAACAAGGGCGCTACTGAAACCTCACATTAACAGTTTATTATAAAGCTGACGGAAAGGAGCAAGTGTTCTCTTTGTATCAGCTTCCCGTAACAGTTTTCCATTAGTTGAAGGAAGAGAAGAGGTGGGAGGGATGAATTCATTTTTGCATGCACAAGATGTACTGCTTATTTAACAAAACACTATCAGCTCATTTTAAATGGATCATTTAAATATCACTGTAGCCTGTTTTGGCTAATTCTCCTTTCTAAACTTCCCCACTGCTTTCGCCTGGATTTCACAACTACAAAGAGGCATAGTAAAATGCCTCATTCAGAATGCACTTGTCTGCACAATTCGAAAAGAAAGCTCCCATGGGCTCAAAGCAACCATCAATCCAGCAACACCCATGAAGATTTATCTGAAATTGCTTCCCAGGGGGCAGGGGAGCAGATCTGAGTAGCTGTGCTGCCAATACAGATAGGTTTAGCACTAGATATTTAGTGATTGTGGCAAGGAAGAATTGGTGATGATGGGGGGGGGGGGTGAAGGAAGGGCCAGGGACCCGAAGACTCTTTAGTTGCCTTCTCCTGCTTCTTCATCCTGCTGGTCGCTCGTCCAGAGGGTGAGGTTGTCTCGCAGCAACTGCATGATGAGCGTGGAGTCCTTATAGGAATCCTCGTTTAGTGTGTCCAGCTCAGCTATGGCGTCATCGAAGGCTTGTTTGGCTAAGAGGCAGGCCTGCTCGGGTGCATTCTGGATCTCGTAGTAGAACACGGAGAAGTTGAGGGCCAGGCCCAGCCGGATGGGGTGCGTTGGCTGCATGTGCTCTTTGCTAATTTCAAAGGCTTCCTTGTAGGCCGCCTCAGAAGCTTCGACCACACTGTTTTTCTTCTCCCCGGAAGCTACCTCTGCCAAGTAACGGTAGTAATCGCCTTTCATTTTCAGGTAAAAGACCTTACTCTCATACTGGAAATCATTGCAGTTCTTGATGAGAAACTTGTCAAGCAGAGCCAGGACATCATTGCACACTGTTTCCAGCTCCTTCTCAATCTTCTCCCGGTAAGCTTTAACTTTCTCCAACTTCTTTTCATTTCCATCAGCCATGGTTTTCTGCTCAATGCTGCTGATGACCCTCCAGGAAGATCGCCTGGCACCAACAACATTCTTGTAGGCCACAGAGAGGAGGTTTCGATCTTCATTGGAGAGAGGTTCATTGAGCTCTGTCACCTGCAAAATGCCAAAGATAAACACTGAGTTCCAAGCCCAAAAATCTTGGAAAGAAATCTTCCCTTCAACCTAATCAAGAACCCCTCAAAGAAAAAGATTATGGACAAGCCACTCCACAGAAAAACCAATTATACATGGATCCTATGTAAAGGAAAGACTGTAGTCTAACCAAATAAATACTTGGAACTCAAAATACTAATTGACAAGGGCTTTGAGAAATTCATAATTCAGGCCTTATAACATGTTGCCTTCATCTTGGCAGAGGTATAGGGTTGGGGAGATAAAGGTAATAATCATGGAAAGGTTGTGAGGTGACGGTACATAATGGTGGGTAGAAGAGCCCCAAAGTTTCAGCTATTCTGCAAAGGATATTCAGTAGTAAGATCATGTGATTCCTTTGTCAAATGTCAAAAATTACAGACTAGAAGTCTGTTCCAGATTCTACTTCCAGCTGTATATTCTACGAAGAACCAATGAAACCTCCCTCAAATACGTATGAATAGATAAGTAAGTCACAGATGAGATCAGACAACACACAGATCTAATGGCCAGTTTCAGCTTGTGTGGTTACACATGGAATTCCTCTAGTACAACCAGTCCTCCCCTAAGCCAAAACAGATACATTAGTGACAGTAAAGTGCCCCAGCCTCTGATGAAAAGTAGAGCTATTCAGCAGCAAGCTTTACTCTCACCTACCTGACAGGAAACCCTGACTGGCCATTAAGAATGGAAGCACCAATTATTTAAACTGGAACTGTTAATTGTCACATGTCACTTTCATTACTTAGTTCTCCATCCTTATTTAGAAACAAGGCCTTAGTAGATGTAATCAGTTAAGATGAAGTCATAACTGCATTAGGGTGGATCCTACATCAATGATTGCTGTCCTTATAAGGAAAAGGAGATCTGGAGACATGCAAACAAACACACAGAGAGAACACCTTGTGATGATGGAGGCAGAGATTGGAGTGATGTGTCTACAACCCAAGGAACACCAAGGACTACCAGAAGCCACCAGAAGCTAGGACAGAGGCAAGGAAGGATTCTTCCCTAAAACCTTCAGAGGGAACACAGCTCTGTCAACACCTTGATTGTGGACTTCTAGCCTTCCAAATGATAATAAAACAAATTTCTGTTGTTTTAGGCCACCCAATTTGTGGTGCTTTATGGGGCAGTCTTAGGAAACTAATACAGACTTGGAATCAGAAAACCTCGGCCTGGGCCATAGCAAAGCCAATAAATTACTAAATTGGCCTGTATCTTCTATAAAGCAGGGGGATTCCTTAATTACATGACCTACTGGTAAAGAGAAGCACTTGGGAAATCATAAAACACTCAACAAAAAAAAGTATTACTATAAATCAAACCAAATAAGGACAGAACCTTCTCCAATGGAGGGGAAAAGCCAAGTTCAATGGAGAAAGCTATTAACAGCATATTAAAAACAGACATGCCTAACATGGACTGAGAAAACTGAGCAGTGGAGAATCAGAAATTTAAAAAACAAAAACGTTGATAGATTTGAAAAATTAGTAGTTCTTCTTAAGAACATAGGCAACCAATGTATTCATTTGTGTAAAATTAGGAACCTTGTGCCAAGTTCTTAAAAAGTGAAACAAGCAATTGTCTACCCAACTCAACAAAGCCCAGGCAAAATAAAAATACCAGCTCCTTCTTCCAATTTATTAATTTCCCTGCCTGTCCCCAGTCCCTCTGTTCTTTTGCCATAAATCCTTAGCCTGGATTCTCTCATCCTTTGCCTACTCAATCAATCCCACCCTACTACTTTCTTCAGTGTGGTCTCTGCTCCTCTTCACACAGACAGGAGTGGTCTCTCAGCTCTGGTCTCTGATCTGCCAATCTTCTCTCTACTAATCAAAATTCTATCTCAAATATTCTGACAAGCCTCAGAATGCTTGAATTCCCTAGAATAACTCTTTTCTGGGGCAACAGTCAATAAAACATAACATGAAGCAAGAACAGAATTTGGAGAGCCCCTTAGATCTTACAGTAAGTAAATCTGACAAAAGGCACTTGACATGAAAATGCAAATGTATCCGTAAGGAGTCACTATATACTTCTTCCTTGACTAATACAGTGGCTTGTGTTAGATCACTGCAAAAATACCCAAAGGTAACTCTCCAGAGCACATCATTAAAACTAAGTGCCCATCTGAAATGTATTTATGTCACATAGGATGTTTGTGCCAGGGGCAGCATCATTTCATTAAAAACAAAAAACCCTAAGATATCTGGAGTTTAGCCTAAGTTAGCTGTGTGGCCTTGAATGAATCACAACCTTTCATCAAAAGTAAAATAAGGAGGATCAGCCCAAATGATCTCCAAGGACTTCTTCAGCTCCCAAATCCTAGGATTCCATTTTTCCTGAGCAACAATAAAAAGTGTGGTTAAGGCATGAAGTTGATACTACTAATGTAAGTGAAATTTGAATGTATCTGTGGGTTTCAGGAATTCGTGTAGCATTCCCTCTCTCCATCAGGAATAAATTGCCAAAAAAGGCTACTGGGAAATATTTATAATAACACCTCCACAAGAAAAAATAATTTACTAGGCGTATTAGTGTTTATGTAACAATCATCTGGTTGCCTGCCAGTCTGAATGAATCACTATCAGCATCAGCTGAGGGTGACTAACATCACTAAGCAAGCATTGTTCTTAGAACCCCAGCCAGGGCCTAACTAACTGGATACATTTAAATACAGTATTTTTTCATATTCCTGGGTTACAACTCAGTTAACAAAAGGAAACTTATGGAATGAAGATAGTTTTATTACTTGATCAAATAACTAAAGAAAACTGGGAGTTTCCCCAGATTGGAAAATTATAGGTTGAAGGGAAATCAGGTGGCCCATTAAAACAAAACAGATTCATAGCCAGTGTTGACCAGTGATACTTATTGTAAATAACCTTCATTAATATTAGTTAACCCCAGTTCCCAACACTTCAAATTCCAAAATACTAGAGCCAGGAGATCTAAAGAAAAGTCTGGTACTATACTAAGAGAAGCAGATACTGGGAGGCAATGTAGCGTAATGGAAAGACAGGAGAGCTCTAACTACTAGTCCAACCACACCAATACTAAATCTACAGGATGATCATCTGCAGATTCCATGGACATGATTTACTCTGTCTCTACAATCTTAAGTTTCCAAACGTTTCCTAACTAGGAACATGAAGGCAAGACAAAGAATTTTCAAATAGAAGAGACTAGGCAATGGTGTCAACCTTCCTTCCACTCTAATGCTGGAGTTTCAACACACTCTCATTTCTGCACCATGCAGAGCACTAAGTCTTCATGTGGTAACTCCATCTGTAACGGGCTCCCCCATCCCTGCTCAGTCTCTCTTCCTTCTTCTCCTGCCCTTCTCCCCACCTCACTTAATCCTGCTTACACTCTTCCTGAAAACCTTAAATTGGTGGACCCTCCCCATTTATAAAGCCCTCCTCTCCACTCCTTTAAGGACTGGGCTCCCTGTCAGCCACTAGACCAGTATCCTTACCCACGCAGCCTTGGGCTACACCAACTCCCAACCCTGGGGCACTCGCTTCCCCCTTCTCTCAGCCTCAACACTATACAGCATTACTAAAAGTCACAAATGACCTGGTCTACTATGAATTCATTTATCTTCCTATGACACTACTCGCTTACTCAAAAATCCCTAAGGGCCTCCTCCCACTAACTCACAAGGCAATAAACTATTCGTTTGTGAGTAAAAATAGATCCACTGCCAAAAATAGCACAGGGACTATTTGGGAAAACTTAAAAGTTCTTATTCTGGGAAACATCAAGCCTCAAAAGTAATACTGAGCAAACAAAAATGCCACCCCTGAGCTGCCAGGCCACAGTTGGGGTTGTCATTTCTCCTGAATAGCTCTCCCATCCTTCATAGCTACTCCACACTACCATCCCATTCTTTAGTTACCCACACCCACGCTACCAACAAGTTTGCTTTTGATATTAGCTTGTAACAGAAGAAAATGATTTTCATAAGCAATTAGGTAAACATAACCACATCATAAAATCTTTAAAGCTTCTGTGGCAGAATCCTATACATCTGTGCATGGTTTTTTTAAATAAACTATTGGGATGAAAGCTTTCTTGGCTGACTCTTCCCAAGTCAAAGCCCTGAAAGTGAGGATTCTGCCTGCTCTCAAGCTGGCAAATCACCATCAGTCATCACTTGCCTGGGCCTGGAAAGACCACGCCCTGTCCTCACCAGAGAGGCTCAACTGCAAGCTCAGAGCAGATGAGTTCAGGTAATTAACATCTACTCAAGCTTATTAGTCAAAACAGCTACCTTTGTATCACTGAGACTGCTTGGGTCTTGCTCTTGACATACTGGACATTTTCATAAGCACTGGCAGGAGTTAAACACAACCCCCATCTGAAAGGCACTACTGCATGCTACTGTCCCTGGAAGCATCAGTATTAAAGGCTTCAGAAACTGTGCCAGGTTCTGATCACAGGAAAGTGCTAACGCCCACCACCAAAGAGGGGAAGGCCATGGCAGTAAGGAGAGGGGGGATGCAGAAAACAGGCAGCCTCAACTTGGACAATAGCAATTTTACCAACAACCTAAAGCCTGAAATTTGGGGGGGGTCTATGTACTTATAAAATATACTAAAGGCAATACAGAAAAACAACTGGTGCCAAGGATATCAAAGAACTTCTTAAAATACCACAAGTATAATTTAACATCGTCCTGCACTTAATTCATAGCAGGAACTCAAAGTCCATTAATATTTTACTTAAGCTATATAAAATCTTGGTCTTCAAGAGAATAAGCAAAATCCAGATCTGTGATTTTGCCTTTTAGGCTCCTCTGCTGCAAAGATCTGGTAAGTGCTAGTAGATTCTGATTTGTTTAGTTGACTTGAGAGGGAGGGAGGAACACTGATTTGTTGTTCCACTTATTTATGCATTCATTGGTTGATTCTTTTTCTTTTTAAATGTTTTTATTGATTTCAGAGAGAGGAAGGGAGAGGGAGAGATAGAAACATCAATCAGCTGCCTCCTGCATTCCCACTGCTGGGAATCGAACCCACTACCCAGGCATGTGTCCTGACCAGCCGGAATCGAACCGTGACCTCCAGGTTCATGGGTCGATGCCCAACCACTGCGCCACACCAGCAGGGCTGGCTGATTCTTGTATGTGTCCTGACTGGGGACCGAACCCGATCCCGGCAACCTTGATGTATTTGGATGACGTTCTAACCTCTGAGCTACCCAGTAGGTTAGCTCAGTCGATTCCGTTCCTAATCAAACTTGGCGAAAATAACTGACATCTAATAGATGTACTTATGTGTTCAGTAAGCCCACTGGTGTAAAAGGCTTGGAATTTCATCACCAATGATGAGAATAGCTTATATACCAGAGTGTATACCAGACATTATCCCTTAGCCTCACAGGGCACTATCATATGGTGGTTAAAGTGAGAGCTCTAGAGTTAGGAGTTCAAATCCTGGCTTTTACAACTTGACCATGAGAAAATTAAACTCTAAATTTCATTTGTAAAATAAAGTTAATAATAGTATCTATTCAGAGTGGTTATAAAGATTAAATGAGAATGTACACAGCTACCGTTTACTAACTGCCTAACAAGTCAAATGATAAACAAATTCCATAACCTTGAGGAATTGTAACAGGAAAACGCATTTGGGATAACCCCTTCCAAACCATATTCTGAAAAACTGCAGTCTACCATGAATACAAAATTCCAGACAAAGAGGAAAAAACACATTTTTGGTTTCTTTAAGGCAGTGGTGGGTTCCTTGACTGTGGGAGCTCTTCTGGAACCGCAAACCCAGACAGGGGCCACAACTTTCACTTAGTGCAGCAAAGCTGTGAAATGTCCAGTATCTGAAGAGCCTTTTAATTCAGACTACTGCAAGAATTCAGAGCCTCCCTCCTTCCTCAGACAATAGACGATAAAGTGGTAATTACATTTTAAATGACTGGTTAGTGGAAAACAGGACTGACTAGTTGATATGTATATATTTCAGACTGTAGTACCAATGTGGCTTTAAGGTTTCACACTAACCACAATTTTGGCACACCTCAAAATCATCTTTTGTTTGACACTGCAACACAGGTTATGTCTCACCCGGGGCCATGCAGCCGTGCTCTCCTTTTATGCACCACCTGCTCATTTCCCCACTGCCCATAATCTCACAGCTGTCGGAATAAGAGCCCTTTGCCACTGGCTGGGCCAAGTGCCTTTTCCTTCCCGACTCCTGTTTCCTTAAACTGCAGCTTTGTTTCCTGCACGTAAGATTTCTATAGATGTTCAAGTCCTACGGAAGTATTTCTGCCCATCCTTTGTCAGTGTTGAGAAATGCCTGGGGTTCTAGAATCTCTCAGTGTTTCTTCCCACTATTATTCTGCATGGAAGCTACTAGGTATGGTATGAGGAGAGCTTGAAGGCATGCCTGCATTTCACCTCAGAAACATCTCTTGCCTTTTCAAATTATAAAGTGAGGCAGGGAATTGTAGTTCTCAACTGATGTGAGACACCACCGATTCCGATCCGCATGATTTTTCTTAGAGCTTACCGAGACCATCCTCCAGGTGACGCTGGTAGCATAAAAAACACCAATCATTACCAGCAGGCAATATTATTAGGTGACCATTTAAATTATAAAGAAAAAAGAAAACAAGTTAGAAAATGGAGACTGAAAATGGACTTGATAGTAACACCAACATTACTATAGTTTTACACTGCAGAGGACCCAAAGCTGAGATGTAAGTTTCAAGGTCACAGAGTGGTGGCATCAGAACACCCCTTCACTAAGGTGTGCTGCTCCATCTTCCTTACAGCAGTCTACTTACCTGCCCTGAAGAAAACCCACATAAACCCAGAGGATTACTAGAATCCACTCTTTCCAAAAGCTATTAAGGCCTGTGATATTAATAAAATGGAGACTGAGTCTTCTCAGTAGCATTAAGAATTTATCATACAAACATCAGCTTAGGTTTCCCACTCACCCCTGCCAAGTCTTTCCAATAAACATGTTCCATTTATTTAGGTGACAAAAAAATTGCTTTTAATAGGAGAAACAGGATAATGACCAAAAAAAGTTCTTGTGTTTTTTAACAGGAGTTACCTTGAGGAAGTGGTTTATCACAATTCTGAGATGACATGATTAGAGTTTGCACAGAATTTCCAATGCTGAATGGCTGCTTATACAACCCATCAATCATCTCAGTTCAGGTATCAGATTCCCAATACATGGAGAGATCCATTAGTTTGTAAAATACTGCCTTAAAAGCCTCAGAGAAAAATTGGACACAAGTAGGTGCAGGAAAACATTTTTTCCAAGCCTGTATTAAGAACAGAAAGCCAATTTTTTCTCCCCAAACTGTATTTTATTCTGGTTCTCTCTCTCCATTCTTCCCTTACTTCCCAATTTAGGTTGCCTCAGGCTTCCAGAACATACCGTCTAGTCGTTTTCCCTTACTCTCAATTCACCTTCTTTTAAGCCTCATTCCTTCATTCCCAAAGGGCTCCTAACATTCACAGGGTGAGTGAGGGCCTCACTAAAATGTCCAGAGAGGACTCATCCTGTCTAATCCCAGTTCCATTCAGTTACTGGGGAGAAGAGGCTCACTTAAGTATGACTTGCTGTGTGGACAGAACTGGCTTTATCACAAAGAAATTAAAGCTCAGGACACTTTCCTGAGGAAATGAGTTTACAGAGCCAGTCTTGTTTCTGAAAAACTTCCAAAATTTATATACTTTACTTTTTTTTTTTTCTTAAATAGGGCCTTAGACTTCAGTTCTAAAACTAGACCCTCCGGGTTTGGATGAAAAGCTCTTATCTAATCCATATCATGCCATGTCACCACTGAATCAACAAATGTGCTGTGTTGGTGGTTTCCAAACACACCTTGTTCATGTGTAGTAAGGACAACACAGGCAATACAACTCTTCAAGTATGTTTCTTACCTGGATTATCCTAAATACTGACCTCATCAACATACTTCATATGATATTAATATCAAAAGCCTTAAAAGGAGCTTTTCAAATGATTCAGAAATTTTAGGACACCTCTGGATTTGTAGTTTTTTCCCCTAAGAAATCCCCTCACAAGGCCAGCAAAAGGGCAAACGAGCTATGACCCAGGGAAGTAGTTCTCAAACTTAAGGCCACTAAAATTTGCCATGAGAGCTGGTTCAGAGTCCCACCCCCGGAGGTTCAGAATCTTTAGGTCTAAGGTGGGGCCCAGACGGATCCTTCCAGGTCTCAGGAGGTTGTACATGGGATGAACAGAGATAGGTTAGTGGCCGCAGTTGTAGCTCTACCACTGTGTGACCTTGAGGCAGAGAGAAGTAATGTGCATTTAGAGAAAACGTAAAATAAGGTTAAGAGACAGAGACAGTAACAGGATAACTGGAACTCTCAGAAACGCAGGTGGAGTCAAATCCACAGCATTTGCTAGGGTGTGGTCGGCCCCCCGACTTCTTCACCGGAAATCAGGCTGCAGAATCGATCTGTGAGGGTCTCGGGAAAGCAAAGGCACAGTGGCTCGTCTCGCTCAGAAGTCACGCCTCATTTTAATCTCCAGGCACATGGAAGCAGCATCAAACCAGGGAGTGGGGCCCCACGCCCGCCGTCCTCCCGCCCGCGCCCGCGCCTAGACTGCAGGATGGGGGTCTCCACACACAAAGCCAGACCCCGGCCGTGGGAAGATGGGACCAGCACGATTCGGGCGAGTGGACCGGAATTAACAGACTTAAGGTCGTGGCAGCAAAAACCAGGAGAGACAGGGCGCCACTAGCCAGGTGATTCTTTATTACAAGTTAGGGTATGGAGGAAGAGGGGAGTGAGCCCCAGGTCTGGAAGAACGCTCCAGGGGGAGGCATGTGTCAGCCTCACGTACCCTCGGGCACCCCCTCCCCCCACGCAGGGTTCCGAGCTAATGCGCGGCGACCCTCGCCCGCCCGCTGGGGGACACCGTCACCCGCCCGTCCCAGCAGGGCTGCATGCGGGACCCCGAGTGGCTCCCTCCCCGGAGACCCCGCCCGGGCCCGGCCGCAGGAAATGGCGGGGCGGGCGCGGGAAGCACGGGCTACGGGCGGGCGGCCGCGCCCAGCTGGGTCGCCCCGAGCCCGGAGGGAGACTCCGCCAGGCCGCCCATCCCTCCCCCAGGCCGGGCCCCCGGCGCGCTCACCGCCTTCATGGCGGAGGCCATGTCGTCGTAGCGCTCCGCCTGCTCGGCCAGCCGCGCCCGCTGCAGCAGCTGCTCCCGGTCCCCCATGTCGCTCGTGGCTCGACCTCGCCTCGCGCCCCGCACCGCTCGCTCGCTCGCCCGTCCGCTCCCTCGCCGCCCAGGAGGCCGCCGCCGCGCACGCGCACTGGCTCGCCGGCCGGCCCGAGGCTCAGGCTGCAGACAGCGCCGCGGCTCGCGCCCTCTCGCTGGCTCGGCCCGCGCTCAGTGGCTCCCGCCGCGGTCGCCGCCGAGGGAGGAGAGGCGGCCGCGCAGGGGGGGATGGGAGGACGAGAGGACGCCTGCGCAGTGGGAGCAGCCGAGCCGGGCGGCCGGGAGCCGGGGGAGTGGGAGGGGGGAAAGGGCGGGCCGGCCCTAACGGTCTATTTCAAGGTGACGTCACCTACTATAAATAGCCGCCGCCGCGGCCCCGCCCCAGAGCCGCGCAGGCGCCCTGCGGGTGCTGCATTTTACCGCCGCATAGGTGGAGGTGGGACAGGGGAGCGTGGGGTGGGGACTGCGGGCTGGAGGGGGGGCGTGGTGTTGGCGGCGGCGCGGGGCGCGCCTGGGCTCGCCCGGCCCAGGAAAGTGCCTGTGAATCCAGGTTAGAGGTCTGCCTTGAGAAAGCCCCAAAGAGCAAGCACACCCAGGGCTCGGAGGGTCCCGGAGGCCGCGTGGCCCGAGGGGCGGGTCTAACCGCGGGGCCGCGCGGCCCGCCCCGGCCCCACCCTCGCCGCCGGGCCGCGCGGGGCCGAGCTCGCGTCGCGCCTTCGGGGACGGCTCCCGCCGCCGGTGCCTTCGTTCCCCGCCCCACCCTGATAAGTGGCGTCGGGCATTCTGCGCCTTCGTCGATAGGAGGGACACACCTATAGGAGCCAGCCCAGCGCTGTGCCTTTACACGTGTCGTCCTGTTTAGTCCGCACACCCCACCCCGCAGGTGGGCACAGCTGGGCTCTCCATCCTTCCAGAGCCAGGTTAGTGACTTGCTGCAGGTTACACAGCCTCTAAGTGGTGGGACCAGGGTCTGAGTTCAGACCCAGGCTGGACTTCCTCCAGGGGCAAAGAGAGGGGTGGAAGGCTGGCTGGTCACTCAGCCCGGCCCAGCCCTGGCATTCGATGCTGAGGGTGCCTCGTGCCAGGCCCGGGCTGGGCCCCAGACAAGCTAGGAAAACCCTAATGACTAAAACAGGCTGCAATTTATGTACAATATGGGAAGGGGAGCGCAGGACAAATGGCCTTAGGGCCTGAGAATTTTACTGAGCACCTACAGATGCTTGGCAGGGGGAGGGGGTAGCTACAGAATAAGTAAGGTACAGCCCTACCCCAGCAGCTGAGATCTAAATGCACAGAGCAGGGGGAAGCTGGACCTTGAAGGAGATCACAGGGGGAAAGTATTAGGGACTGGGGTTCAGCACCGGCAAAGTCTTCGCCAGGGAAGACAGAAACAAAATGGTGAGAAGAGAGGCCTGACAGTGGGACATTTACCATTTGGAAATTTGACTTGAAGGACTGTTAAAAGCACTGTAGGAAAAAAAGAAAGAAAAAAAGCACTGTTGCCCAGCTGGCATGGCTCAGCCGTTGAGCATCGACGTACGATCCAGGAGATCATGGTTCGAGTCACCGTCAGGGCACATGCCCAGGTTGCAGGCTCGATCCCCAGTCAGGGGCAGGCAGGAGGAAGCCGATCAGTGACTCTCTCATCATTGACATTTCTGTCTCTCTCCCTTCCTTCCTCTCTCCGAAATCAACAAAGACATATTTTTTAAAAATATGTACATATTTCCCATATTGTACATAAATTGTAGAATAGAAATCGTGGAGCATCAAAAGAATGCTGGCAGGGCATATAAAAGTTAACAGTGTCCAACCCTTTATCCTGCGTGAGAGAAAACTAAGATCTGAGGGGCAGGAGAAGCTGGCCCCAGTCTGCACAGTGAATGAGCAGAGCTGAGGCTTCCATACCAGGTCCCCTGCCTCCCAGGCCATCTCCTTTCTGTGATGCTAAAGTGAGGGCCTCAGTACCCATGAAACAGGATTTGAGTGTGGGTCTGGAAGGAGGCCCCACCCCAGGCTTCACCATGCTTTGCAGAGTCACCTTTGCTAACTACAAATGGAATCGAGGTTAACAAACCAGACTTATGTTTCCCCTAGTAAGTATCTTTAAAGAGCCTGACAGATAATAATTGTCCCCCACTAACCCTGCCCTCCAAGAGGATCGGGTTCCAGCACTGGGGGGACCTCCACAGTTCCTTCCAACTCTTAGAGGGGTTAGAGCCCTTCTAGCTTTTCTGATCATGTTGGACTGAGATTGATTTCAAAACAGTGAAAATTAGGTAGACTGCAACGTTCTAATCAAATTCAATTCTAATTCATTTTAATGTTCATGAATGTCAAATGGGGAGCACTTTGGTTCTCCCACAAAGCTTTCTTTCCTTCTCACCAAACTTCACTGTCTCCACTTCCTCAAATTCTACCCAACCCTCTGCCCAAAGTACTCTGGTTCTGCCCCCACTCCTCCACTGTGGTCACCAGTGGCTCCTGTTGTCAAATCCAAGATTGCTTCACAGTCCTCACCTTCTTGGCCCTTTTAGCTTTCATGACCCTGCACTCTCCTGGCTTCCCTCTGCTGCCCTGGCCACTCCTGTGCCTACCCTAAAATGCTGGGGTTCCCTGCCCTATCCTGGGTGACCTCATCCACACCCACTTTTGAGGGGAAGGGAATGTCTACCACATTCCCAGCACTAGGCAAGAAGATTTGCAGAAATGGATATGTTTATTTCCTTAGGATACCACTATAAGATAGGTACAGTTTCTGTTCCCATTTTACAGATGAGGAAACTGGCTCGAAGATGTTCCATTACTTCAATAAAAGTCACACAGCTGGTAATCAGCAGAGCCAGGTTTCAAACTCAGGTCTTTCAGACCTCCAAGCCTGAAGGTGCAACACTGCCCCGTGGCATTAGCTGAGAAGAAGTCAAGGCGTGACTCCCTTTTGGAGGTCATTTGGACTGTGAAAAGCACACACAAGCTTCCCCTCTTGTATCCCACACACTCCTAGCAGCACCCATCTTCTTTACCTTCAAGAGAGCTCTTCTAATATCCCCATAACTCACAAAGACAAGGACAACCGCCTCAGACAGGTTGCCTGTTCCCAAGATTGGAAGTCTTATCAAGAAACATGGCCTTGCCCTGGCCTGGTAGCTCAGTTGGTTAGAGCATTGTCCAGATACACCAAGGTTGTGAGTTCCATCCCCAGTCAGGACACATACAGCAATCAACCAATGAATGCATAAATAACTGGAACAACAAATTAATGCCCCCCCAAAATCAATAAATTTTAAAAAGAAAAGAAACGTGGCCTTTGAACACCTCCAAAGAGCACTCCTGAGCTGGGTGTACAGGTCTCAGGGAACAGAGCAAACCCCCTGGCTACCTGAGGATGTGTGTGTGGTGTGATGGGGGAGAAGGACCTGGACTTAGGTTAGAATCCTGCTCTGCCTGTTACCAGCTGAGTACCCTTGGGCAAGCCACTTGTCAAATGGGACTAGTCACACCTGATTCTTAGCAAGAGTGTGTTTGTACTGCATCTGCTTGGTGTGGCGCAGGGGAGGCACCGGGAATCACAGCTGTATAATAATTCCTTGCTGTGTCTCACCCTGAGCCAGTGGTAATGACAGCTCCTCACAAGGGACTGGATTTCCAAAGCATTGCCAGAACCCTGTGCCGGAGCCCAGTGAATGGGTGACCCAGAAAAGGCATGTCCTGTTTTTTCTCTCTGGTACTCTGGGACACTCTGAGCTCCCTGAGAAGTCTGGACACCGAGGGACATATTACAAAGAAGACCTGGTATTGTTCTGGAAGAGATGGTGTTCACACTGTTGGCATGGTTACCATCTTAAGCAGGAGGGGCCACCTGCCCACAGATTGGTGTCACCCAGATAGAATTTTAATTTCCCCCCCCCCAAATGCAGGTCTCCTACTGCCCAGGTGACCTTGCTGATCCCAAGCTAGTACTACCACCATCAACAGCGTCTTAGCTGATTAATCACGGGCTCTCTGCCTGGCTTGAGGGTACTTTTCCCCCGTATATTATCTCACCAAGTCCTCACAACTCTTGGCTGGAGATTGTTATCCCCATGATATGGGTGAGGAAAGTGAGGCCTAGAAGGGCCAGGTGCGTGCTCAGTGGTCAAGGCGGTCACCCGCAGCCCCCCATTCATGTCCACTTCCTGCCATTTGCTTTGGCCCCAGTGTCCTTTTGCTGATGCTAAATTCCATCCCCTGTGTCTAAGATGAGCCTGAGCGCACAGAATTCAGGATCACCCAGAGGCTTCCACCACTCTTTCAAAGCCAATTCTGGGAGCAGATTGGCTCCCAAGGCAGCTTTTGGCATTAAAAAGTGTGAAAATGTCCTGGTAGCTGCAAGCTGTGAGCTGGTGGAGCTCAGAGCCCCATTCCCAGCACCCACCCTCCTCAAGCTCATTCAGAGGAGCTCAGCTCTGGGGAGGAAGGCGAAGCTGCAGGATCCGGTTAAAATAAGGGTGAAAAGGTTTTTGCTTGCTTCAGTTCTACAGATGGTCAAGGAGCTTGTGTTTCTCAGCCAGAATTTTCTAGATCCTTTGGCTGGAACCATCTGGATCATTGCCTCAGGCTTCTATGTGATTCCCACAAGGTGGGCCAAGGAGGGAGGGTCCGTGTGGTCCTGGAAAGCTGGAAGACAGGGCCTGAGAATGCTGTGGCTTCCTCTCTCTGAGCCTTGCATTTCTAATCTGTGAAATGGGAGGCTGCACTGGTGGGTGGCAGAGTTCTTTCTTTTTCCAGCTCTGAAAGTCTAGGTTTTTCACCATTGGCAATTCAGCAAACTCAAGAGGATGAACAGGGATGCATCATAGGGCCCGTGTTTGGGCCACATCAGTACGTGGAGTGGAGGAAGGTAGTAAGTACCTACCCCATAGCAGGCCCTGGGGCAGCGGTTTGCCAGTGAGCTCCCACTTAGTTAAGGTAAGGTCAGTAGTGTTGTTCCAATTTTATAGGTGAGGAAACTGAGACCAAGGGAGGTTAAGAAGCCCAACTGGAGTACGGGGGGGGGGGGGCAGGAAGCAGAATCCAGATCCGCTCCACCATCACCATTCTTCCCACGGCTGCCCCTGACCTTCTGAGAGCCTGAGAATATTCTTTGAGTGGTTGAGCTGTGAGCATAACTGTCACCACCTGCTGCTTAGACAGTAGTACCCTGGGAAGTAAGGGGGACGGTCGCTGAGTTTTCTCCAAGGTTCCCTGCCAGGCATCTGTGCTAAGAAACATCTCTTTCCTCCCAGTATGTTAGTAGGAGGCGAGCAGATTGCTATAGCCTTCTGCCTCCTTCTAGACAACCGTGGCAGGCTGGCCCTGACTCTGGAAACAAGGGATCTGGGAGGACCAAAGCCACACGAGAAGGCTGACTGGGGGGAGGGGGGCTGGCCTCTGCAGATAGCTGAGACGCTGCCAGGCCATAGGTGGGACTGCTTAAAGAAACAAGCTCCTCGCCCTGGCCCTTCATGATCAGACCTGGCCCACCTTTCCAAGCTCATCACCCACCCCTGGGCATCCTAGGCCCACCAGGTCCCCAGACACTGCCCATGAGTTTCTACCGGTGTAGAAATGTAGAATGTCCTTTCTGATTCCACTTAAGTCCTTCAGTGCCCAGCTGAAATTTTACCTCCTCTAAGGAACCTTCCGGGTTCTCCATCAAGAAGTACTCTCCCCTCCTGTCCACTCCCACCCTGACTCTGATATCCACCATCTGCACAGAGTTCTTTTGGTAGGACTGGTGTTTACTGGCCAGCAACTAGGCATCAAGCACTATGTTATGCAATTTAATCTAATATATGCTCTCGCTTAGTCCTCATGACAACCATCAGATAGGAATTCCTCTCATACCCTTTAAACAGACAAGGGGGGAGCAATGGGAAGGAAGGCAAGATTACAAAAGTCAGGAGGGTGCTGAAAGGAGGAGAAACACTCCAAGTTGATTTTGGCCACCTTGCAGTTGCCCAGATCAGACCCTCCTCAAATCCCAGCTCTTCCACAGTAGCTGGGGAAGCCTGGGCAAGCCACTGCACTTCTCTGAGCTTCAGTTTCCTCATCCATAAAATGGGCACATTGCAACAGTGCTTGCTGTTCCCACTAGATCCCCTGGGCTGCTGCCAGGAGGAATGAGGTTGTGGCTGAGGGAGAGCATTGGTGCTGCCTACTGGGCACTTCTGCTGTTACTTCCCTTAAATGAGCCCCCCAGGCATGTCAGGTCGCTTCTCTGAGCCTTAGTTTCTCTGCTCACCAAGTGGGGGTAAGGATTCTGGGCAGGGTGAAGGATTTATATAAAGGCACAGGGGTCTTTTCATAACAGCCCCACCCTGAGCTCTCGCTGTGCATCAAGCCCTGTGCTATTGCTACCCCTGGCTTCACTCAGCCTGCCTAGCAACCCTGTGCGGGGGACCCAGCCTGCAGATAAATGCGAGGTCAGGATCTGACCTCGGATCCTGTTTCCTCTGCCTGAAACACTTCCCTTGCCCCTTCCCGTACCTAACTCGAGCCCTTTCTTTAGTTTTCAGCATCAGCCTAGCCTCTTTTGGAGGCATCCCTCCTCCTCAGGCCGGGTGGGCACAGTGCTGGGCTTCCCCCTCTGCATTGAGACTGTTTCTCCATCTCCATGGGAGTCCCATGATGCAGGGATCTTATTGCACTCACAGCTGTACCCCCAGAGCTCAGCACTGTGTTTGGCATTCAGCAGGTGCTCAATAAATACTTCCCAAATGACTGAGTGCGTTGTGTCAGCATCAGGAAGCCAGGGGACCCTGAGGGAGCCAGGGAGATGGGAAGAAAACTTCAGAACGCCTGCCACGCCCTACATTAGCTACATCTTCTCTGCGTCCTGACAGCCAGCCCCCAGGGATGCCATCCGAGCCAGCTGAATTCCGGTCACTGCTTCACCTTGGAAAGGCAGCCGCGGCCCTCACCAAGCAGCCCAGGAATTGACGTCACCACGAGGGCAGGAGCTGTGGTGTTAATATTTAATGTGGCCTTTACCGCTGCAGAGCTGTAGGCTAGAAGAGCTGGAGGGGGCCGGGGTCCTTGCAGGCTCCGTGGGGTCGTGGGGAGGGCACGGCTGGGAAAGGGTTTCATAAACCGGAAAGCCCCCAGAAGACAAGCATTAAACACATCCATGTGAGCCCCTGGCTTAACTCAGAACAAGCCAGGGCAGCATGTGCCTGCTGTGGGACAAGGAGACTGCTGACTGAGCCCAAGCGATAAATGTGTGGGGGATTAGGGGCTCCCAGAGGATATTTCCTGGAGACAGTGGGAGGACAGAGCAGTGGCGCCAGCCAGGCCACGACTCCCCTCCAGGTTTGCCCTGTGCAGCTGCGTGACCTGGGCAGCAACTGTGCCACTGAGCCTCAGTGCTCTGATCTGTGAAATGGGGATAATAATACCATCCTTGGGGGGCTGTTGTGGGGCTTAAATGACACAAATGATGTAGAGGAGCCAGCTCAGCACATAGTAGGACCACAGAAAATGCCGAGTCCCTTCTCCCAAACCAGGCATGGTTCCTAAGGTTGGAGAGAGGAGGTGCGGGGGGGACTACACACATTCATTGGCCCGAGTGATGGTGGAGGGGAAGAAGGAACAAGGGGGCACAGGAAGGGTGACCTTGAAATCAAAAGTCTTCAGGTTGGACTTGTTATCATGGTGGGACAACACCTGGGAGTTTATGTCAGAGAGGATGGACAGAGACCCCAGAATGGCAGGAACGGAATGGCCCTCATGGACCATCTCTTCTGATTGACCCCTTCATTCAAAACATGAGGCTGTTGAGGGCCCAGGAGGGAGCAGAGCTGGGGTCTCAGCTGGTCCACAGTCACCTGTACGAGACTTCATCAGCCGAGGGATTTATCCAAGCCTGCCCACTGGGTCAGGGAGACAGGTGACATGATGAGAGGCCCCCACTCTCCGGCCTGGACAAAACAGGACCCTCACCTTCCACCCCTTCCTGTCTCTCTCCAATATGTTTCCCACAAATCCATTCTGGAGCTTCCCAAAGTGTAAATCCGACCATGTCATTCCCTGCTTAAAATCATTCTGTGGTCCCACACTTAAGGCTGCCAGAGAAAACACGAGAGGCCCAGTTAAAACTGAATCTTAGATAAATAACGAACAATTTTTTAGTATAAGGATGTTCCAAATATTGCATGCACATAATTATACTAAAAATATTATTCGGTGTTTATTTGCAATTCAAAGTTAACAGGACAACCTATGTTTATTTGCTAAATCTGGCTAATCCTGCTCAAACCGCCCTCAGGAAAAAGGGAGGAGTCTTTCACTGGCCCACAAGGCCCATTTGGGCCCCAGGCTCATCCTTTCTCTCTCTTCCACATGAACTCTGTTTCAGACACAACTCTTTGCCTTTACTTGAAAATCTCAAGCCCCCACACACTTCCCTCTGGCCTTTGAAGATACTGTTTCTTCTACTGGGACACTCCTGGTATCTCCTATTCCTCCCTCTGCCCCACTGCACTTGACCTGACTCATCCTTCAGGCCTCTGAAGTGTTATTGCTCCCTCTTGGAAGCCTACCTAGCTTTTTAGGCCTGGGTGCTGCCTCCTCTGGATTCCCACCATGCCTTGGGCAGGTCCTCTGTCTGCCATGGTCACTTAGTACAGAGGAGGGATTCAGCAAACATTTGTTGCATTGAATTACTAAGTTTCACAACCCCCCCCCCCCCCCCCCGTGTTTGTCCTAGCAACAGTTTCCCCTCCTTCAGCCAAATCCTATGTGCCCTGCAAGGCCCTGTTGGAATCCCACCTCCTCCAGGCCTTCCTGCGGCCCACAATCCTTCCAGTTTAGTCACCATCCTGCTCAGTGAGCATATTTTCAGCCCATAAGCTCAGCAAATTTGCACCCCTCAGGCTCTCCTGTGACCTGCGGTGCTCAGCACTGTGCCTTCCTTCAGATGGTAAGTCCACAAACGCTAGTGAGCTTGGAAGATGCCAAACCGAGCTCCTATATTTGATTCTCCTCGTGTCTCTGGATCCCATTCTACCTCAGGGCCTTTGCACCTGCTCTTACCCCTGCCCAACAGACTCTTCCCAAAGATGTCTTGCCAGATTAAGGATGGCCCCAAATACTTTGCCACGCCCTTCCCCCATCAAGAGTTGTTGTCTCTAGTTGTTGTAAGGCACTAGTTTGGGGGTTTATTACAGTTTTTGCTTGTTACACGGCCATAAATAACTGATACAACTGCCTCCTCATTCAGGTGTCTGCTGAGATGTTACCTCCTCAGAGAGACCTCTCCTGACCATCCTGGCTGAACAGCATGCCCACAGCCAGCCACTCTCTATGCTATTATCTCGTTTCATCCTGTGCAAGGCTTTCATCACTATCTGAAATCATGATTTATTCATGTGAGGACCTATTGTCCATTTCCTCCACTAGGTAGCAGGTTCCATGAGGGCGGGGGTCCTAAGGGTTTGTTCCCTGCCTTTTCCCCAGCCTGTGTGGTGCCTGGCACAGGAAAGATGCTGCGAAATGTTGGCGGTGGTGAAACTGTGTGCCTGCCCCTTGCTGGTGTGGCAGTTCAGGAAGCGGAGTGGCAGGTGGGAGCTCCCACCTGGGAGCATCCTCCCAAATCCGTGCCCTTTGGAGGGGAGGCCCGGCCAGGTGGCTGGGCTGTGTTTCAGGGGCAAGAGCTTCAGGGAGCCCGAGTTGAGCAGGAAGGCAAGGAAACTGCCAAAATGTTCATTTTCAGCAGGAGCGCAGATTCAGAGCAAGGAGGTCACTGGGTTTTCTCTCCTCCACATCTTCTGCCAATTGCCAGCAGCCCAGCCATGCCCCCCCGAAGGATCGCAAAGCTGAGAAACTAGGCAATGCTGGGGACACTGAGCCACTCCTCAGGGCCAAAGATTTCTAAGTCCTTAACTCAGATCCTCTGAGCCTGCTTTTTTGCAGTGCCAAAAAAATAGGTCTAGCCATAACCTCAACTGAGGATAAAATGCACAGCCAAGAGCAAAAGGATCTGCCCTCAGATGCCTCCTGGAGCTACCATTCCACATTCTATGGGAGCAGAGAGCACGTCACCACCACCAGGCAGCCTGCCTTCAAGTCAAATTCTGGCTGCACTGCTAGCTACCTGTGTGACCTTGGCCTGTTGCCTAACCTTCCTGAGCACCAGCTTCTGCATCAATAAACAGTGGACAATGAAGACCTGACACCTCAGGTTGTGGTGAGGCCCCAATGGGATCCTGACTGCTCAGCACGGTTTCAAGCACATAATTAAACTGACTGTAGTTAAGTTTCTGAGTATTTCTTTACCTGTCAGTATAGGGGGTGGGGTGGTGGAGAGCAAGGCTTTCAATGAAACACAGACCGTTTCAGGGGACTGGAGCCACGTTTAGGAGTTGCCAGGTAGGAAGGAGCTAGGGTTATGGTGTAGAACCCTTGGTCCACATTAGAATGCCTGATTTTAGTTGGCATTTTTCTCTAAATAGGTGAGAGAACTCCTTCAAGCAGCCTCCCAAGCCTTCTGGAACCCCCCTGGTATGCATAAGTCAATGGTTTGGAGTTGGAGCCCTCACAAGAATTCAGGAGGCTAGGGTTGGCAGTCTAGCTCTGGCATCAATATGCTGTGTAATATGGAATAATCTACTTGCCCTCTCTGGACTCTGGTGTCCTCATCTATAAAACGGGTCATTCATCCTTGATTTACCAAACCCATAGGGTTGTTAGGAG
The DNA here is from genome assembly GCF_054644295.1 of Miniopterus natalensis. Classification (NCBI taxonomy): domain Eukaryota; kingdom Metazoa; phylum Chordata; class Mammalia; order Chiroptera; family Miniopteridae; genus Miniopterus; species Miniopterus natalensis. Next base: position 14,925,762 of record NC_142100.1, read on the forward strand.
GATCGGATAACAATTCAGATAGGAGAGTGCTTTGGAAAGCATTAGCTGTTTAACGAGTAAAAGAGGGATTGCTATTAAAACTGAAAGCAATCCATTGGAAATCTCTTACCTTCTGCTCAATTTTGCTGTGAGCCTAAAATTGCTCTTAAAAACAAAGTCTATTTTTACAAAAAGTTACCTCTGGATTCTCTAGCAAGACCCCTAAAGCCTTTAAGTCAAGCAATATAATATGGGTTCAGATGCTGGCTTGCAACTTACATGACTTTGGGCAAATAAGTTAACCTCTGCCAGAGGTTTGGTTTTCCTTCTGCAGAGACAGGAACCCTGGGGCAAGAGAAGGGCTGGGAAGATGCTGCAAGATATAAAATAGATGAGAAACCCACCAGCCTGGACAACCGAGGAGGAGGGTCCCCCACCTGACTGTAAGGGGAGGTAGGGGCTACATATTCCTCTTTGCATTGCCCACCCCTCCTGGAAAGCAGCCTCCGCTCCACCCCAGGTAGATGGTGACTCGAGTTGTTCTGCAGAGACTGGTCCCCTGCCTCTGTTGCCATGGCGCTGCAGCCCAGCCTGGCCAATCAGGAAGGAGATGGGTATCTGAGCCTCTGTTGCTAAAGCCCAAGCAGGATGCCTGGCCAATGGGAAGGATGGCAGAGTGGAGCCACCGTGGAAACCTCAGCCCGGAGGTTCCAGCCAGGTTTTTGTTGTTTGCAGGGGGTAGGCTGGGTTTTCTGCATTCCTTTGCTTGTGAAGAGCATCTTGCAGCCCAGGGAGGACATTCATGAGCCACAGCAGGGGTGCATGACAAGAGGCACCTTTAAAGAGTCAGAAAGGGCCCAGCTTTGCAGAGTACAGCTTCAGATGTTCCCTTCATCAATCTTCCCCCCAGATGCTCAGCGTCACCTATGCCTATGATCTCAGTCCATCCCCACAGCTCTACCCAGCCCCATCTGTCCTAAGAAATGACTGTAGGCTGCAAAAAAATCCCCACCCCCAAAGAAAGGGTACTTTCATCTCTGTGGCTTTGCACAAATGCCCCCCCCCCCCCTTCTCCTATGCCCAGGGCAGTGCTGGGGAGTAGAGATAAGGGTCAGACACGGGTGCTGCTCCTCTCTGTAAAATTCAAAGATGGAGCAAATGGGCTCTGTGATTCTTTTCAGATCTCACATTCTAGACTGAATGCTGTCTTACCCTCCAGGCTCTGGATAAAGTGCATGTACAAGGAATAAATTTCCAAGGGGAAGCCCTGTCAATAGTGCCAATGGACACAAATAAAACTCAGGTTGTCTTGTGCCCTTAAAATGCCAGACCAGCAGGGCCATCAATTTTAGAGCTGAGGCCCATAAAGGCGAGGCTGCTCCCTCAAGGTCACACAGCTATGCAGCTGCAGGGCCATGATTGGAAGCCCTGGCTCCCAGGCCCAGCCCTCCAGCTGACTATGTGTAACCTCCTTCAGCCTTGTCAGCCCCAGGCAGGCCTGCGGGGAGCTGTGCACGCCCACACTCTCAACACCCCTTATTTTGCAAACACGGCATAGTCACAACTGCAAGGGAAAGTGTGTCCCATCCCTTCCCAGCTCTGCTCTGGCTTTCATTCTGTTGCTTGGCAACAGTTCTATCCAGAAACCTAGGTGTCATCTTAAACAACTGCCTCGCCCTCACTCTTCCCACCAAACCCATTGCCCAGTCATATCCATTTTATCTCCTAAATGGCCCTCAATGGCCCACCCCTCCCCTCCCTCCACCACTTCCCCAGGCTGTTCCATCATGGATTTCCTGGACAGCCACCCCGGCTTGTCAGAGGCTTCCTGCCTTAACACTCGCTCATCCCATCCCCCGCTTCCATTTTCTATAACCACAGTCAGACAATCTTTTAAAAATACAGATCTGATCATGTCACCTGATGCTTGCTTAGAACCTTTAAGGATAAAAACCAAAAACATTTTTTATTACAGTTGACATTCGACATTATTTTGTATTGGTTTCAGGTGTACAGCACAGTGGTCAGACAATCATATACTTCACGAAGTGTTTCCCCCTATATTTCCAGCACCCACTTGGCACCATACATATTATTACAATATTATTGACTATATTCCCTATGCTATACTTTATATCCCTGTGACTTCTGTAACTACCAATCTGTACTTCTTAATCTCTTCACTTCTTTTACTCCCTCCCCCCTCTGGCAACCATCAGTCTGTTCTCTGTATCTATGAGTCTGTTAAACATCAAAAGCCTTAACAAGCCCAGGAGGCCCTGCACTGTCATGCTGACACCCTGGACTTCATCTTGCCCTTGCATGTGCTCTCCCCTCCCTGACTGGAACAGTCTTCCTTCCCCCTCAATCCTTCCAGGCACTCCTACTTACCCTTTGGCGCTCAGTTCAATGGCCACTTCCTTGGGGAGACTTTCCTGATCTCCCTGTTTCAAGCTCTCTGGGCACCGTGTTATCTGTAGCACTTACCAGAGTTGCCTTTTTACACTTACTCATGTAATTATTGGATTCATACCTGTAGATTTGCGCCGCTTGATGTAAGCTTTGTAAGGGCGGTGTAAGTCTGTGCTCTGCCTGAAACATTGGATGGATGGATGGATGGATGGATGGATATGTGTAAGAATGTGGGTGGGTGTTGTTGGATGATGAATGGGTGTATGGATGCTCTCACTTTCCCCAGCTTACTTAGATCTAATCACATCTCCCTCTAATCTATGACTAGCCAAACTTCCCTCTATTTATTCAACATATACTAAGCGTCTCTGATGTCACAGGAATATGTCCACAGTGCTGTGGGAGCCCAAGGAAGGGGAGATTGCCATGCCCTCAAAATAATAATAAAATTATTATTATTAACACTTACTATAGTTGACCCTTGGACAAAGTAGCTTTGAACTGCGGGGCTCAAACGAACTGCGGTCAACAGAAAAAAAAATCCCTGTATAAGTGGACACCCCCAGTGCAAGCGCATGTTGCTCAAGGGCCTGCTGTACTGTGCGTCTGAGGCCACTGTACACTCTTTTCCCGGGAAGCCCCCCACTCCCTTTTAGGTGTGGCCGCCTCCAAGAATTCTTCCCTGATCAGCCCACGCCTGACCTGCTGTCGTCAGAAATGTCCCCGCAAATAAACCTGGCCACTCCTGTCGGTCTTTGCTCATAAACTGCTTCACTTCATTTCTCCGTGAGCCTCTCACTCTCCACCGGACTCTAAGGGAGCTCCTGGGGACAGGGTTCCCGTCTCATGGAGGGCCTATCTGTGAGCTGGGTGAGCTGGGCATTGTACGTACAGCCCTTTTTAATCCTCACAGGACCCCGAGGGAGGCATGATGATCCCCATTTTAAATAGAAGGAAACTGACTTGTCCAAGGTCATACAGACAGTAAGTGGTGAGGCTGATGCTGAAACCTGCTTGAATCTAAGAGCAGAATCCTTAATCGGCGCCCCAGGCCCCAGTAGTTTATCCAACAGCCCTGGACGAGGCTGCACCCCTGTACCCGCACACTGCAGGGAGGGGTGGGAGGGGCAGCCTGCCTGTTGGACTGTATTCTGAACCCCTTGAAATGTGCTGTCTGAAACTGCCACCCAGGGACCCCAGTTCTGTCCCCTGGGTGCAACCAGAACAAGCCTGCCCCCTCTTCCATATGACAGCCTGTCAATAATTTACAGCCAGCTCTCATGTGTCCCCTACACGCTATCCCCCCCAGGGAGGGCTGCAGAGCGGATGGGGCGCTAACCCGAACTGAATACCCGTTTCTCATCCTGGCTCAGCCGCTGTCCACCGGTCGATACATCTCAAATGGAAACAAGTAGGTGATTTGACAAGCAAGGACATTAAAAAAAAAAAAAAAGTCTATCGCCACCCTTGTTTCATAAAAGAAAGAGCATCCTGACACACAAAAATTAGGCCAGGCAATCTGAGAATTAATCGAGCTTTATGAAGTCTCCCTCATTCTGCCGTGTTCCGAGGCGGACTGCCGGGGACTGGCCCAGGTCTGTCGCCTGCAAGGACCTCTGCTCCAACCAATGAAAGAAAACACCATGAGCCAGAAAAGCCAGAACAGGGCACTCCGCCATGGGGACTCGGGAGTTACCCTCGTTCGAGGGAAGGAAAGGCTGAGAGTGTCTGGCAGCGAGACAGCCAAGCTCAGGAAATGAGGCAGACTTCTCCACCGCGTACCAGCTTTAAGTCCAGTTTTTTGTTGTTTTTTAAATCATCCCCGAGGATATGTTTATTGGTTTTAGAGAAAGAGGAAGGGAGAGAGAGAAACATCAATGTGAGAGAGAAACATCAATCTGTTGCCTCTAGTACCTGCCCTGACCGGGAATCGAACCCTCAACCTTTTGGTGTACAGGACAACGCTCCAACCAACTGAGCCACCTGGCCAAGGTTATGCCCAGTTTTTATTTCTGCTTAGATGAGAAAGGCCTTCCCTACTCTTGTATCCGTGGACTCCCTGTGGAAACAGCCCAGCAGGCAGGGGCTGCCCCAGGCCATGTTGTTAGCAAGTGGAACCTACTGGAAATCAGGAGGGCTGTTCTGGCTCCACGCCTGAGGGCCGGTGAGAAAGGCTGGTTGTTTACGCACAGGAAGCAGATTTTCTCTTAGGGCATTTCTGTGCCTGACCTGAAGGGCCCCCCTCCAGCCCAAAGGCTTGCTCACCACTCATTCGTTCCCTCATTCTTTTAATATTTATTGGATAGTTCCTATGTGCAAACGCTCTGCTAGCATTGGGAGTACGAAGGGAGGCAAAGAATGACTCGGTCTCTGTTCTCATGGAGCTTAGAGTCTATGAGAAAAGCCAGATACTAATCCAGTTGGGAGAAATAAGTGCAACTTCTGACTGTACTGAGCGCTACAGCCAAGGCACGTGTTGTCCTGAGAGCGCGGAATAAGGGAAGTCCCCTAGTCGGTGATCCTGGGAGGCTGAGACAATAGTGCCCAAGCTGAGATCCAGTGAAGAACAGGCACTGACCAGGTGAACAAGGGAAAGAAAATCTAGGTAATTCCCTGGTGTGGGATGAGCATAAATCACGTAAAGAACTGAAACGAGGCCAGTGTGACCACAGGGGGTCAAGCAACAGGGACAGTTGTACAGGATAAGACCGGAGAGGTAGGTGCGGGCCCCACAGCTACTTAAAGGGGTTTGGTCTTTTTCTTAAGGGCACTAGGAAGCCGCTGAGGGGTACTGAGCAGGCACAGGAGCATGGTGTAATATTACTTGAAGGCAGAGAGAAAACAATAGTTGCCTCTTCCAGGAGTCAGACTGGTGATAGCTGTTAACTAGACTTACTGTGGTGATCATTTTGCCGTATACACAAGTACTGATTCACCATGTCGTACAGCTAAAACTAATATAATGTTATATGTCAAGTATACATCAATTTAAAAAAAAAAGATGATAGTGGTGGTGATAATAATAATGATAAAAATAATAATAGAGCTGATGTTACTAAACACTGACTATGTCCCCATCATTGCTTTAAGTACACTTTATGCATTCACTCATTTAATCTTCACACTCACTCTCGGAGGTGCGCACTGTTAAAATTCCCATTTTACAGCTGACAAAACTGAGGCACAGAGGGATTCGGTAACTTGTCTAAGGTCATGCAGCCTGTTGGTAGGAGAGCTGGCAGGTAAGTGAGAGATAGAAATCACTGTCTTACAGAAGTCATAAGACAGGGAAATGCTTTCCTGCAAGAGAGTCTGGGGACAGCAACCTGGAATAAACTTGATTGGTAACTCAGGCCCTTGGTCCGTGGGGTGGTTCTGTGAGCAAGCACTCATTGAGCACCTACCATGTTAGTCATACTGTTGTAAGTATTGAGGACATGGAAAAGACAAAAAACAGCCCCAGAACTTACATTCCAGTGAGGAAAAAAGACAAAGCACAGTGAGCAAAGAATGCAGATGATTTCAGTGATAACAAGGGCTGTGAGGGAGGGCTACCAGGACAGCGTGATGGTCAGTGACAGGCAGAGGGGTCGGTGGTGCTTCTCTAGACAGGGTGGTCAGGGAAGGAGACAAGTGACACCACCAATGAGGAAGCAACAGGGCCATGATCTTGGGAAGAGGGTTCCAAGAAGAGGGAAGGGTTGCGCAAAGGCCCTGAGGCAGGGGCAACCTTGGGCTGCTCACAGAACAGAAAGGGGAGATGCTGCACCATTCTGAGCGCTCAGGAGATGAGAACGGAGAGGGAGGCTGTGGCAAGGAGTTGGGATTCCACCCCAAATTGATGGGAAGTCACTGAAGGGTTTTCAAGCAGGGAAGCTATACAGTATGTTCTGTGTTTAAAAGAGAGCACATTGGTTGCTGTAAGAATAAATTCTTGAAGGCAAAAGAGAATGCAGGAGGACCAGTTAGGTTGCCGCAGCATCAGATGAGAGTGGAGATGGGGAGAGGGGTCAGATTGCAACATGTTTTTGCTAATGGATTAGATATGGGGGTTGACGGGAGGAAATATAAGAACTCCAGAGCTTTCAGCCTGAAAAACTGGGGAGATGATGGTATAGTGACTAAAAGGGTGAAGACTGTGGGAGGAGCAGGTTTGGGTGGGAGCTAGGAGGGCATAGTTAAATCAGGGGTTGTATTTTAGGCATATCCAGTTTGATAGCCTCTTAGATTTCTAAAGAGAGGCCAAGAAGGCAACTGGACAGACTGGTTGGAGTTCAGAGGTCAGGCCGGGGCTAGAGATCTCAGGTTGAGATTCACAGGCACATGGATGGTAATTGGAATCATGGGACTGGGTCACCAGGTAATGAGACACAGAAAAGGAGTCCAGGGGTCACAGGCTGAGCCCCTCTGATGTGTGAGGACTGGACGGAGGTGCAGAGGCCAGCAAGGGAGGGTAAGAAAGAAGGCCAACCAAGGGGAGCCCAGGATGTCTGGCCTGGCTCAGCCCTCTGCTGACCAACTTCATAACCTCAGGCAAGTTGCTCGGCTTCTAGGGGCCTCAGTTTTCTTTCTGTAAACAAGGGAGAGGCCCCAGCCATTGCTGAGGTGGCTCCAGCTTGATTTATTCTGTGACAGTCCTGTGGCCACTTGCCAGATGGAGAAATCAAAGCTGAGGCTTGCCCCCGAGTTTCCAGGGCTTCTACAAATCAACTCGCACTGCATGAAATACAAAAATACAACAAAACAGCCCGAAGGTGCCACTGGCAGTCAAGGGGCAGGGCATCTTGGTGATGATCCAGAGCAGGATCCGGACTCTGCCACTTGTTAGCTGGGTGGCCTTTGGTGACCCCGATCCTCAGTTACCTATCTCTAAAAGGCAGCCAATAGTACCCACCACCAGGGGTTGTTGCTTCTTTCTCCTTTCAGACGCTTTCTTCCCTGAATCAGGAGAGTCCAGGTGGCTCTACCCTTTCAGAAAGACGCAGTCCCGCTGCGGGTCACCCCCCAGGGCCGCCAGCTCTGTGCCACCCTGCCTCTCACTTGCACGGCACATGGAGCCTGCAAAGACGAATTAGGTCATCTAGCCAGAGCCAGGGGCACTGTGGGGGCTGGCAGGAGGGAAGGGGGCATCAGCTTCTAGGGCTGGCCAAGGGCAGTGACGACAGCAGAGAAATGCTTCTGCAGAGAGCTAGTCGGATCTGGGCTCAATGTGTTCAGCTCTGATGACGCGCCTGGCTCCGTGTCTCCTAGAAGCAGCAATGGGGTGAAGGCAGGAACTGCAGAGGCAGAGAGGCAGCTGCTGGAGGGGAAGCTGGGCCCGGAGCCCCGATTCCTCCTCTGGCTTGGTCACAACAATTAGACCAATGGCTCCACTTCTCGGGCTCCTCCACCAAGCCAGCTGCCATGCTAGTGTTTTACCTAAGGGCCCTTCAATGGCCCTGCAAGGATGGCGAACGTGTTCCTATGGAAAACACGAGGAAACTGAGGATGAGAGAAGAGAAAGGCTTTCCGTGGTCACCCGGCCTTCCAGACACTCTTGCTCTTGGAGACATGTCAAGCAGGCAGAACCCCTTAGGCAGCCTGCAAGGCTCTGCCTTATCCGGTCTCTGCTTCCTTCTTCAGCCACACTGGCCTGAGCCCCCTTCCTTGGTCCTACCAGGCTTCTTTCCAATCTCAGGGTCTCAGGGTCTCAGGGTCTCAGGGTCTCAGGGTCTCAGGGTCTTCAGAGCCAGGAACTCTCTCCCTCTCTCTCCACCTGTGCCCTTTGCAAACCCTGTCACCCATCAGAAATGCCTGGAGCCCAGCCTGGCGTGGCTCAGCAGTTGAGTGTCGACCTAGGATCCTGGCGATCAGGGGTCAATTCCCAGTCAGGGCACATGCCTGGGTTGCAGGCCCGATCCCCAGTTGGGGGTGTACAGGAGGCAGCCGATCCATGACTCTCTCTCATCATTGATGTTTCTATCTCTCTCTCCCTCTCCTTTCCTCTCTCTGAAATCAATAAAGATATATTTTTTAAAAAATAAAAAGAAATAAGAAATGCCTGGAAGCCTCCTTGACCCCTGGGCTAGGTTGGGGACCCCATTTAACCTCTCAGTGACTTCTCCTTGGCCTTTGGAGCATCTTTGACAACTATATTATTTCACAGCCATAACAATAGTGGTCTGTGTAAATCTGTGTTTCGGTCCTCCCTCGTGTACCTGCACATAGATAGTTCTTAATATATTGTCGGAGAATCAAAATAAAACCTGATAGAGACAGTATCTTCCAACCACAGGGATGCCGCCCAAGGAGGCGTATATGAAGAGGTGCTGCCCAGGATGCGTGTGGTGGGAGGTGGACACGCACAGGTGCCCGGACCAGGCCGGCTTCTCTGTCACCCCCAATCTCAGACCCCAGCAGCGGCAGCCGGTCTCCTGGTTCCTGCAGGAGACGGTGGCGAGGGGATGGTCCGACTCGCCTCCTGTCTCGCAAGGGGAAGTGTGCCCCGTTTCACTTCTGCTTTGAGGTGAGACACATCCTGTGTGTCAGACCACGTCGGGAGTGCTCCTGTCCCCCTGTGCCAACCACCAACGGCGGCCAGAGTGGTGATCGGGGGATGGAGGGTCTGTGAACTTGGCCCCCATCTCTGTGCAGAGCCCAGGCCCCAAGTCCTGCCCTCCCACTCCCCAGGTGCCCCACTGTGGAAACAGCTCACAGTGGGCTTCTCGCCCCCACTCCCTGCTCCCCTCCCAGGGAAGGGCCTTGGGTTGGAGAATCCCTGAGCGCAATCATTCCTCTGCCATGTGTGTGCTCACTTACCCAGGGTAAGTCCCTCCTCTCTGAGACTCAGTTTCTCCTCTGAGAAGCAGAGCTATCATCATCTACCTGTCTCCCTCAAGGCTGTCCTCAGGCTCTCTCGCAGGACAATGGGTGCACACATGCTTGGGGTTCAATCTAAAAGTAACAAATATAAAGGTACCTTTCTTCTGCTTTCTTTCCTCCCTTCCTGAGTTTCAGACTAGCTGGTGGTGTACCAGGCTCTTGGTGGACCTCCAGGCACGTTCAAAACCATGTTGGGATGGCCTCCCTTAGGGGAGTGTTTACAGTGCAGCCTTCAAGTTATAGGGTATTTTGTGCCACCCAGACGCCTTTGCGAAGCTGACAGATCCTCACCATGACCCCGTGAAGGAGGCAGAAGAAACACCAATCGCGCCCCCCAAACTTGAGGTCCTATGAAGTGAACAGACTTGCGCAGGATCACACAGGTAGTTGGCACTAAAGCCAGACAAGAACAGCAGGGACCGGCCTCAGATTGTGCGGCGGGGGGTTCAGCTCTCAAAACATTTCAAAGCCCTTCCCCGAGACCCACTGATCCCCCAGGCTCAGCTCAGTTCCAGGAGTGCGGCAGGGTCACCGGGGAAGAAATGGCAGGTGACCCTGGGAGCAGGGTTTCTGGCTCCCTGAAGAGCAGGGCGATGAGGAAGGAGGGTTTCCCAGCCAGCCCCCCCCTCGGAGCCTGGGTGTGTTTAAGCCTGTGCTCTACCCAGATCTGGGGCCAGGGAAAGCAAAGCCTGACAGGTGACAGGTAAGCAATGTGTGTCCTCTTCCCCCGGCCCCCCACCAGTGAGTGAACCCAGGGTCCAGGCTGGCTCAGGGCTCCCAAACAATGGCCTGTTTGTCACTCTGCACCCTGGAACTTGACAACACTCACCTCTCTCTGGAAATTGGTTGTTGAAAATGCAGGCTGCGTGGGGCGGGTTTGGAGAACTCGGTCTCCAGTTTTCTCCCCTGAGTTTTCAGGCTGTCACTTTCTCTTGTGTGGTTTAGTGCCAAAGCCCTTTAGCCCTCCAGAATGCCCCTCTCCACCTGCTGCTCCTTAAAGGCCAGAAGAACTCTTACACAGCCTTCAAATCCCAGCCCAAATGCCCCTTTCGTGGTCTTCCCCAGCTCCCTGACGCAGCATTGGCTCCCTCTGTTCTATAGTGCTTCATACACAGCCCACCCGGGGCCTCTCCTAGAGCGCCAAGTTGCTGCTCTGCGTGTCTGTATCCCTTCACCAAATAGCAGCACCCACATTGGTCCAGCTTTCTATAAATGTTGGCTTAATGAGTTCAACCAAGTCTAAATGAGCGCCCAGACCTCCTGAATCAGAATCCTGGGGGGAGGTTCTGGAAGCTATGATTTAAGCAAGCTCTTACCCACAGGAACACTGGAGAACCATGTGTGGGAGACTAAGATAGCTACTTCTCCAGTTTTGAGGCCCTTCTGGATTTCAAGGAGTTCCTTTGGTAAAGGGACATGTTACTCTATCTCATTTCTTTTCCCCTCATGTTCTTTTGTGTCCCACACTGTGTTGTTCCTCACCATAGACTCAGTTCTAAGTCTGGGAGGCCGACTGGTGCTGCCCCAGGTGTACCCGGCCTGTGTGCAACTCTTAACACAACCACAAGGCTGAGAAATGTTTCCAGAGCTGCCCAGCCTCAGCAAGAAAGCAGCCAGGGTAATGTGGTCAGGAGGCCCTTCTTCCTGCTCTTGGCAACAGGGCGCCTCTGCCAACAGAAAAATCTTCCAAGTAGAGGTGCTTAGGACCCAGAAAAGCAGAACCACCACAGCAGCTAGAGGAGAGTAGCCCTCCAGCCTAAGTCCAGACAATGGGCCCCGCCTCTTGCCCACTCTGACTCCTACACATCCCACAAGGCCCAAAGCTACTTCCTCTTTAAAGACTACCATGTCCACTCTGGCCCTCTCATCATCATAACAACTAATATTTAGGGAGGGGGGTCATAACCTTCCAGGCACTGCCTTAGCTCTTTACTCACCTTCTCTCATGGGATTTTCATGGTCCCATAAGGTGTTATTATTGTCTTATCTTACAGATGAGAAAACCAAGGCTCTGAGAGGTGCAGGACCTTACTCAGGGTCGTGTGCTGGCAAGTGGCTCTGCTGGAATCTGAATCCAGCCACCCACCTTCTGAACCTGCCCTCTTAACCGCCATGCAATTAACTGCAACCAAATCCCTAGAAAGGTCCTGGGCTGGGAACCCGGGGACCTGGGTACTCTGTTTCTTTGTCTGAGAGAAAATTTAAAAATTAGACCAGATCTCCAAGAACCCCTCTGCTCTAAAGCTCTTGTTTTATTGGACCACTTTCTTCCCCACCCACATTGGGGTGACCCAAGGCAAGTCATGTACATGTCTTGGCCTTAATGGCCTCATTTCTCAACATGAGTGAGGGCCTCCCATGATTTGATTTAGGGAGCGAGATTGGGTGACCCCGTTAGGTCTTTCTTGACCTTGTGGGTTCATGTGTCCCTCCTGCATGCTGGGCCCTGCTTCCTCAATCTCACCGACTCATTCATTCGACTCCCATCGACAGAAGAGTGTGCTAGAAGGTCTCAGCCTAGCGAGTGGAAACGTGTCGGCAAGTAGTTTCAGTGTCACAGGCACAGAAGAGCAATGTGTGTGCAGTTACATGTTGTATGTATGAGGGCTGGGGAGAAAGAAGAGGCCACATCTCTGTTTAACAGGTGAGGAAGCAGGCTCAGGAGAGAACTATCCCTAGTTCTCACAGCTAAGAAATGGCAGGGCTGGAATTTAAACCCAGGTCCTCTTGGGCCCAAGCCTAGTGCTTTTCTCTCTCCACCAAGGAAAGATTCTTCACATCTGTCTGTCTGCGGGTGGGCTTGCAATAAGCACACACACATGCTCCATGTGTAAGCAAACCACACGCTCCCCAAGGGCCGGGCCCAGCACCTGGGCACAGGGATGGAGGTGGGCAGGTATGAGGGACGGGCAGGAGGGATAGGTGGGAGGACTGGATGATGCTGGAGGAGAAGGGTTGATTTAGACTCAGACTCTGGCTTGGACAAGTGGGGGGAAGGAGGTACTGGCTGGAGAGAGGAGAAAGGCAGGGGGAGCAGCCAGCAGGGACTCGAGGGCATGTGCCTCTCAGGCTCAGCTCTGAAGGATGGTGACCCAGAGTTCTAACTTGTCAGCTGCCTCTTCTTCCAGCAAGTCATCCTCTGGGCTTTCTTCTCCTGGGTCATTTTTGCAAAACGGAAGAGGGCAGGGGCGACTGCTGGCCTCACACGCAGGATACGGAGGATCTCAGCTGACTGCGAAGGAGCGCCCAGCCTGCCATGTGAAAGCAGCCTCCGTGTGTTTACCGCCTGCTTGCTAGCAGGCCCTTTCATATACATCTGTGTTTTGACCCTCCAACCGCCCTGGGAAATAGCCTCCCAATTTATAATGGAAGGATATAGATGCTTAGAAAGGAGCAAAGATCTGTGTGAGGGAAGGGAAGGTGAAAAATGAATATAAAATGGATTTTTACCAAGGACTTGCTCCACGCCAGGAATCAGCCAGTACACTTTCACAAACATTAGCAGAGCTGTTCTCTCAAAGTCTACACGTATCAAGAGCTGCGTATTACATAGGAGGAAACTACCTCCACTAAGTGGGGGAACCCAGCTAGTGGGGGGGAGATTCAGATGTAACACCCAGTGCCTGGCCCTCGAGCCCAGAGTTCATTCCTTCAATCCGTGCATTCAGCCAAGATCCATTTTTCCCATCGTCTGCTCTCATGCTGCACATTCAGGAACAAATTGATAAACACAATAGACAAGCTTCTGCCATGCATGCTAGTGTCAACGTGCCGAGTGTTGTGGGAGAAGGGGCTGTGGGGAGATGTCACAGGGCATCCCGCTGCCCTTCTCTGGAGAAATCACATGACTTAAGAGCTGATGGATGACAACCAGGAGTTAATGGGTGTGGAGAGGAGTGTTCCAGGTAGAAGGAACAGTGTGTTCAAGGCACTGAACAGCTAGAGTTTGCAATGCTTCAGGTGGCTAGAGGAACAGCCCAGGACCAGACTGCAGGACTATGTCTAAGATTTTTGAAGTTCAAGCAGCCCAAGAGTTTGAAATATGTGGTGGACACCATCAGAATGGTTTTTCAAAAAGAAGCTGACTGCCAAGTGGAGGATGGCCTGGAGTGAAAGCTGAGCCGAGGTAGGAGGCCCTCCCTGCCATGCAAGAGGAAGCTCAGTTAGAAAGAGGTCTCAGCTGAGCGGGAGCAGAGGGCCTGGGAAGAAGTGGGTGGATTCGCAAGCTATTGAGGTCAGTCATCAGGGCATGCAGCTAGCTCCGTGTGGAGAGGTGGAGGGGGAGATTCAGTAACTGTCAGGTTCCCCTCTGGCAGCAGCCCCACCCCACCCCCAGCAGGTTAAGGCAGGGTGCTAAGGCTGAGGCACCATGCTAAGTCTTATCCTGTTAGGCGGTGGGTCCTAAACCTTGGTTAGAGTTAAGAGTGGCTTTCCTTTGATTTTTTTCAGAATGTCACGAGGTCCCCGTGCCCCAGCTGGGCTCATCCACTTAGCAAGATGCACCTCTAACAGAAGCCTGCAGTTTCCTAGTACTGTCTGCTCTCCAGGCCAGACCGGAACTTTCTTTGCTCTGGCCCATGGGCCTGTTAAAGACATCTTTCAGCAGACACACAGCCAGACCCTCCAAGGCTGAATTCTAAAGTCCCCTCACCATCTGTGGCTGCTCATTGGCCACTGCAGCCCTGGAGACAGGGCATGACTGTCCACCGAGGATGGGACTGCTGCTGCCAGAAACCAGGCTGGGGACAGGGATGCCGCACGTGGCACTTTATTTGAGCTTCTGATATGTACAGGTATATACAGTTGGTGTGAGCCTATGGTACATTATTTCACAAAATTATCTTACATCCTGCACACACTTCTAGTGGGAAGTGGCAGATTCCGCTGCGAATAGCCCACGGATGGTGGAGGAAAAGGGAACTCGAAGGAACCGCCCCCCGTCTGAGGACACTCATGGGGGCTGCCTGTCCCCTTCCCCAGTACTAAAGCCCTCCCACGGCCATCTGGGCCTCCCACCTGCTCTGGGCGCTAGCTGCTTCCAAGCCTCCCTCAAGTGGAAGAACACTAGTGGGGAAGCAGCAGCAGCGGCCCCCACGCACTGACAGTGGCCATCAGATGCCCAGAGCCAGACTGATCCTATTGAATATCAATAGCAAGATGGGAACCCTGCCCGTCCTCTGACCCCATGCAGCCTGGGCTCAAGGGGCACTGGCATGCATCTTCTCCAGGCAACTGGTCCAGAACGCGACCAGCCGGTTGTCACGGTTGATGCAGAAGTCCGTGAAGTCCTTCAGCAGCCGATCCGCAAACTTCTCGTCCCCCGTGGCGCTGGAGCGCCACGTCTTGGTCAGCATGGTGTTGTACGCCCAGTTGTAGCCGATCCGCTCCTCGCAGAACATGCTCTGGTTGGTGGAGCTGGTGGAGTTCCGCCGCCGCCGCTGCTGCCCCGAGAACTTGCGCTTGGAGTAGGGCAGCTGCAGGAACACTGTTCCTGAAGGGGGGGAGTGCTGCAGTCACCGGGAGGGCACCCAGTGTCAGCTGGGGTGCTTCTGCAGCCACAGGCTTGGTATGAGGGAGAACCCGGTGCATGGGGCCAGGCCCCTCCTGCCACAGGGGCCCACCCACCCACCGACCCACGTTCTGCCCCAAGCGCCTCACCTGTAACATGGATGTACTGAGGCTTGTTCTCAGCCGGGAAGTTAAAAGCAGATGCAGAATATTTATCTTGTACAAACCCAAACCTGAGCGAAAGACAGGAAGACAGACACATGGTTAGGGCCTTGAAAGGGACAAGGGGAGAGAGTGTGCTAACAGGTCTCTCACAGCCCGGGCTAAAGGGATGTGGAAAGATCTCTTTCAAGAGGGAACATTCAGGCTGCTTACTTTTGTCCTCGCTATGTCTCAGCCTCCACCTCTTCAGTAGCTCACCAGATCTCCCTCCTTTCATCTCCGGGGTGGTGAGAGGCCCTCTCACTGCCGTACCATTTCTCATCCAGCCATCGCCTCTGCCCAGCTACCCCTCCTTCTCCTTCGCACCCCCAGCCGTCCCATCAGATCTTCCCACTGTGCCTACCCACATATTTGAGACTGTCAGGTTCTCCAGAACATGGTCCTAATCTTTACCTATTTAGCCATACCTCTTTCCTTTTCCTCGTCTTCCACACTAAGCACACAGTAGGTTCTCAATAAAGGCTTTGGAGTGAAATGAGGTATCTTAATGGAAATTCTTTTCTTAAAGGAGAGGACTGCCAATCTGGGGCTCTCTGCTTCACTGCGCTCTGGAATGGGCAGGAGGGGCCATTTTTCATCTACGGCTGTTCTGTTCTGCTTCTTGCCTATGGCTGGTTCTATTCCTGGGTTTTCTATTTCCACAAACCCATTTATTACAGCTCTACCTGCTAAGTGCTGCAAAGGGCACGTTAATAGATGTGGCCTCTGCCCCGAGTCTGAGGGGTTTATGTAATGAAGGCAGGGATATAGGCAGAACTAAAGGAGGTAAAATGCCTCTCTCCCTCCCTGGACGGTTCCTCAGGGAGGTGTTGCAGCCTCTATATAAGCTGCCAGCTTTACACAGGCACTTGATGATTATTTACTGAAGGACACACCAGGTCAGATATGCAGATTAACTGGGTAGGCTAACATGTCCTGCAAGCTCCATCAACCACAGGCCGATCCTATCATGTGTAGGAACGGCCCTGGGTTGTGCCTTTCTTCCTTTCTACTTTCAGTCCAGGTCCTTTATTTAGTCAGTGTGCATCGGCCTAGCCAGATTCTTACCTCATCTCTTCCTTATGTCACCAGGAAGGACCTTTCATTTTAAAAAGGCAATTTAGCCCAGCCAGCGTGGCTCAGCGGTTGAGCATAGACCTAGGATCCAGGAGATCAAGGTTCGATTCCCGGTCAGGGCACATGCCTGGGCTGCGGGCTCGGTCCCCAGTGGGGGGGCCGTGCAGGAAGCAGCCGATCAATGACTCTCATCATTGATGTTTCTCTCTCTCTCTCTCTCCCTCTCCCTCCCTCTCTGAAATCAATAAAGACATGAAATAAATAAAAATTTTTTAAAAATAAAAAAGGTAATTTAACCACATGGTCCTTGGTCTGCTCACTGTCCACTCAGGATCGAAGTGAGGGAAGGGGCTCCAGACCCTAGGAACTGCCCAGGCGAAAGTGAAGGAGCTGGGGAGCTGGACACTTTTTTAGCTCTTTCTGGGACAGACTTACAGGTGGAATGTTTCATTTCAGAGCCACATTCCCACCTAGAGCTCCACTCTATGCAAAAAGCTCCATGTTGAACAACTCTTCTGGGCAAGGCACTCTGCTAGGCCTTGTGGAAGGAAACATAAATGAGAACAATGCTGCCCCTGCCCTCCAGGGGCCCCTAAGCTAGTGTGCAGGACAGAGTGTATTGGGGAAAACGGGTGGAGGGATTCAGAGTGGAGGGACCTGGGATCCCCGGTGAAGAAAGACTGGCAGGTGCAGAAGGGGGTGGGGGCCTGGGTGGAAAGGTGGGGGAAAGGACCTAGATGGGGAAGGAGCAGGTTTAGGTGAACAGACACACAGAAGAGTTCACAGCAGTGATACATGGGGACTGGGCGGGAGGCTTATAGGGAAATTGAGGGCTGGAAAAGCAGGCTAAAGAGGAAAGGGCAATAGTTTAAAGGAGACAGTACTGGGATCTGGACTCAGGTGGGCCTGGAGGAGGATGCTGTGAGGAACAGAGCAGATGTGACAAATAAAGGCAACGTCCCGAGTGATATCCAGCCTGCAAGGTGCGGTGTCTGCCCGAGGACACATAGGTGAGCAGTGTCGGACCTGATAATCAACTTGTCAGTTGGCTGGGGTCTTCCTAGGTGCCGGGAAGATCAGAGAACCCTCCCAACCGCTCTGTGAGGGGTGAGACGATGAAGGTGGAGTAGTCCCAGGACTCGTTCAAGGCTCCCCAGCCAGATGCTGGTGGAGGCAGAGGTGAACCTGGCCTGTCTGCTTCCCACGTCAATGCCCTTTCCACCGGCCACTGCACCCCCGACCTCCTTCCCCACATTGGCACCCCTACCCCTGGAAGGAGGAAACTAGCTGCCCTGGTATCCATTCCATGGCTTTTACTGAGCATCAGAGCAAGGTGTACGAAGAGAGGGTCAGGATAAGGTTAAGGTGGGGGCCAACTCGGGTGGGGGGATGAACAGTCTGGACTTCATCCCGTGGCTATGGGGGGCATGTGCACAGTGGTAACAGCTGAAGGTGCTTGAATGGGAGATAATATGACACTGAAGGCGGCTGCAGCAAGAGGACCTGAGGCCAGAGCAGGGGGCTTTGCTTACACCATGATTAACAGGGAGCAGCAATTGGACACTGAGTTAGCGATATTCTGGAGAAAACTGTACTGGCCTGAGGGATGGACAGCTAAGCCTGGGAAACCCTTTCCCTGGAACATGTATTAAGTGCCAGTAAATACCTACTGACTTAGCTATTACTTTTTAACCACTGATGTCTTTTCAACACGTCAAGGGACTCTTGACAAATTTCAGTTTTTCATCTCATGTAACATTGCCTGGCCAGCTTGTCTCAGGGTCCTGCTGGAGGCTGAGGAGGGAGCTCTCTGCTCCCCCCTCAACTGTAAGACAACAGAAATCAGGTCTGAAAAACAACAGCCACAGGAACCAGAGAGGTAGTGCTTATCTTCAAAACCAAGGCCAGGGTCCCATCGGCAATAAGTGGCGATTTTGTCTTTGGTGGACCTGTTTCCCTAGAACTGAAACAAACTGGGCTTTGCTTTGGTAACTGCTATTCGAGACAAACATGAGTGCCTTCCCACTATTTTCTCTTGCTAAGGGACACACCTGTGTGCAATGGCCTCCTGGAAAAGGTGCATTCGATCCCAGTATGTTTCCGGTTCAAAGTCTGAAAGGAAAAAAAGAGTAAATGCTCGGTTGTGATCCCAAGGTATGCAGTCCTCCTGGGTCCGGCCTCCTGTACCCTTCTCTTGGCAATCCCCCCCTTTGGTCATAGGCTTTGCTTTCCCACACTGCCTGCTTCCGGAAAGACCAGCCTCTACCCCAAGGAGGGACGTGCTAAAGAGAGTGACAGCCACACATTCTCATCACCCCTCCCCCTAAGCTCTATCAGGCTCTAGAAAGGGGATGGAAACGAGGCCTCAGAAACCACTGTGAGCTACCAGGACCCAAGGTAAGACTCGTGCTAATCACCTCCTACGCCAGCAGCGCAAAGGAGCACGATATTAAAGTGCAAACAAAAGAGCAGCTTTAAATGCATGTTATCTGCTTCTAAGAACAAAAATAAAAAAAATTTTTTTTAATTACCCATTTTCCATTTCCCTATCAGGAAAGGCAGTAGGATAAGCTCCACTTTAGGGGTGGGGAAACTGAAGCAAATAAACATAAAAATGATTTTGGAAAAGCAATCGGCTGGGGAGGGGGGGGGAACACACCCTCCCCCATCGCCCGCTTCGTTGCTCCAGCCTCGCTCTCTGCTGCTCCCGAGGGGCTGCTGGGAGGACCCAGGGGAGGGGGGGCTGGGCAGCCTGCCACACAGACACCTCGCTCTCTGCTGCTCCCGAGGGGCTGCTGGGAGGACCCAGGGGAGGGGGGGCTGGGCAGCCTGCCACACAGACACAGGCCATGGGCCAGGGCTGCTCTCAGGGCTCAGGTGCCAAGGGCTGGAGCAGCAACTGCACGAGACACCCCAAAGGCCACAGGTGCCTGCGGCGGCCTTGCCAGTCTCCTCCTCCTGCACTTGAAATCTTCTATCTAGGGCAGACTTGAGGATTCTGGGCAACGGAAGAGCAAGGGAGAAAAAGACTCTGGTTTTGATAGGCAAACGTACGCACACGGCAGATCCTTGTCAGATTTTTAAGGTTCTGAATTCCCTGTTATCGGAAGGGGCAGTAACTGGAAGAAAATCGAGTTTTAGATACAAGTCCTTATTCCCTGAAGCTGGACTCCTTTCGTTAACTGTCACCATGGCAACCAACAGAGGATGCTGGTCTCTTGATGACTGGGTTATACCTGGCAGGGAAAACCATCAGCTCACAGGAAAATGTCCTACAATGCCAGCCCCTCGAGCAATCCTGTGCTATTTACCGTGACGGTGGAAAACCCCGGGAGAGTCTCTGATGATGTGGGGGACGATCTCTCTGTCCCCTCAACATATTAAAAACAGCACTATGAGGTGGTGCCTGGCTTAAAATCATGAGATACAAACACAATCATCTGGCCTTTCAGAACTGCAAAAATGGTCCTGTCTCAGCCACACTGAGGTCACAGGAGAATGTGTGTGTGTGTGTGTGTGTGTGTGTGTGTGTGTGTGTGTGTGTGAGTGAGAGAGTGAGAGAGTGAGAGAGTGAGAGAGAGAGAGAGAGAGAGAGAGAGAGGAGAGTGCTTTATAAACTCTAAAGATCACTGTGGGGCTCACCTGGAACCCCAACTGTCCCTTAAAATATTGTGTCTATACCAAAACGTCTTCCAAGACGTAAACAAAGAATATACAGATGGGCCTTTGGAACAAAAGTTGTTTCTATCCTCGGGTACCCTGCCCCAGGAAAAGCACAGGGACACTTAGCTTGGCCTCCCGGACCAGGCAAGACCTCTTGCCCTCTGGGCCGGTCCTCTGCCACCAACCATGACACAGACTTACAAGGGCACAGGAAGAAGGCATCTCCCTTACATCCAAAGTTTTTTCTTTCACATTGTTAATTTTAATATCTGAGAAACGAAAGCGGCTCCTAACGTATTAGCAGCAACTCTAGCTTTCCGGTTTTAAAAAGCTCAACTGTGAGCTCATTGAAAGCTCTGGAGGAACTACTTATATGCTCACTGCAATGAGCACTCGGTTATAAAAAGTTCCATGCTGTGTGAAGTAAGATGCATCCTCCCATCTGTCCTGCACCTGCGCTCAGAGTTTGGATGGATTAGGGTGGGGCAGCAGCCGGGTTGGCCCCCTGTGCTGTGCTCTCCCGTTCAGACTGACAACCCTGTTCCAAGGGAGGGGCCCTGTCTGGGTCCTGCCGTCCTACAAGCCTCCTCCTGCTCCGTCTTCCTTGAGATGCAGGACTCACGCCATGTGCAGTGTTCCAGGTGCTGACACACCACAGCTCTGCACAATAGGTCACTGTTTCTTGTTTTGCCTTCAATGCCTTCCTTTTTTAGCATTTTTGCATGGAACAGCAGAATCGAGCCTCCTATGAGGTTCAAATTCCTGCAGCCCAAACCAGTTAGGTTGGAGCATAGGAAGGACAGTGTAGGGAGAGCACCAGGGCTGTTCATGATTTACAGGATATCACACCCTCTCCCACCTGCCATTCTGCTCCAGGCCTTTTGAGGGTCTTCCTGAGTCGCAAACCAGCTCCAGCCACCCTCATTTTATGTACAAGGAATCTGAGGCTCAGAGACATTAAGAGACTTGTTTAGGGTCACCCAGCCACTAAGTGAAGAATGACTTAAACCCAGGTCCTTTCCGCCCCTTGTCCAAAGGCTGCCTCTACGCAATAGGCTACGTGGATTAGGTACCTAGAGGTGTCCTTGGGGGAAAGAGGAGGTCTGGTCTTACTCATGGAGACAGAAGCCCAGAGGGGAGTATCTCTTACTATCGAACAGGTGCTCGCTGCCTTCCTTGAGCAGACAGCTGACGTTAAGTGGGATGAAGAGCTGGGCTCGAAGCGGATCGCCATACAGGTAACTGGGCAGCGCAAAGGGACCCTCCAAAACCGGGACCAACAAAAAGCCACAGGAGGTGGCTTTTCGATGCCAACCTTGTACCTGGTGGAAAGCACAGAAACAAACAGTATCACCCTCAACTGTGTTCAGACAAGATAAAATACCGCCCAAGGAGCGAAGGTGCCAGGATGGCGTCACACAGGTTGATTGGCATGTTCATTTATTAGTGTTCACTGGCTCTGAACCAGTCCCAGGACAGAAAACACACAGTCTAAACCTCCTGGTGAATACTCGAAAATCTGTGAGTTAAGCACACAGTTCCTCTTCACAGCCCGAGCTTCTGCAATTTCACTGTTTCTTTTGGGAGGAAGAGACTGGAGAGCTAAAAACTGTTCTCGTTCTATAGGATGTTGGAGGAAGGTCACCGGATATAGGTTAAGCCCTAATTTTGTCCTTTATCAAAAATTTACTAGGCCCAAAGTATCGAATAGGAAAACAATCCACTCAAGCGGGCTGAGTGGGACATGACGCAGGGTGCAAGATGACTGTGGTGGCCTCTGGCCAAGAGCGATAAGCCCTGACCTGGCGGAATGAGAGCCGCTCTCCGGCAAACTCCCAAAAGCCATCTGTCTGAAGACTGACCGAGAACGAGAGTTACTGGGGCGTAAAGGAAAACCTTCCCATTAAAAACAGTTTCTTAGCTAACAGTGGCAATGTTCTTGGTCTTAAGAACTTTTCAAACCATAAAACTAATGTATATATACTTATATTTTTAAAAGCTGATGCATGTGGCTCTGGCATACAGATGTGATTTGTGTCAAACACTATTTCAAAAAACTATAGTTTGGGCCATACCTTGATTTAAACAAATACAATTCTGTTAAAAACTGAAGGGGATCACTCTTAGTTTTCCCAGGAACCCTCATAACTACAGTTTAACAACAACACAAAAACCAAACTCTCTGTTTGACCAAAATAATTTCTAAGGCTTAGTCGATGACCTTTTTATTTTATGTGATATTTATCCTAATGAAATTTGATTCATAACAATTTTGGACATTGCTTTAAAATAATAATGAGCATGCACTAGAGACTTCTGGGCATCTCTGTAAATCTGCACCTTAAGAATGCGCCCCCTGCCCGGCAGGGCGTGGCTCAGTGGTTGAGCGTCAACCTGGGATCCAGGCGATCGGGGTTTGATTCCCGGTCAGGGCACATGCCCAGGTTGCGGGCTCGATCAATGACTCTCTCATCATTGATGTTTCTATCTCTCTCTCCCTCTCCTTTCCTCTCTCTGAAATCAATGGAGATATATTAAAAAAAAAAAAAAGAATGCTCCCCTTATGAGAATCTCTCCAGGGGAGGGGTGCTCAAACATGCTAATGCTCCCCCTCCCTGGGGACATGAGGCAATATCTGGAGATACTGGCGGGTGTGCTGCTGGCATTTAGTGGGTAGAGGCCAGGGATGTTGCTCAGCACCCTACAATGCACAGGACAGCCCCCGCAACAGAGAGTTATACAGTCCTAGATGCCAGTAGCGCCAAGGTTGAGAAATTCTAATCTACAGCTTTTGGGCTGCCTGAATTTTTTACTCTACTTAAAATTTTTAAAATAACCCAGGTGAAAGGTAATAGGAACATGAACTAAAAAAAAAATAAAAATAAAAAAGTGACATGAATCCCTACTAAGCACCCACTGTGCCCCTCTCCAAGGTGAGCCAAGGCCCTGTCCATGAGAGGGGGTTCTCACCATCTCAAAGAGGACCGCGGCAGTCACTGCCATCCAGTGCAGCTTGATCTCGAAGGCCGCATTCAGGGAGAAGTTGCCATGGTAATAACAGCTGCACCACTCCAGCCGGTCTGTTCGGTTGTTCACATCCACATCTAGGGTCACGGTCCTCTGCTCCGGGACAGTGGCAGCTATGTCAGCCCAGAGGAGGGGCCCCGAGAGAGAGGGAGAGGAAGAGGGAGAACAAACACCCAGATATGAAACTGTAGAAGTACCTAATAGAAAAATGACAGATTCTAGAAGCTTCCTGGAAATCATCTAGTCCAGGGGTCGGCAAACTTCTTCTATAAAGGTCCAGACAATAAATACTTTAGGTTTTGCAAGCTGTACCATCTGTGTCAACTGCTCAACTCTCATCTCTGCCATTATAGTGCAAAGGCAGCCACAGACATTACGTAAACCATGGGCTCGGCTGTGTTCCAATAAATCTTGATTTACAAAATCAGATGGATTTTTAGGGTGGTGACACTATTCTGTATGACACTATAATGGTGGTTACATGTCATTATACATTTGTCAAAGCCCATAAAATGTACAACACCAAGAGCGAACTCTATGTAAACCACAGACTCTGAGTGATGACAATCTCAGTGTAGGTTCATCGATTATAGCAACTGTCCCACTCTGGCGGAAGATGTTGACAGTGGAGGAGGCTGCGAGTGTGTTGGGGCAGGGAGTATACAGAAAGTCTACTTTCTGCTCAATTTTGCTATGAATCTAAAAGTGCTCTAAAACTAAAATTTATTATAAAACAAACAGATGGTAGGCCAGATTTGACCAGTTAAGCCATAGTTTACCTCCCCAATCTAATCCAGCCCCTTCATTTATAGATGAAGAAAAAGCAGCCTTGGTCAAGATCACAGAGCCAGAACCTCAGCCAGCTGAACCCCTGATCTTCCAATTCCAGTGACCCATGAAGGGACACAAGTAGACCAGCAACCCAGACCACAGTCTGGAGGAAGTCTTGCTTTTTTGGTCTCAACCCCAAAAGGCAACAGTTCTATAATCTTTCCTCAAGAAATGAAACCTCATAAAGAAGCCTAACGCCCTGTTGCATCAACTGTGTGCTGCTCAAAAATTCCAGGTCAGTATCAAACCAGCTCATCCTACCTGGGTCCCCTGCTGAGAAATCCTACACAACCAAGAAAGGGATATTTTAGAGATGGATCAGGTAATCAAGTTCCTGACCAGGCTAAAGGCCTGAAACAGGCTCAGAAGTAAAGACAAGATCACGGCCAGACCTCGGGTATCTACCTGCCCTCCCCCCCAGTCCAACGGTATTTCTTTATCTGAAGGAGTCAGCTTGGCTCTGAGTTCTGCAGGTAGAAGCCCTGAGTGGCTTTTATCACTAACAAGGATGAACCGGCTCCTGAGTCAGCAATTCCAGTGAACTATTGTTGGGAGGCAGGAGAGCCACAGCCGGGGCACTGAATGGCGCCCAGGCCTGGCGTTCGGCTTACCCTTCTCTCAAAATCAGCACACACAAAATGGAAAACATTCTTGATTTGCATGAGAACCAAGCTCTGCTCTTTCCTGACCATGTGCCCCTGAGGGTATTGCCTCACCTCCCCTGGTTTAGTTCCTCATCTGCTGAGATGGAGGCTGCCAGGCTGTTCCACAGAGGGGGGGTAAGGATCAATGAGAGTCACAGGCTCCCCCTCCTGCCTTCTCCTCCAGCCACCCTTGCTTGTAACTCCCCTCCTTTCCTCCTGTTCCTGTTAATCCTTCCTCCCAGTTTAAGCCATGAGCTCGCCCATGCTCAACCCTAGGCCTGTCCATGACTCCCAAGGACACTGCTTAGTGTCTATGATGCTTAAGGCTAAAAAATTTGGTGGCTCCGATGCGAAAAATTTCATTTAAACTGGCTTGTGTCTCTGCCTTGTGCTCCCAATTCATGACACCGCGGGAGTCACCATTCACTTAGCCAGGGTCAAAGGAAGAACACTCTGCTCTCTGGTCTTCGACACTGTGTATTCCTCCACCAGTGAAAAGCCTCTGGTCACCAAAGAAAGGACACTCAACACACCATCAGTGACCTTGCACATCTCTTCTCTTCTATCTGGCACGTCAAGTTCGGAACAGGCTGGTCTGAGGAGGCCCAAGAAAGGACACTGCTCAGCCAAGTGCTTAAGAGGCTACTGGCTTCCTGCTGAGGAGTGAGACTGGGCAGTGAGGATGCTGTCAGCAGCTTAGGATGTTGACAAAAGTGTAAGCCCAGCTGAGCTGCAGCTTTCAGGGAGTTCTCTGAATCACTACTTGAGTTCCATGCGAACCGACCGATTCACCTTGGGACAGGGGGATAAGGGCAAGTCCAACGGATTCATACAAACCCAGAAGAGGAGGCTGAGTCACTGCGAGGGGATTATCAATGAGCCACGAAGGGGACCAGTGTCACTGGAAGATGAAGAAATCAGGGAGGGGACTGAAACTCCAAGTAACAAGCAGAGCTGTCCAGTGATAGAACAAGAGGTCTCAGGAGTGAGCGCTCTGTTGGCAGGAATTTTCAGAGAGCAGCTGGCTGCTCACTTATCAGGAGTTTGGACGGAGGCGCTCTACAGCCCCTCCTGACTCTGAGACCAGTGGGTTGTCAAGACCAGATGTAGTGCCGCTTCTTCCAGGGACTCAGATGCCCCTGCAGCTTCACGGCTCAGCGACATAGGATGACAAGGGCGGGGAAGTGGGAGCCACCACGGGCAGAGCCAGACGGAACTCTGTGCCACCGTCAGCTATTTCAAAACAGCTTTCCGCTGCTGACCTCCGACTGAGGATTAGAAATGCTTAAAAGGGCACATGTCAAAATGAATACACAAAAAAGGGGAGCAGGTCATAAATGATACACAGGCCGTCTTCCCTCGACAAGTCACGTTAATTTTTTTTCCCTGAGAAATAAACCCAACATTGAAGATAGCCCCATTTAAAGACAAGAGCAAAGGAGACTAAGAGGCAGGGTAAGGGGCCCAGAGAATGAGAGTTGGGGATGGTCAAGGAAGGCCTCATTCATATGGTGACCTTGGAGCGGGGACCTGAAGCAAGTGAGAAAGGGTGCCCTGAGGGCCCCTGAGGGGACAATGCCACAGGCAGAAGGAAAGGGCTGGAAACAGAAGAGGGCTTGGAGTGTTCACAGAAGTGCACAAACCCCATGTGGTGAAGCTGAGCAGCAGATGAGGCAGAGTGAGGGGCCACATCATCAAAACCCCGGGGGCTGCTACAATTCTGGCTTTTATTCCAAGGGAGTTGGGAGCCATGAGAACATCCTGCCCAGAGGAGAAACATGGTCCAACTTACATTGAAAGGGTCTCTCTGGCTCCTGTGGAAAGTAGATTATGGGGAGAAAGGGTGGAAGTTGGGAGGACCATCAACGTGACTGCAATAATGCAGGAGATGATGGTGACTTGGACATAGAGGAGACGGTAAAAAGGGGTCAATTTTGGATCTACATCAAAGGTAGAGATAAGAAAGATGGAATTTGCCGGTGAACTGGATGTAGGGTAGGAGAGCAACAGAGTGTGAAACTGACTGAATTTTCTGGCCTAAGAGACTACAGAATGAGAAGGGAAGGCTAAGGGAGGAGGTGTGTGGGGGGAGGGGGGACGGCAGGAGCTGTTTAAACATTTCAGTCTGTTAAGTGAAGATGCCAAGTAAGTAGGTGGATGGCTGCGTCTCAAACTGGAGGGCACAATCTGGGATAGAGACAGACGTAGGGGTAACACTGGCCACAGAGAGGAGCAGGGGTGGCTCATCCACAGTGGGGACAGACATGGCTACCGGGAGGGCAGATGGCAGGGGGCAATCTGGAGTTACTTCCAAGTGTGTCGGTTTTCTCGGTGACCCAGGACGCTGAGGGTGGGGAAAGGCAGCACGGGCTAGCGGTCTGACGGCTCTGAGCTGTGTAATGAGGGAAGTGAAGATGGCAGGTGGGTGGGGAGCCTGGAAGGTCAACTGGCTGTGGGTCCTGGTGAGGTGAGCGCCGCTGGCGCTGGGACTGGAGGAAGCATGCAGGGAAGACCAGGGGGAGTAACAGAGAAGGGAAAAAAAGCCACATTTTGTTAAGAGAGCTCTGGCTGTGTAGCAAGGGGCTGGGATCTGAGTGGCCTTCATCACTCAGGACAGCCGTTGCCCCTGGACCTGGACCATCACACAGATCACCTCCAGTCCTGACAGGCTTTGACTCTTGTCTTCCCGAGGCCCTAGTGCAGTATGGTGAGGGCTCAGGCTCCAGCGCCAAGCAGTCTTGAGAAAATAATCCAGTTCCAACGCTTAACAGAAGCGGAGCCTTGGGCAAATGACTTCACCTCTCCGAGCCTGTGCCATGAACTCTAAACCATAAATCACTGCATCACGCCCAGGATGGGAAGAGGAATTAATGAGATAATTGTCTGCTTGCTGCAGTGCCTGACACATAAATGTTCTGGAAATCACGGCATGAATGCTGCCATCAGCACGGCACTGCTTGAGGCACGAAGGCCCCTGTGGAAAGCACGAGAAGAGCCCAGGGCTGGGACAGAGCAGAGAAGTGCGCCTGCTTCTAACTGCCCAGCTCCAGCTCTCATCACGCCTTCCACCCCAGCTCTGAAAATGCACCCTCTCAGCCCGACGCCTGCTTGGGGAGGCTGCTGATTAGCTTCGGGGCCTCTTGAGTTTTGCTAAGCGATCAATCTTGGCTCCTTACTGGAATCCTTCAATTCCCTCCAAGGCAGCGATTCTCAACTGGGGCAATTCTACACTCCCCTGAGGACACTGGGCAATGTCTGGAGACATTTTGCCACAATGGGTGGTAGTGGGGGGGTGCCACTGGCATCTAGTGGGTAGAGATCTGAGAGGCTAAGCACGCTACAATGCACAGGACAGCCCCCCACCACAAAGATTGGTCTGGACCAAAATATCCTAGTAATTACGCCCCCCCCCCCCCCAAAAAGAGCCAAAATCTAACAGAGTTGTTCTGCAAAACATTTTTATACAATGTGTTAGTACACTTGCTGCCATCAAATGTCCCTAATTTTCTGCCTCTAACCTGGGGTGCTATTGAGTGACCTGTGCCCAAACTTGTAAGAGCAAAGAGCTCTATATGCTGGTCTGAGGGATGTTCACTATGAGAGGTGACACTTGGGTTTCTGGCATTTATTCGGGTTCTTTGAAAAGCTTTTTTGCTTCCTTCAGCTCTCAGGTAAATAGAGTATCACCATACATGATCCAACATTTATTTAAAGTAACTCATTGTGCCTCTGTCTCAGAAAGTGACCTTGAAGAGAGCAGGATGCTGACTTTTCAACTCTCTCTTCGGTATGTATCTAAAACCACCTAGTTTTCAGCTTATCTCCTTGCTCCTTGAAGAAGATAAAAATGCTTAACTTTTATCTGTAAGGAAAAGACAGCTTGGGCCCTGGCCAAGTAAAAATAAGCTTGGGCCCTGGCCAGTGTGGCTCTGTTGGTTGGTGTGCCATCCTGTACGTGGAAAGGTTGAGGGCTCAATCCCCAGTCAGGGCACATACCTAGGTTGCAGGTTCAATCCCTGGTTGGTGCACGCAGGAGGCAACTGGTTGATGTTTCTCACATCGATGTTCCTCTCCCCACACCCTGCCCCCACTTCCTCTCTTTCTAAAAAATCAAAATTGAATTAGGGGGAAAATGGTACAAAACTTAGTTTTTTGACAAGTTTCCCCCATATGATCCAGCATTATAAATGACTAACGCTGCACTGACGAGTTCTTAGGCTTGTGATATTTGTAATAGGTTTTCCTGACTCTGTCTTTGTTGTTAGACTATTAGCTTTTGCTTTCCACTGGCATCAGGGGACCTGCCATTTATTTGCTGCTTCTGATGGGCTACCAGGCCCTTCTGTGACACAAAATGCACCAGCTTGCTGTTTGCTCTTTCAGGTGCCCAGAGGCCTTTGGTATCAAGTCCTGGGTGGTTTAGGCTAGAGGTGAGCAGCCCAGGCTAACAGGGAATATGTGGCTTCTTTGTTCCAAAGACTTCAAGGAGATGGGGAGTTAGAAATGCAACAGGGAGAAGCTGCTCTTCTCACAGTTTTGCTCTCTCCACCCCCCTTCACTTCTCACATACAGTGCTGGGAATGTTGCGGGGAGGGCGTAAGGCAAGGTCAAAGCCACATATGGATCCAAGTGAATCTGAGGATCTGGAAACTGTGATGACTCCTAACATTTCCATCCTACCGGCTAGGTAAGCATTCCAATTAGCTGGGAAATTATAAGCTAACTAACTAGGAGGTGGAATTTCACTGGAGTGTGGTTTATTTAACTTTTGTTTCCTTCCTTCCAGAGGGTTTTCAGGACCTCTCCAATCTGACGTTGAGATAAATCCCATGCTGCCTTGCTTAGAGGCTGCATTTTTGAAGGATGTTCACATCTTAACCTCTCATTTCCTCCCTGAAAGTAGCATTCCCATTTCCTATCTGAGGTCACTACCATTCAGTAAGCAGGTGTTCACTCTTATTTTACAGCCGTAGGAATGGAGGAAAGAAGCGATGAGTCCTAGTTTACATCCCTTGATGGGGTAAGCACATTTGCAGGGGTCAGGGCGGAGGGAGGCTCGTGCTCAGTGTGAGTGTTTGGAATGGATCACCTTTGAGGTCCCTTCATCTTCTGAGGTCCTAGGATGCTATAACCCTAAGGAAGACCTTTGACAGGAATTAAACCAGCAGGGAGCACCAGCTCACATCCCCTGAATCCTGACAGCCTCTTTAGAAAAGTGGCCACATTGTCTACTCCCTCCTTTCGTGCAGGTTTCACACCATGCCCTGATTTGAGAACTGATGAACACTGTCTGTTGGTTGGGACAACAATGGGCTTGACCCACTCAGAAAGTAGAAGCTAGCACAGGAGCCGACAGTGCCGAAAGACAGAACGGCCAGTGTGATAGCCATGGTGGCTCTCATCCTGGTTCCTGTGGCATCACTCCCTTGGCTGCTGCTCTCCCCTAGCCACCCACCAGTGTATCCCCAGGCCCTAAATGGGTCGGGCACCTACCTAAAAGTGCAGCCGCCTGGCTGCGTCCTCCAAAGCTGCGGCTGAAGGAGCTATGCCTGCTCGCATAGGAGGCTGGCCGGCTGGGCAGCCAGGGCAGGAGGAAGGCTGGGATCTCGGAGTGCAAGAGCTCTTCAGCCACAAAGGCCACCTCAAACCACTTGCGCTGGAAGCTGGCGAAGTCGTCCACCGCTGTCGGGTGCCAGGTGGTGGGCTGCTGCATGGCCACTGGGAGAAGCAGAAGGCGAGAGAAAGCACCTTCAGCGCGAATGATTATTATTTTCTTACCGATGCACACTACAACATGGACGAATCTTGAAATCATCGCGCTAAGTAAAAGAAGCCAGACACAAAAGGCCACATATAGTATGATGCCACTTAAATGAAATGCCCAGAATAGGCCAGTCTTTAGAGACAGACAGCAGACTGGTGGTGGCCAGGGGGGACTGGCTGCTAATGGGTACAGGGTCTCCTATCAGGGGGATGCAAATGGTCTGGAACTAGATAGAGTGGTAGTTGCACATTAATGTGAACGTAGCAAATGCCACTAAATTGTTCGCTTTAAAATGGTTGTTTTTATGTTATGTGACTTTTACTTCAACTTAAAAAAATACTTCACTTTACAGCACATAATGGCAATCAGGATTTCTTCAACTTGAAGGTAAAATAGGTCACACTCAGAATTTAAGGGAAGAGGTAGCATGGACACATCAGTGGCTACAAGGGAAAAAACCTGCAGGTCCACTTCTGACACATCCTTGGATAAGAGAACACAGTGAGTGGCACAGGCTGCTTTATCTGATGCAAGATTCCTGAAACCCAGAGGCTGGGAAGCCATTTGTCTGCAGGATGAGAGTCATTTCCAGCCCTGTGTGTCCTAGGGGGACTAGAGATGCTTGTCTGAATCCTGGCTGCCTCCAGTGCAATGCGAGCCAGCTCTGACCATGCTGGAAATTGCTCCCCTCTTGGAGATTACTTTTTCTTATTAAAAAACAACAACAAACTGTTAAAATATATCTTGGAAAATCTGTTAGGACTTGATAGTCTTCCTCGGGGAAGGGATGGAGTCTGCAGGCCCAGCAAGTAGAAGGTGCTGTTATAGGTTAGAGCCCATCATGTCATCCTCAGAACCACCTGCACTGGGTAGGGGGCGCTATAATCAAAAACAGCTACCAAAACATGACCCCCCAAAATTTCCTCACACCTGGTCCTTTGGCCTCTTTTAGGTTTATCTTCCATTCACACTGTTCTCACCAAGAACATACTGTAGCTTTAAGAAACCCTTGTCACTCCAGTTATGCTTAAATTAAATACAAATGCTCAAGGAAGTTGACAGATCCATCGACTTGGAATACAAAGTGACACAAGAATCTCAAGAAGCAGCATCATTTGAAAGAGCAAATCACTAGGCAAAACAACAGCCCCTGTGGGCAACAGCATGTGCTTCAGCTCTGACCTCGGTCGGGCTCTTTGTCCATGACTATCTTGTAGAAATAGAAGCCGTAGATGAAGGTCCGCCAGACTTCGCCAGATGCGTGCGTGATGAGCTGCTCTTCCAGCATTTTCTAGAGGGAGAGACACCGAAACTCTGAAAGCCCTGCAGAGGGCCATCTTAGAGATGCAGCCCTCAGTTATATGCCACAGTCAGGGGAATGACAAGGGCACTGAGGAGACCTTGCCCTCCAACCCCCATCAGCCATAACTGCACTGTGCTAAATGTGCCAAATGTGCCTGGTGCAGGTTGTATTATAAAGTAGAAATGCATATTATAATATGATCAAATATTTCAAACATAGAAAAAAGTATAAAGAAAATCCAGGTATACCACTATCTGACTTCAACAAATTTAATACTTTACTGACTTCAGATCTTTTTACTTAAAAAACAAATCTTTGCAGACTCTCTGATATTCCAATCCTCTTTCTCCCCAGAAACCAGTGGTGAGTGTAATGTTATTCTTATACATGTTTTAAATAATTTATTACATAGACATGTATT
Source organism: Miniopterus natalensis (assembly GCF_054644295.1). NCBI lineage: Eukaryota > Metazoa > Chordata > Mammalia > Chiroptera > Miniopteridae > Miniopterus > Miniopterus natalensis. The sequence goes on from NC_142100.1 coordinate 14,957,453, forward strand.
GATAAAGAAAATGAGGTATTTTCATGGGAATTTAAGTTCTAAGTAAAGGGTGTAATACTATTATCATTTTGTAAATTGAATTGTCACTCAGCATCAGGCTTCTGACATTTATCCACGTTGATATGTGTACCTCCAGCTCATTTACTTTAATGCTATATAGTAGCACTCATTGTATGAACAAGGAAATACAATTCTCAGGGAGATGGGAACATAAAGTAATCAGGCAAAGGCCATGCACAACAGACTACTGAGACCCTCAAAAAGAGAGCTGAAGATCACGCGCTTATTCAAATCAGTTACTGATTTTACATTTCAGTGATGACAAGCCAGCTGGTCAGCAAATGGTACCGATTTCCAGCGGGGGCCTCTGTGTGGACAGGATGGCTGCCTCAGCTAACTCGACCTTTCCATTCCTCTCCTCTTGAGTTTAATTCCAGCTCTGAACAGTGTAATTAAATTCAGCAAGCATCTGCTGAGGGCCCATCACGTGGGAAACAACATGGAAAACACTGGTGATATGGAAACACACAGTAAGAGGTGGCCCTGCCCTCAAGGAGCCTGGTCGAGGTGGGACATAAATGAGAAACACACACCATCTTCACTCTGTTGCGTTAAGTGTAAGTACAGAGTAAGAACAGGGCACCAGAAGGTCCCTGAGGCAGGGCCTTAAATCCAGCCTCGAATCCTGAGTGAGCAGGGAAAATGGGGGCTCGAGGTCAAAGGGAGATCATTCCCTGGGAATCTTTCACGGAGATGCCTCTCAGGTTCAAAAGTGCAGACTCCTTTCAGAATATTTGAGTGCAGACAATAAATTCTGCCAGATGTTTAAGTTAAGGTATCGTATCTTTCAAAGCAAGCCAAGCTCCTTTATCAATTCCAGACAGTCCTCCCTTATTAAAAACAGATCCTCACCCCAACCTGCAGATCTCGTTACTGGAAAGGGCAGCTCCTCCAGAGACGGGCTCTGGCTTCCTGGGGCCCTGCCCTGGCTGCCTCACCTGCATGATGTCGATGGCCATTGCCGGCGTCTGGATCCCCTCCACGCTGTTCACCAGCCAGTGTACCACCTCCGCGCTGATGAAGCAGCACGGCGACAGGCCCTTCTGTTCAGAGAGCAGCTGGACTCCTGTCCTGAGTTCCGGCACGGCGGGCGGGGAGCAGGGGTTGTGTGCACATGATGGCAACAAGGGCAAAGAGAAGACGACAGAGAAAGCACTTCATATCTGAAGTGAGGATCTCCAGAGTGCAATTTCTCTCCACTATTCTAGACCCAGAGAAACCCCCGTGACGGAACAAAGAATGGTGTCATGGGGGGAACAAAGAAAAGGAAAAAGGATGTGACATTTAAAGAGTATGTATCCTTGCCAGGTATTATACTAGGTAAGTTATGTAAATATCTTATTTAATCCTTATGTCAAACCTGTGACTTAATCACTGTCATCCCATTTTACAAACAAGGTAACCGTCTCAGAGATCAGAGAGGTCAAGCAACTTGCCCAAGGTCTCACAGCTAGTGAGTAAGAAAGTCAGGTGTGAATCCACTAAACTGCACTGCATGAGCATCGCCCCGGCTTGGCCCGTGGGATCCTCCCGCCCCAGTGCACTCATACACCTGCCGAGCACTTACGAGGGGTGTTTCATGGCTTCCAGGATCTCCGCCAGGGTGGACGACGACGTCAAGGAGCTTGCCACCAGCTGCTGAGAGCTGTAACAAAGAGCGTCTGGTCAGCAAAGCAAGGGGACGCACACCCGGGCAAGAGCACGAACCTTGGGAACTTCCTACAGAGCTGCGGACTTGGGCAACGCTGACACTAAAGGCGTTCCAGCAAATCCTGGAGAGCTACATCCTGGGGTTCTCTTACAGGGGCTTCTACTTCCAAAGTGTATATGCTTAAAAAAAAAGAATCCAAAGTGGTTTTATGTCCACACTTGTTTACTCTTTTAAAAAAATATGTTTTATTGATTTGAGAGAGAGGGAAAGGGAGAGAGAGAGAGAAATATTAATGTGGTATTTCAGAATCTCAGGGTTAAAAAAACCTTTGCACACCCTAGAAGTGAACTTTCTAATGCTTGAGTCCCCACTACAGGGTTGGACCGGAGGCGGCCCCACCTGTCTGAACACCTTCAGCGGCACAGAACTCAGCTCCTCTAAGGCAGCCATCTCCTTGTGGTGAACCAACTGCTAGTTAAGTATTTTATCATGAAATGGAATCTGTTCTAATTTTCAGGCATTCATCCTGATTCCAGTCACTTTTGGTTTTCTCATCTCCAGCCTAAACATCCCCAGTTCCTCTTTTCTTCCAAAAGCAGAAGAAAACCTGCCACCCTAGCCTCGCAAGCAATGGGGAAGCAGAGAAACACACTGCGCCTGTGAACCGGCCAGCCCCTCCGATCCCCACGGCCAGAGCCGGGAAGTCAGCCCGGCTCCATGGGGACGAGCCTGGGAGAGGACAGAGGCCAGAGATGCCCAGGCCTGCTTGTGCCTCTGAACTGGTCACCATCTCTACTGGCCAGAGTGAGCGGGCTGCAGTGCGTGGGACATGGGAAAACTGGCACTGAGTGTGTAAGAAGGAAACCGAGTGGCTCCTGACAGCAGCCAGCCAGGGAGCTGCCCAGGAGGCCCTTCTGCTCTCAGGTGAACGGATGTCAAAGTCAACTTTCTTGGACCACTTAGCCACAGGCTGCTCAGTGAGTCCAGTGAGGCAACAAGAACAGACTGGGCATATTATTATAAAAAAATTATAAAAGAAAGGAAATAAAAAAAGTTCCTCTGATTTGTCAACAGTATAAAAAGCCGGGGCACTTCCTCAAGCAAATGAGGTCCAAGCAGCCTCCTTTTCTCCTGGATACCCAGGATTGAAACAGTATGGCCATGTTTGGCAACAAATAGCGGCTCATTCACAATTCGTTCATCTCCTCAAGTGGCACATACTGACCACATGCAAGCCTCAGGCCGTGGGTGCCGCATGGAACAGGACAGACTGGGTCAGGGCCCCCATTGAACAGCCCACCCCTGCATGGTGACAGACAGCTCCATGCCTCTGCGGGAACCTCTTAGCTATCCCATGAGGAAGGCAGGGCACAGGCCACTAGCCCCAGCAAACAGGTACTGGTAAGAACTGACTGGCCCACGGTCCCAGGTACAGCTATGGCAGAGCCAGTGCTCTGGACTCCCAGCCTCCGCAGCCTTGGAGGTTAGGCCATCCCCACTGCCCAGGAGGACAAGTCAGCCGCGCTGAATCTCTCACCTGCTGTCACTGGGGTTTGCGGAGGTGAAGCCCTGTTCCCCCGAGTTCTGGGAATTCCCGAAGATCTGGCTGTTGCCTCTGTCCACGGATTGGCCTGTGCTTACCCCCAAACTGGTGCCGTCCAATACTGGGACGGCCGTCTGGTCCACAGACACCTGGAGGAAAATTTAAAATTAACACCAAAAAAAAAAAAGTCCTTTAAGGCTATTATTTACATTTGTGGTCCTTTTTGTTCCTCTCTACTCCCACTCCCGGCTGGTCCTGGGTGGAAGAGCTAAAGGGATCAAGGGCCCACACCAGTCTTGTGGGTGCTGCTTTCCATCAGAGCAATGAATTCCTGCGCTGCAAACCAAGGCCACAGGCCACATTCGCAGTAAATCCCCAGGACCAGAGAAACAACTCTGGCACCTGACTCAAACCGTAAGATCTGAATGTAGCCATCTTTCCACTTTGGACCCTCTCCTGGTAGCTGCCGGATTTTGATGTCATATCTGTCTCATTCCCTTTTAGGTCCTGGAGGGTAGGACTACGACTTGCTCACCTGGAAAGCTGCACCCCACAGCAAACATCTGGAGAGAATGGTAAGCTTTCCAGAGCATTCCTGGAAAAGTGTAAGACTCCCAGTCCCTCTTACGTGGAATTAGAAGTACTTGAGTACTTCCAAAATGGAACCTTATATTATCAGATATTTTGTTAGATGATGTAAAAATCACTCCTTCTAACACAGGGAGTCTCAGCCTCAACACCATTGCTACTTGGGGACAGTCAAGCCTGGGGGGGGGGGGGGAGGCTGTCCTGTGTAGGACATGCAGCAGCATTCCAGCTTCTAGATGCCAGTAACACTCCTCTTATCATCTCCCCCAGCCCCAGCTGTAATGAATAAAAATGTCTCCAGACACTGCCAAATGCCTTTGGGAGGCACAATTCTGAAAGAACCATTTTACTCTCCTAAAGCAGGCTCAATGATTTGAACAACAACACCACACACAGACTCTGCTAGCACCACAAAGACATGGGGAAATGCGGCAAGCAGCAGCCTGCAATGACCAATCACCACCAGCTTCTGACCAGCAAGGCTTAGGAAAGGGGACGACACTAATTCTAAATTAGAAGAAGCTAATGGGGGGCTAAACCCTGCTCTTAGGCACAAGAGTGGCTGTCTGTGCTGCCTTCTAGATCCCTGTAATGGGGTCTCTCTCATCTCCTGCACCCTGTGAACTGCCTAAACTGAAGGATGTTACCAAAATTTATATAATCCCCACAGTTTTATTTTAGTAGAGATGTGGTTAAGGAGTTATCCTCTTAATCAGAAATTGGCAAACATTCACTGTAAAGGACCAGATAGTAATTATTTTAGGCTTTGTGGGCCATATGGCCTGTGGCAACTACTCAATTCTGCATGAACAGGCACAAAAGCATCCATAGACAATGTAAACAAATGGGTGTGGCTTTGTTCCAATAAAACTTTATTTGGAAAAGCAGATGGTGGGCCAGATTTGCCCATTTTCTGACCCCTGCTTTTTATCACACAATGTCCATATTTCCAGGGGCTGCACAGAAAGGCATTTTGTTGAGATCTTAATACCAGGAAAAGTTATGCTTCTCCCAGGAAACTGGTTTGTCTTTATCGTATGACCACGTTGAACCTGCAACAAATGTTTCCCACTTTTCTCTGGCTACCAGGAAGTTCAGGGCTGAATTTAGCACAAAACTCTAGGTACTTTATAAGACCTCACATTATGTCCTATTGTAGTTTTTCTTTTCCTGAATTTCCCCCAAATGTGAAAATCTAGTTACATTTCTATTCTGGAGGTTGTGTTTATTTCCATAACCCACCTAAAGCAACTTTGTGGAATAAGACCAGTGGAAAACAGATAGACAAGGAAGGCTAGATGGAAAGAATGGTTGTCTTCTCACACAGAGACCTGAAAGAGCCACACTGAGGGAGCTGCATGGTCTAGAATGCACTTCATCTTAGAAACCTTGTTCAAAAATCTTCCTCACAGAGGATTCTATTTAACCTATGCAGACACTCCCTCTCCTAGGAGGTGGAGTTTAATTGCCCCTTCCACTTTTGAGTGTGCTACAGTGAGTGACCTGCTTCAAAAAGCAGAGTACAGAAAGGGAGACACAGTAACTTCAGAGTGGAGACAGCTGGCAAATACTACATCACCCAGCGATGAAGAGTTATGTCACCAGTGATGTTGTGTGAGCTTTGTGGCCCATCTCCACACTACGTGTTAGAAAACAAAGCCAGCAGATTTTATGTTATGTATATTTTAACAGAAATAAAACAGAAATAAAATGCAATTTAATTTTGGTATAGAGAGCTCCCTTACTGTATCTGAGTAGACATAATTTTCTAAACATTTATATGTCTTCTTAATAACATAGCCTGGTGGGTAATATAAGCCTCCTTCATGTACCTCTTCTAAGATCTCAACTCCATTTGTTATTTCCAATTGTGGGAACTCATCCACTTTGTTCTACTGGAGAATTCTACCACGTGAAGCTGGGTGGACTATTAGAGAACTTAGAACACAATTCTCTCTTCCAGCCCTGTTGATTTTTCTCATGTTAAATTCTAATCTAAGTCCAAGAGGGTCTCTTGCTAGAAAGCAAATTTAAAAAGTCCAACCTGAGTCTGTTTTAAACCAAAAATGCACTGCATCCCCAGTACTCAGAGATCAGAGATTCTTGGATCAGGACTCGGAGGTCCTGGCACGGATTTGCCTCGGGTCAAGCAGCTCATTGGGAAGAGGCAGGTGCAGGCCTCTGACCGACAGGCAGGCGCAGCACCCTCTGGACCCCTCAGCACAGTGGGCAGGATGGTGCAGGGGCTCAGCCACTCACTAGTTGTATGCCTTTTGACGAGGTGACATCTTTAAGCCTCAGTCTCCTCATCTGGAAAGTGGGGTGATAATACCCACACTTCACACGCTGTTTTGAAGACCGTATTTAAAGAACCCACTGTACAGTAGCTGGCAGAGTAGGTACTTAAGGTTGGTTTTCTGACTCCCACCAAATAAGGATGCCTTAAGCTTTACCCTTAAACTCCCATGTCCCATCTTCCTTAGCTTGCTCCGCTCTGCATAAACCTTGACTCTTTCAAATTTCAGGAACTGAGCCAATTTCATATACTTAGGGGTGTTGGTCAAGGGCTGGGAGGCCAGTTTATCTTCATCTGGACCTGTCGGAACAGTAATTGCTAATGGTGATTACAGAAAAGGGGGGTCATGAGTCAAGCCTGTTGGTCCTGGATTTAAAGGCCAGGTCAACACCATACTGTGTAAAGCATAACTTCTTTGTCCCTCAATTTCTCCATTTGTATACTTGCTATAAAACTTCTACCTAACTCACAGGTTATGGCATAAGGACAAAATGAGGTAATACTGTGTGCTTGGCAGATAGTAACTGAAGAATGTTAAGGCTTGGAAGGCCCTTGGAGATCTGGTCCAAACCCTTTATTTGACAAATGTGTTAAGGGAAGTCCAGTGGCCAGACAAGCTGTCCAGGGTCGCACACCATTAGCCTCTGACGAAGCACATGCTTATTAGTAAACGTTGCTTGTTTTCACCACTTCCTGTTTTCCACCAAACTCTTATAAATTTATCTGGTTGTATTAGGAAGAAAAAATAAGTGTTCAGTTCCTAAGGAAGCATATTTCATGCTGCGTATACTACATGGACAAAAATACCTAAAAGGCAAGATGCTGCCACTTGGCAAAGAATCTATGGCAACTATGTGAAACAGCGAGACAGAGACAGGAATCACGTAAGTCAACACTGATGCGATAATTTGTTCTCTTACATCAATCATTTCCATCCCCTTTTGCTATGGCCCAAACCAAGGATGGGAATGTGCACCTTGCAGACCAAATTCAATGTCAAATGCCTTGAAACTCAGCTGCAGCCCAATCCCATCTGTTCAGAGCCGAGCAGAAGGCTTCTGCTGACGGGACAGGCACGCAGGGGCTGCAGAGTCTCACTGACCTGCGGGTAGAAGGCAGACGACGCTGTGCGCGGGCTGCGGACAAACTCCATAAAGAAGGCCCCGTCCTGAAGTCAGAGGAAGCAGTGGCGGCAGCAGGTGCCAGAGGGCGAAGGAGCGGAATGCGGGCCAGTGGTGAACCATCAGGGGAAGGACAGGGGTATGAAAGAAAAAAAAATAGAAACAAGGAGGGAAGGAGAGAAACAAGGGCGCATGAAGAGAATGGGGAGAAAAAGAGAGGGAAGGAGATCCACCCAGGAAGACAAAGCCCGAGTGCAAAGCGTGAGCAGGAGCTCACACCTGGGGCAGAATGTCCCGTCGTGTGGGGGCAAGCGCCTGGCTTAGAAGGTGGGTCCAAGTGCCCTGGGGTCTCCTCGGAGCCTGGCCTGGATGCCTGGCCCTCCCCATCACTCTGAACTCCCTTCAGACCTATGCCAAGGGGCACGGAAAACGCCAAAGGGGAGCGTGGCAGGGGTCACTTCCCGGCCTCCGCGTGCCCGGGGAGCAGCAGCCCTCTTGGAGAGGTGCTCCGAGGCTTGAGGTTTTTAATTCTGTCTGTTCCTAAGCACGGCAGCCAAATGGGAGACAAGGATTCAATGAAGGGAAAGTTCTTGCTTAATTTTCTGAGCAAACAGGGGATCCAGAAGCAGCAATACCTTCTCCTCCACAGGTTGTGTAACAAAGTCACCAAGAGGCTGAGACGCACGTAATGTCAGATACATATGCAGTCGTGGGGAGCTTCCTGAAGCTGCCTTCCTCTCCCTAGCCTATTCTTGTGGGGTTCAAGTTGTCATGTATTTGAAAAAAGAATGACATAGAGGACTTTTCCAATGACCCCTCCTTCCACCTTTCTTAAGGTCAAGAAGGCCTCTCTTGTCCCGTCAACATGTTTTTACTTTGTATGCATTCTCACTGAAATGCAGACACGGCACTTGATAAATCTGAAGGTCTCTGCTTTCCTACAAGTTTTCTTCAATTTTGTACGTAGAATTACTGGACTCTTTAGCTATCCGTTTTATCAATACTGCTGCCATTTTCCACAAGCCACCAGGAACTCAAGTAATGAATCATGAAAATGTGTAGCTGGGGCGATGCCAACTCAGGTACTCTTGCACGCATCCCAACACAGACGCTGACTGGAGACACTGTCAGGCATTTCTCAGTATGTCAGCCAGGGTTCTTCACCTTGACCAACTCATCACATCTTTGCGTCTCCTTGACTACACGGGAATCTATATCCGGCATGACCGATGGCCATCCATCTGGATTTCAGTGTTCATTTGGAAGATTAGGAGTGTTCTAACTAGCAATCGAATATTTAGTTGTTGGTGCATTTTAACCCGGATGCTTGTGACTCTGTAATTTCTCTACTTTTCAGTCCTGTTTTTGGCACTGTTTCTAGTCCTCAAAGATGGCAATGAGCAGAGGTCAAAGCTGGGGCACTTACAGATTCTCACTGTTCCATCCGGGTCCCTTCTCTGCCAGAACATGCAGAAGCAAAGGTACTACTAACACTGCTGAGATTTATGAACACGTAAGTGAGGACAGGTGAAAAGCCTCTTCCTTGACCAAAAAAAGATCATTCCTTACGCACAGACTTTCCTTAGAACTGCACCTGAAGTCACTGCCTGGTGCTGGATCAGCAAACTACAGCCTGTGAGCTAAGAATGGGTTGCAAATGGTTATGGAAGTACCTACACAAAAGCTGTGATCTTGCCTCTTGGCCCACAAAGCCTGTATTTATCAAGGTTTGCCAACCCCTGATCTGTAGATTGTACAACTGCCTATAGTCTCAGTTATACTTTTTCTCAGATTTTAATCCCTCCATCCTTGAAGTATAGTTCTAGTAACTTAGCCTAAAAAATAATCAGAGATGTGGTCAAGTAATTATCTGCAAAGATGTTATTTGCAGTATTACTGATAATTGTAATACACTGTAGAATTATAAAAATTTATGGAAGAATTATCAAAAATTTTTAAAAACCAGACACCATCTACATTTTGAACAAAAAAAGTTATAAATGAAGGTCCACCCACATGATGAAATAATATATAATTATTTTAAAAAATCATTCTTTTGAGAAATATTTAATTATATGGAGAAATTTTCATAATATGGAAGTAAAATACATACATAGGTGAATATACAATTTGACCACAATTCTGCAAATAAAATACATCCATTAAGTCTCCTTCACTTCTTATTAATAGAGATTAGATAAAAGAACATGCAATTGGCTCACCTACCACATCAGAATGATCTCAGATTCTGAATTTCCCAGGAGTTGACAGAGCCAAGGTTATTGGTCTTAAAAGATATAAAAAGCCTGACCTACAGAGTTTGCAGCCCCTCTGCTGGACCTCCTATTCTGTATAGAGGCCCAAACTCTCAGGTTTGGTTTCTTTTTTTTTTTCTTCAGGAGTCTAAGCAAACTGATGGGAATTTCATTATCAAAGAGTGAGTTCCTTGATCCTGCTAAAGAGCAGTTAACTTCCTTACAACTGTGATCAGGAAAGTTCCTCAATAAAAATAGTAATGCTTTTAAGGGCTCAGGGTAGAATTCATCCAAATCCTCAACACATTCAATCCTAGGCTCTGCCCTCCACACTGGGGCTCCGCGAGCATGTGCCCTGCTGAAGTGGCCTCCTTTACCTTTCGTGGGCTGTCCACGTAGGTGGGAGTCATGGCAACGCTGCTGCTCTCAGCTGGCTGGGCCGAGCTCTTGCCGCCGTGCACAGCTGCCTGCTGTTCTCCCAGACACCTGAAAGAAGGAAAAACACATGCTTGTCGCTTGCTCAGAGCCCCTGAGGAAGGACCCATGTTAGCCAAGATAATATGAAGACAGTTCTTTGAAACACACACTTCTGCTTTGTTTCTCCTTCAGGCCTTACAGGATACCCTTAATTTCATTCATTGTCCTGAACAATCACCAGCCCTCTACGGTAAGTAAGAAAACAGCGCAATTTTAAAAGCATCCTGGCAGCATCTGGTGCTTACCTATTACTTTGAAAAGGCAAGTGACATGGTTTGAGTGACTATACTTATAAATATCTGGGAAGGACTTTTTCTGTTTTTATTAAACATACCAACAGAAGCACACTCTGAAAATTAGGGCTGCATTAATGTGTGGCATAAACGAAACAGGGGAAATGTGTTGACTCTATACATTTTGAAGGCTGATACATTAATATTTCAAATATACATATATATATCCCTCTCTGCCAAAGAAAACCACATATATCTATGACATTATCTCATAACACAAGACAACTACGGTTTTCTTATGACATCTCATCCCATCCTGTTTCTGATGTACATATATGTATACTTTCACGTTTATTTTCCTAATTTTTTACCTTACTAAAATTAACTATGAACTATTATAATTTAATGCTTCCCACCAATTAGATTGTTTTACTATATCACTGAATTTTTATTGGTAAGTTTCAGAAGGCTCACATTATAGTCTTAAATGCTTCATTATGATTGTAACATATACTTGTGGTAGACACTGAGAGGCACCACCCAGATCCCTCTGCCATGGCCTTGTTGTCACAGTAGCTGGGAGCCGGGCGTGTTTTCTAGGTGGCTCTGCTGTAAGCCCCTTCAGGGACAGCCCCAGCTGCAGAGCAGCCTCATGCAAAGCTCTCACCCTTCCCTGGGCTGCCCAGGCAAAGAATGATCAGTGAGGGGATGGCAAGGCCTGGCCATGTTGGTCCCACTCGGCTCCCCTCTGAAGGCTGCTCCAGCTCCAGAGCTCAGGGAGGTGGCCTGAGGCATCTCCACTTCTCCCTCTGGCCACTCCTCCTTCTTCCCTGCTCTCCCAGAGGTGCGGAGCCCGTGACTTTCCTTAACAAACATCCTACATGTTCAACTCTGTCTCTGTCTGCTTCCCCCGGGAACCCAATCTATGACATTTCTCTAGTCTTATCAAATTCTGACATGTTGGCTATGGTGAAGTCATACCAGAGATTAAAAATCGTTTTCCACAGTACCTGTTATACTCTCTTTTTAAAGTTTTTATTATGGAAAAATTGCAAACATATACAAAAGTAAAGAGGATAATATAAATGAACCCTATCTACCCAGACCCCAAGATTGCTTACTTAGAGCCAATCTTGTATCATCTATACCCCTCCCTATCTACCTTAACTATTCTGAAGCAAAATTCACACATGATATTATTTCATCTATAAACACTTCAGTATATACTATATCTCTAAAAGAAATGTTACAAGAAAAACATAACCGCAATTCCATACTCAAGATTTTTTAGAAGTTTTCTAATATCAAGTATTTTTTCAATCATCTCCAAAAATTTCTTTGCAGTTTGTTCAAAACAGGATCCAACTACGGTCCCTACGTTGCAGTAAGTTGTGTCTCTTTTAAGCTATAAACTCCTTTTTATCTCTCCGTATCCCTGCAATTTATTTGTTGAAGAAAGTAGCTTGTTCGTCCCGTAAATCTACACAGTTTGGATGAGCTGACTATATCCCTTTATTGCTTATCATGTTCCTCTGAGCCCTGCACTTCCTGAGAACTAGAAATTATAACAAACGGCTTGAACAGATTTATGTTCGGCTGGGGCAAGGATTCCTCCTCAGTGTGCTGTGTACTTCTGTCTGGAGGCACCATCATGTCTGGCGGACCCTCTCTGGTGATGCAGTTGCCACTGATAATCCCTGCCAGATCTAGTTCATCAGCGGTCACACATGGTAATATTCTACCATCCTTCCGTACCTATTAGCTGGAATACCGACAAAAGAAAAACTTACCCACACCATTGCTTGGTTACTCTGAGGTGTAATTCACGTAGGAAAAGCAGAATTAAATGCTTGATTCCTTCCCTTGCCCACTTGCACCACTGTCTGCCTCTCTCTCCCGGTCCCACCCCATCACCGTGTGGTTTCCTCTGAGCCTCACGCATAATCGCGCACTGTGACATTCCCTTGCCCTTCCCGAGGGCTGAGCGGCAGGCCATGGCTGGGCCAGAGGTGGCAGGAAGTCTCGGTTACCTCCCAGATGTGTCATCTGACGCACATGTCAATCCCCATTTACCGAGTTGCCTTCTGACCCGTGGACTAGGAATGAGGGATTCAGAGATCCTGTGTTTCCCCGTGAAGGCTCTTTGTCTAATGGCTCAGGGGAAGGGACTGCCACAAAATGACCAGTTATACGTATTGTATACACACATACGTGAGAACATATAGAAGGGCACACTGCCTTCTGCAGGGAGGAGGTCACCAGAGGCAGTAACTACAGCCATGTGGGGCCTCTCTGCTCTGACGCCGCTGTCATCAGGTTACCCTCATCCAACAGAAGAAGCCAAGCCGGCTGACGGGCGCCTGCTGCCCAGGCTGCTCACGGCCATGCTGTTAGTCAGCACAAGGCCAAGATCCCGGGGGCCGCTATCTTCTAGGAGAGCCCGACTGAGCATATATGCTACAGAGAAAGACTGGAAGGGAAATGGAAGAAATACACACAGTTGTGCTAGGAGGGCAGGACTAAGGGTGACATTTAAAAATTTTTTCATATTGTCTTTCATAATAAATAAATTGGATTGGCTTGGTGCAGGAAAAAAAAAAAAAAAGCACACAAATAAAAAATGCTATGTGAGCAAACACTATACAAAGGTCTGCTCCCTCCACTCTATCTCCAGCACTGAGAAAACGGACCATGTCACCAGAACAGTCCTCTGGGTGAGGAGCCCATCTCAGTCTCTCTGCCCTGCCTCTTGCTCTGGGGTTAGCTGAGGGTCTCGCCTCTCACAGAGGGACACCACCCCCAAGCCATCCTTCTTCTTCCAGGCTGAGCAGAAACAGGCTCCTTGGGGCGTACTAAATGATGACTCACTAACAAAATAAGATTCCCCCACACCAGCTTCACACCCTTCCCAGCAACATATGTTCCTTGTTCGTTTTTCCAGCAGGAAAGGCCTATGACTAGTTATGGGGAGAATGTGCCCGGCAGAGTTCAGGGGGAAAGACCTGGGCATATGAAGGTATTTTCTGAAGAGGACCCAGTGCCCTCAGTAATGAGTCCAACCTATCCCAACGCTCTTCCTCTCATTTGTCCCCAGTCACCCTGCCATGTTCTTCACTTCTCCACCTGGGTCCCTTCCTTTCCATGTCCTCATCACCCTCTGTCCAGCATCTGTGGCCTCTTGCCTGGACTGGTGAGAGCTTAGCAACGGGTCTTTGCCTCCTGGGCCCACCCACCGGGCCTTCTTATACGAGGGGCTCATCTCTGAAAACACCACTTCCGGCAAAGACACTGAATGGATATTTCATTAAGGAATTGCTCTAACTTTTTAGGTAAATGGTGGTATTACAGTTTTATTCTGTTTTGTTTTTATTTTTTTAAAAAAGAGTACTTATCTTTCAGAGACACATATTGAAATATTACAGAAGAAGGGATATGATGTCTGGGATTTAATAAGAAATAAAAAAGGCAGATCAGAGCAAGTGGGATATAAATGAAACAAGATCGGCCATGAGATGATAATCATTGAAGCCGGGTGATAGGTACTCGGGGATTTATTATACTAGTCTGTCTACTTTGCAGCCTCTCTGAAATTTTCCATTAAAATAAAAAACTTTCAGAGGCTCGCTCTTGCTATGAGGATGCGTAAGGACAGCCTGAATCCAGCTTCCCACGCACTCTTTGTAATTGCATCTCCCACTAGGCCTCATGCTCACTCCACCCGACTTTCTGAAGCTGAATGCATGCCGGCTCCTGCTGGGCACAGCACGGCCCTCACACCAGACAAACAAGGTCTGGTCTCCTCTAACATCGTGTACGGGGACCCTCGCATCCCTTTCTCCACCATTCACGTCTATTGTCCACCTACTATGTGCCAGACACAGCACGCAGCCTCTGCCCTCACTGCGCAGACAAGTGAGGATGAGTGAGCCAAGTGTGGCCCTTGGAAGAATATTGAGGGACGTAGGCCCAGGATGCTGGGAAGCACAGAGAAGACCTGATTTGGCTGGGAGAATTAAGGGGGCAGGGAACGCGCCCCAGACCAGGTCCTGCCTGCTAATGGCAATGCTTCCTCCTCTTTCCCAAGTCCCACTTCCCCTCTGTCTAAACGCTTCCCTTCCTGCAAGGCCAATTTAAATCCTACCTCCTGTGGCGCTGTCCCTGCCCTCCCAAGTAAGATGTGGTCCCACCAGTGTCCCAGGACTGTAGCACCTACTGTTCATAAGGGGACCACACACTCAAATGCCTAGAGAAGCTGGCCAGGTAGCACGACTGAGGGTGCAAGACAAGTCCACGACCAGAGGGCATACTGGTCTTATGGTAAACCAGAGGGCACATGTCCATTCTAAAGTGCCAGCCCACTGTGGCTAAGTCTGACTGTGGACCCAATGCTAACTGAGCCTCCACTATTTCAAGCAAAACTGGACTTCCTATAATATTTATAACATAATTTTGCATTATATTAACTATAATTTTGTATTATATTGTTATAATACATTGTTTTACATATTATATAATATACCCATGCATCTTGTTATGTATACTAATATTTTTTCATGTAAGAATTCATATAAAATCCAGATTTTTATAAGGGATCTTCAAACTAAAAAAATTTGGCTCAAATATTTTAAAAATATGTTGTTAGCAGGGCACAGAAAATACTCTGAAATGGCACCTACGTGTTATTGTAAATTTATCTAAACCCACAGAATGTACAACACCAAGAGTGAAGCCCGGTGTGAATGAACTATGGACTTTGGGTGGTTATGTGTCAATGTACCTTCATCAACTGTAACAAATGTACCACTCTGGTGGAGGATATTGATAAACGGGGCAAGATATGTATATGTGGGGACAGGGTGTGTACAGGAAAGCTCTGTACCTTCTACTCAATTTTGCTTTGAACAGAAAACTGCTCTAAAAAATGAAGCCTACTTTAAAAAACACACAAAGAAACCAAAAAAACACTCTATGGGCCAGACCAAATGTATCTACCGTTGCTCTCCAACCAGGCACTTACTTCTGGCTGGCCTCCATCTCCAGCAGGGCCGACAGAGCTGAGGTTCCCTTCTTCCCAACCGGGGGGCCGGTTGACTCGAGGGAGTGCGTGGAAATGGGTCCTGTCATCTGTAAGCCTTTCATGGCGGTCCCTTTCTAAAGCAGAGAAAAGGAAACAAGGCCATCAGGCCGAGCGGGCCCCTCAGTGGATGCTGATCATGCCCAGTACATGCTGCTACATCTGTTATTCTTTGGCTCTGGGGGCCCAGTTAACAGGAACACGGGTTCTCGGTGCTCAGTAAATGCCAGAAAACAGTTTTGCACTGGAACTGAAGCTCCCAAATCCCTGTTAACTCAAAACAAACTGCCTCTTTGAGGTGATTTACATCATCTCATGTTACTCTCGTCACAACTCTAGGAAGCAAATAATGTCATATCTAATTTACAGCAGAAGAAACTGAGTCTCAGAGAAGTTAAGTAACTTATCCCACTGGATTTGTTAAGTAACAAATCCCACGAGAGCTAGAATGCAAACTCCAGTTACCTGACTTCAAAGCTAAGTTTTTTTCCACTACACAAGCTCTTCCGGAAATGATGCTGTGTACAGAAGGCAGCTGGGTGGGTGAAAAAACATTGAACTTGGGGTTGAAAACAAAAATAATAAAAACATGGCCCATGATGGAGCACTACTCAGCAATGAACAGAAATGAACTATTGAAAACTTGGATGAATCCCAGAGGCCTGATGCTGAGTACAACAAGGCAGCCTCAAAAGGTTACATATTGTATGATGCCATTTATATAAACTTTTGAAAAGACAAAAGTATAGTGATGGAGAACAGACCAGCAGCTACCAGGGATTAGAGATGAAGGAGGAATGTGGCTATAAAGGATGGCATGAGGGAGATTTTTTTGAGTGACAGAAACTATTCCATATCCTAATTGTGGTGGTAATTACATGAATCTGTACATTTATAAAATTCATAGGCCTGTACACACCCACACCAGCTGGGCACCCTCAGACATATCACATAATCTTCACGGGCCTCAGTGTCCTCACTGGGTAGCATGAGGTTGAATGAATGAATGTCCAAGGGTGCTAGGAACTCTAAAAGTGATATAAATGATCCTGCTGCTGTTACTCTCTTAAGCAAGTTTCTAATCAGCAACCCAGTACCACATTACATAAGCAGCTGTGCTCAACACTGAGTCCCACTTGGGGAGCACATGCAGGAGCTGCGTCCTCAGGTTACCCTGTGCCACAGAACACTGCCCAGTAGCTGTCTGTACCCAGTCCCTCCCTTCCTCGCCCTGCCCTGGAGAACACACAGTTTTGGAATTAAGATAAATGCTGGGCAGTTGTAGAGTAAATAAACAAGCCAGTAAGAGGTCCCTGAGATAGGAGGAGACAGTTCCTGAATCCCACACCAAGCACAGTTCCCAAGGGACCCCCCAGAACGCTCACCCGCATCATGCGATCTGAGCGATGGCGCCTGCGGATCCGGTTCAAGCCCTCCACAAAGCGGATAAAGCCATCCAGGAGCTGCCATTCCTCCTCGTCTGCCCGGGGCTTGTCCCCGTAGATGTCACAGTGGGCCTCCCCCTCTGTGATGCGCTTGGTGGCAGTGACACAGGCGGGCAGCAGCAGGAAGCGGGTCCTCCAGAACTTCAGAGACTCGATTAAGCTGTGGAGGGCCAAAGGAAGAAAAGGGGTGGTGGTGAGAAAAAGTAGACACTGAAGCCCCCCGATGAACAGACCATCTCAACCCTCGCCCTGAAGTTGGTGTGTGAGGGCCTCTCTCCCCAGGGTGTGCCACATTTCAGGGCTTCACTTAAAACACAAACTCACTGTATGTCAAAGATAATTAAAAAATAAATTCTTAAATGATGAAAAAAATAGCCCTAGCCAGTTTGGCTCAGTGGTTAGGGCATCAGCCACGGGCTGAAGGGTCCCGGGTTTGATTCCAAGGACATGTACCTCGGTTGCAGGCTCGATCCCTGGCCCTGGTCAGGGCTCATGTGGGAGGCAACCAATCGATGTGTCTCTCTCACATCAACGTTTCTCTCCCTCTCTCTCCCACCCACTCTCTCTGAAAAGCAACAGAAAAAATATCCTGGAGTGGCAATTAAAAAAAAAAGATGAAAAAAATAAAAACAGCAACAAAGAAACATAAGCTCAGAAGGAATAACTCAGTGATTGCATTTACTTTCTATCCCAAGAGATGCCAGAATGCTTCTGTGCACCCAGCCCAGTGAAGCTGTGGCTTTCTAATCATCACAACTGTAAATCACGCATAAAAATTAAAAACAAGATGCCACAAGAAGTAAGGAAAATGTTAAGAACATGATCTGCACTGGCATTCCAACAAAGAGCACATCACCACTGAATTTTCCTGCTGTTCATTTCTATGTGATATACAGCAAATTTTACCACTTTAATGGTCTTTAAGTGTACATTTCAGTGGCATTAAGTACATTCACACTGTTGTGCAACAGTCACCACCACCCATCTCATCACTGAGTTTTTAACCCAATGTAGATGTGCTTTTTTTGTTCTTCCATTTTTTTCTAAAACAGATACCATTTTGTCATCAGAAAAAAGGCCGGAAGTGTTAAAATTATGGATACGCCCAAGGCGGCCAAAAAGGAAAGCCAAAGCACGGTCTCCGACCTGAAGTCCTCAGAGCCGGCGGAACAGATGTACTGATCTAAGTAATTCCACTTGTACTCCTCCAGCCGTTCGTGGGAGAATTCCACCCAACAGGACACGAACTCCGAGTCGGAGTGGGAAGGGCAGAGGCTGTAGGTGTAGTGGATCTGGGCAGATTCGTAAGGGTACCTGAAAAAAAAGAAAGGGCATGTCCAGAAGTCCAAAAGAGAATCTTCTCCGATTCCTCCCACCCTGCCTTTTCCGCCTCAAAACACTCAGCACCACCCTTGGCCTTCAACCCCTGACCACGGCAAGCAACTCATCCCCGGGGACTGGTAATGGAGATTTCTCAGACCTTAGCTTGTTCTACTCTCTCATTCTTTATTTTTACTTGGCTTGTTCAGAATCAGGCTAAACATTATAGAGTGAATCAGATCCCTTTTGGAAGTATGGGAGCTATAACCGTCAAATAACCCTAGAAAACAAAACAGTAACTCCAGAGGAAAACCCAATCACTCAACCTCCCCAGTCTGAATTACGTGTGACACACAGAATTCAGTATGTGGACGGCATGTGGACACAACTCGGGACAGCAGCTGAAAATCTTCAACATCCAAGGACTCACTTGGGAAGGTATCGCGTCACCGTGATCATCTTATCCTTCAGCGTCACTTTGTGAAAAGTTCTGCCCATACTCAGCCAGTACTGGTCCTCCTCCTCAGGGCGGTTTCGGGACACAAGGCCTAGTTGAGAGAAAAAAAAATCATTTCCTCCGTTAACAGGCAATTGCTTCTCTTCATATAGATTCAGGAAAGGAGAAACAAAAGAGGCAACGCCTTCTTTTGAGGGGCAGTATTATCTTTAATTAAAAAACAAAAGTCCTGAAGTTGGCAGATTTTTCTGTTACTGAATCAATCAGTGGCAGATTAGAGCCTGGGGCTGCTGACAGCACCTAGAAGACACACTCAGAACTGAACAGCCTGATGCTGCTCTGGAAAGTTCTAGAGGTGTTAATAGGCTGAGAGACAACTACGGGACAAAATGGAACTCCTCTCCACTCAAGCACAAGTTGCCACCCTGGCATCTGAGGTCGCCACCCCACGGTGGCAGCCAACCTGGCTCTCTGGCCTTAGCTCCCACAACTCTCGCACTGACTGCTACACCATGTTTCAGTCTTAAAGGACCACTTATTTATTTCCTGGAATTTCTTTCTCCAAACATTTGTTCCTCTTGCTTCCTCTGCCTTGTCTTCCTGGACCACCGTCAAAGCCCTATGGATCATTTAAGGTCACCAACAAATGCCACTCCCCCTACAAAGCCCTCAGACCCCACCAGCAGTCTGAATTCTACCCCGTATGCAGCTCCTTATGTGCGTGTCTCACACCCTTACAACTGAAAGTTCCAGGAGCCCAAATCTTGTTTGCCTTCATATTTTCTGTAGCACCTGATCAAGTACCCACGGTAGGTATTCAAAAAGTTATTAGTTGAATGGAGTAGAACACTGAAAAGAGGAAAATAATGAAGAATTAAGAAAATGACAAGCTTTCAAGAGAGTAAAAACAGTGCCTCAACGAACACCCGAGCCAAGGCAATTCCCGTGAGCTAGAAACGAAAGACCTCTCCTTCAGCTCCCAGAGAGAGTCACACGGTGGCAGGCGGCGTGGGAGTTGTCAGGAGAAGACAGGATGACAGAGGTTGAAAGGCTCTTCACTGTGAATGTAGAAATTTCCCAGATGATGGGTAGGGAGCGGCTGGCAGGCGCATATAAAAGAGACCAGGCTTTGACTAGAGGACCCCGGGCTAGACCCCAGGGCTTTCGATGGTCGGCTGTGTGATCTCGGTACCAAATCTCTCTTGAGTCTCGTTTTCTGCAACCAGAAAGCGAGCTTGTCTCAATCCCGGTATTCTTTCATTCATGCCACAAACAGCCTGCTGGCTGTCAGGAAGACAGCGTCATGGGATAATGTTCCTGGCATGCTCTTCTTACCTAATCCTGTCCTCCACCCCCAACCTGCTTCTCTGACTAATAACCCCTGCACATACTGCACGTCTCACCTCAGACACCACCTTCTCAAGGAAGCCACCCCTGACCTTCCAGGCCAGATCAGGTCCTAGATTAAATATTCTCTCAGCCCCCTGGCTTTTCCCTTAAGTCTTTATCACAGCATGGAAGTGTATTTCATAGTTTATTTTCCCCCACTGGGCTATAAATCCCCCACAAAGCAGGAGGTTCAAAAATACTGTTAAATGAGTGAACGAATGATTGAATTCATGTATTTATCAACTCATATTGTTGTATGCCAAGCACCGTAGTTTCCATTGTAGAGGCTTAAAAAAAAAAAAAAAAGATGCTAAAATAGTCCTGGCACTCAGAAAGAGTCTAGAATTTGGAAACAAGGCAACATGTGATAAACGTTACAAGGGGCTTTCAAAGAAAATCCAGAGGGAGTCCGAAGCTTCATCGAAAACAATGGGACCTGGACCAGATGACCGCTAAGCTCCCTCTAACAAAACCACACTTCTCTGATCCTCTGGCCAGAGGAGGTTTAATGGAGCCAAAGATGATCTGAGATTTTGAGCTGGGTGGTTAGGGGAACAGGGGGGTCTCATTAGCTATAAGGAGGCAGCAGAAGATTAACGTTGCTCATTGATTGTTCCCGGAAGGGATCATTGCTTTCTGATTCCAGGCACCCACACTTAGTTTTCTCTGCCTGAATTATTTTAGGAGAGCTCTCCAGAGCTAGGCTCCGGCTCAATCGGTGTCGCTGAGTCTCTGTCACTTACTAGCTTCTGTCACTCACCGATGACCCGTTCTTGCTTTAAGTCACTAAGCTTCAGTGACAAACAAGAGATGAATCCAGAATATTTTTTAAAAAAGTATAAATTTCAGGTTTAGGTAACATCTGAGAATCTGTTTGTGTCCGGTACCATGTTAGAAACAAATACAAGTTTCTGGGTCTAGAATATTCACTATGGACTTTGACATCTCAGTCATGGCTCAGCTCCAAGGTGTTGCCCAAGCCTGGCTGTAACTTTCCTGAACTTGGTCATTCTCTTCATTAAAAAAGAGAGTTAGAGATGGAAGAGAGCCTTAGGATAAATCGGTGCCTGGTGGAAACTTCATTCCTCCTGTAAAGTAAAATCTAGAAAGAAAAATTTTGTGTTGGAAAACAATCACTCCTAAATGTATCTATTCCTTACCATCTTGAGAGTCCACTTGCACAAATTTAGTAGAAAAGAAAAGAAATGTAAGTCCAAGGAGAAAAACTCACCTCGGCTATATAGGGGGCTGCTGCTCAGCGGGGGCGGGACAACGGGGTTGGGTTTCTGTGCCTTGGGCTGCACTATGATTTGATAGCCCTGCATGAGGCGCTGGCAAATGAACTCTTCAAACACCTGCTGGGCTGTCATCTGCATCCCCTCTTCGTCCCTCCTGAAAAGACAATTGATTGTTCACAAGAATGTGTTTAGCCCAGGGCGGAGTGACACTCAAGAGTCCACAGTCCCACCCTGTCCTTTGCTTCAACCCGCAAGCCAGCCCCAATAACCATGCTGTGGTGGTTCATAAAACTAACAACTTGTAAACCAGTTTTGGGAGAAATGATCAGTTCAAGAGGTCGGAAAAAGAAGGCAGGTAATTTGATGCCCAAATGGGTCATCTTAGAAAAGATCAGAACGAATGTCATAGAAAATACGAGAAGGATCAATGAGGAGAAGCGGCTAAAGGAGGCGGGCCAACAGAACTGCAGAGAAAAACGGACAGTTCTTGCATCGCAGAGTTTCCCAAGGAAAGGGGGACCCGGGTTTACAAATTCGGCGTTTCGATGCGCACCTGGCTATGCCCGGGCTCCCCGCAAACCCCTCTCCAACACCCACCTGTCCATGTCCGCCTCCGGGAGGAGGTCGTAGCAGCCCTCCGTGTAGTCGTTCTGCAGGCCCTGGCGGTCGGGGAAGTAGTCGGTGGTGAGGGGGAGGCACGCCGGGGTGGTGAGAGACTTCCAGTCCACTCCAACTGTGCAACAGAAGCCTGGCACTACAGGGGGAGCAGACAGCGTCAGAACTGCCTCGTGTCAACAGCGGGGAAAGGTACGTGTGGTCACCACGGCGAGGGTGGACAGTGGTGGGTGGTGGGAGGAGTGGGAGGGGAGGGTGGGGGCCAAAGATCGTGGTGAAAGGCGACAACATTTCCAGGCGCGGGGATGGGGAGGGAGAAAGAGAAAGAGAGAAACAGTCTGTTAGACAATGCGATGCGCGTGCTTATCCAATCCCATCATGCAAACGGGATTCACGGCTGCTGCTTTTCATTTTCTGCCGCTGGTGAGCTAGCTATAAGCTGCAACGCCAAGGAGGTTACCGCGGGGCAGGCAGAGTTACGCACGGAAGCAAATCACATTCTGAGAGCGGAAGGCAGCTCAAGCTGGAGCCTCTCCTGAGGACTGCGAGTGGCTGGGTGGAGAGAGGGGGGAGCTCAGCTGGATTTTGGAGCAAAGAGCGCACGGCAGCAGGATTTAGGAATGCTTTCAGAATTGCAAAAATAAGTCATAGATCCGAAAGGGCAGGAGGAGAAGTCAAGGATGTTTGGGGAAATTATAAGGCCAGAACTTTTAAGAGACTGCGTTTAACAATCTAGATAGGAAAGCTTCGATCAGTAGTGGGTCTGACCACATGGGCCTGCCCCAAATTGCCTACTCTTTGGTCAAAGCAGGGTTTCTAACCCTCGGCATCACAGAGATTTCAGGCTGGATAATTCTTTGCTGGGGGGGGGGGGGGGGAGGGCTGTCCTGTGCATTGTAGGATGTGGAGCAGCATCCACAGATGCTACTCACTAGACACCAACGGCATCTCCTGATTATGAAAACCAAAAATGTCCACAGACACTGCCACGTGTCCCCTGGAGGACAACATCATCCCCAGTTGAGAAGCACTGAGTTAAAGTAATGGGTGGTGATTTCTTTAAGTTACTTAAGTGAGGACTGTTTTTCAAGTCTCTGCATGAGGGAGTGATGTAAAACAGACACATTCCATGCCTTTGCCTGAGTCCCAGGCGATCCTCACACACCTCTGCACAGCGCCACGTGCCGTTTAGTGTGGCAAACCTCTGTTATCTCATCAGCCCGCACTCCGCCTCCTCAGAGCGGGTGCAGTGTTTCCATCAACTTCCCCCTTTTTTTAAAAATATATCTTTATTGATTTCAGAGAGAGGAAAGGAGAGGAAGAGAGAGAGATAGAAACATCAGTGATGAGAGAGTCATTGATCGGCTGCCTCCTGCATGCCCCTGACTGGGGATCGAGCCCACAACCTGGGCATGTGCCCTGACCGGGAATCGAACCCTAATCGGGAATCAAACCCTGATCACCTGGATCCTAGGTCAACACTCAACCACTGAGCCACGCCCGGCTGGGCTCATCAACCCCTTTAAACAGTTGGCCAAGCCAAACCTCCCAGAGGTTACAGGACTAGAACCCTCTCCGTTCAGGAATCTTTCCACCATATAGACACACAACCACTACAACAGAGTCCCACTGAACCCGGAGTTAAAGAATAAGACGAGGACTTGTGTGCTCAGTCACAGCAGGAAATATGCCCCAAGCAGCACCAGTGCCGTGGGGAAGATAACTTGGCCTGCAACAGGCCTAACTTCATAATAACCACACAGGCCTTGGGGTGATTTCTAGTTTGTTTGTTTGAATTTTATTCTATTGTGGTAAGAACACTTAACATGAGATCTACCCTGTTAATTTTCAAATGTACAGTACAGTATTATTAACTTAGGCACAAAGTTGTACAGCGGATCTCGAGAACTTATTCATCCTGCATAACTGAAACTTCACCTCCATTGATTAGCAGCACCCCATTTTCACCTCCTTCCCAAGCGCCTGGCAACTACCACTCCACTCTTCGACTCTATGAGTTTGACTATGCACAGGTCTTGTTAACTCATTAACACTTCAAGAATTCAAAACATAGCCCTGGCCAGGTAGCTCAGTTGGTGGGAGCATCTTCCCAATACATCAAGGTTTTGGATTCAATCCCTGGTCAGGGTACACGTAGGAATCAACCAATGAATGTGTGGATGGGTGAAATAACAAGCCTCTCTCTCTCTCCCTCCCCCTTCCTCTAAAATCAATCAATAAAAAAATCTTTCAGAAATGTGTTCTGCTGGCACATAGCAAGATACAGAGAATTTAAATGTCTGGTCCAAAATCCCATGGTTAGAAAGGTCTCAATTCTTAGTTTAATGATGTTCTTTCACTGGGAAGAGTGTGGCCTCTTTTCTAACTCTAGTATCTTCAGCCCTACCAAGACCTCTAAGGAGGTTCCACCTCATTAAATTAGCAGTGATAAACACATTACTAAATCCAGTGCTGGTGTTGGAGAGAAGAAATAGGCTCATCTAGTCACTGCTGGCAGCTTTCTGGAAAATAATCAATCTGCCAACTACACTTTAGGGAATATATTCCAAGGATCTGAACCAAAAGCAAAAGTACACCAACTGCACCATGCATTATATCCACATTATATGCTATTGCCAAAAAAACTAGAAACCACCCAATGGCTACCCATAAGAAATGATTCTTCGAGCTCTGATATAGTAATTTGTTTGATATTGCTGTTAAAAACGACTAATATGAGGTACCTGAAGTAGCAGTGAAAGGATTAAGTTAATCATAACGGGACAAAAAGCCTCAGTGATGTGTATCCACTGGCCATAGCTAAGTAAAATAGTCTGTCGGATGTAGGATTTTTTTCTGGTCTTTTGCTATTGCAGGTATTTAGATGTTCTCTTAAATACAGCTGACCCTTAAACAACACGGTTTGAACTGTGTGGGTCCACTTATGTGTGGATTTTTTCCAATAAATACTATAAATGTATTTTCCTTATGATTTTATTACATTTTTTTTTCTCTAGCTTACTTTACTGCAGGAATACAGTACATAACAAATAATACACAAAACATGTGTTAACTGACTGGCTATGTTATCAGAAAAGCTTCTGGACAGCAGTAGGCTATTGGTAGTTAAGTTCTGGGGAAATTAAAAGTCATATGTGGCCCCTGGCCTGGTAGCTCAGTTAGTTGGAGCAGCGTCCTGATGTGCCAAGGTTGTGGGTTTGATCTCCGGTCGGGGCACATGCAAGAGTCAAAAGATAAGCGCACGGATGGGTAGAACAAGAGATGGATATTTCTCTTTTTCAAATCAATCAATAAATTTTAAAAAATTTTAAAGTTTTTTTGTGGATATTCGACACAGAGGGATCAGCACCCCTAACCCCCACACTGTTCAAGGGTCAGCTATAATTAATTGTCCAGCTATTTCAACAGAAAAGGATGATCAGAACAAATGCAACTCAGTCCAACATCTTCAGCCTACAGGTACATAAATAGTTCCAGTTCTTATTACTTCTTTCCAACTTTTCCCCAAAGCCATAACTAGGTATTTAAGGGCTAAGGCCAGCTCTGGACTGGCACAAAGCCTCCTAAAAACTCTGTTACTCTTCCCATGTTCCTCTGAATCCCGTTCCAGAACAGGTCATTTGGCCACTCCCTTCTCACTTTCCACCCGAGAGACTGCAGGGGCTTCCCTCACCACACTGCCTTCCAGTGCCCCAGAGCCATGTGGACTTCCAGGCCATCCTCTCTTCCCACGGGGCCCCCTCCTCTTCCTCATGCCCCGACCACCCCACACCCCTGCCTCCTTTCTACCTTCCCCAGTCAGCCACCCCCTCTTACTTGGGTCTGGAGAGGTAGAAATGCTGTCCTCCAGAGAATCCTTATTCTGGGTCCTAGGATTCATACCTATGGAAACAGAAAAACAGCTTGCTTTAATGAGGCTCATTCTTCAAAAAAAAAGTTCTGACCGGTGGTAGTTTAAAAAGCTCAAAACTAGAGCTAAAAATAAAAATGTAAACCAAGTACGAAATCTGTGCTGAGGATTTCCAACAACAAAAGAATCAATCAAAGAAAAACGGTCACTGTAAAATATAGGAATGGGCCAGAACTAGACTCTGGGGTTATCAATACTACTCTCTGCCCAATGAGACCTTGCAAAAAACAATCTGCCATTTATATTAAGAAAGGGGATATATTTCAAAGTCATTTTAACTAATTAAAGCAATCTTTAGCAAGTATAAAATGACCTATTTCAACTTAGTCCATTCAACAGTCATCTTCTAGAATGTTCTTTCCCAAATCATGGCTTTCTGAAGTATAACATCAAAACTCACAACTTTAAGAGAAAAAAACAATGACTTTTACCTATAACTAGGCTGAAAGAAAAACAGACAGATTCTTTGAAATGCAACGTATAGACTGAAATGTAATAGAACTCATTTAAAAAAATAACACACATGTAAATACTGAAATGTCCCTTTCAAAACATATATATTTACTAGAAAATTATGATCCTACAAAAAGGATTGGAAAGATCAACTGTCAACAGTGGCTCTCTCTGGGAAGAAAGCTGGAAGAGGTGGCAGAAGGTAAATGAGAACTTGTGCTTTTTACTCTAAACACTTTGTGGAATCTGAATCTTTTACAATAAGAACAAATATTTATAAATCCCTTGTGAAATCTTGGAGAAGACAAGCTGCAACCTAGGAAACAGCATCTGCAAATCATACATCTGGCAAAGGACTTGTATCCAAAACATACAAAGAACTCTGAAAACAAAAGAGTAAGAAAACAAAGTAATAATGGGTGAAAGGTATGAACAGACACTTCACCAAACGACATGTATAGAAGGCAAGTAAGCACATGAAAAGTTGTTCAACATCATTAATCATTAGGGAAATGGCACATTAAAAGCACAGTGAGATACCTCAACACACCTCCTGGAGGGAGTAGAATGATAGGTCACACCAGCGCTGACAGGGGTGTGGAGCAACGAAAGCCTTTATCCCTCGCTGGGAGGAATGCAAAATGGCACCCCACTTTGGAAAACAGTTTTGGAGTTTCTTTAAAAGTTAAACATGCATTTATCATTTGACCCAGCAATCCCACTTCTAGGAATTTACCAGAGAAATGAAAATTTATGTTCACACAGAAACCTGCCATATAAATGTTTTACGTGGCTTTTATTCACAGCCGCCCAAACTTGGAAACAACCCAAATGTCTTCGGGTTAAACAAACTACATCCACAGAATGAAGTATCACTGGGCAATAAAAAGTAATGAACATTACTACTGATGCTTGCGACAGCTTAGATGAATCTCAAAAGCATTATGCGGAGGGAAAGCAGACAGACTCAAAAAGCTACATGTTGTATGATTCCATGTGCACAACATGCTGGGAAAGGCCAAACCAGAGGGAGACAGAACAGGCATCAGTGGTTGCCAGGCGATGGGGAAGGGGCTGAGAACAAAGAGGCAGCACAAAGGAATGTGGGGGACAATGGAAATGTTCTGTTTCTTGATGTGTTTGTTGGTGGTTATGACTCCATGAATTTGTCAAATCTCAGAACTGTACTCTGAACAGCATGAATTTTACTGTACGTAAATTTTTAAATCAATATTTTTTTAAATTTAAAATGACGTCACTTGGCCAAAACAATTTTACAACTTCTTTGTGGAACTGCCTTCAACCGATTTTAAAAATTACTAGTCATCATAAGAAGGAGATACAATTTGTTAAGTCAGACAAATATAATGCTTCATTTTATTCAAACCCACACTATGTGCAGACATAGGCATTCTCCCTTTTCCACAGATCAGGAAACAGAGGCTCAGAGAAGTTAGCCTACTGAAAACAAAATCACACAGTAAGTAGGTGAAACCTGCATTTAGACTCTTCCGCTTAACTCTACAGATGCTCTGTTTCCTGACTATCCATCTGGGGCACCAATTTTCAGCTGTTGAAAATGTCATCTGTTCTTTGTCAACAGTCAAAAGCCATTTGGAGCTAAATTTTCTGAAAGCTAGCTTAGCTGATTACATCCATTCTCAGGAAAACACAAAGCATGACTACAAAGAAGCAACGAGGTAGATTTTCTTGTTCAGCCTAAGAACTGGTATGAAGGCAATTCCAAAAGTGGCATTCGCAAAGCATCTGAACAACAGAATTACTGAAACACATCACCTCACAGGTTTGGATGCCAAGTTCAATTATTATATCACCTTTATCTTTTTTTCTTCTTTTTGAAGAAAACCCAACCCAAGCTTTGTCCATAAGAACCGAAATTCTTACACTAATTAAGAAACAGTTCAACTTACAATTGCACAAGCAACTGTTTGAGTTCAAAGTGCCAACCAATAAAAGGGTTCTCAGAGCAGCTTTGGCTCCTAGGCCAAGAGTAGACTTGTGTCATTTCTAACAAATATAAGCACATTCAAGGCCACCAGGGGCCCTGTATGCCACACACACACACACACACATTATTTTCCTGGTCAGTCAGCTATGTGCCAACCTGATATCTGGGGAATGGATCTCACTGTCAAAGTTCAAAGCCAGAACAACTTGGGGAGCCAATGCTGAGAAGAGTCATCTCAGTTCTGTCTCATTTGACATCTGTTCAGAGTCAAGAACTAAATATGTTCTCTGGTTGTTAACTAAATGTGCTGTCCTTTGGCGCTGGTTCCAGGGGATCTCACCAAGCCTGCACCTGGGGCCAGTCATTTCTCCTCTCTGGGCTACAGAGGTGGTGCTTAGCCTCCAAGAACCCAACCTGCCTGGATGAGTGAGCCTGAGGCCCTTTCTTCTGGTCTCAGTGTGCTATGACTTACTTTTTACTTGAGCTCTCAGACCAGATCTGCCACATGGACCTAATGCTCAACACAGATACCAACTTGCAGATTCTGGGTTCCAATACCAAAGAGAAAGAAAACTGGGCATTACTTATTTCCTTTTTCAAAATTACCTAGAGCACTTACACCCAATGAAGGGAATGACGCTAACTAACAAGTCTAACTGGTGCCCAGTTGAAGAAACAGAGGGATAGAAACTGTCTGCCCAGTCCCACCAACCACTTGGTCCCTGCTGGGCCGCATGTGAAAAACAAGTGAACAGTCCAGGTGCCAGGCTCTAGCCAACAAAGCTCAAGATGAAATTTGATGGGGCCAGGAGGGAAACCCACAGAGACACCACTCCTAGGAATCATGACTCACATATGAATTCAGTCCAAGTGCAGGAGAAAATCTGAGTCATGCTTGAGTGCCTACAGATGGCACAAACTGTCAAGCGCAGGAGGTGAAAATGAGGTCACAGATGAGGTCTTCTATTTTTTAATGAATGAAATGTTCACTAGTTGTCTGTTTAGACCTCACCTTGCCCCAAAACAAGAACCCAATTTGCCCTTAAGGAACCTGATCTACTTTTGATCGTTACAACTCTGTGAAGCTGGTAGGTAGGAAAAGATCTTTACACCCATTATACAGATGAAGAACCTGAGGCTCAACAAAGGCTGAAGGCTAAACTCCAAAGGCCATGAGGAGTAGGGCTGGGTACTTAGTTCTGGTGGTTTCATCACAGCAGGCTCCCTCATCTACCGTGTCATAATGTAGGTCACATGTGCAAACCCCACAGTATTATCACTGGAACCACTCCCAGTCCAGCTCCCCACAAGAGGGCTTTACTTTCATGATTGTTACCCCGCATGGAACTGCTTCAAATGGAATCTCAAGCCAGAGCTCCCAGAAGTGACAAGAATCGGTGTCTGAATCATTTTGTCTCTTCTCAGGCCCTAGCACAGAGCCTGGAGTTCAGGAAACATTTCTGGAATGGGGAACAGTTTAGTGGGTGTGAAGAGCAAAAAGCATACGCTATGAGGATTGAGGATGGCTTGAAAGGAGTCAGTGCCAAACCAAGCAAGGCAGAAAAAGCCTGCCTGATGCTCTGAGGAAAGCGATCTAATCAATTGTTCCAGGATGAATGTTAAAGGTCATGAGAGGGGGAAGAGCATTCTTCAGGAGAGAGGAAGCCAACCTCAGAAGGCTTTCAGCGCTCATTCAACTACCTGACACGTGCCAGGAACTGTTTTAAACTCTGCAGATACAACTGTAAAAAACAAAAAAGAAAGATCTACTGTGTCGGGTGGTACTATGAAAAAATACTAGGCAGGGAGATAGGTGGGAAACGCCAGGGTAGAGAGTGGCAATTCAAGTAAGACCTGAAGGAAGGGAGCAAGCTTGGGATAGGGCAGTCATATGATTTATCATGCAATCCAGAACACTCGTGAGAGGCAAAGGGGACGCTATTAATAATAATCATATAGGACGATGAATCCAAGCCAGGACTGCCCTGGTTAAACTCAGGATGTATGGACCTCAGCCATGAAGCTCTCTGGTGTAAGGGCGTAGCAGAGGGCAGAGCAAGAGAAAGGCCCCGAGATTCAGAGTGTGCCTGGTATATTTGGGGAACCACTAGAGTGAAGTGAGAGGAGTAGTGACGCAGGGGGCTCTGTTGACTACTGTGATGTCTTTGGCTTTTACTCTGAGTGCACTGGAAGTCCTCAGAGGGTTTTGTGCAGATAAGTTTCACAATCTGACTTCTACTTTTGAAGGGTCACTCTGAATTGCTGTGCTGAAAATAAACTATATGGAAGGGCAGTTAGCAGGCTACAGAGATAATTCAAGCGAAAGATGATGGTTGGTATGTTGGACCAAGTTAGGACTGATGGAAGTGATGAGATATGGTAAGATCTACATATATCCTAAAGGCAAATCTGACATTAGTTGGTTATTATACATGGTAACAAAGATTAAAATGATTTTATCTAATTTCTTTCTGTGGCTAGCTAACATAATTGATCAGAAAGCACAAAATCAATTCCCATGTGAGGCCAATGCTACAGACTACCTCCTGATGACCTCTGACCCCTTTGAAAACACACGCTACTCTGGGCAAGGGTAAGGATGACCCTATTTAACTATACTACCCTGACTAGAAAAGGAAGCCAAGGTGCCCACACCTTCTCTAAGAAGCTAAACATTCTAGAACATATTTATGTAACTGAATATGCACAGACCAATTAGAATAACTTTGTGGGTCATTCAGATGCTTCTCACATATGGCGGCTTGGTCTTGGAAGTAGGAGCTCATTTGTCAATAAATGTGCTAAACAATGTGGGGTGGTACAAGTGGGTTATGCACGTGAAGCTCTCTGGAAACAAGCCTAACATCTCCTGGGAAGGCATGGGGAGAAGAGAGAAGCACCAGAGAGGGCTTTAAAGAGGTACTGGTGGAGCTGATTCATAAAGACTAAGCTGACATTTCCCAAGCAGAATCAGGGGTTGAAGGAAGAAAAAAAAGCATATTTGGTACAGAGAAATGCAAAGACATAAGAGGACAAAGTACCACACTGTTCCCTTCTGGGCCTCTCCTAATTGTTTTTATGGAAGTGGGTCTGCCCCCTCCACACACAACTGAAAGCTCTTCAGGAGCAGAGATCACTCCTGCTCTGGCCCTGGTGCTGCCCTCAATGCCAAGTTCAGAAGCCGCCCTCGATCACAACTCCCTGACAGACCAATGATAAATGTGGCCTGACCAGCACGTTCCCGGCTAAAAATGTAACGCGCAGCCCATTTATAATTCCATGCATTATAAAGCGCTGCTTTGAAATAGGTCACCCAAAATTGTGGCTGAAATGAGCCCAAAATAGACGCGGCCCTTCCTTTCTGGTCCCCGTGTGAGCCTGCTCTGAGCAGCCCAGCTCCATTACCTCTTGGATTGGTTACCTGCACCACTGTTGCTAAGCAGGCTCACAGAAAGCTCGTCTGCTCCACTGAAGTTCAAGAAGGGCATGCCGTCACCAGGCTGGCGGGAAGTGCTGTGCCTGCGGAGAACAGAGCCCAGCCCCCTGGCTTAATGCACATCACCACCTCCTGCATCCTGCTCACCCTGCATCCCGGGGTTGTCATCACAAACAGGCCTCAATATTCAGCCACACAGGCTGGCAGCCACTGGCATCCATATCACAGGCTTTCAGGCAGCAGTGAGTGGTTTGTGTGCCAGCTCTGGCCTGTGACCAGCTCCTCCTGCCCTGGCACCATAGCCGCCACTGCCATGCTAGACTGCCTGCCCTTCCTGTCCTAAGCCCCCACCCCCACCCCCGCTAACACCAACAGGAGGATGCGAGGTGCTTGAATGGAGGTACCAAGTTAATCTGGTAAAGATGGTGACGTCCGGCCTGTATCCCTCATCCATCCCATGGGGTGCTGAGATGAGTGAAAAGGGGTCAGATATTGCTCTTTGCAAAGTACTTCCTAAAGCATCACAGTGAGTCCAGGTGTGACCCAGGCTCATGCTGGTCAAGGTTTAAATGACTTTCTTCCTGCGCTGAGTCTCGTTGGATGCCTAAAACACATTCAGAATTCTGGTTCAAAAAGTTATTTTTAAAAACACAGGCCTTGATTTTCATTGCTTTTAGTATTAACTTATTCTAAACTCAATAGTGAAATTTCTCAATGACAAAAGTCACAGGCTGCCCAAAACACACAACACTAATCACTGATCTCAGCACCCATTTTCACCCTTGACTCAGGATTAGAAGAAATCCATGTTCGAGGTTTATAAAATGGCTTTGAATTACACCTAAAGCTAAAGCAGGGCGTATACAGCATTTCTGGCAAAAATGGCAGGCCAGCCCAGCCGGTGTGGCTCAGCAGTTGAGCATCGACCTATGATCCTGGAGATTGCAGTTCGATTCACAGTCAGGGCACATGGTCAGGGTTCTGGGCTCGATCCCCAGCAGGGGGGTTTGCAGGAGGCAGCCGATCAATGACTCTCTCATCGTTGATGTTTCTATCTCTCTCTCTCCCTCTCCCTTCCTCTCTCTGAAATCAACAAATATATTTTTAAAGAAAAAAAAAGTCAGGCTGTTTGCTTTGCACTTGGCCCATTGAAGGGAATGACGCTGACTGACACAGGAAGAGCCTGATCTCATACGGTCTCTTCAAGTCTTATTAAACATGACATTTTGTCAGTGATCTGTTCTGCACATTGTCTTGGGTGCCGAAGAGTGTTCTCAAGGTACCATCCACGATCTCACCTTCCAGCAGCTTCATGATATGCTAACTCCAGCAGCTCTGCAGAGGAGTGAGTTGGGTCCCTCTGCCCATTGCCCTGCAGCTCCGCCATATTCTGTCGGGTCTGGTGATGGATCTGGATGGCCTCTCCGGATGGTCCTACCCAGACAAAGATCCACTGAGCATCGTTCCCACCCGACAGCTAGTGCTGTACACTTAGCCTCAATCTTCCTCCTTTCTGGCTGCTGGGATACGGGTATTGGAGACATTGAAGGAGCACACCACGGACGAAACACAGAGGAACGTTATACACGTGACGCTCCAGCTCCCACACAGGACATCTCTTCAGAGCTGAACTCATCCTCCTGTGTGGCCTCATGTTAGCGATTCCGTTTAGCCTGAGAATATTTAAAAGCCTCTTTCTCATGCATGTCAACTGAGACGCCACAGAGTAATACGGAAGTACAGGAGGCAAGGGCCCTTCCCGGGAAGGTTAACACAAACTAAATGAGGAGGAGCACAGAACTGAAATACCAATGACTCTGTTAATATGTAAGATAGTAACAACTGTGACTTGGAGGAGCAGAAGATACATGAGTGCAAAAAAGACGAGGTGAGAATCAGAGTCAGTCAAGTCTACTAAAAAATGCTTCCTGGAGAAACAGAAGTTTCAGAGTGCTAAACAAAGTTAGCAGGGACTGAAGGAGAGGGTATCTGTCTAGAAGAAATGATCTGTGTGAACCCCCAAGCGTGGAAGAGGCAAGACATATGTGTGAGACCAGCAGATGAGCTTGAGGAAGAAAAGAACTTCTGAGGATGGCGTGAGGAGACGGAACGCTGGGGAGCCCGGCAAAGGAGGGCCTCCAGGATCAGAGGCCTGGTGGGCAAGAGGATGCAGTTTTGGAGAATATTGTTTTAATAAAGAGTTACGTGCTGGGTGTTTGGAGGAAAAACACAGAAGCAAGAAGAGCGAAGAGTCATGGAAAAAACACCAATAGTTCTCCTAAGAGAACCCAAGGGAGCCAGTGAGGATAACAATGGAAAGAAAGAGACACCAGAAAGAAACGAGTCATATGACTGACTATGACAGCGACAAAGAAGGCAAAAGGGATTTGAGAATGACCCCCCCCAATTAGAGCTGAAAGAAATAGATTCACTGCTCACTTATTTAACTCTTAACACAAAAGCAAGTACAAAATTATAATAATAGTAATAACAACTAGACATTTCTAGCCATTCAGCAGAATGGCTTCCATGAAAAAACCCTGGAGTTTAATGCATCTGTTCCTTCCCAGCCCAGCAGGGGCCCATTAAGCTGAAGTTTAATTTTAGCCACAGCTTTATAAAACCTTACTGTCATCTTTAGGACAGAATACAGGACAGACTAGGAAAAACTGAATTTGGAGGGGAAAAAATTTCTTTTTTCAGTTGTCAGAGACCCCTGAGAGGAAAACAAAGTAACATACCTGTGTAGCCAAAACAGTAATGTCAATATCCAGAGAGAGCCAGGAGAGGAATGACTGAGAATGAGGGACATTAGTCTTGGGAAAGAAAGCAGGTAGTAAAGCATAGGCTCTTCCAAACAGAAAAATAGAAGCCCTCAGGTTGATATAGCTAATTATAGTTACAAAGCCCATTCCCAAGTGTGTCCTCAGGATCTTCACAAGAATCCCTGGGATAGGCAAAGTGGGCATGGTGATCCCCATCTTACAGGTGGGGCACCAAAGGAGCTGAGGACCAGGACTAGAAGTTCCCAGTCCGAGGCTCTTTCCCGAGCCACCAACTTACCCACAGGGAAAGTGTGCATCCAGCGCCTTCTGTTGGACGTGAGCTTCATGGGCATTCGTGAGGGGGCAAAGGGGTTGATCAGTGCCCGCTGGGGTGTGTATCCCCCAGGTCGAACATGTAGCATGGATTCTGCGCTGCCTACATGGAACCGCCCTGGCGCACTGGAGTCTCGCTGCGGTGGCTCCATCATGTTCTCCAGGACATCTGCCAGTTATCGTAGAGTTGAGACACAAAGAGAGAGCACAGAGCCACAGTGAAACCAGAACTAGGCAGACCAACCTGCCAAGGCTGACAAGAATCTTGGACATCATACAGGTTAAGCAATGAGGGAAAGGAGTAAAATCATGGGTTTGTTTACTTTTTAAAAGCTTAGTTTTGGTCCACAAATTATTGGCCCAAAGAAATTATTATACCCAAACTTGAGGACCACACATTGCCTAGAGACCCTGGACTTTAAGCTGGGTATAAAGTAAAGGGCAGGATTTGAGTTGCCTCCTTTGGAGATGGGGTGGGTATATTCCATATGTGGGAGGAACAATAAAAATATATATTTGGTGACCAGAAGGAAGACCCTGGCAGAGACAGTCCATGTGTTCGCTAACCTTTTCGATTTTCCTCTTAGGGACATAACAGGACTATAGTTTCCAGCCCCTTTGCACTGGGGCCAAATAACTTAGTTTCCAAATAATTTCTAGCCAATAGAACACAGGGAGAAGTGACATGCTCCAATTGAAGAGCTGGACCACAAATATCTCCACCCGTGATGTCCATTCTTACCCCCTGCTCTGGCCACTTTGTAGACCAGTGTTGATGATCATAGCATCCCAGGA
The DNA here is from genome assembly GCF_054644295.1 of Miniopterus natalensis. Lineage (NCBI taxonomy): Eukaryota > Metazoa > Chordata > Mammalia > Chiroptera > Miniopteridae > Miniopterus > Miniopterus natalensis. The sequence goes on from NC_142100.1 coordinate 14,992,897, forward strand.
TGAAAGGAGCCTGGGGCTTGGGTGAATCAGAAATCCCTCCCACTGACTCAGTGGCCTGGAACCATAAGTAAGCAATCAAATGTTGTTGTGTTTTAAAAAAATATTCTTGGGAGAAAAGAATGAAGAAATGGATGCATCTAGTATTGACCAAGCAAGGAGATGACATGGCATTTAGACTCAACCTGTCCCGTTCAATGGCAGGCAGGTCCCTATGGTGGAGATGGAGGCAGCATGCTAAATAACCTGAGCAGATCAAAGAGCTAAGCCCCACAACCAACTCCCTTTATGTTCATCTCGTGTTCACTAAGCAACCACCTAGGTTAGCAGGGTATAATAATTTCTTTGGGCCAGGTTAGCAAGTGGGTCCAGCGGATGCAGATTTCATGGCATCAAGGATTCTGTCTTGTCCACCATTATCTACCCAATAAAAGCCTGGGATATAGCAATATTTAATTCCTCATTCTTTAACAAAACCATGGAGAAAGAATAATTAGTGGGAAGATGTAGCTATGAAGGTGCAGCATGAGGGAGCCTTGCAGTGATGAAATAATTCTGGCTTTTAACTGCACTGGTGGTTACATAAATCTTCACATGATAAAACTGTGCACACACACGACTGCATGTAAAACTGGTGAAATAATCTCTGTGGATTATGCCAGTGTCATTTTCCTGGTTTTGATGTTATAGTATAGTTCCGCAGGATGTCGCCTCTGAGGAAAATGAGTGACAGGTGCACGGGACCCCCTCAGTATTTTCTTTAACGATTTCCCATGTATCCGTAATTATTTCAAAACAAAAGTCAGCCGGGACCTGGATACTCCAGTTGTTGGTTCTGCCAGATGGGAAAAGTAAGACACAGGAAAGGCAGTGCTGTGAACTGCGAGGAGAGATCTGAAAGTGGAATCTAGGAGAGTGGCTGCTTTAAGTACGGCAGAAATGGAAATGATAAGGGAATAAGCAAACATCTTTGACCCTAGGCCTAAGAAAAGTCCTCCTTTAACATATGGAAACATATGAAGTTATAGGGACAGGGCAAGAAAGGGTAGAGACAAAATTAATATAATGCACACATACAGCTCAGGCCATTTGTACCCATTGCGCTGGCATGGACATAATTAAAATGTGGGCCTTACACCCCACACCTCACCACAGCCCCCACCCCCTACTACAGGAAGGAGGCTGTGCCCCAGCTCTGCCGAGCTCTGCCCGTGCTTCATTCAGCTCTCTGACCTCGCGTGCTGGTGTAGCCCAAGGAGCTGCTGACTTCATACTGGTGCAGGTGGGGGAGCGGGATCATGAGGATGTTGGCGCTCCTGCCCAGGGAGCTGTCATCAGAAGCCTGGCTCCTCACTTCCTCAGTGGGCAGTGCACGGTTGGGCATGGAAGGGCTGGATGAGACGTCACAGGAGCTGGCACTCTTTCGACTATGACTCTCCTGCTCTCGCACAGACCTAACCGGAGAGAGATGACAAGTTACCACCAAGTAAGGGACACTGCCCTACATAGATTAAAACACCCAAACCTGTCACCAGCCCAAGCTACTTGGGAAACCAATAACAAAAATCCCCAATGAGATCTGTGAGTGGGAAATAATACAGGAGGTACTTTGCCCAGAGCAACTTATAAGAAAGGAGATAAATGACTGACAGTAATCAAATGGTGCAAGTCCTGGGATCACAGCTGAAAAGAATTGCTCTGGTGTGACCCCACTGATCAATCTCCTATCACTGAAAATGGGGTAACCAGACAATGAGACGACATGATGCAAAAGTAAGTATACGGTGCCACCTGAGAAGTCTTGTTGCACCGAAAACTGAACCTAAGTCTAATCAAGCCTCTTGTGTGTGAAACACCAGGCCTTGTCATTGTTTTATTAGAAAAAAGAAAACCAAGGGTCTTGGACTATGAAAGCATTTTAAGATATGCACTGCTGAGCTCCCAAGCAGAGTCTGTGTGTTACAGGAGCTCCCGTTAACAGCTCTTATTCCAAGGGTCAAACACTCTCAGGATGAAACATTAGAATGGGACCACTACAAGTTCACTCGTCACAATGTGAAGAGACTGAATATTGTTACAATCAGTTGTGCTTAGATAAAGCTGCATATTGAAGAAATCTGGTAAATGTGGTCAAGTAGGAAAAAAATAAGCTAGATCTCTGTTTCACACAGGAATAATAAAATTCTATGTAATGAACTAAGCCTAAAACCAAGTCTATAAAGTATTAAAGGAAGGTGGTAATAGACTTAACAGGGGGATCACTCTGCAAATTACAAAAATGTCTAACCATTATGCTGTACCCCTGAAACTAATAATACTGAATGTCAACTGTAATGGAAAAAAATTTTTTTAATTGTTTTACGTATTAGGAGAAAATATAAAATATGTATCTCGAACCTTACGCAAGACCCAGAAGTGAGTACACTGGTAAATCTGACTACATCACAATTACTCTGTGACCGAAACACCATGGAGCAAACTTAAAAAGCAGGAATAAAAGAGAAGGGAAAAAAGTCTCTTGCTCTTTGGGAATAATAAACCTAAAATAAACTCTGGGTCCTAGGGTCTAAGTGGCAGCCCAGTGAGAAGATGATTCCAGAATTCGTGAATTGCTTCTCTTGGCTAGAAAAAGCAAAAGAATGCTCTCCTTATTTGGGGACAATACTTGAGAGCAAAGCTAACGAAATGGCTGATCCAGAGAACCCGAAAACAAAATCCCTGATAACCTACATAGTATGCCTTCTGTTTGGCTAAATTTAATTTAAAACATTCTCAAGTTGCTCTCACAAAGGTCCCTGCTGGACCTCTCATTGTCCTAAGCAATTTTTATATCCACCCAAGTCAATCTGGCAGAAAACCTGCAGGTGGCGAGGCGCTGAGCCCGGGACGGCCCTGGCAGCCTGAACACTTGCGCGTCGTAGGCATCATAATCGACTTGGATGGGAAGGGCGTTCTCAGATTCTTTTGGAGTCGCAAGAGCTGAAATACACAAATAATATGAACTGTCATCAAAACACGTTTCAGCCAGATGCCTTCAGAGGGTCTTCATCAAAATCTACAAGGTACAGGATCATCAACATCTCTCCCTGAAAAAAAAAGGGGTAATAACCCATTCATCAGGTTGTTCAGATAAATGACTTCTATGTCCAAAGGTGTAGAAATAGCACTAAGTAAAGGCAAGGTGGTGGCAGTATCTCATTTTTTTGTGATCCCACTTCTAAAATATCATCTTAATACGTATGTTGAGTACTTTGAAACTTCCTACGTGACCCCTACAATTGATCTATGGAAAAGAAAAACACAGTTTTACTCTCATCCATTTTGTAGTTGACAGGACAAAAATATACAGAGTGGTTAAGGAAACTTCCAAAGGTCACACAAGGGGAACTCGGGTCTCCCAACTTGGCTGTGAACTTTTTATGTGACCTTACATAATCCTGTTGCCCTGGGTTACCTGACTCTAAAAGAGACGAAAGGGGAAAAATACTCACATGTATCACGGCCATTTTTCGCTTTCTCAGAGGCAGGCTGTAAAGTTAAATGGAGAATTAATCACTCCCTTCTCTGCTAGAACAGGACTGATCGATCACAAGGCACAGTACGTAGGTGGCTGCTCCCCAGGGCAGAGACCATGCCTTACTCTGCACGGTAACGGGTGCAAAGGCAGGAGCTAACATGAGACACCTACCTACCATGCTGCCAAGCCCTGCTAAGATCTTTACCTCCCACCTCACATCTTGTCCACTCTCACAACCCTATCCATTGGGGGCATGGACCCCACCTCACACGTGAGGATATTTAATTCTAGAAAGAATAAGGGATTTGTTCAAAGTCATACAATTAGCAGGTGGCAGAGCCAAAATCCAAGATCAGCTCTTCGGACTCTTGGCAGATCCACTGGTGTGTTTGTTCTAACATGACTAGGTTCCACCTGACCCCACACCCTGCATGCTCCCCCTTCACCACAGCCTTCTCACCTGTTTGTCTACACCCACCAGAGCTGAGTACTTGATCGCCCAACTTGCTGAAATGGGGTACAAAGGCAGAGGAGAAAACTAAAAGAACTATCCCTTTATTAAAAATAAATCTTTTACAGGAACCTTAAACCTTCCATAACAACACTCATTCTTTCTTCTTTAAAATGATCATGCTGCCCGGCCGGGAGTGGCTCAGCGGTTGAGCATCGACCTAGGATCCAGGCGATTGCGGTTCGATTCCTGGTCAGGGCACATGCCCGGGTTGCGGGCTCGATCCCCAGTGGGGGGCGTGCAGGAGGCAGCCGATCAATGACTCTCATCATTGATGTTTCTATCTCTCTCTCCCTCTCTCTGAAATCAATAAAGATTTTTTTTTTTTTAAAAGATCATGCTGCAGACAAGTTCCTCCATGCTCCTCTGCCGAGAATGATCGTGGTGAAGGCATAAACCTCAGAAGGCAGGAGAAGGACCTTTCTCCTGGCACTCCTCTACTACACATGGCCTATTTTAGGAGTTTTCATGTCTCCAAATTAATGTTTTCCCTATTAGGAGAGTAAGAAAAAAGGGAGTAACTGGCCCTGATACTACTGATGTAAGTCAAATGGGGCAACTTTCAGAATTCAGCTCTGCTAGAAACAGGCAGATGGATGAGAGCACCCTAGTGTGGAGCCTCCGTACATAACAGCCCGTTTTTCTCCTCACGTTACGTTAAAAAGGCTTCTTCTGATTCTTAAGAGTGGCATTAGTATTGGCTGCAAATATATTCCATCGAGTGGGTATGTCATGGTTTATGTACCCATTCCCTTATTCTTCTCAACTTGTCACTATTATGAATAAAACTAGGCCAAGATCTATTCAGATTCAATATCCTCAATTATTTCCTTAGACTACATGGCTGAAAATGGAATGATGTGGTCAAATGGCATATGACCATTTTGCACTGCTCTCGATTCACATCGTTGAACTGCCTTTTGTAAGAATTGGACACCAACCGGGAACTCAAGCATCAATTTCAAAGACTTTTTGGCATAATTATTAATGTGTTTTAAACCTACTTGGTAAGCAAAAACATGAATCTCCATTCCTGTTTGAATTTGCCTTTGACAACCTGCTAAGATGCGATCTTTTAATATTATTTCCCCTTTCTGCAACATGTGTCTATGTCTGTCCCTATCAGTATCTGAGAGGTCTCAGTATGTGAATAAAGCAGTCACATCATAATAAAAATAGTTCTTTCGTTATTAAAGAACAAAAAATAGTTCTTTGTCATATTTTTGCCAAAGACATTTCTTACACATGGGGATCTGCCATATTTATTTATTTAGTGTGGAAAATTGTAAAGTTCTAAAACAATTTCTTAAACTCATTTATTATCCTGGGGGGAAGGGAGTATCTCAGGACAAAAATAAGCACGTGGGTGTGTGACAGTCCCTGAAGGCTCTGCTGGTTGGTGACACCTACCTTCTTTCCTGCCAGTTTTATCCGTGGGGTGAAACTGTTACAAAATAGCTGGCTTTTGGATGTGTAGAAACTGTAAAAGAAACAAACAGGGTCATTAATCTAAACCCTTTTTTTTAAAACCTCAAGACACAGTTGAAATCCCAGCCACAGATCAGCCCTCTCCTGAATGCTTCACTGGTATTCCCAAGTCTTAGGCTTCACTGGTCTTCCCAAGTCTAACTTCTTTTTTAATTACTATAAAACATTAATTATGTTTTAAATTGTTCTATTCTTCCCCTTAACCCCCCCCCCCCCCCCCCCCCCGCCCCGGACATTGTTTCATGCTGCTCCTGATTACTAACTGGATTAGAATCTCCTTCTTTTGGCAGAGATAAATCTATTGACACCACAATCCTTTTTCACCTAGATACCAAGAGAGGCCCTTATTACTCCTTGACTGATCAGCATTCAGTGAGCAAGACTAACCCAGGCAAGAAAATAAAAAAGGTGGCACTCAAGAGAAGATGGCAGAAACCATGAAGTTTCGGTTCCTCTGAAAAACACACTGTAATGCAGTCATGCAGAATGAGTCTTCCCTGGGCTGAGTGAATGAAGGCTCTGCAGCCCTTTCTATCCCGTAGGTATCTGTATTTTTGGGTTTTTTTTAAATCTACAATTAACTTGTGATGAAGATGTTTTAAATATTGACCAATCCCCATCTTGTATCATAACTCTGATCATAAGCAAAAAAAAAAAAAAAAAGGGCATCAATAGGTAACCAGTGGACTGTGGGGTAATCCTAATGGCATATTAAGTGCATAGGAACATACGAATATGCTGCAGTCAGATCTGGAGTCCAACTAGCCCCTGGGACTTGGCTTCTCCCAGTGGTACCAAGAAAGACACGAAGTAGAGGATGCTACTCTCTTTCCAGATGTTAATTGTAAAAGAGCTGAGTAATGAAGTGATGTCAGTCAGTTTCTATTAGATTGAACCACATGAAATTGCTGTGTCTGAAGGTCTAAGACAGTCTAATATCATAATTGCAAATGGTTCATATTAATAGCTGTGGCTTTGCCGTGAACTTGCTGTTCAACCCCCAGCAAGCCACTTAACCTCTCTGGAACTCGGGTTATAAACTCGAAGACAGACTTCAGTTACATCCTGTGACAGCCTCAAAATCCCAGTTTTATAATTCTTATGGATCTGGCATTAATTTACTTTTTGAATTAATCTTCATTATTAGCCAGTAATACTTTGGGAGCAGTAAGTTCTCACTGATGACAGTTTGATCATGTCCAGTAGGGTTTCTGGCCTAACAATCTGCCTGCTTCTGAAGAGGCTTTGCTGACAGGGTAAGAACAATGGCCCCTGTGAGCAGCCATCCATTTTGGGCAGAAAGTCCTCTTGTTCCTGTCCCCAAGTGCCTCAAGCAAACAAGGCGCACAATGAGATGTGAAAAGCAGGCCTCAGCCCTCCTAGCTCTGAGGTCCTGAAGCCCCTTGGGTGAGGATCCATCCTCTATCTTGACTGGAATCAGAGAGCCAATTTAGGATAAAAATTGTGATGAATCAGGACACTTCCAAGTTATTATGAAGGAAGATTTGAGGAAACTGAAATACTAAAATTCATATACCATTTTTTGTGTTTTAACTACTTTTGCCCTTAATTATTTCCTAAACCAAACTTAAAACTGTGAAATGTGGTATATAATTATTGGCAAAAGAATCTGAATGTCTATTCAAAGATTACAAATGCAAAAATAATTAGAGGGCTGACTGGGAACTGAACAGTGATCTCCTGGATCCTAGGTTGACACTCAACTGCTGAGCCACACTGGCCAGGCTTAAACCAAGTTTTTAGAACAACAGTAATATAAACACAAAATGAGGGAGAGGAGGAAGGCATTTTATTATGAAGTAGTCGCTTTTTCTCAAGGCGACTTCCTCAGGCAACACGACAACCCTCAAAACTAAACATCATTAAACGGTCACATGTTCACATATGTAAAGAAATAACATGGATGACCAGCCTGAGAGTATCTCACTGGGCTCCCTGAGAAGAGCAAGACATGTTTAGAACAGGATAATTACAATGTGAGTGCTCTACCCTTAAGAGCTGGCAGAATGACTATTCTTCGCTCATGAAACTGGGTCTTCACTTATGAATGATTACAACTGACCAGCAGCAACCACCACACTAGGGCAATGTGACCCATGACAAAGATGAAGAAAATATTACGGCTGAAATCAATATTTGTGATGAATTTTCAAGCTGGTCTCCAGCAAGATCTGCAACTAAACAGCAGCCAGAAGGGAAGGTTCCGTTGAGCTTGAGGCATAAACCAAGTGGTCTTCTGCCTCTCGTGAGTCCTGCCTGAAAACAGACCACCCAGGGAGGGGCAGAATGCTTTGGAAGCACTAAAGAAAAAGTGGCTATCGGCTACCAGGGGTAGCACAGGAAGAAGAGAGATGTGGGGTCTGGCTGTTAGAGGACACATGGGCATTTGGGAGGGAAAAGGCAGGTGAAGGCCCACTAGGTGGACAAGCTCACATGTGAGAGTGAGATGTGGTGTTCTGCAGAATAAAAGAGGGCGAGTGGTGGGAGAGGAGGCCTCAGATGTCAAACACTTTAGTCTTTAGTAAGTCGCATGAGAAACCAGAGGAAGAGAGCCAGAGGATTTAGTTTTCATAAAAATGACTCTGGCAACCAGGTGGAGTAGTGCTTGGCATGTGCTGGTCCCCAGGCCCCTGGTGTTCCTTAGTGCTACATCAGGGCCTACTATGCAAGGGCACAGGGGAACACTAATCCCTTTTCCCTTTTATATGTTTGGTTCCAAGTAACACTTTTACTTGAAGAAAGGGCCCTGTTGCTTAAGAAAAGGCACTGGTCTGAAGAAGTGATTCTCACTGGGAAGGCAGGAGGGATTTTGCCACGCAGGAGACATGTGGCAATGTCTGCAGAAGTTTAAGACATTTTTTTTTAAGTCTGAATGACTTCCCTTCCCAGTTTCCAATGGTTTCAAATGCATTCTCCATAAAACCTGCAGTTACTTTTTAAAAAAAATCATAAAACATTAAAAAGGAGTAATAGCTCAAGTCTTTTCACTTCTGCAGGTTTATTCAAGGACATCTAGTTCTTACTAGTTTCCAGAAGGTATGAGCTCTACCTGCAGTGTTTCAAAGAAACAGTCCAACTTTCTGCAGGGTTTTTGATAGGAAAAGTCACTTAGCCACTGTTTCTGTAGACATTTTTGGTTGTCACTAAGATTACTGCAGATGTTCAAAAAGATGAGGACCAGGATAAGGCAGTCGCACTGGCAGAGGGGTGAGGGATACCACCCTTGAGCTCGACTCAGCAGGAGCACTGAGGCCTTGTCCCATGTGAAGAAGAGCTATGGGGACCTTTCTACACATGGAGGAGGCCAGGCACAATGTTGGTCTGCTATGGTCCATGGGAATGGGGAACAGGAGCTGGGGACAGCAGCGGAAATAAGTCCTTCAAAATTTTCACCATAGACTGTCCTTATGTTAATGTCACTGCTCTGCACATAGAGAAGCTTTAAGCAAACGTTAGAACTTGGGTTTCCACATCTTGACAAAAGATTTTATAGTAAGAACTTAACAGATTTGAAGAGAAAATGGCAAGGAAGTAATTCAAAATCTTATCACCTACAATGAATCAAGACCACACTCACCTGTGGTTTATCCAGTGAGGAATATTATAGTCGTCGCCCAGACGAGAATCGCAAGGAGTGCTCCGATTATGCAGCTGAAAGGAGAAAATGTCAGGCACAGATCAGCTAAAAAACAAGGATATGAAACTGCTCCAACTTCTATATTTAATGAAAACTATTGTCAAGATCACCCTGGCCCTGGAAACTGGCCTTTAGTAAGCAACCCAAAATTGAATTACCTTGAACAACGGGACAGCATGTAATGGTTGCTCCCCCATGCATACCAAGTCCACACCAATTCCTAAAAAAGAAAAGAGAAAGAGTTTGGGTAGGGATGAGCGGGGACAGGCAGAGATAAGTGCTCCAATCTATTATTGATGTTATTTCATCGGGTCAGGAGATGAGGCAGAGCCAACTTGCCACGCTACGATTTATAACCTCCTCCGCACTGCCTACGCAGCAAAGTAAAGAGATGTATTTTGTTCTTTCTTGTTACCAAGTCCTGTCACACCTGCCACTATTCAGTGCTTGACAATCAGCCTCTGACTGCGTTGCAGATCATCATGTGTCACAAAGACAACCAGGCCTCCATTACGAGTGTCAAGGCCAGAAAGGAAAAGGAACCTCTTCATCTCAGTAAAAAGCAAAACAATCCACATCACTTACCAGAGCTTTTTTATTGGCAAGTAAGATTTCAAACCTATCTTGTTGTTGAAGCACAAATTAAATGAGGGCCTGGGGTGTGAGCTGGGGAGGCATGGCACATCACGGAGGGAGGGCTGGACTAGATGATCCAATGGTAGTTCCCAATATGGGCTGAGGGACACTGGTTCCTTCAAACAATCCCCCCAAAAAGGGCTCTCCAGAGTCAAATATGTTTAGGAAACTTGGAGTACCAGTTATGCCCTTTAGAGAGAAACAGGGCACGCTCACATTATAATCTGCAATTAGGGAATGGGCCTAACAGTGTATGACCCAACATCTCCCAAGCCAATTTGACCATGGAACACTTTTTGTCCCCTAATATCACTGACATCCCCAGACCTCCAATGCACAGGGCCAGGGAAAGCTCACAGTTCTAAGGGTAAGTCAGCATGAACCAGGGAGAATTACCATTATCTATCATCCGCTGCTTGGTCAAGATCATGAGTAGACGGTCCACTTCGAACACGCCCACCCCAGGCGTGATCACCACGGACATCTGCCCAGTTCGGTCAAAGTTGCGGTTGATATAGTGCTTGTCAAACACTTGAAACAAAGCAAAAAGTCCTCCAATGAGGATGTTACTGCTTTTCAGACACCAGCCACTGGCAGGCATCTCTGCTTTCGGAGCATTTTTATCAGTATTTCTATTATAGCAGTTGCCACCTTCTAACCCGATTTCTAGAAAGTCACACGCATGCCTTTCTCCTTCTACACTAAGAACTGCTTAACACAAGACGATGTCACTGCCGCCTTTGTTAATCTCTCTCCATCGATACTTGCCTTGTGCAGCATTAAAGGCTCAAATTTCATGTTATTAATTTCCATAAATGAGTCTGTATTGAGACTTTTAAGAATCAAATATTAATTTCAGACAATATTTCAAAGAGGTGGATCAGAATCTTGTGATGACTTTGTAAATTTGAGAAGTTAATATTTATTGGAAAAAAATCACCCAGAAACAGTTGAAGGATGGGGTGAAAATAATAACACAGTTTAGTAAAACTAAGAGCCCAAGGAAGATCCCTTCCAGCTCTTTAGTCTTAGGTTACCATGAGAACAGCAAGTTAATTTCCCAAAAGAAGATCTAAGAGCTAAATTTCGGCCATCAGACATTAATGCTTTCCAATTAATTTGGGGGGTAGGTGGTGTGAACATCATCAAATACATCTGTGTCTTTGGCATTAGTAAAGAGAAGTTCATGGTCACGAGGTCAGCAAGATGCCTGCTCCCTTGGCTGGTGTCCTTACTCACCATTGAAAGACAGATTGATGGCCTCTAGGTAGTTTCCTTGTGCTGAGGTAGAATTGTCTCCATGAGGGAAGCCCTCTGAAGCAAAAGACACAAGAGAAGGAAAACAGCTCATGAAAGATAAACTCAAAAAAAAACAAGTCAAAGGTACCTGGCTCCAGAGGGCCCCCCCACCGCGTAGTAGGGACATTACTGAATCTACTGCATCTGTAATGAACTGGACCCAACCAGAAATAGAAACCTGACCCAAGCAGAAACTACAGAGCACTGGAAGGGAAACAAGCATGACCCTCTTCATCTCCCAGCCTCCATCCTACACCTCCTTTCCCTGCTGCTCCTTCCGTCACGTGGATGCAGTACCTGCCTGTTTCAGTCGCACCAGCACTGGATACTGGATGAAGAGCTTTTTAATGGTCACAAGGAGGGAAGTCCACTCTTCTCGCCTCTCATTCTGCACCACCACTCTGAAAGCAGTATTATCAGAAAGTAGATACAGAGCAGCTATTACATATAGGATATCAGGACCCTTACAGGGTTGCAAGGATTTTCTACTAGTGTTTTCAGAGGGCAATTTGGCTCTACAAATGAAAAAACCTTAACAATAATAGAAAATCTGTATATTGTATTGTGTGCTTACCACCCCAATTCAAGTCTCCTTCCCTCACCATTTATCCCCCCTTTACCTTCTTCTACCTTCCCGCCACCCCCAGGAGTTTTTTTTTTCTTTGCTTAACCCCTTCAACCCTCTCACCCAGCCCCCCCAATCCATTTACACCTGATATGTGTCCATTATCTTACAAAGTGTCCCCTTATTCAGTGGCACTGTTGGGACAACTGGACTTAACCGTATCCTATGGTGATGCAATTTAAGTCCAAGGCATCAACAAAGAGGTAAGTCTTACTAAAAAGGTTCAACATAAATCCAACCAAATCTTTAGAGAGGGTTTCTCAACCTGGGCACTACTGGCATTTTAGGCTACATGACTCTGCTGGGGTTGCGGGGGGCTGTCCTGTGCATTGTAGGACGTTTAGCAGCATCACTGGCCTCTACCCACTGGGTACCAATAGCTTAACCTCCCCTTTCTACCCCACCAACTACCACTTTCACAATTTAAAAATGTCTCTAGACACTGCCAAATGTGAGGGGTGGGGCAGCAAAATCGCCGAGGTTGACTGGTTTGCAGACTACTGACTACTGACTCAGATTCTCCATTAAGTCAAGGGTTGGTGGGGGAGGGGAGAAAACAAAGGGGAAATTGTTCTAGATTTAGACTTAAGCAGACCAAACAAAAAGCTGTTTTGGAGACAATTAGGGAAATGTGAATATGTACTAGATATTGGACAATAGTATAGAATTATTATTCATTTTATTAAATGTGATTATGGTTATATAACTGTGGTTATAATGTGGTTACACGGTAATTACATATGAAAATGCCCTTATTCTTGAGATACGCAGAGGGACAAAATGTTATAATGTCTATAATTTATTCTCTAACAAAATTAAGCAAAAAAAGAACAGACGAAGCAAATATGGCATGATAACAGCTGTTAAAGCCAGGTGTTGGGTGTGGGGGTTTATTATATTATTCTTCCTTCTTTTCTGCAAGTTTGAAATATTTCACACAAAAAGTCTGTAAAGTCCTAAGGGGTATCCTAGGCCAGATCCTGGAAAATAGGAGTGCATGAGTAGAGAAACTGGTGAAATCTGAGGAAAGTCTGAAACTTAGTTACTAGTAATGCTCTTGTAGTTTTGACAAATGTACCTCGGTTATGCAATGTTAACAGGGAAAGCTGGGTGAAGGGTACATGGGAACTCTGGATTATCTTTGCGACTTCTCTCTAAACCTAAAATTACTCTAAAATAAAAAGGTTTAATTTTTTTTTTAAAGTCAGGAAAGAAACCACCAAAAATAAGGAGCGAAGGACCCAGAACATACTTATAAAAGTCTTCATAGAATCGCCCCTTGTGGTCCTGTCGAATTGAAGCTCGGTTCACTTCAGGAAATTCATCTGAAACAGAGAAAGAAAAGCTATGCAGATCAGGCTGAAGAGAGAAACTCGCAGTTTCTCTGCTCCCTCTTCTGGGCTGAACATATGAATCACAAAAATAAATAAATACAATTATATGTCAATTAAGTTGATTTTAAGACAAATCACAGCCCACAGACTTCTTGCATCCATGAATGGGCTGTGCTATTTACTATTTTACCACCCACATAATTCGAAAGGCGAGAGAGATGGAGCAGTGCAAAGGGAAAGATGATGATGAGGAATGGGGGGGGCAGGGGGGTGAGAAGCTTAACAAAAAATAACTTGGAGAAAGACCGACTCACCAAGAGATTTTGCATCATAGAAAGTTCTAGAAAACAGGACCACTGTCACTTCATGACTACAGTTCTTCTCCTAGGCATGAGGAGAGAAAAAGGCTCACGTTTACTGCATTTACTTCAATATCAAGCAGCCTGCACGACCTCAGTACTCTCAATTCCAGGAGGCATCGTGGCAGCACAGTATCAGATCACATCAGGTAATTACAGCTCTAATAGATTTTAAAGTAGATTTTTAAGGATTTTCTACATATACAATGTCATCGGTCTTCTTTTCCAACATGGATGCCTTCTATTTCTTTTATTTTCTTAATTGATTTTAGAGAGAGAAAGAATTGGGAGGCAGGGAAGAAACGTTGACTTGTTGTTCCACTTAGTTATGCATTCATTGATTGCTTCTTTTTTAAAAATATATCTTTATTGATTTCAGAGAGAGGAGGGGTGGAGAGAGAGAGAAAGAAACATCAACGATGAGAGTCATTGATCGGCCGCCTCCTGCACGCCCCTGCTGGGGATCAAGCCCGAAACCGGGCAAGTGCCCTGACAGGGAATCGAACCGCGATCTCCTGGCTCCTAGGTCGATGCTCAGCCTCTAAGCCACGCCCGGGGGGGCCCACTGGCTGCTTCTTGTAGGAGCCCTGACTGGAGATCAAACCTGAAACCTTGGAGTATCGGGATGACTCTCTAACCAACTGAGCTACCCGGCCAGGGCTACTATTTCTTTTTCTTACGTAGCTCTGGCTAGAACTTCTAGTACAATGTTGAATACTAGTGGTGACAGCAGGTTCCTTGTCTTACGGGGAAAAGTTTTCAGTCTTTCACCACTGGGTATGATATTAATGATGGGTTTTTCATAAACACCCTTTACAATGTTGAGGGTGATTAAAGTAATTTAAATCTAGAGTCTTATCAATTTAGGCTTTAGCTAAGATACTTCAATTAAATGTAGCTTAATAAAAATACTGTATTTTTAAAATCTGCATTGAATAATGTTTGCTGAATGAAATTTAGTGCGTAAGAAGAAACGTACCTTCCACTTGGTGAAGAGATCGGCAAGGAAACCATTCACAGCTTTCTCAAAATACAGATCCCCTGAAAAGGGACAAGAAGAGGGTGAGGACCATCTTTTATTTTTGCTTCCAATTTCTTCAGGCAGTGAAGTAACAGAAATCGGACTAGTCAAAGAGAAGGTAGGTTCTGCTGTATCTTAAAACAAGATCATAAAAGCTAGATATATAAAAAATGGTTTCAACCTAGATTTTCTTTGGAGTCAAATTTAACATTCACCTCACTCAGTAAAAGGCCACAGCTTCAAGGTAAAATGCAAGATTAAAAAGGCTTTGGTGACTGGAAAATATGGTGTGTCTTCAAAATGAGAGAACCATCTAATTTCCAAACATGATTCCTTTCATAGTGATGCTTACAGTTTGTTAGAAGATGACTTGGTAAACCCTGGACATTCAATGAATTACCATTTTCAGTTCCTGCTGCTTTTGAGCAATCTTGATGACACACAGCAAAAATTAATTTATAATTTTGCTAAACACAAATCTGAATTACATGTACCATGAAGCTGGTATGTTGGACATAGTTTCCACACTTCATAACAGCTTTCTTGTTCTTTACTTATTGTGTAGTAATTCTAATAAAATGAGACAAATCTGGTGATTTCTGTGATGATAGGATGAAAAATAAGACCAAAGAAAGTGTTGGTTCCTAGCCATAGAGTCACTCTCTCTGACTTTTAACCCTGTAGTCATAGAACAATTAAAGATCTTTTGGAATTATGAGTGATTGTGCTTTCGTTTATATTTTTGTTTACCTTTTAATACTCTACCACGTCATGTAATTCATTATATATAAAGTAGATAAAATGTTTGTTTGTTTTAGCATTTGAGGATTTGTAAAAATCTCAGGACACATCGTTAGAGAATGTCAAGAGCTTACTGTAAATGACAACAACCTGGAAGAAACCAGAAACTTCTCCCCATTAGCAGTTACAACTAGCATTTAGGAACAGTACCATAAATATCAAAATCCCACATTTCACAGCTCATCTGAATAAATATGTAAACCATAGCCGACGTAGAACGGAACACCACCTGAAATAAACAAACACATAACTGCATTAAAAAAGCAATGATGTAGAGTTTCAGTTCTGCAAGATGCAAAAGTGCTAGAGATCCGTTTCACAACAATGTAAATATACTTAACGCTACTGAGCTGCCCACTTAAAAATGGTTACGATGTGTGTGAGTGCGGGTGCGCGCATGTACATAAATGTATAAAGTGCTATTTTTAGTTACGTGTGCTTTACAGTTTTCAATCAATTATTTCCTGTATTTAAAAGTCTTTCAGAGATACTTAGAAGAATTCTAGTTAATGCTGATTAGAACTTTAAATGTGTCCTTCACTTTGAAACTGAGCGACACGAGCCAGGGCATTTGCTCTTTTCTTAATCGGGCTGTTTGTCTCCCTTCTTTTTTTGATTTCTCCCAACCATTTCTTCCCCGGTCTTCTCCATCTCATAAAGGGTACCATGATCTATCTTCCCAGCTGCTCAATTCTCTTTCTTTCACTCCTCACATCCAATACATCAGCAAGTTCGGTGGACTCCACCCTGAAACATTTCTCAAATCTGCCCATGTCCCCTCACTGCTACAGCTTCCACCCTAGTCCATGGCACCGTCTCCTAACTCCCTAACTCTCTTCTGCTTCTACTCTTGTCCCTCCAAACAACTCTCTGCACCAGAGCCAGAGGGGTGACAGCAGGTACTAGGGATGCCTATCCTATATCCTATCTTCCCAAGAAAAGAGAAGCTGCTTCTACTCTGGGAGGCAAGGGACCCAACCAAAAGACTAAACCTCTCATCCTCCTAAGCCAAGAAGATGTAATAAATTCTGGCCAATAAGAGGTAAGTGGGAGAATGCACCCCGCTATCTACCCTTCCTCCCACCTCTGCTGGAAGTACGGAGGTGGCTACAGCAGCTCCTGATGGATCATGGAAGCCCAGTCCTGAGGCTGGCCCAACAGGAAGACAGAGAGGAGCCTCAGGTCACCAATAATTGTGACACTGTCATACCAGCCATGAACTGTCTATCCATGCACTTCTTTTATATGAGAGAAAAAAGGTGACCTTAAAGCATCAATTAGCCACTGTTACTTTGGGTTTTTTTGGTTCAGCAAAATCCAACTGAATAAGTAAGTGATCCTTTTAAAAGCATAATTCATGTATCCCATCCACACTTAAAATCCTTCAAGGGATTCTAACTGTCCTTAGAATAAATGGCCCTCGAGACCCTGCACGAACTGGCTGAACCTGTCTACCTCCTGACCGAAATCATTCTTCCTATGGTTCTGCCACGCTGGCCGCTTAAAATTGTTTCCTCTGCGTGGAACACTCTTTCCTCAGCCTCCACGTGCTGGCTGAGTCTCCCGTTTCCAGCACCTTCTCAGAGAAACTTTCTCTGCTCACCTTTGTAAAGAAGGGTCTCCAGCTATTCTCTATCTCAGTGCCCCGTGTCCCTCAGAATTTTTAATTTATCTTATATGTTTACTAAGGAGGCCACTTTCAGTTAGTTCTTTTCATTACCCAATTAATTTCCTTTGAAGTTCTCACATAATCTGTAATTACCACATTTTACATCCGTCTCCCCACTAGGGTATAAACTCCTTACCAGGAGGGATCTTGTCTGTGCTGTTCACCCATGAACCCCCAGGGAATGGGGATTCCCCACCTTGAATTCCCCTCTAGAATGAAGGTTGTTTACTGATAATGTTCTGCACCATATTTTTTTAAAAAAAGAGAAAAAGCACAGTAACTGACACACAAGAGGTGCTTCTATATTATTTGTTAAATAAATGAATGAATGAGGTGGAAGAGGTAGGCAAACGACAAATTATCATGGTCTTTGTACGTCATGCTTAGGAGAGAATTTCTAGAAAACCGGGGGGAAAGCAAATTAAGATCACTACAAAACACCAATTTGTGCCCACTAGAGTTGCAGGAACTTTAAAACTTTAAGACCAGGTGTTGGAAAAAGTGAAAAAAATACAGGAGACTTTATTTATTGCTACTAGGAATATAAACTGGTCCAAAGAATTTGAAAAACAGTTTGGCATTACCTCACAGAGTGGAACCTATAACCCAGCAAATACACACCTAATTATAGATTTAAAATAAGAGTATTAAATATAAACAAGCTAGCTAAAAAACAAAACAAAGACTGCATACATTTTTATTCCACTTGAATAAAGCTCAAAAATAACCAGACAAATAATATGTTATTTAGAATAAAATATAATACACAGGGGTGGAAAAAGTAAGTTTACAGCCATGAGTACGCAGAACAGAGTTTATTTTTGTATTATTTATTATGTATTACTTTGTATTTTTCCATAAGAAGAACTGTAAACCTGCTTTTGCCCACCAAACGACAGGGACATTACAAAAATAAAATTCAGATAGTGGTTACCTCTAAAGGCACTGGTTCTCAGTCGGGGCAATTTTGCTACCTCACAGGACATTTGGTAACATCTGGAGACATTTCTGGTTGTCAGGACTTGCAGGATGGGGAGTGGAGGGTGCTGCTGGCATTTAGTGGGTAGAAGCCAGGGATGCTGCTAAACATCCCATAATGCACAAAACAGCCCCACAACATTACAGCTATCGGGGCCAAATATTTCTTTATTGACTGTCCTACACATTGAAGCATGTTTAGCAGCACCCTCCACACACCCCCAGTTGTGAGAACCAAAAATGTCTCCAGACCCTGCCAGAAGACCACTGGGGAGGCACTATCGCCCCCAGCTGAGAACCACTGCTCTCAGGGGAGACGGGGTGGGAACAAAGAGCAGGCGGGTGGTTTCACCATCTCGGGTAATGGTCACAGCTGTTAACTCTGGATTTTTCCAACCAGAATAGAAAGCAAATAAGGAGATTTCTTTGCAAAGGTCTGTATTCGTGTTTACCAACATGATCCTCTACTGCGTCTAACTTTTGCTATTAGTGGGCACAGAAGCCTCCAAGTTAGACACTACACCCCTATGTCTGATATTAAACTGACCTCCTTCAGAAGAAGAAAATGAAGGTCAGCCCCAAACTGAAGAGCTCCAACCATAAAACATCAGACTTCCAGGAGACCACATTACAGTGCAGTCTAGTCCACTTGGGTGGGCAGGCAGACAGTAGCCATAATGAGAGTATCAAGCTTTTGCTTGTTTCCCTGTTTTGTTTTGTTTTAATTTCAGGACTTAGACATAACAATATGGGGAAACAAAACGAAAAAAGCAATTTATCAGCCTTACCCTGGTATCTTCACTGATATAACCACACATGACCTTCTCATTCTTGACCCAAAGCTCACCAGCTTGTGCCCTGAAAGGAGAAACACACACAAGTTATTACAAGTCTGACATGAACCTTGAAGAAACTGGTGACTTTCAGGGTGGCTCACCCTATTGTTACTTATACCCAAAGGACCTGGCCAGGTACAGATTTCCAGAGATAGTGCCGTGAACAGATTACATAACATCAAGAATTTTTAGAGCCCCGCCGGGTGTGGCTCAGTGGTTGAGCGTCGACCTAGGATCCAGGCGATCGGGGTTCGATTCCCGGTCAGGGCACATGCCCAGGTTGCGGGCTCGATCAATGACTCTCTTATCACTGATGTTTCTATCTCTTTCTCTCCCCCCACTCCCTTCCTCTCTCTGAAATCAATAAAAACATATCAGGGAAAAAAAAGAATACATTAGGAATCTACTCAGAGAAAATAAAAATGTTTATATTTTTAGGAAAAATGTTTCAAAGGCAAGGTCTCAAGGTAATGAAACACATATATCCTTAACTATTGACTAAGTTACCAGGTTAAGAAGGCTAAATTAGAGAAAATCCTTACTTATTACAACTTTATACAAATGACTATACTTTCTTTTATCATATGAGGCCCAGAGAATCTTTTTATTTTTTATGCCTTCATGTGGTTTGGAAAAGTGGCTTTTGAGTCAGTGTAGGAAGACTATAAATAAATATTCTGGAAAAACAGTAGAAGACTTGTGGTTTATATTTAACTGTGAATGAATAAGAAAAACATCAGGATATATGTTTAAAAGTCTAAAACTGACTGCCCTCTACATCCCCAAGGGCACATTATTTCTTTTCATCCCAATAAATTTTGTCACTATGCTTAAAAGTAAATGAATAAAATAATAATAAAACCGCCTTTATGCCAGTGTTTTCATTTCTACGTCTAGCACCGTGTGTATGAGGGCATTTACATAGAGAAACAAGGAATTTAAGAATGAAAAGAATCTGAGATTTCGAAACCAGGGCTCGCTCACCAAACTATAGCCTATAGGCCAAATCCAGCCCATCTCCTGTTTTTGTATGGCCCACACCTAAGAACAACTTTTACATTTTAAAATGGTTGGAAAAAGCAAATAATTTGCAACAGAGACCTGAGATCCACGTGGCCCAAAGTCTAAAATATTTACTATCTGGTCCTTCACAGAAAATGATTCTAAACCAACCATTTCATTTTGCAGATGAGTAGACTCAGAGACTCCCTGACCTGCCTGACATCAGCCTGCTCATCACCGACACTGTCTGAGTAGCCTACAGGTTTCCTGACTCCTAGCCCACAGCTCTGAGAGACTAGCTTGTATTGGAAGGCATGGGTCTAGGTTGTATTTCTTGTTCTGCTCGAGATTTAGTCACTTCTTAGGTTGTGCTTTAATTGCTAAGATTTTTCAAATAATTTTGACCCTCCAACAATTTTTAAAACATCCCTTTTTGGAAAAAAGAAATCCTTTCTTTTTTCTTTCTTTCCCAATTAGTAGTTCAGACTAATCAAATAACCCTAGTTGCTGGTGAAAGTTCCTTTCAAAATGATTCTGGCAAATAAAAGTAGAAGGAATGACTGAATTAGAAAACCCCCATCTTGTGACAATCATCAATGGATAAAACCATTAGGTAAAAAGTTGATGGGGAACTTCAGACGACATCACAGGGACCCACCTGTCAATCTTGGCATCATGAAGTGAGTCAATCAGATGCAAATATGCTTGGATATATACAGTAAATTTCAGGAAAGACAGTTTCTTTTAAAGAGAAGGATTTATATCTCATTATATACCTCTTTGTACTGACAGCTTTACTGTGTGGATGTTACGCTTTTTTTAATTTAAAGGGGGTTCAAAAAGTCCCCTTTTTTCTCTTCTTGACAAACTTAAATATAGAAATAATTTTAATAAATCAAGAGTAATTCAATATGGTTTAAAGACGCAGCAAATGAGAGCAAATTTTTTGTCTCCAAACCTGTTTCCTAATCTGTAAAACAAGAAGGTTTGATCAAGCACCTTCATCTACGGCTTTTTCCAATCCTAAAATTATGAGCCCAGACCCCCTCTGTTACAGAACGCCAGGTGGCTTCAGCAGCTGCCAGTACTCTAGCGCATTCCGGGGGGTTTTTTTCGGTTTGTTTTAGCTATCACAGAATCTGATATGTTTTAAGCTATCATGTACTTTATCATAGGGACATCCATATACCTCAAATGCTGTCTGCAGCCCCACTGCTGCATCAGATCCTACTCCCATTTCCTAGCAGATAAGTCAAGAGTCACATGCCCTGGACAGTGCAGCTCAGTTGGTTGAGTGTCACCCAGTGAACCAAAAGGTTCTGGTTCCATCCCCAGGCAGGGCACATGCCTGGGTTTCGGGCTCAATCTCTGGCGTGCAGGAGACAGCCAATTGATGTTGCTCTCTCACATCAATGATTCTCTCTCCCCCCCCTCTAAAAATCAATAAAAACAACATTAAAAAAAAAAAAAGAGTCATGTAATATCTACCTGATGCCAGCAAATTCCACCTTCTGGGTGATATAAGCACATGTGCTGACCTAAGGGAAGAGAGACGATTCAACAATACATCAAGGCCATAAAAGGTCATAAAGAAAGTCTCCTGACTTTCTAATCTCTTTAATAACCCAAAGTTCAATTAACATGGGAGTAATAGATGTATCCCACTCAAAACCTGCTGGGGCAGGTATAAAAGTAGGTTCTTAAGAGTTTGGCAAGTATAGACAATACTAAGGTGGCTAAGTGGCCAGCTTCACCAATGTGCTTATCCTCACATGTTTGCATACATACCTACATTTACATACTCATTTAAATACAGAAGATTTAGCTCTCATTTTAGAAAACAGAACACCCCCCCAACCATTAAAAATGAGCAAAGATTTTTTTTCTGAAAATACACACTGCGTGGAAATTCCACCTGTAATTTGTTGTTTCGTAATAATTAAAAAGTCCAATAAGGAGAATTTTTAGCACCAGCTCACAAATTTGATGAACTTACCATTTTAAGTAGAAAACGTAAATTAAAAATAAGGAAAATGGGAGAGGACACAGCAAAAGCAGTCTGTCTAAGCTGGAAGCATCAAGATCCAGACTTTAGCCCAGTGCTGACTACTTACTAGCTTCCCGGTCTTGGCCAATCACTTACCTTCTCAACCTCAGTTTTCACATCTGTAAATTAGGGGTAATAAATACCTGTCCACAAGGAGGACATGTGAGGCACAAAGGAAATCAAGTGAAAATTTGAAGAGTAGAGTGTCACTCAAATGTAAAATAAGTAATATTATAATTTCCCACTCAAACGAAAAACGCAGGGGAAAAACCTCTGAAAATAAACAAGCAAAACAAAGCTTAAAAAAACAACACAAAAAACTATGAGAAGAGCCCTGGTTAATGTGGCTCAGTTGGTTGGAGCGTTGTCCAATGCACTGGAAGGTTGCAGGTTCGATTCCCGGTCAGGGCACATACCCAGGTCACAGGTTCAGTTATGAAAAGAGAATGGAAGAATATACGTAAAGTCTTCATAATAATCGTCTGTGATGCTGCACTTTGAAATGACTGTGAACGCTACTCCCTTACTAGGTCTTCTAACCTCTATGGGAACATGGATTATTAATATAAAGGAAAAAGTCAGACTTTTTAAAAATCGTTATCTTACCAAACTTTTCTTTAGTCGCCACATATCTCCACGGCCAATATATTGATCCTTAAAGGTTAATTCCACTAGATCAAGGGTCACATCCTAAAAGAAATAATCAAATATATGTCTCTGCCACACTTCATAGTCATAAAACAATGCCCAGTCACAGGGAGGAACCTTTTGGCAAAAAAGAACTACTGGAAGACCATTCAATAGCAGAAACTTGACAAATAGGTTTTATCCTGCCAAAAAAGGCTTCTGAGAACAGGTGATCAGTCTAGGACTGATGCTACAGCAGCTGTATCCTGGTTAAGTTGAAAGAGCACCAGAGTAGTAATTCTGTGCCTTAGTCTTTTGTTGTTGTTGTTTTTGTTGCTGTTTTTTCCTTTTTATTGAATTTACTGAGTAACACTGGTTAACAAAATTGTACAAGTTTCAGGTGCACAATTCCACAACACGTCATCTGTACACTGCTTTGTGTTGTGTTTTAGTCATGATTCTGACACACAAATGTGACATTGAGCTTTGTGCTTCACTTCTCTAGACAATGTCAATAATATCTTCTAGATGATTTTTACCTATTATAGCATCGTTTCTAGAAGGAAAGTGTGAGAATACATAAGAAATTTTAGTATTTTAATAGAAAATTTTACATTTAGGTTCACAAACATATACACACAAAATCTTTAAAAAGGGGGGAGCAAAAAAAATACATACATTACACAAAGTTAAAAAAATAAAATAAAAGACTACATCCTTACAAAAAGAAGAGCAAAAAAAAGGAGGGAGAGTATTTTAAATACAACTTACATGCTATCTATACTCTAAATGACCTACACAGGACCACATATTTAATAGTCTAACACTATACTCAGTAACTCATTATTTCCCTAGAGACCTAATTTTGCGGAAGGGTGATAATCATCTCAAAAAGATATTTGAAGTCCAGAACAAAGATATACCTTAGGGTCCACTACATTCACATAGACATCTTGATAAGGTCTTAGACGAAACACTTGGGTCACGGTCTGGTCCACGCTGATTGTTTCTGAAACAGAGAAGAAATCTAGTAATACATTCTGGAAAAATATCTTTTAATCTACAAACACTCAGACATTCAACAAGCAACACAACTGACCCTTTGCCATGGACAAGGCATACATGCTCTGTCTTCTAGGAGCCTAAAATTTAGAATTCTCTGCTTTTCAGGTGACACAGGCAGGTAAAATAAGGCCTGAGCCCAAGCAATTAAAAAATGAGACAGAAAGATATGAGACACACAGAGAAAGAGGAAATAATTTAAGCAGCAACATAAAAAGTTCAAAGAAAAAAAGTTCAGAGCTGTGAACATTCAGAAGAAGAATAAATCCTGTCTTCTTTGGAATGAAGTAGCGATGACAGTTCAGAAGGAAATTTCACAATGAGTCCTTAGGTCTGGTAAATAAGAAACACACAGGTGGCAGGAGTCGCGGTGAGGGTAAGAACGACAATCCTAGGATTTGGGTTTTATAGAATGTTTTCCCATTAAGTTGAAATATAAAAAAGTAGCTGACATCAAAATCCTTTAAAACAAATGAGAAGGTTTTTCTTTTCTGCTGTTTTTTCTTTTAATTTCTTTTAAGTACTATTTAAGGCATTATCTTATTGGCTAATCATTAACATTTTGGTTTCTAGATGAGCATGGTATACTCATTGGAGAAAAAGAAAGGATTTGGGTCCCGAATGAGGAAGCAGAGTCGAGGTTCTGGCTCCACCACCTACTGACTTCAGGGACAAGCCAATTTACCTGCTGAGACTAAGAATCCTCATACACTCAGGAGCTGGTGGGAAACTTCTTCAGTCCTCCTGAGCCCACCAGCCTGGGCTCTCAGGCCTGGCTCCATCACTGGGGCAGGTGGCCCCTCCTGTAGGGCACCTCTCCCCCCACGCCACACCCCCGAAATGGCTCTCACGTACCTGAACCTCTGGCCCCTTCCTGAGCTGTTGCCCCCTCAGCCATGGGGCACTTCTGGGCTCCTGACCTAGGCCAGAGGGAGGTTTCTGCCTCCTTCCCCTGGCCCTAGGCTACCCAGGCCACTCTCCAACCCTGGGGAGGAGGCAGCCCATGATTCCTGACTCTCTGCTATCCCCTAGTATACCACACCTGCCCTCTCCTCTCAGCTGCAGTTGAAGGCTTTAACTTTGCACACTTTGGGTCACACTTGAATGAATGAATGAATGAATGAATGAATGAATGAATGAATGAATGAATGAATTGGTTGGAGGACAGAAATTGCATAAAGCTCCCAGGACAGTGCCTTGCACATGTTGTAGGTAACGATCTATATGTTTCTTTCCCTGCCTCACCAGAGTAGGCAGTTAACAAATATTTTGTGCAAAAATGTAATATTTAAGAAAGCATGCTTTGCCAACACTTATTTTGGAGTTAAGTGTAAAGCTTCACCTCTTCAGATTAATTTTCCTGCTGACACTAAATTAAGATAGTGCCAGATGCTGACAAGTGAGATTCATTGGCTGTTTTCATAGCGGACCATTTTTTAAGAGGGGACACAAGTTGATAAGGAGAGAAGTACTGTGCTCTCATACCCTGAGGTTGTAAAGAGAGGTTTCTGGGACAGTAAAGTGTAAACACCTTAGAAAAAAGAGATGGAATTCCTTCTTACCTTTCTGTAAATCTTCCTTAAGTGACTTGACCTGCAAAAGCAGAGGGCTGGGGGGAAAAAAAGCAACAAGAAATGGGATGCTATAAGCAGTAACTAGCTTCCTTCACCCCGCTCCCCCCAAAGGCAAACAGACCACTCTGGATGTATTATAACTTGAAAGGAGCACAACAATGGGAGAAAGTTCCCTTAGAAACAAAGAAACTCTGCCCCTGTGCTCAAGGGAATGGAAAAATGTTACAGAATTTTTCATAGAGTTGTCAACATGGCTTTAAAAACAGAAAATGTACCACTTTTTTAAAAGATTATTGGTTTACCAAATCCTAGAGGGCAGGAGCATTTTTATCCAAAAGTAAAGAGCTGTCTTGCCCTTTAAGCCCCTTAAACAAAATATCATCTGGAAACAGCCACCCAGTTAGCTCCTAGTTAGACACTCCCTTGCTCCTAGTTAGACACTCACCTGTATTCATCGTTGGGGTGAGCAATCTCCACAATGTCTCCAAGCTTGATATGAGGAAACACTTTGGGGTTCACAACCAGTTCATCATCTGAAAGACAATTGAGCAATCCCAAGCAGAAATCACACTCACTTGGGTGACAGGTTGGGATGTATGTTCTCATGCTGGGTCCTCTCAATACCACCAGGTTGGTATCACGGGACAATCCCTTATATTTATCCAAAATTATCCAAAAATACTGTCTTAATGTAATCCTCACAATAAATCTTTGGATCTAGCAGAAATGAGGAAATAACCTAGACTAGGTTAAGGGTAGACAGTTAGTAAGAGCACAGCCAGGACTGATGACTGACTAGTCCAGAGCTCCTACTACCTAAAGTCCACCCCTCTCATATGTCTTAAAAATCAAGCCAAATAAAATGCCCTGTACTTTGGAGGGCAGCACCTGCTCAGGAAAAATCTTCAGATATCAGTTCACATTAAGATCCAAAGAGACCTTAAAATAAAGGGAGGACATGGTTTCATATGCTTTTATACCCATCCCACATTGGGAGTGGGGGAGAACTCTTTCAAATACAACATAATCAGAACCATAAAGATGGAGTGATTTTTTTTGGGGGGGGGAGGGGAGGCATGACCTTTAATTATGCTAAAGTCAGGACAAATAAGTATATCTAGATTTCAAATATAATCAGATCCAATAAAAATTCTGCCTGGGAAAGCAAAACACTGGGTTAACCCCAAATTTTATTTGTTACATATTTTTTTAAATTGATTTTAGAGAGAGGAGGGAGAGGGAGGGAGAGAAAGAGAGAAACATCCTGAGCCTGCACCCTGGGCAGGAATCAAACCGGCGACCCTTTGGTGCACAGAACGCCACTCATCCAACTGAGCTACAATAGCCAGGGCTTATGTGATACATTCACCGACAGTGTTATGCCAAATCCTCCGTGAAGCCCTCCCCTAACTTCCATAGTCTGAATGAAGTATTTCTTCTGCTTCGTTTTATCATTTCCTTTTTGCATATATGTCTCATCAAGCTGAACGCCCCTTAAGGACAAGGGACCTTGTCATATTCACAACCTACATGTTTGGCACAGGTATGCACCTAATATTTGTTGGATGTGTTTTTATTTATAGTCTACAGGAAACTGGGTACAGCACCTAGGTCCCTTGTTCTCCTCAACATGAAAAAGCAGACTCGTATACATCGTGTATATTACTATACAGGGTGGGGCAAGAGTAGGTTTACAGTTGTTCATATGGAAAATAATACAATAATTAATAGGTAATAATACAAGAATAAACTCTATGTTTCATGTACTCACAACTGTAAAGCTACTTTTGCCCCGCCCTGTTGTATCCTTCCCTCTACCAAACGTTATTTCTGTTGCCTATTGAATTCTGCTTCACCAATGTTTAGGCACCATCGACTGCATACCAAGTGTAATATTAGCCACAGATTGTATGTTTTAGCAGAAATTGTTTCAACTATAGCAATGCCTAGTATATCTTTGTCGTGGTAATTATAATGGCTACATTACTGAACTGCACTAATGAGCCTGGTGCTCTGCTAAATACTTAACAACCATTATCTACCTTGATTCCCACAACTACCTTATGACATAGAAACTATTTTTCTTCCTTTTTGGCAGCCCTTGCCTTTGGAGCAAATGCATACTAAAAAACACTTTTTAAAAAGACTTGTGCTACTAATTCCAACTGCTGAAGCAATTCAGGTTGTTAGGACAGAAAGGAAACTTATATATTTACAAAAACAAAACAAAAAATCGTTATCACTAAGTGTCATCCCATTCTGCAGATTTATAGACTCAAACTGCTCAGAGAGAGAGAAAAACTACATAAAGTGCACAGATTTGCAGATAAGATAAACTAGGGGCTTGCTGGAGGTCACAAGGAAGGTTAGAGGCAGAGCTCATGCTCTGGAGTCTAGTGCTGTGTCTTTGGCCTTTCTCACGGTGCCTCAGAGCCATGCCAAGCTTCATGCTTTGATCACATCTGTCTTACGCACATATGGCTAGTTCTCTCTCCTTGAATATAAGTTTCTCTTTTCTGCCAAACCAGCGCAGAATGGAATTTTATGGAACATATACAGTAAATATATAATAAAAAAAATACAAACAAATGAAGGGTAGTAAACTGGCAATATTCACAATGTTCCTTAAAAGTCAGAGTGCAAATGCTTTTAGAAAAGGCCTGCGCTCTCCGCTCCTCCGGCACTCCCACTACTTACTGTCTGATGCTTGCCACTTCGCTCAGACAAGTTGCCTGTCTAGCCTCCATAGTCACATGAGCCAGTGTGTAATTTTTCAAGGCACCGGACACACCAGAGGCTCAGCCAACTTACTCAACTCCCAAAGACCAATCAATACTGACCGCTGCCCCCAAAGCCCTTCTTGTGGATGACCAGTTTGTAGACCTTTGTTGTTCTCATCTTGTCCCGTTGTTTCCTTCAGCTGTTCCAAGCTTGGGGGAGAGAAGTCATCTTGCCTCCCTGCCATGGAAACACAAACCAAAAGGCTGTTAGACTTTTCCTTGCAACTGCTGTCTGATTGATTGTAAGCTGCTGAAAATACTGCTGTTGCTCGGCTAAGCGGTGGCACCAACCCTGGGGTGAAATCACGCCTCCAGGTACGGGGAGGGATGGAGAACAAACAGAAACCAGGGAATCTGGGCACGAAGGGGAATTCTGGCCACGCTCTAGGCCAGCCTCCAGGAAGCCATTCTCTCTATCACACTCCTAAAGGGAAAACTTCAATGGGGCAATCATTACCTTGCCCCCATCTAAACCAGTAACGCTCCAAGTAATAAAGAGATCGTAAAAGGGAAGCATACCCATTCTGCAGATGAGGAAAGCCTGGGCCACAGCAAAGGACTTGGCCCAGATCACTCAGAGCCTGAGAGGCACTCCCGCCGTTCCTGTTTAGCCAACAACGTCTTGGGCAAATAGAGTATAAATGGGAGGAAGGCGAGGGTTCATTATCCGAACCTCATTATAAAAACTCAGCGGGTCCTCCCTCCAGACACTCATTCCACAGCTGAGGCTTCTGAGGCTCAGAGAGGGAGAGTCTTGTCTAAGGTCACACAGCGGGTTGGGGGTGGGGCCAGGACTCGGAACTACAGCCTCCGCGCTCTCCCTTCTTGTTCCCCAAACCCCGGGCCCCGGCTGGCAGCTCCACTCACCCGCAGCTCCGGAGCCCCTTCCCGCCTCAGGCCGGGGCCCCGAGGACCGGACCCCCGCCAGGTCCCCCGCGCCTCCTCGGGACGCCCTGCCTACGCCCCGACAGCCGGTGCAGCTTCAGCGCCCGAGCCCCAGGCGCCGATCGGCCCGCCCCAGCCGAGGAGCGCTCACCTGAGAACCCGCGCCGCTCCGGTGGCTCCGCCCCGGGGTTCCGCCCCCTTCCCGCCCACCCGCCCCGGGCCTCTCTGGCCGGGCCTCCGCCTCCTCTCGTTGTCCGCTCGACTTCCTCATCCGGGGTTCGCGCCGGGGGCGTGACGTCGCGTGCGGCCTCCGGCTTTTCCCCTCTGCCCCACGCTTTTCCCGCTTGCTGTCCGGAAGACCGCAAGCCCCGTAGAGGAAATCTTCGCCTTCTAGACGTTCCTACACAAATCCGAGCCCAAGATCTCCGTGTCCAACTTAGGGATCCCTCAACGAGGCAAACTCGGGAGTCTCACCCGGATCTATAGAGGGAATGGTTTGGACCCTGGTCTGGTCTCACCGGGGCTATTGAGAGGCAGAGAATAGTTGGTGGGAGAACTTTTGTAAACGGCCAAGGGCTGAGCACGTGCGACTTAATGCGATCGCCCCTGCTGGGAAGTATCCATTTTGAGGGGCTTTTCAGATCCTTCCAAACCCCAAGTGACATTTGTGCTGGTCTGGTGCCATAGCTTTCCTATGTATCCTTATGTCATCGCCACATCCCTATTGGGTGGCAAATACCATCGTGTTTCACACACAAGGAAACAGGCTGGGGACACGAAACTCCTCCGAAGGAAGCAAGGACGGATCCTGACTCGATCGAGTCCAACTTGGCTCCGAAGGCTAAGCGTTTAACCAGCATACTCATGTCACACCCCAGGGCTCAGCCTAAGCCTTTATCGGCCAAGACATTGCCTCTCCCTCAGGAGAAAATCAGAGCGGTGTGGACTGTGCCTGAAACTGGCCTAAGGCTCCTGACAAGTTGCCGGCTCCATCGGTTTGACTATGGTTTTCAGGAAAATTCTGAATGCTGAAAGAAAAAAAAAGCCTTGCATATCACAAGGAGACTTGGGAGAGGCAAGACAAGTAAGAGCTTTCTTAAGCATCCATGCTTTTACTTTAGGATTCGGAAGTTAAATATTAAATCATTGTGATTTTTTTTTTTTATATTTAAGGGAAACATCTAATCAAGTGGACTGCAACAGTTGCAGATTGTTTCAGGGACAAAAATGTTACATATGTAGAAGATTTTTTTTTATGTTGCCAATTCAGGGACACACCCAAGTCCCCCAGGCTGCTTTCCATCCTCAGCAGCGGTGGCTGATGGGAAAGTCCTTCCCTCCCAGAGGCAGCTAATGGGATTCTGCTCCCTGCTCCTCAGGGGAACGATTCCTTCTCCCGAGAGCTGTCCATAGTTGGTATCATATCTTAGAAATGCAAACATCCCACGTTTCAATTTGGCAAAAAACTTGTGAAACACCTTAACGAGTTTTGGGTTTTTAAAAAACGTGTCTGAAGCTGGTTAAGGTAAGGGGAGGCTGGAGCTCCCAGACTGGGAAACCAACTGCCTTGATTCTGCAACCACCGTGCTACAGCCACCTCCAGGATGTACCCCAAAACTCAGTGAGCAAGATAAATACTATTTTTAATGCAATATTTTCAAATCAAAATGCATACAAAAATCCATGGTGTACAAAATAATCACATAGTTAATAAAGACAAGATCAGTAATGGTGCTGTGCAGTCATGTTAGAGCCTGAGGCAGAAGGACAAATCAGTAATACTGCGTTTCTCAGATCCCCTTCTATAGATAAACAGTTGCTTGAGGAAGTACTTGAGGAAGCAGATTCTATAAGCGTAGAAATGTTTTAAAGTGAATTTCTAGTTAATTCATCCCAGCAGCATCTGTAGTAGCCTAGAAATGAACTGCACGTGTATATAGAGGACATATGGACTCACAGGCTGTAAACAGTAGGGTTGGGATTGTCACAGGAAGGGGAACCTGGCCCTGAGTGGGTCTGCCTAGGGCCGGTGGGCAGCGGGTGGGTTCTCAACTTTGTGCAGGGAAAGTTTCCCAGTACAGGTCCTGGTGATTTTTAGAGGATGTTTATTAAAGCTGGAGACAGTGAAACAAGGAAGGGCCTAGGATAGAAGAAGCAACAGGAGAGGGACTAGGTGGGGGAATGAGCCCCCACGAAGCTGCTTTGGCTCACTAAGAAGTCAGAGAAAAGGGGGCCTTGGGGACAGGTTCAAGGGATTTGCCTGGGACAGGACGAGCTGCTGCCACCATTGCTCCCTGGTTGCAAGTGTGCTTGTGGGGGAAGAAGAGGGGCCAGGGAAAGGCCTAGGTGTGCTCCTGGGAGGGTGAGCAGGGAACCGGGACCTGGGGGGGCGGGTGCCTTGAGGGTACTTAAAGGCTGGGAGTTTAGTGGAGGAGCTCAATAGAATATTCATCACGTTTATGCTGCTATGCCAAGATGAGATTTATTCCCTGAACCTCAGCTGTTCTTAGATGTGGTTGGCAAATGGCACTAATTGGATTTCTGCTGCTTATGTCCTCGAGTAGGGTGATTTATTTATCCTCTGGTTGGGGAGAAGTATGAACCATTTACTCTGAACTGTCCCTGGTTCAGAAGATAGGATTTTGCGATTTATTAGGTGGCTGTAAGCTGCTGGGCCCTCTCTTTCCCTATTGCGCTTGTCCTGACTTACCAGCCTGTCTTGGCATTTGGGTTTGTGTATCTCCAGCGCTAACTAAAGCTGGGACAGCTATTATCTCTGCCAACATGGGGCCACATGTTGGCTGGTTCAAAGATATGTGTTGGTCAGAAAAGGGAGAATTAAAGTGCATCTGCTTGCAGGGCAGAGAAATGGTGGCCTGACCCAGGGTGCTGGCGCGACAGACACTGTACCCTGCGGGCTCAGCAGGAGCGAGGTAAACGGTGTGTTCCGCTTTAAGAGCAGGGCCGCAGCGGGGGACAGACCGCGACGCGGGTTAGCCGGGGGCGGAGGCCCAACGCTGGAAGAGCCGCCCATAGGAGTGCGCGCGCACCGTGCGGGGGCGGGACTTGGGCGAACCGCCTGGCTGTCTCCGGCCCCGGATGAGGAAGTACGGGGAGGGGTGGGGGGGCGTACCATAGAGACGTAGAGGTGGCGGCGGCCGGAGCGCCCCTGGGCTCTCTGGACTCGGTACTCAGGTAGACTTTGCGGCGGCTGGGCTGCGGCTGCAGAGGCCCGGCCGGCGGGGCGAACGCGGGCCGCGGAGCAGGCCTCAGGGTAAGAGGCCGGGGGCGGGAAGGCTTGGGGCGCAGCCCCCCGCCCCACTCCACCCTAAGAGGACCATCTGCCGGGAGGTGCAGTTTGAGGGGGATCCCGGCCCCCACGCTCTCTGGGTGCCGAAGGGAACCGAGGCTATACTGCGGGCGGCGGAACGACCCGGGGAGAGGGAGGAGACCAGGCCCCCGTCGCGAGGGGGAAACGGCTTCACCGAGTCATGGCTCCGACGGGGGAGAGAGACTCCCCTTCAACCTCGATGCGGCAGGAGACCCCCAACTTCCTATGGGGAGAGCGACGCCCCTTGCCGTGGCGTAAGCTCTTCCTCGGCGCCAGTGCCTTTATCAGCGGAGCAAGCCCCGCTCCCGGGGTGCGAGCGAGAGGGCGGTTTTGAACTTATTTTAAGGAGGGTGTGCAATAACCCCCAAACAAGACCTTTTCGCCCAGTTTGGTCAGCGTGAGCCCCCCAGGCCAAGAGCGAGACTCAGCTTGCCGAAAAGCAGACAGAGGGGATCTCCCTTACCTGTGAAAGATAGACTTACCTGCCCTCCTTTATTTTTCACCTTCACCCCGAGATTCAGGGAGGAAGACCCCGAATTTACTTCGTGGTGTTAGAAGCCAGCCTTTCTCCCCTCCCCCAGCCCTGCCCACGGAGGCTCGGCGCCTCGCTCCTTTCCCCCGCGTCTCCTGGTGAGCAGGGAGCTCCTTTCGTTTGCACGATGGGCGTTGCGAGTGTGATAGTTGCAAGCCTGTGTCTCCCACTTCCCATCTTTGTGACCTTGAGTAATTGCTTAGCCTCTCTCACTCAGCCCATCTCTAATTTGGGTAGAATTGTCACAAAGGCTAAAGGAGAATTTGTGTAAGTGCTTAGTGCATAGTAGTAACCTTTTTGTCAGTTGTTGCTGTTACTGTTACTTAATTTGTTTTTCGAAGGAAACTAGTATCTTCTACAGAGAAATCGATATTTCCATGCATGTCTCCTCTCATCTACCCCCACCCCCAGCCCCCCAGCCCCACCCCCCATCGCAAGCATTCAACCCATCATTTCTCACAAGAAAGGAGGCTTTCCCCCCCTGGGGTGGAGAGAGGCACTTCTAATCCCCTTAGATCCTGCTCTACTCCCCCAATTAACAAAGAGGGCCTCAATTAGAATAATCAGGAAAATAGACTTCGCTTTTGGAAACGAGTCTGTATTCCAGGAGGTAGGGAGACCTGATACCAGAGGCCAGCCTTTTCTTTGTTCACAGAAGCCACCACTTCCTCACTGGTTAGAGATGTCCTCTCCCATTCCCTCTACTCGCTCTGGGGGCGAAAAAGCTTCTTTCTAGCTACGGGCCCCCCCTCCTCCAAAGAGGGAGATTCCAACCTGTTTCTCTTGCTCTCCCAAGAAAAATACCTTTGAGAGGACGACTCTTTCCTGCCATATATTTAGAGCGGCACAGATGGTTTCTTTTCCTTTGAAAAAGAAATTACAATCTTTTATGCAGAAGAACCTGTCAGTTAGAAATCAGGAGCATTTCCCTCCTTCACTCCCCATGTGGAGACAGGGATTCTTTTTCTGCATGCTAATAAAGGGAGGCAGTATTCGATGCGTTTGAGATTTCCTGCACACTCCATGTTGAAGAGTGGGGCCCTGTTTAGTATGTGGGCTTTCCTGCCCCACTTTCAGTTTATCTAGAGATCTGGTTAAAAGATTCTTCTTTCTCTGTTCCTCAAGAAGAGGCCCCTTCTCCTAACTCCCTCATGGAGGGATTGGCTATAGTGTCTGGATCTTTGGAAGAGAAAGCCCCTTTCTCAAGGTGAAAGGAGTGCTGTGAACTTCTGAGAGCCTGGTCATTATTGCATTGTCAGCGCCCAGTGTTATTAACTGTTCTTTTCGTTGAGAGCAGCCTCCTTTGCATTTGGAATTAAAGGGAGGAGAACCTTCAGACTCGATGATGGGGGCACATGGTTTTCTGTTCTGCTCTTTTCTTTGTTTGACTTTTTCCCCCTATTTTTTTTTTTTTTTTTTTTTTAGTGCTGCAAACTTTATACCCCCAGAACTTTTGTTTTGGGGAATGTTTGAACAACTAAAGTAAAAATTGCCACTTTGTCAGGTTTTTAGTATTATAAAATGTATTTTAATGAGAGTGAGAGATAAAATGTTATCTTTCACTGGTTGTGTCCCCCCCCCCCCCCTTGCTTTTGTTATTTGGTGGGATAGGAATTAACACTGCCAAGTTGCCCGAAGACACATTAAAAGCTTTCTATGTTTTTTGTATGTTAAGTGTTCTTAAATTACCTGTTTGCCCTTGAGTATGTGCAGTGAGGATTAGTCTGAGCTCTGTACCACCATTGTTGGTTTCTCTAGGTGTGCTTTGCTGAAACAGTGAAATAGAAAAGTTTTACTTAAGAGTCATGGGGTTTTTATGGGTGGCAGGACCTTTGAGATTATTCTGTTTAATTTGTTAATTTTACATGTGAAAAACTAGCCTAAGGAAGTTAGTGACACACTCCAGGCCAAGCAGCTAGTACACCGCATGACAGGATAGGGACCCTGGTCTCCCCACTGGAAAACCGGCATCTAGACTGCTCCCTGAACTGCTTCTGCATTTGAAACACAAAGATCTGGAGATGATTGTTCTCAGTTCAAAAGAATTTCTACTTTTATTGGAAGAATTGTACTGCGTGCTCCCTATAAATATCAGTCATTTTTTTCCTTAGGAAAAATCTCTTCTTTAAACAATCTAAGTCTTATTTGTGTTATGGTAAAGATGACAAGTCAATAGCAGCTGCTAAGAGTTGTTCGAGAATCTCTGGGTTATTTTTTTGCTTATACCTCAAACTAGATAATTATATGGTATCCTCACCCAATAGGTTGGTTATAAGTCATTAGTAAGGATTAAACCCTAGATCCTAACCTACATTTTATAAGCATGTGTTAGTCACTGTTTCCTCTTACTTGAAGTTCCCTGAACATTTAATGTAAAAACTTTTATGGTTGAGGCAGAGAGCTGACATTTGAGAAGATACTAATAAATTAAAGGGACAATACAGTTACAGTTATTTATTGCTACATATTTGGGTCCCGGGAAATAATGTTTAAAAAATTTCAACATATGTGATACATACTCATTGTAAAGAAGAGGAAAAAGCACAACATACAGTGAAGTTATCTGTGATTCCATCACCCATCACTGTTTCCATCGCCCATCATTCCACCACTGTTGGATTTATATTCTTTCAAACATTTCCTATGTGCACATACATTTTCCCTAAATGTATGGGGTCCTGGTGTTCATGCAGTTTGATAAAATATCTCAGGCACCTTGCTTTGTAGAGGTATATTTCTATACATTTTTAATTGCTCTGTTGCATTCAGGTACTTTGTTTTAAACAACCTGAAGGGTTAAACTTGGAGTTTTTTGCCTGCAATCTTGTGGCATTGCCAATAACTTAATAGATTGCAAAAGTTGAGAGAAGAGTTTGGTGGTGCAAGCTAGGGAGCTGAGAATAATTTTAAACTGCTACGATGGGCTTACACCTAAATATTACTCCACCTCTGAGGGTTCCAGCCAAGGCACCCAGCTGTTCTTGGTGACTCAACTGCAGATACTGCTGAGAAACTTGAGGACCCAGAATTGGGCTCGGAGCAAAGGAGGGAGTGTCTGTTTTGCTTCAACAGCCAATGTGCCTCATTGCTTTACAGGTTGAAAATTCTTAGAATTACGTCTCTGCCAAACGAGCATCAAGAGACGATAGCTTTGTGGTGTTTGGCTTTTGTATATTGGAAGTTATCTTTTGGGAATCAAAGCACTTAAAATTCTGTTTTAGCCAATGCAAGTTTACAGTATATATGGAGGCAGAGGAAAGCTAACGTGCTCTTTTCTCTGAGGAGTATTTTGAGCCAGTCTGTGTGATTATCAGTATTGCCTGTTTGTGATAAAGGTGTTTAGCAAATGTGTATTTTTGCATGAGCTTGTGTTCAGAACAAAATCTTGAGTTAGGACCGTGGGGATAGAAAGGAGTGTGATTTGCTAGAGACACTGCTGGATCTGAGTCCATAAAGGCAAGATATAAATGCTTGGGGGTTCGTGTCTGAGCTCTAGGATAGTGGGGATATCATTACTGAGAGGCAACAGGATCAAACATAAGCACGTAAGTTCACTGAGGGCCTCTCTCATTCCTGTTCCTCATAGCTGTTTGCATGTAGTAAGGCTCAATGATTTGTCGGGTTGAATGGGTTCTGTTTTATACACGTTAGTTTTTGTGGGGTGCCATCCTTGTGAGTAAAACTGGTCAGGAACTTGAAAAAAAGTTAGGGCTTAGGATAGGTTGCTCTTTTTTTTAATCAGCTTTATTAAGATATAATTTATATACCATACAATTCAAGAACTTAAATTGTACAATTCAGTGGTTTTTAGCATAGTCACATGCAGCCATCACTACAGTCAATTTTAAAATGTCGTTATTGATCCCAGAAGAAACTCTGTCCATTAGTAGCCACTCCTTGTTTCTCCACCTCTCCTAGCACTAAGCAACCACTAATCTACTTTCTGACTCTAGGTTTCCCTCCTCTGGACATTTCATATAAATGGGATCTCATGATATGTGGTCTTTTTATTTTCTGTGATGTTTTCAAGGTTTATCCATGTTGTATCATAAGTCAGTACTTTTTTTCTTTTTATAGTTGAGTAATATTCCATTATACAGATAGACCACATTTTGTTTATCCATTCATCGATTGATGGACATTTGAGGTGTTTCCACTTTTTTGCTCTTATGAATGGTGCTACTGTGAGCATTCCTGGAAGTTTTTGTGTGGATATATAACTAGGAGTGGACTTGCTGGGTCATGTGGTCCACCCTATGCTCAGAGGGACAGTTTTGAGTCATCTTCAGAGCAGAGAAGATAAGTTAAGGTGAAGTCATCAAAAAAGTGAAGCCTGAAAAGGGAAGTGTATCAAGGATTAAACTTTTGAGAACACCCCCACTTCAGTGGCACACAGGGAGAAGAGCTCTTGAGCAGAAGCAGGTGGACAGACCCACAGAGCTGATTTCCATCAACTGACCTGTCCTTTCACAGTGTCCCTTACTGCACTAATCTGGTCTTGATACTGCGTTGTGACAACCAAAAACTGGATTTTGTTGTTGAGAAGGAAAACTGAACCAAGTTAAAATTGAGCACCTCCTGCCTTTTGGGGGCCATCAAATAGCAATTCCGCTTTATCTCTGTTAACCCCCACGTGCACACACACAAAATGGCCTAAAGTCTAAAGTGCCCCCCGAAATATCCCGGAGCTAGAGGAGAAGGGGAAAGGCTGTAGCTCCAAAAGGATGCATTTCTCTGAGCACTGTGTGCTCTCACATGATTCTCGCCCTATGCTCTTTGCTTCTTTTTTGGATTCAGGTTTCTTCATCAGCCCTCCTGTGTGACGTAAACTTTATGGACGAGCAGCCTGAATTCCTACAAGTTCTAGTATTTAATTAAGCAGTGCAGTGTTACATCCTTTACCTTTGAGTAGGGTTCCTTGAAAATACTAAGGGCACGCAGTGGGTGAAGTCTGGATAAACCTGAATAAACCATCCATCGCAGTTTAGGAAACCAAGAGGAAGGCAGAAGGGCCCAGAATGAGAGGAGCTGTCAGCTGCCCTTCCTCAGCCCCCAGCTTCGGTCCAAACAGCACAGGAGAAAGGATGGGATCTTCTGTGCAAGGAGGAAAAATGGTCAACCCAGGAGTATTCAAAGTGGGTGCCTCTTCACTTAGAGCATGTGCCTTTGTACAGGTGACATCTGTGGGCTCCCCCAGATAATCAAGGTGAATGGAGCCAGGGACCAAGGGAACTGAGTTGTAAAGATTTACATGGTATGTTGGGAAGTCCCTCCTGCTCAGACATCTGGTTGTGGTCGGTGAAGAGAAGTTGAGATAGTTTAGTAGCCTGCACTGGATTTTACTGGTATGTAATACATTTATTTGGGGGGAAAGCTGGACATTAGGAAGTGGGAGTAGAAATTGGCTGGCTTTCTGGAACACTTTTCTATGTGCATTTTGGCCAAAAGGATTTGTCATTAATACCTTCAATAAATCCTTGTTATGAACTCTGAGTTGCCAAATACTTCTCATCTTCTCTCTCCTTGTTTAGGGTAGGGAGAGAAAACATCAAGAGTGAAAGCATGCAGTGTCTTATTTGGTTAATCAGTTTCCACCTTGGTCAGGTCAAAGTGGGTTTTGCGGAAACTGCACACATTATTAGTAGACTAAAATGGAAAACTTACCGACCAGGAAACCCTGGTTGTGAGTGTACCATTTCCTAGCTCTGTGTGTGTGTGTTTGTTTTGACTACTTTAATTATATAATATTAGAGCCTACTTAGATATAAATATTATTTCAGCAAATAAGCTGTATTTCCATCACCCAATGCAGGAAATTAAACATTCCCATTTCAAATGAAATCCCCTGAGTATCCCCCTCCTTCCTCTCAGATAACCAAGTAATATTTTAGGCAGGTCATTTTTAACCTCTTCAGGTGTGATTTTAAAATCTATAGTGGGAAGATGATAGCTGCCCTACTTAGCTCACAGAATTATTGTGAGAATCAAATGAGTGGTGTCTGTGAAGGCACTTAGAAAATCTCAAGATGCTAAATAAAAGTCAGGAAGGATTCTCCTGAAGACCTTGTTTAGTGTCTTGTGCCAGCCTAGGTAGATATAGCTCAAGTGTTTGATAAGAGTGAAGGAATGGAATTCCATTTTCTCTATATCTTCTTTCAGAAAGTATCTTAATGAAGAAAAGCCAGTGAATCAAATTCTTCAGAGTCCCTTGGTATATATTTATTCAGCAAATATTTACTGAGTACCTACTGTGTGTCAAGTACCTATTCCAGGGAGTGGGGATACAGCATTGAACAAAACTAGCAAGGTTCATGCCCTGAAAACAAGTAGAAAACTGTTTTGATCTTTTAATTTATATCAGGTCTATCCCTTGGATGCTTGGACATGTATTCTCATCAGCATTTGCTGGCTCTCCAGATAAATTGAGAATTGTTCATAAAGCAGTATTTGAATTGAAATTAGACAGATGTCTATTAAAAGTTTCAGGAATTTATTTTTCCACAAATTCAATCTACTGAGGACAATTTCTTGGTGCCAGATAATGCTGGCATTTGAGGTATAATTTATTGTCCTTATTTTCATCAGTTTGAGCTGCGACAGCTTTCTTCTACCCTGCAAAGTTTTAAACTTTTATCCCTTCCTTTGATTTGTGTCAGGGTGAACCGTTTGATGTAAGACTTGACTCCATAATCTACATCTGCCCTAATGCTGTCATCCGGAGTAGAGACTCAGCCAGTTCCACTTGATTCCTCCATGTCTGCCGTGGTACAGGAATTATACTCTGAACTCCCAGTAAGTGTCTCCAAAGAGCTTCATGCTGACCCTGAGCCGAGTGTGATTCCAGATGTAAAACCTGGAGCCTCAAGCTCTCTCATAAGTCAGAGTAGGGCAGCGCCCTTGGAGCTGCAGAGGACTCATGCGGAAATTTGTGAAGAAACCTCTAAGACCTTGGATCATGGGGGAGAGCCTGGGCGGTGTGGGCTGGTGGACCCCACAGCAGGAGGTTCTGTGGCTTCTGGGATTTTGGATAGGGAAGAGAAAACCAAGAGCATGGAGCTAAAGGTCTTCAGAGATCGAGGGGACCAGGTGGAAATTGTAAGAGAACCCTGTGAGGGAGCGAAGGAAGACCCATGTCAACATTCTGCAGCCGCTGAAGAAAAGATCAGCCCAAGGCAGGTAAGAAACGATATCTTGAATCAGATGAGTTGAACGTGAATGACAGTTTTCCGGAGCAACACTCCGCATGATAAAGGACAGATGCTGACAGGTAGCTTATGATTTATTATTGAACCATTTCCAGAATGTTGATTTTGGTGGTAACTTTTTTTCGATGACCTTTTAAAACATGTGCATCACATTAGACCCTTGAAGAGAGGAAGTGTTTATTTAATGAAAAACTGTCACTTCTCTGAAGCAGCTCCTGTATGTGCAATACTGAGTTTCTCTGTGATAGTCATATGGTATTTCTGCATCTGATGTTAAGAAATGATGTGTACTTTTCCCTTAAGTTTGGGTAGTGTCATGATTAGTGATAGTATCATGGAGTAAGATGTCACAGAAATATTTTTGAGGGAGGCTGTTGATTCTGGTAGGGCTTCATAGGATGGATACCCTAGAAGGATCACCATATTTTTGGAGTCCTTAGCTTTGCAAAAACTTGACTTTTATTTTTTTGTACATCAGAGGTGATGGTCTCCAGAGGACTGACCCATGCTAACCCACTTCATGAGAGGCTGAAGTATAAATCAGAAAGCCAGTTCTTTAATACACAGTGAAAAGCGGAATCATTACTTGGTAGGAAATGGGAAATCAAATCTCTCTTGATGAGTTTGAACTTAGAGTAAGAGGGGTTAGTTGAGTTAGATTAATGGTTAGTGAGCTGTGATGGACCCTAATTCTTAAAGAAATATACCTGCCAAGTGGACTAGAAAACTTACTTTTTCCCCTTGATGGGGAGTTAAAAAACTTTTTCAGTAAAGGGCCATATAGTAAAGACATATTTTAAGCTTTGTAGGACAGATTGTATCTGTCAAAACTACTCAGCGCTGCCATTGTAGAGTTGTAAAGTGAAAGCAAGCATAGACAATATGTAAGTGGATGAGTGTGGCTATATAAATAAAACTTTGGTTATAAGCACAGGCACTGGCCTGCAGGCTGTAGTTTGCCAACCCTTGCTCTAGACCAGTGATTTCCAACCAGTATGCCGTAGACTGTCAAATAAAAAAATGACAACAGCCAACACAGCAGTAGCCATCCAGTATGAATGAATCACAATTATATCTTTTTTTTGGTCAGATCAGCAAAAAATATATTTTTTTGGTGTGCCGCAGAATTTTAGCAATTAGTTTATGTGTGCCCTGAGATGAAAAAGGTTGAAAATTGCTGCTCTAAACCCAGTAATAAATTTATATTCTCTGGATTTCCATTCTCCACCTGATAAATTCATCATTTCTTTACACAGGTTACAGAGCAGTTGATTGTAGTAGGCTGCATATGTTGACCATAATTAGGAATGGATAAATTATTAAGTAACAGTTGAATGTAATAATGAGGTTTTATGCAGTAATGATCTACTCTTAACATTATAGTTAAATGAGTGAGGTAATAGATTCAGGATCTAAAGGTTCCTTCTTGATATGGTGGGCTGAGTCTAACAAGATGAAAGTTTAATGTAATGTTCGATATAAAATAAACTGTGCATGTATAAATTGTGAAGTATAATAATGAATACAACATACATACATCTATGTATATATGTAGGTACCACCCAACCTGAGAACTGGAAGATTACTGTCTCTCTCTGTTCCTTTTTAAAACCATCGCTTTTCTCTCTTCCAATTCCACCATAGGTAAATATATACTATGATTAATAGATATAAATGTAAGATTTTGTACTCAGTTCCATAAACTGATTTCCACAAGTGAACAAAAGTGGTATTTTTGGAGAAACAGAAGACTACAGGTGTTAGCTGGTCACTTAGAATTAACTTTGTGGTATGGCTGCCAAGGAAAGCCAATTTGCTCTTAATATACATTAACAGAAATGTGCTTCCTGGACTGAGGGGTGGTAGTTGTGCTCTGTTTAGCCAATAGCTAGAGTATCATACTTACAGTCCCCTGTCCCCACAGCACTCAGGTGAGCTCAAGATGTCCCCAGGGCTGGGTGGGTGTGGGGTGAGAGGGGAAGCAACAATGTGCCAGTGTTGGGGTTCCTGGCCAAAGGATCCTGTCCTCTCCTCATGCCGAGCCTGGTGTCATATGTGGAAGGAGTATGGAAAACCAGGAATGTATTCCTGGATAAAAAGTCACACTAATGACACAACCTGAAAACACACCATTGGAGGCCAAGTTGCTGGGCATGTCTTCCTATGAAAAAAGACTCTAGAGAAGCCTTCAAGAATTTGGAGGCTGTCAAGCAGAACTGGCTCTGTTGGACACAGGCTCAGTGGAAGACATGGCAGTGATAGCTCCTAGTCATTCTCAGGTCACAGGACCCTTTGGAAATCTGAAGGAATGCTGCAGACCTCTCAGAAAAATCAGATATAACATTTCAGAAGGTTTACAGAGTCCTGACATCTTGGACCTTAAGATAAGAACTCTTGCTAGATTGGCAAATACCACAAACATAGTCAAAAGACACTGACAAATTGGGAGAACATTTTTGCAATGTATATCATAGATAAAGGGCTTATATCTTTAATATATAAAGAACTCCTTGAGAAATGAAAAACTCAATAGAAAAATGGAGGAAAGACTTGGATAATTCACTGTGTGTGTGTGTGGTATTTAAACACATGAAGAGATGGTTAAGCCCACTCATAGAGACGTGATACCAGTTTTTACCTATGAGAATGGTGAAAATAAAAAATTATGACAACATATCTAGTTGGCAACACTGAGGAAAAGAACTAGGTGCCTATTGTGGGAAACAGGAGGGGAGGGGAAAGGGGGAGAGGAATGGACGGTGTCTGAGAACCACGGTGGGAGGGACAGCTGCACAGGCCAACTGAGCAATGAAAGAGCGTATTCAGCTCCAAACGCTGCGTTGTGGAGGAGAGAGATGGAAAACTTGCCTGCGAAGATTACCAGCCAGAATGTGGAAAAGATGGGTCTGATTTAAGAATAGGATATAAGGAGGAAAAAAAGAGTAAGATATAAAGAGATGACATGTGACACCCCAAACAGGTGATTTACCATGAAAACTATATTGTCCTTGGTGGGGGCTTTTTATTTTGTTTGCTTGCTTGCGTGTTTCTCTTGGTGATTAGATATAAGCTGTAGGGTGTTTAAATTTTTATATATTTTGCTTTTCCCCCCTCATAGTGGTATGTATGCCTGGGTTGAATATGTTGTAATAGCTTTGGTTCCAGGATATAGTACTTTAATCGTGCTCAGTACAGACACAGAAAAAGTTCTGAATTGTCTGTTAGCTGTAACATAAAGGCTTGGTTTACATTTTTTTACAGATCTTTGAAGGTGTATCTGGAAGGGATATCAAGTAAGGAAACGCAATGGCTGTTGATCACTTGAAGCATGTTATGCTTTTGGAGAAACTTGTTTTTTTAATTGCATATTCATAAGAGACCTAATCTTTTGCAATTTTTATGACTTTACTTAAATGAGAGGCTGTTGGACTAGATGCCCATTAAGCTTATTTCTCACCCTAAAAGTCTGTGATCCTAAGGGAAATTTGCAGTAGTGTGAAGGAGCTTACTATTTGATTAAAAGGAAATCTTGTTGGAAAGAATTCATTTTCAGTAATTCGAAGGCAAAAAAATC
Organism: Miniopterus natalensis; assembly: GCF_054644295.1. NCBI lineage: Eukaryota > Metazoa > Chordata > Mammalia > Chiroptera > Miniopteridae > Miniopterus > Miniopterus natalensis. Next base: position 15,036,245 of record NC_142100.1, read on the forward strand.
TGAACTTCACACTCTCAGTAGTACACTTGGTGGCCATAAGCTGTTCTCCAGGTCTGCCAGGGCACTGTTGTCCCCACAGTGATGGTTGGCCCATGGTTCTTCTCATCTCATGTGGTTAAAAGTGTGTGACAAAAAAGTGACCAAAGCACCAGTGGCATACTGCTGAGGCTTAAGACAGACTTTCTCCTAATCATTTTAGCAGTTTTCTTAGATTATTCATTGTAGGGGGATGTTATTAAATATCTTACCTAGCTAACATGATCAGTGCCTTATATAAAATCAGTTGTTCCTCTGAATTGAGATACATGGAGAAAAACTCCTTTTTATTAAGCTCTGTAAAGATGTTTTAAAGTTACCATTCTACAGCTGTTCTTTTCTAAAGATGCAAATGTAGGGAAGTGAAGGATCCATCTAGAAATACAAAAGTTTCTTTATTTTCAGTGCTCTTTTCTATGAACGTAATCCTGGCGATTTCCACAAATGTCAGGAAGTTGGAAGTGTCTCATTTGCTCTGTATTGTGGACCCACTGTTGCATAGTTCAGTATATAGGCAGCGCCATCTGAAGATGGGTCATTATCACTGCCCTTCCATCTTCCTCTGTCTCCAGCTCAGGAAGCTCAGGTTTGAGAGCTCAGCAGGGTCTGGCTACAAGTGGGTCTAACAGTTCAGAGATACATCAGGCCTTTGAGGAGCTTCTGAATACCCTGCTTATAAAAGCTGAAAGCCTGATGTATATTCATTTCTCTCCTTAAGTATGTGTGTGTGTGCTTCCTGCTCTCAGCTAGCCTCATAGGAATGAATAAGAGAATTGCATTTCCCCCCCAGGACATACAGCCAGTTTTTAATGGGAAATAACATTACAGATGAACAAGACCCTCCTAAAATCTGCCAAAACTTGGGAGAAGTACCAAAAGCTGATGCTGATTCCAAAACAGTGGGCAGGGGGATGATGTGTTGGAAGGGCAAGGCAAAGAATGTGTTTGTTGTCGATTTGAAAAACAAATTGCAGCCCGGCCAATGTGGCCCAGTGGCTCCCATGAACCAGGACATCACGGTTTGATTCCCAGTCAGGGCACATGCCTGGGTTTCGGCTCAGTCGCAGTAGGGGGCATGCAGGAGGCAGCTGATCAATGATGTTTCTCTCATCAATGTTTCTATTCCCCTCCTTTCCTCTCTCTCTAAAAATCAATAAAAACATATTTTTTTTAAATTGTAGCAATGATTTCACTATCTGTAGATTTAGATGAATGTTATGTGAGTCTTGTGCTTACCAGTTAGATCACTGTGAAATTTTTTTATTTTATTTTTATTCTTAGGGCAGGGAAAAAGAAATGACCCAGATGGAGTTGAGTGTGAGCAGCCGTCTTTGGTCTATCAGAGTCTCCTAGCTGGTAAATCTGATAGAACCCTTACCTTATGGGGCTCCAAGCCATTTGCTGCCACACTGTGCACATTCTGCCACTGCCCCTTCCCAGTTTTCTGAATTCCTTCTGTAGGAGGAAACTGGTTGCTATTGATAGTGCTTTCCCTTACCCCTCCTCCTGTGAAGGGGGATGAAAAGAAAAAAATAGCCCTTCTACAAAGTTTTGGAAGAAACTTTGGAGAAGAAAATTGAGTATGTATCTAGAATTGTTAGGGACTGAGATACATAGAATTTCCTGATATTTTCCTTTCAAATGAAATTAAGATTACATTGCAGCAATTTGTTTCTTGATTCAGAAGGTATTTATAGGGTTTTGTATGAATCTGCAGGCCAACATTTTAAACCTGTTGTCCTGATCTTGGGAAACTAGCCTTTTCAAGCTCAAATTCTAGAGAAGTGGAAGTTTTTATTGATTATACTTATTTAAATTTGAGGTTTCCTTCAGTTCCCAATCTTTGTGACTGCTAGTGAATTTCCGGAGTCATAAAGAAGTCTCTCTGAGGATAATGTGCATTCATGAACTCAGGTATCTCTGAGTCCTTCCTGACTTCTGATCTTCTTGCAGGAGGACCTTCCAATGCCATCGCACAAAGAACTGTTATGCACAGACCTCCCTGAGGATTGTCTGAGGAGCAAAGGTATTTATTTCTCTAAAATTGTTTCTTTTCCACTTTTTACACACACTGTTTTAGTTCACAGTTTCCATTTTGCATTGGGGATGTACGGATTATATGCCCTTGCAAAATGGACTTAACTATAAAAGTTCTTGATGTTGCCCATGGATGTACTTGAAGACCCCTAGTATTATGGAACAGTGCCTTATATTTGACAGTAGTTTGCTTCCTACTTTTCCTATAATGATTCTCTCTTGACAGTGTGTTGAACCTTAATTGCTGATGTATAATCTTCTATTTGAATTTATTAAAGGGACCTGCCTGTTTGGAAGGGTTGATGTAGACAGGGGAGAAACCCACCCAGTACAGCTCAGCACTGTGGCAGCTCATCTGTCCGCGTTCTCCCGGGCAGGGAGGGAGAAGGTGTTCACTCCAAGTTATCTTGAGGGTTTTCAAAGCCATTTCCTTTGTTGCCTCATTTTGCTCCTCAAAGCAATGGTTGGACATAGGCATCTGAGGTACTACCTTAGTTTGCTTGCTTGCGTGCTTGCTTGCTTGATGAAGGAGCTGAGGCCCAAAAGAGTGCTGAGCCAGGATTCTTCTTTCCCTGCCCCAGGCTCAACATAATCTTTGGTAACTTCAGAGAGAGGACTACATGTATATAGCATATAGTTAAGGTTAATAATATAGAATAATCAGAACTGCAAAAAAGATGAAAGTACAGCAAATATGTTTAATTGTATGACCTTGTTATAATGTCAGATTTGACTCTCTGCTTCTTGGCAGCCTGGACAGGAAAGGAAGTACAAATCAACCTTATGAGGAAAGACACTTGCCCCAATTTATCGCTCTGCTTCCTGCTGCTGGACATTTTCTCTGGGCTCAAAGGCTCAGCTGTCCAATATAGATTAAAGCTCTGAAGATGAGAAATGTCGCTTCGTGCATAAGTTTCACCCAGTTCTCAGGGCCTTACAAGGGATACATTTAGTGCCACCATCCCTTCTGCCCACAAGATCTTTTTAGTGGGGCTCCAGTATCGCTGTATTGAGTCTTTGGTGTGTGGCTGTATTTTCACCCACAGCTTAAGCACACATTTACTGTGTGTTAATTTACACTTTCATTTAACAACTGAACTAGCCTTTTAAACAGGAAAACCTTAGTTATTTTCTACGAGGGAATCTACCTTCTCAGACTTACCCGGTTACTCTCTCCTAAAGTGCTCGTCCACATTGAGCCATGGGTAAGATGAGCTCTTCTGAAAAGTATCCTCAGATAAACTACTTGTGGCACTTTTCCCCCTGCCCTAATACCATTCCTCATTAATGACTAAACTGGTAAAATGAATTCTTTTCCTCCCCCAAAGCCACATGCAGGGTTCTCAGTTTGAGATGGGGGTTTTACTAGAGTTTTTAGCAGCAATGACCTAGTGCCTGACTATGATATGTTCTTCCATTCACTCCTCCAAGAACCTTCCAAGGTGTTCCTGCATTATATATGAGGAAATAAGTTTTGCTGTACAGTGTCCCTGCCAGTCATAGCAAGGCAGAAAGGAGGTTCTATGAAGGCAGGTCTGTGGAAGAATTGAGCCCTTGGGAGCACACAAGCAGGACACATGGCCACCATGAATCTGAATTAAACAGATGCACATGCTCTACTGCAGTATAACCAGCATTTCAGCTTGCTTTGCCAAGGTCAAGATCAAGCATCTGCCTACCAGCTTATCATTTACTAATGAAATGAGAAGTAAATCGTGTTTCTTAGACATATAGTTGTATACTCTCTAGGGACCCCAGTTGCCAAAATTTTCACTCTGCCCCAGAGTATAGCTGCTAGTCCTGAGCATATTAAAGTTTTCCTAATGAAAATCTAATATGCCCTTGCTACCTTTAAGTGTCTGCACTGTTGAGCACTGTACAAATTACTTTACTAGTTTCATTTATATTAAGTTTGATTATTCTGAAGGGGCATCTTGAACGTCGGTGTTCTGTGGTAATTTATAAATTTGCTGAGGAATGAATTTGGATTCTTGCACTAAGTTGTTTAGTAAGTGAACCTAGGCTACTACACTCTCCCTTTGGTGCATTGTATTTCCTTCTCTATAAATATGACCCCTTCACAGTACTCCCAAGTTAGCATGATATTCCAGAATTTTGAGGTTCTTTACAGTCCTGTGTCTGCTGTGGCTCATTTAGGTGAAATGAGAACAAGCTTAATCCTTTAAAAGGACTTTTGTGTTAACCAAAATGAGTCTTTCATTGGTAGGATGCTATTTTGTATTTCATTCCTTATTTCATTGCTGCTGGAAAGACCCGAGAGAAGCGGACAGAGGGGAGCAGTGATGGGTATTGTTTGAGGGGCCATTTCACAAAGCAAGTGTGTCTTCCTGTTAGGCACTGATTGGCGTGTCTCCCTTTCTGCTACTTGGAGTTTTACTGTAGCTATTTTACCATGGTTTTCTGTTTAATATTTTACAAAACTGATATTACCAACTATTATTGTGTTTTCAGAGAATTTCTTGTAACTGGGCTTCTTTGGGAAGGTTGTATGTAGAAGAAAGGTGAATGGGCACCAGGAATAAAACCAAAATTAGTTCCTAAATAAAACCAAAATTAGTCATTGAACCTAGGCTACTACACTCTCCCCTTAGTGCATTGTGGTAATTACTGTGGGACTTAATTCCCACAGTACCAGTCTCCCTTGAGACTTACTTGGGAATTCTGAAATAGGAGGTCACCAGAAATTGGAATAGCATTATGGGAATACATTTTGATGCAAGGTGAAAGCAGTCAAGGAGGGGAAAATTACTTTATGTAATTCTGGGAACTAGATAGTTTAAGTTATTTAAAATAATTAAAAGTTGAAAAAAAATGTTAAAGATCTCTATTTCTGCTCTGCGAATAAATTAAACATCATAGTAGATAGAAGGAACCTATCAATAAAGCCCTTATGCCTTAGAGTTTATTGATTTGTTCTTATACATTGGAATGAGTATTTCCTGCTTTGTATTCCCTGTTTATGTCATTATCTTCCTATAATTTATACTTTGGGGGATGGAAAGTTGAAAAATATTCAGTACTATGTAGATCCGTTTAATGGACAACATGGAAGAAGTCTAGACATTTGGGGAACTGATCTGTGTTTTGTTTTTGTTTTTTTACTTAAGTATAACTTACCTACAATAAAATTTACCCTTTTTTGTGTGCATACAGTTCTGTGGGTTTTTACAAACATACAGTTGCGTAACTACCATCACAATCAAGATATAGATTATTTCTGTCAGCCCAGCATTGAACATCACTGACTCCTTTTATATAGATAGTCCCTCTTGCCAACTCCAGCCCCTATAGAAACCAGTGATCTGTTTTCTGTCCCTGACTGCGAATCAAACCCCGATTGCCTGGATCCCAGGTCCACGCTCAACGGCTGAGCCACGCCCGGGCGGGCTATTTTTAAATTAGGTTTTTTTTGGTCTTTTTTCTTGTTGAGTTGTAAGGATTCTTTATATATTCTAAATATAGATCCTTTATCAAATAGGTGATTAGCATATATATTCTCCCAGTCAGTGGGTTGTCTTTTCACTTCTTGATGTTGTCCTTTAAAGCACAAAAGATTTTAATTTTTGTTTGTTGTTAAATATTTTTTATTAATTTTTTGAGAGAGAGCAAAACATGCATGTGGGAGCGGAATATCAATCAGCTGCCTCCTGCACCCCCCTGACTGGGGACCGAACCCACAACCCAGGCAACTGCCCTGACCAGGAATCAACCAGCAACCTTGTGGTGCATGGGACGATGCTCGACCAACTGAGCCACAATGGCCAGGGCCAAAAGGTTTTAGGTTTTTTTTAATTTATCTTTCTTGTTGAAAGTATTACAGATATCTTCTTTTCCCCCCCCATTGATCCCCTCCACCCTGAATCTGCCCTCCTCACCTTCCCCCGGGTCTTCACCACACTGTCTGTGTCCATGGGTTATCCATATATGCATATAAGTTCTCTGACTAATCTCTCCCCACCCAGTTCCCCGCACCTGCCTTCCTGCTGAGATTCATCAGTCGGTTCCATGCTTCTATGTCTCTGGATCTGTTTTGTTCCTCAGTCTATTTTGTTTATTAGATTCCACATATGAGTGACATCATATAAAACTGAATCAGGAAGAATCAGAAAACCTAATGAAGTCCAGCTTATCAGTTTTCTTTTTTCTCACTTGTACTTTTAGTATCTTAGCTAAGAAATAATTACCTAACCCAAGGTTGTGAAGGTTTACTCTTGTGTTTTCTTCTAAGAGTTGTTATTTCAGCTCTTACATTTGGGTTTTCGTATGACGTGAGCTAGGGACTGAATTTTTTCTTTCTAATGTGGATATCCAGCTGTCTCAGCACCATTTGTTGAAAAGTATCCCTCTTGGTTCCTTTGTCAAAGGGACTATAAATGTTAGTTATTTCTGGAGTCTCAGTTCTCCTCCTTTCATCTTATGTCTATCCTGTGCCAGTGCTACACTGTCTTGATTATTGTAGCTTTGTAATGTTTTGGAACCAGGAACTATGAGTCTGCCACTTTTGTTCTTTTTCAAGATTCTTTTGGTTATTATGTGTCCCTTGCATTCTCATGAGTTTTAGGATCAGTTTGTCAATTTCTGCAAACATAAGCACTTTTTAAATGTTATTATAAAACTACAAGTCTAGGATCTTCAGCTGAGGTCATGAAACTCCTGCAATTCTGAAATGGGCCCATACTTCACGGGATACGTTTCACCCTCCAGTATACCTCGTACTTTAAGATGTGTGTGTCACATTTTTTTTATCCATTTATATACTTAGGTTGTTTCCATGTCTTGCCCACTGTAATTAATGCTTAACAACTTCCCTAATCTTGTAATTCTTCATTTAGCCAAATCTATTATTTACCTGCCATGTGTCAAGGTCAGTGTCAGGTACTGAATCCATGACAATCATTAGCATCAGGTTTCTTCCCTCAAGTAGCTCCAGTGTTATGGAGGTGATATATTAAACAAATAGTTGAGAAACAGTATTATAGAGGTTTTTGATAGAGATGTTGTGCAAGGGAGTGGGGATCCAAGGAGTGGCTAACACTAACCGAGCATGGGCTCTGTCTGACACTTCTAATAGCTTTATATATGTTAACTCATCTAATCTTTACTAGTCCTGTGACATAAGTACCATCTTTCTCCACAGCCTTTTGAAAGCTTTCTATAAACATGAAATTGTCCCCAAACTCTCCTTTAAAGTTCAAAAGTGGGCAGAGTATCATTTTGCTTTCCAGCTGTACACAAAGCATCTCCCCACCCAATCTGCCACACCACCTGGGAGATGGCTGCCCCGTGTCCTCCCCAAGACTCTTGACTAAGTGAAGAAGGCGTTCTTTCAGCAGGTAGGGGCTTTGAGGGAGAGTTTGCCTTGATTGTCTTGCGCAGTAAACAGTTTGGAGATGGATGAAGAGTTTTAGCATTTACCTAATCAGATGCAATGTGGAATATAGGTAGGGTGGTGCAGAACAGAGTAGAAAGGCCCAGAATATGCATGAATGATTTGATGAACGCTATAGCATTCAGTGGAGAGGTCTAATAAACCTGTTTGAAGTTCATGCTTAGAAAGTCATACATAGGGTCTGCTGTGATAGGGAAAGGAGACTAGTTTCAAAAAGCTATATACGCTGTAGGGCCTTAGGATTTCAAGGCTGCCTTTTGTCAGTGATTGGTATCTGTACAAATTTACCGAATATTTGCTGACTCCAAATGTTTTTAACACTGTGCCCTCGCCTGCTTATTAAGTGTATCATTTTAACTATTCTCAGGTCCAGTAGAATAAGAATCAGAGAAAGCAGAGCAAAGGAAAGGCACCTTTCCTTAAAGTGGCAGGCACTGTACCACGTGGTGTTTTATATGTGTTATTTAGTATAGTCTTCAAAGTAGCGATGAGGTAAGTGTACTTCCCCCTTTTTCAAAGGGGGAGGCTGACTCAGAGAGGTAAGTAATATCGCAGAGCCGGCCTGCTGCTCAGAGTTGCTGCTCTTTCTCTTAAAATGGCTGCTCTCACTACCAATTCATAAATGGACAGGGAAGCCCTAGGAAGACACTATTGATGGCATTTGTTGATTGGACCTAACCGTATTCATTTATTAATCCCACAGATATTTACCGAGTGCTATTATGTACCAGGTTTTATGCTGGACTCTGATGAAGAGGAGAAACCGAGAAAGACATGACCCTTACCCTCATGGAGTTTCCATGCTAGTGGATTAAATCTTTAGATTGATTTACATATTGCCTTATCTGTTAATGCAGATGTCCCGTTATGTACATGCATGCATTTATATATATTCACATGAATATGTATAATTTTAGGTTAACTTTCTAAAAGAGGAGGAGGGAGGAACATTTTTTTGTAGATTAACAAGCCTGGGGGACTTCTTTATACTGCATCCTGTACCTAGGATTTTAGAGAAACTCTGTACAGTAAAACTCCTTTATGAATTGCATTTAGATTCTGCTGAGAAAGGTATTTTGTTTTTTAATGTTTCATAATGGAAATTTTCAAGTTAATTCAAAGGTTGGAGAGCATACTAAACCCCCCATGTACCTATCACTCAGCTTCAATGATTACCAGCTCATGAAGGGAAGCAATTATTCCAGGTAATTGGGTTCAAGACTAATATTCCACTTATAAATTAATCTCTTTTACAAGTAAGGTTTTGTGTATACCTGTTCTTTTTCAAAGAGGTAACTTATCCATGACTTATTTAGTACTTATTCAAGTAATAAGAAGGTAGTCATCTAATAATATAGGCTGTTATATTGTGAGTCTACTTTGTTAATGTTTTAGAATGGTGGCCTTTTAAGATTCTGAATTAGGCACATGTCTCCATGTTGTTGTCATTTGTCCAGCTAAGTAAGTACATGTAAGTAACGCTTAGAGAAAGGTATTTGTTCAGTTACCTGTTTCTGCCACGTACACTTTTGGCCTCTGACATGTTCTACAGAGAACAAAACCAATGGTATAGTGCACTAACTTTGCAATTCTCTTGAGTTGGACATTTTTGTTGTTGCTGTCCATTTCATGATTAAATTCATGAAGGTAGAGCAAATGATTTTTTATGATCACATGCTGATTTGGATTTATTTCTCTTATGCAGAAGGAAATGTACCAATTACAAGTGAAACTCTGCTAAAATCTACTGAAGAAGTACAAGGTATAAAGGTCAATGGGACTAAGATGGATAATATTGAAGGACACAAGAGCAGCAATGTGAGTAAAGGTCTCGCGGCTGGGTGCAACGATCACCCAGAAGTAGACAAAATCATGGCCAGTGATGAGGTTTCAGAAGCCAGCACATCAGTTTCCATAGCGCCTCTAAGCTTTGTGGACCCTGGATTAACAGAAGCAGCTCCTAAAGGAAAAGGGTGTGAAGGGTTAAAAACTTGTTCTTCTTGGTTGTCATTATTACCAGGGAGCAGTGCCATCTGCAAAGTGGACAATGAGAAGGAAGAGGTGTGTAAGTTAAGCCTTGTCTGTGAAGCAGATGACAATCGCCACCAGATTCTTGACCACCATAATGAAAAACACGGTTCTGTACATGGCAGCCCCAAGCCCATGAGAAACATAGTTGCTGTAGAACCCTTAGGAAAAAATTCTGACATTGCATGTTTCAAATCAAGTTTGTCTGATTCAGAAGCCAAAACAACATCCTTAGAAAAATGTAGTTTTGAAGGGGATGGCTTGCTAAACAGATCTGCTGTAAAGACAGAGAATTCCTGTTTTGATGGGCATGATCAAAGCAAGAACTTGGCTTCTGGGGAAGAAAATGAAGAACAGCTTTTGAACCCCAGGGGTGAAAGGGGGGAAGTCTTTCTTGTTAATGCCGGGCAACCAGAAGAGGATGCTAGTGGTTATTGTTCTGGAGGAAAAAAGACTGTCGTCTCCCCAAAAGAAAATATCCACAATAATGATTGCATTCAAGGCAGTATCCATACAGACAGCTCTAGTTCTTTAATGCCCAATTCTTCTAATGAAGCCATGGAAGTGATGTTTAAAAAAGATTTGAAAATCACTTTAGACATGAAAGGTAACTTAACAAACCCCAAGGACCATAGAGAAACTATTACTGATATGAGCCATCCAGGCAGACGCTCTGAAGAAAGCAGTTTTTCCTCGATGCTGATCGAAGAGCCAGAACAGACAACCCCTATCGAGTCTGGTGTGTTGAGTGAAAAGATTTACAGTAAAGACCCTAACTACTTAGTCAGCACCCAGAGAAATCTGGAAGGTGATACCCAGTTAAATGAAGCATCATATAGTGACTTTATGATTGAAAAAAAATCCCATGTGAATTTAATGCCAGAGGACCAGATAAGTCCTATAAATGAGGAATCAAAACCCAAGAAAGATACTTCTCAGCTATCAGCATCCCTAGAAATTGATTGCCGACCTGAGGCAGAAAAAGCTGTACAGAACTCACAGGACAGTATTCCACATTTAGATGAACAGAGTGTTGCCTGTGAGATGAATGAATTTCCTTGTACTGATGAACTGGTTCTAAACAAAACAGAAAGTGAATGTGTTTTAAATCAAGTGTCCCTTAATTCTCAAGACTATGCGAAGTTGCCAACTGACAGAGAGACGCCTTTAGCAGTAAGCGAGAATTCCCAACAGAGCCATCACCCTCCATTAGAAGATGGAGCTGGTATGATTGCTGATACTGAAACCATCCCCATGAAGACAAAAATGAGAGACATCTCTCCACCAGGTGACAAAACCTGTGGTGCCTCTTCAAATAATCCCACCTTAAATATCAAACCAGGAAGTCTAGAAAGAAAAAATGAAGTGGCTGATTCTGGAACAAAAGATCTACATTCCAGACTTCTCTCAAGTAAGAAGGAAGCAGCAGTCTTACCTCCAGAGGTCTCTGTCATGGAATGTCACAGTGTTCAATCTCAGGATCTCTCTAGCTGCCATTGTGTAAGGAAAAGTGCACCAGAAGAGAGCACGTGTTCTGCATGCGCTGCTTTTGAGTCTCGCAGAATCATCCTGGAAATTGAAAACTCTTTGACAACCAAGTATGAAAGTGCATTTCAGCACAGCAGTCACCATTCCCCAGGAAGAGAAGACTCTGTAGAAAGTAGCACCCATAAAGGGAGTCATACATTGGAGAAAAGTGAACTTAATGGAAGAGAAGCTAAAAGCAGCCTTCGAGGAGGTAAGATCAGAAACAAAAGGACAATAGGTGTGTTAAACAGTAAAGCTTCAAACAAAACCATTCACACCACCAGTCACATCCAACCCAGTGAGGAAGGGCTAGAATTAAAGGAACAGGATATACCCAAAGAGACTGTGTTTTGTAAATATAGCATCTCTGATCGTGCCACACAAGAACTAAACCAATCTGTAAACATTCCAAATCCTGAAAAACTGTTAGAGCAATCTCCTACTGCTAAGTTCTCCAGTTTTAAAAATATGAACCAAGCAGTTAATACTCTTAATCAGAAGACATATGAAGTCTTTGACTGCCAGAGTAACCCAAATAGACCAGATGAGCATAGAAGTGAAGATAAGCCAGGTAAGGGGATACTAGGTAGTGACCAGAGAGAGACCATCACAGAGCCTAACACAGAGGTAAGCCACAACCAAAAAGATCTCCCATTCAGTTCATGCAATAACAATCCATTGTCTGGTGGTAGCCTGAAGAAAGGCTATTTGAAAGGAGGCTTTGAAAGGATTTCTAGTTGTGAAGAGTCCACAGATGGTGTGGTAAACATTGCCTACACAGACTGTAGTAATAAGCCTACAGAAGGCAGGCTGAACATAAAAGTATCTAGCGTACTTGATGGTGGTACACGGCAAGGCGGACTGGCATTAATTGAAACCTCAAGGAGTACCCTGCCTCAGAGAGGAGACTTGAGTGCTGCATTTATAGGAAAGATTGACCAGGATTCAGATTTCCCAGATGCTACTTCCTCTGCACTGGAATCTCTTGAAATAAAAAAATCATGTGAAGAGAAAGTCTGCAGATCATTAAAAGATTGTGAAATGGAAGTGTGTCCAGACTCCTGTGCCAATGAGATAGAATCTGCTGCAGATCATGAACCAAATATAAGAATATTGGATAGTGTAAATGTGTCTTTAAATCACAGTCATCATGAACAGCAAGTTAAAGAAGCATCTCTAAGAGAAACACAAGGAATGATTGAAAGAGCAAGACTAGAAATACATTCTGAGTTTGAGAAGGAAAATACCTTTGGAATTTCCTCAAAAGAGTTGATGTCTACTAAACACCACGATGAGAACTCTGTTCCCCCAGACAGCCTGAAATCCATTGAAATAATGCCTTTGTATCTGTCTTCTCAAGAAAATTCAGAAGCTATTATTAAAAGTGGAGAAACTAACCTGAAAAGTCTGTGTAAACCAAAAGATGGTGAAATGCTTTGTGAAAATGTAGAGGACTGCACAGTCCTGCCTGAGATGAAGGAAGGCACACCAAGGGATGTGAGTGATACCAGTGAAGGAAATAGCCCTGACATCAGTGTGAAAATTTTACCTTTGATGATAGAAACAGAAACTAAGGTGAAAGGAGAAGAAGCCAAAGAACATCAGAGGGGACCACGGGATCACTTAACTGTTGGGGTGGAATCTGAGGAGATGGTGACCAGAGAAGATGGTCATGGTGATTTAATGAGTGAGATTTCTCAGAGGATGCGTGGTGATGCTGAAGAACATCAAAGCCACGGGGATTTGGACTACATGTTGCAGAAGGGAGAGGAATATATACATCAAAAAGAAGCCCATATGATATTGGAACAATGCACATCATCTAATAAGTTGTCAGATGAGGTGCAAAATAAGAACCAACCTAAGGACTGCAAACATGAGTACACCAGGATGAAAGAAATCAGCCCAGCAGGGCTGGCCAAGGGTAACATTACTGCACGGTTTCAGAAGTTGAAAGACCCAAAGGAGGAAAACTTGTGTCATCCATTAAAAAAGGACATTGGGCTGTGCATAGGTCCTTGCCTTCGTGGTGCCCCCCAGAAAGCACAAGACCCCGACTCTGCTAGATGTGAAATGCATGGTGCCTTTGGGAACACCTCACATCAGAGAGCAGTGCTTCCCTTAAAGAAGCAGCCTCATCGGACATGTAAGAAAGTTTCCTGTCAGGAGCAGATCAGCCTGGGTAGAAAAATAAGTAAAATCAGAAATTCTGCCTTTTTAAAGAGTTCCTCTGAAACCATCCCCACAAAAGCACACAGGTTTCTCAGTTCACCTGCTATGTCTGCACCCACACGACTGGAACCGGAAACAGTACCTACCCGGAGCTTAGTTAGCCACATACCAAAGCAGAAGGCTACTCCGTGCCATCTCTCAAGGAGCCTGAGTGTCAGGAAGCCCACCAAAGAATCAGCCTTACTCAACAAGCTATCCATCCTTGCCTCCAAACTGGCCCCTGCTGTGAAGACCCAGAAACTGAGGTATCGGCGGTGTTCCTCTGAACTTCCAGTGGCTAAAAGCTACAAGCGGCTCAGATATAAAAGGCTCCTGGATGGGTTTTCATACAGTACAATGCAGCTGAGTCCATATTTGACAGCTAGTGGATGGGATAAGAGGCCTAACAATAAACCCTTGACACTTTATCCGCTCGAAGCCATCAAAATGAGCTTCATAGATTTGAGCAACAAGATGCCGTTGCTGCTCTTCGGTTCTGAAATCTTCCCAGTGTCCTTTCATGTGAAATCAGGCTCCGAGTGCGTGACTGAGTCCCCAAGGACTTTTCCCGAGCACTGTGCTCCAGCAAGGCTTGCCTTAGGGGAGGCTACCCGGTGCCCTTCTCAACCTCCCAAGTGGACCTTTTCTTTCTTCTTGTCCCACGGTTGCCCTGGGATGGCCACATTCAGGGAAGACACTGGCCTCCATGGTCAGGCACATGCCCAGGCTCCGCCACAGCCTCCAGTTCCTCTCCAAGACTACGGAGGCACCGCCATAGTCCAGACAAGAGCAGGCTTCTCTGTCCTTGGACTTCACACACTCCTAGCACTTTGTTCCCCTGGATGTTACCGAATCTGGACAAAAAAACGGAGCTTCTCCAGATACATGCCTACCATGCAGAGGCTCTTCATGACTCAGTTTACACAGGGCTTGAGAGGGTTAAGGTCTCCAGCCTCCATAGCAGACAAGATCTTCTGTTCTCTGCCCTATTCGGTGGGCCGAGTGCTCTCCGTTTGGAGCCAGCATGGGCCTTCTGCCTGCCCCTTGGAAATCTCTGCTCTTCATTCCACTCACAGCAAGCGACAGCCAACTCTGGGCACCACAAGCAGGTAAACTGTCCCCTGTTCTTTGCAAATGTCCCATGTTTGCTTCCTGCCACTGGGGAGAGGGGAGGGACACTACTGGAAATGCAGGGCTATTTGGAGTCTGTGTCTGCCTTCTGTTTATACCTTGCCAAGTCTCTGCTGAGAAAATGTGGCAGTAATTCTTAAGTACAGACCCCTCTAATTTCCTGCAGAATCTGGGTTTTCTGCAGAATCCTTTATTTTGTACCATTCTTTGTTCTGTCCATTCATTCTGCAAACCATCAAATCTTTTGAATCTCTTTCCACCTCTTGTCCCTACCTTGCAAAGAACAAACACCATTACAAGTTTCTAAGTAATGACAAATAGTGGCTTGTAACTATAACTTGTTCACAAAGTATTGTACAGCTAGCACCTAATTCAGAGTTTGTATGTAAAGGATACAGAGAAATACTTTTTTAATAAGTTAATTATGTAGGCATCACCAAATGTAGTTTGTGAACCTTTGCATTTCTTTCTGGAGCAGAGAGGCTTCAAAGATTGGCATTTACATACTATAGCTGTAGAATTTATAGAATTTTAAGTAAACTTGGAAGAGTTGTTGTGGTTTGACCACTAAGAAAATAATTTCACTGGTATCATTTTACTTTCTAATTGAAAATTAGAGAGAGAAAAGAATTTGGGTTGTATCACTAAAGATCTATTTTAGACATAATAGATAAATCCTGTTTATAGAAGCTTTAAGTATTTTTTATTTTGCCCTTATTATTACTATAGTTTAAAAATTCAACCACCAAAAAGCCTTAAAATTCCAAATAGTCTGGGAGCTTCATGTATGTGGACAGTCTCTTACGCAGAATCATCTGTCATTAGAAAGCTGCTGGTGCATATTGTAAACTTCACCCAGCACCTTAGCAGAAAACTGACTAAATAAAGGGGTTCAGAAAAGTACCCCAAACCCAAATGTGACTGATTGAAATGGAAAGATGAATCCCTATTACGGGCACTTGTCCCATAGTTAATAGAAAACTGTTTGCTTCTTATAATGCAGCCATAGAAATACATTAAAGTGAATCAAATAGTTTTAAATGATGGTGTACTACTTTTATTGTCTAGTTTGTTGGTATGCCCCTGTAATCTCATAATTGCTTTGCACTCTTTGTCTATGAAACACAGCTTTTAATCATGTCACCTTCTTTAAACTGTTCATTCCTGAGGTTACTGTAGAAGGAGGGGTTACTCATTCCACCCAGGGGTGGGTGGGGGTGGCCCTTCAGTGCTTTTTTCTCTACCAGAGCTTTCCCACCTGACGTGTCTGTTTCCTGGTTTTCCTGTCTCCCTTACTTCCTATATCTGGCATTTTATTTTATGTTTTTAATTTAATTTTACTTTAGTTTTTAAAATTGGATTAAATTTATTATATTTATTTATTTTTTAATTCAAGTGGAAGGTGGAGGGGTGATGTTTGTAGGGACTTTTCTTTTTCATTGGCCTAAAAGTGCCTTCATATTATATGCTCTGGTGTGAGTCTAGGAGTTTTCTGTTTTTTTAAACACGCTTAGAAATGTTAAGCATGATAAATTGGGTAGCCCCAAAAAGCAAGACTTAAATTGATGAAGATTAAATTAATTTGTTTTTATAGCATTTTCTTATTTGAACCTTGTTTTCCAGCACTCTGTCATATAGGTTGAACAGGCATCTTTATCGCCCTTTTCATAGATGATGAGCCTGAGGCACATGGTTTTTTTTTGGGTTTTTTTTTTTTGTTTTGTTTGTTTGTTTTACTTTTTTATTGAACTTATTGAGGTGACATTGGTTAATAAAATTATACAGATTTTAGGTATGTGGCTTTTTTCTAACCAGATCACCTACCTGGTAAGTGTTTCAGCTGAGCTAACCTAGAACTGAGGCCTCCCCATTTCTGATTTGGTCAGATCTATCTATCTATCATCTATCTATCTATCTATCTATCTATCTATCTATCTATCTATCTATCTATCTATCATCTATTTGGCTTTTCTTTCTTTTTATCTAATTCTTGCTCTTCAGGGAATCCTGAGTTGGTGCTAAACAGTCTAAAAGTATGAATTATCTGTGTTTTCTCTAGCCATTGAACAAATTTCTAGGAGGAAATAGATTGTATGGTCATTATACAAAAATGTCTTATTGATTGAAACTTGTTCTGTGTTCTAAATTCAGTAGAAACTGATACAGGTTTTACTTTAAGGGGCACAAAAAGCTCCCCAATATCCTGTATTAATGTATCTTGAAGTGATTATTAATATTGTTTCATCTATAAAAAAAAAAGATTCACAATTAGGGACCAGCCATCCTATTTACAGCTTTCTTCTACATAGTAATGTTTTTTTTGTTTCTTTTTTTAATCCTCACCTGAGGAGAAAGGAAGGGGGAGGGGAGAGAGAGAAAACATTGATGTGAGAAAGAAACATCAATCTGTACATGCCCCAACCCAGGATTAAACCTGCAACCCAGGTACGTGCCCTGGCTGGGAATTGAACTGGCAACTTTTCTGTGCCCAGGACGCCAATCAACCAACTGAGTCGCTCCAGCTGGGCTAAATAGCCATGCTTAATGTGGAACTTGGCTTTCAAGAAAGTAAGGTTTTATCCATAATTTTGTATAAGTTTATAGAAATTGATATATTTTATTTTAATAGAGTTAATACAGAGCTGAATATAGTATAAGATTTTTATCTGTAAATTTTTTGTTGTTAATCTTCACCTGAAGATCTTCTTCATTGATTTTTCAGAGAGAGTAGGAGGGAGGGGGAGAGAGAGAAACATTCATCAATGTGAGAGAGACACATCTATCTATTGGTTGCCTCCTGTCCACACCCCAGCTGGGGCCTGGGATCGAACCTGCAACCCAGGTTCGTGCCCTTGACTAGGAATCGAACCCACGACCCTTCGGTGCATAGGCAGACACTCTAACCTCTAAGCCATACCAGCCAGGGCTGTAAAAAATTTTTTTAATCTTCAATATACCTTTTCAACAACTTGATTAGAAGGTATAAGACTCAAAAATCATTCTTGTTCCCTTCCTTTCTCTTACCATCCTCCATTTATTTCTACCTTCTTTCTATTTAAGTTAGAAAATAATCTTCCTGTAAGCCTGCCTCCATTCCAATGATGGGCACATAAATGTAATTCTCTTAACTGGTAGATTGTCATTTTTCTAAGCGACTGACATTTTTCTTTTTCCTTTCTTTTTAATCCTCACCCAGGGATATTTTTCCCGTTGCTTTTCAGAGAGATTGGAAGGGAGAGAGAGAAGAAAAAAAACATCAATGTGAGAGAGACACATCGATTGGTTGCCTCCCACATACTCCCTGACCGGGGCTGGGGATCAAGCCTGCAACTAAGGCATGTGCCCTTGGCCAGAATCAAACCAGGGACCCTTCAAGGAATCCACAGGCTGGTGCTCTAACCACTGAGCCAAACCAGCTAGAGCGTGACTGACATTTCTTATCTTCCAGGGGCTGAGTGTGATGTGCTAAGCCTATAGTGACATCAGAACCTTTACTATGTTCCACTGCCCTAACCTATTGCTCTTGTACTTTTGCTTCACTTCAGCCACACCATGTTACCGTATGTGCCTCTTCCAGGCATGGAAGCTACTTCGAACACCAGCGGCAGTCAGATGAGGTAAGCCCCCAATTCCTCCTGGCACTGAAGGCTTGTAGAGTGGGGGGTGGGGTGGTAGCAGGTCTTGATGTGGATCAGGCATGGTGTGAACCTGAGCTCTTGTTCTTCTAAACCAGGTTCAAATGTGTTTTATTATGAGCAGCAACTGAGAATGTGTAATCAGTACCAAGTATGGGTGATGTCACAATCTCATAATGAGCTCGTTGTACCGTAGGTTCCCCTCTCAAGCTATTTCATGGTCATTTAGCCAACTTCAGTGCCTGGATGGGATTGATCCCATCTGCCCACATTTCATTTGTTTAGTTCACTAAGTGTCTTTCCCTTCCAAAAAATCTGTTCCTTTTTACATTTTTCAGTATTCATTACTTTTCATTATTTCATCTCTTCATACCAGTGAAATGGATTGACCACATTCTTGTAAATTTTTACATATGCAGACATAGGCTGTTTCCAGAAGTGACGAGAGAACAGGTTGAAATGTCATTGCTGGTAAAAGGCTTCAACCCTAGTCTGGTGGTTAAGTTGAATGTGCTGAGATAGAAAGTGAATCTGTTCCTATTTTCTTCTGCTTTTATCTCTCTGCTAGGCTAGAGCCTCCGTTCCCTGCCTTGGTACCAAAGTCTTGCTTGGTAACAGACTCAGCTGTCAGCAAGCTCCTGCTTTCAGCCTCCGAGTTCGCAGTTCCCGGATTAGACGAACTGGATGGCGTGACAGCAGCACGCCCCCATCCGCAGAGTAGCCCTCCAGAACAGAAAGCGGTGAGTGTGCAGTGCTGGTGGGGCCAGGTGAAAGCGGCACTGGAGATGTCCGTCCATGACTCCAGATCACGTGATAAGTACAGATGGGCACCTGACTATCTTTATTTACCACCTTTAGCTTTGGCTGAGTACTGGAGATTTCCAAGACAGGCTGTTTTCTCTTTGGCCACTAAAGGCTACCCTGGATCTCTTAATCTACATTGTTTTGTGGATCCTTTTTTCTTGATGACAGAATTTAACAATGGTGAGAGGATTAGACCACAGAGTTGCTTCATTTATTCAAAGAGGATGAGTGGTGAATGATGGTGTTTTCAGTTTTGTAACCTTTGTCTGTAGAACATACCGTTCTCTTTTAATAATAGAGAGTAGTTGCTGAAAACACTGGTGGCAGGAGTAGGAGGGGAAACTTTGTCATAAACTACTTATTAGAGTCATCTATAAACCAAGGAAGTGATAGGTGAAGAAAAGGTACTTTTATGTTTAAAATGTCTTACAACTTGACATTCTTTTTAACCCTTAAAAAGGCTGAGCCGGAGAAGAGGCCAAAGAAAGTCTCACAGATTCGCATCCGGAAAACCATTCCTAAGCCAGACCCTAATCTTACCCCCATGGGCCTCCCTCGCCCCAAAAGGTGAGCTCTTTCTCTAATACACATAGTTTCACTCTTTTGGAAAATTGTTTGGCATAAGATAATGACCTTTTAATGATCGTATACTTGAGGTATTATACTTCTAGGATTGATCCAAGAGTATTCATTGGCAATGTGGCCAGAAATTTATGTGCAGGGATTTTTTAATACATTCCTAATCATTTGTATTGGGCTCTCCATGCAAAGTCATGTGCTCTCCCTTTGAGTACATACTCTGTTTGTCCTTCAGTGGTGCTGGGAGGTAAACACTGTTGTCGCCCCCAGGTTTAGGTGAGGGTGCTGAGGTTCAGGGGTTAAGAAACCTGTTAGGCCATTGTGTATAATTTCTAAACCAGGAGATGGGCGGTAAGAGAGATAGAATGGGGAGGGGCAGTTAATTAAGGAGAAGAAAAAGGTAGAAGAAAAAGCAGCTGTAAGTTAAGATAATAGATATAAATTCAGCTGTATCATTCCCAGTAAGTATAAATGAACTAAATTTCATAAAGTTAAAGTATGGCAGCCCGAAAAAGAAGATCCAGTACGCGTTGTTCACATGAGACACATCTAAATCATGCTACAGAAAGGTTGAAAGTAAATGAATGGAAAGGACAGAGTTAGGAAGCTAGTCTTACCTCTTGTAAGAGAGCATGATGAACTAATTTTGTTCTCTTTTCAGGTTAAAGAAAAAGGAGTTCAGTTTAGAAGAAATATATACCAACAAGAATTATAAGTCTCCTCCTGCAAACAGGTAGGTACATGTGAGTAGGAAATAACAGATGGGAAAGGCTTCTGAAACGATCGATGTAAATCTCCAATTCTTTAACCACAGGAAGGGTATGTTCAGTTTTTCCAAAATTGGGGCTTGGAAATTACTAGGATTAATATTTTTAGTTCCCAACACTTGAATTGGGGTCCTCCAGGACAAACATTTACTCTAAGACATTTGTATAAGACTATGTATTGTAGCATTGTTAACTAATAGGAAAGGATTGGAAACAATTTAAAATATCCATTAATAGGATTCTGATTAAATTATGATTCATCCCTAAGTAAAGACAAACACCAAAACAGAGAACACATGCCACGAGTCAGCAAGCTGCAGTCCAGATCCAGCCCGAGTTCAGCTTTCCTTTTCCCTTTTGACTTAATGGCCTGTGAACTAAGAATGATTTCTGTGTTTTTCTGTTTAAAAACAAAAAAGAATATGTAAGAGAAACCTCAGTGGCTCATTAATTTTAAAATGCTTACTATCTGGACCTTTACACGAAAAGGCTGACTTCTGGTAATAATATGCTTATTTATGCATGTCTTACATTGAATGACTTTTGGAAGGATACACAAAAAACTGGTGCTGGTGTTGTCTATTGGCGGTTGGTCTTATTTTTTTCTTTACCCTTTTGTCCAGTTTTAATGTTTTCACTACATGTACATATTCATGTATGTATTCTATATATAATATATATTATAATTTTATATATATAATTTTTTATACAAAAAATGGATGCTGGGAGGGTTTCAAAATGGCAGCAGAGTAGGGGGATCTTGTCTGCAATCCCTCCCAGAATCAAACAGGAAATTATAGCTAAATTGGGGAACATTCACCTTGAAATACTAACTGGAGGCTATCTGAAGAGGAGACTTTTAACCAAGGGCAGCAAAAGCCACATCAAGATGGGTAGGAAGGGCAGAGTCGCAAAAGGGGCCAGCCCTGCTCCCAAGACTGGCAGGCCACCGCTACGGAGGGATATCTCAGCTGGGGTGGTTTCCCCTGAGAGGTGAGAAGCCTAGTCCCCAGACTGGGCTCCCCAGCCCAGAATACTTGGAGCTGGGAACAGGAGCCCACACAGTATCCAGCTGTGAAAGGCTGCGGTTATTGTCTTGACAAGGAGAGGCGGAGCCGCTGGAGTCAAAGCCATCTGTTTAAAGGGCCAGCCTGCAGCCCTGGCCAGCATGGCTCAGTGGTTAGAGCATCAGCCTGTGCACCAGAAGGTTGAGGGTTCAATTCCCAGTCAAGGGCACGTACCTGGGTTGCAGGTTTGATCCCCGGCCCTGGTTGGGGCGCCTGCGGGAGGCAACCAGTTGTCTCTCTCATGATGTTTCTCTCTCCCCACCCCCACTCTCTCTCTAAAAATCAATGAAAAAAATATCCTCATTCCTTGGGTGGGGATTAAGAAAAAAGACATGCCAATAAATCTTTAAAAAAAAAAAAAGACCAACGTGCAAAACTTTTGTTCGCAGACATTTACTCAGGGTGCAGGTGGAGGGAAGGCGGTGAGGACTGGAGGCGCCTAAGGAGAGTCTGGGGTGGCTGGCACTGGGGAGAGGCGTGGGGAGGAGCACTGACCAGGAGCCCGGTGCTAGATCAGCCTCCAATACCACATCAGCCATTTTTCTTGGGAGGAACAGTCCATCCACTCCAAGCGGCATCAGCCTGGGGAAAAGCAACTACCGCCACCCTCTGGCATTCTACTTGCCCAGCCCTCTGGAATCCTCACCCCGTCCTGCATTGTAAGCCCCACTGAGGAGTCAGCAGCGTAGGCTGGGTCTTAGAAGACTGAGCAGTCTCGGGGTTGTCACTGGCTTGCTTAGGGAAGGGGCCATTTCCCCCACTTCCCATGGAACCTCACGAGAGATCTGTTAGAAACATCCCACCACACCCCATTCTCTGGCAGACCCAATCTCTGGGCTTCATAGGCTCCACCCTCCTGGCTACTAGGGGCTTCACCCTGCTGAGGTCAGGGAATAATCCAGGACCGACTCAGACTGTGGCTTGGGGGTGGGGAAACACATCCACCATCTTCCCTGAAGTCTGAGTGGCACTTCCCTCTCATGGGAAACCCCATAACCCCATCCTCCTGATTCTACCAGAGTCTCTTTCAGAGACTAAGCCTTTTCAGTGTCTAACCCTGGCAGCAGAGGGAGGCAGGCAGAGACAGATCTCGAGGAGCCTTGGGACATTTTCAGATTAAAACTACAATGAGGTATCACCTCACACCTGTCAGAATTCCTACCGTCAACAAATCAACAAAGGACAAGTGCTGTAAAGGATGTGGAGAAAGGGGACCCTAGTGCACTGCTGGTGGGGATGCAGACTGGTGCAACCACTGTGGAAAACAGTGTGAAGTTTCCTCAAAAAAATTGAAAATGGAGCTGCCTTTTGACCCAGTGATCCCACTTCTGGGACTATATCCTAAGAGTCCCAAATACCAATCAGAATATAGGCACCCCTATGTTTATAGCAACATTATTTACAATAGCTAAGATCTGGAAGCAGCCCAAGTGCCCGTCAGTAGATGAGTGGATAAAAAAGCTGCAGTGCATTTACACCATGGAATACTATGCACCTGTAAAAAATGAGGACCTCTTACCCTTTGTGACAACATGGATGGATCTGGAGATTATTATGCTAAGCAAACTAAGACAGAGAAAGACAAATATCACATGATCTCACTTATATGTGGAATCTAATGAACAAAATAGGTCCAGGGGCATGGGTGCATGAAGAGACTGACATCTCAGAGGGGAGGGAGGTGGGGGGATGGGAAGAGATTAACTAAAGGATATATATGCATACCCCTTAGAAACAGACAAGAGGGTGGTGAAGGCCTGGGGTGGGTGGGGGCTGGGTGAAGGGGAGCAAGTGGGAAAATGGGGGACATCTGTAATATTATCAACAATTTAAAGAAATGGGCAAAGGACTCAAATACACATTTTTCCAAAGAAGACATACAGATGGCCAACAGATCACGAAAAGGTGCTCCACATCACTAATCATCAGGGAAATCAAAACCACAATGTGATGTCATCTCAGAGTTTTTACAATATCTGTTATCAAAAAGACAAGATAACATATACTGGTAAGATATGGAGGAAAGAGAACCCCTTGTACATGGTTGGTGGGAATGTTAATTGGGACAGCCACTATGTAAAGTAGAATGGAGACCCCTCAAGAATTTAAAAATAGAGCCCGGCTGGGCATGGCTCAGCGGTTGAGCATAAACCTAGGATCCAGGCAATTGGGGTTCAGTTCCCAGTCAGGGCACATGCCCGGGTTGTGGGCTTGATCCCCGGTCAGGGGCATGCAGGAGGCAGCTGATCAGTGACTCATCATTGATGTTTCTCTCTCTCTCTCTCCCTCTCCTTTCCTCTCTCTGAAATCAATAAAGATATATTTAATAAAAAGAATTTAAAAATAGAAATACCATATGATCCAGCAATCCCACTTCTGGGTATTTATCCAGAGGAAATGAAATTATTATCTCAAAGAGATATTTGTACTCCCATGTTCATTGCAGCATTAATTACAATAGCCAAGGTATGGAAATAACATAGTTTCCATTATGTGGTCTGTATATACAGTGGAATATTCTTCAATCTAGAAAAAGGAAGTCCTGCCATTTGCAACAACATGGTTGAGCGTGGAGGGGCATTATGCTTAGTGAAATGAGCCAGACATTAAAAGACAAATATTGCATGATATCGCTTATACGTGAAATCTTAAAAAAGAAGTCAAACCTGTAGAAACAGTAAAATGGTTGTCAGGGGATGGGGAGTGGGAGAAGTGTGGAGAGATATAAAAGGGTATAAATTTTCAGTTGATTAGGGTCTGAGGATATAATGTATCACATGGTTACTGTAGTTGATAATATGGTTTTGTATAATTGAAACTTGATCAGAGAGTAAAACTTGTGTTCTCCCAAAAACACACACAGAAAGTTAATATCTGAGGGGGTGGGTGTGTTAATTAACTCCAGTGTGGGAATCCTTTCATAATGTGTAGTTATATCAGATCATATTATATGCTTTAATATATTACAATTTTACTTGTCAAGAATACCTCAGTAAAGCTGGGGGGAAAACACACATGTAAATAAAAAAATTAGATACTGACCAGAGGAAACAGTTGAGTAAAGAGTTGATAGTGCAAGTAGCCCCTGTTGGCTAGAAGTGTTGCTGCCTTTGTCGCTGTATTGGTGATTCTGTTCTGTGTTCCACCCTTAGGTGTTTAGAGACCATCTTTGAGGAACCTAAGGAACGAAATGGTATGCTAATCTCAATCAGCCAACAGAAGAGGAAGCGAGTTCTAGAATTTCAGGATTTTACAGTCCCACGAAAGAGGAGAGCTCGTGGAAAGGTCAAGGTGGCCGGCAGCTTCACCAGAGCCCAGAAGGCAGCACTGCAGAGTCGAGAGCTGGACGCCCTTTTGATACAGAAACTAATGGAACTGGAGACCTTCTTTGCTAAGGAAGAGGAACAGGAGCCATCATCTGGTTGTTGAGAAGCAATTTGGTTTGGGAGTCTCAATATTAGGTTTTCCAGGCCTCCTCAGAAGAGGTTGCCCAATTCTGCCCAATGCCCAAACCACTCAAAATGCAGGCCATGGATTTTTACTTGTTTCAAGGTGCAACCTTTTTAGAAACTGGTGAAGGAGGGTCCTCTGTTTCTACTGCTGAGTATAGAACCTCAGGAATGCTCCCTTTCTCCTGGAAGTGGTCCCGAATGACATCGGTCCTCCTCCCACACTCTGCCATCCACAGGAGGAAGACGGCATACCTTCAGTAACACTATGATTCCAAGGACTCACAGCATTTGCACGTCCATGTGAAAGTTCCACATTGTTTACGGTGGTGCTAGACCAAGATTATTTAGAGACGTTGCCTAGAGAGGGTACCTGGCGTCCTGTCCTGCGTGGTCTCACCGGCTCATTTCAGTAGTTGAGGAAAGATGAGCCTGTGGTGTTTTCTAATCCTTTGAGTCTGCCTGCCCAGAACCTGGGGTGTGTGTGTGTGTGTGTGTGTGTGTGTGTGTGTGTGTCTTTCCCCCATCATTCTTTTCTCCCTTCTGTGACTGTGGGTCACTAGTGCCAGAGGAGCCCATCCAGGCCCCGTTTGAAGTAAGTTGCACTTTTTAATGTTGTGGTGTTATTTTTATTTGTTTTATTTCCTTTTTTTTTTTTTAATTGCTGCATGTTTGGAGCCTTTAAATGTGATTTTAAAACAATTTTTTTAAGACATTGAGAAAGATAATACGTGTCTTCAGAATAGATGGTAGACATTTGACCCAGTGCATGGTATGGGACAATGGAGAGACATTTTTCCATTCACATGTTTCAAGCAATCCCTTCCCCCTCTCCCTCTAGTGTAATTCATTAGAGGGAGCACTTTTTTCATCTGGGTTCTCATTCTTGCCCACTAAGTAGATATATTAATTTTAATGATGGAAGAGCAGGTTTCTCTCCCAGTCATTTAAAAAGTGTGAAGGCTGGGTGTGGTCTTTTATTGGGTTTTATCTGAAGTGTTGGTCTGTAACAGAGTTGGGTACAATAGCTTGGGCAGTGATAAAGTGACCCAAAGTGTTTGCAGCTGTCAGAGCAACCAGCTCTGAGAGTGGGGAGAGGCATTGCACCACGGTTCAAACTCTGATGGGTTCTTGTAGTGGGATCTCGGAATTCCACAGCCAGCCCTCTCTGAAGACACCTCATTGTACTCTGGGCTCCAGTGTCAAACCTACTGGAAATGCAGAATGCCAGAGTTTGCTGGTCTTCTTTTGTGCCCACAGGAGTCTGAGGGCAGAAGGATGCTGTGTGGGTTAGCAGGCCTAGCTAGAGGTTTCATTCCTTTCCCACTAACCTGTGTGCCTCTCCCTGCGTCCCCTGCCCTCCTTTTCCCATGTGTTTTTTTTCTTTTTTTTTTCTTTCTCTCTTTCAAAACAAGAGTTCAGAGAATTAACATTCCGTGGCTGGTGAATGGGATACTAGACCCAGCCTCAGGACACTGGTCAACTCTTCCCATCCTCCTAGGAGCCACTGCTGGGAAGCATCGGCCAATGGGAACTGTCCAAGCTCCAGAGACACTTGCAAGTCAGTCTGTTAAAGGAGAGTGTGTGGTGCTGCCCTGGAATGTGTCTCCTAGGTTTTTTTGTTTCCCCATTTGTTAGTGGGTGGGCAGGTGGGGTGGGGTGGGGGGGTCTCTATGTGCCTTTCCTTTGCAGGTTGACAGTCTATGCCACACTGGAGCAGAAAAACTGGCATGAGCAGGAAAAAAACAAAGTGCCACGTCTGTCTTCTAGGCCCACTGCCTCAGACATAGCATTCAGTAAGTTACATACACACCTGGTAATCCACAGAGGCTTCTAAGGCCATGGCCAAATAGCATTAGAAGAGAGCCAAGCTTCCACACTGGCTCTGAGTGATGTGAACCAGATTCTGCCGTTCTACGTCCACTTTGCCTAGACTGTATAGACACGACCTGTTTCACCTCAATACCTCTCCCTTCCTGGGACAGGGTCTGTAGACACTAAATGCTTTTGTCTTCTTGCTTTAGGGAGCGGGGTTATACATCGTGCCCTTGTACAACGTTTTTAGGGAACTACTGCTGGACAAGTTTGCAAACCCCCAATGAGTCAACAGAGAGCCCTGTTTGCCAGCTCCATTGCCGGTGTAGACAAGTCAGCGATGTGGTAGCTACGTCATCCCACGGACTATAGTTGAGGTGGGCACAACTCAACTGTAATAGCACCAACATTACAGAGATATGACTTCAAATTTGCCCATTATAAGCCTGGCATTTTAAGGGCCAGGAGCAGTGATTTGGAACCTTGGTGTCTGGGAAGGGAGAACTGAAGGAAATGGAGACCTGGGCTCCTTCCTTGTTCTGGGAATGTGGGAGAGAAGCTGCTCTGAGGCAACCCTGTCTATTGAAATTCTCGGCATGCCCTCTGGCTGGGGCCTTTCTCTGCCTCAAAGTTAGGAATGGGTCCCCATTGCAATCTTGAAATTGCTTACCTGAAGTTGCTAGACAGATTCTAGCCATGCTCAGCCACACCTGTCTTAACATCTGTTTTTGCCATTGGCCTAACCAGCTGCAGCGCTGTCTCTGGTCCTTGGAGCCTGTGGTACCTGTCGATGGTAGGAGATGTTAGTCAGCTGCTGGCACACCACCTGCCCAGAGCTACAAGAGGTCTGGTTCTGGGTTGGGAGTTGGTACAATTTCGGAGTTTGGGGACTTAACTGCCAAAGTGGTGGGGAGTTATAGTTAACTATAACTTACTCAACTCTGGTTTAGTGCAGTATGGGAAAGAAAGGAGAAATCTCAGGTCCATCAGTTTTTCACTAAAACTTTGAACTATGGGTTTTCTCGTCTTTTAGTTTATAGCTGTATTTGCTTTCCCACCCACCTTCCCCCTCTCTCTTCTTTTGGCCTCCTTTCCAACTTCATTTCTTCATACCTCATCACCTTTTAAACCAGATTATGTCCACATTTTCTTACTGACCTTACTCTAAGAGCTACAGCTGAGAGAGGTACAGTGGAAAGATGTAGCGTTTGCCTTATTGGAGCCTGAAAAGCTCAGAAACTCATGCTGTGAATCCCAAAATTCTGTGCTCCTCCAAGAGCTGTGAAAATCATGACATTTTGTCACAATTTTACCTGAAAGAGCCCTTTGAGTGGGTGCCAGAGCCAATCTGAGGTAAATTCCAGATCCCATCCTCTGGGTGTGACACACACACACACCCCCACCCCCCCCCACCCCCCGCCATGACTCATTCCCTGCCCACCAGGCCAAGAGCTGCACCAGATATGCAGAACTGGGGCAGCAGGTCCCAGGCTCTGGTGCAGCCTTATGGAACGCAGGGCCAGTTTTGTCTCCAGGCCGGGATTCCATCTCATAATACCATGTGCATCAACATCCACAAAAGACCAACTTTTAGGCAGTGGTCCTCTCCTCCCATTACCTGGAGGTGGGAGGGTATATGCAGTTGGTGCTTTTTGAAATTCCCTTGTTTCTGTAAGCTTTTCCCCTGGTATCATGGAAAGGACCTCTTACTCACCACATTGTGGGTGGCTGTATCCAAAGTCTAAATTGGCAGATAATGTGGAGCAACTTTCCCGAATTCATGTAAGGGAAGGGCTCCTTGACCACAACTGAACTTCTTATGTAAAAAGCTGGCTGGGGAGGAAGGCTCAATTTTACTAGAATCAAATTTGATATTCTCTAACCACAGATTGAGCAGCAAAGGCTATTTTGATTGTAAAGTGAGGGTCCCCATATAGGCCACCATCCAGCACAGCATACTCCCAGGTTTGATGCTTGTTCATTGTGCGTCTTCATGAGTCCCTCTCTGGTGCTGAATTGGGTTTGCATTCTTGGTGAGAGGCTTCAGCATCTCCCTGTGCTGGTCTGGGCCCGTAAATAGCTGCCTGAAGTGTTTATATATTATCACAGTCAATAGTTCAGTGAAATTTTGTACATTTTTTGGTAACATTGGCATACATGATGCCCCTGCAGTTCCTTTTCTGTTTGGTAGTTTGTGCCTCTAAATTCCCACTGTTATGTGTGTTAATTTATGAAAATAAAAAGATTTTGAAACCTTTCAAATAATTCTCAAAGCTGTTATTTTACTCTTATGTCTTGGTATTAATAAGTTAAAATTTTACCTGTAATGTCATGAGGCTGTTTTTTAAAAATAGACATTGCAGAGTAATAATCAAAACAAGCATTATCCCTTCCAAAGTGGTCACCACGTCCTGAGGACTGTCCTGTATTCAGGACATGTATAGAACTCCACCTTTGGGTAGCCTTCTGAGCTTGCAATGGAGCTTCTTTCTCTTTTCTTTTTTGTGGGTTTTTTGTTGTTGTTAATTCTCACCCAAGGATATTTTTTCCATTGGCTTTTAGAGAGCCTGGAAGAGAGAGAAACATCGATGTGAGAGACACATCGATTGGTTGCCTCCCGCACGCACCCCTACGTAGTGCAGGGATCAAACCTGCAACCCAGATTTGTGCCCTTGGCTGGGAATTGAAGCCACAACTCCGGTGCATGGGCCGATGCTCTAACCAGTGAGCAACACTGGCCAGGGCTTTTCAACTTAGTGGTGGCAGATCATCTCTTATGAGGGAATTTGGTATTTGGAAACAGCCAGATAAAACATATCCAATTAAGTTGGGTAAGATTGCTGAAGAAGTATTTTAGGTGTGATTTTTAAAAAGCATGACTTATATTCTCACATGGCTGGGAAATCTAAAAGCAGGTATAGCCCGGCTCAGCGGTTGGGTGTTGACCTAGGATCCAGGCGATCGGGGTTCGACTCCTGGTCAGGGCACATGCCCAGGTTGTGGGCTCAATCAGTGACTCTCTCATCATTGATGTTTCTCTCTCTCTCCCTCTTCTTTCCTCTCTCTGAAATCAATAAAGATATATTTTTTAAAAATAATAATAAAAGCAGGTATAAGTTCAAGTCAAAATATGTTTTAAATATTAGCAAACTATTTGGAATAAGAGCCTGGCTTGCTAGGAGACTATTGGAAAAATATAAATATGGTGGATCACACTCATCTAGTTTTAAAAAGGTTTCACCTTTTAGCACAGATCCCAGGTGTACATGAGGTTAAGCTGTGAGTCTTCTGATTCTCACCTCTTTATTTAACCAATGGAAACTGGTGAAAGAATGACTCTGAAAACATGGTTCTCAACACTACATGACATGTTCCAGGAAGAAGCATGATTCCTGAGGTTCTCCCTCTGTCAAGAGGAAAAACAGCAGTTTCCCTTCTTGACCTTCTTCCAATTCTTGAACTTCTACAATAAAGAATTCTGTTTGTGCCCGGCCAGGCGTGGCTCAGCAGTTGAGCACTGACCTAGGATCCAGGAGATCACGGTTCGGTTTCCAGTCAGGGCACATGCCTGGGTTGCGGGCTCCATCTGCAGTCGGGGGTGTGCAAGAGGCAGCTGGTCAATGACCATCTCTCATCATTGATGTTTCTCTCTCTCTCTCTCTCTCTCTCTCCCTCTCCCTTCCTCTCTCTGAAATCAATAAAGATATATTTAAAAAAAAAAAAAAAAAAAGCTTTTACATGTAGTCTTTTACACTTGAGCATTCTGCCTTACAGTTGTGCTTGTGTTAGGTTTCACGATTATGCGAAGAGTACTCTCCTACACCTTTCCTTTGTTTAGAAGGTAGAAGCTAGTTATCAGGTAGTTTAACATCTTCCATCACAGAATCTTAGCATTGGTAAGTCCTC
This sequence comes from Miniopterus natalensis, assembly GCF_054644295.1. NCBI lineage: Eukaryota > Metazoa > Chordata > Mammalia > Chiroptera > Miniopteridae > Miniopterus > Miniopterus natalensis. The sequence continues at coordinate 15,066,647 of NC_142100.1, forward strand.
CTGAGAGTAAGAGGACTAGTCCAAACGGATTTAAAATTCACCTGGCCGAGCGTGGCTCAGTTGTTGAGCATCGACCTAGGATCCAGAAGATCAGGGTTTGATTTCCCGTCAGGGCACATGCCCAGATTTCGGGCTAGGCAGCTGATCAATGACTCATCATTGATGTTTCTACCTCTCTGTCCCTCTCCTTTCCTCTCTCTGAAATCAATAAAGATATATTTAAAAAAATTTTTTAAATAAAGTTCTCTCTGAACTCATGGGCATGGATAACAGTGTGGTGATTGCGGGGGGCATACAGGGGATAAATGGTCATGGAAAAAAAGTTTTAAAATGATGCTCTTAAAAAACAAGGTCTCTGGTGTCCTGCCCTCTTCCAGTACTGGAGACCTTGTTTCTGCAGTTCCTTCTGGGACTTCCCTTGAGAAGTGTTCTAGAAAATTCTTAATTCTTCAAGGAACTTCCAAGGGTCATAGGTGAGTCAAAACCTCTCTCAAAATTCGAGTGTCCTCCCTCCTCACTGACAGTTAACTTTGCTTTTGCATTTCACTGAGATAGAGTCTATTTCAATAGAACTTGCACACAGACCGGACCCTTTGCAGTTACTTGAACAGACTATTGTAAAATGTAACTTTTTTAATATATTTTTTTTAACGGAGAAAAAGTTCCACTACGGCAAACGTGCCTAAGGCCCGCAAAGGCTATAATGCAGCTCCGCCGCCACCATTCACAGTTTGTAAAATCACAATGATTGCATGCTGGTTCTTAAATGTTAGGCTGATTCTGCCCCCTAGTGGCAGTAGGAAAATTTCAGAAGAAAGTAATACCCAGCAGCTGTTGGTCATTCTTGATGGTAAAAAGGTCAAACCCAGCAGGAAGACCTAACAATCTAGAATTCGTATAAACATTAAAGTATGTTAAATAAAAAGTGTCAGAACTAAAAGGAAAAGTAAATAAGTGTATATTATACTTGAAGATATGAAGATCTCTCTCCCCACTGGACACGACGCGCGCTGGCCGGGTTTAGCGCAGCGGGAGAGGGAGCACCTTCCGCACCTACCCTGCCGGGCCTGAGAGCCGCCTGAAGCCCTAGGCTGGAGGGGCCGGGAGTCCGTGGCGCCGGGGAACTCAGTCGACTCCGCCCACACTCTCCCGCGTTTCTCATTGGTCCCGTAAGCTCGAGGGTTGCGACGTCACATGCGTGCGCCTCACGTGTGAAAGGGGGCGTGGCCCACTGAGAAGGAGGAAACAAGATGGCGGCTTCCCTGGGGCAACGGTGCCTGAGGTTGCTGCGTGAGGTCGCGCCGTGGCGGAGCAGGTACGGTGCTTGAGGCCGTCTCAGCTGGGGGGGCGGCCTTTGCCAAAGCGGGGTCGGGAGCGAGGAGTCGTTTCTTTATCGCCGGCTCTCCCTGAGGAGCGCTCCGGTGGAGACGGGGCCATCCACCTTCACCTCAAGCTCGGGAGCAGGTGCGACTGCAGCCGCGTAGGGCGGCGCAGGTTTAGTCAGGGTCTGGTGTAAGCGCTCTGGTTTTGCCTTTTCCAGCACGAGGGACAAGAGAAAGAAAAGGCAAGACAAACATGGAATAAGCTGCGTTGCCTCTAGAGTCGAGGCAGGACTAGACGCCCCTCTCAGGGATCCGCGTTTCTGGAAGGGGAGGTGTGATGTGGGAAGAGCACTGGACTGGGAGTCCGGCGGCTTTCGCTTCGGGTTCTTGTTCTTCGAAGTGAGGGGGTTGGTTCCTGTAATCTCAAAGTCGTAGTATGGAACCGGGGGCTTGGGTACCCTGGTGACTCCCGACTCTTGGGTTCTTAGAGCTGGAAGAGACCCTGAGGCGTCATCTAAACCCAGCTCCTTTTGGAGTTGGCGAAATTGAGGCCCTGAGAGAGGCAGGGACTTGCTCAGTTCTACCCAGCCAGTTAGTAGCAGAGCCAGACCCCCACCTGGGTCTCTTTCTCGTGCAAGGACTTTTCCCTCAGGCTGCCCACCGTGTGAGCATTTATTATTATTATTATTATTGTTATTATCCCCCCAAATAGCTCGGGAGCACTCGGACTCTCAATGCATTAAAATGTGGGTAGTTGTGACTCAGAGTCAGCTGCTTGATGTCATTTCTAAGAAGGAAGGTTTGAGACGCATGGTACTTTTGTGTTTGCAGCAGGGTTCGTTTTATAGGCGTTGACCAAAGCTTGCTCTGTGACCTGAGGCGACCTAGCCTTGTAATTTTGGGAAGTAAAGGACATTGAATTTGGACTGAGAGGGGACAAAAAACTGTCATTGGCCTTGACATGAAAGCTTAATTCTCCCCATTATTAACTATTCAAAGACTGTAGGTCTCTCAGGAGAGAGCTTTGCAATGCGGTAGTAACAGGATTTGGACAGGTGGGTCTCTGGTTTCAATGTTATTACCAGGTGTGCTGCTTAAGGCAGCCATGAATTCTTTTAAACTGTGTCATGATTTGGAAAGACTAAAAAATGACACTCCTCTAAAATATTTTTTAAATGAGGAGGAGTAGGATTTACTCACCCACTGTCATTTATAAAAGAGGGAAGTCACACTTTCTGTACCAGTGTAGGTACATTAGACTAGATTTAGGTGCAGTGATTGGAAGGGGTAAGGATTGGGGTACAATTAGATGTCTTAATTTTCAAAGGTATTATGAATCCAGATAAAAGAAACTATATTGATACAAAAAACTAAAAAGATAATATTTTCTTGCGTTTTCAGGAAAGCAACATCTGTGAGACTTAGGTGAAAGCCTCATATTGCAGGAAAGTTTTTCAGTAACTGGGTGATGGGCAACAGGTGGGATAGAACAAAGAGAAAGCAACATGTTGGGTGAAATAAAGCTGTTGAGAGGCCTGCTGGTTCATTTTTAGAACCTTTACAGCTTTAGAAAGCAGGAGAGAGATAACTATAGTTAAAATGTTACCACCGGAGGTGATGTTAAGAATATTTTTAGGCCCTGGCTGGGTAGCTCAGTTGGTTAGAGGGTCATCCTGATATGCCAAGGTTGCAGGTTCAATCCCCAGTCAGGGCACATACAAGAAGCAACCAATGAATTCATAAATAAGTGGAACAATAAATTGAAGTTTCTCTCTCTCCCTTCCTCTCTGTAAAAATCAATAGATTAAACATTAAAAAAAAAAAACGGGGGGGAAAATATTTTTATAACTATGACAATATGCGCACATACCAGTCAGTATGGACACTGGTCATAGACAATTGATAGGGCCATCCCAGTGTGTGCCAGGTTAATATAAACTCTATTACTTTTAATGTAGCTAGTAATATATAACTTAATATATAGCAATGTATAACTAGGTGCCAGGCCCTGCGCTGAGGGTTTTACATAATTGTCTCACTCTTAATGAGGTGCAGGTCTTGTTTTTACAGGTGGAGGCTTGGAATTAGCTAGGAAATTTTCTAAGGTCGAACAGCTAATCAGTAGCAGAACTGAGATTTGAGCCACACAGTCAGACTTGAGTGTTTGTTTAATCATGGGCTTTAATCACCTGCTTGCAGAGTGGCCTATGGGTTCTTGACTTGGAAGAGATACCTGATTGATTTTATCCATTAATAGTCCTGTGGCTTAATCTCATTGTTGAGATTGTAGTCCAGTGAGAAGACAGACAAACTCCTGCATTCATCCAGGCATACAGTTAACAAATAAGTGAATCTCTATAGAGTCTTTTTATTTCAGGTGGTGAGAGGTGCAAGGAAGAAAAATAAAGGAAAAAATTAAGGGATTCGAGAGTGCTTAAGAGGGGCAACTCTTGGGTACAAGGTGGTCAGGAAAAACCAAACTGAGGAGAAAACACTTGAGCAGAGAACTGAAAGGGTAAGGGAGTGATAATGTTTACAGGATATCTATATAAGATATAACTACTAAATATCCATGAAAATAAATATTGTATGAAAATCATAGATGCAGTTCCATTTTCCACAAAAACAGCAATTTAGACATTTAAAATAAGTTGTTATTGCTATCATAAAGGGCTTCAAGGGAAAAAGAAACCCTTACTGACAAGGATATAGTTTCTTTGCTTTAGATTTCAGGTCAGTCTTTGGGGAAACTAAAGGCTGTCTGAATTGAAAGTGGGATGTTTGCTCTTTAAGGGGAGTTCCAATTGTTAACTAAAAATTCATTAATGCTCACATGCTGGCACCGTCAATTACTGATAACTGGGTATATGTCAGTTTCCTCTGGTGAAGATGAAACAGAGAAGAGAAACAAACTAAACCAGAAACATTTTCATAGAGCTTTAAAAGCTATGAAAATAATTGGTAATTTTTTCTCAGAACAATTGAAACCTAATTCACTCTGTCAAAGTAGTTTTTGTGGCAAAGTAGCCACAAAAGATAATTCAAAAATTCTAAACCAGTTGAGCCTTCCAGACTTGAAGTAGATTAGAATAGTTCAGCATGGTTTGTTTGTGGCCTTTTTTTCCAGGACAACCATTTAAAATTTAAAATTTCAGCCACCTGCAATATTAGATTCTTAACGAGCCAGGGGTTAGGTGTTTACAAGGTTATGTAGAGCTCTTCTCTTGTGATGTGGAAACATATATGGCTTTGTGTAAGAGTGCTGGCTTTACTGCTTATTATGATCTTGTGCTTAATTAAGAAAAAGTAATTTTTTATTGTGAAATAGTTTCAGACTTACAGAAAAGTTATAAAAATAATACATAGAATTCCCAAATACCCTTTAGCCAGATTCCCAAATGTTGACTATCATTGCTTTAGTCTTCTTTCTCCCTCCTTCGCCTGTGTGTGTGTGTGTGTGTGTGTGCGCATGCATTTTTAAAAACTTTTTTTCCTGAAACACTTGAGAGTAAGTTATAGACTTGATGCCCCTTTACCTTTAAATATTACAGCCTTTTTCCTATAAGGACATTTTCTTACATAACCACAGTACAGTGGTTAAAACCAGGAAGTTAGCATTGATACTGTACTGTTGAATCTATTCTGTATTGGACTGTGTTCCAATTTGCCAATTGATCCACTAATTTTATTTTTATTTTACTTTTAAGAAAAATGTCTAATGGTTCATTTTTGCTTGATTGTAGCCTCCATCGTCGTGAAAACACTGCCCTGAGCCATTTCCTACCACCTCTAAGGAAGCTGCCTCTCAGAGCATTTTCTAAAAGTAAGTAGCAATTAGAGGTGGTCTTGGCCTCTCTGTGCTTTGGTTTGCTCATCAGTTAATTAGGATAAACAAGCATCTATTCCATAGAGTTGTTGTTAGAATTAAATGGAATTGTACCTGTGAAATGCTTGCAGTGCCTGGCATATAGTCATCGCTGAAGCATTAGCTATTTTTATCTCATTGTTTTACTGGCTACCTCGTAGTCTGTGTGTGACTGTACCATTTAGTGTTGGGCATTTGTTTCTGGTCTTTTTCTACTCTAGGTGATTCTGTAGTAACATATCTTTGCGCATCTTCAGGATAGATTTGTAAAAGAATTGCAGAATCAAAAGGTTTATGCATTTTGTAGTTTGGTATTTATACCACAGGGTTATCCCAATATACCCTCATACGAGCAGGAAGTGCTCATGAGTACATCAGTTCTCCACACTCACACTGTGGATTATGAATTTTTTTGATCTTCAAAGCAGCTAGTTGAACCTTTTCGAAAATGTGTATTGTCTTTATTATCTAAATACCCTTTTTATTTATCATACCAAAAGCTATTTTTAACTGTCCTATAAGAGTAGGTTGGGAATAGAATGAGATGGTTAATGAGAACATTAGCAAAAGGCTTATTGTAGTTAATAGGAGCAAACCTGGGTGTTACTTAATTAGGACTTGCCTGCTGAGCACATAGGAATCACATGAAAGATGGAGGTGGAGAACCTCAGAAATTAAGCTGTAATCTTGGAACTGCAGAAAAGCTGTGCTTTTATGAATTGACAAACCCAGTGCAGCAGTGGTGAGGAGTAGAGGGCGCCCTCTACTTACTACTTCCTTTTGAAGAGTAAAGTAAGCCTTTGAGAAGGCAAGAGAAAGACACCTGTAGTTGAAGGAAAAGCCAGCACACCAGGCAGCACTCAGTCGAGGGGGCCTGGTCAGTCCGGGACGGGGGCTCAGTGCCGGGAGGGTACAGCGGTGCTCTCATCACCAAGTGCTTCAGAAAGAGAAAACACATTTTCTTGCTTTTTGACAAACTTTCTTGGTTGTCAGAGGTAGGATATTTAGTTATTAAGTAATGAGGGTCCATTAGGAATAATTAGAAGATGGGAGAGGTTAATGACATCCTCACTTGCTCATTAGAAAAAAGGAACAGCACCAGCTAAAGCATGGCTGGACAGTGATGCCGGGAGCAGGCGACTGCCTTCCTTTAGAAGTCAGGGGCAGTATGTAGGGTGTGCTCTTTGGTTTTGCACAGGCTACTGAGAAGTCGGCTCTTGAGATATTTTAATAACAGTTTTATTGAGCAATAATTTACATACCATAAAATTCACCCTTTTAACTATGCATTTCAGTGGTTTTTACTATATTTACGGAGTTATGCAACTGTCCTACTGTCTACTTTTAGAATATTTGCCTTTCCTCCTCGCCCCTCATGAAAAACACTTGACCCATTAAACTGTCACTCCCCATTTCTCCCTACCCCTAGTCCCAGGCAACCACTAATCCACTTTATATCTCTATGGTATGTTTCCTATACTGGAGACTTCATATAAATGGAATCACACAATATACAGCTCTTTGTGGCTGGCTGCTTTTACATAATGTTTTCAGGGTCCATGATGTAGTATGTGTCAATATTTCATTCCTTTTTATAATAAAATAATGTTCCACTGTATGGATATACCACACTTTGTTTATCCAGTCTCAGTTGGTGGACATTTGGAGTGTTTCCATTTTTTGTCTGTTATGAATAATGCTTCTATTGAACATTCTTTTACAAGATTTTTTGTAGATGTATGTTTCACTTCTTTAGGTATATACCTAAGAGCAGAATTGCTGGGTTATATGGTAATTTAATGTTTAACATTTTGAGGAACTGACAAACTGATTTTCAAAGTGGCTGCCTCATTTTGCAGTCCCACCAGCGGTGTAGGATTATTCAAATTTCTCCACATCCTTGCCAACACTTACCTTTTTTATTATAACCATCCTAATGGGTGTCTCACTGTGGTTTTGAGTTGCATTTCCCTGATAACTAGTGATGTTGTATTGATTTGCTAGGGCTGCTGTAACAAAGTATGACACGCCAAGTGGCTTAAACAATAGAAATCTATTCTTTTTCGATTCTGGAGACCTAGAGGTCCGAGATGAGAGTGTCACAGAGTTGCTTCCTCCTGAGGGCTGTGAGGACAATCTGTTCCTTGTCATTTGTCTGGTTTGCTGGCAGTCTTTGGTGTTCCTTGGTTTATAGAAGCATCACCCCAGTCTGTCTGGTTTCATCTTCACAAGGCATTCTCCCTGTGTGCATGTCTGTGTGCAAATTTCCCCTTTTTATAAGGACACCAGTCATTAGATTAGGATTCACTATGATGACTTTATTTTAACTTAATTACCTGTGTGGAGACCCTATATCCAAGTAAGGTCATATTCTGAGTTACTGGAGGGTCAGGGTTTCAATATATGAATTTTGGGGGCACACAATTCAACCCATAACAGATGTTGAGCATCTTTTCATGTGCTTAGTTGCCATTTGTATATCTTCTTTGTAGATATGTCTCTTCAAACCCTTTGTACATTTTTAAATTGGATTGTCTTTCTTGTTGTTGAACTGTAGGAGCTTATGGGACTTTGCATTTGAGAATAGTAGTGTCCAGTCAGAATTGGACCTGCATTGTTAAAGTAAGATCACAGCGCCCTGGGTGAGAAATGGCACCTGGCTCCCAGTCCTGGACTTGTTGGTGACCAGCTGGGCAACCTTGATTAGTTTCTTGACCTCTTTGTTATTCAGTGTTTTCTTTCTGTGACTGTGGTGGCAATTGAGTTGCATTGTAGTTTCACAGGAAAGATACTCGCCTCTTGCTAATTGATAGAATTTGGATACAGAAGAGTCCCAGTAGTGATTCAGGTTGCACCTGCCAGTCAGATCCCTTCAGGGTCCACTGACTTTTAATGGGGGCTTCTAAGATGCATTGTCCTTTCCTGGCCCTCCAGTTGGTGCTGTGTTTGCATGACTCGTTCCTGTCCCTTTTCCCAGGCTCAACATTTTCCTGTTGTTGTTTTTTTGTTGTTACAGATGCCAGAAAAGTCCACACTGCCCCTGCTCGAACCTTGTTCCTGTTGCGCCCCCTGCCCTTACTGTTTGTGACTGGCGGCGGGTACACAGGTTACCGGCAGTATGAGAAGTATAGGGAGCGAGAGCTGGAGAGGCTGGGATTGGAGATTCCACCCAAAGTCGCTGGTCACTGGGAGGTAGGAATAAGATGGAACCACCTTGATTTCTCATCTAGCACAGCTGCCTGTCACTTTTTAAATGCCCAAGTTGAAATGTTTGAAAAAGTGAAATGTGCTTTCTTGGCGCTCCAGTGGGCTTTTGGCCAAATACAGAAGGTATATCTTCAGTGTCATGCCAGGCTTCCCTTCTGTCTCCAGACCTACCTCTGGTTTCCCCAAGGCCTCTGAGTGGAAATTTCCTGCTGTTGAAATCCTCAGAGTTATAGCCTTATATTGGGGCTGGCATCCTGGCTGTTCATGCCCTTCTCAGTCTGAGGATGAGCTGAGACGGTTTGATTTTTGGGGTGTGGATAAGTTCTCACCAGAAACCAGACTGAAATAATCAAATTTCTTTAGCCTGTTGCTCAGAATACTCCCACCACAGTAGGGCCACATGATAGGGTCAGACTTCAATGCTGTTGAACCATGTGTGATGTGTTATGAACTGTCTTACTCATCTGTGCTTCCTGTGGCCCAGGATGATCCCCGACTCAGAGCAGACATTCAGTAAACATTGAAATTGAATATAAATGTGTATGTTTAAAAATTGCCTTCTTTCCAGCCATAATTTAACAAATTAAAAGTATAAAATATTAATAGATCTTGGTAGCCTGGGCAGGAGGGGGGAGGGTGAAAGTAAAGATGTTATGGTATTTGGAATGTTGCATGTGTTTCCTCATAAGCCACTCCATATTTGTGATCCAGCGCAGCTGAACCCAGTGGCCAGGGCATCTGACTCCAGCGTTGCTCCTCAGTAGTTTGTGGAGAGCACCCTCTGGGTCCTTTGTCTTGAGGTTTTATCTCTTTCTCGAAGGTGGGAATCTTAGGGGAGGTCTCAGGGGAGGGTTTCAGCAGAATATTAATCAGTTTTCTAGGTGTATTCCTTTAGGGTCGTGGTCTTCACTGATTGGTCAGTTCCAGGGCAGGGGGTCATCAGTCGTCGCAGCTGGCCCTGGTATCGCCCACCTGGTTTTGCTGCTTTTCTGGGTCTGGAGCTGAAATACAACTGAGGCCTAGATGTTATTTCTAGGGAGGTGACTTTCTGTGTCTGGCTGTAGATTGCTGGGCTAGTTTGTTCAGCTGTCTCAGTTTCCCTGTTCTACTTGCCCTGGCTGACTAGCCTATCTCAGTTTCAGGTCTTACCTTTAAGTCTTGAATCCATTTTGAGTTTATTCTTGTACATGCACCTTGTTTTCGTCATCATGTTGAATGCACCCTTTCTAAGGAGCCACTGAGGGGCTCAGCATGAGCCAGAGAAGTCCTGCGGGCTGGTAGGACTGCTAAGAAACATTTGCAAGCACCAGTCTTCCTCAGGGGCCCTGACTGGCCCCCAAGGAATGAGAATTGGCAGAGAGCACCTGCCACCCCTGTCCCACTGCTACCTTGTGCCCTGGTGCTCGGCAGGGAGCTACATTGGGTTGACCTAGAAGGTCCACATGTGTTGGTGGCCAAGAGGCCTGTAGAGCCTCTCAGTGGTGCGAAGTGCTGCTCCCACCCACAGGAGTCCAACCAAGACAGGAGAGCTGCAAAATAAGGACCCAGTGTGGCCGGAAGGGGCTCATTCAGGGTGGGAAAGTAAACTTACTGAAGGGTTTTTGTTTTTCCCAGAAATGATTTGTCAGCTATTGTCTGGAATCTGGAAGGCATTTCCCTCCTGAAACTTAGGTGGTGGAGGTCAGCTTAGAAGATGGGGAGGGCTGATCTCAAGGCAAACCTTGGACTTGTTTATGACTTTTCTAAACACCCATTACCTGAGGGGCTTTGAGTGGTCATAATGAACTCTGGGAGATGGTGTGGAGCCACCTGTTGATTATTTTACAGGGGAGAGTGTTGGTGCCGCTGCTCAGCAAATAAGAAGCTGGCCTTTTGACCCACAGACTTGTTTTTCCTCTCTGGCCTAGCGTGGGCTGGGCCTGGTCTGGATATTGGAGGCTTTGGGAAAGTCTGAATGATCTTCCAGTATCTTTCTGCTTCTGGCATTTCATGCTGCTAGGATTCTGTATCAGCATCTTCTTGTGCTTTAACTCCTTTTTATCCCTATTTATGTGGCATTTGCTTGGAGTTTTGAGATGAGAAGGGGTCTGCGGTCTCTCCAGGGCTCAGAGAATGCTGTGACCCCCAGGGCTAGGACTCTGCATAGATCACCCCTGCCTCTCTGCTCCTGCTTTGCATTGTAGGGGTGGAATATCACAAGTCCTTGAGGCAGGACTGCTTCATTAGTTCCCCTTCTCCCCACTGTGGCAGCCCAGGTCTATAGGTTGTCATGGAGAAGTTGCTTGGTCTGTGTCCAAATGAGGACAGGTACATGGGCTGTGTCTACACATCCTGGTCCAGCTATACATCTCTTCACAAGCCCTGTAGGCTCTCTCCAGCTGTTCTAAACTTTGTTTTAAAAACCAAGTTCTTAGAGGAAGAAGCTGGGGTTGGGTTTTTGTTCAGTAGCCTGAGCAAGAAGAATGAGCCTCTGAGGCAATCTGGCCAGTGGGTGGCATGCTGCCCTGGGGCATAACCTGCACAGACAGTAACCCGGCTCCTGAATTCTACAGCCTTTCTTTGGTTGAATAGTCTTCCCTGTCAGACCTTCCTTCTGGTAAAATATGTTAAGCTGCTTTATTATATCCGATGTTGACTCGGTGGGCATGCGGGTAGTGTGCTGGCCCCACAGGCTAGGGCCCTGCCATCTAGTGTGGTAGAAAGACAGGGTCTAACACTATACTGTACAGCCGAAACTAATATAAAATAATATTGAATGTTAACTGTAATAAAAAAATAAATTTTTAAAAGTCACAGTATCACCCCACATGTTCTTCATCCTGAGTGCTCGGCCCAGGGGCGGACCTTGCCCCCAGTCTTGTTTGCTGGTCTACACTGGGGATTTTGTAGGCTTTGGGGGTTGTGTCTGCCTGGAGAACAGGAAGTAGGGGTAGAGGCAGCCTGTGTCTTCAGGATGGGTTGTGGGAAGGAGCAAGGACTTGGATACCTTCTGTTTCACTTTCTCACTTGGAGGGCTAGACAAGTCTGCTCAGTTCAGAAATCAGCCAGCAGCTGAAAGCCAGCCTGCCCAAAGGGGCTGGTGTGGGGAAGGTTGTGGAGGGGGAATCAGGGAGGCAGCCACCCCAGGAGACCAGCCCCTGCAGAGGATACACGGCTTCCAACCCAGGGAGTGTCACTGGGGAACCCCCTTGACTGTGAACCTCAGGGTGCTGGCCTCCTCTTCCCCCTTAAAGGGGCCCCTGGGCGGGCAGGCTGGGCTGGGCTGGGCTGGGGGGCGGAGCGAAGCTCTGGCAGTCTGGCGGCCGCCCCGTGCCCCCGCCCCGACTGTCTGAGTGGCTAGAGCCCGATCCCCGCCGGCCAACCCAAGGCTTTGGTGGAGGAGCGGTGCTTCCTGAATCGGCCTGTGCCCAGAAGCCCCGCGGTCCCGACCACCTGCCGGTGAGTGAGCCGCTCTCCTCTCCTCCCAGACTCCCGGCTGGAAGGCCACTTTCCAACCGGGAAGAGCCATCCAGCCCCCTGTGGTTTGGGGCACATCTTTACAGTTTGGAGCCTGAGGCTTGGGGGCCCAAGGAGCCCAACCCATAGTCTCGACCAAGTTGTGGGCTTCCCCAGCCCCACATAGCAGTCATGGGGCCAGTTGGATGAGCTCACTTCCTCTACATCCGCTAGCATCTCCTAGACTTAGTGACGGGAAAGGAAAGTGCTGGCTGTGCAGCGGGGCTCAGGGGCCCGCCAGCGCCTAGAGCTCGGGGCTGACAAAAGGGCCTGGGGCAGGGTTAGAGGGGGAGGGACGCTGCACTGTTCCTCAGTGGGACCTGGAGGTGTCATTGCTTGTCATCTCCTGCTCACCCCTCTGGTGGTGACATGCTGCCCTTCATTGAGCCTCATTGCCTGCTGGCACCAGAGATTGCCTGAGAGGAAGTTCCTTTCCTTTGGGGGAGTCCTGTTCTCACCTGCACCCATCTTTCCCTGGCCTCCCTTATGCAGGCTTGAAAGGCGCGCTTGGGCCCATCTCTTTGCTTCCTCTTCTCTTGCCCAGGGCTTCCCCAAAATGGCTCACCCATTTCCCTAGGGAGATCCATTTCTACGTTCTCTACTTGGGAAGTTTTGTCTGTCTGTAGCACTGAAACACAGGAGGAAGGGTTGGTGGCCTCACCTGGACACAGCTGCCTGGTGGTCGTGCCTCAGGGGAGCTGGGGGAGGAAACGGCTCTGCCCTCCAGGGTGGGAGCACACAGGAAGTCAGGCCGGTACACTCATATAGGGGGCACTGGGGTTTCTGCTGAGGCTTCAAGAGGGGTAACCCTGGCACTCAGTGAGATATCCACTCAGGGTGTAGGAGCAAATTCTCGGTGGTCTCAGGCTGGACATGAGCAGGGCTGCCGGGCCCTGTGTGCTCAGAGAGTACGTCTTGGGGGAACAGAGGGGTAGACAGTTCTGACTCCCTCACTGCCTTCCTAACCTTGCTGAGACTCAAACCTGAATCTGCCAGGGTCCTAGAGAACCAGGCAGGAGCACACATGCCCCACCCCCCACTTGTAGTAACTTGGTAACTGGCTTGGGTCAATCCACCCTACTTGAGCTAGAGTGTTCATTCCACTAAGGGGACTGTTCTCTTCATCCTGGTTAGTGAGGGGTGGGTGGGGACATTGCAGCACTACTCAGTGTCAACCCCAGAACAGCATGTCCTGACAATGATTTCCCCCTAGTGGTCCTGTTGGGCCATCTCTTCTTACTCAGGGGCTGTGCTTCTATCCTCCCAGTGGAGGAACCTGTGTCCCCCTGCAGTGTGGGCTTGGAAGGGAAGGTGAGATGTCGGGAGCCAGGTCTGGGGGATGAGGCTGCACTGAGCTCTTGCATGGAAGGGAGGCATGGGTTTTCTGAGCAGTTGTTCTGGGCCATGGTCACAGCTGTGATCTGAGCCTCCAGGGGGTGAGTAGGAGGAATGACCATTCAGAGAGCTCCTGTGACGTGCAAGGCCTTTCCTGGCTGGAGGGGGGGGGGGGGGGGAGGCAGCCAAGATTTGCAGTAACCAAATTGTCCCTGTCTCCCACCAAAGCCACCTGGAGTAATGACTTTAAAGTCCTATTGGTCACAGCCCAGAACTCACTCCACAGAGTGTCCTTGAGACTCTCAGGATGGGGGGGGGTGTCTTCCCTTCCCCACTTCAGAGCAGCCCCCTTTCAGGTTCCTCAACTGGGCCTGAGGCACGCCCCACCCCAGTCACACCCAGGGAGCCAGAGAGGGAGAAGCTCTGGATTAGGCTTCAAGGGCTGTCACAAGCGTGGAGGGAAGTGGGGCTCTGAGATGGGGAGGCGGGGAGGCCTGGAGCACTGCTGGTTGTAAAAGTGGCTCTGCCCTTCGGAGGTGAGGAGTGACCTCTAGGGACCCCCTCGCCTCCATCCTGCAGATCTAAGCTGGACAGGACACCAGGCTCGTTTCCTGGGGGACAGACAATTCATGTGTGCTTCCTGGGGACCTTTTGGGGCCCACAGGTGGTCATTTAGAAGAAGAGGTAGAGGAGTGGCAGAGATGTGACTGAGGAGGTAAGGACCTCCTGCTGGGCCCCTCAGGGCAGTTTCTAGTCTCCTGGACAGCAGTTCCTTGGGCTGGTTCTCCTTGAGCTCCCTCCACTGTGGGAGGGGAGGCCTGGGGGACAATGAAATGAAATGCGTGCATGTGCATCTGCTTTGTGGTTCTAGAGCTTTCTAGTTTCTAGAGGTGGGGAGAGTATCCCGATCTGGAATCTAAGCACCAGACTTGACCCCGACTGCCATCACCCCTGTGGGCCTGCTTTCCTGGGGAGCAATGTGAAGCCAACGCTTGCTGGGCCAGGGAGGGGTGGCAGTGTGCTCAGCATGTGGGTGGTGTGGTTGAAGCGACCTGTTAGCTGGAGGTCACAAGAGCCTGAAGCAGAGCTGTCCATGGGGCCGTGGGCCTGCCCCTCAGGGCCAGAGGCAGCATGTGCCTTCATCTGCTTCTCGGTGAGCCCTGGCTCCCCCCACAGTGAACTGTCCCTGCCATTCATCAAGGCCAGTCAGTGGCCTGGAGAGATGAGTGTTGCTGGAGGGGTCTGGACCCGCTCTGGTCTGACTGGCCAGGCTTTGCCATCTTCTCGGTCAGGGCAGAAGTCCATGCTCATGCCCAGACTTTAGGCAGCCTTTTCCTGGCTCCTATGGACCTCTACACACCTGGCAGGTGCCAAGCTGGCCTTTTCACCTCTGGCTGAAATGGGTGTCAAATGTTCCCCCTTATGTGATAAAGCCATGTTGAATTGAGGCCTCTTGCTGCGTCACAGTGTGTTGGCCATGTGGGGTCCTGGGTTGAGTCAGTTCCCTGCCTTCAGAGCTGCTCTGGAGCCCCCTCCCCCTGCCAGCCCGCAGCTGGGATTGGAGGCCAGGCAGATGGAGCCTCCTTTCCGGAGCCTTGACTTCCCTGGGCTGAGATAGCAACAACCGTGGAATGTTTGCTCTCCTCCTCCCGTTATCTGTGAGGTGACCGGAAGGGCTTTGTGGAGGCAGTGTCCTCCCCGTAGCCTTGTGGGCCCCTGGCCAGAGTGCTGTCCCTGTTCCCAAGTAAAGATGGGGAGGGCGGAGAGGGGGCAGGAATAGGCTTCAGTCCTGGCCTGTTTCAGCTCCACGTCAGTTTTCCTTGATGTCACCTAGGTGCTCATCTTCTGAGGAGGCTTTGAGGGGTCCTTGCCCAATGTGGGGGAGCTCTGAATCGGGGGGCATGGGCAGTGAGGAAGAGCCGTAGTTGGTCAGATGCACAGGGTCTCAACAGGCCCACCTCTCCTGCCTTCTCTCCCTCATTCTTCAGATGCTACTTTGTCACCTGAATGGAAAATGGGTCAGGTCCTGGCAAGGGAGGGGCAGCCTGAGCTGCAGACAGGGTGACGCTGGGCGCCTGCCTGGAGCGCAGGGCTCAGATTCCCGCTTGTGCTCCTTGAGCCCAGAGGGGCCTAGTCCCCTCCCTGCCTTGGGCTCACTGGAGCAGGCTGGTGGCCAAGCCTCCGGACAGAGTGGGCCGAGATCAGAGCTGATGCTATGGCTCCAAACAGGTGTCTGACAAGTGCCTGTCGTTGCAATAGTCCCTGTTCCACCCTGTGGTCTCTGACCTGGGGAAGCGGCCCACCAGCCACCAAGGAGCAGTGACAGCGCAGCAACTCCTTGGGGGGAAGGGCGGAAGGAGGAGGAACAAAGGCGATCGTGCTGGCGCCGCCTCCCTGCCCGCCCACCATGTGTCAGTCAGAGGCGAGGCGAGGACCAGAGCTCAGCTCGGCGAAATGGTGAGATGCTGCCAGCGGCCTCCTAATCCTGCTGTTCCCCGCCACGACCTCCACAAGGTCAGAGTTCATGTCCAGCGGCCCCGCAGTGGAGGTGGCAGCAGGGGCCCTGGGGCTCCCCCAAGGTTGGAGGGGCCCGGCCCTGGGGGCCTGAGTCGGAGAGCCCACTTCAGGTACTGGGGAGGCGGAGCGGGCTGATGGCCCGGTGTCTGTGCTGCACCTAAACTGCTGCTCCCCCACCTTCGGGTGCCCCCACCCTGCTTGGGTGCAGCTCTTCTGGGATTGGTCCTTTTGCTTCTGCAGTGAGCAGGGCAGGTGGGGGCAGTGGGAGGGGGGAGCAATGATTTGTCTGGCTTTGCTTGGGCCCCCCACCAACCGGACCTTTTAAAAAGACAGTGTGTGTGTGTGGGGGGGGTGCTTGAGAGAGAATGAACTCGGGGAGGCCGGGGAGCAATGGAAATGCGGCAGTCTCTGCAGTCGTTGAACTGGGCCTGGCTGTGGGCTCAGTTCTCCATGTTTTCTGCTTTTAGTATCAGCTGAGCTGCTTCCTTTGTTTGAAACAACTTGGTTTATTCAGCAAGTGGGAGCAGAGGACACAGCTCCTCTGAGAGTGCACCAGCACGGATGGGAGCATTAGATTATCCAGTTGAATGCAGTCTTTTTGCCGATGAGGAAACTGAGGCCTGGGGAGATTCTCAGAGAGGGTGGCAGTGTAATCTCCTGATGACTACAGTAGGGCCTTAGGAGCATTTTCTGGAGCTTTGGCATGTGAGAGGGGACATGGGCCTCACTGATGTGCCCCAGGAAGCTAGGGTTCTAGTGGAAAGACTACGCCTGCCAGTGCTGAGTGCAAAGGTTTGGATTGGTGGGACCTGGGGGAAGGCCCACGCGCTTTTGCTGAAAAGAGGGGCCTGGGTCAGGTGTGTGGCCCCAGCAGACCTAGAAGGTGGCCTGAGGTGGGGTCAGCTTCCCCCCACCAATTTCTGGATCAGTTTTAGAGAACCTCACCTGGTGTAGAATGACCGCGCGGATGGATGGAGCAGTAACTGTTACAGGAGTGTGTGTGTTTTCCTTTGTGATCTTGTCAGGCCCAATTCCTTAATTTGTCAGATGAAGAAATAAGAGGCCTGGAGCCATAAATAGGTTTCCCCAGATCCTGCAGTGGGGTGGTAGCAGTAGCTCCCTCACTGCCATGTGCAGCATGCTGAGGGGCTCTGGGAGATCACTGCCTTCTGGTGCCCCAGGAGGGAGGGGGCTGTGAGGCTGTCTTCCCTGCGCTGGGCCCAGGTAGTACTTAGCCTTAAAGGGCCTCACCGGAGCCCCTCCCATGTTCAGAAGCCCTTCCTTTGAGAGGTTAGGAGCTGGACCTCACCCTCTGTCTTAGCTGCTGACATCCCCAGTCCTCCTCAGCTGGCAGGCAGGGTGAGGGACTGGGAAGTGAGCTACCAACCAGAGGCAGCCAGGCCCTTGACTCAGAATGGGGTTGGGCTGAGGGACATGTGTGACCAGTGCTGCTGGACTTAAGAGGTGAACTTGCTGAGGGTAGGGTGGGGGCTCCCAGTCCCTCTCAGACCCTGGCCACTGGCCCCAGTCATGCGTGGACATGTGCCCTGCAGGTTGCACTTCCCCCAGCTGGCCCTGAGACGGAGGCTGGGACAGCTGAGCTGCATGTCCAGACCTGCCCTGAAACTGCGCTCCTGGCCCCTGACGGTCCTCTACTACCTCCTGCCCTTTGGTGCCCTCAGACCGCTCAGCCGGGTGGGATGGAGGCCCGTGAGCAGGGTAAGTGTGTGCAGGCTGCTGGCCTGGCCCATCCCCGGGCAGCCTGAGGTAGGGACCCAGGAGACACAGAAGGAGACAGTTGTCAGAGGAGAGGTGATGGCTGTGAGGGCTGAGCCCTCCAGGAGGGGGTGTTGAAAGGCGAGTTGGTTGAGGGCCTGCTGGTCGGTGGCTGTGTGGGCCCTACCAATAGGTGACTGAGGGCTGGCTCGCTGTCCACTGCCTGCTTTCTGCCTGCATTTGTGTCATTTGGGGGCTCTGCTTCTGGAAGGAACCTGTACTGGGAATTCAGAAAACGATGTCTGTCTGATTTCCTGTGTTCAAGGAAAAGTGAGCTTAGAGGTAATTTTGAGAAGAATCCAAATTCCTGAATGCCAGAGGGTAGTCCAGGAAAGCAGGAACCTGTTTGGGCCCCTTAGGGTGGGGATGCCTTTGAGGCCCTGAGAGCCCCGGGCAGTTCCCTGGAGTGCAGGCTGACCCCAAGGAAGAGACCCTGCTCCTGGCCCTTGGACAGCCCAGGTGGAATGTCATGAGGGCTTGAAAGCTAAGGAGTTCTGGATATTAGACCTGAGGTCCCATGGCAGCTATAGCCACTCCAATGTATAGCAATCAGCTGGGAGTAGTTCTGGGACCCGCTAATTCAGCTCCTCCTAGAGGTGTTTAAGTTGGAATGAAATTCCTTTTATACCGTGGGGACTTGTGTCTTTGTTGTGTTCAGAAGCAACAGCCGCCAATTAGAGGCAGGTCCCATAATGTCAGTGGCACCTAGAAGGATCACCTGGCCCTAAGAGTTTGGCTGGAGGGGCCGATTCCCTTGTTCTAAGTGGGAGGAGCCCCAGGTGCAAACAGCTTTGCGGACTGGCCCATCACAGGAGAATGCCTCCCAGTGCCAGGCAGGGCTTGCAGGGTGTAGTCAGGCGCTGGCCTTGGTGACAGTGACAGCGCATCTGCATGATGTCAAAGTCCCTGACCTTGGTCAGGGGAGTCTTGTGTGTGTGTTAGGACAGGGATACACTTTGGACTGTCTACAGACTTTGCTGTCTGCCCAGGGCCTCCTGCTCCTTTCTTTGGTCTGTGACACAGGCATTGCCTCCTGCCACAACCTGTCTATAACAGTATCAGATCTACTTATGCTCCCTCCCCCCTTTAAGAAACAAGACTGTGCTGGCCAGTCTCTCCCCAGGGACTAGGACAGCTGCTGTTCGGCCTGCATAAGATGACTGAAACACCTGAGCCGTGAGTCAGTGTGTCACGGTCTTGGCCAGTAGTTAGCTCAGTCTGGTTCCTAGTGAGAAACCACCACATCACAAAAGCCAGTGTGGGGTGCCCAAGGCCTACGGAGGTGGCCCCCTTGATGGGGGCAGTTGGCTGGGGGCAGTGGGCTCGAAGTGTGGCTGACTCATCCACTTGCCTGTGGCCTGCAGGTGGCGTTGTACAAGTCGGTGCCCACGCGCTTGCTGTCGAGGGCCTGGGGCCGTCTTAACCAGGTGGAGCTGCCACATTGGCTGCGCAGGCCTGTCTACAGCCTGTACATCTGGACCTTCGGGGTGAACATGAAGGAGGCCGCTGTGGAGGACCTGCACCACTACCGCAACCTCAGCGAGTTCTTCCGGCGCAAGCTGAAGCCGCAGGCCCGGCCTGTCTGCGGCCTGCACAGCGTGGTGAGGCCCTACCCTGCCTTCCACTCCTCCCTCCAGAAACTTGATTCTAGCCTGTGCCTTTGGGAACCAGTCCCAACAGCCTCCATGGGTGGCCGGGTAGGCGTTTCTCCCAGGCCGGATGAGGTCCTGCCCTGCGTCCCCTCGCCTCCTCCATGTCCTCTCCCCTCCTGTCCCTGGCAGTAACTCTCCTGGCCCTTCCAGATCAGCCCGTCAGATGGGAAGATCCTCAACTTTGGGCAGGTGAAGAACTCTGAGGTGGAGCAGGTGAAGGGGGTCACCTACTCCCTGGAGTCGTTCCTGGGCCCGCGTACCTCTGTGGAGGACCTGCCCTTCCCACCAGGTGGGTCCTTGCCTGGTCATAACCTTGTCACAATGCTGCGTTGTGGCTGGGCCAGAGGTTAGAGGGTGAAGGTTGGGAATGGGTCGGAGAGAGAAGGGACACTGGGAAGGCTCTAGGAACTGAGGGCTGGCCCCTGGGCCAGGAATCACCCTGCCCAGAGCTTCAGAGCCTCCCTGGAGCCAAGGTCCAGACTATACACAGGCCCCATGCTGGGTGGCATTGGGTGCCTGTCTGATAGCCGGACCCTTGTCTGTCTCCAACAGCCGCCTCCTTCAGGAACCAGCTGGTCACCCGAGAAGGGAACGAGCTCTACCACTGCGTCATCTACCTGGCCCCCGGGGACTACCATTGCTTCCATTCTCCCACGGACTGGACAGTGTCCCACCGGCGCCACTTCCCAGGTAGGCCGAGGCTGGCAGACTGAGAGGTGCCTCTGCAAGCTCCTAACCAATGCCCTCAGCTTCCAGGTTTCAGGGACCCAGGCTGCAGAGATGGGGTGCTGAGGCTGGTAGTCGACTGCTTTAGTCTGGCAGGCGGGTGGGGGATAAGCTGGGGTCTAGCCCACTCTGTATTTGCAATGACATGGGGGCGACACTGGGCTCCAGGAGGCTGATCCTTTCGCTGAGTGGGGAGTAGTAAGTGTCCTTGCTTTCACAGGCTCCCTGATGTCTGTGAACCCCGGCATGGCCCGCTGGATCAAAGAGCTCTTCTGCCACAATGAGCGGGTAGTCCTGACTGGGGATTGGAAACACGGCTTCTTTTCACTGACAGCTGTGGGGGCCACCAACGTGGGCTCCATCCGCATCTACTTTGACCGGGTAAGCAGAGCCCAGGCCCTGCTGAAGCCCAAGGGCTGGGTCACTTGGGGTCCCACTGCCTTGTCTCTAGTTCTGACACACTCCATTCCCCACTTGTTGCCACTTGTCCCTCTGGAGGTGGCTGGAGAGGGAGGGACCTTTCTTGGTGTCAATTTGTGACTGCCCCTTGCCCCCCGGGTGCTGATCTTGCATCATCATTTGTGCTGGAGAACAGAGTCAGGTCTGATTCCTCCATGTCCCTCAGTGGCCCATTTCACAGCAGGTGTCGGGGACAGTGTGTGGTTAGACGCCTGGCCCGTGGGCTGAGTCACTGTCCCCACCTCCCTTTCCAAGCTGAGTTGCGGGAAGGCTGCAGAGGTGTGTTGAAGGTCCAGGGAGGTCTCACATGCTCTGCCCCTGACCTTCCCCAGGACCTGCACACAAATAGCCCACGGTACAGCAAGGGCTCCTACAACGACTTCAGCTTCGTGACACATGCCAACAAGGAGGGCATCCCCATGCGCAAGGGTGAGCACCTGGGCGAGTTCAACCTGGGCTCCACCATTGTGCTCATCTTCGAGGCCCCCAAGGACTTCAACTTCAAGCTGAAACCAGGACAGAAAATCCGCTTTGGGGAGGCTCTGGGCTCCCTCTAGAGCCTCATTCCAGACTGCTGAGGGACCTTTCTTAAACACAGAAATGGGAGTCTTTTTAAGGGCTCTCAGGACCATGGGGTCTGACCAGGCAGGACCTGGGTGACTTCTGTTCCTGCTGTCCCAGAGGTGCAGACAAGGTCAGAGCCCTGGTCGTGCCCTAGACCTTCGTCATCCCCTCTTCCCACCTTAAAGAGAAAGTAAGTGCCAGGATGATCTCAAGATTCCCTTTTGGAGACGTTTTAACCCCGATGGTATAAACCAGAGACCCTACCATCTCCTGGCTGAGCACTCAGCTGGTCTTGGTTTCTGTTAAGATGGTAAGTGGTAATGTACCTTTTTGCTGCTCCTCCCATTACTGCTTTTCGCCTCCACTGCCTGGGTGAGGTGCATCCTGGCACTGACTGTGGGCCTGCCTGCCCCAGAGCAGGACCACACAGCCTTTAATGTAACTGCTTTGTTTCCAAATTCACCCCACCCTGCTTGTTGGGAAAAGCCACCTGTCTTCTTCACACTGGTGGTGAATGCATCACCCAACTCTGCCAGCATCTTTCGAGGATGGCGACTAATGGCAAGGCGTTTTGCAGACCCCGATGAGTGACCTGGAGCTGTGAAGACCAATTACTGAACCCCCCCTGACTGGGACAGGCAGGTAGTTGTGGCCACATTGGGGCTAGGGGAGAGCTTGTGTCCCCTCCCCAGATCTACATTAAATATGGGAAAGTTGCTGCTATTGATTCAAGGGCTTATGTTGGAGGCAGAGGAACCTTGGTGTATTGGGGTGAAGAGGCAGGGTCAGTGCCTAGAAAACCTGTCCCCCGGTAATAGGGGAGTCATTGATGGTGGGGACAGGGCCAGGTTTCATGTCTCCAGGGGACTCTGAATTTCTCCTGCAGGAGAAGCCATTTGAACTTTTTCAACTGTATCAGTAGCACAGTATTTTTGTATGAAAAGTGGGAGACTTCTGAACAGTAATTCATGTAATCGCCACATTTTGAAATAAAAAAAAAAAATCATTTTAGCTTTATATTTTGTTCCTGAAGCTGGGCCAAGGCCTCCCTGGGGTGATGGCTTTAGCACAGAGCCCGCCGCAGGGCCTGGACGCGCGCAATGCAGGCGTTGACGGGCTGGCGCTGGGCCTGGAGCTCTGCAGCCAGCTGCTGGATCTGTAGTTCCACCTGGGGGGCCAGGAAGGGACAGGCTGTGCTGAGAGGAAGCACAGCCAGACCCTGTCCCAGGACCATCCAAGACCTCACCTCCTGCAGCTCTTCCTGCACCTGCTGCTCCGTTTCCTGGTCCTCAGGCCTGGGCTCCTCCCTGCTTAGCTCCAGCCACCGGCGCAGGCTGCTTGCTTGCCGCTGGTAGGACCTGAGGCAGTGAGACACCTGCTCTGTGTCTAGCTGGGCCCTTGGTGGACCCTCAGGCTTTGGGTGAAGCATGTGGGCTACGGAGGGTAGTTCTGTTCCTCTCCCAGCCTCCATACTGTCCAGCAGATGGCAACTTGGATGGGCCCAGGGCAGAACCCCTTCCTGCTCCTCCATGGCTGCTGCTCATGGTGAGGGGCCACCATGCTGCCCAGGCTCTGGACCCAGACCACAAGTAAGACAGGATAGCCCACTGTGTGCAACTGGTGCCCAGACCTTTGTACCTTTTCATCCCATGTCACAATCACTGGGTAGACCCCTGGCCCAGCTTTCACATGACCCAGTCGTGTTTAAAGTTTTGCTCAGCTGTGTTGTCCCATGTTGTATCGCGCCCCCTCCCCCTGTCCCACAGGTAAAGTCAACCTGGCCTTCCTAAGTAGGACTGAGGGGTAAAGGTGCCACCTGTGTGCAGGGGGTTGGCAATGCACAAATAGGTGATCACCCCTAGGACCCTGGCAGCCACCTCCCAGCTGTTCCCTGTGGGCAGGCGTGTTTCTGCGTCTTACCAGAGGTTCTGCTTCATGCTCTGGTAGTCCTGTAATTGCCGCTGGATGCCCTCAAGCTCAGCCTCCAGGCTGGTGTGGCCCGTGGCAACAGGAGTATAAGCTTGATCTTGACTATTCTCCTGGCTGGGTCCAGGCTGAATGGAGGGGGCCCAGGCGCTGGGAGTGGCCCAAGTACTTGATGTGCTGATAGACCTCAGGTACACACCTGCAGTTTCAGAGCCAGGCCCAAGCCGGGTGCCTGTGAGGTCCCCAGGAAGGAGCAGGTGGGGGTCAGGGACCTGGGGCATAAGGCTAGGGGAGGTCAGCCATGCGGATGCCTGTAAAAGGAAGGATGGACACTAAGAGAAGCTGGAGGAAGGCCTGCGACAGGGTGCCAAGAATGCCCACTGCAGGGAGAAGGCAGGCGAGGCACCAAGAGCTGGGCTTTCCCACAGCCAGCTCTCCCAGGGTCCTGGGCCTGCCCTTCTTTAAGGACCAGACACCAAACAACCTAGGGAGTACCCCACACCTTTGTAGTCTGGTCCCACCCCTTCCCCAGGACCTGGCTCAGCACTGCCCCAACCAGCTGTTTCAAGCCTTCCTGACTTTCCACCCCTGCCTCACTCTGTGACCTTTGTCTCAGTGAGAAAGTGATCAGAGGCTATTGTAGATGTCCAACCACCCACCTGCAACCCTCCGTTCCTTCCTGGTGAGAAGTGTCCTATCACCCTGCCCCTCACCACTCCCATGGCTCTCTTGAGGCACCAGCTCTTTGGGGTCACCCATCCCCAGTGCTGTCTCCTCCGTACTGAGCACTTGTGCCTTCTCACTCCTCCCTGCCCCGGACTCCTTGATTTCAATTCTCAACTTTGATCTCCAGACCTGACTTCTTCCCTGAAGGCCAGACTCACAAGCCTGTTGCTTTACCTCAAATTTAAAAGGTTCAAAACACTTCATGCTTCACCCTAAGTGGGACCCCAGTGTTCCTTCTTTTAATAAAAGAACTCATTATTCCGAGTTATCCAAGCCAGATTCCTTCCTTCACTCGTATCAAACCCATCAGAGCAAGTCCTGCCTAGTCTGCCTATCAGGTATCGGCCACGTCTGTAGTCACCAGCACCTTCTGCTGCTGGGCCGTAAGATCACAGCAGCCAACCATCCTCCACAACTTCCAACTCTCTTTAAAATCCAAACTGTCACCAGGGCCTGCACAGCTCTCCATGATCTGCAGTCTCTATGTGCCTGCTGGTCTTATCTCTACCACTGGGATATATATAATCTCAGGAGCAGGGGCCTCGGCAGGCTGTTCACTACTGTGTCCCTAGGACAGTGGCACCCACTTGGTAAATGAATGAGCAGCCTCACTGTGTCTGCCTGAGATAGTGTTCCAGTAGCAGTAAGTACAGCTGTGGATACAGCACTGAGTGCACAAGAGCGAGCACTGAAGGCCAAAAACTGGGACCCTAGATGACCAGGGAGGACTTACCCTAGTGGGTGCATCCACCCCGCAGGGCATGGAGGAGGAAGGGGGCAGCAGCTTCGGGCCTGTACTCGCCATGGGGGACAGCTTCAGGCCAGAGGCACTCGGCAGGGCCCCAGGCTGGGGCAGGGAGCTGCTTGGAACCAGTCCAGTGTGGGCCTTTTCCAGGAAGGGCCTCGTCAGGGAAGGGCCTGCTGGCTGGGACATGCCTAGGCCTTGCTCCCTCAGCATCTCAGGCCTGAGCAGAGGGAAGGCAAGAGCTGGTCAGGCCTCAGTACCTTCTTGAGGAGCAGGAAGGAAAGGGGGCCACTCATCCTTAGGCCCCAAATCACAGGTCCTGATGGAGGTACCATCTACTTTTGGGGTCCCACGACCACATAACCTACCCCTGCCCCCCGAAGGTGCCACACCCCAGGGGCCTCTGGCTCTGCAAGGGCTCCAGCAAGAAGTTTGGGCGTCGCGGCTGCTTCCTTGCGGAGCGGATGGCATTGCTGGGGAGAAATACAGGGCTGTTCCTCCAGGCTGCCCAAGGGGCTGCAGGGGGCCTGAGACCTCTGTGGGGTAGGGGTCATCACCCAGCCCAACCCCTCCAATCTTACGGGAGACTAACTCCCAGAGAAGGAGAGGCTCTTGCTCAAGGTCAGCAGGTGAGCTGGGGTGGGCCTAGGCCACACAGAACGTCTGAGCAATTCCAGTGAAGCGAGCCTGACGCCTCACCGACATCTCATTTGACCTCTACAGCGACCCTGGTAATGCAGCTGCTTGTCCCACACCACAGGGGAACAGGCTTGTCAGGGTCAGCCCTTGTTAGGGTTGGGATGGGGGTAGGGATGGAGATGGGAGTATGAGGCAGGCAGAGCAGAACCAAGGCCCATGCCAGTGCTCCTCCCTGCCGGTGACCTCTCCCCCAGGCTCAGGCAGCACTGGGCACTCTGGGAGCAGACAGCTGTATCAGCCCAGTGTGTGGGTATGGGGTAGTGGCTAAAGCATAAAATGTGCAGTTTCCAAGAGGGAGCCCCATTTTCTGGCTGTAAGGGTCAGAGGAACACTGGCAGGTCTGGGGGCAGGAGGGTGGGGCTGCCCTCTTGCTGTGTTCTCTCCCTGAGCTTGAGAGGGACAGTGTCTGCTTCCAAATGGGAGGAAGAGAAGGGTCCCAGTGGCTCAGCTGTGACCCTCGGGGCCCAGTGTCCTCCCTCCAGTACACTCCAAGCTTCTGCCCCAGGTGGAAGCAAAGAGAAAGAGGTGAGGGATGGCTACTCACAGCTCCAGGAGTTGGGGATCCCCAGCATCCAGGGCCAGGCTGCTCAGAGCTCCCTGTGGTCCACGAGGAGCTGGCCTTTTGGTCTCCAGGGCGGCATCCCCAGCACCAGCAGCAATGCAGTTGGGAAGGGGACCCTTAAATGTCACTCTCCTGCTAGGCACGGTGGATGTGGGAGGCTGAGACTCCCTGCCTAGGCCCAGCACCTTCTGTTTCCAGAGCATGGCACAGCGATGGACTGCCCGGTGGAGACTGTGGGCCGCCTGCAACGACCTCTCTCAGGTCATGCTGTGTCCTACCCACTCCCCACAAGGACGGGGGTTCAGAACCCTGGGCCTACCTGCGCCTGCTGCTGGGCATGCAGCTGCTGCCGGAGAGCCTTCATGCCAGCTGCAAACCGCAAGAGGCACGTGATGCCCTCCTGGAGGAGCTGCTGGTGGTAGACCTGCACTGCCCGCTCCAGCCGTGCCTTCTTCCTCCTCCTCTCCAGCGCAAAGCTCTGCCATGCAGCCCACACCTCCGGGAGGAGGAGGAGGTGAGGCCCAGCTCTCCCTGCTTAAGCTCCCCCAGGGGCTGTGCCCACAACCCACACTGCCCTCCACCAAGGCACTTTCCTCTCCTGGAAGGAGCAGCCATTACCTTTGCCTGCAGTGAGAAGGCCCAGAACCACAGGGCCCGGGCTGTGTCCTGCTGCTCCTGCCTCCTGTTTGCCAGCTACGGGCCAGAAAGATTACCAAAATATCACCTTCAGGGAGGCCGCCCCCACCACAGGGCCCTGTCACTCTCAGAGCCCTCTCTGCCAAGCCCTGAGGGAGTAGATCAGAAAATGATCCTCTGGAAAGAACAAGGCAAAGAATTCTGGGGGAGGGAACACACAAGAGCAGTATGCTTGGCTGGCAGAAGAAAAGCTGGGGACATCTCCACATTGCAGTCCAGGGAGCGAGAGGGACCCGTGCACACGAAGGTTTGCTGAACAGGATGCAATCCCGCCTGGTGTTTTGTCAAGGCCTCACAAAGACTTAAAATGCATTTCATATGAATTTTTGGATATTACCCAGATGTATTTCTTAATGTGACACAGAAATGGGACCTTGAAGTGACTTGGCCTTATACAGTCACAGTGCATGGAAGCTGGTGATACCCAGAAATGTTGGGGGTTGGGCGGAAAGCTCCCACCTGTTGTCTCCACCGGTGGAAGCAGGACCGGCTGAGTGTCTGGGCCAGAAGTTGGGTGCCCTGCCTCTGCAGGAGCTGGGGGAGAGGGAAGAGAGGATGCACAGGGAGCTGGTTTTGAGTGTATCAGATGCCCCCATGCCCAGACCACCCGGGAGCAGCCAAAGGGTGAGAAGCTCCCCACCCAAGTAAGTGGTTCCCCCATCTCCTGGTGTCCTGTGTGAAGCCAATAACTCCACAGGTTCCCCGGCTCTAACAAGCCATGATTCCGGGTGAACCTGGTTTCTCTGCTAAACCATCTTCTACCTGGAGAGACCCAATCTGAGGCTGGCGTCCCCCCAGCCATCCCAGAAAGGTTCCTAAACCTTGTACCCATAGGACCCCAGAGCACCCAGTGCCTATACTGGCTGCTGTGAGTTCTGCAGGAAGGACCTCTTCCTCCCTGGGAGGTGGTCTGCCATGGAAGAGCTCCACTGCACAAGGAAACTGGAGGAGTTACCACCTGCCTCACCCTCTTCCTGACGCAGCCCAGATGGTGGACCTTCCACTGGGCCAGGCCCTGAAGCAGTAGCTGCTGATTATAATGCTGCACCGCCCGCTCCAGCTGGGCTCTCTGCTGGGCTGCCCTCCGGCCACGTTCCCGCCAGTGCTGAAACCAGGTCCTGAGACAGCCTAAGGCAGATCCAAGTCAGTTTGCTCTTTTGTCATGTATATATGAATGACTAAATCACAGGCAAAGTTTAGACGAGAATGGAGAAGACTGTGGGGACAGAGTTGGGGTTTCAGCCCGCAGTGGGTGAAACCACTACATGTGGACACTCCTCTGAAGTCATCTCTGGCCACCTTCAGCAACCGTGAGCACCCTGGGGGCTGGAACCACGTCTGCTGTTTGCTAGTGTGACCTTTCCAAAGGCCCATGAGCCACAGTGACCACAGATGTGCCAGGGGCCCTCAGAGTGACTGCAAGAGCTGCAGAATGACCCAGGAGAGGTGGCAGCCCTGTTCTGCCAGGGAGGAAACCAAGGCTCAGAGAAGTCCAAGCAGCCCGAGCCAGGCAGGGGCCATATCCTGCAATTTCTTCTATGTCACCAGGTTCTCAAGAAAGCAAACACTTTCTTCTGCTGATTTTTACTTGGCAATTTTTCCTTTCTTAGGCCCTAGGAGAAGTTTCTTTCAGAGAAAACAGAAGGGGGTTGATACCAGGGCACTGATGCCAAGATAGGGTGCTCTCCAGCACCTGCCGGAGAGGGCAGGGAAGGCAGCATTCACATGCCTGGAGGCCCAGCGTTAGTACTAAATGCTGACACCTTTTGGGTCCTGCTGTAAGCACATATATGTTATTCTCACTGGATCCTCATGACAACCCCAAGAGATAGGTAGCACTGTCCCCATTTTACAGATGGAGAAACGGGGGCTGAGAGAGGACTTGCCCCAAGTTGCACAGGCAGCATCTAACTCCTGCCTGCACTTCTTAAGCCTCTGTTTTAATGGCGACACCCTGCTCTAGTCGTCCTCCAGTGCCTGGCCCTGTGCTCAGACTGCCAAGGTGTGCCTATACCTCAGAGGCCTTAACTAAACCAAGACATGGTCCCACAGGTAGTGAATGTACACCTACTATGTGCTGGGAACACACTGTCTTGTCACAGGTCTCCCAAGCCCCTTGTGCCATCCTTAGTGGACATGGCAGTCCCAGGGCCTGCCATGTGCCGCCACCTCCTTCTAAGGAAAGCTGCTTGCCTTAGGAAAGTCCTGTGCCTGTTCTCTCTAGCTCCCTAAAATAGCCACATGGGCCAGGAGTGTGTGCCTGACCCAAACTGCCGAGGCCTGTACCACGCCAGGTACCACAGACCTGTCCAAACAGAAACTAAGAGCTGGGCTGAGCCCCCTGGCTTCTTTGTTGGGAATGAACTAGAAACAGCACCGGTTTCTGGGGTGAAGAGCAGCTTGAGGAAACATAGAAGCACATTTAACCCCCAAGTTCTGCCTAGAGGAAAGCGGGATCTGTGTTCATCAACACAAACACTACAGTCAGCCAAACGGAAGCTGAATTCTTGTCTTGGGGCAAACTTTGCTAAGCCAATGTTAACAACATGATCTGTTTTCTCCTATGGTCTGATTTAAACCATTTCCATTTGTATTTTCATTTAGTCTCACTACAAGCTGTCCCCTCAGAGTCAGATTCCCAAACTGCAGGGCCACTGTCTGTTTCCATGCGTCTCACAAGCAGAGGTTCCATCTGGACTGTCTTCTCAGGCTGTCTGTTTTGTAGGTAGTGGGACTACCTGAGGCCAACTGAGCAAGTCCCTGCTCCCTGAACACACAAGGACCCAACTACACAAGAAATACACAGCCATGATGGGGCTGACCTGACAAGCAGCGGCCAATGGAAAGGCTTCTCGTCAAAACCACCCCCCAACCCCTCGAACTCTTCCATTCCGGCTTCATTTCCTTATTTCGCTGTAGCTCTCAAGCCTTGGCTTTTCTTTTTAACATCAACTGGTTGGTAATCAGTTGGGAAGAAAATGCTGTGATATACTGGGTTGAATAGTTACACCTCCCAAATTCATGTCCATCTGGAACCTAAGAATTGATGTTATTTGGTAAGAGGGTCAGTGCAGTGTAATAATAACTGACATCATTCTGGAATAGGGTGGGCCCTTGATACAGTATGACTTAACTTATAAGAAACACGAACAGACAGGGAAGATAGCCATGTGACAACGAAGGCCAAGGCCAGAGTGATGTGTCTACAAGCCAAGAGCAGCGAGGATTGCTGGGAGGCCCGAGAAGCTCGAAGAGGCAAGCAAGGATTCCCCTTAAGTTTTCGGAGGGCGCATGGCCCTGCCAACACCTTGATTTCTAGCCTACACCAAGATTTCTAGCCTACAGAACTATGACAGAACAATTTTCTGTTGTTCTAAACTGGTGCTGTTACCTAAGCAACAGAAATTACACAAGAGAAGGAGACGGACTGCAGGGAAGCAAACGGCACAGTGTAACAGTTCTGGGTCCTTCATCATCTTTTCCTCAGCTTCCAGGGGCCCTACTTACCTCTCTGCAGCACCTTCCGGGCCTCCCTGATGGCACAGTCCTCCTGCTGCCGGTAGTATATCTGCACTGATGCTGCCTGCCGCCACTGGACCAAGACCTAAGGGCAGACAAAGAACAGAGAGGCAGTCACAGCATGTCCTGACTTCCAGGGGACTCCCCAGTTCTGCTGGCAGCCCCTCCTGGAAGAAGGCTGAGTGGTGGACACATGGCACTGACCCACATTCAGGAGGCATGTACCATCTGCATAGAGTCAACAGGCAGAGCCCCAGGCCCTCATGGGAAGCCCAGAACCTCAAGGAATGGCTCTTTTTTACCAGAAGAAGTTAAACATCACATTATGCCATGAAGACATGAATGGGCTTCCATTCTATTTGTTAACAGAAACTATAACTTACATGCACCCTTTCATATGTGAGATTTACAAAATAACAGTAACAGGGCACTTTGAAAAGAAGTCAAGCAGCCAGGGGACGCCTGCTGCCTGCCCCCCAAACTATCACAAACTCCATTCACCCCCAAAAAGCCTCCCCCCTTCCTTGCCCTGAATCCAAACAAAGAGTCCTGACCCTCCTTCCAGGGCAGAACCAGACACTGGTCCCAGAGCTCTCCTGAAACAGACTGGGCCTTGACCACATGCAACTGCTCCTCGTCTGCAGATGCTTCAAGGTTGTTCGGAGCTGCCCCCTCCCTAGGCCTGCCAGCAGGGCTCCTGCCAACTGCTTTCTTCTAAAGCATCTTGAAGTCCAGGGACCACCAGTCATTTCATTTGTTTTGAGTCCCCTGTCTTATAACACATCTTCTTCCCACAGCCAAGTCCTGCCACAGCCTTCCCTCCCCCAGCACGTGGGACCAGACCCCACCACCCGGCGGCAATTTGGGGCCACTTCCCACTGACAACCAACGGCCTCACATTCCTGGGATGCTCTGTTTTCCAGAAAGCCCACGGCCACGAAACCTGTGAGCAGGAGTGAGCATCCTCTTCCCACAGATGCAGAGATGGAGGTGTGGTGACTTAAACCGTTTGTCCCAGTGGAAAATCCCACACGTGTGGAAAATACTGGTTCTGATATGAACTAGTTTGCTCACTATGTGCTATGTTCTGTTTTAATGAATATTGGTTCATAATTCAGTAAAATAAATAAAAGCCAACTTTCACATGGCAGAGGAGGAGGGTTATCCCGTTTCCTGGGTTCCTTGTTCAGTTCAAATCCCTGGTACCACCACCTATGCCACCATCTTGTACGAGCATGGTCCCAAACCCTTCCTGAGAGACCAGATGGCTCTCCATGCCTCACCTTGAAACACAGGTTCCTTCTGTAGTGAGCACTCGCTTGAGAGGTTTTCTTTGCTTCATCCATGCAGGCCACCGTGTTCTCCCTCCAGCAATGTAACACATCCCTGCAGGTACACAGGCCAGTTCAGGGGTGACACCAGTGTGAAGAGACAGGGTGAGTCTGTGAATCACTCTTGATTCTTCAGCCCACTCGTGAATCAAGGACACCCTATGCCTAAGAACATCTGTTTCTCTGACAGCCATGTCCATGTTGACGAAGACATGTGACACATGGTTGCTAAGCACCTGCCCTGTGCCAGGCACTGGGGACACTAAGGCAGACAGGACCAAACACCACATCCTCATGCATTTATGCACTCCGGAGAACACAGAGTCGTAACGAGGCAGTGACAGGACAGGTGATTCACACCGTGATAAGGGAGCTACAGAGAAAGGGAAGCTGGAGGAATGGAACTGGATCCTCAGCACCTGTGCCTGGTGCTGAGTTAGTTCGGGGACTCCCTCTTTCTGTGTCACTCTGTCTGAGGATCTGAATGGACACTTTACGGAACCCTGAAGGTGGGAGAGTGGTGTCTAAAGTCCACAAAGCCCACCACCCACAGGCAGCCTGGAATAGTGTACACAGAACAAATACAGAGGAAGGAAAAGAAAGAGTGGAATGAGGGAGGCCTGTGGAAGGAGTGAGTTTAGAGCTTGGCTTAGCAGGAGCTTGAGGATGGGCACAGGAGGGAGCTGGAGCCCAGGTAGTGTAGGTGACCTCCAAAGGTGTCACAGATGCAGAAGGTTCTAGTGGTAGAGAGCTGACTCCGGAGGGTCAGTGAAAGGTCTGGAGAGCCAAGTGGGGAGACAGCTAACTGGGAACTGAGAGGCAATAGGAGCCATTGCAGCTTCTAGAGCAGGAGAGGTACTAAAATGGTGCCTTGAGAAGCTGACTCTTTAAGGTCTAAAGTGGGGAAGGGAAGGTGCTCATAGGAGCAAGATAAGCGAGAGGTCTCACAGACATGCAGGTGAGAGCTGCTTCCCACAGGTCCTGCTCTGCACACAGCAGAGGCTCAAGACATAAGAGGCAAACCAGTGAATGGAGTGCTTGCTGTGGAAAAGCCAAAGCTATGCTATGAGCAGCACGAGGAAGCCAGGCCTGTCCTGTGCCTGGCCCTGGACAAAACTCCCCAACCTGCCTGGGTCTGAAGTCTATTCCCCAATCCTCAGGCGGGGCCCAGATGCTGGGTGACTCACCGCAGCAGCTGCCTCTGGTGCTGGCTCTCCCTGGCCGCCACCTCTTGTAGGACGCTCCGCACTTGGCTCTGGTAAATCTGTAGGAGACCAGGACTAGAGGCCACGCCTGGGCCACAGTTCTTCCTATTCCCAGGCAGGCCTCAGAGGTTCTGAGCAGGGACTTCGATGCCCAAAGCACTCACGAGAGGGTGGGGAGAGGCCAAAAGGCCCCAGGCCCAAAGCCAGGAGACCACCCAGACAGCAGGGAGAGGACTGTCTCACTAACCCCTCACCTAATAAGTCAAACCACTGGGCTCCTGGACCAGGGGCCACTTTGTTGGTAAGGCTGGTGCCCCCAGACAGCACTTGCTTTTACTTTCCTTGTTTGTATTTGCTGAGCAAGGATGGAAGAACTCAGCCCTGTGTTAAAGATGTAAGACCCACTGTCCAGGGCACCTGCTCTGAGGCTGCTGGAATTACTGTTCTGAGAGGGGCAGCAAGAATAAGGAAGGAAAACAAAGTCTTCAGGATTCCCCTCCCCCAAAGGCATGGAGATATGAAGGAAGGAGCAGCTCCTACCCCCCAGGCCCGCAGCGCCCTGTGCAGCAAGGTGTGCCGGCGATGCAGGTCTGCTTGCGTCAGCTTCTGTCGCTCCGCACGCTGCAGGGCCAGGCACTGTGGGCAGAGGAGAGCAGCCATGGAGGGCTGAGGAGGGCAGGCTCAGCTTTGCCTCCATTTTACATAGTTTGGGTGAGCTCGGGTGAGGTAAGAATTCTGGGAGCCCCAGCTTCCTCATCTATAAATAGGTACCTTTAGAAGTTTTGTGGGAATCAAATGGGGCCAGTGCCTGACTTAGGGTAAATGCTCCAGCAACGTCAGCGTAAACATTTTTGTCCAGGGTAGGATGCCTATCAATGGTAGACCAGAAATTTGATATTCAGTGAGTTCAGGTAAGACTAGCCTAGCACATAAGAGAACAAGGAACTTTGAGCCAATCATCTCATAAAACCAGGCTACCATTCTTCATCTGCTGCCTGACTTCTTCCCTATGCTCAGAGGCAGGTGGTTTCTGAGGGACTGGGAGGAGCCCATATGGCTGCTGAGTCACGTTGACACACAGCTCCACCTGTCCACAGTGGTGCCTGTGCCAAAGTCTTACCTCCCTCCACCTGTTCCAGGCCCAATGCAGGAGCCGTGCTGAATGGAACTCTGCAGCCAGCACCCCGCCCATCTTCCTGTGGAGAGAGAGTCAGTGCTCAGTGCAGCAGCCCAGACGCAGCTAGGGCCCTCTCAATGGCTGCCGCTTCACAGTCTCTGGCTTCTGCTTGGTGGTTCTTAAATTTGGTGGGGGAGTCACTCTGAAGAGCTGCCAAAGGATTTGGGCTCTCTACCCAGAAAAGTGCACATGTAATCAAGTTTTTGCAGACTACCTCACAGGGCTTCAAGTACCATTGAAGCCTATCTGTGTGAAGGTGGTTGTGTAGGAGGTTCAATGTGGCCAGCGTCTGAGAGTAGGGAGATCCTCACTACACAAAGTGGATACAGAAAGGCCCCAAAGCAGGACAGTGTCTGCAGTGGACACACCGGCTGTCTATCCTGCCCCCCCAACCACGTGGTATGGCAAAAACTGCCATACCATACCCCCTGCCCACAGCTGCTGCTCCTAGGGGCAGTTTTCAATTACCCCCAAATGAGCCCATTAGTTTGTTCCTTGGCCATGGGCACTTCAAGGGGGCCCCAACTAGCCAGCAGGATGTAGCCCATGGACAGAACCTCAGATCCACAGGCACACATCCCCAGTCACAGTCCAGGATCCTCTCACTATAGGTCTTGTTTTGCTTAGACTGTTTCAGATTGAATTTCCAGAACTTAAAACCCAAGTCTAGGCTAACATGACCCTCTGGCTGGGCACTCAGATCTGACAGTGCAGCTACTATGATCAAAACTGGTCTGAGATAGAAAAAGCTTCCAAGGCAGAAGCATCCACTCACTCTGATCTGAGCCCTCGGGCACTCTCCCTCCAAATGGAGAAAGCCTTCCTGAGACTCCCCTGGCGGTGGTGGGCACAGGCCACTGCTTGCCACTGCTGCTCCTGGCGATGTGCTGCCGCCTGCTGGTGCCACGTGGACCAAGACCTCCGCAGAAGCTGCCGCTCTGCATGAAGGATGGCCTGCGGCAGGACAGCAGGGAGAAAACAGAATGGGTAAGTAGAAGGATTCCAGAAGACAGGAAGAAAGACAAGGCAAAAGAAATGGACATTAGGAGCTAGCTGCACTGGCCCAGAAGCCATCTGTGCAAAGGAAAAAGATGCCCTAGACCCTGGCCCTGCCTTGTGAGTTCTAGTCACAGGCACAATGTCCTTAAGTGGGGGTCTGGCTTCCAGGCGATGTCCTGAGGAGAGGAGTCTCTGAAGGCAAAGGCTTGAAACAGGCACCTCCTATGGGAAAGTCACTTACCATTCTCTCTGCCAAGCGGTTTTCTTGATGCTGAAACATTTTCTGCCACCAAATAGCAAATACTTGTTTCTCTAACGTCTCCCTATAAAAAAAGGAAAAATAGAATGAGAAGTTCCAAATGGAGTTTTCCTCTTACACTGTGCTATTAAGAGGCAAATGATCTTAGACGGGGAAAGAGAGGAGGAAGAAAAGGAAAGCAGAAAACAATAGCCAAAAAACCCATAAACAACCCAATACTTTCCAAGTATTTCTAATGTCAGCTAAGCACTCACACAGTATGAACAAGACTCAGACTTTGAGACCCTGGTTCCTCTTCAATTCCACGTTTAGTTACCAACGGTGCTCAACAATTATTAGTGAAAGCTTATCCAGTCCATGCTGACCAGCCAGGGCAAAGTGGTTAAAAACAGATGCCTGGCCCCCAAGGCTGACTGAGCAGGTCTAGGCCACTCCAGGAAGCAGTAGGTAGACAAGGAGATAGGTTTGGGAACCACTGCATTGTCACCTCTGCTTCAGTCCACCTTCTCACCATAACAATGTCAAAACCTGCAAAAGCTGTGCTGGGACAACTGGTCAATAGCCACCAGGGGCAGTGCATTGGCAAAGCCATGGGCAAAATATATGAGACAACTGTTTTCAGTTCCTGGAAATAAGCAACTCAGACTGTGATCCTTGAGAGATGGGAGACATGCAAGGTGAGCCCCTTAGTTGCCCAGGCACTTTATGGACAGTGAGGGAAGGAAGAGGGCGTCCAAGCAGAGCATGAGAGTCTCAATGAGCCGAGGCAGAATACTAGAGTTCCAGGCCACAGGGGAAGGACCGTGTAGACCTGTGTGGCCGTCCTGAGCCTGGTCAGGCAGAGACCTCACCCCACCCCTCTATACCTCAAGGCTGCCACAGTGCCTGAGTGTCTATGGCCTAGGGAGACCCACCCCTCACACACAGGCATACTCACAGACACCTTGCACAGTAGTCAAGGGAAATACCCAGAATTCTATGTGAAGCTGCCCCAGGCAGCAGCTGTAGGCCTAAGAGCTAAGTGGAGATACCAGAGGTTGAACAGGGTTGGGAGATGGAGTTCCAGCCCATTCAGAGTAAAAAAACCTCACTGAGAAGCCTCAAGAGCAACAGCCATGCCCTAACACTGAAGACAAAATAAAAAACGGCCCACTCAAAGAAAGAATAAAACCAGAATTGATAGGAGCCACAAAACCACCAGAAGAAACAGGAACCACCACTTGCCAAAACAAAATGCAACACCCTGTAAAGAAAAAAAGCTGTCAACAGAAACTTAAATGTTGGAATCAGCAAAAACTTAAAAACAGCTCTAATAAGTAAGTTTGAGTGTATAAATGAAAAGATGAACAAAATTAGCTACCAGACAGGGAATCTCAGCAACAAAATAAAAACATCAAAAAAAGAACAAAATGATTCGGTGGTTCCTCAAAAAATTAAACACAACATCACTACATGATCCAGTAATTCCACTCCTACGTGTATGCCCAAAACAATGAAAAGCAGGGTCTCCAACAGGTGCGTGTCCACCAATGTTCACAGCAGCACTATTCACAACAGCCAAAGGTGCAAGCAACCCAGGTGTCCATCGACATATACATGGACAAACTGTGGTCTATCCATACAACAGAATAGTATGCAGCCATAAAAAGGAATGAAATTCTTGTTCATGCTATAACATGGATAAACCTCGTAAACATCATGCTAAGTGAAAGGGACCAGACACAAAAGGACAAATGTGATTCCACTTGTATGAGGTACTTAGAAAAGGCAAATTCAAAGACAGAAAGTAGATTTGAGGTTACCAGGGGCTGGGGGTAGATGGGAAAGGGAAGTTACTGTTCAGTGGGCACAGTTTCCATTTGGGATGATGAACAAGTTCCGGACATGGACAGTGATGGTGGTCGCATAATACTGTGTACTTAATGACGCTGAATTATATACGGTCATTTGTCACTTAACAGGGATACGTTCTGAGAAATGCCTCATAAGGCTATATCAATGTGCGAACATCATGGAGTGCACTTACACAAGCCTCGATGGTCTACCCTATTGCTCCTAGGCCAAAAACCTGTATAACACATTACTGTGCTAAATACTATAGGCAACTGTAATGCAACGGTAAGAATTGAATTATCTAATCCTATCTAAACATAAAATATGGAACACCTGTACAGGGCACTGACCATGAACGGAGCTTTCATGACTGGAAGTTTCTCTGAGTGAGTCAGCAAGTGAGTGGGGTGTGAACGTGAAGGCCTAGGGCATTACTTTACTGCACACTGCTGCAGACTTTATAAACACTGGACACTCAGGCGACACTAAATTTATCAAACACCACAAGACTGATTCAAGAGAAAATGGTGCAATCAAAAGATGAGGTAAACATAAAAATATGAGGCTACTGCCAGCATAATGTTTTACAGAAAATGTTTTTTATAAGTAGAAAGAGTAAACTATAAAATAATGATAAAAAGTATAAGGTATAGCATAGAGAGTATAGTCCATAATATTGTAATAACTATGTATGGAGTCAGAGGGGTACTAGACTTATCATGGCGATCACTTTGTAAGGTAAATAAACATCTGTATACTATGCTGTACACCCAAAGCAAATATAATATTGTATGTCAACTGTAACTGAAAAATTTTAAAAAAATCAACTATAAAAAAGTTTAGTAAATACATAAACCAGTAACACAGTCACTTATTATCAAGTATTATGCCCTTTCCATAATTCTCATTGTGTGTGCTATACTTTCATACGACTGATGGCACAGTATTAGGTTTGTTTACGGTAATGATATAAGGATAAACAAATATATAAATGGGACAGGAGAGAAAATCCAGAAATAGATATAAATGTATACGGTCAACTGATTTTCTATAAAGGTGCCACAAGGCACCCTGGCTGGGTAGCTCAATTAGTGTTATCCCAATATGCCAAGGTTGTGGGTTCGACGTCCATTCAGGGCACATACAAGAAGCAACCAATGAATGCATAAATAAGTGGAACAACAAATTGATGTTTCTCTCTCTCAAATCAATAATAAATGGAGGATATCTGTAATACTCTCAACAATAAAAATAAATTTAAATAAATAAAATCAATAACATTTTTTTTAAAAACACCCTAAGAATTATGGAACTTTGATTTGCTAAACTCCAAACCAAACCTGTGAATATTAATTTACCATATGAGTCACAAGTCAATTCTAAGGTTAGGGGGATAGTTAATACTTTGTGTGGGCACTCTGCTTATATTTTACATGGATTATCCCACTTAGTTTTCTTGACAACCATATGAGATAAGGGCTATTAGCAAATCACCTCCATTTTAATTTGAAAAAAATGAGGCTCAGCAAGACTGAGTGGCCTGCCCAGGGTCACAGAGCTGTCAAGTGGTGGAACAGGTTGTGAACTCTGGCCTGTCTAGCTTCTGAAACAGGAAGACAGGAACCTGAAAAACCGTTTTCTACAAAGATCCAACTAAACCAAAACCAAATAATCAGGCCTTCGCTATCCTTCAAGCCTCCTGGCTACTTCCTGTCTCTAATTCACCCAAGACTGCTCCCCACCAAAAATCCTTTTAGAAGCTCCTCTAGCCTATTTTGAAGGTACGGATTTTTGGTACCTGTGAGATGCCAAACTGCAAAAAAGCAATAGAATCAATCATGACTTCATTTATAAAGGAAACAAAGGAGGGGGGTAGTGTTTTAAGCAGTGACACCATTTTTTTTAAATGAATCTTATACTGGACCTCAATACAGAAACTAGGTAAAGGTAAAGCCACAGTCTCTGGAGAAGGTGCAGAGGTAAGTGCTATCCCCTCATCAGCCACTACTCTATGTGACCATGCCCTAAAAACATGTCCTTGGACTTCATGCTGAGGAGCCCTGGAGTTTTGGTCGATCCCCTCAGACTAAGTCAAGACCACTGCAACTTCTTTCAATACATGTCCCTCCCTCTCATCTCTCTGTCCTAAGTTGATATAAGCCATACTCAGGGCAATGTCCAAATCTGTCATTTGACTAGCTGCGTGCACCTGCTCAAACATGTCCATTATCCATCTACAGGGTCAGGCAATCCCCTCAGTCTGGTCCTCTTCATCCTGCCCACACCCACCACCCATCCTCAGCCCCTCAGCTCACAGCCAAGTCTCTTGGGTCCCACCCTCAGCACTAGCTCTGGGATCCAGAATTCGTAGCTGATATAACTGAGGACACACGGTCTGCTCCCATGAACTGTTCTTCCATTTTTTCTTGCATAACAGTCTTATCTCCTACAAAGTCATTAAAAAGGTCTTCTTCCTCCTTGGACTTTGGAATCAGGGAGCTCTGAATTTAAACCCTGGCTAATTACTGTTTGTGTTACATGAGCAAGTCATTTATTTTGAACCTGTTCTCTCAGGCCTGCTAGGAGAAGGAATTATTAATGAAGAAGATGATGTTATAGGGAAATGAGTATCTGTTGGTTTCCTTTCTCCCATCACACCATGCCTACCATAGTGGCAGACACACAGCGATTAATAATTTCATTACATTCCACCAACATGTAACAAGGACCCTGGCAAGTTTGCCCCAGTGGCAGCTAAAGAGATGTAGCTCTGCTCCTTGTGTGTCCTAATTTTAAGACTTCAAAAAGCCAGGTCTAGCAGTATAGGAACCAAACGTTTCAGGGAAATCACACTCAAAAGTGCCTGCCAAAGTAATGTAAGGTCCAACCACACTCTGATCCAGAAAGCTAAAGGGCAGCTTTAATGAGCTCACTGTGGCTTATAATGAGGGAAGGGACATAAAACCCAGACTGTTTTGAAAGCATTTGCAGCAAAGATGGACAGAAGTTTTCCTAGGGGAAAATACTGGCTGTCTTCCCACTACATGAAATCAGTGAGTGCACATTATTGAAAAACCGGGAAGAACTGGGCCTAGGGGGCTGGGAGGCTGAAAAGCATAGCAAATGGCTGTGTGGGTGGCAGAATTAGACCCCAGACGCCTGCCCCAGCTGCATACCTGTGAAAGCGTGCTGCTCTTGCGTTAAGGACACTTTCTTGCTGGTGCCATCGCCAGAGTCTTCTCCAAGCCTGGAAGGCCGCGGGCAGGGCTCTCTGCTGGAAGTGACCATCTGCTCTGGCCTGTAACAGCTAAAGTAAAATGATGAATGACCTTTATAGTACTTTACCTTAAAAAAGAAAATGACCTTTCAAGGTCACACTCTTAAGGGGAGGTTTGCTTCCTACACAAAATTGAGAAAAAGATTAAATCATTAAAAAAAATTTTTTTTAATTTATTGATTTGAGAGGGAGGGAGGGAAAGAGGGAGGGAGACCTATTTGTTGTTCCACTTATTTATGCATCATGGGTTGCTTCTTTTATTTGCCCTGATTGGGGATTGAACCCTCAACCTTGGCAAATTGGGACGATGCTCTAACCAACTGAGCTACCTGGCCAGGGCAAGATGAAATCTTTTTTAATCTCTGCTAACATGATAGAGGAAATCTGAAATATGATAGGTGAAAACTCTTCAATTAAAAGTGGATTAAGTGTCACTTTGGATATTTATACGTGTGCATGCATATTTATATTTATCTAAATTTTTTCCTTATGGCCTAAGTGTTCATACCTATTGCCCGTTTTACTATCTGTCAGCATGTAACTGAGTGATATATGCGGGCTTTTCAAACCTTAAGTAACTTATTAGTCCTTTGTCATGTAAGTTATCAATATTATTCCCACCCTGTAAAATAGCTTTTGATTTTGCTTATAATGTTTGCTTATAATACAGATTCTTTCAATCTGTATGTAATTATAGAAGGCTACTACTATTTCACTGATATATCAATAGGAAGACAAACAACTGGCATAATACATATATACCACCATGATACAAAACCTTGGCAAGGGAGAAGCATATATGTTTGTGTGGCAGTTTTTAAGACAGGACTGTAAATTCTTTAATCCTCCTTCACTAAGAAGTTATGTCCCCTCCCCTTGAATCTGGATGGGACAGTGGCTGCTTTGACCAACAGAGTATGGTACAAGTGACACTATGTAACTTCCG
The DNA here is from genome assembly GCF_054644295.1 of Miniopterus natalensis. Classification (NCBI taxonomy): domain Eukaryota; kingdom Metazoa; phylum Chordata; class Mammalia; order Chiroptera; family Miniopteridae; genus Miniopterus; species Miniopterus natalensis. The sequence continues at coordinate 15,107,465 of NC_142100.1, forward strand.
AATCTAGGTCATAAAGGTCCATACAGCTTCTGTCTTGTTCACAAGAACACTCACTTTTGGAGCCCTGAGCTGCAACATAAGAAGTCTCACTACCCTGAGGCCACCATGCAGTGAGGAAATCCAAGACTCTTGAAGAGCCCATATGTTGGTGGACACTCTAACCACCAACCCAGACCAGCTAGGGCTTCCCCAATATCTTTTGAAGGTCCCACTGGGTGACCAGCTAGCTAACTGACATAACAAATGAATTTCAGCAAAGATGTACATGGAATGAATGGCTGTTAAGTGCTCATCCCTTTCAGAGAACACCCGCATTTTCATAGCAGATGAGGGAATAGGAGTTATGCAGACTTTCCGACATCATAGAGGGGGTTGGGGGAAATATCTTTGAGTTTTTTCACAGCACCCTCCCTTCCAAATCTGAACACCAAGACCTCTTGGCATAGGCCTTTTGCAAGGATCTTTCCAAAGCAAATGAATCCAAGAATGTAAGCCAGCAGAGCTATCTGCTGTGAAGTACTTCATACCTGCTTATATCGCCTCTTCCGCATGTGCAGTAACCACAGCTTGATACATTTGCAAAGCAATGTTATTCTGAAATAAAACACAGAACACCAAGGTACTAATGCCCATTCCACCTTCAGGTTTCAGGTTTTTAAATTTTTGTTTTGTTTTTGAGGCAGGTAAATTTAGGTGTGGTTACATCTTGAACGTTAAAGGCACCCCATGGGTTTCATTCTAGGAAAGAGGGAAATCAGAACCTGACATCTAACACGAAGTCCATTGACCATGATTTTGGGCTGTGGCTTGCCCAAAAATGTTTGACAACTTTCCTGTAAACCTAACTAGACCACCAAGTACAGCGTCTCTGGAATTTAGGTAATATGCATGAAATCCCCCAAATATCCTTATTTTATGACCCGGGACTTGTTTACGACCACCACTCTCCTTTCACACACCAATTCTCGAGAATGAGAACCACATTCAGTTCTTTCTGTAAACCTGGGTTTAGAATAATGATATACCCTGATAACTCCGAACTGAGTCAGTTAAACATTGGGATTCTTACTAACTTATTAAAAAATGCTTAAAAACTAGACTTATAACTAAGCAAATTAAGTGGATAAAACTGGCTTTTTTATGGGGATATACTGAACATTTCTGGCAGCAAAAAACTGAACAGTGGTTACCTCTGAAGAGTAAGACTAAGGGGCTGGAGGGAGGGACCCATGTAGCTTTTATTTAACTCTCTATCTTCCTTCCTATATGTCGAGTTTTCCTCATGGACATGTGGTACATTCATATATTTAACTGAATAATTAACTCTAAAAGTTGAGGACACTCTGCACCCTTCAAGACCAAGCCACAAATATTCACCTGGCCTAAGCCTTCTCTTTAACAGCATCAATGCATGAATTCTACAATGTGAACATCACTAAAGCCTGAAGAACTAAGGCAGTGAGCTAGCAGGCATATACTTCAAACTATGGTGGCCAAGAACCAGTACAAACACCCTCATTCCACCTCTCCTCTGATCAGCCAAATGGAAAACACAAGCTTAGGAACCACTGGTTTACAGCAGGGCCTTTCTGAACCTGCTGCAGTAACACATGGAAGGGTAAGTGATCACTCCTGGAATACAGTGAGTCAGTCACAACAGTCCCCGGAGAGCCCAAGAAGAAGGCTAGAGTCCCTACCTGTAGTGGTCCCAGGCAGCTCGCAATACAGGGAGGTGCCCTCTCTCCTCCCTCTGTTCAATCCGAGACTGCCAGAGGTTCCAGAACCTACGCAGCAGCTGAAGCAAAACAGGAAGAAAACAAGTTTATTAAGGCAAACTGATCTCTCTTAACGTATTAACAAATCCCTTCGTCAAAAGATTGTAAGGTCCCCCAAAGCAGGAATTACCTCAGTTTGGAGCACCCAACATATAACAGGCTTGCAAAATGATTATGGTGAAGCTATATGAAGCTATCTGGGCCAACATAAAAAGCAAAATCAAGGATCTTCCAGCTACGGAAAACAGAAGCTAATTCTAATCTGGGCCTTGCGGGAGACAATGCCATTGAAGAAATTAAAAGCGATCCTATCCCATATTACTGCCTATGAAGTAGTCTTGCCAAAAAATGTTTAACTTCAATCTAATCAACCTCTTAGATCTGCTAATTTATAGGAGTTATGTAAAAAAGGAAAATCAAATCACATCCAAAGGAAATAGATAAATTGAGAATACGGAAAATTGTACAAAGTAACTGGCCTTCCTTTTCAAAAAGTCAATGTCATTTAAAAAAACCATGTACGTTATGCTCAGTGAAATAAGCCAGTCACAAAGGGCCAATACTATAAATACGAGGTACCTGGAGTAGTCAAATTCATAGATAAGAAAGGAGAATGGTGGTTGCCAGGGGTTCGGGGGAAGGAGAATGGGAGTTATTGTCTATGGGTAGTTTCAGTTTGGGAAGATGAAAAAAGTCCTAGAGATGGATGGTGGTGATGGTTGCACAATAATGTGACTGTCCTTAATGTCGCTGAACTGTACACTTAAAAATGGTTTAATATGATGTGTATTTTACCAAAATTAAAAAATAAACATGTTAAACAAAAGAAGGGGGGAGACAGAGGGATTGTTATTAAGGTTCTTAGCCTTAAGAGACATAACCAAATGTAGTGAGTAATCAATACTTAACTGAATCCTGGTTTGAAAAAAACATCTATAAAGACATTCTGAAGGCAATAATGGAAACTTGAATATGAGCTATACTGGATAACAGGGAATTTCTGTTCATTTTGTTAGGGATCATAACGGTAGTTACATAAGAAAATGTTCTTTTTAGATGGTGCATGCTGAAATATTTAGATGTAAAGTGCCAGGATGTCTGCAATTTACTTTGAAATGATTCAGACAAAAAAAGGAGGCAAATATAGCAAGTATTACCAACTGTTGAATTTAGATGGTAAATATATAGTTGCTTATTACACTATTCTTTAGGTTTTTCTATACATTTGAACATTTTCATAACTAAAACCAAATCAAGAGCCCTGGCCAGTGTGGCTCAGTTGGAGTGTCATCCCATGCACAGAGGGGTTACAGGTTCGATTCCCAGTCAGGGCACACACCCAAGTTGCAGGTTCAGTCGCCAGCTGGAGTGCATATAGGAGGCAACCGATCAATGTTTCCCTCCCTCCCTCCCTCCCGCCCCGCCCTTCTTCTCTCTAAAAAAAACAATTTAAAAATAAATAAATAAATAAATAAAAATTTTAAAAAAGTTAAAAAACAAACAAACAGACAAAAACAAGAAAATCCCATCCTTCTACACCCAGAAACACAATCTGTAAGTGGAGACAGAACATTTGTTGTCCTCGGGTAAATCAGCCCCTGAAGAGAACAGACTTACAGTGCAAACACAACCAAAGCCTCCTGGAGTGCGTGTTTAAACAGTATTCCATAGGTCAGGGTTGGAATCCACAGTCCCTGACTTCCGATTCAAAAATACCAATTTTCTTAGCAAACAGATAAAAAATGGGATTAAACAAGGCAAAAACAAGGGTTTCTCTATTGGCTGGTATGGATTACTAAAGAAAATGAACACCAAGGTTTCAGAGTCCTAGGGACAAATCTGTAAGCACAACGGTTAAAAGAGAATGCCACCAGAAGAGGTCCCGATACAGACGACAACCCTCACCATGATGTCACGCTGCTGGTGAGCAAGATTCCTTCTTATCCGTTGGAGGTGGGCATGGGTCACATTGTCTTTTAGGGCTCTAAAGCAAAAGTACTGTGAAAACAAAAAAGGGCACAATGGGTCACAAAAGTGTCTGTAAAAATAAGCAGTGCCCAAATCAGGTGGCAAGAAGCTCAGCCATAGCTGGTCACAGCTGCTCCCATGTCCCTGAGAGTGTTTCTCTGCTCTGAGTTTCAACTGGGAGCCTGATACAAGCCAGGCGGAACAGTAGGCACTTCATAAATAGCTGCCAAACCACTCCTTGCTGTCCATAATAATGCATAGGAACAAACACTCCCTCACCTCTGAGCAGGACAGATCCCCATGAGCCATATGGGAATACTACAGACAAAGGCTGAAAACATCAACTTAGCCTCTCAGAAAGGAGACAGACTTTTAGCCTACGATTTTTTTTTCCTTAACCATGCAGGGTCAGTGTTTATACTTACACAATTACAAATGCAGTTTGGCAAGAGAAGAATAGAAGGAAGAGAAGGAATCCTTGGGGGTTGGGGGTTGGGGTAGAGGCAGGACATGCCAGCCTGGCTCCAGCTCCATCAATGCCTCACATGTGGCCTAAGCTAAGCCGATTCCCCCATGGCCTGGGTTTCAGTTTTCTGACACAGAAGTGAAGCGATCAGGGGTTCTCACATTATGCTCTGTGGAACCCCACAGGATACTAAAAGTGTCAGTGAGGGCTGAGGAGAGAACAGGTACTACTCCCCAGACCTTGCTTCGTCCTCCGCATCTCTACTTTGATCAATTGCACAGACAAGGCTCCCCTCCAGGACTAGATCATCTCTAAGATTGTGTTATAGCTCCAAATCCCTCTGACCCCACCATTACCATCTCTGATCCAAAGTGAAAATAGAGACACCTGCAACAGAGGAGAGCTTCATGATGAAGCTCACGTGACCAGATGCACTGAAAGAGCATGATGTGGGTCCCCCAAGAGTGTATGCCTGAGCAAGGCTGACATGCTTACCAGCAAGCTGTGCCTACAGTGCTCTTCTGCCACCTTCCACTGGGCAGCTTCTTCTGCACACAGCAACACATCTGCTAGGAGTTAAGGCCTCTCCTCTCAACAGGGTTTCTACCCCCACACAGTACAATCCTAGTGACCACCTGAAGGGTTCTGGTCTCCTTGTGCTAGCTTCGCTCCTCTATTCTAGATTTACCCCTTAAAGTATAAATCTGCTGTACCATTTCTCAAATACTTCCAGAGGATCCCCAGTGCCACCAGGATAAAGCCCAAATTCCTGACCACTACACACATGGGTCCTCAGTCAGCATCTACCTGCGCTACCCTACTGCAGCTACACCCCACTCACTCCAGACCCGTCACCATCCTTGGATGCTTTTCCTCATCTATGCCTGTGTAAGTGCCATTCCTCCCACCTGAAGCACCCTTCCTGATTTCTCTGCTGGGACAACTTATCATCCCCTAGGACCTTCTATTCAGCTCAAACATCTCCTTGGCTCAATTGCCACAGCAGCTCTCGCAGGACTTGATATAAATCTTTACCATAGCACTTATCACACTATATTGTAAAGAACCATTTTCATGTCTATTTTTCCCACTAGACTGTTAGCCTTTGAGTTTCCCCATATTCCAGAACTTGGGCAAGAGTTTAAAACAAAGTAAGAGTTTGATGAACAAACGACCATGTAGATGGAAATCTCAGGCAGTCTAAATCCTTACCCCTGGGCACATACTGTGGTAGGGGCAGTGTCACTAAAGTCAAAGGCCCAGGCTTAAAAAACCCTGGCTCTGCCAATGACTTGCTATTTGTTTGAAAATTACTTAGACCTCTTGAATCTCTGTTTCCTTGTCTATAAAATGGATATAGTGAAACCCACTCATAGGGTTGCTATGATGATTAAGGACAAATGCATAATACCTACATGTGGTAAAAACCCAATAAATGGAAGCTATGATCATAATGATAGGTCAGCCAAGAACAGATGGCTTTCTGAAACAAAAATGAAATAAAACAAATTTCTGAAACAGAAATGGCTGTGGCCGTTTCCACCACCTAGTGGGTAGAGAAAGGCTATGAAATTATAACATAAAATTCAGGATAGCAGGATTACCTCTGAGGAGGAGGAAAAGGAACGCACTCGAGGAAGAGCAGACAGGGTATTAGCAATGTTCTATTGTTTAAGCTGAATGGTGGGTTCATAGGTGTTCAATTTATTGTTATTCTATAAACTGTAAATGTATGTTATACATACTATTTTGTATGAATATTCCCAATTAAACAAAAGTTTTTAAAAGAAGTCAACAAACACCAGGACTATTAACCTGTTCAGTAATTGTTTCCCACGTATCTCCTAGCTCATCTTACAGGCTGCTGAGCTCACACTGTCCGGGCTGAGGGGGAGAACAGGGCTGTCAGGCTGAAAGGATACAGTGTTTCCAGTGAGTAAAGGCCCTCCGCAGCACCATCCTTCCGGCCAGCACCTCCACCCGTGCGCGGTGAGCACGCAAGCTCTCCCTCTGCTGCCAGGCCCACCGCCAGTCACAGAAGTGTGTCTGAAGCACAGTGACTTGGTGGAATTGCTCAGCCATCTCTGCAACAGAGAAAATAACTTAAGTGCTGCCCCTTGCCACACACATTGGGCAATGAGCAGGAAGCATCTTTAATACAAGCTGAACCCCACTACTGGCAGACAGCAGGGATTCAAGGCTGCTCTCATAGAAAATCCTAGAATAGGCCCTGGCCAGGTAGCTCAGTCAGTTAGAGCGTGGTCCCAATGCACCAAGACCATGGTTGTAGGTTCAATCCCTGGTCAGGGCACATATAAGAATCAACTAATGAATGCATAAATAAGTGGAAATATAACTTGATGTTTCTCTCGCTCTCTCCCTTCCTTCCTCTCTCTAAAAATCAATTTTTAAAATCCTAGAATAAATGTTTTCTAAACATGGGAGGGTTATTAGGAATCCCTTAGCTACATCTTTTTTTTCCAGGGAAAGAGAAAAAGTCTGTAATTTTAGGGAAGAGAATGCTATAAAATCAAAGAGCTGAGGTTCCTAGTTACTACTGGTGAGTAAGAATGGCAACTGTTGCTTTCAAAGACTCCATTTTTTTTCTGCCACTTTACTAATAATGTCTCCCAGATAGACTTTAGGGACCGAGTCAATGACACACAGTTCAGTCAATATGCTAGCAAAGGCTTTTTGGAGCTTTCAGCCAGGCTGATGCCAGCTGCTAGCTTCATTTCCTTTTAACACAATGAGCTAATAGCCTGATGACCTGAAGTCCAGGAAGTAGAAGGGAGTCGGTCCTGGAATTCAAAAGCTGTGGCTGGAGGAACATTAGTCTGCAGCTCATCATTCCTACTAGCTTAATGCCTTCTCGTTCTGGGCTTGGGCAACCAGGCAGTGGTCCCTTGTCACTATTCTCAAATGGACATATTCAAACTCTCCCCAGAGACAGAGTAGCAGCCTAGAGATCTCTGCAGAGAGGTCTAAGTGAAAGCTGGAGAGTCGAACCCAGCATCTAGCACAGAGCTTGAGTCACTTTTGAGTAGGCTAAAGAAACAAAAGTACAAAAATACTGATGATCATGACCTATATACGTATTACTACTTCTTAACTCTCAGTGGGAAATAAACCATTTGAACAGTGTTCAAAAAACTCAACATCAGAATTTGGAGACTGCCTCCTCTGGGACCGCATGCGTTAATAAAGGTCTCCTTTCGCCTCAAAAAAAAAAACAACCTCAACATCATAAGTCACATGCATTCACATAACGAGGGACAAACAGAAACAATCCAAATATCTACCAACAGAAGAATGGCTAAGTAGATTAAGGTAAGCCATTCTATTAAATGCAGCCATTAAAATAGTATAACATTTGCGAAGAATACTTAAAGAATACACAGGAAAGTGTAGGTTAGTTGTATGGGGGGAAAAGCAATACACAAAATTGCATGTATTCTATTAATCATAATGACACGGTAGTTATAGCATAATCAAAACCCTAATGAATAAAACATGGATAGAAGAAAAGGCCAGAAGAAAATAAAAGTGAACTGAGGAGGGTGTATTTTCCTCCTCAATCTCCCTATACCAAAATTAGTGGCATAATATGGCTATATCTCTCCTTAATAAATTAGCACCACTGGCAAAAGAAGAGTGGAAACTGTGACCCGACCCTCTCTCTCTCGAGCCGGGGACTTCCTGCTCACCATTCTGCTGTCGCTTTACCCTCTGGACCTGCAGGTATTCAAGCCAGGCCTTCAGGGATCTCCACTTTTGCCAGTGCTGGTGGTGTTTCACTGCAGAGACCACCTTCTGTCTCTCCCTCTGTACATGCAGGAGCCGTTCCAGCCACCGTGACCAAGCCTGAAAAATAAAAGGCAGCGATCAAAGGAGAGGCAAGAACGCAGAGGGGGAGTACAGGCGAGGGAAACCGAAACACACACACACACACACACACACACACACACGCTGGAAAGGCAAAAATCAGCCGCAAGGAAGTGACAATCTCTAAGCAGGATCATAGCAATGGGAATGTGGGGTCAAAGAATCCTAAGAAGGGCATTCTGCTTCCAGAAAGTAAGTTTTTTTCTGGATTAAGGACAAAAATAAAAAGGAATAATAAAATCAATGAGCAGACAAGAAGCAGGGACAATTCAAGGGTGATATAATTCAGACTTGGGATAGGGGAGAGCCTGCCTTTTCTTTCAAAGTGGGAGGAAGCCTACTGTCAAGAGGCCCTTCCTCAGACACATTATTTTGCTGGAAGCATGTCTCCAGAAGCTGAGGTCTACGAAAAGATTCCCTTACAGACTATCCATAAACGAGCACCCTTAGGAAAATCTTCACGTTACACTCAGAGATAAGCAAGCCTTAGTGTGAAGATGACTGTCTGAGACAATGACTTCATACCTTCTTAAACCTGTAACACCTCTTCACCTTTCTTTCCTCTCAGCTGAATACCATTCTTCCTATTTCATCAAGAAAATAAAAGCAATCAAAAAAGAATTTTCTCAAGCTCCCCCCCACTCTATGCACCCACCTGCCCACAGGCCCTGCCTTCCCTCCTGTTACTCTGGATAAACTGTCCATGTTTCCATCAAAGGTCACCCCTTCCACTAAGTATATATCCCATCTCCTCTCACCTTCTCAAGTTTATCACTCTGGCAATTCCCCTTATTTATGCATTCATTGGCTGCTTCTTGTATGTGCCCTGATCAGATATGGAATCCACAACCTTAGTGTATTGGAATGATGCGCTAACCAATGGAGCTACCCAGCCAGGACCTCAAATCAACTCTTAAAAATATAAAATAAATTTAAAAATTTAAAAGTAACTTTGGAGCAAAAAGGGAGGTAATTACTTTTTTTTGTAAATCAATCAAAATTACACTTTTTGTTAGACTGGCAAAAAATAATATTTCTTGGTGTGTCACAGAATTTTAGTAATTAGTTTGTGTGCCATGAAATGAAAAAGGTTGAAAATCGCTGCCCTAGGCTTACGTCTACTTCCAGTTCTAGACCTGGAATCAGCCATTTCTCCAAAAACCCTCAGTTCCTTTAGTGGGAAATAACAAGAGACCACAACTTGGGCTCTTAGAATGCCAAATGCTGTATTACTGCCACGGCTTCTAAGTCTTTTCAGTAGAGTCAAAAATAGGTTTTATAGGTAAAAAGAACAAGAAATCTAGAGTCCATATTGATATTTACATTTCCAGTTTCAGATTTACAGGGCTTTTATTTAATTTCTTTGATTTTATACCTGTAATCTTTTCTTTTACACTGAAAATTATGATTCCTAATGATACTGCCATAGCTATTTGCTTTATCTTACAACATAGCTATAATCATTTCAACATAACTCCAAACCTGCTAACAGTAAGACTACTGAATACAGTTTTAGATTTCTTGGCAGTTCCCTGTGTCCTTACACTACATCCCACTAAGGAAGAACAGTCAAAATACTGTATTTTAAAGTTACTTGAAGTAATTATTTTCTCTGTGTAGTCACTGCTACAAACTTGATACGTTTGTTTCAGTGTGTCTTAAAATCCTAGGGATTTTTTTCCTTTTTGATTTACTTTTGTTTTTTTAATTGTATATAAAATATCTACAGGGTTCCAGAGTTAAAAATATATAACAAAGTAAATTCACAAAAAATACTTTTTTCCAACATTGTTCTGTCCCTCACTCTCTTTATGTAACCACTTTTTGTTAATTTTTGGTTTATTTTCCATGAAAATATAAGCAAACACAATCTCTCCAGTGTCTCTCCCTCCCTTTCTTACTCAAAAGGCAGCACATAATGAACCAGAGGGATCCTATGAACAGGTAAGTGTGATCACATCACTCTTCCATTCAAAGCCAATAGCTTCCCGCACCTCTGCAATAAGAGCCAAAGCCTTTAATGCGCAGAGCCTGCAAAGCCCTACAATCTGCCTCCTTGCCACCTTGTGACCTAACTAACCCTTCCTGTTCTCTTGGACACCAGTGTCCAAGAATTCAATTCAATTCTGGCATTATCTACCTAAGGACAGCATCCAACATTACTGCCAACATCTATAATGGTTAGTAAGTCCTGAAAAAGTATGTGGAGAGAAACGAGCTTCCGTTGGGACATGGGAGTGGGCAGAAGAGAACATCAGGTGCAAAGACTCTGGGCCCACCTAGTTGCTTGGAGCTGACCCGTAAATTTAGCTCTGAACTTTATTCTTTACTGCCTTTTTAAATTTTTTGTTTGTTATTGCACTTTTTTTTTTTTTAATCCTCCCCTGAGGATATGTTTTTCACTGATTCCAGAGAGAGGAGAAGGGAGTGGGAGAGAAACTCAATGAGAGAGAAACATTGATTGGTTATCTGATGCATGCACCCCGACTGGAGATCCAACTCATAACCTGGGTATGTGCCCTGATCACAAATCGAACCCAAGACCCTTTGGTGCACGGGACAGTACTCTAACCACTGAACCCACCAGCCAGAGCTGAACTTTTTTTTAATCCTCACCTGAGGATATGTTTTTATTGATTTTTTTTTAAGAGAGAGAGGAAGGGAGAGAGACATACAAACATTGATGTGAGAGAGAAACATCGATCAGTTGCTTCCCATCTCGCCTTGACCTCCCATTCGTGCCTTCACAGGGGATGGAACCCACAACCCAGGTATGTACCCTCCCTGAGAATCAAACCTGCAACTCTTTGGTGTATGGGATACCTAGCCAGGGCTGAACAGCTTTTTTTTTTTTTTAATTATAGCTGACATTAAATATTATATTAGTTTCAGGTGTACAACATAGTAGTTAGACATTTACATAACTTACAAAGTGAACCCCCTGATATTGCCAAGACAGTTTTTAAAAAGAACAAGTATAAAGACCCCTTTCCATATATGAAGATTTAGAGCTATATAATAAGATTAGTAGTAGTAATAAATGGCAAGCATTTACTGAGCATTTCCATATTCCAAGCATCACCCTTTGTGGGTATGGGGCTTGACAACATGGACAGAGGACACCAAAACTTGAGTCTGCTGTACTCACCTGCAGCTGGAGGCTCAGGGCCCTGTGCTTCACAGCTGAGGCATAGAGAGCATGTCCCACACGGACCTGTCCCAGTTGCCGCCTCCACTCGCTCCACCACATCCTGCCAAAGAGCAAATTAAAGATGGAACCAGTCAGAAAAACGTCATGCAGAAAAGAGAAGGGTAGTGAGGGCTGGGACTCAGGCTCTCAGCTCAAGTCCCTCCGCCTCACTGTGCCATCTCTAGACTGATTATCTGTTAGAGTCACTGCTAAAAAACTCAATTAAGGAACAGTCCTAAAGCTACCAATTAAAGGTTGGAAACTGACGGTTCCTAAGTTTAGATCCAGCCTTAGACAACATGCTCTGTATGGGCTACACAAGTTTTTAAAAAAATATAATAAATTGTTGCCAATATTTTAAAAATCAGGAGAGTTCATAGAACCTGCAAAAAAAAAAAGTAGCTTTCAGATTTCTAGTCTTTTTTTTTTATAAATATATTTTATTGATTTCAGAGGGAGGAAGGGAGAGGGAGAGAGAGAGAGAAACATCAATGACGAAAGAGTCATTGATCGGCTGCATCCTGCACGCCCCCGACTGGGGATCGAGCCTGCAACCCAGACATGTGCCCTGACCAAGAATCAAACAGCAATCTCCTGGATCCTAAGTCAATGCTCAACAGCTGAGCCATGCCTGGCCAGACTAGATTTCTAGTCTTGATGTATCCCTTCCTTTCCTACTGTCCTGGCCAGGTTTCATTCCAGTCGTAGTTTCTTTTCTGCTTATTTTCTAAAAAGTAATGAGGATATGCAAGTTGGCAACCTCTGTTTTACAGAAACACTCAATTTGCCTGGTCACTCTAACTCACCAAAATCTCTTACCTCCTAACCTAGGCCATGCTAGCTGCATCACTCACTTCAAAACCTCAAGCTATCTTGCATTATTAGCTATCTTTTTAAGCACTTAGGGAATACTAAGTTCCTCAAATGCAGCCCTGGCACTCAACATTGTACCCTCAATGTTTTAAGCCCTCAATACATTGAATAAATAAAAATATGTAATCATATCCCCTAGAGACTCTAGAATTGCACACTTAAGAATTTTTAAATATTTGCTGAATTTTAAATCACTTCAAAAAGATTTTTAAATAACTTCTGTATGTCCACTGATGTTCTGAATACTATGCTAAATCCTTTACAAATATTATCTTATTTATTCCCTATGACAACCTTGAAAGATACTTAAATGGTGTGCCTATTTCACAGATGAAAGAAGTGAGACTTGGAGAAATGAAATGACCCAATAATACATGTTGGAACAGGAATTTGAACCCAACTCAGTCTAGCTGCAAAGCCTGTGCTTTTATCCATACTATATACAGGGTCCCACTCTTTCAGGCAGGAACTAAGCTTTTAATACGCTGTCATCTGGGACACCAGAGGACCACTAGAAACAACATACAGTGGAATCAGTCCCATTATAAAATAGCTCATCATTACACAATCTGGCTTCCAAAGTCAACTAACTCATTTCCCTCCAACATGTGGACAATGCTAATGAGATGCAGTGCAGGGCAGCAGTTATAAGCATGGGTTTGGCATCAGAGAAATGCGTTTACAACTTATATGAGCTCAGGTAAGTTGCTCAACCTTCCTGAGACTTACTATATATCAATCTGTACAATAAGAATACTTCTTTTACAGTTTATGGTGAGGATTAAATGAGACCCTTTACATTTAAAAAGTTAATATACACATAGCCCAGCCGGGCGTGGCTCAGCGGTTGAGCTTCAACCTAGGATCCAGGAGATCGGGGTTCAATTCCCGTCAGGGCACATGCCTGGGTTGCGGGATACAGCCGATCAATGACTCTCTCATCATTGATGTTTCTCTCTCTTCTTCTTCTCCCTTCCTCTCTCTGAAATCAATAAAGATATTTTTTTTTTTAAATTAAAAAAATATATACACATATACTTAATACAGGGTTTAGAACATAGTGAGTACTCAATTAGTGTTACTTATGATTACATGAAAACCAGTGATCTTACAGTTGAACAAGTTGTCAGTGTTTATTAGGTTCAAAACTGTTTTAAGGTGGGTTTTTATGCAGCTTTCCAGCAGCATAAATCAAGGCTGAGATAAAATGATAGTTGCTGAACTGTAGGGCATCTGAGCACACTCACCGCAAAATACTCCGCTGCCTAAACTCCAGGGCGGTGGTCTGCATCTGAAGTTTGGTCCTTCGAAAAACCACGTAGACCAACCAGGACTTCCAGGCCTGTCGCATCTTTTGCTTTGCATCTAGATGCACCAAAGAGATTTTCAAAAGGAGATAGCAAGAGATGGATTACTCTGGATTATGAAAAACTAATGGGGCAGTCTGTGCTTATCCTTCCTGTGAATTATCCAAATTCCTCCAGCCTTCAAGTGCCCCCTGCTGGAAAAGTTGTGAAGCTCTACAAAATTAATAAAGTGATGACATTTACAAAACATTTAAAGGAAAATCAATATACTGCACCGTTCAGAAATCCTTTATTTTAAAAGCCCTTTATTTTTTAGAGATAAATTATACAACACTTACAGATGAAATGATGTGACTAACACAGGAAACAGAAAAGTGAGACTGGTGTGAGTTGATCGTTGTTGAAGCTGGGTGGGTGCATGTACATGGAGGTTCATTATTCCATCTTTTAATTTTGTAGAGATTTAAAATTTTCCATAATATGAAATTTAAAGAATAAGAAATCATTTTATAAAACTTGCTGTTTGAAACAGTAATTATTTAGCATAGTAAAGTAGCATAAGCAGGACAAAAGGATACTATCTGTATCTGTTTGGAAAACAGACTAAGACGGACCACTAATGATCCTGGAGGGAAATGAATTTACTAGACATGGAGATGCAAAGGTCAACGGGTTTCCCTCTGTGGTCAATTCCGTTTTCATTATGAAAGTCATCACTAATAAAGCAAATTTCTTTTCTTTTTCACATACAAAGGAGAAAATAAAATTATATAAACTATTTTCAGAACATTCTCCAAAATGTGGTCAGTAGGACTGGAGCTATACTTTATATTTCATATTTGTTGACAAGTCGACTCAAAATATGAAGAAAAATTCAACATGTAGCTTCCTCGAGCCCACCACAGACCTCAGGAATCAGCATCCTCCAGACAATAAGGATTAGCATGGTGCTATGGTTTAGACTTTGGTCTCCCGAGTAAGAAAAGCCAGGTCTGAATACTGACCTTGTCATTTATTAGCTAAGTAACCTTGCACAAGTTCCTTATCTATAAAAATGGTGCCTTTCTTAGAGGTATGTTTGCAAAGAATAAATGAGTTTATCCATGAAAAGTGTCTCCAATAAAGGCAAGCTGTTATTTTCTGAGCATGGATCCTAGCAATCTACATTGTCTCCACCAAGATCCAGATGTCAATTTGAGAACCACTCCTCCTTAAGGCCTGAAAGCTCTTGCAGACTTCTTATTTAACAGTTAAGGAGTGAATGGGCACTACCTGGGGTATGGGGATATGGCCTGAAACAATGTCATATGTCAGAAGTAACTCTTTCTATCTTAAAAAATCCAAGTGACTTTTTCCTTATACTCTATAATATGGCTGTATTTATTGTTACTATAAATAACAATGGGAGACAGCAGGATGCACATTCCTCAAAGAAACATAAAGCATTCACAAAATAGAGTATTATCTGTCCCACAAAACAAACCTTAACAAACTTAAAGAAATTGAAATCATACTAAGTCTTGTTCTCTGATCAGGATGGAATAAACTAGAAAGTCAATACTGGAAAGATACTGGAAAATCCCAAATATTAGGACTCAACACATTTCTAAAAAATCTTTGGGTCAAAAAGGAAGTCTTAAAGGGAAATTAAAAAACATTTTTTACTGAATGAAAACAGAAGTGCAAAATATTAAAATTTGTGGAATGCAGTTAAAGCAATGCTTAAAAGAAACTTTATAGCAGTAAATGCTCATCTTAGAAAAAAAGGGAAGGTCTCAAATCAATAATCTCAGCTTTCACCTTAAGAAGCTAGAAAAAGAACAAATTAAAACCAAGCTTTGCACAAGTGAAATAATAAAGGTAGAAGCAGAAATGAAGGAACTTGAAAAGAGAAAAACAATAACAAAATATAAATAAATGGAAATCTGGGTTATTTGAAAAGACTTGATAAAACTGATAAAGCTCTCACCAGACAGGCCAAAAACAAAAGGCTGAAAACATATATTATCAATATCAGGAATGAAAGAGGGGCTATTGCTACAGACTCTGCAGATGTTAAAATAATAATGAAATACTTCAAATGAATCTATACCCATAAATTCAACAACATATTTAAAATGGACCAATTCCTTGAAAGACAAAAATTACCAAAACTCACTGAAAAAGGAATTGATAATCTAAATAATCTTATATCTATTTGAAAACTTGAATTCAAAGTTTAAAACTCTCCAACAAAGAAAACTTTAGTCTCTGATGATTTCACAGGAGAATTTTACCAAACGTTTAAGGAAGAAATAATACCAATTCTACAAATCTCTTTTAGAAAATACAAGAGGATGAAATATTTCCCAGCTCTTTCTATGAGGGTACAACCTTGAACCAGAAACAAAGACATTAAACAAAACTATAGACCAATATTCTCTCATAAACATAGATGCAAAAATCCTCAACAAAATATTAGCAAATTGAACCCAGCAATATATAAAGAGTGGTGTTAATCTAAGGAAGTATGGCTAGTTCAAAATTCAACAATCACTTATAATTCAACATATTAATGAACTTAAAAAGAAAGGTCACATAATCACTTCAAAAAAACAGAAAAATGATTTGACAAAAGTCAACATCTATTAATGATAAAAATGCTCAGAAAACTAGGAATAGAACTTCCTTAACCTGATTAAGGATATCTACAAATAACCCACAGCTAACATCATATTTGATGGTTAAAGACCAAATGCTTTTCCCCTAAGACCAAGAATAAGGCAAGTATGTCCACTCTCACAATTCCTATTTGATCTCATACTGGAAGTCCTAGCCGATGCAACAAAAAAATTTTGAGAGAATAAAGCTGTGTCTCAGTTTACAGCTGACTGTCTACAGAGAAAATCCCATGGAATCTATATAAAAGCTCCTAGAACTAATAAATGAATTTAGCAAGGTTGCAGGATATACGAGATCCCTATGTAAAAACCACAGAACTTTCAGGAAAAAATCTTTGTGACTTTGGGTTAGGTGGAGTTCTTACAAAAGCCATCAGAAACAATCCATAAAACAAAAATTGATAAATTGGACTTCATCAAAATTAAAAACTTTTGCTCTGCAAAAGAAACTGTTAAGAGAATGAAAAGACAAGCCACCAATTGGGAGGAAGTATTTACAAACGGGGGAAGCTATGCATGTGTAGGGGCAGAAGGTATATGGGTAACCACTGTACCCTCTCCTCAGTTTTGCCGTGAATTTAAAACTGCTCAAAAAAAAAAATCTTAAGAAAAAGAAAGTCAATCTGGACATTTTCTTTAGACATGCACTTCCGTTTCTCACCATAATCCTCAGCCCTCATGCACTTGTTCCTCATGTCCTGCTGCTGATGCACGTAGGCCTTCCAGGTCTGAAACATCAGGTTGTACAAGTAATATCTGAGGAGCCAAAAAAGCAAACGGCATTTCTTTAAAACAAATAATTCCTAATCTGATATACCCGGTCTGTACTCAGAAGAAACTACCATAGACATTTCCGATACAAAAAAGCCATATCTACATCCTAAGCTAAAATTTTATGTCCTACAATCACAGTGAAAACTACTGTCCTTGACAGAGTGTTGTTCTACATACCTCATAGTGTCACTGAAGAAAAAAGGCTTGACTTTTCCAAGAATGACTTCACCTTCAGCATCCACAAAGCCATGATGTTTGGAACGATAGTCATATCTTAATCATCTTAATATCCACAGTATGTAAAACATTACTTCTCCTCTACACTAAAAGATGGTCAGTGACACTTTTTCCTTTCTCTTTTCCTTCTCAATACATACACTAGGCACATTCAGACTTTCAGTCCCTTCATATTTTCACTACCCCATTTCCTCAGACTTGATTTCATACTCTACTAGCTTATTAGAATTATTTAACATATCTCTTTTATCTGAAATATATAAATCAGAACCCCTACCCCCAAAGAACCTAAATATAGAAGTGATTATAATAAGAGTGAACACTATTTTAAACACAATGTGTAAGATTTACTGGGCATATATTTCTCCTATAATCAGTACAAATTAAAACATATGTTAGAAAACAGAATATTCTCAGAATTAGAAATTATATATAAGTGAAAGTCAAGGAGAAAATCTGATTCAAATCACTAGCATGACCAACACATAATGGCTACTTGAATTAGAGGAGTGTCTATCTGTGCGAGCACTCACATGCACATGTGCTTGGATTTAACTTAGGACTTTGATCTTGCTTACTCTAAATAATTTGAAGAAAAACAGAAAATGATTCAGAACATTTTTCTATTTGACCATAAACATGCCAAATAATTATTTGATAATGTGTATTAGTAAACTTGAAGTAACATAAATGAAATCTCACCTGTAGTAACAGTCAGCTCGAACACAGAGTTTCCACTCTCGATGGAAAACCCACCACTCTTCTTTCCATTCTTCAAAGACCTTCCGTAGTATCCTTTGCTTATAGTAAAACCTAGGGCAAGGGAAAAAAATCAGAGATAAATGATGATACTGGAGCTGATATCTATTTCCAAGTCACAGTTTCATATTACCATTGCTTTCTCATAGTAAAGTGTGGCTCATTATTTGATAACACCAAAATAGATTAAAAATAGACATATTTAACTTTTTCAGATCAAAACTGTATACTATAGATCCTACCAATTAACGATGTCAAAGTAAAGTAAAATAAAAATCTAACTTTTCAAATATCATAAGTGAGTTGAGAATTATTCTCAAGTTTTTTCACTCACCAGACTAAAAAATATTTTTGTGCCCTGGCCGGTGTGGCTCACTTGGTTGGAGCATCATCCCATATAGCGAAAGGTCGTGTGTTCAATTTCCAGTCAGGATACATACCCAGGTTTCAGGTTCAATCCCCAGACAGGGCAAGTGTGGAAGGCAACAGATTGATGTTTCTCTCTGTCTCAATCCCTCTCCCTTCCCCTCTCTCTCTCAAAAAAAAAAAAAATCATGACCTCAGGTGAAGATTTAAAAAAAATGTTTTTTTTAATTAGTAGTTCACTTCTCACTTACATACACAGGTGAGTAGAAGTTATAAAATACATCAATGCCTAATGGAAATTTCTAGTACTTAACAGGGTCTGGCCAGGGGAGTTATAACAACAGCAAAGATAAGAGAAAACAAAGAGGAGGAGGGAAGGTAATAAGAAAGAGAAAAGCAGCAACATGGTGTTGATGCTAAAAAGGCACTGTCAAGGTGATTCATAACTCAGGAACTCTGGTCCTATCACTTTGTCTTTTCATGGTGCTGCAGGTTACTAACATGTACCTCCTCCGCACCTACTCACAGTTTCAAAAAACTGGCTTGCAAAGATATACATAGGGAAGTTCTCCTCACTATTAGTCATAAGAGTAATAATAATAAATACCACAAATGTCTATTAAAAGAGGGAAGGTTAAATTCAATCAATGGCATGTAGGCATTTTCTTTTCATGACTGAAGTGAAACTAAGGACACTGATATGGAGAGATGCCAAAAAAAGTTGTCATGTAAAAAGACAGTTACCTCACAATATATATATTATACCATTTTTTAAAAATTAATATTTTTTGTATTTTCAGTACCCATAAGTTGGAATTAATATAATATATACCAAATACATATATTTTTAAAGTGCATGTGCACAATATACACGTTTATACACACACACACACACACACGTATACACGTGTATACACATGTAAATGATTATAAGTATAAAAAGCCTGGAAAGATCTCCAGAATACCAAACTACTACCAGTGGTTCTCTCTCAGTGTGTGATAAGAGACTGGCGTTTCCTGTGTTACACATTTCTGTTGTTTAAAAAGTTTTTTAACAACAGCTTTGTTCATACACACACTGTCTCATTTTTGCCCTACTAATTCAGTGGTCATTTTGGTTCAGGTTTTGTTTGTTTTTAAATCCTCACTGAGGATATTTTTTCCATTGCTTTTTCAGAGAGAGTGGAAGGGAGAGAGAGACACGTAGATTGGTTGCCTCACACACACACACCCAGACTGGAGCAGGAGCCTGCAACTGAAGTACATGTCCTTGGCCGGAGCCAAGCTGGGCACCCTTCAGTCTGCATGCCGCCACTCTAACCACTGAGGCAAATGGCTAGGGCTTGGTTTAGTTTATCAGTGATAAAACAACTCCAGTTTATAAAAGTTAAAACATTCTCCAAGCACATAAAGGCAATATTCTACAGTTCCTGATATGTCATTCCCCTCTAATATTCCTAAATGTGAGAAATAAAAATTCAATATGGAAAAGAACAAAAACAAACCCCAAAAAGACAAAGTCAATATGCCCAACCCTCCCCAAAGTAACAAACAACCCCCTTGATTTAAAAAAAGGCCCTGCCGGGCATGGCTCAGCGGTTGAGCGTCTATCTAGGATCCAGGCAACCGGGCAGGGCATATGCCCAGGTTTCCGGCTCAATCAATGACTCATCATTGATGTTTCTCTCTCTCTCCCCCTCTCCTTTCCTCTCTCTGAAATCAATAAAGATATATTTTTAAAAAAAAAAAGCTTGCAAGTTGAAAGCAACCACCCCATCACAAATCTCTAATGAATGAAAACACATCAGAACTCTAATTCTGATAGATGCTAAGAGAACAAATATTCTCACTCTCTCATTTTATAATTTGAGAAAGTGAGGCCCAGAGCATTAACTTATCCCCAGATCAAACACTTAGCTAGGGTCTGAGTTAGAACCAAAACTCAGTTCTCCTATACTCCATTTCAGTATTCTTTCCCCTATACCCGGCCACCACTAAAGAGCAAAAAAAGTAAAAAAAGTAAAGCAGTGTGGCAAACATTGGTCAGTGGCTAACCCAACACCCTCTGCTTCCTCATGGGCATCCATTACAGAGGCTGGAAAGGTTTCTTTCCCAACCTCTGTATCAAAAGGTGGCCAGTGATATAGCTCTGGCCAAGGAGGCAGAAGCAGAATGTAGCTGAGGGTTTCTAGGAACTGTTCTGCTTTCCTGATAGACAGATGGAGCTGATACCACCCTTCCCCCTCCTTCCTGTGTAAAGCCAGAACAGTCATCTTGCAAGTATGCAGTGTCACCGCTGAGGACAAAGGGCCAACATGCTAAGGACGGTGAACTAGAAAGGTACTAGAAGCCTGAGTCTTTGATGGCATCACTGAACAGCTGAACCAATACCAACCTCCAGACTTCTTCTGAGAAAAAGTAAACCTCCATTTGTTTAAACCACTGCCAGACTTTCTTGAATCAAATGCATTCCTAAATAATACAATCAGCATTTCCCAACTACTTGGAATACAAATCAGTATTATTTGAAAAGAGATTTCCAATTAAATATGGGTCAAATACAAGCTAAATAAAATTGAGGAAAAAGATTTGGAGAAGATGGTGGTGTGGCAATGTTTTCAATCGCTGAATCCCCATCAAACACAGAGCAGCCATGAGGCAAAACCAAAAACTCATGTGTCAATTACAACAAAACTAGGTGACAAGACACCCCCACAAATCCAAAATGCAAGCAGGTGAAGACAAGCCACTCACAGTCAAAAGGCCTGCATGGTATTAACACTTGTACAGGAAAAAAAGGAGCAATGAGGTGACATGTGAGGAATGGAGAAGTTATGCGAATGTGGCCTCTCCCTCGATCTCAGACCAGCGCAAACTTCTCCTTCCTTCTTCACGAGTTCAAGGATAGAAGAGTCATTCTTACGGTACACCTTAGCGTACTTTTTTTTTCCTTTCCTTATTAAGTTGGTAACTTTCACCTCTTCACTTAAAGGGAGCACTTATGGCCTCTCTTTGCTATATTCAAATTGCCAGTATCACTACTCTTACACTTTTGGGCCATTATGGAGTAAAATAAGGGTAACTCGAACACTAGCACTGTGATACAACAGTTGATCTGTTAACTGAGATGGCCACTAAGTGACTAACAGGGCAGGCAATGTATATCAGATAGATGCTCTGGACAAAGGGATTATTCACTTTCTGGGCGGGGCAGTGCGAGGTTTCATCCCGCTACTTAGAATGGTGTGCAATTTAAAACTTATAAATTGTTTATCTCTAGAATTTTCTTTCTTGCTTTCCTTCTTTAATATTTATATTTATTGTTGAAAGTATTACAGATGTGCCCTCATTTCCCCCCATTGATCCCCTCCAACCTGCTGGAGTTTTCTATTTAATATTTTCAGATCACCGTTGACCACAGGTAACTGAAACTGCAAAAATCAAAACTGTAGATTAGGGGGACTAGTGTATATTATATTCTTTAAAAGAAATATTGTATTTCCTTAAAAGAAAAATAAAAGAGTATATAACTTCTAAGCTAACAGAGAAAAAGAAATAAAATACTCAACTGAATAAAAAGTAACAAAAACAAGAGGGTTCCAATAATGGCAAACTAGGTAATTGAGATCATTTCTCCCACTGAAAACAAGAAAAGCAGGCCAAAAAAGAATTCTTTGAGGGCGTTAAAGAGCTACCAAGGCAGTGAAGGACAGAACCAAGGAGCAGGAGGTGAAAGCAGAAGTGAACTACACCTACCACCTGCAACTGGGATGGGCTATTGCCACACTAGGAGCATCGCTGGAAACAAAGGAGATGGGAACAGTAAGGACCCCCACAAGGGATAGAAAGAAAAGATTTCAGAGAACACACACAGCCCAAATTTGCATGAAAGACTTTGAATCAAGAGACTGTTGGAGATATTCCAGATTAGGAAAGCCAGACTCAATAAAATAAAACAGGACAGATTGTAGTAAGGGGAGAGGGAAGGAGGTGAGAATCCATAACATTTGCTTACATTCTCAATGGTTGCCAATTCTCCTTCTGAAACATACCCTACATGGCCCCTTCTCTACATCCCCACTACTTGCTGCAGTGTCTCTGACCCCTGTGGCTCTCCTTTGCAGTCCATTCTGAGCACTGCAGCTAAATCTGTCTTAACCAAAACCCAAAGCAGTGAGCGGTGGCTTATACAAAGTGAAGCTATGGCAAAGGGACTTTCTCTTGACTAAAATTTCATTCCCACTGCCAGTGCCAACTTTTCCCCTAGACTGAGTCCATTTGTCCATCTTGCCAGTGCCCTTAAACAGCTCATTTACTTCTGGGCAAATACTTTTCTCCCCACAGGCTATTACCTGTCCTGATTTACTTTATGATTCCTTCATACACTCATTCAATCAAACTAATATGTGTTAAGTTACCATTTTATTATATGCCTGCTGGAGGATAGGGGAGGGACAGGAAAGGAATGTTACACATGCCATAATAAAGGTTATACATGGGCTTAACAACTCCCCCCGAAAAAAACAACCCAGA
This sequence comes from Miniopterus natalensis, assembly GCF_054644295.1. Classification (NCBI taxonomy): domain Eukaryota; kingdom Metazoa; phylum Chordata; class Mammalia; order Chiroptera; family Miniopteridae; genus Miniopterus; species Miniopterus natalensis. The sequence continues at coordinate 15,130,258 of NC_142100.1, forward strand.
ATGAACTCAGCAGAGGCTCAGTGTTCTGACCTACCTGGCTTTAAAGGGAAATACTCTTCCAAAGGTTTTTCGAATCCACAAATACAAGAACTTCCTGGCCACACATCTGAAAGAAGAAAGGATATACACATTTATAAAACTCCATTTGGCTTATTTCATCAGTTTTCTGGAAAGGAGAAGGAAACTTTAAGGTCCCAGAGAGTGAAAGATGCTAGTATGAGTCAAAAGGTGAATCATAGCTAATCTTGCATCAAACAGAGCATAGGATGGGACAGATTTAAAAAGCTAAAATCAAGCAGATTATTATTTTTTAAATACTTTCAATATAAAGAATTTTATCAATGAAGACATCAGAGTTGAGGGAAAGAAAGGACATGACAGTACCTTTCTTTAAATTATTCTTCCTCCCTAAAACGCCTGGCGAATGCCCACTTACCCACCAAGACTCATCTTCAACGCCTGCTCCTATGTGAAGGCTTCCTGGACCTTCCTCAACCCAGAGTGAACAGCTTTGTCCTTGCAGCACTCTGTTCTATTATGTAACATGACACCAAATCACAGTTGTCGACTCACAGGGTGCCTACAGTTCCCTGTGTGTGCCTGAGAGCAGGGACTGTGTCTTACAGCACCTGCAGTACCTAGCACAGTCCTGACAATCGCATGGAAAAGTGACTTGTCTGGGCCAGTTCATCTCCAGTTTGGTTTGGAATGCTCTTCTTCCTCCTGCCTGTTATCTGGCCTATTCTTCCATTAACCTTCAGGACTCGGCTTAAGCTCTGCTTCCTGCAGGAAGTCACTGCCGGCTACACTAGCATGGTTGTCCTTGCCACATGAGCCTATGATACCACACCCTCTCCTTTCATTGCACTTATCACAGTTTGTTGTGACTTGTTTAATAGTCTATCAAGCCTGGCCGGGCATGGCTCTGCGGTTGAGCATCAACCTAGGATTCAGGCGATCGGGGTTCGATTCCCAGTCAGGGCACATGCCCGGGTTGCGGGCCAGGCAGCCCATCAATGACTCTCTCATCATTCATGTTTCTATTTCTCTCTCCCTCTCCTTTCCTCTCTATGAAATCAATAAAGATATATTTTTTTAAAAAAAAAACAGTCTATCAAGCATACCTGATTTTAAGCTTTCATGATTAGGAATGTCAAGGGCCAGGAATGTCTTACTCACCTTGTATGCTCAGCATCTAGCACAACACCTAGCCAAGGCGGCACCTCATAAATTTTATTGAATGCTTAAACAAACGGATGGATGCCTTTGATGGATCTCATCAAGAGTAATAGGAAACGATCATTTTTCTTGGGCCATGTTGAGACTTTTCCTGGAAGATTCTTTATAGCTTACACATTGTGAGATACAACTATGTGAGATAGAACGTGAATGAAAATACTCTGACAGATTTTATGTCTGCAGAATCCTAAATATTTGCTTTTCTTCTGAACATTCCATCATGAAGATGTCCAACTAACTGAGGTAAGAAACTAAGAATCACCCCTCATTTTAACCAAGAAGGGAGAACCATGGAAAAGTCCCTGCAGGCAGGTGACCACTCGCATGCTCACCTGATGCGCAATTCTCTTAATCGACCCCTTTGAGTCCGAGCATGATGCTGCACTGGGGGACTGGAACGAGGTATCGCACTCCGGATCCCAGACAAGGCAGAAGACTTCTTGTTGGACAGTATCTTTGGAGAATAAAGTTTCTTAACTACACCATCTCTAAGAGACCTTAAATTTGAGGAGTAAGGAGGAACAGAATCAAATTATCTCTGCACGTGATGCAGATACCTTCTAACATACAAGTGAAATTAAATAAACTCATTGAGACAGACTGATGGTAACTATGCTTCAGTGACAATAAGCAGCCCAGTCTGACAGAAAAACCTGCCAGCCACAGGAGGCAGGACCTGCTGTGTCAGCACTAGGCAGAAACTACAGAGCCAGAGGGCACCTTGGAGTCATTAGTCCTAACATTTTAATGTGTCATTTTAAGGGTGATCATTTATAAATTAGAAACATCCTTTTATATAAAAAGCAATTAGGAATGCTTTTCAGATAATGTGACTTTTATATCAATATGAAACCACATACTTTTACTAGTAAAACACTAAATTTCTGAATTTTAATCCCATTTTAGAAACATTAAGAGATAACATTATTGGGATGAACTCATGACTTTTAAGGTGTATGGCACAGCTCTGCCTGCAGGAAATACTTAGAAGCTATGACATTTCATTCCCAATGAGCATACCTAGAGCTTAAATGCTGTTTATAAAGTACCATTCCCTACTAAAAGGAACCAGGGCTCCTTGGAGATATGATTTTCAGGTCTGAAACAAGGAAAATATAAGATGAGCCTGAAATATCATGTTAGGTCAGAAAATAATGAAGTGTTCAAAGAACAGTGGGGGCATGTCAAAGACACAGAAGCCAGCTTGAAAGCACTCCCATTGGCCAAATCTGGGATAACTAGAACAGTAATAGTGAAAGCCCACTGAATATAGTAGAACTCTATAAATCCACACTGATATAAATAGATATATGTGGGAGAACAAAAAGCTCTACTTTGCGTTAGAACGTCAACTAATAAATTTAGAAGGAAATTATAAAAGCATAATTTAAGAACCATCATAGTAATAACTGAGTCAGATAAGAATCACTGATGGATGCAAAAACAAGTGGGTGCTAGTCTGATGAGAAACAGAACATTAATGTAGTTTCAGAAAGTATCCCCCCACAAAATACTTATTCATTGCTTTATAGTGGAGAAACCTGGCAGATACCATCTTAATCAAGTGATAAAAGTTAACATTGAGCCTGGATGGCATGGCTCAGTGTTTAAGCATTGACCTAGGATCCAGGAGATCGATGTTTGATTCCTGGTCAGGGCACATGCTTGGGTTGCGGGCTCAATCCCCCGGGGGGGGGGGGGGAACAGGAGGCAGCCAATCCATGACTCTCTCATCACTGATGTTTCTCCCTCTCCAGTCCTCTCTCTGAAATCAATAAAGACATACTAAAAAAAAAAGTTAACATCAACGGTAATGGGACCAAGGCAACATGATGTGTCTCCTGATACTGATGCCCTGAGAAGAACACAGCATCAGTTCTGTCCTATTCCTGCCAAAAATGCATAACCTGAATTTAATCATGAAGAAACATTGAACAAACCCAAATTAAGAAATATTCATAAAAGATTAAGTGTTCTGAACTCTTCAAAAACAGTTCCAAATTAAAGGAAACTAAAAAGTAAAAGATACAATGTGTGATCCTGGACCAGAAAGGATAGGAATCAAAGGGAAAGTTTTTCCTGCCCTGAGCGGTGTGCTCAGTGGTTAGAGCATTAGCCAGGCTCCTGAGGTCTTGGGTTCATTTTCCAGTCAGGGGCACGTACCTGAGTTGCAGGTCTGATTCCCGGCCCCATAGGGGTGCATGCAAGAGGCAATCAATTGATGTATCTCTCTCACATCGATGTTTTTCTCTCTCAGGTCAACGCTCCAACCATTGAGCCAAACTGGCCAGGACATTCACACACAAAATATTTACAGATTTTTATGTGAGCCATAATTTCAGTTACCAGTTTTGTCAAGCCACATCACTCACCTGGAGTCAACCTTCCTCTCCATTCTCAGCTTACTCTTTTTTCGACGGAAATTCGACCAGTGGCTTGATATACACTTCTTAATGAGCAGATTCTTCATGAATCAAAGCCTTTTATCTTCTCTTCTAACTAAAAGAAAAAGGGGAATGAAAGAGAGAGTAAATTATCTGAAACCTCTTAGGAGCCACATTTCTGAACAGCTACATGCCAGCTCCTACTCTCCTGCCTCTCCTAAATTCAACACTAAGTGAACATGCAAGGTCTTTGATTTGAAATATTTTTAACCACATTTTTAAAAAGTTACTTTCTCAGAAAGGAAACTAGTTGAGTGAGCCACACTCAAAAGGTTATGATTGGCTCATTCTTCCTGTCCAGATACTGCTCCAAGACCTTCAACTTCCCTTCATAAGAACACCAATAGAGACCAAAATTTCTTTCTTCCCCCAAGATTAACTGGTTGTCAATGTTACCTATAAGAATCTTCAGGCAGTTGCTTTTTTTAGTTTTTTAATCCTCACTCAAGGATCTGCTTATTGATTTTAGAGAGAGGGGGAAGGGGGAGGGGGGGAGGGAGGGGGAGGGAGGGAGAGAGAGAGAGAGAGAGAGAAACGTCGATTGGTTACCGTCTGTACACACCCCAAAATGGGGATCAAACCCACAACCTAGGTATGTGCCCTGACTGGGAATGGAACCTGCAACCTTTCAGTACACAGGACAATGCTCCAACTGAGCCACACGGGCCAGAGCTTCAGGCAGTTTTTGCTTAGTAGTAGAGTACTGTGTACAGTTTTCATTTTCATTTGGTGATAATTTTTACCAACAATATTCATTACAAACTGAATAAATAACATGTTTTTTTAAAATTTCTTAGTGAAAAGAACAGCAATGTTGTGAGTTGAACTGTGTCCCCCAAAAAGATATGCTGAAGTCCTAATCCCTAGTACCTATAAATGTGACCTTATTTGGAGACAGAGTCTTCTGCAGAAGTAATTAAGATGCAAGTTAAGATGAGGTCATACTGGATAGGGTGGGCCCTTAATCCACTATGATTATTGTCTTTACCAAAAGAGAAGAGACACAAGGACAGATCTACATATACAGGAGAATGTCAGTGAAGACATAGATACACGGGAAGAAACGCATGTGATGATGAACTGAGAGACTGAAGTGGTGTGTCTGCAAGCCAAGGAACGCCAAGGAACACCAAGGACTGCTGGCAGCACATGGAACAGATCCTCCGCCAGAACCTTCAGAAAGAGGATGGCATTGTTAGCATCTTGATTTCAGACTTCTATCTAGCCTCCAGAACTACATAAATTACAGTTTTCATTCAATATTATTTTGTATTGGTTTCAGGTGTATAGCTTAGTGGTTAGCATGAGTTGATAGTTTTTTAAACTGGGTGATGGGTACATAGTACATGTGCTTATAATTTTTCATAACAGAAATGTGGAGGAAATAAAAATTCTGGATGAAACAAAAACAATGTGGGGAAAGTGAAAAGACAACTCACTGAATGGGAGAAAATATTTGCAAATATGCTAAGGGAACTATATCTAAATTATATTTTTTTAATTCCTACAACTCAATAATAAAAAGACAAGTAACCTAATTTTCAAGTGAACGAAGAATTTTTTTTAAAAAAATATATCTTTATTGATTTCAGAGAGAGGAATGGAGAGGGAGAGAGAGAGACAGAAACATCAATGATGACAGAGTCATTGATCGGCTGCAGCCCGCAACCCGGGCATGTGCCCTGACCGGGAATCGAACCCTGATCGCCTGGATCCTAGGTTCGATGCTTTAACCACTGAGCCACGCCCGGCCGGGCGAACAAAGAATTTGAAGAGACATTTCTCCAAAGATGATATATAAACAATGAATAAACACATTACAAGATGTTCAACATCATTAGCCATCAGGGAAATGCAAATCAAACCACAATGAGATACCCATCAGGATGGCTATAATAAAAAAGGCAGAAAGATAGTAAGTGTTGGTGAGGATATAGAGAAATTTAAACCCTCATACACTGCTGGTGTAATGTAAAATGGTACAGCCACTTTGGAAAACAGGTTATCAAAAAGATAAATAAAGAGTTACCATTTATTTGATCCAGCAATTCCACTCCTAGGTATACAGGGTGTCCCCCCAAAAATGAATACACACTTAATAGCTGATAGCTCAATTGATGTTTCCTTCTTTTCAGATTTAACCCATTTGAATTAATAATTATTCAAAGTATGTATACATTGTTTTGGGACACCCTACATATCCAAGAGAACTGAAAGCAAATGTCTATAGCAGCAATTATCTGCTATAGTCAAAACACGGAAGCCCAAATGTCCACCAACTCATGGATAAACAAAATATGGTATATCCACACAATGAAATATTATTCAGCCACAAGGAGAAATGCAGTAGTACTGTTACATGCTAAAACATCGATGATCCTTGAAAACATTATGCTAAGTGTAAGCCAATCATAAAGGACCACCTATTCTATGAATCCATTTATATGAAATGCCCAGAACCAGCAAATCTAGATTCAGAAAGTAAACTGATCATTGCCAAGAGTGTTGAGAAATGAAGGGAAATGTGCAGTGACTACTAAAAGGTTAGTGACTACTAGCATTCTTTTTTGAGTGAAGAAAATGTTTTAAAACCCGTAATGCTGATGGTCGCATAACTATGTTGCAAAACATTGAACACTTTAAATGAGTGAACTGTATGGTATATGAGTTATATCTAAGTAAAGCTATTAGAAGAAAAGAGGAGGAGGAAGTAGAAGTAGTAGTAATCACAGGAGAATGTGCTCCAAAGGCCATGGAAGCAAATCAAGAAAAAAATTAAAGGCGGTCGAGGCAATAGCAAAGTCAACACATGAGAACAGCAAAAAGAAGCAAATCCCAGGAGAGAGATGAAAAGAAGTCCCTGGATTAGACTGGGTATAGCAGGAACAGACCCACCAGATCAGATTAGAGGAGAGGAGGAAGGTCTTCAAGAAAGAGATGGATCTGATGATTTTAAGAGTACATAAAAACTTACTGATAACCGCATGAGAAATGTTGAAGTATTCATAAAAAAAATAATTTAGTGATCTGTGCATGCAATACTAGGCAAATGAGAAAATAAGACAATTATTAATTCTCATAAAAAAGTGACGAGATGTACAGGAAGGAAGAGTGTCAGTACTCTACTTGGTTCAGCAGTGAATATTTATTATATAATATAAACAACAAATCACCACATAGGTGAGATGAGGAAAGGAAAACTGAACTAAGTGATTATGTTACAGGCCAGTGAAAAGCTAGGAAAATTCCAGGGCAAAATAAATAGGGAAACTGAGAAAAGAAAGTTAAAACAAGGCCAAATAATGCGGGCAATCTGCAGCTGGCTTGTTAAATAACAAGCTGTTTTCTTCCCCAACCAAGGACACTTGAAAGCAAATTACTAAAAGCCTCCCTAACAAGAGAATGTGGGAAAGGGTGGGGGAAGAGGAAAGGAAAAAAGGGCAGTTTTACTCCCTAAGCAGAAACACCGGCAAAATTGCCAGGTGCTTCTCATGAATTCTGGGAAGGCCACAACAAAGTAAAAAGGAAGCTTGAAAATTAATCTGTACCAAGATATTCAGCAGAGGAATTCTGAAACCTATAAACAGGAGGGGATATAACACGTAGAACCCCCACCCAACTTGCTCTTCAGGTTAGCTGAGAGCCTGTCTGTGCTTCATAAGCCAGATGTATAGATTTGCTTGCCTTGTTTCTTTAATAAATGTGCATGCTTTAATTTTTCAAATAAATTGGCTTTATCACAACACAATCAGGGTCTCTCACTTAAATTCATTCATATGAGAAGACAAGAATGGAGGCTGAGGACAGCTCTCTACCTCTGACTCAGGGGGCTGTCCAACATCCCCCCTCTGGTGTCTGTGAGAGGTGCCTGTCACAATTATCTCCCACAAGTATTAATCAACACTTAATGTGTAGAATTAACATATCATAGGTGAAACAGGTGAAAGCAGTATCACCTATTTACTTCCAATTTATAAACAACCAGGAGAAACAGCCAGAAGAATGGAAACTACAACTGGGGTGTGGGTGCTATTTTCTATGATGAGTTTTTTAATATTAGGGTTTTTTAAATTATGTTAATTTGAAAAATATAAATGAAAAGTATCTTTAAAAAGTTTCTACAGTATTTTGCAGCTTCTAACAATGTCTGAGAAATGAATGATCCTACTAAAGGAAAGTGAGGAAATAAATACAGTACTTAATTTATATCTTAAGCCCCAGAATAAGTTTCAACTACTTCCAGAAAGTCTTCCCTGACACCTTCAAACCTCATACTTTCATGGCACTTAGGCGGGTACCACCCAATCTAAAACAGAGATTACATTCAAAATAACATTTATCGGGGCATGGGGCGGGAGTGCGCACGGCTTGGCCCTGACGCCGCTCACACTCAGACCTGGACAGCCACTCCTGCCACCTTCGAGGCTGCTGGGCACTTGCCCAGTGCATCTCCCTCGGCCCGGCTCCTCCTGTTGTCCCAGCTCCCGCGCATCCACGTCGGGCCACCCCGCCCTCTCCACTGCCTGCCTGCCTGCCTTCCTGCAGCGGCCAGGCTCGCAGAAGATGCCTTATTAGAACTTTAAAAATGGAAAAGACCTGCTATTAGGGGATAATCCTGAGGGATACTATGAAATCTTGGAATGACAACCAGTCAGATCTCTGTAGCAGTGACCAAGAGTTGATTTTTGGTGAAAACGAAGATGATTTGGAAGAGATGATGGATTCAAGAGATCTGCCCACCTCACATTTTGCTTGCAGTGTCCATCAAGCAGTGTTTGAGGAGCAGAAGCAGAAGAAAGATCATCTGACAACATGTGGAGAGCCAACAACAGGGAGTCAGTTAAGAGAGAGGATGCTTGAACAGTAAACATCCCGTATCTAACCTAAATTTACATTGGAAATCGTATCAGCAGAAATTCTAGTAGCAGTTCAGTGAACTTCAGGTAATATACAATTCTTATAGTAAATTTGATATAAAAGCCTTGATAAACTGAAACTGTAAGATATAAAATGTTTATATAATAAAATTATGTGACTCATCAATTGATTATAAAACGTGAGGGGTATAAAATGTTTCCTTCACATTTTTCCTCTATTAGTGTCTCATTCTGCTGTAATTTTTCCTGGAATAACCTGTTTGTGAGGGGCACCCACATATGGGGGAAGAAAAAAGCAAAACAAAAACCATTTCTGGTGGATTACAGGCAGAATAATCGTGATTGTAATTAAGCACTTTATTTTAAAAAGCAACATTTATGAAGTGGGTGCTTTGTGCCTGGTATAGTACTAAGCACTTTTCATTAATTACCTGCTTTTAAATATACATATATACTTTTACTGATTTTAAAGAGGAAAAAAGAGGAAGAGAAACATCAATGAGAAACATAGATGGGCTGCCTCCTGCACGCCCCCTACTAGGGATCTAGCCCGCAGCCGGGGGACCTGCCCTGCGCGGGAATCAAACGGGCGACCACTGGGTGCACGGGAGGACTCTCAACCAACTGAACCACACTGGCCAGGGCATTAATTACCTGCTTAATACAACTACCCCAACAGGGGTGGTCATTTCAATTTATAAACGAAGTGCCCAAGATCACCAGCTAAGTGGTACAGCTGGGATTGGTACTCAGGTCCCTAACACCATTTATTCAACAAATGTTTACACTATTCATTTACACAGAGGTTAACAAGAAATCTGAACGGCCTCCCAACAAATGAAACGCAGCACTAATCTCCGACGGAGGGGGAGGCTTCATCACAACGTTTGCCCAGCTGGCCCCTTGGGGCTCAAATGGGGCCCCTGAGGTCTGTTTACACCAGCCCCTCTCCCGGCTACGCAGCAGGGATCCAGAAACGCCCGAATCCGACAGGCGCACGCTACTGAGCCTTGCACCGCGCCCGCCTGCAACGCACTGGACACGAGGGAGGACACGGCGCTCCGGGCCCGGGAGACGCGGCACTGAGGAGAAGGCGCGCCCGGCAGAACGACGCGAGCGCCGCGCTGGGCAAGGACGGGCTCCGTGAGCCATGCGGCGCGCTCTTTTCACGTCTCCCGCACTCCCCACCCAGCCCTGGGAGTGGGCAGCATCACCTGAACTTCTAGAGGAGGCAGAGGAGGAAGCGGAGGCTGCCACAGGAGTCACCGGGCCCAGCTCCGAGGGACATGCGTGCGCTCGCCCCTGGGCTCCGGCCCGAGAGGCTGAGCCACAAGGAGGCTGGGGACCGTCGGACCGGGCCTCATGCCTGAGGAAGTCAAGTCCTCCGGGCTCGCGCCTCAGGGAAGTCTCGGCGGGAGCCGGAGGACGCCCACCAGCTTCCGCCGCCCGCGCGGCCCACGCAAGCTCAGAGCTTCCCGCGCCTCTGCTCGTAGGTCTGGTGCCGGCCCCGCCCACGTCTCCAAGACGACGCGGCGCGCCTGAGGGACGCCGCGCCCGGGACGCGCCAGTTCGCGCAGCCTCAGTCGGGCAGGTGACACGCCTCCCTCTGGCAGCCTGGCACCTTCTGGGGAGCGCCCCTGCCGGCTCTGTGCCTCCTCTCTCGGCTATCTTTCTGCGTTCAACTGCCCACTGCTGCTCTTGGCCAAGAGGAATGGGGCCTGTTTCGGAACGGATCCCCGAGTTACGCTTCGCGGGGCAAGCACTAGGGGTGAGGTTTACGTCAGGAGCCGGCGCGCAGGTCCTTCCCCCACCTCCAGACTCCCACGTGAGCCGCTCTGGCTCTCGGTTCTCCAGGATTCCCAGGGAACGCGAGGCGCCCCGGAGTAGGGCACGCGTGCGTGGACCACGAGATTGTCGATCTGGACCGGTGGGGGCTCGTCGTTCGGAAACCCCCTAATTAAAATTATCCCAGACTGATTATCTTCTTAACCCTTACTTTTAATTAACAAACACTAGTTGTTAGTAAATAGTTAAATTTTTAAATTTTGGTCCACTCGTTATCTTTTAAAAATAGGGGCGGGTGAGGGTAGGTGAGACATTTTTATATGCTTTTCTCCTGTGCTTTGTAAAACATCGCTTGACAGCACATGTCTGGTGGAAAGAGCAAAAGCTAGTCTAGTATGCATTTAAATGCTTGAAAGCGTTTACGTTAAAAACATGAGGAAAAATAAATTGTTAGGTGTCTCAGGATTAGAATATCAGGTAATTCGCATTTCTGCTCTATTATCTACAGGTTAATTTTTGTAACTTAAAAAGTATTTAAAAGGGAAAGTTCCACTTTAGTAGGACACAAGAGCCAATCTTTTAGGGATGACTCCTATCTGAAGATATGCAGCCAAGCAATTTTAAAATAACTTAGTGATTTTCAACGTCCTAATTAACACTATAATATTTACTTACTGTAAAATTAGTCATATAAGTATTTTATATAAATTATGCCACATCCAAGATAATAAATCAGTAAGAATACTTTCTAGATGACTTGCTGGTGCTTTCTTTCTGTCACGTGCATTCACCACCATCAGCTTTGACTAATTTAGGAAGGGATGAAAGGCATTTCCACCTGAGTTATAATAAAAATAGTCCTGTCGGGAAAGATTAGAACATAATAAAGTATAAAATAATAGCTAGGGCAGCAGCACTTACAAGGTGTCAGGTTCTATTTTAAGTACTTCCCATATATAAAATCAAAGATGTAAAGTGCCAGAAGGGGGTTTAAGCTCTGCAAATAGTTTGCTCTATGATCTTCTGGAAGTCCCTTAGTAATTTTTTTAAATAGTCCTTAACCTGAGTACATGATGGCACAACTGTGAAACTTTATATCCTATTTTCTTGGAACTATGGATTACCCTTGGAAAAAGAAAAAATAGGGGGGGAAAACATTTAGATTGGTGTAGGACAGGTGAGGTGTAATCCCAACTTTCTGAGATGAGGTGGCTCTCAAATTTTCTAAGTTTCTAATATTTTCATTTGCTTCTCTACAGTTCTTAGGCTGCTAGTTTCCCCAAATGACTGAACTGTTGAGGCCCCTTAAGCCAAAATTTGAACTAACCATTTGAAACTAAACCAAAATCTTATATTTAGTAAGCAACTAAAGTAATTTCTCTCTTACTCTGTGAAGAAATTTCCCACACTGATATTTGAAAATTCATTAATTGCAAAAAGCATTTAGAATTAGAAATTATCATTCCTGCCAAGGAGAATAACGTTCAAAAGCTGTAATGAAACATTTGGAGAGAGTGACTGGGGGGGGGGGGCCATCGATGGTAGTCTCTCATTCACCCCTTGACAGGGGATCAAACCTGAAACCTAGGTATGTGCCCTGGTGGGGAATCAAACCCACGACCTTTTGGTGTACAGGATGACACTCCAACTGAGCCACTTGGCCAGGGTGAGCAGAGCTTCTTGAAATGTTTTTTCCTTGATCCAGGTCGTGGCTGCATGAATTTGCCTTGTGAAAATTTATTGAGATGAGCCCTTAGAATTTGTATACTTTTCTGTATGTATATAATTCTTCAATAAATACATTTATTTTAATAAAATGCTACAATGGAACAAGTATTTGCAAGCATCTAGTTTTTGCATGGCACAGGTAAATGTAGTTTACAGATGCCCTCCTTTAGTAAATTATTACCTTTATTTCTAGGTAATAATTGTCTTGTTTCACAAGTACAAATTGAGACTCAGAGAGAGGTAAGTTGAGACCAAGATTCTACAAGACATTAAAGGGCCTAGAAGAGTACATTCTAACTAGGACAAACCAGAAAGCCTAGGAAATTAGCTCGAGGCCAAGCCAATACGACGACAGAAAATTGCCTTGAGCAGATTTCACATGTGACTTGTGATTTTAAAATATGCTCACAAATTCTTTTAATACTCTTCCCATATAAAGGTGGAGTCTAAGTTCTCTCCCCTTGAAAATGGGCCAGCCCTAGTGACTCCTAGCTAAAGAACAGAATGTGGCATGTGGCAGAACAGACACAGTGATCTCCAGGATAGGTTGGAAAAGAAAATTCAGCAACAGTCTGACTCTTGTTCTCTCTGGATACTTGCCCTCGGAATCCAGCCGCCATCTTGTAAGGAAGCTCAGGCCACAGAGAGAGAGGCCCATGTGTAAGTATTTCAGCCAACAATTCCAATGGTCCCAGCTGACAGCCACCATCAGCCATTAAACATGTAAGTGAGCCATTAAATGATCCTAGCCCCCAGCCTTTCACCACCCCAGCTGATTCTAAATGGAGCAGAGACCAGCTGTCCCAGTTAAAACCAGTCCAAACTGCTGATTGGGGTGCAAAATAAGTGTTAAGCCCCTGAGTTTTGAAGCAGTTTGTTACACAGCAATAACCACAATAGTGTTTTCAATATGTCTAATTCCCACTACAAGCTTAAAAAGTAGATACTGCTATCCCTTTTTGACACATGAGTAAACAGGTCCAGAAAGGTAAAATGACTGTCTTGGGTTTCACACTAAGTAGCAGAGATCAGTCAGTTTTGCTCAGTGGTTAGAGCCTGGGTCCGAGGAATGAAGGGTCTGGGGTTGATTCCGGCCAAGGGTATGTACCTCAGTTGCAGGCTCCAACCCCTGCCCAAAGGCAACCAATCAACATGTGTATTTCTCACATTGATGTTTCTCTCTCTCCATCTTCCAGTCTGAAAAGCAATGGAAAAAATATCCTCAAGTGAGGACCAAAAGCAAGTAGCAGAGATCAGGATTTAAGAGTTTCAAAAAAAACAGGCCTTCTCCACTATTTCATAATGGCAAGGAGATTAAGCCATTTCACCGACATTAGGAAAAACCTAGATTCCAAAAGCAACTTGGTTTTTATTTATTTTTTTAAATGCTCACCAGAGGATATTTTTTCCATTGCTTTTTAGAGAGGAGAAGGAAGGGAGGGAGGGAGGGAAGAGGGAAAAAGAGAAACATCCATGTGAGAAAGACACATCGATTGGTTGCCTTGCACATGCATCCCCCACCTGGGCAGGGATATAACCTACAACCCAGGTACCTGCCCTTGACTGGGAATTGAACCCAAGACCCTTGATGAGTGGCCAACGCTCTAACCACTGAACCACACCGGTCAGGGAGCAGCTTGGTTTTTAAAATAATTAAAACTCTGTATAGGCTTTAAAAAAACCAAAACCAGTACAGCAGCTTTATGGAGGTTGTATGAGGCCTTTTACCACGTTATCCTATTTAATCTTTACAACAGCCCTGTGAGTTATCATCGTCCCAATTTTATAGATGAGAAAACCGAGGATTAGAATACATAAATGGCCTAATTCTCCACAGCCTGTAGGGTGTGGTAGAGTTGGGAATGCAAACTCAGCTGATTTGCAAATGCTTCCTTCCCTCTGCCTCTTGCTTGCAGAGAAAGTATAGTTTGTAAGAAATACATTTTAATAAAAGAAAAACGTTTTCATCATAACTTTTCTCTGTGGCCAAGACTCATAGGAAGGAAACTTAACGATCACTCAGTGTCCATTCCCTTGATTTCACAAGTGAAGTTTAAACTAAAAGAAAGTAGGCCCCTTCAAAGAAATGGAGACTTCCATCGATAACCTTTAGGAGAAAAGTTACCATTCCCTCCACACCCATGTATCATTTCCCACAAACCCTGGGCGGTCCCCTGAGCTTGTGATTATCCTGCAGAGCAGGCTCACAGGTGATCTGAGTCAAACCTTTCCTGACAGCCCCTCCCCTGCACAGCATTTACTCTCATTGCTCACACAGTAGGAAAATATTTGCATTTCTGTGTCCCCTTCAGAGTGTCAGCACTGGGTACTAAGCGCTTGACGTTCGCCATCTCATTTCCCCCTCAAACACACTGGCACTTCCCCTTCCTGGACAGACTTTAGGTTACAGGCGGGAAAAAAACATTTCAATGGATTTGTCAGTCGCCTTTAGTTCAATCAAAGGCAATCGTGGCAAGTTTGCCTAGTAATACAGCAACAAGTAATCTCGTTTACTCCTCATACATTTATATAGAGGAGCCATTTTAAAAGAGCGAAACTCAGAGAAGTCAGCTTTGCCCAAGATTACAACACTAAAAGGAGCTGAGGTTCGAGCCTACACCCGGAAGGCTCAAAAACCCCCAGGCTCGCGTTACTCAGATTCTCACTGCCTAAGCCCCACGGCTCTCCGCGGGCGCGAATAGAGCAAACGCAGCCATCGACGCGCTCCCAAGTCCCGCAGGCCGCGAACCCCGGCCCCTGTGCGGCAGCCACCGCCTCCCCACGAGAGCAACCTAGCGAGGGTCGCGGGCTCCAAACACCGCCCGTCCAGCTCCGCTCCGCCCCGATGCGCGCGTGGGAACGCGGCGTTCTCCCAGGGGCTGACCCGGACGACCGCCTGCGCGCACCTGGGAGGGTTTACGCCACCCCCGGCCCGGCCTCCTACCTCTCGTCGCCACGTCCACCCCACGTCTCCGTCTCCCCGCCACCTTGCGCTCGGAAGAGCCCGCGCCCGGGGAGCGCGCCGTGATGTTTCTCTTTTCCGCCCGGCACCGCGGCGGCCACCTCACATCCGGGCTCGCGGCGGCGAAGGCGGTGCTGGGGCTCCGGTGCGTGGAGGGAGTTATTAAGGGGGAGGGGGCCGGGAAGGAGGGACGGAGGGCTGGGCCGCTGTTACGGCGGCTGAAGAGAGACAGCCCGAACGGGTGGGGGGGCGAGAGCGAAGGCCGCGCCGAGAAGCCCTTAGATCAGCGCGGGCGGCGGAGAGGGGAGCCGCGGCCGAGGTGAAGGGCCGCCGAGCGGCGGAGGCACCGAGTAAGGGCCCGGGGGAGGGGTGTACCGGCGCCGCGCTCCACGGCCCGCAGAGAAGGGGCGCGGGCGCGCTGCTCCCGGGGTCGCGTGCGTTAGCGCGAACGCCGGGGCGCGCGCGCGGGGGGCGGGCAGGGACTCGAAGCCAGCGGGACGGCCCGCGGGCGGGCTGGCGGGGCCCGAGCCCGAGCCGCCGGGCCGGACGGCGGCGGGCCTGTGCCGGCTCCATCTCGGAGGGCCAGGGCCAGGGGATTCGGTCGCCCTGTACCCTCCGGCCCGCCTCCTCTCGTGAGTACTGTCCCCGCCCTTCCTCCGAAGAAGGCCGGGGCCTGAGCGAGAGGCCGGGGTTTGGGGTGGAGGCCGGGGAAGCCGAGTTTTGGAGCTGAAGCCAGCGCTCGCCTGTTCTTTACTACGGACGCCCCTGTCATGGCCACAGGTGCGGCTGGCTGGGCGAGGGGCGCTCGGGCTCCGTCCCCCAGTCCCTAGCCCCCGAATAACAAGGGGCAGCTGGCGCCGTCCATTGGCGAGTGACAGGCACTTTACTACAGCTCGACTTCCCGTCTCTCCGGCCCCAGCCACTCTCCTACCTGCCCCCACTCCGGGAAACTTCCCCACTACTGCCTGACCGGTCCCCATGGGTAGCAGCCACTAATCTTGGTTTCTTTTTGTAGTAAAGCTGCTTAAAGGCTGATTTGGGCACCTTCCACTTGTTTTCCTTACCCTTCTGATGTTTAGAGGACTGACTTATTAGAAGAGATAGCTAAGTACCAGTGGTTCTGTTTCCAACTGGGTTCTGGTTTATAGCATAATTGTTGGGTGAAGGTTTGTTTTTTAATGGTAGTCATTTTAAGAGAGAAAAGTTTCAGTTTTTTAAACAGTCAAGACTTCTGAAAATGTGTTGTTCTTGGTGACAGTTTTGTGCTCATTTGTCTTCCAGGTGCAAAGAATTGTAGACCAACGAGCCATGGATAGGAGAAGCGTGGGTGAAATAGAAAATGGAGATGCTTTCCTTGACTTGAAGAAGCAGCTGGCCTCCAAATCCCCCCATCGCTATACAAAAGTAGGCTTTGTTACTAATGAAAGTGTTTCTTTGTAAAGGTGGGGAGGTTGGAAACATTGTGTAGGTGTTTTATTAGTATTATCTGAAGTGGTAGCCTCATTCTGATTCACTATGTGGACTAAATGTTAACTGGAGGTCATGAAGCATTGCTTTGAACCTTTTTTCTGAAAGGGAATACCCAGGGTTTGCACTGGAATTTGCTTCTAAGTAGCTTTCAGGTGAAGGGAATATTGGCTCAGATCCCATAGGAATTTGTGGGTCTGTGTATGTTGGCACACAGATTCTGTAATACCTGGTGTGTTGTTCACTTACATGCTATAGAGTAAGGATTCCAGTTCTTGATGCTTCACAAAACTAGTGTCCTGTGTTTTGATGTTTCCTTAAGAGGCAAACACCCCAAAGGAATGCTCTTGGGTGCCTTCTAGGTGCTTAGCTGGGATAACCAGATTTTTAATTTTTTTTTATTTCCTGTCACAAATTGGATATGGACCCACAAAAGTAAGGCTTCAGTTATATTTCCCCTAGCTGAAAACTTGTGATTTAAAACGGCTCGTCTAAATACCTGCTTTTTCCAGAAGGGTGCATGCAAATCACCTCAGTGTCGTCTAAATATCTGCTTTTTCCAGAAGGGTGCAAATCACCTCAGTGTCGTATATTTATTGAAGCTATTGCTTCTGTCAGTATCTAGTTGGCTACTGAATGTTTCTGAAGAGGTTGACAGGACTCATTGAGCTATGAATTCATTTCTGGCTCACTGAAATGCAGTAGGCTGGGGTATATAAAATGTGCTTGGGACTGTTGACAGGAAGGATTATGTCCTAGTTGGATCCATATCTGTGTTTCCTTAGTATAGGACCAGTCAAGGACTCTAAGGTGGTTATTATGCCTAGCTTCCCAGGATACCAGTTGGTTAATATTCTAAAGTCAGGCCTTGTTTGTGTACAGTTGCCACTATTCTTAACCTACTTGATAAACTATCTAATGCTGTCAGAGTAATATTCATTTTTAGCATTTAAAAAACCAAACCTCTCTGGAGAGAGAAAAAAGTGTTTTCAGGTGTAAAAGAGTTCTTGGTTAATTGCTGTCTTAACACAGTCTGTCTTGGCATAACTGTGAGCTGATGATAGAAAGCATTTTACTTCTTCCTTCAGGTTTGGTGTTCCCTAATGTTCCTCTCAAACCTGAGAGTGTTTGAGTAGTGTTTCACAACTTAAACTCATTATCAAAGATGTTGACAGGTGAATTCTGAATCTAATTCTGAATTTAAGTAAAAGGAAAGCTTATTAAATGAAGGGAAACTGATTCGAACTACTTTTATACGCTTACGTGATTTCAACTCTGCCAGAACTTTTTGAATGAAGTTCTGACTGGTAGTCCACTTATAGAGTGCTGGCAGGGAGACTCGAATCATTTTCACAGGCTGATCTGAGGATGACTGGAAGTTATTATTGGTCTCTCTTAGAGTAGAACATATGTATGTCTACAGTAAAGATTAAGAAGCTCAGTGTTGCCCATTTTTGATAGTCCAACCTCAAAATTCTGTCATACTTAGATAAATGTATCTAAAATGGTTAAGGAAAGCATTTTTTAGGTTAATGGCCATGGAGCTTAGATTTAATGGTCTTCTCTACCAAATTTAGTTGGAAATAGATTTACTCTCCACTCCATTCAAGAGGATTTAGTTAATGGCAGTTTTAGGATTGTGTTTAGGCAAAGTTAGGGTCATGCTTTCATATATATGGGTTACTCAGCACTAATAATTTTATGTGAGACTTGAGACAAACTAAGCCTTTTTTCTTGTGAAGAAAGCTTGAAACAATCCTGAGTTCTGAATACCATAATAAATGGTCTGTTAGTCCCACAAGTGGAATAGTATTGGAGTCCACCTATTCTTGATCAACTTACTGAGATCAAACAATTGGAATAAGTAAAGCATTTACTAATATTTCTGCCACTTCAAGTTCACAGGCTAGAAAGTTTAGAAGCAGTAAAAGGAAACTCTCAGTGATTTTTATAAGTGAATTTTGTGAAAACTTTTATAAATGTGGGAAGTTTACTACAAGGTCAAAAAAACAACACATTGGCCAGATGAGAGGCTTCGTAACCTTTGACCCTCCTTAGTTTAGCGTTTAGTTGTTATATAGGATAACAGTAATAGTTCAGAATTCGAGGGCTTTTTTTTCCAGGAAGGTGAGGGGGTCCAGATGTTTGGCTAAGTGCTTTTAAGGGTAACATACCAGAGTTTCCCTGTGTGTTAAGACATCCTTTAGTTCAGCTTGCTTCTCAAACGTTAATGTGTCTAGGGATCACTTATGAACCATGGTAAAGTGTAAATTCTGATTGTTAGGTCAGGGGTGGGCTTGAAAATTCAGTTTTTAACCAGCTCCTAGGTGGTGCCCATATTGCCTGTCCATTGACCATACTTGGAGTAGCTAGGCTTTAGTATTCCTTGAACAACCTGATATATGGTGTCGACGTTGTCAGGCAACTCAGATGCATACTTGTTCCTCCTGGTTCAGTTGGTGTCCATTGTGCTTCTGTGAATATCTCGGGAACTCAAGTTAGACTCACACTGGGTACTTTCAGGCCTACTCCTAAGTCTCAGTGATGATTAATGGGGTGGTTAAAGAGGATTTATCAAATGCACCTGTTATCCTAAGAGGTTTGAGCCCATTCATTTCTAACCCCATAGAGGTCCATTTTGCCAGGTCAGACTCCTAAGATCAAAAGCTGTATTTTGGACCCTAGCCAGTTTGGCTCACTGGTTAGAGCATTGGCCTGAGGACTGAAGGGTCCCGGGTTCGATTCCAGCTAAGGGCACCTACCTCTGTCACAGGCTTGATCCCCAGCCCCAGTTGGGGCACCTGCGGGAGGCAACCAATCAATGTCTCTCTCACATCGATGTTTTTCTCTCTCCCCCTCTCCTTCTCTCCCCCTTTCACTCTCTCTCTGAAAAGCAATGGAAAAAAATATCCTTAGGTGAGGATTTATTAAAAAAGCTTTGTTTTGGTAATATTTAAATGTGCATTTATAAAGTGACTGGATTATGTTGAGGGACTTTTGGAGATTATAGAGTGGGTTTCACTGCAGAGTCATGGATTAAAAGTGGTTTAGCCTGGCTGGCGTGGCTCAGAGGTTGAGCATCGACCTGTGTTCCAGGAGATCGAGGTTCAATTCCTGGTCAGGGCACGTGCCCAGGTTGCGGGCTCCATCCCCAGCAGGGGGTGTGCAGGACACAGCTGATCAGTGACTCTCTCTCATCATTGATGTGTCTCTCTCTCTCTCTCTCTCTCCCTCTCCCTTCCTCTCGCTGAAGTCAATGAAAATATATTTTTAAAAAAAACAAAAAACTCTCCCGGCCGGGCGTGGCTCAGCCGTTGAGCGTCGACCTAGGATCCAGGCAATCGGGGTTCCATTCCCTGTCAGGGCACATGCCCGGGTTGTGGGCTGCAGCCGATCAATGACTCTCCCATTGATGTTTCTCTCTCTCTCCCTCTCCTTTCCTTTCTCTGAAATCAATAAAGATATTTTAAAAAAAACAAAAACAAAACAAAACTGGTTTAGACAGTGGTTCTCACAGTGTGGTCTTTGACCTAGCATTTAGGATCATCTGGTAACTTGTTAGAAATATAAAATCTCAAGTCCCATCCCAGAGATATTGAATCAAACTCTAGGGATAGGGCATAGTCATCTCTGCATTTAACAATCTTTCAGGGAATTCTGACTCTGAATCTAGTTTGAGAACCATTGGTTTAGGAAACAGAGGAGGTAGTGATGCCTATTAATGAAAAAACTTTGGGACCCATTCAGGTTTTAAAGCTGTTAAGAAAATAGACAAACAACTGAAGTGGACTGATTTGAGTAATCCTCCTAGCCTTCTTGGAGAAAATGAGTTGCAAGACTTGAAGTAAAGCAAGCTTCTGAGAAGAAAAGAGTAATTGATTTAAATCCTAAGTTGAAATCAGTAGTCAGATGGTCAGTTTTTCCTGTACAAAGGTCTTATTTGATAACTTCATAGGTTTCTCTCATAAACTGAGTTGAGTAGTAACCTTTAGCAGGTGGCATTTCAATAACACACTTAGCTGCAAACTTCTTAAGCTAATGTAAAAATAGGGATACTTGTTTATATTGGAGAAAGCAAAATTATGGTATGAAAGTCATTATAGCCCTGGCCAGGTAGCTCAGTTGGTTATAGTGTTGTCCTGATACTCTAATATTCCGGGTTCAGTCCCTAGTCAGAGCACAGACAAGAATCAACCAATGAATGCATAGGTGGGTGAAATAGCAAATTGATGTTTCTCTCTCTCTCCCTCCCCCCGCCCAAAATAAATAAATAGTAAGAAAGAAAGAAGCTCTAGCTGGTATACTCGGTGGTTAGAGTGTCGGACTGCACATTGAAGGGTCTTGGGTTCAATTCCTGGTCAAGGGCAAGTACCTAGATTGCAGGTTCAATCCCTGCCTCCAGTAGGAGTGTGTGCAAGAGGCAACCTGTGTGTATGTCTCTGTCTCTCTCTTTCCCCTTCCCTCCCTCTCCCCTCTCTCTTTCTGAAAAGCAGTGGAAAAAATATTCTTAGGTGAGGATTAGAAGAAAAAGAAAGAGAGGGAGGGAGGGAGGGAGGGAGGGAGGGAGGGAGGGAGGGAGGGAGGGAGGGAGGGAGGGAGAAAAAAAAGAAAAAAAGAAAAGAAAAAAAAGAAAAGAGTATCATACAGTCTCAATGTTTCAAGTGTCCAGAAAACCTAGCTAATTGAAAGTTCTTAGAAGGTGCTGGCTGGCAATACCATAGATACTGTCTTCTAACTGTTCTTTCCTACCTGTTCCAATTCTAAGTCATCTTGAAAATTTTAAGATTCAGGGCCCTTGCCCCCATGAGTATCCTCTTCTCACTCATGATGGGAACTTCTCGCTAGATAAGGAGCCTTTCGTTTCAAAACTGGAAACTTTTTTTTTTTAATTGATTTTAGAAAGAAGCGGGGGAGGGAGAGAGAGAAACATCGATCGATTGCCTCCTGCACACGCCCTAACCAAAGATATGTACCATGACCAGGAATTGAACTCACCACCTTTTGGTGTAGGGGATGACACTCCAACCAACTGAGTCACACCAGCCAAGGCCACAATTGGAACCTTTACCATAGAAATTTAGGAGCAGAGCCTTTGACTCAGGAAAGGGTGCCATGAGAGGAAGCCCACTTAGGGGAAGCCTGCCCATCCTCACCTGAGAAAATTAGGGTTCTCAGTGGCCCCACTAGACAAGGACAAATAACACTGGGTGACAGGTGCTGGGAGGGGTTGTGCAGCTTCTCTTGTCCTCTCAGTAGAGGCAATGGAGAGGAGAGGATCGGGACCGTTGAGCCCTGCTGCCTGGTATAGAATCCCTCTCTCTGCCACTTAACCTGTGTGGCCTTCTGCTCTGTATTTAGCTTCTCTGAATCTCATTCTTCTCCTGTAAAGTGCAGGTGGAATAGTACCTACCTCCTAGGATTTTTATGGGGGATAAATGAGAAAATGCATGCCCAGTGCTTAGAAAAGAGTCTGGCACACAGTAAGTGCTGAAAACTGCTTATGGCCTAAGAGGGTAAAGGGGGGTACTAAAAGATACGTCCTTGAGATACCAATTTCAGATCAAGATGCTTATTTTTTAAATGTCACAGTGACCATCTCCATTTTAATATGAAACCAGAAAGTCCTATTGAAGATGTAATGCCACCACCCTAAAAATAATTTTCTTAAGTTTCCATCTAATAGATACCCAACTGCTTACTTAACATTTTACATTGCTTTGGTTTGTTTTTATTGCATAGGCCAGATCAACAGAAAAAAATAGACTTTCCTTTTTTTTTTTTTTTTCCCCTTCCCTTCTTAGCTTCAAATAACTTCTTTCAGTAGAAGGAAGTCTGCATTAAATCAGCCACCATTAGATGCTTGGGTGAATCCAGGGACTAAATCCTGACTTACCTATAAGAACTGTTCTGTAGGATTCCCCTTGAGCAACAAACCTCATGAGTCAGGGATGCTGGAATGTATCCCGTGTATCCCCTACGTTATTAGTTCACCATTGCCCTGAGTATTATCTATGGATGCCATTACCCCATTGTGATCTATTTTTAAAAGCTTTCTAACCCTTCCAGAAAAGTCATGTAACTTGGTAGAATGAAATATATCAGGTCAGTCAGCAGTCATCTGAGAGCCTGATGGGCCAAGCCCAATGTTGGTAGGTGTGTGGAGGGTAGGGACTTGGGGAGGAGGTCAAAGGCCCAACCCAAATGCTGCTCCAGGGGCATTTGCCTTGTTTAGGAAGAGCCAGGCATGCACACAGGTGAGGTACTGGGGTTATTTCTAGTGTTTTGACCATTAACAAGGAAAGAAGACTTTGGGTTTTTTTGTTTGTTTTTACAAAACATCTATATTATCAAAAATTTGAGCTTTCTACCCTTGTGAATTGAATTCAAATCACAAAGGTAAATATTTCCCCTTTTATTGTCTATAAGTGACTTGTGTGAAATTCTTCTATGTCAGTGTCATCAAAATGCATAGCTGCTTCTCATGGGATTCCTGCAGAAAGAAACGATAAGGATTTTAGCCACAGTTGTTTTGGGCTCTGCCCATATTCGTTTGCTTTCTCCCTTCATACTGATCACTGAAAGTAGGTGTCTACAGAGGTTATTCCCAGATACGTAAATTGTTTTGGGAGGCTTGACGTTTTCTTTTGAGGAAGGCTATTAAAACTAAGAAAATGTGTTTATACTTTCTTGGGTGTGTGACTTGTGGGCAGTTAGCAGCTTGTTCTTGCCTGATTAGGTTTTGGTAACCTGTGAAGAAAGTAAGATCTCAGATGTTAGCTCTTCTCTTGTCCAGATGATAATGTTAGTGAATTTGTTCATGTTCAGTAAGTTCCTGTGGGTTCTTAGGACTCTCCAAAAGGATAATCTTACATTCCCTCCTGAAATACTCTTAGGGAGGGAGCACGCCCAGTTCATAGTGGGCACTTTCCAAGTATTTTTCCTTGAGCTAAAGTTGAAGGTTTCCTTTGAAAATATCCCAAAGCTGTTCCTTTCCAGGAATAATTGCTGTTAAGGGCTCTTGATAAGATGGCAAGTTCAAAAACACTTCTCTTGAGAGACTGGGGAGCCTTGGGGCCAAAAAAAAGAGTCAGCTGCCTATGCTAGACACTAAGCCTGGCACACAGGAAATGTACAGTGGACGGTTATGAAAAAAGCAAACCTTGTATTGACTCCTCCCCACTTAAGTGGGGGATCCTCTCAGGCTGGGATACCATCTTATGCAACTTAAGACTTTGCTAACAGCTCTCCAAGCCCCATGAAGAGGATCTCTCTCATTTTTTCCTAAATGCCCAGGTGGACCTTGGGTCACATTTTGAGAAACATAATCAGTTTAAAGTACCACTTTTTAACCTCTTTGGGATCTATTGGAGATTTTTTTTTTTAATGTAAAAATACAAGTAAAAGTTTATTGTACAAAATTAAGGCCTTCACATTTCATAGTTCACTAGTAGGTAATTTTTAGAAACCTACACAAAAATTTTACTTTCACTTCTTCCCATCCCCAACTATTAAAATGGCCTGACCAATTGTTATGAAAACAAACACGATAAATAACACCAAGTCCTTTAAAGACAACTATCCCAAATGTTATTTCTTGGCATAGGTGATCTTCATGGCATGGGATGGTGTGATCTTAAATCCTTGTAAAGCGTCTCTGGCAGCTCCAGCCTGTCCATCATTTTCAAATTCGACAAATGCGATATCATGCCTCCCAGGTACCAAACGTACTTCCTTGAAACCAGGGAACTGATTAAACAGCATGGATAACATCATCTCTTTAGTCTCTTCTGGTAAATTATTAAGGAATAAAATATAGTTTGGAGAGTAATCGGGGACCTGAGGATTTGGCGCTGCATTTCCTTGGGTGTTAGCTGAATTTGGTATTCCCAGACCAGGCTTCTTATTAGCAGTCAGTGCTATCTGCTCCACAGTTTTGACTTTCTTCTTTTCTTTTTTCTTTTCTTTGTCAGCAAAGGTGCCATGCATTTTAGATATTATATCAGAATCTGTTTTTGCATACTGGATTCACATTGGTTTACCATAAAATGGAAATCCCTGTAACTGTCTCAAGGCATTTGTGGATGAGCCCAGTTCTTTAAATATAACAAAAGCTTGGCCCCTCATCTTCATGGTCTTTAAAGCTATGATATGTACCACATGGCCAAACTGAGAAAACAGGGCATATAGGGATCTCTTCAATTCTTTTTTAATTTTGTCATTCATATTGTTGATATAAATTGTATGGTTTGGTCTGATATCCATCTTTGTGTAAAACTGTTCAAACTGCCTGAGGCCGGCACGCCGTCCCATAAGCACTGGTATTGGAGATCTTTTGAAGGTGTAAACACTACTGCAGAAATGCATAATTTTGTATATGGTTTCCTTGAGGCCATGAAACTCTGTTCTCAAGAACCATAAGTATAGTTTTACCTAGATGTTAAAGTTATTCCTAGCAGCTTTTACAATCCAAGAATTGTTTTGTTTCCCCAGTTCTCAGCCTGTTATTGAAGAAAGTGGTTCTTCATCCTTCATAGACAGGTGTGTTTCAGCCATCCACTTAGCAGTGTGCCCTGTCACTAATGGTACTGCTGGCGTAGCTAATGCCGGTGTGCAACTGGCTCACTGCTCTATCTTGTGCTCCTACAGGCATGTCAAGTTTGTACAGTCAGTCACTTGAGTATTTACTCACACTTAGTATATAAAGTCAACAAAGAAAACTGGAATAATATGAAGAGGGGAAGTTAAAACATTTTTACCAACCTGAGTGATTCTTGTATCTGAGGATAGTTGGCATTTAGCAGTCTATGTTCGAACAATAGGTCTGTAAGAAAAGAAATTAAACAAAACATTACACTCTGGTAACCGGACCTCTCAGTTTTATTTTCTTAAAAATATTTTTTATTGAGAGATAATTCAGAAATACAAAATTTACCGCTTTTAAGGTTCAGTGGTTTTTAGTAAATTCACAAAGTTGTGCAGCCTTCACTACTATCTAATTCCAGACCTCAGAAAGTGAAATGAGGGGTAAGGGGAGACTACTGTATATGATTTGTAAATACTTTTTTCCTAATTTGGGGGTTGTCTTTGTGGTTCCATGCCTTGATGAACCTTCAGTGTTGTGGAATATATTATTGGACACTGATTTATGAGAGAATGTGTCTTAGCAAGAAAGTGATCACTATTAAGTTATTTGCCAGTTTTGCTTGAGCTTCTTGTAAGAACCTTGAACTGACTCCAGTCCTTCTGGGAATAAGTCAGGTATAAATAAGTAGGAACTATTTGAAATGCTTAAGGTAAACACTCAATTACTGAAAACAAAATTAAATCGAAAGTGTATGAAATATTATTCAAAATCATCATTTGATTTCTCTTTGTAGGAGGAGCTCTTGGATATCAAAGAACGCCCTCATTCCAAACAAAGGCCTTCATGCCTCTCTGAAAAATATGACAGGTATTGCAGGGATGGTGGAGGGATTGCTTCTTCTAGTCAACTTCTTGTTATATTAAACTTGGTAAATTAAGAATTGTATTGTTTTGGAGCTTTTTGGTAGAATTATGAGTGGGGAGATATAAGGGTTTTTGACATTGGGCTTCAGTACAATATATTACAGATAAGCTATAAACATGACTAGCATTTCACTGCATTGTCTTCATCAGTTTCATTATTAATTTGCTTTGAACCATTAATTCAAAGATTTGAGCTGCAAGGGACTTTTAAGGACAACTAAACCATTTCCCTTTTAACTAACGGGTGATGAAACTAAAACTAGAAAATGACTTGGTCAAACTCACATGGTTAGAAAGCAGAATTAAGACTTGAACATCAGGGTATTTTCTCTCTACCAGTGGCTTCTGCACTGTGCTTTGAGGGTCCTTCTTCAAGGGTCTGCCCCAGGTACGCTGATCAGAACTCTGAGCCTTTTCATCTGTGCCCCGCCCCCACCTCTGTCAAACGAGTCATTCAGATTAGCCCTTTTCCATAGACTACATATGTAGTTCATGGGTGTAAGTGCTAACTGTTGGTACCCTTTGACTTGTAGTGATGGCGTCTGGGACCCTGAGAAGTGGCATGCCTCTCTTTACCCAGCTTCAGGGAGGAGCTCACCAGTGGAAAGTGTGAAGAAAGAGTTGGATACAGACCGGCCTTCCCTGGTGCGCAGGATAGTAGGTGAGGAAACACTCATAAGTGGGGCCAGTAATTTTGGAGACAATGCTCTTTGCTGCCAGCTTTATTCTTAGCTGTGAGAGTTTTATGCAGTAAGGGAAAGTGTCATTCATTATCAGGAAACTGGTTTACCAATTGTATTTTTCCTGATTAGCAGAGTAAAATCATAGCTTTCCTATGTAGCAGTGGCAAGTAGACATACTGGGCTATGTCCTTTCGAATGAAAAGTACTCATGTCTTTCATTGACGTGGATAACTGAATTACATGTGGTAGGGAACATATAGCTGTGCTGGAAATCTGGTCATGCTTAGTCTCATATCTGAGACTAGTCCTCAAGTATAAATCAGTTCTGGCAGTTCTTAATTCATAATGGATTATGGTCTGAATACAGGGTTTAGATATGGTTTGAGACTGGAGTAAAGTTTGATCTTCTATACCTTTACCCCTTTAAATTAGAAAAGATACTGAAGAGTGAAATGGAGACCTGGCAGTATAAAAACTAGTCAAGGAACTTGTTGCAAGAGGAACTCCTCTTGAGATGAGAAGACTAGACATAAAACAAATTTGGAACTGAGCAAAGAATATAGGGGTGACTCTAGTTTGAACTGTAAGACCCTTCTACACAAAATTTATCAGTATACTTAGTGCAGTAATGTCCCTCAAACAAAGAATTTATTCTAACAATCATTAACGATGTGCCACAAACTTTATTAAAATGATGAAAACTTAGAAGCAACCTAAGTGTCCAACAGTAGAAGGGGGTTGAGTATGTGTGAATATTGCATTATTTAGCTGTTAAAAACATGTTGGAGATGTATTTACTAAGTTATATGAAGCCACCCATATTACATCTTGCGTTGGAAAAAAATGACACTGCATGAAAGTTTTGGAAATGTACATACCGAAATGTTTTAGGAACTGATTCTGGTGAGAAGATTAAAAGAGGTTTTTCTCACTTGGACTTATCTTCAGTTTTCTGGTTTTTCTAGGAAGAGAGAGAGAGAGAGAGAGAGAGAGACAGAGAGAGAGAGAGAGAGTGTGTGTGTGTGTGTGTGTGTGTTGACATGTTTATTTTTCTTACACCTTTATTGAGATATAATTGACATACAATAGACTGCACATAAAGCATACCATTTGATGTTTTAACCTGTGTATACATCTGTAAAACCATTACCACAATCGAAGTAATAAGCATTTCTATCACCCCCAAAAGTTTCTTAGTACTTCTATGAGTTTCTTCCTTACAACACTGATTTGCTTTCTGTAACTATAGTTTACATTTCCTAGAATTTAATTTACAGCATGCACTATTTGGGTCATTTCTTTCACTCAAAACAGTTATTTTAAGATGCATTCATGTTGTTAGGTATATAAATAATTCCTTCCTCTTTATTGCCTAGTAGTATTTCATTGAATGAATTTGCCACTGTTCACTTGTTGATGGACATACGGGTTGTTTCCAGTTTTTTACTATTAACCAAAACTATGAGCATTCATGTACAAGTCTCTATGGAAACATATGCTTTCTTGTCTCTGGGGTAAATAGCTTAAAGCAGAATGGCTGGGTCCTATAGTAGATGTGTTTAACAAAACTGCCAAGCTGTTTTTAGAAGTGGTTATACCATTTTACAGTGCCGTATGAGAATTCCACTTACTCCACATCCTTGTCAGCACTTGGAATGGTCTTTTTTATTTTATTTTTTTTCAAATTATTAAAGTTTATTTAGAAAGTTATATAGGTAGTAGAAATGAGCCAACTGAGCTGCATAGGCCCAGGAAACAAGTTACAAAGGCAGAAGAAGGGCCTTTGGAGCATGGGAGAAAGAAAGGCAAAGGCAACGTGCCTGGGGAGAGAAGCTGGGCAATGGAAAGGCCTGGCGTGTTCCCAGGAGGGAGAGCATGGGGCATTCTGAGTGTAGCCATTTTAACAGATGTGTAGTAGTATCACATTATGGTTAATTTGCACTTCCCTAATGGCTAATGATGTTGAATATGTCTCCTCATACCATTTGTCCATGTTTTAATTGGATTGTTTTTTGAGTTTTTTAGAATTTTTATGTGTACTAGATACGGGTCTTTTATCAGATATATGATTTGAAATATTTTCTTCCAGTCTGTGGCTTGTTTTTGCATTCTTTGACTAGTATGCTATGTTCTCAAATAACATCATTTGTTCAGTGTTGTTTCATTTAAACACTGAGGAAATGCCATAAGAGTTTAACTCTTGCTTATATCAGTTAGCCTCTGATAAAATTGGTTTTGTGGTACATTGTTTCACTTAAATGACCTTAAGAGAGGAATTACCACCCTAGCCGGTTTGGCTCAGTGGTTTGAGTGTCAGCCTGCAGATTGAAGGGTCTTGGGATCGATCCCCAGCCCTTATTGGGGAGTGTGCAGGAGGCAACCAATCAATGTGTCTCTCTCACATCGATGTTTCTC
Source organism: Miniopterus natalensis (assembly GCF_054644295.1). Classification (NCBI taxonomy): domain Eukaryota; kingdom Metazoa; phylum Chordata; class Mammalia; order Chiroptera; family Miniopteridae; genus Miniopterus; species Miniopterus natalensis. The sequence goes on from NC_142100.1 coordinate 15,159,365, forward strand.
TCTGTCTCTCCCTCTCCCTTCCACTCTCTAAAAAATCAATGTAAAAAATATCCTCGGGTGAGGATTAAATAAAAAGTATGTAATGTGCATGTTACTCTGTAGCTGTTTAGTGGTGACACTTTTCCAGTAACCCCACCACCACCAGTTATGAACATACCATTTAGAGAGGAAGAATGCCCTTGCTGGTGTGCTTAACTTTTTATTCTGGCATCTTTCCAGATCCACGAGAGCGCCTGAAAGAAGATGACTTGGATGTTGTTCTCAGCCCACAGAGACGAAGCTTTGGAGGGGGCTGTCACGTGACAGCTGCTGTTAGCTCCCGGCGCTCAGGAAGTCCATTGGAGAAAGACCATGATGGGCTTCGCCTGATTGGAGGGCGAAGAATTGGCAGTGGGAGGATAATCTCTGCCAGGAACTTTGAGAAGGACCACCGTCTTAGCGATAAGGATCTGCGGGACTTGAGAGACAGAGATCGAGAGAGGGACTACAAGGACAAGCGTTTCAGGGTTTGTCTTCTAGGTTATTTGGTACTTCGTGTACTTAGGGGCTCAGTAGTCATTTCATTCATACCGGATTGCTTTGAGATCCTGGATGAATGCAGCCTATTCTTTAGCCAGATAGAGAGGGGTATAGAGAGCTGGATGGGGGCAGAGGGACTTCAAGTCTAGTATCTTCATTGCACTATTGAGCATTACTTAATTCATCAAGGCCTTGATTGAGGTAAAAATACCTTAACTGGAATCTTATTTTTTATCTGCATTATGTACTTTTCCAGAGGGAGTTTGGGGATAGTAAGCGTGTGTTTGGTGAGCGTAGAAGAAACGATTCCTACACAGAAGAAGAACCAGAATGGTTCTCAGCTGGACCCACAAGTCAGTCTGAAACCATTGAGCTGACTGGCTTTGATGATAAGATACTAGAAGAAGATCACAAGGGGAGAAAAAGAACAAGGCGACGGACAGCCTCTGTGAAGGAAGGTAAGCAAAAGCTTTGGGAGGGAAGCTCACTGTTCTGAAATGAGATGTGATTATAATAGGCTTAATTATACACTTAGGAATGGGCACCATTTATTAGGAAGTAGCAAGTTCCTAAAGTTGCAGTCTGATTTTGAAACTGCTTCCTGTACTATCTCCTCAACTTGCTCTGCCTGCAATGCTAAACAGAAAGGTCTCACATTACCCTGTTAAGAGCACTGTGTACACAAAAGGATTCCCCAGAGATAAGAAACCTGTGGTAGATATAATAAGGGGTCTCATTTATTGAGCACACTTTATGTACTAGACAGAGGGGTAAGCATTTTGTCTATATAATCCTACTTCTAACAATCCTGTGAGGTAGGTGCTTTTATGCTCATCTTATAGAAGGGACTTAAGTGACTCGTCTGGACACAAGGGAATAAGTAGTGAAGTTGGGAGTTGAACGAGATGTTCTATGCGCCAGAGTCCACCTTTTCCACTGTGGGGTTGGACCTTCCTAGGTCTGTGACTTGGCTTTTCCCAAACTATTTCCTCAGCTATGAGATAAAGTTAGATGTTTCCCTTGTTAAATTAAGGATGGCAAAGCTAATGTGTGAGATGCGCCTGGTACAGAGTGGGGGGCCCCATTAGTCGTTTTTAGGGCAGTAACATGGCTCTGAGGTGGCTAGCCCTGGGCTGCTGGTAGTGGGAAGAAGCAGTGAAGAGCCAGGTGGGCAGGCCTGGGTTTTGAGTTCTGGAGCTACTGCTTAGAAAAAGGATACTCTGATAAAACTCTTAACAGGGGGCCCGTTTCTTTGTAAGATGAAGACAGTGCCTACTTTATAACTTTAAGGGTTACTTTTAGCATTGAAGATCAAATGTACACATCAGAGCTCAACCTATTGGAGACACTTATTTAGTAAATTCTAGTTCCTTCTACCTTACTGTTGTAGTTGGGGGGAAACATTTGGGCAGGTATTGGCAACAAAAGGGGAAAGTTATTTGAATGCCTGAGTATTTAATTGGTGCCACCTTAAAATTAGGAGGCTAAAACATATTTAAGCAGAAATAAGCTAATGGGATTTATTTAAGAGAAAGAAAGGGGAGAAATCACTCCCCCCCCCCCCCAATCTTTAAAATACGTAGAAATTATCATTATGCTGTTGAACTTTCTTCCCTAAGGTGATGCAGGAAACTGATGGGTAACTTGGGAGACTTGCTATTAAATTGCCTTTGAGATACGCCTTTTTCTTATTTTCCATTAAACTAAAGCAGCTCCAGCAAATGTAGTCTTTTTCTCCTAATGTTAAAGATCAGGCTACTGGTGAGAAAAGCACATTTTTCCTCACTGAGATGAAATCTGAATTTTAACCATTCTTGTATCACCAAGTGGAGTAGCTAGAAGGAACGATATATATCAGTAGTGCCACTTCCTCACCTTACACATGCAAAAAGAGACAGGCCTGGAAAGAGGGGACAACCCAAAACACCATCACGGGTTTTGTGGCAGAGCCTCAAGTAGAATCCAGTGGTCCTGGCTCACTCACCCCATCAGTTAATTGCAAAAGGCCCAGGCTATCCTAGTACCTACTGTATTTAAGATAAACTGGCACCCTGTAGTTTCATCTTGGCTGCAAGAATGAAAGGAGGGGAAGGGATGATGCGTGCCTTTTAGTCCATTTTTTAGACTGTATTCCAGATTTCCACTGACCTTATCATGTAGCAGTTCTCTGCAGGTATATACTAGTGCTGGGTATATGCAGTTAACAAGACATGTTTCTTGTCTGCATGATTTTAAAACATATGTATTGAGCACCTACTTTATACAGGGCCCACTGCTAAGTGATGTATATATGGTGGTGAATGAAACAATTTGAACATGTATTACACTTATAAGCAGGAAAAAAAATTATGTAGAAGGGGGAAATTATTAAAATCATCCATCTATAGAAATTTTTATTATTTTGTTGTTAATCCTCACCCATGGATATTTTTTTCCATTGAGTTTTAGAGAGGGAGGGAAGGAAGGAGGGAAACATCGATGTGAGAGAGACACCAGCTGGTTGCCTCCCGCACCTGCCCAACAGGGGCAAGGATTGAACCTGTGACCCTTTGGTGCGTGGGCTGATGCTAAAACCACTGAGCAACACTGGCCAGGGCGAGAAGTCTAGTTTTAAAGTCATCTATGGCTCTTCTGCATGTGTGGTAATAGCTGAGGCCACAGAATAAGTTTGTAGCAGTTCGCTTGATCAGACTTTTGTCCTGGTTTTGCTTTCAGGTATAGTTGAGTGCAATGGAGGAGTGGCCGAAGAGGATGAGGTGGAGGTCATCCTTGCACAGGAGCCTGCTGCTGATCAGGAAGTGCCAAGGGATGCCGTCCTGCCTGAGCAGTCCCCAGGAGAATTTGACTTTAATGAGTTCTTTAACCTTGATAAGGTGCCATGCTTGGCTTCGGTGAGTGTAGCAGCACACTTATAAAATGGATGGAGCAACTATATGGTTAAATTTGACCTGAGCCTTTAACATATGTCTTTTTGAAGTATTGCTAGATGCCTTGGGGGTTTTAGGGTTTCTTTTTTTTTTAATCCTCACCCAAGGATATGTTTATTGATTTGAGAGAGAGAGAGAGAGAGAGGCATCTATCGGTTGCCTCCCATATGCACTTCTACTGGAGGATCAAACCTGCAACCTAGGTGTGTGCCATGAGCGGGAATCGAAACCTGCAACCTCTTGGTGGATGGGATAATGCTCCAACCAACTGACCCACCTGGTCAGGGCTTGGCTTTTATTCTTAATATTTAATAAACTCTTACTTGAATTTTTTAATTCAAATAACTCCTTTGAATTTTTGTTGGCTTTGTTTTGAGAGCCTTAGTGGAAATGCCTGAGAATTCTATACTAGTTAACTCTTTTTCCAGGTTGGTAGCATTGGACTAAGAATTCTTTGGATGTTTAAGAATATTGACTGCCTTTATTATTTATTAATCATTTTTTATTTTTCAATTAGTCAAAATATATTAGTTTCAGGTGTACACCCCAGTGATTAGACATAAAACTTAAGTCATCACCCCCATCTGACACCATACATAGTTATTAGAATATTATTAACTATATTCCCTATGCTGTATTTTATATCCCCATTACTATACTATACTAATTTGTACTTCTAAATCCAGTCACCTTTTTCACCCATCCCTCCAACCCCCTTCCCATCTGGCAAACCATCAAAATGTTCTCTGTATCTATGAGTCTATTTCTGTTCTGCTTGTTCATTTATTTTGATTTTTATTCAATTGTTGATACGTATTTATTGCCATTTTATTTCATATTTTTTGTCTTCTTAAAGGATATCTTTTAACATTTTGTGTAATACTGTTTGATGTGTAATACTGTTTGGTGGTGATGAACTTTAGCTTTTCCTTGTCTGGGAAGCTCTTTATCTGACCTTCAATTCTAAGTGATAGCTTTGCTGGGTAATCTTGGCTGTAGGTCCTTGCTTTTCATCACTTTGAATATTCTTGCCACTCTCCTGGCCTGCAAAGTTTCTGTTGAGAAATCAGCTGACAGTCTTATAGGAGCTCCTTTGTGGGTAATTAACTGATTTTCTCTTGCTGCTTTGAAGATTCTTTGTCTTTAATCTTTGGCATTTTAAGTGTGATGTGTCTTGATATGGGCCCCTTTGGATTCATCTTGTTTGGGACTCTGTACTTCCTGGACTTGTATGTCTATTTCTTTCACCAGGTAAGGGAAGTTTTCTCTCATTTTTTTAAAAATAGGTTTTCAATTTCTTGCTTTGTCTCTTCTCCTTCTGGCATTCCCACAATGCAAATGTTGGTACACTTGAAGTTGTCCCTGAGGCTCCTTACACTGTCTTCTAATTTTTGGATTCTTTTTAATTTCTGCTGTTCTGATTGGGTGTTTTTCACTTCCTCATATTCCAAACCACTGATTTGATTCTCGGAGACCTCTGCTGTTGATTCCCTGTAAATTACTCTTCACTTTAGTTAATGAAGCCTTCATTCCTGACTGGTTCTTTTTTATGGTTCTTATGTCCTTTTTCATGCTGTTGAAGTTCTCACTAAGTTTCTTGAGCATCCTTATAATCATTGTTTTGAACTCTGTATCTGGTAGTTTGCTTGCTTTCACTTTATTTAGTTCTTTTTCTGGAGACTTATTTCTCCTGTTCTTTCATTTGCAGCATGTTTCTTTGTCTCCACATTTTGGCTGCTTCCCTGTGTTTGTTTTTGTGTATTAGGTAAAGCTGCTATGACTCCTGGAATTGGTAGAGTGGCCTTGTGTAGTAGGGCCCAGTGACACAGCCTCCCCAGTCACCTGAGCTGGGTGCTCCGAGTGTACCCCTGTGTGGGCTGAGTGCACTGTCCTGTTTTAGTTGAGCCTTGATTGCTCTTTGCAACACTGGGAGGGAACGACCCCCAGGCAAATTTTCTGAGGACCAGCTGCAACTACAGCGGAAGAGCTGCTGTGCAGGAGACAACCCTACGGAGCAGGACTTGCTTTAATGGGGCTTTGGTGCTCACCAAGTCCACCACTTAAATGTGTCGCTCATGGAGGTGGTAGAGTTGTAATCCAGCGTGGTTTGAAGCTGTCTACCAGGTGCACTGGTTCTGGGGCCTCCCAGGAGGTGCAGAGTCAGCCACTGCCTGTACCCTGCCTGGAGCCACCTGGCATGAGCTACAGAGTGATCTGCAGATGGCTACTACTTGTGTTGGGCTTAGAGTTGCCTGGGAGAGGTCAAGCTGTGAACCAAGGCAGGTTGCTGCTAGTGTAGACCTGGGGCCACTTAGTGAGAGGTATTGGGCACACTGGGGCCAGCTGCTGCTTGTTTTGAAGCATGAGGCAAGAGAGGCCAGTTGTATAGAAAAGCCACTGGAAATGGCTTGGATGAGCCCAAAAGTTGGGTGGGGTGGGGCCCTAAGAAATTACCAGGGCAGAGCTAATAGCTTTAGCAGGGTTGATGGAGACTGAGACATGGTGCCCATCTGCAAGCTTTGTGGGGGAAAGGCTCAGCAAAGGAACAATGGCCTCTGCCAGCACTTTTGCCTGGCAGAATGCTGCCCCCAGCTCTTGCCCTGATGCCAGACAATTTAGTTCCTCCCCATATGTCTGATTCCTTTCAAGCTCCTGTTCCAGAGCTGGAGCTCAGAGGGCATGAGTCCAAGTAAGTCCATGCATGGGCCCTTTAAGAGGAACTGCCTAGGACTCCAGCAGCCTCGCCTCACCTCGTCTCCCATCTCCCTCAGCTTCAGTTCCCACTAGTTTGGTTTTTGGTTTCTTCGTTGTTGTTGTTGTTGTTTTAATATGTCTTTATTGATTTCAGAGAAAGGAAGGGAGAGGGAGAGAGAGAGATAGAAACATCAATGATGAGAGAGTCATTGATCGGCTACAGCCCACAACCCGGGCACGTGCCCTGACCGGGTATCGAACCCTGATCGCCTGGATCCTAGGTTAATGTTCAACCGCTGAGCCACACCCGGCCAGGCTCTTCGTTATTTTTTTAATCCTCACCCAAGGGTATTTTTTCCATTCATTTTTAGAGAAAGTAGAAGGGAGGGGTGGGGGAGAGAGAAACATCGATGTGAGAGAGAGACATTGGTTGCCTCCTGTATGCTCCCCAACCATGCTGGAGATTGAACCTGCAGCTAAGGTATGTGCCCTTGACACGGAATCAAACCCACAACCCTTTGGTGCACAGGCCAACGCTCTAACCACTAAGCCACAATGGCCAGGGCAACCCCCACTGGTTTTTACAACCTGAAGTTACGGGGACTTCTCTTCCCTGCATTGGAACCTGGGCTGAAGGGTCTGGTGTGGGGCTGGGCCCCATAGCTCCTTGAGGGGTGGACCTCCACAGCTAAGATATCCCTCCCGATTAAAAAATGCCACACATGGGTATGGGACCAGCCCATTCTGCCCTTCTGCTCCTCCACCAGTCTTGATGGGGCTTTTCCTTTAATTCCCCAGTTGTAAGACTTCCATTCAGCTAGATTTCAGGTGGTTGTGAATGATGGTGGTTCTAAAGATTAGTTGTATTTTTTTATGTAGTTGTGGGAGGATCTGAGTACAGTGTTTACCTATGCTGCCATCTTGACCGGAAGCCCCTACAGTAAATCCTCTCTGCTTTTATTTTTAAGTATTTCAGGGTTTGTTACATAGACTTACTGTAGAGGTGGATTTTTATAACTGGTAAGATTGTTATCATGCTGATTTGCATTCCTTGGGTAAGGCTGGCTGTTTAGGTGGTACCTTTGTGATGTGATGGTTCTGAAAAGCTTTAGTGAAAAGGAACTTGGGATACTGTCAGTGCTGCTGTTAAACAATTGAGGTCTAGTCTTTCTCGACCTTTAAAGTAGAAACGGTAAGACATTCCCAGTCTTCATTTGCTACTTGCCCTTGCTCCTATTCCCTTCAGCCATTTAGGGATTGGTGTAGCCTCATCAAATTTTTGGAGAAAACATAAAACTGTAGCCTACATACACAGAAATGAGTTTTTCTGTGGTTGCTGAAAGAGCCGACAACTCTGTTGAAGTAGAATTTAAAAATCATTTGACCAAAAGCATCTGTACATTCCAGATGTCCCATTTATAACACCAAATACAGCAAGTAAGTTTGACTAGTCTTTTAGAATTCATGGAATTTAACTTCAATAACTCTACTGCTCCTTGTTTGATTAGTGCATGAGCAGACAAAACTCGGCACAACAGAGCAGACAGCATTGACTTTGGTCATTTGCCCGCCCCACCCCACCCCCAACCTCTAAAAGATGGCCATCCAGAATAGGTGAGCAGACACTGCATAGCGTATTAGGTATAGGGTTACAGATGAGTTAGTTCTAGGGTAGTACTTAAATTCTCTGGTTTTATTTCCAGTCCATTGAGGGCAAATACTTCAGCACAAATGTCACCGCAATGACAAACTGCTATAAAAGTCTCTAAGCACTTATTCTCACTCTGACCTTATCTCTATGTGGACCAGCATAGTCCAAGACCACACTTTTCTACAGCACAGTCATTCATCGGCTACCTCCTACACGGCCCCTACTGGGGATTGAGCCCGAAACCCTGACTGGAACTGGGAATCGAACCATGACCTCCTGGTTCATACATCGACACTCATCCACTGAGCCACATCAGCCAGGCTATAGCAGCAATTTTATAAGTTTCCTAGCCAGATACCTTACTAGGTAGCCAATAGTCCTTTGGCTCATTGTAGGAGAAGGGTTGCATCCAGATGTGAGCCTAATTTACTTGATGTAAAATTGAGTGGTCCTGTCAAAATCTTAGCTTTCAAGGGGACAGTAAATTTTTTATTTTAATGATAACTGTTTAGTGACTTTTTTTTTTTTCATTCTCTAAGAAGACATGAAAATCTTTCTGTAAAAAGTTTTCATAGTAAGAGGTCAGGATTTAAAGGCCTGTACTTGGCTCCAAATGTTAGCATCTACAAAACTAACTGCCCGGCCAGGCGTGGCTCAGTGGTTGAGCATTTACCTAGGATCCAGGCAATCGCGGTTGAATTCCCGGTCAGGGCACATGCCCGGGTTGTGGGCTTGATCCCCATTTGGGGGCATGCGGGAGGCAGCTGATCAATGACTCTCTCTCATCATTGATGTTTCTCTCTCTCTCTCTCTCTCTCTCTCATAAAGATATATTTTTTAAAAAATAAAAATAAACTTATCTTTGTGCTGAGGCAGAGGGAGAATTCAAAACTAAACGTTAATGATATGTAACTAATACACATAGTGCTGACTGTTTCAGGCTTTACATACAAATTATTTAATCCTCACAAAACCATTATAAATTAGCTTACTACTGTTTCCATTTTATAGATGTAGAAACAAGCACAAGGTTGTTTAGATATCTTGCCCAAAGTCACACAGTAAGTGTGTACAAACTGAATTCTAATTTATGCAGTTTCAGTTAATTGTCTCTGCTCTTAATTCCCCACAATTATACTGCCTCTAAAGCATAAGAGAGGAATAGGAACTCAGCACCATCTTATCCTTTGGCCCTCACCCACAACCAAAACTTGGCTAATGCTGAGCAGTAGGTTCTCCATGTTTTTCATGGAGGTACTGTTCATTAAGGCATGTATACTATAAAAGACTCATTTTAAACAAAACTGAGGTCAGTAAAAACTGATGCTCTGATTATGCTATATAACCAGCTGAACTCTGATACATTGCTCAGAAAATGACCAGTCAATTGGGAAAAATAAGAAAGACTAAGTAGGAATTGAATATCATTTAATAAATGTTGTATAAAGTGCTTGAAGTACTACTTAGTAAGCTCCACAAATGTTGAGTATTAGTAGGTATAAGCAGAATTATAACCTATATTTGTGGGCTATATTTACTGGCATTATAATATATTAGAAGCTGATAGCCACAAACTGAACATTTGGGTCACTTGTGCAAATAATTTCATTTAAATAATAAAAATAAGTTATTTTAGGTATGATGCAACTCTTACCACAGTGCCTAACACATATCAGATGCTTAAGTATGTTGAATGAATAAAAAAGGAAATAAAGACAAATTCTAACACTATTTGGAGTGATGAACAGGAACATAACATAGAATACCCTTGGTGGAGTAATTGAAAGTATGCTTACAAGAAAACTTAGAGCTTTAAATGCATTCACTAGAAATCCCCAGAAAATCAGACTACAGTGAAACAAATACAAAAATACAAACAATTGTGTAAAAGTAGAAAGTAATAAAAGAAAAGCATTGATCGATAAAATGTAGTAATTGTCGAAGATCAAAAATATTTCACAAAATCTATCTGATAATCAAAATAATATGAATCTTAGGATATGACTTGTCTAAATGTCTTTGTTTGAGGAACCAGACTAATAGGTTACCTCAAAAGTGCTATAAAAAAACCTAGTCTAGAAAGAACAGCTGAAACATTAGAATGCAGTTCAGTCTTCTCGACCAGCTCATGGCTGACAAGAATGTAGCAGAGGATGTTGTGACAAAGGAATCAGAGTTATGGGTCCAGGTCTCCATGCCCTGTGCCAGGGAGCTGTAGGGGAGGCACTGCTGTTAGAGCATCCCAGCTTGCTCTGTGATAAAAATGACTGACTAGATAAACTCTTAAGGATTCATCTCAGGTTTAAAATGCTTTAGTTTCTTGTAATTGGCATTTCCAGTAAATGTATATAACAGTAACTTTGTTTCTACTTTTTATGTTTTAGCTATAATAAAATTTAGTTTCTTTAAACAAAACAAAGTTGGTAGCTGATCAAAATATGGAAATTACTTTCTCAACACTTACTTTCATATCTTTAGAAAATATCCAGATATTTTATATTCAAGTCGTTTGCTTTTCATGTTCCTTCTGTATATCTTCTGACTTTTTTCCTATATAGTATGATAGAGGAAATAAAAGGATTAAAATGCAAAGCCATTTTTGCTATTCATAAAATGTCAAACTCTTTTCAACATTAAAATATTTTTAATATCTATAGCTTTTAGTTACTTTTAAAATAATTTCTATTTATCACTAAGGTACAATTCCAAATTTTTCACAGTGCCACATCACTCATAATACTTCTCTTATACTGTAATTATTGCAAGTGCACTTGTAAGTCAGCATTGTTTAAGGTATGAGTCTACAAGTAGAATGCCACTGAAACTATCTGAATAATACCTCAGGAAATAGAAGTACCACAAATAATGATCAAATTAGTGTCTTGAATTAAAATCCCTACTCTTGTGTGAAAGAAGCATTTTGTGGCTTAGATTGGGTATGAGAAAATTCTTCCAGATGAGAATAAAAGAATAAATCTTACCATCTACTGCTGAACTTTGGAAACGGGGGGTTCTAGACTTAAGATAAAAGAGTGACTAACTCTGTCATCCATGTACCAGTTTTGGGGGGAAATGTGTTTTCTGTTTTTTATTGGTATAGAAGTAAAAGTTTATGCCTTATTTTCAAGGATGTGCCTCATTTTTGGATTGACATTTATCTTTTCTAAATATTGATAATACTATACTGCATAAAGGTCCATTTGGATATTTAACTGGATTTATGATAGGGTAGAACTGAAAATTGAAAATTTCATTTTTAAAAAATGTTTAAATCTAGTTTTTAAGAAGGATTGGTAATAGAAATTACTATTATTAAAGTGTTGAAGAAATTATTTCTAATCGTAGTGCATCATTTAGCTGGCCTTATTAAGCCAAAAACAACGGAAGTCGGATTTAAAACAAAACAAACACCTGAAAACTCCTCATTAAGTTCAAACAGATATTAGAGATCAGTTAAAAGTTCATCTTTCACATTCTGATACTTTCTAAACTTTGACGTGGAGTTGTGATCTATGAGCTCTACTTATTAGCTTTTGGCTTCTGAAATTATCAGCATTGAGTTTTATGTTCATTACAACCACGAGGATGTTTGAAGCAAGGATTTTCTTTCATCAGCTTCCCATGCCTGATGTTTAGTTGAAGGCCACTCCTCAGGTTGGCAATGGAATGCTTTACTCCTGGTGCTGCTGGTTTTCTGATGAGGCAAAGGACAGGAAAAAAAACACTTTCTGAGGCACACAGGTTTGCTTTATATGCTTAGTAAGTAAATGGTTGGTTATGCTCCAGTTTGGGTTACTCAGAAATGACCCAGGAGGGGAAGAAAAATGAAAGATGTTCAAAATCCTAAGTTCTGAAAGTGTTTACCTTCAGGTCAGCTGCTTCAAAGGAAGTATCAAAGTAAGTGACTCTTTCTTAAAATTTGAAACTTCTTGTCCCTTTCACCTAGAAACTATTATCTTAGCTCCTTTTGTCTTTCCTCTTAGATGATAGAAGATGTTTTGGGAGAAGGGTCAGTCTCTGCCAGTCGATTCAGTAGGTGGTTCTCTAACCCAAGCCGATCAGGAAGCAGATCCAGCAGTCTTGGGTCAACACCACATGAAGAACTGGAGAGACTTGCAGGTAAAATGGCTTCAGATTCTGGCCTTGGACATAGACTTGAGCTTTCTCTGACATTGTTCATTGTCTTCATTAGTCAGGGGTCCTTTAAGGTTAAAGGGTCTCTGGATGTTGAAAAAAGGCTTCAATTGTGTCCTTTTACTACTATTGAAGATATGCTTCTGTGCTTTATTGGGATCAATTATGAATATATTTACTTGCAATATTAGGTCTGGAGCAAGCCATCCTCTCTCCTGGACAGAATTCGGGGAATTATTTTGCTCCTATACCATTGGAAGACCATGCTGAAAATAAAGTGGATATTTTAGAAATGCTACAGAAAGCCAAAGTGGATTTAAAACCTCTTCTTTCCAGTCTTTCTGCAAACAAAGAAAAACTTAAAGAGAGCTGTAAGTGTTTACTAGAGTCTGCTTTAAACAGATTTTTTTTAAAAATATATCTTTATTGATTTCAGAGAGAGGAAGGTGGGGAGAGAGAAAAACATCAATGATGAGTCATTGATCGGCCACTTCCTGCACGCCCCCTACAGGGGATTGAGCCCACAACCTGGGCATGTGCCCTGACTAGGAACTGAACCTCCATCTCCTAGATCATAGGTCAACGCTCAACCACTGAGCCACACCAGCCAGGCAAGAGTCTGCTTTAGTTCTCTGAAAAAGCTTGAATACTCAGTCTTGAGACAGTTAATTCTAACATACTGCTATTTCATCAAAAGTCAAATATATGGTGGGTTTTAACATTCTTCAAAAAAAACTTTATCAAATACCCCCCTTTAAGAACCTTAGTAGTCAGTGGGTCCCTAATAACCCTTCCACCAGCTCCTCCTTACCTGGAGCCCATTTATAACACTCTAGTGAATGCTGTCTTCCTGAGCATAATTTGGCAGCTCCTCGCATCTTTACTCCAATCTGCCATATTCTTGTTTAGGTTATAAGCCTTCAACATAAAACCTTAGTGATATAATAACCATAGTGCTGGTGGCAGTCTTGCTGATGATGGACTATCTGGGATTCCTGTCCCTGGTAACAAGTCTCCAGAAGACTATTATAAGAGGTCCTCGTACAGGATGCATAGCAGGATCTTGTCAAGTCTGAAAGCATAGCTTATGGTCCCCTTGTCTTTAGTACCAAAGCATTTTAGGTTTAGCTTATGCCATCTCTTACTAAGTACACAATTATGGCCTAATTTCAACTGAGCAACAATGATTTTAAGCGTATTCAGTCTGTTTTTGGTGTGAGCCTTTTTTATTTTCACCTTAACCATCACGGTATCCACATATTCCTTTGCTTGCTTAACCTGGACTTTCTCAACCCTTCAGCACATTCAGGGGTTGTGCTTTCAGTGGAAGAGGTAGAAGCAGGACTCAAGGGCTTGAAGGTGGACCAGCAGCTGAAGAACTCAACCCCCTTCATGGCAGAGCACTTGGAGGACACCCTGAGTGCTGTGACCAGCAATAGACAGCTCAAAAAAGATGGAGACATGACTGCGTTCAACAAGCTAGTGAACACCATGAAGGCAAGTGGGACTTTGCCTTCTCAGCCCAAAGTCAGCGTAAGTATTTGACACAGACCCCAGCCTTTCCCTCTTTCTATTCCACTGCCCACAATAAATGGATTTTTGAAAATGTTTCTGAGTAAGTTGGAAATTTTTTAGTAGTCATTTGGTCCTTTGATGCTTTTGTGTGTTCTTTAATTATCACTATGCTATTTGTTACTAGAAAAAGCAGGTTTGTGGTTAATCTATATGTGTTGTGCGTGACAGTATAAAGCTTGAAAAAGTAAGACATAACTTTAAGTCAGTGCTTTAAAAAAATGGTGAAGGAAAAAAAAAATGGTGGAAAATATCTTTTTGGATGAGCTCCAAAGAAAGTTTTGTTTGTTCAGCTACTGTTTAAAATAACTTACTGTGTATTTATAGTAGATCTTTCCTCACCTTCTAATTACACCCAAATACCTGGGATTACCTGCTTTCTTGATTAGGTACTTGGCAGTTATACAAAACCTTTGTAAAGTAGGATGAATTTTTTTCAAGACAATTGTATTCTGTGAATTTACTAATAGAAAAAGTTGTGACTTCAAACTTACAAAACACCTTTAGGCATGAAGTTGGGTTACAAGGTGACTGCATATCGTAAATGCAGGTGTGTAGTACATATTGATCTTTGTCCTAACACTGATCTTTGTCATAACACATTAGAGGGTGGTTCTCAGCCATGGCCTATGTGTCAGTATTGCTACCCCTTGAAGCAAGTGATAAAGGAAGCAGGGTAAACCTGAAGAATAAAAACATAGACATTCCATGTGCTGTGTTATAGCATATTTACCAAATTGAGTGTTGCCTCTTGTTTTCTCCTTATACCTTCTTGTCTGGGAACTACAAGTTAGCTGTGGCAGCCATAGGTATTTGATTCATTATGCCTTGACCATGGAAAGGGAACTGATTTTTGGTGTTTCTCATATGACCAGCAGTTAGCGATAGAGATTCCAACAGAAATGTCATTGTTCCTGGCCTTACTGCTAGAACTGTCCACCTCTGAAAGGTGGTACCTCAGGTAGGTCTTTATTCCTATGTATCTGACCACACAATGCCAATTTAGGGGAATACTTCTTATAAACTGCTTTAGAGTTATTTCCATACAAAGAATTATTAGATAAAAATTCTTTCAAACAAGGGCCAGATTAAAAGATTGCAAACTATTCTGTACTCCTTTCTTGTTACCTTTGTGTCTTGGTGACTGGATCAAATTTTGTAACTTCTTTCTTTTAGTGTGAGTAAAGAAATGAGAACAGGAAAATTCAATAGTTAATATGATGCTTTTGAACATTTTTCAGATATGGGTACGATTCTAGGGTTTGATAGTAACATAGTTGACTCTGAGTTGTCAGAGGAACTATTTCAGTGTTTGCGTTTCAGTGCTCTGAAATATGTCTGGTTTCAGCCGAAGGATTGGGCCTCAAGCACCTACATAAAGGGATGGATGATATAATTCAAGTTGCTAGGCAAAAAGTAACAGAAACTCAACCTAGAAAAGAAAGTAACAAGAAAAATAATGTAATAAGCACACCAGGCATGATCCCAAAATATTGCTTGATTTGCATGTTGTTGAGTCATGGTCTATATCTAAAAACAAGGTTTTTTTTAATTACTGTGGCTGTGTGTGTGATGTATACTATTTCTGATCTGCCTACATCTGTTTAGGTTCAATCATATTGTTTCATCCCCTAAACATGCTGGTTCAATCTGAACTCCATTTCAAATTGAGTTGTTCTTTGTAGTAAACCATGAAGTATAAAGTTGCCTATTTGGTTTTTGTTAGAAAGAATTAAATTACTCTGAAGGATATCTTATTAAAATTATCTGCAGCCAGTCCCAATTCAAAAACCAATAAAACATTTGGATATCTTTGGGCTGTTTGTCATGCCAAGCACACTGCTGTGGACTTTGGCATCTCTACCTAGTGGAAGGGAAACTGTATGAAAGAAAGCACTTAGGCATGAGGATGTACTGAAGTGCAGGAGGTAATGCAAGTTGAATGCAAAACGTAACTGTGACTTCATTAAAAGAGCAAAAAATGGAGGATTTGAATTTCGCCCTGTATGTGAGACCAATTTGAAACAGCTTGCTTATAAATAATAAACTTTAATTTTCCTGAAATATGAAACTGAATTATAATAAATCTAGCCAAATCTGCACGTTGTTTACTAGATTTTTAGTACCGCCTCATATGTAAATCTTGTTAAAGATAAAGGGTAGCAAAGGTTGCCTCGAAAACAAAAATCTATAAATTATCCAGATTTCCTGCATATGGTTTCTTACTAAATAAGTACTCCCCCGTTTCACCATTTCTTTTTCCCTTCTTTTGGTCCGTGTTAGAAACAGTTAAATGGACTAGGGTTACTACAGGGAGGAAAAGACCTTGTCTGAAGGTCTCTGAATGGACTGTACATATACATGTGAAGATTCTTTCAGGTTCCAGATCTTGGGGACCTATGTGATGAGAGAATGGAACAGGTTGTTTTAAGTTAGTTTTCTGTGACTTTGACATTATTCTGCTGTTAATTGTTGACTCCCTGAAGAGTTTTTAATGCTTTCTTGTGGTCCCTAATTAATCTTTAAGTTAAGTGTGTAAGGTTAAAATCAGTTTTCGTTTGACTTTTTTAGCGAAACCTTGAAAGCCATTTGATGTCCCCTGCTGAGATTCCGGGCCAGCCTGTCCCTAAGAACATCCTGCAGGTACTTCACAATCTTATACCTAAGCCTTGGAGTCCTGAGCAGTAGTCCTCTGGGTTTTTGCAGTGGTCCAACTTTGGGCCTTAGAGAATGATCCATGTTGCCTGGCAGTTGAGGATATGTTGCTGCCTAACATAGTTTTGTGTTGCTGTTAGTCTCAATGTAGGGTGGGGAGGTAGATAAAAAGAAAAAAATGACAAAGCAAGCGCTTGACTTCCAGTTTGCAGGTTTGCAATTTCTATGAAAATGTAAAGTATCCTGTATTTATAGCACTAACTTAAAGCAGTGTTGCTAACTGAATATTCAGAGAAATGTGTTGCATGTACATGTGACAAGTCCTTCAGTGGAGCATGAGGGAGTTTCATCATTGGCTTCCAAAAGTCAATCCCTAATCCATAGCCTCTAAGAGGGAGAACTAGATTTGTTCACAAGGATTTGACTTTTCTGCCTTTAGGAACTTCTGGGTCCACCAGTTCAGAGACCTGCTTCTTCCAACCTTCTGAGTGGCCTTATGGGGAGCTTGGAGCCTACAACATCTTTACTGGGCCAAAGAACACCATCTCCTCCCTTGTCACAGGTGTTTCAAACACGAGCAGCCTCAGCAGACTACCTTCGTCCTCGACTACCATCACCAATCGGTAAATACTCGTGTAGATGTCCGTCCATCCATCCTCCTCATGCCATGCGCATTTCCCCACCCCCACCCCCATGACCAAAGTTATACTTGTCCCCTAGAATTAGCAAAGTCTTTTCATTGGCATCCTTGACGACTTTAAAAAGAAATGTGTGGATTTATTACACTTTTTTTTTACACGGGTGGTGGGAACACAAATGTAGGACATACTTTATTATCCAACTGTCCCTCTAGATAAGTAAGTTCATTTTATAGTTTTGTGTTTTTCTCTCGAGATAGATCTAAATTGGATCCAGCTTAGTCTTATTTTGGGAATTCAATCCAAAAAAGTTAATTTGACCTCCTAGGTTTTTTTATTGATAGAGTATGTCAGACTAGTGGTTCTTTACCAACCTAACGAAGTTGATATATCACATTCAACTGTAAAGTCTGTGGCTAATTCAGAATATGAATGGAAACACTTCCAGAAAGCTATCTTAGTAATGCGTTGGGCAGAATCTCATAGTGTTACTACCACCCTGGATTACTTTAGGTTGCCGGCCACCCTGACTCCTGCCAATCATGTCTTCAGAGGAGGTTTTTTGTAATCTTCCCTCCACAATGAAAAGAGTGTGAACCTCAGAGCACTGGTTTCTGCTTTGGTATTAGCTGGCTTGGTGGTAATGGGCCAGATCACTGGCTAGTAAAGCTCTTCTCTCACAGATAGAGATCTCAACTCTGAAAGGGACAAAGCTGACAGCTTAGTGGGGAAGATGGATACAGTAGCAATTCAGGTCATTAAGTGCTGATGTCCACATAGCCTGCTGGGGGGGTGCAGAAGAGGGACATCATCAGCCTGAGAAGACATACTACTAGAAAGAGATGGTATTCAGGAACAGTATGTATTGGTGATAATGCCTCTCTGATGGACATGTGCTATCTTGACACTCACTGATACTGTAACTTTTCCAACAGGTTTCACACCAGGACCACAGCAGCTACTCGGAGATCCATTCCAAGGCATGCGCAAGCCCATGAGCCCTGTCACGGCCCAGGTCCAGCTGAGCTCTTTGTCAAACACAATCTATTGCTTGCTTGTCACCTTGACTGTTGTTTATGGGGTGGAGAATTAGATTGCTGCAATTTTTGGAGGTGGTTTTGAACCGTACTTCAAGCTCAACTATAATTCAAGTGAAGGCTAGAAAATTGGTGAACACTTAAAGTCATATTTCAGTAGTCAAAATCCTTTTTGGTAGATAGTACTATTTAGTCAGGTTAAAGCATCTAATTTCTCTCAGCTGCTGCTGAAAGAGTGAAAAGAGACCTTTGTATAAAGTTCATTGTCCTTATTCTGATCCTCTGCCACTTCTCTTCAGCAGATGAGCCAGCTAGAATTGCAACAGGCAGCAGCTTTGGAGGGGCTGGCCCTGCCACATGACCTTGCAGTGCAGGCAGCAAACTTCTATCAGCCTGGTTTTGGCAAACCACAGGTGGACAGAACCAGAGATGGATTCAGAAACAGGTAAGTTACTAATCCTACCCTTGTAGGGATTTGCAATTTAATTTTCCTCGGGTTAGCATATTAGTTATCCACAGTATAATTCTGTTGTAAACACTGATATGTACAACATATGGTGAGAAATCCATGTCCAGATATTCAGTAAAGGGAATAATGGTTGAATTCTACTGCATGGGAATAGGCTTTTCATCCTGCATAATTTTATTTATATTCTTTTTTTAAAATTTTTTGTTGTTACTAATCCGCACCTGAGGATTTTTTCCCCCATTGCTTTTCAGAGAGTGGGGGGGGCATCGATGTGAGAGAAACACATCCACTGGTTGCCTCCAGCACACGCCCTTGACCGGGAATCAAACCCGAGACCCTTCGGTGCACAGGCTGATGCTCTAACCACAGAGCAACACTGGCCAAGGCAGTTTTATTTATATTCCTTATATATATATCTACATATATATCTTTATTGATTTCAGAGAGAGGAAAGGAGAGAGAGAGAGAGAGAGAAACATCAGTGATGAGAGAGTCATTGATCGGCTGCCTCCTGCATGCCCCCAATTGAAGATCAAGCCCGCAACCCAGGCATGTGCCCTGACCAGGAAGCGAACCCTGATCGCCTGGATCCTAGGTCGACACTCAACCGCTGAGCCACGCCCAGCCGGGCTATTTATATTCTTGATTTAAAGGATTCGTTTTTACAAACGTAGCTAGAATCGCTCCTTACTTGCAATTATGCTTTAAGATGATAGAAAGTAAAACTACCTAGCTTCCTCCCCCACAATTTCCTTGTCAAGTTATCAAACTATCCCTTGTTATAGGTTTGTTGATCAGAGCCATTAACAAATGATAACTTGACTTCACTCTCCTCCTGTTCTTTCTGCTAGTTTCAACAAGTAGTAAAATGAAAGGAATCATAAGTTGGGGGCAGGGGTAGCAATACTGTTCTTTTTTATTGGAAAATAAAACAAAAAACCACATTAAACAAATGTATAAGGCAAACTCCTTTGTTAGCTACCCAGAAGCCCTTTGTGTGCCCTGTCCCATTAATACCCCTTTTATACTCCCAGAAGTGTCTAGCCTTTAAGGACAGTTTAGTCCTTCCCATACAATACTTGGTAATTAAGAAGTATTTGTGTTTTGATGTGATTCTTAAAATATCCATGTCTCAGTGTCTTGCTTCAGCTGGTTTTATATGCTGACACTTTCAGAAGACACTGAGACCAGTAAGTACCCTGTACCCTTGTATGAATGCATTCTATCTTTAGTAGCCCTCAGCCTAATCAGAGAGCTCAGGACTAGTCTGCTAAGCCCCCTTCACTGGATTTCTCTCTACAATAGGATGTAGTTATCTAATATTCATTGACATGATTGACTTTCACACACTTTTGCTATGCAAATAGCTCTTGGCAACAACCCTGTGAGGTAGATGGGATAAATAACTGCATTTTACATAAACAGAAACTTAGGTTTTTAAAGTATAACGTAATTGAAACTAGTAAGTGGACCTGAGTTAAAGTGGAGCCTTCATGTTTTGGATCAAATGTCAACCTCTCAGGTCTTCCCTGAACACCCTATATACAGTTGTGTCCCCTGACAGACATGACTTTCTCCTTGCCTTTATTTATTGTACTTTTACCTTCTAGCACACTATTTTTTGTCTGTGTTCCTGTCCATTGTAACCCCTCTCTACCCTGCAACCACAAGAATGTAATGAGGCCAGAGGTTTTCTTGTCTGGTTTACTGCTGTATCTCCATCACCTAGAACAGTGTCTAGCATATAGTAAGTGTTCCTCAGAAGGAATAAAAATTATAGGTTATGCAGAACCACCTGATATGGGGTGTACATCTTAAGCACTCAGAATACAACTAATCTGCCTCTCCCCTCATTGTGATGTTCAGAGTCTCAGTATGGGAGCAATGGGGCTTACCTGGTATAGATTGGAAAGAGGCCTTGGGTTTAGGATTCCCATTTGCTTATGATTCAGAGAACTTCAGGATCACTGTACTTCGGCTTTGGCTTTTGTGATACAGGGTCTGACATGGCTGAAATGCAGTGAAGCTTTCATTAGCCAGTGAGCTCACATAATTCATTCTTCTCTCAGCCTATTTATATATTCAACTGTTTCCTGTTTTCTTCCAAGTTAAGGCAGAATGAGTAGAATGTCTCAGGAGAGAACACAAGTCCGTTCTTTTAAACTGTTCTTGGGAGGCCTGGGATCAGCCTTGTGTGCAGACCAGGATTGGTGGGGAATGCTGCATGTAACTAGGTCTTAAAATAGCTGAAACTGTTGGTGTTGTATTTGATTTGAGCCAGTGTCTCACAGAGCATCAGTTCTGTGCCAGGCACTGTGCTAGTCAGTGTTGCTCCCTACCCTCTGGAGCACAGCCTGGACCACAAAATGAAATCCCTCCCTAAGTCTACTTCACTGGTATAGTCTACAAATAAACTATACACGAGCCGTGGATAACCCTACATTCCGAAGGCCTTCCCAAGGCCTGTAACTGTTCCTTCTACCTAAATCATTGATCTCCATCTTGTAGCTTCTCATTGGTCACACCCAGTTTAATGCAGCTCCTTACCAGTGAAGCTTTCCCACAGCCCCTTCAATAGAAGTATCCTGTCATTCCTTCTACCCCTCAGTTTGCCATTACACCTTGGTACCTAATATCTGAATGCCTTGGTTTGTTCTAGGTTAATAAGCATCTCCCCCACTAGACAGGAGTTCTTGCAAGGCCCAGGACCATGTTTCAGTAAGCTTTTGTCTTCCCTCAGAACTTAGCATGTGGTGTTGCATATTTAGACACTTAGTAAATGCTTGGGAAGTTGAATTGGATAAGGGAAAGGGATGTTAAAGTGCTAGGCTGATCTTGAGTATTTTGTGGTTTCAAGACTTAAGAGTTTGAGCAGCTTGGGGCTTACACTGATACTTGGTTTGTTCACAGGCAACAGCGAGTGACGAAGTCACCAGCACCCGTGCATAGAGGGAATTCCTCTTCCCCTGCCCCTGCCGCCTCCATCACAAGCATGGTCAGTGACCTTTGCCTTTGTGAATGACTTCTAGGATTCTAGGTTTCTCCTTGTTCGGTTGTGCCTATGTTGTATCACTGTAACTTAAATGTCCTTGAGTTCCTTCCACAGGAATAACTGATTTAATAGTCTTTCATACCTATTTATGAGATTTTCCCCTTTCAGTCTGTTAGGGTTCTAGTTAAAGGCCCTACATTGGGGAAAATGTGTTCCAGCAGATAGCGAGTATAGGCTGGAATACACAGGTGATATTGTAGTATGTTCAAACAAGTGAACAATTGGAGTGGGGAAGACAGGAACAAAGACAGGAAGTGAGGTGAATGGGGTGACTAAAGTTGGATCATGGGGAGTCCAGTGAAACATGGCAAGTTCACAAATTCAGATACAGATCTGATATTGCTGGAACAGAAGGGCTTGCCTATTTGTAGAGACAAGCTTAATTTTACAACTGACTCCTGTGCCAGCATTATTTTTTTTAAGTTTCCCCACAGATTTTTTTTCTAAATATATTTTATTGATTTCAGAGAGAGGAAGGGAGAGGGAGAGAGAGAAACATCAATGATGAGAGAGTCATTGATCGGCTGCCTCCTGCATGCCCCCTGCTGTGGATCAAGCCCACAACTTGGGCATGTGCCCTGACCTGGAATCAAACCTTGATCTCCTGGATCAGAGGTCGATGCTCAACTGCTGAGCCACGCTGGCCAGGCTCCCCACAGATTTTTATCACCTAGTTAAAGCTGAGAGATGTGGGGAAAACTATTACTCTTGTGTTCAGGACCCCAAGTAGGTCTTTGCACTAAGCACCTTGAATGCAGGGTCCAGAAGGAGCTTTTCTGTTCATAATTTATGCCCTGTCTCCTGCTATCAAGGATTTGGGTTGGTTAATGAAAAAAGTTGCATGCATGGTAAAATCGTCAAAGTAGAAATCAGCAGTGAAGAGATGGGAACAAATGACCCCAAATGGTGAATCCTAGTAGCTGAAGAAAATATGAATTTTGAATTTTCTAGTAGGAGTATGACAAGTCCTTGAATTATGTTTCGTTCAGTGTCATTTGTTTATAATGCTGATGAGATGCTGTAGATATAACTTGTTTCTATCAATTAGCCTATGGTAAAATTGGTTTCATTATATGTCATTTAGCTCAAAGTCACAGAACCTATCAATATCGGTAAGTGAGGACTTGCTGTATAGAGAAATTTAGGCTCTGAGGTTGTCTCTGAAATGTCCTTTCCTCGCTGGAAGTGTTACTGCTCCAGGGCGTACTTCTGGCCATGTTCTTCCCCTTCCCAGCCTAATGCCCTGGCTGGGGAACTGGCAGCGGCATAGGCAGGTCCCCATTACCACAGATACAGGCAGGTAGGTTGAAGCTCTGTGCTTTAACTACTTTTATATACAACTAAGTCTAGGTTTTTATGAAAGTGAGATGCGAGCAAGGGATGATGCATTGGGCCACCATCTATTTGGCCTGTCCTGTTTCTTTACCTCTAGTAGCTAGAGACCAGAACATTGGTGTTGGCCTCTGTCACATGTAGCCAATAAGGGAACTCTTCAACTTGCTGAGTAGTTTGGCCAGTTAATCTTGCCTTGATTAGCAAAAGGCATTTAGAAAATGTGCTAATACGAATCATTGTACTCTGCAGCTTTCTCCTTCCTTCACCCCTACCTCAGTGATTCGTAAGATGTATGAGAGCAAAGAGAAAAGCAAGGACGAGCCAGCATCTGGAAAAGCAGCTCTTGGTGACAATAAAGAAGACACTCACAAGGCCAGTGAAGGTACTGCAGAGCTGTTGAGGGTGTACTGCCCAAGGTGGTATGTGAGAGAGGGAGCATGGGTTTGAGTGCTGACCAACCTGACCTGATTCTCTGCAAAGCACTGGGCAAGATCCCTGGCTGCTCTAGACCACATTTCTGTGTTTGACAGTGAGAAGGGTTGGGCCAGCTCATAGTCACTTAGCCACTTGAAAACTCTGACCAACCTAATAGTGGTATGAGTGCTAGTATTAGACAGGAAGGGATGAGCTATAGTTTCAGATTCTTTAGTATGAATTATTAGTACATCTACTTGGTAAATTAATATAGTTCAACCAGTTTTACTTCTGAAGGGTTCTCTCCAGTCTATGGAGACTTAAGTTTCCAACAAAAGCTGTGCAATGGATGAAGCATATAGGAAGTGTACAAAGCCTTTTAGAAGTACATAAATATTGAGAGGCTTTTAGAAGTTGTACAGTTGAGATTGTTAAGGACATGGTGAAACATTCTGGTAAGTTAGGTTTACACAGGTCTAGAGTATTGGTATAAGAGCTTTTTGCCTTAGAGGAAGTTGTTGGGGGAGGGGGAGGGTAATCCTGTCGCTCTAACTTAAAAAGAGTTAAGATTCCTTCACCAGACTGTAATTGCTATTTGAACTTTCTGTTACGATGGATTTGCATAATTTTACTTACTTGATTTTTATCTTATGCTTTTAAAAAGCATGTTAATCCCAAGCAGCTACCTAGGACAGGACTTGCTCCCACACAGATCCAGACCACAGCCATACGGGCAGAGCAAGGTACCCAGCTGAGTTAGACCACCAGACCTGACATGCCAGGCTCACTTACCCACTAACTATAACTGGGTTGAAAGGATTTTAAGAATAAAAATGGGGGCTTAAGAGTTATACTGTTTTTTAAGTTCAGAGCCTTTGGGTTTTTAGAGTGCTGCAAAGATAAACTCTGTTCCAGCAAAGTGTTGAAGACTGGAAAACTTGGGGTCTGCTCCCAGTTCTGTCCCTGACTACTTGTATGACCTTGACTAGGCCTATTCCTAAGGCAAACTGATGTTCCCTTTTTATGCAGTCCTCTAAATTTGTTGAGGGGAATCAAAGATTGTGAGCTTTCCAAAAAATTAGGTACTGGATCATTGGGAGGATAGTGTTTGGGAGAAGTTTGCCAACCCCAAAAATATTCTGTCTGGATCCCTACAGAGAACCTCTTGTCATCCAACTCTGTGCCCAGTGCTGATCGAGACTATTCTCCCACTACAAACCCCAAACTGTCAACGTTGCAGCGGTCTTCATGTTCCACCCCACTGTCCCAGACCAACCGTTACACCAAAGAACAAGATTATCGACCTAAAGCAACTGGGAGAAAAACACCCACCTTGGCATCCCCAGTTCCAGGAACACCTTTTCTCCGTCCTGTCCACCAAGTTCCCATTGTCCCCCATGTCCCAATCGTTCGGCCTGCTCACCAGCTTCACCCAGGGTTGGTCCAAAGGATGCTGGCCCAGGGAATACATCCACAGCATCTTCCAAGTTTGCTCCAAGCTGGTGAGTTTCTGACCTGGCATGACAACAGTTGCTAGAACTGGTAAAGTGCTATGCTGTGGTTTTCATCCCTAGAAAGATGTTAGTGGAGTTTTTCATCTAACTGGTGGGCAGTGGTTCCAATCCAGTCCACCCCTTAGTCCAGGGGTAGGGAACCTTTTTTCTGCCAAGGGCCATTTGGACATTTATAACATCATTTGTGGGCCATACAAAATTATCAACTTAAAAATTAGCCTGCTGTATTCTGTCAAATATTTAATTAACTCACCCCTAATGTGATGGCTGGACCAAATGATTCCCCATCCCTGCCTTAGTCCATTAAAAGATTAGGAAGCTAGATTGAGCATTTTTCACTCTTAATAAACTTTCAGATCAACAGCACTGCAATCAAGCTTGGAAATCTCCAGGGAGATTATTTCTCATCAGTTTCTTCCTTTCCAACAGGTGTGCTTCCTCCTGGGATGGATCTGACTCATTTACAGGGAATATCTGGCCCAATCCTGGGTCAGCCCTTTTACCCTTTACCTGCCACTAGTCACCCTCTCCTAAACCCTCGTCCTGGGACACCTCTGCATCTGGCAATGATGCAGCAGCAGCTACAGCGTTCAGGTGGGTTGAGGAGGGTTCAGGAATGGGCCAGGTGAGCTGGGTGGCCTGAATATGAATAGGCTTAAAGCTTTGGACCAGTTCCCAGTGAAGGGGATGGATTGACACTGACAATTCATTAACTTATTCTGCAAGACTGGGATAAGGGTATAACCAGAGACTAGGATGATGTAAACCAACCTCTGCAGGATTTGGAATTCCTGTTCCTGTAAAACTGGGAGAGCCAAGTGTGCTCTGGCATTTTTTTGTCCTTTGCCTCATTGGAGAGGGGGCTGAAAGTCCTTCCAACAAAGGTTCAACATAGGGGACTGCACAGAGTAGATGCCCTCTCACCAGCTAATGTTAGTTCTTCTGTGATGTGGCTGCTTGCTGTGGGAAGTAGTGGTCATGTCATTTAGGATGGGTTCTCAATGTGGGTGGCGGCTTCTGAACAGCTCAGCTTTCCAAGGTCTACTGGCATTTTGCAAAGGAATTTCCTAGAATAAATCATCAGGTAAAGAATTGTTTGGAGTTTTAGGGGTAGAGTTGAGTGAAGCAGGGCCTGATGTAGTGGTTTCCCCTTCCTGCTCTAACCCTTCCTTCTTATCCCCACAGTTCTTCATCCTCCAGGCTCTGGTTCCCAGGCAGCAGCTGTCAGTGTTCAGACAACCCCACAGAATGTGCCCAGCCGATCGGGCCTGCCCCACGTGCATTCCCAGCTGGAACATCGCCCCAGCCAGAGGAGCAGCTCCCCAGTGGGCCTTGCCAAATGGTTTGGCTCTGATGTGCTACAGCAGCCCCTGCCCTCCATGCCTGCCAAAGTCATCAGTGTAGATGAATTAGAGTATCGACAGTGAGCAAGGCAGGCAGGCTCACCTAACTCTGGACCTGTGGTGGTACCCTGGTCATGACTGCTTGGTTTACAGGCTTTTACTTTGGAGCACCCTGTGCAAAGCTGTTTAGGAGGCCTAGGCATCTGGTGTGGTCTGCATGATTGAAGGATCTTAACCAGTTAATGAAAGCCTACATGGTCTGAATACAGGATGCACAGTGTTGTCAATGCCAGAAATAATCTTTCTTTTTTTGTAAGATATGTGAATGAAGTGTTGGTGTCTTCACCAGGAGGTGGCACCTAAGGGTTCTGAGGAAATAAATGTATAGACCCTTATGTACAGACCTGTGTATAAACAATTTTTGTATATACGTATAGGATAGCTTTTTTGAACTTATACAGCTGTACATAAAAGTAGCTGATAGTAGTTATGCCTGTGTCAACAGTTTGGATTTTTTTCACTTGTACATTTGGGACTTTTTTGTTGTTGATTAAAGTTGCATATGCGGTGTGTGAGTGAAGTGAATGGCATTATTGTGTTTTATTCCTGAATTCCTTCCTCCTCATTTCCAACCAGCTCACCCATGAGGCTCAATAGGTTCCTTGAGAGAAATGAAGTTTTAATTTTTCTTTAAAACCATGGCACTGAACTTTATCTCATTTAGTAAGAGAATTTATGGCCTTCTTTCTTGAGTTTTGACCCTATATGCAGCCTTGTGGCTAACAGCAGATTTTTTTTAAAAATATGTCTTTATTGCTTTTAGAGAGAGGAACGGGGAGAGAGAGAAACATCAATGATGAGAGAGTCACTGACCAAGCTACCTCCTGCATGGCCCCTACTGGGGATCGAGCCTGCAACCCGGGCATGTGCTCTGACTGGGAATCAAACCTTGATCTCCTGGATCATAGGTCGATGCTCAACCGCTGAGCCACGCCGTACCAGGCAAGGAGCAGTTTCTAGATTGAACCTACCTAGTAAACAATTTGTTTATCGAGTAATCATGCATGTGGTAGTTTCTCCCAAACAAATCCATGTTTACTGGAGCAAAAGTAAATAGTTTATTGGCATCCTGTTTAGCTCTAAGTCCCCTATAGGGAAAAACAGGGCCTCAATTCTGATTAAATCAATTAAAGTCTAATTTTTTCCATACAGAAATTCCCTTGAGATTCTGATGCTTGTGTTAACTGATTCCTTGTGTTTTGTATCTTGTTCCTCAACTCAATTATTTTCATTGTTCACCTTAATTACATGCACAGCATTGAAGAGGATTCTCCCAGAATACTATAGCTATGGTCTTGAATCCCCTTTTCTGACTGAAGATTTTTCAGTCCTACTGATCTAAGGTGATGACACTTATACTTCTCAAGCTCAACTGAATTTTCCCAAGTTCTCGATACATGCCCATTTATGGCCATCAAAGCTATTTTGACTTTATGCTAGAGGGTCAAATAATGAGGCCATTTTGTGATTCACAGGTGAAAGGCAAGGTGGTTGGGTTTTGACTGCAAGAGGAAGAAAACAACCTGAGTCTTAAGTGTGAAAGGTATTGCTTATAAACCTGGAGCTGCCCACTCTGCCCTATACTTCCAGGAACATAAGAAAGCAGGTCACCTTTTAACCTGGCTTTGTGGATTGAGCATGAGGTCTGTCTCTTCTGGGTACAACTTCATTATCCTCCTTCCCATAGGATTTTCTCTGTGTGATTCCTCAGATTCAGAAAATAGACCCTATGTTTAGAATTCTTCTGAATTCCATAGGTAAAAGTTAAATGTACAGATTTTTAACTAAACAGTTTTGGCGTATAGGAGGGAGTGGATGGAAGAAGTTAATGCAGTCTTCCAGGAGCTAAGAGCCATTATCAATTGGGGGAGGGGAGTAAAGTAGAATACAGCCCGGCCTTCTTTCAGAAGATACCTATTAGCTATTGTCTTATAAGCCAGGCTCTATTATGATGGAAAGGAAGTCAGGTCCACTAGCCCTTCTTTGTAAATTAAAGGGAGAAGCACAAACACAACCCAGGAACAGTAACTTATAGGAGTAAACTGATTCTTCAGTAATTCTATTCCCTTTACCGACAACTGATTCAAGAATGAGCATGTGACCAAGTTAGGCCATGAGACACAAGTATAACATGCCTGGGCAGCTTCTGGGAAATGGCTTCCCCAAAAAATAAGACTCAGCCCTCATTATCCTCTGGCTGCTGATGCAGACCCTGGGACTGCAGCAGACATTCTGTGACAGGGGAACCAGTTGCCCAGCAAAGCCAGCAATCTGCAGTGGAGTGGACGGAGTAGCTTAATTTTAAGAATCTGGCCCAGCGGGGTGTGGCTCAGCGGTTGAGCATCAACCTAGGATCCAGGAGATCCCAGTTCAACTCCCCATCAGGGCACATGCCCAGGTTTTGGGCTTGATCCACAGCAGGGGGTGTGCAGGAGACAGCTGATCAATGACTCTCATCACTGATGTTTCTATCTTTCCCTTTCCCTTCCTCTCTCTCTGAAGTCAACAAAAATATACTATGGGCGGGGGGAAGAATCTGGATACTCAGTGACAGCTGCCATGAGCACATCTGAGCTCCAGACAATTTATGTGAGAGATCAAGTTCCCTTCCTTTTCAGTTAGTGTTTGTTATTAAAATATAGCTAAAAGGATTCTAACTAATTAATGGTACGGATTAGTGAGTCTGCTTATCAGTGATAAAGAAGATCAGGAAAGAAAAAACATGTTAATAGCACAGGAAATTGATGTGTCACAGCCAAACCACTATGAAAGCCTTTAGAATGACCTTGGTGGCCCTACCCCAGGCAGCATCCCTAACACAAAACTACCCCTTTCCCAGAACTCCCAAGTCTGAACCCAAAAAGAGAAAGGAAGGGTAAGATAATGCACTCAAGTACCAGGGGGCAACTGATGGGGTGAGGGGAGGGTACTGAATGACGGAATGCCTAATCAAAACACATCCTGAGGCCTTAGATAACTGGATTTCAGCAACCTTCTCTCCCCAACATCCTGGAAGAGCTAAGTTCTTGCTCAGTGAAAGTGAATTTGTGGATGAGGATTCCCCCCAAATCCTATAAATGCTCTGGCTAGAGAGCAAACCTCCCTGGAAATAGCATAGCTCAGAAAGCCAATGTTTCTCTGAAGAGTTAGGCTCCAGAAGTATGGCCTCTATCATGAATGTACCAGTGATATCAAGGCATATATCCTACAGAGTGACTAGGACACCAGGCCTGAGGGGCTTATCTTCTGGGTCTGGGGACAGTGCTAAGCCCAAGCTCCAGGAAGACTATCAGAGGGAAACAACTGTCACCAAGAAAGCAAAAGAAACAAGTACTAGAAAAGCCTGAATACGTGTATAATTCCACATCTGCATCTCTCACAACCTGCTAGCTCTAGCTCACTTCATCTATAATCAAACTCCCTCCTGCAAATCTGTTTCCCTTCCTGATTTTCCCTTCTTTATCAACCCTGTAATCCATAATGAAATCATCTTTGACTTCTCTTCCTCTAAAAAGCAAGTCAGTCACTAGTTTTAAATTTCTCCTCTGTACCTACATGCCCACACCCTCCCTCTGTCCATATTCTCACTAGCCAGTCCACCACAAAAATTTTTGCCAACTTCCCATTTTCAGAGCAACCTCTTCAAAATCCCTTATTCCCAGCCCAAAACCTGATAATACCCTTAGTAGCCTCTCAAGTAGTCCTGATGCCATCCCTCCTAACCTAACTTCCCACCTCCATACATAACACATTATGTATATACACAAACCTGCTCTGATCACACTGGTTGCCTCACTTGCAATGTTCTGCCTCCATGCCTTCACCCAGGTTATGTGGTTGAGGCCAGGACTGCCATGGGGGTTCAAGCAGAAAGGCTGGGCTACAGGAAAGGAGACACTTAGTGGCCCACCTGGCAGCACGGTTCAGTTCAACATTCAGCCTAACAGTGATAGACAGCTGTTCTCTGACTAGGGCAGACAAGGAGTCCAGGTAAAGGAAAGGGACCAGTGACAAGAGTCAACATTCACCAAGTACTTATATGCCAGATACTGTGCTAAGCATTTTACAAGTACCATATCCCTTAATACTAACAATCTCCACTCTAGTAAGTGCTATTATTATTTCCATGTTATATGAGGAAATTGAGGCTTACAGAGGTTGAGGTTCCACAGCCAATTAGAGGTGAACCGGCAATTCAAACTCCAATATGCCTGGTCAGAGTATTTTACTCAGTCGCCATACATCATCTCCCAAATGGGCTAGGTTTGCAAATAAGCAGTTAACTTCCAGTCCTTCAGCATCATCTAGGAAAGACCACTTGAAAGGACTGAAGGCCACACCAGTTGGAAGGGTTTCCCATGATTAAACATCAAATAAGATGTTACAGTCACATTCTTATCCAGTTCACACTCAAGACCAAGTTCCCAAGCACCCCTTATCCAGCTGCCTCACTATACATGCCCATCCACATTTAGTCCACCCCAAAACAAATTCTGACAATGACACATGAACTGCACATAGCCAGCTGGCCTACAGGTCCTTTATGCAGTTCAACACACAAGGTGACACTAAGTTAAGACAAGTGAAGATCCAGTTTGGGTACCTCCATTTCCCTCCCCTGAATCCTGATCCAGTGGCTGCCAAAGCCAGAAGGGGCTTGGGGCAAGTTGCTTGGTCATGGGGAAAGCAGCAGTGGTTGGCCAGCAAGTGAGGGAGGGGGAAGGTTTCACTTCTTCACAATTTGAATGACATCCTCGTCCTCCAACGTATGGTCTTTACCCACTTTTTGAGGATTGTGTTTCACAGAGAGACCCCAGACCAGAGCACTGTATGGAAGAGAAAAAAGAACAGTAAGTATAAATAATCACCTAGCTTCTTTCCTAACTACTTGAGTGCCACCTTTCTGCTCAGGTTTAGCATTTCAGCTCTTAAGAGCCACAGTCCTGCAACAGCCAAGAACCCCCTCTCCCCAGTCAAGAATCACACACAAAACTCGGAGGTTTTAGCTTCCCCAGTAATGTGGCACACTAGAGCCCTCACATACAAAGTAGCAAAGACTTTTTGGAAGTTGTATAGTTCCTCTTGTTGCAGTGCCAATTTAGAAAGAAAAAACACAAATGAGAAGTGTGACAAGACAAGCTTAAAATTAAGAAAGCATGGGTTTGCCCGGCCGGCATGGCTCAGTGGTTGAGCATCGACCTAGGATCCCAGAGATTTGAGGTTCAATTCCTAGTCAAGGCACATACCCGGGTTGCAGGTTCAAACCCCAGCAGGGGGCGTGCAGGAGGCAGCCGATCAATGACTCTCCCATCACTAATTTCTCTCTTTCTCTCTCTCTCCCTCCCTCCCTCTTTTTTTCTCTCTCTCTCCCTCTCCCTTCTTCTCTCTGAAATCAATAAAGGCATATTTAAAATAAATTTTTTTTACATCAATGAAAAAAATATCCTCGGGTAAGGATTAACAAAAAAATAAATAAATGTTAAAATTAACAAATGAATAATGAGATGCTCATTGTGGGTTATCGTTACCTGTAGGCCCTCTCAGCAGTAAAAAGTATGAGAAAGAGACTGGGGAGGTTACCATTGCTTAAGGTTTAGAGGGGTCCAGACTGTACCCAGTGGAGGTCAATATGATGCCAGCAGGGAAAATTAACATTTGTGTTTGCAAAGATGAACTAACAAATAAAGTCAGAGCCCTTTGTACTGTCAGCCCTTCTAACCAGAAGAGGCTTCTAGAGCTCTTCCTGCTCCAACTTCACATAGTTTTAAGAAGGCACTGCAGAGTTCTAAATCAAACAAGCATTTCAGCAGCTCTCCTGATGACCGATTTCTTTAATGCTCTTAAGAATTTCTAGTGAAATCAGTAGCTCACAGGGAAAAGAAGTCACCACATACATGCCCATGTTACTTACTATTTAAATTCTTTAATAAGATTTTTGTGAATCTTCATGCAGAAATCCTCCACTGTCGTCCTGGAGTAAGGCAGCACCACTGGGGATGTGTAATCTGGCAACTGGCCTTTGGGTTTGGTGTAACTAAAACAGAGATGAAGCAGAGGTTGCCTAATTCTTGGAATGTTTCATGTGCTAAATGCAAACCAATCCTCCATCACTCTGAGAATAAATGCAGATAATAGCCAACTTGAGAAAAAAAGTGTCCTCAATACGGCCTAGCAGATAGGAATTAATTATATCTCCAAAAAGACATTATGTTAATGAGCTCCAGAGGATATCACTGTAGGACAGTCTGGTTTAATTCCCAAAGCAATATTACCCTATCTACTAAGACTTACATCCTCACAAGTTTCAGATAGTCCCAGATCTTTTCCAAAAGGTCATCAAAATTCCAGCGGTGATGAGCAGAGATGGGTACACAGTGAGGTACTTTATAGATGATATCCAACTCCTCAATGGAGATCTGATCGATCTTATTTAACACGTAGATACAAGGGATATAAACTCTATTAAAGAAAAACAGGACATTAGTCTGGAGCTACTGACAAGACTGTCAGTTTGATGATCAGTACCCCTTCACCCAGAACCCCAAATCAGAGACTCTCAAAAGGGATCATAAGACGCAGATCAACTCACACACACAAAAAGCTTCCTACCAAAATAAAGTCGAACATACAAAAAGTGAACTATAGGTAACAAAACCCAGGCCCTAACTCCAGCCATGCAGCTGAGAGAACATGCTACAGTGAAAAGAACACAAGTTTTGGAGTCACACATACTGAATCTACTTGTAGCTCTGTCACTTTTTAAATATATGTCCCTGGGCCAGTCTCAGAGATGATTTCCTACGAAGTTCTTTTAAGAATTGTAAGAATGTAAGTATATTTCTAATAATATATTTCATGATAATTTTTAAAGAAAAAAAGTTTTTAATACAGTATCTGGCAATGTTGCAATCCCAATGTCCAATCAATGTGGCAGCTAAGGTTAGTAATAATTAGGCAGGCCACAAATTCTCAGGCTTCAATTGCCTCACTTATAAAATGCCTAAATCAAAGCATTGGCTTTATTTTCAAATGAGGATCAAATAAACTGATCCAACAAATAGGAACAAATGAACAGGAAAGCAACGAGAAAATATATCCAAATGCTAGGAATAATTTCAACAGTGGTTTCAATTATTATTCAGTTTCAAATATTAATACGAATATTTCATGGATTAGGGTTTCAGCTATGTACCTTTAGGTTGGAGAACAGACACAGCCCGGCCTGCTCTGAGTTCTGTAGGATAACCTATAGGATTTCTTACTATATCTTTATTGATTTCAGAGAGAGGAAGGGAGAGAGAGATAGAAACATCAATGATGAGAGAGTCGTTATTGATCGGCTGCCTCCTGCACGCCCCCTGCTGGGGATCAAGCCCACAACCTGGGCATGTGCCCTGACCGGGAATCGAACCACGATCTCCTGGATCCTAGATCGATGCTCAATCGCGGAGCCATGCCCAGCCGGGCCTTACTATAGGATTTCTCACACGGATTAATTCTGGAAGCGAAGACTGAGAAACTACTCTCTTCAACCACCATATGACACAGAGCTTAGGGGACAGCCTAGTTCACAGCAACTAACTGAAATGGGGAATCTGACCATCATAATCAAATTTCAAAGCAAAGAGGATATTAGAAATCAAGACCAACCCTTCATTTTACAGCTAAAGAAACCAAGGTCCACTAATATTTCAGAGAGTAGCACAACTGGAGTTAGAATCAATGTCTGCCGGATTCATGATTCAATGCTGTTTCCATTAACAGGCTTCAAATTCAAACTCGGGCACCAGACTGAAGAGTCGGTCCATACCTGTTTCCTTCCACCACATCAATGAGGTCATCCGCTGTGGCATCGCTACGCAGAGTCACATCGGCATTATGAATTTTGTATTCAGCCAGAATGCTCTTCACAGTTTCAGCATCCAGCTCACTCTGAGGGCACTGAATGGGCAAATAAGACCATGACTGGTCAGAGAGCAAAACAATCTCCCAAAAGTATCCATTGATGAATCTGTATAACCCTAGCTAAGGTGCAAACTCATTTCTAAAGACTGCTATCCTGGATGAGAGTAACTGACTTTTAGTAGGAAATACTTAAAAATTAAAAATCTTTTCAAACTCTAAGGAAGGTGTTATGGGATGAATAGTATCCCCACAGCCCCCACACAAATTCATATGTTGAAGTCCTAGTATCTCAGAATATAACTTTTTGGAGACAGAGTCTATAAGAGGTAACTAAGTTAAAGACATATGAGTAGGCTCTAATCCAGTGTGACTGATGCCCCTACACGAAAAGGAGATTAGGAGACAGACACACAGAGAGAAGAGCACATGAAGACACAGAGAGAAGGCAATCTACAAGCCAAGGAGAGAGGACTCAGAAGAAATCAACCTTCCTCATACCTTGATCTCAGATATCTAGCCTCCACAATTAACAGAAAATATGTTTCTGTTATTTAAGCCACCCAGTCTATGGTACTTTATTATGGCAGCGTTACCCTGAGATATAAAAATATTGAATGCTCAAATTCAAATACACTGACAGGATAATGGAAAGGATCTTTTGGACAGAACAGCTTAAACCTATGCCACTTAAATTGTCTGGACCTCTAGGATGTTAAATGTAGGAAATTCTCAGTCCTCAGTTATACAACTTAGAAGCAGCATTCGACTGTATCTGATCACTCCTCCTATCTGAAACACTTTTACTTGGCTTCCAATATTCCAAACACTTGTGTTTTTTCTTCTCCTTTGTCTGAGAAGTCTTATTGCTGATTCTTCCCATCTCCCAACCTCTAATCATTGGGCGGTGGGAGGGGGGCACAGGCTTAATCCTTGAACCTCTTTCCATGTATACTCACTTCCTAGTGGTCTCAGCTAAACATATGACTTTCAAGTTAATAACCTCCAACTTCATACCCCCAGCCCAGATCATTCCTCAAATTACAGTTTAACAGCAACACTTGGATATCTAATTGGCATCTCAAACTGAACATACTGATTTTCCCCTCCCCTCCAAAGTCCCAAAGTCCCACCATTTTAGCAATAAGAGTACACTTTCTAGCTTAGAACAAAAAACACCACCACCCAATCTTCTTTTTCTCTCACAGCCCACATCCAATTCACGTGTAATTCCTATCAGCTACTTTCAAAACCTTTCCACAATCAACCACTTTTTATCTCCATCACAACCTTGGTGTAAGAAGCTTTCACTTCACTAGCTTATTGCAATAATCTTTTAAATAGTTTCTCAGCTTCAGCTCATAATCCATTTCAGTTGGTTCTCAACAAACAGCCAAACTGATTCCAGTAAAACCTAAATCAAATCATGTTTACTCCACAGAATGGAACCCAACCAGCAGTCACCCAACTCCTGAAAGTAAAAGCACATTATTCTATGACTTCATCTCTTACTATTCTCCTACTTGCTCACTGTTCCTCAAACATGCAAAAGCATGCTCTACCTCAGAACCATGAATGCTTCCTCTACATGAAATGCTCTTTCCTAAGATACCCATTTGGTTCACTCTTTCATATGAAGACTTCTCTGATCAACCTACTTAAAACTGCAACCCTCCCACCACAACTCTCCATCCCCTTTCCCTAGTTACTTTTGTCATCAGATTCATCATCATCTAATATACTATATCTACTCAATTTTGTTTGCTGCTTTCCCCCATTAGTATATAGGGCAAGGACTTTTGTCTAATTTGCTCCCTCTTCCATCTACTTCCCAGAGCCTAAAACAATGCTTGACCCACGGCAGGCACTCTATTAATCTCTGTTGAATGAATAAAAACATGACACTGGCAGTCATCTACTTCATGCAAGCATCAGATTGGTCAATACTCCCATACCACCTCAAACAGATAAGCCAAAAGATGAAATGAAATGGAGTTGCAAAGGTAAATCTGAGACTAACTCTTATCCTACGCTTGATTCTTGTCAGTCATTACAAGGTAACTGTGTTACTTCAATTAGTGCTAGAAGTCAGGTAATTTCCAAACGCCACTGTCCCTTAGCTCATCCATTCCACCCCCATATCTTTAGCAGCCTGCCCCATATCACCTTCTCCACTTACAGTGGCTGTGAGATTAATGCCTCCCTTATCCTTCTTCTTAAAGCCAATGTTGGGAGGTTTGCTGTTCAAGCGAAGGCCAAAGCCTTCCAATTCATTTTCAATTATCTTCTTATGTCCCAACGGTTTGAGGACATCCAGAACAATCAGGATCAAATTACACGTTCGGGCCACTGAAGAATTAAAAAATAAAAATTATACCCAAGCAAAGTTCATTAAAGATTTAACGAATACAAATACTCAAAAGTGGGGGGGAGTTCCTGCACTTAAGAGACAAAGGATGTTTTTGTAAATACACAGACACACGTGAAGTTCTTAAGATTAACAAGGATTTATGCCAGAAGTCAATTTCTAATGTATGCCTTGTTTTCTACTAGTGTGTCTAGAAGATGTGTCAACATCTAGATTCATTAGTATAAAAACAAGTCAGAATGAAGATACGAACAAGCAATCACCTAAATCCATGAAAGTTTTAAAAGATTTAAAACAGTAAGAATTCTAAAAGAATAAGATTATCGGGTTAGCATATTTTAGTCAACTTAATGAGGCATAATTTACAAAAAATAAATGGTGCTCAAATTAAGCATATGGTTTGATAACACATATATATACCTATCTAATCACCATAGCAATCAAGAACATTTCCATCACCAATTTTATAAAATAGCTAAATTAATAATTCAATATAAGAGTAAAATAAAAATATTTTCAAACATGGAAAAAAAGAAATATTTGCCTATCATTTACCCTTTCTTTGGAAGTTACTAAAGAATATACTTCAGCAAAATCTAACAATAGCCCCCAAAAAGTAAAAACAATGACTCTAAGAAACAGGGGATCCCACACAAGAACACAGAAGAAAATCTCAGGATAACAACCATGCAAAAAGGTCTACAGCTGCACTGTCCAATACAGACCCTGCTAGCCACCTGTGAGTATTTAAATTTAAATTAATTAAAATTAAATAAAGTGTAAAATTCAGTTCCTCAACTGCACTAGGCACATTTAAAGTGTTCAACAGCCACACATGCCTAGGGGCTACCATATTAGACAGCACAGATTCTGAACATTTCCATTACTGCAGAACATTTCCATTACTGGACAGTGGTGATCTAGAAAGCAGCCAATCCAGACTGTTGAACCATGAAGACAAAGGGTGCAGAAGGGTAGTGTCAGGGTTAGGGGCGCTTTTTTATTTACTGATTTTTAGAGAGAGGGGGGAAGAGAGAGAGGAAAGAGAGAGAGAGAGGGAGAGACATCAATTTGTTGTTCCAGTTATTTATGCATTCACCGGTTGCTCCTTGTATGTGTCCTGACCAGGAATGGAACCCAAAACTTTGATGTATTGGAAAGATGCTCTAACCAACTGAGCTACCCAGCCAGAGACAATAAAATTATTTCTGAAATTGTATTTAAGTACCTAGAAAAATGTTGACTGATAGGCATTTGATCAGTTGGACCATTTGAAAAATATTAGCAAACAGAAAAATAAACAAAATAACCAATTATTTACTCCATCGAAAACTAATTTCAAAAACACATTTCAGGAGAAAAAACAGCAAGTCATAATATACTACATATTCAGCATTGAATAAAAGTTATATAGATATGACATAATCATGTAAACCATGACTGATGACTTAACTAAAAATTGTGATAAAACTTCTTTGAAAAAATGGGAAAAGAGGTATGGAGTAAAAGAAAGTTAATTCTCTACCATAAAAAAAAACAAAAGATGGTATCTAAAATTAACTAACCATGAAATAGCAATTAAAGCATAATTTTTACAAGTATAAAGGTAAGTAGCAGAAGAAACAGTTGAAGAGTTGACAGTATAGTTGCCAAAGGGGAGTGACAGTGAAGGTGAGGAGAGGTGGGGTAGCAGATTGTTACAATTTATGATTAGCCTTTTATAAGATGTTACCGTAAATAAAAAGAAGGAAAAGCATGGGTGGGAGTCAGGAAACCTCAGTTCTAGTTCTAAATCTTCCATGAACACTGGGACACTGGACCAAAGCATTTCACCTCTCCTGTCCTTAGTGTTTCTCCTAAATGGGGATCTGAGGTCCCTTCAAGTTCTGACATTCTATTAAGGTAAGAATCAGGTAAAACTATGCCCATTAGGTAAAATTATGCCCTTCACTATATTATCTCCAAGCCCACAGCCCCCATCTAAAGGAACAGTACCTGGTAAAGGAATTATATTCCAGGATGGTGGCGCTGGACCACTTACCTGCAATGACTTGACGGCCTCTACCTTTACCATCCTTGGCACCCTCAATGATACCTGGGAGATCCAGGAGCTGCAAGATTAAGGATGGGGGTGGGGGGAGTGTGGGGGAGTACTGATTATAAACCTGAGCAGATCAAATAGAATGATTTATTTCTCAAGTATCCAAAATTTAAGAGATCCAAATCCAGTGTTCCTTATGAATATGTGAATATTATTTAACTAAGTATCTTCTAAATGTCAGCTACAGGCTTTTTATATACTTTATCTAGTTTAAAATGCCTAACAACCCTATGAGGTAAGGACATTAGCTGAGGTTCATAAAAGTTAAGTGATTTACCCAAAGTCACAATCCTAATAACTCAAGTAATATTATAACCCACATTTCTGGAGCCAAATCCATTCTTCTCCATTAATATCTTTCAATATCACCCCACTTTTCAGAAGCTTGAGCCTCCACACAAATTCTTTACTTTAGATAATAGCTGGATCTTGATATTCGCATGTGATACATACTGAGACCTTTGAAAACCTCCCAAATTCCCAATGGAAAAAAATTTCTGCAGTCATTCTTAATCAGGCAAGCACATAAGAATCACCTGCAGAACTATTAAAAATGCAGATATCTGAGCCCCATCCCTGCAGATTCTGATTTGGAAGGGTCAGAGTAGGGTTCAGATACTGATCTGTAATTCAGAAGGCTCCAAGGGTGACTCTGATATGTGTCCTCAATTGAAAATGACTGCCCAGAAAATGCAGTAAAGTAAAACCTCACAGAAGTCACATAGTTATGTACCTAATGATGAGAACATCAAAACCAACTCCATAACACATGTATTTCAAATTCACATGTCAGTAGAATTATAAACTATTAGTTTTAAGAGTCTGTCAAAACAGTTAAGACAGCATATACAAAAATCTGAAAATACCATGGGGTCTACTTTATGGCCAATACGTAATTATCCACATGAATGAACAGGGAACAGAGCTGCACTTACCAAAATATTGTTTAGAACTAGCTTTTGCTATAAGCACACTTGACATTACAGAAATATACTTCACATTAAATAAACCACAATAAAAAGTAATTCAAGAGGTGCTTAGACAGTTTCCCTTTTCCATTCAAGAACCTCCTCAAAAGCACCTCCTTATGCCTTAATACCTAATAAATATTATTACCTCCACTAAGACTAATACAACAAACTGAGCTACCTTTTCTTTGAAAAAAAAAACAAAACACCTATTCAATACACCTGCCCTGATTTGGAAACTTTAGTTATATTGGTTTAAAAGGCAACATGGGAAGCAATGAGCACACCAGGTCTTGATTTCTAAATACCATTCACCAATAAAAGAAACTAGAGCTCCTTCAGAAGTGGTTGATTACAGG
This sequence comes from Miniopterus natalensis, assembly GCF_054644295.1. Lineage (NCBI taxonomy): Eukaryota > Metazoa > Chordata > Mammalia > Chiroptera > Miniopteridae > Miniopterus > Miniopterus natalensis. The sequence goes on from NC_142100.1 coordinate 15,199,077, forward strand.
ACTGGAGAAAGGAAAAATATAAGATTAACATGGAACATATCATGTGGTGCCTCAAAATAAGGAAGTACAAAAAGATGAGGCCAATGAAACAATACAGAAGCCAATCTGAAGGTGTTCCTAATGGTCAAAGCTAGAATGATTTGAATAATAAAATAAAGGGAGTACTATAATATAACCAGTAAAATAAATATCCATGAGCCCACAATGATACAAATTATTGAATAAATACATAAATGAAGGAGGAGGAACAGCTCTTTCATATGGTAAAATTGCAATTAACAAATATAGCAGGAAAAAGAAAAACAGATAATCACCATTACGCATGAAGCACAATAATAACTGTTACAGAAAAAATCCAGAAATGGGTGCTAAAATTAGTGGGCAAGTTTGAGAAATAGGATTTGCATCTTCTCAAAGTATCTCCCCTGAAAATATTAACTATAAAATGAAAGAGAAACCCTGCAGACACCACCTAACCAACTGATGGAGGTAAACATCACCAATTAGACATACTGACATCATGAATCCCAAGATGCACTAAGGACACAGCATCATTTCTTTGGTATACTTGCCAAAAATACGTAACATCTCAGTGTAATCATGAGAAAACACCAGACAAATGCAAACTGAGGAACATTCTACAAAATAATTGGCCGATACTCTTTAAGGGTGTAAAGGTCAAAGGACTGGACTGGAGAACTATTACAGATGGCAGTAGCATAAGTATAACTAAACGCACCATGCGATGATCCCGGATAGAATCTTGGAAAAGGAAAAGGACATTGGTGGGGAAATTAGTAAAATTCAAGTAAGATCTGTAATTTAGTGACTATTACTGCACCACTATTAATCTATCCCTGATAATTATCCTATGGTTATATAAGATGTCAACATTAGAGGCAGCAGGGTGACATAAGAGAACCTCAAAATAATTACGCTGAATTAAAGCCAGGACCAAAACAAAAAAGTATACTTACATATACATACGGCTTTATAAATATAAAAGAAAATTTCATTTTCATTTTAGAGAAAGAGAAACAGCAATTTGTTGTTCTTATTCATGCATTCATTGGTTGTTTCTTGTATGTGCCCTGACGGGATGAAACTGACAACCTTGGCTCATCAGGACGATGCTCTAACCAACTGGGCTACCTGTCTAGGGCCCTTCAGTCTGTGGGCTGACACTCTAACCACTGAGCCAAACCAGCTAGGGCAATATTATTTCTTTATTAAAAGTTTCTAATGGCTCCTGCTTATGTATAAGATAAAATTCAACTTCCTTAGTAGGTACACAAGGCCCTTCTTAATTCTACTCCAATCTACCTTCCCAGATTTAGTTACTAACACTCCCTGTCTCACATCTAAGCTCTCAGCACAGTAGGTTTTTCACCATTACAACTCCCTGAAATAGCCTTTTACCTTTTCTGGCTGGTAAAGTGCTATTTGAACTTTAAGACCCACCTCCAATGGCACTTTCTACATAAGTTTTTGTCTTACCAGACCTCCCCTATCCCCAATCCTCAGATGAAAAAGTAGTCCCTTCTTTCTCTCTGTTTTCACAGACAATATCCCACAGTAGTACTGTCTTTACTGCTCTGTATCCCTCGCTAGACAATGAGAGCCTGATAGAGCAAAGATCAGGTCTGGCATACGGAAAGCTCACAGTAAGTGCTTTTTAAATGAATGAAAGAATGGATTTCTTCCCTTCCTTGGCCTGCAGGACTGACTCACCTGGATCTTGGCACCTTTGTATCTGATGACACCAGGCACAGTGGTCAGAGTAGTGAACTCATAGGCTGCCACCTCAGAATACACTCCTGCCAGGTTACTGAGCAATGTTGATTTCCCCACAGATGGAAAACCCACAAACCCAATTCGAGCATCACCTGTCTTGGCCACATCAAAACCTAAAACATCAAAAAATATCAAAAAAAGGAAGTTATTCCTGAGTGTTGAGACTCATAATCCTTTCACATTCTGGCTAACTATCTCTCTAGGACCTATTTCTGTTATTTTTTTTACAATTCACCTCTAGAGTAGAACTTATGCATGCAAAATCCCCCTATAGCAATTCATGATGTTTAATGGACTATTTGGGTTTTCTTTTTTTTACAATGGCAGTAGACAGGTTCAAAGTCAAATATGTGGCCCTTCTCTAGAAAGTGTACAGACCTTGACATTACTTTTAGTCCTAACCTTATCGCTCTTGGCTTCAACTTACTCTTCCTACCTTCGTTTCCCTTTGTATCCATATCCTTATTTTTTATCTTGTCAACCATATATACTTGCATATTTCTGTAAACTGATGTAAATCTATCAGTAGAAAATATACATAAATAAAACACTAATTCACTCAGACAATATTCATTTTCCTCTGAAACCAGCAGAATAAACACAATTCAAGAATTTAGGCTTAGAAAATATAAATCTACTTTGATAGAAATTTAAAAATTATTTTTAAACCATATGTCTGTATTATTTTTATGAAAATTACACCAGAGAAAAACAATGTTTAAAAAAACACAAACCTTCTCCTGGCCCACCACCACCACCACCTTTTGGAGTAATGAGTTCTCTGCGAAGCTTAGCAAGGCGAGCCTTAAGCAGCCCTAGGTGGTGGGCGGTGGCCTTGTTCTTTTGAGTCCGAGCCATCTATAAGAGAAGAATCACAGCCATAAATCAGAAGCAGTTCCTACAGGGTAAAATATCAAGAATGAATGCTCGCCCAGCTCTGAGAAAATTAATTTTTTCCCCCCTAGGTCCCTCTAAAGTAAGTATACCGATACCCATTTTAGTCAGACTTAAATCCATTCTCTCCATCACCCAGCCCATTCCCCTCCTTACAGAGCAAACAATTGAGGTCCGTAGAGAGGAGACACGACCAAGGTCATTACAATTAGTGTCCACAGATTAGACTAAAACTTATCTAATTCCTTTTCTACTGCTTGTACCTGGTATGCCCCTAGTGACACAAGGTCACCACTTTTCGAAGTTTAAAGAGCTCTGAGCGCTTCACGCAATAGAATCATACAACAATCCAGGTGAAATCAACAACTACCACAGATGTCAATCTACTTCCAGATCTTATTCCAGGGGAAAGGCATCATCAAAGAAGAGACAAGGGAAGGTGGGGTTTGGAGGGATGATAAGGAAAGATACTTAAGTACTTCAGCAGTCAGAGTAGTAAGGAAACAGGATTCGGTGTTGCTCACCAAAAAAAAAGGAAGAAAAAAACAGAGCAACAATGTTCGAACCGGAGATGAACAAGGATATACCAACCACGGTGCAGCAGTGTGGAACGCGGGAGCGGGAGGACGCGTTCAGGGAACACGGGCCTGGTCAGAAGGAAGTCAGAGAACCCGGACCTGGGCACGGGGGAGTCTGGGAATGCGGGTCCAGGCTAAGGGGAGTCAGGGAACGCGGGTTGGGGCGTAGGGGCATCGAGGGACGCCGGTCTGGGCTGAGGGAAGTCGGGGAACGCCGGCCCAGTCCTGACGCGGCTGAAGGGGGAGTTAGGCAGGAGCTACACGGCCGAAGAAAAAACGCTCCGAAGGAAAGTGAAGCTCCAGTTGCGCCCATTACCTCGGCTTCGATCTCCGCAATCTTGGCTAAGGTGCTGCTCATGGTGGCGAGACGAGGGGGCGCAGTGACCCCCACGCTTCACTGTCTCGGTTCACACACCCGCCGGCAGACCTGCCACAGCCACCAGGCACTACAGTGCGCAAGTGCGTTATCTCCTAGTTCTCGCGAGAGAGTTACGCACGAGGTTGACCGCGAGATCGCCTTCAGCCAACCCCGCCCCGTCCCGCGAGCCAACGCGGTGTCATAGAGCCCGCGGGAGCTGGGGCCAGAGAGGCCACCTCAGTCCATACCTCCCAGAGCGCGCTGAGGGTCGCGCGCTGCTCGGCCCCGCCCAGCCCCGCCCAGCCCCGCCCCGCCCCGCCGGACTTGGGCCCGGGCCTGGCGCGTGGTGTGTGTGACCTGCTCCTCGCTGCAGCCCCCCAGACCTGCAGCCCTCAGACCCTGGGCGTCAGTGAAAAGTGCACCCAAGCCCTCCGCCTCTCTTTCTCGCCAGCACTTCACGGGTCCTGAAGACCCTTTTCATGCTGGCGGAACACCCCGGCGGCCTCCTTGGCCCCCTGGATTGATGTAGAGACCGCTCTTCAACCTGTCTCCCCTCTTGGAAAAAAGAAATGCTCCTTTTCCATCACTCACAACTACATTTAGGTATTTGTTTTGTTTACCTGCAACCCCAAGTAGAGTGCATGGCACATGGTGAGCCCACAATAAATGCATGATTAAGTGGGTAATTCCCAGAGAACCGGTACTTGCAACATAGCTTGTAATACTGAAAATTTTAAAACTACGTTAAAGCCCATCAGTAAGGAGACAAATAAATAATGATCCCTCTATGCTGTGAAATACTATTTCAGCCATTAAAGTGTACATTTGTGTGGCCTGAATGAATGGGAGTCCAGAATATATTGTTTAAAAAAAAAAGTACCGCACCTACGTTGTGATCCTATTTATGTTATTTTTTAAATTAGATGTTTATATAAGTGTACATGTATGAAAGTGCATTGTTTAAAGGTCTGAATAAAAGGATACTCTTAACCTCTTACAGTGGGATGGGATGAAGGAAAGGGAAAAAGCCTCTAACTTGTTACTCCACACATTTGTTTCGTTGGATTTGCTTAAAAGCTGAATGTATCCATGTAATATTTGTGTAATAATAAAATTAAAAATTTCAAAACACTCCTCTCTTCCCCAAGTGTCTTGTGAAGAGGAAGCCCAGACATCCAGGAGCTGTGTGCTGGTTTTGAAATCTGCTGCCTGTGGGATCAATGAATTCTTGTTGATAGATTGATTGATCCATTGGGAATGGCAGGCCAGGCTTAACCCACATGGCTGGCCTCCACTCAGCCCCAGGAGGGAAGTTTATTTATTTAAATTTGTAAGTAAGAACAATTCCAACTTGCCAGAGACAGAAAAGAAGGTTTTATTGAGCATAAAGGAGGGAATGGAGAAAGGAAAGCTTTTATACAAGGTCCCTAAAGGGCCCAGGAGTTTGGTTCTTCTTTTCTTTAACCTCAGCCCTTTCATAAATAAATTAAGGGGCGATGAGGTAATTAGATCCCGAACCATCAGTAATGGAGGAGGGAAGAAGGGGAGAGGAAGTCCAGCTGGAATGGGATATGATCATAGATCAGTCTTAAAAGACAGATAAAATCAAATCAGCAGGCCTTCCCTAACTTGGACTACTTAAGGAATTAATTGGTTGACAAGATCAAGGGCATCACTGCTCTGTGAGCAGGTTCTCCTTAGCAAATCTGTCATGGGAGACTAGCTGAGTTAACTACTTCATTGCTCAAAGACATCCCAGGATCCGTGTTGGGGGCCCCAAGCTGTGGAGGGTGTGCCAGAGGGCAATATTCACCTCCCCCTGGGTCCTGGGTGGCGATCTTATCCACCCAACAAATATTTACTGCACTCCGACTGCTGCCTGGCACTGTACCAGGATGGGACAGAGCGAAGAGTAAATCAGAGACACTGTCCTTGAACTTAAGAAGTTTCTAGGTTGGGAGGCCAAGGCCAGGCCTTCAAGCTTTAGGCTCCTAAGAACCATAGCTAGCCCAGGTCTACTTGGTGCTAACCACAACAGAGGGCCTGTTTTGCAAGATGACTGAACCACTAGTATCTTGGCACTGTGTTTCTAATAAATAAAAATTAAAAATGAAACGGAGGAAAGACAGAACAGCTTTATTTCTTGCTGGGACACTAACCACTCTGAAGTAATTATACTTCTTCAGACTTGGTTTTTTCTGCTCAGTATACTATTCTCCCACTCTTTCTCTTCACCACCCATATCTGGCTAAGTTCCCCTCATCTTCATGGTTTTCCAATCTATACCATCTCTAAGAAGCATTCCTTGGCTCGGTAGGGGCCCACCTCTGGCTTCCTCCCTCATAGCTTCTCGCCCCAGCAGAGTGCAATCGCTCTGCTTGTTGACTTGTGTGACTCACCACTAACCCCTGAGCCCACGAGGGAGGAGCAGGATGTATTTCCAGCACCAGTATAAGCGCAGCTACAGCAAGCTCTTGAAACATACTTATTAAACAAATAGAAATAAAAGCAAGGAGGCCAAAAAAAGGTTAAAGAAGCAGAAAAGGTATTTAATTTTTTCTTCTTCTAAGTGAGCATTTATACCTTATTACAGACACCATAGAAATTGAGAGCTAAAACACCTGGGTCTGGTTGATAGCATGAGAAATAAAAGGTTAATGACACATGAAAAATCCATGTTATCACTTTTTTAAGTTTAGCTTCTAAACTTCCAGGATAGTGTAGCAGTAAAGAGTGGGAAGCCCTAGATGAAGGATAGTTATTAATACCATCAGTGAGTGATGAATGTTTTGCTTTTAGAAAGGAAATTCTCAAGAATGTGTGTATATCTGGAGTACGATGAAGACAGTTCTCTAAAAATACTTTGTCTCAAGTCTTCACTAAATCAAAGTCTGCTCCTTTGTTCATTCGAGTGTCTAATTCCTTGACCCATATAGTACTTCTAGTCCTTTCATCTCAGTATCCATTATGTGTCAGGGACTGTGCTAGGCTATGGGAATACAAGGACAAGATACCTTCCCCCCACCCCAAGACAAGAGGAGAGGGGTGAAGATATGCAAACACCCAAACCTCAGTGATACAAAGCCCAGTGAGGTGTCAGAAAAGATATAAACAAGGTAGCTTGTGAGGTTCAAAGGAAGAAGCTCTGACATCTGGTTTGGGTCAGAAAAGGCCTCTGGAATAGATGGGCCTGGGAAGACGGAGAAAAAAGAAAGAAACCAGCTCAGGCAGGTAAGCAGAAGCAGAGCAGAGAAGCACAGCACACATCTGTGGTCTCCACAAGTGACAGTGAGATGGAGTGAGAGTGTAGATGTTAAGGACATCCCCAAACAGAAAATCGTTCCTGATCATCAACACATGTCCTGCTCACCTGAGACTGTGGATATGGTCAACATGGCCACTCATTTTTTGGTTAAAGAGCAAAATACTACTTTGCTCAAAGATAATTCACTTTCCTTCCTTAGCCTTCTTTTGAGAAAGTTGTAAAAATGTCAAAAAACTTGTATTGTTTGTTCTAAATAGGCTCAAAACAACTGAACCAAAAAGAAGTCTAATTAAAACCCTGGACTAGAAATGTCAGTCTAGTTCAGCATTGAGAGCTGGGGAGAATAGAAAAATAAATGTGCTCTAAAGGCTTAGATATTATTTAATTGTGACATTTTAATAAATATACATTTGATTATGATGTTAGCATTGGGAAGGTAACCATGGTAGAATTGAAAAGAACAGTAGAGCCCTGGCTGGTATGGCTAAGTTGGTTGGAGCATCGTCCCATATACTGGAAGGTCGGAGGTTTGATTCCTGGTCGGGACACATACCCAGGTTGCAGGTTCAATCCCCGATCAATGATTCACTCTCGCGTCGATCTTTCTCTCTCTCAAATCAATAACAAGCATGTCCTCGGATGAGGATTTTTAAAAAGAGAGAGAAGTACAGTAGAGCTTCTAAAATAACGGAGTATCAGGAAATGTGATTAAGGCAGCAAAAGCAAGGAAAGGAGTAGGAGGAAATAATAAAGTAAAATAAATAATAAACATAAAAATAGGATGAAAGAAATGGCATCTAATATATGTGATTATACAATAAATTCTGAATTCTGCTCTCAAAAACAGACATTGTTAAATTGGATTTTTTTAAAAAATCTAGCTGGATCTTAAATATGAAAACAAAACAAAACACCTAAACAATGTGACAAAGAAAGGTTAAAAATAAAAGAATGAAAATAGATTGATAAATGGTCAAAGATATGCCAGATAAATGAAAACGAAAAGAAAGCAGCATCATTCATAATAGGTAAAAAAAATAGAAATAACCCAAATGCCCATCAACTAATGAATGGATAAGTAAAATGTGCTACATCCATAAAATGGAGTCTTACTCAGCAATAAAAAGGAATGGAATCTTTTTCAGCAATGTACTGACACTTGCTACAATATACATGAATCCTAAAAACATTATGTTGAGGGAAAGAAGCCAGTCACAAAAGACCACATATTATATGATTGCATTTATATGAAATATCCAGAAGAGGCACATTTATAGAGACAGAAAGTAGATTAATGACTGCCTAGGACTTGGGGGGCATGGGGATAACTGTCAAAAGGTACAGGTTTCTTGCCTGGCTGGGCGTGGCTCAGTGGTTAAAGGGTCGACCTAGGATCCAGGCGATCAGGGCTCGATTCCCGGTCAGGGCACATGCCCGGGTTGTGGGCTGCAGCTGATCAATGGCTCTCTCATCATTGATGTTTCTCTCTCTCTCTCTCCCTCTCCTTTCCTCTCTCTGAAATCAATAAAGATATTTTTTTTTAAAAAAAAAAAGGTATAGGTTTCTTAAACAAAAACAAAATTTTTTAAAAAAAGGTATGGGTTTCTTTTTGAGGTAATAAAAATGTTATAAAATTGTGGTGGTAGCCTGCACAACCTTGTGAATATACTAAAAACCATTTACTGGTAGTAAAAAAAAAGCACGAGAATATTTTTTACATCTTCCAAATAATCCAAATAGTAGAAATTACATAGGCTGCATTCTCTGAACATAATCCAATAAAATTAAATATCAGCAGCAAAGATATGAGAAAAGGTAACCACTTGGAAATCAAGAAACACTCTCCTAAATAAATAAAAACAAAAAGTAAAATTTCAAATCATCTATAATCTTCTGAATAAAATACTTCATTCCAAAACCACAGGAATACTGCTAAAACTGTACTCAGGAAATTGTGTAGTCTTAAAGGATCTTATTCTTTTTTAAAAAAGACAGATGAATTAAATATTCAAATTTTAAAATTCATACAAGAAAACGAAAATAAATAGTAAAAGTAAACCAAAATGAAGTAGAAAGTAAATTCTTAAAAATAAATAAATCTAAAATGTAAAAAAAAATAACAATTTGTCAAAAGTAGGTGAAAGGATTTGAAAGGACCAATACAATAGAAAGGAAAAACAGCCTGGCAGGCCTGAGTAAGGGGTAAAGGATAAAAAAATAATAATAATAAGCAATAATCGTAAATAAGAAAGGCAATATAACCACTAATAATAGCAATTAAAAGAGTTACAGAAGCTGTGGCCAGTACGGCTGGTTGGTTGGGGCGTCAGCGGCTCCAAAACAAGTGAGGTTCGATTCCCAGCTGGGGCGCCTCTGGGGGGCAGCCAACTGATGCTCCTCCCCTACATCAGTGTGTCTATCTCCCCTCTCTCTCCCTTCCTCTCCCTCTAAAAAGATCAATAAACATGTCCTCCGGTGAGGATTTGATGAAAAAAAAAAAAGAATTACAAAAGGCTGTATGTTAACTCTATAGCAAATAATTAGAAAAGTCCCTGGGAAATAATGACTTCCTGGCAAAAATAAATAAAATACTCTAATTCCCTCAAGAAGAGAAAGAGGCCTAAATGGTCTAATAACTATAAAAGAGATTGAAACTTAAGTAGCAATCATTTTAGAAGGCACACGTTTCAGATTGTTTACAGCTGAGATGTCTTCAATCTTGAAGAACAAGAACTTACGTTGGGGGTAACAGATGCGTTTCTTATCTTCATTTCTTCATTGCTATGATGGTTCCAGGGTATATGCGTAAAGCAAAACCCATCCATTGTACGCTTTAAATACGTACAATGTATTGTATGTTCATTATACCTCTAAAAAGATGTTCACAAAATGGCAAAGAAAGTAGGACTTGAGATAATGACCAACGAACCCTCTAATTCTACACAACTGGAAAACTGAACTGAATCAGCAACTGTTTTCAGGCCTTGGAAAACGGGAAACATAGACTCTGATCCTTGAGAAAAGGGAAAGAGGCAAGATGAGCTCCGTGTTTGTCCTGGCTTCCTGCCTGGGGACAGTTTCCCAGCTACCAGGAGAGAGGTGAATCCCAAGCAAAGGCCCCGTCTTCCTGAGCTGAAGTGACAGAAGCCACTGCTTGGGGCTGCTGAAGCAGCAGGAGTGTGCAGGTCAGGGTTCAGAAGAGGAGTGCAGAGCACCACAGGGGTAGATGGGGAAAAACGGGTGGAAGGAGGCAGAGGTCTCTACAGAGGAAGCTCTCCGAGTTTTTGGTCAAAGAAGGTTGGGGTGTGGGCTGTACATGTACAGAGTGAGACTCTGGGGAGCTCAGCTCAGAGCCACTGCTCCGGGCTGAGAGCCGACTAGAAATACCAGAGTTTGCCCAGTGTTGGAACACGCAGGGGTTCAAGCCCAGCCAGAGTGGACGTACTAAGCATTCTGGGCATTCAGTTGAGACCCCCCAAAAGGCCATGCTTTAGGATTAAGGACTAAGTCCTAGTGTAAGGGCCATGTCCTAGGACTAAAGACAAAACCAAAAGACACTCTCCTAAACAAAACTTAAAACCAAACCTACTTAAATGGCCAGCCTTTTTTAAAACAAACCAAAACAAAAAACCTGATAGGAACAGGGTTTACCAGTAATTTAACCACTTTCCAGGGAAAACACACACACACACACACACACACACACAAACAACAAAGAAACTCCACCTCAAAACCCTTGAAAGAACACAACAAGCCCAGCTGGTGTGGCTCAGCAGTTGAGCACCAACCTATGATCCCGGAGACCGTGGTTCGATTCCTGGTCAGGGCACAGGCCCGGGTTGGGGCTCGATCCCCAGCAGACGGCATGCAGGAGGCAACCCATCGACGACTCTCATCTTTGATGTTTCTCTCTCCCTCTCCCTCTCCTTTCCTCTGGGTGAGAGAAGCCTTCCAAAATAAGGCAAACCCAGGCCTTAACGGAAATGACTGGCAATTTTAACTTAAAAAAAACCCCATATTTTCTTTACTGAAGAAGACACCAAAAACAAAGTAAGAAATAAATGAACAATTGGAAAAATATTTCCAACACATATGAAAGACAAAGGTTTACAACGCCTGCTATACAACAAAGCCAGTACAATTGTCATAACAAAAAGATAAACGATTCCACAGAGAAGGGAGCAAAGGATATGAACAGGCAATTCCAAGAAGAGGAAACCCAGAAGGTCAATAAACATATGAAAAACTGCTTACCAAGTCTACTGACCAGGGAAATTACAATGAGAGACACGATGAGATAGCATTTTGTTCCTATCATATTGATAAAAATAGAGCAGTGGCATCAAGTGCTGGTAAGAATGTGGGAAAAGGGCGACCCTTATTCCTCGCTACTAGAAAGGTGAATTGTGACAATCCTTTTGGAAACAAGGTGGTAATATTTACTAAAATTTAAGACATACATGCCCTTTGACCCTGCATTCCCACTTTGGGGAAACTATGCTATAATTCCTATATAAGTACAAGAATGTTTATGGCAGTATTGTTTATAGTTTAAAAAAAAAAAAAAAAAAAGAGCCTGAAACAAGCCAATGTCCATCAGTAGGGGAACAGTAGAATTCAATATGCATATGGAATAATATTAATGGAACAATATGGAATATTACATAGCTAGTAAAAAACAATGCATCAGATCCTTATTTTTTTCTAGGAAGGATATACATAATACTTTATTTTTAGGTGAAAAATCAATTTATAGAATAATATATACAGTTTACTTAATTTCTATAAAAATACAAAAAGCCCCATCCAATAAAATCCTATTACTACAAGCTCCCCTTGGCCAAAGCTGGAACAATTTGAGCAACAAGATGATAAGGAAATATTGGATTATAACCCAAAGTATAAATTATAAATATCCATGAGTCCAAACTGATATAAATGATTGAACAAATCAATCAATAAATGGGGAAGGCCTGGCCAGGTGGCTCAGTTGGTTGGAGCATCACCTTGTGCACCGAAAGGTTGCGAGTTCCATTCCTGGCCAGGGCACATACCTATGTTGCAGGTTCGATTCCCGGTCAGGGTAGGTGTGGGAGGCAACCAATGGATGTTTCTCTCTCACATCAATGTTTCTCTCTCTCTCTTCCTCTCTCTAAAAATCAATAAGCATATCCTCAGGAGAGGATTAACAAAAAAACAAAACTGGCATTGCATAATATAAACACAAATGGTAAAATTCATGCTAATAATTTAAAATTTTATTTTTTCTTGTCTTTAGAATGACATTAAATAGCAAATAAAAAGCATCGGGACAAGTCAAGAGAGAGAGACCCCAGAAGAAAGGAAAAAGCTTTAGATGTTATTACTTTCAACAGCATTTTCCCTCTACTTTTTGTACAAGGGGCCCCACATTTTCATTTTGCACAGGATCCCACAAATTTTATAGCCGGCCCTGGGAGCAGCCAAGAGAGAAATCCTAGGATCTCTGCTTTTGAAAGAGGGGCTCAAGGTATAAGAAAAGAAAAAACCTAGCTGAGGCAGCAGCGCCATTTATTTAGTTTTAGTACAAGATGATAGTAGCAGCAACACGTGCCTGGACGTGTTAAAAGCTGATACCCAGCATTTTTCTTAATTTGCCTTTGTCTGTTCTACTCTGAGTTTTTGTGTGTTTTTTTTAATATATCTTTATTGATTTCAGAGAGAGGAAAGGAGAGGGAGAGAGAGAGACAGAAACATCAATGATGAGAGAGTCACTGATCGAGCCCGCAACCCAGGCATGTGCCCTGGCCGGGAATCGAACCCTGATTGCCTGGATCCTAGGTCGACGCTTAACCGTTGAGCCACGCCTGGCCGGGCTACTCTGAGTTTTTTAATTATTATTGATTTTAGAAGAGCAAGAAGAAAGGAGGGAGGGAGAGAGAGGGTGGGGAGAGAGAGAGAGAGAGAAACATAGATTTGTTGTTCCACTTACTTAGCATTCATTGGTTAATTCTTGCATGTGCCCCGACCAGAGATCAAACCCTAAACCTTGGCCTATCGGGACAACACTCCAACCAACTGAGCTACCAGGCCAGGGCTACTCTAAGTTTTTTGGTTTGTTTGTTTTAAACATCCAGAGAAACAGAAGCTCTTGGTAGTTAATTCAGACTATCTAATGAAGCAATGTGTGAAAATTTTCTTTTGCTGCTCACTGAAATCCCCCACTACTCCCAGAAGTAAGAGCAGCTGGTCTGAAAGAGGGTGTCCTTTTCTTAGGAGGCAAAAACTGAGGCTCAAAGAGAGGAGGTGCCCCATCCACAGTGGCCCAGCTAGTAAATGGAAGAATCGGAACTTGGCTCCGCACGGAATGTGTTCCCTTCATGTCTTCGGCAGAACCATTAATAACACGACAAGCCAAGGCAGACCCTGGAGAGCATCACAAGTGTGTCTGGCCCAGATTCCACCCCATAATGACAGGCCTCGGAGGCTGCTTGGGAAATCCCAACCGGATATCAATTTCACCACTGTCAATGGTCTTCATAATATTTTTGTTTTAAAAAATGATGACTTGGAGTAAGGAGATCAAATACATTATTAGTTCCTGTGATCTCAACTCTCAGATGAATTCCTTCAATTTAGTAGCTCCTAATGCAGTCAGATGGAAGTTCCAAAGCAGGCTGTGTCAGAAAGAACAGATTTCTAAATGAACTGGACTGATAGAAACACAATACTGGGGGCAGGGGTGGGCGGGATCTACAGAGCAGAGATGATATCTGATCATCTCTGGATGGTCAGGGCCTGGCACAGCTCAAGGTAATTGCTCAATATGCTGGCCAAATTGAATTAGTCAGTGTGCAGCTTTCTAATCCTGATGTCCTTAAAAGAAAAAGACACCCCAGTTTTTCTGGGGCTTTAGTGGAAGATAGTAAAGCTAGCCCCTCATTTATGAAGATGTTTTCAAGCTGATGTTTTCATGACATGTAATTGCATCAGGAAGATCCCTCATCTTGTGAGGTATCTGCCCGGTTCATAACAACCCACATTTTCTGAGAACTGCCCTCTACACACAGTGTGGTTCAGGGCAGCCATTTGGTAGGACAGGACCCCTCCCTTTCTCCTGGACACAGGGGGATGGTACCAGGGTTTATAAGGGACCTGAGCTGGTCTCATCCAATTTTCTCTCTGAAAGATTCAGCATTGGAGCTCAGCAGTTCCAGTTGGTTTGTAGAGTAGATGGAATGAGGCACATGACAAAATTTAGGAACAACAGTACAGCCATCTTCTGCCATGTGCCCGGGTAGATAGAGAAGGCCAATCTGTAGAATGCAAGATTGCTCAAGAGAAGGAAACGAGGGCTGGCTCCCGGCAGCTGTGTTTGTACCATGGGATCCTGTCTTTGACCGTAACTGACTGGACCTTCGTGGCAGTGGATCCAAGTCTAGCCACTTCTAGTCCTTCCCCTGGGGAACTTGGTGAGAGGTCCAGTCTTTCTGTGTGGCTGGAACTACACATGTGACACTGGAGAGCTGGGGAACGGAATGTCTTCTCTCCATCCAGACCAGAGAAGCACAAATCTTGTCTGCAGCCTGAGAAAAACACACTGGAGACAAATTATGGACAGAAAGGATTTCCTTGATCCCCAAAGTATTCTCCCTTCTTTTGGGCCTGCTGCCATTCCTGTTTGTGGGTTCCAGAGGACACTTTTGTGTCTTTTAAATAAAGTTCTTTTTTATTTACAGAGCTTGAGTTGACTTTGTTATTTGCAACCAAAAGAGCTCTAACTGATTTTCAGGACTCCTGACTCTTTCCCAGGCCTCCTGAGGCCCCATTACTTGTGGGTTCAGTGAGATGTGACAGTGCCCTTCCGGTAAATTCATATTCTCTTCACTTAAGCTAGTTTGAATAGATCTTTGCAAAGAGCTTTGACTAAAACAACATATGCCTGTGTGCATGTGGAAGTCAACATCAGACAAAGCTCCCCCAGCCCTATTCAAGTTGTCATTTCATGTCTGTTTTTACTGGCCTCTCTGCAACTTACTCAATCTTTAGATGCCACATGTGCATGCCTAGGAGAACGCAGGAAGTGACAGGAGGTTTCCCCTAAGGAAGCAAAGAACAAGACTTAGGAGGATCTAGGTTTGAGTCTTGGCTCCATGCTTTAGCTTCAGACTTTGGGCAAGTCCTAGACCTTCCTTTAACCTCAGTCTGTGCATCTCTAAAATGGGAGTAATAATCCTCACTTTCCCAATCACACAGACTTGTTGGGTGGTCAAAGAGTATAAGAGATTCAACAGTGTAAAGAACTTATTTTATAATGACTACAAAGTGAATAGATGGTTATGTAGAACATTATGAAAATTAAGAATAACATGAAAGGGAAGTAAAAAAAGCTCTTGTAATTCTGCCCCCCAACTAAATTTCCCCTGGTAAGATTTTACTATACTTCTTCAAATCTTTTTTCTCTATGTACTTTCTTTTTTCCTGACAAAAATGGGATCCTACTGTTTTGTATGAAGTAGGATGTCTACTCTTTTAACTCAACAACAACTTGTGAATATTTTTCAAAATTATTCCAGTTCATTTTGAATGGCAGCATAGTTTCATCCAAGAGATGAATCTTACAACTGTTCCCCATTCACTTCAAGATCCCATGCTGGACACTAAGGCAGGTTAATGGAGGGAGAGATCAAAGATACTGGAGTAAAGGCCAGAGATCTAGAAAGACTTCATTCCACTTGAACTTTGAATGTGTTTGTGAATGTATTACCTATTCAAATGAACAGATGGATGAAAGTCTTCAGAGGCGCTGAAATCTGAGCTGACTATTGAAAACAAGCAGGATGTTTTTTAGAAGAGAAAATGTAGGGAAAGGGGAATTCTTAATAAAGGAAGTGAAGCAATGGTGTAGAGGAATGAAACAAAAGTGGATTATGGGACAGATTTATATAGCTAGAAAAAGGTCTAACATCAGGAGCTGGCAAGTGCAAAGTGAAGATTTGAACCCAGGCCTGCCTGGTTCCTCAGTGCTCCCTAGTAACCACTATCCCTTTAGCAGGGATCTGGGTCCCCCTGGATTTGGGGCAGATTGCTTCCCAATCTGGGTCTCTGTCCAGGCTTACTTCCTGTGAATCCAAGTTCTGACTTACCACAAAAATGTTTGTTGACCACCCAGAGTCTGGTGGGTCAGATGAGCCTTCTATATAGGTGGGGGCTTTTGCAGGGGTTTCTAGGACTTTCTAAGAAAGCTCTGAGTTTCTAGGAAGCTACCAGGGACTGGTTTTGAGGCCCAGGCCCCATCTCAGAGCACTTCTGTGGTGGGGGTACAGCCTGCAGGCTCAAAGCATTTGACCTGGCTGCCCAGGGTCATATATTATATCCCATTGGCAGAGAAGGGCCCACCTGGGAATCCTGGGGGCAATTTCCAGGCACATAAAATGGCAAATGTGAGTCAGAGCACTTCTCTGAGAGGAGCTATTCCAGGGATGATAAACTGGGCCCACTTGCTTGTTCCATTTCACCAGCACGTTTATTGAAAAGTTCGGACTACTTACCGAACACTTAAATATGGGAAATTTTCTAGGTTTCTAGATGCTCATTGTTAGATGGGCCAGGTACAGAAACCCAGTTACAGAAACCCACCAGGGCAGAAAGCCCCGGATGCCTAGCAAGAGACAAAACTGGGAAAACCACCTTGTCCCCAGGGCAACCTATCTTCCCCCAGCATATCGCTGGACATGGGGTTTAGACCCCCTGAGCTTTTCCTCCCTCAAGATAACATCTAGGACTCAGCTGTATTTTAGCTCCAGGCCCAGCAAAACCAGAGAAGTGGCACTTTAGTTGCCTCAGGACCAGCTACATTGATTAATGACCCCCTGCCCTGGCACCGACCAATCAGTGGAGACCACCACCCTGAAAGAGCGCACCTGGAAAGCTCATGAATAGTCTATTGAGACCCTCCCCTGAGGCCTCCCTTAAGATTTCCACCTGCAAGAAAGAGATAAATATTCTCAGGACAAAGGACTCAGGCATGCTCCCCACCAGGGGAGCACTCCAGCACCGCCATCTCTATCCCTCTTCTTCCCTCTGAGGGGACCCCACGAGAGACTTGCAACCAGGGGAGCAATGGGCAGTGGCAGCTCATCCTGAGCTTACCCCCTGAACCTGTCTCCAAGGTCCCTGAAACAGCCCAGCCTCAGCTCTCCTGTTACATCTTCTATGCACCTTCCTTGTTTCACCATCCTAAACATATTTTTGCTGCCATCATGGACCCAGTACCTTTTGACTCAGTGCTGTGTAGCCCTTCTCTTTATTTATTTTTTAATCCTCGCTTGAGGATATTTCTTTCATTGCTTTTCAGAGAGAGTAGAAGGAAGAGAGAAACATCGATGTGAGAGAGACACATCGATTGGTCGCCTTCCTCACTCACCCCAACCAGGGTCAGGGATGGAGCCTGCAACCGAGGTGCTTGCCCTTGGCCCGAACTGAACCCAGGACCCTTCAGTCTGCGGGCTGACGCTCTAACCACTGAGCAAACCAGCTAAGGCGAGCCCTTCTCTTTGGATATCCCCGTGCCCCATCCCCTTTCCTTAAATAAATTCAGTTTTTCTTTAGTCATCATCTGAGATGCTACTTACCCGCCTAAGCACGGCCAACCTTAACCTTTCACACTAGAAATGGAGACAGTTTGTGGCGCCAATGGTGTTTTCACAAGGAGTTTTCTCCTGGGTGTCGGAGATAAGTAGACTTTGGGCAGGGGGCTTAAAACAACAGAAATTTATTCAGAAGTCTAAAATTTAGATTTTAAAATAAGAATAACTATATAAATTACCGGAGCTTATCTAAATAAACTGGCTCAGGAAGTTGGGGTGTCATTCTAAGGCCATTAATGGTGAGTCATAGTTGAGGATACAAGCAGAAGCTTTCAGTTCAAGATACTCATTTACAAAAAACACTGCCAAGCCCCTTGAGGTTCCTTCCTAGGGAGACCCCCCAGCTCCCATCTGTGCAGACCTCACATTGCATGATGCACATGGAGAAGCTGGAAAGTCAAGGGGATGGAGCAAACCCACATCCTCAGGACTTCGGGCAGGTCTCACTTGATTCTGAAAATCCATTTCTAGCAACTGAGGTACGGAAAATAGGAACAGCATCAGCTTCTTGTCAGACAAGGAGGTCTGAACCCATTTCCAAGTTATGAGATTTGGGGGAATTTAATTCTCAAGGCCTAGAGGGTTCTTACAGAAATTAGTGAGAATATTATTATGCGTATTGTAAATGCTTAACCAAACGGTAGCTATTTTGTTGTTGTTGTTTGCAAGTCAGTGTTAAATGCTGTGATGAGGGAAGCATCAGAATTAGATCATATCAGGGAAGATGGAGGATCAGGGTGGGCTTCCTACAAGTTATAGCCAAATTCTGAGTGGTAAAAAAGAAAGGCCCCAGGGTATTTCTTTTCTGGCAGCTGGTCCTTTCTGAGTAAGCATGTAGCATATTGCAGTGCCAGGTGATTCCCAAACCCTTGGGGGTGGAAATGGGATGGACCGGGGGAGGGGGAGGGGAGGAGGAGGAGAAAGGGAGTGAAGGGGTGGGTGGAGTGTCAGGTTACTTGAGATTCTGGAGGCACCAGCCCAGGGGGAACTGCTCTTGGACTCCTGGCATAGGTAGGCTCTCAACCTTCACCTCAGGCACAGGAGTCCTGGTTTTCTGGCCAACGCTTTTGCTTCAAAAGAAACACATACTAGTAGTTGGACCTTGGAAACTAGCTGGAATCTCTGTCTTTGTGACCCTTGTTAAGTCCCTTCCTCTCTCTAGGATTCAGTTTCCTCACCTGTAAAATGAGAGAGTTGACCTAGATCAAGGTCTCAAACTCAGGTAACTCCAGGGCCCAGTGTAACTTGGTGGGGTGTGTGGGCCAAATGGGAACTCCAGAGCTGAGGAAGT
The DNA here is from genome assembly GCF_054644295.1 of Miniopterus natalensis. Classification (NCBI taxonomy): domain Eukaryota; kingdom Metazoa; phylum Chordata; class Mammalia; order Chiroptera; family Miniopteridae; genus Miniopterus; species Miniopterus natalensis. The sequence continues at coordinate 15,217,885 of NC_142100.1, forward strand.
GACCGCAGCAAAGGGGCAGCCAGAGCCCAGCGCGTCGTGGGAATGTGGGCCCAGTATTGTCAGGTCTTCCCACTTTTCATGAGTGAGAGGTTAAGGTTGGTGGTGCGCACCGGAGGCTAAATATCCATCTCAGATGGTGAATAAAGAAAAATTAAATTTATTTAAGGAAACGGGGATAGGGGTGGAGATATCCAAAGGGAAGGGCTACACAGCACTGAGTCAAAGGGTATTATACATAGTCCAATGTATAAAAACAGATGCTTGTTTTAAAACTTCTGTTACATTTGATGTGCAAAGATGTCTATCTCAGTGCTGACTATAAAAACAAAGAAAAGTAAAAGAATACAACCTAAATGTCCAACATAGAAAACCCATTAAAGATTCAAGGTACAACAGTCCACCTGGTAGGTAAGCTTTACAGCAGTGAAAACAATATGTACTTATTTTATTATTATTATTATTGATTTTTAGAGAGAGAGAGGAAGGGGGGGAAGAGAGAGAAACATCGATGTGAGAGGGGAACTTCCATCCCACATCCCGCTCCGGGGATTGAGCCCACAACCTGGGCATGTGCCCTGACTGGGAATCGAACCCGCAACCTTTCCATGCACGGGATGACACCCAACCAACTGAGCCACACCAGCCAGGGCTACTTATTTTATTTTTAATATTTATGTAATGACTTGAAAAGTACTCATGGATTCTTCCTTGTTTTTCAAATTATACAAGTAATCCCTTTTCATTATAAAAATAAAACACTATAGAAATGTTTAAGGTGAAACGTGAAGCTGCCTACAGACATACCTACCTCCATCTGCGGTGTTCACATGCAGCGTGTTCGTGACATCTGGTACAATGACGAAGCAGGATAAAATTGTATGTATTCATTAGTATTATTTTTTTTAAACTATGTATTGAAATAGAAAAAAGGTATCTGTACAGAAAAAAGGTATCTGTACAGCCATTTTCATAGCAGTGTTATTCACAACAGCTAAAACGTGGAAGCAATCCGAATGCCCATCAATGAGTAAATGGACAAGCAAAACAGGTATGTACACATAATGGAATATTATTCAGCCTTAAAAAGGGAGGAAATTCTGGCATATGCTACAACATGGATGAATCCCAAGGACATTATGCAAGTGAACTAAGCCAATCATAAAAAAAACAACACTGAAACACACACACACACACACACACACACACACACACACAAAACCAAAAACCCCACAGATACTGTATGATTCTACTTACTTGAGGTACTTAGAGTAGTCAAATTCCTAGAGACAGACAGTAGATGGTACTTTCCAGGGTCTGGGGAGAGAAGGGAATGGGGAGTCACTATTTAATGGATATACAGAGTTTCAGTTTTAGAAGATGAAAAGAGCTATCGAGATGGATAGTGGCGATGGTGCCCACCTTATGAATGCATTTAAAACCACGGAACTGTACCCTGAAAAGGGGTTAGGATGATAAATTTCATGTTATGTACATTTCATTATAATTTAAAAAATTGAGGAGGGGGAAGGCTAGACAGAAAGACACCAACATTTTAGTACTTCTGTTTGGATGGTTGGGGCTGTGGGTAATTTTTTGTTTTTCTTTATTTTCCAAATAATTCTTATGGAAAAAATAAACATTAAAAATAAAAATGATAGGGTCTTTTCTTTTTCTTCATCCTACTTAACCCAACCACCAGTGTTAGTTCAAGATTTCGTTTGTGTGCAGTCTGGCTGTATCCAGACCAGGCTGGCCATCTCTGTGGCTAGCCATTATAATGAGAGCTACTCTTGGGTTTTTTTGTTGGTTTTTTGAGCCAGCTCAAAAATAAGGAAATGGAGCCTCAGAGAAGAGCAGTGCTCTGGAAAAAGCCTAAGGTAGAGACCCAGCATGGACATTCTTAAGAGGTCATTTTTGCCCACATCTTGTGGTCTCTCCATTGAGATTAGTTCAGTACGACAAACGTGAAATGTATTGAGTACTGACCATATGCCAGGTTCTGTGTCCTGTGCCAAGGGCGGGGGGACAGGACTGACTCAGGGATCATTCTGCCTTCTCAAGTCTGGTTGTGCTAACTAACACAAAGTGCTGGTGATTGGACCCGGAATCTTCAACTAAAAGCTTAATTCAACCTAAGCACCATCACCTTTGTTCAAGCAACCGAACCTGCTGTTGAACATTTAGATGGTTTCCAGTTTTCATTATTAGAAACAGCGCTCCAGCGAATATTCTGGAACCTATATCTTGGGGCACAGCTGTGCTTATTTCATCCAGATTCCTACAAATTAAATTGCTGGGTCAAAGGGTAAGTGTATTTCCTAGGCTTTTAAAACATTGCCAGGCCACTTTCCAGAAAGTTGCAGCAAGGTACCCTCTCAGCAGCAGGATATGAGAACACTGGGTCCTTCCCTGCTCTAGCCAGCCATGATGGTAGTTTGCAAGATATTTCACAACCTGATAGCCACAAATGATTTTTAAAAATATGCACTGTATTCCTAACATCTAAAACAAAAGAACCTCCTAAAACCTGTTGCCTAGTAGGTTCTCAATATTTACAAGTGCCATGCTGGCCAGTGGAGACACTGTGGGGACGAGATAGTCCCCTCTGTCTAGTGAAAAAAAAAAGACAATTTAAGAGGTAATTATTACCTTGAGGAGCAGTGGTGTCAGAGCTGTTGGGAAAGAGGCAAGGGAAAGCTCAGGGCACTATTGGAAACATAACAGAAGGACCTAACTACTTAGGGTCTCTAGGGCAGCCTCTTCAAGGAAGCTGCATTTAAACAGAGATCAATTAATACTTTGGAAATAGAATTTGGCTTTTACAGGCTCTTTGCATATCCTCTTTTGTGAGTTGCTTGCTTATGTCCTTTGCACATTTCTTCCTATAAGGTATTCTTAAAAAAATTTTTTTTTAAAAATTGAGGTAAAATTCACATAACATAAAATTCACCATGCTAATCATTTTAAAGTGTAATATTCAGTGGCATTTAGTACATTCACAGTGTTTTGCAGTAGGGAGTTCTCTTTTTAAAATTAATTTATTTTGAAAATTTCAAATTCACAAAATGTTTTAAAACCAGTAAAAGAAATATCCTAATTTTCCAGGGTGTTTATTTTTAATTGATCTTTAAGAATTTTTTTATGTTAAGGATGTTGATTCTCTCTGTCAAATGTAGCCATTTTTTTGCAGTTGGTCATTTGCCTTTCGTGTGTGTGTGTGTGTGTGTGTGTGTGTGAGAATGAGAGTGCCATGGTTTATCATCTGCCCTGTTTCCTGCCCCCATGCCACCAGTGGCACCTTAACTCTCCTTCGGTTAATCAGGAACAAAAAAGAAAACCCTCATAGATTTGCATGTAGAAAATATAAAACAACTGCATATGAGAATTTTTTTTCTTTTTTGTTGCTGATTAACTGAAAGGGAGTTAAGGTCTTGCTGGTGACACAGAAGCAGGAAACATGGCCCATGATAAACTGTGGCCCACAGCGTCCCTGTCATCTCTCAAAGACCACAGCACAGACTGGCAGAGATAACCCGGGTTGGGGTTGGGGGGCAGGAACTTCTGAGCCTCTGCCTCTTGCAGGATCCTCGATGAAACTCAAAGAGCTGGGCCTCCAGAACAGGCAGATGATTTAAACACTCTTCCCAGTCACAAAGGAAATTCAATTTCAAAAAACAAAAGCAGCTCAGGGTTCAGCGGAGAGAGCCTGGCCGTTGGAGTCAGGGAGGACTGTGTCTCCACCCTCCACTGTGCAGGCTTGGACGAACCGTCCAACTTCCCAGTTACCTGACCTATAAAAAGCGGGCAATGATCCTCCCCTCAGAGGAAGGTTGGGGGCACTAAGTAAACTCTGGCACAGTTCACCCAGAGCTCCTCTGTCAGCAAGGGCCAGAGGTGCAACCTGAACTCATGTCTGTCTGGCTCCACACCCTGAGCTCTGCTTCTGCACGAGGTGCCAATATTGCTCAATGAATGGTGGTGTCACTATTGTTATTAGGAAGCCAAACACTGCCTAGCACCGAAGAGAGTCAGAGGGAGGTGGGTTAACTTCACATGCCTTCTAAGTAAGCCCGATAAAGGCGAGTGGGGTGTTTCTTGCTGTCTGGCAAAAACAAGGTGCCCCTCTCCCGTGTTTCCCTCCATCACCGCCTCCAGCTGGGTCCCTGGCTCATGGCCAATCACTCAACAAAGCCTGGCAGCCTGGGTTTGCGGGAAGGCCCCACAGGCAGGCTGAGGTCCCGGTGCCACTCTGTCTTTCAGATGCTTTGGGTCATCCCTTCCCCTTCCTCACCTGGCTATGCCTCAGTTTCCTCATCTGTAAAATGAGAATCCCAGAGTGGGTGTTACTAGGATTACAGAGGGTAAACCAAGGACAGTTTTAGTACCATGGCTGGCACAGTGTTCAAAATATGTTTGTTTATTATCAACGCCCTGTCCCTGTTCTCGGGGAACTTTGAATCGCATTAGAAGGAAAATAAATTGTTATGAGACAAGATTACAAAGCAGTATAGAAAACAGGACCCAATTATGTGAAAACAAAAACATACATATTTAGAAAGGGAAAAGGACTGGAAGGAAATGTTGGCAGTGCTTAACTGTTGGTGGTGAACTTACAGAGGAATCTTTTTCTTTCTTTGTTTTCACGTATCTACTACTTCCTCTGCAATGCATTTTTACAATCAAGAAAAGGAAATAAATATTGAATTATGTTGTATACCTAAAACTAATATAATGTTATATGTCAATTATACCTTGATAAAAAAAAGAGCAAAATTTTTAAAAAGTGAATAAATTAAAGCTCTGAGAGCTGAGAGGAGCTATCACTTGGATCTGGGCTCCTGGAAAGGATGCCCCAGGGGAAGTGGGATTTCAGTAGGATTTTTAGTAGGATTTTTCAATGATGGGAGAATTTGAAGAACTGGGGAGGGGAGCCAGGAAAAGCCTTTATTTCTTTGTGGGGTTTTTGTCTATCTCCTCCCCTAGGCTATGGGCTCCTTGAGGGCATGGTCCATGGTCTAGCTTGTTCACTGCTATATTCCTAACAATCTAAAACAAAAAAAACCTCCGAAAACCTGTTGCCTAGTATGTGCTCAATAAATACAGATCTAGCAACTGAATAGCCCTGACAGCTCCACTCAGCCTGGGAGACAAGGATGCTCTCAGTTCATTGTCCAGCTGGTGCACAGCCAAACAGAGGTGCAGTTTCCATGACAACAGAAGGGGCCAGTCAGGCCAGCAGCAGGAGACAGACACAGGGATTGTGAGTGCTGCATCTCTTTGAGGTGCAGCCTGGAAATAGGGAACATGGCGATGGGCTTTTGCCCTTCCTTCCTTCCTTTCCTCCCTTCCTTCCTCCCTCCCTCCCTCCCTCCTTCCATCTGAGGACATTTTTTCTATTGCTTTTCACAGAGAGTGGGAGAGAGAGGGAGGGAGAGAGGGAGAGAGACACATCAATGTGTGAGAGACACATCGATTGGTTTCCTCCCGCATGTGCGTGCTGGACCGGGGCTGGAGATGGGGCCTGCAACCAAGGCACTCGCCCTTGACTGGAATCTAACCTGGGACCCTTCAGTCTGAGGGCCGATGCTCTAACCACTGAGCCAAACCGGCTAGGGTGTTGTAGGCTTTTCAACAGACGTTGAGCGGGGAAAAGGAACTTCATAAATACGGTTAACTCAGTTGCTTACTGGACAGGTTTGTCAAATAAATCAATAAATGCTCAAGAGGATAGTTGGGTCTTTAATGGCAGGTGAAAGGCTCTTAGTACATGGAAGGCCAGAAACTCAGGAAAGTGTGGTTCTAGTCTGGACCCTGCTGTGTGACCTTAGGCAAGTTACTTAACCTCTCTGGGCCTCACCATGTTTATTCATAAAATGGGAGGTTTAACTAGCTCTAAAATTACTTACAAAAAACACCTGTGTGGTAGGAATGTAAAATGGTATAGCTGCTGTTTTCAACAGTTTGGGGGCTCCTCAAAAAGTTAAACATAGTAATATCATATGACCCAGCAATTCCACTTGTAGGTATATACCCAAGAGAATTGAAAACAGGTACTTAAACAAATACTTGTACTCGAATATGCATACCAGCACTATTCTCAATAGCCAAAGTGCCATGAATGGATGAATCAAGAAAAGGTGGGGTACCCATACAGTGGAATTCAGCCATATAAAGGAATAAAGTACTGATACCTGGAAAAAATTATAAGTAAAAGAAGCCAGACTCAATAGTTCAAATATTGTATGATTCTATTTATATTAACTATCTAGAGCAGGGAAACCCATAGAGACAGAATGCAGACTGGTGGTTGCCAGAGACTGGAGGAAAGGACTGGGTAGTGACTGCCTAGGGTACACAATTTTCTTTTGTGGTAACAAATGTTTTGGAACTTGATAGAGGTGTTGCTTGCACCACAGTGTGAATGTAATACATGCTAACGAATTACACACTAAAATGGTTAAATTTTATGTGAATTTCACCTCAATTAAAAAAAATTAAGTGTCCTGTAAGCATGCCCTGTAGCCTGAAGTTATAGAATGGAATTCTGGGAGCCTAAGAGATGGGCAAGGCTGAAGGTCAAGAGATCATTATAGCATGCTCCCCCCCCCCCCCAATTATACTGCTAAGGTGACATGCAGCTGAGGACAGAACTTGAATCTGGATCTCTGGCTGTATCGCCATGGTGGCACCCTAGACCACTCAAGTTCCCTCAGCTTGAGACTTTCTATCTTAAAAATGGAGTCGATGCATCTTCCGTTTTCCTCAGAGCATTGTGTACCTGTTTTCATAGGGCGAACCCTCTGGGATGAAGCCTGTCACAGCACCTTTTTCTAAGCAGGACAGATTGAGAGCCAGTTCGTCCCATGAGAAGCCAGTAAGGGGGTTCAGACGCCACTGGTAAGGAAGGGGCACACTCAGGTTAACCAGTTGGATTCCTGGTTCTCCCACTATCTGTGTGGCCTTGGGAAAGTCACTCATTTCCCCCTTTCTTCAGCAGTAGATTGGAAATAGTTATGTCTCTACCTTGGAGAGAGGATGTGCTCTAGCATGGGCACTCAATAACCAGATCCCTTTCATCTTTTTTTTGGTGGCTCCTCCCTGCAGCACTCTGAAACATCAAAATGGCCAGTTCCAGAATCCACTCAAGAATCTCTGAGCCCTGGCTTAGGGAGGTTAAGGCACTAGCCGGAGGTGACCCAGCTATTTTTGGCTTAGAACAAACACAAATAGCCTGGCTCTGAGTTCAAGAACTTTCCTCAAGTCTCTAAGCTTCATCTTTTCTCTCCAACAGGCTTTTGGCACCTACTACACCCTAGGAAAGGCGGAGGTGTGTAAGGAGAGAAATCCAGCCCAGAATTAGGGGCTGTGCAGCCACGACCTTCGAGTCTTCATCACTTCCTGAGACAGGTGCTGCCACCCCCAGTGCACATATTAGGAAAACTGTGAGTCTCGGAGAGGCCAGCTGACTGGAACCACAACACATAACCAGTCAGCGGAGTTCCCGAATTCGAACTCGGGTCCTCCCGCGGCGCCACGCGAGGAAGCCCCCGAGGCGCGCGTGGCTCGCCGCAGGGAAGGCGAGCGGCGGTGGGAATCCCGAGTGGAGCTGGAAGCCGGGCCCGTTCATTTGCATGCTAATACCCAGAATGCTTGCCCCCTCCCCCCGCTTTTCTTAATGGAAGCGCTCAGTTTGGAGTTTGGAACTGAGGAAAAGTTTGGAACACATACTTCGCTCCTTCTTTGCAACTGTGGGAACTTCCCGCCCGCACACGCGGTGCCTGCGGCTCAGAGCTCCAAGTCGGGCTGCCCGGCGGCGGTCGCGCTTCCCCGGCAGGCGAACCTCGGTGTCCAACCCGCGCGCGGCATCATCCTCCGGCCAGCCGCGGACAAAGCGCCAAGGCCTGCCCGCGGCGCCTATTGCCCGAGCGCTCGGGGGCGCTGGGGGATGCTCCCAGCCTCCAGAGGCCGAAGGGCGCTCCCCGACCCTCCAGTACCCTCACTTCTCTAGGGGCTGCTGGGGTGCGCGGGGATCCCTGCTCCTGTCCATCGCCCTTGCCTCTATGTTGCTGCCTTCCTGAGCTGTTGACTATCCGCTCCCCGGGGCACAAGGCTCGGCGTGCGATTTGGGGGAGAGGCTGGACGATGGCCTCTTCTCCCCAGTTCTCGGGCGCGCCAGTCCCTTTGGATCGGTGGGTGCGCGGGGTGCAGAAGCGGCTCCGGAGGTTAGGCCTGCCCCCAGCCAGGACCCCGGGCTCTCTAGGCTTGGGAGCGGGAAGGCGGTCGGCAGGCGACTTCTGGGTATTTCGCGCATCAAAGGTGGGCTCTGAAGGGTAGCCGAAGCCCGCTTCACTTACTGGTATACATCGAAAGCTGGGGCTGGGGGCCCAGGTCTACACCCCTCAGTCCCCCTCCCCCCGCCCGGTCCGCACGCCGCCTCTCGGCGGGGTGGGAGGGGCAGTGGGACCTGGTTTGCTGGCTTGGCGCTTCGTTTGCATTGGTCCGGGGGGGCTGAGACTGCAGCCCCTGGCCCTGAGGGTGGGGTGGGGAGGCGGGGGCCGGACGGGGGCTCAGCTGCGCTAGCATTGGCGGAGCTGGAGAATGAGGAGGGGGGGCAGGAAGCGGGGGGAGCGGAGCTGCGGGGGGGGTTGTATAAATAGGGAAGGGGGGACGTGCATCCTCGGCTGGGTGAGGGGGGGGGCGCTCGGCACAAAGAAAGTGGAAAGTTTGCAGCGCGGGGCGGCCGGTGCCAGGGATCCGGGTGCGCACGTGCAGGGCCGGGGGCGCTGGGGGCCCCCACACCAAGCTCGCCGTTTCTTTTTTTTTTTTTTCCTGAAAGCGAGGGGGGGGTGTTGTTGGTATCGCCCCCTCCTTCTCCTCCCCCCAGGGGTGAAAGTGCAAGAGGAAGTGCAGCCGCTGCCATCTTTCCTCCGCTCCGAACGCACGGAGCCCGGGGCCGCAGCTCGCCGCCGCCTTCGCCCGGCCCGGGGAAGGGCCCACCCTGCCGCCGCCGCTCGCCCGCTCCAGCCTTCGCCGCCTCCTCCGCCCGCCAGGCTTCGGAACCCAGCCCGTGCTGCCGCCCCAGTGCGCGCCCTGCCGCCGCCACCGCCTTCGCCTTTTGTTCCCTCTGCTCCGGCGCCCCCGCCCCGGCTCGCGCTTTGCAGGGGACGCAGCGCGCGCCCCCAGCGGGCCCGGGAAAAGCCGCGGCGCGCGCGCGCGCCTGCGCGGCAGACCCCTCCTCCTCCCCGCGCGCGCCCCTGTTGGCCGCGCGCCGGCGCCGCCTGGCGGGCGGGAGGGGAGGTGGCAGGCGCGTTTGCAGGAGGGGCGCACCTCTTTGCTCTGTTACCCCCGGAGGTAGACCGAGAAGGGGAGGCGGGCGGGCGGAGAGAGAGGAGCGCGCGATCCAGCAGGGGTAGGGGCCGCTATGTGGGGGGTGGTGCGCCCTGCAGTCTAGACAGTACGATCCGGGCAGGGGGCGTGTGCGCTCGGCGCACCTGCGAGACTACAGAGCCCGGGGCCGACACGTGTGGGGAGTGTAGACACGTCCGCTGCGCCCCTCTTGTCGCTGCCTAGGGGAAGGGAGGGGGGCGGGCAAGTGCCGCGGCCGGGTTTGTGGGGAGGGGGCGGCGGCGGCGGCCATGGAGCGGGTGAACGACGCTTCCTGCGGCCCGTCGGGCTGTTACACCTACCAGGTGAGCAGGCACAGCACCGAGATGCTGCACAACCTGAACCAGCAGCGCAAAAACGGCGGGCGCTTCTGCGACGTGCTCCTGCGGGTGGGAGATGAGAGCTTTCCAGCGCACCGTGCCGTGCTGGCCGCCTGCAGCGAGTACTTTGAGTCGGTGTTCAGTGCCCAGTTGGGCGATGGCGGAGCTGCAGACGGGGGTCCCGCTGACGTGGGGGGCGCAGCGGCGGCCCCGGGCAGCGGGGCTGGGGGCAGCCGGGAGCTGGAGATGCACACCATCAGCTCTAAGGTGTTTGGGGACATCCTGGACTTCGCCTACACTTCTCGTATCGTGGTTCGTCTGGAGAGCTTCCCCGAGCTCATGACGGCTGCCAAGTTCCTGCTGATGAGGTCGGTCATTGAGATCTGCCAGGAAGTCATCAAACAGTCCAATGTGCAGATCCTGGTGCCCCCTGCCCGGGCTGACATAATGCTCTTTCGTCCCCCTGGGACCTCGGACTTGGGCTTCCCTTTGGACATGACCAACGGGGCAGCCTTGGCAGCCAACAGCAATGGCATCGCAGGCAGCATGCAGCCGGAGGAGGAGGCAGCTCGGGCAGCTGGTGCAGCCATTGCCAGCCAAGCCTCCCTGCCTGTGTTACCTGGGGTGGACCGCTTGCCCATGGTGGCTGGACCCTTGTCCCCCCAATTGCTGACTTCCCCATTCCCCAATGTGGCAACCAGTGCCCCTCCCCTGACTGGCAAACGAGGCCGGGGCCGCCCAAGGAAGGCCAACCTGCTGGACTCAATGTTCGGGTCCCCAGGGGGCCTGAGGGAGGCAGGCATCCTTCCATGTGGCCTGTGTGGGAAGGTGTTCACTGATGCCAACCGGCTCCGACAGCATGAGGCCCAGCATGGTGTCACCAGCCTCCAGCTGGGCTACATCGACCTTCCTCCTCCCAGGCTGGGTGAGAATGGGCTACCCATCTCTGAGGACCCCGATGGCCCCAGAAAGAGGAGCAGGACCAGGAAGCAGGTGGCATGTGAGATATGCGGCAAGATCTTCCGTGATGTGTACCATCTCAATCGGCACAAGCTTTCCCACTCAGGAGAGAAGCCCTATTCCTGCCCCGTGTGTGGGCTGAGATTCAAGAGAAAAGATCGCATGTCCTACCATGTGCGGTCCCACGACGGGTCCGTGGGCAAGCCCTACATCTGCCAGAGCTGTGGGAAAGGCTTCTCCAGGTGAGAAATGCCCCCCCCCCCCATGACCTGCCCTAGTCCTGATTCATGAGACAGCTCCTTGCCAAGATCTGGGAGTGTGGGGGTCACTTGACCTTATAAGAGAGAGGCATGTCTGGTTTGGGGAGTGTTTTAACAGCCTTGCTTTTGAGATGGTGTAGCCAAGAAGCTGCTTTCTCTTCCCTCAGGGAAGTTCTCTGGCACTAGGAGTGCCCTACTGTTTCTCTTCCTTGGGGCCTGGTGGGAAGGGGCCTGGATTCCTCAGGCCACAGCCACCGGGCCTCACCATTCTTCTCCCTGGGCTCCCTTTGTGTTTCCGGCACCAGGCGTGGGGCCCCCTCTGGGGGCGGGAGGCTGGGCTCCTCCAGCGACTTTCCCCGCTTGAATGGCTGCCGAGGGAGACGCTGAAACAGAAACAAGTGCATCCTGGACTCCTTACTCTTCTGTGCCACCAAATCCCCCAGCACACAGCACTGGCAATCATAGATCAGTGAACTCCAGCTTTGCCCCTCACAGCCCCCTGGGATCACAGGGCACAGAGCTTGGCACCCAGAGTCTCTTCCTAACACCGAAATCTTTGATCAGCTCTGACATGGTGGCTCCAGAGCCTAACTGAACTCACTGGCCCTCTTTATGTTCTCAGGACATAGAGGAAGGGGGGCAGGATGTCTTTTTAGATGCACTTTTTAGTGATCCTGATAGGGAACTGAGGACTTGTCTGGGAGTGGAGGGTTTTGTTTCTCCTCTTAAGAGAATATACATTATAAAAGGCTGGTTTTAACTTGCCTGGATACTGAGGACCTTGTGTGTGGAACCTAGGGATGGAGAACTCCCTCAGAGGGGCCCCAATCAGGAACCAGTCTTACCGGTCAGGCAACCCCTGCCCACCTGCTCTGGCGGGCATCTGGCTTACCAGCCCAGCTGGGGACTTAGGCTCCATCCCTTGGCCTCTGGGGACTGAATTCCATCTGGGTGGCATTCATTGGCTGCCGGCAGGAGAGGCTGGGGGAGGGGAATACTGAGTTTCTAAGGGGCTTTAGTCTGGACAATGAATCACACATACCCCCTCCCGGAAAGGCTGCAGCAAGGCAGCCCTGTCTCATTCTAAAGCCACCTCCTTGGGTCCTAGAAATCATTGAGTTTCTGGTGGGGGGAGGTGGGTAGGCAAGGTCAGAGACAAACACTCACTTCCCTCTAGAGAGGCCTGGGCCTGTGGAACCAGAGCTGGGTGGTGACTGTGTCTTTGTCATGCTGGGGTGGGAGGGGGGGGGTCTGGCCAAGACTGTGGCCCCATTTTTTGAGGTCTTATTTTAAAGGCTGTCTTGGTCTCTCTTTTCCAGGCCCGATCACTTGAACGGACATATCAAGCAGGTGCACACTTCTGAGCGGCCTCACAAGTGTCAGGTAGGGGTTGGGCCAGGGCAGAGCTGGGCTGAGAGAATGCTGTTCTCAAAGCCGGGCCATGAGCCAGCTGATGTGTGTGCTGGGCCGGCTGACTGACCACCGCTTTGCACACCTCCTCCTCTGTCCCTCCACCCTCCGTCTGCTCTTCTTTGTTCTTCCCCCTGGCCCCCTTCCCCCCCCACTGCTGATGTCCCCTCCTTCGTTGTTGTTGGGTCCTGGTTCCCACCCTGTCTCCAACTCTCCTGTGTTGCTTAGCTTTCCTTTCCTGGTGTTAGCCAGCTCTGTGGATGGTCGGCCACACTGCACAAGTGTTGTCCTGGGGGCACTGGCACCCCACTGGCCCCGGCTTCTGGTTCTCAGCATCTTGCAGGAGCCACCATGGGGAGGGAAGGGTTTGTAAAGGGCTTCTGGTGGTCCAGCCAACAACTCTTTCCCTTCTCTGTCAGGCAGCCTGACCCAAGTTGGAGCTCCTTCTGGGTCCTCCCAGGTTAGGGCACAAGAAGCAGGGGGTGGAGGAGGTGGAGAGGGTGGGTGGTCTTATCTCCCAAGCACTGGCACTGGTTTAACCCTTCTGAGGACTGGAGAGCAAGGTGGTTTACTCTCCTGTGAGCTCTTTGTGTAGCAGTTGGTAGGGAAGGCTGGGCAGGATTCTCACCCTTGGTTTGTCTGCTGGAACAATGTCTGGGGGCCCTGTGGCAACCAGAAACTTGAGTTTCCTCTTGGCCACTGATCATTCCTGTGTAGATGGAAAACATGCCTCTTTCTTCTCCTTGGTTACCTCCCCTCTCCTGTGCCAAGTTCCCGCAATCCGAGGGGGAGCCAGAGTTGTGGAACTCTTACGACAACCTCTGGGAGGGTACCCTGCTTCTCTTTATCCTGTTGGTGGCGAGGAGGGAGGGTTCAGGGAGACCTGTAGTGAGGCATGGATGTGTTGTAGGTAGGCCAAAGAGCCCCCAGGGGCCAGGCGTGGATGGTGTTCACAGAAGCCAGGCTAAGTAGCCTCTCCTGAGGACGATAATCCAGGGGTTGGGCTGCTGGGATCCATCTGTGCCTCGTTGCCTTCTCTCTGTCTCTGATTTTCTCATCACGGAGCACATTCTGACTCGCCCAGGTAGTGTGCTGAGCAGTCTGGCAGAGTAGGAGGAGCCCGGAGGGCAGTGGGGCTGTGCCCGGTGGCCTGGGGGGGTAACCTGCACTCTCTGCCCTTTTTCCAGGTGTGGGTTGGGAGCAGCAGCGGCCTGCCGCCCCTGGAATCTCTTCCTAGCGACCTGCCATCATGGGACTTTGCCCAGCCTGCTTTGTGGAGGTCGTCCCATTCGGTTCCTGACACCGCCTTTTCCCTTTCTCTAAAAAAATCATTCCCAGCCCTCGAAAACCTGGGCCCAGCACACTCCAGCAACGCTCTCTTCTGCCCAGCCCCTCCGGGATATCTGAGGCAGGGCTGGACTGCCCCAGAGAGCAGCCGGGCCTTTCCCCAGTGGCCTGTAGGCTAGCCTGGCCTCCTGAGAGGGTTTTCTGTGGAGGGAACAGGAGTGGCGGTTATTCTGAGACCCTTACTTTTGGGAGAGGCCAGCAGAGTAGTTCCCACCCATCATGCCTGGCTCCTCCCAAGGTGACTTAAGAGTCTTTCCCAACTCAGGGAACCCAGATGGGGATAGCAAGAAGCTCCTTGGTCCTGCCCCTCCCCCCCAGGCTCCAGGTACCCCTGGGTGTCTGTCCTTGCCTAGGTGATTTTGGAGGTTGGTGCATTCCTGGGAACTAAGCCATTGGCTTCTATGCTTCCCTTCCCCTGGTATCACCTCCCCTAAAGCAGAGGTTTTCTAGAAAGGGGCCTGGCCACCCCTCCCCCACCCTGGGAGTGAATGCCCCTCTAGAGGAGACTCTGGTGCAATTCCAACTGGGTCAACCCCCACTGCCCTCCTCTTCCCTTCCCACTTAGACAGGTCCTGCTTTCATTTCTGGCTAGTGAATTAGACTTTTGTGTTTTGAAGTTTATTAGCAGGTCTGCTCAGGAACTAAACTAACCAGTAGCTTTGTATTGGGTCACCCCAGTATGTGGCTTTGGGGGCTGATAAAGCAGATGTATTTAGACCCCCCTCTTGGATCCCAATGGTATGCCCTTTAGCCCCCGCAGGCTCCGCGGGGATAACAGGAGTGATGATAAAAGTTTTAATTCTAACATTTGAGGCTTTGTGTGTTTTGTCCTTGGTTTGTGTCATAACACTGACATCATTGTCCCTCGGTGTATGAACCGCATCCAACAAGCATTCTCACAAACCTGCTAGCCTCGCCTCCAGCCCATAGCCAGAACTCCTCTACTTATGACCCAGCAGGTAAAGACATGCTGGCTCTCATGTACTGGGCTGGCCAGTCAGGTGTGCCTGGGCTTGGTTAACCAGCAGGGGCATCTGTTTTGCATGGTGTATCTTCTGAAAGCTTCAGAGGTGAAGAGATGGTTCTCTGGGAGTTGGTTCCTTGGGACCCCTGGCAAAGCTGCGCATATACCTTTCAGCCCCTCCTGATGCCACAGAGGGGCCAGTTACAGAGGCTAGTGCCACAGCTTGAGTGAAAAGGCCATCTGAATGATGGGGCATGAACCCTCAGGCTTGGCAGTGATACAAAAGTCTCCTTGGGGGGCTGAGTGTCCCTAACTGGCCCAGACTGTCCAGGTATTGCTGCATCTATGGGTGCAGTGGGCTAGGACATTTCCCCTATTGGAGCTCAGCCTGAAGCTGAGAGGCTAGAGCAGCTGTCTGCCATTGCTTCCAGTGCCCACACTTCTCAGGGGCTAGTGGGGTGGCTTGGGTTGGAGGAATAGCTCGTTAGAGGAGGAATGAATAGAGGTGGGAGTAAGGGAGCTGACACCCTCGGGAAGAAGGGGGCCAGCAAGGCCTATGGTGCTGGGCCTCCATGCATTGCCCTTAGACTTTTTCTAGGGCTGTGGTAAGGCCACTTAGGACACCCCTGAAGCTGGCAAACTTCAAAGGCCACCAAAAGTCAGGTGTGCACTAGTGTCCCTGGTACCATTTGGGCTCCATTTCTGAGCTGCTCAACCCTTAGAAAGAAAAGCTTTAGGAAGTCTGGGATGGGGAGAAACTGGCGGGGGAGGGAAGGGAGCATGACGGGCTCAGTGTGGAATGGTGATGAGCAGAGGTGAGCCAAGCTCAGGGTGGCTGGGCTGGGACCTGGCATATGTGCTTAACAATAGCAAGCTGCCTAAACACAGGGCTGTGGGCAGGGCGGCCATTCCGAGCGCCACTGGCAATCAGATCATGCTACTGCAGGCTCACTCCTGTCCCATCAAGGTCCCTCTGTCTTCACTCTGTCTCCCAGAAGGGAAGTGCCTGAGTCGCCCCGGCATGGCGGTTCTAGGTGTCCCCTTCTTTGATATGTTTCTCCCTCAGCCACTCTTTTATGTCCCTTCTCTCCTGGGTCGTGTGACCAGCTTCTTTCCATCCTGTCTTGTCTGAACTTCTGGCAGATCTAGACTCAGACTCATACACTTTTAAGATTCCCTCAGAAAACCTTGGGGACTCAGCTACAAAGTGTCAATTCTGGCACAGAAAAGCCAACAATCACTTCAGTTTGGCTTTGTGACACAGTGAAAGTTTTTGTTGTGTTTGTGTGTTTTTTCTCAGCAGCAGATTTACATTCTTAATTATGTTTGCTCAGGCTGAAGTTAGCTTTCATTCCTTGAGAGATAATCAATGGCGGATGGGGTGGGGGAGTCAGCCTGGTCTGGGATTTTAATTTTGCTTAGCTAATCCTCCAGATGGATAATCCACTTGTGGATAATTGAGGTTTGGCTTCCCATTATCTTTAGGTAGCAAAGTATGACAGGCAGTGCTTTAAAGGACAGATCTCCAAAGAAGGCTGGCAAGAGAAACAAGGCATCTCTTTCATACCTGTCTAGTGGCACCCACTCCCAGGGAATGCAGGAGACAGAATCCTCAATGTGTGCTTTCAGCTGCATTTTCTCACACCTGGTCCATGTTTAGTTCCTTTGAGTTTTGAGGCATAGACCACACTGCCTCTCATCACTGGAGGGGTGGTGGTTAGGTGACTGGCTGGCAAAGCTGGCTCTTGACTGTGGATAAATTGGCAGGTGCACCCTCCTGAGGGTGTTTACTGCAGTCTTTGCTCTGGTTCACAGGCCGGTGGGCTAGATGGAAATTCAGTCCCCACCCCTTACCCCCACTATGACCTATAATTGGGTCATGAAGTCCCAGACTGAGGTGGGGCCCACCTGTGGCCATGAGACCAAGCATCCACAATGCTTTCTGAGGCACCTAAGTGTTCAAGTTTCCCTGCACAGTCCTGTCACCTCTCCATTTCGGGAGTCCTGGCTACCAAGTACACTGTTAAAAAGTATCAGCACCTTTCACTGACCAGAAAAGCAACCTCTACTGAGCCTAGAGATGGTAAGAGCACAGACTCCGGGGCTGGCTCACAGGCTGGCTGTCCTGTATCCTCTCAGGGTTTCCATCTGCCCAGTAGTAAATCAGGGAAGACAGGAACCCCAGGGTAGCTGGAAGGAGTGGTAGGGTACTGGTTTGGCATGGCAGGATGTTTAGACTGCTGCTTTCGCTAGTAACTGAATCATGTACTTTGGGCAAATCACTTTCTAAACTCAGCTTCCTCATTTGTCAAATGGATAAACTCAATATATAAAACAAAAGCACTATTTTATTAGTATAAATTGTTCTGTCCAAATTTGTAACATTAGCTTAAAAGATAATGACAGAACAGCAAGGCCTGTCCTCATGCACACAACAGTGGCATCTTCTGCCTCCACGGTATCACATGGGTTTGTTTCTTGCTTTCCATTGTACACTAAGGAGATAGATAAATGTACATGGTGATTTACCTTGAGGTCTCAGGACCTCAGGATATGCTTCTGTTAAACAGACACGGTAGGAGCATCTCCATTCTAGCAAGTTAACAAGGTGGCAGGTCTTCAGTGGGTTAACATTTGACTTGTAATGCACTTAAAGGTGAATGTTGCTTTCTCTTGCAGTTCTAAAACAGTAAAAATGGACAAAGAGAAATGAGTCAAACTTGACTAGAACCCCTGAAACACCTCCATAGAACCAAAATAGCTTGAAAGTCACTAGACAACTCTTCTGAGGGCTTTCCTGACATTCCATGACCTCCAAGGCCGGGGTGCCTGTACAAGCCTCCACTGAGGAAAGGGTGTTGGGGAGATCAGCGTCTGAGACTGAGTTAGGTCTTAGGCACAGGAAATGCCCAGGGTCTGGGCCTGCCCTCCCAGGGTACGGGTGCTGAGCTTCATTGCCTGAGTCATCCGCCCCTGGGACCTGGCTGTGAGTTGGTGCTCACAGCACAACTTTCTATGGCCACACTCTTGGAAGGTGATAACAGCCTGCCCCTGAGGGCTGCTGTAAGGATGGACCTCATGAGATAATTGCCTCTAAAAGGCTAAACATGGTGCCTGCCTGGCACAGAATGAGTGCTCAGTCAATGCAGGGTAGTATCACCTTCCTTGTTATTACCAGCACTTCCCCAACTTAACATTTCACAAATGCTCCCAGAGCCTCTGCCCACTTTCTCTCTGCTCATTGTCACGTTAGCAGAACTGACACTCTCATTTTATGGGCTGCTTTTTCAATACAAACTCAATAGAATATGAAGAGCAATCTCTGTGTTTTGTCCTGCCTTTCCTTTCCATTTCCCTGTGGCCAGAACTAACGCCACTTTTGAATAAAGTAAATAAATTGAATTCTTTGTATAAAGCAACTAGGGAAACCCAGGGTGGAGAACAGGGAGACTGGTCTGTTTATATGCCAGTAACTCTACTGTAAATTCTCTTATAGTCAGTACAACTGATGTCAATTCTTAATGTTCACAAATGAACGAATGCCTAATCTTCATTTTGTAGGGGAGCATAGAACTTAGTGTGCAGTGTTGTGGTAGTCATTGGAACCAAGAATTCCAACTCGGGTGTTTCATGTGGGAAATAGAGCAGCTAGCTGGCATGTTGGGGATAAAGCCTGAGCCACATTCTAAAGTTCTCTATATAGGAAGTCAAATGTGTTGGCCAGAAATGGTTTTGTTTCAGTGTGCTTGGTGAGGAGTCAGATGTGGAATGCCAGCTTTCCCCTCATCCTGTTTTCCTTTCTGCCCTCAGACTTGCAATGCTTCTTTTGCCACCCGAGACCGTCTGCGCTCCCACCTGGCCTGTCATGAAGACAAAGTGCCCTGCCAGGTGTGTGGGAAGTACTTGCGGGCAGCGTACATGGCAGACCACCTGAAGAAGCACAGCGAGGGGCCCAGCAACTTCTGCAGTATCTGTAACCGAGGTAATTTCCCTGCTGTTTCCTCACTTCCAGAGTATGGGCCTGAGCTTGTGTGGGAGGCTGGGGGCTCTTGACCACCCTGTCTCAGATTCCATTCCTTGCACGGCCAGCCTTCCCTTCCCACTGAGTGATAAACACCCTCATCACCCAGCTAGCTGCTTGCCACCCCTTCCTTCCCAAGAAACTTAGGATGCTTGGAATGAGAGTTCCCAGGAGATCAGCAAGTGGGAACAGGAAGAGTATTGTTACCAAGCTTGGGCCTGTAACATCTGCTGCTCAGGTGGCAGGGTAGATACTACTGAACTACTGATGTTGGTGGGAGAGTCATTAGGCCCCAAGAGGTGGGAGAAAAAGGGTTCCTGCTTGAGAGCTTTTGCTGGCTGATTCACTGGCATGTGAAATTCAGCAGCCAGGGAAGGAGGTGGAGTCTAGAGATGGAGAAGGGTCAGAAACTTTTTAGCACAAAAGATCAGAAAAAAGCCCAAACCCAGGTAGACTGTGGCCTTGATGAGAGAATGGAAGGTGTTCTGAGCAGGGTAGCGTGCTTGCTGCTGAGGTCGGCTTAGGTGGCATCTGGCTCTGTGGCCCTGGTGTCGTGTTGGATGAAATCAGGCCTGTCCTGAACCTGAGCTTCTCCCAGGGCTTGTTTGTTGGCTGTTGGATGGGCTGAAGTTTGTGTTTTGCAAGCACAGTGTCTGTGGAGGACGCTTGTGCCGTATCTCTGCTGAAGGAGGTTGGGCAGCTGTCTGTAGTGGGTGTGAGGATGCTTCTGCACGGTGTGCTTGCTTTGGCCAGGTGTGGACGTTGCTGGGGAGTCCTATCTCCTGGGACATCCTTGTCCCAATGCTTCTGGAAGCCTTGGGTGTGGCTTATGGATTGAATACTGAACCAGGAATCAGGGGGCCTAGGGTTTAATCCCAGCCCCTCTTACCCTACTATGTGACCTTGAGCTTTCCCTTCCTCTCTCTAAACATCAGTTTCTTCATCTCTTAAATGGGGTTAAGAACACCCCCCTTGCCCACCTCAGAGGGTTGTTATGAGGATCCTGGCACACAAGGTAGATGAAAGTTAACTGAACCCCACAAGGTGCTACACACTTGGGAGGCCCATCCTTACACTTTGTAACAGTGTTAGGAAAGACAGCTCACTGACACTCTGGTTTGGACCAAGCAGAACAAACAACCCTGCAGTCCTTGGCTGGAATCTTTGGGTACCTGTGCTCTCCCCATGTGCCCTGAGGTCGCTGGTGGAGGGAGATGCTGAGTAGCTGGGTGTTCTTGGTGCCCCTCCCTGGGACTGCATACCTGGGGTTTGCCTTGAAGGCCGCTGGATGTCACTCTTTGCATCACCAAGAAACCTGCTGTGAAAGCAAGGAGGTGGTAATAAAAGCTGCTTAAGCATCTGTCCTATTTTCTGACATGTCAATAGAGCCCTTTCTGGCAGGAACTTCCCCTGGGTAGCAAGCAGTGGGGTTGTGCATACAGGGAATTATCAGGCTGTGACTGATCATCGTGACCGTGGCTGCCTCAGCTCTAGAAAAGGTTTCCTATCTCGTTTCATCCTAACCTGGCTTCCTGACAGCACCCCCAATAACTACACCTGCTATAACATGCCATCCTCAGGCATTTCATCAAGTTTTTAAGGTTGAAGTTAGCCTGAGAACGGGTCAGAGCCCAGAAGCAGGAACCAATGAGAGTGGAGAAAGATGCTAATGAGGAAACCCAGAAAGCCTAGCCCAGATTGCGGAGTGGGGCAAGAACTGATGGACAACCCAGGGCTACAGCCCCTGGGGGCTCGGCTCTGGAGGAAAGAAGAGCTGAGAGCAGCAGGGAACAGCAGGGCAAGTTGGCCCAGTTATGAGACAGCTGATGTGGCAAAGCCAACAACTATTTACGTCAGTAATTGCTTTTCCTGGGGCTGGTAAAGAGGGCTTGGGCGGCAGCCACAGGCTACATGACTGGGATGGAGACGCCAGAAGAGTAAAAACAGAGACCACCTTATCTCAGAAAAGACAAGACTACGTCTGGATCATAAGCTAAACTGCTTTGGGTCTGAGTCAGAGCAGGAAGTCCCATTCTTCCAAGAATATAAAAGAGGGCTCTGGTCCAACCCACCCTGGGTCCTTGGAAGGAAGAGAAAACAATTTCACTTTTTATCAGAAGAGAAGGAACAGGATTCTACCTCTGGACTCATTTCTTGGGCAGAAATAGGAAGAGACTCCTCCAGGGGGGAAAATACAAAAACAAAAGAGGAAGGTAGTATTTCCAGGAAGAAAATAAGAACACCAAAGACATGAAGGCACTGGAATCAGAATGCAGAGAGCAAGCTCTGGGTCGTCCTTTGCCCTGCTCACTTGCGCCAACAAAGCTGTGAATTCAGGGAGGAGCTGCATGAATACATGAATGTTCCCATCTCTACAAGGGTTTGAGCAAAGGCTAATGTCAGCCAGCTGGTCAGACGGTTGAAGTTGGATCAAGTGAATTTCCAAGTGCCCTCTGAGATCCTTCAATCTGAACAAGTCCCCCCCTTTTTTTTAAATTCCAGAGAGGGCAAGGGGGGCGGGGAGAAACATCAGTGTGAGAGAGAAACATTGATTGGTTGCCTCCTGTACCCACCCCATCCAGGGATCGAACCTGCAACCTGGGTATGTGCTCTGACCAGAAATTGAACCCACCACCCCTTGGTGCATGAAATGATGCTCCAACTAACTGCACTACACCTGCCAGGGCCCAACAAGTCTTAAGCAGTCAACTACTTATAGATCTGCCATTTTCAGTCTTGCCTGTGAAGAAGGAAAGGATTAGAGGCAGCCTGACTGCCCTAGCCCCACACTTGAGACAGATGACTTTGTTTTTGTCCTTGAGACATATCAGGATGTGGGTCAGACCTTCTGTAGAGGAAGATAATTTGTGGTGGAAAGAGTATGATGGTGAGAAAAGCTTGTGCCCTCATTTTCAAGTTGAGGACATCAAGTTAAGTTGATCAGTGGGAAGGAGAGAAGGATCTGGTAGATCACCATAATTTTCTTCCTTGCTTTTTAAATTTCTATAGCAGGGTCTTTGTATGTATGCATATGTACTGGTACGAGGAAGAGGGATTGCTTATTGGGAACGTGCCTGTGAGAGAGACATCTGGTCTCCTACATCATTGCTTCAAAGGTAGAGGAAGTCTTCCCAGTCAGAGGTGGGCGTACAAGCTGTCACCAATGCCAATCCTGGGTGCAGACAGCCTGCCATTCCCCCAGACTGAGCTGATACAAACTGACTTAGTGCCCCGGTGGCCCTGCTCAGCTGGGTAAGGCCTCACCAGGGTCTGGACGACGAGAAGGCAGTTCCCGACCCCGCACGGATGTGGAACTTGCAAAAGGAGTATTTGCTCTGGAGTGTGAAATGCAGCATAACAGACAAGAAAATGCAATGGAGGAGCAGTAGCCTTTTGGTAATAAATTCTTCATCTCTATAGAGTGCAAGGGAGGGTGGCTTGTTGGTTCTTGTGGAGTCACATGTGTGCTCATTGTCTCCATCATTCTGGTGCCTGGATCAAGCCTCCTCTGGTTCTGGTTAATTAGTGGTGAATGGGCAGTTGAGTTCAGAATTCCAACTATTTCTGACATTAAAGATGTTTTCTTCTCAGAAACTCAGCTTCTGTTTTGGCCCAACAGTTGGCTGCTGAGTTGCTCTGTGTTTAAATTCTGGGCTTTACGTGGCAGCTGTGGATCCACTCCTACCACCCTGCCATGTGGTTTTGCTATAGATAGTACAGTCTGCAGCTGGGTAAAGTCAAGAGGACCCAGCCATGTGTTTCTCAGACTGTTTTTCAGGAAAAAGCAAATTTTCATTGAGCATCTGCTGTATTCTCTTGGTATAGCACTTCCCACAAGGAATAAATGTAATAATTCCTGGTGCTCCTTCCCTCCTTTCCCATCCCCTCTTATTTGCAGTGGACCTGCCTGGGTACATCATACCACTTCAGAGGCCTCACAAGGGATTAAAAAACAACAATAAAAATTCCCTTCTAAAGTGGCGTCATCGTATCATCAGAAAGTCATGAGTGATATCTATGCTGGTTGTTGGGGCCACAGCACCCAGCAGGTTGCTAAGATCCTCTTCCATTAGCCTCATCTGCTCACTCCTGACTATACCCTCCTTCTTTGGAATGTTTTGAGATAAGCCAGTCTGTCCCCTGTAACTGGCCCCAGGCAGACCACTGTCACAGCACAGGACAACTTGCTCTGCCAAGCAGCGCAGGACACCAGCATCTGGCCCAAGTGGGTCTGTGAAGTAGCTGTGTCAGGAAAGGAAGGAAAATTCACTCAGTCTCCCATTTCCTCCAGAAACACCAAGCTGTATTGCCAGGGGAGTGTTTGTTAAATAAGTTTCCTGTAGGGCAGCCCCTATCAGTGGCTTCCATTCTAATGGAAGAGAAATGCATGAGTGTAAATGGTGATAAGGAAACTTATTGCAAAAGTCCAAGGGATGTTTCTAGGACCAGGGCCAGGGCCAAGACACGGGAACCATTAAAAAGAGTCTGCCCAGTGGTTAAGGACCACATGTGGCACACGGTCCTGGGGCTGGAGTCCCTACTCTGCCATTTAGTAGCTATACATGTGACTGCAAGTTACTTAACCTCACCAAGCCTTTTATTTTTTCATCTATAATATAGGTAGTATAAGAATTCCTAGTTCATAGGGTGGTTGGGGGAATACTGCAGAATATGTACAATGTGCTAGGCCCTGGCACACCATCACCACTTGTTGTAGGTGAACTCTTACTGTAGTTCTAGCAGTGTTCCAAAGGCCATACCAATTCAGACTTTTTAAAACGAGCCTTGTGCAGACACTACATAGTACTCTTCAGCCTCTGACCCTATAGTAATGGATCCCATTGTTATTCTGTAGCTGTAATTTTCAAAAGGAATGCAAGTACCTGAGAATGTCAGCCAGATCCTAGTGAATTAAAGGACATCATGAAGGCACTGGCCCTCCAAGTGGGCCTTATGCTAAAAAGCTTCACTTCCTGCTGAAGGCACTTTCTGATCCTTGACCATAAACGGGGTTTGATGACACAGCTCCTTTCTGTGCGACCCAAGTTGAAATCCTGGTTCCATATCCTCAGACTTGTGGGTGGTGTGCAAGTTGGCCCAAGATCTACTCTTCCCAGCCTGAGATATCACACAGCTCAGATTGACCGGAGCATCTGTGTTGGGCTGGAGTAGCTCCAAGATGGCTGGACTGTCCCTTCCACAAAATAAAGACAAAGATCATCCCTGTTTCTTCCTTAAGTGAACCTGATGGATGCTCCAAAACTGAACCAAAAAGACCACCACGAATAAGAGATGACTACACCCCTTTAATGTAACTTCCTATTTTTCTTGTTCTTCAAACCTCTAAACCAAGTTACCAAGTCCAGTTATTCTGAAGGTTAAAAAGTTAGAATAGAACATGTCCTAATAAATAGAAGGAGTGCTCCTGGAGGCGTCCCTTTGGTGTTTCATCTTGCCTCCATCTGATTTATTGTACCATTTACTTTTACAAGTGTTAGCAAGCGTTCTGCTGGCTGGCGGCCCGTGGCTGTTTTGGAGCCCCGTGTGCTTTTCTGACTGCATTTCTAGCTGTGGTCCCTCCAGCTAATCTGGGGCTGTGGGACTACTCAAACCACTCTTTACTGAGGTGTCAAGCAAGCCTAGAGGCAGGAGAAGGATCTCAGACCATCCTTGGGCCTGGGCCCTCCACTGCAGCCTTGCAGAGTGGGCTCTGCAGAGAAACTGATTCAAGGACAGTGCCACCCTTCATCCTGAGCCAGGTGGCTCCCATGGTTGCAATTGTTTTTGAGCCAAGGAGGGGCCCCTTCTAGGTGCAGCTGACCTAGGAATGCTAGCCGGAGCGGCCAGAGGAGAGGCTTGGGGGAAGCAGAGGTATCTCTGTGCTGGCCGCGGGATCTCATCTCCTTTTGTCTTGTTTAGGTTTCTCCTCTGCCTCCTACTTAAAGGTCCATGTTAAAACCCACCACGGTGTTCCCCTTCCCCAGGTCTCCAGGCACCAGGAGCCCATACCGAATGGGGGAGCAGCGTTCCACTGCGCCAGGACCTATGGCAACAAAGGCAAGCGACCCCTTGCTCTGCACTTTGCTTCTCTGCGCAGACTGTGTTGTGGGGGCGCTGGGCCGGGTGTGGGGAGGCGGGAAGGCTGCCGGCTTGCTGGCCGCCTCAAGGAGGCTCAGAGATCTGAGTGGCAGTGGCCTCCAGGACAAGAGTCACAGTGGGTATCTCACTCCAGGGCAGTGAGTGAAGCTTTAGGGCACTGCCATGATCCAGCCCCCGCCTCCTCTTCCCCAGCCCTCCTTCCTTGCTCCTGGCCAGCCCCCTGCTATCTGGAGCCCTGCAAGGATGTCCCAGGCTCAGGGCTGGAAGAGGAGCCCTGCATGATGAATTACTTTGGGCTTGTCTGTTGCCTGTGGCCCTTGAAGGGTGGTGTGGAGCTGTGGCTGAATGCTTTCTCCTTTGACCTTGCAGGGCAGGGGGAGCCAAGGGCTGGCCTCCTCCTTGATAGGTGTGACTGGTTTCTATGAATGCCCTTTTCAGAGGGCCTCTGGCTAAGTTTGTGAGATGCATGGCGATAAATGAGCTACCTGACAAGCTACCTGACCGCCTCTGATCCGAGTTGGTTTGCATAGAGCTCCCTAAGCCCCACCTTCACTTGTTGATTCAGGTTGTTCTGTGGTATTTCAAGTTGTTGTTGCCTTGGGGATAATGCCAGGGGCTTGGTGGATGGCAGAGATGGCATGCTCCATGCTCCCATCACAGACCTCCTTTCCCGGCATGGCTCTTTGAACCCAGGCAGGAAGCTGCTGATTGGTGGAGGACTCCATTGTGGGCTGGGCAAGGCAGAGCAGTAAAGGTTGTCTTGAGGTCTAGCTTGTCCTGGGTTCTGTGTAGGGACAGATAGCCAGCTGAGTTGTTTGAAGTTGCTTTTAATCTCTGTGCTTTGGCCACTTTGCCCAGGAAAGGTTTTGGCAGAAATAAAGTGGTAAGGGCAGGGCTTGTGTTTGCAGCACTGGGAAAAGGACTGGCTTCTTTCTCAGCCATCAACGACGTCTGCTGACTTGAGGACCCTGCGGCTCTGGTTCTGCGTTGCTAGGGCGCAGCTAGTCTGGTGCAGAGGTGAGGCCATTGACATACCTGTTCCGCATCGTCAGAGCAGCCAGTTTACCTTCAGAGGTACCCAGGAGGGCTCCTACAAGTTGGGGGTCTTTGAGTTGTTCTGGGCAGAAGCAGTGGAGGTCCCTCTCTGTACCCCCTTCCTTGAAGCAGGCTGAGATGATGGTGAGCAGTACATGTGCACCTGCATGAAGAGTGCTCAGCAAGGGAGGCTGGCAGCCCCAGGGCCCTGCTGTTTCACCCACATAGGTACACACCAGACTCCCTGACTGACCAGCCGAACCTCGGTGGGTTCTGCCAGGACAGTGGATGGCTGTCGGCTGCCCTCCACAGGCCTGTGAGCTGGCCCCTCACAACCCCTCCAGGAGGGGGCATGTCCAAAGCCTGGCCTCATCTCTCCTCTGTGTTTTGTTTTCTCCTAGAAGGCCAGAAATGCTCACATCAGGATCCGATTGAGAGCTCCGACTCCTATGGTGACCTCTCGGACGCCAGTGACCTGAAGACGCCAGAGAAACAGAGCACCAATGGCTCCTTCTCCTGTGACATGGCGGTCCCCAAAAACAAAATGGAGTCTGACGGGGAGAAGAAGTACCCCTGCCCTGAATGCGGGAGCTTCTTCCGCTCCAAGTCCTACTTGAACAAACACATCCAGAAGGTGCATGTCCGGGCTCTCGGGGGCCCTCTGGGGGACCTGGGCCCCGCCCTCGGCTCACCTTTCTCTCCCCAGCAGAACATGTCTCTCCTCGAGTCCTTTGGGTTTCAAATTGTTCAGTCGGCGTTTGCATCATCTTTAGTAGATCCTGAGGTTGACCAGCAGCCCATGGGGCCTGAGGGGAAGTGAGGCAGATGCTGGGTCCCCTTGGAAACGGCCATCTGGGGACTACTGAGAAATGCTGTGAATGCGGAGGGAAGTGATGTCTTTGGGTTCTGTAGCTGAGGTTTTTATTCGTTTTTAAACCCCGCTCCCCACCTTATCATCCCACCCCTCTCCACCACCCATTCCCCCAATGGTCTTTAGAAATAGATCCTCATCTGATACTCTGCAGAAATATCTGCGAGACCCAGTATGAGGCAAAGGCAGGAAACACTACATAGGCCTTCAAGGCAACACCAGTCCCAGTTTCTCTAATGGGCGGAAACTGGAATTCCTGGTGCTCAGTTCTTAGTGAACCCCACCCCAAACCTACACCTTATGGCATTCTGGTCCCCTCCCACTTTTCTAATCCCTCATTCCCCCATCTCATATCCTTCAAAAGAAAACACAATAGGGTCTCCACCCACTTACACAACTCTGATGCCCAACTGTCTTTAAGGAAGCTGGAAGCCTATAGCATCCCATGGACCATGGGGTGAGTGTCCTCCTAGAGCCCCATGAGCTTGACCCTTGACCTGGAGGGCCCCAAACCTTTCTGAGCCCTGCTTGGAGGCTAGCATTTTGCTACTAGGACAAGCTTAGCTATTGAGGACACTCCCACCCCAAATTCCAGTTCTTACGTGATTTTAACCATTCAACTTGCTGTTGGGTTTTAATTCTCTAATTATTATTATTATTGTTATTATTTTTTAGGACCAGTTGTAGTGAATTGCTACTGAAAGCTATCCCAGGTGATACAGAGCTCTTTGTAAACCGCAGTCACAAGTTAGGGTTAGTATTAAACTTTGTTTAGATGTACCATAATTAACTTGGCTAGTTGATTGTTTGAAGTCTATGGAAGAAATAGTTTTATGCAAAATTTTAAAAATGCCAGTCTGGTCAGGGAGATAGGGGGTTTAGTGCTTTTGGGAGCCAGGAAAGCAAGAAAGCTGGCAGGTGGGGACATTGTGTACCTCGGTTGTGTCACATGTGAGCAAGCCCAGGTTGACCTCGTGATGTGAATTATCTGATCAGACTGTATTAAAAACGTTAGTACGTTACTTTACCGGCTCCCTTGAGTCTGGTTTTTCAGCTATGGGAGTCTTTGCGACCCAGAGGATAGGCATTCTACACCCCTGCACCTAGAGTGGGGATGGGATCCCAGGAGACCTGTGTTCCCACTGAGGTCTCAGCTGCCAGCATTCACCCATTTGTTCCACAAATACTTCACTCCTGTTGTCTTCACTACTGTGTGCCATGCCCAGCCTCAGACCCTGGGGATACAGTGGTGAAAGGATACCCTTGTGGAGCTTAATGGTAGAGAGACAGTTAAACAGATTTAACCGGAGTTCAGAAAATGAGAAGTCCAAGAAGAAGAACTGGGCAAGGTAGGAATAGTGAGAACAGGAGGGTGAATGGGGTGGTCTAGGAAGGTAAGAGGCAGGGGGTGGGACTCTGGGAGAAAAGACCTGGAGTTAGAGGGGACCAGCTAGGACCTAAGGAGGGACATGGGAAAGCTGAAAATCCTCATGGCTAAGGGGTTATAAGAAGCTCAGCAACTTGAATCCCCCCCAACCCTGTGTTACCTATGGGGTAAGTAAAAGGTTGTGGCACCCTTAGTGGTGAATGTGTGAAGAGAAGGGGGAAAGGGAACAGCAAACGAGGTAAGAAGTTAGCACAGTGAAGATTCATGGGAACAAGAATCAGAGAGGGGGAACAGGCAGACTCACAGCAGCTGGGCATCTTGGGAAGCCTCAGGCAAGAGGGAAATCCCTAAACTAATAGAAATAGCATCTAACCTCCAAACAGTAGAAAAAAGTGGTAAAGGAGAAAAATAAATAGACCAGGAGGAACAAAGCACAAAATTATTTAGATTCACATGAATATCAGTAATTACACTGTTCTGGTTTAAAGGCAGACTTGTAACTGGATTTTTTTAAAAAACCTCCAAACCACCTACACAAAGTCTCGGGTAAGTTGCTGGGCTCTAAAATGTGTAGATGGAGGCCTGGGCTGTTTTGTGTATCAGAGAAAAGAGCTGCTCTAGAATGCTGAGACATGGACAGGTAGCTTTGTGACCACTACAGAATCTGCCAGCTGGTTATACTGCTGGGCATTAAAGCAGAGAACCTGGCCTTGAACCAAAGACTTGAGACATGCTAGGTCCTGCTCCCCACCTGAAACCCCTGGTTGTATCCATGGACAAGTAGGGACCACAGTTAGGAAGCGGTATGGGTCACGTGGCAGAAGGGAACAACAAAGCAAGCAGGCTGCTCTTCTTCCAAAGCACTACTCATCTGGAGGCCTGAGCAGCAAGTGGTTATCCCTGTGTGTCCCCGTACCCTCAACTTCCACATCTCCATATGCCACACTCTTCAGGCCATGGGGGAAAATCTGTGTAGGACACGGGTGCACAAAGGTGGAATGACTTCTCTTGCCATGGTCAAGGGCAAAGAACCCGAGCTTTGGCTGTCTAGCTCCACCATCTGGTCACTGCTAACTCTGGGCAAATTTCTGAGCCTCAGTTACCTCATCAGTGAAACGGGCTGTGAACACCCTCATCATGAACTAACATTCTCTGTGCCTAATCCTCAGCCTGACCTGTGAGGTTGGTTCTATTCCTATTCCCCTATTGCAGATGGGTAAACAGAAAAACAGGCTCAGAGAGGTAGAGGCACCCTACCCCCAGCCCAGGTCATATGTAAGTGAATTCAAACTCAGATTTGTCCTCTGACTCCAGGACCTTTATTACCAAGCTCTCAGTGACAGATGGTGCTTTTACACACATGTAAATGCCCAATACCATGCTTGGCACAGAGGCAGCTCTGGTTGCCCTGCCAGGCCCCCAGGATGAAGTCCTGACAGCAGAAAATGACCACTGAAGAAGGCTCAGTGCCAGAGAGAGTGCCCAGAGACCAAGTGTGAGTAAGCATACTCTTCATACTTAAGACTGACCTGGGGTGAACTGTGCCCCACCCCAAGCCTTACTGGACTACACTGAGTGAAGGTGTTCCAGGCACCATCAGCAGCCTGAGCTTTCCAGGCACCACCAGGCAGAGCTGTCACACCAAGGAGCCAGCTCAGCTCCTCCCACTCTCAGTACATACCAACCATTCCCAGTGTCCTCCCTTTCCCCATGGAACACCCTCCACCTGGAGGCTCTTCCTCAACAGCTCTTTGCATCTGAATCTTACCCTTTTCACAGCCTTCTTTGCCTGCCTCAGCACTGCTTCTGCCCTTCCCTAAGTCATCGTCACTGTGCCCTGGTTCATGGTGGTCTTCGGAGACAGTACCGGGGGCAGATCCCAGCACCACCACCTTCTGACTGGAGGACCTCCTGCAGGAGCAAGGAAAACAGTTCTTAATCACATGGCTGCTGGGAGCATCTTATGGACTGATACTTGTAAAGCACATTAGGACACACTCAAAAAGCTCCCTTTTAGTTTACCTCCTCCACCAGACTACTCTCTAATAAAAATGAACGAGAGCAGGGATAAGTGAACTTTTTCTGAGAAGAGCCAGAAGGTAGACAGCTTTCTGAGCCATATGGTCTCTGTCACAGCTACTCAGCTCTGCTGCTGTGCAGTCAGGCAAAGACAATACATAAATGGGTGTGCAGGGCTCTGTTCCCATAAAACTTCACCGAAGGATACTGAAATTTGAGTTTCATATAATTTTTACATGTTGGGAAAATTCTCTCCTTTTGATTTTTCCAACCATTAAAAAAATGTAAAAATCATTCTTAGCTCATAGGCTGTGCAAAAACCAGGTAGCAGGCTGGGTTTGGCCCCTGGGCCATAGTTTGTTGACGACTGCACAAGATGAGCTTCTCTTCCTGCTTCTCTAGGCCTTCCCCTGGTTTCAGATCTTTGATGTCACCCAGAGTCCCGCCAACCGTAGGCTCACAGTTCACGTGAGTCAAATTGATCCGACACCCAGGGCTTGTGAGTTCTTGGTGTGCCCATCAATCCATTGATCCACACAAAGTGCAATGTCATATCTCCCAACCGAGATTGTTCTAAGGAACTCCGGAGTCTGCACAAAGATGGGCCTACGGTGCTTGAATAAGAACTGCCTACCCCGTTCCTCCTCCTTTTGAGGGTAGGGGCAGAGCAGGGCAGAGGGCAGAGGGTCAACAGGGAGCTGACAGAAGGCAGGATTGGAGGAAATGGTGAATGAGGTCAGTGACAACCTGCTAGTGCCGACTCGGTTCCTTCTGGCTGCTTATCTACCTCTGCTTTCCGGCTTTCCTGAATGGCTTGTACTTGGAGGTACCAGGGATAAAGAGAGGGTGGCAGTTTTTGCAGTGAATTCAGAATCCACAGTTCTCTTGAGTACCTCTTGCAGCAGTAAATCCCATAGTCGTGTTCTCTCTTACGTTGAGTGACGATATTCCATCCTGGCCCATGGAGGAAGCAGGCTGGTGGTTCCCCAGTTTATATAATCGAGCACCTGGTAGCAGGGCCTCCAGAATTCTAGGCCTTACACACCCCACATCTCCCACGGCCACCTGTCCGACCCTCCTCTGGACCTCTCCAAGAGTGGAGGGTGCCTCTTATATCCTGTGGAGCGGCTCTCATGGGGGAGGAGGAGGAGGAGGGCAGAATGATGATGTCTGGATCTGCATCTCTCAATAAACTGCTGTGAAAGGAAATGCCAAATATTTATCTAAGAGATTAATCCATCCCAACAGAACAAGTTTCTTTTGAGGACAAGGCGGTGTGGAGGTAAGCACCTCTGAATAAAGCTGCTTTGTATCGCTGTGGATAGGCACCACAGGAAAACAGCTTATTTTTGCTATGGGGAAAGCTTGCTGCTTTCCCTAACTCTGCTGCCCTAGCCAGAGGCCAGTCCGTACCAGGCTGAGGTCAAAGCCTGTGGCAGCAGTGAAAAGAAAACTGCCTGATTATTGACATTCTCCTTCCTCCTTCAAGGGCATTTCTCTTCTGGTTTTCTCTTTTGAGTCAAAATCTGTGCCCTGAGCCTGCTGAAAGCTTTGGTGTCCATGTTAAGGAGCACAAACTCCATGAGTGGTGGGGCCTATGTTAACTTTCTTTTAAGCTTGTCTTTGATGAAAAACTGTCTGCTTATTCATGTAGTTTCCTCTGCCTGCAAAGTACTTACCTTTTTTGTTTATCTGAGGAATTAATTCTTCAAAGCTCAGCTCAGATGAACCTTCATCTGCACAGCCTTCCTTGCCCCCAAGAAGGGAGGCAGCTTTCATTTATAACATCACAACTAGGTGTCACACACATGCCAGGGGCCTTATTTACATCAACAATCCTATGAGGCAGGTGCTGTTTTATTTTCACTGAGGCTCACAGAGGTCAAGTCACTGCCAATGCCACATAGCTGTGAAGTGGCAGAGCCATGACCCAAATCCTGGACTGTCTGAATATGGCACTCAGGGTTCCATCACTGTGTCTTCCTCAGTGCCAGCTCCCTGTTCTGCACATATTTCTACTTTTGCATCATCTTTTTTATTGGTCTATCTCCTCATAGGAGCCCAGGTTTCCTTGCAAATGGGGTTCATGCAAAGGTAATTCATTGCTGTATTCCCAGTATTGACACTGAGCAGCCACTAATTCATTCAACAGGTATTCTGAATGGCTCCTGTGTGCTAAGAAAGACCTAATTCCTGCTCTCAAAAGAGCTTAAGCATAGATAGTACAGGACATGGGACATACAAATGTCTGCACCATAAGAGAGAACATGACATGAGAGGTGAAGGGAAATAAATGCTCTGATGATTTGGAGAAGGATGAGATGCCCTCTAGGTCTGAGAAGGTGGTGGCATTAGAGGACCTTGGAGCATGCTTAGGACTTGGACATATAGGGCTGGGTGTGGGGAAGCAGGGTGGCTCAGAGAAGGGAGGACATGGACAAACTTGCTCTTGAAGTCCAAATACCAGCTGATGATCAAAGTGACAAGTCCCTTCATGTCATTGAGGGGGGAAAAGGGCCATTTCGGATTGTGTAGGAACTGCTGGAAAAAAGCCAGCCAGCAATAAGATTGTGAAGAGCTGGTCAGGGCAGATCGTGGGGGGTCAGTTTGGGCAACTGACCCAATGTTGGGGCCAATTTGGGTGAACAAACAAAGACAATTTCCTAAGAGGAATTCTGCAGCCAGCTTTTTAAATAACAAATCTTTGAATAAGGAATCTCATTATAATAATAACCAGCACCATTTATTGAGCACACAGTTCTTCTGATTCTCATGTCACAACAGGTACAACTTGTCTCCATTTTACGAATAAGAAAACCGAGGCTCATAAATCTAGCACGTAATAAAAAGCCTGAGATGTAGAGCCAGAAGATCTTGGTTTCAAGGCTCAAGTTTACTTTCCTATACTGATGGCAGAACTTTATTGATTTCAGAGAGCGGAAGGGAGAGGGAGAGAGAGAGAGAAACATCAATAAGAGAGTCGTCATTGATTGGCTGCCTCCTGCACGCCCCTGACTGAGGATTGAGCCTGAAACCCAGGCATGTGCCCTGACTGGGAATTGAACTGTGATCTCCTGGATCCTAGGTAGATGTTCAACTGCTGAGCCACGCCTGGCCAGGCCAAACATTTCTTTATGATGACCATCTCATAGTTACACCTGCCCAAGTCCAATGGCAATTTTCAAACCCTGAGGTTCTTCTTCTGGAGTAGGCTCCCTTCCTTATGTACTAGGGAAAGTCACATGCTTACCTCTATGTCCTAAAGAGGAACACACAAGCCTATTTTCCATGTTCAAGTTTAAGTGGAAATACACTGGCACTTGAGGTATAAGATTTAAAAGAAGGGGAGGGGATCTGCCTCAGTGTCTTGCCATCTTGAACCCTCTTTAACTAGATGCCTGCCCCTAGCTGGAGTCTGGTAAGATTCATTATGCACAGCCCATTTCCTGGAAAGTTGTGTTGTGGAAAAGACAAATACATATAAACAATTAGAAATGTGATCTAGGAAGTGGGTAGGTGTAGGGAATTTATTGCACTTAGAGGGTGGAGGAAGGAGACCCTAGATAACATCCACCCACAGTTCCACAGAGTTGTTACTAGTCTTAAGAGTTGGGAGGTGGGATCATGTATATCACATAGGAACATGAACTCTGGGACATTCCCATCTACTTTCACCATCTCCTTGCCTCAACTTTCACAGGAAGCAAAAATAAAACTAAAACTCTGTAGCCACCACTCTGTCTACTTGGGGACTGTTTGACCCCAGGCAGCTTTGTCTTAAGGGGAGAAGCCCATCTCTTTTCTCAATATAGGATCTGTCCCCACATAATGACTAGCTCATTATGGGCCATGTGGTCACGATACTCGTGGTCTTCCAGTGCTGCAGGGTCCAACCCTGCCCTCCTGACTTGAGTTGGCAGTGGGACACCTTAAAGTTACACTTCTCAGAACTGTTTTCAACAAGCTGTTCTCTTCCTCCTCAGACCTGCCTGAACTGGCTAGGGTACTCCATAACAATGTTCTATTTTTCCTTGGCTTTGGCGCCAATCCTTTGCCACCAGATGCATCTACATGCAACTACCCAGGAGAGAACAGCAGGGGGAGCCAGAAAAATTCAGATTCTTCAGCTAGACAAAAGGGTCAAGGATAAAAGCTACTACTACTTCTCAAAAGGCTCAGGTAATTTTCGCATCATTTAAGATATACAGAACCAAGTACACAGCTGATTGTGAAGTTCAGGTGAGTGGAAAGCCAAATGGGATTCACCCATTCAGTCACCAACAACTATTTACTAAGCACCTAATACATATCAGGGTAGACACTGCATATAAAGAAGACTGTTAAAGTCCCTAACCTAACTAATTCATACATTAGAGCTGATGAACTGGAACAATCGGCAAGTGGAGGTCTAGGCACTTGGACCAAAGTGAAGGTATATGACAAATGCATGGGATTCTGGGAATGGGAGAGCCAAAGAATAGAGCAATCTAAATGAGAGCACACAAACTAAGGGAAATAGCTTCTAAAACACGTTAAAACTGAAAACTTGGTCAATATAGGTTCAAGATAATCCAGTGGGGAGAGGGAATGAATGGGGTAGAGATGAAACAGGACAGGCCATTTGTTGATTCCACAAGCTAGGTAGCAGGTACATGGTAATTAATTATATAATTCTCTATACTTTTGCATATGTTTGAAAATTCCCATAGGAAAAGTTTATATATAACCAACAACTTGGTCAATAACCACTACAGTCAAATTTCACAGCAGAGATCCTATTTGTTATGGGAGAAAACTGAGCATCTCTGTTCATCCAAATTTCTGAAGTTCAGAACACACTGAAACTCTGGACAATTTCTCTCCTGTTCCCTTCTCTCACAGATCTGTTGCCAGAGCCTATAATCTTGATCCTTTATTTTATCTTATTTAGTTATTTAAATTTTTATTTTTATTGATTTTAGAGAGAGAGAGATCTGTTGTTCCACCCATCCATGGACCCATTGGTTGATTCTTGCCTGTGCCCTGACCAGGGATCAAACCCCGCAACCTTGGTGTATTAGGATGATGCTCCAACCAACTGAGCTACCCTGCCAAGGAGAGCTTGATCCTTTAAATTGTGGCACAATGTATGTGAGTTATTTTGCTGGGGCTCCTTATCTGCGTTATTTATAAGAGCAGGTAAGAAGAAACTCAAAACCTCCCTTGGGGACAATACTGAGATTTAAGCTCTATCTTCTGTTGTCCAGCAGGGAAGGAGTGTGTAGTGATGACGAGAGGGGAGTCCATGGGAGTGGAGGATGAATTCTGTTCCTAGTAGCCCTGCGAGGTCACTAGGTGACCCTGAACAAGACCCGTATCTCTGGGAGCTCCTCCTTTCTAAAGACAGGGACACACTACATATGGGAACAGCACTTGTAAATGCTTGTTTGGGCAACATAAGAGAAGTTCAAAAGACAGGTTCTTTCCCATATGTCTCCTCATCAGTATAACATCTTAGGTATAACAACATACAAAAAGCATACAGCAGGGGCCACTCTTGACCTCAGGAAAGCTCTGGTTCAAGAAAGAGGTTTTCTTGGCAGGCCTTCTATCACAGGAGTTTAATTCAAATCTGGCAGGAAGTACTTGGTCAAAGCTGTGGCAGATAGGAGTAGTCCAAGTTTTGGCCAGGATGAACTAAAAACTGCAGCCATCATTCCATTACATCCAGGGGTGGTGCTTGATAGCTAACAAGAAACAGTGCAAACAAAGCTATCTAGAACAGTTAAAACCAACCTAAAAACAAGGTAAAATAAGAGCTTGATAAAATCAAGCAATAACACATTAAGGCAATAAAACTAACACTTTGGAATTATTTTAAATGATAAGAGTATTGATTATATAAATGACCCACACAGAAGTACATGCTCCCAAAAGAGTGAAAAAAGTGAATAAAATACTGATAATAATGTATAAATGTACTACAAATCAGGAGCACATTTTGAGTAATAAAAGTAGAGCATTCACAAAGCTACAGTGATCAAAACAGTATGGTACTGGGATTAGGATAAACATAGATAGAATTGGGATAGAACGGACAGTCCAGAAATAAATTCATACATCTATGGTCAACTGATTTTCCACAAGTGTAACAAGACAATTCAGTGGGAAAAGGATGGTCTTTCAACAAATGATGCTGGGAGAGCTGGATATACATGTGCAAATATGACAACAAAAGCACAAGTGACCAAAGGAAAAACAGATAAATTAGACTTCATCAAAATTTAAAACTTTTGCACATCAAAGAACTATCAAGAAAGTGAAGCCCGGCTGGGCATGGCTCAGCGGTTGAGCATCGACCTAGGATCTAGGAGATCGCGGTTCAATTCCTGGTCAGGGCACATGCCCGGGTTGCGGGCTCGGTCCCCAGTTGGGGGCCTGCAGGAGGCAGCCAATCAATGACTCTCTCTCATCATTGATGTTTCTCTCTCTCTCTCTCCCTCTCCCTTCCTCTCTCTGAAATCAATAAAGATATATATTTTTTAAAAAATGAAAATGAAAATACAACCCATAGATTGGGAGAAAATAGCTCATATACCTGATAAAAATCTAGTATACAGAATATATAAAGAACTCTTACAACTCAATAATAAAAACAACCCAATTAAAAAACAAGAAAGGACTGCAATAAACATTTCTCCAAAGAAGATAAACAAATGGCCAATGAGCACATGAAAAGATGCTCAACATCTTTTCATTAGTCATTAGGAAAATGCAAATCAAAACCACCGGATACTACTTTACCCTACTGGGATAGCAATAATAATAAAAAAGTGGGGGCTTGGGGGTGGGAAATAACAAAAACCTATACGTGAATGTTCATAGCAGCATTACTCATAATAGTCATTATTCATTCAAACAGCCTAAATGTCCACCATCTGATAACTGGATAAACGAATGTGGTATAACCATACAAAGGGATATCATCCAATTAGAAAAAGGAATGAAATACTGATACATGCTACAACATAGACAAATCTCGAAAACATTATGCCTAGTGAAAGGAGCCAGACACGAAAGGCCACATGTAGTATGACTCTACTGATATGAAAATGTCCAGAGTAAGTAAATCCATAGAAGCAGAAAGTAAGCAGATCAAGGGTTGTCAGAGGATGGGGAGTGACTGCTAATAGGTGGTAGGTTTCTTTCTGAAGTGATGAAAATGTCCTAGAATTAGATAGTGGTGATGGTTGCAAAACCTTGTGAATATACTGAAAACTCTGAATTGTACACTATAAAATGGTGAATTTTATGGTATATGAATTATAGCTCAACAAAAAAGAACATTCATAAGTTTTTTGTTGTTAAATTTACTAAAGTTCTTCAAATTTTGTTTCTAAATGTGTCTGTTTAATGGTGCACACATACTGACATTCAAAGGCTTGTGTGCCCCTCTCCTTGATACTCTGTCTACCTCATCCAGTCCTATCTTGTTTTTCAAAACCCAATACAAATGTCACTGATGCCTTGAAGCTTCTCCAACTTTGTTCTTTCCCAACTCAGAAAATGTTATTTTCTCTGTACTTTCCTCTGTATGTTCCTCAACAGTGGCATTTCTTATATTGTAATGGTTTGGTCCCACCTTTGTCCTTTC
Source organism: Miniopterus natalensis (assembly GCF_054644295.1). Taxonomy (NCBI): domain Eukaryota; kingdom Metazoa; phylum Chordata; class Mammalia; order Chiroptera; family Miniopteridae; genus Miniopterus; species Miniopterus natalensis. Next base: position 15,255,595 of record NC_142100.1, read on the forward strand.
TTACCTCTTCCCTCTCTACCCCACACTAGGATGCCAAAGAGGTACAACTTTCCTACTCCGTCTTGGGCACCAGTGTAGTACTTAGAGTAGGAAGAGAAGAAACTAACATTTACTGAATACCTAATAAGTACGGGCACATAATCTTCACAACCATCCTACGACGTATATATTAGTTACCGTTCCCATGTTATAGATGTGTAGACAGGTTCAGGAAGATTGAGTAACTTTCTCAAGATCATTCAATTTGTTAAGTGATGGAAAGGAGAAGTTGGGATCAGAATTGGACTTCTGCCTCTCAAATCCAGGGTTCTCCCTGTCAGTACAGCAAGGTGATTATTAACACAGGCTATGGGATCAGACTGCCTGGGTACACATCCTGGCTGTTCCACTTATTATCTTTGTGGTTTTAGACAAGTTACTTAACCTCTTTATAATTGTTTCTTCATTATAAAATGAGAATAATAGTGCCTACACATAGGGTTTTTATGAAAATATAGACGAGATACTATATATAAAAGTACTTAGAACAGTATCTGGCACATACAAAGTGCTCATTAAGTTAGCTATGATATTCATTACTGCCCCATGTTGAGATGTTTGGTAAACATTGGAGGCTGGACAAAATGTACATCATTCTATGATAAGATTGCTAGATTATTCATCCCACTGTTAAGTCAGGACTAGTCTCTCTTAGGAATCCAGAGAAGGGATATTAAAGCTCTAAAAAGTAAAAATACTAAAGTGACAACACTTTGACCTTTTTAAGGTTCTTCAAGCTGACAAAGGTCACAAAATTGAGAGGAAACCAAATATTATCAAGCCTATTTCCAGATAATTATTTGGGTTTGCTTACCCAGTATAACAAGAGCAAAATCAGAGGTTTAGCTAGGTTCTAGCTTCTGATCCTAGAAGGTGGCAGTAATAACAATATTAATAATAATAGCAGAAGTTCTTAACATGTGTGAGGCGCTCTTCTAAATGCTTTACATATTTAACAATTTCATGTTTATTGGAGCAGATTTTCCTACTTTATCTTAGAGATCAGAAACTCAGAGCAAAAGAATGTTACCAGCTGATGGCAGAGCCATTCTAGGAATGGGAGGCTTCTCATAAGTCGGATGACTCGTGAAGGTGACACAAGGTTAGGCCACTCAGTGTGGGAGAGGACAAGATCCTAGAAAGTGGAAATATTCCACCACTGGGCAGCAACACTCTGGCTGCAGCAAGGCAGGATTTCTTATTTCTAATGTCAGGACAATAAGGAAGCTGCTGCCAATACTGCATAAAACTCAAGAACACTTAGCAGTGATGGCTGACTTCCAACTGAGCCATTAAAGTAAATGTAGAAGAAAGCTCCAGGTAGAAAATAGCATTGGGAACTCAAAGAACACACTGAGTATTTGAAGCTGGTACTTAATCTTCTATTATTGAACTGAGGGTCTGGCCATGCTGGGGCTAATCTGAGTCCATTTATGATACCGTCCATACCACTGCTCACCTCTGTTATCTGGGCTTCACAGAGTGTGAGAAGGGCAGCAATCAGATCATAGGGCTTGGCCTCATATGATGTTGATTCCTCTTGTCCTTACATTTCCTTCCAGCCACAATCACTCTACGACCTTGTTTGGAATTCTTTTTTTCTTCTCTCTCCATTTGACTATAAGAATTGAAGAAAACATATTATAAATTGTATTAATATTTCCTGACATACAGATTCTTTAAAGTATATCTGTTAAGAGGAGACGGGATGAAACCAACCATGGGCAAAGATGGGTGAAGGAAGTTTTAAAGAGAGTAATCCACATTACAGTGCAGAATGGGAGAGATGGCCAGTAGGGAACTAAGATTATGATAAAAAGGAAAAGCAGTCCCTGACACAGAAGGCAGGCAGGTTCAGAAAGGCTGAGTAACTGTTTGCTGACTGAAAACATAAACAGTAACAGTAGAATGAAATACCTTGATTCAAACAGAGGGATTTTCCCAGCTACCTTGTTGTTCCCCCACCAGGATATATTTAATAGATAAACATCTGATTTACATATTGCTTACATAAATACAAATGTTAACTACAATTGTGTATGATAAATTAAAAGTAATTCATGGCAACCACCACAATCAGGGCTTGGCATACCTAAAATACACAGATGAGCATTTTTACATTTTGGAGACATAGCAGATTAGGGCAAAAGCACTGCATTCCTAAAGGTAACCCACAGAGCCCATCATGCCCTGTGACTGCCTAGGCTAAGCCTAGCATCTGGCCAAGGTCAATCACCCCAACTCCAAACTCAAGACTTTCCTTTCCTGTTCTCTTTCCCTGACAGCTTAGAACTCCTAGGCTGCTGGTTATTGCAAATGCTCTTGCTAAGCTATGACGTCTCGATTTGAGGCCTGGTTTCTTACCTCCACTTTGAGACCCATTTCCCACCCTACCAGCATCCTGCTTCATGAAGTTCACACACTCTCGTTATGCTCAGGAATGCTAAGGTTAGACCCAAAGTTCCCTTGTGCCTTCTTGCCAGCCTGCCTTTATTCTAGTAACTCATCTGCACTCACCTGAGTCTTACTTTGATTTTCTGTCCAATTGGCCCACCATCAGTCCCATATCAAACTGTTTGCTGTGCATCATTTCTACATGAATACCTTGCCCCTATGCCAAATTCAAAAGTAGTGAGACCAAACCCATTACTTGTCCCCAAATCAGCTCCACTTTTTTAAACCCCTGGCTACTGAACAATTAGAATGGATACACAACCACTGAGAAATCCACGCCATCAGTAGGCCAAATCAGTTTATTGAGGCCCATGTCAGCCTTTCCCATAATCCCTCCAGCCACTTCCAGTCCTTCTCACCTTCACTTCTTGAAGTTGTCTATCCTCAGAATCTCCCGTCACCATCTCCCTTTCTTTCCATAATCCATACATATATCCCCCCCAACACACACACGCACACAACCACTACCACCAAATCCTTTATCGCCAATGGCCGCCTTCTTGTTAAAGCCAATGGGTTCTTTTTAGCTCTTGCTTATTAGTCTGTCTAGACTGCCTCTCTTCAGCCTCACTGCCTACATTTATGGAGCACTAAGTGCTTTAATCCTCACAACAAACCTCCAGAGACATAGGGTAGCTAAGTAACTTGCAGAGTCACACAGCTATTATGTGGCAAATCAGGATTCGAACCCAGGTGACATGACTCAATTGTGGGCCCAGGCTCACTCTTCTCTTACATAAATCACACAAAAGCATCTTGCTGATCTCTGGCTTTGTCTTGGCTTCCTCTAACCTTCCACACTGCGGCCAGAGTGACCTCACGACAATGCAAGTTTGATTCTTGTCGTTCTCCTGCTTGACTCTTCACTGGCTCCTCACTGTCTTTAGGATAAAGTCCACACTGGGGAACTTCCACAGCCTGGTCAACAAGTGCTTACCTCTTTGGCTTCATGTTTCTGTTTGCTGGGCTCATTTTAATCGCCACTGTGGATGTTCCACTAGCCACAGTGATAGCCTACACTTCCAGGCTTCTGCACATTGTCTGACCTGCAAGAACACTAACTCCTTGCCCCTTCCTATTTTACTTTTTCTGATAAGCCTTTTCTGACCTCTCTAAAACTAGGCCATATGCCCCTCCTGTGAGCTTCCACAGCCCCTAGTACTAATCTCTACTGTAGCATTTATTTCACTCTGTTGTTTGGCCTGTCTACTAGTATCTGCTCTATCACAAGACTATAAGCTTCACAAGAACAAGGACCTTGTAGAGTTCCCTGTTGTATCCTCAGTACTCAGCTTAGTGCCGTCTGGTGAACAGTAGACACTTAATAAATAACTGAATCAATAAACCTTTGTCTGTATCACACTCTTTCACACCTATTTATAAAAACCTTATATTGCTTGTATTTTAATATGTGTTAACCAGACTGTAAGTTTTTAGAAGATAAGTATTTCTAAGTCAGAAGTTACTGACACAAAAACTGACACAGCTAACATTTATTCAGGGCTCAATGAATGTCTACAATCCAATGATGTAGGTACTATTTCTCTCTCTCTCTCCATATGAGGAAACTGAGTCATAGAGGGTTTACCAGCTTCCCTAAGACAACATCATTAGTAAGTGACAAAGTTGGGATTTGAATCCCGACATTGTACCCTTAACCACTATAATAATGGGCTAAGGAAACTTAGAATTACAAATGCTAAGTAATTTACCTAAGATCATACTGTAGTGCTGAGACTGGAATCCAGCTCTTTCCAAAGCCAGCACTCTTATTTATTTAACGTAGTGCTTCTCTGGCTTTAAATTGCAGCGCTAAAGCTCATACTGGGTATTGACCAATTTTAAAAGCTGTAGATCCAGTTTACTAAGGTTGGAGAATATTAGATTCCCTTCCAAAAGAGGCATAGTTGTAGCTTACTAGGTTAATCTACTATAAATACTGACAGCCTAGTTTTACAAACTAATTAAGTTTATAGTCTCTAGCATTCTCCCTAAGACACTGAAGACCACATTTCCCTCAATGTGAAAGCCATGTTTTCTAAGGCGGGCCACTGTCAAAATCCACTGTCATTCAGCAATTTACGCTTCCCATTACTTTTCAGAGCCAGTGGTGTGATGTTCTCAAGTTCTGTGCTTTTGTGGCTCCTCAGTTCCCCAGTGTAGCATGTCTTGTTTCTAAAAGTAACTTGTGACCCACAAAACTTCTGCTGTTTTATTGTTTACACTTAAAAATTACTACTCTCTGTAGGTTTATTAGACTTTTTTCCTTTCATAGTACTCTGCTTTTCCCCCCTTTATTTCAAACATTTATTAAACACTTAACTATGTACCAAAATAGAAATAACCCAATCACTGAAGGTCATATTCTCAAAGAAACGACCTTAGGTTTAGATATTTTGACTGTACTATTATTTCCTTAACAAGCTTCATAAAATCATCCCCTGCTCAGTTTGCAATTATACACTGAAATACCTTTCAGCAAAATCTCAGTGGCTACTTGTACAGCATATGATATGAAGAGATTTTTACCAACACCTTGTCCTTCTCCTGTGGACAAAAAGGACTTAAGCCTTTTAATAGCTTTGTAGCTTCCTTATTAGATCTTCCACTAACACACGTTATCAAAATGAACCACCATCCTTCTTGGGAAATGCTCTGGAGGCTATTTCCTTGGTTAAAAATTGGGCTTTATCTCTCTGGATTAGTAACTGATTTAATATGAAACCAATAGTCAAACATCCCTGAAAAATTCAGTAAAATGAGTATTATATTTCAGAGCATTGTCTTGAGGGATAGAAACAGTCCAAAATCAGCATGCAAGTAATTCTGTATTATGTTATTGTTGTAGCAATATTTCCAGAAGAAATATGAAGTTTGGGGTAACTACAGGCTTAAAACATGGCCATACTGTACTAATATATGACGCAAAGTTCAAATCTGGATCATGAGAAAAAGACCAAAACATCATCAATGATTATGACAGCCACATCTCTAACCTAAATCTGATTTCCCTGAGGAAGTAAGGTACTGAACTTGTTATAATAGAATATGCCTATGAAGGACTGAGTAACAAGCCCATCATTTCTCCCCAAAATCAAATCATACTGATAAATGTATTAGTTACAGGAGAGAAAAAGCAGAGATAACTAAGCTGAAAAAAATCCTCTTTGGCCTCTCATCTATCTTTTCTAGGCAATGCTGTTCCTGATAAGATACATGGCAAAAAATATGGTTTTGCTACATATCAAAGTTTGTAAGTTAGGGAAGATAGCAGTTTCTTAAATAGAAAAATTAAATGATAATAGCAACAGGTAAAGAAGCTTTGGGCTTCTGATAATGAAATACTGGGACCCTGCCCGCCTGGGCGCAGCTCAGCAGTTGAGCATTGACCTAGGATCCAGGAGATCGGGGTTTGATTCCCGGTCAGGGCACATGCCTGGGTTGCAGGCTAGGCAGCCAATCAGTGACTCTCTCATCATTGATGTTTCTATCTCTCTCTCTCCTCCTCCTTTCCTCTCTCTGAAATCAATAAAGATACGTTTAAAAAAAAAAAAAAAGAAAGAAATACTGGGACCCCAACATGGACATGGTAAATAATCTGAAAATGGTACAAGTGCTGGCCTGTGTACAACCTATCTTTAACATAATGAGAGAGAAAAGTTGCATAATCCAGAAGTAGCCCCTCAGAGTTTAAGGTTGAACATTTTGTCAGACATTAATTGAGCACTCACTGCATACAAAGGCAATACATTAGGTGATGAGGGATCAATTCAAAAGAACATCCTGCTACTCTAAAATTAAAAACTGCATCGTCATTTTCTCAAGCCTATATATTTTAGGTAATGAAACAAAATTCACATCATATATTTCTTGCAGCGGTTAAGGAGTATTTAGCATCTGCAAGGAAAACTGTGCAAAGAAACCCCTTCCCCTCAGCCTTTGTCTGTAGAAATGTCCTACTGGTTTCCTGAAAATAGTGTAAGATTTCTTTAACAAGTGAAATATCACACCGTTACTCTCTCCCTTACTATGTTTCACTTTTTTCCCCCACAACATTTAAGACCACCTGACATTTATATATTTATTATTTGTCTTTCCCAACTAGAGTATCAGTTCCATGAGGGCAGAGATTTCAAATATTTTGTTCGAAGATATATTCTCAGCATCTAGAATTAAATCTAGCATGTAGTAGGCTCTCAAAAAATTTGTAAACTTAATAAAAGTGTTAAGAAAAAGACCTCTGAATATTGTTAGAATTGTTAAATTCTAAAATTTTGGCCCGTCCATGTATACATGTGTGAGAGAGAGTAAACTGACTCTGTGGTGCGATTGCCAGTATGGACCAACTCAGGAGTCAGAGGACTGGGAACTTGTTTGAGGAGATAAATAAGAGTGATTGCAAAAACAAAGCAACATATCTTATTAAAAGGACTGAAAGAATCAAACACTGTTAGCAAACTTATCTTGAGTAAACTAAATTTATCTCTGGCCTTTCTGTGTTTGCTATATGACTGGTGTGAATTCAAATACACTTCAGATTAGTTGGATAGATATTAGTTTTCTTCCTTGATAAAACTTTCAAAACTTATTTAGTCAAGTTTTTTTTTCTCCTCCCTAAATTACTGCCAGCAAGATGTAAGCCCTCAGATGGAAACAGTCTCCCATTTCTATTTTCAGAGTTGTCTGAGTCACAAGGCCAGTCACTCTGCTCTATCTTTCAGTTTACTGAGGCTGCCTAAGAACGTGAGCTGTCAGCCAAAGAGGAAGAGGACCCTTCTGCCTAACTCATATGGATGTGTTGTTTAATGATGGATATAAATCACTGCAAATGATTTCATACAGGGTAGGGGGAAGAAAGCAAACATTTAACTTCCTCTCTATGAATTCAGGGCTGGTAGAAAGCACAGACTATTAAGTATAGCTGCGCAAATGCTCCAATATTTGCATAACATGTGTTTTCAACTAAAGAGACCCCTTCTGTATTCCTACTATACATGACACCCCAAAATCCAAATATAAGCAAAGGAATGTGACTGATCTGAGCCTGGCAAAGATACACTGTTAAAAAGAAAAAAAAGTCAGTGTTCATATGTAACCCACATAGGCCTTTTTTCTTTTTCAAGAAGGGGTATAGTCACTTCCACCTGAATAGTTATTTGTGCCCCCCTCTGTGGTCTTGAGTCACTCTTGGTTGTAGCTAGCATGTCCTAAGTTGTTCTGCCTTAGTGACTATAATTCCAGATCTCCCTCCAATGATGCCTCTCGACAGAATTACTCTTTCTGTACTCACACAAATGGAAAGAGGAGATGAAAAGCCCTGAAGATGCAGGCGGTGCAGATCTCAAACTGATCCACTGCTAAGTATAAACTGAATTTCTCTGCCTCTCTTCACTTGGCTGAGTTCCTCTCTTTGGTCAGTAGCCTGCATGGTATTAGGACCCAGGGGGAGCCTTTCAGTTGAAAACACCTCCCGGCAGCAAGCTAGCTCAGAAGCTCCCAGTTCTAGAGAGGCTGTTTACCAAAAAAGAATAACAAGGGCAGGTCTCACTGCAGGGCTGAGATCTGGAGGCACAACTGCCACCGAAAGGACCCCGGTCGGTCAATCACCTGCAAGATGAAGGTGTTGAGGATGCTGTTGGCCTGGCTGCAAACATTCCTCATCAGCAACATGCTTCTAGCAGAAGCCTATGAATCTGAAGGTAAGATTACAATCTTTCTGCAGCAACTTAATGAAGCAGAGAGGGTAAAGCTCCCTGTTTCCCAAGCATGCCCAGGCTACACATGAAGATGACAGGAATGGAAGCTTTTAGCCGGTTTCTGTTGTCCTATGAAAGCTTTCTTTTCTTTTTTTCCTCTCTCCTTCTTTTCCTTGTCGGGGGCTTGCAGCTCCATCTTTGCCATTAAGAACAAAGGCAAGCAGCCACTTTCCTTTTACTTGCCTGCGGCTCATGAGTGGATGGAACTTGGGGATTCATCTCCCCTACTCCCTAAGTCCTGTTCTTTTCAGAGGCATTACGTAGATGGTGTGGCCAGAGCACAGCGCTCCTTCCCCAGCCTCTTCCTAGGGCTCTGCTGCTGAGGGGAGTGGGAGTCTGGAGTTACATCCAGGCAGCGTATGAGGCAGGTTCCCTCCGTTTGGGACTCTCTTTTGCCTGAATCAAGGCTTCTGTAGCATTCTCTCAGGAGGGAGTGTTCCCTATGGAAGTTGTGGCCGCATCTGCGGAGAAGGGAACACCAGAATTTATGTAACATGGAATTACAACACAGGGATGAGTTTCAGCCCGGGCTGCCCATCGAACCAAAACACCCAGGTTTTCCCCGCACCCTCCTCCCCCGGGACCACAAATTCCAGAACAGCAACTCTTGGCAATGGAGTGATTTCCGGCTTTAAAAAAGAAAAAGAAAAAGAAAAAAAAAAAGAGCTTAGGTCCAGGCACCGACGGTGTTTTCCCCGTGAGTCAGGAAGCCCAGCAGGGTCCAGGGTCTCTCAGCCCAGGAGACCTGGGATCCCATGCTTGCCAACCAGTGTCTGGGGAACTCCTCTCATCCTCACAGGCTGCTTCTGGGACAACGGCCACCTGTACCGGGCGGACCAGCCCTCCCCAGCGCCGGGCCTCAGCTGCCTCAACTGGCTGGATGCGCAGAGCAGCCTGGCCTCTGCCCCGGAGTCGGGTGAGTGTCCGCCCCGGGCGGCGGGCGGGCGGCGGCGGCAGTCCCGGCCCCGGCCCATGGCGCCTCCTCTCCTCTCCCAGGCGCCGGCAACCACAGCTACTGCCGCAACCCGGACCGGGACCCGCGCGGGCCCTGGTGCTACGTCCGCGGCCAGACCGGCGCTCCCGAGAAGCGGCCTTGCGAGAACCTGCGCTGCCCAGGTACCCACCCGGGACCCCCGCGCCTAGGACTGTCCGAGAGGGGCCGTTACAGCCGCCGCGCACGTGCGGCCGCACGGCGCCGGCCGGCCCTGCCCGTCCCCGTGCCATCCGATTGGCCAGGACTGTCTCCAGGCCGCGGGGCCCAAAGCCCATTGGCCGCCGCCGCAGCTCGGAATGAGCTGGTCCTCGGCGAGCGCCTTGTAAACAACCCGGGGAGGCGAGGCCCGGCTCCTGGGCCGCGAGCTCCGCAGCCGGAAGCCTCAGGGACCCGCGACCGGGTCCGACTCTTAGCGATCCCTTCAGCGTTTACTGAACGTTTGTGGGGGATCCCCTGTGTGTTATCCTCTGCTCACAGCCCCTACCCTCCCACCCCCCAGGAAGAAGCCGTTTGGGGGGATCTGAGCCTCAGAGAAGTTAAGCGACTTCCTGAGGCAATGGCAGAGTCCAGACTTGAATCCAAGTTTCTTAGATTCCAGAGCGCAGGCTTGTTACTCCTGAGGCAGTAAGACACTTCTCTAGGATTAAGTGGACTGTGTACAAATGTAACTTGGGGATTGGCACAAGGCGTGGGCTCACTAAATGGGAGCTGCCCGGAGGCGTGATGGTGGATGCCTAGAGAAGATGGCGGCTGAGCTGCGTGTTGGAAGATTAGCGAGGGTTTGAACAGATGAAGACGTGGGAGGCAGGAGAGGCCCTTTCTTAGGACCTTCCCCTCACATTTGCCTTGTCCCAGCTCTGGTGCAGCCCTCGCAGGCCTTGCCCACGGTGGAGGGTTTGATTTCAGGGTGTACGGGTCATTCTAAAGGCGGATTCTCCTCACCTCCCCCAACGCTAAGGACAGGTTCAGCTGTGGAATTCACTCAGACCACTCTCTGATGAGAGTTGTTTTGCACTTTGCCTCCAGAGACTATTTCCCAGGACCTGCTAACCTCCAGAACAGAAACCGAAACCGTGGAGGTGCCTGAAGTGCCAAGTGGAGAAGAGGTGCAGTTGTTCGCTCCCGCCAATGCCCTGCCCGGCCAAAGCGGGGCGGCGGCTGTGCGGCCAGTGGTTGGAATCAGCCAGCGGGTTCGGACGAACTCCAAGGAGAAAAAGGACCCGGGAGTCATGGGTATGACTGCTCTACCCCTGTCCTTATGGGATTCATGAAGAAATATTTGCTGGTTGTCAGGGGTATGGCTAATGGGGCCTTGTGTCCTGTCCTCGGCAGGCTATGTGCTGGGCATTATCATGACGGGGATCATCATTACCATTGGGATCGGCATCATCGTGGTATATACCTACAAGAGGTCAGTAACTTCTCTTCTGGGCGCCCTCAGAGGAGGGGTGAAGGGTACATAAAGTCAAATCAGATTCCTTTGTAACGTTCTTACCCAGAAATAAAGTGAGGTGTTGAAAAGGGAAACCAGCTCAAGGTGTAGAAACTTGGTTTCTAGTCTTTACCAGGTGACCTTGGGCAAACCCCCTTTCTTTTGATGCCTTTACTCCTCACCCCAAAACCTTGTGAGGTAGGAGTTCTTATTCTCCATTTTAGAGATGAGGAAACCTGTGTCAGAGAGGTGAAGTCACTCACCCAAGGTCACACTGCCTGGGAGTGGCAGAACATGGATTCAAACCCAGCTTTTTTTTTTTTACACCAAATTCCCCAATGTCTAATCCAGTGTGTCTGGTGTGGAAGTGAGGGGCACTGCAGAAATCAGGCTGGACACTTGTTGCAGGGACCCCAAGATGGAACTTTTTCTGGGAGTTGCGAAATTCTGCTACTAGAAGAGATCCCCACCCACTACTTTTGACATTGGGGCTTGAATTTCCTGAGCCATAAGCATCTCCTCTAGGACAGGAGGAAAAAACTGAGTTGGAGCTCAGAGAACCTGTTTACTGCTCCTCACCACATATCAGAAAGCCAAAGAGGCTACCTGGGAAACTCAGGGACATGGCCTGTTGCTGGGACAGCAGTAGGAAGAATGCTGATTTTGAGAGGGCCCCTAAGCTACCATATAGGAAAGGCTATCAAAGTCAGTGACAGGTGCATGGTAATAAGCCAGAGTTGCATTCATTTTTACAGGACTGGCTGACTTTGGGAAAATTATTTGCCATTCTTGGGCAAAATTAGGGCACTTGACTTCCAGCACTGAGTGTAATATTTCTCTCCATGGTCTGAAAAGTCTTTCTGTAAGGGAAGTGAAATGGTGGCCTACATTTCGCAGTTGTGAGGGCCATGTCTGAGCCCAGAGCCCCAGTGGATCTCCCAGGATTAAGTAAATCTCAGGTGTCCTTAGAGGTGAAATAGTCAACCTCCTCGTTCTACAGATGAAAAGGGGAAGTATTTGGTAATAATAACAACAAAAACAATAATAGCAGCAGTAGGGAACAGTTACCATATGCCAGACATTGCTTCAAGCAGTTTGCACACTTTAACTCAATTCTCATAATTCCTTTTATGAGGCAAATGCTGTTATTATCCCCAGTTTACAGATCAGGAAGCTGAGGCAAGAGAGGATATGTACCTTGCCTGAGCTCACATGCCTAGCATTTGGTGAGGCCAAGTCTTAGCCCTGCCACTAACTAGCTATCTGTGTGACTGGGTTTTTATTTCCTGCTCCAGAGCATTGCTGTTGCTAAGACATGTGAACATGTGACTGCTTAGCTCAGTGATCATAAACAATAGCTGTTTTTCTTTTCTGTAAAATGTGGGTACTATACCAATGCCCTCCAAGCCAAGCCCTCTTCTTTCTGTGGTTTTCTGTGATTCAGGAAGCAGAGGTACAGAGAGGGGAAGTATTGACATGCGTGAGGAGGTCTCCTGAGTCCCGGTCCAAGGTGGTTGCACCCAGTGGGGTGGTTGATGTGGAAGGGACACCTGCTTGTTCATTTCAGAGAGTTAGATGAAATGATGTGGTGGCCCTGGCCTATAATTCAAAGTCAGAACTAAACCATGTTGGCCGAATTTAGCCCTCCTTCCTCACTCCTCCAATCTTGTGAGTTTCCAGGCTTGCAGGTACTTGAACTGGCTAAACATTCTTTTTTTTTCTTTCTTTTAAAAAATATGTCCTTATTGATTTCAGAGAGAGGAAGGGAGAAGGAGAGAGAGAGAGAAACATCAATGATGAGTGAGTCATTGATCAGCTGCCTCCTGCACACCCCCGACTGGGGATTGAGCCCGCAACCCAGGCCGGTGCCCCTGACCGGGAATCAAACTGTGATCTCCTGGATCCTAGGTCATGCTCAACCACTGAGCCACGCCCAGCTGGGCTGGCTAAACATTCTTAATTTTGAGCTTAGCTCTCAGAATTTACCTTCCTGTCAACTCAGGGCAAGGTGCCACATTTCCTGTCGCTAAGCACCAGACCACCCTTTTCTTCAGTACTCTGAGTTCAGTACAGACTGTACAACAGGAAGCCTCATGTGTGCTAAGGCAAGCTCCTCCCAGACTGCCCTGGAAAGAGCTGTTGAGTGTAGATTCTGCTACTCTGCACCTCAGTTTCTTGACTGTGAAATGGGGATATATCCCTCCTTCACACACACCATTCCTTACCCACCCCTCAAGATTATCATAAGTATTAAATGTAAATAGAACACCAGTGAGGTTAAACAATTACAGTAGCGGCCAGCATTTATTGCATGCTTTCTTAATAAGTAAGGCTATTCTGAATGTTCTTCCCTGATGATCTTGCCAAAGCCTCATGACCACATTAGAAGGATCATTTTTACATGGTTTTACAGTGAGGAGCTGAGACCCAGAGGAGTTAAGTGCAATGTCCAAGCTACACAGCTAATAAGGTGTGTCTAAGGATTATCAGTATCTCCCAAAAGTCCAGAGAGGCCGAGTAGCTTCATGCAAATTTGCTCTGAATTGCAAAGAACAATAGGAAAAATAGAAGCTTTCAAAATAAAATAGCTGGGTTTTCAATCAAAAGAACCAGGCTCTAGTTCTGGAACTGCTACCAATTCTGGGTGTGACACTGGGCAAGTCATTTATCTTCTCTGGATTTTTCAGTTTCCACATCTGTAAAACAGTGTAGGGGCAGGAGGTTAGCTATGATGATTTTCCCCAGTCTAATATTTCCTAAAAAGACAATATCATCTGCTGGTGGCTGCAGGCACTACTGGGTTGAAATCCCAGTTCTGCCATTTGCTTGAATAAATGATTTAGCCTCTCTGCATCTGCCTTTCCATCTCTGAAACAGAAATCCTAATAGATACCACATAGGTTTCCTGTGAGGATGAAATGACACAGTGTAGTTTGGGCGTACAGTTGGTGTTAATAACTTAGCTGCCTCGAGGAACTTTTCCTGAGCAACAGGGTGGCACAGCACAGCTTCTGACTGGGAAAATAGTGGTGGCTTAGAGTTATGGAATAATTTGAAGAAACCGGTGTTGCCTGAAGGTCTGCAGTGCCTCCACCCACCCACCTGTCTCTTCCCCAAAGAGGATGTTAAAACAGAAGCTTCATCCACATCTGCTCTCTCTGGGCAGCCCAGCTCCCGAACCTAGCCCTGGAGCAGTAAGGGATAGAATTACTGCAAGCCTTGAACTCTGCCGAAAGGCCATGAGGCTCATGGGATGGAGCTTTCCCCTGGCTCGGAAGGGCAGGGCAGGCAGGCACCAGGATTTCTCTCGGGAAGAAGGGTAGAGGTGTGGATGGGTGAGGGCTTAGTCTGGTGGGTCTTTGTCCTGGTTGTCTAGGCCGCGAGGTTCAGACCGCCAGTCTACAGTTCCTTGTTCCTGCCCTAAGCTCTGTGTCTGTGCTAGCTCAGGAGGGAGTGCTTATTTTCTGATTTAAAAAAAGGCAAGGGAAAAATTGTAAGTCAACACCACTTCACCTCCTTAGGAGAGGAGCTAAGTCAGTGAATAAGCCTTTTGTTCTTTCTTGGTAGCTAGACAACGGCCTGGCTGTCCACCCCTACCCCTCACCCCCAAAAGAAAGCAGTGATAATGGACTGAGCTGCCTGATGGTCAATGTAGCAGGCCTAGTGGCCTTTCTCAGATCTTGAAAGGAGGTGGGGGCAGCCACTGCATCTCCAGGATTCATAGGCACCGTTAACAGGAGGCACTTGGGGTTGGCCATGTTTTGAGGCTTCTAAATGGATAAGACTGTAATCCGGATGAATCCCAGCACCTGTTTCCTTTACCCTTCCTTGGCTGTTCTTCCAGCCCTGCTCTTCTCCATTAACACAAATTAATTTTTATTACCCCCTAAAGACTTGTGTATGATGCAGCCTGACCATTATCAACAGCTCAGCTGGCAGCCAGATGTTTGGTAGAGAAGGTAGTTGAGGAAAACAGTCCCAGTTTCCTCATCTATAAAATGTGGATATTATCTTGCAAAGTTGGTATGGAAATTAAGGATGGTAAATAAAGTTTGTGGCATACAGTAGGTGTATAAGTAGTTCTGCTCATCCTGCATGATGGGAAGGCCATTTTCTGGCACGTTAGTAGGTACTCAGGAAGTACTCTCTTCCTCCAGACCCTTATATTTTGAAATTCAGGCCTAGGCAAAAGAAACTTGCATACTACATTTCTGTAAATTGCTTTTTGGTCTTCTGCCGGCTTGGGGGCTCCCTTAATAAAATTAAACCCAGACCTTTCAAGTTCCTTCTTACATGGATGAAACTGGCCTTTTGTTTTATTATGGAGGTAGATGTTTCCTTTTATGTGATAGCAGCTGTAACCGTTGAGCAGTGCTCAAGGGCAAAGTGAATCTTCAGCTTCGATTGGGGATGCATTTGGTCCAGACAACCCTATCCCCATGTTCTTCCATTTCACCTCTGGGTGCTTTGGGAGTTATTCTGCTGCTGGAGCTGATGGTGTCCTGTACAGAGGCCAATGAGAAGGATGGGGCAAGAGCCTCAGGCTTGCACATTCAGAAACTCAGTGACTCAGGGAGATGAGCTCACAGATTTGCCTTCTGTGACCTTACAGTGAGAACTAGGGAATCAGAGCACATATCATGTAAGGGATCTTACAGAATGTTAGGGGCCTTGGGGGAACCCAAGTCCATCTCCTTGTTTTATAGATGATGAAATTAAATCCCCAGGGAGGAGGGGAGTTGCTGAGGTCACATAAACAATACTTGCCTTGGCTGGTCAGTGGGAGAATTTCCTTGGGAAACCAGAATAAGACAGCATTACTTGGTGAGTTAAGTCAGATACAGGGCAAATCATAATAACCTTCTCTGACTTTGATAGCAGTTCCAGTATTTTCAAATTGCTTTCACATTCATGATCTTATTTTGAAGCAGATAAAATCTCTATTTCATAGATGAGGGAACGAAGGCTCAGTGAGTCTGTTTTGCCAAGTGTCACACAGCTGAGGCTGAGCTGGTACTAGAACATTAGTAAAAAGAACTGGTAGATTTAAAGACAGTTCTGAGGCACCTGTACAAACTCCTCCCCTTCCAGCCTGTTATTTTCTCAATATTCTTCTCCAGTCTCTGGAAACTTGTGTCATTGCATCTTACATCATGAAGGATGTGTAATCCATCAGATCTCAGCCATCTCCCCCAGGAGGTCTGAAGCAGGCCCGTATTGTTTCACTTAGTCATCCATCAGCTGTCAGTTGCAGGGCCTCTTTGTGGGGAAGAAGGGCTCATTCCAGAAAGATTTCCTCCGACAGCTGAGCCCATGTGTCTAGTTGTTGGCTTCCGAGGATGCTGACCTGAGTCCTGGGTACTGATTTTATTGTGCAGTGTCCTAGGCACTTGCCAAACCCTTTGGCCTGCATCAGTGGGAAGGGCCCTACACATGCAGCCAGAACATTGGATTTGAGTCCCTGCCCCACCATTTATTTGGGGTGACTCTGAGTATTAAGAGTCCAACAGACTTTGGTTTGAGCCCACCATGTGGTTGGAGAGTTCCTTAACTTCTCTGGGCTATTTCCTCATCTATAAAATGAATGCTAAGACCTAATTCTTAGGATTCAGCTGAGAATGAAGTGAAATGATAATGTACATAAAGTCCTTAGCATGGAGTAAATGGGGCAACACCGTGGCCTGATTGGGTCACTAAGCACTATGAGAATTCAAAGGCATGTAAAAACTAAGGGGTCTGATGGTTATTGTCTCATTATTTCCCACTTACCTAAGCAGCCCTCAGGGTCCTTTTTGCCTTTTGCATGGGTTGGGGACAGTCCCTATTTCCAGCTGGGGCTCAAACCTTGTGGGACTTTAGGATAAGACAACTGTCTTGGGACAGGATGGGCAGGTCAGTTTTCTGGACTTTATGGGGTCTCTTGGAGTCCTGGGCTGAAAGAATAAAACTATATCTTGCTTTAAGAGCCTTGTTCCTCTACATTCTTTGTTCAGCTCCACTGCAGCTCTGTGAGGTTCATATTACGATTACCCCCCTTTAACGGATGAGGAAAGAGACCAGGGGTATAGGAGTTTCTTGTTAAGGCAGTCTGGCAGAATAGAAATCTAGTACCTCAGCCACTGATTTGCGGTTACTGTAGCTACCTCCTGCCTGTCTGGGCCTCAGAGGTACCATGTAATGAGCAAAGCCATGAAGGAGGGACAGCCTGAACACTTCCCTCTTTTCTTGCCAGGGGGAAGAAACTGAAAGAGCAGCATGACCAGAAAATGTGTGAGAGGGAGATGCAGCGAATCACCCTGCCCTTGTCTGCTTTCACCAACCCCACCTGTGAGATGGTGGATGAGAAGACAGTTGTGGTCCACACCAATCAGACTCCAGTTGACCTTCAGGAGGGCAGTGCCCCCCTTATGGCCCAGGCAGGCACTCCTGGGGCCTGAGCCCCCGCAGTGGGCAGGAGCCCATGCTGACACTGGTGCAGGATGGCCTACTCTCCTACAGTTGGGAGGATCTGCATTTTGTTGTGGTTAAAACCCTCCCCCTTCTTTTTTTTCCTTTTGTTTTTGGTGAATCCTAAGACAGAAGCAGGTGGCACTGTTGACTGAGGGCGAAACCAGGTAGGGTCCTACCAGTGCTCTCTCCCCAGCCCTTGGAACAGGGTTTTGCCCATGGATGGAAACAGTGGCAGCCCCACAGCAGTGCTGCTGACAAGGGCTTCCAATATTGCCTGTGCTCCAGAACTGAATCAGGGATGGACAGGGAGCTCCCCCAGGCTCCTCTGTGCTTTATTATCTAAGTATCCGCCTTTCCATTTGTTCTCTGTGGGCTTGAGTGGCACATACTGTTACTCATAGTTCAGGTCAAGCAGGTCAAGTGGCAGCATTAAAAAAGTATATTTAGTTTAAAAAACATTTGGGATGGACTCCCTACTGACCTCTGAGAACCGGAAATGAGTTTGTACAAGAGTCAAAACTGTAGGTGGAGAATGGGATCTAGGCTGGGGCTTACCAGGTGTGCCCCAGCTTGCTGGCAGTGATGTGCCTTGATAGTAGTGGGCCTGAGCCCAGGGACTCTTCTTGTTTGGAAAGGAAAGGAAGGGAAGAATCGCATTGAACATTCCACTTAGGAAGAGAGTAGAGAAGGATCCGCAAATGCCTTAGGCCACAGGACCTGAGGTGGACCTGGGGTGCCCCAGTCAGTCTCTCCAAGGTGGACAGTGACCTCTTCATTTTGTGGGGTTAAGACAACTGCTAGCTAACCTATGGGAATTATACTGTGGGGCCTTGTGAGCTGCTTCTGAGAGGTTAACCTGTAAACTAAGCTCAGAGGCAAGGTAATAAAGTGCTTCAGGGCTTGCCCCTTTAGTGGCCTGAGTTTGGAGATGGCTCTGTGGCCTATAGGCCAGCACCTTCCAGTGTGGGCAATGGAGCTAACCTGTGAAACAGTCATAAAACCATTGGAAGGGACCTTAGGGTTCCTCAAGTCTTTTGGACACACAGGCCCAGAGGCGAAAAGTGACACCCAGGGTCAGAGAGAAAGTTACTGGCATGGCCAAGAGGAGAGTACATTTCCCCATAGCACTGTGCTGCACTGTGCCAGCGGCTCAGCAGGGCCTCCAAGACCTGATGTCACACTTGAAGGCCTTAGCAATGCTCCCTATCCACAGAGCTTCCTTCCCCTGCCCCATGTGGAGAAGGGGGTTAGCGGGGCCCATTCTCTTTAGCAGGCTGTACCTGGGGGTGGTTTTCTGAGGGGACCTAGGCCTAGGATCTTGGTGTTAGTGATGCTAAAGAGAATATTAATGGTTTCTACTTTTCTATAAAAGCGTTTCTCTGTGTACATGTTTTATATACCTCATTCTGATACCTGTGTATAAAGTACAGGAAATTGCTCTGCATTTGACTTACATAAATAAATTTTTTAAAAAAGGACTGCACATTACCAAGTTTTTGTTGGGAAGCTTTTGGTTACTTTGTCAACACCTACATGGCCCTGGCCCTGTCACTGGGAGGTGGCAACAGACGAATAGTTGGTAACTGCAGTCACCACCAGGAATCTTTCAGGTTGAAGCTACAGGAAAGATGGGTGTGCAGGCATCTCAGTGGGCGATTGATTGGTCACTGCAAATCCTCTCCCCCTCAGCATTCTTTCCGAGGTGGAGGTAGTTAGAATGATCATCCAGGCAACCCTTGGCTGGGGCTGGAAACAGGTTAAGTGGGTGGTGGTGCTGTAGTAGCCAAAGGAGGGATGGATGTGCAGAGAGGGATGAGTCCTTGGGCTACCAGGAACAGCTCTGGGCTGAGGAAGGTCCCTGCGGGGTGTGGGGTGTGGGAGGTGACACCTAGGGCTCCAGAAGCAGCTACTAATGGAAGTGTTTGTTGGGCTTTCAGCAATAGGTTCTAAGCCTCTAGGAACACCCAGGGTGATCTCTGCCCATGCCCAGACACTTCTCTATAGTTCTGTCAGCAAGGGGTACACTAGAGCATCAGTTTTTCCAGGGTCCAGATTCTACCCTTAAGTTGGGACTCCTCAAGCTTTGGGAGAAATCACCTTGGAGTATATAGATTTATACTGTGCCCAGGATACAACTAGCATCATCCTGCCCAATGCTCACCCCTCCACAATATCCCCCATGTGCAGAAGCAAGAACTGGGTCTTTTGCTCTCAAGCACTTAGAGAGAAACACAAGGGGTGGGAATGACTTGCAGTCATTTTTTCCCCTTATGAAGGTGACAACAGCCATGCGGAGAGGACTCTAGGATATCCAGGCTTTAGGAGTATATGTATATTACAAGGTGGGAGTGTAGGGCCCCAAAGGAATGACTCAGCTGATAGGTGGGAGTCAGACCTGCTTTAAGGACTGGGCTGCCTCAGGTGGGATGTGCATGTTCTCTGGAGCAGGTTGGTGTCTACATAAGGAGACGGGATTAGAATTAGGAAGCATGAGAACTTGCTGTGGGGAATTACGTGACCTGGACCTGAAAGTGGCCAGTAGCATTCCTATAGAAGAGAGCAGGGGAGGCCCTGTACTGCCTGGTAGACAGGCCAGCAGACCCTCCATGTGTATGTCCCTGATCCAGGCCCCAGGTCACTTTTTACTCTTAGTATCATCAGTTATGTTAACTGCTTAATTTATTTGGTCTGCTCAATAGCCCAACTTGGGCCCCCCACTCCCACGCTTGCTGAGGACAGCTGAGGCACAACCAGCCACACGATGCTGACCTTGCTGCTGCTGGGAGCCCAGGGCTCAACCCCACAAGCTTGCACACTCCACACATAAGTATGGTCTATATAACATAGCCAGAGATGACATCTAATCCCACAACTCATCAGGTCTATGAACGGTATTTCACATATCACCCAACAGACAGAACAAGACAGTATTAACAGCAACCATTCTCCTGAATCACTCCCACCCACCTCCTCCCTCCCACCCCCAATACAACCACCACACATCGCAGTAATATCCCAAACCCATTCCCAATTTGTTAAATATGGTGCAAACTCACAGACACTTAGGAGGAGGCAAATCTATTTCTGCTGAGTCCCCAGAGCTCTGGAAGCCAAGGTAGAGGCTGCCCCTGGGGTTTTTTAGCACCCTTGGCTGTGGCTCAGAGGGCTGCAGCCAGGAGCTAGTGAGGTGGGCTAGCCAACAGGGGAAGTCAAAGCCAGATGCCCAGCTCAGGGAGCTGTCTCCCCCAGCATCTAAGCTCTGGGACTCTGCTACCACCTCTTCCCATCCAAGTTGGTGCCTGGACCAGGCACGGTGAAGGGTGGGCAGTGGCTGCTGCAAGGCCAAGAAATTGCTGAGATCCCCACTCCTCTAGCCTCGTACATTAGGCCTATGACAAGCCACATTATCCTCCAGAATCCATCCAGCTCTAGGCAAAATGTCTCAGGCTTCTGACTGAGGGGCCCACCAGGGTATGAGTAACAGCAGCCAGGATATGTGCTTTCTAAAGGGCAGGGCCTCTTTCTTCCCAGCCCCGAGCCTCTTCCTGCACTGTGGGTGACTTATTGCAGTCAGAAAGGATGCCAACCCAGAAGTTCTCAGACAGTTTCTAAGCAGTACAGTTTGAGAACACAAGGTGGAAACTCCCCTTCACACTGATGTGGCCTGGGAGGTGAACCGAAACCAGCCCTTCCCCTGACTCCTGGCCACCACAAACTAAGAGACTCTTCAAAAACTATTTCTGTGACCCCCATCCAGAGGAGGGTGGGGGATGGAGTGAAAGGAGAGTAGCACCACTGTCATTTCACATCCTTGGATTGCAGCCTGGCCACCAGTCTTTCTCTCATCCACACTACCGCATGAAGGCCTCCTGTCCCCAGCTGGACCAGAGACTTCAGAGCCCAGGGGTAGGTTCACCCTGGAATTCTGCTCAGTGGGTCCAGATCATGTTGATTAGTGTAAGCAAGAGCCCGGAATCCAAGGGAGTTCCCGAGTGGTCATGAGTAACAGATTCCTCCTGGCCCAGGGACTAGGCTTCTTGTTTGTGTTCTTCACAGTTTTCAGGCAAGTGTTGGATTTACAGATAGTAACCAGTCCCCAAAACTTGTGGAGATGCATTACCCTGGTGCTGGGGAGGTAGTGGGGATGGCTTGTTCTGCTTCTAAACAAGCTGCCAATCCACAGGAAGCTGGGATGGCCCTGCCCACAGCAGGGGGCTGGGCCAGGGCTAGGGGGGCGAGTCTCGGGTCAGGCCGTACTCCATGCTCACAGTGTGGTCCAGTTCCTCCAGCTCTGCAGGCAGTGGGATGCCCAGCTCCCCAAGGTACAGGGAGAGGGCCTCAAACGAATCCTCCAGTTTTGAGAATGCCGGTCTAGAAAGAAAAGGGGTGAGTTGCAGGGAGGTGAAACATGGGTAGGGCCATGGGGTGGTATGGAAGGTACCCAGGCCTGTGGCTTAACCACTACCTGCTTGTATGGCACTGGGCAAGCCCCTTAACCTTATGCCTCTGTGGGAAATAGGATTGCTGTAAAGATTAGAGATAACTGGCTCTAGGGGATAGCTTAGAAACAGAAAGTCCAGGAGAAAAAAGCTCCTCCCATGTCTTGGAGAAAATGCAATCAACAAAAGTGGGATTGGACTAAGTGCCTTATTTTGATTTTAGAGAGAGGGGCAGGGAGAGAGGAGAGAGAAAGAGAGAGAGAAACATCGATTTGTTGTTCCACTTATTTATACATTCATTGGTTGACTACTGTATGTGCCCTAACTGGGGATGGAACCTACAACCTTGGCGTATCGGGATGACTCTCTAACCAACTGTGTTACCTAGCCAGAGCCTCAGTGCCTTTAAAAAAATTAATTTTAAGTTGTTTTGTGTGTGTGTATTTTTTTTTTGTTTTTTTAATATCCTTATTGATTTCAGAGAGAGGAAGGGAGAGGGAGAGAGATAGAAACATCAGTGATGAGAGTCATTGATTGGCTGACTCCTGCACACCCCTCCACTGGGGATTGAGCCTGCAACATGGGCATGTGCCCTGACGGGGAATCGAACCTCGATCTCCTGGATCATAGCTCGATGCTCAACTGCTGAGCCAGGCCTGAGTGCCTTTTTAAAGATCCTTTCCAGTCCTCAGACTGTTTCCACATCAGTGGATCTGCCTGAGAAGGGGCATTTCATAGATTCAGCAACTCTTCCCAAGGAGAAAGTAAACACTGGGCTCCTAGTGCTGTGGAAATAGCTTAGGTGCCCTGGAATCCTAAGACATCTCAGGCTTACGCCTACGCCTCCTCTGTGTTTTTACTTAAAACATTCTGTCACCTTCTCAGCCTACTCTAATCACCATATTTAAAATTACAACTTGTATACCAAACAATCGTCTTTCCTCAGCTTGACATTTTGTTAATAGCATTAGTCACTTTCTGAGATTTAATGTAGTTTCTCTTTCCTTGCTTCAATTGGAGTTCCAGGAAGGGAAGCACATTTGTTTGTTCACTGATGCATCCCAAGTGCTTAGGACAGTATCTAGCACATGGTAGGCGCTCAGTAAATATTTTTGAATGAATTAAAGGCAGATATTTAGAATGACTGAGAAGGGGTATTAACAAACAAATATTGTGTGGCTTCACGTTTTTTCCTCATGCTCTTACTCTGGTGTTACTGAAAGACTGTAGTCCTTTGGCCCATGAAGGAATAAGACACAGAGCCTCCAGCCAATCTCAACTCTACCGTGACCTCTTTTAAAATCATTGGAAATCATTTAAAAATTAAGATTATATGCCAACTGGTTACCTTGGGGAGATGGAGTCGAGGAGTGAGGAGAGTGTTGAGTGGCACATTAATTAGGAGATTATATAGATGTATAATTCTCATGCTAGGTACTTTGGTAGTGTTTGAATTTGTCTTTTGAAAGAAACGTGATTTCTAATAGCAAGAAAAAAGCACAAAGATTCTAGTTTTTTAATGTACAAACTTGAAATGACCCAGGGTAACTTTGGTAATAATGACAGCTATAACCTGAGAAAATTAAGGTAATTTTTAAAAGATTTCTTTAAAGGACGAAATTAGCTAAAAATATGAAGATGCTCACCATAGTAATACCTATTGTAAAGAGAAACTGGAAAAACCTGAACATCTACATTATGTATATTAAAATATGTTCACCCGGCAGGGTGTGGCTCAGCGACTGAGCGTCGACCTAGGATCCAGGAGATCGGGGTTCGATTCCTGGTCAGGGCACATGCCGGGTTGCGGGCTAGGCAGCCGATCAATGACTCTCTCATTATTGATGTTTCTATCTCTCTCTCTCCCCCTCCTTTCCTCTCTCTGAAATCAATAAAGATATATTAAAATAAATAAATAAATAAAAATAAAATATGTTCAGAGAGTCTCTTAATAGAATTTCATATATTTAACAAAAATAATAAACAGGAAGACTGGGTAGTAACAAGGAAAATGCAGGGCAAAATAGAAAACTTTTCTCTGTTTGAGATAATAAATCTATTTTAAAAATGTGTGTTTGTGTGGACATGCACAGGGGAATATGGAGACATGACACACTTATGCTGTTAGAATGGTATAGGTTTGGATGAGTTCTGTTAAAATTTCTTTTAATGGCCATGTTTCTGTTATACCCAGGTCACTTGCTACTATGCTCTCACCCCCCTCCAACCCCTCACTTGGCATGTCAGAGTTGTCAGGTGCCTTTAGTAGCTGACAGGGGTGGTTGAGCTCAAGGTTTCTGCCACCCCTGTGCCTGAGAAGGGCCTGGGGACAGCCAAAAGCAGGGGCAAGCATCCCAGGACTTTATGAGCTGGGGAAAAGGGGCAAGATACCAACCTGCTCTCAGGCTCCAGTTTGCAGCAGATGGTGGCCAGGGGGAAGAAGGCTGGGGGGCAGTCTGTAGGGACAAACTTCTCCCAGAAAAGCTTCACATTGAGGCCATAGTCCAGTGTTCGGGGCAGGCAATCAGGATCTGCATACACCTGCCCGATGATCTGCAGGTGGGAAGATGGCTGGTCAAAAACGGACTATGGAGGGTGTGGCCATATAGTAGGGGAGAGGGATGCTGGTTCATGGGCAGGAAGGATGGGCAGAAGAGGAAGATGAAAACCGAGGTTAAAGAGCTGCACCCCCCCTCACCCCTGCAACCTTGCATCTCAAAATCCTGCTAATCCAGATTTGTCTTTTGACTGAGAATCTGATTACTGAGGAGGGTTCAGAATAGGTCTTACTGCAGCAGAAGCACAATGCTCCAAACCTGGAGGGTCAGCTTCCACACATCTTGCCCTGCCCTGCAGTGTCCCCCTGTGTCTGTGTCCCCTGTCAGAGTTCAGGCTCTATAGTGAGGTGCTGGGTATGATTCATGTGTGAAATCCTTTGGTGCCAGCCTAGTGCTTTATACACAGTAGATGCTCAATTGATCTCTATTAAAGAAAACAATTTTTAAAAGAACCTTTCTTCCTTATTCCAGTCGTCCATTGTCTCTCCTCTACCACTCACTACTTTGTAGGAATTACAGAAACCTCTGAATGTATGTGTTTAACTGACTGTTTCAAGATATACTGAGCTAAGAGCCTAAGGGCAGAAATGTTTCCAAGACTCACTCTGTACTCCACGGTGCCTAGCACTGTGCTAGACGGGCTGGTACTTCCTGGAGTGGCTTCTTCCACTTCCAGGCTGAGGGCAGGGACACCTCTAGGGCCTGGGGAAGGGGAAAGGGTTGCTAAACAGGCAGCCGCATGAACAATCCCCTGCCTTTCCTAGTGGAGTTCCAAGTCTCACCTGCCCCTTACTGACCATGTGACTAAGAGCAAGTCACTTTTCCTTTCTGAGACTATTTTCTCACCTGAAAAAATCCCGCTCCATCCATCTCATGGGACCAATGAGACGCGGCTGTGGCAACAGATGTGTACTAAACTGGACAACCCTACACTCATGTTGATTTTATGGTGAGTTATACTCATCTTCAGGAGGAGCCTCAGTTCTGAGGCAGGGCAGAGCTGCTAGGCCTGCTGCCTCGGGCCTTGCCTATGTGTGGGAGCTCACCTCGCAGAGAACAATCCCAAAAGAGAAGACATCCACCGTCTCATCGTAGCTCTTTCCTTGGGGAGCACAGGAAGGAAAGCAGGTTGTTAGGTTTGGTCCCTTACCTGCTCTGCACTGAGTCTAGGGCCAAGCCAGGCCACAGCCAAGAACTAGGACTAGAATAGGATCTGTGGGGATGCCCCAAAGGCTTCCCAGGACAGGTACCATCTGAAAATCACCTTTCCTCAGCCCTGGGTGAGCTGCCTTGGAAAGTTCTCATAAAACAACACTGCCCATGATGAAACTGCATGGGACAGTGAAAGAGAACTGGACCAGGGTTTGTCTGGATTTTGCCATTAGCCAGCTGTGTGCTCCTGGGCAAAACACTGAACTTCTCTGGGCCTCAGATTCCAAAAAGGGTTGTATCAGACCATTCGCTTCTGAGGCCTCACAACCCTGTGGGTTTCAAGAATCCCTGCCAGCATCTCTGGCTGGTTTGAGCATTATCCACAAGAGGGCACCAAACTTCAGTTCTCAGCACCGAGAGAAGGAACGGCTAAAAGCTCAGGCAGTAATTGGCCTGAGCTCTCACCTACCCTTGGGGCATAAAAGCCACAATCAGACCTCATCCCTAAGCCTCGGATGGGACACTGACTAGTAGGCCTGAATTCATGGAGGAAGGAGTTTATGAGGCCCAGTCTGGCAAGAGATAAAAATAATGCAGCCTTCAGCTCTGAGTACTTGGCCTTACACTTCACAGGCATCCCCTGGAGCTCCCAGGGCTCTGCTGCAAGATGTGCACCCCAACTCCCCTCTGGAGGCATGTCCCCTCAGGGCATCAGGCACTTACCGTTCAGCATCTCAGGGGCCATCCAGTAGGGGTTTCCCACCACTGTATAGCGCTTCTTACGGTCATTTTTGCGCAGGGTACGTTTCTTGCTGGTGGCCTTCTCCACTGGGGGCTTTTTCCTCTCCTCTACTATGAGCCGTGACAGCCCAAAGTCTGCCACCACCACAGTCTTGTCCTGGGAGGATAAGGACCAGATCAGGACTTGGTAGGGACATTTCTAAGAGTAGTCATTGAGAAGGGAAGAGATACGTAGCAAAGGAGAGAGAGTAACAGCTGAATTTCTCTGACAGACAAGGCTCAGCATTTGTTTTCTAACAGTTTGGTATC
The DNA here is from genome assembly GCF_054644295.1 of Miniopterus natalensis. Taxonomy (NCBI): domain Eukaryota; kingdom Metazoa; phylum Chordata; class Mammalia; order Chiroptera; family Miniopteridae; genus Miniopterus; species Miniopterus natalensis. The sequence continues at coordinate 15,281,919 of NC_142100.1, forward strand.
TCCCCACAGCAGATTCCCCAGACCTGAGGGGGAAAGCCACTGGAGCCTGGAGGAGTAAGGCTCTGAGAACTAAAGAGTGGAACTCAGGGACAGGACGGAGGATTTCTTTTGTTTTGTTTGTCCCCCATCCTGCCTCATTCCCCAAAATATTTTTTAAAAATGTTTTATTGCCCGGCTGGGTGTGGCTCAGCGCTTGAGCATCGACCTAGGATCCAGGAAATCGGGGTTCGATTCCCGGTCAGGGCACATGCCCAGGTTGTGGGCTAGGCAGTCGATCAATGACTCTCTCATCATTGATGTTTCTGTCTCTCTCTCTCCCCCTCCTTTCCTCTCTCTGAAATCAATAAAGATATGTTTTAAAAAAAAAAAAAAAGTTTTACTGATTTTAGAGAGGGAAAGAAAGAGAGAGAGAGAGAGAGAGAAACATTGATTGTTTCTCCTGCACGCCCCCTACTGGGGATCAAGCCCACAACCTGGGCATGTGCCCTGACTGGGAATCGAACTGGTGACCTTTTGGTACATGGGATGATGCTCAACTAACTGAGCCACACCAGTCAGGGCTTCCCCAAAAGATTTAAGGCCATGGCTAGAATCAGGATAAGACAGAAAAGACAAGATGGAGGCAGTCAGTCGGGACTTGGGAGAGATAAGCTCTTCAAATAGCTATGGGGGCTCTGGTCAGTGTGGCTCAGTTGGTTAGAGTGTTGTCCCCTGCACCAAAGGGTCAAGAGTTTGATTCCAGATCAGGGCACATACTCAGGATTCAGGTTCGATCCCCGGTCAGGGCACATACAGGAGGTAGAGGATCAGTGTTTCTCCCTCACATGGATGTTTCTCTCTCTCCCTCTCCCTTCCTATCTCTCTAGAATCAATGAAAAACATGTCCTTGGATAAGGATTTAAAAAAAGGAAAAATAGCTACGGGGCAGTCATGTGGAAAAGGGATTAAGACTGTTTGGTATGGGTCCAGAAGGTGAAGCCAGGGCAAGTTAGTGGACACCCAGGAAACCAGATAGCAAGTCAACAGGAGGAATAACATTGTAACAACCAGCGCTGACCCACCAGTGGCAAGAATGCAGGCCCCAATCCAGTCAATGTAAATATACTAGCTCTGTGGCCTCAGGTGCCAGAGCTATAAAATGGGGTCCACTGTGAGCTGCTTTATAGGACAATCATGGGGCAAAATCAGGAAAGTGAAAGGGCTCTACATACAGAAACCCTTCTAACCAAAGGATTTCAAAGCCGGAGGTGGGACTGTATCTGCAAGTATGTGAAAGCTCAGACAGAGGACATTGGAGGCAGCAGGAAGGGCAAGATAGGAGCCCTGGGCGATATCTCTGGTCTAAAGCAAGAAGGGACAGTCAGTCCCTTGTGACAAGGAAGCCTGAAGGGCTAGCCCTGGGGAAGCCCAGAGCTATGGTACATACCAGCTTGATGAGGCAGTTGTGTGAGTTCAGATCCCGGTGGATGATGCACATAGAGTGCAAATAGGCCTGGAACAGAAGTACGAGCTGAGGCCAATGGCCAGTAAATCAACCACACACTGACTCTGGATTTGGGCCATAGATCTAGCTCTTCTTCCAAGCCAACCCCACCGAGCTTCAGAGCCCAACCTGGACTCCAGAGCCCTGATTCCCCTGCTATCACTCCCTTGTCCCAACACTAACAGAAAGCAAAGGCTGCCTGGGCTTCCTCTCTCCCTACTGCCATCTTCTGCCCATCTTTTGTTCACCGACCCCAACCCAGTGGGTGCTCTAAGTCCTCACTGCTATCTCCTAAGGTCTCCAACTTTACTGGGCCCTGGCTCTTGCATATCCTCACACCCTCTACCCATTTCCTTAGATTCAGGGCATCTGAAGTGAGGCCTGGATGTGTTGCCCCTGACCCCCTCATACCAATCTCTGGCTTCAGCTACCCCTGAATCCTCCCTGCCTGTGATAGGGGAATAAGTGAACTCCTGGACCAGCTGGCTCTGTATTCCTTACAGTCCCCTTCCCTGAGACTCGGCATCCTCCTTGTTCTCTGCCTATACTTCAACCTCTTTTTCTTCCTACCCAAATGTTTCCAAACAGGTCTGTTTGCTATTTCCCCAATCCAGGTCTCCATCTCTGGCTCTTACTACTCTCTGAAGCCACTTCCTTTTCCTTCCCTTTTCTTTTCTAGCAAATGTTGAAGGATCCAATTCCCCACCCCCCAGCCCCCTACAATACTGCTTCCACCCCCTAGGCTCCCGGAGCTGCTCACACTTGGAGTTCTTCCTGAATTGTTGTAGCTTGTGACCTGCCCATCCCCTCCTCAAACGTTGCCCACGCCTCGCCCCCGAGACTCCTGTGTGCCTGCTTTTTCCTTCCAGCCTCCTCAATGTCAGCCCTTCTCAAAGCCTTCTTCTCTTCATGTGCTGACCCCCGCAAATCACACAGCAGCCTCAGCAGGAACTTATCCTAGCTCTTCCCAAACCTGTCTCCCAACCATTACTGCCACCCCTCAAATGTCTGGTAAATGACACCAACATTCTTTAGATACCTCAAGCCACCCCAACTCCTCCCTCCACCTGTTCCCTCACTGCCAGCCCATCTCTCTATTCTGACTGCCCCCAGCCATATCCTAATTCAGAAACCTGGAATGTTTCATTAGCCCCTCACACCCAGGTCTCCCTGCCCCGAGTTCTCCTGGTTCTACCCCAACCAGACTCCTCTGCAAAAAAGCACAGCTCTGGCAACAAAACTTGCTTGCTTAAAAATCTTTTACACCTGTCTTTTTGGCTTCCTAAATAAAGTCCGACTCTTTAGTTTAAGATGCAGTGACCTTAATGTAGCCCCAGACTAATATTCTCTCTATGGACCCCACATGAAGAGCAGTAATTAAAATCTCAGGACTGACTAACTAGCCCAAGCTTCTAGTTCTGTCCCTTTCTAGCCTTAGTGTCTCATCTGGAAACCAGGGCTGTCATGAGGAATAAACACACACATGCATGTTAGTCCCTCAGCTCGTGCCTGGCAGACAGAAAGCATCGTCAGTTGTCAATTACCGCTATCATTCTTTCCCAGGTAAAACAGACTCTTTTCTCCTCTCTCCTCCCAGGTCTTTGCTGCTGTCATCTCAACCTTGGGAATTCTCTGCTAAAGGAACTTTTATCCAGTTCTATCTAGCCCATTCTTCACGGCTCAACTAGAATGCATTTCCCCCTTCTCAGATCTCCTAGGCAGCGAGGTTCTCTGCTTGCTCCATAGGTCCTCAGAACATGGACATTCTGTGCCAGCAAGGCCAGGCTGCCACCTTGTGTTAGTTTGCTTCTCTAGTTTGCCTTGCCCATGTCTTGTTTGACCTTAAAGATATGGATTCTTTGAGAGTAGGGTTGTGAGCTGAGAATAGCCATCTGGGGTCAATTTCACTCGATACATAGCTGCCAGTCCACACAAACTGCCTTCCAATGCCTGCCCACAATCCTTGCATCTCTCCCCCTTCCCCTGCCAACCCGCTGGCAAGGATATTGCCAAGACTCACCATTCCAGAGGCAATGCCTTTGGCAAACCTGACCTTCTGCTGCCAGGGCAACGGATCCTGCAGGATGGGGGAATGTCTATCAGAGGCTGTTGGGCCCTGTCCCACTCGTGGTCCAGGCCCCATGGGTCCATGGCCTGCCAGGGAATCTCCTCTGCCTGTGCCCAGTCCCACCCATCATGGCCCTTTGTAAGCAAAGCAGTGAGTCTCTCTGGTTATCATGGTTCCAGGGCAGTAGTGACATAGGTGGCCCTCTGACAACCCACCAAGGCTCTTGAGGACAATGGAGGTAGCATACTCACCACACTGCGCACAAAGTCCTTCAATGTGCCCCCCTCAATGTACTCTGTCAGCAGGTTCAGCTTCTTGTCCTTGTATAGCACCCCAATGAACTTGAGCACGTTGGGGTGATCCAGGCTGCGCATCACCTTCACCTGGGGGTGGGGGATGCCAGAAGGAGGGTGGGCAATTACTTCCCACTGTGTCTTCCTTCAGGGGTTAGCATGACCAGAGTTACCTGTATCTCCTACTCCTATGTTAAGTGATGGGAAGAATACTTCTACATGGATGGGCAGGGCCCCACAGGCCTTACCCCTAGGATCCTGCCTTTCTAAGAACTGCACGGGGGTGGGGAGTGTTGGAGTGGGAGGGTCCAAGAGTGAAACAAAGGCCTGGAGGGCAGCAACTGGACCATAGGTGTACCCAGCTGAATTAATGGAGCAGCCTGGGAGAGGGTATGGAAACTGTGGGAATGCTAAAGGGGTGTCAGTTCTCTGGGATGCTCCACTCTAGGCTCCCTTAGCAGGGTGTTCAGGTGGTAATTATAGCATCTAGTTGTGCTAAATTGATTTGTTCTCATGTCCATCACCCCATTATCTGTGAGAACCTCTGAACCACACCTCATTTGTTACTGTATCCCTTGTACCCAGCTCATGCTGTCTTTAGTACGTGCTCACTGAACAAATAATGCTATAATTCAGAGGGGCAGGGATGTTCCTCTAGTGCTCTTTTCTGCTCAGTCTTTAAGAAATTTATTCCAAAATAAGTTTCCTTTTGAAACCATTACTTAGTAAGGTCTTCCCTCTTCCAACAGTGACATCAAACTCCTAACTCCACCCTACCTTCTTACCTCAGTCAGAAAAGTCTTCTGTGTTTCCTCATCACACCGAATTAACTCCTTCATGACCATCACTTTGCCCGTGGCTTTGTGTGTCACCTACAATGAGGGTGATTGTTACAGGTGCAGGTTCGAGAGGCAATTCTGGGGAACTGTGTGAAAATCTGTGCAACTGGACATCCCATCCCCTGGAGGGCGCACTGAGCCAGATCAGATAGACAGAGTTAATGTGTAGAAGACACAGCATGGGCCAACAGGGGACTCAGAGAGGAGCACACCCCCTTCCCTGGAGAGCTGGGCATGCACAGAAGAGAGGCAAGAATCCAGAAAAGGGAAGTGTGGAATGAGGCAGGAAGGGACTGTCAAGCCAAGCAGGGGCTCTGGTCATCTGACAAGGGAGTGAGTCCACTGGGTGAACAGAAGTCTAGGGGCAGGAAGATCAATGCCAAGACATGCGCCAGGGGGGCTGGGTGGGTTGGGGGTAAGCTCTCCAGCCCCAATGCTCCAAAAGCTGAGATACATGGCTTACCTGACCCCCCCTCCCAGCTCTCAGTAGAGGAGGAAGAGGAAAGAAAGAGAGAAAGGTTAGTGCCCGAGACTGTTCATCAGGGAGGCAGGAGACACTCCCCCATGTGCTCCCTGTAGCATGCCTAGCACTGAGGACTGTGGGCACCTAAAAACACCCACTGACTGGAGGCAGGAAGGCCATGGGCACAGTTCATCCAAATCTGGGTCTCCAGGTTCACCAAGCTCACTGTAACAGCAATGCTGACCTTAGGTGGCCTGGGAGGGCTGAGGTGGCAGGGGTGCAGCCCTTACACCATCACCTGCAGCCAGGAAGGAGACCTGGTGTCCTGCAGGGTGTAGGGTGAGAACATGTGATAAGAACTCCCCAAAAGAAGGTGAGAGCGGGGCGAGGGGCAGAGCAGCAGAGTGGCTGCTGCCTGTGCTTACCTTGATGGCCTGCCCAAAGAAGCCCTTCCCCAGGACCTCCCCGTGGATCAGGTCACATGGCCGGAAGATCTGCTGGGAGTAGCTGCTAGAACAGCGAAGGGATTCTGAACGGCTGATGTCCCGGCTGAACAGCAGGGGTTCCTTTGGGGAGCTGGGGCCAGGGGACTTGGAAATGCTGTTACTGCGCCTGAGGATGAGGAAAGATGGTGGTAGGGATAGGGTAGTCCCCAGAGATCTGCCAGGAAACCCTGGGGGCAGGAACCTCAGGGCTACCCTGATTATTCTAATGTATGTAGTTGAGGAGCTATGAACTAGAGAATGGTATATCAGATAGATGTACCATTTGGGGGCTATAGACATCAGTAATCTATTTAAGCATAGTAAAAACACATTCAAAGCAGGAACCCTGAGTTACTTCTCACCTGGAATGATTGACTACATGCTACTGGCCCAGAGTGCTCAATATAGGACAGCACTGTAGATGGTGATCCACCTCCCATGTCTGCTAGATTGAAGGCACTAACTGGGTCACAATGATAGCCTACTGCCATCCCAAAAATGACCAAATGGGATTTTGAATATTTTGCACATCTTTGTATCTGTCTACATTTTCTAAATTTTAAAATAATAAGCATGTGTAATTTCTATAGCAATAAAGTCAGTATGTTTACATTTTTTAAAGCAGCCAGTAATAGTAGTGGTTGACGACTGTTACTTTGACTTCCTGAAGAAGGGACAAGATGGCTGAATCCGCAGCACTGAAGGTGGACTGCAACCCTGCAACCTTCTCTCTGGGCATACTCCTATTTCACTTGGGTGACCCAGAAAGGACAGCTGACAGCTTCTGCCCTGCTTCCTGCCAAGTGTGCCCAAAGAGCTGCCCCCTCTCTTGCATGACGGCCCTCCAGATATCTGAGCAGCATTCTGGCCACCCCCACCCACATCTTCCCTCTTCCAGGCCACGCGTTCCCAGGCCTTTTCAGACCGCTGGCGCTGTGCCTCCACCAGCTCGCTCATGCTGACTGAGGCCAAGAGGGCAGCTAGAAGTGACAGGAGCCACCTGTCGGGAGGGACCTATTTCCAACAGATGCCAGCCAAAAAGGCCCTGAGTGATTTAGTCTGTTTGGTCAGAAGGGCGGATAATGAGCCTGCCTCCTAATAATACTAACAACACCTTGCACTTACTGAGTGGTGACCCTATGCTGGCACTGTGCTACTCTGCATCCTTGCCCACACTGAATCCTTACATAACTGGTGAGACAGCCACCTTTATCTTGCAACTCCACTTCACAGATGCAGAAAGAGACTAGGAAAGACGAAGTGATTTGTGAAGGGAGGGAGCTTAGCTAGGAGGTGCCATATGGGTGTGCCTGCCTAGAGAGCCAGTGCTCGAGACTCCTGTTCTTTCAGTCTCCTCACTGACCTGGTTTTGGTTGTTGGTCCCTCAAATCTAAAACAACTTGCATTCATCTCGTTTTATAGTTTTCAACGTCCTTATTTATACTTATTAATCCTATCCGTGCCCCTACTCCAGCCTCTGAGCTCCATGCTTTCCCCCACAGGCCATGCTGTCCTTTGGGGTCCAGCATCACTGCCTCCTGTCTTGCTGAGAAGTTCAGTGGACAGTCTGACCCTCTGGTTTCTAAGGACACCTGTCAGACAGCTGGATCAGATCATGCACAGGTCCTGGTTATGAACTGTAATCTCCATTGGGGTTGCTGGGTCAGCAAAATCCTCATAGCCTGGCCCTGGCCAGCTGGTTCCCTTCCTTACTCTGCTGGTCTCTGAAAGCCAGCTCCACCTCATCCGAGGGATAGGCATGGGATAAGACAAAATCAGGGTGAAAGGTGGCACCTTAGGGAACGTCTCCTCAGTGTCCCTTCCAGATTCTCCTTGGTGTCCAGGGTGCTGAGGGAATGAGAGTGTCCAGCATTCTGCATGTGGGGAGAAAGCCGTGCATCCAGCCGCAGCTGGTCCAGGCGCTGGGAGACGGGGTCGTGTTCAATCAAGAGCTGAAGTGTCTGGCTCGTCTGGCTAATTGCATCCTCTACCTGTGGCGAAGAGCAGTGTAAGGCTGGCTCCCACAGGCTGTCTCAACCCAGGCAACCCACTGTCAGCCCAGATGATCCAAGCACAGTGTGGCCAATGCTTAACTTGGCTAATGGTGGCCTCCAGATGCCAGTAGCCCCACAGTGCCCTCTGCCTGGTATCCTGTCAGCTTCCCCATTTGCCAGGCCATCCCTGTAGCCCTGGGAACATGCCAGGCTGACACAGGAGGTCACCAGTGGTCATAGGCTCAGTGGCAAGACAAAGAGATAGACTAGGGATAGGGAAAGGGAAAGACCATAGTTTGATTGCCTAGAGGATCTGTTCCATGTCCCACCCCCATAAGACAGACTGGACACACACTCTACCTCCTCCACTCTGAGTGTGCGGACAGGGGTCCCATTGATCTCCAAGATGCGGTCCCCGGGGTGGATGGCATTGCGGTTGTTGGGACTGATATGCATCCGGTTGACCCTGGGCAGAAAAGAGTTGAGATAGGGTGTAGGCATCCTAAAAACATGCCTGACCAATTTTACTTATGCAGGGAAGTCTCACCAGACCCCAGGCCTCTACCGACCCCCAAGGCCCAGGCCATTCACAGAGAAAGGTCACTCACCCAATGGCGTAAGGCAGAAACTTGGATGTCATCTTCCCCATCGGAGTTCCCTCTCTGCTCTCAACCCTCACCATCTTGGAGAATCCTGCCTTCTCTCTATCACCATAGTTACTAACATCTTTCACCTGGATCATGCAATAGCCTCCTAACTGGTCTCTACATTTCTAGGCTTGTTCCCCTCCCACCCAACTTCCACACCCTCGATCCTTCTAAAATGCTAACCTGATTGCATCACTTTGTTGCTTTAATCCCTCAAGAGACCTGCTGAGTCTTCATAATCCAGGCCATGACTTAACAGCCCTGTCTCCGGCTACTCCCAACCACCCAATCTACACCAGACACAACCACAGATTCCTACTTCTGCCCTGAACACAGTTCCCTCCCCTCTTCATTTAATGAGGCTTTAGAGCAGACCTCACCTCTTCCTGACTTCCCCAATCCTAGTAACGCTCACCTATACTGCAAGCACCCAGTGCTCAAGCACCTAGTAAGGGCACAATCACGATTTACAGGGTTGGCAGCCACAGGTGCCTCAGTACTGGTATTGAGATGGACACAGATTCTTTCCCCATCTGGTCTTTGGCCTGGAGAGGATGGAGTCTTAACCTCTTTCTCCTTTCTCCGTTCATTCACTCAACCAACAAAATAATAATCAATTAACACCTACTATATGCCAGGCACTGTTCTAGGCCCTGGGCATGCAGTACGGAACATGACTAAGACGAGTTCCAGAACGAAACTCGTGGGGAGGACAAACGATAAACTAATACACATAATCAAGCCACATAATTTCAAAGAGCAAACGTGATCTGAAACTTGACACGTGAAAGGTGAGTGTTTCCAGCATTAAGTATTTGGTGGGAAGCAGCCAAGGCAGAGAGAACAGTAAGTGCCAAGGCCCAGGAGTGGTTACAGCATAGTGAGGACCAGGAGAAAGGTATATGATGAGGATGAAGGGAGTTCGGCATGAGACTTCGGAGTTCTGAGCCCCCTGAGGCCCATGTGTGGACTCAGCTCAAGAACCACTGCTCCAACGTTCTCAACATACTCACTCTTTTACTTGCACAGTGGTGGCGTAGTTGGAGCACACACTCTCTACGGATACGGAGAAGCCCCGCCTTCCCTCGGTCGTGGCTGGCATGGAGATGTGTGTGACGGAGTAGGGCAGCTGGTCCTGAACAGAGTCTGTGGAGAGCCTCTCAAACATAGGTGCCAGCACCACCTCATTGTGGCATTTCCCACTGGGGAGAGAAGCATAAAGGGGAATAAGATCCTGGAGCCCTCCCCACCCCCACCTGGACATGCTCAGCAACCATTGCACCATGTGGCTTCAAGCAACAGTCCCCATAGTCCCATTATGATCATCCTTGCCATGACCCAGCTGGCTACTCTGAATGAGAAGCCTGGGTTCTCTGGGGTGGGCTGGGCCTGGCAGTGAGATAGCCTGGGTTCTCTTTGCTCTGCCTTTGACTCGGTGAGAATCCAGCACCCTTCCCTTCTCTGGGCCTCAGCCTGACTTCTTTTGTCAACCAAGACAGTTGGACTGAGTGAGTTCTAAGGGGCCTTTACCTTTAATGTTCTGGGATCCTTCTCTGAGAGCACCTTCCCAGCCATTCTCTCCCTCTGGGAGGATTGCAGGGCAGAATGTCCTTATTTTCACAGTAGGTAAGGACAGAGGTCAGAGGGATGTTAATTGTCTTGCTTACAGGTTACAGAGCTGGTTAAGAATATTGCTGTGACAGGAATCCAGTGCTCTGATACCCCAATAGTCTTCTGCCCAACTCATGCTGCCCCTGCCACTCTCTCGGCCACTCTTGTAGGAGAAGATAGACACAGGGCCACCATCTTACCAGTAGAGGGTGGCGTGCTGCACCAGGGCATACGCGTCCCCATCCTCGATGATCACCTTGCAGCTCATACAGGCAAAGCACTCTGGGTGGTACTTGAACTCCCCAGCCACCTGTGAGCAGGTGGGGAGAAAGATGGACAGATAGAGAAAGTGAGTCCTCACTGTTACTAGAGTGAGGGTAGGAGTGGGTGAGTAACCTCTTATCAAGGATTTACAGATTCTGGCAATAATGTGCCTTTGCACTTCCTGCCCTAGAGCTTCCAGAGGAAGTGTCAGGTTGGTGCCTCCCTATCATTTTTGAGATTGCAAAAAACTGTTTTGGTCTCAGCCATGAGAAAAAGTCCCCAGGAGTAAGGATCTCCATGAGAAAGGCTCACAGTTTCTCCAACAAAGAGCTGGCAAGTCTGTGACTAGGCTTAAAGCCCTTGGTGTAGAGCAGGTAGGGGAGATGGGACCTCTCTCTGTTAGCCCATTCGAGTCTCCCTTTCTAATTTCCTGAACACAGCTTAGGTGTGAGTATACTCCTCTCAACCTATAACACTCTCCTTTAAGGCCTTCATCCCATTGTATTGTGTCTCCTCCCTGCCTTCCTGCCTACCCACCCACACCCAACATTGGACTGTTAAGTCTTCGAGGGAAGGATCTTTCCTAGCACTTAAAAGGTGCTCAACAAGCATCTGTTAAATGATTAAATAAAGGGAGAGGCCTTGGTTGATGAAAAGACCCAAAGATGAAAGACCATAGGGAACTGAGACTGTCAATGGACTCTGGTGAGAAGAGGGGCAGAGATGGAGGGACTCACCATGACAGGCCCTGTCATCAGCAGAGAGCACCCATGGCAGAATTCCCCAAATTTCCTCCAGTAGTCCTTGTGGCAGTAGAGCTTCCCATCCTTCTCATAGTACCAGTTGGTGAGAGACTCCTGGCATTCTGAACACCTGAAAGGCAAGATAAGAGGAGAAATTCTCCTGGATTCTTAGAATCCAGATATTTCTTGGATCCAGTGTTTCTTAACCTGTTTGGGTCTTGAAAGTATTTGAGAATCTGATAAGAGCCAAGAAGCCTATCCCAGAAAAATGCACATACAAGGAAAATGTGCATTTAATTTATGTATGGGTATGTGTGTGTCAAGGACTGAAGCCTAATCATGGCCCCAGTTAAGAACCTCTCGTCTAGACAGGTATCTTGAGAGACCAAAGAAGTTCAGTCACCTCTACTTTTCAAAATGCACCCTCACCAAAAGCATTACTGATCTGGCATTCTTCCTCCCAAAATATTAAGCATAAAGAAACAATCAGGCAAATCCAGAATGTAGATCATTTGATAAGACAACTGGTTTTGACTCTTCCAAAAAGTTAATGCCACAGGGTGGGGGTGGGGGCACAGAGATTAAAAAATGCCTAGAGACATAGCAACTAAATACAATATCTAAACCTTGGCTTTGATTCTGGATTTAAAAGAAAACAGCTTTGAGTGACATTTTTGGAACAACTGAGGAAATCTGAATTTGGACTATACATTAGATTATATTGTGAAATTACTGTCAATTTTCTTAGATGTAATAACAACATTTGGTTACATAGAAGAATTTTTAGAAGAAGCATATTAAAGTCATTAAGGGTGAAAGTCAAGATACCTAAAACTTACTTTTAAACAGTTCAGCAAAAATAAATACTGTGTGTGTGTGTGTGTGTAGACAGGTAAAGAGAAAGTGGCTTCAAGTTAACAAATGATGACTCTAGGTGAAGGTACAGGGTATTTCTTGAACTAGTCTTTCAACTTTTCTATATATTTGGAAAATTTCAAAATAAAATATTTGAGGGGGAAAAAACACCTCCATTAGCACTATGCGTGATGTATTAGACCCACAGCTTCTTTCTCCTCCAGTCACCTGGTTGTAAAGCTCCACCTGTCAGGCCAGGTATGTGTTCTCAGGCCATGTCTGCACAGACAAGGTCCTCCTCATTTCTGAGACTCCTAGCTAAGAGCTCCCTGGCCTGCTGAGCTCATTCTACTTCTTTCTTTCTAGTTAACAGACTCTCTATTCTTTTCAGGGCTTCACACCACCCACGTTGGCCACACCCTTGCTTCAGCGAGGTGCTGCCTCTTGGTTTGAATTCTGACCCTGCCACTTACTAGTTATGTCATTTTGGGCAAGTTATTTCACTTCTCTGACCCAGTTTCCTCATCTGTAAAATGGACTACTGTGAAAGTGAAATCATATGTATTAAAGTATACATAGTTCATATAAAATACCTAGTTCAGTAGGAACTCAGTAAGTGTTAACTATGAAAAATGATAATAATGGTTGCTCACATTATTGGACACTTACTGCCACTAACTGGATAGCTTTAGACAACTCTCAGTAGCTTTTCCTCATTGACAAGATGGGACCAATAGCATCTAACTACAAAGAGCCACTGTGAAAACTAAATAAGTTAATGTTTAAGGAAAGCCTTTTGCAAACTATGAAGGATAAGGCAAGTGTATTATTAATTTGCTAGGCACTGCAGATATAAAAGATAAATATACAAGGTCCCCTACTCCACCTTCCAAGAACTTACAATGAGTTGGAAAAGAGAATATCTAAACAAAGCTTAATTTTAACAATAAAGGTGAGAGTCCACAATGAGTGCTACTATTTTTAAGCACTGCAGGAGGTAGAGGAGGGAGACAGGAAAGACTTGAAGCAGCTGTAGAAAGGAAGGGAGAAAGTTGTGGAGCTAGGGAGGTCTAGAGAAGTAGGATCCTGAGAATCCCTCTTTATGGAGTGTTCAATTCCCCTAGGTACTTAACAGACACTGGAGGCTTCTGCCACCAGCCACCCTTATCCTGCAGTATTTTCTACTTGTCCTGTGCATGCTGAATTTTAGGGTTGTGAAAGCTCAGTATGGCATCAAGAGTATGGACATGAAGTGCCTAGAATGGTGGACTGAAAACCATGCATTCATTATAGGAGGTCGAGGAGAAGACCCTTTTCTGGGCATGCAGCTCAAACTCCTCTCTGTAAAAGGCGTGCTGGATGAACTCTGAACTGGAAGACGTGGGCTCAAGTTCTTAGAAGCTACATGCTCTCGGACAAGCTCCTTTCTCTCTCTGGGTTCAGTTTTCCCACTTGTAAAATGAGGGGTTTAGACCATAGATCCCCTCAATTCTGTGCATATCTATGTTTTCCCCTGAATGACCCAAGGTTTAAATCTCAGCGCCACCATTTACCACCTAACTGATCTTGGGCAGGTGCTTCACTTCTTATTTGTAAAATGGCAACATGTGCTTTCAGGGTAGAATTAAATGAGGTTCTGAATGACCATGAGGTGCGTAGCAGAGAGCCAGCATTAGAAGCAGGGGCTTCCTTCTTGCCTCCCAGCTTCCGACTTAAAGCTCCTGGGTACCCATCTTTCTTCTTTACTAGATTGTGAGCTCCCTGAAGATGGGAACAGTGTCTCATCTTGGTAGACTCAGCACCTAGCAAAGGGCTTGGGAGAGTAAGCCATTAGCAAATGTTTTTATACTGGAAACGGTGGGAGTGGCAAAACCTTCAGCCCAGGTGGGAGCACAATGGTTCGTGTGGCTCATGGTCACCAGGCCCTGCCCATCTCTTGGCTTCAGTGGAGGAAAGCTGGTGCAGACATATTTGCACCCAACTGCGCTCCTGGGCCCTGTTACGTCCCTGTAATGGTATGTGTGCTGCAGGGCACAGGAGCACTAGAACATGTCTTCCTTTCCATTGCCAATATCCTGCTTTTGTTTTCTGCAAGTGCTCTGGCCAGGCCCAGGAGAGGGAGCAGGGAGAGAAACGAGTGCAGGCATGCAGGAGAGAAACATGCCAGCCTGCTGGGAAGAACACCTGGCTGGAGAAGACATCACCAATGCACACATCTGTGTCAAGGAATGCCTTTGAAAGGCACAGCCAGCAACACGGCCAAAGTGGGTCGCCACAGGTGTCTCTGAATAATAGGAAGGTGAGCAGCTGATAGGAGGGCTGTGGGTCCCCAGACTGTTTTGCTACAGAACACAATTGCTTCTTAGGCCACTGGAGGTGTTGCCATTGGAGATTTACAGTCCTAGCTTAGATTATTAACAACAGTTACTATTACCTGTTACTTGAATGCCAACCATATTTTAGGCCCTCTATGAGGTGCCTTACTTATATACTTATATTACCTCTAATCCTGACCACACCCTGCAAGGTGATAGGATTATCCCTGATTTATAGACTAGAAGACTGAAAAACAGAGTCAGGTCACTTCTGCAGGTCCTCTAATACATGATGGAGCTGGAATCTGAACCTATGTGTTGGCTATGAGGCCATTTCCACTGTGCTACATTTCCCCAGTAAGGCAGCACATATACTAAGCTGGGCCTCAGGATTTGCATCTGTGAAAATAAGAGGCTGAAGCCCCAAGAGCTCAAGTCCCTTTAGTGGTAACACTTTGTAAGGCTTTTCCTTAAGCCCAAGTACTCATGTTAAATGGCAAGATTCTCCTCCTTCACTTAGTCTACAGCATTATGTTCCTCAGCAGTCTCTGCCCTTTTAAGAATCTAAAACACACTCTGGAGATGTAAGGTGCAACTCAAAAAATAAAAAAAATCCCACCTCGTATTTTCAGAGGCCCTGGCAACAATGTATTCTTCCTAAACCCAAGGTTGTGTTTTTTCACCCAGCTTTCAATTTTTGAAAATTTCAAGAAGTCAAAATCTGCCCTAGCTGCAGGCCCCAGGGCATCCAGCTTGGATGTGGTGGTATCCTGAACCCAGGGCCAAGGCATCAGTCACTTCACTCTTCTGAGCAGCCAGAGTGAACAGAACTGAAATCCTCCAGCCAGGGGAGAGCACTGAGAGGCCCACATGCATTGAGGGTGATCTCTAAAACTCCTCTTCTAAAGCACTACAGAGGGCCTGGGTAGCCACCAAGTGAACCAAACCCTGGCAGTCAGTTTAGTGGGCAGCTCAGAACTAAACTGAGGTCTATTGAGTCAGCAGGGAACACACCGGTTTAAAAAAAAGATAATCAGTTACGATTCTCACAAATAACTCTTAAGACCAGGGTCCATGTTCCTTCTTTAAGCCAGTTAGTTCATAACTGAGCCTGTTTCCTCATTTGTACACTGGTGATGATAAAATCTCATGGGGTTATGAGAATTAAATTATGTACAAATGCCTAACATGATCCTGGCCCAAAGCAGATGCCCAGTAAGTATTCATTTCCCTCCCTCCCTCCCTTTTTTTTTTTTTTTTGGTTAATCCTCACCCAAGGATATTTTTCCCATTGATTTTTAGAGAGAGTGGGAGGGAGAGATAGGGAGGAAGAGATGGGGAAGGAAAGAGAGAGAGAAACATCAATGTGAGAGAGACACGCCAATCAGCTGCTCCTCCCAACGCTCCCCCATCAGGGGATTGAACTCACAATCCAGGTATGTGCCCTTGACAGGGAATCAAACCCATGACTCTGTGGGGCACAGGGTGACACTAACCACTGGCGAGGGCCTTTTTTCCCCCGCAAATATATTTTTCTTGATTGAAGAGAAAGAGGAACCGGGAGAGAGAAAGAGAAACATCAATCAGCTACCTCCTGCACTCCCCCTACTGGGGATTGAGCCCCTGACCTGGATGGAACCTTTGTTTAACCAACTGAGTCTCAAGGGCCAGGGTCCCTCCCTCTCCTCTTTAATTTGAGAACACCAAGGGCGAAAGGAGACAGACTCCTTTTCCTCCCATGTCCAAGCAATATAGACCTGCTTCTTGGCCCAGAACCAGATTTCTGTGAGTAGAGAAGATCCTAAAATTAATTATTTATCTAACCAATTAGAAAAATCAATAGATTCTAATCAGTCCATATCAATTAGGAAATAGTTACTGTGCATCTTGGATGTGCAAAACCAATCAGGTACTATGCTGGGAAATGCCAAGTGAAATATGACAGACCCAGTCCTCATTCACATGAAGATTATTCAGGCCAAATGTTTACAGGTAAATTTTCAACCTTATGTGGTAATGGAACCAAACAGTCATTATTACAGTGTATTTTACACAGGTTAAAGAACAAGCTCTCCCATGTCCCAGTAAAGGCCTGGCTGATGCTCAGCCTCACAGTGTCATGACTGGGGATGGGATGCCAACTTGACTGCAGGGCCAAGGGGGGGGGGGCGGGGGATATAACAGGGGCCTAAAGACTGTTCTATCAGAGCCCTGTTTCCTACCACCAAAAATCCCATTATTACTCCTCCTTCCTGTAGACCCTGTAGATTGAGACAGGCTGTCAATTAAGCTGTAATAATTATGGAATATGTTGTTATCCTATTTTTAAAAAATTAAACACATAACAAGCCTCTGGTCAGCAAGAAATAAGTGTTACCAGAGTGCATTGATTCAGTTCCAACAAAAAGCCAGGAAGCCTGTAGTTTCAAGTAATTTGTGCAGTTGTACTGCAGTTAAGGGTAGAGTGTCTGTTATTTCGAAAAAATGGAAAAGAGCTTGTGTGTCTCCAAGAAGCCACATGAGTTGCGGAGTTGGAAACCATTTACCTGATCCAAGACCTTCATTCTTCAGATGAGGAGAAAAAGAATCCCAGAGGACCTAAGGCAGCTGCCAAAAGTTACTGTTAAGCTGGGCAGCGTTAAGAATAATTTTCCCTTTAAACATGGGTTGCTTTAGAATACAAAGATGCACTTGTTTTCTTCAGAAGACAATGCGTAAACCAACACATTAAATCAATGTTGAACATTAAGGGAAATTCTATTTAAAAAATCCTCTAGCCCAGCTGGTGTGGTTCAGGGGGTTAGAGCATTGTCCCATGCATCGGAAGGTCGCGAGCTCGATTCCTGATCAGGGCACGTACCTGGGTTGCAGGTTCAATCCCTGGCCTAGGTTGGGGTGCATGTGGGAGACTACCATTCAATGTTTCTTCCTCTCCCTCCCTCTATCCCTTCCGCTCTTTCTGAAATCAATGGGGGGAAAAATCCTTGGGTGAGGATTAAAAAAAATCCTCTAAAGATGTTAGAAAGAAGTCACTCCTTAATATACCTCTTTTGTAAATTCCAATTTGAGGTGTTTTTTTATTGGGAACACACTTGTAATTGCATCTCACCCCTGACATGAGTGGCACTGGCAGAGGAAGACAGTGCACTCTGCTGAGCGCCACCTGCCAGGGTGCAGAAATTACTTTCTTCATTCTCTGCTCCCTCTTCCCTCCCTTGAGGCTGTCACACCTCATCATATCCCCATGGAATCTGGTTTCATCACTTTCGTTGCAACCACAGCCTCAGAAGTCCTGTAGACTCTGTACTCCCCCAGAGGCCTGGGGTCAAGGACATAATTTGTTCCACAGAATCTGGCAAGCGTCATGATCAGGAGCCTACGAAGTCCAGCCCCTATGCTTTGCAGAGGAGAAAACTGGGGCCCAGGGAAGGGATAGGCACCTGGTTAGAGATCAGCCCTTGAGGACACCCTGTAATGAAGGAGGGGGTTGACTGTGGAAGCTTTCTAATCAGGCAGTGACAGTGGTGACTGATTAGATTGATACCTGGGAGAGCAGAGGGTCTGGGTGGTCCCTCCTGTGGGGCGCAGAGCCCAATGTGCTGGCTATCACTTCAGAAGTGGCTTCAGGAATGTAGCTTCCCATTTTGGGGAGGGGAGAGGGTCTCCAATGAGTCAATCATTCAGCACCCCCTACCCCCAGCTGGGCAAACAGAGCTTGGAGAGGTGGGGGTTGTCAGTTTCCTCAGACGGGCTAGAGCAGAACAAGACAAAGGACAGGAAGACCAGGGCAGCATCAGTAGCCTGGCCCTCAAAGGTCCAGGTTGAAAGTTCATTATCTGCTCTAGCTCCTGAGAATTTGGTCATGTCCCGTGCCCACCACCCCTCCACCCCCCATTAAAAAGGGCCCAGCAAGCATTCCTGGCTTCTAAGGGAACAACCCCCTCCCCCAAAGTGCCTTTCCAGGATTAAAAGGGATTAATGAGCTCCTGGTTTAAACTAGTGGCTACTTCAAACACTTGGCATCTCAATTCCATGTTTCCAACGTGGTAAAACCTGCCTCCTAAAATCAAGATCAATTTCCATCCTCTCTTAAGAAAAGAATCTCTGCCATTCCTTTGATATGCCAGGCAAACTCTGGGGGCTCTTTTTCTGCCATCTTGCTCTGCCATCCCTTTGATATGCCAGGCAAACTCTGGGGGCTCTTTTTCTGCCCTCTCTGCTGGGAGAGGAAAGCAAACCTAGAGCACCCCTGGGGGAAGTACAGCCTTCAGAAAGACATGAAAAACTCAAGAAGACAGAAAGGCTGAGCAGAGAGACTTCACATGCTAACTCTGTTGAAACTGATTGCTTCATCTGAAAAATGGGGCTACATAATGTCTTTAGGCTGTTGAGAGATCAAACAATATAGTGCCTAGCAAGATGCCTGGTAGTCAGCATTGAGGACCAGTTCCCTTTCCCTGCCCCCAAATCCAGAGGCCTCCCACTTTACCAGGGTCCAGCAATTCTGTAAAACTACATGGTGTTCTGCTTTTCTGCCCAGGGCCTGGCCACCTGACTAGTATCCCAGAAGCAAGGTCTGGGCATGGGGCTGGGTTGGGGAAGCCAGAAGGGAGAAGTCGACCAGGACCACTGGTGAGGGGGAGGCAGCCCTTGGAACAACAGGCTGCTCCCAAAGAATGAAAACAAGCCCCACCCCAGCCAGGAATGACTCCATTCAACGAGGGACCCCGAGGGCCACTAACCCCTTGGGGAGTTTCAGTTGGAGGTGGGGTGGGGCAGAGAGCAAAGAAAGGCAGGTAGTGAGAAAGTTTCTACACCTCCCTCTGAGAAGATCCACAGAAAGAGGGCTCCAGAGGTACTCAGACCTGAGGACCTGGCATGCATGGGGGCTGCCCTTGCATCTGGGGAACATTCCAAAGCCAATTGTCCCAGTCTCAGAAGAACTTGCCCAGGCCTTTCCTTAGCAACTGTATTCACCTGGGAGCTCAGAAGCCCTTAAAGGCCAGAGGCAAATGTGCTTGCCATTAAGAATGCCTACTGTATACCAGGCTGCCCACACCCAGATCCTGTCAGCTCCCATGGTGTTTGGCAAAACCTGTCCATCCTGCTTGTTGGGACAAATTCCTGGGCAGGCAGCACAGCCTGCAGGTAAGATATGTGAGAGCTAAAAGAACAGCACACTATTTGTGCTCTTCCCCCGGAAGGAGTAACATCAAGAGCAGGCAGGTCAGCAGCATCTTTTGGAGGCTCTTCCAGGTGTGTCTGGAAAGGAAGGAGAGCCCAAGTTCCCCAGGAGCTTCTTTCTGGGCAGATCCCTCACCTCACCATTCCCAGAACATGGTGGGGAGCCTTCACCAGGCCGGTTCTGCTTGGGAACAGATTCTACTTGTTTCTGTCTGACAGAACCGATGGTAAGAGAACAAGCGAAATCTGAGAAGCAGATTCAGGGAGGACTCTGCCCTCCCTTTAGGACCAGGGGCCAGAAAAGGAGATGGGGAGGGGGACTCAGAGCCCAACTCACCGAAAGGGGTCTCTGGAGGTGAAGTAAGCCGGGATGGACAAGTAACTCCCCATCTTCTTCCCACACCAGATAAACAAGCTCAGCTGCAAACCCGTCTGGGAGTGCCTTGGGCTGGCTGCAGACGGCCACCATGACAGGCCCAGGGCTCCCGGCACCTCTGGCTGCAGGCCGGCTGCCCAGAGCTCACCTCTCCCTCCGGAACAGCTGAAGAGGCATGAGGACTCCGGGCCACTTGCCTCCTGACAGATTCCCAAAGGGACTCATGGCTGGAATGGTTCCTCCCCAGTTCTCAGAAGCTCAGGCGGCCCTCGGGACTCCAGGAGAACCACCTCTCTGCGGAGGCTACACACACACAGGCATTCTTGGGCAGGGGCCGGTGACTAGCTAAGAAAGAAGCGCTGCTGTCAAGTTAGCCTTCCCCCTTCAGCCCCACCCCTGATGAGGGAGGGAGGGAGGAAGAGGAGGGGCTCCTCGCGGAACCGAGGTGTGTGGTTGGAGCAGCTATTAGGAAACAGACCTTGCAGGCAAGGGGTGGAGCTGGGCTAAAGAGAGGCTGTAGGCAAGCGACGCCGCAGACAATAACCAGGGCTGGCTGAGCGTCCATCCCTGAGCTCAGGAAAGGGCAGGACAGGAGAGAGGGTGAGCACATTAGCTCCCAAGTTTCCCCAGCCTGAGAAGCTGCTCAAATGATGGTAACGCTGCTTGGAGGTGAAGAAAAGGCCCAGGATACTAGTTCCAGGCCAAGCCACGCCCCCCGAAAGGGGGGGCTCTCTGGCAGGAGAGACTTGTCCAGAGAGCTGCCCTCTGGGTTCTGGCATGGACTTGGTCCTGGCGCTACGTTCCCCATTCATCCCTTCCCACTGCATGGCCTGGGGACAACTCCAAGAGCTGGCCAATGGAGGCTGCCACTCCTTTTCTGGGAAGATCTGTGCTGAGGACTAGGAAACAAGGCCCAGAGTGTTAACTGACACTTGATGTTTCTCCATGTGGCAAGTACTTTATAAGCACTCTCTTATTTCTCTGAGATGGTAATTATCTTCACTTTATAAATAGGGAAAGTGAGGTACAGAGAGATTAGGGAATTTACTTAAGGCCAAAAAACTAGTCAGTGGTAGGGCTAGGATTTAAATGTAGGCCCATGTGACTCCAGAGCCAGAGCCCTCATCCCCTGAGCTTCATTCTACCTCCTCAAAGGAAAACATCTCCCTCAAAGCCCTTCTGCAAGTAGGAGAGAGCACAGGGACTGGAGCCCAAGTCATCTGTCCCTTCTCTTTCATTCATTTGTTCATTCCCAGAATGCCATCCATCGGCCTTGATGGGCAGTGGTACTTCTTTTACTGTGTCCATGGTAACCAGACCTCTCAAACTGAAAAAATTGGGCATGATGGAGGACAAGACCCAGGTGCCTGTGGGGATCGTGGGCCTAGGTATCTGGAGTGGAGGCCTTCCTGAAGAACCCCAGCTACAGGGACGCCCAAACCAGAGCCACTGGAAAAGCCCTTTATAAACCCCCTGCCTATAGGACTTATTGAGGGGAAAAGCAAGGCTGATGGAGAAGACTAGGGCATGTCCAGACCTCACGGTGGAATCTGAGGGAGTGACACCAGCTTTCTGCCACCAGGCACAGACTCCTCCTCACTGAAGTCACCCTGTCACCATGACAGGAAAGTCTGTGGCAAAGGTGGCAACTGGGTTACAAAGGAGCCTTTTTCCATTCCTCTACTAACTGTGCACAGGGATAACAATGAATGTGTTTGCACCCTGTTATAAGCTACCATTTATCGAGCACTTAATGTGTTCTAGGCCCTGTGTTATATTCTCTGCATCTATTTTAAAATATCTTATTGTAAATATATATATAAGTATATATAAATATATATACATATATATGTAAAACATTAACTTTGACATTATAACCACTTAATGTACAATTTAGTGGCATTAGTTACAGTCACAATATTGTGCGACCATCACCACTAGTTCCAAACCATCTTCATTACAATAATCTATTATATTTTGAAATGCATCTGTCCTTTGACCCACCTGGACAACTCCTCTACCCTACCCCAGCCCCACCCCTTGTCTATTGGTTCTCTTGTTTGGCACAGTTCTTTTCGTCTGAACTCTAATCCATGTAGTCAATTCATAGCCAATTGAGGCCAGTGGCTTCAGAGTTCACAGTCTTCCTGTAGTCTGGCCTATGTTGGTCCTGCAGTGCCCTGGGGGTTACCCTCGGTGCAATTTTGGCCCTGAATCCCATGGTTGAGCTCCATGGTTGCAGGCGCAGGGCTTTGTCTGAGGAGTGGGAAGGTGGGTGGCTGGCACAGCCAGAGGGCTTACAAGTAGGGCATAGTCCCAAGAGGGAGAAAATCTTAAGCAGAGGGAGAAAAACATGCCTAGCAGCAACTATGAAGGGACTTGAACCCTCAATCTTCTGATTCGGAATCAGACACCTTAACTATTAGGCCCCAAGGCCCCTCGACAGACAATTGCACAAGACTGTCCAGGACGACATCTGTTATCCATCATACTCAAATTGCCAATATATGGGGTAGATGTTATCATCCCTATTCATCGGATGAGGAATCTGGGGTTCTGAAGGGTTATGTCACTAGCCTGACATAAGTGGTGAAGCTGGGCTTCAAATCAGTAAGTGTGATTCTAGAGCAGGAGTCAGAACACTTTTTTTTTTTTAAATCCTCACCCTAGGGTATTTTTTCCATTGTTTTTCAGAGAGAGTGGGAGGGGGAGAAAGAGAGAGAGAAGGAGAGAGAGAGAAACATCGATACGAGAGAGACACATCGATTGATTGCCTCCTGCACTCACCCTGACCTGGGTTAGGAATGGAGCCTGCAACCGAGGTACATACCCTTGGCTGGAATCCAACCCGGGACCCTTCAGTCCTCAGGTCGATACTCTAACCACTGAGCCAAACCGACTAGGGCAGGACACTTCTTCTGGAACAGGCCAGAGAGCAAATACTTTAGGCTTTGCAGGTCTACACAAATACAGACTCTGTCACAGCTACTCAACTCTGTCACTGCAGCACAAAAGTGGCTATATAGAAACGTAAACAAATGGAAATGGCTGTGTTCCAACAGAACTTTATTCATGGACACTGAAATTTGAATTTCATGTGCTACAAAATATTCTTTTGCATCCCCAACCATTTAAAAATGTGAAAATCACAGGACATACAAAACAGGCAGTGGGGCTACAATTTGCCAATCTCTGCTCTAGAGCCAATGCACTCAACCACTCTGTTTACTGTCTCTAATAGTGAAGACCTGCTTTTGGCATTTGTGCCAAACTCAGCCACATCTATCTACTGTCACATAGAATCACACTCCAGCCCTGGAGACAGCAGGAAGTGAGCACTGGATAAGTGCTTACTCTGCACCAAGCATGTTCGCAATACTTACATATATGAATTTTAACCCACACTAGTCAGTAGTGTTGGGTCTTAGGAAGGAACAGAAGCACAGAGAGTTTAAATTGCTTGCCTGAAGTCACTCAGTTGTGTAAGTCACCAAGAGGTGAAGCCAGGATTTGAACCCAGGCTGTCTATATTGAACTCTACCATTGCTATGCTGGAGCCCAGCTTGGGCCCACAGCCAGACTGTCTGGGTTTGAATACGACAACACACTGCACGTAAGCCCTTGGCACACAGTCTGGAACACATTAAGGGTTGATAAATGTTAGCTGCTAATATCATTAAGACTATTGTTACTACCACTTTGGGCTAGCTATGTGGCCTTCAGCAAGTCATTGCCTCTGTCTGGGCCTTGGCTAGGTTTCTAAATAGCTTCCAGCTTCAACATTTTCCAGCCCTCTGAGGTTACAGGGGGCTCCCTGTTTTCCTTGCGTCTCAAGTTGAGTTTAAACTTCTTGAGCTGGCCCTGAGGGGTTCAAGATGCTGGCCTGGGGGCCACACAGGAGAAGAGGTGGAGCAGCATAGAAGGGGGAAACAATGCACAGGACACTGAAAGGGCTGCCCAACTGGAAAGAGTTCTCCCAGCCACAGAGCTAACTATTTCTCACCAAAAATCTATTATGTTCCCCTGTAATTCTATCAGGCAAGAAGGGGGGGGCCAAATTAAGTCTGGAACTAGCAAATTACCTTCTAATTGCACCCTCTGATTTCCATCTGATGAACAGAATGCAGATGGAAGAAAATGCAAGCCACAAAGAGACTGGGGCCAGGGAGCCTATGAGCATAACTCCTCTTGACATTTCACACAGCTCTGCTGTTCCAGCAGTGGCGGGGCAAAGTGAGTCGGTGTCTAGGAATGTGAGCAGGAGGCTACAGGCATTCTCTGTTCCCCCACTCCCCTTACAAAGGACTCGGTGGGTGGGTGGGTGGGTGTGTGGGGAACTAGTAAGAGAACTTTTCAATGCCATAAAAACTGCCTTCCCCTAAAGAGGGGTAGCCGGCTCTCCATGTTCTGAACTGAAGCGGAAGCCCCTCCTAAGTGAAATCCATTTGACTCCCATAAATCCAGACTTCAGGAGGAACCACTGAAGGATGGGTCATCAGATGTGATAAGCTGCTGGCCACTCAGACCCAAGTGTGTTGTGGTTCCTCAGGGCCAACTTCAGAGGGCCCAAGCCACCCTGAACTGGGAGGTGAAAGGTCACACTGGAGGATATATTTCCCCCTCTTGCCCTTGGATACTGGTCCTGCATGGAAAGCTGCTCTTCTAGGTCCCCAGAACAGCTGGCAGAGGATTCAGCAGCTATAGCTGCTGGAGGCATCTGCAGGGATTCTTGGACTGACAGTTAAGGACAGGATAAGATGGCAGGAAAGGTGTTAATCTCCTGCACATTTCACAAGTTGGAAACCTGTTGGGGAGCAAAGCAAACTAGATGCAGGGCTTGAAGGCGTCTATGAAAGGCTGGAGACAACAGCCTTCAAGGCCAACAGCCCAGAATGAGCGCTCTGGGAAGGAGTGGTGAATGAATAAATAACCCCAACCTCTCCTCTGAAGAAGGCTCTGGTCAGGTAAGGTGAAACCCAGGGAACTGTGTTCATGTGGGGCCCTCTATTGGCGAGAGTACTCGCACCATTTTTCCTGCCTCTGCTCCTCCTCTCTTCGAACTCACTTTCCACACTATAGTAGCAGTCGTCTTTGTAAAATGTGAGTCCCAACAATTGCACTGCTAAAAATCTTGCCTAGAGAAATATTCCTACAGATGTGCCAAGACATGTGTCCAGCACAGTTTAACACCAAAAGATTAGGAACAATCCACATAGGTGTGGGCTAAATACAATAGCGTATCTATATAACAGCATACTTTGAAGCTGTGAAAAATAATGAGGTAGATCCTAGGTACTGAAGCAGAAATTGTCCCAGATAAAGTGTCATATGAAAAATCCAAGTGTCATAAAGAGTCTACAGTATAGTCCCATTGTTTAAAAAGTCTATGTACATAATCCTTAGAGGCTTCCTGGAAGATTCCACCACATGGTTATCAGTTTCTCTTTAGAGTAGTGAGACAAGAAGCAGGGATGAAATAGTTTTCATTTTCTACTATTTTGATATTGTTTACATTTTTCTTACATTTAAGTGCTGCTTCAAAAATTTAAAAAAAAAAAAAAATGTTTTTATTCATTTCAGCGAGAGGAAGGGAGAGGGAGAGAGAGAAACATCAATGTTGAGAGTCATTGATCAGCTGCCTCCTGCATACCCCACCACTGGGTAGGGATCAAGCCGGCAACCTGGGCATGTGCCCTGATGGGGAATCGAACAGTGACCTCCTGGTTCATAGGTTGATGCTCAACCACCAAGCTATGTTGGCTGAGCAAGTGCTGCTTTTCAAAATGATAAATGGACAAAAACAAAAAGAAGTCCCACGATTTAAAACAAATACCTCCTCACACTTTTTTCCTAGAGCTCTTGTCCAAAGACAAAACCTGCTTAGGTGCACTACACTCAGGACCCCTGAGGCTCTCTTCGGTCCTTCCCCACCAGGGTCACCACTCTAGCTACCTCTTGTCCTGCTCCACTTCCTGACCTGTCCACATAAGGCTTCTCTCCCAGCAGCACCCTAAACCTTTGCTCTCTTAGCTCCTTTGGTAGCCTCCTGTGTCTCCAGCTGGTGGCTGTCTCCTCCTTTTTCTAGGCCCAACTCCAGCAGAGCACAAAATTTCCTCTGGGAAGGGTTCCCTTGACATGTCCCCAAGCACATCAGACACAGGAATGGCTGAGACTATATGTGTCTACCAGCAGATAAAACTATGTGAGTCCCATGTCTGGAGTCCACAGATGCCTAGTAAATAAACATATAATTCAGGACCCCCATTATGAGCAACTACAGTACTAGAACAGTAAGGGTAACTAATATTTATAAAGCATTTTCAGTTTACAAAGGGCTTTTACACTCATCATCTAGTTTAGTACTTGCAATGACCTATTGAGGAATACCTATAGCACAGGAAGGGCAAGAAAAGCCCAGAGATGTTAGGTAATTCATCCAAGGTTACTCCTGGGAAGTACAGAACTGCAATTAAAAGCTGGGTTTGCTGACCTCAAATCCCATGCCCTTTCCTCAATAGGAGCTCTAGCAAGGCATTCAGGAATCCTGTCTCTCCAATACAGGGCTGCAAACTGCTGGGTAGGTTGAACTCCTACATCTGATTTTTCTAGATTTTCTGCCCACATTCTTACCGTCAGGATATCATGAAAGATTTTTATCAAATGCCTTGTGGAACTTGAGAGGGTCTCATGACCAACAACCAAGTAAAATCATGACGTCAAATCTAATTGGTCATGACTAATTCACTGCTGCTGCATCCTAGTGATGAGCTCCTTTTCTAAGTACTCACTGTCCACCTATTCCATCATCTGCAAAATTCCACAGAATTCCATCAGAATTCTGTAAAGGAGTCACATCAAAAGGATTATGATTTTACTTTTTCCAGGATCTCTTTTTCCTCCTTTTTGAAAACTGGTACAGTTAGCCATCTCCATTTCCAAAAGTGGGGAATGTCTGGCCTGAGAACCCGTACATGGCCCGTGGAAACATTTAGTCTGGCCCTGCCAACCTCAGGCAGGACTCGAAATTCAATAAATCCAGGAGCTTTTTTCATAGCTAATTTTTTTTTAATCATCACCCAAAGATATTTTCTCCATTGCTTTTCAGAGAGAGTGGAAAGGAGAGAG
The DNA here is from genome assembly GCF_054644295.1 of Miniopterus natalensis. NCBI lineage: Eukaryota > Metazoa > Chordata > Mammalia > Chiroptera > Miniopteridae > Miniopterus > Miniopterus natalensis. The sequence continues at coordinate 15,308,664 of NC_142100.1, forward strand.
AGAGAGAGAGACATATCAATTGGTTGGCCCCCGCACGCGCCCAACCAGGGCCCGGGATCGAGCTTGCAACCAAGATATATGCCCTTGGCCAGAATCGAACCTGGGACCCTTCAGTCCACAGGCCAGCACTCTAACCACTTAGCCAAACTGGCTAGGGCCATACCTAATTTTTAAGTTGATAATTTTGTATGGCCCACAAAAGTTCCCCACTCTTGAATTAGTGAAATAAAAACAGAGACTAATCAATCCTCAGCACCTGGTATATAGTAGGTATAGAACAAATACTCATACTTGAGGTATTATCTCCATTCTCTATGGTTCCTCAACAGTTACTAACAGTGGTTCCGTTACTGGGCTAATAAGTTGTATTCTGTTTTTTTTCAGTATATTGGGAAACAATTTTTCCAATCTGAAAATCTAAACACATTTCATATGGCTGGGTACCCTCATATATCCTCGCTTCCCATCTTCCCTTCCTAATGTCAATTTCATGAGCTGTAGAACAAGGGATTGGACTAAATCTCTAAGGTTCTATCCAGATTTCCATGATACTTGATTAAGATGAATGCCAAGGATTATCTTTTGCCTGGTGTTTGTTAACATGATACAGCGCTGCAGCAGTCAAGGACCCTTAGCTCCCACTCTGGTAAACACTGACAGTTCCATGAGCAAAGCACTGAGGCGGGCTTGCTCACATATGCTTTCATTTTCATTCTCATAATTCTTGAGGTTGGGGTTGTCATCTCCTTTTTATGTATGAGGAATTGAGGTTCACACAGAAGGTTGTTGTCCAAAGTCACAGGTCAAAATATTGGTAGAGCTGGGATTTTACCCAAGTCTTTGGATTCCAGGTCCAAGATACTAAACTTGCCTCAAATAACTATTTTACACTTGCTATCTGATTTACATTGGTAATTCTGAAAGTGAGACCCAAAGAATAGTAGCATTGGACTCCCCTGGGCAGTTTGTTAAAAATGATTTCTAGTCCAACTATCTGCATTTTAAACAAGCCCCAGAGTTTCTAATGCACACTGAAGATGGAAACCACTGCTTTACTCCTTCCCTTAGTGCTTTTCCACTTGATTGCATTCTACTCTCACCTAACCCTGAGAGGCAGGCAGGACAGATCACTATTATCCCCTTGCTACAAATGAGGAAATGATTGCAAGATAGGTTGTTCATCTTATTCTGGATACAGCTTAATAAATGTCTGGTGGGTGGCCTCTCACCTTTCTAGTGCTGGTCTTACTCATTTGTAATCCCCATAGTAGCTGCCTCTGTCTTTTCCTCAATGACACTGTAGTGGTGCTCAGGGAAAGGTGGGAAAAGGTAACTCCAGAATACAGGATCATTTCATGAAAAGGCCACCTTTGGAACTGAAACAAGTTTAAAAAACAAAACACAAGGGCTGACATTAGCCAACTTCAGAAACAGCTGGTGCTGCTATAAGAGTCAGTGAGTTCTACTGATGGGAGTGGAGCAGAACACCCTTTGATCTAACCAGGATCACTACAGGGCAGCCTGAGAAAGGCATGGCCAAAAAACAAACGACACAGACGAAAACTGCCCTAATTCAAATCTGCTTGAGGTACTGGGAGGTTATTTTCAATAATAGTGAGGAGAATGGAGAAAGAGAATTTATTAGTATCCCTCTAACACTGCCCAGGGGAGGAGGGATTCTAGTCCTTGGAGGAAATATGCAAGGAAAATTAGCAGCCACCTGAGGCCGTGCAGAAAGCCCTAGCTTTGATGATTTTAGACTCTGGAATGACATTTACAGACAGAGGTCTTATTCCATGCTCCCACTTCAAAAGAACAGCTCTTGCCTGACCGGTGTGGCTCAGGGCACATATCTGGGTTGTGGGCTCAATCCCCAGTGGTTTCTTTTTTAAAAAGAAAAGCTCTCGCCCAAGAGAATACTCCAGAGCAAAGGGACAGTGATGATGCCCACTGGAAGGACTTGATCCATAGATCCAAAGAGAAAGGTGGTCATTTGACAAAAACATCATTCGTTCAACAAACAGAGTACCCACTGCATTCTAGGTACTCTGCTAAGCTCTGGGATACAAAGAAGAATTAGATATGGCTCCAGACTTAAAGAATGCCATACTCTGAGAGTGACAGGGCTATAACTAAGGTATGAGGAAAACAACAAAGACAAAGGCTTCCTTGATTGGTTGGAGAGGGGTGAGGGTGGATTTGGGGAGGCTCCTCCACAGAGGAGGGGATGTACCAGTTGAATGTAAATAGGTTGATCACCAGGCAGACAAGAGCATTTCAACCTGAAGGCACAACATATGCAAATGCAATGAGGCATAACAAGTATGGCCTGTAAGCTTCAGTGCAGGACACATGTGAGGAATAATCAGAGAGGAGGCTGGAATGGTGGAAGAGAGCAGGGGCAGAGCACCAAGGGCAAGATCTGACAGGTGAAAGAGTTGCCCATAGGCAGTGAGAAGTTATCAGAGGTATTCATGCAAGTAGAGGTTCCCAGTGAACAGGATGCAAAGCCTGAAATACCAGAGAGAGCACTGGTCTTTAGTTGCTAGTTTGACTCTCTCAAATCTACAGTTGGCTGAGTGTATGTCCATATGACATCTGCTGGCCAACAAGTGTCACTAACAGCAGACCATGGCTTCATCCTCAGGCCACATCTCTACTAAGTTGATCATTTTAACAGCTGCGATTTTTCTGTATGGGCTATAAGCTCATAGGAATGGAATCATAATTCCTTGTAGATAATCATCCACTGTTGCTCTGTGATACTAATATTAGAAAATTGAACATCCAACCAACATTCAGGGTCAAATACAGTGTTTACATAGATGTTCTTCTCCTGACTGTACTGGGGGAAAATGCTTTGGACACCTTAACAAATCTCCAGGGAATGCCAGGAGAAGAGTCTGGGCCTGGCAAAGAAGACCTGAGAATGCAACAGCAAACTTGCTGTGTGATCTGAGGCAAACCATTAAACCTTGTCTAGGCTTCAGTTTCTTCCTCTGTAAAAGGAAGGAGGTTAGGTGTGAAAAAAATTCCATACCAGTAGGCAAATGCTGAAGGCAGCCATTAGGAAGGGGTTGTAGTCAGAGAAAGGTTGACTGGCTGACCACCCAGAGAGGTTAGTGTTATCTTGGAAAAATGATCCTAATCCAGGACTCATCTGTGGCCTTATAGGTCCAGAAACAGGACTTCATAGTACCCAGAGTGGTGCAGGAATTGTAGGGTGGTTCTATGTAACCATTTATCAATCCCACTGTCCACTTATGAATTGACACTTGATATCAGAACAATATCTTATACAGGTACTACCTCCAGACCCTTCCTGTTATCAAGAGTTCCAGGAAGCTGAACTAAGCATGAAAAGGTCACTCTGTAAGCATGGACTTAAAGGGAAATGAGAAGCCAGGGAGAGAAATTTCATTCTGGCAGGAGTAAGATGGGCAAACCAGCCCTGCTTACAACAAAGAACCCCCTTTTGGTGATCTAATCCAGATTCAGTATCTGGCCACACTAGTAGTTCTGCCTCATTGGCTTTTCATTTTCTGTTTCACTGCCGGCCACTCGTTATTTTACTGGTTTTTAAAATTAAAGTTTAATTGAAAAATAATCATTACTTCTTCAGATGTGTAACAATCACCAATTCACATATTCAGCCCTGGTAGCCATTTGGTTCCGCTAGTAACACATGGCTGACACTCATGAGTTCTCACTCTGTACTGAGGCCCTGTTCCCACCCAGTACTACACATGACTTCACTCATTTACCCCTCATAATAACACTAGGAGCTAGGTAGTAGGTATCTTCATTACATAGATGAGAAAATGAAGCACAGAAAGGGTAACTTGCCCAAGATGCATAGCTAATAAATGGCAGAGCCAGGATTTGAACCAAAAGAGAGTCTGTGCTCTTAACTACCACAATTACTGTTCTCCTAACAAGTATATCTAACTAGTTTAGTCTCAGAGGACAAACTTCCATTTCCAAGTTCTTGGGGACTCACCAACCTATCTACCCCCTCCCCACCATAAATCACCCATAGGTAAAAGATACTATGTAAGTATTCCATTTCTTCCACTCTATACTTAATGGACATCTTTAGCTAATACCATCCTTCAGAGATTTCTAAAATTTGAAAAACAAAAAAGTAAAAACACTCACGATTAGCATTGAGATTTGTCACATTTCAGAGCAATTCGTAATTAGTTTGGGCTAGAGTAGTTGAACTCATTCTTCCTTCTACTGCCTGTCTCTCCAGGGTTTGTTCTTGTCTGGATTGTACCTACAGTACAGTACAGAGAAGCGCAGTTTAAGACCTGCTGCTGGATAGGAGGACTCCTGGGTCAGCCTTTCTGACTTCTTTGGGGACAGAAGACAAATCTTTAACTTCTCACCTCCACACTTGAAGGCAATTTTCCGAAACAACCCAATGTCCGGAACCGATTCCTCCCTGCCATTTACAGTAATTGCACCATGGTGGCTGCTAAAGAAAGGATGTGGGGAAGGGGAAGGGCAGGGAAAGGCCTCACTTACATCATACCTCTTGGCCATCCTGGCAATTCATCCCCTGTCCGACAGCTAGCCTTAATGACCTGCTGGCTAGCTGTTTCCTTAGAGATAAAATAGACAAATGAGCAAATCAGAATCGAAGGCATGAATCAATAAATGCAGCAGCAACATCAACAGTACAACAGCAGATGGCAGGGTTGCTCCATTGACTCCCAATCCAGGAGCTGGACATCCAGGAGAAATTTAACAGCACTTTTATTGACACTTGAGACTTCATGAACCAATACCCTTCAATGTTATCTGACACCCAGTATGTGGCAGGTAGAGTGAGTGTTTTTACCCTGAAGTTACAGAAGAGGAAACTGAACCTCAGAGAAGTTAAATGACATACCCATATTCAAGAATGCAAAGAGATTCTTCTAAGCAAGGAGTCAGAATGCCTGGGTTCAAATCCCAGCTATGCTACTTACTAGCTCTGTGACTGTGAGCAAGTAACCTCCATTTCCCCATTTATAAAATAGGTTAACACCAGTTCTACACTTATTAGATTGCTGTAAGAATTAAATGAGATACTGCATGTGAAATGCTTAGGACAGTGTCTAGCACAGAGAAAACACTCAATAAATGAAACTTATTACTGTAATTATAATTCTACTGTGCTTGTTTAGATGGGGGTGTGGGTGAGAAAATGAGCATGATTTTCAGCATCACAAAAAACACTCTGTCATCAGCCAGCCAGCCTATTACACCACAGCCTCTGGTTGCTGCATGTTCAATTTCTTCACAGGACTTTCCTGGAGTCACAAATTTAGCGGAAATGGTTGGAGTTTAATGAAGTGATAACAGCTTTCTATCTGCATTACCCCTTTTCTAGAGCACAGGCATAAGAAACACTTTTCAAAAGAGAAAGCTCAAACAGTCTGTGTTCGTGATCCTGAGAAAGGAGGCCATGAACAATTCCCAGGAGCCTTAAGAATGGTGGCTTTTTCCCTCTGATAATGCTGTTAGGAACCAGGTCAAGTAACAAAGTCCCAGGTAGGGGTCATAAAGACTAATAGAGGCAGCCTTTCCTTCCTCCCACGACCCCTCCTCCTGAGCCAAACACCTCTGATGAGGGTAAAAGAACAATAGTCAGAAAACCTGTCAAGGTTCCTTGGTTTGCAAATATGCCAAGGTGCCAGGTCACCTTTCATAGCTTCACACTTTAACTTCAGCTACAAAACAACATTCAGTCCAGCTACTTTCCTAGCCTCCTCCCATGAGAGGGAGCTAGTTCCAGAGAGCTTCAGAGAGAATGGCCCCAGCTCTAGAACCAATGGCACAGCTCAAGGAAAGGGAAGACCAGAGGTTTTAAAATCTAAACAGGCCTGTTGTGGAGGAGAGGAAGCAAGAGGGCTGGTCAGCCAGGTGTCCAGAGATCAGAAGGATCCTGGCCAGGCGCCCAACTGCACCAGCACAATTATAGACTGGGCTATTTCCAGGAGATTTGTCAGCTGGCCTCCACTGTACAGTCCAGGGTTGCAGCCTTAAGAGGCTTCCTATTGTCCTAGGGACCTGACAAACTGGTGGAAGGATGTGAGGGGCAGGATTAAGGATGTGGCTGCAGATGTGGGGGGAGAGTAGTATAAAGAGAAGGTGAAGGGAGGAGTTTGGGCCAAACCCCAGCAGTTTCTCCATTCAATATCCAGCCCCACCCTGTGATTAGGAAAACAAAGGTGTGGGGGTAGGGAAGAAAAGTCATTTCCTTTATTGTAACTATGGCCCAGCTGGGTAAGAGCAAGGCTGAAAGGGAGTCATGAAGAATGAACTTCTTGAGAGAATGAAAGGAGGGTGCATCCAGACACTCTGAATTCATCAGAGATCACAGGTGAACTGGGGTGGAAGAGATCTTAAAAGACCATTCAGGCTGATGCCTCATGCTCCTCATAACCCAGGTTACTTCTGGAGTCAGATAATATAGTCCTTCCTCCCATTTGGGCAAAAGTCAAATGGGCTCCAAAGCAGCCATTTTCCTGGGTGCAAATGACCAGGCTCCAAGTCATCCAGTTTGTGTGGGAAAGTTCAGAAGTTAGGAGATGTACTGCTTCAATAGTGCTGGATTAGAGAGACTGTCCTTGAGGCAAAGCTGTAAATAGCAGACCACCTGGATGCTCTACTGCCCCCACAGGCATGATCTCAGCTTAATTATGCAAGGGTAGTTCAAAATTAACCTTAATCCCTGAGGCTCCACATCAGATGACCAATGAGTGTGTATGTAATAAGAAAAATGTATGTATGTTAAGTATGTAGACACACACAATATAAAGTAACAGCTACTGATTAAGAGTTTTCTATGTATCGGGTGCTATGCTAGGCACTTTATATAGGTTACCACATCTAATATTCCCCAACAACCAGGGATGAGTACTATTCTTAGTCTCATTTTTTAGATGAGGTGCTTGAAGCTCAGGGAAATCCCCTAAGGCACGTTAATAAATTACAAAGCCAGGATCTGAAACTAAACAGTCTCATTCCATAGCCTGCACTCTTATCTACCAAGATAATGTGCCTTACCTCTTTATGAGCATCTATTTGTGTGTCTCTCTGCGCTCGCTCTCTCTCTCTCTCTCTCTCTCTCTCACACACACACACACACACACACACACACACACACACACACAGTGCTATCTAACAAGCTAGCATCTGATCAGACCTACAATAACCCAAGACTTCAGTTCTAAGGCCAGCTCCTGTCATACATGGCCTGTCTATAACTCTTTTTGTCTTTCTGGCTTGAGGTCTCTCATCTCCGATATGAAAGGGCTGTATCATACAGTAGGTGGTCCCTTCTAGTTCTTAAGTTCTTTAGCTATAGGAGAACCCCAAACTCCAAAGATTAGCTTTGTCCTACCTGGTCCTGCTTATTTTGGATAGGAAATATTCATACAAATAGGCAAACAGCAAGGACAAATATGACCATATGGGTTAGATACCATGGAAAGTCCTGGCCAGGGAACTCAGGTTCTGATGCTGCTCTAGCCTCAGCTCTAAAATAAAAGGGCTAGCCCAAGGCTTTATCTATAACATCGTTTATAGCTCTGACACTCTGCTCCTATCTTGTTAAAAGGCAGAGTAAAGGTATAATCAACTTCCCTGAGAGTAAGAGGAGGAGGAACCAAAGCAATCAGATCCAGAGAAGAATGGAAAGCTCTGAGTTAGAGCTGAAAGGGCAGAAAAATGCTGGTTCCTCTCCAATTCTTCCAGAGGCCAGGGCTCTCCAGGCCATCCCCCCACGTAGTTCCTGGGTGGAGGCAAGTGCTTAAAGGTCAATTAAATTACTTGATATCAGCATGGGGGATGCTTTGTAGCAAGAGCTATATGTGGGTGCTGGAATTTAGAGCACGTGGTGCCTGTCTAGTCTGTTTCTTTCTCAGGATGTGAGCACTGCCCCACTACTTCAGGCCACACATGCCCACCCAGCCTCTGATGAGGAATGACTGTAAGCCAGACACTGTTTTATGTTTTGGAGAATGCAAAGACAAGCTCCCAATCTTACAGATTCTAATCTCATAGGGAAAAGGAACAACCATTCAGTGGGTGCCCACCAAGTACTGGGCCCTTGCCATGTATTATTTTATTCAATCTTAATAAGTCTGAGATAGATTCTTAACATCTGTATTTTCCTGATGAGAAAACTGAGCCTTAGACAGCAGGAACAAATCTGACTTTAAAGTTTGTGTTATTTTCAAGAAACTAAAGGCAAACTATTGCCTTTGAACAATAAGAACTATAATAAAGTTAGTAACAAAAAGCAAGAAAGGATAATCAGTAACACCCCGCAAGAAGCAGAAGACAGTAGCCCAGTAGTCCCAACTTGAACAATGGTCACAAGGTCAGACCTCTGGCAGGCTAAAGATAACATCTTTATCTAAGTTATATCTCAGTTCCTGAGCCCCAAGGTGGAACAACCCCTTGGCTACTTTTTCATGAGACCAGACAGAGGGACATAGAAAAGACCTCAAAACTGTCCTTAAGACCTGAAGAAATGATTACCCTTACCTCACCTCTGACGAATCCAGTGTCTTGTGATTTTGCCCTACATAATCTGTAACCTACATGCTATTGGGGAGTTGGGTCTTTAGAGCATAAGCTCCCCATCTCCATATTGGCCCATTCAATATTAAAACTATTTTTTTTTCTTTCTATACTGCAAGCTCCTGCTCATTTCTTTGGGACAGTACTCACAGACAGGCAGACTAGAAAAGTAATAATAATAATAACAAAAAGGAGGAAACAGAGGCAGCCTACTATGAAGAAGAGCTGCTTTTGTCAACTGCACTAAAAACAACCCTTGAGGCACCTACATAATCAGTAGTGTAGGCATGGGAAAGTCACTCTTACAGGGCCCCAATTTCCTCACCTAAAAAGTGAGGGTGGCCCTGGCTGGGTAGCTCAGTTGGTCAGAGAATCATCCTGATAAGCCAAGGTTGTGGGTTCAACCTCCGGTCAGGGCACATACAAGAATCAACCAATGAATGCATAAATAAGTAGATCAAATTGATCTCTCCCTCTCCCTTCCTCTCTCTCTCTCAAATAATCAATCAAAAAAATTTTTAAAGTGAGGGTGCTGAGACTCCCTGGAAAGATCTCCTCACACCCCCTCACCCACCTCTAACTACACCTGGCCCATTTGTGGCTCTTCCACTTTCACCATGGCACATCCCTCCCTGCCCCAGACCCACTGAAATGGAAACTCTTAACTCAAAAGCTTGTTTTTGTATATTCCAGAAAATGAAATAGTGCCTAGCCTGTAATGCACTGGCAAAACAGGAGGATAGACCCACTTACCGGAAGCAAGAGCTGTGCCAGGCTTCATTGACAGTCCTGTACAACCTCTGACTTGGAGCAACATAGTCCCCACAGCCCCGACACCTCCAGGCATCTTCACCTGCACACAAAACCAAGGATGGGTTTAGAGGCCTGAAGTACCGAGGGCAAAGGGATGGGATTCCTACCGGGTGGAATAAGACTGAGTTAACAGACTCTTATATTAAAAGGGTTAGCCTAATGTCTGGACAGGCACACAATTCCCTTCTCCAAAAGATCTCTGGAAGCACTGTATGCTCATCTCCCCAGGGAAAGGGAACCCATTTTAAAAAATGGTTCTGATTGTTCCTTTTTCTACTAAAACAAAACCTGCCTCTTCTAGAAGTATCAGTCCTTGCTTACGGTTCTGAGTAGATGAAATGATCAAGGTCTCTTTCTTTTTGGATCAGCCTTTCCTACAACTATTCCCAACCAGCACCCAGAAACTTCTCCTCTCTAGGTTAATCATGTTATTGCCTTTTCCTACTCTTCAAGAGCCCTGGTTGTGCAGATCTTCCATCACCTAGTCCAGAAGCTCATTGATTCAACCAACATCATGGGTCCTCTCCAAGCTCTATGCTGGAGAATGTTGGATAACATCATCCCTGCCCCTCAGAGAGCAAATCTACTGGAAAAGAAACATTCTTCCATATTGTAATTCTTCATTTAGATGTTCTTTCAGAAGTAGAAGCAAAGGCTATTTTAGTTCAGAGAAAGAAGTTATAGGTATAGAAGGGAAAGAACAAACATTTAACGAATGCCTCCTATACACCAAGAACTATGGTAGGTGCTTTCTCATTCAATTCTCAAAACAATCCTGTGAGACAGGTATTATACTCATTTAATGGATGGGAGAACTGAAACTTGGGGCCAGGGGTGACAGGCCAAGTGGAAGATCTAGTACCCTAACTCAGGTCTGGCTCATCCACTCCACCATGTTAGTTCCTACTCGTTCCACTTAGGGGAGCCAGGAAAGTCTTTGTAGGGGAAGTTGACACTTGAGCTGAGCCTTGAAAGATGGGAAAGATTTACCAAAGGCTGAGATAGGAGGGGGAAGGGCTGAGCAGGCTGAGATATACCCATGGACAATAGCAGAATCAGTCCATGTTCCTCCAAAAGGGACAAAATACAATACACCTGGTGTGGCTCAGATGCCAACTTCTTGAAATAAAGAGAACAGCTGAGATCAAGCTATGGTACCTTACTCAGCCCTAGAAAGCAGGACAAGGTTATTACAAGACTCCCTTGTGCTCTCTGTGTATACAGCTTTGTTCTCTCTGGGTAACTCCAGACTGCCACAGGCACAGTGACAGTCACCGAGCCCTGTTTCACAGGCACGGGGGCCATAAATAGACAATGCATGGCTCTGGGCATTTCAAGATTGCTCAGCAGCATTAGGGGCAGCCAGGGCATAGACAGCCATCCTCATACCCCGGAGAATTAAACAAGCTGGCAGAAGGCTTTTAAACCTCTACCCACCTGCTCCTTTCCTCTTGTTCCACAGTGATAGGATATACATGCCCATCACCTCCTGGATCTCAACTTCTCAGACTCTCATTAGGGGCCTTTTTGGTCTTTGGTAGAGGCCAGAGAGTGCACCATGATCCTCCATCCACAAACTCCAAAGCAAAAAGTCTGAGAGACTCATCCAGATGGGTTATGGACAGGAGGCAAGAAAGAGAATTAGTGAGAGGGTTTTTGATGAACACAGATATCCAAATGTATCTCCCAAGTCCTGGAGGTACTGGTTTGAAACATTTTTGGAACTTTTACATGGAAGGGCTTTCAGAGGCAGTGTGTGAACTGCTGCCCCACCCCAGGCAAAGCTCATTATGTTAAGCCACACCTTGTTTCTTGTTTTTAATTTTTAACCCAAAAGTAAGTCTCTAACCTGACCACCCACTTACTCAACAATGCAATTTCTTGGCTCTGAAGGACTTCTGGCTGTTCCCAAAATGCAAAAAGATCAGGACTTTCCATTATGAGGATATTCAAGAGAACTTGTTATTGCTACACCCTCCAGAGCCTGCCCTGTTTTGTCCAGTCTTGAGAAATACAAAGCCATTTAACACTTATGTAGCATCTGCCCTGTGCTAGGCACTACAGGCACAAAAGTCAAGATCCCTACTCCCTGCTCTCACATCAACCTGGTTCCACCTCCCAAATGTCTCTCCGATCCTTCCCTGCCCTTCGCCGCAGCCCGAGTTCAGGTCTTTGCCTTCTCTTCCCTGTGTACTACACATTAGCCAGTTTATCCAGACTCCCCAATGTCTACAGAACAAAGGGTCAACTGCTTAGCATGGCCAGGCTGTTCTAAATTCTGCCTATTCCACCTCTCAGGAGATGTGCACTTTCAGTTATCTCCTCCACTACTCCCTTTTCCATTGGCTCATTCCAATTACCACTGAAATAAATTCAAATCTTTCCCATGAAAAACAAACCAACAAACCTGGCCCCATTTGTCCTCCATCTAGCACACTTGCTTCCCTCTTCACAGCCACACATATTAAAAAGTTGTCTGCACATCACTACCCTCATTTCCTCACTTCCCGCTTACCGCATAATCCACTGCAATCTGACTTCCACCTCCAGCATTTCTCAGAAACTGTCCCATCAAAGTCAACAGTGACTGCTTATTGCTAAATTCAATGGACACGCTTCAGTCATGCTTTTAGCAAGTATTTGTTGCATGCCAACTATGTGTCTGACAGTGTGCTGCAAACAAAAGCAAGATTAAACAAAAGCAGATGTTGAACAATAACATAATTTTTTAAATTATAATTGGGGCAAGTGGTGTGAAGACGGTATCAAGTTCTTCACTAGGAAAATTCAGTGAGGGCAGGGCAGGCAAATATTCCTTAAGGGAGTAATTTCCAAGCTGAGCTCTAAAGGAGGAATAAAATTATCTAGGCAAAAAGGAGGAGGAAAGGATCACACTGGAGACTGGGATGAGGGAAGACATGTGTAAAGGTCCTGAGGCAGGAACACAAACTCTTCACACATCATTTAAGTTGGCTATTGTTAACTCCAAACGACTAAGAGAACCAAGACCTGTCCCTGGACTACTACCGTCCTTCATTAACATTTACCAAGAGAAAGAATGGCCCTTCACAAAGTGGCCCCAAAGAACCTTTATCTCCAGTCATCCCTTACAAAGGGATGCTGTAATCACATCTTGATCTATTTTCTACTCCTGCCACTCACATTCATGTTCTTGCATCCTAACATTCACACCCCAAGCTATTTTGTGTTTAGAATACTTTACCAACTCTTTCTCTTAATCAAACTTTTATCCTTCCTTGATGGTCCCCTATAGGCAGGCAGTGTTAGTTTCACTTTGTCTATACCTATTTTCTATCATTTGTTCTGTAATTACAGTGCACTATGTTTCTGTCTCCCTCAGTCCCTCCCTTTCTGTTCCCTCCCCTCCAGCTCTAAGGGGCAAAGACTGCATATTGAAGATCTTCAAATCTCCAGGGACTAGCAGAAGACCTGCTACAGTATAGGCAACCCTTTGTTTGGTGAATCCAACTGAAAAGTTGTACCCAACTGTCAACTATAATTTCCAAAGATAAACTCCCATGGACAACAGGGATGATTTCACTGGAATAAGTGCTCTGACTCCCAGGGTAACTACCTACAGGTAAAGTCACATGTAGATACACAGGCCTCAGTCTATCAGGTTTTACTTGAGCAAAGATATTTATCCAGAGCCTTCAGCCTCCCAAGCCCAGACACTCTTCAAGATAATACTCTTAAGAATCTTTAGCTCCCTTACAGTCCTGAAAGTCAATGATCCTAACTCTTTTACAACCTTCATTCTAGGAAATGTAAGATAAATATAATAATACAAAGTTTATGGAGATTTCTGTGAGGCCTAACAGAAGACCAATCCAGAGTCCAGTCCAGTTGGCCTGGAACATTCTTCCTCTAGAAAAATACCTCATTGTGCCAGGCTGTTCACCCTCTCCCTCTTCTGTGTTTACCTCTCATATTTGCAGCCTTATCAACAGTGGCTACTGATTGTCAGAGTCAAGAAAGGAAGCTTGATTAAGTAATTATCCCCAGCAGCCTCAAACAATAAGGGGCCCTTATTAGGTGTTTAATATTCAGAAAACTGTGCCTTCATTATGGGAATTTGTTGCTTTTAGGAAGTGGTAAATGTGCAATGTGAATGAGGTAAAAATTGTAACAAATGGCTCATTACAGAGGTTCTCACCTTTTGGATACTGGTATCAAATATATTCAGTTTAACCCGGCCGGCGTGGCTCAGTCCTATGAACCAGGAGGTCACGGTTCAATTCCTGGTCAAGGCACAAGCCCGGGTTTCTGGCTTGATCCCCAGTTAGGGGGCGTACAGGAGGCAGCCGATCAATGACTCTCTCATCACTGATGTTTCTGTCTCTCTCCCCCTTTCTCTTCCTCTCTCTGACATAAATAAAAAACATTTTAAAAATATATATATATATTACGTTTATATATACTTCTCTCTCTGAACTTAATAATTGGTGAGGTGACTCTTGAACAATCTGTAAATCCACTGGGTAGGCACTAAGATGGCAGGATGGCAAGGTTGAAAAGCCTTTAAAAACCATCTACTCTAATCGAACTCTTTCATTTTTCTGAAAGAAAAATGGGCTTGGAGAAGGAGAATCAAGTTTCCTAACCATCAGAAAGCTGGTCTGGGAAGGGCTCAAAAAGGTTCTGAGACTACTAGATCAGCTGAATTTTTATTACCCTGTGTAGCCTCAGACAAGGTAAGGCATGCTTAAGACTACACAGTTATTCAGTGGAAGGGCTCTGCCTGGTACCCCAGCTCAGAGCCAGTGCATTTCCCATAGACACAAACATTCACCTTAATCTTGGTCTAAGAGCTGGGTTTCTGCAAACTAGTTTTTCAGACTTCAAAGTGGTGAGAAATCCCTAAGGGCTGAGAGCTCACGAGACCATAAAGCCCAGCCTGAACCAACATGCACAGATCCTATCCTTTCATTTGAGAAATATCTTTGGTACTTCTCATATTCCACTAGACAATGAGAACCAGGAACAACACCCAGCCAATTCAGTGCAGCACAAAACAACAAGTACAGCAACTGCTGTGCCCCCTGGGAACTGGCAGGTCATTTGTATAAATCCCACTTGTTCCGGGATAAAGCAGGAAGCAGAGGGGCAAGGGCAGCAACTGGTAGGGAACAGCCAAGAGAGAAAGGACCACATTTTAATAAACTGACTACCAACAAGACTAAGAGTAATGATTAAGGTTTCTCTAGCTACTCTTTCTCGTATCCCAAAAGGTTTTCCTACTCACTACCTTACCAAATATTACCAAAGGAAGAGTCTAAGGAAAAAAGAGTGGATGATTTTTAAAGGAGCTTCTGTACTTCTCTGGACCTTAGATTCTTCCTTCATAAAAGGAGGGATCAAATTATTCCTCTGGCTCTGAGAGTCTGTGACACCAAACCAGGGGCCTCTCATTTTTCAGGCTAAGGCACAGACAGAGGCATCTCAGAAGGTTTCATTCTTGCTGTTGTTCTCTTCTGCCCTTTAGTTTACTAGGGGCAATTTTTAAGGGTCAAGCAGAAGAACTGGACTTAGACCCAGGTTTGAAACTTGGCTGTGTTTTTAGGCAAATTATTTAACCTCTTTGAACTTGTCTTTTAATCTTTAAAAAGAGGATAATACCACTTCCTTACAGGATTAACAAGAGGATTAAGAGAAATAATGTAATATATGTGAAAATACCTCCCACAGTGCCCAGCACTTAGTTGGCAACTACATTATGAATAGCTTTTCTTCTGTCTTTCATGTATATTTAGGGGGTTGGCCAGGGTAAAGGTTGAGCTGACTACACTACTAACCTCCCAAATCTAACCTCCCAAGGGAATGTTTTCAAAACAAATTCAGAAAATGTTTTCTATGTGCCCTTGTGCAAGACACAGACTAGACCACAAACTGCCTGGGGTCCTTGGTGAGTACTCCTGGGGTGTGAGGGAAAAAGGTATACAGAAATAACACATGTCAGAGAGGGACAACCCAGGTACTAGGAGCAGGGCAAGCTTGGCAGAGTAATAAGATACTGGCTAGAGAAACAAACAAGACAGATGGTTCCTGTGGCTTTCAGGGCACTCAGGTTCTCACTTCTAGCCATAAGTTTAGTTAGCTGTGAATGAGTTGGCAATTTCTTATCTGGAGGAAGGCCTACAAAGAATCTCTATCAGAGAACTGGTTAACCAATTCATATATTCCCAGGCAGCAGTTCTCTACCCTTATCAATGACGGGGAAAAATCCCAACTACTTTGAGTCCTTATTGTGTGTAAGGCAGTGTCCTAAGCACTACGCAAGCATGAATTAATCGAATATAAAGATCCCATGAGGTAAGGACTAGTATTCTAGAACTATTATTGTTCCCATTTTACTAAAGAGAAAACTGAAATGCTCAACTAACAAGTAAGTGTCAGAGCTGGGATTAGACCACAGGTCTGCTGACTCTAAAGTCTATGTACTCGACTACATTTTAGACTTCCTTTCCTGAAAAATAAATTATAATCAGGAGCTGACAAAATAGAATCCCAGGGTGGACGCTCAACGTATGCTTCAATAGAACCAAGCAATGACTTCATATTCTAGCCCCTGTTGGATATCAATAAGTAAAAGAAATTAATTCTTGCTACTATATAAAAAATGGTCAAGAGTAAGAAAAAAGATAGACTTGTAAGAAACTGCTACAGCTACAAGTCTCCTCACTGAAATGCTAAAGTGACACCCCACCCCTCCTTAATTTGTCCCTGAAACAGCCTCTTCCAGGCTGCACTGATCAGAAGCTAGCCCTGTGCTGGGAATCAACTCAGCCTCCAAAAGATGCAAAAATGTGGAAAGCTTAATGCAACTCCCTTCGTGCAGCCCCTTGAACATGATGGATGTCTATTCAGCTTTAAAACCTTGTAGTCTTCTTGGACCCCACCTTGATTCCTCCATCCCATACCCAGAGCTATTCAAGTCACCCTGCCCTGCCCATGTCATGAGTCATTTTCTACTGGTCAGTGCCTTCTTTTCCATTCCTATCACTAACACCTCAGCTCAGGGCCTACCGTATCCACCCTCAGATTGGTGCCCTTCATTACCCTTGTCCAATTCATTCTGCCTACTAATGCCAGATTGATGGTCTAAAAACAAATGTCCTCTTTTAATCCAAAGCTCAGGATACAAATCACAGTGGTAAGACTGAGTAGCATATAATATTATCAGTAAATTCTGTGTAATTTGCTGTGACCCAGATTGTATGTGTTTTATGTGTGTTTAAATAAATATATTAAATACACATGTGTATACATAAACACATACATAACAGATCCAAGACTGACTGACTTGATTTGAAATGGTTGAATCTGCAGTGTAAAATGTGATTCAGCCATAATTAGGAATTGAAATTTAGTACAAGAGAGAAAAGGACTTGATATAACCAATTCTTTAGTTGCAAATTCTGGGTATAGAGCACTTGGAAGATTGGAGGGGGCAGGTTGGTGAGATAATCAGACCGCTAAATTGATTAAATGCTCCTAACCCTGTAAAAAAAAGAAGAAAAAAGTAAAAACAAATGCCCTCATCATGACTCTTCCTACGTTTAAAACTATGGTCTGTACTGCAGACCAGAAAATTCCACAAGCCTAGCATTAAACCACTCCAGTCTGACTTCAGCTACCCTCTCAGCCTTACTTTCTACTTCCTATGACTCCCCTACCTCCCAATCCTTGCTTCTACCACATACAGTGGTACCTCAGTTTTCAAATGTAATTCGTTCCGGAAGACCGAGTTCTGAAATGTTCGTAAGCCGAAGGATCAACAGCTGACAGCTAAGCCTCAGGATCTTGCCCTCAGCGGAAGCCGAAATGCATGTTTGACTTCCGAGGTGTGTTCGAAAACCGAAGCATTTACTTCCAGGTTTACGGCGTTGGTAAACCAAAATGTTTGTCAACGGAGACCTTCGAGAAGTGAGGCACCACTGCATATCAATTCGCCATCCTTTGTGAAGACCTTGAAACTCATCCAGCTTTGACTCCTACTCCCAGTTTCTTCCCTAGTAGGCTATCACTCTCCCATACACACCCTTTTTAAAGACTTCTCAGTCTTACCTCTTTAAGAAGCATTCCCTGACCAAATCTGGTAGCCATCCTAGACACCTTGCTGATCTTCAAATATGCCAAGCTCATTCTCTTTTATTCTGTCTAAAATGTTCTTCCCCTAGATATTCAAATGGCTCAAACCTTTGTTTCATTTCTCTGCTCAGATGTCATTAACCAGAGAGGCTGCCCTGACCTCCCACGGCTCCTATGCCCTTATCTTACTTTATTTCTCTTCAGGGCATTTATCCCTGATGTATGATACTCATATATTTATTGTCCATCTCTATCCACCAGAACATGAAGGAAGGGATTTGGTCTATTTTTTCCCCTGAGTACCCTCGGGGCCTAGAAATGCTTGGCAGATAGTAGGAATTTAATATATATTTGTAGAATGAATTCTCCCTCACCTCTGAAATTCCATACAGGCTTTATAGTTTTTTTCTGTTTTTTTCCCCCAGAGAAAAGGGGGCTTTGGGGACAAGTTCAGAACTGCTGCTGCCCACCGCTGCCCTGGTTGCAAGCCTCATGGGGTCCCTTAGAGTTTAGGAGATGCATGCCTGTGGGGGAAGAAAAGGGGGAGAGGGAGGGGAAAGGCTTGGGTATGAGCTCTGGGAGGGAGAGTGCACTATATAGTTAGTCTTGATTTGTCTTTTTTTTTTTCTTAATTACTCTAAGCAGAGAGGGAATTTCTCAAAGGCACAAACCACATATTTATTTCCACAAATATTTATTAAGGGTTTACTGTATGCCAGACTCTGCATGCCTTAAGCAGTCTGGAATATTACAAAGAGAACTAGAGAAGTCCTAGGTTAGTCCTGGCTCTATCACTAGTTGACCCTGGGCAAATCCATTTGCACCCCTGGGCCTGTTTCTTCATATGTAAAACGGGGAGAGTTACACTGTCTCAAGTCTCTCCCGGCTCTAGCATCTGTTAAAATTTATAAGAGGTAAAACTTGTCCCGGCCAGTGCCTTAGACATCACAGTCACTCAGTAAATATTTGATTTCTTTCTTGTTGATTCTCCTGTTACAAAGGAATAGAGTTGTCTTGAAACAGTTTGGTCAGAACAAGTGAAAATTTAAGGCCCACTTCCTTCTCTGACGCCCCGAGCAACCTCATTCTGGTGTTTGTGATATAGAAAGGATGAAGTACTAAATTTGAAGTTGGGAAATATTAACTCTGACCACTGCCATTTATTTGGCTATGGAACCTTGAAGTCATTTCTGAACCTTAGTCTCCTCACCCATAAAAAAGCCGTATTTGCTTTCTCTCTGTTCTTCAAAGGTACTTCATTCCTTCCTACGGCAGGACCTTTATGTGCTGCCTGGAATGTTCTTTGCCCTTTCTCTGCTGGACTAATTTTCACTTAGTCTCAGGGGTAAGCATAAACTTGCTTTTTAAAGAGAAGTATTCCCTATCCACTCTTCTCACTCCTGGTGTACTCTGATTACCTCATTGATTAAATTATTATAACATTTATCTCAGTTGTTACCTCAATTATTTAATGTCCATCTCTAGGACTGGAAGCACCCACCACAAAGGCAAGGATTGTGTCTGTTTTGTTCATCACTATACTCTTCAGTGCTTGGCTAAGTGCACGGCAGGGAAGTATCCAACAAATATTCTTATGGAAGAATGTATAAACCAATGCACCTAGAGGCTTTAATGCCTCCAGGCAGCTTTTTGGTTCACTCAGAGAAAATCTAATGAACACCTGCACTCTAAGATCTTTCACAAGTTTCTAAGAATCAAGGTTCAAGACAGGGAACCTAGGTTACACAGAGGTTACAAAAAGTCATAGGAAATCATTTGAGTTGAAGAGCTCTGAAGCTGAAAAAAAGAGGAGAAAGAAGAGAAGAGAAGAGAAGAGAAGAGAAGAGAAGAGAAGAGAAGAGAAGAGAAGAGAAGAGAAGAGAAGAGAAGAGAAGAGAAGAGGAGATGGTGCATTCCTTCCCCTACTCCTTTCTCTAGAAGAATGAAGAGAAAATCCCATGCTCCCATGGTGAGGAAGTGACCCACTGGTGGCCCGGTCCTTGCATTCAGGATGGAGGAAGTGACGGTCTACAGGCTAAAAGCCAGGAAGTGGGGGGCAGAAATCCAGGACAAGCTCCCTCCTCCACTATCCCCTCCTCCCACCTCTAGAAAGCTTCTGGACGCTGACCCAGGTCGACCCAGAGGCTGGGCCACCCACACAGGTGGCTGGGAAACACCAGCCACAGAAAGCCCCTGGTGCTGGGGGCCAGAATGGCAGGAAGCCGCAGGGTGGTGTGAGAGATGACTGGGGGGGGGACGGCAGGCCCTGTTAACCCTGAAGCTGCCCCTCACCCTTGGGCCACACTTCCTTCCAGGAGGCATTTGGCCACATTTCTTGTCTTAGACAGGCCGAGGGAGAACCCAGAACCCCAGGGGGCCTACCTTCCCCAGGAAGGATGCTCTGGTCTCTCCTAACCACCAACCCGTGTCTTAAACCCCAGGGAGCCCGCGCTCCCCTATTTCCTGCAAACAGACCCCGGACACAGGAGAGAAGCTTTGGGTCCCACAGGGAAGTCATACTCTCCTCCATTTTCCACAGAAAACCCAGAACCCAGGGTAGCTTTCCATCCTCTCATAACCGCCCCCAACTCTGGGGTTCCCGCACTCCCCCATTCCCCACAAAACCCCCAGTCAACGGGAACCCAGGCTCCTCGGCTTCCTTAAAAAGGTTTTCATTTGGGGGTCTGCGGGCACCGAGCTGGCCCCCTCAACCTGCCCCTCGGGGCCCTCCGTCTCCCGTCCCCAAATTCCCGGGGTGCCATCACCTCTGAGATTTCGGGGAGCGCTCCTTCTAAGGAGCTCGGACGCATGGGGGTCCACTCAGCCCGAACCCCAGAGAGGCCGCGGGCTACCCTCAGGCGCCCTGGGGCCCGGCTTCCGAGATAGATGGCAGGGGGACAGGACGTGGCGGCCTTTCCTTACCCGCCGGCGTGGCCATGGTCCCGGGGCGCGGAAATGGGGAGGGAGAGACGGGGGCCGCGGGAGCTCCTCTCAGCTCGGGCTGTCGCCTCAGGCGCGCGAGGATCGCAGCCCCGGGCGTTAGCGGGATGCGCCGCCTACGGCGCCCCGGGTGGACCAAACAGCACCCTGCACCCCGGCCCGCCGGCCGATGCCCCGCCCCACGGCCGGCCCCGCCCCCTGGCTCGGGCTCTGAAGAGGCTTTAGCGCCCCCTAGTGCGAGCGGCTCCCGCCCTGGGTGCCTGAGCTGGGAAGGCTGCTGCTGCGCACGCGGGAGGCCGCAACACAGAGGGCCCTCAGCCCATTTTACAGATGGGGACAGATGAGGCCTGAGAGTTGACAAGTTCGATTACCTCGAAATGGCACAGCTCATTAGGAGCTGAGCTGAGCTGGGAACCCAGGTCTCCTGACTCTTGAAAGCTCTTTCCAGGAGAGTGTTTGGAATCAAGAATATGAATATGGAGAAAACAGTTCTACCCAAGATAGCTTTGGGGGAGGGAGGTTAAGGGTGGATTCTTCTTAGAAGCTTTTGGCTCAGAGAAGCCAGTTCTCGACGCCACTATGGATAAGCAGACACTCGATAGATAATCTCTAGGTCAAAGATGGTATGGGGGTGGTGCAACCATTCCAGGGTCAGATCCTTAGCCAGACCAAATAGGTATATAAATGAATCCAGCACACCAGATCTTCCCACTTTTCAAGACAAGCCCAAAATCTGGATATTTAGGTGAAATTTCCCACTTTTTAAAATGTTGGGAACATTAAGAGAGTCTAAAAATGCTGTGTAGGCCAAAGGAAACACACCTGTCTACTGGATTTGCCCTGCAAGTTCCTCTTTGTGGAGGAGAGAGCACTGGACAAGGAGTTAGGACAGCAGACTGGTTTCTAGTAGCTGCTGGCTGGCTGAGGGGCCTTGAGAACCACTTCTGCTTATTGGACTTAAGAGGGGGTTGAGGTCCTCCATGTGTCGAAGGGTTGGCCACATCATCTGGTCCCCGAAGTTCCTCCCATCTGATTTTCTTATGCTGGGTCTTTGGCAACTGTCATTTCCTCAGGTCAGGTTTAGGTCATGGGAAAAGAGTCCAAATGATTAGGAATGAACAGAGATGGGGCCCAAGGAAATGGATCTATCGAGGACAAAGTTCAATCCAGCTGCCTCTGGTCCTAGTACTCGAGTAAGCAAAGGTGAGCACAATTCTTTCCTCCTGTCCTGACCATGTAGCCCAAACTGGATGCCTACAAAATAAAGGCCAAACCAGGCCCTTATGAGCTAACTACATCTCACTCTGTGGCTTCTCTCCCTACTCCATTCACTCCAGGATTCAGCTTTTTCCGAACACATTCTGCCTTATTACTACTCTGCCATTCCTACAACCACCAGCACCCCATGTTCTCAGTAATTTTGTTGCCCGTTCTGCCCATAAGTGCAGTCATGTTTCTAAACTCTTAACACATTGTTATTTTCAATTATATCATTTTGCAACCCCTATGAATCTAAATCTGCACAGTCCAATATGATAGCCATTAGCCACTTGTGGCTAAATTTAAACTAAGTATTTAGTTCCTAAATCCACTAGTCATACTTAATGTGCTTGATAGCCACACGTGGCTAGTGGTTACTGTGGACAGTGCAGATAGAGAACATCTCCATCACGCCAGAACATTCTATTGGATAGTAGTGTGTGCTGTTTTAGACAATGATCAGTAAGGGGGACTACCTGACATTATATACCTCTTGATATGATGCAACAAGAAGTATATACTACCACTTATGACATATAGTCTTACATATATATGTAACTAGAAGCTTGACCAGATTAAGGCCTAATCAGGTCAAACCTCTAGTTGTAACCAACAATTTACAAGAAATACAAGAGTAAGAGGAGCCTGTTGACACCACAGTGATGCAAATAGCAAAACTGAAGCTGTGGGAAACTTAACAGGACAATTGAACTGGTGTTTTTTAACAGATAAACAATAAGGGAAAGAAGAGATGGAAGAGGAAACTCTGGATGTGATAGACTTAAGAGACATGTAACAGCAATGTATGTATCTGACTTGGATCTCAATGAAAATAAACTATATAAAAGTTATGAGACAACCCGGCCGGGCGTGGCTCAGCGGTTGAGTGTCGACCTGGGATCCAGACAATCGGGGTTCGATTCGCAGTCAGGGCACATGCCCGGGTTGCGGGCTCAATCAATGATTCTCTCATCATTGATGTTTTTCTATTTCTCTCCCTCTTATTTTCTCTCTCTGAAATCAATATATATATAAAAAGTTATGAGACAACTAGGAAAATTTGAACAATGATTGGATGACATTAAGGAATTATTTTTTAAGGTACATAAAATGGTATTTTGTTTTACAAAATCCTTGAGATGCATATTGAAATAATAGATGACATATGAGTAGAAGTTGTCCAGGTAGGGAAGAGGGAGTAGTGTGAGGATGGTGATACAGCAGGACTGGTTATTGGGATGGGCAATTGGTCTGTGGAGGTCTGCTTCTGTATATATATATATATATATATATTTATTATTTTTAGAGAGGAGAGGCAAAGAAAAGTTGGTGTGACAGCAGAACATCTATTGGCTGTCTCCTACACACTCCCACTGGGGATCAAGCCCACAAGCAGGGCATATGCGCTGATCAGGACTCGAACCAGCAACCCTTTGATGCACTGGACGATGTCCAACTAAGCCACACTGGCCAGGGCTACTTCTGTATATTTTGTTTTCCATTAGAAACAAAAACCCTGTTCTTTTATTTGGCTGAGTTCCTGGACTTTCCTTACGTTTGCATTTCCTAGTATGTCTTGGCACTAATCAACTTGATAACTATTAGGTCAAAGACGAAGAAAAGAGCTCCATTCAGAGGGATGACCTATAGCTCTGGTGTGTTGGGAAGCCTGAGGCTGGGCCAGGTTTGTAACCTCACCATCTTCCATCTCACATTCTGCTACTGAGTGAAGAATTTATGTGGAGTAGCATGCCCCCTGCTGGGGCAGGCCGCCTGCCTTGTCCCAGAACATGCAGAGATGCTGACAGTGAATAAATAGCCTGTGATTGTCCTCAAGCTCTGATGGGCCACAAGCTAAGCTCCACTGTGGCAACCTACAAGCTTAGGAATTCCACATACTTGTCAGGACTGGTCAGACAGGTCATACCTTGGGCAGGGCTATGTATGAGGCCAGGCCTCCAGCCTACTTTTCAATGGCTGTTTGAAGACTTTAATCTTCAATGTGACATTCCCAAGGATGCACAGGTGCTTCCCAGAGGCCTTACCAGTGTGACTACTTCCTAACCCATCCCCCTGACCCCATCACACAAACAAGAAGTCCACAGCTCACAGTAATGTAAAACCATTTAATTCTAAATCAAATCACTTTCACAACAGTGAAAATTAGTGACTGATCAAGGTGTGCCACTGTACATAGGGTCATCTTCTGTCTGTGGGTGGGAACTGGTCCTGATCCACAAAGGTGGCAGGAGTGGGAGTAGAGACTAAGAACATAGAAAACACACACAAGAGAAAGAAAAACTGCCTTGGCGGGGGAGTGAGGTGGCGAGCCTGTATAGGGATGGCAGGAAGGGGGCTCCCTATTAGGGCTGGGCCAGCAGTCCTAAGTTGGCTCTCCTGCCCCAGCTCCTGGCAGAGGATAAGTAGGGACCTATAAGGTTCAAAATCAAAGGGCACATAGCCAACCTGGCTTTGCTAACTGGTTCCTGGGATACCTTTGCTGGTAGAGCTCTTCTGGGCTCACCTTTAAGAGTCGAAGTGATTATACCTTTGCTGGTAGAGCTCTCCTGGTCTCACTCCATTTCATTAAAGTGATTAGTCTTCCTACCCATATCCCTTCTTGAACCTTTCTTCTGGAAATCCATTTTTGTTGGGCCCATCTGACTGAAGTCCTCTCTCCAACCACTAGGTGGAGCCACTGCACTGAGGGATCCCACCAGTTCTCGCCGGCTGAGAAACTCCACCTCCCACTTTGGGGATTTCTAGGCAATAAAAAGAGCACTCTTGTGTGGGTGCCCCTAAGGTGTTTAAAATCCATGAGGTACACTGTAAAGCTGGTGGCTTATTCTTACTAAATGGATTCAGCAAATGAACCACTTATTCAATACTTATATTTTGTCTTTTAATACTGAACTCTGGCATTGACAGGTTACAAAGGGGGAAGGGATGGGGTCAATGGAGAGGGGAGGAGGGCTTCCCCATCTGAGATGAGGTCCTGGTTTCCACATGCTATGCAGAGCCATATCTGGAAAGAAAAAAAAAACACTAGGTGGGGCTTTCTACCATTTGTTAGCTATTGCTGGAGGTAAGCCAGGAGTATTGTGGAAGACCATCTCCTCCCACCCTTGGGATCTCCTGGAATAGACTGGATTTCTAGGAAGAGGTCTGACAGGCAGAGCAAGAACCATTCCACCAAGTGACCTGTCCTCCTGCCTGGCACCACACTCCCTTAATCAGATTTGGAGAAAGCAGCTTGGAAATGGAAAAACAGATCAAGGGCTTGGGAAACATGATTTCCACAGAAAGACCACATCATATATCACCGTGCTGAGGTTCCCCAGGCCCATGGCCTGACTTCAACAATTCATCAGGGGTTGCCTGCTCTGGAGTCACATGCTTCCCTGGTTTTAGCACACATTCAAGGAGGTGTCCATCAAACCATATCAAGGGCCTTCCCCCTTTCCTGCCTCTTCATTAAGGATAATTTGGCTTCTGAGGAGGGTGGTCTTCAACATGCAGCTGGGCTAACTTGACAAAAGCCCCAGTTTCCTTTGGGCAGGTTTGGGAGAAGATGCACGTGGAGCTTCTGCAGCCTTGGGGACAGGCTACTTGTGCAGTTGTTCCTGCATCCAAGCTCTGAATCCCACTGGAGTCACAACTGCAGGTCTTTCCTAATGCACAACAGTCAGTCCCAGCTTCAGCAGTAGTCTAGGCTGTGCGCCCTCTGGCAGAGAGGAACATGTGTGTAGTTTTTTGGGGAAAGGTGATGAAGAATCTGTGAGTAGTCACATGTCTCCCGGGATAATCTATGCCAAAACACAAGGAGGTCATTCAAGCCACTCTCTGGGGCCAAAGACGCTGAGTATAGCCCAGAGCCAATAAAAGATCTTTGGGTCTCTGGTGAATTCATGATGCGAGTCCAGCTTCAGCTGCTGCAATTATGATCTTTATAGGACAGCAATTTCTTGGCTCTCTGCTGAGGAGGGGGAGGGAGAGAAGGGGGAGGGAGAGGAGAGGGAGGTGGAAATAGGACAGAGTAGCACTGGGATCTGGAAGGGGAACCTCTCTGTATGAGAAGCCCCACTGACTTCGGGGGCCACATACCAAGGGGTATTTAAGGAGATGAAAGAAAGTTTCCATAAGTAACATTTGGTTCATCTCTTTGTTTTATAATATTAAACTCAGGTGAAATTGTATCAACAGTTTCTCTCTTCTGCCTCTTCCCTGTACAGAGTCAGGAGCTGCTGAGCTGGCTGGAATAGGATTTCATGTTGTAACCCATGAGAGATGACTCAATGCCAAGGCCTGAGGTTATAGCAGAATGTTTATGGCAGTGGCCATACTCCAGGGTTCTCTACAACTGGTCTTGAGTCCTAAAGCTCTGATGGAGAAGCAAGATTCCTTGATGTGTTACTGACCCCACTGATTCCAGGGGTCAAGATTATCCAGGAAGCCAAACATCAAGAGTGGGGGTGGTGTGCCACCAAGTCCAGAGGCCCTGTCATGGATGTAGGCCAGGAGTCCAGCATTAGGCAATTAGGAGCCAGAACATGATCACCAGGGCCACAAACAGAAAGAGGCGTGACAGGAACTGCTCATCCACGTACTGGGGTGTTCCAGGGACAGCTGGAGAGATAAGAGGGAGAAGAGAGGCTGTCAGCATGATGCAGCTGTGCACACTGCCCATTTGGGACAGAAGTCGAGAAGTATTAACCTTCATCTCTTTTCAACAGAATCCTGCACACTAAAAAGATTTCCAAACCCCAAATAGTATCAGGCAAAACAAATGGAATTATGAAAATATGTGGAATAATATAACAACAAGGACAAGGTCTTCAATTTATCCTAAGAGGGTTTGGCCTACAGGTGCAAATAAATCAGGAAACTCTTAGGGGGAATAATAAGAGAAAAGCTACTGTTTGTTAAGCATCTTCTATGTGCTAAGTGTTTTGCACACACATTATTGCTTGGTGAGTACTATTTCCATTTTCTGTAAGAAGAAACTGAAGTTGGTTGTGAACACACAATACAATATACAGACAATGTATTACAGAATTGTACACCTGCAACCTATATAATTTTATTAACCAATGTCACCCCAATAAATTCAATTAAAAAAAAAAAGCAGCTGAAGCACTGCCTCCTGAGTCATGGAGTCTCTAGATTCTGGTACTGTTGAACCAGGAGAGGTGTGAGAGAGCACCATATGGAGTGCCTTCCTTTTCCAGAGGAGAGCTAGGGCCAAGACAAGCAAAATGTCCTGTCTCCCTCATTGCAGAGCAAACTAGGGGTACAAGTGGGCTGAGAACTTGGGTCTCCCCTCCTCTCTGCTTTGAGAAAAGCAGTTATGTAGAGCTCCCTGTCTTGACTACTGGGGAAAGAGAGTTAAGAGCACCTACATGGAAAAGCTGTATCAAACGTTAACAAGAAAACTGTCTGATAATGGCAGGAAGATAAAGAGATCCAGAGTCCAGTCTGTTTTCCTGGGGAACCCAAGGTAAGTCTTGGAACAGGTGGGAAGCAAGCTACCAGGCAGGTTCCTGCTGCCTTCATGAGGCCCTGCCCTTTGGGGTCTCCTTCCTCACAGAAAACATAGGAACAGAGGAGAAACCTCTGAGGTAGATGAGGTAAGGAAAGGCATTTCCAAGATCTCTTGGTGCTGTACTATTCTCCAGTTAGGTGCTCTGATGGATTCATGCAGGCAGGCAGTGGACAAAGATTTATCAATTGCCTACTATGTGCCAAGCACCAGGGTGGGGGCAGGGGACAAATGGGATGGCCCAAGAGTGGGTTACTGTCCCTAGAGCATAAGCTCCTGGCCAGGAACTATGCACCGGTACCCATGCATAGCACATATGAGGCTTCAAGGATTGCAAGCAGAGCTTAGCTGACCTTGGCAGCTCTGTAGGTTCCATGGTAAGGATCCTGGCCTGGGTGTCAGATTGTGATAGAGTACAGGGCACCCACCTCACCACCCTACTCTACACCAAATGCAGCTGGCATTCTCAAGCTGACTGGAGGGAGAAAAGTAGCAGCAGGTGGCAGACCTAGGCAGAGTTCCCAAAAGGCTGGGGTTTGGGACCAGCCCCATGTGTCTCCAGAGAGA
Source organism: Miniopterus natalensis (assembly GCF_054644295.1). Taxonomy (NCBI): domain Eukaryota; kingdom Metazoa; phylum Chordata; class Mammalia; order Chiroptera; family Miniopteridae; genus Miniopterus; species Miniopterus natalensis. The sequence goes on from NC_142100.1 coordinate 15,336,475, forward strand.
AGTTGGACAGAGATTCCAGAGAATAGAGAGGCACTGACTCCTTTTGGGTCACCCTACCCCCCAAAGTCTCCAAAAGTCAAAGTGAGGGTGGGGTACCTGTGCAGGACTAGGCTTTTCCTCAGCTGGGTATGGTTTATACCTTTTCATTTTATGGGCATGGGGTATGTCTTGGGAAACATTACTGAGTATTTTCTGATTTATAAAACAGAGCTAATCACACATCTGTCTCATAGGCTTATCATAAGAATGATGAGCTTGTAACAGAAAGCACTCTGAACATGCTAAGTGTGCATTATCATTAGTGCGACTACCAGTAATATGAAAAGAATTTAGCGCATTTTGAAAAGGCTGATTATCCATGTAGTAACAATTATCTACAACCTATATACTGCCAGATTCTAAGAAGCCTTAAAGCAGGATTACCAAGGGAATAGGGTCTTACCTGGAGGAGGTCGCCCATCATTTATGTTAAATGCTGTAGCAAATATCCCAAAGGGAAACGCCCCAATTCCAAAAGACATCTGGAAGCCACCATCTCCAAATCCAAATCCTTGAAATCCCTGTGTAGAAGAATTGCAATTAAGAAGTAGAACAAGCAGGTTTTTCTTGCACCTGTTAAACGTGTCACTTACATGTGGGACCCACCTGCCCTCCCTCCCCTCTGCTGCCTATTTCCAAGAGGGGACATCTTTTCCTCCCATCTAGATCCCAAGGCAGAGGAATCCTGGTGGTCCCTCTGCCCTTCTAGCCTACAGGGAGTCCTAGCTAAGGAGATCTGAATGCCAGAAAGAACTGGCTTTGACCCAAAGTAAAACACTCTGCTGAAGCAAGTCAGGGTTCTTTTTCTTTCCCAGAGTCCCATACTAGCCAGTAAAATTTTCTACATGCTTTATAACAGCATGTAGAATATACACACATCTATAAATAAAACACACAGACATAAAAAGATCTACAAAATTTGTCTGTGTGTATACATAATTACAGAAAAAGGAAAAAGAAAATAGACCAAAATGTTTCCAGTGGTTATCTCTGGATGGTGTGATTGTAAGTGATTTTTCCCCCTTTTCCTTTCTGTATTTTACAAATTTTTCTTTACTTTTTTAATCAAGGAAAAAAAGTATAGGGCCAAGAGAGAAACTTCTAAAGCCATGCACTCATTTCTAGAAGCTTCTCATAGAATTTTCCTCACCCCTCTGTTCTCCGGCTCTGGCCTCTGTCCTTGAGGACGGGGAGGGGTCTTCTCTCTGAAACAGAAAAGGTGTAAATAGGTCTATTACATAATGCTTTCAGCTGCTCCCAGGTGAAGTGGGAGTTCTTCACCTGTTCCTGCCTAGTACATGAACCTATGCCAAAATAAACCCAAACACTAAATAAATCTTTGTTCTACCTGCACTTGTTCCCTACCTATGGAAAACCAAGGAGAAAATCAGCTTGTTTGTAAGATGCTTATCAGATTGCACTGAGCCTACTCCTCTCACAGACAGCATGACCCAGGTTGGTAAGAATGCCAGCCAAACATCTATCCCTGGACCTGTGTGTCACAGAAATTAAAAATCCCAAATCTAAACTCAAACAGAGGGTGGCCTGTCAGCAGAGAGGGCTGAGATTCATGGTCCTCTCTGATCTGCCCCTATTAACTTCCGCTTTACTGCCTACTGCTGCTCTACACTATTCTTTTTTTTTTTTTTAAATATATCTTTATTGATTTCAGAGAGAGGAAAGAAGAGAGACAGACAGACAGATAGAAACATCAATGATGAGAGAGTCACTGGGGATTGAGCCCGCAACCCAGGCATGTGCCCTGACCGGGAATCGAACCCCGACCGCCTGGATCCTAGGTCGATGCTCAACCACTGAAATGTCCCACAAATACTGAACTGAGGACTTGTTACCCGTTAAGCACAAGGTAGGCTTTTACCAATACTAAGACTGATGACAGACCCTACTCTTGAGGTGTTCATGGTTTAAAGGGGACTACAACCAATCACAATACAGTGTGGGAAGGGACTTCTTTAATAAAGATATGAACTAAATGAGGTGGGAGCATGGGTGAGAGCAACTAATGTGGGGAACAAGGGCCATTTCAAGGAGGAGGTAACTTTAGGGCTGCTCATTAAAGATGGGCGGAAGTTTGAGGAGGAGGAGGGGTTGAGCAGAACTGGGGAGGGCAGAGGAGGCAAAGGGAAAACAAATACAAAGTCTCATGAATGTGAAAGGGTAAGAACCTTTATGAGAAGTCCAATGTGTCTGGGCACTGGGTGTGCTGGGATGGGTGGGAAATGGTAAGAGACAACTGCTGGGGAGTTCAGGGGGGTTGGGGGTGCCACATCACAAAAGGCTCTCAGTACTTGTGTCTGTCTAGAGCATGCCAGACCCACTGACACCTCCATTTCCAGAAACTTCAACTCCACAAGCCTCCAAGACCCCTGCCCTTTCCTCCCTCCATATTTTATACATCACTGCTACAGCAACCCACATCCTTGCAGAATCCTGCTGGACACCTTGCTTCCCAGGCTGCTCCTTTACAGCACTTTGCACACTTGGAATTGTGAAGTCTTGTGCACCAAGCACACTGCCTGCCCTGGCAGATTCTCAGTGTATATATGTATTATAGCTCAGCAAGTGGCAACCTGGCTCCATACTCATCCTGACTGACTCCCACCTGGATCCCAACTGCCTTAGAACTGAGGGTCTGCAAGCACTAAGTAAAGAGAGGGGTAAATTGGTACTGAATGGAAGTGAATTCATGTCCAAAGGGGAAGAGTGGGTGTGAGAAGTGCCCCAAGGCCTCACCTGGGATCCTGCTGCCCAGTGCTGCCCCTGCCATAGAGTGGGATGACCTTGTCTCGGCTGATTCCGGCTTTGCAAACTGGACACACCTGTCTGTTAGGTCTCGTCTCCAACCACTGCAAGCAGGAGAGAAAAATGCATGAATGGTGCAAGCCCACCAAAGAGTGGTCAATCAGAGCCAGCAGGGGAACAATGTGAACCAGAGGCCTCACATTGGAAACACCAGCACCAGCAGGGAACACCTCAAGGAACCTGACTCTGATTCCTGCTCCTGCCACTCAATGAATATTTACTAGTGGCGAAATAAAAATTGCTTTTAAATACCATCATAATTAAACAAGCTTTTTCATACTTTGTTCTCTCTAGGGGCTCCCAGCAATACAGCAGGAAGGACCTGTAAGTCTGGAGCTATGTCAAGGTGTCTGACAATTAGAGCCTCAGTTTAGGCTGCAGGTGCGGTATAACAAACTTTAAATCTCCACCTTCCCCAATGGATCAACTGTATTACCCTGGCAGTCAGATATTTCTGTGATTTCTCATTTTTACAGTATTTCCTCAACAGCTTTGTTTTGCACACATCAGCATCTGCATATAAAATGATCAGTTTCTGGTGATTTACTATGTGCTAAAGGACAGATTGTGCTCATTATCTAAAAAATTTACGTAGTGTTTTTTATGTATTTTCATTGATTTTTGCATTCAACTATTTCTTTCAATATGAAGAACACCAGAATCCTGTTTTGCGTTTCCCAGGCCCTTTAACTGGTTATATAAAAAACATTTTATTTAACTTTCTTAAAAACAAAATAAAAATGATAAAAATATGTTACATGTAGTGTTGGGGTTTTTTTTGGTAGAATATATATATATTCTCAACATTTATCTTAGAATATAAATTGCATTTTAGACCCAATGATATAAAGTTTATTATATAAATGTGAATCTAGGACTTCAAGGCCAAGGAAAAGGCAATGCTTAATGATTTTCTACCTTATTTCCTTCATCCTACTGTCAAAAGCCCCCAAATTTATGTATATTACGCTCTTTATAAATTTATAGCAGACACGTTCAGGTTCCACTGGGATCAGAATGCACAGCCCTGAATTAGCAGGGCTGTTTCCTCTACTTTTCCCCCATCCAAATTCTGAGGCTCTAGCAGTCTGCAACTTCCCTCCTTCCCCCACATTCCTAAGCCACTTACTAGTGTGGGCCTCTACTGAAAACCGTGGAGACAGCCAGCTCGCAAAGCTTACTCATAGCCAGTTGTGAACGCCAGGCCCTGCTGTGTCTCACTAAGCAGGCACCTGGGTCTTGATGAATACTTACTAACTGGTTTTCATAATAATCTAAAGCTGGGAAAACAGACTTTCTTCCTCTCACAAGTTTTCTGTTAAGACCAAAAATATTTCCCCTTTCTAACATTTTCAAGACCTTTAAGGGTAGAGGAAATTGTTGATATGATAGGATGTATTTTCTAGAGGCACAATCTCAAATAAAAAACATACTATCATATCCAACCGTGTTTTTAAATAAGGAATAGAGACCCAGATGTGTAGATAGTGGCCACAAAGGCCATTGCTGGTAGAGTCAGTGACCCCTTGTTTCATCAAGTGCCTGTCAGTGGGCAGGTATGTAATGGTGTTTGGGGGGAAAACAAGCAAATGAGCCCACAAGCAGGGGAGATTGCAGTTTCTGACAGTAGTCTCTTGAGGCTAGGAGTGTCTTGTGCAACCAAAGCTGATGAAAGACAAAGTAAAATGAAATGCATCTTACCTGATGTAAACATGGCCAACTGTGAGTCCCCAGGGCAAACAGTCATCAAGGAGAAAAGAGAAAGGGAGAAGGGAAAAGAAAATGCTTTCATTAGTGGAAACATCAAGGCAGGAGCGGAAAACTGGGAAAACTGGATGGAAGTGTGGAGCACTGCCACCCTACTGAGGGGGGATTACTGGTGCCAGAAATTAGAAAAGACTGGGCTAAAAACACAGGAAAAATGAAGCAATGGAGTCAAGACGCCAAACTCCACCCCTGGAATGCCACTACTTGTGAAAACCACCAGGTGCGAGACTATCCCAGGCCTAACTTCTCTACAAGTCAAACTCTGAGAGGTTTTGGCCTCTAAAGGAATCCAATAAAAGCTAAAGAACCCCAACCCTGGCCGGTATCACTCAATGGGTTGGAGCGTCATCTGTACACCGAATGACTTTAGGTTTGATTCCCGGTAAGGGCACATACCCAGGTTGCAGGTTCAATCCTCAGTCAGGGAATACAGGAGGCAACCAATTCACGTTTCTCTCTCACATCAATGTTTCTCTCTCTCTCTTTCCCTTCCCCTCTCTCTAAAATCAATTAAAAAATATCTTCGGATAAGGATTAAAAAAAATAAAAGCTAAGGACCCCCTGTGCAGAAAAATTCACAGGAACATTCTTATGCTCCCATTCACGCACACATGCACATATGTAATATTTTGGACTCAATTTCAGTGGATTCATAGCCTCCTCAGACTCAAAAGGAATGTGTAAATCTAGATCCAGTTTAACAAAATCTTCAGGCTGTCCTCAGCCTTGAGAACTCAGCTGGGAGTAAGTAGCTTCCAAGTTCAGATCTACTGTTAAAAACACCTTTAAGTAACGAGAAGGATGGGGCTGCTGCTTGGCAGAAAGGGCTACCTTCAGCTTAGTGAGCTACACTACATAGGTTGTTGCCCAATCTCTCATTTTTCAAATGAGGAAACCAAGTTCAGAAATATTAAATGACCTGCCTATAGCACCAGGACTAAAAAGTTCCCTGACTTCCAGTTTACTATCCCTCTATAACCCAGCACTGGGTGTAAAAAAATGACATTTACAGAATTGGAGGAAAAGTCCCTCTAACTCCAGATTTTTAAAACTTTTCTTTCTCTCTTGATTAACTCATTCAAGTAACAAATGTTAACTGCACACCTACTACATGCCAGGATAGTGGAAAATGTGGACATGGTTTCTGTCCCTCAAATAACACCTCTCCTCTATCTGAGTAAAATTTAGACTCAGAGGATAATTCCTTTCCCAATTCCTGAACCACAGTTTAGCTTCACAATCCAGATACACAATCTCCCTGGATATAATGGACACCTGACATCTGACTTCAACATTAACCTTGCAATGCCACTCCAAACTGAGCCTGGGGCACCCTAAATTATGGCAGATCTCCACTAGCTACTTCCCTCAAAGGCTGTGGAGAAAAAGCGGAGGTAACTTTTCCTCAGGGACAAGTGAAGGATTATATCAATGATGATGATTACTCCCAGTTATAAAGCTACTATGTGCCAGCCTGTGGCTGAATAGCTTTGCATTTGTTAATGTCACTGGATGGTCACACTAACCTTTGAAGAAGTGCAATTATCTCTATTTTACAGATAAGGAAACTGAGGCACAGAGAGCACAGCAGATTTGCCCAGAGACAAACCACTCCAATTAGAAGCATCTGTTTCATTTTAGAGTCTATGTTCTTTCCATTGATACCCTGACTTAATTCTTAATTTTGTCACTCATTTCAAGTCTTGGTTTCATGATACCCCAATCACAAAACTGGAGTATCTCCAAATTCTAGGAGAGGGCTGATGACAATAGTTTCTGCATAAAACTTAATGATTAGGGCAAGAGCCTCTAGAACAAAAATCTCTGCCCCACTCTATCCACTCACCAATTAATGTATCATTTTCACTGTTGCCAACTTAAACTCCCTTAAATATTGCTTAAATGATCCTTTCTTCACACCACTTACCTGCTTAAAAATATCCAATAGCTCTGTTCTACTCAGTCAAATCTGGGCTTGATAATCTGGACAAACCCTCCCTTTACCATTCTAACACTCCTTAGTCCACAGTACCCATCCAGGGTGCTGAGGTACAGAGTAGCCTCGGGGTCTCATGTGAACACAACAGTGCATACACCTGTCCCTAGAAATTGCCTGCCTTGGGATAGTACACTCTTTTACCTTACCTAGCATTCTCACCCTTATATTATTCCAAGTAACCCTTCAAGGTCCAGTTTAAAACCAAGAGAAAAAAATAAGATCTCAACATTTACCCAGATTCTCAGAGCCAAGAGGGGCTTCTGCAGCCATGGAGGCTGGAATGGACACTGACCCTGACACTTCATTTTGATAAACTATGTAAAATATGGTAATAATTATCAGGACCATAGCTAACACATAATATTTACTATGTGCTATATGCTTCTAAGCCTTTTACATATTTCAAGTCATTTAATGCTCACAAACAACCCTATAAAATGGAAGAGTCAGGATTCATAGCAGTCTGGCTCCACAGTCCTTGCTAAGAATCACTGTACTTTCCTGTTTCCTGGCTAGTATAGCAAGTAGCAACTATTTATTGCTCACTAAATGATAAGTATTATTACTTCAGAGATGGGGATACGGAGCCCAGGGGGAAACAGGACTTGCCCAAAGTCACTCAGCTCATCATCAACAGAGCTAGGATGAGAACCCAGGTCGCCTGCCTTTGGTTCTGAGTTTATCAGGACCCAAAGTGTGTGGGAAACTGTCTCCAAAGCTGTCCGGGGCTATAAGCTTTCCAAACCTGGCAGTGTGTCCTCTGGGATGGTGGCAGGGGTACTGACCAGAAGAGGTGGCCGCATAGGCTGATGACAGCATCCTTGGCTGTGTCCAGGCAGATGTTGCACTCGAAGGTGCTATCCTGCCCTCCGCTTTCGCCAGCACCATTGCTGCTGCCGCTGGGTCCCCCTGCACTGGAGTTCTCAGGGGATGCAGAGGCCGAGGGCCCCTTGCTTGCCATCCTTGGCTGTCAGCAAACTGTTGAGTGAAGATTCTCCCCAGGAAAATCCTAAAAGGCAGAGAGCCCTTAACTACCATTTCTGCAGCTCACTCCCCCGGCCTCCATGCCAATCTCCCCATCTTCTCTCAGCTCAGATGTTCAGATTATGACTGAACCCCTGAGGAGACTTCCCAGGAGCTGCAGGGCATGATAGTCGTGGAGCACTACCCAGACAGCAATGACTCAGAAACTTCGAATGAACATGGCCCAGAGGATACCACACAAATACATAAACTGCATCAACACAGAGCAGCCTCCAGATGATTCTCCATAGGAACTGGGTCTCGCTGTCCTTACATTCTCCCAGGATAACCACCTCAGGTGATAAATACATGCTCAATCAAATTGAACATTCACAGGCTGTGCCCTAACTTTGGATAGCAGATGAATCTGCTCAGGCCAGAAGGATTGTGACTGGTATGTGCCAGAATTTTTTTTTTATTTTTAAGATTTTTAAAATTGACTTTTAGAGAAAGTGGGAGAGGGAGAAGGGGGGGAGAGGGGGAGAGAGAGAGAAATATCAATGTGAGAATGAAACATCGATTGGCTGCCTCCTGCGCATTCCCCACCAGGGATTGAGCCCACAACCCGGGCATGTGCCCTGACTAGGAATCAAACCAGCATCCTTTCAGTGCATGGGAAAATACCCAACTGAACCACACCAGCCAGGGCTATATGCCAGAATATAAAGAAAACCCTGTAACTCTGAAAGGTTAGGAAGCTGGGAAGGACCAGAAAGGCCATCTGGTCCAATGTCTTCCACACTGCAATCTTTGCATTCCCCCTTGTGCCAGGTTAGAATACCAACTACCTTATTTTATCTAAATCTTATCAACTTTTCAGCCTTAATAGCTTTAAAGAGGAGGCTTATGACACTGCTGAAAATAGAAAACCAGTATTACTATAAGTGAAAAATAAGTATAAATATAATGAAGGAAAATCTTTTATCCTCATACTACATTTGGCACATTCATACCATGCTTTGGGCAAACCTGGTCCAATCTCTTTAGGAAACGTCAGTTTGAAACCTCTCAGCTAGCTGACTAACGTGGAGCTGAGACTGAGACTCATGACATCCAGTTTGTACTCAAACCCCTGTGCCACCACAGACCAAGCTGGCCACCAAATGCTGGGAAAAAGAGACCACGTTTCACTACCTCTTCCAAACCAAAGAACCCACCTGGAGTTGAACAGAAGGAGAATAAGATCAATACCAAAGGCTACTCAGAAACTCTGGGTGCAGATTAAGAATCTGTGAAGACTCTAATCTAGCCACCTCACTATCTCAGAAATTCCAAGTAGGAAATGCCAGCTGGCTAGCACAGTTAGAGAACTGGAAGCTTGAATGCTGTTCCAGTAAGTAGACAGGTGGTTTTGGGAACCTCCCTTCTCCTCTGGGCCACAGTTTTCTCATCTATAAACTGAGGCACTAAACTATGTGGTCTCCTAAATGCCCCTTTCCAGCTCCGAAACTGTGCTGCTAAGGGTCATCTTACCCACTCTCTCCAAAGCGGAATGCCCCGCCACAAGTCTGGACTCACCACTGGGCACCAGAAGACCACTGTGATTTCAGCTTCCAAAGTACAAGAAGGCAAGGACCAAAAATCTACAGTCCTCTCAAGACCAAGAAGCCTTCCTACACACCACCAACTCAGAACTCTGGATTCATGAGTATCCCTCACTACAACAGCAGCTCAGTGACTTGAGCAGGGAGAGGAAACCGGCTCATGGCCACTTTTTCACTCAGTTACATCATTTTACGTGATGTCCCAGAAGGGTAGCTAGCTGGCTGCTGGCAGCACCAGTGACCCAGTGCTTCCCCCTCTCCATACACAGGATGAAGCCTGCTTGTGAGGGCCACATTATGGCTTTCTTTGTCATTCTAGCTCAAGTACCCGACACACATTTCTTTAAAAAAAGCAAATAAAAAAAATCAAACTTTTAAAATGAAGGATTATGTCTGTACAGATGCGGAAAATCAACCATAAAGTCAAATTCATGGACCAATCTTAAATGACAGTCTTCTTAGGTGATGCAATAGGAAGAACACAGCTCCAACAATGACACCTTCTTGTCTTAAAAATGAAACAGACTTTTAATCAAGTCTCTAAATGAATTACCCATTTACAGAAAATATGGAGCACAGATGCATGTGTTAAACAACTCCAGGAGGATGCAATCAGTAAATCCAGAATATGGGACTTTTTACAGGACAAATAACCCAAGTTCTCCAGAAAATAAATAGCATAGGAGGGGTGTGGAGTTATAGAATGAGACTTGAGACATACCAACCACTAGCAGTGTGAGGGGCTCACTGGAACCAAATCAAACAAACCAACTGTAAAAAGACATTTGTGAGATGACTGACAAAAATTAGATTTAACCTGAATATTAGGAATTATAATAGCTGATATTAGGAATTGTTAATTTTGTTGAGTATGATAATGGTATTGTATAATGTTTTTGAAAAATTCTCATCTTCTAGAACTATATACTTAAGCATTAATGAAGAAATGGTAAGATGCTTGGGATCTGCTTTAAAATACTCTAGGGGAAAAGTGAAAGCAGAGAGAAAAGATGAAATAAGAATAGGAAAGCTGATGGTTGTTGGACTTTGATGATGAATGGGGATTCACTGTATTAATTTATTTCTGTGTATGCATGTAAATTTCCATAATAAAAGGTATTTTTTAAAAAGGTGAGACTGCAAAAGTATGTGTATGAACGGATAAAAACAAAGTATATAAACACACACACTAAACTATCAACAATTATTTCTGCGATTATGAGAGATGAGGAACTTAGAATTTTATATTCTTATGCTGTTTTAATGTTTTATGACAAGTAGGTATTACTTTTACAATAACATTTAAAAAAAAGAATATTGTAGCCGTGGCTGGGTGGCTCAGTTGGTTGGAGCATTGTCCCGTAAAGGCTGAGGGTTCACTTCCCGGTCAGGGCACATACTCAAGTTGTGGGTGTCATCCCTGGTCGGGGTGTGAATGGGAAGCAACCGATCAACATCTCTCTCTCACATCCATGTCTGTCTGTCTGTCTCTCTCCCTCACACATCAATGTCTCTCTCTCTCCCCCTTCCTCTCTTTCAAATCAATAAACATATCCTCGAGTGAGGATATAGAAATTTTAAAAAGGAATGTGTAAAATGTGTGTATATTACATTTGTTACAACAATGAATATAAATATTAGTAAATGTCTTTATTTTTTATGAGTTCTTTCTTTTTTGCTCAATACCTCTACTCTCCTACCTCACTGACAACTAGCAGCCTGCTCTCTCTGAGTCTGTCTCTATTTTGCTTGTTAGTTCAGTTGGTTCATTAGATTCCACATATGAATGAAATCATAGTAAATGTCTTTAAAAATGTGGAAGAACATACCGAACTGTTAACAGTGATTATCTCAGCATTAATGGGGGTTTAGAGGTAGTGACTTACACTTTATAAGTCCTCCCCATTTATAAAAATGACATTTTTACATGTATTAATTTTGAAACCAGACAAAAGAGTACATGTTTTTAAAAATCCCCCAATGTTTCAGTTTTCCCCAATTCTGAAAAGCTCTGACCTCAAGTCCTGGTGCCACCACTCACCAGCCATTGGCTCAGAGTAGATACCTTGATGGCTTCAATTGTTTTTCTCACCTGAAAAGTGAGGGTGTCATGTCTCCTACAAGGCTGCTAAGGTGGCCCTATGAGATAACACAGTGACTTGAAGAGCCCACCAAGGTGGGAAGGGGCCGTTGCTGCTGGGGAGATGTGCATACACATCACTTACCCTGGCCCACTGCCCTCTCCACTCCCTGGATCCAACAAAGCTCTGCATGGTGTATACTACACACACACATAAGGGGACAATCAGAGTTAAAGTAGATATCAGGTGGGAATGGTGAGGAGACAGTAACAGGTCAGCTCAGTTTCCAGGGAGTAGTAGCCTTGCTGCAGGCCAAGCAGTGGGATAGGCCTGTACACCCCAACTCTAGCCAGCTCACATCACTCTTATTCTAATTCTTAGTAGACTGACCACGTGGCCTCTGTCTAGGTTCTAGAGCCTCATCCTGGTAGGCACTCAAATACTTGCTGAGTGGGTGCAGGAATGTATGACTAGTCTTGGTCAACTCCCAGGCCAGCTGCTCACCCATCCCTGGAGCCTCCTTTCCTCACCTCCTCCCTACCCTCAAGCACAGGAAACTCATCACACCAGAGCAGCATGGGAGAAATGAGCAGCCTTCCCTTGGGACTGTCCACTGAACACCTGTGGAACAACAAAATGTGGCCACAGCCTCATGGTCCCAACAGGATAGAGGGTACTGCTCAGCTCAGTAACTGGACAGAGTAAAAGGGAAGCAGGCTCTGAGCATGCCTGAGCTGCCATCCTACTAAAATTCTTTCCTGGTCCCTGCAGAGCCTATGGACTTGGACGTGACCACATAGCAACTTGTTGTGGCCGATTCTGTGGCCCCATCCCAACCCTATTCTTCACGCCTGATTTGAAACCACTTTCTAGTTTTAAAGACACATTCACATCTATCACCACTCCTGACCTTCACTCCACTTTACAGAGGAGGGCATTAGCCCAAGGAGGTTAGAGGATTTGCCCAAGGCCAGGCCATCATACAGTGCCAAATTCAGACTTTCCAAAACAATATCAGCACTCTTTAGGAAAAAAAGTCTTTATTGATTTCAGAGATACAGAAACATCAATGATAAGAGAGTCATTGATTGGCTGCCTCCTGCATGCCACGCACTGGATCGAGCCCAAAACCTGGGAATGTGCCCTGACCAGGAATCAAACCACAATCTCCTGAATCATAAGTTGATGCTCAACCACTGAGCCACGCCAGCCAGGCACTCTTTTCACTCTTACATGTTACCCTTTTAATATACAACTTTTCAAGATTAAGTACCTGGTTTTTGTTTTCCCTCGAATTCATTGTGCAATGCTGTGTTCTTTGAAGTGAGTGCAAAGCAAACTACTCATCCGTTTATACATTCTACCAACAGAACTCTAGTACCAACTACATTCGAGGACAGTGCTGGAGTGGGAGGTCACAAAGAAGAGCAAGGCCAAGCTGAAACTCTGGAGTCTGCAACAGGAGCTAAGGAAGATGCATAGATAATTACAAGAATTTTTAACAAGGGGCTCCATCAAACTTGTCTGTTTTTCCTAAACAAGGCACCTTCCCAGAGATCTGGTTCCTAGATCACCTCAGGGATTTAAACAGAATCTGGATCTGGATAGGCCAAATAATCTGTATCTTTAAATAAGTGTCCCCCACCTTCCACTCCAGATGATTCTCTGATGAAGAGTTTTGAAAATCCAGCTCTCAACCAGGGGATAACACTAACAAAAGCACAAAGCAATATAGCACAGCACAGAGTGTGGGTAGAGACAGTAACCTCAGGGCCTGTCCTTCAGAATACATGACCCCTACCTACTGTCTTTAGGGATTATGAAGAAGTCAGATAAACTTGGGAGGTGAGGGACAAGTCTGCTGAGATCTCAGACCACCCAGAACCTACCTGGTCCATCTAAGACAGAGCTGACCAACAAGTTCACACCTAGTTTTGAAAAACATTCCTAAATTTGAGATATCCAGGGTAGCACATGTGATGCAGGACTAAGGCAGATTTGCAATGCTTAATGATCCTTTAGGAATGCAGAGCCTGGAAGCAAAAGCGGACTAGCAGACTGACCTAACATCCTCACTCCTATTACCTTCCCAGAGCGGGCCTGGCCCACTCCACAGGAACTAGGCAAGGGAGAGAACGAGAGAGATGCACATCCCTGCAGGAATCACCAGGGAACTCAACCTTATGAACAAATCTTCAGGTTCTAGTGTACTGCAGACATTTATAGTCTGCCCTCTCTGCTTCTTTAAGAATTCCTGGATCAGGGTGTACAGAGGCATCAAGAAATATTAATCCTAGTTAGGAAGATTACTACAAATTTGGGTGATGAAAAACTGGCATGATCCAAGAGGGAACCCAGCAGAGGTCTTGCTCATACATGCCAAGAACTGTGGTGTGCCTAAGCCTGTCTGCGCTGCTCATTAGGCTGTTGCTCGACCACGTGCAGCAGAGACAGGACCTGCATTCTGAGAATGTTTACATCACACTCACAGAAGGTTGGGGTTGGAAGAAATCTGAGTAAGTTGATTGGAACTTGGAACACACAGAAATGACTCTAAAATTTTAGAGTCTAAATGCAGTTTAGGTCCCAAGGCTAGCTCAGAGAGGTGTGGCCCTCAAATATAGGACCAGGGGCATGAATGGCCTTTCAGGTCCAGAAGGACAGAGCAGGCTGAGAAGACTGGTCCTTTTCTCTGGTACTATCTAATCTTCCCATCTGTTCAACCAACCCCTCTACCACCTTCAAAGATTTATTAAAGACCCTATTGACCAGGCATTCCAGATAAAGGAGTCAGTCTAAAGGGGGACAGAGACACATAAACCAACAAACTAACAGAGGTGTATACAGAGTGCTTGAAGGCTGGGTATGCTGGGGAGGATGCAGACACAGCACACAGGACAGGTGGACAATTCACTGGGCCAAGTTCAGTGTGGCTGGAACCCAGGGCACATATGGGGGTGGTAGGACAGCATGAAAGGCATTGTGCCCTTCACATCTGAGTGGGGATTCTAGGGTCAGCTGTGCCTTCTTTTTCACATTTTCTTCCACTATTTCTGAATCGAAAGGGGTTTTGTTTTAAGCTTCAATGCTTTCTCTTAAAGCTTACCAGGTTTGATAAGAAAGGGTGAGGTAGGATTTGAACTACCCTGGCACTAACTTTTAAGGGTCATTTAAGAGGCTGTCTTTTGTCATCCCTTACATCACTGTCTTATATTACTTAACTTTTTGCTTAGGACTTTTGTCCTTAAAAGACTAGCATGCCACAGAAGAATTTGATGGCTTTGGTTTCAAATTTCAGCTCTGCCACTTTGTGACTTCAGACATTCTTCTCTCCCTGAGCCTTTGTTTTACTTATCCTGCCCCAGGAAGGTCTCTCACAGGGTACACTGGAGCGTAGTGTTTCTTTATATTCCTCACAGAGCTATGCAATCAGCAGGTACTTGGTTAATTTGCTGAGTGAATGAGTCACAACTTCCCTTTCTGACTGAGCATCGTTCCTTGAAGGCATAGTAGGTGAGACATCAGAACTGTGTATGACGAAATCCAGAATGGGACATGCTTCGTTTGAGCTACGCAAAGTGAGACTTTCCCCCGAAGTGTTAAAATCAGGAGGCACCTCTTATATTTATTTTTACTATGAAAAGCATAAACTAATACTCTGCTCAGGCCATTACATGAATTGTTTCATTTAATCTTTATAGCCTGCCTTTGAGGTAAAAACCACTATACTACTGTTAGCATCCCCTGGCTCAGAGTAGTTAGGTCACTGGCCCATGGTCACAGAGCCAGTCAGAGGCAAAGCTTCCCAACTCCCAAGCCAATGTGCTTAATAGATAGTACACCTCAGTGATTTTTTTCATGTGTCTGTCTCCTCAAACTTGGAACCACCTTCCAGGTGCTTTACTCAACACATGGCCAGGCAAATCAAAAATACCTCATAAATGTGTGTGGGTTGATAGATTTGATGCCCAGCAGTAAGAACTCCACAACTCAATATGAATCAATTTAGCCAACTAAGTTCTGGAAAATTGGTATCCTAAAAGAACAAGACATTCTTCAGTTATGTTTTTTCAGAACTGAAAATGTTACATAACTATTTTAGAAAAAAATTTTTTAAAGTATTGCCCAAAACTCTTAAACGAATGAAAAGAAAGATCAGGGACCTGGCAACCAGAAAAAGGTTTGAGTTTCCCCAAACCTTTTCCCACCTCTATTAGTGATAACACTAATATGGAGTATTAATCATTCACTAAACTTACTCTAGTTAGATACCTCCTAGAGCCACAAGCACAGTGCCTGACAAAGTAAATGTTTCATAAATGTATGTGATAGTGATTTGCCAATTTCAATTCACACCAAAATAATTGGTAAAATATTGTATTAAAGAAAAGATCTTCAGACTGAAGACACCCCAATTAAGGGCTGTGGATTTCTAGTATAATATAGTGAAAGGAACAATCTGGAACCCGAGGACCTAGTCTGACACTCAGCTCTGCTACTCGCTAAGCTATGATCTTTATCTGCAAAATGGGGCAATTGTGTCTGCCCTTTGGTTACCAGAAAAATTTCAAAATGAAAGTTTTGCTTTTGTTTTCAAAGTAAAACCTTAATTCAGATTTTATAAAATATCATTAATTCAGGTTTTATCTGACGTTGAGCTAAAGACCTCTAAAACATTCTGATGGTAGAGTATAAAAAGAATGAATAAGGTTAACAAGACTTAACCAAGTTTAATAACTTCCTAAGAGTTTAATAATATCCAGCATACACTTGACAAAACAATGACCTCAGTTCTCTTTCCAATAGGAGGTCCTAAAGAGGTCCTAAAGAGGTCCTCAGGAGAGCATATATAAGATAGACCAATCATGGTTAAAAATAATAAAACCAGAATGACACCATTTGAATAATCTTTAATACTGACTTTTACAAATCAAAATCAGGCTTATGTCTAGAGCCACCTGATACTGTTAGTGCAATTTGGAAAACATTTAAAGAATGCCAAGGATGAAAATAAATCAGACACGCTTCTCTACTCTCAAGGATTCTCGTCAGAATTTAACTATTTCTTTTTTAAAAATATATCTTTATTGATTTCAGAGAGAGGAAAGGAGAGGGAGAGAGGGAGATAGAAACATCAATGATGAGAGTCATTGATCGGGAAAGAGAGAGATAGAAACATCAATGATGAGAGTCATTGATCGGCTGCCTCCTGCACGCCCCGTGCATGTGCCCTGACCAGGAATCGAACCCCAATCGCCTGGATCCTAGGTCGACGCTCAACGGCTGAACCACGCCCAGCCGGGCAGAATTTATTTTTTAAAAAGCACCTCATAGTGAGAAATGGCTCTGCAGGGATGGTATTATAAAGAAAAAACAAGTAATTTTCCTGGGCTTTTTGCCCAGGATCCACTCCCATATTCAGAGAGCTGTCTATCTTTAAAACCCCTTCCATGTCTACACCACAAGGTGCTTCTGAGGAACAACTGGGTGTGAATATTAGAGCAGAGACTACCACAGGAGTCAAAGTGATGACTGGTCCCAGAGTGGAATGGCCAGCCAGTCCCCCTAGGCCATGTCCAAAGAAACAGGCATGGCCCACTGCTTCTGATCTCTGTGTCCTTAGGCCAGCTGAGGTACAAGGTATCACCACTCTGTGGTGCTTTCCTCCCACAATTCAATGAAATGAAGAGAAAGACCCATGTCATCTTCAGCTGATGTGAAGAGTACAGAAGTAGGGTCCATGACAGCCATACAGCAGTTAGGGCCACCTGAAAATTTTAAGCCAGAGCGCCTTGGTGGCTTCTTCTCTACTTTAAATACTACACTTCTGGCAATGATTTCTTGGATATGACACAAAAGGCACAGGCAACAAAAGAAAAAATAGACAAATTAGACTTGATGAAAATTAAAAATTTTGTGCATCAAAAGACACTATTGCCCGCCATGGCTCAGTGGTTGAGCATCGACCCATGAACCAAGACATCAGGGTTCAATCCTTGGTCAGGGCACATACTGGGGTTGTGGGCTCCATCATTTGGGCTCAATCCCCAGTAGGGGGCATGCAGGAGGAAGCCAATCAATGACTCTCATCATTGCTGTTTCTATCTCTCTCTCCCTCTCCCTTCTTCTCTCTGAAATCAATAAAAACATATTTTTAAAAAAAAGACACTATCAATAAAGTAAAAAGGAAACTCACAGAATGGAAGAAAACAGTGGAACCTCAGTTCTCGAACTTAATTCATTTCAGAAGGCTGCTTGAAAACCGAAGCATTTTTTCCCCAGCAGAAATAATGTAAATTGAATTAATCCATTCCAGATCCCCAAATGATTCCATTTTAACCTTTCTTATATACAGTACATGTCTAATGTACTGTTTAATCTATAAACACTTTAAAAACAAAAAGGACATGAAATGTAAATGAAAATTTAACAAAGAGGAAATGAAAGAGTAAAAAATGAAAATTTAATAAGCAACAAAAGGAGAAAAAAAAAAAAACCACAAAAATATTCACAGCACAATTTCCTGAGATGCTAACATTCTCTCCCTTGTTTCCTGAAAAATGCATGTCTAATCATACCACATGAAAGGGTTGTCAAGTTGAGAAGTGAATTGTTCGAGATACGAGACATTCAAGGACAGAGGTTGATTTATCTGATGGATCAATATCCAGAAAATATAGATCTCAACTCTTAAAATTCAGGAACAAAAAACCCCCCAAAACCTGCTATTTAAAAAAACAAACAGAAAATAACAAGGGTTGGTAAAGAGGTGGAAAAATTGGAACCCGTGTGCACTTTTGGTGAGAATGTAAAACGGTACTACTGCTATGGAAAACAGTATGGTGGTTCCTCAAAAAATTAAAAATTGAATTACCACATATGATCCAGCAATTCCACTTCTGGATATAACCCAAAAGAATTGAAAGTCAGGCCTCAAAGACATACTTGTACATCCATGTTAATATCTGCATTATTCACAATAGCTAAAATGTGGAAGCAACCAAAATGTTCATCTATGAATGAATGGATAAGCAAAATGTAGCCTTAAAAAGAAAGAAAATTCTGACATATGCTACAATATAAATGACCCCTGAGGACATTATGCTAAGTGCAATAAGCTACTCACAAAAAGGCAAATACTGTAGGATTCCACTTATGTGAGGTACTGAGGAGTAGTCAAAATCATGGAGACAGAAAGCAATTTGTGGTTGCCAGGCACTGAGGGGGAGAAGGGAATGAGGAGTTATTATTTAAGGGATATAGAATTTCAGTTTTGCAAAATGAGAAGAGTTCTGGAGATGGATGGTAGTAATGGTTGCACAACAATATGAATGTACTAAATATCACTGAATTGTACACTTAAAAGTGGGTAAGATAGTAAGTTTTATGTTATATGTATTTTACCACAATAAGAAAAAATGGGGGGAAAATCCCTACCAGTCCACAAAGGTCATTTACTACATGATTTCCTTATAGGAAATATCAACGATAGGCAAATTCATGGATTAGAAGTTATCAGGATCTAGGATGAGGGGAGAATAGGGGGCTCTTTCTTAATGGGAACAGAGTTTCTATTTGCAGCGATGAAAACATTTTGGAAATAGTGGTGATAGCTGCACAACATTGTGAATACACTTAGTGCCACTAAACTGTTCACTAAAAAAATGATTAAATGATAAATTCTGTTATGTATATTTTAGCACAATAAAAGTTTTGTGTTTTTTTGGTTTTGTTTTTTTAATACAAAATCTGTGCTATTGAAAAAGAAAAACTAGCCCTGGTCCGTGTAGCTTAGTTGGCAGGTTTGATACCCAGTCAAGGCACATACCCAGGTTTCAGGTTCAATCTCCAGTCGGGGAAGGCAACCAATCTCTCTCTCCCCCTCTCCGTCCCTCCATCCCTCTCCACCCCTCTTCCAGTCCCTCCCTCCTTCCCCCCTCTCTCTCTTCCTCTAAAATCAATTTTAAAAAAGACTAGATTTCTAACCACTAAGAACATGCTGAGTGCTTGTTATATACCTTATATCTAGGCAATAAGACCTACTGATTTATTGAATGAGTGCATGGTTAAGTAAATGTATTAGAAGGAATGCTTACAGAAGAGACTGGCAAAAACATGGAGACAGTAACATTAGAATGTTAACAGAAAAAAAACCAAGCTATAAAACTATGTACAGTGAATGATTCCAACCATTAAACATGTACCCAGTGGAGGAGAAACAAGAAGGAAATAAAGCAACTGTAACAAAGGCTCTCTTTACATATTGGAGCTAGAGATGGCTGGGCTGTGAGGAGAGGGGAGCTTTTCTGTATTTTCCAAAATGAGCATATATTGTTTTCACAGTTAAAATTACTGTGTGTGTTTTTTAAGCATATGTTCAAGATGGTGTGGTTACAGCCAAATGCTGAGGTCAAGAGAGGTGTGGGTGCTCTGGTAGCTCTGACACCACAAGTTATACCCAAGGCTATCATCAGTCCTGAATATTCCAAACACCACTAACTCCTCTACTCCCCACTCTGACCAAGCACTAAAGTAGCTCCCAAACAGCAGGACCCCCTGCTGGTCTTATCACATCTTGGATGATGCTGTAGTACCTTTTTCACTTGACCATGGCCACCCCAGCTCTGCGTGGTAAGCAGTGGTTGAGGTTGAGCCAAGCTCTGTATGGTCAGCAGATTCAAACGGACAACTTAAACTCTGTGCTTCAACATGTCCAAATCCAATTCCATTCAGATCAGGTGATCTGCAATTCTTTGAATATTTACATGCAAAATTGTACGTAATGGCAAATAATTCAATTACAAAATAGGCAAAAGATTTGAATAGGCATCTCTTCAAGGAAGATATATAGATGGCCAATATGAGCATGAAAAGACGCTCAACGCCATCAGTCATTAGAAAAATGCAAATAAAAACTACAATGAGAAGCTGCTTCACATCTAGAGTGGATATAAAAATAATTTTTAAAAAGGACAATAACAAGTATTGAAGAGGAGGTAGAAAAAATGGAACCCTCATATTGCTAATGGAGATGTAAACTGGTGTAGCTCCAACGGAAAACAGTTTAGTGGTTCCTCAAAAGTTAAACATGAAATTGCCATATGACCCAGCAATTCCACTCAGGTATACACATCCAAGAGGACTGAAGATATGTTAAAAACTTGTACATGGCCCTGGCCAGGTGGCTCAGTCGGTTGGAGCATCGTCTCACAAACCAAAAGACTGCAGGTTCGATTCCCAGACAGGTAACATACCTGGGTTGTGGGTTCGATCTCCAGTCAATGTTTTCTCTCTCACATCTCTCTCTCTCTCTCTCAAAATTCAATAAAAACATACCTTCGGGTGAGGATTAAATACACACAGTTGCATATGAATCATCATGGCAGCACTATTCACAATTGCCAAAATATGGAAATAACCCAAATGCCCATCAAGTAACGAATGGATAAACGAAATGTGGTATATCCATACAATGGCATATTATTCAGCCATAAAGTGGAATGAAGTACTAATACATGCTACAACATGGACAGACCCTGAAAACATACTTAATGAAAGAAATCAAACACAAAAGGCCACATACTATTTAATTCTAGATTAGTGGTTGCTAGGGATGGGAAGAGGGGAGAACAGGGAGTGACTGCGAACGTCTACAGGGTTTCTTCTGGGAGTGATGAAAATGTTCTGGAAGTAAGACAGTGGTGATGGTTGCATAACTTTGTGAACATACTAAAAAATACTGAATTGTACGCTTTAAAATGGTGAATTTATAATATATAAATTCTATCTGAAAAAAGTGAGAGATATTCTACAAAATAATTAACCAGTCCTCTTCAAAAGTTTAGTCATGAAAGGAAAAAAAGACTGAGGAACAGCCTCAGACTGAAAGAAACATGGAGGCATGAGAACTAAGGGCAATGTGGGAAATTAGACTGGATCCTGGAACAGAAAAAGGACATTAGCGAGGCAAGGGGCAAATTTTGAATAAAGTCTACAGCTGAGTTAGTAGTATTATATTAATGTTAAATTTCTTGTTTAATTTTAATATGGTTGTGTAAAATGTAGGGAAAGCTGGGTGAAGAGTATACAGGAAGTCTATGTATTCTTTTTGCAAGTCTAAAATTATTTTAAAATAGAAGTTAAAAAAAAAGTATGTGATACAGGTTAGGGGCTGGCAAGTTTTTTCTGTAAAGCACCATATAGTTAAAAACTTTAGACTCTGTGGACTACATGGTTTGTGGGGCAACAACTCAACTCTGCTGCCCAAGACAATATGTAAATTAACAAGTATGGCTGTGTTCCAATAAAACCTTACTTATAAACACTGGAATGTGATTTTCATATAATTTTCATATACCACAAAATATTATTATTCTCTTGATTTAGTTCCCACCATTTTAAAATGCAAAAAAAACCCCCAAAACCCTCGCAAAACAAGCCACCACAAAACATTCCCAGCTCCCAGGCCATGCAAAAACAGGCAGTGGGACCAAATTTGGACCCCAGTCCATAGACTGCAGACTCCTGCTCTGGGTCAGAATTTGCCAATGTGTGCTTCAATTAAAAAAAAGTGCTTCACATCAATTAAGTTTGGCAACACTAGATTAAACAGGGTTAGGCACATTTCTTTATTGCAGGATGTCTCAGTGCCTTTAATGTGGTACTATACACTGAGAAGCCCCAAAAAGGGATAGTGATATGAAACTTTTCCCAAACTTATTATTACCACAGAACACTCTTTTCAGAGGTATCTCTTCAGACTAGTGGCTTGAAAAACACACTACGTAAATGACAATTTGGTACTTTTTTAAAAAGAAATTTTCAGATTGAGAAGCTTTAAAAACATGATCACCAAGTTAAAATCATTTTACCCAAATGATATCTGAATAAGCATGTCACAATTTTTTTTTAATCCTAGGAAACACACACAAGGCAAGAAGATAAATACAGAAAGGAAGTCTTGGCTGAAACCCAATCTTTTTGGGGGGGGGGTGGTGGAAAGCATGTCAGCAGACTTGGGTCATAATATGGAATCTGCGTTCCATAGGACAACATAAGCGTTCTAACAGGTTTTGAAAAAGCAATCTGCTTGGGGGTTTATAAATCACAAAATAAGGAGCTTTGATGTTTGACTGGAAAACTAAAGATCCACTAGGAGAACCATCTGCAGATTACCCACAAGAGAAGATGAACTGGCAAGTCAAGTCCAAAAAAGGACTGGTTTTAAATGTTGGTTGGGATGTTAGCTGACAGACTGCAAAAATTCTCTTGGTAGACACCCCATCTATACAACACAGTGCTGGAGATAGGCTTAAAGAGGGATTTATGTCTCAAGAGGAAAGGCTGGCCTGAACAACTTCAAGGGACCCTTCAGACTGAGACTCCTCAATACCGGGATTCAAAGAGTTCACTGGCTTCTCCTGATCAAACAAAGTCTTCAGAGGCATTCCCAAGTTGTTCTAAGAAAAGCTACAAACCCATGGGATGGGGATCCTGCTTGGTTATTCATTCAACAAACACTTTAAGGAGCCCTTATCATATGGGCCATTCCAAAGTCCTTGAAACGGATGGTTCCCAGGACAACCAGGAAGAGATTACATAGGGTACATTACATTCAAACACACCGACCTTACTTTCACAAGATGTAGGCTGGAAGTGTCAAGATGAGGGCAGAAAAAAAGAAGCTGGTCAGCGCCAGAAAGACTCAAATAACGACTCAGAATCAGACACTTTCAAGTTGGAAAGGACTGCCGTCTGATACCTGTACACCTCCTTCAACAGGGAGTTCACTCTTTGGAGGCAATTCCCTTGCTGCATTAAGTTCTTCTATATTTTGAATCAAAATCTTCGGCTTCCTGTAGAACCGCCTGTTGGTCCTAGTTGTGCCTCTTTCAAATCCGAAGATGAAACGGAAGCCCTCTTTGCCATAACGACCTTTTCAGTTACTAAAGACAGTGCCCTTCCATTGCTCTCTTTTCTAGGGTAAACATTCCAGTTCTTTGAAAGATCCTGAATAGGCTCCAGCTGCCTCAAAGCAAAGCCAGTACTCACAGCAGGAAAGCACTTAAGATCCGTGGGCTTCAAATACCAGTACGTACAGGATCCCCCGAGGCGTGCGTTCAAAACGCAGTTTCCCAGGTTCCGACCCAGATTCTACAGATGAGGTCTTACTTGGGTCGCCATGGTAAAGCCTGCACCCCCAGGGCATTTCAAAGCATATGGTGTGAGAGCGGTATTTTTGAGGAACACTGCCCTGTTTTACAAATGAGGAAACTGAGGCGAGGCGAGGCACGGCACGGGGAGGGGGTTTGGCCCAGAACGCACGATTCATCGGCTGTTGGCGGCGAAGTCTCGAACCGGGGTCGCTCACTCCCAAGCCCAACTCTGATCACCAAGCTTCCGGGCCTCGGCTTCTCCACTCGGGCCAAACTCATTATAAGTACGAGAGGTGGCCTCGAGCGGCGGGGGGGCAGAAAGAGTTAAAAGTGAGTCCTTGCCAGAAAGGGAGAGCTCGCGGGGAGCCTTTTCCCTTCTCGGGGCCTCAGTTTCCCCAAACTGTAATCACGGGAAGTAAGACCACAATGCCAGCCCGACCTCTCTTCTGAAGCAAAGGGCCCTAGGCCAAACCAGGCGTGCTGTCTCCGCGACCCTGGGCTCAGGTGTCGCAGCCCGCGGGCCCCGTGAAGGAGGAACGCGGTCCCCCACCCCCTAAACCTCGACGGCCCCTCCCTGCTCCCCCACTCCCCACCAGCCCCTCACGAACCTGCCGCTGCTCAACTAACGCCGCCGAGGCCGCCTCCGCCTCTCCTTCCGTCGACCGCTCCGCCAGTCTGTCCGCCTCGTCAGTCTCTCCCGCAGGACCTCGGACCCCTCCTACGCGGACTCCGATCACCTGACGTCAAGAGGCGGGTCTCCCAGGTACTTCCGGCCGCAACCGGAAAAGGCTGGTCCGCTGCGCCGCGGTTCCGTCCACGTTCCGGGCTCTAAGGTTCCGCCCGCGTGTGGGAAGCGGAGGAGCCTAGGGCTATGGCAGCAATTCCAAGAGCCTTGGTCAGGGCGAGGGAAGTACCGGAGAAGCTTGGGACAGCTGGTGGCACCGGAATGCGGGGACGATGGGAATCCGCATGACGGGACTATGTCAGAGGACACGGGAGCTGACTTGAAGGAGATCCCACTGACCAAACCCTGGCACTCGGAGCATCAAAATACATGTAGATAGTTCAATAGTTTAATTGAACAAGATGGTAACCCATTAGTCTTTACTGATATAAATAAAGAGGTGGATAAATAAATGGGAGAGAATGCCAGCTAGCAAACATGATGGAGTTAGAAAATCAATAATGAGTGCTAATGCTCCGCGGAACCAGCGCTGTTTATTTCGTCGTGATCTTCTTATTAAAAACGTTCCCAAGAAATAACAGAATTGGAACTACCGAACTTGGGAAAACTTAACTTTCAAAAACATATTAAGTAATATTGTCTCTGCTTTAGCACACTGAGGTACTTCTAGGTTCCAGAAGCTCCGTTGGGGATGTTTGCATGTATCCTGCTAGAACCCAGCGTGGGTTTCATATTATTTGATGCCTACAACAAATTGTGCTGAATACAAATATATTCATTCCAGTGGGAAAGAATAAAGTAAACAAATGTTCTG
The DNA here is from genome assembly GCF_054644295.1 of Miniopterus natalensis. NCBI lineage: Eukaryota > Metazoa > Chordata > Mammalia > Chiroptera > Miniopteridae > Miniopterus > Miniopterus natalensis. The sequence goes on from NC_142100.1 coordinate 15,361,405, forward strand.
ATTTCTCTCCCTGCTTGCTCTGAGCATCTGAAGGTTCTCGTTTGAATAGCCCTAACCTTCCTTCTGCCCCCACCCCCACTTACTTCTTTAATGCTAATACTGGCAGCTGATATTTATTGAATGTTTATTAAAGTGCCACAGAGCTTTATGCAATTTAACCCTCACCCCAAATTGTGAAGCAAGTATTATTACTTAGGAGGAGCTAGAGGCCCAGCGAAGTTAAGCAACATGCCCAAGGACACACAGCTGGTAAGAATCAGCCTCAAGATTAGAATCTGCCTACAAACATTCTCCTGTTGAAATGCTGCCTCACCACCGTGGGCCAGAGAGGGGGGTCTGTGGAGGGATGGAGGAAGGGATGGGGCAGGGGCATAGGGGAGTCCATGCAGAGGCATTCAGCTCTCTCAAGTGCAGAGGAGAGGGGTGGGGATTAGAAGCACAAGACAGGTAGAAGGCCATTGCAGAGCTTCAGAGGGAAGAGGGACCTGAGTCGAGGGTTTGGGGGGTCAGGAAGGTTGAGTAGTGGGAAAGGGCAAGTTTCTGGGTGAGAGAGAGGTGTGATTAAGGACCTGAGGCCTCAGGTGTATATCTGACAAGTGAGGAGAGACAAGGAGTCTCGGGGACCTTCTCGCCTATTTGATCTGTTAAGACTCACAGGTTCCAAATTTTTTCTGGGCCTCAGTTTTCTCTTCTGTTCAATGCAAGGAGAGAAGATCCCAGGAACCAGCCCAGCTCTGGAAGGTGGTGAGGAAGTGGCATCTCTTTTTCCTCGATTCTTCGCACCTGACATGGGGTTGAAAGGCAATGTGATGGGGCATTTCAGTAACAGAGTGTTAGAAGGGACATTTTTGATTTGGGTTTGTGTTAGGTAATTTGAGGGAGGGCTAAGGAAGCAAGGTATTGATCTGGCCTGTCTCCACCCCACGCTGGGGTTAGTCTGTCCTTTTGAGTACAGGAAGCTCAGACAGGAAGACCATGTGGGCAGACAGAAGGGAGAGTAAGCCAGAGGAAGCACCATCTAATCCTCCTCAACCCCAACCCTTCCATGGAAGAGGTGAGACACTTAGGAGCATGGCCTCATTGGTTACCTAACCTGAGGCAAATGTTCAAATCCTTGCTGTGTGCCTTCAGGCATATAACCTAATCCCTGGACCTTACGTTCCTCTCATTCTCTGTGCTTGGGTCCTAAGGTTAGGCCAAAGGCCACTTACTGTCAAGCTTACCGTCCCAGGACAGCTCAGGGTCTGTTAATTGTGCCTCTCACTGGGATCTAGCCCAAGGCACTGTCCACATAGTGACCCTGCTGACCAAGGGCAGGGTCTCACTTGGGTCAGAAGCAGAGTGAACCAGCTTGACTTCCCAGGTTTGGGTCTGGATAGTATTTGTTTAGAGACATGGCCACTAGGTGGTATCAAGGCCATATTCTGGGATCTTCTGAGAGCTGGGTCAGGAGGATGCTATTCTGGGAGTTAGGCTCTTAACTGAGGATTCTGGGATATTCCCAACACAGATGAGGCATGGGCAAAAATATAGGAAACTAGGTAAGGGAAGAACTAGTGAAGGAGAGAAAATCTGGAAGGCACTAAGAATTCATGGGATCCAACCCCTGGACTGTGTGGGGAGGGAGGTGGGGCACTCCTTGAGCAGCCAGTCTCTGCCCTGCAACTATAGGAGCCCAGGAAGGAAGGAAGGAATGTTTGCTTAGGGCCTACTACGTGCCAGGGATTATGGGGAAATCTTTTTCTTATATTTTTCTCAGTGAGTCCTTTTAATAGATAGTTGAGGAATAAATTATTGACCATTTAGAGAGGAGGAAAGTGAAGCTCAAAGAGGTGAAGAAATGTGGTCAGTGTCACAAACCGAGGAAGAAGAGCTGAATTTTGTGCTTCTGAGTCCTGGGGGATGAGCTATAGGTTGAGTGGCCAAATAAAATACAGGATGCCCAGTGAAATCTGAATTTTGCATAAACAACAAATGGGACATACTTATATTAAAAAATTACTTGTTTATCTGAAATTCAAACTTACCTCAGTGACTTTCATTTTTGCTAATCTAGAAATCCTTGATAGAGAGGATGCCCAGGACCCCCATAGCAAGAATGAGCAGAACTTAAGACTTTGGGATCCAGAAAAGAAATTTGAATGACACTGCAATGCCCTCTAAGGTCTGGGGAGTCCGAGGCACCAAGGCCAACTGGTGTGCCACCTGCTGCCTGGCCACCAGGGGGCAGCCGAGGTCTGCACAGGTTCTGATCTGGTGACTGGAAATTTTCCCAGGCCCCGGGACAATGAAGGCCTAAGGGACCGAGTTCCTCAGACTCTGATTTTTCCCATTCTGCGCCCCATCTGTTCACCTTCAGCCTCCCCCATACCAGCAAATTCCCCCACCCTTTGTCCATCCATGTTCAGGCCAGAAACCTGGGAATTACTCTTTTTTTTCCTCAAGACTTGATGTAATTTGCATGCAGAAAAGGTCTGTTTGGCTCTACAAATTTTTACATACACACTCATGCATCTACGATGCAGATAAAGATACAGAGCTGCATATCCAATACAGTGGACTTTAGCCTCAGGTAATGAGTGCTTGAAATGTGGAATCTGAATTGAGATGCACTATGAGTATAAAATACTCTCCAGATTTCAAAGACTTGGTATGAAAAAAGAACATAAATGAGCTCACTAATAATTTAAAAATATTGATCACATATTGAAATAACATTTTACACATGGATTATATACAGTGTATTATTAGAATTTACTTCACCAGTTTCTTTTACTTTTAAACTGTGGCTAGAAAACTTTAAATTGAATTTATGGCTCACATTAGAGCTCTTTTGTTTAGCGCTGGAGCAGACAGAATCTGATTTATTCACATGTAAAATAGGGACTCAGAAAGGTGGAGTCATTGGCTGATGTTTCCATTGCCCAACAGTGGCAGAGTTGGGTGGGAAATCAGGTCAGTTTGAACCCTGAGCCCATGGATCCCCACAGTGTCCCCCTCCCCAGCCCCTGACCTGAATGGACTGCTATTTGACCTCTTCCAGGATCGTATCCTGTTTGAGACTTCAGTCCTCAGCAGGGACCTAAAGTACGCTTGCCCATCCTGGGTTGGGGGGTGTCAGGGTAGAGGGCTTCCTGTAGGGGGTGATTAAACTGACACTTGAAGGATGAGTAGGAACAAGCCAGGTGAAGGAGAGGGAAGAGTGTTTTAGGTAAAGGGGACAACCTGCTCAAAGGCCCTCCTGGTGATTGAGGAAATAAGAGTAGCTCTGTGTGGCTGCAGCACTGGGGAGCTGGGGAGGTCAGCCTGGCTCAGATCCTGCAGGGCATGACAGGCTTCAACTTGATGGCCAGGAGAGGGACAAGGGACAGACCTGGCCAGTCTTGTGTTTTGGAAAGATCAGGACTGCTGCTATTTGGAGAACCCTTATTCAGAGGGTAGAGCCCAGACAAGAAAGACCAGGAAGGTGCTAGAAGGGACCAGGAAAGGAGCAGAGTTCCTCCTTTAGGAGTTTCTCTAGGAGGTGCTGGCTTTAGGTGCCCACTAGGTGGCAGCAGAGGCTGGACCGAATTCTGAGGGCTCGGGCAGGGCCCACCCTGCTGTGCCACAGGCCTTCCTGCTTTCACCTTCTGACCTGGGCGTAAAGGGGCTGCTCCCTGGGCGCTCTTGTCCAGATCCCAGAGCAGCAAGGAGAACCTTGGCTGTCAAGAGGCTCAAGGTCTGGTCCTAGCTCCAGTTCTCCTCTGCCATTGATTGACCTTGGGCAAATCCACAGATAAAACTGTGCTTCAGAACTTGAGTCCTCGGCTATAGAAATGGGAGTTGTTAGTCTGCCAGTCAGGCCTCCCTAGGAGCCTCTTGATTCTCCTCCTATGCTCCCCACCCACCCTCTTCATCCTGCTGAGTGAGTGAGACTCCCAGGGCCCCTCACACCCATATATATGCTGCCTGCAAGAGACCTGCTTCAGAATGAAAGATACACAGAGATTAAAAGTAAAGGGATGGAAAAAGATATTTCGCGCAAATGGAAATGAAAACAAAACAAAACAAAATTGAAGAAGCAATACTTATATCTGACAAAGTCTATAGTAAGAGACAAAGAAGGACATAACATAATGATAAAACGAGCATCCAATGTAGCAGCACCCAAATAGGTAAAGCAAATCTTGATGGACGTAAAGGGAGAGATTGACAGCAATATAGTCATAGTAGGGGATTTTAACACCTCATTGACATCAATGGAGAGATCTTCCAGACAGAAAATCAACAAGGAAACCGTGGTCTTAAATGATATAATAGATCAGATGGATTTAATTGATATATTCAGGGCATTTCACCCCAAAGCAGAAGAATATACTTTTTTTTTTTAAGTGCATATGAAACATTTTCTAGGATAGACCCACATGTTAGGACACAAAATAAGCCTCAATAAACTTAAGAAGGTTGAAATATTCAGCATCTTCTCTGACCATAATGGTTTGAAACCAGAAATCAATCACAAGAAAAAAACTGAAAAACACACAAAGACATGGAGGCTAAATAATATGTTACTAAATAATGAATGGGCTAACAATGAGGTCAAGGAAGAAATCAGAAGCTACTCGCCCTAGCTGGTGTGGCTTGGACGGGCATTGCCCAATGTGCAAACAGATCTCGGTTCAATTCCCGGTCAGGGCACATGCCTGAGTTTCAGGATTGATCCCCAGGAGGCGGCGTGCAGGAGGCAGCCAGTCGATGTTCTGCTCTCACATCAATCTTTCTCTTTCTCTCTCTCTAAAAATCAATTTAAAAATCTTTAAAAGGGGAGGGGGACAAGTATCAAAGAATTGGTGACATGTTTAAACCACCGCAGCTTCTAATGCTGCTCAATTACGTAGAATGGATTCTGTACTCTCTGATTCCCCATCTCTCCTCCTCTCTCTCTCTTCTATTCCTAGTTTAGTAAGCTATTAAATTGAGTCTACTATGTTTCTTTCTATCTACTGAGATGTCTAATTTTAGACACAGTTGGGCCTCAGTGTTTCTTCCCGCAGACCTGGGGCTGGGCTTCATTGATTCCAGGCTGCCACCAGGCTGAATTCCTACCTGGAAACCTACCAGGTGTGCTAGGAGCTGAACTCCTGTCTGGAAATCCTGTACCCACAGATTCCTGCTCCTTAGTCCTGGCATCTCCTGGAAAAAGACTGCCTTCTGGGATTCCTTCCCAGATGCCGGACTGCATCTGCTCTGTCAGGCTTCCCCTCCTGGTCTGCAGTGGGGGCTGCCTCAGCCAAATGGGTGGATAACTTCCCAGGTGTGGCTGCCATCAGCATCTGCAGCAGCACCCCTGTCTTCTTGGACAGCCCCCCAACCAATGACTGGGCTCAGCCAGGGCACTAGGGCTTGGCCATTTCTGCCCAACTTTGGCTTTCGTAAGGGCAGCCTTTGCACCAGAGTTCCCTGTCACAGGCTGGCTGAGAGTTTCTCGGAGAAGCCCTCCTTCCCTTCTCTCTCCCCATAGATGTCAGACCTGCAATAGTTTGAAGGCTTTCCCTGCCCGCTCCTGCTTTCTCCCTCTTTATCTGTCACAAGCATTTCCTCCCATAAATCTCTTGCTCTTCTAACTTAATCTTGGTGGCTGCTTCCCAGAGGATCCAACTGACACTCAGGCCCTGGTTCCTTTGGACTGTCAGACCCCAGGGGATGAGTTCTCTTTGTCCAAGTCTTGAGCATGCTCTGTCTCTCTTCCTCTCCTCTCTCTCTCTGTCTCTGTCCAGGGTCTTGCCCTGTGCCTGGCACATAGTAGATACTCAGTAACTATTTGTTTTTGAATGAATGCAGAATGTTTGGAGCTAGGCACTGTCAGCACCATTCTCCTGGCACCGAGAGCTGCAGAGAGCCTTCTGGGGGGGGGGGGGGCCGGGGGGGGCAGCTCCAAGGCGCAGGCGGAGGGCGCCCTTCAGGCAGTGGGGAGGAAGGCCCAGGGGTGGGGAGGCTGTCGGGGAGCCCTGATCCACTTTGACTCCGGGCACATCACTTTTCTTCTAGGGCCCATCTATCCATCTCAACAATGGGATGAGAAGCCCTGCCCTGCCTGTTTGTCCCCGAGGGGCAGGGGTTGGGAGCATCAGATGACATCGGGGCTGGAGAAATGTGAACAGGAAAGGGCGGGGTACCCCAGGTCTTGGGCCTGGGGTCAGGGTGTGGAGGAGTAGAGCAGACAGAGAAGGAAGGAAGAGAGAATTAGGAGAGGCACACACACACACACACACACACACACACACACACACACACACACCCCGAGGGGGGGGGGGAGAGAAAGAAACAACGAACAGAGAAAAACACTAGAGCTAAATGGGGAATGAATGAGAGAGAGAGAGAACCAAAAGACACAAAGAAACAGAACAGAGGAAAACAGAGAGGGAGAGAAGATGGGGGGGGAATTAGGGAGGGGGAGAGAGAATATAACAGAGTTAGAGGGAGGGGCAGTAAAAGAGACAGGAGAGTGAAAGAGAAAGATAAGGGGATAAGAAATGGAGAGAGAAAATGAGACGGAGGGTTAGAGTCAGAGAAGCAAGATGAAGAGAGACAGGAAGAAATGATGACAATCAGATTCAGAGAGCAAAAGAGGCCAAGAGACCGAGAGAGATGAGAGAGAAGCCAAAAGGAGACGGAGACTGACGGGGACTGATGGAGGGACCCAAAGATAAGCAGTCAGGCAGGGAGGGAGGAAGGAGCACCTTTTCCTATGACCCCCACTCTTCGCTCCCTCTGGCACCCTGCCCCACTCCAGACTGGGGGGACCCAGACTAAAACCTCACCCCCTTCTGTCTGCAGGGCCCAGACTGTTCTGCCCTGTCCTGCCGGTTTGGCTCCTAGCATCCTCTGCTCCAAGGCCTCTGAGGGCACCCTGGTGGAAGGCAGGGCTCCGGAGCCTGCCCTGTAGCCTGACTGACATGGCCACTGGGTGGAATCTGAAGGGGAAATCCAGTGACAACCTCCCTTGAGGCCTGGGCAGGCCCTAGCCTGCCTCCCTTTGGGACCCAGATAGGAAGAGACCTCAGAGGTCAATTTCACTGGGCTCCTCACTGAACAGAGGAGGAAACTGAGACCCAGAGAGGTGCAGGGACAAGCCCGAAGTCACAACCAAGCAGTGGCCTAGCAGGGCTAGCTGTCACAGAGGTGGAGGTTATGGGCCAAAAACTTTGCTTACTCCTGGGTAAATTGCTTCCTGCCCAGGGGTGCCCTGAGGCTTTAATGACAGTGTTTTGGATGACAGCCCCTGTGCTGAGAGTCTTTCCATGAAGTGACTATTGTGATTATGCCTGTCAGACACATAAGGAAGCTGAGGCTCAGAGAAGCTAAGGCTTCTAAGCCTAAGGTCACACAAGCTAGGCCTGCATGACCTTGGAAGTTGGGTTTCTGCCATGGGGCCTCCAGCATCCCTGTGTGATAGGCAGGGAAAGGCTCTATAATACGGAGAAGGGCAGCAGAAGTGGGTGGCAGTTCCTCCCACTGGGGAGAGTTACCAGAATGATAACTCTTCCCAGAGGAACCCACCTTTGTTCTGTTCTGTCTCTGCCTTTGGGGACACCAGGCCCCCCTACCCTTCTCAATACCACTTGCTCTACTCCAAACCCTCTTTCCCAACCTCTGGAGAGAAGGAGCTTGGCTCCTAGGTGACCCCCCACTCTCTTTCCCTTCTCTCTCTCTCTCTCTTTTTTTTCTTCTCCCTTCTCTTTATAGTCCCCAACTGTGACCTTTTGGGCCACAGGTCCAGGCTGGTTCTGAAGCCACAGAGATGGACCTATGTACCCTACAGCCCCCTTCTCCCTCCTCTGTACGGTGATCTCCCCTTCCCCAGCTCCTGGCTCTGCCTCACTGGACTCATCCTTCTGGGAGACTTGGTGGGGAGAATATTGGGGGAGCAGCAGGCTGATGAGCAGATGGACAGACAAGTCAGTGTCCCAGCCAGCCCTGACCTCCCAGCAAAGCCCCTCAAGGACTACCCTCCTAGCCTCTAACCCCTCCCCAGCTGGGACCTGACTATCTATCACCTGAGGTTTCCATACCCTCACTGAGCCTCAGTTTTTTCATCTGCACTATGGGTGGAAGCAGACCGGCTTCTCTGGATGGTTGGATGCTGAATGATACATTGGCTTTGGGACATAGAAACATGTGCAGGCTATAGCCCCTTCATGATGGATGAACCACCCCTGTCTCTTGGTGGACACAATGCCTGCTGTGTCCCCAAGGTGGCCATAGTCCAGGGACAGAAGTGGCTGAAGCTTCAGCTTCCTGGGCCACCCTCTGTTTTTCTGGGGACCATAGTTCCTTTGAGTTCAGAGCATCAACCCTGCCCCATGTTGCTCTCAAGTCCTGCTCTGGCTGTATCTCCATGCACTGTCTATTAGACCAGGAGGGTAACTTCTGAGCTAGGCCTGTGCTTGAAGTCCCAGGAAGTGGGGAGCCCTGGGGCACTGTCCCCTGGATATGTCAAGAACCTTTCTCAAAATCAGGATTTGGGGGTGCACCCTAGGTGGCAACGGCATAGCTACCCTCTTTCCCAGAAGCCTCCCTTTCCCAGAGGTTGGGGAGGGGGGCTGTTAGTGGCCACAGTGCTCTGCCCTCACCTCTTTCACCCAATCCTGGCTGAGGCCCATGGCCCCTTGCCAGCTTCCTGGAGGCGGGGGGTGTGGCAGCCACCACTGGGGTAGAGAGATGAGGACCAGTTCTAGCAGCCTCCTCTGAGCCCCCAAATCCCCTCCCTCCCCAGGGAGATCTAGACCTCTCCTGGCCCCCACCCCTAGGGCCCAGGCTTTGGTTCCCGCAGTCCCTATCCAGGCAGTGCTGGCAGCAGGTGACTGGATGGCAATGAGAAAGGCAGGGTGAGTGGGGGTGTGGGTCTTGGCAAGTGCACTCCTCAGCCAATCAGCAGCCTGCCCAGCCGGTGGATTCAGTTACAAGCTTGAGATCACCCCATACTCCAGCCTCCTTCTACTCCTCCCAAAGCTCCATTCATTGGCCCCGCTGCACGGGGTCTGCTGGGCACTGTTTCTGTTCAGCTCTGAGCGCTGCCTCGTGGGCCCGGCCACCAGGACTAGGCGTCCCATCCTAGGGGCTTTGTCTGACTGGGCTGGGCCAGGGCGGGATGAGGCTTCTAGGAATGCTTTTGGGGGTGCTGAGCTTCCTGGGGGCTGCTCTGGGGGGCTCTTCTGCCCTCCACTGGAAAAGCACCTCCTGCCACTTGGCCAGGTCCATCCCTGGTAGTTCCTTGGGGTCCCTAAGCTTCCTGGGCAAGGATGCCCAGGGACTGGCTCTGTTCCACACCCACTGGGATGGGAACGGGAGGCTGCAGTCATGTAGCCAGCAGGATGAGCCGGAGCTCACTGCAGCCTTCAGTGCACTCTGTGCTGGTGAGATCACCCGGGACTCCTTCATCCGCACCCCTGGACCTGAGCTGCAGAGAGCCCTGGCCACCCTTCAGAGTCAGTGGGAGGCCTGCCGACCATCTGATGGGAGTCCCCAAGGAGTGAGGAGGAAGCGAGCGGCAGGGCAGAGTGGAACACCTGGCGAAGGGCACCAGCGGGGGAAGAGAGGCTGGACCATGCCTGGCACACTGTGGTGTGGAGTCGGGGACTCTGCCGGGAACTCCACGGAGCTGGGTGAGCCATGGGGTGTGGGCTGGGGGGCTGGGGTGGGGGGAGTTCAGGCTTTCATCCTGGCCTCCACTCTCCCAGGCTGTGTGTCCTTGGGGGAGTGACTTAACCACTCTGAACTTCAATGTCCTTATCTGTAAAATGAGGGTGACCATAAATTTCATCATGAGATGCTTAAATGAGGCCATAGATGGGAAAGGTCCTACTGACACCTGGGAGTCCTCATTAGTCACCACCTGAGGGAGGGGACAGGCTGGGGTGGATCCAGGGTCAGCTGAGCCAAATAACCATTTCCTACGAGGAAGCTTTATGAGCACAGAGTGTCCAGTGGAGTGGACGCTGACACCCAAAGGCCTGTGTTCAAATACCAGTTTAGCACACCCAAGCTCTCCGAACCTTAGGTTCCTCACCTGGATAATGGAAGTGACACCTCTCTAGCAGGGCTGCTGTGAGCTTGGGTGTGGGAAGTGCCGGGCACTTGGGAAATGCTCAGTAAAAGGTGCTATTGCTCAGATGGCTTTTTTGCACTCTCAGCACAGCTGTCTGTGTGTGGAGGGCTAGGGGAGGACTTGGCACCTGAGCTGGAGCAGGTTGGCATCCTGACAATGCTTTGTCATGCCAGCAACAAAGGTTGCACCCTGCCTGTCATTCCATTCCACACACATTCATGGCCTCATAGTTGTATTAGGGTGTGAGCTTGGGTCTGCCTCCAGAGTTCCTCCCAGGTAGACCTTTCCACGGTCAACGACTCCTGGGTAGGCTGCCCTGCATTTGAAGTTGCCCAACAGGCTGTGCCTGGGTGTTCTCTTTAAGCTTTGAAACCGTGAGTCCCACAGAGGGAGACTGACCGGCATGAGGCCACCAGGTCTCTGTTCTCAACATCAGGTGGGCATAGCCAGCCTGTGGTGCCCAGGACCCTGCTGAGCTGGTGCCCCCTCTACTCCCTACAGGGGTCTTCCAGGGCCCTGATCTCTGCTGCCGGGAACATGACCGCTGCCCACAGACCATCTCGCCTTTCCAGTACAACTATGGCATCCGAAACTACCGATTCCACACCATCTCTCACTGTGACTGTGATGCCAGGTTGGCAGTGGGCAGGGGCGCTGGGGTCTGGGGTGGGGTGGAGTTACTCAGTTCTTGGGTGCAGAGACTGGGATTCCAGAGCATCTTAAAGGAATCGGACAGCCTGGGACCCATTGTGCAGGTGGGAAAGCTGAAGCCTGAGTGGAGAAGAAACTCTTGGACCTCAAACCACCTGGCTGGTAGTGGCTGGGTGGGCTTGGAGAGGAGCCAGGTGGCCCTCTGTGGTCCAGGGACCTGAGTGCTGACTCTGGCAGATTCCAGCAATGCCTGCAGAACCAGCAGGACTCCATCTCAGATATCGTGGGTGTGGCTTTCTTCAATGTGCTCGAGATCCCCTGCTTTGTGCTGGAGGAGCAGGAGGCGTGCGTGGCATGGTACTGGTGGGGCGGGTATGTAGCTGCCCCATTTGAGGCCTTTCCCAGGGAGGGGGGCCGTATGTCTGTCCTCCAGGGAATGATGCTTCATCTTCTCTGCCCTCTCCTCAGGGTGGGTCCCAGGTTGCAGACCTTCCCTGGGTGCCCCACACAACCTAGTGGGATGAGGGGTGGGGCTGACAGAGCCTTGGTCTCCATGAAGATGAACCTGGGGGGCTTCTGGAAGGGGAGATTCTGAGTTACTAATTGCCATCAATTGCCACCTCCTAGGTGCAGAATGTATGGCTCCATACCTCTTGCCCGCCTCCAGCCTAAGACCCTCTACAATGCCTCCTGGAGCTCCCCAGCCATCCCCCTGACTCCTAGCCCCCAGAGCCCAGCCCCCAGCAAGCCACAACAGAAGCAGCATCCTTGGAAATGGCCACCACAGCAGGGAGGATCCCAACACCCCAGCAAAGACAATGCCACAGCTCTCCAGACCCCCATGGCCTCCCCTAGGCCTGATATGGCCTCCTCAGGCTGGTTGGAGATCACCCATCCAGGCCTTCAGAGGCAACGGGGTGCCCTAAAACCTCAGGGTGAGCTCAGAGCCTAACCTTGGGGGTTCCTGATGTGAGGAGATGTCCCCCTGGCATGTGTGGGGGCCCTGTGCTACTTCCTTTCCTGGTCCAAACTCTTCCTGGGATCTCTCAACTTCTCCCATCAAGTCACCCTGCGGCCAGAGGGATTTTCATAAGCTCCAAACTTGACAATGTCACTGCCCTCTGAGTCCCCACCATGACTCCTCTTAGTTCAACTGACAATGTCCCAACACCCAGGGACCCTCAAACATCGGTTCTGCAGATCCTACTCCTCAGTCAAAAAACTTTAGTTTCACAAACTTCATTTGGTTTCTCAAAAACAACTTGCTCTTTCCCACCTCTGGGCCTTTGCACATGCTGTTCCTTCTGCCTGGAGCTCTCTCCCCTCCTCTTCTCTCCCAGCCTAGCTCAGCAGCCTCTGCCTCCAGGAAGCCTTTTCTGATCACCCTCAGCATTCTGGACCTCTACCACTGTAGCCTGCTCTGTATGTGTGTGTGTGTGTATACCATATGTGTGACACTATGAGGGCACAAATGCACGAGATGGAAGGAGTCTGTGTGTGTGTGTGTGACTGAGCTCAGGTGCTGGTGTTTCTCCTGGATGGCAGTGGGCATCAGTGGGGCCTCCCTGGGGGACTGGGCTCCCCTTACCACCACACCGCCCCCAGTTGCCCACCAGGCCTGCCGCAGCTTCCGCCACCTGGACAAGTGTGAGCACCAGATCTGGCCCCAGGAGACCAAGTTCCAACTGCTCAATAGTGCCCGAGAGCCCCTCTTCCACTGCAACTGCACGCGCCGGTGAGGCCTGCTTGGACCCTTGGGGGTGGGCTGCCTACTGCCAGGCACTGGGAAGGAACACCTGGCTGGCAAGGCCTTGCCCCAGCCTGAGCCTGCCTCTACCCTCAGATTAGCACGATTCCTGAGGCTCCACAGCCCACCCACAGGTGCCAACATACTTTGGGAACTTCTGGGCACGACCTGCTTCAAGCTGGCCCCTCCACTGGACTGTGCTGAGAGCAAAGAGTAAGTGACAGCAGAGCCAGGAGGGATGAGTGATTTTCCTAAGGGGGTGGATTGCCTATATGCCACCTTGTGCAACTGGGCCAAGCTGATGGGGTAAGGGTCAGGACCTTTGAGTTCCATTGTCATCTGCCTACCCCCTGGTGCCTGGGTTTAGCTCTGTTGTTGGCCCGTGTGGGTTGCATCTTGACTCTGTCACTTAATTATGTAACCTGGCAAGTTGAGTCACTTCTCCATACCTCTGTTTTCTTATCTGTAAAATGGTTGTAGAAACCAAGGAAATGGTGTGTGTGATGCACACAACCTAAGGCCTGTGGGCAAGTAAAACACTTGCTTAACTCACAGTCTCATTCAATTCTGATTCTCAAAGCCAGCCCCTTGTTACTTTTTCTATTTCACAGCTGAGGAAACAGGCCAAGACTGGCCTAGGTTTCTGCAGCCAGCCAGTGGCAGAACCTGGGCCTCTGGGTGCTAGCCCAGGTTTATTCTGCCTCCTTCTAGTATAACCACCCCACCCCTGGCTCCGGCCCTGTGCCTCGGCCTCCATTCCTGTGTCCGCAGAGCAGGGTGGAATCCTTGGCAGCCATGACCGCCTGCCCCACTTTTCTCTCCCACAGCTGTTCCAAGGGCCCTAGGGCCGTCAAAGTGTCAGCTCGGCACTTGCGACGACTTCAGCAGAGGAGACTCTGGGGTACAGGCACAGATGAGAGGCAGGCATGGCCTTCAGAGTACCCAAGGTCCTCCATGTCATTCTATGACCGGTGCGTGCAACTGACCCAGGCAGCTTGAGAACCCAAAGAGCAGCAGAAATCCTGGAACCAGTGACCTCGTTCCAACTTTCACAGGCACCAGACTGGACCTTGCTCCTGGCTTTGCTGGCCCTGGGAGTCTCAGCCTTCTCTCCATGTGTTACACTGAAGCATGACATGGGCTCTTATGACAGTCAGGAGGCTGGATTGGGGAGAGGGGGCCAAGGCCCAAACACTGGACCATGTCTCCTGCTGTGCTGGGTGATCTTGGGCTGGTGACACAACCCCTCTCTGCTTGGACGTGTATTCAGGAGGTTCATTCTGATGCCCTGGGTTTGGACCTTGCCAGGGATGGGAATGGGGAGGGGGTAATTGATTGCAGCAGCCTCAGGAGGTACTAGAAGGAGGTGCATGTTAGTTCATGTTGCAACGTGAATACATGTCTCAAGGTCTTGCCCAGGGGAACCTGAGCACCTGCCTGCAGAGGCCTGAGGCAGGAGGTAGGGAATGGGAGATGCCACCAAAGTGCCTGTGTCTGAATCTGAGATGGGAGGCACTAGAGAGGGACTTCCCAACTCCCCTCATCCTGGAGGACCCCTTCTCTTAACAGCTGCTATGCTCTTCCTGGCCCAGCACCTGCCCACTCTTTCTGCCCTAAACCTAAATTCAAATCTCCCCTGTGCCTTTGAGCAAGGGACCTCCTTCCCCAACTCTGAGCTTTTGTTTCCTCCTTAAAACAAAGAGCAGTATAAACAGGACCTACCTACCTCTAGAGTTGTTGAGGATTAAGTGAACCAATGCATGGCCAGCACTTAGGACCTAGTAAATATTCCCTCCCTCCAACACACTGCCAAATCATGCTCAGGTGTCTGATTTCGAGAGGTTTATGTAACTTCTTGGAGGACTCAGTTTGCTCAACTGTGAAATGGGGCTAAGAACTACATTGAACTCAACACCACAACTCAGGGTTGTGGTGCAAATTAAAGGAGATGGCATATGTAGTGCATACAGCTGGTGCCTGGTAATTGTCAGATCTGTCGTCTTCTCCTTTAGCCCCTTTCTCTGACTACCCCCACCCCCAGACTGCTAACAAGAAGGAGTCTGGACTGAGGCTAAAGAATTTAATTCCTAATGGATGACCTCTAGGATTGCCCCTCCCCCATCCCAGATGGGGGCCTAGATAGGGCTTTGCTGATTGTCACAGTTGAGGTGCCAGGACTGAGTTTGGGGGACCCCAGTTGGCCATCCCTGGCCAGGACAGAATGGCAGGTGTGGATAAAGCTGGAGTAGCAGCAGGAGGGAGGCAGGTAGGTTTGTAGAAGATTGAGGCAGAGTGGCAGCCACCGGCATCCACCTGCCCACCCCGCCTTCAGGGCCCCAGGCCCCCTTCCTCCAACTTCTGCCGGCCCTGGGGGCTGGGAGACAGGCTGTCAGGGGTTGGGGTCTCCTGGTCAGGTTCCCAGGAGCCACCACCTCCAGGGTCTACAGTCTCCAGGCGCAAGGCAGGCAGCAAGCCCAGGCTTCGAGGCACAGATGGTGGGAAGGCCCAGGGACCAGGCAGCCCAGAGGGCCCCTCCTCACTGCTGCTCTGGATGCCTCCATCATTGCCCCTGTTGGGGGCCACACAGGGCAGGCGACGACTCTGGGGCGAGGGGCTGCGGCTGGTACCTCGGCGTTCACGGGAGGAGGGCCGTAGGGCCAGGCCTGGGAAGCGGGCCAAGCCTGGGCTGCGGCTACGGTGTCGCTTGGACTTGCCAGGGCTGGGGCTTCTGGACTTGGGTGCGAGCAGCTCCAGGGTGCTGTCATCCTCCTCATCTGAGCTGGCACCTGAGCCACCTGTGCTGCTGCTGGCCGACTCTGAGGTGGGCAGCGAGATCTGGGGGAAGGTTGGTCACTGGAGTGCTCCAATCCCCAACTGGCCACTGAGGCCTCTTGGAAACACTCCAAAACTCCTCCTCTGCAGACCCAGGGAGGTTAGGCTACTTGTAGGAGGCCCCAGAGCAGGTTGCAGAGGCTGTGGCATTTGAACAGGATCTTTTGGCACCTCTGACCCTGCAGTCTGGTCTGCTTACCTGGAAGGGCTCAGTAACGCCAATGAGGATGCTGTGGTTGTGGCTGTAATAGCCCAGGATGAAGTCTCCATGGCCTTTGGGCAGCGACTCCTCACTGAATGTCACCTGGTGGGCCCAGGGTGTAGGCCCAGGTTGGGGTCAGGGAGGTAGTCACAGAACCCCCCAAAGGCAATGGGGACTTCCTCCCCTTTCCCCCCTTCCCTTGAGTACCTGGAAGATGTTCCTGTCCACATCCTCATGTTTGGCCCAGACATAAGCCACATAGTCCTTGCAGTGGCGGAAACCCACCTGGGGTGATAGGAATCAGGGTTCTGACCACTATGGCCTGACCCCAGCAGCCTCCCTGTGTGGCATCAAATTCTGGAGAAGCAATGATCCCACCTAGGTACCCAGTTGTTCCTCCAGGCCCTTCCTTCCCCAAGTCACTGACCACCTCGCCCTTCTCACCCGGTACAAGCCGATCCAGTCCCAGGAACTACGGGCGAATACAGTTTCCATGCGGTACCTCACCACAGCCTGCTCTGGCCGCACCCACTCATCTGCCACCTCCAGCCGCACCAGTGGCATGTCATCCCTGAAGGCAAACTGCCCAGGGGCAGGAGAAAACATCAGCAGAGACCCTCTAGTATTCCATGCACCCTTGGGCCTGAGTCAGCACAAAGAGGCTGAAATAAGGGCCTTTGAAGCTACTGCAGGACAGGGAAACTGAGGCAAAACAGGTTTAGGATAAATGTCAGGCTTCCTGCCTCCCAATCCAGGGCTCTATCTACTTATAGCCTCCTTAAAGAGTGAATGAGAACACAGCTTTGAAGTTAGTAGACCATGGGTTTGGCCCTGGCTCTGTCATTGACAGGCTGCATGACTGTTGGTGAGTTTTTCAACCTCTCTGAATGCCAGGGCTTTTGTCTATAAACTTGGATGATCTTACTTAACTCTTGGAGTTTTTGGCAGATTCAATGAGATACTGTTTGTAAAACATTCCATAAACTTCCCAGTACACAGTAGGTGCTCAATTAACGATTCACCTATATGCTAGTAAGGGAGACACAATGTACTGGATATTCTGGGGCAAGCCAAACACCCCTGAGTGGACAAGAAAAGCCCTGGGGAAGAGACTGGAGACTTCAGTTCACTTCTAGGCTCTGCTACTAATTTGCTCTGTGACCTCAAGTAAGCCCCTAGCTAACACAAGACTCAGCTTGCCCATCAGTATAAAGAGGTGACTATGACCTTGTCATCAGTTCATAAAGACAATTTATAACCATGAGTACCCTCCTCCCAGGGTCACCCACAAGGGTGGGGTTGCTGGGGTGGCAGGTGGCCAGGGTATTGGTTCCAACTCTGTCCCTCAGAGGATTCAGGTGGTGCCAGCCTCAGGCTTTTGTTTGCTTCCTGTTTATCTAGTTTCAGGTTTCCCTCCCGCAGCTTCTGATCCAAACTGCTCCAGAAAAAACAGTGCATCCTCTCACTGCTCCTGGATTCCTAATAGCTGGTCTGACCAGATTTGGCTCTTGGAAATGCCCTCCAGGGCCTCGCAGGGTCAAAATTTCTGTTAACCCTGTTCTGATTGTGTTGCTTTGAATAAGAGACTTAAGTTTTCTGAGCCTCAGTTTTCCTCACCATCTTAGGACATCTTAGGGCCTACTAAGGCATTCAAAGGGATGACGTATGTAAAGTGCCCCACACAGGGCCTGGCATAATAGTAGGTGCTCAGTAGGAAATGTTTTACAAGGGACAGAGTCCTGAATGAGTAGGGAGGGTCAGGGAAGAGCATCCAAAGGAAGTGATTCTCAAGGTAAGGGTTAAACCTCACACCCAAGCCTTTTACCAAAGGTCACAGGAGGCCAGACACAGGCAGATTTTCTTTCCCAGCTGAGAATATTGGCCAATGTCCCACTGACTGACCACATGACAAAGTTACCAAGGAAAACATTCTTTGGCCTGCTGCGCACCCTCTTATCAGATCAAGAGAATCTGAGAGCTAGTCTTAAATTTCAAGGCTAGTTTCAGGGAAAGATGGAATCTACCCTGCTCTGCCATTGTGAGCCTGTGTGAGACTTGGGGCACATGCCTACCCCACTAGGGGCCTCAGTTTCCCCACAGAAAAACAGAGTTGAACTACATAGTCTCTCAGGTCCAGTTCTGACATTCTTGCATTTCTCTTTTTTTTATTTTGGCAACTAGGAAGCTCAATCCTAAACACAATGCTAAATTATAGTAACTCTTCAGAGTTTAGCTATGTATTTTTTATATCTCTACTCCCTCTCCCCATCACTACCTTACTCTTATAATGTCTGGCATATAGTATGGTGGTTAATAAATAATAAATGAATGTGAATGAATGCTGCATGGGGTTAGAGTAAACATTTTGAGTTTGCTGGTCTTATTATATATGTGAATTTTAACATAAGTTGCCCTAAACCTTTCTTGGAAGAAGGGAGTTAGAGGTTAGTGGAAAAGGCATGGACTCTGAAGCCATACTAGCCTAGGTTCATTCCTAACTTACCCTGGGCAAGTGATGCTGTGTCTCTGAGCCTCAGTTTCCTCAGGTGAAAATGGAGATCATAACCCACTCCCACTGTGCTATGAGAAAGGGGTACTGCTAAGGGCAGGTTGCAAGGGGTGGGCTGCAGAATACTAAGGTGGGCTTGGAGATGTCATGAGAAGAGGGTGAGGCCAGGCAGGACTCACATGCAGGACGAACTGGGCAGCCACAGGTTTGTGGTCACTGACTGTGTATTCCATGTGGCTTCGGTAGCTGTGCTGGGTCACCTGGAGCCGGTGACTCTGCTGTCCTGAGGGGCTGCGACCTCCACCTGGAACCTTGACCTTCCACAGGATACGGTCTGTCCAGGCTGGCTTCCGTTTTTTGGCACTGCAGTAGGCAAGCGTAGCCCGAGTTTCAGGGGCAGTGGGTCAAGGCACAGCCCTCAGCCTTGCCTCCTGCCCCTCTTCCCCATCTCCCTAATCTAGAAGAGCTCAGCCCACATCCCCTCCTCATCCCAGTACTGAGCTCACCTGGTATCATATTTATTAGTACCCACATCAAACTTGAAGGTGGGTGCAAAGTTGAGGGGCCCTTCCTGGAAGCCCTTGAGGATGGGCCAGGTGTTCTTGGCCATGTTGAGCTATGAGGGTCCAGAAAGGAAGAATTGGACAACAGCTTGGGCAGGACAGGTGAGAGCAAAGACTGTAGCCTGGGGTACAGGTGTTTCCTGAAGCACGCTCTTTGTGCTAAGGGCTTTGGGGTGCAGGCTAGGATTTGGCACCTGGTCCTTCTCCCAGAGCTGGTGGAGCTGGTTGTTGTCAATGGCATGCTTGACAAAGTGCAGGTCAAAGCTCTCGATGCGGAAGTTTAGGTCCCCGAACCAGAACACGAGACTGTTGGTGGTGGGGGGGAGGTCAGAGGGGTCCATGGGGTGGAAGAGCCCAACCCGGATCCTTCTCCAACCCATCCAACCCGACAACACTGGATGCCCCTAGTGATGATGAAGTGGCTGTGTGGCCGCAGCGGAGTAGCAGTGGGGTGTGGATCTAGAGGAAAATTAGGTTCAGACCCTCAGGAAGGCCCTGCCCCTCAGCAAAGTTCCACTGTGCAGGCTTGGGCCCCCATCCAACTTACCCGGCATTCAAGTTTCTAGGTGTAGTTTGGGTGGTGACCCACCTCCCTAGGCCCCGCCTCTCCCTACAAGGCCCACCCAGGACAGTATCAGGTTCCTTCTAGCAAGTTAGCTGACACTCTCCTTTACTAGCCCTGCCCAAGCTGCATTTGGCCCGCCCCGGCCCGTACTCGTGATCCAGGATGCCTTGTGCCCCGGGCCCCTGGAACTGCTGCAGGCTGAGGATGGTCTGGAAGTTGTCCTTGCGCTGCTCCGCCTTGTCCATGTGTGCTGGCAGGTGGCAGTTCAGGAAGCAGAGCATGTGCCCGAAGGCCGCCAGTCGCACACTCACTCCACCCTTGTTGCCCTTGGGAGGCAACATTGGGAGAGTCAAGGGCAGGTCCAGGCCAGGAGGTGAGGCACTGGGCAGGTCTTACAGCAGGGCGGGGACAGCCAGCCGGGTATGGAGGCTTGGGGAGGGGTGGGTTCTAGGAAAAGGGGCAGGGCCCTGGGACCCTGCAAGGACAGAAAGGGGGAGGGATCCAGGAAATCGTGAGAGGTAGTGGACAGGGTTGGGGTGAGGCGGGCCTCAGAGTAAGTGGTGGAGTGTGGGGAGGAGACCTTGCCAGTGCAGGGGGCCTAGGGACTAATCTATGGACCCCTTTTAGGGCTCTGTCTGCTCCCGGCCCTTGGCGGGCTCACCCAATAGCCACCCAGGCCAGTGCGCGTGCAATCGGTCTGCACGTCCCTCAGGAAGGGCAGGTGGTAGTACTTGGCGAACAGCAGCAGAATGACACCCTGCATCCGCACAGTGCTCACCTACGGCGGGAGGCGACTCGGCTGAGGGACAGGGCACAATCCCAGCTTCCCCGTCTTTGCCCTTTCCCGTCCTTAAAGTCTGCTCCCGCACCCTCCCTTCACACAGACCCAGTAACAGAGGCCCAGCAGGCCCCACAGCGAGTCAAGGCAGGTGTAGAGCCAGGAATCCAGGGGTCTCTGCCCATCCGGAGGGTGAGGGAGGCGTTACCAGCACGAAGTTGAAAGGAGCAAGTGCATCCATGAAAAGCTCGCTCCACTGATCTGTGAAGAGCGCGTCCTTGAGCCTCTTGTTGATCATGGAGTTCACTTCCTGCAACCTGGTGTGTGGGGTGAGGGGACCGTCGGGTTGAGGGACACCCTAGAAGCCCCTCCCATGGGTGAGGGTCTGCCAGGCACCAGAGGCTGGGGAGAGGGTCCGCCCACCCTGGCCCCTCACCCTATGGCGATCATGTCTGTCCTGTCACTGTCATCGCTGCCACCTCCCAGGTGGAGGAGGGATGTGACGTCGTCAGGGGGCATGGCAGTGCCCACATTCCACGTGACCACAGTGATCCTGGAGGTGCCAGTATAGGAGGGGTTACTGTGGGCACCACTCCCTCATCCTCAATCTCCCTCTCCCGTGGGGCTCTTTCTGGAGAAATAAACTGAGGCAGGTGTGGGTAAGCCCAGGGAAGGACCCACAGTGGTCCCAGTATCCCTCCTTCCAGACTCTCCCAGGGGAGATCAATTGAAGTAAAAGGTGGGCAAGTCCCTTAGGAGGGGATGCTGTCTCCTGAGGGTCCCAGAGTGGGCCCAGCACCCCCAAAGACTCTGCCTCAGGGAGGTAAACTAGAGCAGAGTAGGGCAAACCACCCTGGAAGGATGGCTAGTCTCAGAGCTCAAGCCCCCATGTCTTTCTTGGGAGAGGGCCCTCTCACCAGAAGCCAGGGTCGCTCTTGCAGGTCGGCTGAGCTGACCAAGAGGAAGGTGACGTTGGGTTGGATGTAGAAGGGGAGGTGGGGACTGGGGCTGGAACTTCTCGGGGCTGAAGGCTGGGGCTCAGGTGCCCGCCAGGCCCTGCACCCTGGGTGCCAGGCCTGGGGAGGGCCATCTCAGCGGCTGGGGTGACACAGGGGGAGCGGTTGGGAGAGCGGCTGGGGGAGCGGCTGGGAGACCGAGGTGGCTTGGGAAGAGGTGGGGGCACGGCCTGGGCTGAGGGGGCCCCTGGCCGGAAAGTGGGGGAGAGAAGTCCTGGGGAGCGGCTGCCAGGCTCTGGAAGGCCCTGGCCCACATCCAGGGGCAGTGTCTGGGGTGACCGGGGCAGGGCAGAATCCTCAGGGCTGCTGTGGAGGGCCTCGGGCCTGGCTCTGAAGGAGGGGGAGAGCCGGGGGTCTGGGGGAGATTGGATCAAAGGTGGGGAACCCGTAGGAGTGGATGCCTGGAGATGCCCTTCAGAAGGGGGGAGAGGTCTAGGGGTTGGGGCATCCCTCTGTTTAGCTGGTGTCCGTCCCACAGAGGCCGGGGCTGATGTCATGGATGCTGGAGCCAGGGTCTGTTCCTGAGAGGGCGATAGAATCGGACTGGGCATTGGGGGAGAGTTGGAGGGAGGCTGTGGGTGCTGCTCCTCAGATGCCAGGGCCAGGCTCAGGCCTAAAGTGGCCAGTGCTGGCTTGGGTTTCATGGAGGCAGGTAGTATCTGCTTCTGGTCCCTAGACATTGGAGCTAGCCTGGGCCCCAGGGTGGCTGGTGGCAGCCTCGGCGCGGCTGAGACAGACATCACCAGCTGCCCCAGGGATGTCGGAACAAGGACTGAGCCTGATGTTGTCGGAAGAGGCTTCGGCCCAGCAGAGGCAGACGTCACCAACTGGCCCACAGATGGTGGAGCCAGGCTGGAGCTGTGGCTGGCAGGAGCTGTTTTCTGCCCTCCAGGGGTAGACAGTGGAGCCAGGAGGGGTCGAGGAGATGCCAGAGCCAGTCTTGGCCCCTCTGAGGAAGGTGGCATAGCAGCACGTGGCCCCATAGGTGCCAGAGCCAGCCTTGGTTCCAGAGTTACTGGGGTTGCATTCTCCTTGGCTGGGAGCTGAAAACTTGAGTCCACCTTGTAGAGGACAAGTTAAAAACACAGGGTAACCCTAACCAGTGGCTTGGGCCCCGACTTCCATATAGACCCCAGAAGACTCCATCTAGCTAAGTAAGGTACATCTTTCCAAAGAGGTTCTTCCTAATTTCTTACTTCAATTCATCCTGCTGCAAATTAGCTTCTCTTTTGGGTGAAACAGGACACAGAACTTTATCCCCTCCCTCAAGTCTGAAACCTCTTTCAGAGATGCGGAAACTAAGACCTCTGACTAAAATGAGGCAGAGTGCAGTCTGAACCTTCCTGGCTGGCACCCACTCCCTGGCCACTCTGGAGTGTTGGGTGGCTGGAGCCAGCTTTGCTGGGCAAACTCCCTGCTGTCTCTGGTCAAGGGCTCCCCTGGTCAAGGGCTCCTGGCCTGACACCCCAGATCTGCTCTGAACATCCTAGGTCTAGACTGTTCAATACCCTTTCCTTTCTCCCAGGAACCCTCAGGTTCCTCACCAAACATTTCAAACCTTGGCCACAGCCCTGTCTTCTTCATTCATTCCCAGAACTCCATGCAGGAGCAAGAGCCTGGGCTGAGAATGGTCGTGTCTATTCCAAGCCCAGCTCTCTGTGACCTTAGGCAAGCACCTCCCTGCCCAGGGCCTCAGTTTTCCTGTCTGTAAAACAAAGGCACTTGGTGAAGGGTCTCTGGCCACACCTGGTTCCTGGGAAACCTTCATCTCACTAAGTGCATTTTCTGCATTTATGAGCCCAGCATTTGCTAGGATTCCATTTGAGCCCTGTGGAATAGTCTGTCCACCAAGTGTGATTCTAACATTCAGAACAAGTCCAGAATTCTGTTGATTCTGGTGTCACACCTCTCTATGCCCAGGTTATACCCTCTCACCCTCTTCACCTTTCCCCCCACCTTTGAGGACAAGTTAGTAGCCTCCTTTTGTCCAGCAGGTGGAGCGGGGTCACCCTATAGGACCTCCTTTTCATTCCCCATCTGTCTCTTGTTTCTTGTCCTTTGCCAGCGAGGGCAGAAGATTTACATTTGCCCTGGGGTGGCCCTATCCCTGCCTCCAGAGATGCAGTCTGTCTGCATCCCATGCCCTTCTCGGTTCAGAGAACCTGAAACTCTACCTTCACCGCCCTCCCCAAACTCAGCTCTTTAAGGCTGCATTTTGGGCATCCTCCTTGGCTCCAGGTATCCCACTATGCACCCCCACCCCCACCAACCACCACACCGCCTCCAGCACTAACAACTTAGACATCCCAGATGTCACAGTTTTAGTCTTTAGGGACAAGCCTCCTCATTTTGCATTGGCTCAGAGAGGACAAGCAACTTGTCCAAGGTCACACAGCAAAGCTGGAGCACAGCTGTGTCCCCTAACACCCAGTCCAGTGTTCTCCTGGGGGCTCCTGGAGATAGCTAACTCCATTTCTCTCTGGGTGTCCCATCACTGCCCCCTCACGCCCCAAGGTGCCCCATTCACCTATCCCTGCTCAGTGCACAGAGGAGAGTGCCAGCCCCTCAGCCAGGGGCACCAGGGTGCCTGCAGTGTGTGTGGGGGTGTGGGACCAAGGATCGGGAATGGGGAAGCTAGGCTTTAAGGGTCTTACCTTGGAGGGTGCTCCAGTTTGGAAAATCCCATGGGGCATGGGCAGGGGACCCAGGCCAGCCAGGGTCCCTGGCCTCCTGCTGCCACTGCTGCTGTGGCCCTCCATGTCTGCAGCCCCTGGCAGCCCGGGCTCCCTCAGGCTCTGGCTCTAGCTCCTCCGCTCCCGGGAACCAGTGATGTCATCAGCCGTTTCAACCTGCTGAGAATTTAAAGGCACAGGCACCCACTTCCCAACCTAGAGGTGGCCAGGGCAAGGTGGCCTCAGCCCTGGGAACCCTTCAACCTGACTGCTAAAGTTGGAACAGTCATGGGGGTGTGGGGAAGTGTGCCCGTTAGCTTGGCATGGGTCCCACCTGGCAGCATGGAGTAAGCGGTGTGTCTGTACCCTTCCATTCCCCCCCCCCCCACACACACACCAGTAGGCCTGGCAGGTCCTTGCTCGAGGGAGGGGCATCGACACACCTGAGGGTAAAGTAGAGACAAATAACTCAGAGGTCAGCACCCTCTTCAGGGCCTCAGGGACACCTGAGTCCCTACCCTGCTCCTGTGACCTTCCTGGTGTCCTGCCAGCTCAGGACTTGCCTTGGCCCCCACCCTTGACCCATTTTCAGGCCTTGGTGCCCGCTCCCTGCCGGGCTCTATCCCTCTCATCCCAGAGCCAGACACTCAGGCTCCAGCTACTAGAGTCCTTTCTCATCTCAGTCTCAGCACTGGCCCCTCCTCTTCTGCAGACACATCCCTGACTGTCCTAGGACGTCCCCACAGCCAGGCCCATCCCAGCCCAGTTCCTCTCAACTTTCTTTTCTCCTGAACTCAGTGAGTGTGGCTCGAGAGGGGGACATATTCAAGGTCACCTAGTAAGCTGGGGAGGATTCCTGAGCTTCAGTGGGGAAAGGGAGCGCCCTCAGTGACCCAAAACCAGTACGAGCCAATTGAGGTATCTGGAGGAAGGGAACCTGGGTGGAAAAGAATGGGGGAATGGACTGGCAGGAGGGTCCTGGGAGCTCCTTTGGCCAGAACCTAGCACAGGACTTGGGTCTCCAACAGGCCTAGGGAAGTGTTTGTTGAATGAATGAACAAATGGATGAATGAGAAGAGTGAATGAGTGACAAGGTTCGGGAATGTCTATGGGCCCCCTGCTTCTTTCGCTTCCCTGTTCTCATCTGTATCTGCTAAGCAGTCCCTGAAATCCCAAATCTTCCAGAATTGCTGGATTGCTTAGAGTGATCCTAGTTTAGGAGGAAAATGTTCAGTTTTGTGCCCAGAGCTCCCTGTTAGTCAACCATCATCTCTGCATTCTCATAGGCCTGTGTGGTTCCCTACTTGAAAGTCATGTGGACAGATTACTTTCTGTCCCAGGATGGGCTTTTCACTTCTGCTTGGCTGTCCTTGGGTCTTAGTCTGTGTTTCTGGGTCAGCAACTCTGAGAAGATGGAATTTGCAGAGGGGGAGATCCAGATCATATCAGGGCCCTGGGGTAGAAAGATTTTTAGATGGTGAGGGTGGAGGTCATGATGGTGGTGGTGGGGTAGGTAATTGTAGTGGTGGAGATGATGATTTATGTAATTATGATGATGGAAGTGCAAGGCTGACAGATGGAAGAGGTAGTGGAGCTCATGGTGATGGCAATGGAGGAGGTGGCAACAGAGGCACAGGTGGTGGTGGTGGTAGAGGTAGTAGAATGAAGGGGTGGTGGTGATGGTGATGAGGGTGATCGGAAAAGTGTAGGAGAGATGGGGCAGAAGAGGTGATGGGATGTTATATTGATGCAAGAGGAGGTGGTGGTGGAGTTGGAGGTGATGGTGGTGGTGGCAAGGAAGGTGAGAGTAGACATGGTGGTGGTGTGCAGGCCACAGAAGGGAAAGGATAATTTGAACTTACCCTGTCCAGCCCTCTGACTCCTTATTTTATGGATGGGGAAAACTGAGACTCCCCCCCCCACCCCCCCGCCAGAGTACCAGGCTTCTGATGCAACCCAGGTCCCCTGGGATCTGTTGTCAGGCTCAGCCATGGGGGCTGGGACAAGGGCATCAATGCCCTTAGGATGCCACGCAAATGTCATGCAAATGAGCATGCAGAAGGCTCCTGTGCCCTAGCTGGGCAGCCCAGGATTTCCCCTTCCTGAACTCAGACTCTGCAGGAAGCTTTCTGGCCCTGTTACTGACTAACTGGGAAAGGTCGCTTAGATTCCTGATTTGTGTAAGGGAGATGAGAACAGTTCATACCTCCTAAGGTTGCTGTGAAAATTCAACAAGATGGTACATACGGAGTGTTTCGCACAGAGCCTCAGTAAGTTCTCAGTAAGAGTAGATACTCTGGAGTTCTCATCATCAATACCATCATCATTACTATTTCCAATCTGCCCATTTGGTGGATGCTGAAACTGAGGCCCAGTGTAGTTGTATCCCTGAAGGGAAGGGGAAGGGACTCTGAGACCCAGACATGGCCTTACCAGGGGAAGAAGGTGGGGGGCGGACCTCAGCTGAGAAGGGAGCGGGGGTAAGAGCTATATTTGAGCTCCTGGTGTGATGACTAAGGGGGTTGATAACAGGCTCTGGGGCTCAGGGCGTCAGGCTGGGGGCAGCTGCCAGGGAGAACCGCCCCCCTGATGCACAGAGCTGGCTCCCTCCCTTCCCTCACTCCAGGGGGTGGGGTATGTACTGAGCCACAGAGTACAGCTTGTCCAGCCTCCTTCTGGAAACTTAGTGCTAACCTTCAGGCTGTTTGGGTCAGGAATAGGAAAGGACAGAGTGTGCGCTTATCTTGGTTACTCTCCGTAGTAACCCTGGAAGGTTGGTAATAAGATCCCCATTTGACAGAGGAAGAAACTGAGGCCTAGGGATTACACAGCCAGTAGGGGACAGAGCTTGGGGTTCCCAGGGAGATAGCAGATAATTCTCCCCCACAGAGGTGACTGTTGAACCCCTTCTTTGAAGGTGAGTCCATGTAGCCAAAATGAAAAGAGGAGAAATGCCCTAGGAAGCAGAGGGAGCAGCAGGTGCAAACGTATGGCGTGTGGAAGGTTCCGTTGGTGAAAGGATGCAAAATTTGGACAAACGCCCTCATGGCCCTTTGGCTCAGAGTAAATACACCATAAGCAGGTGCATACACCTTCCTCTTTTCTCTTCCTCTGTCTGTCTCCCAGGGACTCCTGTGAATGGTAAAGGCACAGAAGCATCTGTCCTCCCTTTTACTCCCTGGTCACCCTGACCCAGGCCCACTGTGAGGGAGGCCACACTGTGGCCACTGAGAAATGGCTTGAGAGGTAGAGAGTTCTATACGTATTGGGGAAGGTGAAAAAGGTAAGCATTAGGGAGAGCTTCCCAGAGGAGAAAGTATGCAGAGAATGAAGGAGCATTACTCTTCCCCAGAATTCACTCCAGGGTTCCTTATTGATACCAAGTGTCATGTGTTATGTCACTGTCCCTTTGTTCTCACTGTCTGGGGTAGGTGTCATCTTTACCTCCCATTTTACCTCTCAGGAAATGGGCTCAGGAGGAGGAGTGACTTTCCCAAGGTCACACAGCAGGGGCTGAGCTCAGGCATCCCTCCCCCTTCTTCTCTCCCCCTCCTCCTAGGCAGCCTGGCACCCGCTGTCAGCTGCTCTGAAGTGAGTGGCTATTTTTATTCTGGTGCGAGGGGATCTCGGGCAGCAGAGCCATGTAGGTTAGAAGGCTCTAGGTCACTCGGCTTTAGCAGGCAAGGAGAGGCTCATTGCAGGGACATAAGCTTGCCTGGGGGCTCTTATTTCTTGCAGGCTGACCTGCCCTGGGCTCCCATGTCTTCAGTAACTTTTTTATTAGAGCTTAGAACAGAGCATAAAGCCAGACTAAACCCTGACCCTGATTCCAGATCCAACTTGGGCCCCAATCTTGGTGTTAACTGAGCCCTAATCCCGTGCCAAGACTGGGCCTCTACTCCATCTCTAGATTGAGCTCTGACCATGGCCTTAGATTGAGCCCTGACTCTAGTCACTTACAGAGCCTAATCCAAGCCTCACTGAGTCTGATCCCAACTTGAGACCTTGATTCTGGACCCAGGTTGAGCCCTGATCCTAGCCTAAGACTGGGTCATAGTTACAGACTGAACTCTAGCCCTAGTCTAGACTAACCCTTGAGGTCCAAGTCTAGTCGTTAACTAAACCCTGACCCTGGTGGAAGACTGAGTCCTGATCTTGTTTGTAGACTGAGCCCTGAGCCTGATCAATTGACTGAATCTTGATCTCAAACTGAGCTCTGACCCTGGGTCACACATTTCTGGTCACACACTGATCCCGAACCTCATACTGTGCATTGAACCTGAGTGTACTCACAGACTGAGCCTTGATCCTGGTCACAGGGTGAAGCCTAATCATTGTCTGAGCCCTGAGTCCAGCCCCAGACTCAGTTCTAATCCTGACCCTAGGCTAAGGGCTGACCCTGATCCTCTCTGAGCCTGACCCCATCACAGACTAAACCCTAAACCCAGCCCCACCAGAGGAAGGCTGCTGGCCTAGATTACAAACTGCCACATAAGGGAAAGGATTACAAGCAGAGATTGTTCTGGGAGATCCTGGGCCTCCCATGGCTGCTGATGCCAGAATGTTCCCGGTACTGTTGTGGCCAGTGTCTCTATCACTGGTTCCACTGGCTGGCTAGTCAACCCTCAGCAGCCCAGGCTGTGGCCCCTGCAGGCCACAGCGTCCAGGTTAATGCAATGAGAGTGGTTTGGTGGCATCTATCCAGTGAACAACATGGGCCCATAGGGCATTGAGGCTTGGTTCTGTCAGCAGAAAAACCGTAGGCTCCATGAGGTCTCTGGCTTTAGCCTCTCTGAGGCTCTTGCTGGGGTGTGGGTGGGGTAGAGGGAACCCATGAAATATGTCCCATTGTTTTTTTAAAACAAAGTTTACTATTTATGTTTAGGTAATAGAAAGTAGAGGAAAAGTGTGAAGGAGAAAAAAATCCACCTCTAATTTCATCTCCCAAGAAATGACCATTTTGACTTCTTGGGTTGTTTCCTTCTAGATTTGGTTTTTGGTCTAGGCATATATACAGGGTGATGCAAAAGTCGGCTTACAGTTGTGAGTGTGTGAAACAGAGTTTATTCTTGTATTATTATTTATTAATTATTGGATTATTTTCCGTATGACCAACTGTAAACCTACTTTTGCCCAACCCTGTATATTTACATATACATATTTTATATAATTGGTTGGTTACTCTGTTGCTGCTACAACATCCATTGCAGCCCATATCCTTGACAGGCTTCAGGAATGGGTCCCAATTTGTTAAGTCAATGAGTAATTCTCATTTTTCCAGCCACATGACTGGATCACGAATGGACTAGTGACAAGCAATGAGGCTCTTGCTGAGGACTTTTGGGAAAGAAAGCTTGTTTACTCTCCTGAGGAGATTACAAAAAGATGATTACCCCTCGATTAGATGTGAATGAAGAAGTCTGTGGTCCTGGTTAGTACTGGCATCCATCTTGACACCATGCAAGTACCTGGCCTAATGATCAGCTGAAACTATAGAAAGCAGAATGGAGAGAGATCAGATTTTGATGGCTTTATCAACTGGATTAAACCTTGCCTGAAAGCCCGGCTGGGCATGGCTCAGTGGTTGAGCATCGACCTAGGATCCAGGAGATCGCCGTTCAATTCCGTCAGGCACATGCCCAGGTTGGGGGCTCAATCCCCAGTGGGGGTGTGTGCAGGAGGCAGCCTATCAATGACGACTCCATTGACGTTTCTCTCTCTCCCTCTCCCTTCCTCTCTCTGAAATCAATAAACATGTATTTAAAAAACAAAACAAAACAAAACAAAAAAACTTGTCTGAAACCTTCCCTGCCATTTGACTTTTTTGTTGTTGTTATTTGAGCCAACAGATGCCCCTTTATTAAGTCAGTTGGGGTTTCTGTGACTTGAAGCCCAGAGCACTGCAACTTCCAACTGATATTGCTGTTTAGTAGTGGGATTTTAAAAACATTTTATATTATAACAATGAAAATTTTTCATGTCAATCAACATTTATTCTTCAGGTAATATCATCTGAAACAACTGCATGGTTTTCTACCCTATGGAGGTATCATCATTAGTTTAATTAATTCCCTGCTGTGACATGCTTAGGTTGTATCTCCAGTTTTCACCATGATAAATAGTATTTTGATAAACAAACTTGACCTAACTATTCGTCCCCTCTCTGATGATTACTTTGGGTCAAATTCTGAGAATGAATGACTGTGTGGGAGAAACGTTTTTAGGGTTTTGATTTATTGAGTTAAATTGCCCTTCAGAAGCTTGGGTGAATTGACACTTCCACAGAAGTCAATGGAGTGTTAGACTTAGCTTATCATGTGAAAAGTCTGGACAGAACCAATTATATTTACAGCGTCTTCATGTATTTATAGAGAATGGATATCAAGTAACAGCTCTAAGCCTATCATTAATTATACCTTTATAATCTGTCAGTGAATGGGAGGTAGCAGGGTATAAGCAAACGGCTTAGTGTAAACCTCACTTCCATTAGGCTCAGTGTCTAGGGTCCATGATACTTTTAGGGGTCCATAATTTTATTATTATTTTATTTAATTAAATTTTTTTTAGAGAGAGAGAGGAAGGGGGAGAGAGAGAGAGAAACATTGCCGTGAGAAACATCAATCGGTTGCTTCCCATATGCTTGGCAACTGGGGATCGAACCGGCAACCTAGGTATGTGCCCTGACTGGGAATCAAACCCACAACCTTTTCGTGTACGAGAGGACGTTCCAACCAACTGAGCCACCCAGCCAGGGTGAAAATGTTATAGTTTTAATGTATTTTAAAATCAGAAGAAAAAAATGAATATGCAATAATGAATCCAGCCTGGATTATATTCTTTTTTTTTTTTATCAAAGCAGTTGTAAAATCCAGTTTTTAGTATGTTTCCTTAATGGAGCAAGGGGCCCAGAAAGGCAAAATAAAAAATAAAAAAAGATGCCTAAGGTCCACGAAAATCACAAGTTCGCGATGGCCCGGAGACTCCCGTGGTGCGCATCCGCCCTGCAGCCGGGAGGCGGCGCCGTCTGGCCGCATCCTGCGGAGCCTCCCGCTCCCGGCCGGCAGAGGGAGCGTGGACACTCTCGGGTCTCGGAAAGCAGAGGCCGCGGGCGTGAGAGGAGCCAGAGCCGCACTGGGAGGACGCCCGCGGACCCCCGCGAGCCGGGCGGAGCCCCGGGGCTGGGGGCGTGGTCCCGGGCGGGGCGGGGCCCCGAGCAGGGGCGGGGCCGCGTGCGGGCCTAGACGTGGCGCAGCGGCCGGCTGTTTCGCCTCGAGCTTGCGGGTTTTCCCAGCGCGGGACCGATGCGCCTCCAGCTGCCTCCGCCGCCTCTGCTGCTGCTCCTGGCCGCAGTCGCGGCCGCCGCCACCACCTTCCGGCCCGACTGGAACCGCCTGCATGGCCTGGCCCGGGCCCGGGTAGAGGTGAGTGCCTCGGCCCCCAGCCCGGGAACCGCCGCTCCGGAGCCCCGCGGCCCGGTAGCTTGGGAACCACCGCCCGCTCTGGTCCCAGGACCCTCCTGACTCCCAAGCCCCCCTCGACTTAGGCACCATCCCTCCCACTCCCCAGCCTCTGGACGCCCTAGCAGCCACCGTGGAAGCCCGAGACACTCGATCTTGCCGCCTAGAAATCCGAAT
Source organism: Miniopterus natalensis (assembly GCF_054644295.1). NCBI lineage: Eukaryota > Metazoa > Chordata > Mammalia > Chiroptera > Miniopteridae > Miniopterus > Miniopterus natalensis. The sequence goes on from NC_142100.1 coordinate 15,392,661, forward strand.
TCTTCCCGAACTCCCCATCCGATTAAACAGCGGGCCCCCAGACACGTTTACCCTGTCCCCTAACTCTTCTCCTTGGCCTATGACTCTCCCAAATCTGCCCTCTGGAGCCCAACTTCCACCCCCACCCCCCCATCGCTCCACTTTTTCCTGTAATTCCTCCCCCACCCCAGTTCCTGATGGTCTCTCCCTTTGCCTGAGGGAGGGAGGACTTCCTGGGTGCCTCCCCACACCATGCAGGAGCCAGAGAAGGGGGCTGGGAACTGCATTACCAATACTCACTCTGCAGTAGCCCCCCACCCCCACACTCCTCCTCGAGGAAATTCCCCACCAGAGTCCTTGTCTTGCTGTGTGACTTGGAACATCACTGCCCCTCTCTGGGCCTTAGTTGATAGTATGACAAAAGGAGGGACAAGAGAAGGAGGGAGGACTAGAATGAGTGGTCCTGGGGTCTGGAATCTGCTGGGGGGTGCCCCTCTCCCCCCAGGAAGTTCAGGGAGGGAGCCTCCCATCCTCCATGTTGGGGAAGCAACCAGATGGTCTGTAAGCCTGGGCAGCAGGTGGCAGGTGGCAGGTAGGGCCAGCTCTGCTTGGGGCAGGGTAGGGACCAGATGGCAGGTATCTCTAATGGGGTTGCTCAGGGCAGTTCTGAGCTGTTTCCTTCTGGTCTGCTCCACCTTGAGGCTCTAGGGGCCAAAGGCAAGGCCCAGGTCTCTACTGCCTGAGAGGAGGCGGGTGATCATTTATTTCTCTTGGGCACTAGGAGTGAGTCAACAGCCAGCACGATGTGCAGGCAAGAGTCCCAAGGCCTGTAAGTGCCCTTAGGGTTTCTGGCCTTGCCCTCTTTTCCCTCTGTGTTCCTAGGCCTCAGTTCCCCATCTATACAGAGTTCCCCCTTCTGCCTACAAGAGACGTCCATCTCCACACCTTGGGAACTGCTGCTCTAGGAGTAATCCACAGCCTGAGCCATCTGGGAGATGACAGTGAAGTGGCCTTAGGGGTGTGGTTGTTGCAGGTGTGAGGTTACTCCTGACCTATCCCATTTTTTCCCCTACCAGACCTGTGGGGGATGACAGCTGAATCGCCTGAAGGAGGTGAGTTTGAAGAAAGGGATCCCCAGCTCTGTCTTCCCTGAGCCTCTTGGAGGGGTGTGCAACATGGTCCCGTGATTGAGTTGGGGAGGAACTCTGGGCTGGGGTCAGGAGCTTGCACCTGACTCACGCTGTGTGACTTCACTGGGCTTCAGTTTCCCCATTGGCACCTGGCGTGGGTTGAGGTCTGATGCTCTGGTTCCTCCCTAGGTGAAGGCCTTTGTCACCCAGGACATCCCATTCTAGTATCCTTCTTCCGTTCTGGGGGAGGGGGAATCGGGGGCTGGGAATCTGGGAGAATCTCCTTCCACTTACTTTCATAGATAGGATGACAGATGGTTTTCATATGACAAGTAGAATTGATTGGTAGTGGCTGCCCAGAGAATTCTGAGGCGGTCTCCAAGTGGGGTGGGCAAATGAAATTGACTAATGAGGACTGCCACAGACACAGGAATGGAGAGGGCCCTTTCCTTCATTGGGCCCTAATTTCCTCACGTGTAAATCGAAATCCCTGCCCCACCTCGGCAAACAAGGCTGAGCTGTCCACATCAGCAAGGCCCCCCCGGGAGCCCCTGCCTTGCCCCACCACTACCCACCTTAACTCTCCAGCCACAACCTGGTAATGAAACACCTTCCCGGGGCCGACCCCGAGCTCGTGCTGCTGGGCCACCGCAACGAGGAGCTGGAGGTGAGGCCTTGGGAGGCGGGGCGGGAGGCGGGGCTAAAAGCGCGGCCCACGCGCTGACCCAGTCCCTCCGCTTCAGCGAATCCCGCTCAGCGAGATGACCCGCGACGAGATCAACGCGCTGCTGCGGGAGCTCGGCTTCTATCGCAAGGCGGCGCCCGACGACCCCGTGCCCCTTGAGTACCTGCGGGCGCCTGCTAGGTCCGCCAAAGGCGCTCCGGACCCTGCTGACCTGTAGGTCGGGGAGCGCGGCACCCCCCTGCCTGAGCCCTGGGGCCAGAATGAAGCGCTCAGCGTCCCGGGAGCACCTCCCTCGCTGAGGGCCGAAGCCCCGACCCCGGAGCCGGCAGGGATGGAGCTGGGGGTTCCTCTCAATGCCCTTCCACGAATCCCCCTTTAGCTCCACTAAATCTCCTAACATCTTAAAAGAGACTCGACTCCTTCCTTTCTGCCTGGGGTAGGGAAGAGGAGCCCCCCCCCCCCCAAATACCGCAGGATCCCCAACTGCGTAGCTACCCAGAGGGGGTACCTCGGCACACCTTGCTGAGCTGCCTTCCAACCCCCCAAAGAGAGGCAGAGACGACTTAGGTCCTTGAAAACCAATAATTTATCAAAACGCTGCTTGTGTATGCGAGGGAGGGTGTCGCTACAGGCAGCGCGGCGGTGGGCGGGCGGCGGGCGCACGGGGAGGGCGGGTGCCGGGGTGGCGGCGGCAGCTTGCCTCGGGCAAGCCGTGCGGGTGGGAGGCTAGACATTCTTGCCGCGCAGGCGCAGCTCGTGGCGCCGCAGGTGGTTGTAGAGCGACTGAACATAGGTGAACACGCACTTGGGGTCGGGCTTCTTGCCCATGATCATCATGTCCTCCACCTCCACCAGGGGCACGCAGTCTACCAGCATCCTGCGGGAGGGGGCACAGGGGTGGTTGTCAGCGCTGGCCCCGGCTCCTGTGGTGAAGCCTCTACCCGGAGGTCTTTGCACTGCCAAAGCCTGCTGGTCTTCCAGAAATTCCATACTCTCCATCGTGGACTGAAGGGAGGTGGTGGTGGTGGGGAGCCTTCCAGGAAGGCAGGGAGCCCCAAGCTCCACCCATCCAAGCCTGGAGGCACTTTTGTGAGAAGGGAGGCCAGGCAGGTGGAGGTGGAGATGCAGGAAGAGGAGAGCTGTGCCTCATCCCAGCCAAGGAAGGGTACTGGTCTCTACCCCTATCCCTGGGGAGGTCCTGACTACAGACCCCTCCCACCCCTCTCTGGAGGGCCACCATCTGCTCACCCTCAGTGGCACACTCCAGCTGGCACAAGCCTCTCAGTTGGGCCATTGCACCTGAGGGGCCTTACTCCTGGCAAATCTTTCCCTGCAGCCAGGCCTGTCCCAGTGACACTCTGGGCCCAATTATCTGCCAGTTCTCTGGCCTGGTATCTCCTGCAGAGAGCCCCACCACCCCTCCAACCTGTCCTTGCACCCGGGGACAACCCTGCTGTGTGAGATGGCCAGGGAGGTATGTGGGTGGGTGGGGGGAGGGGCAGTTCTTTACCCTTATTACCCCCCTTTGGTAGAGCAGGGGAGGCAGATGAGGGTCCCAATCAATACAGGACCATCTATCTACATCACACTCGGGTGGGACCACCCTCTGTTCATCTTCCAGAGTGCTAGATCTCTTTATGATAGGGAAACAATCACAGAGTAGAGGAGTCGTTTGTTTCAAGCCCATTAAGTGCAGGCCTAGGTTTGATAGGGCCTAAGCCCCAAGCCCTGGGTATTGGCACCTGCCTGGAGCCCCTTCTTCCCTATTGCAGGAGCCCTCTCCCCACTCTGGAATGAGTGGGCTGCAGCTACTAAGCAAATGACAGCCTCAAACCTCTAAGGCTGTAGTTTGTCTCCTGGTTCCATCTTCCCTCCTCTCCCAGAGCAAGACCTCTTCTGCCTTTCTCCCTCTCATCTGCCATGCCTGGCATATAGTAAGCTCTCAGTCAATGTTGTTAAGTGAGTTTCCTTTGGCAGGGAATGCATAAGGGCAGGAATTGTTCCTGTTCCCAAGACACCAAAGGGCCCAGGGCTACCTCTCATCTTGTGTCTTCAAGGTCAAACCTGGGACCATGGTGGGGCTGAGGCCTACTCCCAGCTCATGAGCTCCTTCAGAGAAGAAGCCTGGGAGGAAGGAGACCTTTGTTTCAGTCCAGGCTCTATCCCTGACCAGCTGTGGATGTTAGATAAAGCCCTGCCCTGTCCTGTGACTTAATTTCCCTATCTTTATAGCAACACTATAGTCATTCTCTACCTCATTTGAGACCTTGAAAGCACTTAGCGTGAGTGAAAAGTTCCTGACTCTGTTGTTGCTGTGCTGTGTGCCCCTGGGGTCAGCCCTGCCCCAGAGTGGGCTTGTTTTCCCACTCTGGGGAAACTATAATAGAGAGGCAGCCTCTTTCTGCGTCTTCCAGCTGTGGCTATCTCCCCAGGGATCCCAGCCTCCCTCCCCCAATGTGGAACTCCCTCCCATTCCTGGTGTCTTCCCTGGAGACCTTATAAAGCCATTGTTTACACTGGGGCTCACGCCTCAGGGTTCCAGCTGCCCCAGTGACAGGCCAAACACCAGGCAATTCGAGCAACAACACAGCTGAGTCACACTTTCCAACTGGATCAGGGCCAGGTTTGGCCCCTCTCCCTCCAGGCCAGCCTGCTGGGCAGCAGCTCCAAAGTCCATATATGACCTGCAGAGAGCACCAAGCCCATCCTCTCCTCACCTGCACAGCTTCTCTGAGTACATGTGTGCACATGTGGGCTGCCCCCCACAATGGCTCCAGGCCCCGAGGGGCATCTGAGTGCACCTCTAGCTCTGTCTCTGACTCATATTACTTGGGCCAATCCCCTTGCTCTCTCTGGGTCTCTATCTTTTCTTCTCTACAAAATGGGTAAGAAAAGTGATGGGGCAAGGTAAAGAGCTACTAAGCGGGCATCAGGAGTTCCAATTTCTGGCCCAGCCCTGACCTAATCCCCCTGGGACTCTGAGCCCACCCCACTCCTCCTCTGAGCTTGTCTGGAATGGGCAGTCAGCTCAGGATATGAATTCTCTACTGTGGCCCTTGAGGTGAGATGGCTAGAGAAGAAATGCCACAGCTGGCTTGGGGAATCCAGGACCCCAACCAGGAACATCTTCCTGTTAAATTGGCCATGATCCTGAGCTCCCAGGCATGGAGCATGGCACCACCAACTCCCCAGTGCCCAAACTGGACGCCTGGGAGGTTTCCTTGAAGCTCCTTCTGCCTCCCCAACTGGATCCATCAGGAATCCTGTCCTTCTACTTCTTATTAAGCTTCTCCAGCTATCTAGTCCATCATCTTGCTCCTCACCTGTTGTTCAAGGATTGTTCTAGAATGCTAACCAGACCACATATATCCCTCCTCGTTTGGAAACCTTTTATGATTCTTGTCCTTAGGAGGAAGTTCAAACTCCTGACTATGGCGCCCACTCCCCCTCACACCCAGATTAAACTTCCTTCCCTTCTTGGGAGTGCCATGTTCTCCATCTCTTGTGCCCAGACCTGGGCATAGGCTCATCCCTCTGTCTGAGACTCCCTTTCCCTCCTTGAGCCTGAACTTTGTCCTTCATATCCCAGCTTAGTTTGTACTTTTTTCAGCCTGGAGCTGCAGGCTGGGTCAGGTGCCTCCCCCAGGGTCATGCCTGTGCTTCCTCCATCTCAGTCCTGCTCACCTGGGTTATCACTGCCCATTTAGGGGAATGGCCTTGCCAGAAGACAGGCAAGGCCATGTCTGGCTCCTTCTGGCTCTTTGTAGGATCCCCCTGCTTTCACCACCCACCTCCCAGACCTCTCTCTGTGCCCCACTGAGCAGATTCCAGCATATGGGCAGGCGGGCGAAGAGGCGTTTCTCACCGTGGGGCCCCGAGCAGGGGTTAGGACTTTTTGGTTTTTACCAGCCCCTTCTGGACCAGACAGCGGTAGAACTCCTGGATGTACGTGTACACGCACTTCCAGTCAGGCTCTCGAAGCCGCACCATGTCCTCTGTGTCCAGGAGCTGCGGGCAGTCCGCATGGGTCCTGGGGAGGGGAGGGGGCCGGGAAGGGGCAGGGAGGCCGGGCCCAGGGGGCAAGAGGGGAAGAGGCAGAGAAGAGAGGGGAGTAGAACAGAGAGACACACACATACACAGAGACATGAGTTCAGTTACATTCTCAGTGCTGCAGTCTGCCAGCCCCCCGCATGCCCCCTCCCCATTGTGGACGTGCCGCTCACTACCCGTTACTAATGGTGTGCAATGCAGACAGGGGTGGGGGACCAGACCAGTCACAGGTGCAGAGAACTATTGGGGCAAGCGGGAACACGGGGTGGGAGGCAATGGCGTTGGCGCCCAGGTTGGAGAGGAGGGCTGTGCCCCAGGGAGAGGGGGTGAGGGAGGCGTGAGACGAGGTGGAGGGAGGAAGAGGAAGATATCTGGGGGGGAACCAGAAAGAAAAAGGCAAAGAAGAAAGACAGATGAAAGAGGGTGCTGAGGGTGAGGTGAGCAGACGGGGCAACGATTCCAAAGTGGAGGGCTTGCTGATGTCCTATATAAGCCTCTGGCAACACCTATATAGGCTGGGCGGGCACGGTGCCCTGGCCAGGAGCCTCCTTTTGGAATCTCCAGCCGGGATCCCGTGGGAGCAGGAAGCTCTGGTGATAGTGGGAGGAGAGCAGGACAGAGAAAGGGAGAGAGGGAGAAGTGGGCAGAGGGAGAATGGAGGGGATATGGACAGGGCCACCTGGTGGGCCTTGGCCGGGGCTGGTAGGCGGGCCTGTGGCTCCTTCGTTCCGGCGGGCACCTGGCACACTCAGCATCGGGTGAGCGGGATGAAGGAGGACAGGGGCTTTCTGGGGAAGGGGGTCTCAGGCACTGTCTGACAGTGCAGCTGGTCAGCTTTAGGGGGCCTCGGAGCAGCTAGGCCTGGCCCAGATGCCCAGCCCCAGATGCCCAGCCAACACCAGCAGGGCTGAGGCCACACTTACTCGGCTGATGAGAAGGCCACCTCAAAGTTCTGGCGTCGGTTCTGCGGGCTGAGCTGCCCATAGTCAAAGGCCTCAGGGAAGAAGTTGTGCACCAGGGCACAGAAGGCCATCCCGTCACTCCAACTCGAGGAGAAGTTCTGGATGTCCACGTGCTACGGGTGGTGGGAGGACTGGTCAACACCCCCACGTCTTCTATCCCCCAGTATTCTGGCATTATAGACCTAAGGCTACTGGGCTCAGAGAGGCCCTGTAGCTTGTCCAAGGCTGCACAGCAGGTGAGCAGTGGGAACATGAGCCTCCTCCAACTTAATCTGTCAACTCCCATGTATGCCGTTTATAAGAACGGTGCAACCAAGAGGCCTAGCACCACCCAGCTAAGGCCACGGCCTCATCACTCCTTCCTTTACTTATAGAAATGTACCTAGTGCCCCCCCCCCCAAGAAAGCAATGAGGAGGGTACTCCAGGATAGGTTCTGGCCCTGAGCCGTGCCTGCCATCTGAGGGGCCCTCATTAGGCCCTGACAATCACTTATTCTGGAATCTAGGCATGTTATGTGCCTTCTTTGAGCCTGTTTTCCATCCTATTAGAGGGCTTCCCATCCTCCCTGCCAAGCATGGTGGCTGTGAAGGGTACAGGTCAGTGAAAAAAGAGTTCTGCCAAGAGGGAGGTACAGAGCTGTAGTCTGTGGGTACTGCCTGCCGCCTCCTGGCCTCAGGGCTCACCTCATAGCCACGCGTCTTAGCTCGGCACCAGTCCAGCAACATCTGCTTGATGCTGTTGGCGTTGGGGACCCCAAAGCTGGTGGAGCGCTGCACTCCTGCGCGGGGTCCGCCAGGGCTGCTGCAGGGGTATGATGGGGAGCTAGGTCACAAGACTATAGGGGGCATCGCTTCAGTCTGCCCACCCACTGGGCCTCAGCTGCACCTTTCTTGACCCTCAGGCCCCTCCCACCACAGCTCCAGCCTGGCCTTGTCCGTTTATGGCACCGCCCATTGCTGCCCACACCCTCAGTGCCGCCCTCTGCAACTCACCCCGAGGCGCCCTCCTTTTCCAGCTTCTCAATCATGGCCTTGCGTGCCTGGGAGGCCGAGGTTTTGGGCAGGCTCTGCGCCTTCATCAGCTCTTTCTTCTTCTCTGCCTGGCGTTTCTCCAGTGCTGCCAGGCTGCTGGTTCGAGGACTGGTCTCATCCTCGCGGTCAAAGATACTAGGGGATGGGGAGGCGACAATTAGGGCACTCCCAAGCCTCAAACCCCACTAGCCAAGGGAGGGGTCTTGTCTCATGCCACACCCTACACTCTTGGGGTATCTACTCTGTTAATACTGGCCAGCAAGGGAGGCTTCCTCATCACACCCATTTTACAGAGGAGTACACTGAGGCTCAAACGGAAAGATGATGGGAATCAAGCTCTTTTTTGTTTTGTTTTGTTTGTTTCTTTTGTTTTTGTTTTTAATCCTCACTTGAGAATATTTTTCCCATTGCTTTTCAGAGAGAGTGGAAGAGAGAGACAGAGAGACATCAATTGGTTGCCTCACGCATGTGCCCTGACCACGGCCGATCTGCAGCTGAGGTGTGTGCCCTTGGTGGGAAACAAACCTGAGACCCTTCAGTCTGCAGGCTGATGCTCTAACAACTGACCCAAACCAGCTAGGGCTCAAGCTCTTTTCAACAGACTTGGCCCCTGGAGAGTTCTTTGAGAAGGCTCAATGTACTGTCACGTTACAGGTGAGTTCAGATTTTGGACACTAATCATCAACTAATGATTATCAGCATAATAGTAATAGTAATAATAATAGCTTATGTCTTTTGAGCCTTTCCTATGTGCCACTTAAACTTTCACAAGAGAAGAGAGGGACCCTTATCATTCACACTAAAGATGAGGAAACTGAGGACCCTGTCCTCAGATTTCAGAGGGCATGGAGAGGGGTGCAGGAACTTGGGAACGCAGGTCTCCTGGACCCCTCTGGTTCCCAGCCTGAATTCTGACCCTGTCCCTGCTTTCTAGCAGCCCTCACATCTCTGTAACATAGATAGAGGGGTGCACCTTCCCTCATGGGTCTAAGGTGTAGAGGTGCTCTGTGATGTGGGATGTGGTCTGCAGACACTGGGAAGTGGCAGTGCCATCAGGCAGCTCAGTGTTGCAGATATGCCTCTTTAAGGGTTCAGTGCTATTGCTGCCACTCGGAGCTGTGTGACCCAGAGCAAAATCTTTGGCCTCCCCTGTGGTGTAGTTGAAGATTAGGTGAGATTACAAGGCAAGCAGGAGTGGTCTGATTCTTACTCCGCCCCTCCCTGGCTATATCCCTACTACCTCCCAGCACCTCGATCTACCCTTCTGTAGAATGGGTGCGCAGTGAGGTCCCCTATGATGCTGACTCCTGTGGTCTGGGGGTGGGTATCTGTGCTTACCTCCCCATCTTCTTGGATGACGATGAAGAGAAGGTCTTGGTTTGTACCATGGTGCTGCCACCACCATCTGCAAGAAAAGGGAAGAGGAGGAGGGTGAGGCCTGGGTTAGACATCAGAAGATGGGGTGGAGGTATGGGGAGGGATGGTGGTAGCCACAGGCAGAGAAGAGAAAGTGACAACTGGACGGAGAAACACACAGACAAAAGTTCGGAGAGAGAGTTCGAGGAAGAGCCGGAGGAGGCGGGCAGGCAGGTAGGCACAGGGCGTCGCCAGGCGGCCTTACTCTCGGAGCGCCTCACGAAACTCGATTCCACCGTGGTGGTACGGGCTGTCCGTGTGCCATCATCTGGAAGGGCAGGGGATGAGAGGAAGGATGGGAGAGGTTTAGGGGCCAGTGGGGCAGACAGGTCCCCACCCTGAGCCTTCATCCCTGCTTGGCCCCTTACTGGAGTGGACGAGCCGCTCAGTCTTGGTGACAGTGCTGACAGCTGAGCCATCGGCTGACCGCTGACTGTGCCGTGTGGTGGTCTCAGTGGCAATGTTGCCACGGCCCTCCACTGGCCGGGCCCGTGCCTCTTGCAGCCGCCGTTCTCGTTCCTTGTCCCGCTGGTCTGGGCAGGAGATGCCCCATGCATGCCCAGAAGGGTCACCCATCACCCACACAGCACATATGCACGGGCACACGGGGCACACAAGATGGGGTGGAGGGCAACTTGTTAGAAATACTGAAGACACCAGGTACAAGGAGTGGTTGGGGGTGAGGGAATAGCCATAATTTGGTGGTGGGGGGGTAATGTGGTGATGGACTCAAGGAAAACAGGAATATGGAATAGCTGAACTCGAAGGGGGTGTATTTGGATCCAGAAACGGAGTTTCTATGGGACCAAGTAGCTGAGTCTGGAGAGAGTATCTATATCTAGGGAGGGAGAGCAGAGTCCAGGGAAGGAGAAACTGGGGGCAGTAGTTGAGTGGGCCTTCAAAGGGGTCTTAACTGGGAAAAGTGCTAGAGGAAGAAATATTCAGATCCAGGGAGGGAGAAATTGGAGGTACCTGAGAAGCAATTTGATCTAGGGTAACAGTAGTTGGGAGAAAAAGTGGCAAAGTGGGTAACTAGGCCTAAGAAAGAAGTAGGTAGGTAGAGGTAGAGGCTGGGTGGCCATCTGTGGGCCTTGGAAGAAGCAGCTAGATTCATAGAGGAAGTAACAGAGAGTATCTGGAGAAGCAAATGAATCTAGAATCTGAGGGAAAGAATAGCTAGGTTCATGGAGGAAGTAGTAGCTCTGCTCAGGGAAGGGGAAACTGTGTGGGGATAGAGACTAAGGTGGTCATCAGTGCACCTCAAGGAGAAAGCAGCAGCTGGGAGAAGGAGTAGCTGGATTCAGGGAAGGAGTGGTTGACAGCACTTGGAGAAGCAATTGGATCCAAGGAGGAGTAGCTGGGAGAGAGAGTAACTTGGTCTAGGAAGGAGAAGAGAAGCTGGTTGGGGACGGTAACTGCAGCTCAGCAGGGAGACAAGCAGCTACGGAAAGGAGCAGCTGGGGAAAGGAGGCAAGGGAACAGCTGGGTCTACAGAAGAAGCTGAGTAGGGCAGTTACTGAGCTGGTGTGTCCACGAATGGACTGGACCCCAGAGTGAGGGGAGCAGCTGAGGAATGGAGCAGCTGGATCTAAGTGAGGCAACTGGCTATCTACCTCTCTTCTTTTGTCGAAGCTCACGTAGTGCAGCCCGAATGAGCTTCCGCTCCTGGAAGTCTGTAGTCTGATCCAGCTGCAGATAGAGACCCTGTCATTGCCCACCTGGTGCCTGCTGGTCCCTGCCCCCGCCAACCCTCAGCCCACCAAATCTAGCTGTACCATCTTGTCCAGGATGCCCTCATCCTCAATGGCCATCAGCTCCTCGGTGCTCAGTGGGCCCCGCCTCTCTGGTGTTTTGTCCACCTGTGTTTGCTCAGTGCCATTGGCCACTTCCACTGCTGTGGAGGGGGGCTCTGCTGGCTTTGGTTCCATCTGTGGAGTGGGGAGAGGGCATGGACTTTAAGCAGGGGTCTAGATGTCCCCAATGGACAGAGTGCCAGACCCTGGGACTGCTGGCACAGCACTGGAAATAACCACTAGCCAGCCAGACTGCCTGCCCGCCCAAGGATGGTGTAAGTCTCAGGGAAGAGGCACTGAGAACCTTGTTGTAGGGATTCCCATGTACCCAGGATTGTGTTAATACAATTAATAATGGATTAATGGGGATTGTCACTCAGTAGTAAGCACTGTATAAGCACTGGGGATTTTACTGTCCCTATTTAACAGAAGGGAAAACAAGCTGAATGACTTCCCCACAGTCCTCCTATAAGTGCAATGCAGCATGGGGTCTGAGCTAAAGGTAGCTTAACTCCTGAACCTGAGTTCTTTCTATTGCTTCATTCCCAGCCTTAGGCAGGCTGTGCTCTGTCCTGCTAGTTCCCAAGGCCTGGGTCCTCCTGGGTCAGTGCCCAGGCAGCATTCCACCCCTACCTCCGCCCCCATTTACCCCCCATACACACCAAGGAGGCTGGACCAGGGCCCATAGGCTCCTGACCAGGTATCTGACTGGGACTGCCCAGAGCCAAGTCCTCTCTGAAGCTCACTCCTACTCCCTGCCACCCACTGGGAACCACCCTCTAAGGGGCCTCCAGGCTCAACCTAGGGCATCTCCCCAGCCCTTGCACACAAGTCCCCAGTCCAACTATCACAGCCCCTCCACTTCTGGCAGGGCCTCTCTGTTTGCTGTAAGGGTAAGGAGAGCTGAGGTGGCAGCTGCTTCAGGGAGGCTCAGCCTGGCTAGGGCAGGGGGTGGGGGTGGAGCAGGGGGCTGGGCTCTGGCCAGGGGCTGCCAGGGCAGCCACCACATGTGCCTCAGGGCCAGGAGCCTGATACGCTCTCACCTTAGTCTTGGAGCATTAGTGCCTCAGTCCCTTGTACAGATAGGTAAACTGAGGCTCAGAGATGGTGGTGGCACACCTAAGGTCACTCAGCAGAGGCAAAGCCTGGTTCAGAACCACCCCTCCCCCAGCCCATAGGGACTTACGAGACTGCTGCTGTGGGCAGGACCAGCAGAGGAGCGGCGGCGGGTGCTGAAGGCAGGTGGGTGGGCCACGGGGGTCCCAGCATCCTCGGCTGCCTGGAAGAGGGCCTCGGGGTCCGTGGCGGCCAGGAGCAGCTCACTAGGCTCCAGCTCAGGCTCAAGGTCGGGCACAAGTGGGACCCCCAGCCGCAGGCTCAGCATTTCCACCTGCCTGCCCAGTGCATCCAGCCGCCGGCTCAGTGCTGCTGTCTCCGCCCGCAGCTCTTCAGTTGCCTGGGCCACTGGCTCCATGGTCGAGGCAGCTGCCTCAGCTGCCTGGGTCACGGCCACCCGGCCTGCCTCAGCCACAGCCCGCAGTTCCTCCAATGCCTGGCCCAATCGTTCCTCAAGAGCTGCTGTCAGCTCAGACGCAGGCCCCGGTACCCCCGGCATGGTGCTGGCGGGGCCTCTATGGTGGGGTGACGATGGGGACAGTGGCAGGGACTGCTGCCTCTGGCTGGTAGTGTCAGAGTCTTTGCAGCTGGTCTGAGGGCGAAGGCAAGGGCAGTGGGCCTGCCCCGCCCCTGCTGGCCTCCCAGCCCTCCACCCGCCAGCTGGGGCTGCAGCCCAAATAGAAACCTATTCTGAGCTCCCTGTGGAGGGGGCCGTGGGGGAGGGGTGGCCTGCCTAAGCAGTTGGACCGCTAGGCCTGGCCCTGGCCCTACAGAGATCAGACCCAAAGCATGGCAAGTCTGCATGGGTTTGGAAGGATTACCGAGGCCAGGGTCCCATGCCCCAAGGGTGGGGAAACTGAGGCAAGGAGCAAGGAATGGGCCTGCCTGGGCCACCATGTGCATTATTAGCTGTAAGGATCCAGTCTGTCAAACTCCAGAGCTTGCACTCCTTTGACCTCATGTCATGCTGTTTTAGACAGCCTTAAACAGATCGGGGAAACGGAGGCACAGGGAGGCAGGATGTTGAGCAACCTGCTGTAACAAGTGTCTTGTCCCTGAGATAAATGTCCTTGGATCCAACCACAGACTTTGAACAAGTACATCTGCTTTCCTTTGGTTCTAGATGGGGAAACTGAGTCAAGTTGGTGGTATCAGATCCAGGGCTCACTGTGGCACTTCCCACCCACCCCAAGGGCCTCAGCCACCCCCTCATCGCTTCCTTGGCAGAGAGCAGTTAGGTCCTGCTCTGTGGGGGGAAGGGTGATTTCTTGCCCTCACCCTCTCCCTGTCACTCCTGAGAAGGTCCAAAGCTGGCTATAGCCATCTCACCTCAGCCAAAGTCCCATTCAGTCCCTGGTGCAGCACAAAGGGCATTACCTGGGCAGCAAAGTGGCCTGCTGGGGATTCCTTCCCCGGCTGAGCTCCCAGCCAGCTGATCCCGGGCTTGGGAATGAATAATGGAAGGCTGCAACGTATTCAGTTCCCGTGGCACCTGCTAGGTTGCTGCCTCACCTGACTGGTGCCCCCCATGCCCATCTGGCCCCCACCAATGCTCCTACCCAGCACCTCCTCCCCCTGAAATGTGGACGCAGATGCTAATCGCTAATCTCCAATCTTCTAAGGGGCCAGGCTGATCTTGGATGAGCAGATAATGAGCTCTGCACCTCAGGGCTGAGGTCCAGTGTGGGATAGCAACAGGCGCACAGGGGCTGCCACAGGAAGAGGGGGGCAAGCCCTTCTCACCCTTCCTATGCCTCCATTTTCCCATCTGTTCATTAGGAATGAACCGACCAATTTTGGAGGAAGGATCAGAGATCAGCATGCGGGAAGCTTAAGTCCAATACAGAGTACGTTTCTGACATATCTAGTATATGTATGGTAGTCTAGAGTCTGGCCTTAGCTGTGCCACCAACTGGCTGTGGACTATGGGCAGCCACCTTCTATCTCTGGGCCTCAGTTTCCCATGTGTGCAGTGGGAGAGGAGTGGAGTAGAGGAACCCTTCCAGCCCTATACCCTGAAGCAGTCTATATGAGGTGGATGGTGATGTTGGTGGGGTGAGGAAGGGCTCACCTTAATGCTGCAGCCTCCTCGGCCACCAGAGGAAGCATGGCTGAAGCTGGTAACTTGAGTGACACTGCCCAGCCGGGCTGGTGTCCCAGGGCCGCTGATATGGGTGATGGTACTCTTGCCCCCGCTGCTGGTGCTAAGAAGGGTAGGGGGCGCCCGCAGTCCCAGTGTCAGTTCTGGAAGGGGAAGAGAGACTACTGTCAGAATTAGGTAGGGTGAAGACAGTAGCAGCCAAGGTTGATGACGCCCCCCTCACTCCCAGAACACCCTTAGGAGACACCCTGAGCCCTGGCTGCAGCACTTGTCTATGTGCAGAGCTGGGTAGCTGCAGGCACTCATCTCCAGCAATGGGGGGGCCTACCTGCCCTCTGGTTGCCTGTGGGCAGCAGCACCCGGCCTGTGGGGGCCTGGCCACGGCCATCCTTGATCTCAATGGTGAATGTAGTCTTCATATTGGCCCCTGGCTCAGCAGTGCCGACAGCCACAGGCAGCAGGGCACTGGGCTCCTCTGAGCAGGGCACAGCCCCCCCTGCTCCATTTTCAAGGGGCCTGGCAGCCAAGCCCCGCCCTCTGGGGCCCTCCTCCTGGGGGCAGCTCTGAAGCCGGGCCAGGGGCTGGGCTGTTCCTGGCTGCTCTTTGCTGAACCGGGAGGAGGTATCACTGGAGCTCCGTGAGGAGGAGCGGTTGGAGGAGGAGGCAGGGGTGGTGCTGATGTGGGAGGAGCCCAGGAGCCTTGCAGGGGTCGAGGGACCTAGGGCTGCCCGAGGTGGGCCATCCTGGAGCCCAGCAGCCATAGGAGAATCAGATGTGAACTTGCGCATGCGGTCCCGTACAGAGCCAGCCCGCTGGAATTGGGAAGGTCCGCTGGCAAGAGGGGTGGGCTCTAGAAGGGATAAGAGGGCTGTCAGTGGCTGGTTGGGACAGGGACTGCCTAGAGACTGGCATAGTGGAACAGGCAGTACCTCGGTTTTGGGCTGGCTGGCGGGGGCTGAGCACAGACAGGGAGCGTTCGCAGGGATGGGGTCCAGCTAGGTTTGCAGTATCAGGAGGCAGTAGCAGCCATGTGGGGGAAGAGAAAGGAGAATGGATGGGGGTCCACCTCTCATAGTTCTCTCCACACCTCTGCAGCCTCCCAATCCCTTCCTGTATCCCAACCTCCCGAGCCCATCCTGCACCTCCCATAGCGCCCCATTCAGTTGCATCTCTTACAGGCCCCTCCTTCCCTTCCTGCACTGACCCCAGGATGACTAGGACACTCCTGGGGTTGGGGCTAGGTTTGGGCTGGAGGAAGGGTGCCCAGATACTCCCTGTCGATGGGGATGGAGGACACCCCCCCTGGCCAGTACTGCCCACAGCTCCAGCTGGGAGATGGGCGCACTCCCTTATTGGGGAAAAGAATGTGCCTGAGGCCCTTTGCCTTTCAAGGCTGCCGGGAGGCCTCTGGCCATGGGTGGGAGGGGGCGGGGACACCTCAGGGGCAGTGGGAGGAGTGTCAGGGACTGCCTGGACCTGAGAAGGCTGGAGCAGTCTAGGCACAAGAGCCCATTTCCTAGGCAGGGAAAGAGAAGCCAGGGAGGGGAAGGCAGATGTCTGTAGCTATACTTGCTTGGACCCTTACCTGCTCTCTTTGTGTTGGAGGGGCCTTTGGTGGGGCCCTGGGTAGCAGGGGGTTCTGTGGAGCCAGGCAGGAGCTGTAGGGGAGACACAGCAGGGGTAGGGCCTGACTCCCAGACCAAGAAGCTCACCTGCCTGGCATCCCTCCTCGTCATCCAGACTCACCTGGTTGACCTCCTGTCCCTCAGTGCTGTGGGGGGCTTGAGTCTCCTGGGGCTCAGGGCTGGCGGCCCTGGGCGGGCTGGGGGGTGGCTTGGGGCTACTCAGAGTCTCAGTGGGAGGGCACTGGGCCTCGGCAGGCTCCAGTGGAGGCTCAGGAGAGGCAGTGGTGGGCGAATTGTCAGGTGAAGCAGGTGAGCTGGATGTGCTCCCAGGTGGGACTTGCAGTAGGAGCGTCACTGTGGTCACATCCCGACTGGTGACTTCGGTGGTTGGCTCTGGGACCTCTGCCTGCTGCTTCTGTTCCTCTGGTTCTGGCACCTACAAGGACCCACAGGATATGGCCAAGGCTCCCCAGGCTGGCAGGTGCTCAGGGCAGGGCATGCAAAGCAGAGGAGCTGGGCATGGCTTCCTGCAGGCACACCTGCACAAGCATGGGCACTGGCATGCCATGGGGAGTCTTTGATCCTCACTTTCCAACATCTTGGCATTGCCTAATCAAGGGCAGTTTAGAGAGGACAAGATCCAAATGCTAGGGGTTGGGGATGGCAGGAGATCGCTGGGGACTCTCAGACTTAATAGATCCCTAGAGTGGAGGCCCCTGAATCCTGGCCTCAGCCTAATCAAGGGGGAGTGTGGGTGTCCTGCAGCCCAGCGGCCTCTGCTGGCCACTTAGGGGACCTGCATGGCTGACCTCTCACCCACACTCCCTGGAGAACAGAGTCCACTCTGTGAACAGTGTTCCACGAGTCAGCTTGGGCCTGAAACGCAAGCCCTATAAGCCAAGGTAAGAATGTGGGCTGCCTGGAGTGGGAGGGGCAGCTCCAGGATAGGTTTTAGCTGGGGGGTACCAGGGCCAGATTTGCATTTCAAGGAGATCCCTCCATCTGCTGAGTGGAGGCTGGCTGGCTGGCATGGAGGTGGGGAGGCCAGTAGCGAGGTCAACAAAGGTGATAATGGGAGATGGACAGGAACCTGGGAGAGGTGCAGACAGGCTGGCTTTGAGGGGAAGGCCTGGGTATAGATGACTGTGAAGTGGGGGACATATAGCCAGAGGTTGCCTGGGAGAGTGGGCAGAGGCCTGAAATAGACTACTAGTGTCCCACAAAGACAGCTGGGGGCTTCTTCTCAGTCAAATACCAGTCTAGCAAAGATACAGGTGCTCTGGGCTATTGGCATCTGTGAGCACAGGACACTGGGCCATTCTCCCACCTTGGCCACCTCTTACCTCACACCGTTCCAGCCTGTGTCCTGCCCGCCCCTTGCTGTCTTCTCTTGAGCCACTGTCGGAACGCCCACTGCACAACCTTCCAGCCAAGGCAGCCGCTGAAAGACATTGGAAAAGTGTCAAGTGAGTGGCCGGATGGTGTTATGGGCAGCATGGGTAGGGGTGGAGACAGGGCAGGGCACGTACCCTCAATCTCCTGGGCCCGCACTCGGCGGATGGCGGCCCGGATCAGCTTGCGTTCCTCATACTCACCGGCCCCTCGCAGCTGTGGGTGAGAGGCAGGCCACAGGTATTGGGCTATGAAGTCTAGGTCTTCACCTGCCCTGCCCCCATCCCCTGCCCTGGCCGGGGCCTCACCAGCGTGGTCAGCTCCTCCACATCACTCATGGACTCCAGCCGCCCTGCCAGCTGCGCCAGAGCAGCCCGCTGCTCGGCCTCTCGCTGCTGAGAGCTGCAGGGACATCATGCCTATAACTCCCACTGCCATGGCCAGGTCATGGAGGATGTGGGCTAAGGGCAGGGGCCAGGACAGGGTACCCAGAACCTTGGCAGAGGGGCATGTAGCTATGAATATCCTTTGGCTACATGCTGGCACATGCATGCCCATGGATGTGAGAATTAATATCACATACTCAGACATGCTGTCCACATGGGTGTGGTCAGGACACCATGACTGGCATGTGGTCCATACCCACAAACATTCCTGTGTATTCCAAATGTGTGCCTGTACTACCATTTGCACACCCAGATAGGCAGCAGACACACATGTGCCTGTGCCTGCCTGCACAACATAAGCTGAGCCCTGGCACATACTCCCCCCACCTGCATGCCCCTGCCCCACACACACACTCACTGCAGCCAGTTCTCCTTGTTGTCCTGCCGCTCAGCACGGAAGCGTTTGGATGCCAGGGCCTCCTCCTCTCGCTCTAGCTCCTGCCGCTGCAACTCCCGGATGGCCGAGCGGATGCGCCGCCGCTCTGCCAGATCCACTGTGACCTCCAACTATAGGGCAGGCGGGGGCGAGGGGCAAGTCATTTTGGCTGCCAGGGGTGGAGGGCGGGCACCAGCTGCCCACAGCTCAGCCTGTGGCACAATGAGTGATCTGTCTCTACACCCTCTGTCCCAAGCCTGTCATATGCATGCCTGCCCACCCACCCAGCATCTCATGGGGAGACCAAGCTCAAGTAGCCTGGGCTTCTGGATAGCCCACCTGTGCCAGGTGCCAAGCCAGGCACTCCTTCCCCTCAGAACCCTTCATCAAACCCCTGTGAGCCAAGGAATCATGGGGAGAGGAGGAAGAGAGAAGCCATCCTATGGGCCCCGGGGAGGGACGGGTGATTCTGGCAGCTGGAGTATACCCTGCCGGAACAAGAGAGACTCCCATGGCCCTGGCTGGTATGGTTCAGTGGTGAGAGCGTCAGCCTGCACACCAAAGGGTTTTGGGTTCAATTGCTGGTCAAGAGCATGTACCTGGGTTGCAGGTTCACTCCCCACCCCTGTCAGGGCTCGTGCAGGAGGCAACCAATTGATGTGTGTCTTTCACATCAATGTTTCTTTCTCTTTCTCTCCCCCTCCCTCCCTTCCACTCTCTTTGAAAAGCAATGGAAAAAATATCCTCATGTGATGATTAACAAAAAAACAAAAAGAGAGAGACTCCCATGGTCTAGTCCCAAAGTACCACAGCCCTGCTGGGGGTGGCAGCCTCATCCACATTGGACAGATGGGGAAGCTGAAGAAGGGGCAGGCGCTCAGGTGTCCTAGTGCCCCTCCTGGCTGGGGGTTCTTGTTTTCCCTGCACTGGTCCAGGCCTAGCCACCATTGAAGGGGTGAAGGGGCTAAGGTCCAGAGTGGGAGGGCCAACCCCCCAGACAGATAAGGCAGCTGCACTAGGGTTCACCCAGGGCGTCCACTGGGATGGGTGCTCCCACAGGCTTCTTAGCCCCCCAGTCCCTGGGAAATTGGAGGTGGCTGGTATAAGCAGGTCTAGGAAAGGGCACCTTCTCTAGGCAGTCATCCAATCCTGTTGCCTCCCTCACCTCCACCCCCCACTGTGCCTCTGTGGCTCAAGGGAGAGAGGACTGCCCCAGGGCCCCCAGGAAGATAATGGCAGAGATAAGCTTCCAGTGTGGGTCTGAACCAGAGGGAGCAAGTATAGTCAAGGTGATTTCCTCTGCCCCCACCCCCAAATGACTTAGGGGTAGGGCCCAGGGACCCTCTACCCCCCCCCCTTCCATTTTAGCTTCCTCCCTGACCATTCCTTTCTGCTCCATGGGGGGCCAGATGCGTGTGGGATGTAGGTTTCAGCAGGGAGTGTGGGCTGGCCCAACTGGACCATGAGCTCACTTGTCCCAATCTGAAGAGAGTAGGGAAAACCCTAGGGACAGAGTAACTTCAGATCCCTTCAGGATCCCAGAAGGAGCGCCTGCCCCTTCTTCAGATCCCTTCAGGCACCACATTCCTGAGGATCTATGGAGGGTCCAGCCAGAATCCCCAGCTGGCTCCAGCCCCAGTCTAGTCCTGGCATGTTGGTCAGGAGCATGTCCTTAAACCTCGGTGTCTTAGTTTTCTCATTTGCCAGATGGAACAATGGCTCCCATTTCAGGGCAGTGGCTGGCGACAGGGGTGGTGACTTGCCCCCCCCTCCCCCCCCACACCTGCAATAAGCATTACTCCCCTACTTGGTTCCAGGCACAGGAGGGGGGAGAGATGAGGGCAAATGAGTACAAGATACTGAGGCACTGGTAACATTTATTGAGAATCTGTATGCCAGATCCTGTGCTGAGCCCCTCACTTGTCCTAACCTCACAGAAATCCTGGCACTTTATTACTCCCATTTGACAGATGAGAAAACTGAGGCTCAGGGAAGAAAAGTGATTTGCTGATGGTCAAATGACCCGAGCCAGGATTTGAATCCAGGTCTCTCTGACTCCAAGGTCTGCCCTGGGCTGAGGATAGCTCTGCTGCTGAGGTCTTTCTGACACAGTGGGTATCTTGAAGGCCTTAGCATTGTGTTGGGGTCCCCTTCTGGAGATACCTATAAAAGGTCTAAGGGTAGTGGTGGTGACTGTTATAGCAGAGGGAGGGAGAGGGAGGTTCACCTTCCCACCTCCCAGTCCTGGCCTTGCCTCAGGCCCAGAGCCCTCTGTGGTACACTTGGAGATGGGGACTGGAGAGGACAGCTGGTCCAGCCCTCCCTATGCAGAGGTAAAGAGGCTTAGATGCAATGACTAGCCCTTTGTCTTCTGGGTCACTCTTCTCAATGCCGGGAACTACAGAGATGGGGTCCTTGTCCCTGAAAAAAAGCCTGATGTGGGAACTTGACCACCTCTGGAACACCTTGGGAGCCTCAGTGTTCCCATCTGGAAAATGGGGGCCTCTGTTTGATTCCCCCTAAATGGGTAGGGTAGGGCTGGGGGATGAACAACCTCATTCCACTGGTCACTCTCCAACTTGACCCTTCCCTTACGCCTGGAGGCAAAGATCCGCCCACAGTGTCCTTTCTGTGTGCCCCGCATTGGCGGGCCCTCCGGCTCTACCGCTGTGTGGAGGGGGCTGTGGAAGGGAGGGAAGGAAGTACAAAGGGCCATTGTCCACCGGGGGGAAGGGGAAAGGGATGGGGCGGTTTCCGAAACTGCCCAGTGAAATTCTCCTGGGAGGAAAGAGGGCGCTTCCTCCTGCGGGGGGGGGGGGGGGGGGGGAGGCGGGCCTCCGAGTACTTTGTGCCCTCGCTGCTGGGGGCATCTGACAGGCCCTGGCGTGTCTCTGGGCTTCAGTCTCCCCATCAGCACACGGGAGGAGACTTCCTAGGCCGTCGCTCTGTCCCAGCTCTTCTAGTTACAGATGGGGAACCGGCTGGTAGTGGAGCGAGGCCCCGCCAGGGGGCGTTAAAGGCCCGCAGGCTCCGGGACAGCGGGGGGGGGGGGGCAGGCCCCGCCCCCGCCTCGTCTCAGGCTCCGCCCCCCCAGCCCCGCACTAGGCGCCCAGGGGGGACCCAGATTCGAAGTCCTCCCCGCCCCCTGCTACCTCCTGCTTTAATAGCCCCTACGACGGAGAGGAAACCGAGGTCCTCAGAACTGAAGCAGCTTCCCCAGGCCACCCAACTGGTTAATGAGTATTGGAGTCCGAAGGTGGAGGGGCGCGCGGGGCGCACGTCCCTAGGTGCCCCCATCCCACGTAGCCCCCGCCCGGCCCTCAGGAATGTGCGGGAGCGGGGCCGGAAGCGGTTACCCGGGTCCCCGAATCGGCCCGACGCCGGGGCTGGGGCCAGCCTTCCCTTATAAGGCCCGGGCCCGCGGGGAGGAGCCCGGCCCGGGACTCCCCCGTTCCTGCCACGAGGCTGGCCGAGGCTGGGCCGGCGTGCGGGGCGGGACCCCGGGAGCGTCGGGGCGAAGTTACGGCGGGCTCCCGGCTGCGGAGAGACCGGCCTGGGGTGGGGGAGACCTCAGGCGGCTTTTCGGTCCAGGGGCGAGGGGCGGGGTCTCCTTAATCCTTTCCCTGGGATGGGACCAGGGTGGGCCGGCCACAGCCACTGCTGCGGCTTCCCTGACACTTTTCCAGCGCCCAAATCCCACACGAGGCTAAGGGGTGGCGGCTGGAGAACCCTAAGTTCAGAGGGAACCCCTAGACGTGGAGGTGCGCGGAGACCTGGCTTTCTCTCTGGAATGCTCAGCCGTTACTGCCTCTATTAGAATTCCGACAGGTCGAGCCGACCTTTGGAAACCCAACCCACCCCCTCCAGGCTGCACGCGGAGAGGCTGAAGCAGTGGCAAACACCTAGCACGTGTAAGGTGTAAGGTGCCCGTCTGAGGACACCCAGGCCTAGGGCGTTGGTAGGTCATGACAGCGGCTGGGCACTGCCCAATGGTTGGCCTGGCTGACTCCATCCCCTGCTTCCAGAGGAATGGTAAAGGGGTGGGTCACTTGCCTTCTCCTAGGGAAGGTAAATCTTTAATTTCCTCTTCCGACAAGGGTGAAGGGCTGTAGGGGTGGGGCTCTGGCCCTTTATCCAGTTCAGCTGCTCCCTGCCCTTGCTGGTGGGCACATGCCTGTCCTGTTGTAATGCCCCACAGCCTCTTTGGGCGTGGTGGGGGAAGGGCGCAGGTGTTATGGCACTCAAGAAAAAGTTTGGGAAAGGGGATAGATTGGGCTCATCCTTCCACCTCAAGATCTGAGCCTATGCCTCACTCCATCCCCATGCCAACTCTAATACCTAGATATTAGGTTCACACCCATCCTCCCTCCCATTTTACAGGTAAAGAAATTGAGGCTCAGAGTGGGAAAATGACAGACTAGAAGTCATAGCTCATAAGGCTCTTCCAGCCTTGATTTACTCAGGACTCTTGGTTCTCCACGGTTCCCTTTGGGGTTTGTTTTGATCCTGGCACACCCTCTTCCTAGTGGGGTGCCTTTGGGGAGGTGATTTCATTTATCTGAGGCAATGTCCTCCTGGCTTTCAGAGTTGCTGTGACCACTTTGTGACATGGTGTGCCCAGCACCCAATCTGCCCCTGCTGTGCCCTGGCATTATTAATCATTTCTGCTACTATAATCATTGGGCCAGCGTCCAGGGGTGGGCAGTGCCCAGGTTGTTGCTTGGGAGAGACACATCCAGCCTCCCCACACTTGTGGCTGCATATGGGTGAGTCCTTAGCAGTTATTGTTTAAACAGGTGGTAGCAGTGGGGGGCTGGGAGGGGTCAGGCCTCAGCACCTGGCACGGACAGGCATGTGCCACTGGGGCCTCTGCATCAACCATGTGGAACAGGCTCAGCCCTGGAACAGGCTCAGCCCTGTTCCACTGAGCCCTCCTTCTTTCCCCTCCCCCATCACCTCTTCTTGTCAGCTGAGAGGTAGCCTAGAAGGCCCTGCCTCTCTGGCCTGGCTTGCCTGTCCTCACATTGGGGATGACGGGGTCACTTACCAGCTTCCGCAGGGCTCCCTCATCCAGCCCAGTTAAGGCCTCGTCTGCCATCTTGCTGGCCCCTAGCTCTGTGCGTCGCCTCCTGGTGAGAGCCTCGGTGCCGTGCCTGTGGCACCTCACACCAGCTCAGGGAATTCTGCAGGGTACAGACATAAATCAGGCCTGCGGGGGTCTCTTCCAGTGCCTCAGTTTCCCCTCTTACCCATGATCATTCATTGCTGTCCTATCCTGGCTACCTGTGATGTGGCCTCTGGCTGGGAGTTGCCCTCTGCCCTAGGGTAGTGTATTGGAAAACTCAACAAACCAAGAGTCCCTGGTTCCAGCCCAGCCAACTCAACTGCCAGCCTGCTGCATGGACTGAGCTGGAACCTTCACCCTGTCTAAGCATCAAACAGGGAGGGTAGGGACCTGGATTGAGAAGCGGGGCCCAGCAAGGCCCACCCAAGCAGTGATCACCACCAGGGGGTGCCCGCCAGACTCCACAGTTTCCTGCCCCACCCACCCATCTCCAGGGCCTGCTCAGCTCCACTACCCCCAAAAACTCAGCTTCTGGATGTAGGCTGAGCCCATATCCAAGTCCTTTCTGCTACTGCTACTCTCATTCCCTTAGGTGACTTAAGTCTTGAAGGTAACACCCTGTCTTTCAATTCTTGAGGACAGCCCTCCTCTGTACACACCCCTCTCCACTCCATGCCAAATGTCCTGACCTCATGAAGCAAGGTGTCCGGGCACCTAGCTCCTTTTGTTAATTCGCACACTTATAATTCAATTCCCCAGCAGGAAAGGCTTTCAGAGACGGACCCATCCAACCTCTGGATTTAGGCAAACTGAGGATTAGAGAGGACCAGGGACTTGTCACAGTAGGAAGGAAGATCCCAAAGACCCAGAGGTTAGGGAAAAATCTTGGCCATCTCTGGCTTCTGAAGCTCCCTTCCAAAGCGCCCCTGGGGGCTCAGGACAGCCCCCTTTTGCCCCATCATTACCCATCAAAGTGGCCCCCTAAATCCTGGCCGAGCTTTCCAGTGCAGCTCTTTCCACCAGCGGCCCTGTTTTTCTGGCACCTGAGGGTCCACAGTCTGACACACCACAGGTGCTTAGTTAATGTATGGTAACTGAAATGGCCCCAGGATTCCTCCCTCTTGTTGATTCACCCCTCAGTCAACCCTTCCCCGGCCCCAGAACAGTCACTTCAGTCACTTGTTGAGTCACCCAATCCGGTGAATGGGTCTGGGGGGGGGGGTGTCCTAATCCACACAGTTGGTTTCACTGGACCCTGCCTGTTCAAGTTGCTACTTGCATTTTCCATCCCTGCAGGCTTGGACAGATGTCAGCCTCCCAACCCCCCTCTGCTTATCTACCTACTTTGGGGGTAAACCCCGCACCCCCAAGAGTGTCACTCACCCATCACCAGATTTAGGTTCTGTGGACACTCCATTCCCCCATTTCTTCTGAGGGGCAGGGCAGGGGGTCCCTAGTCTGTAATCTAGCACCTCCAGGGGACTGTAGGAAGTCTCTTTTTTTCTCAGGTATTCCCGCTGCTGCTCCACTGCAGTCCCAGGGCTCTCTGTCACCCAGTCTTGGGTTTTGCGATTGTGGGAGACCTCAGAGGAATGTGGGAGCTTCCCCGGAGTGTCTGCCCCCAGTGGCTAGCGCGCCCGTGGAGGTTGCGGAGACTCCTGGTCTCAGAACCTTATCCCACGGTTTAGAACCCCCCCCCCCGGGGATGGGTGGGGGGCTCCCGGGTCTGGGAGTCCCAAAACCCCTGCCCGCATATCCCTGTTCCACTCTGGAACCCGGAGGCCCGCACACCCACCTCGCAGTCCCGGCCCGCCAGTCGCGCGCGGGCTCCGGTTAGGTCGCTCGGGCTCCGACAGATGGACTAGGAGCGGTCAGGCAGAAGGCGCGGCAACTGGAATCCCAGGCCCGCGCAGCAACCGTCCCCGGGATTCTGGAAGCGCCGCCCGTCGGGCCGCGCCAGCAGCCGGGCCGGCCCCGCCTCGCCCCGCCGCGCCAGCCAATCCTGGCGAGGGTCCCGCCCACCCTCGTGCCCCATTGGTGAAATTCAATCTGAAGGCCACGCCCTTCGCGGGCCTGCCCGGTAAGGGATTGCCGTCGCCCGACCGCCGCCGCGGTGGCCTTGGCTGGTCGGGTGGGTGTCGGCAGGAGGACGCCGTTTTGCACCGAAGTCCAGGAAGGCGCCCAAAGCCAGGGTAAGTGGCCCGGGATCGTCCGAGACGCGGGGCTTTCGGGACAGCCCTCCTCTTTGTTCGTGAGGCCGTGTCCCCTCCCTGGACTCCGCCCCCTCCCCGCGTCGGTGGCTGGGTTTGGCCGCCGCCCCCAGGCTGCTTTCCCGACACCTGGTCCGGGCCACCTCAGAGTAGAGGCGGCGTGGCCGGCAGCATCTTGACCCTATGTTGGAGCACCTCAGGGACCGCCTCAGATGCAGCAGGATCAGTCAGTCACACAGCACCCCTTTCTCCGCCGACACACCTTTGCACGGACGGTGCCCTCACCTGCCACGCGGCTCCCTTCCAAGCCCCGCAGGGTCTGCCTCTTGGAGCGCTGACGTCCTAAACTGGGAGTACGGAGTTCAGACCCTCATTCAACAGATGGAGGAAACTGAGGCCCGGAGAGAGCCAACATGCCCAAGACAACACGAGGAGTCAGCCAGGGGACTCAAAGAGCTCAGACCCACTGGGGAAAGCCACCCCGTCTCCTTTGCTGGAGGCCCAGGAGCCTTCCCCGCAGGTCTCCATGGAGACCAAAGGGAGTTGGAGCCAGGGAGGTGGGGTCCCGAGCCCAGTGTGTCAAATAATAGCATCGACTCATTTATTTTGTACTTGTCAGGTACCAGGCATATAATCCCTATAACCACCATTTGAGCCCAGGGTTACTGTCCCATTTTGCAGTTGAGAACAACAGCTGATAGGCAGTGGAACTGTGATTCATACCAGCACCTTTTGAGTCCAGAATCCGTGGGGAGGTGGGCTTGCTGCCCCCAGCAGAGTCCCTCAGCCCCACCTGTTCAGATCCTCTGTGACTACCCACCCTGCCCACCTCACCCGCATTTAGAGAGAGGTCCAGTATCCACCCCGAGACTCTTAAAGGTTTCCTATTTCATCCCCACATCCTTGACAGGTGGCCCCTTTTTACACACGGAAAAACCAAGGCCCTGAGAGGGAAGAGACTTGTTCGGGTCACACAGGAGGAACGAACAGCCCAATTTGGAGGCTATACCTCCAGGCCCCCTTCTCCTGGGCAGGCCCCATCTAGGCCCTGTCTACTTGACCTAGATGCCATCTTATCCTGCAGAATGAGAGTCAGCACCCTCCAAGGCCAACTGGGTCCTTGAACTTCAAACCTGGCCCACACATTGGAACAACCCCTTGTGGGGGGAACACCTAGGCCACCTGAGATTCTCAGGCCCTGCCTGGATGGCTGCTCCAGGCTCCAATGAATGGCCTGCTTCATGCTAGCTCTGCCCCCCCCACAAGCTTGATGAACCACAAAGGTGACTCCGCGTTGAGACTTGTTGGGTTGCACACAAGCTGCAGAGTTCTTGGAACCCCAAGCCCTCAGAGCTGGGGTCCACCTACCTGCCTGCCTATTTCTCTTCCTCCTTGCAAAGGGTGGGGCAGGATGGTGGTGATGGTGAAACAAAGATCAAAGGGCAATTGGTTCCCTGTGCTGCTGGGGAAGCTTCTGCCATATAGCCCAGGAACGTGTAAACATCCGGAGAGGACTGTTCTGGGGTTTACTGAGCACCTTCTGCGTGTCAGACACAGGTTTTGCCCTATTGCAAGTTGACCATTGTGCAAGAAAAGTATTACCCAGATTCTACAGAGGAGAAAGCTGAAGCCCTGGGAGGTGAAGGCATCTTGGGCTGGTAATGGCATTCAAACTTAAGTGAAATTCTGCCCATGTCAAAGTCCTTTTCTTCCACCTTGCTGCCTCTAGGATAGGGGAAATCTTGGAAGACTCCCCGGAGGAGGTGATGTGCAAACTGATCCTTGAGGAAGTATGAAAAGAAATCCACCCCACAGAATAGAGGGGGAAAATCATGGAAGGGCATTAGTGTCAGAGAAATAGTGTGAGTAGAAGCTGGGAGGCCTGTAAATGGGAAACGGAGGAGAGATGGGCCGTGGATGGAACAGAAAGTGGAGATAGGGTGGTCCCATCTGTGAGGTGCCTTGAATACCAGTGAACAGGGCATTGAGGAGGTGTGGGCCTCAGTCTCTCCATCTGTAAAATGAGGGAATTGGACTGGCCCACTTCAGGCCCTCCCAGGGAGAGGGGGTGTAACAGGAAGGATCCAGATTCCTCCAGGTCCAACCTTGGCAGCGTGGGGAGTAGCTGGAGGAGCTCAGGGACCAAGGGTAACATTTTGCTCCAGTGCCTGAGTTTGAGAATACATGTACCAGACTGGCAGTGCCAGATCCCTGAGCCGCCCTGCTAGCTCCACCCAACCTCATCCTCGCCAGCCAGGATTCTGCAGAGAAAGCCCAGGCTTGGGGTTGGGACTCAGGAGGGGTGATGAATCTTAGCCCTGGCTCTATCCTAGGCTAAGTTTTGGTCCTCTGGAAACCACAGTTTCCTCCTCTTCACAATGGGAGAATTGTAGCCTGAACTCTCTAAGCCCTTTCCCTCCAGACGAGACAACTTAAAATTCCAAGACTGTATGGGAGACCCCACCTTGGGATGTGCTCACAAGTGGCTGTGAGGACAGTCAAGGCCAAGACCTTGGGCCTATGAGAGAGTCCAGGAGCTGCTGGGCACTGGAAGGGTTGGAGGGGCTAGAAGTGGAACCAAGTTGGTCCTGCTGTTGGGATCTCATAGCCTAGAGGTAGTAGGGGGAGACATGGTGTATGGAGTCTAAAAGTTGTCAAGAACAAAGCCCTCACTTGCTGTTTGACATGCTGAGAGGATGGGGAAAGGCAGCATGGAGAAGGGAACAGCATGAGCAAACCAAGGGAGGTAGGACTGTGAGGACTTTGTTGGGGAAAAGTCAGGTAGGTGAGGTTAGAGCATGGGGTCTCTAGAAGAGAACTGGTTCTTGTTGGCTGGGGTTGGCTGGATTCATGGGCTGTGACACTCCTCGTCATAGACAGAATTGGAGGCCCCTAAAGTCATGGCCAACAGCTCCAGGAGTGCGGCTGGAAACCTGTTTGGAAAACCAGTTTGGCAAGGCTGTCTCCTCCATGATTTCATCCAGCTGCTGTGTTCTCTGAGTGACAGTGCCAGATAAACTTCCGGCCTTGGAGGAGAAGGGGGCCTGGCCCTACGTGCTGAGGGATGGGAAAGGAGTGATTATTGATTTTTTTTTTTTTTTTTTTTTAGAGAGAGAGAGGAAGGGAGAAAGAGAGAGAGAAACAGAAAGAAACATTGATTTGCTATTCTACTTATTTATGCATTCATTGGTTGATTCTTTTATGTGCCCTGACCAGGGATCAAACCTGCAACCTTGGTGTATTGGGAGGACACTCTAACCAACTGAGCTACCTGACGAGGGCTGGAACGAGTCTTCAATAGAGGAAACTTGGAGGCAAGTGGGCCCCAGGAAGAAGACCTTAGGGGGCTTGAGATGCCCACTGAGCTGTGATGAACCCCAGGAGACAGCCTCATGGACATAGGAGAGGGTTATGCATGGGCTGGCATGGATTTTTGTGTGACTTCTGGGGGTTCCCTGATGATTGACGTCGTCTAGGCACATGGCAAGGGCCCCATGTAATTGTTGCCCAGTAGGTCGGAACTTGGCTTCAGATCACCCTTGTAATAAATGAGTGGCTGTTTTGTTATTACCATGACTCTCACAGCTTGACCCCTGTGAGATAGGATTATCATTATACAGATGAGAAGACAGGCTCAGTGAGACCAAGCCATGTAGCACCTCACATAGGATTTGAACCCAGAACCCTTGGCCTTAACCATGGTACCCTGCCATCTACCATTTAGGATCTCTTCCCACATGGGACCTTGTTATATTTCTTAACTACTTGTGAGCACAGAAGGGGAATCTTGGCATCATAGAGTCCTAGATGCCCACTTTGTAGTCCAAATAGGTAATCTGAGTCCCTGCCTTCTCAGGGACAGTCTTCGGGTCACACAGAAGTTGGGGTGGAGCCACTCTGCACTCCAGATCCCCAGTTTTCTAAATCCCTTGTTTCCCCCTCAGGGCCTGGCACACCCAAGCATGAACTGACAATAACTGTCACATACTGAGTGCCTACTATGTGCCATTCACTCATTTAATCATCACTACAACCCTGTGAGGTAGGTGCTAAGATTATATTCATTTTACAGATGAAGAAACAGTTCAGAGAGGGGAAGTCACTGTCCAAGTTTATATAACATGTTGGTGGTGGCAGGGCTGGGACTTGAATCCAGCTGTGTGGGCCCCTTCCCCAATAGACAAGAGAATGCATGGCCCCTTTGCAGGCTCTAGAGATGAGCAGTGTCCAGTTCATAGTTTCCCCACAGGCCTGGCCTCCATGGTGCGGGAAGAAAAGTGCTGAGGCTGTGGAAACTCTGTTAACCTTCCCAGAGGAGGCGGCCATGGTGGGAGGGAGTGCTCGGTGCAGACCTCAGAGCCAAGTGTAGACGTGGCGGCTTGGACGGGCTGCAGGGGAGGGAGGGCAGGCAGGGTGGAGCCCAAACCCAAACCAGCCTTCCAGCAGTGTTCCCAGCCCTCCGCCAGCCAGGCCCAGCCCTGCCTGCCCCTCTAGCTCCCCATCTGGATTTAAGATGAGGACTCTGGGCCTAATAATAGCTGAATGGCAGCAAGGGCAATGCCTGGAACTGCAGCCAGTGGCGGGGCTGGGGTCCCCCATAGTCTCGTGTTGGCCGGAAACAGGTTTCAGAACTTTAAAAATAATAGCAAGTGCTTGTGAAGTGCATACATGTGCTAAGTGCTGGCATTGTGCTAAGGCTTAGCCCACAGTAACTCATTTATTTCTTATGACCATCCCAATGAGATAAGACTGCTATTAGCTCTATTTAATGGATAAAGAAACTGAGGCACAGAGGGTTAAGCAACTTGCCCCTGATGATTATGGCAGCCTCAATTGCTGAGCACATACATGTTCGTCCTGGGCACTGTGATAGGCACTTACTGTGTATTTTCCCATTTGAGGAAAATACAGAAGTCATTATGGGCAGATTGTCATTAATTCTGATGGGGAAAAAATGAGACCCAGAGTAAAAAGGGAATAACTTTGCCCTGGCAAAGATGTGACTGCAAGGGGCAGAATTAAGACTCAAACCCAGAACTCTCTAACTTTAGAGATGTTAAGACTCGGGCTTCTGGAATCAGACAAACCTGAGTATACTGGTGACAATCACTGCTCCTTAGCTGTGTGGCTTTGGCAAGTTGTATGACCGGCTTGACTTTGTTTTCTCCTCTGTAAAATGGGGTTTTGGTTGAGATGATGCTAATACCACCTCTCAGTTATTAAGCCATCTTGGGGTCATTTATAGCATGCCTTTACATCATGCATTCACCTATCTTGTTATCACGAGAGCCCCTAAGGTGGGGACTGCTTTTTCCTTACACCTGTTTTATAGAAGAGAAATGTGAGGCCCAGAGAGGGGAAAGGACTTGCCGAAGGACCACTTCATCTCCCTGAGCCTAGAACAAGATGTGGCTCCAAAGAAGAGGTTCAACACCTAAGTGAACCACGGGACTCACAAAAGACCTTTCCCTGGAGGACCCACGTGATAGCCTGTGTGGGTGGGAGCTGGTAATGGGCCAGCCAGTTCACAATTAAAGAGCAATTAGTCACCAGCTAATTGATGCACAAGACAGCTGAGGGGCTGGGAGGGGAGCAAGGGACTGACATTCAAAAAGGAGCCTCAGGTATTTTTCTGGGAAAATATTGAGAGAGGGCAGTGAGGAATCCCCAGGGTAATGTCTGAGAACCTCTTCTGTGTTGTTGAAGAAGATTTAAATAACAGAATTCCCCTCAAAGGGAGCTGGTCCCTTTAAGAAACAGATGGGACTAAGCAGGCCGTGGTGGCTAGGACTGGAAGAACTAGCCTGGAAGGTAAAGGGTGGGACTGAGGAAGAGTCACCTTGTCCTACTTTTGGGGGCAAGATACTTTCAGGTATTAGGAGAGATTTTTTTTTGGTTTGAAAATACTAGAAAGTTCTCTAGATTATCCTGAGCAAAGGGGGACTTTATTGGGAGGCCATCAGAAGTGGTATCAAGATTATAAAAATTTCAAGGTAGAAAGATGGGGCCATCAAACTCATTGTTCTGGTTTCCACACTTCCTTCTGATCAGCCTGTTGGTTAGAATCTTGCATTTGAAGTGTCATCTGCGGACCAGCATCTTTGGCATCTCCTAAGAGCTTCTTGGAAATGCAGAGTCTCAGGCCTCACTCCAGACCTACTGAATCAGGACCGGTATTTCCACAAGAATCTCAATGCACATTATAGCTTAGGTTTGTGGCCACAAGAATCAACTGGGTGATTGGGGGAGAGTGTCTCTTAAACCTGAAGGTTCCTAGGCCTTCCAGGAGAGCTGCTGCGTTGGTGGTCTCCAGGAGATGGGTGTTTCCCAGAATCCATGGGGGAGAGGGCAATAAATTTGACAAATAGTCTGAGGTGATAGCAGGGTGAAAGTCCAGCCCACAGCCACCTGCTCCTCTGATAGGAGATGGGCCTGAGAAACCCAGGCCTGTGACTTGCCAAGAAGGAAACTGCTCAGGACACTGAAGAGAACACCCTGTACACTGCTGGGCCTCTACTTTGGGGGCTTTATTTTGAAGGGTTCATCTGCTTGGCTGAAGGAAAGCAGAGGGTGGCCTGGGCTGATGTCAGAGTTGGGGATCTTAACCTGCCTGCTGTGCTCCAGGTAAGTAGCTCCCAAAAAGCTGCCTTTGGCTGAAGCATGGGAACAGGGATATTGACTTGGCCCTGTGGGAGTTCCGAAGTGCCTTCACCCTTTATCATATTTGATTTTCATACTAATCTTGTACAAAGGACCAAAAAGAAACAGTCAAGCATGGAAGGCTCCTGCCTCTAAAAAGGGTTGACCTCAACTTCAGAAGTGACTATAACAGTTAAGTTTAGTGAGAGCTACTACTTAACTTGTACTCCCTCTTGGTCCATTAAAATCCGGTTCTCAAATTAAAAGTGCTGTTGAGTTAGGAGGTTGTGTCAGGGGTGAGCTCATCTTTTCACATTTTGAAGTTGTTAATTTAAAGTGTGACCATGTTAGATCAACTCACTAAGACACAAGTAGCCGTCTGGGCTTGTTCAGTACTCTCTGGGGTTCAAGAGTTTCCTTTTTAGGGCCAAAACAATTCCTACTTCTCCCACTTATTTCTGTATGGGAGAAAGGATCGCCTGCCTGCCACCTCCATGTCCCAGGCATCACCTGGCACCTTGAGGCAGCTCCCAAAATTGCAGACAGAGGCTCCAGAGGAAATCGTCTGTCTTTACAAGGCTTGCCTAGTGTCTCCAAAATTTATTCAATGACATCACAAGTAAGGCTTGGCAAATGGGATAAGGGAGTCTGGCCAGTGAGGACAGACAGAAGCCTACAAACATGGGTTCAGGCAGGACGAAAATGGAGATTGCCAACAGGTGGAGGTGAGAACAGAGCTGAGCACCTTGGAAAGAGAATGAACAGCCTAGTTAGTGTTACAGAACATGTTCATGAGTGCGGTCCTCCTTTCTCCCCAGCAGCACTGAATAGTAAGATATAATTATATTCATTTTACAGATAAGGGTCCTAAGGTCCAGCAAGATCATAGGGCTACACATAGCTGAGCCATGCACATTAAACCAGTATTTGGCACATAGTGGATGCACAGTTGACACTTGTGGAATAAAAGTAGAATGTGTACATTTGATAGCACTATTAAGAAGAACTGCAAATGATGAGAAATGTGTATTTTTGCATAGCCTTAAGTATCAAGGCTATGCAAAAACACAAGACACTTACTAATTTCAAAGGGACACTTTACAACAGAGCAACCCAGCAGACACCTTAACCAAGGAATCAATGTTAATATTACCAGCAATAAATCTTATTGACAGAATGTAGCTGCTGCACTTAGAAGGGCACAACGTCACTGCTGTGGTGTTCTTGCCCAAAATGCATAACCTCGATCTAATGGTGATAAAATGTGAGACATCCAAATCGAGGGATATCCTATAAAATGACTGAGTAGCACTCTTCAGTGTCAAGGTCATAGAGAAAAGAGAGACCTAGGAACTGTCAGGTTGGAAGAGACTAAGAAGACACAACTAAATGCAATGCGGGATCCTGGATTAGGTCAAAAGGAAAACTGGCAAAATTCAAATCAGGTCTGTAGGTTAGTTAATAATATTGTATTAGTGTTAATTTCCTGGTTCTGATCATTGTACTTAGGTTAGGTGAGATGTTAATATTAGGGGAAGCTAAGTGAGGGGTATAGGAGCTAAAGAGTTTAGGGGAAACCCTCTGGACTATTTTTGCAACTTTCCTGTAAGCCTAAAATTATTTCACACACACAAAAAACTTTAAAACTACAAAATAAATCTTACAACATGTGAATTATATCTGTTTAAAGAAACTATAAGAATCTTGACGAAGTGAGACATGAAAATATAGCTCCTTCAGATGGTACTTCCTCCCCTACCAGAGCTCATTTTCTCTTGTAATTTGAAGTGGCATTTGGAAGCTCCATATGTTTCAGATACACTCAGCTCAAATGCCATGTCTTTCAAGAAGCTGTCCTTGATCTCTACTGCTAGATGTGCGTCTCCCCTAAACTCTCATGCTACGTTACCTGTACCTCTACTGGGCATTTATCATCTCCATCAGGGGCATCTATGGTATGGTCCACCCAGGCCCCTGCCCAGCTCTTCTTCTGCCTTCTGACTGCAACCTTGATGTTCTCACAGGAGCTGCCGTGTTGGTATAGACCCTGTCCCAAGGATATCTGACCCCTTTGGGCCAATCAGATACTTTCCCTCTTTAACCTCCCCCACCCCGCCACTGGAACTGAGAAATTAATTGATCTGTCTCTGATTGCTGTGGCCATGAGATGTGAAAAAATAAAAGCTGTTAGCTTCCATGCTCTCTGCCACAAGGAAGAACCCTGTTTACCACCAGAGACAGAGAAAACAGTTCACACACATAGAGAGAGTAAGGAGAGGGAGAGAGGGAGAGAAAGACCCATTTGCTCGGTAAGTTCTCTGTCCTTCTCAGGAGTGATTGGTTGGTTGACCCCACTGTCCATTACGTAATCCCAGGAATCCAATCTCCCAATAAATGTTTCTTTATTAAGGTAGCCAGAATAGTTTTATGTGTTTCTCAACCCAAAGACACTTAATGAATAGAGCTACCCTGAGTTATTTGCATAAATGCTTCATCTCTTCCGCTCATCTGGAGGTTGCCAAATGCCTGTTTTAGATATAGCTCTCACTGGCCTGGAGCTAGTGAGAAAACTGGGACAATGTGACTTACTTGTAAAGGTAACTTTTTCTTTTTAATCCTCACACGAGGATATGTTTTTATTGATTTTTAGAGAGAGAGGAGGGGGGCAGAGAGAGAGAGACATTAATGTGAGAAACTTCAATTGGTTGCCTCCAGTCCATAACCCAACCGGGGACTGAACCCACAACCTACATCTGTACCCTGATCTGGGAATCGAATTGCAACCATTTTGGTGTACAGGACGACGCTCCAACCAACTGAGCCACCCAGCCAGTGTTATAAAGGTCATTTTAAAAAAATTGATTAATTCTGAGATTAGTCCTTAGTAAATTTTATGATGACAGTAGAAGTAGTGCTTTGTTTTTTTCTTTTCTTTAATATACTTTGACGAATAACAAAATGTTGGCAACTCTGTGTCCCATTTGGAAAGAAGTAAGTCTTCTCAGCCTTACTTTATTGGCATGTGAAATCCGAGTCTGGCAAGTTCTGGCCAGGTAATGATTCCTCTGGGCAAGGGCCCTGGCTTGGCTCCCCACACAGCTACTGGCTTGTGGTAGGGCGTGAGGTGCCTCCTGAACCGAGCAAGATGAGCTAATGGGTTTAGAAAGCTGTTCTGGTCTCCTGCCTGTCACGCGGAGAGGATCTGATTTAGAACTGTTTGTTACAGCTTATTGAATCACTTGATTCTTCTATGATTTTCAAAGGGGGCCCAATTTCTTTACTTGCAGAGTGCCCACTGCTTCTTCCTAGGTCCACTTGAAGGGGACCCTTAGTTTCTCTTTTATTTTCACATCTGTCTAGGGATGCGTTGGCTGGGAGGAGAGGCGAAATCTCTCCTCTCAAAACCAGCGAACCTGGTCAGTTCGCTGTGATGGGGCGAGAGCACTGGAATGGGAGTAAGACGGCACTGAAGTCCAGCTTTGGCTTCCTTTCTGATTGGTTACAAGGTCTCAGGCAACTTGCTGCATTTCTCTGAGCCTCAGTTTCTCAGCCTGTGAAATGAGGGTGCCATCTAGCCTTCCTTCTTCACAGGACTGTTGTGAGAGGCTGAGTAAGGCTTGGTGGCAATTTGGAAACTGGAAGAGAGGAGAGACAGATGCCAGGTGTTATTTTACAGGGCTTGTTGGGGCCATTTGGAGAGGAAATGATTAACTTACAGAAATGGGGACGGAGGGAAGTGTAGGGAAGTTGCTAAGTACTTCCTAGCTATACCTAGCTCTGTTTCTTAGTTACATGGGAGGACCTGTCTGTGCCTCAAGTCCCTCATCTGAAAATCGAGGTCCCGCAGTCCGGAAGTGACTCTTCTTGATATCTGACACTTGGCACTGAATCGTGCATAGAACTGGTTAGAGAGAGAGGGGCACTTCAAGTGGAGGGGACTGCATGAACAAAGGCTTGGGTTTAGGAGCTATTGGGGCGTGGATGAGAAACACTGGTCTCACGTATTTTGTTTAATGGGAACAGTGGTAATATTTCTCTCTCGATGAAAATGAAACAGGGTAATGCAGGTCGAGTGCTTAGCAGAGTGGCACACAGGAAACAGTAATGGCGTTTTATTTTACACATAAAGAAAATGGAACTTCCAGGAGGTGATGTGGCTGGCCCTGTCATACAGTTGTCAGTAGTTGAGCAGGATTTGAACCCATATTTCCTTGACTGTAGAGAACAGGCTCTGAACAGTTGTGTTACAGTCACCCCATTGTGGGGCCCCTGCTCCGACCCCAGCTGCCTGCTTGACTCAGTAACTGTGGGTGGCCTCACTCCTGTGCGTGGGCAGCAGGGCCGGCAAGAACCCTCCAAGTTCCTTGAAAACCAAATATGGCCAGACCAGGCCCTCTGAGGCCCGACCCACAGTCTGGGCTTGCTCCTGCC
Organism: Miniopterus natalensis; assembly: GCF_054644295.1. Classification (NCBI taxonomy): domain Eukaryota; kingdom Metazoa; phylum Chordata; class Mammalia; order Chiroptera; family Miniopteridae; genus Miniopterus; species Miniopterus natalensis. The sequence continues at coordinate 15,429,109 of NC_142100.1, forward strand.
TGCTCATCTGGGCTTGGGGCCCTATCCCTGCACAACTTCCTGGCTCTGCCCCAGAGGACTCTGGGAGAGGCTCCACTCACATCCCCTCCCCATAGAGTCTTGTTGAGCAAGTTACTGAAAGAGAAGATATGAGACCAGCGTCTCATCAACAATTCCTAACCCCAAGCCTTTGGTCATGCAGTCCCCTCCACTTGGGGTGTCCTTCTCTCTCTAACCAGCTTTTCTGCACCCTTCAGTGCCCATTGTGAGATATTAGGAAAAGTTACTTCCTAACTATGTGACCTGGATTAAGTCATTCCTTTCATCTACCCTTCCTCCCTCCCTCCCTCCCTCCCTCCCTCCCTCCCTCCCTCCCTCCCTCCCTCCCTCCCTCCCTCCCTTCCTTCCTTCCTTCCTTCCTTCCTTCCTTCCTTCCTTCCTTCCTTCCTTCCTTCCTTCCTTCCATCCAGTTGGCACCTACCTGAACCAAGCACTTTACATACGGTCTCTCCTTCCAGACTAGAAGCCCCTTTAGGATTGCAGACCAGGTGACAGAAGATAATTGTTCAAGCAATATCCACGGGCCAAGTCTTGTCTTTACTGCAGTCCTGGTGAGGCTTTTATCTTTATCACTCCTATTTTACAGTTGGGAAGACTGACGGAAGGGGAAGTCCAAAGCACACACTGCAGAGATCAGTGGAGCTGACACTTAAACCCTGGTCTGTCGGACTCTGGAGGCCTGGTACTTTTTTAAAAAAATATATCTTTATTGATTTCAGAGAGAGGAAAGGAGAGGGGGAGAGAGAGATAGAAACATCAATGATGAGAGAGTTATTGATCAGCTACCTACTGCACTCCCCCTACTGGGCATCAAGCCCGCAACCTGGGCATGTGCCCTGACTGGGAATTGAACCCTGATCGCCTGGATCCTAGGTCGACCCTCAACCGCCGAGCCACACCCGGCCGGGCATGGCGGCCTGGTTCTTAACCACCAGGCAGTGCTGCCTAACTCCTAATGCAGGGAGGAACCATGATGAGGGTCGGAGCCTGGGGGAGGGCTGGGACCACTTCTTCAGTTCTTGGCTCTGAGTAGCCCTCTTAACACAGAGCCTCTACAGTTCTGAGGCAGCTGTCCCTCATTTACTTTCCCTACTCTGGCTCCTCTGTGACCAAAGCTGGTCTGACACTTGCCAGGGTGGCTGAGAAAGGATTAATACTTTCCCTTGACTCCTCCTGGCTGAGCCTTTGAGATTTCCTGTCCCATCTCAGAGCCTACAAAGTCCTTTTCAAGGTCACCAGAGTCCTTACCTCAGCCCCGTGGGGGAAGCAGGGCAGGGAAGATCTTCTCCAGGGATGAGATGGGGAAATTGAGGCTCCTGCACTGGCCACATGCTACATCAGGGGGTGGCCCAATTGGGCCTGGAATCTCTTGCTTTGAGGAACTGAGCATGGAATTGACTGCTAGATCTTTCTTGAAGTCCTGGTATGAGGTGCTTAGAGTCTGGCAGACCCCAGCTCTGCCACTTACTAGCTATACAGCCTGGGGGAATCACTTCACCTCTCTGAACCTCAATTTTCTCCTCCAAAAAATGCAGACAGTGTGAGAAGTGTTGAGAGGGTGAAATAAAAAATACTTGTGAAGTGCTTAGCACAGGTTTGGGACATAATGAGTTTATTATTGTACTAAGTGCCTAACGTAGAACTTCAGTTCAGGAGGGTTATCTGGGCCAAGGGTAATAGTATCTAACATTCCTTTATCACTATTATGTGCCAGGCACGTTCATCAGGACAACATCCCTATAACTCAGAGCCATTTTGCAGGTGAGGTAACTGAGGCTCAGAGGGAGAAAGTGACTTGCCCTAACTCCCCACCCAGCCAGAGGGAGAGTCTGGGCTTGGACTCAAGTCTGTGTCTATAACCTCAGCTCTGCTCCACCGTGCTGGATTCTCCACGCTAAGGCCCCAGGAGGAAAAAAGGAGTTACTTGGGGTCCCACAGAAGTTGGGGGTAGGTCAGACCACATTGGGAAAACCTTTTCCATCCAGTCAGCTCTGCACGGGTCTGGATAATTCTTTAGCCCTAAGTTTAAGGCAGGGCCTGACTGGCACATTCACAGTCCTCCGAAGGGTCCTGGAATCTGGTCCATCGTCTCAGGCTGGCCAACAGATCCCATCTTCCCCAGACACCCCTCAGCCCCCACTCTGCCCTGTGACCACTCCTCCCCCACCCCTAGCTTTCTGCATGCCCCCCTGTTTTTTAATCATCTGAACCATTTGCCAAAGAAAACTCGGTGATGCCCGCAAACCAGCCAGCCGGGGAGGAAGCTGCCCTGGAATGTTGGAGGGGGGTCACCAAGCTTTTTGCAAGCGGGCAAGCAGAGAAATGTGAGCAGCTACCTTTTTTGGGGAAAGTCGGAACTCCCTCTGTGGGAAAGGATACAGGGCAGGCCAGTTCAGAGGCTCAGGCCTCAGTTTCCCCATAATCATCACTATGGCATTTATGGGGTATGAATAACTTTAGCTGTTAATTCAACAGCTATTGGTTGGGGGCTTGCTGGGTGCCAGACACTGAGCTGGCTGCTTGGGATACAGTAGGGTCAGAGCTAAACCTGTCCTGGAGGCTGACTTTCCAATGGAAGGCAGTTTCTCAGTAAGTCTCCCAGTGAGCTACAGGCAGGTGCCCCAGGTCCACAAATCCTGATCAACTCTCCGGGGCTAGATGGGTTTCAGAATTCAGAATTTTTAGGGGTTTTTAAAAGGTGATCCAGCCCAGCTGGTGTGGCTAAGTGGTTGAGTGTCAACCTATGAACCAGGAAATCACGGTTCAATTCCCGGTCAGGGCACATGCTGGGGTTTCGGACTAGATTGCCAGTGGGGGCGTGCAGGGGGCAGCCAATCAATGACGCTCTCATCATTGATGTTTCTATCTCTCTCTCTCCCTCTCCCTCTCTCTGAAATCAATAAAAAATAAATAAAAATGAAAGGTGATCCCGTGGGGTCTGGGCCCACTCATCTCCAATCAAACATATAAATATTGCTGTAGCGAGAAGTGTGAGTATTGCTTCTAAGTGGAATAAAGGCTCTACACAGCCTCGGTCTATTCAGGTCAGGTTTTGCCTCCACATGTGTTTTGTTTGAATATATAGAAAAGCCCTCGGTTGTCTAGGTTTTTTTGTACTGTGGAGCTGAAGATAAAGGGTTGAGGCTGATTCCTCTCCCCATTGTACAGATGAGAAAACTGAGACTTGGGGCAGAGGAGTCACATATCCAAGGCCCTAGAGCAAGCAAAAGGTACAGGTGTGTGGGAATACAGGTCTCACAGAGAGGCTCCAAATTCCCACACCCGTCATGACCAAGGACCCTGCCTGGGAGAGAAGCAGGGGGGTGAGTAGAGAAGGCTCCTTGGCCAGATCTTAGAGGCCCACCAGCCAGTTCTGCCAGGAAGGAGTTAAGCGCAACCTGGGCCCCTGCCAGGCCTTGCAGGGCCTGCCTGTCTGGGGCCTGTTTACCAGGCCGCACTTGCATCATGGACTTCAACGTGCAGTGCAAACACACTCACATTCTTGGGTCATGAGAAATGCACAATTGCGGTGACATCATGCCCAGAGAGGAGGTTTTCTCCAGCCTCTCTTCTGCCCACAGTCAAAACTGTTTAATTAGCACCCTTAACTGGAACTCTTGTCTTCTTGTAAAAATCAACTGGAAAGACTCTTATGGGCAGGGGTAAAGGGGGTTGGAGTGTGTATGTGTCTTAAGGGATAAAAATAGCCCATCAGGGACTCCTTTTGGGGTATTTGTGAGTATTAGCGCACCACTGTTTATATTAAATCTATGTCACACCGGACATTTTCGTGCAGTTTGACTTGGAGAAGGAACGAGAGAAACCACCCATGTCTTTTTGTTCCCTCTGGTTTTTCTTTTAGGGAGGGAGACACATAGGCCAAGAAAAAGGGCCCTGGGAGATGATTTAGACCAACCCCTCATTATATAGCCAAGGAAAGGGAGGCCCAGAGAGAGGGGAGTGTTGCCTGAGGTCACACAGCGAGGCTCCAAGTTCCCACAACCCTTACATGCATTTTCAGTATTGTCCTCAGTTCCCACTTAGGCTTTGTCAGTTGGTTTTCCCTCTTTTTGGAAAGCTTCTGGCTGCAGCTTCCTGGCTGTGTTTTGAAATCAGAGTGGAGGTGACGGTGGTAGTGGTGGCGGATGTGGAGTAGGAATGGGAGCAGAGAAGAGCAATTGGGACCACGAGAGATCTCAACCTCACCATCTCCACTGGCCAAAAAAGCCTGTCCCAGGCTTTGAAACATCTGTTCCTCCCCCCGGACAACCCCAGGCCTCCTTTTGCTCCCCATTCTCAAGAAGTCCCATCCCCTCACTGAGCTCCCTCCATGATTATTGAAGATTATTTCCCACTGAGAGGTGCTAGATTTTTAGCAAATGAAAATGGAAGACACCCTGTTGAATTTGACTTTCAGATAAACAATAAATAATGTTCTAGTATAAATATGTCCCATGCGATATTGGGACATAGAGCCACCTGGCAGCCCTATTCCCCTTCATCTTCATCATCGTCATTGTGGCAGATACTCTCGACTGCTTCCCCATCAACCTCCCTCTCCTCTTCATTAACTGAACCCTGGTTTTGCCTGGGGTGGCATTGTGTCCCAGGCGATGAATCCTGATTAGCCTAAGCCAGTCGTGACAATCCTGTTCCTCTTCTATTTTCCCAGACTCCTTTGTATCAGGAATCTGGTGGTTTTAAAATAACCTGCAGAATGTTGATGCCCTCCTTTTCAAAAGATGGAAATTCATCCCTTCCTCTTGAATATAGGCTGGACTTACTGACTCATTTCAAAGATCGACTTCTGAGGCTAGGTTATAAAAAAACCAAAACCATTGTCACTTTTGCCTTGCTCTCGTAGATGACTCACTCTGGGAGAAGTTAGCTACCATGTCGTGAGGACACTCAACAGCCCTGTGGAGAAGCCCACGTGGGAGGAGTAAGTCGTCCCTCTAATAGCCAGTCCCAACATGCCAGGCATGTGGGCGAGCCACCTTGGAAGTGGCTGCCGTGAGCCAGAAAGATCCTTGCATTAATCATATTTTTAAAAATTTCTACATGTTATGATGTTTTAACATCTTTGGGGAGCCTTTGTGGCTAGGAAGCCACTACCCTCCCAGGGCTAGCTAATTTCTAGACACAGAAAACAACTTGTCAGTGAGCCCACATTTCATATATAAACCAACTGACCCAGGCCCATATCCCCAACCACCTTATCTAACTCTCACACCACAAGCCAATATTTCCTCTGCCATAAATCAACCCAGGGCCAGGTACTGGGCAACTAAGGACATCTCCTAAGCTCCAAAGCCCACTGGAATTCAAACTAGCCAATCCTAAACTGGTTACCCTGAACTACCTACTTTTCCCACAGAAACCCCAACAAAGGTTGTGACCTTGGTCTTCCCTTGCTTCTTGCTGTCTCCTGACTAACACTGGTGCTTTCCTCTGTGGCCCTGAATGGCACGCCATGCCTCTTGTTTCTAGGGGAGCTCTGAGTAACATTAGACATTTCTTTCAATGGCATTGACTTCTGTGTTGTCACCTTTATAAATTAAGACTCAGGCACAGATCACCCCTGAGAAATTCTGATCCAGAACCAACTAACTAAGGCGTTCCTGGATACTTGGCTCCCATAAACTTTTAGAGATAGTAAATGTTTATTGCAGCAACTAGGTTTTGAGTAATTTGTTTTACAGCAATGAATAATTAATAAGATGGTCAGGTGACCTAGCTCTGGCTAATGAGACATAAGGGAAATTATGCTGGAGTGATCCAGGAAGCTTTCCTGATAAAAGGATCAGAAGGGACAGGAGAACTTAGATGTATCACTCTTTTTGAAGTATAACCATCTTGGAACAATGAGGCACTGGAATATAAGAACAGAGGAGTGAAAAAGTAGGAAGAACCTGTGTCTTTTATAACATCGCTAAGCTGGTGGACCAACTCTGTGGCCACCTGCATCCAGATTTGTAGGCAAGCGAACAGTAAATGTCCTTGTGGTATAAGCCACTGTATCCTATAACTTGCAGCTTAATGCATCCCTAACTGATATAAGCAGCATACACAATAGTATCTCACTTAACTGGAGTAACTTATGCAATAATGTCACTTATCTGGAATCTGAAATGAAGCTAAAAGGGCAACTGAGCACCAAAACCACATTGTCCACACCAGGCACCTTACTCTTAGGTAAGCTTTCCCCAGCCTTCACTCATAGCCTTCTTACTTTCACTTTAGATACAATTCTAACAACAGTTTTTACAGCCTCTTAGGCCACAGTAGCTTGGAAATAAAATTCAATTCAGTAATCAATCATCTGGCCCGGCCTGGTGTGGCTCAGCGGTTGAGCATCTACCTAGGATCCCGGAGATTGAGGTTTGATTCCCAGTCAGGGGAGTGCAAGAGGCAGCCAATCAGTGACTCTCTCATCATTGATGTTTCTCTCTCCCTCTCCCTTCCTCTCTGAAATTAATAAAGATTTTAAAAAATCAATCATTTGCTATGTGCAAAGCGCTGTAGGAGGTGCTGCTGAGGGCGAGGGTATCCCTAGATGAGTTTTAAGCAGGAGGGCAAAGTGATCTGCTTGACCAAGGTAACTGGCTGCAATGTAGAGACCGGAGCAAGCTTGGAAAAAGAGAAAAGTTGCTAGTGAGTGCCAATTTATTAAGAAAATATTTAAAATGATTTTTCCATGGAAAATTCCATCTGCAGGACAAACCACTCTAACTCGTCTTAATAGTTGCTAATACTGGCTTCCAAAATATCCTAAATACTTGTCTGCTTTGAATTCTCAAATCCCTTAAAAGTTTTCACAAGTGAAACATCATGCCAGGCCAGGATCTGAGCTCTGAGGAGATGCAGAATGCAGCAATTCTAAGATACCCCAAGGCACAATTATTCCACCTCTATATTTCATAAATGGAATCTAAGGTCCAGGGCAGGGGAAGGAATAGCCTCAGTGACATAGTAGCCTAGCGGTGAAGTGAGGACTCGAATTCAGAACTGTGAACTTTCCCTTTCTCCAGGCAGTGTGGAAGGCAGGCCGATTCCCTCAAATAACCCAAGATTTCCTCTCATGAGGAAGAGAGCTTGAACCCAGTGCTCTGAGCTCCCTGCCCCCTTCCCGGGTCAGGAAGCTCTGCCTGCCCGGGATTTCCTGTGTGTGGGAAAGAAACAGGATGAGCAGATAACTCTTCCAAGGCTTATTTTCAAGTGTGTGAGGCCATCTCTTTGGTAAGTCTGCAGCAGCCCTGGCCAAGACGACCAATCTGTTGACATATGTTTTGTGTATTTCTAAAAGTAATCAAAAGGATGACTGTGCACCCATGAAGCACAAGGCCGGACGTGGTAGGGGAGAAGAGCACGGGTCATTGTCCCTGCCCTTGGGGAGCTGCCTTGGTTTGGGTCCTCCCAGAAGCAGACCCTAAGATAAGTATTTAACGCAAATAATCTGTGAGGTGGTCCTGGGGAATCTATGCAGAGGAGTGGGGAAGTGAGACAGGGAAGAGAAGGCAGCCAGTAAAAAGAGCATTATGGTGGGAAACCAGAGCTCAGCCCTACAAGGGAACTCTCCGAGACAGTGTGGAGAACGCCTCAATCACCCCAAAGAAGGGGGTTGGGGTATCTATTTGCCAATCCTCCATCCTTGGTGATGCTTCCAGCTAGCATGCATGTAGGCACAAGTGTGCTCCTGGGCCAGGACGATGTCATCAAGCATAGAGTTCCAGGCATTTGCAGTGAGCAGCCTTTGGTGGGGTAGAGGTGATTGTCAGGGAGATATGGGCAGTGTCTGTCTGCTCCAGGGGCTGACCATTAATTGGTTTTACATCCACAGGAAAAGGCGAACACAGGCCCAGGAGATATGTCTTCCTCTCTCTGGGTGGGGACGCTGAGGTCGCGTGCAGTGCAATGGTGGGGGCTTTTGCCTGTCCAGGCCCGCGTAACCCTTTTCTCTTCATGTTGGGAACCCAGGTGGCTGCACAGTGGCACTCAGACCACATTTCCCAGTCTCCCTTGCAGTGAGGAGGGGGCACGTGAATGATTCCAGCCAAAGAAATGTCAGCAGAAGGGACGTGTGCCTCCTCCAGGCCTGGGTCACAAAGGCCTCCCACACTCTATCGTTTTTTCTTTCTTTCCCTTTCTGTGGCAAATTTGGAGGCCCTTGTTGCCTTTCATAGAATGGCTTCCAAGGTGTGGAGGAACATCATGAAAATTACTACGCAAAGCGCTGTCGTCGGTTGAGGTTAGTTCTAAGAAGGAAAAGGTTAAGGTGACATGAGCACTTTGTGTTGTGATCCAGGCAGAGGGAACAGCATGGGCAAAGGTCCTGAGGCAAGAAGGCAGAACCCAAAGCAAGCCACTGTGGCGGGAGGTAGTGAGCAAGGGAGGGTGGCATGAGAGGAAGGTGCGTGATCCCGATACAAGATTCATGGGTTTGCGGGAGGAATTTGATGGGTATGGGCTAGACACTACTCTCCCTCTTCTCCCTGGAGGCAGAGCACCAGTTTAAGAAACTCAGGTTTGAGGGGGCGGGGTGGCTTGGATAGTTGTGGAGTTCAGTGGCCCCCATGCCAGGAGTCCCCTGTTTCAGGGTCAGGGCGCCCTGCCCTAGTCTGTGGTGGGGGTGGGGGTTTTCTGTTTTCTAATCACAGCCCAGCTTTACCTCAGAGGATCACCTGCCCTGAATTTGGTGAGTAATGAAATCAGGGCACTCAGACCCGTTCTTGGGCTGGGTTCCTCTCATCTTAGAAGACTCCATTATCAGTGCTATGGGCTCTTCTGGTGAGCTAGCCTGGGAACCTCACCACGTTTTTTGTTAAACCTCAAGTAACTGACTTAAAAATGAACTGTTGGCCCTGGCCGGTGTTGCTCAGTGGTTAGAGAGTCAGCCCAAGCACTGAAAGGTCACAGGTTCGATTCCGGCCAGGTCAGCATATATACGGGAGGCAGCCAATTGATGTGTTTTTCTCGAATCAATGTTTCTCTCTTTCTCTCTGTCTCTCTCTCCCCCTCTCCCTCCTTCCCTCCCTTCCACTCTATGTAAAATCAGTGGAAAAATATCCTCAGGTGAGGATAAACCAAAAAAACCCCACAAAACTGTTGGGCCAGAGCTGCTTGTCTGATCCCTCTGGGGCTGCCATTTGCCTTCCCCTTCCCCTCCCCCAGAGCAGTGTCCTCTCGGGAAATGCAGCTGACCCAGCTGCATCCGTGGGAAGACCTGGCCCCCACACTTCACCCTCCTGGCCCTGCAGGGGCCACAGGAAATGACCCTCTTAGCAGCCACAAGCTGCAATCCGGAGGACAATGACAGAGGGACGGAAGCCTGTTTGTCCCAGCTAACTTGTCCCCTTGGATGGATGCCAGCTGCTAGAAACATAAAACTGAAGATTTAGTGGGAAAAAGTATTTTTTAAAAAAACAAACAAACAATCCTATGAGTTTGAGCCAACTTCTGAGGCTCTGAGGGGTTTTGTTTTCTTTATTTGTGTGTGTGTGTGTTTAAAAGATAGATAAGGCTCAGAGAATCAAAGAATCTAAGGTTTGGAAGGTCAGCCGTCCCACCCAAGCAGCAGGCGCCCCTGTGGTGTCCATCTTCATGTGGCTGGCCCTACCTCTCCACATGGCTGGCTGTTAATTACATCACTTGGCTCTGGCCACTGTCCCCTCCCTACCTCCACTCACCACTTAGAAGCTGGAAAGCTCTTCTCAAAACCAAATCGAGTCCCCCTTTCTGGGGTTCTGCAGGCTGGCTCTATCATTCTTCAGTCTTAGCTCACTTTTGCTACGAGGCTTCCAGACCACTCTCTATGAAATAGCACCTCTCAGTCTTTCACTCTTAAAGCATTCAATGCACTTAACCACATTTAAAATGGCCTTGTTTGTTCACACATGCTTGGTGCATAATAGGTGCTCAATAAATGTTTGTTGACTGAATATTTTTCAGTGGTTGTAGCATTCAGAAGAGAGTTGGATCAGAGAATTCAGATTTCATTGTATTTCAACAAACATTATTGGTTACAAACTGCACCAGGACTGAGAGGCAAACCAGGAATTCCACTAATTCATTCATTCATTCATTCATTTGGAGGGGAGAGCCCTGAACAGATAGTGGCTCAGTCTGGGAGTGCAGAGACTCAAGAAAACTTCATGGAGGAGGAGATTTGAGGTGGGTTTTCTATCAAAGAGAAGCCAGGTGGTGTTGGGGGGCACTGTTCAGCTTGAGGAAACAACCTGAACAAAGGTTCGAAAGTGTGAATGGGAATGTGTGCGGAAAAGGAAGAGAACTGTGGAGTGTGGAATTTAATTGATTCCCACTTTGAACCCCCAGGGAAGGCAGAGACCTGGTTTTATCTGGGGCTGCAAGGAGGATGCTCCACCTTGTTTGCTGAAGCAATGGAAGGATGAATGTGAATGCCTAAGGTGGGGGTGGGGAGTGAAGCTGTTCTGTTGCCCTGGATGCCTTGAATGCTGCGCTAAGCAGTCCAGATTTTCATCTATAGGTAACAGAGTCTAATAAAACTAATGAGTTTGATAAACCTGTTTTAAGAGCCTGGATGTCACTGAATCCTGAACTCCAGTTCTCTAAAGATGCAGACAGACTATCCCAGGATGCTTCTGGAAAATATAGCTGCTTGGGCCCCATTCTGGAAGAGTCTGATTCTAAGTTGCAGTTGAGCCTGGTCATCTGCCCTTTCACAACCTTTCCACATGTTCTCATCATCCACCAGGTTTTTGTGACCATGGAGGCTCAGAGAGGCGAAGGCATTTGCCCAGGGTCATAGCCAGACAGCCGCAAAAGGGGCATTTGGACCAGGTCTGCCTGGCTTGCCCGCTTCATCTGCAGCCTCCCTCTGCGCTAGCTTCTTGCTCCAGCTTTATTTTCCCCTGGATGCAAGAATCTAAGCCATGGCTGGGTCTGCTCCCCCCCTTGTTCTCCCTTCCCCTCCCCACCCCCAGTCTGAAAGGTCAGGTACGTCCCAGCCTTCCTCGGGCATGTCCATTTATGGCTCTGTTGTTCCAAAATGTGGCCAAATTTATAAACTCCCCTTTCCCGGAGACACGAAACAATTTGTGCAGAGTGCAGTGCGGGGGCAGGGCTGGGAGCTTCGTCTGAGGCCTGGACTTCAGCCCGGGCCCAGGCCCAATGAGCTCTGGCGTTGGACGGGCCCCCGCCACTCCCTGCGCCTCAGTTTCTCCACCTACAGAGCAAAGGAACTGGTCTAGATCGATCTTTAAGTCCTTCCCAAGTCTAGATACATCCAGTTTCCCGCTTACAAATGCCAATTCCTTAACCAGGGGCCCAACGATTGCAAAGGAAGGTGCTAGAGGATGGACTGCAGCCTCTTTTGCATGATTTCCTTCCTTTTCTCTTTTTTTGCTTGATTTATTTTTTAACTAAAAAAATTACCCAAAGAATCAACTTTCACTGTAAAGTAATAGGCACTCTCTCCAGTCACCCATTGGACTGATTGTTACAAGTGTGGGTGGAGCACCCAAGACAGATTATTTGCACATATGTATACAAGTATTCATGCTTGTACAGGAGGGGTTTTATTTCACTTATTTTTTACATAAATGGAATTGTATATTTTGTTCGGCATCTTACTGTTTTAATTTAATTTTTATCTCTTTTTCTGCATTCGTCTGTAAAGAGTTTGAGATAAAGTTTACATACCATAAAATTCGCTCGCTGTGAGTGTATAGTTCAGTGATTTTTAGTAGATTTATAGAGCTGTGCTACCATCACCACGAACCAGTTTTAGAACATTTCCACAACCCCCAAAAGGGCCATTATGCCCATTTTTTAAGTCAATCCCCAGTGTCTCTTCCAGCCCCAAGCAACCACTGAACTTTCTGTTGCTACGGGTTTGCTTCTTCTGGACATTTCACATAAGTGAAATCATACAACGTGTGATCTTTGCATCTGCCTTCTTTTATTAACATAACTATTTGAAGATTCATCCTCAGGGTGTGTCGTTTTCATTGCTAGTATCCCATTGTATAGGGAGACTATAGTTTCTTATCCATTTACCAGTGGGTGGGCACTTGGACTGCTTCCAACTTGGGGCTATTATGAAAAATATTGTTATAAACATTCACATACAAGTCTTTGTTTGGGCATGTGTTCACATTTTTCTTGGGTGGGTACCTCCGTCCTAACCTTTTAAACTGCTGTGGCATTCTCCTTTGGAAGGATGCATCCTGATGTCATAACCTGTCTCCTATAAGCGGACTAGTGTCCCCTAGTGTTGCCAAGGTCTCACTCTCACGAACCCTGCTGCTCTGAGCTTCTTGGCCGATTCCTCTTTGGGCACGTGTGCAAGGAGAGAGGTGGCTGGGTCACAAAGTATGTACATTTTATATTTGTTTAATTGTTGCCAAATGATAACATGACAATCTTAGCTCCTCTTCAAAGGAACAGGGAATGGCGAGAGAAGGCAAGGAGGAGAAAGAAAGAGAGAATCCATTGTAAAGATATCACCACCACTCTCACTCTGCCCACTGAGCTCGAGGGACTAAACAAAGATGAGAAAGGCCGCTTCTGGGGAAAAGTCCCCAGGGTGCAGGGTAGGGCAGTCCCAGGATGGCTGAGGCCAGGCAGGAGAAAGAAGAGGTTGGGATGAAGACAACCCTTTCTCCCAAGTTTCTGCTTTACAAGCCTGTTAGGTAGTGAGCTCTCTGTCACTGGAAGTATGTAAATGGAAGCTGGCCAACCATTTGGAAGAGGCTGTAAAGGACTTCTTAGAATCTTATAGAAAATTGAGATACGTAACCTCTGAGGCAGCAGTGTGGCTGAGATGTTAAGAACAGGGGCTTCACTGGCAGGGCCTGCGGTTCAAACCCAGCCTCTATTCCCTAACTCAGTGGATGCTAGGAGAGTACATTCAGCACCCTTAGCCTCAATTCTTCCAGCTCTAAGGATAGACTCTGGGCATGTGTGGGCAGGGGTCAATGACATCAGGTGGGTGGGGCTCAATTGTAGGACCTATGATTATGACTCCCTTAGTCCTGTCACTACAAGCTGTGCTGTCTGGGGACCCCGGAAACTGGGCGTGAGAAGACAGTGATGTGCACTCAGTAGTTTAGAGAAGAAACGCCGTGAAGGACCCTCATGGTGTGGGATTCACATCCGGGCCTCCCTATTTCCAGCCACGTGGCCTTGGGCAAGGATTTAATCTGTGACTCAGTGTCCTCACCTGTATAACAGTAAGAATACCAACCTCGTACGGCTGTTGGATAGGGAGGAGAGGTTAAACTTCGTGTGATAGAAAATCCCAATATAACAGTGGCTCGCCCAAGAGGGTAATTTCTTTCTCTCATGTACTAGAAGTCTAGAGGTGGGCAGGTGAGCTGTCCAAGGCCGACAGCCCATGGAGTAGTTAGGGATCTAGTTCCAGTTCTTCCGACTTTAGTGTGTGGCCTTAGTCGTCTATCCAGTGGGCAGCCAGAGATCCAGCCATCACGTCTGTATTCAGAGAGCAGGATGGAGGACGAGGGGACAAGGGGACAAAGAGCAGGCATCTTTACAAGGTTTCCCCAACTGTCACCGGACAGTTCCACGTAGGTCTCATTGACTAGAACTTCATCAACTGGCTATACTAGGGGATGGATATTGGGTAGACAGGGAACAGCTTTGTCTGTTTCTTCCAGCCCCCAAGTAACCACTCCTTTTATTTTTATTGTATTTACTGGATTGATTTTTAGAGAGAGGGGACAGGAGAGAGAGAGAGAAACATCGATGTGTTGTTCCACTTATTTATGCATTCATTGGGTGATTCTTGTATGTGCCCTGACCGGGGATTCAACCCACAACCTTGATGTATCAGGACGTTGCTCTAACCAACTGAACTACCCGGCCAGGGCACTATTCGGACTCTTTGCCGTAGATTTATCTCACTTGTTCTAGAACTTTATACAAATGTCATCACACAGAACATTCTCTTGTATCTGGTTTATTTTGTTCAACATTGTATTCATAAATTCCTGAGGTGTTTGAAAACTCTCCATCCAGAAAGACACATTCAACATTCAGTCTTTCATTAATTTCTTTCATTATAGAGCCACTCATTCAACAAAAATTTCTTGAGCCCCTATTGTATGAGGAGAGCTGGCCTAACAGTCACCCGTGGCAAAGACTGATGAACTGTGAGTCCCCCAGGATGTTATCTGACCCCAAAATATTTGGCAACAACTCTCTTCTGAACTCCCCTTGCATCAGGTAGAATCCCTGGTACACAGAGGCCACACAACCCAGTGGTAAGGAGCTCAGGCTCTGGCATCCATGGATGGGCACTTAGTAGATGCTTAATAAACAGTGACTGTGACTATTTTGTTGGCATGGGAGCATTGTAAAGAGCAGAGCCCTCTTTTTTAATCCTTCACTGGCCCTATAAGGTAGGCACCACTACAATCTATGTTTTACTAATGAGGGAAGGATGCTCAGAGAGGTAAGGTAACTCTCCAGAGGTTGCACAGCTGATGAGTGGCTGAGGCGGGATTCAAACCTAGTCCTATTGAGTTTGAGCTTTCATCTCTGCTCTGCGGAATCAGCTCACTCCTCCTCGCCTTTCTTTAAGCCTTGACCCACTCAAGGGAGAGCCCAGAATCGCCATGGACCAAGGCTGTGCATTTTGCTCTGCCATTTCTTAGTTGTCTTTCTTCCACTTTGGGGCCCAACCCAAGATGTTTTCCTGGCTTTGGATCTTGTCTGTTTCAGCTTAAAATCATGTTGGAGGGGGTGGGAAAGGCATAACTCGCCAGCAGCTCCTCCCCATCCCCATCCAATGCCTCGGGCCTGGGTTCTAGATAGTGTCACTACAATTTGTCCCCCTTCATCCTGCTCCTTGGGGACTGTCCACTTCGGGGCCCTCCTGGGACCTACACTCCAAACTTCTTTCAAGTGGCCCCAAACAGCAGCTTTTTCCTAAATGATGGGAATGAGATTACACATGTGGGTCAGTTGTTACCAACGCCCTGACTCACCCAGCTCATTCCTGTGAATGAATGAGCCTTTTATTTTAACTGCTGGCTTTTAAAGGACCCATACATCTGTTTTTCTGACCACGTAAAATCTATTAGAGAGGGGGAAAATGTGGTTCAAAGAAATAGTTAAGTTTTCTCCATGGGAGAGAATTTTCCAGGGAAGAAAATATGTTGACCTTATGATACAGTTGAGTGGCTTTCAAAAAATATTTTTTTCAGCACATGAACCCTTTTACAGAGGCTACTTAAGCTGAAGCTCAGCGTACAAACGGTAAGAGGGGAGCTTCTGTGATAGAGGGAGGAGGGGTGGGGTTGCCGAGTGAAGCAGCTTCCCTCTCACTCCCGAGCCACCCGTTTCTCTCTGAAACCTGCCACTGGGTGTGGCACCCAGTTTGAGAACCTCTGACAGCACCCTGACCCAGGATTATCCTTTCCTAGCGCGTGACCGTAGGAAAGGGAGCAGGATTCTCTGGAGTCCGTTTTCCCACCTGGGAAATGACACGGTTGTCCTAAATATTTCCTAAACTTCTTTCCAGTTCTAAGATTCGGTGTGACTGAGGACCATTCAATCTGAAGTGGCAAACTGTTGGAAATATAGACTTTTTGAAAAAAAGAAAAACAAAAAGAAAAACAGAGTCCTCTTGTTTGAGAAGATCCAGCAACAAACCGATGGCTATAAAAGTGTTTTCCAAGTTAGAAGTGCTGTGGCCCTCCCTGCAGGAATTGATAGAAAATGACCAATAATTTCATTTGCTTCATTATTAGAAAGTAGGTTAAGTCAAATCACTATGCTGTATGCCTTAAACTTACACAGTGCTACATGTCAATTATATTTCA
The DNA here is from genome assembly GCF_054644295.1 of Miniopterus natalensis. Taxonomy (NCBI): domain Eukaryota; kingdom Metazoa; phylum Chordata; class Mammalia; order Chiroptera; family Miniopteridae; genus Miniopterus; species Miniopterus natalensis. The sequence goes on from NC_142100.1 coordinate 15,444,972, forward strand.
ATAAAACTGAGGAAAATATTAAAATGTAAAAACAAAGTAAAAAAAAAAAATACTACCCAAGAAATATCACTCCCAAAATCAGTGCAAAAATCAATTCATCAGTAACCCTTCCCTCATGCTCAGTATATGACATGTACTAAGTAATGAGAAATCAAACTAAATGTTGCTATAGACTGTTTTTAAAAATCAAACATATACATACATCTAGAATTGCCAACTGTTCTCCTTTGCTCAGGCTGAGCGGTTTCTTGGGACACAGGACTTTCAGCATTAAAACCAGGAAAATCCCAGGCACACAGACATGAGTTGCTCACCCACCTTTTCACACAGCAGTTACTATGTGCCATTTTTTCACATGTTCTCTTTTAATCTGCATCACAACCTTATGAGGTAAGTACTATTATTATCTTCATTTTACAGATCCTCAGGGAAACTAAAGCTCAGAGAGGTTAAGTGGCTTTTCCAAGGCCACTTGGAAAAGAGCTGGCTGGTGGCAGAGCCAAGATGAAAATCCACAGTGTGGCTCTGGTGCCTGTAATTGCTACATCACACTGTTTTATTCCTAAATTGTGTCTTTGGTGAATGATAGAGCTGTGGCCAGTCTGTGAAACTCAGGAGACCCAGGCCTGGCTCTCTGTATAATATTGAGGGGCCCCAGCATCTCTGGATCCTGCTTTCAGTTCAGTGAAATGAAGGGGCTGGTCTGGAACAGTGGTTTTTCCCACTTTTTTAAGCAGTAGAGCTTGTCAGACAATAAGGACCCCAATATATAAAACAGATCATAGCCATAAAGTTTACATATTCAAGGTTTAGCTAAAAATTCTTCATGGTGTACAGAAATTCCTGAAACTCTGCCCCGTAGCCCGAGGCTTCCAAAAGCAGAGTGTGAAAACTTGCGGTTTAATTGTTCTCTAAGGACCTTTTAGGCTTTAAAATGAAATCCAACTTTTAATTTGAGCATTTCATTCGTTCATGCTGCAAAAATGTTGGAGCTGCATAAGATTTGCCAGGCACTGGTTCAGACCCTGGAGCCTCGGAGATGAACCAGACCAGGGTTTCTCCACTGTGGCACGATTGTCATGTGGGGCTGGAAAATTCTGTTTTGTCCTGTGCATTGTAGAATGTTAGCAGCATTCCTGGCATCTACTCACTAGATGCCAGTAGCACCTGCCCAGTTGTGACAGCCCAGAATGTCCCCACTCGTTGCCAAATGTTCCCTGGGGGTAAAATTCAACCCTGGTTAAGAATTACTGAGCTAAACTAATGAAGATCTCTCATCTCATGAGCTTATTATGTTCCCCGGGGAGAAGCAGGCAAACATATTTAAAAAAAGAAATTACCAGAGAATGATAAACACACGATAAAACAAAAACAGGGTGCTGAGACGTGTTACTGGGGGGCTTCAGGTTGGGTGGGCAGAAAAGTGTCTCTGAGGGGCTCTTTGATCTGGAACTGAATGTCCGGCAGGAAGGGGCCAGTCATGAAAAAACCTGAAGGAAGGAGTGTGCTTCAGTCACAGGAAGCAGTGGAAAAAAACGAAGGCCAGTGCTAGGAGCACCTATGATGAGGGGCGGGGGAGGGAGAGGTGAGCTGAGTGGGGAGTGGAAGGGAGGTAGAAACAGGGAGTATTAGATCTCTGAGGGCCCTCGTAGGCCACGGGAAGGAGGTTTGATTTTATTTTTAAATATGAGCATCTGCTGTGTGTTCCTGGGCCAGATGCTGGGGACACAAATGTGAGTAAGGTAGTTTACTTGTGAGCCCACAGAGGATGAGGCAATTGCTTCTATCTGGGGTGAGTCTAGGAAGGCTTCATGGTGGAGGTGACGTCGGAGCTTACTTGAAGAATGAACAAGAACCCATCATGTGATGAAAAGGGGGCAGCAGAAGTTGCTTCCCACGCCTTATGCAAGTGATTCTCTCTGCGCAAGCTGTTAAATTGCTGACTCTTGTGCCCTATCCCCAGAGGTACTGGGGCCCAGGAATCTGTATTTGACCAGTATTATAATGATTCTGAAGCAGGTGGGGGGGGGGCCCACTTTGAGAATGGTGTTCTGTGGCTTTCATGCCACTTGTCTAGTGCTCAGTGGAGTTATGAATGTCTTGACAAGTATTGTTTTAATTGGTTAGTATTCACTGGTCTATTGTGTAGCAGAACTCAGAGATAGAAGAGAAAGGCAGAAGGACCCAGTCTCTGCCTTGCTGCACCCCCAGGTACTCCCTTCTCTAGTTCAGCAGGTCCTTGAATAATGCTATTTAATTTTATGTCATTTCATTATATGTTGATGAGAAAAAAAATTGATTCCTGGCTGGGGCCACTCCCTGTTGAGTTTGCACAGACTCCCAATGTCTGCGTGAGTTTTCTCTGGGAACTCCAGTTTCCTTCCACATCCCAGAGATGTGCCAGTGCAGTGAGCTGGCGTGCCTACAGTGCCCCAGTCTGGGTGAGTATGGGTGCTCACCTTGTGCCCTGAGCTGCCAGGATAGGCTCTGGCCACCTTTGACCTTGACCTGGAATAAGTGGGTTGGAAAATAATTATCTTACTTGATTTTATTCGCCTTTCTTAAATGTATGTATAGCTCACATTTATTTTGATGTTTAATATTAGAAGTGTTTAGGGCCTTAGAAGTTTGGCGATGTTTTCGTGTCCAGGAATATGCTGTAGGAACTTTTGTTTATATCAATTAACCTCTGGTAAAATTGCTTTCATTATACTGTGCATCGTTTGGCAAAGTCGACTTCCAAAAACGTATCAATGATGTTAAGTGAGGACTTGCTGTATGAGGAAACAGACTCAGTGGGGGGTGACTCAAGGTCACACAGCTCAGAAGAGGCCCTTCTGGACACTGAATTCAGGCCTATGGACTCCCAGTCCAGTGCTCTTCCCCTCACCAACACACTCAGGGTGTTCTTCACTGGAAGAGATTCCTGTATATGCCATCCATGAAGCCAGTGTCTACCGATTTGAAAATCAGCTCTGACTCACACCAGAGGGAGCCGCATGAAGCAAGGCCAGTTGCCAAAAAGTGGGGAGGAGAATACACACACACACACACACACACACACACACACACACACACACACACACAAGGCGCTACACATAAGGCCGTGAACGCGCAAGTGCCCCAATTGCTGGTTGTTTTCCTTCCAACTTGACACACATGGAGATGAAGGGGAAAAAAATCCCACAAAAATGTTCAGACCACAGGAAATATGTTGGCAACTGTCGGAGGTGTGGACAGAGGCTCTTGCAAGAACAGGCTGGTATGAAGCTGATGCCAGGGATGAGAGTGGGCCTCACTGCCCGGAGCATGACTAAGAAGAACTTTCCTTCGCTGCAGCCCAACTCCCTTTCCTCGTTACACTGGGTGAACTTTGCAGCCGGGACCCCACCAGATCAGGACCTGAAGCTATATAAGTGAGTCGTAGGATGTAAATGTGGAAGCTTGTAATCATCTAAGTGTGTAATTGTGTAAGTGACTAAGCATGGAGGAGGGTAAGCAGATGAGCAAGTGTGTAATTGTGTTAGCCTGTGAGAGTGTAAGCATGTATAAGGCACATATGCCAGGAGGTAAACATGTAAAGAGGTAAATGTAAGCGTGTAAACATATCATTGAGTAATTATAGGTCAGGGAGTAACCATGCAATTGTTTAGGCAGAAAGTTTATAAATAAGTAAAGAGGTAAGCAGGCACGCATATAAATGGGTGAGCATGAAGGTGGGTAAATGTGAGCACTTGGCCTGCTGCTCGAGGTGAGACACTTCCACGCGCTGCACCGACATGTACCAAGGCTGTTTTTAGGATTTCAACCTGATCACGGTTTTGGCTTGTGATAGGGTGAGGTGACAACATCTAAGACCTATACTAGAGTGGTCTCAGCACAAAATGGCCTTAGGTTATTTGGGAGATTATTTCTACTCACCACATTGTCAGAGGCAGGGCATACAAAGTTCTAGTGCCTCAGTGTGCTGCAAGGCTGGTTCCCCAAAGTGGTCTTCGGCATCCGTGGAATGACTTCAGGTGATGCGAGGATAAACACCTTTTCTATCATGACATGTGTCTTTGAGGAAAACTTAAAACTGTCCTCTAAAGCCATGATTTCATGATGGCCATTGTTTCTTAAGACGAGTTAAAACTGGTCATAGAGTCATGTGCCGCTTAACAATGGGGATATATTCTAAAAAATGTGTTGTGAATATAGAGTGTATTTACACAAATCTAGGTGGTATAATTGTATGTGCTATATTTTTATACAACTGGCAGCACGGTAGGTTTGTTTACACCAGCATCACCACAAACACATGAGTAATGTGTTATGCAATGACATTACGACAGCTACATCATCACTAGGTGACAGGAATATTTCAGCTCCATTATAATCTTATGGGATCACTGTTGTATATGTGGTCTGTCATTGACCAAAACATCATTATGTGGCTCATGACTGTACGTGTATTTAAATTTTGAAAAAGTGAGTTGATCTCACTCTACAACTGGGGCCCCTATGAGCAGCCTAATTTGCCAGTGGCAGTAGTAGTGGCAATAGCTTCCATTCCACAACGAGGACAGCAAAATCCTGTGCTTCCCTGCATGAGGCATTGGGAGACTTAGGCCCAGTGGCTTCTGTCTACCCCCATCCCTGCCAGAGGTTCTCAAAGACAGCAAGTGACCCAGAATAGCACTTATTCCCCCACATTGGGACCAACAGGGATTGAACAGGAGTCTCAGCATCACTAGAAAAATGAAGCAGATTATAATAGTACTTCAAAGGCTCAGAAAATTAATCTGTCATTGGAACTGAATTAAACCCCATAGCAGTGTGCTGGAACCTACACCTAAACAGGGTGATTGTTAATATACAAGATTTCAATAGGATCAAGAATTTCCTAATGTAATAACCCAAATGTCCAGGATACAATAAAAAATCATCTATTACACCAAGAACTAGGAAAATTACAATTTGAATGAAAAAAAAATCAATAGATGCTAATATCAAGATGAAGTCGACGTTGAAATTAACTGACAAGGATTTTTAAAAAATATATATATCTTTGTTGATTTCAGAGAGAGGAAAGGAGAGGGAGAGAGAGAGATAGAAACATCAACGATGAGATAGTCGTTGATACTGCACCCCCCGACTGGGGATCGAGCCCGCAACCTGGGCATGTGCCCTGACCAGGAATCGAACCCCAGTCACCTGGATCCTAGGTCGACGCTCAACCGCTGAGCCATGCCCAGCTGGGCTGACAAGGATTTTAAAGCAACCATCATAAAAATGCTTCAACTATAATTATAAATTCTCTTGAAACAAGTACAAAAATAGACAATCTCAACAAAGAAATAGAAGTTATAAAAAGAGCCAAATAACATTTATAGAACTGAAAAATGCAATAACCAAAATACAAGTCTTGCTTGATGGACTCATTAAGGTAGTGGAGATGACAGAGAGTATAATTAGTGAACTTGAAGACAGGTCAATACAATTTACTCAATCTGCACAACAGAGAGAGAAAACAGTGAAAATATATGCAAAGGACAAATCTGACTCTTATCCAAAATATACAAAGAACACTTAAAGCTCCACAATAAGAAAACAAACTATTTAAAAATGGGTAAAAAAATTAGACACTTCACCAAACAATTTATAAAGATAGCAAATAAGCATATGAAAAAATGCTCTACATCATATGTCCATATTTTATGCTTTTATTTTGTCAAAACCTGGAAACGATCAAGATTCCCTTTAGTAGGGAATGGATAAGTTGTGGTAAGCCACAGAATGGAATATTATTCATGACTAAAAAATGAGCTATCAATTAATGAAAAGACACAGAAGAAACTTAAATGCATAATGTTAAGTGAAAGAAACCAATCTGAAAAGGCCACATACAATATGATTCCAGCCACATGACATTCTTGAAAAGGCAAGCTATGGAGACAGTAAAAAGATCAGTGGTGATCAAGGATTAGAGTAGGGAGGAATGACTAGGCAGAGCACAAGATATTTTTAGAACAGTGAAAATACTCGGTATGGATACATGTCATTATACATTTGTCCAAACTCATAGAATGTATAAAACCAAGAGTGAACCCTAAGATAACTATGGACTTTGGGTGATTATGATGTGTCAATGCAGGTTCATCAGTTGTAATAAACGTACCACTCTGGTGAGGAATGTTGATAATGGAGGAGGCTATGCATATGGGAAATCTGGCACCTTCATCTTGGTTTTGCTTTGAACTAAACTGCTCTAAAAAAAAGGCTGAAAAAAACTGGACAGAACCACTGTGGGACAATAACAAAGGATCTAGTTTTCATATCACTGGAGTACCAGAAGTAGAAGAGAAAGAGTGGGGGACTAAAAAAATATGCAAAGAAATAATATTGGAAACTCCCCAAATTTGATGAAAGACATAAAAATATAGATACAAGAAGCTGAGTGAATCCCCAATAGTACAAACTCAAAGAGATCCACATCAAGATACATAATAATTAAACTTCTAAAAACCAAAGATGAAAAATATTAAAAGCAGCCAGGGAGAAATGACACATTTCCTACACAGGAATACCACCTTAAATGACAGCAGGTTTATCACCTGAAACCATGGAGACAGGAGAAAAGTGGCAGAACATTTTTCAAATGCTGAAAACAATAAAGAACTATCAACCCTAAATCCTATAATCCAATGAAACTATCCTTCAGGAAGGAGGAAATAAAGACATTCTCTGATGAATGAAAATTAAGAGAACTGGGCTTCAACAAAATGAAAAACTTATGTTTTGTTAAAGACACATTTATAAGAAGATGAAAAGACAAATTACAGGTTGGGGAAAAAAGATTTCCAACCCATATATTTGATAAAGAACTTATACCCATAATATATAAATAACTCTTACACCTCAATAATAAAAGACAATACAATATTTTTAAAAAGTGGACTAGAATCCAACAACATATAATGAAGATTATATACCATAACCAAATGGGATTTATCCCGGGAATACAAGGTCGGTTTCGCATCCCAAAATTAATGTAATACATAGTATCCTTAGAATAAAGAACAAAAAATACATGATCATCTCAGTAGATGCAGAAAAGGCGTCTGACAGAATACAATTTTTCATGATAAAAACACTCAACAGTATAGAATCGGAGGTAATGTCTTCAACCTGATGAAAGTATCTATGAAAAACCTACAACTATTTAATGCTGGAACTTCTGGTGCTTTCCCCTAAGATGAGAAACAAGATAAGATCCACTCTAGCCACTGCTACTCAACATTGTATTATAGGTTCTAACCAGAAAAACCAGTCGAGAGAAAGAATTGAATTGGAAAGGACGAAGTAAAGCTATTTGCAGATCACATAATTTGTATGTAGAAAACCCAAAGGAATACACTCAGAAAAATGCTAATAGTACAGTTCTAATAAACAACTTCATCAAGGTTGCAGAGAGACTTCATCGAGGTTGCAGAACAGAAGATCCATATGCAAATTTATCATTTGTGTTTCTATCTACTTACAATGAACAATCTTAAAATGAAATTAAGAAAATTTCTATTTGCAGTAGCATCAAAAAGAATGAAATACTTAGAAATCATTTAACAAAACGTGGAAAACATACTCTGCAAACTACAGAATACTGTGAAAGAAATGAAGCTCTAGTATATGGGGAAAGATGTCCTGTTCATGGATTGGAAGACTTCATATTATTAAGTGGCAATATTTTCCAGATTGACCCACAGATTTGACACAATCTCTATTAGAGTCCCAGTTGGTTTATTGGTAGAAATTAACAAGCCGATTCTAGATTTCACATGGAATTGCAAAGGACCCGGAATAAACAAAAGAAATTTTGAAAAGAACGAAGTTAGAGGACTCACACTTCCCAATTTCAAAACTTACTACAAAGCAACAGTAATCAACAATAATAATTATGTTACTGGCATAAGGAAGAATATATAGATCAATGAAATGGAATTGAGAGTCCAGAGGGAAACCCATTCGTCTATGGTCACTTGATTTTTGACAAGGGTTCCAAGGTCATTCTATGGGGAAATAATAGTCTTCGATAAATAGTGCTTGGGCCCGGCCGGTGTGGCTCAGCGGTTGACCATCAACCTAGGATCCAGGAGATCGAGGTTTGATTCCTGGTCAGGGCACATGCCCGGGTTGCAGGCTCGATCCCCAGCAGGGGGCATGCAGGAGGCAGCCCATCAATGACTCTCTCATCATTGATGTTTCTATCTCTCTCCCTCTCCTTTCCTCTTTCTGAAATCAATAAAGATATATTAAAAATAAAATAAAAATAAATAGGGAAAACTGGATAGCCACAGGCAAAAGAGTGACATTGGACCTTACCTCATACCATAGTGAAAAATTGATCAAAGACCTAAATGTAAGAGCTAAAAGTATAAAACTCTAAGAAGATAATGTTGGGTTAAATCTTAATGACCTCAGATTTGGGGATGGATTCTTAGGTCTGACACCAAAAGCATGAGAAATAAAAGAAAAAGAAATAAATTGGATTTCATCAAGATTACTAACTTTTGTGCTTAAAAGGACACTGTCAAGAAAATGAAATGACAACCCATGGAATGGAGAAAATATTTGCAAATTATATATCTGATACGGGAATGGTATCTAGAATACATAAAGAACTTTTATAACTTAATAATAAAAAGACCAATAACCCAATTAAAAATGAGCAAAGGACTTGAATAGGCAGTTCTCCAAAGAAGATATACAAATAATCAGCACATGAAAAGAAGCTGAAATTTATTAGTTATCAAAACCATGAGATACCACTGCATACCCACTAGAATGGCTATAATCAAATAGTCAAATAAGTCAAAAAAAAAAGGAAAAAAAAGTAATGTTGGTTAAAGATATGAAAAAATCAGAACCCTCGTATACTACTAATAGGAATGTAAAAGAATGAACCCATTTGGAAAACAGTAGGCACTAAACAGAATTACCACATGACCCAGCAGCAATTACACTCCTAGGCATAGACCTAATGGAAATGAAAACATATCTTCACACAAAAGCTTGACCGTGAATTTTCATAGCAGCATTGTCCATAATAGCTCCAAACTGAAAACAATCCAGATGTTCACCAATTGGTGAAAGGATAAACAATATAGTAACAATGGAATATTATTCAACCATAAAAAATAATGAAGCCCTGATACAAGTTATAACAGATGAATCTTGAGACTGTTATGCTAAGTGAAAGTAGCCAGACAGAAATGGTCACATATTGTATGATTATGTTTATATGAAATGCCAAGAAAAGCCGTATTTATAGAGCTAGAAAGTTGGCTCAGGTTGGGGGCGAGTGTTGCAGGGTTGGGTAAAAAAGATGAAAAAATTAAGAAAAAAAATCCTCATAGCCCTTGTGGGGTGGCTCAGTTGGTTGGATGGTATTACCAAAATTAATTTGTAAAGAGCTCTATACACTTGGCTTAAAGACAAATAAGCACTATATAAATTAAGTGTACTCTCAGAAAGTTTTCTGTAATTATTTTTTCAAATACGTTTTCAATTTCTTGCCCTCTTTCCTCTCCTGGCACCCCAATAATACGAATGTTGGACCTCTTGAAGTTGTCCCAGAGGCTCCTTATGCTATCTCCATATTTCTGGATTCTTTTTTCTTTTTGCTCTTCTGGTTGGGTGTTTTTTGTTTCTTCATGTTCCAAATTGCTGATTTGATTCTCAGTGTCCTCTACTCTACTGTTGATTCCCTGTAAATTATTCTTCATTTCAGTTCCTGTAGCCTTCATTTCAAATTGGTACTTTATTAAGTCATCGATTTTCTCAATTATTTTCGTCATACTCTTACTAATATCCTTGAGCATCCTTATAACCATTATTCTGAACTCTGTATCTGTTAGCTTGCTTGGATCTATTTCATTTATTTCCTCGCCTAGAGATTTCTTCTGTTCTTTCCTTTGTGACATGTTTCTTTGCCTCAGCATTTTGGCTGCTTCCTGGTGTTTGTTTCTTTATATTAGGTAGAGCTGCTATGTCTCCTGGAATTTGTAGGGTGGCTTGGTGTAGTAGATGTCCTGTAGGATCCAGTGGCTCAGCCTCCCCAGTCACCTGAGCTGGGCCTTCTAGGTGCTCCCCTGTGAGGGCTGTGTGCACTGTCCTGTTGTAGCTGAGCCTTGGTTGCTGCTGGTGTCACTGGGAGGAATTGACCCCCCAGCCAATCAGCTGTGATGACCCGCTGCAACTACAGCCAGAGAGCTGCTGTGCTGGAGACACCCCTATGGAGCAGGATTTTCTTCAGTGGAGCTTTGGTGTTTACCAAGTGCGCCCCTTGAGTGTGTCACTTGTGGATGTGGTAGGGTTGTAATCCAGCGTGGCCGAGTCTGGCCACCAGGCACACTGTCTCTGGGGCATCCTGGGAGGTACAAAGTCAACCTGTGCCAGTGCCTTGCCCAGGGCCACCCAGCATGAGCTACACAGCAAACCTAGTTGGCTGCTACTTGTACTGGGCTTGGTGGTGTCCAGGAGAGGCCAAGCTATGAACCAATGCAGGCTGCCACTAGTGCCAGGCCTGGGCCACTTATCAAGCCGTATGGGGCCCACTGCTGCTTTTTTGAGAGATTTTAGGAAAGTCCTAAGCATGAGGCTAGAGAGGCCACTTGCACAGAAAAGCCACTGGAAATGGCCTGGATGAGCTGCAGGTGGGGAGGGGCGGGGCCTCTGGGAATCACGGGGCGGGGCCAAAGGTGCGAGTCAGGTGCTGGCGACTCAAATATGGCGCCTGCCTGCCGGCTGTGTGTGTGGGGGGGGCAGGGGGGGACGACTCGCCAAAGGAGCCATGGCCTCCGCCAGCTCCTCTGCCTGGGAGAAAGCCACCCCTCCAGCTCTCCCCCCGATTTCAGGCAGGTTAGTTCCCCCCACTAACCTGTCCCATTTTCCTTTCAGGCTGCTGCCCGGCGCTGGGCTCAGAGGGAGCGCGTCCGAGTGAGTCCATGCGCGGGCCCTTTAGGAGGAGCTGCTGGGGCTCCCGCAGCCTCCGCCACCCTCAGAGACCCCACTGGTTTCACAGCCTGGAGTTGTGGGGATGTCTCTTCCTGGCCCTGGAGCCCTGGGCTGGGGGCCTGCTGTGGGGCTGGGGCCCCTCCCTCCTCCCTCCTCCAGGAAACCTCCCCCATGGAGATGTCCCTACTGGGTTTGACCGAGGCACCGGGAGTGGGCCCGAGGACACGTCTCTGTCATTCAGCCCCGATCCGCCCGCGTCTCTGCCCCTCCCCCCCTCCGCCCCTCCTACTGGTCTGGGTGCTTCTTCAGCTCCCTGGTTGTAGGGCTTCTGTTCAGCCAGGTCTCAGGAGGCTGAGTGATGGTTGTTCTGTATTTTAGTTGTAATTTTGATGTGGTTGCGGGAGGAGGCGGGTGCAGCTGTTACCTACACTGCCATCTTGTTTCCCCCCCCATTTTCAAAAAAATCCCAGTTCCATTTCAATATACATGTATAGCAGTATCAGAATTGTTAACCCACGTAGGAAACAGTGTTATCAACTAGAGTACAGTGCTTATGTGCAGTTTCTTTTGCTTTTAGTCTTATAGAGCCCATTTATTCCAAAAATTTACTTAGATCAGCATCTCCATCTCCTCCAGTGAAGTTGTTTCATATATTCATACATTCATATAATTAAATTATTTTGTCACAGTTTGCATTCCATCCTAGGATCCCTCCCCCAATCTCCTAAATGATTTTTTAAATGTGTATACGTTAATTTTCACTCTTGGTGCTGTACACATTTGAGAAATGTAATAATCAATAGTATCCAACATTACAGTATTGTACAGAATTTTATTGCCTAAAAATCCCTTCTGCTTCCTCATTCTTCCTCTCCTCAACCCCTGGTCAAATGTGTGTGTGGTTTTTCCAATACCACAAGCAATTAACTCAATTCTGACACTATCTACCTGGAGATTGCATCAGATCCCACAAGTTAAGGAATCTTAAGCAGCCCTACAAGACTGACCCCTCAACACACACCCATCGAAAGTCTAGGTTGTCCCCTGTGCTTCTGAACAAGCTGCTGTAGATATGAGGTTCCCATGACCCCACCCTCAGGTTCATTGCATTTGCTAGAGAGGCTCACAGAACTCAGGGAAATATTTTACTTTCTAGATCACTGGTTTATTATAAAAGAATATAAAACTCAGAAACAGCCCCATGAGTGAGATGCATAAGGCAAAGTATGTGGGAAAAGGCCTAGAGCCTCCATGCCCTCTGGGTGTGCCACTCTTTCCACATTTTCATGTGTTTACCCACCTAGAGGCTCTTCAAATCCTATCCTTTTGGGGTTTTATGGAGGCGTCATTACTTAGGTCTGATTAATTAAATCATTGGCCATTGGTGATTAAACTCAATATTAAGCCCCACTCCCCCCCCAGGAGGTGGGGGTGGGGTGGGACTGAGAATTCCAACCTTCTTATCACAAGGTTGATTCCCTTGGGAACCTCCCTCCAACTCTTAGCTTACTTAAGGCCTTTCCAAAAAGTTACCTATTAACATAACAAAAGACACGTTTTATTCTCTCATCGCTTGGGAAATTTCAAGGGTTTTAGGAGCACTGTGCCTGACCAGGGATGAATACCAAATATATAATTCTGATTATAAATCATGGTATCACACCTGACATCCACTGATTATTTGCTGTCTAGTTTTCTCGTTGGAACTGTAGGGGAGCAAGAAACTTTCCTCTACCTTTTTAGTTTCTTTCAGCTGACCTAATACTTATTCTACAAGAGACAGATTAGATGAACAAGAGAAAATAACCTCATTTAATTGCATATATATGTATGGGAACCCTACATACATGAGAGGTTCGGAAACAGAAAAAGTGAGGTATATGTGACAATCTGAGCTGAAGATGAGATAAGGTGCCCCAGGGCTTAAGAGGACAGGAAGGTCATTTGCAGGAGGATGAGAGCATTGTTTGCCCTGCCCCATAGATAGGTCATAAAAGGTTATCTCTGGTAATAACTCAATATGGGCAAGGCCCCAAATTAAAATTCTTTAAGAGAGAGATGAAAGTTTCTTGTGAGCCTCAGCATTTCAATTGCCTTCAGCTAAAAATAATTCACACACTAGAAGTGGCACATCTTGGGGTAGCCTGTTCTGAACCTCTTCAGAATTATACAATATAAAATTTTTCACACTGGCTTCTTTCACTTTATTTTCATTATTATTATTTTTTAATCTTCATCTGAGGATATTTTTTCCCGTTGCTTTTCAGAGTGAGTGGAAGGGAGAGAGAGATCGATGGAGACACATGGATTGGTTGCTTCCCGCACAGGCCCCGGCCAGGGCTGAGGTACATGCCCTTGACAGAAATCGAACCCAGGACCCTGCCATCCTCCGGCCGACGCTCTAACCACTGAGCCAAACCAGCCAGGGCTGGCTTCTTTCCCTTTAAATGTGCATTCAAGGTTTTTTAACGTCTCTTACGGCTCAGTAGCTCATTTCTTTATATTTCTAAATAATAGACCATCGTATGGGTATATCATACTTCGTTTCCTCACACATCTATTGAAAGACATCTTGGTTGCTTTCAGTTTGGGGCAATTATGAATAAAGCTGCCATAAACATTTCCGTGCAGGTTTTTGTGTGGGATGTGTTTGATAATTTTGGGGAACCTTCGGATCCTGGTTTTGGCTCCTGATGATCCACATTCTCAAATGTAGTATCACTCACAGGTTGGCAACTTTGTAGCAGAGTCTATGCATTCCTCTGGCTTGGAGAATTCTCTATCCCTAGCCCACGGCTTTGAGTGCCCACCACACTGACAACTTGCCCATTCCTGCGGCAGCCTTTCCTCGGTGCTCCACCAATGACCCCACTGCTCCCTACTACTCTCCCTCCGACTCTGAATCGCAAACCTCCTCCCTCAAATTTGCACTAGGTTCTTTATTTACTTATTTGGTGGGGGCACCCCTCTTCCTGTCACCCTCCACTTCCCCCCACATCTGGTCAGTTATTCAGCCTGTGGATTCATTCAGCCTGTCTCTTTCTCTTCTGTTCATCACCATCAGTGCTCCTTAGGGGAGATCTTTTTAATCTTCCCCTCACCCTTGAACTTGGTGCTTCAGACAAGCTATGCGTTTCATGCCTCTGCACCTCTGTATAAGCTGTTCCCTCTGTCAGGGTATACACTGCCCCTCATTAACTGCCTGGGAAATTCATATTCACCTTTCAAATCTCCGCTCATGCATCTGGAAAGTTTTATCTTCTGTTTATACTCTTGCTACTCAAAGGGTGGCCTGCAAATGACCATACTTTAGGCATCCCCTGGAAATGTAGAATCTCAGGTTCTATCCCAGACCTACTGAATCAGAATCTGCATTTTAAAAGATCCCCAAATGATTCGTGGGCACGTTAAAGTTTGAGAAGTGTTCCATACCGTTTCTGACACTGCACTCCCATTGTGACACGAGTTGTATTGTTTTATAATTTTTTGTGTCTGTTTTCCTCTCAAGAGTGTGAGTTCCCTGAGGTCAGGGTCAGGGTCAGGGTCCATGCCTCCCTCATTCAGGGGCCAGCCCAGGCTGTGGTAGCTGAAATGGAGACTAGATGTTTATTTAATTCTTAGGGTTCTTCAGACTTGGGTCTGAGCCCAGTGCCAAGGAGAAGAATTATAGAAGTGCATTTCTGTTCAAACATTATTTTACTTTATTCTTATAAAGATATAGGTAAACAATGCATACCCTTTCTTTTCCCCTTAGGATGAATTGATAGAAGAACCTAATGGAAAAATGAACAAGGGTTTATATACAAGAATATTTAAAATTATAAAATTTAGAAAAGACTTAAATGTCCAACTATATGCAGCCCCGTGCACAGGAAGGTTGCGGGTTTGATTCCCAGCCAGGGCACATACCTAGGTTGTGGGTTTGATCCAGGTTGGGGCACATATGGGAGGCAAGTGATCGATGTTTCTCTCTCACGTCAGTGTTTCTCTCTCTCTTTCCCTTCCTCTCTAAATCAATAAACATATCCTCGGGTAAGGATAAAAAAAGTATTATGGGAATAGATTAATACAGAAAGAAACTATGCATCATATACTTATAAATCTTTATAATTTTAAAAAATTATAAATTATGTATAAATATAACAAATCCAAATGATATAGAACTGTGTGTGGGTAAGCTTTAAAAATAACAGTCTGCAGCCGGCATCTGTTAAGTGATGGGCTTTCATACTCCCAGAATTTCTGGACAACATATAAAGAGTGAAATAATGTCTGATGTGGTGTGAGGTGATGGCTTCTAAAGTCAGCTCATAATGTAAAATTTTATTATTGTCAAAATTACTCCTAAAACATTTCACGTTTCAGTATATATGGTCTTGGTATATACTATACTTTCTTTTAGTAAGTCCACTCAGTTTTCCTACATAAGGAAACATTACTTTTTTTTTCAGTAAAGTATTAGTTTGCATATACACATACATACACAACTCTCTCTGTCTCTGTCTCTCTCTCATCCTAAAGCCCTTTTAGTTATATTTGGGTAATTTAAATTGAATTCCTTTCCCCCCACAAAAATGAGAACAGTTTTTTTATAACTTACTTTCCTTAATATTTTCCCAGTCCCTTCACATAAAGCTACCTTAATCTCTCCCAAAGCTCATTTTTTGGGGGGAAACCATAATTTAACTTTCCTATTCCCTCGTTGACAGACATTTCAGTTGTCTGACATTTTTTTGTTAATGTTCTCATGACTATTCTTTCACACATATATTTGGATTTCTTTTATAAAACCACTTTTTATGGTTTAAAAATAATGCATATTTGTCATTAAATTTTTAAAGAAAGTTACAGAAAAGCATAACACATAAAAATGAAAATAAAAAATCATCCTTAATTCCTTTTCATTTTTTAATATATTTTAAAATATTTTATTGATTTTTAGAGAGAGAAAAAGGGAGAGGGAGAAAGAGACATCAGTGAAAGAGAAACATCGATCGATTGGCTGCCTCCTGCACGCTCCCTCCTGGGCATTGAGCCCCCTGGGGATCGAGCCCACAACCTGGGCATGTACCCTGACCAGGAATCAAACCAAGATCTCCTGGATCATAGGTCGATGCTCAACTGCTGAGCCACGCCAGCTGGGCCAGAGTTGTCTATATTTAAAAAGAGAGTGTGCAATAGCAAGGAGAATGGGAACATTGTATTTTTGGTTAAACTTTGTTTTTCTTAATAGGTATAATTTTAAATTTTCATGTAATAAAATTTTGTCACCTGCCAAATGAAAATCAGAAGACAACTATGATGACTAAATAGACAATAAACATATACATACACATCTTTAAAAGTTATTGAAAGAACAAAGTTTAAAACCTGAAACCCACTAGAAGAAATAATTGAGAAAGGTTGATCTCCAAGAAAATATCCAATAAAAGTGACAAATTGCTTATGGGGGTGGGGGAAAAAGACATCCTGGGAAGACACATACATCTGCTATCTATTATAGGCCCAACAAAATTAACAATGAATTCAGAATATTAGTCTTACTCCTCCCTCAATTTTTTTTGTCCAGTGGGAGTTGGGCACTCTTTCATACTTGTAAAAACAAACAAACAACAAGACCACCTTGCTAAATTTTTAATATGCACCTGAGGTCCAGGGAAATCTTTTATAACATGTCTTGGACTTGCTTGAAATCAGGTTCTTTGTATCAGGGACATAGAACTTAAAGGTGACTACCTGTGCCCGACCAATGTAGCTCAGTGGTTGAGCACTGACCTATGATCCAGGAGATTCCCAGTCAGGGCACATGCCCGGGTTGTGGGCTCAAACCCCAGCAGGGGGTGTGCAGAAGGCAGCCAATCAATGACTCTCTCATCATTGATGTTTCTTTTTTTTTTTTTTTAAATATATCTTTATTGATTTCAGAGAGAGGAAAGAAGAGCAAGAGAGAGAGATAGAAACATCAATGATGAGAGAGTCATTGATTGAGCCCGCAACCCGGGCATGTGCCCTGACCGGGAATCGAACCCCGATCGCCTGGATCCTAGGTCGACGCTCAACCGCTGAGCCACGCCCGGCCGGGCATAATTGATGTTTCTATCTCTTTCCCTCTCTCTTCCTCGCTCTGAAATCAATAAAAATATATTTTAAAAAAAGGTGACCACCTGCAAAGATGACATTCTGCTTTGTGAGCCAACTAGAGACCATAATTCAGAATATTGCTTTATTTGGTGCACTCCCCCTCCCCTCTATCTATTTAATTTTTTGCTCAGACAGACTTGTGGAACCTGTGTTTGAATGACATGGCTCTCCCTTGCCAGGAAGGCAATAAATTCAGCTTGGTTTCAGGTTGCTATTTGGTGCTCCTTGTTCCTCACTATTTAAATCACTATCAGTTGTCCCAAATCATGTACATTAAAAAAAAAAAAATTATATGTATATATACATATACATAATTATATATATATATATATATATATATATATATATATATATATATATATATATATATATCTTTATTGATTTCAGAGAGAAGAAGAGAGAAGGAGAGAGTTGAAACATCAGTGATGAGAAAGTCGTCATTGATCGGCTGTCTCCTGCATGCTCCCTGCTGGGGATCGAGTCCGCAACCCAGGCATGTGCCCTGACCAGGAATTGAACCTCCATCTCCTGGATCCTAGGTTGATGCTCAATAGCTGAGCCCTGCCTGGCTGGGCTCAAATCATGTACATTTTAGTTTGACCATGATTTTCTAGCACAGCTTATTTCTCCCCAGAGTTTCTAACTGCACTCTCTTTTTTTGGTAATCCAAGAGTCTTTTGTCTTCACTTTATCTTTTTCTTTTAAAATTTTTATTTATTGATTTTAGAGAGAGGAAGGGAGAGAGAGAGAGAGAGAGAGAAGCATCCACTTATTTATACATTCATTGGTTGATTCTTGTCTCTGCCCTGACCT
Source organism: Miniopterus natalensis (assembly GCF_054644295.1). Lineage (NCBI taxonomy): Eukaryota > Metazoa > Chordata > Mammalia > Chiroptera > Miniopteridae > Miniopterus > Miniopterus natalensis. The sequence goes on from NC_142100.1 coordinate 15,462,921, forward strand.
GGTGATTGAACGCACAACCTTGGAATATTGCAGGGGTGGGGAACCTTTTTTCTTCTGCAAGGGCCGTTTGGATATTTATAACATCATTTGCGGGCCATACAAAATTACAAAATTATCAACTTAAAAATTAGCTATGAAAAAACTCCTAGATTTATTGAATTTCAAATACTGCTGTAGTTGCCTTGGCAGGGCCAGACCAAATGATTTTGGCCCGGGGGCCAGACATTTCCCACCCCTGGAGTATTGGAATGATGCTCTAACCAACTGATCTACCCTGCCTGGCAAGTCTGTCTTCACTTTATCTTTAAGAACATCCAGATTTTCGCTTGGTCAATTTGTGCAATGACATCTATTTTATTCCTGGTGTTTGTGTCTCAGAGACCTCTAACTTCCAATTCCAGTTTTGACAAATTGTGTTTTAGGTCTGCTGTATAGCTATCAGGTTGGGATTTTTTTCAAACCTCCTTGTTTTAGTTCTACTGTTTCTTGTTTCCCAAGTCTTTTTCCTGGACTCCTTTATCAGTTTGTTGGAGTACATTCTCAAGTAATTTTTTTTTCAGAGATAATGAGATAAAGTTTCAGAGTCCCTGCTTGTCATGTATCTTCTTTGCCTTCACATTTGCTTGACAGTATGGCTGGATACAGACTTTTCATTCAAAATCATTTTCTCTACACAAATCTTTATGTAAAATATAGAATTTCATTATTTTAACAACTGGCACCAGAATTCATTTAAGGGAAGGGACTGTAAGTGATGTGAAAAATATACTGATAAGCTCTCCTGGGTAGAAGATAAGGGTAAGGAGTGTTTGGGAGAGACCAGGAGAGAAAGGTAATCAGCTATATTGCTCATTACGAGACAAGGGAGTGGAACTTAACGCTGGTTTCAAAAGAGCAGAGTGGGCATATCTAATGTCCAACATGAAGTCGAATATGTTGCTGTTATAGTGCTTTGGAAAAAATATGTACATAAATTCATTGATACTCCTCTCTTCAAGAGATAGAGCTTGCCCAGCCTGCATGGATCAGCAGTTAAGCATTGACCTATGATCCAGGAAATCATGGTTCAATTCCCCGTCAAGGCACATGCCCAGGTTTCAGGCTTGATCCCAAGTGGCGGGTGTGCAGGAGGCAGTCGATTGATAACTCTCTCATCATTGATGTTTCTATCTCTCTCTCCCTCTCCCTTCCTCTCTCTGAAATCAATAATTTTTTTTTTTTTTTTTTAAAGAGAGAGATAGAGCTTAACTCTCCTTCCCCTGAATGTGGGCTAGACTTAGTGACCCGTTCTTAATTAATAGAATAAAGCATTAGTAATGGTATGTGACTTTGGAGACTAGGTCTTAAAAGGGCACTGTGGCTCTGTCTTGATTGCCTTTAAGAGGATTGGCAGTTTTCACTTCCTCTTTCTTGGAATGCTTGCTCTGGAGGAGCCAGCTGACATGTAGAAATCTGACTGTCCCGAGACTGCCATGCTGAGAGGAAGCTCAAGTTAGCCATGTGGAATGGCAGCATTACAGAAAGATGTCCAATTTACCTCCTGCTCTCAACTCTTCCCAGCCTAGGTGCCAGACATGGAAGTGAAGGAGCCATACTGGACACATCATGGTGAAAAACACCCACAGGACACATCATGGAGAAGAACCGAGACCCCAGACATATGGCCCTGGTTGAGCTGTCCCCGCCATCTTCAGATATCTAAGCACAGCAATGAACCATTCATATGGTGCTCTGCCCAGTTCCAACTCACAGAATCATGAGTATATAAAATGCTGTTTTATGCTACAAAGTTTTGGGGGTGGTTTGTTATGCAGCAATAAGTAAATGGAGCCATCACACAGTGTATAAACGTTAAACTAATTCAGGCATTCTTTTAAAAAACTTTACTGAACATTATTTTTTCGTTGAAAAAGTAACACCCATTGGCTGTATCTCATTCAAATACAAAAGTATTGTTTAGGGATGGGTCGTTGTCATACTTATCTCCATAGCTCCAGCACATAGGATAGGGCCTAGACTTCCAGAGGCTTGATAAAGCTCACTGAATGAATAACTCCTGCCTTCCTTTTCCCATCTCCTCCTTACTACCTTCCCACTCACATTTAAAAGAAAGTCAAACCCTAAAAGTTCTGGAATGGCACTCTAGCAGTCAAGTTTCAGCTGCTCTGAGGGCCAGGGGAGAATCAGGCTTCATGGGCGGTGGGCTGGCCAGGTCTCAGGCAGAGAGGTACCGACTTCCTCCTACTTCAAGCCTGTCTGATCACACCTCTTGATTAAGGATGATGCTGTGGCTTACAGGAACTAAACTCTGAAAATAATTTAAAGGGTAACGGCTTTGGGGCTATAGCTGCTCAACTGCAATGTTTTGAGGAGTTTGGAGGGGGAGGATTTTCTGGGTGATGACAGGCTATTCTGACCTTTGGTATGTACTCCCCACTCTGGCCTCAGTTTCCTCTTTATGAGTTTCCTTTCCCAAAGCCTAGCCTGGGAAAAACCTGAGGTCATTAAAAGTAGGGTCTGGCAATACCCCAAAATGCCAGGAACAGATTCACCCCTCTGGTGCTTCAAATTCTTTAGAAAATATGGGCTGACATGTGGAGAGGGCAAGTTACAAAACCGTCCATACAGAGCACAGAGAGTTCTCTGTTTGTAACTTTATCTAGCTTCTCTGCACAGAACCAAGTTGGGGAACGTTGTTTGCCAAAGTGTTATCTGTGATTATCTAAGGGGGTGGGAGGATATTATTCCTGGAAAATTTGTTTAATTTTCTTTTTGGTATGTCTCCAAATTTTCTACAATGAACATCTATTACTTTTCATAATTAAGAAATTAAAACATTTTATAAAAGCAGGCAGTTTGGCACATGCCCTTCATCATGCTTGGTAAGTACATAAGTTGCTTCTAGGCTGAAGTAAAGAAGAAGTCATCCATGCGGTCTTGTTAGCAGAGCTTGTGGGGTTTTCTAATGTATTAGTTTTCCATTGTTTTGTAACAAATGACCACTGACTTAGTGGCTTAGAGCAGCACACATTATCTCACAGTTTCTGTGGGTTGGGAGTACAGGCATGGCTTAACTGAGTCCTCTTCTCAGGGACTCACAAAGCTACAATCAAGGGGTTGGCCTCATTGTGTTCTCAATCTGGAGGCACAAATGGGGAAGAACTAGTTTCCAAGGTCATTCTGGTTATTGGCAGAAGTCATTTCCTTGTGGCTGCAGGACTGAGGGCCCCAGCTTCTTGCTGACCTTTGTTTGGAAGCCGCCCTCAGCTCCTGGTGGCCACTCACAGTTTCTTGCCATGTGGGCTTTCCCATTTCAACAAACCATCAAGAAGAACATCTAGAGCAAGTTTTTGAGCAAGATGGAGTCTTATGTAATTAATGTAATATAATGACAGAGTGACATCCCATCACCTTTGCTAGATGATATTGGTTGGAAGCAAATCACGTCTCACCTTAGGATGAAGTCCAACTTAAGAAGAAGGGATTACCCAAAGGTGTTACGGACTCAGTGGTCGTGTCCCCCATCCTGAATTAATGTTGAAACCCTAACCTCTAGTGTGCCTGTATTTGGAGGTAAGTCTCTAAGGAAGTAATTAAGGTTAAATGAGGTCATAAAGATGGGGCACTGATCTGATAGGATTAGTGTCTTTATAAAAATAAAGATCGGAGAGATCACTCTTTCTCTCCCTTCACATACACACGGAGGAAAGGTCATGTGAGGGCAGAGCAAGAAGGTAGCCATCTGCAAGCCAGGAAGAGAGCCCTCAGTAGAAGCCAAATTGATTGATCATTCTGATATCAGACTTCCAGCCTCCAGAACTGTGAGAGAATAAATTGGTGTTGTTTGAGCCACCCAGTCTGTGTATTCTGTTATGGCAGGCTGAGCTAAGACAGGTGTAAATGCCAGGAGACACTGGTCCTTGTAGGGGCACCTTAGAGTCTATCTGCCATACTTAGTATTGTGAGGTTGGCTGGAATTCCAAATAGAAATTCTACAATGAAATTCCAGAAGCATCTAGGTAACATGTGAAATATTTAAAAATGCAGATTCTCTGCAAAGATTTTCATTCTGTCAGCCAGTGTGGGGCCTGAGAAGTTTCAGTGAACTCTCCCAAGGTAATTTCAGTGCTGGAACAGGTGGCCAACATTTGAGGGTTTAAAATCCAAAAGCTTCAAATTCCAGCCGCTTCTTAGCTATAAGACCTTAGATCAGTGACTCCTCCTTCCAGCCAAAGTTTCTTCATCTGATGTAATATGCCAGTTATTTAAAGAAAAAAACAACACCCTCTGGTGTTAGCGACTCCTCTCCCCAGCCCAGCCACAGGAAAAGAAGGCTGGAACTGCTGCCTCATATTCCCATCCCCATGCTGTTAGTGTTTGGTGTTTCAAGGCCATGGAAAAGCGTGAAATCAGAAAGTGTTTTGGGGGTTGTTTAAACACAGAGGTGACATGGATCTTGCTTGTCCTTAAGGATCCTTCTGGGGGATGCTGAACTATACCACCCAGGGCTGGAGAAAATGAGAGTCCAGGTGTAGATCTGAGGTCAGGTCAGATCTGAGGTAAGGACCAGTGTCCCTGGACACCAGTAAAAAAAACAGTCTTTGGCCATGGTGTTTATGAGCAGGTGGAGCAGCATCCATGTGGTGACTATCATGGAGGTTACTGTTTTCTGGCATCAGGGTCCATGTTTGGGCAAATTGACTCAGGGCAGTATTAAATGATCTATGAAGTATGGGATACTTAGGGCTATGGTATAAAATTCACACCAGAAACATGTCAAATGATGCATGTAAGTTGCAGAGCACAGTCCCTGACACATACTAAGTGTTTGATAAAAGTTGTTATTCTATTATGTCAAAATCTCCTAGTTCGAGTGTATATACTGCTTCTGTTCTTATTAATCCACCATCGTGAGTCCCATTGTTTTTCAAGTTGAAAGAGATTCATGGTTTAGAAGATGGGGCTTTGGTGAGAAACCTGGGTAGAAGACCATCTACAAGCTGAGGAACCCTGGTTTTCCTCCTCTATAGTGACTGGAGTATTTTGAGTATTAACTGAGTTAATCAAGGCAAAGTGCTTAGCTCTATTCCTAGGCCTAGTAAGTGATAGTTATTACCAGCTATTATAATGATGCCAAATGCTCGCCAGAACTGGAAGACTGGGTGTCATGGACATGTTTTAGACTGTTAAACAACGGGTATTTGACTGAAATATACCACCAGGGCCAGATTCCTGGGCATGAGATCTGTGCAGTCACACAGGGCCCCCTACTTAGAAGGGCCATGTGATTTAGGAGATGTGTTATCATCTTGAAATTCTTAGTAATTTTTGAACAAGGCTCCTGAATTTTTCTTTGCACTGGACCCTACAAATTATGTAGCTGGTTCTGTAATACCACATCTTGAATGTTCTTAGTAGGAATCTACACATCATATTTCCAAATTTCTTATAGCCCTTTATCTTGTACAAGTCTTGATGTATCTTGAGCATCTTCCTCCATGTGAAATTTCACAAGGCAGGGGAAGGAGAAGGTGGACACTATAGGAGTAGAGAAAGGAGGAGCCAGAGCTGGAGAGAGTGTATGAGGATCCCCTCCATATAGACCCAGTAGCCACAGATGTGTAAAAGGAAATGGGTTCCTGTAAGGCCCATGTGTGAGGCACATGGAGGCTTGACTCAAGTTTTCTTAGTGGAACAAATCCCAGGGAATGAGAGAAGCGAGGAAGAAGGGGAACAAGCAGGTTCTGCCTCCTCTTCTTAGGCTTTTAGGTCCAAGGACAAGTACAGAAAGTGAAGCCAAGAGTATCTAGCTATGATAAAACTGGTCCACATAGGCAAGGCCAGGCTCTGGGGGACTGAATGCTGTTAGAGCAGGGCTCTTTGCCTTAAAAGAGGAAACTGGGAGAGGTATCCAGGCAAAGAGCCATAAGCACAGCCCGAGCCCTTGTTCCCTTTTTGGGTGCCCTGGGCACAAGGAAACAGCAATCCATTTGGCGAAGTGCTAAGAACAACTTGGTATCAATTTGCTTTTCCGCCAAAGCCAAGGATGCCTGCTATTATAGACTTGAGGTTTCTTGAAACTTTTCCACATTCACTTTTGATTACTGCAAATTTTCCCATTGTTAGAGAGAGTGAAACATCTCAAAGTGGTGGTGAGGGCTTGCGTTGGGCCAGGAAGTGATAGGAAGAAGCCATGTAACTACTCATTTCCTCTGTATGACCCTCCCCCTGTGCAAGTCTGATCCTCTTCTGCCATAGGCTGCCTTTCATGGAGACCCCAGGTAGGCCCTGCCTCTGGGGCCAGCTTCCTGGCCTGTCCCCATTTAGTGGCAGTGGTGACAAATGTGTGTGTGTGTGTGTGTAGCCCTGGACTCTGATTTTATGCTTGCTTTATCATATACTCTCCGTAATTCATGGTATAACTTCAATGATTACATTGGAAAATGAATATTGTAAATACACACAGCATATACTTTAGTATAATTGTGCTGGTCAGAAGAGAACCAGAGGATTTTTTACTGTTAATTAATAGTGCACTACAAGCAATGTGTTCTGAAGATGGGATGTAAGTTGAATGCCAATTTTTGAGGGCTGTTGTTGTCTTTTGAGCATGTCAGCAAATCTTTGTGACTGGAGTGAAGTCTGGGCTTGCTGGTCCTCCTGCCCCCATCCTATCTCCACCCCAACTCCGAAGACTTTGAAGTCCTGATCTGTGTATGCGTTCTTGAGTCCTGGACCACCCTTAACAGCATCTGCATTTAAATACTTTCTCCGAGCAAACTCTCATAACAACTTTAAGCAGTTCCAAGTATCTTCTGAACTGAGAAATCAGAACTCTTTTCCAAAGAGGCCAGTCACTGAATCTTGCAAATGTGACTAGGATGTTTCTGTTCTGCTGCTATTGCCTCAGGACAATGACAAGGATGAGTCAGGGGCTCCCTAAGGCCCCCACTGCTTGCCACTTGATGACATCTGGCTTCAGTTCATTTCCCTGACCTAATGACTAGGTCTGATTTCAGCTACTCTCCCTAAGCCTCGAAGACCAGGCAGTTCAGGATAGTAACCTGGTATAAAGCCGTAAGGTCTTCTGGGATATTTGGAATTATATGAGCAAAAAAACCCCGTCTTTTGTTCTTGCTGGTGTGAAGGACCATGATTCTTAACTCTATGACTTAAACCTGTATTTTTAAAAACAAGGAGCAGTCAGGTGTTCTGGGACTCAATCCCATGCAGTGAAGTAGTGAGCTTCACATCCATATGAAGCATGCCCAGGCTCCCAGACTGGCTGCCTGCTCTGATACAGATGAGGAAGAACATATTTCTATCAACGGGAATTGGACCTCCTTAACTCAGGTCTCTTACATTTGCTCACAGGCCAGCTGGCACAGGTAGCATCCAAGCACCTCGGTCTATGAGAGAAACGGAATGTGACGTGTTCTGCTACTACCAGCACCTCTGAAGGTGATGGGGCAAATAAGGAATGGATTTTCCTTATACATAAGATTGAGTATGGCCCAGCCGGCATGGCTCAGTGGTTGAGCATTGACCTAGGATCCAGGAGAGCCCGGTTCAATTTCCAGTCAGGGCACATGCCCAGGTTGCGGGCTCGATCCCCAGCAGGGAGCGTGCAGGAGGCAACTGATCAATGACTCTCTCATCATTGATGTTTCTATCTTTCTCCTTCTCCCTGGAATCAATAAAAATATATTTTAAAAAAAGACTGAGTATGATCGAGTACGTGTGTCATTGACACTGGCAAGTTGAGGTTAAAAAGATGGCAAGAGAATGGCTGGCTGGCTGGCTGAGCTGAGAGGCTTCTGGGTTACTGTCACCTTAATAACATTATTACTAACAACTGCCATTTACTGAGGGCTTACTAAGTGCCAGGCATGGTTCTCAGAACTGTGTGTTCATCATCTTTCTTGACCCTCACACTCTTTGAGGTAGGAACTGTTGCCATTCCTCTTTTTATGAATTAAGAAACAAGCTCAAAGAGAGTAAGTGCTTGCCAGCGTCCTCAACTTTGCCGATGCAGAAATTTCTGTGGCTCAGTCTACTGGAGTTAACAGGTCCTAAGTTTCTGCCTCTTACGAAATATGTCATATTTCACTATATGTCATATTTCACTATATGTCAGGTGCTGGTAATAAGTTGAAACAAAGTGATTTAGTCAGGACTCTATCCATTTCATGAAAAGAGAAAACAACTCGAATAAGCAAAAATCAGATTTATTGGCTTGCAAAAAATGTCCAGGGTTAGTTTAGCTTCAGGCATGGCTGGATCCAGGGAACAACGTTTTAAGGGTTCGTTTTTAGTCCTTGTGTAGGCTCCATGTTCAGATAGACAACCTTGTGGTGGCCAGATGGTTGCTAGCTGTGCCAGGCTTACAACTTTACAGGTTATAAAATCAGTGGATTAAAAACAAAAGAAAATGCCTTTCTCAATTGTTTAAAACTCCCTGCCCTCCAACCTTCTAGAATTAGTTGTTTGTATAAGATTGGTTTGGCTTAGGTCATATACTCACTCATTCCTTATCCAACTCCCCTGATCAAGGGGCTGCAGGGCTCTGGCAGGTCAGTCTGGGTTATGCGCTCACCCAGCATATGGACAAAAAGTGGAGGAGGGCTGGAAACCCAGAGGGCAATTGATGTGCAGTTATCAAAAGAAGTGGAGATGGATACTAGAAGGACAAAAGCAACAGATGTCTATAGCAGTAGGGGTTCTAGGAGAATAAATGAGGGGCCCCTAGCTAATAATGCAAGGGGCCAGTTTACTAATTTATAATGGGAGATACCTGCCTGGTTCATCCACCTAGGGCATCGCCCTGCTGTCAGTGAGTCCAGCTAGGGGCAGGTTGCTTCAGTAGCATAAAATCAGAACAAATGAAATTAGATGTTCCTCAGAAATATTTCCACCAAACTGGGCAAATTAGGTTCAGTTATGAGGGAGAAAAAACTTTATATACCAACTATGTAAAGAGGATAGATGTTTATCTTGTAAACTGAATCCAGAGGTAAACACTTCAGGCCTGTATGGTGGTTCAACATTCATTATGAACCTAGGCTCCTTCTCACTGTTGCTCCATCACCATTCACACACAGGTCACTTGGAAATCAACCATCTTCAAAACGCAACCCTAAATATGTAAGATGTAATTGCCTTTGTTGCCCTCTTTTTTGATCACTCTTCTATTAGCATATTCTAATTAAAAAACGTCCAGTTGTAACTTAATTTACCTCTTAAAAACTTTTTATGAGTAAACTTTCTCTTAAAAAAGGGCATATGTTTCACACAAGTAGTGAAACAATGCCAATATATAAAAAGTACTAAGTTTCTCCAAACTCAATTTAAGTCGTAATAGCCTGCTGTGTGTCCATCTTCCATGATCATTCATTTTGACACATTTGTAGGTTTTGTTTTCACAAAAGTGGGTTCTCATGATGTACACTACTTACTTAACTTTTTGTTCTTGCTTAGATACATCATGGACATGCCACAGGTTAAGAGCTAGAGATCAGACTCATTCTTTTTAACAGTTGTATCGTACTCGAGTATAGCTGTTCTATAACTCATTCGGCTATTTCCTTCTGATAGACTGTCATTTCCACTTTTCTGCTACCACAGCCTTGCTGCAGCAAACTTCTTATACTGATGGTATTTCAGTGCTTTTAGTTCTTTTAGAGAGTCTTTGATGTAGATTGCTGGGTTAAAAGGTACATTTACAATTTTTAATTGATATGGCCAGATTACCTTCTAAAAAGATCGGAACAACCCACATTACCACCAACAATGTACAAAAGTTTTCGTTTACCCTAATTCTTGTCACACTGGAGGTCACTGCTTTTTGAAATTTTGCCACCTGATACGTGACTAATGAATGGTATTTTGTTGCTTTGATTTACATCTTACTGACCATGTGTACACTTGATCCTTTCACATGCTTACTGAAATGCAGAACATCATAATGGTTCAAAGTAGACTCTGGAGTCAGACCAGTTGAGTTTCAGTCATAGCTCAGTGTGTGACCACTTATTACATGACTTGGGCAAGTTACTTTATATCTCTGAGCCTGTTTCCTTAGCTGTAAAACAGGGATATCACTTTTGTCATAGGGTAAGTTGTGAGGATTAAGTAATACTTAAAAAGTGCCTGAAACAATGCCAAGCATGTAGCAAACCAAGTACATTATTAGTGGCTAATACTGTTGCTCTTTTAGATTTCTTCTGAGTTACCTACTGGGTGTTCTCTATTAGGGTGCTTGTTTTGTAGTGATCAATTTGTATATTAGGGACAGTGATCCTCAATCTGTCACTTAAATTAGAAATAATTTCCCCAGTCTATCACGTGTCTTTTATGGAACCAAGATTTTTGTTTTCCCAAATTTTCTGTTTATATAGTCAAATATGTCCATAATTTCCTTTAGGGTGTGTAGGTTTCCTGTTTTGCTTATAATCTCCCATCATGATTGTAAAAATAGTCTCCTAGAAATTCTTCCAATATTTCATTTTAACATTTAAATTTGTTCTTCTGGTATTTGTGTATGTTGTGAGATAAGAGATTTGGTTGCTCCATTTGTACAGTTGTTACACATATTAAATTTAGAAACTTCATGAAAAGAGAAATTTGGAAGAAAATAAATTACTGTATTCATAGTAATAACTGTAGTTCTGACATCAATGGGTTGCAACTTTTTAAAACTGATTTTAGAGGGAGGGAGGAAAGGAGGGAGAGAAGAGAGAGAAGGGAGATTTGTTTTCCCATTTATTTATGTATTCATTGGTTGATTTTAAAAATACATATATTTTTATTGATTTCAGAGAGAGGAAGGGAGAGGGAGAGAGATAGAAACATCAGTGATGACCGAATCATTGATTGGCTGCCTCCTGCATGCCCCCTGCTGGGGATCAAGCCTGCAACCCGGGCATGTGCCCTGACTGGAATCAAACTGAGATTTCCTAGATTATAGGTCCATGCTCAACTGCTGGACCACACTAGCTGGGTTCACTGGTTTTTTTGTTTTTTTTTTTAAATATATCTTTATTGATCTCAGAGAGAGGAAAGGAGAGGGAGAGAGAGATAGAAACATCAATGATGAGAGAGTCATTGATCGAGCCCGCAACCTGGGTATGTGCCCTGACCGGGAATCGAACCCTGATCGCCTGGATCCCAGATCAACGCTCAACTGCTGAGCCACGCTCGGCCGGGCTCACTGGTTGATTCTTGTATGTGCACTGACTGGGGATCGAACCCGAAACCTTAGCGTATCTGGATGATACTCTAACCAAGTTACCTGGCCAGGGCCTGGGTTTCTGTTTTTTAAAGTGTAAACTTCTTTTTTAAAACGTGAAATTCTTTTTTCAAATCAATTACAGAAAACTCCAATATACAAAACCGAGTTATGTTTCAAGCGGTGAAAGATGGGGCTTGAGGAGTAAGATGACAAAGAGCCTTATAAACAAGGATAAAGTTTCAGAATAGAAGTTTAGGTTATATTCTGAAATGATGGGGGAACCACTAAAAAATCTTAAGCAGGTGAGTGACACAATCAGATCTGTGTATCAAAGACTACTCTATGATACTCAAAGTTCAGATACAATGTATAAGCAACAGACTTATCAATAAAAAGGTTATTATTAACCTTGAATGCAATGAGATCAGAATATTCAGATTTCAAAGAAAATGGGACTTTTCCCTTCTCTCTGCTTAGGGTGAAAACTGCAACAGAGGTCTTAATAGATTAACATCAGTTGAGACCTAAAAACAATCTTTTGATGACTGAAACTATGAAGTTCTGATATTCTGAATATATTTGGACATTTAAAAAGATGTGCTTGAAAAATTAAGGAACAATTACTAAGCTCAGAGTTTCTTAAACAAATAAAGGTGCAGCAAATCTGTCAGGCTGAGTAAGAATGGATGAATATGTTTATAGAAATATTCAGTAATATAAAAGCGGGTATTCAAAATTATTTGATGAAACAGGCTCAGTGTTAACTTGCCTAAGTCAAATAGTAAGCACTAAACTTAACTTTAAAAAGTCTTTACTTTTAAATAAAGTTTACAAGTAATATGAGTAGTGAAATATATTCAAATACAGAAACGTATCAAGTTCAAAGTCTCATGTAATCGACACTGTTCAAAGAAAACCATTAGTAGACTTTCCTATGTATTATAAACAAACACAAATTTTAAAATGAATTTATACTACACATTTTTCTACTAATGGTTTGTTTCACTTAACATAACATGGCCATTTTCCCATGTCCATACGTAGTAATTGTATCTTCCTCATTTTAACACAGGCAAATTTTCTTAATATGGTTAAATCATATTATTTACTCCCTTACTGATAACATTTAGGTTTTCTTCTATATTTTTCTATCATGTAATTAATTTTTATGCTTGTCTTAATCACTGTCAGTTCCTTTTCCACTGACTTCCAGTTTGGAAAGTAACTTCACTGTGGCCATGACCTATAGTTTAATAAATACTTGAATCTGTCAAGTTTAAAAAAAAAAACCAAAAAACTTTATTGATTTCAGAGAGAGGAAGGGAGGAGAGAGATAGAAACATCAAAGATGAGGGAGAGTCATTGATTGGCTGCCTCCTGCACTGCCCAACTGGGGATTGAGCCCGCATCCTGGGCATGTGCCCTGACCAGGAATCAAACCCCGATTGCCCGGATCCTAGGTCGACGCTCAATCACTGAGCCACGCCCGGCTGGGCTGTCAAGTTTTGATATTGGTGGATAGTAGAGTAGGACTCAATCTCAAGCAATAGAAACCAAACTGAAAGTAACTTAAACAAAAGGATATTTATTGGTTCACAAAACTGAAAAATCCAGAGGATATATTAGCTTCAGGCACAGGTGGATTTAGGAGCACAAACATTGTCATCAGGACTCAAGTCTCTCCATCATTTGGCTCCGCTTTCCTCTGCACTGGCTTCATTCTCCGACTGGCTCATTTCATATGGTGGACACTGCTGGTCTGAGCTTTTCTTCTTCCACAGTTCAGTAAAACTCCTAGGGTTGAGTATCACTGGATCAACTTGAATCACACGACCATTCCTGAACTGAATCAGTCACTATGATCAAGGAGATGAACTATGCTGATTGATTAGGTCTGAACTACGTGGACTGAAAATAGGGAGATGTGGTTCCAAAAAAACATCAGGGAGTTGTTACAAAGAGATGGAATGAATGCTGGTCAAATAAAAATTACTGATACCAATGATTAAGACCAGATATTGAAAAAGTTTAATCTCTACTCAAAGTTGCATGGTAAGAGCTAGCACTGTTACTTTCATGATAATAAAATTATTCTGAAAAAACACCATGAGGAGCATGTCCTGTAGTCAGGAAGCTTATAATCCATTTGAATGGAATAATCATGTCCAGTAACATAGTCTGGATGATACAATAGTGTTTCAATGTAAGTAATAAGAGACTGAGAGTCCAACTATCTAGTTGACATAATGCAAGACAACTAGTCTCCCAATGGCAAGTAGTTCTGTGAGGCTATTCAAGTCAGTGGTAGATTTTAAGTTCCTGGAAAACTTTTCCTGTGTTCAAGTCTTTTGCCAAATTGAACATTTCTCATTTCTGTACTGGTGAATCACTCACCTTCTGTATTACTGCAGAAGAGAGAAATTGACAGTGCTTTTTTTTTATCTGCTGTACTCCTTCAGATCTGGTAAAAGGGGTCCCAGAAAATGATCAAATATATATATAGGCTTAGAGACTTACTCTGCACTTAAAAAAAAAAAAAAAAAAAAAAGGCTGCTCCTGGTTAGAGTATACAGCATGGTCCTTCTTGTTGAGAACATTACATCCTGGTGGAGTGAAGTGCAAGTTGCTTCAGTTCAAAACTTCTTGGTGGAATGGGTATAAGATAGGTTGAGATAATTTGTAATCTTCTTGAGGACAGCAAGTCTGATTGCAGCAACATTTCAAAAAAGGCAGGCAAGGGCTGAGTCAGGTAAATGGGTAAGTAGGGTACCTTCAGCAGGGCCAGCCATACTAACAAGGGTATGACATGGAAGAACATGTAGTTTAATATTGAAGCTCTGTAAATTAGTTTTTACCTGGAGTACTCCAGGGTTAATCCATAGTGTTTACTGTGGATACAATTTTTGGATCTTAAATAGACAGGTACAGCAGCTTTCATTTTCCTACTCATTTGCCCAAGAACTTTCAGCTCAGGAGGCGGCGATATTCTCAATCCAGACTTGGTTCTGTTTAGGTGTCTATGCCTACACCTGGAAGTGACAGGGTTCATCAAGACTGGCACTACTTTCTTTGGGAATCAAGTCTCTATCTTCTATAATTCAGCACATCTCTGGGAATCAAAAACAAGTCAAGGCCACAAACTGGCTGAGTGGTGCTGCTGGACTTAGAAGAGATCTGAGGCATGGAGACAGTAGGTGAGATCCTAGGTTTGAATTTTAGACTTTTTGCTTTTTCAACCATCCATTCTTATACCCAGTGTTCATTCGACCCTTGAAAGATGATCCTCACCTTAAGCCCCTCATTTTGACCGAGTATGACAGGATTAAAGGGAATGACTGGCAGTGTAGATCAATGTCTTTTCCTGTAAAAAAACTGAGTCTGTAGATTTCTTCTTTACAAATTATCGTTGTATATACAAGCAGGATAGTCATCTTACTTTTATTTGTTGACAGTGAGCAGTCTAGAGTAAACAGACGTAGGCCTTGTTTGATGATCTGCAGACTAAGTCACATAATCATAATTTGTCTAGTGGATAAGAGATATAAAGAAACTATTCCCAACATTTAACCAGTGCATTTGTTAAAGTAGTTGAGGACAGCTGGCCCTTAAGTCAACTGTGAAGTAAATGAGCTTTTCTCATGACATAAATCAAAGTCTACTTGTTCATGATTTGGTTTGGAAGTCCATAAAATGAATTCTTTTAACAGATAAGTTGTCTCAATGCCTGAGAGTATCTCATGGCAAGGAATGAAGCTGGCCACTCTGAATCAGTCTAAAACAGTATCGAGACAGATAAAATTCCATGAACATATCCACAAGGACAAGGAACTATGGTCTTGTGACATTAGGAAGCACAGCAGGAAGCTTGAGTCTACTGACAAAATCCTAAACTGCAGGCTTTGTAGATTTTCAAGTCAGTCTACGTTTCTAGCAAAAAAAGTAGATACACAATTTGAGATTCCCAGCAAGTAAGTTATCACAGTCTATTCAAAAAGCCTACCTCAAAATATCCCTAATACCTACAATTGATGGTACCGAACATTGAAAGACCCTTCTTAAAAGAAAACTGCTCATTGGCTAGAAGAAAACTTTCCAAATGGCCACATTTTAAATCACATACATGAGAAAAGATGTTCAAAGATGATCTCTTGTGGATCAGATCTTACATGCAGTTAGACCTGAGTATTCATAATTTTAGAGCAAACTATGCCAGGCAGATATGCCAATGATGGGGGAACTGCTTTAGCTTTTAAAAAGTTATTAGCTCATTTATCCTGGAAACAGCAGTTAAAGAAAAACCAGTAGTATTACTGCCACTGGTTGAGTCATAGTGACTTGTAGTTTGAGTAAGATGAATGATAAAACCAGGTACCCTTTTAGTTAATGTTACCAGAATTTGAATTCTGCTTAGTTAACGGTTATCCCTTGCACATTAAGTAGAGTACCATGGCTCATGAGGGGAGGTTCGATGTACAAGTTGGTCTACTATGGCCTCATGAGGCGTCAGCTTCAATACCTGGCAATGCAGGTATCCAAAGAGGATCAAGGCTTCAAATTCACATATTTCAAGTACCACTAGAGCATCTGTTGTTTGTGAAAGAAGTTGAGTAAGGGAGGTTGTCAGTGTAGAGTACATATGAATTACTCTGTCTATATCCAAACCAAGGAATCACTGGAAGTCCATGTGGGGGTAGAGGGTTGTTAATTTAGGTCCATTTGATACCACCTTTGGCCCATATAACTACTTGGGGGGCAAAGTTCTTGCACTTTTCTGAGTTTGCTCACAGTAAGTATTCCTAAGAATGTTCAACACCAACTGAACACGGACTGTGTTGGGTAGAGGTACCAATCAGAATACCATTCAGGTTGAACGTATTGCTGTCTAGGGCAGTGTTTTTCAAAATGTGTTCTGAAGAATTCTAGGTGTTGTACAGAAGTCTCTCCTTAGGTGTCACCATGGTGGTAAAGGAAGATGCTTGTGGCAGGTTTCAGGACCCCCACTCTGCTTCATCCAGAGCAGCTTCACTTTTACTTTGGCCTTCCACATAGTTTTCGTTCAAAGGGCTTCATGGCCACAAAGCCTTTGGAAAACCAATGATCTAAGAGTAAGTTGTTCACAAAATGCTGAAATACAAAAAATAGGTCACAGAAACCAGAAACTGTGTGAGCAAAGCCTTAGGTAAGCCAAGGTGTTTTCCTAGTCATTCTTCCCCTACGGTGGGCCACATTACAGAATTACATAATTTAACATTCAAGTCTGCTATAAATTCCCACTGCTAGAAATTGGGCGACTATCAGAGAACAAGGCTATTGGTTTTAAGTGAGAATAGCACTGGAGTTTTCTGCAGTAAGGATACAGCTGCAAAATGCATTTATTTCTTTGTAAGTATTAACTCCAGAATCCCATGCTGGATGACTTCTCTTCAAGCACTTATAAGATCTCAGTGCGCCACAGCTCAGAAATTCTAAGAAAATCTCTCCTCCCCCCGCTTCCTTATCCCTTCCCAGAGATGCAAGAACTGGGTTTATAGCACAATTCTAGGGACAGAGAAGTACAGCACTAAATGTCATAGAATCCATCCAAATTTGGATGAGTTAACTTTCCCCTAACCCCCTCCCCTGTACTCCCACAAATCTTCTAGAGGTTCCTTTGACAGAAAATCAAGGTAATGGTCAAGATAAAGGACTCTGATGATGTAAACATACTAATTCAAAGCTGTTATTGATAAGAAGGGGGGGGTGTCAAAGAGGCAGTTTATTCCTGGGTCTCCAGGGCAATCTGTGGGCATTCAAGCAGCATTGGCTATGCCACTCTTAAGCAGCTGCCTCATTCCATTGAAAAGAACGCTGCAAAAATAACTATCTGTGCTTGATTAAACTTAGAACATACCAGGCTAAACAGCGAAATGATATTTTTTTTTTTTGCTGCAAGCCTTCTGATATCCTTTAATACACTACACTGCATTATCAATCAGGGAGGGAACACATTTTACAGTTTTTTTTTATCACCTTACTGGACTACAGAAGCTCCATCTTTATGACATATTTGTGTATACAATTACACATACATGAACAGTACTGCTCTAAACGGATGGGTCATTTTGTATAAATATTAGTTTGGGGATAAAAGAACCACAAATAAGAAACTAAAATGTAATAACAAAAAACAAGGGCATGATATGAAAAGGGATCCCCAATCAATTAGGCCATCCTTGGGAAGACCACAAAGATGGACAAAAGATCTAAAAATAGCTTTTGTGTTTCATGCTAGGTAATGCTGTCAGATGAACATGTGTCTTGATGACTGAACAATCTACCACCATAGAGACAGTCTGCTCCTAAACCTTAGGGGTGTTTCTATGGAATCTGGTCTAGGTACAGCTATCACAATATTACATTTATGACATCCTATTTGAGAGCACTAGATCAGGAAGCTGGAAAACTTTCCTGAGGTTCCCAACCTGCAGTCATTTTAACACTGCAGGTAAAGTAGAGGCTAAATTCCAAGGAAAGAACTGGACCAGGAGTCAGAAAGCCTGGCCTCTACCATTTGGTAGCTGTGTCACCTTGGATGACCTTTCAAATCCCATTTCCTCATTTGCAAAAAGGGATTATAATCCATTGTGTGATTTTGATAATATTAATGCATGTAAAAGTGCTTTGAAACTGTAAAGTGCAACATAAACATAAGGAATTACCATATAGGTTCTACCTGGATGTCTCAAGAGGACTTTTCTGGAATCTGATTGAAGCTTTGTGAAATGCTGGGTAAAGGATTCCTTTGTAAAATTTCTTACATTTGTGTGGAAAGTCCTGGTTCCTGAGTAATCCCAAAGATGCTATATGGACTTCACTGTGCCTGTTTTAATCCCAATGGGTCAGAATATCTTTCTCATTCAGTAGGATTCTACAGATTTGAAATGGAAAAAGAATAGTGTCCAGTAACCTGTATGGGATCCTCAACACTTCATAAACTTCAAACATCTGAGATTGTGGGACATGGTCCAATGTCGTTCTCAAGAAGATGTTACCATTCTTCAGACAGCGTTGATAACTAAGAATCCCCTGATCCAAATTTATTATGTATCTCTGAAGGTTTTAACTGAAGAAACAAAATACACACTCATGGAACAAACTGGGCCTTTGTTGTGATTAAATAGTTTCAGCTATTTGGCTTGAGGAGTTTGACTTCACATAAAGGGTGGTGCTCAATCTGGGTAGAAAAGGAGAGGAGTAGAGGTGAAGGCCACATCATGAAGGTTGAATGTCCCTTGGGTCACAGTGGTCCACTGGAATGGTATCTTCTTCAGTAGTAAGGTGATAGAAATCACCATGGACAGAAATCCAGGTACCAAATCTGTAGGCTGAGGGAATAGCGTAAGGAAGATGGTCAGAAGGTCCAGGGACAAAACAGGTAAGATAACAAATGCATGGAATTACAAACACAGGACTCTAACACTGGGGTGGGTCTGCTGTCAGCACATCAGCTGCCTGATGGGTACTAATTCTTGACAAGCCTGACTGAGAAGCTTGACAGATGATAAAGGAAAAATGGAGCCTTATTATGATTAACAGTCAGTGATGATAAGAACCCAAAGAGTTCTCTGGCAAAGACTGTTTCTGACTCTTGAGAACAAACTATCTCAGGACCTGCCCTAAGTCTCATACTTTGGGGGAGTAATCTGATTGTACTCAGGCTGCTGAGCAGTGGTTGGTGGGAAATAAAGAAGGGCTCCACGGGAGGCATGAGAAGAAATGAATTTAAGCTTACATACCAACACCAAAGCAAAGGAGATACTGTCCTTCTACCTTTTCCAATGCCTTTCTTAAACTGTCTTATGAAAAAAAGCTGTCCTTAACTTTCATTTTGACAAGATTCCATCTCGAACGAGAGAAAGGCACTGGTGCATGCACCCTTCTTTAATACCCTATGCAACGTATCAGCTTCTCTTTATGATTGAAGGCTCCTGAAATCTTTTTAAATTTAGAGTTTAAAAACATGAAACAAAGGAAGAAACATGGCCCATAACTAGTGATTTTTTCCCTAATCAAGAGTAACCAGGGTATCACACAATGATTAAGCAAACACTTACTGAATGCTTATTCTGAGATAGCCTGCTCTCTAAATTCCTCTTTTCTATTAAAAGCTTCATCATATGTGGTAGTATGTGTGGGCAAAGATTCGTAAGACAAGACCCTTTTTTCCAAGGGGCTTGCTATCTGCAAGAGAGCAAATAAAAAAAGCATGCAAATAACTACTTTACAGGGCATCATATACAAAGATAAAAGACATATGACAAAATTTTAAAAAGATTATTTCTGGCTAAAATTAAGAGACCCATGGAGAAGAGAGCATGTGAGATGGGTATTGAGAAAAATGGCAGAGTTTTGGCAGGTGAAGAACCAGAGTAAGACATTTCAGGGTGGAGAAGAGAGTATAAACAGAAGTACAGAGATGGTCAAGAATGAGTCATTTTGGAAAATGGCAAGTACCGTAGTTCACTTTGGATGCAATGTCACCAGAGTTTGCACTGAGGGTCTGGCAGAAACTCAGGTCTTCAAATTCCCAGTAACAGTGCTGGTGGTATTGCTAGCTTAGTCGTCTTCTCTCTTCCGAAAGCGAGGTGAATAGTCTCAAAATTCAAAAATAAAAATATCCAGCTCCACAGTTCCTGTCACATCCTCATAAGCTATTCCAGGTCCTGTGGTCTTGCAAATCTGGAGTCCATGCCATAGCTACACTGAAAGACATCTGCTCCAGCTAGTGCAGAACACTGTAGTGAAACCCTTTCAACCTTCTATCCTGGACATCTCATGTTTTGTCACAGAAGTTCAAGCTTTGAGTTCCAGTTGTTTTTGTCCCTCCTTTCTGCTGAGAAAAGCATCTTATCACCAGTCTTAAGATTCTTTTGCAGTACATCCAAATTTTATTACAAAAGACCAACACATTTTTCTCCAAAAAAGTTATTTCTCTGGAAGTGAGATCATTTGTCTCTGCCCTTTAGGTAAAGGGAACAGTCAATTGATTTTTTTCAGATATTTGTATGCAATAGCAGAACCGGATAACATCTAACCAGACAAAATACACTTACATGTGTGTGTTCGCTTTCTTAGAGTTGTACCACTCCACAAAACAAAAATGTTTGAAACCCAACTGTTCAAACATTTCTATAGTGTTTGCTGGGTAATAGCCTGGAATTAGATAAAAGCAGCTGACAATTAACAAAGAAGCAAAAAGCTGGCATTTTGGCCACCTTAGTAACACACTTGCAAGCAAATAGAATACAAAGCAGTCCAGGAAAAAGTTAAGCTTTTAAACACTTCCAAATCTACTGATTCTGAGGTTCAGCACAGGTTCTAATACAACTTCTCAGAAAATGTTAACCTTCAATTAATAAAAGATAACCCCCCAACATCTTCAGGAATTCCATGCCTGGTACAGTCTGTTCCAGTTAGCCAGCTTTCAAAAAATCCACCTGCACCATTAATTAGCTAGACTTGGCAGCACCCTTTAAAAATAAGCCTGCACACTACCAACCACATCGACTAGAAACATATAACAGGAGCAAGTAACATGTGAAACATGGTCGTGAAAAATGGTCAATGAAAGAAAGGCAGTCAGGTACCAGTATAAGCAGCAACAAAGTTAATGGGCCAAAGATTAAGTAGGCTTCTTGATACTACAAAACACACCCAATTCCTAGTTTCAGCTGCTTTATATTGGGTGCCACTGTACCATATGCATTAGCCACTCTTCAGGCACCCCGTGGGGGAAGGAAAGGACTCAGAAAAAAAGCCAAGCAGTGGAGTGTTGTTACCCCAATACCCATTATGCACAGAAAAGCTCACATATCCCAGGGATTCAAACAGGGGCTTCAAATTGGTTGTGAAGGATCCCAAATGACATCTAGGCCTCAGTTTCCTCCCTATGGCATAAAGAAATTGTGGTTCTTAACTCTTTGGGGGTGACATCTCCCTATGAAAAATTGTTGGCGATGTATCCTCATTCCCCTAAAATACACATTCTCACTAATTTGTGCATACAGTTTCAGGGAGTTTGGGGAATCTCCAACTCCAATCCAAGGTTCCTAGGTTCAAAACCCATGGACTGGGCAATTGCTGTTTTCTTACAACTCAAAAAAAATTACAAATAATAATCCTTTACGTACACTGACACTTTGTAGTTTACAAAGCGCTTTTAATTCCACAAACATCGATAGACAGAAGAGGAAACTGAGGCGCAGATTACAGAGTGACTTGCCTAAGGTCACTCGGCCAGCTGGTGGCTAGGCCCGGAAGCAAACCCAGCTCTTCCGACTCCGGAGCTTGTCTCCCACCCCGGAGCTGCCGCCAGAGCTCCCGTCTCTCACTAAGGCGGCATAAGGAGGAAAAGGCAAAGTAGAAAGCCCACCACCAACCATCCCCCAGCACCTTCCTGTCCCTCCAACTGGGTCCTTGCAGGCCCCGAAGGGTGGCGCCAGGCCTCCAGGCCGGCCCCAGCCACCCCCGCTTCCCCCGCCGCGCCAAATCCCGCCGCCGCCGCCTCCCCGGGAGCGGGGCGGAGCAGCTGCCCGCCACCGCCGACCACCCGGACGACTCCTCGTCGAATCGCAAACGCATAGGCCGCCGCCCGAGTTCTGCGTACGAGAAGAAAGACTCGGCGCGAGCGCCAACGGCCACCGGGCGCGCGCCGCGGCGGCCGGGCCTGCGCCCCAAGAGCTGGATGCCAGAGCAGGAGAAAGAGCCGCCAACCGATCGCTCGATCGACCGCGCGCCCGCTCCTTCGCCCTACCAGACCGGGGAGGGGGGGAGGGCGCGCCAGGGCTTCTTCGAGTTAGGGGCCTGACTCCCCGGCGACGAGACAAGATGGCTCCTCCGGTCCGCACCGCAGCTACCGTCCCGGCTGCGTCGCTCGGCCCGCCCCCGGTACTGTTTCTTTAAATGGCGGAGAGGATAAGGAAAGCAGGAAGAGAGGCGCTCT
Organism: Miniopterus natalensis; assembly: GCF_054644295.1. Classification (NCBI taxonomy): domain Eukaryota; kingdom Metazoa; phylum Chordata; class Mammalia; order Chiroptera; family Miniopteridae; genus Miniopterus; species Miniopterus natalensis. Next base: position 15,485,132 of record NC_142100.1, read on the forward strand.
CTCTCACGTGACAGGGGCGGGCCCGGCTAATAAGATCCGGTCACGTGGAGACCCACTGCTCACCAATCGGGAGGCTTCGTTTTAGGGCGGGGGCGGGAGGAGCTGCGGCTCTATGATTGGCTGAATGCACGGCGGAGGCCTCGGGGGTTTGGGCGTCGGGGAGTGCGCGAGGGAGCCTGGTTCGTGTGCAGTGGCGGAGACAAAGCCGTGGCTGTACTGGCTGCGGAAGCAGCCCTAAAAGGCGAACTTCGTGGTGCTGAGTACTGTCATCATCTCATTCAGCGCGGTGCAGGGGCGGCTAGTGTTGCGGCGGCGGCGGCGGCGGCAGCGGCAGCGGCGGAGGCGGCGGCGGCGGCACATGGTTCCAAGAGCGCGCTGCGGTTGTTGGGTTCCAATTCCTTGGGGAGGGACAAAGGCAGCCGCTAGCGCAGGGCAACGCCCGGTCGCGTGGTGCGCGCCCCGTTGCCCTCGACCGGGGCTCTGAAAGCTGGGCCTGACTCCTCTCCTTGAGGGGAGGCCCGGAAAGGGCCTGAGAGGCTGAGGCCGCTGTCTGAGGAGAGTGGGGGGAGGGGCGAGCCCGCCTGAAGTGATTTCAGCAGGTTAATTCTGAGGCTTTTTAGCGGGTCATTGTGAGGTAATTTGACACACCCAGAGGAGATTCGGGCGGGGCTCTGAAAACTGGAATCCGCCATCAGCGGTTAAGAGATATTTCAGTTAGGAGTTCGTGAAGCCAAACTATCACCATATATACTCGACAATCATGGTCGCCAGTCTGGGGTCTAATTAAGGATCCTGGGATCATTGGTGGCGAAGACATGGGTGATTGTCCAGTTTTGTAACAGAAGATAAATTTCCGGGTTGGTAAGTTTCCGGATTGGTAAATTTCCTAGAACAAAAAAGGGCTCAAGAAAACGAAGATGGAGCAGTAATAAAACCGCCAACTCCAGTACCATCTACTTCAAGATTATCCACATTTCAACTCATTGAACTATCGAAACTTAACGTTAAAGCTCCTAAGACTACAGATTTATGACGTAGTTCTCAATATTACATCATAGTCTGAGAAGATAAAAAAATACTTAAAGGAGAAATCAATTGTAGTTTTAGACATCTTTGACTATATTTTGGATAGATACGCAGTAACCTTGTTTAACTGTAAGGAGCACAGACTTACCAAACCTTTCTTGAAGGAATCCTGGAGAATCTATTTCATTGTAAGGTTGTATTTACCAGTTAGTGGTTAAAGGACTGGACCTCACTGCAGTCATGGCTTTCACAAATTACAGCAGTCTGAATCGAGCTCAGCTAACCTTTGAATATCTACACACAAATTCGTAAGTACTTGATATTAGTATGGAAATCCTTCTCCCAGAAAATTTTGCTTTTTCACTTTTGGGGATGTATCGCTGGATGAGCCTTGAGCTCTGTATGGAAGAACAGAGATCAGTGAAATATTTCTTGCTAATCCAGAAGAATACAGCCATTGGATCAATATTTATTCAAATGCAAACTAGCTATTTGAGGTCACTATATCGAATTGTTTCTCAAGTGTTTGATAGGAATCCAACAAGTACTGTTCTTTGGATCACCAAGAGTTGCACTATTCTAGTATATTCTCTTTAGTGACAGCAGCCAAAACAGTTGGGTTATAACAAGTTTTTTCTTTCTAACAAGAAAAAAAAGAATGAAGATACTTAAGTGACAACTTGTGAGAAGAAATTAAATTTTTTTTCTTCCAGTGAACAGTTGGCTTTATATACTTGGGAAAATTCATCCCCACATCCAACATAGTTTTCATATGGCAACTTGTTTAAACCCATGATTTAAATAGTCATTTCCCGAAGTGTGTGCAAATCTCAAAACACATGGTGTTCGTGGTTCTTGGGTTGGTGAAGAGATTACAATCACTCCACATGGGTCTGGAATGTTTCAGGGTTAATTCTTACGCTCACTTTCATGGAAACAATCCATTGGGGTCATAACTACTTAGTGTTTTAATATGTTCATCTGTCGCTTGAGATAAAGGTAAGTATTCTAACATTTTAGTATGTGGAGAGGTGATGAGCAGTTAAATGATGGCCCAGAGATCTGAAGAATCACCTTCAGGGCTGAGAATATAGACTTAAGTTATCCAGTAATAGCGTATTAATTTTTATCCTTGTATGGGAAAGGACTTAGAAACAAGACCAAAACCCTAAATTGCCAGAGAGCCTTCTTTGTGATCATGTCTGTAATTTTTTGTTTGCTATTTTTCCTATCAAGGAAATAAAATTTTTCTAAGTGAAGTGATTTGCCAAACTATGAGAGCCTGGTTTTATTTTGTTTTGTTTAGGAAGCTTGTTATTGAACTTGAGCATTTTAGGGTAGGTACTGTAGAGGTTACCTCGGCAAAGTCTTATGCTATGGATGGTGAATCTGAAATCCAGTTAGGTAAGGTTGCTGACTAGTTTATAACCTAGCCTTGGGCAAAACCCTCACTATTCTTTATGTTTGAACCTTCACATTAAGAACCAGCAGTTGAAGTCCACTAGATGTTCACAGATCATTGGGCTTTGGAATGAGGGGCCAAATTTGGAATGGTAGACTATTTGATAATCTTGGAAGACACGAATGGGACTTCAGAAACTGGGTTCTTGTTCCAGCTTCCTCAAAGACTTCCTTACCTATATAGGAAAGGGTTTACTTCTCCCTTTAAAAGTCAATTTTATCTCAGTGAGCCACTAATTTGAGGATTCTGGGATATTTCTCTGCTTATTTGTTATGCTATATTATAGCTTATTAACAACAGGCAAACAGCCAAAGCAAAGAACTGAACCTCAGTTAAATCACTAAAGCGATATTGGAGAATTTTCTGTTAATTTGATTTACCAATGTTGAATTGGATCCACCTGCTTGCATGGGCATTTGAGGGTTGGATGTATCATTTTGGAAACTTGGAATATCTGGATTACACCATTGAATTTGTCTACTTTTGAATATGTCCAGTTGTGCCAGAAGAAAATATGAACGCTAGAACAACAAGATACATTTCTGGTTTGTAACTAATTTCAGGAGATTTCTTTAATGTGGTGACCTGACTGGAAGGTCACTTCTGGAAGAAACAAAATTTTTAATTTAATTTTTTAAATTGTTTTAGAGAGGGGAAGGGGGAGAGGGAGAGAAACGTCAATTTGTTCCACTTGTTTACGCATTCATTGGTGGTTTCTTGTATGTGATCTGACCAGGGATGGAACTCACAACCTTGGCCTATTGGAACAACGCTCTAACCAAATGAGATACCCGGCCTGGGCCTTATTTTCTTAAGATATGCCTTGGCAGTATTAATGATGGTAGATGTATCTCCTTTGTGTTAAGTGGTGCAATGTCACCTTCAGAGAAGGCAAAAATTGTATTACAGTATTGTTTTCTTTGTTCTAATGTTAAAAATCTTTTTAGGGTTCTGACATCTACAATATAGCTATATTGTGAATTATGAAAGAAATGGCCCTTTCCTTACCGCCTATTTAATGTAGATTTGCAAGCAGAACCCAGACTAGAAGTGTGGAAAATCAGTGATGCAGTGGAAAGATCATGGGCTTGGGAGCCTGCCAAGCTTGGATTTGATTGCTTATTGGCTTTGTCCTTGGGCAGAGGTCAACTTCTCTTGAGTCTTCATCTGTAAAATGGGGCTGAATTTGACAGTGTTTCTGAATATTATGTAAAGTAACAATCATAAAGTAATTCTTACATGGCAAACATTGAATAGATGGTGATGATTATTCTATTTATAATATTAGCTTATATAAACCAAAAGTTGATAAGTGTGGTAGCAATTTGCTATTTGGTGCTCATGATTAGGCAGAATAGTTTTTAGTAAATTCTGGGACATTTGTTAAAGATAGTAAACATCTGTCTTGATTTTTTTATTTTATTTTTTTTAGTTCAACAGTACTGATGGTTACTCTCTTGGTTACATTAGCATGAAGGTTTAAAGCAGGCATGGGAAATTCTTAGGATAACTTGAAACTCTTAAGGCCAATTTCTTTTCATACTGGATATAGCTAGTACGAGATGGTAAAAGTTAGGGCTTTTAGATAAAAGTTTTATGCTGTTACTGCCCTCTTTGGTGGTGGGTTTTGTGACTGATAGAAAAAAGTTCATGAGCAATCTAGAGGTAGTGGTGGTATTGATGTTCCTCTGGCATAAGATGCATAGCTTAAGTATAAGATGCATGCTTTCTGTGTTCCTGTTGGCACATTTAATAACTTCTGATCTTGGCCATATGATATTTTTGGGTTTTATCAATATTTGAAGTGAATATAGAGGAAACTGTCTAGAGACAGTGTTTCTTAGGACTTAAAATTGTGTGAAATGTAGGTTCTTACCCTAAATATATTAAAGCAATATGAATGTAAAGTGGTTGCTCTAGATTTTCTCTAGATTATTTTCTGTTGATTAGGGCAATTCTATTGTCAGCATATCCAAGTACTTATATGGTTTAAATTCGGGCTGAATATGAATAGGGAGACAATTTTTTACATAATGAGTACATTTACAAGGTGAATTTGTCACTGGAAATGCTGAACAATTTTCTTTACAGCACAAGTGGTATAAAAACATCAATCCTCTGAAAGTGAGAGTTTGTTAAAAATCTTTCTCTAGGTGAAATCTTTTTCTAGATGGTTGATCTTTCTTGGATCACATGTAAGGAATTGTTAGGTTGTGAAGAAAAGAATTTCCTTTGATGGGTATTCAAATATTTCTATCTCAGATACTAACTAGAAATGAGTACATCTCTTTGAATATTATTTGAAAAAAGGGAGAACTTATGCAGTTGGTATGCTTTTGGTTCTTACCATTTTAAGAGATATTTTGAACTCTGGCTTTAGTATTTGTTAGTAGGACCCATCATTAATCAATTGGAAGCCTGTAGAAAATTGAGTGTTGTCTCTGAATTTATCAACAGTTGTCACATAAGGCCCTGTTTATGATGTTATAAGTACACATCACAAAAGTATCCCTTAGTTACATTTTAAAGATAAACTGTTAACTTATCTGAAATATGTGTGGAACAGCATTGATAGGTGTGGAATAGCATTCATACATTGTGGAACATGGAAGACCATTTGGAATGTTTTTTAAAAATTCTAAATGTACAAGGCACATTTCTAAACATTGTATATAAAGTAGTGAAAATTTAGCCAGAGACAGTTTGTGCTTGCCCTTTAGAGACCTTGACTATTTAATTCTAAATGGCTCTCATTTCCATATGAAGTTATCAGAAATATGTATTGCTGAGAAGCTGGTATTTCTATTTTTTATTTTTTTGCCCTGATGGCAGAGAGTATCAGAATTTGTTTTTCAGATTATTCATATTCACCATTCTCACTACCAAAGGCCAGATACTTCATTCTTTAACTTAGAGTACAGAAGACTAATTCACTTTGTAAGTTTCTAAGTCAGGAAAATGACTAGTTGAAAGCTTGAGAGCAAATGTTAGATTTATTTTTAACTTACGTTGCCTTCAACAAATCACTTTAATTTTCTAGCTTATTTTTTCTTAGGGGAGTAATCCACAGAATACTTTTTTTGTAATTCAGTTGATAATTTGAAGAATTTAGCCCAGCTGGTGTGACTCAGTTGGTTGAGCATTGTCCCATGCACCAGGAAGGTCACTGGTTCAGTTCCTGGTCAGGGCATATGCCCAGGTTTTAGGCTTGATCCCCAGTAGGAGGTGTGCAGGAGGCAGCTGGTCGATGTTTCTGTCTCATTGATGTTTCTTTCTCTTCCGCTCCCTTCTTCTCTTTGAAATAAATAAAATATTTAAAAATAAAAAGATATTTTGAAGAATTTAATATTCTAAGGACTTAAATATTTTTAATAAAGATATAGATGTTGTATACAGGTTTTTCTATTAAAAATGGTTTTTTTCATGTAAAATAAGAATTGGATTTTAGGAAAATTTGAGCTCTGTTTTCTAGTTGAATTGGAGATAAATTTTCTACTTTTTTGTTAAAACTTATTTAATGGTGTTACCTTTGGATTAGCAACATATTCACTGATCTCATGGGAAAAAGTTCTTCCTAAAATTCCCAGAACTGGTAGTTTTTCATTCAAAATTTGCATTTGTAAAAATTCAAATATTTACCTGAGGAGGAGAAATCAGTCTTTCTAGCAGTTCAATTTTGGGCATTTATTTTATAAACAAACATTTTACAATTTGTTTTAAACAATATGGTAAGGGATCAGAGATCCCAGATACTGGTTATTTAATAATGGTATATTTCATTCTGAATTTTTAGAAAATTTCAGTTTATCTATTGGCTGAAACTTTGTATACAAAAAAATTAGCTGGAATAACTTGGTTATTTTTGAAAACTTGATGATAATGCATTATGTGTGTTAATTTTATATTTTCCTTAAAAGTCAAGATTTCTAGGTGGTTCTGGGTGGACACATCATACTTTTATTTCTAATATCTAATGAGGACTATTATGGGAAATTAAGGAGAGCATATGTGGAGGAATAATTGTAAGGATAAATCTTATGCATAAATATCAACTTTATTGAGTTTCGAATAACATGGCAATTGTGTACTTACCCAACCCAAACTTTGAGCAGCCTCCAAAGAGATAACCCTTCTCTCCTTGAAGTGGTTAACTTTAATAAGGGCCCTAGGAGACCACAGCATGCTCTTGTCCTTCGAGGAGGAATTGTTCAAGAGGGTCTTGCATTCCTTTAATGTAGGGGTGGGGAACGTCTGGCCCTCAAAATCCTTTGGTCTGGCCCTGCCAAGGCAACCGCAGGGAAACTCAAAATTCAATAAATCTAGGAGCTTTTTTCATAGCTAATTTTTAAGTTGATAATTTTGTCTGGCCCACATGTGATGTTATAAATACCCAAATGGCACTTGGCAGAAAAAAGATTCTCCACTTCTGCTTTAATGTAGGGAGCTCTGTTTTTAGCCAGAATAAGAGAAAGTCAAGAAGTGGATTTTTCTATCCTTTCTCCTCCACTTTCAGAAGGAATATTTTTGCTCATAAATTGCGCAACAGCGAATGGCTTTTCTTTCACTAGTAGGTCATACACAGGAATTAGTAAAGCAAAATGCTAACAAGATGTCCATTGAGCATGCTTAGAGATGCAGAAGCAGCTGGTTGAGGCAATGAAAAAGAAATTACAGACGTTTTTCTAGGCAGAATATGAGTAAAAAAAACACTACTTTTAGCAATAGTATACATAGGAATATTTTAACACTTCAGAATGGGTTTCTCAATATAGTAAGAATAAACATTTCTGTGTAGATATCAGGACTTAATAGATTAATACTTGAGGCGGATTGGCAAGATATTGATGAAGTTTAAATTTAGTAGTGTAAATTGACAATGCAAATGGTGATTTTAGATTTTTTTCTACAATTTAGTATTTTATAACCTTGGCTCTATTAGGAGACATAGTTCAATTCCACAATTCTTTTGCTGACTCTTAGTGTTTATCATTTCAGAACTACTCATGAATTCTTGTTTGGTGCTCTTGCTGAACTGGTTGATAATGCAAGGTATGTAGTCTTCCTGTGTGCTTGAAAACTTTTTGGGTCATTGTGACCTTTGCTCTCTGAAGACATGGGAGGAAGTCAGTTTTGTAGCAGCTACAACTCACTCCTAAGAGGCCTGTTACCCAAAAGAGTATTTTTAATAGCACATTAGTTGATACTTCCACTGTATTTGACTAACTTTAATTCATTCATTGCTCTGTGTTCCAGCATAAAAAATAATGAACTTAAACCTCCAAAGCTACCTTCCTTTGTGGATGAGAGCAAGATAATTGTAGTGAAACACAGAATTAAGATAGAAATTTAGGAATCAAAATTAGTGAGACACAGACAAGCTCTGATTTAATTTGTGCTACCAGGAGAGTATACCATCTAGTGTCTTTAAAATTATACCAGAGTTCTGTGTCTTCCTGAAGTGTATGTTTTATTGTCAGATGACTCCAGTTGAACAAAGCATCGTCAATTGTTAGCAGCTGCGCTTGGAAGAAGTCATTCCTTAACACTGTGTCATACTGAGTTCTTAGTGATGGAAGCCTATAAATGTTACTGTGTAAGACTGAAAAGTTTAAGTCGGTTCAAAGATAAGCAGAAATGCAAATCAAGATTCTGTTTATGTTATGAAAATATTGTTTCAGTCTTGTTTCTGAATGCAAACATAAAATTCAGACATTGGTTATTGACTGGGTATTGATGACTAACAAAGGAAGAAGAGGGTAAGAGTTGACAGTAGAAGTACTTTTAAACAGATCCCCAGCTAATGAGCTTGCTGATAATTTTCTCTGTCTACCTATGTCTATACTATAAACCTATACTATTACTACGTTCATTGTTATTTTTCACTGGATTATTCATAGAAGTGTGCTAGTTAAGTTATTTAACCAAAAATCTCATTTTAAATGTTTCAGCCCTGGCTGACTCATAATTTTTATGTTCTATTTTAAAATGTAGCTTAGTGGAACTATGTTTGAATTTACCACTTGTTAGCTTAGTGATACCATGGTGGCTTGTGGCTGACTGCTTTTTTATATATCATATGGTGAACTGGAGATTCCTGGGAGTTCCTGCTTATACAAACATTTTGCCAATTTCTCTCATATTTGAAAATGTTTTTATGTCTTTGGGAATAGGAACATGTAGAGCTATATGGATTTGAGTGGATTTTTTGTGTGTTTAAAACCAGTGAAATTCTCTGTGCCTCGTTTTCCTTGCTTGCAATTGCCAAATTGGGCTAGATTACTTGCAAACCTTTATGGAAGCCTTCATTGATGATTGAACTTGCGTTTTAGCTGATGATAGAGTATAATGGGGTACCTCAACTTCTTAGTGAATCAGCCTGCTGACTGGTGTGTATACCATGAGATTTGATTTTTTCATAGGCTTTGTGGCAGCTTATTGGTTTCCTTTTTTCTCAGTATCTTGGTGAGAAGGAAAAATTGACAAGTTATTGGAACATTTTTTATGATTGTAATAGATTGAGAGAAACACAAATTTGAGTCAATTCTTAGTATCTAAAGGGGAATGTTTTTACTTATCTTCTAGATGTTTTCACTGTGAAATTTGTATTTAAAAATATGCTCCCAGCCCTGTTTGTCATGTGATTATTTTAAATAATTTGGAGCTCCAGCGGTGTTTCACAGATATATAAGGAAAAATAGTGTTATCATGTATAAGAAGTATAGCTTTAATGTATGTAGAATGACTGTATGAATTCCTGAAAATAGACTCAAAATAGTATCCATTTCATAATACTGTGCATTTTGATAATTGGTGTTTCAGAGTCTCATTTGGATCATGATATTTTTTTCTTTTAATTTTGTAGAGATGCTGATGCCACCAGAATAGATATTTATGCAGGTAAGATAGACGTCAGTCTTTTCTTCTAATGCCCAGTTCCTTTTAAAGCATTTATTGCTATGCCTAAGAAGAAATGAGTGTGAAATAACTGGTTTCTGGAATCTGAGGATATGGCACAATTACTCTAGGTCTTAGGTAGAAACAGGGCAGCCCTGGTTAGACATGTAATAAAAACCAAGAATATTGGTGTAAAGAAACTAGCACAGGGTGTCCAGATCTATAGATCTACTCAAATAGCCACCAGGAGATTTATGGGGATGATGGAATAGGGTAGTGGGGAGTGTAATACCAACTACCAGTGGTTATACTAGTTGGAGTTATCAGGTGACCAGGTTTGTAGTACCTGCAGCTAAAGAGAAATCTTGTTGGAGACCAGTTTCTCCTTCAAACGTGGTGAGGACCAGTCCCAACTTTTATGTCAGTTGCATAAAACAGCTGGGTAACTGGGTTGACACTGAGGTTTGCAGAGATGTTCTCAAGAAAGGTGTCAGGTAGGTAGGAGGGCTGCTTTGATACAAATTTAAAGATAACTGAAGGATGTACTGTTTGGCTTATTTAATTGGCTCTGTTGTTTGGCAGTAAGAGCCTCTTTTTTTCCTAGAGGGGATCAACAGTGGAAGAATTCTTAGTCATTATCATTGCCACCACCTCCCTTTTAAAAAAATTGTTTGCTTTCTTCCTGTTCAGTGTTTGTACTAACACTTCTTTTGGGTCATTTGAATGCTAAAAGTCTGGAAGCAGAATAGTGGAAGACAGCTTTTAAATCCAATCGGGATAGCATGATCTGTTTTTCTTTTTTTAAATATATTTTTATTGATTTCAGGAGAGGAAGGAAGAGGGTGAGAGAGAGAAACATCAATGAGAGTCATTGATTGGCTGCCTCCTGCATGCCCCCTGCTGGGGATCGAGCCCAAAACCTGGGCATATGCCCTGACTGGGAATCGAACTGTGATCCTCTGAATCTAGGTCGATGCTCAACTGCTGAGCCACGTGGGCTGGGCAGTGATCTGTTTTTTTGACAAAATTTTCTAAAGTCTTCTGAAAGGTTTGATGAGGTAATTTTGAGTAACATTGACTAGCTTCTGAGAAGACTTGAGTGTTTCTGTGGGAATATACAATTATCAAAAAATTCTTCTTCATCGACCCCTGTGATAAATGGGAACAAGCACACAACTAAGAAGTAATTCTTAGAACCTCTAGTGTCATATAATTACAAAGAATCTCTCCAGATATGAATTTCTCATGCCTGATGTATTTTGGAGCAAAGAAAATATTCAGAACAGCTACGAGTCAGCTATAGTGCTTAAATTCCAAATGCCTTCTGTTTAAAAGGCTCGGCCTAAGTGGTGAAAAAGTAAGACTCCTTTTATTTTTAGGAGAAACTAACAGGAAAAAGGAGCCCACCAGAAGACTGTTAGAAGATGGTTACTAAACCCTCAGGCCACATGGAGGTGCCAACGTGTATCTTACATCTTAGTGTGCTTTAGTGAGGAGTAATTATAGCTACCTCTGAAAGAAATGGTGGCTATTTTAATCATTGCACAATGGCAAAGCAGAAATGAACCTCTACTCCCAAGTGATATTGAAGGGAAAAATCATCATAGCCAAGTCTATTTGGAAGAAGCTTTTGAAAAAGGATCATCTCTACTCCCTTCTCCCATCTTTGGTTGGTGAATTTCAGCAAGGAAATTTAGTCCTTGACACAGAATTCAGCAGAACAGATGGATTTCAACTTAAATGAACAATGCCCAGTGTGCATTTATTCTGTGCTCAGTGCTACTCTTGTTTTGCTTCAGAAGGAGTCCAGAGAGAATGAGATGGGGGCTTTGCTAAATTCTCATTAGAGAACTTAGTCGCTAATTGGACAGATGATTAGAACAGTAAGGCCGTTAAGGATTAGATGATGTGATAGAAGCACTAAGCACTATAGCATTTTGGAAAAAGACATGATTTACTTTAAGATTGAGAGTCTTGGCTGAGGTGTCCTTAACTTCATACTTTTCTACCTCAGTGCCTTATTAACACCTTCAACAGGAGGAATAAAAGCAACCTCATTTTCCAAGTAAAGTAATATAGTGATATCTAATACAGGCATATCTTGCTTTATTGTGCCTCACTTTATTGTGCTCCACAGATGTTGCATTTTTTTTACAAGTTGAAGGCAAGATTCTCTACTAGCAAAAAGATTATGACTTGCTTTTTTGTGCTGGTTTGGAACTGAACCTGCAGTATCTCCAAGGTGTGCCTAAAGGATAAAATTTTCGTTAGTACATGGGGGACAGTATTTTTCTATCTCCCTTTTTGAAACTAGATTGATACTGCACTTGGAAATTTCCCCAAACACCAGATGTAGTTTGAATTTACCACAAAGTCACATTTTAGAAGATTTGTATTTAAACCTAAGAGGGGTGAGAAAGGAACCAGACTATCAAAGCATAGAGGTGTTCACTTACCCAAAGCATTCCTATTAGATGGGGCCAGACCATAATGTGCCTGTAGAAGCAGACTGTGTTTTTACTGACTTTCTTGGTTAGGGATTGCCACTCTTCAAAAAAAGATCCCTTCTGTGATGCTAAGTCAGTAGTTAATGAATGGAATATTAGTTGGAGCAAGTATAACTGGAACGAATACTGTTCAGATCGTAAAGTACGATGAAGAACTTGAAATTCATTTCATTACAACCTCTACTAAGGACAACAGTATTTTATCATCTCTGACTTTTGACTTAAAGCTCCGTTTTACATCCCTTCTCCCATTTCTTTCTTTTTCCTGTCTTCTCCCCAGTGGAGTTGGTGGAGGGATGTCAGGTTAATTTGGAGAACCAGACTTGGCCATGTTGGGGGAAGTTTAGACGTATAGCCTTTCAAACTGGCTCTGATAATCTTACATAGCTACTACCAGGATCTGAAGCACAACTCAAAGCAGGCAGTTTGAGGTCTCCATATGCTAACCCCCAGCTCTTTTCCTTAGAGGCTTTAGATATCACTCAGTTGACTAATTAAAGTAAATGTCAGGTGTTAGGAATGTATCTCAAACTGGTAGAATGTCTGGGGAGATAGTTTTAAGCAGGAAACCTTGTAGTTCTTGCTCTAGCTCAGTGCTTCTTAGAATGGTTCACCTTTGGATCACCTGGGAGCATGTTAGAAATGCAAATTCTCAGGTACCACCTCAGACCTACACAATCAGACTCTCTAGGGTAGAGCCCAAAATCTTTATTTTAACAAGTTCTTCAGGTGATTCTTATGCATACTACATTTTGCTCTAGCTGATACTTTTCTTAGTCGTGTTCTGCTTAAACTCTCCTGCTTACCTGATCTGCTACAGAGTAGAGTCCATTGGACTGTAAGTTCCATGAAGGTAGTGATCACATCTGCATTGTTCACAGCTATTATCTTCATTACAGAGTTGGGCACAAAGGAAGTACTCAGTAAACGTTCGTCAAATAAATGATTGGGATAAGTATTGTAGCTAGGTAAAGAAGCCATACTGGCCTGACCCGTGAACCTGGAGATCACGGTTTGGTTTCAGGTTGGCATATGCCCGGGTTGCAGGCTCAATCTCCAGTAGGAGGCATGCAGGAGGCAGCCAGTCAGTTCTCTTTCATCATTGATGTTTCTCTCTCTCTCCTTCTCTCTGAAATCAATAAAAACATTTAAAAAAAAGATGTCACACTGCCTGTGTACAAAGTTGAAGAAGTCACTGCTGTGTTGGCTAGTCTCTCTTGGCCCTGAAGTAGTGTTGCACATGACCATGGTTCTAGATACTACTAGCTGCTTACAGGCTGTCCGTCACTGTGTGGCCAAGAGGATTCTCCACAGGTGGATTTCTTACCCTCATAAACCAAATGAAAAAAATCTTAGAAATGATGTCTTTGAAAGGGATCTCAGACCCACTGTTAAGTATCGATTGTGTGTTAAAACAGCCTGCAAGTTCTGTTATAAGAAACACAAGGGCCTAAAAGTAACTACCTAGGTAGCATTCAAGAAATGCCGCCAGTGATCCTTGGGGACTTTTCAAATTCACTTTGCTCGAACTCATTTCTAGGTCCCAAAGCCATCTTCCTGTACAATTTATGGCTGAAGTGTACAGCAAATGGCCCTTGGCTAGATTTAGAACGTTGTTTCCATGATCTGTACCTGACCCAGTTCGAGTCTTCATATGACACTTTGCTTCTTCTAGAATAAACTTTGAAGCCTTTTTGCATATTACTTGCACTTGCTCCTGCTTGCTAGATCTCATTTGGATTCTCTAGACTCTGATAAGAGGTACTACCATAATCTACCGATAGTACTTCCAGGAAGGTCCTTGCTCTTGAACTTTCAAGAAGCACTTGTTAATGTTTCAGCTGAGTTTAGCTTCCTGAACACTGAGTGATACTAAAAAACCTGTGGTTTATAGTACTTCTGAAATAGCATTTTAAATTGCATTTAACTAGTCCATTTAACACAAGGTGGTCATGATTCATTTGAATCTTTAGCCTGAGGGGAGGACACAGAGCATTTTAAACAGATTCCTCAGCTTAGATAGTTGTATAAAGTTGGTGAACTGCAGCTTGGGGGAGACAAAAAAGTCTTCAATTAGGAGCTAGGCTTCAAAGCAGCCCTGGACTTGTTCCTGTAGTACCTCATATAGGCCTTCCATTTACTAGAAGTGCTCTCCTGATTCCAAGGCCTGTGCTGTTCCTCCTTTGTCTTCCTAGTCCGCATTATTGGGTTAAAAGTTTCCTTGGAAACTCTAATATGGGCCTTTTCCCTATTTGAGAATCTCTTCTCCAGTGTCTGTGACATGACCCAGACTACTATGAGCAATCACTTGCCACTGCAAAAGACAGCTGCTAAAAGAAGAGTGTCTTCTATTCACTGGAATGGCAGTCAGTAGCCTGTTGCATTACCTTTCTGTTAGCAAAGAAGCTCTGCCATGGCTGCTCTGTAATTTATCCTCAAAGGACTGTTCTTCCTTGCAGTCAAGCCTATCCTGCTGGGAACCAGGCACTTTCACTGCACCCTGTGCCATCTCACTCCTGGGTTGGGGAGCCATTTCAAGGACCCACAGCAGACAGGATGCGATGGTGAATACGTGTAGCCCAGAAACTGCAGTTAGCCTGGGGATAGTCACATAGAGACTTAGTAATTCATCTTGTAGATAGCAACTTCCTCCACTGTACCCACAGCATGACTGGCTTGATATTTTTTTCTGAACTTAAGGAGGTGCTGTGTTGAATTTGAGCAGTGTTGATAAGGTATAGTATATAGTAGTGGGAGTACTTTAGTGGCTTGAGGTTCACAGCAGAAAGTAGAGGGAAATAATCCAGGTAGAGATGGGCAGAGGGATGATTGAGGTATGTGTGAAATACATGTCTATTCAGTGGTCCTGGGTATGGTTAGATGCTGGGCCAGGTATTCCTTGTCGTCCGTATCGAGTCTCTCAAGCTTTGTCATGAACTGGAAAGAATTGGAGAAGAATTGGGAATTTCTACTCCCAAGGGCCCTTTCATTTTAACTTATACTAACTAGGTGTGTTACAAGGAGAAGCTAGTTTTGACCTGACCTTTTTGGGCTAACATTCACATCGATCCCCCTTCTTATCATACCCATGTTTCCACTCTCTGGAGGGTAACCACCCAGTAATCGCGGCCTCTTTTACAGAAAGGCGAGAGGATCTTCGAGGAGGATTTATGCTTTGCTTTTTGGATGATGGAGCAGGAATGGATCCAAGTAAGTGATGAGATGATTGCTTCTTTTGAGGAGAATGTAACCTTTTTTATAAAATACTTGCTATGTTAACTTGTGTTTTTGTTGCCTCACTTTTGTGACTTGAAGATCCACTGGGGGAGAGAGGAGTCTGTTGTAACATCTCAGGCATAATTCCACTAATGGATTTGCCTGGTCTTGTCCTAGCATGGGAGATAGCATCTGAATGACAACCTGAAGTCAGTCAGATTACTTGTCTCTTGACGTTATATTTATCAGCTTGTACGACATCTTAGAGCCAGACTACAGGACCCGTCCCCCTCCTGCCCCCCAAGCCTTATTACCATGTTTGGGTAACAAAACAAGGTCATAGTGATGGCTAAACTTAAACTGACAGGCCAATCAGGTGTTGTGTCTAATTGCCTCATGGTTGTGAATTTCCTTGGACAGAGGTTTTCAGTAGACACATGGCCCTGCTTGGGGTTAACAAGGCTCAGACCTTTGATTTTTGAGGAGCCTGGGAAAGAAATGCAGACTTTTCGCTTTCTCTTACGTCTTCCACTTCAGGCGATGCTGCTAGTGTGATCCAGTTTGGGAAGTCAGCCAAACGAACGCCTGAGTCCACCCAGATTGGGCAGTATGGCAATGGGTTAAAATCGTAAGTATCCTAGAAGCCTGTCACAGGACTCAAAACAAATTTAAGCAATGCTCTCCTGCTTCTGTCCCATGCAAACTTGCCTCTTTCTTGTCTCCATCACTGTAACTCTGTAACAAGGAAAGTCAGAAGGGAGTGGTTTGGGGACTTCTATTTTTCAGGCTAGTGTACTTCACAAATCAAAGGTATGGATGTCCAAAACCATTTGGGGTGGGTGAAGGTGTAGGTTTCTGTTGGCAAATTGCCCTGGTACTGCACCTCTATTCCTGTTGAAAATTTGTATTTTACCCTATAGTTGAGGTATTGAGTGGTAATTTTGTGATTGGGATGTATCTGAGATATGAAGGAGGTTGCTTCAGGGCGCAGCAGTATTCCCTGAGTATCTACCACATGTCATGCTTTTGTTCTAGGCACTGGGGATTGAGTCAGAGAGACCCAAATCTCCCTCCTGGTGGACATGGTCTCCACTCACATGCCCTGCTAGTCCTGTAGCAGGGACCTACCTAATGTCTTCAAATCCCTTGGGACTTCTTTCTCAGCCCTTGGTTCCCACTTGTTTGGTGTTAGGAATGTGTTGTTCTGGTTTTGAGTGAAGCCCCAAGAGAAAGGTTTCTATTTCTGAAATGCTCACTTCCAGCTGTACATACCTTTGGATGGAATAAGACTTAGTGGAATTGGAGCGTGTACAAATGGAATTCTGAGTCACGTTTCCAGTCTTGCTGTGGAAACGTGTTATTTTGTTTGAGAGAGTGTGGTGGTTTAGCCAGTCAACAGCATTAGTTTTCCCTCACATGCATTGTGCTTTGGGTATGTGGGGAAGAAAGAAAGTGCTTCCAAAGACATCAGGGACCTGGTACCTAGACTTTTTGTTTCTTGGGTCAGGAACCAAATGGTAATAATAGGTACTTACCACATGCCAGACACTGTGCTAAAAACTTAAATGATCTTGTTTAATCCTCACTATGGTCCTATGAGGTGTCAGTACTATTATTTTCATTTTCAGATGAGGAAATTGAGGCTTACAGGGGTGAAATGATTTGTCCAAAAGTGTAAAAATGCCCAAATGTAGAGCAGAGATACAAACCAGGTCTTTCTGACTGCAAAGTGTGTCCATCTCACTTGTCAGACAAACTGAAGTTCAAATCTTACCTCACTTAATTACTTCTTTGAGCCTCAGCTTCCTCCTTTATGAATCAGGATTATAATACATGCTGAGTAGGTTAAAGATTAAATGCTGTGAGAGCCCTAGCTAGGTTCTAGCTTTTTTAATTTCTCCTTTTTTAATCTTTCCATGTCAGATTCCTGGCCTGAATCAGTGGGGGTGGGGTAGGGCCTAGGAATCTCTGTTTTTCATAGGTTCCCTAGTTGATTCTGGTGTGGGTGATCTAAGTCCTCAATAACTGAGGTCTCGAGTCAGTGTGATGGTAAATGAAATCCTGACTTCCTCTCTGGATTGTAGGCCAGGTTTCTCCTACCTGGTTTATCAGTTCTCTGGCCTCAGGTAAACTGTTTTACCTCTCTGAATATCTACTTCCTAATCTAGAAAATAGGATTCTAATTTCTGACATTATCCCTTACAGATCAAGTTTTAGGAGCAAATGAAATAAGACTCTGAAAGCACTTAGAAGACTGGGAAGGAAAGTGTACAGAAGTTGAGGGTTTTGTCATTAGCATATTTTTAGTAGAAAAACTGTAAAGGACCCATTGAAATGGAGCCATCTAGTGTTCAGAGTGAATTAATTTTGAAACCAATTCGGAAGTTGAAAAAGTTTTAAGAGGGAGTAGTTTGTGGTGAGAATAGGGCTGAGAAACAGGGACGCTAAGAAAGGTGTTATTTTGAGATTGTTGCTATTCAGCCTCCAAAGTCAGGTTCAAAGACAGTGGGAAGAAAGAGGCACAAATGGGAGTTTTTGCTAAGTTAAGGCAAGAGTAAGTTTTGACAGAAGGCAAGATAGTGTGTCTGATTTTGCCATCCAAAAGCTTTAGAGAAGAAGGAGGACTGTGAAATTGTCAGGAGAAGGAGCATTGCCAGAACCTTGGGAACTGGAAGAGGAGAAACAACTTGGCAGCCCCCAGGGTGTCTCTGGATAGTTTCCTGGGAGTTTTCCTGAGGATTTGGGAAAATGAGACATGGCATTCATTTGTGTATTTGGCACACCAGTCCAGTTTGTGTTTGTACATAGATGAGAGTAATAAGGCGTCTTACTGCCATCACCTCCTAGTGTATGATGAAGACTAATGAGATAATAGCCGTAACGCCCCAGAAGCTGCTCAGAAGAAAGCTAAACAGCCCCATTGTTCAGTGGGCAGTGCTCCCACTGGTGCTCATGCTTCTGCTGGGCAACTGTTCCATGTTTCCTGGAAAGGCCTATCCTGGCCTATTTCTTAGATGGTTTAACTTCGCCAGACAGGAAGGAAGCAGTTGATTCCTCAAGACACGTTTCCCAGGAACTAGTTACATCCAGAAGCAGGGACCTGCCTATGTCATAATGAGCTTGAGGTGGCAAAACAATTCTGAGACTAAAGATAGCTGTAGTTACAGGACCTGAGCCAATTATAGGCCTCCTCGAAAACTGTGATCAAGAATTATATTTTATATGGTTAGCCTTAGGATCGTACTGTTATTTTTTTGAGGACTTGTGAGCATAGGTAGTGGGCTCTTCCCTTGATGGTGCTGCCATTTGATTAGTGGATGGGAGGGGAGTTTGTGTCAGTGAAGGAAGGACAGGATGGGAATTGGTTGTGGTTAGCATGGAAGATGATGTGTTAAAAGTATCAGGTACTAGAATGAAATCTGGAGGGTATAGCAGCCCTTGTGTGGCTGGGATAAACCTGGAGCATGGGCAGCAGGGTTACATTGCGGCAACAGCCTGGGGTGAGACTAACCAGGGGCTGATGATTAACAGTGATTAACAGTGATGATTAACACCCTTCTAGGGTGGCGAGAGAGCCCTGCATGGCGAGTAGTATGGTCGAGAAGGTTATAACAAAAGACAGGCCAATGGAAGAGCAGAGGGAGGTGTGTCAGGTGGGAGGAGTGGGGACGAGAGCTGTGGAACTCAGCTTAGGGTTCTGAGACCTTAGGAAGGTCTTTAGGAGAGTCCTTCAAAGGCAGTTCAATCATGAAGGTAGAGTTGCTCCTTTTTCAGATGAGCTGTTGAATCCTTGGGAAAATGACCCGTTTCTGCTTCCCTTTCAGGGGCTCAATGCGCATTGGGAAGGATTTTATCCTCTTCACCAAGAAGGATGACACCATGACCTGCCTCTTCCTGTCTCGCACCTTTCATGAGGAGGAAGGCATTGATGAAGTAGGTCCCATCCTTGTGGTTCAAGTCACCATTCCACATTTCCTGGGTCTGCCCAGGCTGTTTTCATATTTGCAATGCTGGGCTCATTGGGGTTACAAGATTACGCCCATGCCCCTGTAATTGGGTTAGCTGGTTGAGTGAATTGGTTGAGGGGTTAAGGCAGATATCTTAATGTGAGAGGAAGTAAGGTCTCAAAGCGTCAAGCCATCAAGTAGCAGGGACCAAGATTTGGATATGCAGCTCCCCAGATCTGCAACTTGAATTCAATCTTGGCGGGATGTCAGTATAGAAAGTTGTTTTATTAGGGGGAGTTTTTGGGGCTTCCATGACTATGGGTGGAAACCACAGCTGGGAATAATAGGAACAGCATTGTCTTTCCCATATAGTGTTGATTTTGTGGACTGTGCTATGAGCACATTTTTCTTTTGAGGAAATATGTTGCTCTAATCCTCTATGTCAGAAGCTACAAGTCAGATACCTATAGGGCCTGAGTAGGTAGTAAAGCCAGTGAACATATGGAAAAGATCAGTGTATGTCCTTTGCTAAATGACAGCTGACACTCAGCCTCAGCTGATTATTGCTATGCTGTAAGGAAGGCCTATTGAATCTATTATAAAAATAGTCTGTTCAAGGCCCTGAGGGCTTGTAAGGGCTGTGAGAAGGAAGTTGGCAGAGGGGCCATCTGAAGAAAGGTGGTGGCCTCTGAAAGACCAGGTAGGGCCAGGTCAGGCTTGACCTCAGGGCTTTGGTGAGTATGTGGGACTTCATTAAAAGCAAATGTTAAAGGGAATTTAAGGAAGGGCATGGAAACATCAGGTTCGTGGTTTTTGTGTGTGCTTTTTTTTAAGATCAGTTTGGTTATTGTGTAGTGATTGGACTGGAAAGATTGGGGTGTTGGAGTGAAACAGGTAAAAGGCCCTGACTGTGTGTAACCTGAAGGGACTCACAGCAGGGAGGTGAGAGAAATAGGAGGAATCTTCATCTCTTTAGCATGTGGACCCACAGATTTGGTGTTTGATCAGTGGAGAGAGGAAAGGGGAAAGAGGGGTCATGGATGACTCAGGTTCTGGTATGGCAGTTGGCCAAGGTATGCTATGTGGAGCAGGGGAAGAATGGGAGAGGGGCCAGCTTGGAGGGGAAGAGTGTTTTGTCTTGGACACTCGAAGTTAAGTCTGGGTCTGGAGCTTGGGGGAGGCCTGGCTCCAGGATTCTTGGTAGCAGATGAGCTCAACTAAAGGAACTTGTATAGTGAGAAGAGGACCTGGGATCTTAAGCATGCCGACATTTAAAGGCTGGGGAGAGGAGAAAGCATCAGAGGAGACAGGAGTGGCCAAAATGGTAGGAGGAAAACCAGGACAGTGGTTACATTGAAACTAAAGGAGAAGTGTTTGGATGGCAGGGATGGATGCCAATGGAAATGAATGAATGCCCACAGTTTAAATATTGTCATTGTCACCTGGGACTGCTGTGAAGAATGGGAGGTGCAGAGTGAGGTACAAATTCACAGAACACAAATGGAACTAAATTCCGTGGTGAAAAAGCTAGGTTGAAACTTTTTCCTTACTTGGTGCTAGAAGGTCACTGTTTGGATTGTTACTGAAATGCAAACTCAGCCAAGATTTCAAAATAAACATATTTGGCTGGGTAGGAATGTGTCCAAACCAGTCCTAAGGTTGGATACTATAGGCATGTAGCTTCTTAGAAACCAGCAGAATGTCTTAGAACTCTTAACAGTTTATCACCCTGACACTTATTAAAATACAGAGTTCTTTTTTCCTCATGGTGGGCCATCTGATTTGAACTTCTGAGGGAATCCCAGCAGTCACCCCTCCACAGGGCTCCCTGAGAAGCTGTCTGGGAAAGGGGAGAAGCACATTGATGCCTCTGGGGAAGTGACATTTGAGGTAGGCTTTTTTTGGTTTTGTTTTTTAATCCTCACCTGAGGATATTTTTTCCGTTGCTTTTCAGAGAGTGTGGAAGGGAGAGAAAGAGAAACATTGATGTGAAAAAGACCACATTGATTGGTTGCCTCCCACACGCACCCCAACTGAGACTAGGGAGGGAGTCTGCAACCATGTTACATGCCCTTGGCCAGAATCGAACCCAGGAGGGACCCTTTATTCTGCAGGCTGAGGCTCTAACCACTGAGCAGAACTGGCGAGGGCTTGAGGTAGGATTTTTAAAGAAAAAGTAGGATTTTTTCCCCCCCCAGCTTTATTGAGGCATAATTGACAAGGGTAGGATTTTCTAAAACGTTACTTAGACGTAAGAGTAAATTTCATATGTAAGGAAGAGTATATTAAAGTATATGTACACTTTAGAAAATAATTGTAAAGCAAACACCCATGTAGCCACCATCATAGACTGATGCTAGAAGTCCCCAGTGTACTTTCACCAATCAGGTTGCTTATTGCACCTCTGAAGGAACGACCTTCAGGTGACTTTGTGATGATTATTGTTTTTCTTTATAATTTTGTCACCTATGTATGCATTCTTGAATAGTTTAGTTTTGTGTATTTATGTAAATGGACTCATCATAGGTTTTTAAAATTTTGTTTCTATTATGTAACATTGTGAGATTCACCCATGTTGACGCTAGTAGCTGTTTGTTCATTTTCATTACTGCATAATATTCCCTATAAATATGCTAGTTTAATTTATCTACTGTCTAGTGACTGTTTTGCTGTTCTTACATGTTTGCTGGTACATATGAACAAAAGTTTTTCCTAGGGTATACCTGGGAGTGGAATTGCTGGATTGTAAGTTATGTTTATGTGTATTTTCAGCTTCACTGGATAATTGCAAATATACTTTCCTTAATGGAAAGAGTAGAATTATTACCAAACTAGGAAAATGGCCAGAAACATCTCAAGCAGGGAGCTGCCTTGGCAGAGGCCCCCAGGGCATAACCCAGCATATCCCAGAGGACCTAGTGATGTGAGGCTGAATCTTGGGAAGGGGCAGAAGCCACAGAGCTTCTGGTGCCAGGCTGTGGAGCTTGGGCCTCACGTCTGGGACCTTGTGGGGAGGGATAAAATAAATGCATATTTTAGGGGAAGTGTCCGCCTGTGCTTACTCCAAAGGTGATAGTCCCATTGCCCACCTGGAATGCTCGGACCCGGGACCCTATCACAGACAACTTGGAAAAATTCTCTATAGAGACAGAGCTGATCTATAAGTATTCTCCCTTCCGCAATGAGGAAGAAGTGATGACTCAGTTCATGAAGATTCCTGGACACAGTGGTAAGTAGGCTTTGAGGCTGCATCGCCTGGGATTTGTAACTCCAGAGCCACAAGTGCTGTGGGAATGGCCTGGGGGTGCCTGGCAGAAAGAAGGGATTTCTGTTCCCTAGGAACACTGGTGATCATCTTCAATCTCAAACTCATGGATAACGGAGAGCCAGAGCTAGACATAATCTCAAATCCAAGAGATATCCAGATGGCAGAGACTTCCCCAGAGGGCACGTGAGTGTGGCTGGGAAGGGAGGGAAGCCCTGGAACTGGTATCTATTCTCTTAGTTGGGAAAAACTCAGAAAGTGACTTTAGGGAGAGAAGAGAGCTCATTCCCTGGATTTCCCAGTATTAGAGTTCATGAAGCTGAGAATTCCACAAGAGCTTGCCACAAGGCAGAGGGATGAATAGGCCAGCAGATCCTCAGCTAAGTCAAAAGAAAAGATTAATGATCTCTTGCTCTAACTCCTTGATTTGACCAAAAAAACTCAGGCCTTAGAGAGGGGAGAAGAATTGCTGGGTTCATGGTGGGCAGTGGTTGAGCCAGCTCACGTGTCTGTGGGGTGCCTGTGCTGGGGGCGTGAGAGACGGCAGGGTGTGGTGCCAACACTGAGGAAGTACACTTTCAGGGTGGTAGGAGAAGCGGAGATGTGAAATAGAAAGGTGGAGGGCCTGCAGAGAGGCTGTCCTCCTGTACCCTTGGTGAGGCTGGTTGTGGGGCAGGTGACAGCACTCCTTTGTTCCTGTCACTTCCAGGAAGCCAGAGCGGCGCTCATTCCGTGCTTATGCTGCCGTGCTCTATATTGATCCCCGAATGAGAATCTTCATCCACGGGCACAAGGTGCAGACCAAGAGGCTCTCCTGCTGCCTGTATAAACCCAGGTAGGGACTTGCCCACCCTGGACTGCTGTTTGCCTTGGGCCAAGGATAGGGCCTGGCCATGCTTCTCTAGGGCATTTTTGGAGTGATGCTAGACAAGAGGTTCTGACAGTGTTGACCATGTTAGGGCCTTTAAGCTGCCTTTGACTTACTGTGGGTCCAGAGGGAGGGACAGAGGTGGTCAGTGGGCTGTAGAGATTGGCTGGCAAAGCTCATTGAATGTGAGTGCCCTCTGTGACGTGGAGGGTGCCCTGCCTGGCACAGTGAGCTGTCAGAGCCTCTCAGCTTCAGGGCCAGGGGGCCTTTAGACACTAAACGGGAGAAAAGCAGACCCTGGCTGATTACTGAGGTTTGTTTATGTTGTGGGATTAATGACACTGTGAGTGGAAGGAGGGAGTTGCCTGGGATTGCTAAGAGTTTTTGCTAGTGAGTAATGAGGTTGCTTATCAAACTGCATCTGGAGGCAAGGGGCAAGTAGAGTAAGGAATTGAGTCTTTTTACGAAATAAGCTTGGCTCTGACTCACCATGAGGGGCCAGGACTGTGCATCTTGGGAGGAGGCAGGAAGTCAGGGTGCTGCCTGAGCTGCTCGGGTTGCCACCCTTCCCCCTACTGCTTGGTCCTTAGGCTGCCTTTTCCTCTATTCAGGATGTACAAGTACACATCAAGTCGTTTCAAGACACGGGCGGAGCAGGAAGTGAAGAAAGCTGAGCATGTAGCACGGATTGGTAATGTTCCCCCTGTGCAGGATGGGTTAGGTGGGAGTTGCCAGGGGGATACAGCTTATTGCCAAAGCAAGATCTAGGAAAAAACTCCATCCAACACTCTAGGGCAGTTCCTCCTGCCCCCTTCCCGTGCTGGCCAATCCTCTTCGCAGTATTTTTCCCTAGACTCTTTCTCTTCAACAGTCATTTGTAGGGACTTAATCTAAAACAATATCAACTTCTGTGCTTGCCTAGAGTGAAGAATCGCATATTGTCCTCTGGCCCAAATTTTTGTGAAATTGGTTTTTATAACTCCAGGGCAAAAATCTCAAGGTCTGTCAGGATAACGGCTTCTTCTTAATGGAGAGAGATTGGCTGAGGACTTTGATAACTTCTAGCTTCTGCTGAGGGTGTAACTTGTGGCAGTTTTTTATAAATAGTGCCACTTTCCTTGGGTCCTCCTTGATTTTCCTTTTTGAACTAACTGTGCAATCCAAGCAGGGCAGTTGCTCACCAACTCACCTATTCCCTGACAGTGTACACACACACACACACACACTCTCTCTCTCTCTCTCTCTCTCTTTCTCTTTCTCTTGTCCAGTAGGGACTGCACTGTGGGATCCAAGAGGGATTACTAAGAGTTTTGAACCTTTGAATTCCTTATCATGGTTTCTTCTGGGTTTCAGCTGAAGATAAGGCCCGGGAGGCGGAGAGCAAAGCTCGGACATTAGAACTACGCTTAGGTGGAGATCTCACACGGGACTCCAGGGTAAGGCTCCAGACCTGTGCAGCTGTTCTTCAGAATTTCTGCCTGTAGGATCCCAGAGCTGGCCTGGCTCAGCCCCAAGATAATCAAGAAACCCTTGCCCTAAAGCTGAAAAATGGGATGTTTCCATAATCACTATTGAACACACTGTATGGCAGAATCTTGGCTAATCATTTTAACATCCCAATAACCATAATGAGGTATGGACACTGTTAGTTTCCTCAGTTTATAGAAAGAGAAATTGAAATGAAAAGCATTACTTGCCCCGGGTCACACAGTGGTCAGGATCAGAGCAGTTCTCTGACCCTCCCAATCTGACACACACCTCTGTAGACTTGTTTCAGTTGGGGGTGTTTCCTTTGTGTCAGTAAGTCTGGTCAAGTGAAACACAGGTTTTGAGTTTGTCCACATTTTCTGTAGAAAAGAAATCTCTAGGTATGTCTTTGCATCCGTGTGATTTAAAGTACGAAGTTTTAAATGTGTTACAATATTCCCTGCTGTGGCCCAGAGTACCTCCTCCCCTCACTTGATGCTGACATTTGTTTCCAGGTGATGTTGAGGCAGGTCCAGAACACAGCCATTACCCTGCGTAGAGAAGCTGATGTCAAGAAGCGGATCAAGGATGCCAAGCAGCGGTGAGTGCCAGGGCTGGCCTTTGATTCTTTGAAATTATGGGGCTTTTCACCCTAGCTAGTTTTGCTCAGTGGTTAGAGCATCAGCCTGTGGACTGAAGGGCCCTGGGTTCGATTCCAGCCAAGGGCATGTACCTAGGTTTCGGGCTTGATTCCCTGCCCCAGTTGGGGTGAGTGTGGGAGGCAACCAAATGATGTATCTCTCACAAACGGATGTTTCTCTCTCTCGCTCTCCCCTTTTCTCTCTCAAAAAGCAATGGAAAAAACATCCTCAGGTGAGGATTAAAAAAAATAAAAATTATGGAGCTTTTGTACTGATTGTTGACAAAGAGCTTGAGGAATCCCTCCCAACCCTGCAAGCTTGCCATTCTGTCACAAAGATTGCTTTGAGAAAGCCATTAATATTGTAATTCCAAATGCTGGTCAAATGTCTGCTGTAGGAGAACAAGTTTTTCCTAGCTCAGTTCTTTCTTGAGCTAGGAAACGGCAGTGCAGTGCCAACACCTTGAACACCAAACCTTTCTCACTGGCACCTACCTGTCTGTATATTTGTCTGTGTCTCTCTCTTCCCTTCTCTTTCCCCCTTCCCCATCTCTCGCCCTTTCCCTTTTATTTCCCTTTCCCATTCCCTCTCTTCCTTTTTTCTTTTCATTTAAAGAATATATAAAATGCTAATTGTATAAAACTTGCAAATCTAGAACATTTAAAAAAAATTTTAAATGTACCTTTACTTTTACTACCTGGTGATACCTCCTCTTAATTTTTTTAATCCCTGGTTACAGTTGTGGAATAATGCTGTATTTGAGTTTTGGACCTTTTTCATCTTGAATGGGCATTTGTTCTGGCTCATTAAATTATCTCCGTGTCCCACTTCTATGTCTGGAGTGTCTCTGGGCTCTGTGCCTTGCATTTCTGGCTTGTTTCTTGGCCGCCTTGTCGTAGACATAGGTGTCAGGTTTCTTCCATCTGAGTCAGTCCACTGCTTATCCATCTGCTCTACAGCTTCCATGATATTGACATCACAGGATGCTCTTTTCTGTCATATACATATACATATTCATTGTGAATTTTTGCCTTTTCAAAATTATTACTTTCATATTAGTAGAGTAGGTATGCAGAAAACCCTGTGTTTATTTACTATGTAACAGCAGCTTCACAGTATCCCATTCGTACCTAAATTCAACTCTTGTTACCAAAGGCCAGTCTTATGCTTTTAATAAGGGATGGTTAGAGTCACTGCACAGTGTCTGTCCCTATCAAGTCTAACACATCGAATGAAAATACAAAACTTTTTGCTAAACATGTCTCAAGTTTAAGCTTAACAAATCTTTTTTTAATATATCTTTATTGACTCCAGAGAGAGGAAGGGAGAGGGAGAGGGAGAAACATCAATGATGAGTCATTGATCGGCTGCCTCCTGCACGCCCCCTGCTGGGGATTGAGCCTGCAGCCTGGGCATGTGCCCTGACTGGGAATCGGACCGCAATCTTTTGGATTCTAGGTCAATGCTCAGCTGCTGAGCCACGCCTGGCCGGGCAAGCTTAACAAATTTTAAACACCATGGTATTTGGGTTGGTCTACTAGAATTTATTTTTTGTTTTCTCAGAGCACTTAAAGAACCTAAGGAACTGAATTTTGTTTTTGGGGTCAACATTGAACACCGAGATCTGGACGGCATGTTCATCTACAACTGTAGCCGCCTGATCAAGATGTACGAGAAAGTGGGCCCACAGCTGGAAGGGGGCATGTGAGTACTGCCCCAAGGAGAGCTTCCTAGCCCAAGGCAGTTGGTGGGAGGATTTTGGCCAGTGGGGTGACATAGCTGGGTCTTCTTTCTCCCTGCAGGGCATGTGGTGGGGTTGTTGGAGTCGTTGATGTTCCCTACCTGGTCCTGGAGCCTACACACAACAAGCAGGACTTTGCTGATGCCAAGGAGTACCGGCACCTGCTGCGGGCCATGGGGGAACACCTGGCACAGTACTGGAAGGACATTGCCATTGGTAATGCTGTTTCTCTTCACCACCAGCCTCAGGGTACTCGCAGTGCCTGAGGGGGTGAAATTAGGAAGAGGGAGAGGATGCCTCTTAGTGAGACATGTGGGTGTTTGTCTTCCAGCCCAGCGGGGAATCATCAAGTTCTGGGATGAATTTGGCTACCTCTCTGCCAACTGGAACCATCCCCCATCCAGTGATCTGCGTTACAAACGCCGGAGGTCTATGGAAATTCCAACCACCATCCAGTGTGGTAAGTCAGTGGTCCAAACCTCCTCCTGATTCCTTCCTATCATAGTCCATGACCCACTGTCTCCATCCTGGCCTTCTCACTGGACTGATATCCATGGACTTAGAGCCCCACTAGGAATATGAGTCTGTTCAGTGATAGCTCTGGGAGCTCAGTCGTAGGGCTGTGCTGAGTTCCACCTGTCCCTCCTGATTGAAGCAAAAGGTCATCTAATATGCCAGGCTTCACTTGGTTTGGTATCACATTGTTAATGGTGTGAGTGATGACTGAGCTAAGATTCTGCTGGAGGAGGGAGAGGGGCTGGGGGTGTTGAGAGTCCATGATACAAAGTTTCCATCCTTGCTGGTATTGCTGTCTCTGAGAAGAATTACTGTTCTGTAAGAAAGGCACAGTTGGAGCCAATGTGAAGCTCTTTGAATTGGAAGCCAGGGTCATCTTTGCCTTGAGCCAGGCTGGGAGGAGCCTGACTATAGCTATTATTGGTAGGCATGGCTGACTTTGGGGGGTGATTTCTGTGTCACAGATTTGTGTCTGAAGTGGCGGACCCTCCCCTTCCAGCTGAATTCTGTGGAAAAAGATTATCCTGACACCTGGGTTTGCTCCATGAACCCTGATCCTGAGCAGGATCGGTGAGCACTTTTCTCTAACTAGATTGTGGCTATCTGTGCCCTCCCACCATGTTTTTTTTTCACTCTTTGGGTAAATATCTCGCTCTGCTTCTTGAGGTCAGTGCTCACATCTTTACATCTGTCTTGCTGCACATAATAAGTGTCTGGAAATAAGAATTTATGTGTGTCCTGCAGTAAGTATTAATTCCGTGCACTTGGGAATTCTGAGGTTGTTGCTCTGATGAAAGACAGTGAGTTGGCTGAGGAGGAAGGGCCCTGCCCTAACTGGAGCCTTGTTTTCCCATGACCTCCTTAGCACCTTCTCTGTACAGGTGTGAGGCTTCTGAGCAAAAGCAGAAGGTTCCCCTGGGTACATTCAAAAAGGACCTGAAAACACAGGAAGAGAAGCAGAAGCAGCTGACAGAGAAAATTCGCCAACAGCAGGAAAAGCTGGAGGCCCTGCAGGTGTGTGGTCGTGGGCAGTGGACAGAGCAAGGCTGTGTCGTGTCTGTCCGAGATGGGAAAGGAACTTAGTGGCTCCCCTGTTCCCACATGCTCAGTTTCACTTTCCGCTCAACCATGAGTACTGCCAAAGCTTTCCAACTCCAGTCTCCAGGCACACTGGTTTTCAAGTGTGCCCTGATTGTTTTTTTAAAGAGACAGACTACTTTGTTTATGTATTACAAAGTGGTCCAATTAACTTACGAATGTTTTAAAACTCCAGAAAATACTTTATCTTAGAGGTAACCACCATTAATTACATATCCTTCCAGCTTTTTTAACTTGCCTGCATATACCTAAATATGTATATATTTTTTAATAGAAATATGGAAATCATGAAGTGTCATGATGTATACCCATACATATTTTTAGTGCATAGTTAAATTCTATGGCTTTTAAGAACTATTTCCTAGTTACCTTCCAGAAGATCTATTAATTTTTGTTTTTTACCAGTAGTACATTGATTTTTAAATATTTCTGCAAATTTGATTGGCATAGGTATACATTTTATAATTTGAATTTTGTTCATATTTTTAAAATTGGAGAGTTTTTCCATGTGTTTATGTTTCTTTTAGAACTGCTTATTCTCTCATATTTCTGTTGCTGCCCCCCCCCCCCCCGATTTGTCGGGGTTTCTTAGATATATTTGTGGTATCAGCTCTTTATTGTATGTATTTCAAAAGTGTTTTTGCTCTTTGGCTTCTGTGTCTATGCAGATGCTCTCACTAACTCAGACATCTTATGCATGCCTCCCTGTTTGGTGAATCCCATCTGTCCTTTCTTAGTCTCATTCATCAGGCCTTTCCCACCTTTTTTTGGCTGCTTTTATGGGAATTTAGTCTAGTCTCTCAATTGTTGGATTAATCATATAGAATCCTGAAAGTTGCTGATGGTTTAGTGTCTGTGTATTTTTTGTCTTCCCAGTGAGAATGGGAGGTTCCTAATAGTAGAACTGTGGCCCAGGTTCTCTTATTTGCCCACTGTCCTAGACAGTGGGGATCCAAAGAGTTTGCCTGAATGTACCAAGATAGGCAAACAACCTCATCGTCGTGTTTACCCTGCAGAAAACCACACCCATCCGCTCCCAAGCTGACCTGAAGAAATTGCCTTTAGAAGTAACCACTAGACCTTCCATTGAGGTAAAGCCCAGGGGAAGGAGAGGGACTTTCCCCTAGATTTCTTGTGCTAGGATAAGTGTTTTCACTCTCTCTGGGCCTCTTTTAGGAACCTGCACGAAGACCTCAGCGACCTCGGTCACCTCCTTTACCTGCTGTGATCAAGAATGCCCCGAGCAGACCCCCTTCCCTACAAGCTCCTAGGTCAGCCAGCCAGCCCAGAAAGGCTCCTGTCATCAGCAGCACCCCAAAACCACCTGCCCTGGCAGCCCGGGAGGAGGCCTGTACATCCAGGCTTCTCCAGCCACCTGAGACACCCCGAAAGCCTACTAATACTGCAGTCAAGACTGTGCCTCGGCCCACCCCTCTGGTGCAGCCGCTGTCACCATCTCTACTGCCCAACTCCAAGAGCCCTCGGGAGGCCCCTGCCCCCAGAGCCATCAAGATTCCAGTGGTCAAGAAGCCAGAGCCACCTAGTAAACTTCCCCTGGTGAGATGCTTTTCCTCCTCCAGCCCCCAGCCACCCTCAGTGGTACAGGAGTGGAATTGGGCAGTGCCTTGATAGTTGAAGGGACTTGGTCAGGGGCACAGAGCAGTTTGGTTCTTTATCAAGGGAGCTTTTTACTGCTCCCTCTGAGTTTTGGTCTGCTATAAACTTGAATTGCCTCCACTGGCTTCTCATGCTGTGGGCATAGGTTGGTGGTCTGGTGACAGACAGTCTTGCTGAGCTGCAGTAGTGTGTCTCAGGGAGGTCACAGCTGGTTGGCCAGGCAGGCCAAGTGTCAAGTAAACTAAGAGTCTTCCCTTGTGACAGCTTTCAGCAAAGGTCCTCGTGGGCACAGGAGCCAGGATTGCTGTGTATCAAGTAATGTCAGGGTGTGCTTTGCCCTGGGGACTGAGAAGCATACAAGCTTCTGTCTGAAGCTCCTTTAGGCCAGATAGAATCTTCCTGCACCTCAAGGGCTGACATGGCTCCTTATATTCCCTCTCTTGCTCTAGGTCACTCCTGGTCGGAAGCGGACTCTTGAGGTCTCTGACGAGGAAGAAGCTGAGGAAGAGGCTGAGAGGAGGAAGGAAAGACCCAAGCGGGGCAAAATTGCTGTGAAGGAAGAAAAGAAGGACTTGAATGAGGTAAAGGTGAAGTTCTCGGCAGTCTGTGTCAGCTCCGTTTGTGCTCTGATGTGAGCCTTCCAGAGCTAGGGTCACGAAGATGACAGGAAACATGGTGCCAGGTAGGATCCTAAGAGACTGAGTCACAGGTCTGAGGTCACATTGATGCAGATCAGGGAAGCTTAAAACCCTTGCTTCCTGTGTCCATGACATTCTGTCCCTTGCCTGCTATCTTACTTATAAAGGTGACAGAAGCATAGACACCTAAGATAGTGATTTAAGGAGTGGCTCTTAGCAAGGCATGGTGATTTAAACTACCATGTAAATCAGCATGAAGGTGATGGCTGATGACCCTGGGCAGCCAGTCATGCAAAAGCCTGCTCTTCAGGAGCACTGGGGAGTGCCTCTCACATACTCTGCTCTCCTCTTCTCCTTGTAGCTGTCAGACAGTGCTGAGGAAGAGGACTCAGCTGACCTCAAGAAGGCTCAGAAAGGTGAGCTGGCAGCCTGTGGGGGAAGCGGGAAGTGGGGCATCTGCCAGCAGCAGCTTATCCTGAAAGCTTATGGGAGGCTTTCCTGGCTCTGAACTCTGGTGCTACAGGCGTTCCAAGTCTAATGCCAAGAAGAATCCTGAAGAAAGCATACTCTTGTGTGTATTTTTAGCACTAATTGCTTGGCATTTACCTCTGGCAGTCACTAATCTTGCTACTCTTTGGAATTCTTATGACAGATGGGGGAGGAGACCAGGGTCGCTGGGTTCCATGTCCCTGGATGGGGGGGGGGGGGGGGGGCGGGCAAGCACCTAGGGGTTCTTGTCCCTGCAAACCCTGGG
Organism: Miniopterus natalensis; assembly: GCF_054644295.1. Classification (NCBI taxonomy): domain Eukaryota; kingdom Metazoa; phylum Chordata; class Mammalia; order Chiroptera; family Miniopteridae; genus Miniopterus; species Miniopterus natalensis. Next base: position 15,516,789 of record NC_142100.1, read on the forward strand.
ATGACCGTTCTCAAGGTGTCTGACTGAGTAGGGGACTCTAGTCTAGTTTTCTGACTTTACTCCATCCCCATTCTCAGATAAAGGGCTGCACGTGGAGGTGCGTGTGAACAGGGAGTGGTACACAGGCCGTGTCACAGCTGTGGAGGTGGGCAAGCATGTGGTGCGGTGGAAAGTGAAGTTTGACTATGTGCCCACAGACACAACACCAAGAGACCGCTGGTAATGCTCCCCTCCAAGAGGCTGGGTTGACAGAGTTGGCCAGGGCATGGGGAGGGAGGCTGAGTCCCATCCTGGGAGCTCAGGATACACATGACAGAAGCACTGTGTCCTCCCTAGGGTGGAAAAAGACAGTGAGGATGTGCGGCTGATGAAGCCCCCTTCCCCAGAGTATCAGAGCCCTGACACACAGCAGGAAGGTGGGGAGGAGGAGGAGTCCACGGTGGCCCAGCAGGCTGTGGCCCAGCCGGCTGTGGCCGTGACAGACCCCTCCACTTCTGACTGCATCCGCATTGAGCCTGACACCACCGCCCCAAGCTCCAACCATGAGACCATCGACCTGCTTGTCCAGATCCTCCGGTGCGTCTGTTGTCCTGCTCCAGGGCCAGCAGCAGCACTCTACTTCTCCATGCCATTCTTATTTCTTGTCCCTACCTTCTTTCTTGTTTAGGAATTGTTTACGGTACTTCCTGCCTCCAAGTTTCCCCATCTCCAAGAAGGAACTTAGTGCTATGAATTCAGATGAGCTGATATCCTTTCCTCTGGTGAGTCAGGTCAGACCTTTGATTTTGCACACTGCATGCCTGCCTTGGTGTTTGTTGTAATTGCCAGCTCTCAGCTGTGTGCCTCCCAGCCACCTTCCCTTTCTTATGCTAAGAGAATGGAAGAGGAGACTTGATACTATGGAAAGAGAAGTGGCTTAGCTAGACATGAATCTCATGTCATGTGACCTTGGGCCTGAGTCCTCACTTAACGACAGTAGGTCTGGTTTGACATTTTATGATGAATATTATCTCTTTTCCTCTACCTGGGCAGAGGGAGTAAACCTGTCCGAGGCAACAGTGAAGAACTTGGGCTCAAAGTGCCTAAAACTTGACTCTTAGAGGGATGTATAGAGAAGCTTGTGATGTGTGGAAATAAGCAATGAGTCTTATATAACCGAGCAAATGCTGATGTGGCACCTCCCCTGAGAGGCCCTGTGCTACTAGGGAGCAGCAAAAGAGTCCTGCTTTCAAGGGGCTTAAGAATCAGTGGGGGCCAAATTTTGACCAGGTACCTGGATGTGAGGAGGAGAACAGTAAGCGCTGTGGAAGTGGGCAGCCTGGGGGAGGCGGAGAAAGTGGCAGGGGGACTTTCTTGAATGTCCAGTCTTAAAGCACAGTGGTTTGCACTGTATGAAATGGGAGAGCCAGCAAAATGTTTGAGCTGATGAAATTGTCAGTCTATACCATGTCTAGGGAAGGGGTCAACAAACTTTTTCTGTAGAGGGCCAGTTAGCAAATATTTTCACTGTTGTAGGCTACACAGTCTCTGGCAACTACTCAACTTCATTATTACAGTCTTAAAGCCACCATAAATAATAACGTAAAGGAAAGGATGTGGCTGTGTTCCAATAAAGCATTATTTACAAAAACAGGCAACAAGCTGATTTAGCCCATGAGCCATAGTCTGCTGCCCCTGCCCCTAAGAGGGTAACTCTGGTAGCAGCATGTTTGGGTAGGTTGGGTGGATAGGAGATGCAGGGGCAAGGGGACTGTCCAATTGTAAAAGAGGTGAGGGAATGGGAATGGAAGCCAGAGAGGTGGGAGTGGACCAGCAGGTGAAAGGGCCATGTCAGAGGTCGTTGACAGACTGGTCATTGACTATAGGCAAGTGACGGAGGAGGCAGAGGCCACATGCTTCCTTGTGTCTCAAGTCTGAGGGAATTGGAGGTTTATGACAAAGCTGTTAACTGGGAGAGAAAGTAGGGCTTTCATCAGAGAAAGATGATTGAGATTTAATTGTGTTGGGCTGAAAGTATTGGCACTCAATTTCTGGTGATGCCCAGTGGGCAGGTGGAGATTAGGGACTAGCATTTGGGGGTGGGAAGGGCAGGGCTGGAGATGGGGATCTGGGAGTCATCCATATCAAGTGGGATGTTCTCATGGTAGGAATAGCTAAGTTTTCTAGGGTGTTTTTTCTAGAGAAGAGAACTGGAATTGAAACTGCAAGATTAGTATATTCAAGATTGTCGGACCCTCATGTAGCAGTTATGTTCTTGATAAGCTTTTCCAGGGAGAAAAATAAGGGGTTTTATCTCCATTCTACTTTTTTTTTTTTTTATAATATATCTTTATTGATTTCAGAGAGGAAAGGAGAGGGAGAGAGAGAGACAGAAACATCAATGATGAGAGAGTCATTGATCGGCTGCCTCCTGCACACCCCCGACTGGGGATTGTGCCCACAACCGGGGCATGTGCCCTGACCGGGAATTGAACCCCGATCGCCTGGATCCTAGGTCGATGCTCAACCGCTGAGCCATGCCACGCCTGGCTTTTTAAAAAAGGAAATGAGGCTAGGAGTTGACACTAAACCTCTGAGAGAAGAAGAGTCTATTGTGATAGAGCCTGGATTTGAACCCAGGCACTCCTTAAGACAAGGGTCTTACTCTTCTCATGGTGCCATCTTGCTTCCCTGTGAGATGAGAGGGGATGGTGCACACTGAGGAAGCTAGAAGATGGTAACACTTATGAAAGCCTCAGGGAAAGCTCTATGCCTTAACTCTTGCCCCGCGGATCCCTGGAACAGACAGCTGATAGGCCGGCTGTGTTGGCCTGGCATCTTCTTGTCAGATTTGTTGCTTTAGCTTAAAACTGTTGCCAGACTCAGAGCAATGCCTGGGTGTCATGGGATCTCTGCAGTGGGCTCAACTGATCAAACCGAAACGTGGTCAGCAGGAGTGTCTGAGCCTAAAATAGTCTATAGCTTATTCTTGTAAAAGGAGGTATATCACCAATGCATCAACTTTATGTCATCCTTATTGATGCCTAAAATAACTCAAACTTTAATTGTTTTAACATCAGGGACACAACAGAGTCTAGTGTTCATTTTATGTCCTTGTCAGTCTGAATGATCGTTTTTGTCGCCATGCCCACAGGGGTTCTGCAAATATTAGATTCAAATATATATATACATACAGTAATGTAACAACTGCTTGTGAACTTATAATTACTTTAAAGTAAAAATTGTAAAAAAAACTAATACGAATCCCAATTAGACTGAAGACATTGTATACTGAATTTTAATACTTCAGAGCATTTGAACATTTATTTTGTGCTGCCAACATAATTATTTTTTTGTGTAGAATTTGAAGTTTCTTTTGCCTTCTTGGTTGAATAAGATAATATTTTAGATTGTAAGGTGAATGACACAGTTAAATACTTGCCAGTAACACTTTTTTTTTTTCATCCTCACCCGAAGATATTTTTTTCCATTACTTTTCAGAGAGAATGGAAGGGTGGAGAGAAAAGGAAACATCAGTGTGAGAGAGACACATCAATTGGTTGCCTCCTGCATGCACCAGCTGGGGCTGGGGACCAAGCCTGCAACTGAGGTACATGCCCTTGACCTGAATTGAACCTGAGACCCTTCAGTCCAAGGGCCGACACTCTAACCACTGAGCCAAACAGGCTAGGGCAGCCAGTAACACTTTTTAAAACAGCAGTCAGGCCCTGGCCAATGTGGCTCAGTTGGTTGGAGCATCGTCCCATGCACCTAAGGTTTGGCAGCAGGTTTGATTCCTGGTCAGGGCACATGCCCAGGTTGCGGGTTCAATCCCCAGTTGGGGTGCATGTGGGAGGCCACTGACTGATGTTTCTCTCTTACATAGATGTTTCTCTTCCTCCCTCCCTCTCCTTTCCTCTCTCTCTAAAAACCCATCCTCTGGTGAGGATTAAAAAACAAGCAAACAAAAAACAGCAGTCAGGAGCCACCCAGTGATACTCGGTAGTTTATACATCTTCATAGAAAGAAATGCTAGAGTTGGTAACACTGTATTGGTTAGGCAGGACCTGTGGGTTGTGACTTTGTGTTCATTAAAATGGTCTTATCTTTCTCATTGGTGATTTGAGTAAATCATGATGTTATAAGTATGAACTTAGAAAAGAAATAAAACCTAAAGAGATACTACCTAGATAATTTTTTTATACAAGCACTTTGCTACCTTTTAAAAGTTTGAAAAACTTTATGTCTACTGAAACTACTAGTTAACATTACTACCCCACCCTTTGGAAGTTTCAGAGACTCAGAGGGGACAGTAAAAACTCTGATGCTGCATAAATACACTACACAAATCTGGAGTTGTGTGCTGTTGGTAGTCGCTTTTTAAAAATTAGTAGAAGAGAATTTTTGTCCCGACATTTTGGGGTATAACTTGCTGAAAGGGCTTTTGTGAAGTTAGAAAGGTATGATTGAGCTGAGACAATGACTGTTGCCCTTTTTGCTACCTAGAATTGTTTACTCATGGCTTCTGTCGGTGAGAGCCCATTGCTAGTACTTCATACGTGTGATTCCGCCCTTGTCCTCACGGCGGCCTCAGGAGATGGGTGCCAGGGTCTTTCTGTTCCGGAGCTACCAAGACTGCTTGCCCCTTCAGATTCATAATCCTTGTGCTGGGGAGTTGGGGAAACCAGTGCTCATTTACAAGGGCCCTGGGGACCCCTGTGAGCTCATGCACCCCCCCCCCCCGGCTTCCCTCCTGACAGAAAGAGTACTTTAGGCAGTATGAAGTGGGACTCCAGAATCTGTGCCATTCCTACCAGAGTCGTGCCGACTCACGGGCCAAGGCCTCCGAGGAGAGCCTTCGCACCTCTGAGAGAAAGCTCCGTGAGACAGAGGAGAAGCTGCAGAAGCTGAGGACCAACATCGTGGCACTCCTACAAAAGGTGCAGGAGGTGAGCCAGGCAGCCCTCTCATTGCAGCTGGACACCTGGTCTCTAAGGGAGGGGGGCTTGGGCACCTCTTGCTGCCTTCTCCCCACTCACAGGAATCTGTGGTTCCAGCCCTGGCTGCATAGCATCCTGACCAAGAGGGCTGGAGGTGGTGCGGCTGCCTGGGCCTCATCCCAGCCAGACCCATGGTATCAGACTTATGCCCTTGTTTAGACGTTTTTATGTACAACCTGGTTTGAGAATCCTCTAAGCCATAAAATAGAAGTTCTCACTTTTCCAGATGATGCCCAGATGGGATTGGGTGGCCCAAAAGTGGGGAATGCCCTATAAGGTCTTTCATCCAGGCAGTAAACACTGAGGACCTGCTCTGTGCCTGTCTGTGGATACTGGGTGAACCAGATGGGTGATATAAGGTCCCTGCTCTCACAGCTTGTCACTCCAGTGGAGGAGATAGAATTACTGATGGTGGGAAGTGCCATGAAGTGAATAGAATGAGAGACTGGAAAAGGGGAGGCCACTTTACTAGGATGTTCAGGGTGCTCTGTCTGAGAAGGTATTTGAGCTGGGAGTGGAATCAGTCATGCAAGAGTGAGTGTGAGTGCTTCGGGCAGAAGAAGAGCAGAACCCTAGACCTAAGGTAGGGAGTTGTGGGCCGTAGGAGAAGTGGTGGGACCTGTATAAGGTGGGAAGTCACTGGAGGTGTATGGCATCCAATTTACAATCTAAGACACTTACTCTGGTTGGTTGTAGGAGGGCCTGGAATGGCTAGAGGTTAGAACCCGGGACTCCAGTGAGGTTCCCACAGTTGTCTGGGTGAGAGATTCTGGTGGCCTTAACCTTGGATAATGACAGTGAGGAGGGAGGGAAGTGGGCAGATCTATAATAACTAAGGGAAAGGGAGGAAATAAGGGTGATTCTTGTGGTTTGTCTTGAGCCCATGGGCGGAGGGAAGGTGGTGGCCTGTACTGAGATGGGAACAACTTGGGATTGGGGGGGGGGGTCTAGTGTTGTTTTGGATGTATTGAGTCTGAGAAGCCTGCAACACATCTAAGGCAACCTGGAACTTGGGGTAGAGTTGGGGCAAAGGCAAAAAATCTGGGCGTCATCTGTGCACAGAGGAATGGGGTGGGGGCATGATCAAGAGGGGACAGGGCTAACAGGGGAGGGGTGGAGGGAAAGGAGGGGACTCCTCAGGCCCCACAGGCTGCAAGAAGGATGGGGAGGAAGGCCCCCCACTACCTTATGGCCCCCAGCTGACCCTGCCCTGCTCTATTTCAGGACATTGACATCAATACAGATGATGAGCTGGATGCCTACATCGAGGACCTGATCACCAAGGGGGACTAAGGGGCTCGGAGCCAGAGATCAGCTCCCCTGCTCCTTTCTCAAGGCAGAGTTCCCGGGTGGGGGGCGGGCTATTTCATTAATGGGTTGGTGGACTTACGTTGGTTTGACTCACATGGGACATTTGTGCTTTTGGAGGGAAAAATACTCTGATTCTTTGAATCTTCCTCCCTAAGTTTATAAATATTTATTTTTTAAAAGAAACAAGATGCTGTGCCTGCTGTGAGACTATACTTTTTTTTGGTCACTCTGGGGCAAAGGACAGAACCAGAATGTCAAGCTTGGGCCACTTCTTTCAGCTCCTGGCTCCTCAAGATGTGGCAAGTCCAGCACCATCTAGAAGTTGGAGAGGTTCTAGGGGCAGCGCTGGTTTCTCTCCTAGAAGTGGAACAGTGTTGGGATTTGAGGAATAGGGGAGGGAGAGAGCCCCCCAGAGTAATGCTCCCCTAGGGATTCTGATCCAGGGGACCCCTAAGGGGGCCGTGGGTTAGGACGACACTTGGCACTGAGCAGCTGTCTCAGGTCAGGGATGTGTTGGCCTGAGCAGCTGCCACCTTGGCTGTGGCTTTGTCTAAACAGCTTAGGGAAGAAAGATCCTCTCATTCAGCCTCACCATCCACCACCCAAGTTCTCACTGCTGCAGTGGTTTCCTCAGTTAACTGTTGACAATAAGGTTTCCAGTCTCAATATCTTGAGGTTGAAGAGAAGATAGATCTGATTGGTCATACCGCTGACCTGGGTAGCACACCAAATGTTTGAATTTCAAAGGATTTCCTTTAGGAAAGGCCTTGTGCATGAAAGAGCCCCTGGTACTGATGTGGTGGTGGCTTCCATCTACGGTGAGGCAGGGTCTAGAGGGCCTATCACTGCTTTTTCTTTTACTGCTTCCCCTCTGCCTGGCCCCACCATGCCCAGTCAAGGTCCCTGCTCTGGGGCAGACAGAAGCAAGTCTCTGAGCCTTACTTGCCCACAGGCGTGGGAGGTGGGCCCTAGGTTCTCCAGAGGCTTACTATACCTTCCCTCCTGTCTACTCAGAGCCTCATACAGCTATATCCCTCAACCAACTTCTCAGGGTCAAATACAAAGACAAGAGTTGCTGAGTTTTCTCTTTAATAACTATTGGAAAAGTTGTGGTTTCATTTCCCAACTCTTTTCTCACCTCTCTTTTATTTGGAGACAGGGTTTTCTGAAGGCCTTGTACCACTGGTCTGTGATTCAAACTGGAATCTACCCAGCCCATGTCAGCAATGGCCCACATGTGCCCTATGAGGTCTGCATAAGACTAGGAAGCGCTAGTGAGGGAAGCAGGCCACACTGCAACCGGGAGTCTATCCACTTGTGTACATGGCCAGAGGCACCTATGGCATGTGGGTTTTCGGCTTCCCCAAACCACATCCCTGGGAGAGGGTTGTTTGGGGAAATACCACTGAGACAGACCCTGGCTTTGAAAGATTCTCTGAGTTTTAGGGTTCCTTGAGCTGGTGATTCCTCCCCGGTCCAGCATGCTCTCTCCATCACAGGCAGCATATGGTCTATTTTGTCCCCAAACCTACTGTTTTAATCTAAAAGGAATTTGGTTCTGCATTTTTACCAGAGGGTAATACTCAAGTTTTTTATTTACACAGCTGTAATCAAAATGCGGTACTATAAACATTTACTGGTGAGACTTCTAAACTCAGTCTGTTTTCTTCTCTTAGTAAAATCCAGCACCTTCTTCCTCTTCTCTCACCATGATGGCTTTAAACTGTCTTCAAATTCTTCCTCATCTCTACCATCTTTTCTGTCTTCATCGTGAACACCCACAGAAACCGAAATACTGAATTTCTTTAATGGTTTACCTTCAACTGGATGTGCCCACTGTGCTGACTGCAGCGTGTTTCCCAGAAGAGTTCCTGCCATTCTTGGTGGGAAGATAAAATGCAGTTGACCTGCTTGGGAGGAGGGAGATGGTCTGGCTGATAGGAAGATCCTTACTTAGTTCAAGGCAGCAAAATTGATGAATGAGTGGAGCAACCCTTGTTTTTAAGGAATGGAAGGGATGTGGACTTTCCTTTAGTCTTATTTTTAATTGACGCATGCACATGGTAAAAATGCAAACAATATAAAAGGCTGGACCATGAAAAGCAAGGTTCCCTTCCACCCCTATCCCTTTTTCCCCCCCTGGAGACTATATCCATCCTGAGCACACAAATATACACCCATCCTGCTCTGTTTCTGTTTCCCACTTACTGTGTCTTGAACCTGTTTCAGAATAACCCATATGGGTCTATGATATTCTGAACAACCACATAGCACTTCAGTGACTTGGATGTACTGTACTGTCATTTAACAGTCTTCTATTTATAAACATTTTGGTTTTTAACATTTATGAAAAATGCAATGATGAGTGTATATATTCATTAACTCATCTGTCTGTTATATAGGGTAAATTCCAAAGAGAAAAATGGCTGTCAGATGGTGGATATATTAAAAATTCTAAGGTACATTCCAAAAAAGACTTCCAATTTCAGCTCCTACCAACAGTGTATTTCCCCACACACTTGCCAGCATGCAGTCTCTTCTTTACTCTTTACTAATATGAAAGGTGAAAAGTGATGGATTTTTGAGTTGAACTAATTTAAGTGAGATGGAATGTCTTCATTGGCCAATTGTTTGTCTTCTGGTACAGGGCTGTAATTCTGAATCTTAGGTTAGGGACTCAACAAAAGAATACAAAAAATCAGATGAAGCCCTCGCTGGTATGGCTCAGTGGGTTGGAACTCATACCATAACACCAAAGGGTTGTGGGTTTGATTCGAACGGCACATATCTAGGTTGTGGGTTTGAGCCTTGGGGCACATAAGGGAGGTAACTGATTGAGGTTTTTCACATCGATATTTCTCTCCCCCCTCTAAAATCAATTTTTTTAAAAAAATCAGATGAAAAACAGGACAAAGGCCTCAGTAAAATGATCTCCTTACACGACCTCCCTCCACCCCTAAGCATCCCATGGATTTAAGATTAAAACCCCCACTTTAGGATCAGTACTGGGTTTCTTGTTAGATGAGGACAAGGGTTTGACTTTTTTGTTTACCAAAGAAGTGTATGGGTTAATAACAGGCTGAGAAAAACAACTCTGGTTTCTCCGTTTTATCCATCTGAATGACAGCACTTTTAGGCTCCTCTTGGGTCAGTTCCCCAAGTCTGCATGACTCAGACCTGCAGTTGAAGGAGTGTGGGCCAAGAATTCATAAATCTAGGACCTATATGTGTTCCAAACTGATGAAACTCAAAACTTATTTGCTATGTCATAAAACACAAGGTTTGGCCTAAGTGGGTGGTGCCTCCACTGGCTACTTGTTCCTGTTGAAAGGTTTTTCTGCATCTAGGCCAGGCTGTAAGAGATCTGTTGGCAGTCACCAAGGCACCTGAAACACCCTCAGGATTCCACTGGAGGGTTCTGCCTTTGTTGGAGATGGAACCTTTGAGGCTTCCTTTGGAATCAAGAGGCCACACTGCTCTTGGTTCCCTGAGCAGGTGAACAACCAGCTTGCCACAGGAGGCAGCGCTCCAAAGGAACATGCTTTCTCTACTGCGGGGTCTGAAGCCTCAGAATGTCCTCTGCTCATTCTCCGCACTGCTGGATGCACTGTCTCCATAGTAAGCAAAATAGGACAGATGAAGGGCCTGGCAAGGTGCATTTCATTTAACAAGCCAAAATGTTGCCAGGCCTGTTTTTCAGTCTGGCCATTTTCATCTGGTAACTTGGAATGTGCCAGGCCCAACTAGGGCTCCTGCAGAACCTACCTTCCTATGAACTCCCAAGGCTTCAGACAAATCACTGCCCACCCTGGCTCCCCATTCCTTCTCAAAGGAATCAGGTGATAGTACAGGTTTCCCAGCTTATTTAGCCACAGGGCCATTTCATCTGAAATTTATCCAGAGGCCCATCCAGACTGTCAATCATCTGGAGTTGGTGTGATTGAAGTTGGAATAGTGGCCCAACCTTGCTGCCCTACCCCCAGACTTTTTATTCAAGATTCACTGGTCTCCATTTGCTACCTGTAGGTCTTTGGCTGTTTCCTCAACCCCATGGCCATCCTCATGGCCTTTTTAACCGTTTGGCCGGTTTCAGTATCCCCTGAGGGTGAGGAGAGTGCTGCTTTCATCCGGGCCTGCTCTGCAGGTTGCTTATGGTACTCCTGGAGCTCTGGCATGCTCAGCTGCTGCTAGCCACGGCCTGGGGATAGGGAATTCATACCATTGAGGCAAACTTGGAGCAGTGTGAGGGAAAGGATCTGAAGGACGCACCCCTCCTCCTTGTCCATTCTGCTGAGAGGCTTCCGTGGGATTCTCTGGGACCACTTCCTGCCAGAACTGCAGATTTCTTGGGGAAGCTGTGGCCAGCTCTAATCCACCACTCTTTGAATGTATCCCTCCTTCCTCTATTGAAGCCCCTCCCCTGTGCCCCGCCACTTAAGCCAGTCTGTTACTAGCCGGGCTGGTGGGGGGCTGCGGTGGGAGGGGAGCCATATTTGTCAGAAGGAAGAATGTTTTAAGCTCCTCATGCTAAATCAACTATCTTAATACGACATGAGCCTGAGGGCTGGCTTCAATTTCCCACCCTGGACCCGGCCATCTTTCTCCAGAGGCTTTGGGGGTACCCAGCGTTCAGTCGCGTTGGGCGCCAGCTTTCTCGCAGACCTCCAAAGCTCGCGGTCTCCGGGGAGCACCTCCTACCCCGTTCTCCAGACCCTCCGAGTGGCTGCACAATGGCGCCTGCGCAGTGTGCCAGCCCCGCACGTGCAGCTGCGTCGTGCGCATGCGCCTTGGAAGCACCGGGAGCCCACCGACGTGGCCGGTGGTTGATGGGGCGGCGTCCACGCACCAGCCCCCGGTGCGGGGAGAGCGACGTGATCAAACCGAGTGTGCGAGGCCGGCCACAGGGCCGCACGTCTGGTCCCAGCAGCCCGTCGAGTATGGCCTGGCGGAGGGCCAGGCTGGGGCGGCCGAGGAAGCCCTGCTCACGACCCGGGGTGAGTGTAAGGCCTTGCGTCCCCCGCTGCCTGTTAAGCTGAGCGCAGATGAAACCTTTTTCCCGAGTGGTTTTCCAGCTTTTTTTGGTCACTACAGAAAACAGTATTTTTGTTTGGCTGTCCTTATGGTGTGGTGCTCTCAGATCTGCAAAATGGAGGACCTGGAAAGGAAGCTGCATGCTTTACGTTTTAAAACAGCCGCCTCCAGGTACTTTTCTTGAGGTCCAGCCTGCTTGTAGCCTGTGGGCCTCTCTCTGCACTTGAGGCCTGTTGGTGTCACAACTTTGGTCCCTTTTCTGCTGGTTTGTCCTTGGCTTGGTGTATGGTGTTTCTTGAAAGATAAACATTTTTAGGTTTTGGGGGTTTCCTATCATGCTTTAAAAAAATCCTGCCACCCGCCCGCTACCCTGAAACATTCTCTTACATTTTGTTGCAGTGTTTTTCGATTTTTGTGTCAACCTCCACTCCCCGAGGAATATACAGTGTCCCAAAAAATGTATACACACTGTGAATGATTATAAAGTCAGTGTTTATTAACATACAGTTCATTTTCAAAATTTAAAAGAATCTGTAGAAATGAATAATTTTCTTTTGTCAGTGCCTGTTTTCAAACTGATGACTGTTCAGGCACTGCGGATAACACGAAGCAGTGGAATTGGAATCACAAACATCAAGAATCATTTCGTTTGGTATTTGTGTGCCCTCAATTCACTGACTGTTGCCCGTTTTGTACCATAAGCTTTATCTTTTATGTATCCCCATTAAAAAACTGTCTAGTGGCACCTTAGAATAAATTTTCTATGTTCAAAGCTTAGTCTCGCTTCACCATTATTTCAAGTCAGTTAAACCTGAGTGAAAATTAAGAGAGTTACCAGCTGTTAAAGTGTGTATACATTTTTTTGAGCTACCCTATATTTAGTATAAGCGGGTAAGGCAGGAGTCGAGTTTTGTGTTTTTTCCCCCCAGGTGGAAATTCACTTGTGCCAGCTTCATTTATTAAATGAACTACCTTGGTCATTATTTATATCCCACTCTATTTGATTTTGGGCCTGTTGGGTTTAAGGTGCCCCTTAGACATGCCAATGGAGACATCCTGTTATTAGTTGGACAGGTGATTCTGATATGAGGGGTGACATCCTAGCTGAAACTAAAATTTTGGGCATCATCAGCATCTATTTTTCTTTTCAAAATACTCTTCCAGGCTATTCTTAGAATTTATTCTTTCACATGAAATTTAAAATCACTTTATTCAAGTCTTTCTCATTCTTGCCAAAACCAAAAATTCTATTGGGATTTAAATAATTGCATTAAATTTAGATGTAAGTTTTGGGACAGTTGACATTTTTATGATCCTAAAGCTCCCCAGATGATAAAAATGGTTTCCATTTGTTAGACTTCTTTTAGGTCCTTCAATAGGATTTTTAAATTTTTTATATGGGTTCTATAACTTTCTTGTTAAATGTATTCCTAAGTATTTTATGTTTTTTGTTACTGTGAATGGGATATTTTTTCCATCTCTATTCCTGATTGTTAATACAGAGAAAAGTTAATGATTTAATATAATGTTTTCTATCTTATGAACTCTGGTAGTTTAAAAAAATAAACCTGTGTTTTATAGATACAGCCTGCCGATTTTCCAGTATACCAATTTAATTGCTAGTTTGCTTTAGCTAGGACTCTGAAACAATGTTGAATAATTATCCTTGTCTTGTTTCTGGTGTGGATTGAAATCTGCATGTGATGTGGGTGGAAATCACCTGTTAACAGTTGAGCAGGATATTGGCTGTTGGTTTTGGAAAATGGCCTTTAAAGTGTGGAAATAGTTTCCTGCTGGGTTTTCGTTGGTTTGTTTTTTATTTTTCGATTACAGATGCATTCAATGTTATTTTACATTCGCTTCATGCGTACAGCGTAATGATTAGACATTTATGTAATTTATGAAGTGATCCCCCCATAGGTCTAGTGCCCACCTGGCACCACACATTGTTATTACAGTGTTATAACTTTACTTATGCTGTTCTTTACATCACTGTGACTGTTTTGTAACTACCAATTTATACTTCTTAATCCTTTTACCTTTTTCACCCAGCCTCCCAACCCCCCTCCCATCATCTGGCAACTATTAGTTTGTTCACTGTATCTATGAGTGTTTCTGTTTTGTTTGTTTATTTTGTTCTTTAGGTTACACATATAGGTGAAATCATACAGTATTTGTTTTTCTCTGATTTATTTCATTTCGCATAATACCCTCTAAGTCCACCCATGTCTCAAATTGTAAGATTTCATTTTTTTTTATGGTTGAATAATATTCCATTGTATATATGTACCACCTCCTCTTTATCCAATCATCTATTGATGGGTACTTAGGTTGCTTCCGTATCTTGGCTATTTATTGCAAATAATGCTTCAGTGAACATAGGGATGCATATATCTTTTCAAATTTGTGTTTTAGATTTTTTTGGATAAATACTCAGGAGTAGAATTTCTGGTTCATAAGGTAGTTCTGTTTTTAATTTTTTGAGGAACTTCCATACTCTTTTCCATAGTAGCTGCACCAATTAGCAGTCCCACCAACAGTGCACAAGGGTTCCCTTTTCTCTACATTCTCACCAACACTTGTTTGTGGATTTATTGATTATATCAGGTGATATCTCATTGTACTTTTAATTTGCATTTCTCTGATGATTAGTGATATTGAGAATCTTTTCATAGGTTTATTGACTATCTGAATGTCCTCTTTGGAGAAATGTCTATTTAGGTCCTGGGCCCATTTTTAAATTGGATTATTTTTTTGGTGTTAAGTTGTATGAGTTCATTATAAATTTTAGATATTAACCCCTTATTGGGTGTATCATTGGCAAATACCTTCTCCCATTCAATATGTTGTCTTTTTGTTTTGTGATGGTTTCTGTTACTGCGCAAGAACGTTTTGGTTTGATGTAGTCCCATTTGTTTATTTTTTTCTTTTGTTTTCCTTGCCTGAAGCAATATGTCAACAAAAATATTACTAAGAGCTACGTCAGAGAGTTTACTGCCTATGTTTTCTTCTAGGAGTTTTATGGTTTCAGGTCTTACATTTAAGTCTCTAATCCATGAATTTATTCTTGTGTAGGGTGTAAGAAGGTGTTCTAGTTTAATTTTTTTGCATGCATCTGTCCAGTTTTCCCAACACCATTTATTGAATAGACTGTCTTTACCTCATTGTATATTCTTGCCTCCTTTGTCATAGATTGATTGACCAAATAGGCATGAGTTTATTTCTGGGCTCTCTGCTCTGTGCCATCAATCAGTGTGTCTATTTTTATGTCAGTACCATGCCATTTTGATTACTATAGCCTTGTAGTATAGTTTGATATCAGGTAGGGTGACACCTCCAGCTTTGTTCTTTATCAAGATTGCTGTGGCTATTCAGGGTCTCTTGAGGCTTCATATAAACTTTTGAATTATTTGTTCTAGATCTGTGAAATACACCATTGGCATTTTGATTGGAATTGCATTTAATCTATAGGTTGCTTTGTGTTGCAACTCTTGTGAGGTCCCTTAGAGTTCAGGAGAAAGAGAAGAAATATAAAGTGTGGGCATGCTCTAGCAAGAGTGTGCCATGGGTAGTATGCTTGTTAAAGCTTGGCACACTGGAACAAAGGAAGGGCTTAGGGTAGAAGCAGTAAGAAAGAGGCTAGGCGGGGCAGCTGTTAGCTCACTGCAAAGATTTGTTAAGGTTTTGAATTGTACCATCATTTGAGTGACACTAGTTTGTCATTTTCCTTCTTCATACTGTCCTTGTTAGGTTTTGGTGACCAAGGTACACTAGCCTTAAGAAATGAGTTAGGGAGAAGTCCCTCTTTTCTTGTGATATTTTCTGTAAGATTGGTTATTTCTTGGTAATCAGTGCCTGGAGTTTTGTGGCTATAATTCTATTCAGGTTTTTTTGTGCTTTTTGTTTTTTGGTGGGGTTTTTTTTAGTCAGTTTTAAGTTATGTTTTTCTAAGATTTTAATCTCAGTTTTCAAACAGGTTGTCACAAAGTTCATAATATCCTCATTTTAAAATGTTTGTAGCATCTGTATTTATTTCCTCTTTTCACTCCAAATACTGCTTTTTGGTTCATTTCTTCCCTCTTTCCTTCTCTTCCTCCCTTTCTCTGTTTTGCTGATCAAAAAGTTGGTCAGTTTTAGTTTTTATAAGAATCAACCCAGCTTTCTTGGTCTTCTCTATTATGTTTGTTTTCTGTTGTATTAATTTCTGACCTTTATTTTCTTTCTTGTCCTTCCTTTGAATTTATCCTGTGTATTTTCTTACTCAAATTGGATGCTTAGCTCATTATTTTTTAGCCTTTCTTCTTTTACAATGTGAGCTATTAATGCTATAAATTTCCCTCTAAGTACTCCTTTACCTGTATCCTACAAGTTTTGCTATATGGTATTTTAATATTTATCTATTTTCTAATTTGCTATTTTATTCTTTTGATCCATGAATTATTTAAAACTGTATTTCTTAATAGTCAAAAACTGTTTTTTCTAATTATCTTTTTGTTATTTACTTTTAAATGTCTTCATTTTGGTGTAAGAATGTGGTCTGTATACCAGTACTTTGAAATTTGCTGAGGCTTTATGACCAGTCCAAATATGTGGTTAATATTCATAAATGTTCCATGGGTGTTTAAAAATAATATATTCTGCAGTTATGTGTAATGCTGTTTCCATAATATCAAGTTTGTTAATTGTGTTATTTGAAACCTTGCTGATACTTTTGTCTGAGCTCTCATTACTGAGAGATGTTAAAATCTTCCATTATGATTGTGAATTTATATATTTCTCCTTGTGACTATTCATTTTACATTATTTTGAGATGTTATTGGGTGCCATAAGAATTTTAGAACTTTATGAATTTTACCTTTTATCATTATAAAGTGACTATTTTCTTTCTAGAAATTGGCATCTCGTACTGTTTTTTGCCTTAAAGTCTTGTCTGTATACAGGCATATGTACCTCATTTTATTACACTTAGCTTTATTGTACTTCACAGATTTTCATCAACATCGAGGCAAGACCTTCCACCAGCAAAAAGATTACGACTAGCTGAAAGTACAGATGGTACTTAGCATTTTCTAGCAAGGGAGTATTTTTTTAGATTAAGGTATGTACATTTTTTTAGATGTAATGCACTTAATAGGCAACAGTATAGTGTAAACATAATTTTTATAGGCACCGAGAACTGAAAGTTTTGTGTGATGCCCTTTGTTGTGATACCTGCTTTATCGATGTGGTCTGGAACTGAACCTACAATCTCTCTGAGGTATGCCTGCATTTATATTTTAGGTGTGTTCTTGTAAATAGCATATAGTTGGATTATGTTTTTATTTCAGATACAGTTTTTACCTGAAGCATTTACTTATATTTTGTGTAATTGATGCACTGATCATTGACTTATTTCTGTCCTCTTAGTTTGTAGTTTTTATCCCCTTATCTGTATTCCTCTGTCTACTCCTTTCCTGCCTGCCTTTAGATAGAAATTTTCTCCCTCACATTCAATGTTTTCCTCTGTTTTGGAAGTTTAGGATTCCTGTCCCTTTAGTGATTATTCGGAGACAGTTTATATAATATTTAACTTTTCAAAGACTAACTGCACAAGACACTGTTAATACTATTTTCCTAAGTTTTTGTTGATGTCTTTATTTTCCTTTGGCTCCTGAAAGATGTTTTCACTGGGAATGCTAACATTTTCTCCTCTGCTTTGGAGATGCCACTTCATTGTTGTCTTTCTTTGGAGGTCACCTCTCAGGTTGATGATGCTCTTTGAAGGTAATTTTGTTTTTTCCCCTCCCTAATTCAGCTGCTTAATTTTAAGATTTTGGCATTTTGGTGTTTCAAGGGCCTTGCAGTTTCACTATATTGTATTTAGCTGTGGATGTCTTTTTATTTACTCGGATTAGGATTTGTTGGGATTGACTGTGTGTGTGGTGTTTCTTATGAGTTCTCAGAAAATTTTTAGCCATTAACTCTTCAAAGATTGCTCCTGCTCCATTTTGATTAGGCACAAGTGGGAACTTCTTTCTCCTCCATGTCTCTAACTTCCCTTTTATTTTTTTTTTACCTCTTTGTGTCTGTTATTCTGGATACTTCAGATCTCACTTCTGTGTCACTCTCTTTAGTTGTGTAATCTGTTTTAAATTTATTTTTACTGATTTTTTCCAATTTCTGGATGTTCTTTAGTATTTTTTGAATACTGTACTCAACTCATTTTATATCGTCTGGTAATTTCATTATATGGAGGAATTTTATGTCTTACTGTTATTTCAGTCTGCCCCTGCCTGTTCCTGGGCCAGCCTGTATGCTGTGTCTGTGTGTTTAGAGATAGGATACTGTGAACTCATTTTTCTTGCAGCTTCACATCTGGGGTTCCCTAAGGCCTGGAATGCAGTGGAGATCCTCCAGAGATTCCTTTGCTTCTCTCTTGTGACTGGTGACATTGCCCATTTGAGACCATGCTCAACTCTCTGCTAGAGGTAATATGTATTTTGGCTACAAAACCAAATTGGGGCCCACTCCTGATTACAAATTATTAGGGGATTTTTTTCCTGCTCTGCTTAGGACTAACAATTATTAAAACAGGCAGTTTTCCTTGGATTTTATTTTTTATTCACCATTATATTGAAGGTATAGCTTTTTGGGTGACCAGCTTTCTGGGAGACATCTCCTTTCGGATGCCCTACATTGGGATGGTCATTCAAGGCAATGAAACTTACCACTTGGCTCACTGGACTCAGTAAATGGCTATGAGGGAGAAGCGGACTTCAGAGCCCTTCTCTCTCTCCAGGTTTCCACTCCCATGTGATTTCTGGCCTGAGTACTTGTTATGCATTTAAGGTGTTTTAAAATTTTATCCAGCACGTCTAGTTTTCCACAAAGGAGGGCTATTCAGGCACCTGGTCTACCACATTGCCAGAAAGGGAAGTCTTCCTTGCACTGGGTGATAAGATTTACGATGAAAAGCTTCCTGGCATTGACTCATTCTTGCATTTCTATGGTAAACCCACCCCGGGCCGAGGTTTGCCAGTTTGATGGTGGCTGGATTCTATTTGCTAGTGTCATATTTGGAATATGACAGTTCTTTTCTTCAGTGAGATTGAACTATATACTTAATGCTGCCTTTATCGGGTTTTGTCATTAAAGTTACGCTGGCTAGCTTCGTAAAAAGAATACTATTGTCTCTGGCCCTGTTGTATCACATTTTGAATTTTTCTCTTTAGTGTCTTCTCCCCTCCACCTCCCTCATGCCAAGCCCCACCCGGACAGGGAGATACAGGAGCCTTAGGCCTCATTCCTGTCAGGAGCAATGATTCGGACTCTAGAGTTTGGGAGGAAGCAGGAGTTTCCTGGGTTCTAGGTTCAGCTCTTTCCAGTTCTGTGTTTGAGGCCCTCACAATTTGAGGCTATAGCCACACTCCCCAGCTGCCCCAGGGTGTACCCCTGCACCTTTGCTCTAATGGTTTCCTGGCCTGAAATTCATTCATTCAATACCTATTTAAGGGGCACCTACTATATGCCAGGCACTGGGAATGCTACAGTGTATAAAACAGACAAGATTCCTACTCTCATGAAGCTCACAGTCCACTGGGGGTCGGGAAGACAGTCAATAAATAAAATGTATGGTATGCCAGATGTGCCAGCGTGCAGGGGAGGAAGCAGAAGCTGTGTGTTGGTCGAGCTGCCTTAGCTATTTCTTGTGCAGTAACTTTCCCATATAAATTTCACAATTTGTCAAGTTTTAAAAAAATATCGGTAGAATTTTTACTTAGACCATGTTGAATTTGTAGATTTGGGAAGCACCGATATAATCCATGAAGATGGCATTTTTCCTGTTAACTCAAGTCTTTATCATTGAGGAAAATTTTAAAGTTCATCTATGATGACCTTCTGTATCTTTTTGTTAGATGTATTCTGAGGCCCCTTATGTTCTATGTTGCAGAATCTTTCCGTTACATTTTCTATTCAATGATGGCTGGTGGATAGACCACTGAGTATATAGGCTGATCTTTTGTCCTGCTGGTCAGAGTGGTTTCTAGAACGTCAGCGTGGTATCACTCCCTGTTCAGAGCTCTGTTTGGCTCCACTCCAGGCTCTCTGATTCTTCACTTTGCCTCAGTAGACTGGCCTTTGCCCATGCAGCCCATCCCCTACCCTGACAGACCCCCCTCCACTGCCCCCGGGTCAGGTCCATCTTGGAGTTGCCTCAGTGCCCCCCGGCCCTTCTATCCAGTGAGAACTGCCCCTCCAGCCCCTCTGCCGGGACTCACTAGTACCTGCCTCCACCCACATGGGAAAGCAAGAACCTAGAAAAGGAGGAGTTGTGCGAGGCCAGCCTTGGATCGTACAATGCCCAGGTGTCAGGACAGATTGTTAGAGCTTGGCTGTGATGTCCCTGTGGTGTCCTGCTCCATCCCATCCTCTCACCTGGAAGCAGTGGCAGTGGAAAAAGGACCCACTGGGCCAGACCAGCTGCCCAGTCCTGGTAGCTAGTGATCAGGTTGCTTGGCAGCCTGGGCAACAGAAGCTGCTAGGGCACTATTGCAAGCACCTGTGTAACTCACTAGGGTGGGACTTCCCTTGAAGAGGCTTGGCCCCAAACAGTCCCAGGTAAAGCTATGACCCCATCCCTAAATGCTGACTCAGCCCTTATACATTTTTCTAGAAAAGCCTTTTCTGGCCCAGACCCCATCCCACTAGGTCTTCCATCCCACCCCTCCGCATCCAGACCAACCACCTGCTGCCTGCTCAGAGCAAGCAGAATAAAGCCCCACATTCTTCCCCATGCCACCTTGCCGGCTATTATTACCTGTTCTAATTAGTCCTGCTCTACCGAGTCACAGACAGATTCAGGGCCAGGGCCATGGAAAACTCCAAATCCAAGGTTTTTATTACCAGTCAGATGGTGCTCACCACACAGCGTGGAGAAGAGGTACACTGTACAGCTCTACTGCAGGCCCAGTGGGGCCACCTGCCCTCTGACTCTCCTGAGTGGGCACCCTAAGGCATTTCACAAGTTGGTGTTTTCGCTTTTTTTTTCCTTATAAAAAACAAAACCAGTCCTGGAGTAGAAAGAAAAACCCTGTGATGAATTTTCAGGACCAAAATGAAGTGGGAAGGGTTGGAGTGGGAGGTATTAGGGGTTGGGACAGTGGCCCAAGTCCCTCACTGTTGGCAGAAGCCATTGGAAGTGGGTTCCAAGGAGAGGGCAGGGCACAGCTGAGAAAAGGGCCAAACTCAGACAGAAGTGCCCTGTCTTCATCATTTTTTCATTTCCACATACCATACAAATTTAAGCAAAATAGCTATTTTATATATATTTATATATTATATAAATAAATCAGGCAAATAAAGAGTTCAAGGGTACTGAGATGGGGCACCCCAGAGGTGCCTGAAGCCAAGGCCAGATGCTACTAGGTCTCTGGTGCCCAGGGCACCACCCAGGCTGAGCTGAGGGTTTGTTCTTATTGCTGATTTAGGGCCTGGATCTGGGGCAGAAGCACCTGCCGGCCCTGCCCCCAGCCCTTCCTGGCTTCTTTGGGGCCGGGGAGCAGCCCCTGCATGGCCAAGGCTAGGTTGCCCTCAAATCTACATGGGGGCCCCTCAGTGCCCTCCTCACCCATGGTGGCTGTAGCTCCAGAGACAATTTGTGCTCTCCTGCGCCCAGAGGCCCCTCCCATCCCTTCTCTCTCGGCTCCTGGGATCCTGGGGGACAGTCTTGCTATGCTGAGCTACAAAATACTCTGGACTCAAAAGGGTCTGTCTGGCTTCTTGATGTCTTAAAAAGAAGGGACTCTTGCCAGGACACTTTTGTGGCAAGAAAGCACACTTAGAAAGTTGTCTACTAAGTGCTGTACTAAAAATATTTACTAAACATCTTGGCTGGAAAGAAGTGGAGATCGTTTTTCTAAAAAAGTCAAAATCGGCTCCTTAGGAGGGGTCAGTTCCTCCCTGGGTGGGGCTGGTGACGGGGCAGTCCAGAGCCCAGGCCAGCCTGCCTGAGTTGTGGTAACTGGGAGCTGGGGTCCCGATGGAGCCCAAGTCCATAATGAAGGGGCACAGGTGACCCGGGGCACCTGGGGGCTGGAGAGAACCGGGTCAGCACTTCCTCCTTCCAAGGTGGGAGCCCAAAAAAAGTATTTTAAAAAAAAAGGGGGGGGGAAGGGGGGGGAGGGCCATTAAGGAGTAAATTGAGTGCATTCGGTAAAAGGTGGACCAGGCTGTGCAGAGCCTGTATTTGCAGGAGGGGGTGGCGTTCAGAAGATGTTGGGGCACATGTGCCAGTCCTGCTTCTCCTTGGCCTCCCAGTAGCCGCCCTTGTACACGCAGGTCGTCTCGCCGGTCAGTGGGTCCAGCCTCTTCTCGAACCACAGTGGCGTGTACACGTCGGCCTCCTTCTCTGTTGGGCAGGTACAGCAGCGGCCAGTGGGCAGGCGGACTCCTCCGGAGCCCCCCGGCACCGCCTCGGCACCCCCTCCCTCTCCCTGGGGAACTCCCTCCTCCCCTCCGGCCTCACCGTCCTCCACACTGCAGCCCCGCGAGCAGGCCTCCAGCCTGCGGCGCCTGGACAGGCGCTGCTTCTCCTCCAGCCGCTGCTTCTCCGTGTTGGCCTCGTCCCAGTGCCCCTTCTCCATCAGTCGCTGGTCTGGCCGCAGGCGGCTGTCAGTGGGCGCCACACCCTCCTCGTGCTCGTTCAGGGTCAGGGCCAGCTCCGAGAAGTAGTACATGTTCTCCGCGTTCTCCCTGCGGCAGGGGCCACGGCATGAGCACCCCCACGCCCCTCCGCTGGCCCTAGGCAGCCAGGACCCCCTGCTCCGCCCGACCTCCCTTCCAGAGTGTAGCCCTGATGAGCTGGCGAAGCCCCGCTGCTCCGTTCAGCTGCTCTTTACTCCCCACACCACTGTCTACATCTGTTTCGCTACATTATACTTCTCTGGGAATTTTCCCATTTTGTCCACTTTTCCAAATTTATCAGTGTAAAGTTGTTTCATAATATCCTCGTTAGTATTTGCTATAATGTCTGTGACGTAACAACGTCCCTGTCTGTATCTGTGGTGATGGTTTTATGAGCCTTCCCTCTACGCTCAACTCAGGTCAGAAGTTTTCTAACTTCTTGAGATGGATGCTTAGCTCATCTGTTTTTCTTTTCTAATGTGCATTTTAAGACTATATTTCACTCCCAAGTACTGCATTAGCTGAATCCCACCATTTTTGGTATGTATTACTTTCAATCATACAGTTGTAAATGTTTTCTAATTTCCGTTATATCTCCTTTGACCCATGGATTAGTCGGAAGTATATTTCTTAAATTTATGAACTTATTTTTCTAGTCAATTTTCTTTTTGGCATAGTTGCCTCGGAGTCATACAGTATACTTGGTATAATTTCAGTTCCTTGAAATTTGCTTTATGGTCCAGTATATGGTCAGTTTTTGCAAATGCTCCATGTGTAACAGAAGAGAACGTGTTTTCTAGAGTTCAGTACAGCGTTAGACAAATGGCCAGTGGGTTCTGTTGTTTGAAATTATCCTCCTGACTTTATTTTTTACTCCTATCAATTTCTAAGAGAGATGTGTTAAAATTTCCCACTTTTGTGGTAGATTAGTCCATTTCTCCTTATATTTCGAGACTATGTTGAGATAGATACAGGGTACACTCAAATGTAAAACTCATCTTCATGGTGAATTAGGTCCCTCTTATCTCTAGTCTTTTTGTTTTCAAGTCTGTTTTTCAATATTAATATGGCTACAGTAGGTTTTGTTTGGTATTTCTATGGGCATAGCTTTTCCTATCATTCATTCATTCATTTAAAATCCTTACTGGAGGATATATGTGTGTTTTTTAATTGATTTTTAAAACTTTTTTTAGAGCGAGAGGAAAGGAGAGAGAGAAACAATGATCGATTGCCTCCTCTATGTGCTCCAACTGGGGACTGAACCTGTAACTTAGGTATGTGCCCTGACCAGATTCAAAACCGCAACCTACTGTTGCACGGGACGGTGTTCCAACCAGCTGAGCCACCTGGCCAGCGCTCTAGTCTTTACATTTTAAGACATATCTCTTGTGAGTCACATATAGTTGGATTTTTAAAACTTGTCTGAAATCTTATGCCTATAATGGGGTGGGCACTGAATGTAATTACTGATGTGTTAGATTTAAGTCTATCTTGGTTTTCTCTTTTTACTCTCCTTTTTTGAACCTCAGGTGCACAGTTGGGGATTAGTTATAGTCCTTGGTACATGACTCCCTCTCTTTATTGCCCTTCTATGGCCTGCTTGTATTACTGCAACCTCGCCACCCGAAACAAAAGGTATAATCCTGACAAAACCTACATCTAAGCATATGGAAAATTCATTAATCCATCCCCTCTCAAGTAGCCATCAGCAAGATTCCTGGGTTCACCAGTCCCTTGCTTTCCTTTTAATATAATTTTATTGTATCTTTAAAGTCATAAGTGTGTGTGTATGTGTATTAAAATACATATATTTTCATATGTAAAATACATACACATTTTTTTGTTTTTTAATCCTCCCAAGGATATTTTTTCCATTGATTTTTTTAGAGAGAGTAGAAGGGGGGGGGGGTAAGAGGGACACATTGATTGGTTGCCTCCCACATGCGCCCCAAAGGGCCAGGAATCAAACCTGCAACCCAGGTACGTGCCCTTGACTAGGAATTGAACACAAGACCCTTCAGTGCAAGGGGCCAACGCTCTAACCACTGAGTGACACTGGCCAGGGCTATTTTACATTCTTATTTTTAATTTTATAAAAAGAATATCATGATGTATTTAACCTTCTGGGACTTCCTTTTTTCTTTTTTTCTTTTTTTTACTTTTATATTGCTTACATTTATATTGTTGCATGTTGCTGTGGTTCATTTATTTCAACTACTGTATAATCTCTCCTGTGAATATACTAGTTCTTCAATCAATAAATTTAGGTTGTTTCCAAATTTTTACTGTGGAGTTATCTTATGCATGTTTCCTATTATACATTTGCAAGAGTTTCTCTTGAGTACATACCTAGAAGTGGAATTGCTGGGCTATAGAGTCTGTAACGTTCTTTAGGAGGTAAGGCTGACCTGCTTTCCAATGTGGTTGTACAAACTCCCACCCCCACCAGCAATGTGTAAGAGATACTGTGGGTCCACATCATCTTCAACACTCAGTACTTGCAGACTTTCATTTTTTTCAAATTAAATGAAGGTAAAATGGTATCTCATTGTGGTTTTTATTTGCATTTCCCTGGTTATCAATGATGTTGATCATTTTCATATGACTGGCCATACATGTTTTTTCTTGTTCTTGACATTCTTGTTCATGACTCTTGCACTTTTTCCCTGGATTGTTTTTGTTTATTTATTGGTTAGAAGTTCTTTATATTTTTAAAAATATTTTTAATTGTGGTAAAATACTTTTTATGTATTTTGATACTAATCCTTTGTCAGGTATAAGTATTGTGATCACCACCTCCAAGTTCATGTATTTTCACTTTTAAAAATTGTTTTTTAGCTCTGGCCTGTGTGGCTTGGTTGCTTGGAGCATCATCCCATACACCAAAGGGTGGTGGGTTCGACTCCCGGGCCAGGCACATGCCCAGGTTGTGGGTTCGATCCCCTGCTGGGGCACATGTGGGAGTTAGCTGATTGATGTTTCTCTCCCTTCCTTCCTCCCTCTCTCTAAAATCAATTTTAAAAATCTTTAAAATTGTCTTAATGAGTAAAATTTCTTTTTAATATTGTTGAATGCATCAGTGGTTCTTTGTAAGGAAATATATCTTAAACAAGACACAGTCTGAAAGGTATTCATCTATATTTTCTACTTAGAGTTTAACTTATTCTTTAACAGCAAGTCAAACAATACTTACTGTAAGTCCTTTATCCCAAATTGATTTTTGTTATAAAGTAAGGGGACGATTCGGTTAATCTTTTTAGTGAACAGTGCCATCTTTCACCTGATCTGATAGGCCACGTGTTAATATACCAAAGATAAATAAGCCCATGGGTTTACTATTCTGATCCACTATAGCTTCAGTTTAGTCCTGATATCTGGTAGAGCAAATCCTTTTTTCTCTCCATTCTTCTTCTTTATAAATGTCCTGGCCCTTTACTCTTCATTATAAATTTAAAAATCATATCAAGTTCCATGAAAGTCACTATTGGGATTTTTATTTGATCTACTGACTCTTTGGATTATGAGATCTTTATTATACTAAGTCTATCCATGAATATGGTATCTTTCTCATCTGTTTAGCTTTTCTTTGCCATCTCAGTAAAGCATAGAAACCTTGACTGTACATTTTATTAGAAGGTCCTTAATGTTTTGATAGGATAATTGGTGTTTTCTCTTAAATTATATTTTTTTAGTTGTGTTGTTTTAGTGTGTAGAGATGCAGGTCACTTTTGTGTATTAATCTTATATTGAGGCATCTAAGATACTTTTTTCTGAGCCTATGGAGATCTCTTATTGTGATGAATTAACTTATGGATTTTCTAATGTAAAATCATCCTTTCATACCCAGGATAAACTCAACATAATTGAAGAATGTTATCTTTTTTATACACTGTTGGATTTTCTGATGTCTTGTTTTGGAATTTTGCTTATATATTCCTGAGTGAAACAGGGTAAAACTTATTTTCCTACTATTCTCTTAGCCTGGTTTGGTATCAGGGTTACCTGGCCTCACAGTATAAGACAGAAGAATATTTCTTCTTTTTCTATGGTCTGAAAGATTTTATATAAAATAGGGATATTTCTTGAAAATGTGGTAGAATTCACTTATAAAATTATCTGAGGTTTGTGTTTTCCTTGTGGGAATTTTTAAACTACTTCCATTTCTTAAGTTATTATAGGACTATTCATGCTTTTTATTTCTTCTAGACTCAGTTCTTTATAAGTTATTTTTAAAGAGTTCGTCCTCATCTGAATTACCTCTTTATACTTTGTATGTCATAAGAAACTCTTTTCATTAATACTTATTTCTATATTTTCTCTTGATCAATATTGCCAGTACTTTGTCAGTTTTTTTCCCCTCAAAGAATCAACTTGCAGCTTTTGAACATCTTTATTTTACTATTTGCTATTTTATTATTCTTATTTTTAAAGTATATTTTCTTCTGTCCTTGGTTTTATATGTTTAACCTCCTCCTTAGAACGGAAACTCAGAAGAGAAAAAACCCCTCAAAATTAATAAACTTATTTACCTATTTCAGGCAATACATTTCCTTCAAAGCATTGCCTTTGTTACATCAGCCACAGTCTCATTCAGTTCTAGGTATTTAAAATTTCCATTCTAATTTATTTTATCTAATTTATTTATTTTATGATCTATTTAGCGACTTACAATTATTTCCAAATATGTGGGGACTTTTTGTCATCTTGTTCATAACTTCTAACTTAATCATCTTATCATAGATTGTGGCCTGTATGCTACCTGCTGTAAATTTGTCAAAGCTTACTTAGGGTTTACTACACAATTGATTTTTGTATACATTCCATGAATACTTGAGTAAAACGTATGTTCTCTGATTGTTGCAACTGTAAGTTTGTGTATATCCTGTGTTATTTCGATCTCCAATTGTTTTTTCCCCCATTGACCTATCAACATGTAAGAGGGGTGTATTGAAATCTCCCACTGTGGTGATGGATTTATCAGTTTCTCCCTTTACTACCAATATGTGCTTGGTACATTGTTGAGGCCATTTCATTACATGTACAATGTTTGAAACTGCTATATCTTCTTGAAGAACTCAACCTTTTAACATTTAGCAACTCTTCTATCCCTAATAATGCCTTTGTCTTAAAGTCTACTTTACCTGATATTAATACAGTTATTATAGCTTTTTTGGTTAGTATTTTCATGATATATTTATCTTTTACTGTCAACCTTTGCCCATCATGTTTTGGATATCTCTTAGAAGGTGCATGTATCTGGATTTTAAAAAATCCTATCAGTCAGTATTTTGCTTTTTTAACTGGTGAGTTTTATCTACTTATTTTTTGACATTTTTCTACTGTGTTAATTTACTGTTTTTATTTATTATACTTCTTTTTAATCTCTTCTTACTATTAAAAATAT
The DNA here is from genome assembly GCF_054644295.1 of Miniopterus natalensis. Taxonomy (NCBI): domain Eukaryota; kingdom Metazoa; phylum Chordata; class Mammalia; order Chiroptera; family Miniopteridae; genus Miniopterus; species Miniopterus natalensis. The sequence goes on from NC_142100.1 coordinate 15,544,176, forward strand.
ATATGTCTCTTCCTTCTAATAAGAACTTAGCATTTCTTCACATCCCTGGTGTCCTTCTCAACCTCTCCAAACCCCATCAGGTTAACATATCTACACAGGTTATCTATACTTTCAATTCTGATTATTGGGACATTTCCTCTTTTGGTATATACTGCAGCATCTTCTGGATTTTTTTCTCCCCCTTTTTTGTCCTGTATCCAAATACCTTTTTCATTGTGGGTTTTGGGGTATTAAACCTGTTGAGGCTGTTTCCTAAGGACATATTTTTATCATGACCTCATATTTGAATGATAGCTTGGCTGAATAGAAAATTTTACCTAATTTCTTCATTACTTTGAAAATATTACTCCAACATTGGCTGTTGAAAAATCCGATGTCAGTCTGATTCTCATCCTTGACTGAAACCTTTCACTCCTCTCTGGAAGCTATGAGAATTTTCTCCTTGGTGGTCTTAATTTTCATTATAGTGTGGTCTAGGGAAAAGTTTTTCTTTACCTCTTGTCTCTGGAACTCTAGAGGCCCTTTCAACCTGACTTCATCTCCATGATTTCTTTAAATATTTTTCCTCTCCATTTTTAAACATTATTTTAGTGGTTACTCTAGGAATAGGCATACTTCATACAGTCAGAGTTAACGCACATCTTGACCCTTCCCTTAGGTAGCAGATGGGTCTTCAAGAAGTTTCCATTTATCCCTCTTTGACGTACATGATCACACAGTCACTTTTTATGTTTAAATTTTAAATCCCTCATTATTGTGTGTGTTTATTCACTGTTATCTTAGATCTTCCATCTGTTGTCAGTTTCCTTCTGCTAGAGTTATATCCTCTAGTACAGGTCTGCTGGTGGCAAAATAAGTTTTTACTTGTCAGAAAATGTCTGTTTGAACCTCACTCTGTAAAGATGTTCCTGATGGGTGTATACTTCTAGCAGTGAGTCTACACACATGGAAGATCTCATCTGTCTTCAAACTCCCGTTACTGCTGATGAGGTGACAGCTGTCAGTCTGCTCTTCCTCAGGAAGTAATTTCTTTTTAAAATCTGGCTGCTTAGTATTTTCTTTTTTATTTAGTTTCAGCAGTTTCACTGTATAGATTTATGCATGGAAAATTCTGTTTTCTGTTTAGATACAGTCTCTTCCCTTCCAGACTAGCACACACTCTCACACTAGACGTCCACAGGGCTGCCCTGGGGATCTGACAGAGGTTGTGCACTCACACGGGCTCCGGGACTGTCTGAGTCACTGCGTGGTAAGCCTTCTTCCTCTAGCTTCTTAACTCTCTTCCAAGTTTTGGCTTTTTATTATTTCTTCTGACCTATATTCAGTTGATAGATTCCATTAAACCTTCCTGTGGAGTTCTCAATTTCAGTTATTTTATTTTTCCATCTTTGGAGTCTGTTGTACCACTTTTTGTAGTTTGTTTCTTGGTTTTCAGTCCTTGGACTATGGGGACTCTGCACCATGAGCTGTTTGAAGTCTCTGCATAGGACTTACTACCCTGGGATAATGTCACTAACTTACAGTTGGGTGTCTGGCTCCCATGCTGGGATGTCAACCACACAGTACTGCTTTCTGCCCACATGTGAGCTGACCCCTTCTGACCCCGTGCCTCTTGCTTCCTGCTGGGCAGGGTGGCTTGCCTGTCCACTGCCCACTTGCCTCCCCTTCCTCTCCTCATCTGCGCTTCACCCTGCCCACTGCCCTCAGAAATCCCTTGCAGCCCCACTTACGGCAGCGGGTACTTCTTCCACAGCAGCTTGGCCGGCAGCGTCTGGTATACCGTCTTCTGCTTCCCCTCCAAGCTGGGGCTGCTGGGGCCACTCTGCACGATCTTGGCGCACTCCATCTGTTCATCCCACGAGCCTGACAGCACATAATGGGCCTTTCCCTGGCCATCACTCACCACGCCTGTCACCTGTGGATATTGGCAGGACCAGCATGGGCACAGGCCTTCTCTGGGTCGGCCCTCCAAGGCTGAGAGGTGGCCTTGCTTACCTTCCGAGCCGCCTCTTTGGAGAAGTAGCTATAGGGCAGGAACTTCAGCTGGCACCGGTCCTTGGTCTTATGGTTCACAATCTCAATGTCCCCTGTCTGGTGAGAGAGGATAGTGGTCAGCGGTCTATCCCCAGGCCACACACACCCCCTCCTTAAGGGCACTCCCTGACCTGGTCAATCCAGAGCTTGCCCACAATGATGTTATGCACAGTTGAGGTGCTTTTCCTCCACACGTAGTGATTCCCACTGGCCTGGAATTCTAAGTGGATGGCACCTAGAGGCGAGATACGGGGTCAGATGTCATGGAAACCATGCTGGACCCCAGCCAGCCTGCCCACCCACAGTCCCAGGGTCCTGAGAAGTGGAGCAGTACTCATGTAGACGGGAAGGGACACACAGGCCAGGGAGCATCCAGGAAGCCTGGGGTTGTGGGGGAGGGAACATCTGCAGGGAAACTAATGTCACCCCTGGAGATGCCAAGCTGACTTCTGGGTTTGGGAAAACCCTCCCCCTCATCCAGAAAGTCTTTCTGCCATGGGAGAGCACAGGGCCAGCTCACCTAGTGGCATGATGGAGAGGTATTTTCCCCGGAACTTGCTGGAGATGGTGATCTCCTGCCAGAGGCTCCAGCCGTTCTTGGAGAACACATGGTGCGCGGCTGATGGGGGGTGGTGGCTCACCTGAGACCAGACCCACAGGACTTGAGTGTCTTCTGGACATGGGCCCAGGCCTGTCCCCCCAGCCAGCCAGAGACAGCCTGTCCTGTCCCAGTAAGAACAGTTCTGTGGCCCCAACAGCAGGCCTGACTGCTCCTCTAGGGCCACAGACCCATGGAAGGCCCCAGAAGGGACAGTGTTCCAAGGGGAAAAGCAAGGGCATGGCAGCAGGTGCAGCAACGTGCTATGGTTGTGAGACAAGGGCTGGGGCGCCTCTATGCCTAACTCTCGGGCTGTGAAATGGTGGCGACTGATGACAGAGCCTGCGCCTCAGGGATGTCATGGTACCTGTGATAGGTTGTGCTCAGGGCTGATAAAGTGAAACCATTCCTCTCCACCGATGGCTTCTGTGCCTGCTTTCTAGTTAACCTCCCCCACAAAGGGGCATGTCTACTGTGCTGTTACACTGAAGAGGCCCAGACTGAGGAAGCCATTTTAACTGAGGGGCAGAGGTGGGCCTTGCCATCTGGCCAGCCTGGCTTCAGGGTGGGAGTCCAGGTGGGTGACCTGCTGTGGGCCCAGTTGGTGGTGCAAGCTCTGCCCACCCATGCCAGGGCCCCTAGCACCTCCACCCCTTCCTCTCATAGCATTGGGCACCCCTGATCACTGTCTCCTTGCCAGGACACCATCAACCTTCCCTATCTCTTCTTCCTCATTTCTGTAGCTCCTTGGGCTCAGCTGTTCCCCAGGGCACCTTATTCCCATGTCACGTCATCAGTCAGGCCCCTGCCCCAGAACTGCAGCTGTGCCCTCCACCTGCCCACTGGATAACTCCACTCAGATGGCTTCTCAAACTGACCAGAGCTCCTGATGCCCCCGCCTGCCCACTTCCTTCCTACATCTCAGAAGCACAGGCCAAACCTGCTACCACTCCTGTGGGATGGGCGAGTGTCCCTGAGCCTGCCTATTGCCCCACATACCAGCTAGCAAACTCAGGGATGTAACCCCAGGGGCTAGCCCTGGGGTTCTGCGTCAGCGCACTATCTTCTTGAGCAGGCAATCTGGTCTTTCCAGCTGCTTACACCAAATGCTTTGGAGTCAGCCCTGGCCCCTCCTCATGTTCCTAATTTAATCCTAAGCAAATCCTGGCTGTTCTTCATAATGCACCCAGAATCCTCCTCTTCCTGCCCTATGTCCCCAGGCCACAGTGGATGGTGCAAAGGCCTCCCTGCTCCACCCTTATGCCTTGTGCTCCACTCACACCATGGCAAGTGGGGGACCCCAATAAAACAAGTCAGGGTGTCATGCCTCCTCCAGGTGCCAGAGTCCCTTGGCTGCCTGCCTGGCTTCCTCTTTGCCCTCCCTTACTCACTCAGCCAAATTACTCCTTGACCAGCTTCTTGCAAAAAGAGCCAGAACCATCTGACATACACAGTCCTATCCCCTACCCCCATGAAAAGTCACATCCCAGCTGGCTGTACCCTCAATGCCTGAATAGCACCTGGCATGTCATGGGCACTTGATCAACACTGTTGAACAAAGTAATGCATTCACTCAGTAGTTCAGGCCAAGAACCTGGGACCATTTTTGCCACCTCCCTGCTTCCCCCACTCTCCCCACATCCAGAGCATCAGCAGATCCCTAGGCTGCACCTTCTAAACATGCCCGGGCTCTGACCCACCCTGGTCCAGCTACCACAGCTGCCTCCTACAGGTCCACAGAGCAGCAGAGCCTGCCTTTTAAACTCACCACCAGATTGTGAACAATTTGCTTTCTGAGCTCAACCCCAGGGCCCAGAGCCATGCCCAGCATGAAGGAGACACTCGGCAGCAGCCAACCTGGAAGCTTTGTTCTGGGCACCTTTCTGCGCACCTGTTTAGGTCCTCTCAGCACCCACTGAGACACCAACAGACTCTCCCCTCTTCCCACAAGGATGCCATGGATCAGTTTGAGGTGCCACTGCTGAGGCTCCCAGCCTGTGGGGCCTGGTTTTGGCCCTGCCCCAGGGGGAGACTGTGCATCTCTGCAGGGAAGCCATGGAGGGGATGGAGGTGAGCTGACCCCGTGCCCAGGGCAGGACCCCTGGAGCCCCCCGAAATGCAGGCCTCCATCATCACTGACCAGAGCCCCACAGCGTGCAGGCTCCCTCTTGCCAGCTCAGTGGTTACCTCATGCTCCAACCTACTGGGACTTCCCCACAGAGCCCCCGTTCCTCAGTACCTGGCCAGGAGAGGAGTCCCCCCTCCTCCACACATACCTCACTGGGCTTTCCTCCCATAGTGGCTCTCACCATGTCCAGGATGCCTCCTGGGACAGTGTGCCCCTAAGCCTGGGCCTGCCCCTGCCGTAGGAGTCCCAGCTGCCTGACTAGACCTCAGCTGGATGGCTCCTTGGGCATGGGCACGTCAGAGTCAGAGGCTGCATCCCATTCGTCTCATTCCGACCCCCAGGCCTGGCAGGAGCAGCTTGGCCAGTGAGCAGGCCTCACCTGCTCGCAGAGGGAGCGCAAGCCCATCTCATCGAGGCGGTCCAGCTCGAAGGTCTCCCCCAGCATGGGGTTGAAAGGCTTGGCGATGCGGTGCACAGTGGTGGAGTAGGAGGACACAGAGAAGGCAGCCACCAGGCACATCTGCTCCACCGAGCTGGTGCAATTCACCGCCTTGTCCAGCAGGTGGTGATACTCCAGGTCCTCTGTCAGCCGCTGGAGCATGGACAAGGGCTCGTTGAAGTTGACCTGCAGGCAGGTGGTGGGTTAGGCCGGGCTGTCCAGCTAAGACAGCTGCTCCCAGCACAGACCTGGGGTCAGCACAGCACCCTTGCTTTTCTCATGTTCAGGGACACTGCTGCTCAGACAACACCTTCCTGACCTGCTGCTCTGTCTTGCACACTTGCATTGTTTGCTGTCAGTCTCCCACCCTAGGATGTAAACACCAGAAAGGCCAGGGCTTTTGACTTGTTCAACACTGAGTCACAGGAATCGGTGGATAACGGACCAAGTGGGTCTGGCCTTTCTCATATGCTGAGCTATTATGCAAGTTTTCTTTGAGAGCTCCTGTGGAGGGGCCCCCATCTCGGCCTCAGTAGGGCTGTGACCGTGGGCCAAGCATCGGGCAGGGTCTTCCCTGACACTCAGAAGTGGGTGCTTTTACTTTCCCCACTTTGGCAATATGGGGACACAGGCTGAATGTGAAGGGACTTCACACTGAAACCAAGTCTGGCCTGGAGCCTCCAAGAGGGTGCTAGCTCTGCCCTTAGCCTACTGTGTGACCTTGTTGGTGGGGCCCCAGGAACAGCTTCTGGCATGGAGGAGGGCCTACCTGTCTACACACACAGCCCAATCCTGCCACTCCTACCGACACAGGCCAGGACAGTCAGGGCATCATGAGGCCCCATTAGGTGTGGTGAAGCTCTGGGGGTCCCCAAGTCTCTGATCCCCGCAGAGCCCCTCCCTCAGGGCCTGAGACTCCGCTCTTGGGGGATTGCAGCAGTGCTGATGAACACAATAATTTGTTACTGTGCATGCTCCTCAGGTGTCATTAAGAAAACAACCCCCAGCCCAGCCGGGCGTGGCTCAGCGGTTGAGCATCGACCTAGGATCCAGGAGATCGAAGTTCGATTCCCAGTCAGGGCACATGCCCAGGGTGCGTGCTCGATCCCCAGTAGGGGGCATGCAGGAGGCAGCTGATCAATGACTCTCATCATTGATGTTTCTCTCTCTCTCCCCCCACCCCCTTCCTTCCTCTCTCTGAAATCAATAAAGATATATTAAAAAAAAAAAGACCCCCAGAGCTGCTTGTGCTTCACATAGGTCATTACTTCCCATCCACACATAAGAAAACAGCCCCAGAGGAGACAGTGAGGCTACCCTGCCTAAGCCCTACCGGCATGGGGATCTTGGAGAGCTCCCGGCCGATGCAGTTCTTCATGATGCTCCAGAGATTAAGGCTGTAGTTGGGCTTGTTGGGGATGCGGACACGCCTTTTGACTTTGGGGGTGTCCTTGGGTACAAGTGAGGCGCCATCCAGCACCTGCCAGAGAAGCAGAGTGTGCACATCAGCAAAGGCCAGAGCATACCCTTGGCCCTCGGCCCTCTGGCCTTGTCCTCACCTCTGACCCAGGGAAGTCTGAGGACCAAAGGGAGCCAGGCTGCTGGGCCCATCCCAGGGGCCCCGAGCTCAAAGTGCCCGCCACCCCCCCCAGCCACCCCTGGGGTCTCCCCCTCACTCACATTGTCTGCCGAGGTCCAGTCCACAGGGCCTGTAATCCCATCCTCAGCTTTTCTGCAGGAAATACAAAGGAGAGGCAGGTTGTTTACAAATCCCGAGGCCTCTCCAGGATGGCATTGCAAGGCCCCATTAGGTACAGTGAAACTCGGGGGGTCCCCAAGACTGGCCACCTTTTATATAGATGCTGCAGTGAGATCCGAGGGGCAGCCCACCCAAGGTTTCCTCTCCAGTGAGGTCTCTCAATTTGGGACACTCAATTGGGGCTGCAGGACCCAGGGCAGCGATTTGGAGGGGCTTCCACGCACTGAAACTTTGTGGAAGCAAATACTCAGCAAATCCCTCACCTGAGGTCCCTTTACACAGCCTCCTGAGGCCTGGTTGACCCAAGACCAGATGAGGCCAGGGGGTGGGCACCTCCTCTGGAGCCTCCTGGAGTCCCATGGCCCCTTTTTCACAGACACACCTGACTATGCTCTGTCCACTGGCCTGACTCCTACCCTAGATGGGTTCTGGAAGGGCAGGATGTGGGTCGGATGCATCCCTGTGCCCATGAACACCTGTGGGGAGATGGTTGGCCAGAGCAGCTGGGGCACTATGGCTGATGGCCCCAGGCTCTCAGGGAGCCCCAAGGAGGGGTGACCTAGGCCAGCTGGGGTAGGGGACTGGCACTTGTCAGTCAGGGCATGTGAAGGATATTATGCCCAGGTCATTGGGGGAAGTAGGTGGGGCTGCAGATGAGGGGATACACAGGCAGAGGACCTGTCACTGCCCAGTGTAGCTACAGCATGAGGGAGGGGCAGCAGTGCAGGCCTCCCCATGCCAGGAGCCATGGGAGCCAAAGAGGTGTTGAGCAGGAGAGTCACCTGCTTGCAGGTTGGATGGGAGCAGAGACCTGGGGCTGTGGCTGAGGTATGGAAGGCTGTTGGAAGGGGGCATGAAGGAAGCTAAGCCTGAGGCCCTGGGGGCTCCAGGTGCAGAAAGGGTGGGCAGGGAGCCTGAGCAGGACCCTTCTGGCTGCAGAGCCCAGAGGGGGCCACTGCTGGGTGATAAAGTGGAAGTTCAGACCGGCCAGGCCACGCTCATTTTGAGAGCAATATAAACAATTTTAAAATATTGGGAATTGGAAAATGATTCTGAGCTGGAAATACACTGCTGATGGGACTGGAAACCACCTGAGGGGTAAGAGGGATCCATATAGCCCTTTCCCTAGAAGAAACCACAACAGGGAGGTAGTGAAGTACATGTGTCCAAGGAGGCAACAAAGGAGTGGCCAGGGTCCTCACCAGTCCCCTCCCCTGGACTGGGCTACAGGGGCCCATGGAAGGCAGATGGCGTGTGGTGGGCAGCAGAATAGATGGGGGAGTGAGGCCGCCGGAAGCCTGCAGTCCCTCATCCACTTCTGGGCAAGCTCCACGGGTAAGGGTGGCGGAGGGCCGCACAGGCTGCAGTCAGTTATGTCACTGTTCCCAGCACTCAACTCCTTCCAGGCTACAGCAGGAGCCCCAGATGCCTGTGGAGCTCATTGCCATCTGTGTCCCCCAACCCCTGCCCTGTCTCCAACCCTTCTATTGTTAGGACCTTGAGCAATTTGATGAGAATGAAGATCTTAATGAGGACAGAACTAATTATATTAAATTGATATTCCAGCCCTGGCATGTGCTCCTCTGGCCACAGCCCAGCTGTGGGAGACCTGCCCACCTGGCTAATGCCTTCCCTCTACACATGTGCACCAGCAGGGTCCCCAGAGTGTCTGACAACAGACAGTTGATGTCCCAGCTACTACTGTGTGTTTTGAGAAACACCCTGAAAGATTAGGCTTTTATTAAAAACGAAACAAAGGCTTGGAACTGGAGACTTCCTGCATCTCTCGTCTGTTCTGGAATGCTGACGTGGTGGAGGGGGTGGTAGGGGGTGGTTGGGACCCTGTGCAGCTCTGCGGCGCAACTGAGGGAGCCCCAACCCTCAGCTCCCAGCCCTCGCCCCCTCCCCAGGCTGGAACTGGATCCAGCCAGTGCCCTGTTCTCCATGTCCATTTAAAATGAAACCCTGATACAAACTCGATTTGGGCATTTTTGACTTAAGGAACAACAGAACCAATCTAAGCAAAGTGCCATCCGGACAGAGACTTAAAAGAAAACCCCAGGTACAGAGAGGAACACGGAGCACGCGTGGGGAGGACCAGGCAGGAGCGGCTGGCCCGGGAGAGGGTCCTTCCAGGGCAGCCGGCCCCACCGGAGAGCCCACCTGTCCTCCTTGGCTTCGGTGATCACGGTGATGAAGGATGTGGCGTCTTCCATGGCGTCGAAGTACTCAGTATCCTCATCTTCCTCACTGTCCTCTCCTTTGGGAGTCAAGAGGCTTCCTAGGGACACGCACAGAGCTGCTGCCTCAGTTTGTGAATTCACAAAAGCTCGTCTCACCCGCCTGAGGAAGTCCAGAGCCTAAAGGGCCCCCACACACTCTGACACTCCCTCTCTTTGCCCCCAGCCCCAGCCCCTCACCCTGGCTGAAGCTCTTGGTGGGGTCGGAGGCCCGGCCAGAGGCGCTGCTGCGGAAGGCCCGCTCAAGGCTGTTGTGCTGCTTGGCCAGCTGCTCGATGGTCTCCTCCAGGTGGATGCGCTGCTCTTGCTCATACTGCAGCGCACGCTGCCATTTCCGGCTGTGTGCCTCTGCTAGTTCCAAAAAGTCCCTGCAGGCCTGGGGAGGGAGCAGTGGCCTGTGAGCACAGAGCTTGCCTGCCACCAACCCCCTGCAGGGCAGTGAGGAAGACCTGGGGTACTGTCTCCCCTCCCCTTCCCTGAGTGGTTAGAAACACCTCTGCTGCCCCCTGTGGCTTTCATGGGGACATGGGGGCCCTGGCTTTCTCAGAGCCAGGCCAGGAACTCTCAGGTCGGCATCCCACAGTCACGATGCCATCTGAGAGCACCAAACCCAGGGTGGTGTGGCCAAGGCTGCCTTGGATGAGTGAGCAGCCTCCTGTGGGGTGGTATCCCGGGATGGACCAGCACCCATCGAGGGGCAGGCTTCTCATGGCTCTGTGCCAGGGGCTTGAGAGGGTGGCTGCTCAGGCACATCACTCCTTTAACAAGCCCTCCTCCGGGGACCTTCCCTCCATCTCATCTCACCCTCCAGCACCCATGCAGAGTGGGCAGAGCAAGGGCTCCTCCCCCTGCCCCCGTTCTGAAGATGTGGAAATGGAGGCCCAAGTAAACCAGCAAAGGATAGTGGAAAGGGGCACAATATCAGGAGTGGGAAGGCCTGGGTTCCTGCACAAGCCACTCTACCCTCTAAGCAGTGTCCTGTGAGACACTGTCTGACAGATCCTGTGCTCATGGCTCCTGTTTCAGCTCACCCAGCAAAATCTGGCAGGTAGGAGTGGGATCACCCCCATTTGACAGATAAGGAAACAGGCTCAGTTCCCAGCAGCTCCCCTGCAAGACCCTGGGGAGGAGGTATGTTCACTCCACCTCAAGTTCAAGGGCCTCCCCACCCTCCCTAAAAGGTCAAAGTGCCGGTACCCGTGTGGCCACACCTAAGCCACTAACCTACTTCTCCAAAAGGGGCAGGGATTTATACTGACAGGTGTCCTGGCACAGGTTGGGGGTGGGGAGACCTTCTCAGGGAAGGAAAGAAATCTCCTTATGCACTTAACAGCCTCTGGGGACAGGAGAGCCTTGCGTCCAGGGCAGTTGCAAGTCTGGGGCTATTTTGAGTTTGCAAATTATGGCTCTCTAAGGCTTATCTGCTGATGTGGAGCTGCACTCACTACCATGCAATTTGGGGACCCCTGAGGTGGGCCTGAGTGTGCCCAGGGAGACCTGGCTCCAGGCCTGACTCTACTACTCCCTGGCTTGTGATGTGGTAAATAATTCCCATGAACTCATGTCAGAGTGTGCTATATGGCTTCTGGGCTTCCCAGCTGCAAAAGCAGAGTGTGAAAGATGATGGCAATGTTGTTAGACAAAACAAGGGTCAACCAAGGCCTGGGCAGTTCTAAATGTTATTACTAAATGTTATTCTTGCTAAATGTTAAATGTAGCACAGTATTTTATAGATGCAGCTGTAAATAGGATAAGCACAGGACCAGCAATGTCACTATTTTGTAAAGGTGGGATTTTTATGGCTGGCTGGATGCCCCTGGAGGGCAAAAGTGGTGTGGATCCCGTGGCCTTTCTGGACTGGAGCAGGGCCCTGGGAGAAGCGCACTAGCAATGATGTCGGGGATAACTGTTTAAGCAGCAGGACCCAGCCCTGCCTCAGTCATGCCTGCCTCCCAGCACCTGTTCCTGCTGCTGGGGACATTGTCCACATGGCCAGAGCTTCTGGCTGATAACCTTCAACTTGCTGCCACTGCAGGACAGGCTGGTACAAAGCAGCAAGGGGACAAGAAATGAAATCCCTAGGACAGCTGTGGCCTCAATCCTGGCCACATGTGGCTGGGCTAGGTACAAGAGGATCAGAGAGTGTCACAGTTGCCTGAAGAGGGGGTTGGGGCTAAGGCTGCTATACCGCAATATCTAGGGGCTCATGTGGCTGGACCAGGGCCTTTGCCTCTGTCACTGGGGGTGGGAGTGGGTCATCTGCAACAGATGAGCTACCCTGGTCATCCTGGGGGCTATGGAGAGCCTGACCATCCCCTTGACCCCAATGTACCTACCTGGTATCCATCCCCAACTCCCAGAGTTTCCTCTGGTGCTGCCACCCTTCTCCAGGCCCCATCCTGGCCACACAACAGAGACAGGCAGGCGCTGACCTGGCCGCACCACCCGCCTGGGGAATGCTGAGTTGGGCTGTGTACTACTATCTGCTCACTAAGCTGGATTAGGCCTGGGGGCCAGCAGGGGGGCTGATTGGGGGTGGCTCCCAGGGAGGGCCTGGCTGATCCAGGCTCTGAACCCACAGTCACGTTTGCCCTGAGGCTCTGCCACAACTCTCAGAGAACTCCTGCCTAGCCCTGAGCAGGAGCAGGGCCTGGGGCACCTGGAAGCCCCCTACCCACACGACACTTACAAGGGCCAGGGAGCAGACAGAATAAGGAGTCCAGCATCAGGCCGCTCATGGGCACTGCCTCGCTGCCCACCCTGGGCAGGCAGGCCCCTGACCTCCTGGGCCTTGGCATCCTCATGGTATGAACACAGGACTGAACCCCAGGACCCCTATGGAGTCCCCAATTCTATGACCAGTCAGGGTGATTGTCCTCAGGATGGGAACAAGGTTCCAGGCTCCGGCCCTGCCTCTTCCTTCCACCCTCAAGGCTACTGAGAGAGTCCCTGAGATGAAGAGGTGTGGGGGCAGCAGGCAGTGTGGTTCTACCTCAGTGGGGAGGGTGGGAGCCTACTGAGCTGCTCAAAACAGAGCGAGAACCAGAAAGCCCAGGTCAGAAATGCGGCCCCCACATGCAGGCTCTGCTCAGCAACAGGCTGGGGGCCAGCAGGCCCTGCCTGCCCACCATGGAGTCCCCTTCCCAGAAGCCTGGCCTGGTGGAAGGCACTGTGAGAGCTCCCCGCTCAGAGGAAATTGTTGGGGCAGAGGTGTGTGAGCGTCAAGGGAAGCTGCTGCTGGTCACGCAGAGCCTCCTAAGCTGGAAGCCTCTGCCCCAGCTGTGCCCAGGAGGAAGGACAAACTTACCACTTTTGCTGTTCCTAATCCTAATCCTGATGACAACTCGCCACTCCCCAAATGTGGGCAGGCAGAGCTTGGGGTCAGCTGGCCTGGTTCCCTGCCCATCCTGTGTGTGATCCAGGGAAGCCTCTCAAGCTCTCAGGAGGGTCTGCAGAGCCAGGACCCTGCTGGGGTCTGCCCTTCAGTGGCTACTTGGAAACCATCAGTCACTGTCCTGCACTGTCACTGCCCTCCTAGCCAGCGGCATGAGAAAGGTACTAGAGGATGGCTGGACACTGGGGTGGGCAGCTCTGGGACTCACAGAGCAGGTGGGAGATGAGCCAAATGCCCAGAGGTTCCAGGCTGGGGTGGCAGGGTTCCCTGGGCTGACAGCTTGGTGACTGGCTCTCCAGCCATCAGCACACAGCGAGTCTGGTTACCCTGGATGCTGGGAGGATGGGAGAAAGGGCTGCGTTTCCACCTGCAGCCAGCCAGACCTGCCAGGCTGACTGCCATGTTTGGTCTGCAGCGACTCCCAGGCTTTGGGGATCCCAAGTGGGTGGGTGGCTGGACCCTTTGCCCTCTGGGTTGCTGGGGCTGAGGCTGCCCACCCACCATCCACCCCAGCACATTGATCCTCACATGGCTGGCATTATTGTGGACCTATCCCTCATTGGCCTGTAGCCCTAAAGGTAAAGAATTTGAGGAAATCATTCAGAGACACAGTCTCCCTGAGCCCCTCTGCATGGCCAGAAACTCTCACTAGGGGACACACGGGGTCAACAGGGTCTCTCGTCCCCTCCCACTGAGGAAAAGCAGGCTAGCTCAGTACATACCTCCTGGAAGGAGGAAGGGGCAGTGTGCTGAGTCAGGCCAGGGCTGCCTGGCTCGGAGGCTGCCACACTAAAAGCAACACGGGCCATCTCAGGCCCCTAAGACCAAGAGTGGGGACCCTGAAGCTGTGATGGGAGTGCTGGGCTCAGATGGGGGGCCCCTCTGGGTCAGGACAAGCCAGGCCACCATACTGTACATCCACCACCCTCCTGGCCCAAGGCTGAGCAGCTCTCAGGGCTGGGCATCCTCCCTACTCCTCACGTGGCACCCAGCACAGGCTGCCCAGCACACAGGGGCCAGCCAGCCCTTCCCCAGCACTGAGGGGACAGTCACAGCTTCTCCTTGATGTGATTCACTCATGGCAGCGGGAGGCAGCTTTTCACTTTGATTCAAACTTTAAAATAGCCCTTTCCACATTCTGCACAAGCTTCAGAATAGTTTACTCCTTGCTCACAGGAACCAGCACCATCTGTCCGCCAGTTTGCCAACTGATTTTAGATAGTTCTAGAATCTATTTCTATTCATCTCCCCAGAACCCAAATGAGCAAGTTGCCAGCAGCAGAACAGCAGTCAGCTGGACAGGAACCTTCCCACGTGCCCCGGAAGAAAGAGGCAGGGTGGCTCTGGGGCTCTCACCCCTGCTCCACTTGGGTGGGCACAAGGAGTCCCACGTGATTTCCAAATGGGGCTCAGAGAAGCCTCAGGGTGTTTCTAGCAGTAAACAGCTCCTTCTGATCTGGGTCTTTTGTTTCTATGATGCCCCAAATCTGAGGCTTTGGGTCTGAATTGCTGCCTCTGCATCTGCAAACCTGATGTACCTGCCCCCTGCCTGTCCCCACCTGTCCCCACCTGCCCCGTCCCTGTGTCCCACTCTGGCCTCTGCACCTCCCCCACCCCCATGCCTCTGAGCACTTTGCTCTGCAGCTCCCCTCAACTCCATCCCAGTCTGGCTGTGCTGGGGACGGCTCCTGCACAGGCTTTCCAAGTCCCTACTGTCAAGATCCACACCCCTGTCCTGCCCAACCAGCTCTACTGCAGGCACCAAAATATGACCCTTGAGCACTTTCCTTTGTAAACTGAGGGACGCAGAGTGCAGTGACTATCCCATTGGGCCCTTTGAGGTGGGCCTGGTGGGCAACCTCCCTCTGTTGGCCAGCACCCCTGCTGCTTTCTGCCCCCATCAGGCACCTCAACCGTCTTTGGTGGCTCACAGACCAGCTCTGCTCACCAGTTGGCTGCACAAAACCTGTTCCTGGGAAAGGCCCATCTGCATCCTGCCCAAACCCATGGGACGATCAGTGGGCCTGTGTCCAGCATGTGAGGGCTGGGGCCAGGTCATTCAGCAAGCCTCCCCCGATTCTTCTAGTGGCTCAGGCCCACACCCTGCAGTCCTTCCTGGGGGCTCTGTTCTCTCACCCCCACAGCAACTTTGCTGCCCTTCCCTCAACACAGCTGCAGCCACTACTTACTTCTCCAGCTCCTCTCCCCCAGGCCAAGTAGCCACTCACCCTTACCTGACAACAGGAAACTCCAAAACAGCTCCAACTACCTGCCCCTGCCTCACAATAGCCAGTTTCCCAAGCAGTGGCAGGCTCTTGCTAAAATGCGGGTTGGACTATTTTCCTTGGCTGCACAAGCTTCATTCAGAGTAGAAGGCAAAGTGCTCTCAGTGACCATGCACAAGGTTTCCTGTGACCAGGTTCCTGTTTCCCCCAAATTCCCCCACCCAGTCACCCCAGCCTGCCTGGTTCAGGCTCTTCTCCCCACTCTCCAGGTTCCCCATACCTCCCCTCCTCTGCAGCCAGTCCGAGTCCATGACCTCTTGCTCCACCCACCAGTCTGCTCTGTTTCCTCTGAAGGTCTTTTAACCTCTGACACACCCTGTCATCTCCATGATTACAGCTTCCAGGCTTTGCTCACTGTATGCCCAGGGCCTAGACCAGGACCTGGCTGGGCCACGGAGGGATCACGGAGGGCCTCCCATACCTCAGTGTCCACCAGCAGCCGTACGCTGCCCTGCTGCGAAGTGCTGGGTGGGGGTGAGCTGGGTTGACCTGAACTCACAGCTCCTAAGGGCCACTGGGTCATGTGGTTGGAGGGGCCCTCGTCCTGGGCCCTGCATGAGTCACCAACTCTGAGGAGCCTCTCCCAGCTCAGTTTTGGGGCCGTGTCAGGAGCAGTCCGCCTTCCTCAGCCCCACCTCTAGAGCCGAGGGAGCAGCTGGGGGGAAACGAGCCCACAGGCTGCAAGCCCAATGGGGGCCCAGCACTGCAGAGGGAGACCACCACCACCACCTGCCACGCGGGAGGCCCTCAGTGCCTTCCAACTGGGACTGTGGCGAGAGGAAGAGGAGATGTGGGTGAGTGGCTTAAGGAGGTCTCAAGGGCTCAGGGGGCAGGGAAGTGGAAGTGAAAGTCACAGAAGCAGCAGTTTCCTGGGCCCACAGACAGAACCTGCTTCCTCAGGCCAGGAAGGGGAGCCTGGCATGGGGGGAGGGATTCAGTCACACCACCCAAGGCAGGCTTGCCCCCAGAGTGACCATGCGGTACTGTGGGTTCTTCTGCCCAGGACAGGGGCCGTGAGGCCAGAACTCCAGAACCGGGAGAGCCCCAGTGTGCTGAGCCTGGTGACAGCTGCTGTAGCCCTGGGCCTTTTGCAGAGACCCTATGGCCAGCACTAGGGACAGCCCAGGGAACGATGGTTGTGACCTCAAATGCTCATGCAGCAGCTGGGCCTGTGACCCTTGGGCAAAATGCCAGCTCTGGGCCTCAGGGTGGCACCTAAATAATACAAATGATGATGGCAAGGAAGCTGTAATGACACCGACTTCTCGGCTGTTGCCAAAAGCAAACAAGGGAACAGAAAGAAAGTGGGGCGGGCACCTGTCCCACCACCACCATCCCAAAGGCCTGTCCTTGCAACAGGGGCTCTCACTCTGCCTCACCAAAGATAAAGTTATAGGAAAAAGAACAAAACTTGAATTTATTTTTTTCACTTTATAAAACTAATACTCAAAGCTGGGGTAACATGAGAGGGTAACATATCAATTCCATCATTCTTCACCTTAAACCACGTGACTGATCCGATGCTACCACACCAGGCGCAACCTGGGTCCAGGCTTTTGGTCCCACACCCAGGCTGGCGCAGCACCTGCACAGGCGTGCGGCGTTCAGCCTCGGTCCAAGAACCAGTCATTTCTAGTGCCGTGAGCTTCCTCCTAAGTGACAGGCTAATTCACAGCTACCCAAGCAGTAATCCAGCCAGGGAACTGCTGGGCTGCCTTTGATCAGACACAGAATCACCCACTAGGGAATTCTGCCAGACACTAAGCAACTCATTCACTCGCTCCTGCGTCCTTTCACAACCAGCTTGCGTGCGCTCAGTCGTTCGCTGAGGCTCCCGTATGCTGGGCACAGTGCCAGGCGTGGAACCTCTGGGCTGCTGGGACTGCAAGGGAGACTGTCCTGTCCTTGCAGGGAGGACCTGCCAAGGTGCTGCAGTAGAAAAGTGCATGAGATGCTGGACCCGCGGACAGGGTGACGGTCAGCAGCGGTGTGGAGTACGGACGTGGGGGTGGGGGTGGCAGGGGAAAGTTTCCCAACTCTCCCACCCCAGCTCAAGGGAGGGATGAGTTTATTTCTCTTCTACAAGGCAGCAGGCTATAGAAGGTCCTAGAATCAGGAAGACAGGTTCCCACTAGCAGGTGGGCAGAGCCCAGCCCAGAGCACAGCTCTCCTGTCACTTCTGTCTGACTCTCCCGGTGCCAGAACTGAAAACAGGCTTCATCATCAACACCAGGGGCTGTGCTTCCCACCAAACAATTCATTACGCACTTAGATGGTGAGCTGTTTCTATGGCTTCACACAGATGAGCCCCTGATGCCTGATAAAACACTTCGCTAGAGACGCCAGCTGAGCAGCTCATTATCTGGGAAAAGCCAAAACTGCTTCCTCAAGACAAAGTGGCTTCCGCCCGGGTGGGTGGGGAGACAGTGCCAGGGAAGCTGCGGGCGGCAGTGGCTCTGGGGAGGTGGGGAAACATGAACACATCGTGTCGTTAAATGCTTAATATATGTTCAGAGAATGCAGAGACCTGGGACCCTAGAGTCAGGCTGTAAGGAGGTCAGTGAGGAGAGAGGCTGGTCACAGGAAAATGTGAGTGCAGACTGAAGACAGGGCCCACACACAGGGCAGCCCCAGAGCTCAGGCCCAGCAGCCTCTCTGCAAGTGGCACCAACCACACCCCTGAGCACTATGGACAAATGTCCTCATACCTGCTGGGCTGAGGACCTGTGGGCTGTGTTTCCCAAAGTCTGGGAACAGGGTGTACCTCTTCAGCCTCAGGCTCCAGGGCGGGGATTCCTAAGGCTTCCTCCTGTATCTCAGGCTGCTCCAGGCCTGAGCCTGTCTGTCTATGGTGGGAGCAGGGTGGGTGGGAGATTTGGGGTGCTCCCCTAGCCCTGCCTCATGCTGCCCACAGGCGCAGTGAAGCAGGCTTGAGGCAAGCCTTAGATGCCCAGGGTTTCGCCTGGGGATCTTGGCCTGAGGTGGGCTCCAGCCTCCATCTTCCCCCTACTCTTGGGTTTCCTGGTGTTAGGCAAAGAGCCTGGTCCCCACTCCCCACCCTGCTCTGGTCTCACCCCCTTGCGTTGGAGGCTGGATCCCCACCTGGTGCTCACCTGGGCACCAGTACTGCCCACTGTCTCTGGCCTGCCTAAACCATGTTCTCTGGACTGGGCCGTCACCTCTGTGTGGCCTCCATTTCCCCGTACCGCCCCTTTCTGACCCCCCTGCTCCCAGCATGTCACCCCTGGTCAGGATACGCCCGGGCTGACCTTGGGAGGAGGCTGTAGCAGTCAGGCCTCTCTGGAGGGTGGAGGCCTGAAGGAGCGAGTGCACACATCTCTGGGGAACACTCACCAGGCAGAAAGAGGGTCTGGAAGCATGGCTAAGCGTTATATTCTCTCCCACCGCAGAGAGACCCTCCTCCCTGTCACAGCAGTGTGGCTTCCAGAACCCCGTGTCACAGGCCTCTCAGTTTACAGACTGCAGTTACTCATTTGGCTACTGCCTGCTTGGCCTGGCGCAGGGCAGCCTCAGCTCTAAAGCTCTTCTGGCTAATGGAACCGCCACCGCCACCGCCACCGCACACGCACGCCCCGCGGTCCCGACCCTGCTGCCTCTGCCTTGTATCTGGGGGAAAGCAGTGGTAGCCGTTGTGGGCCAGTGAGGCGGCCATGCCCCTACTGCGTGGGCACAGTCAGCGGCTCAGCCGGGAGCCCTGGCCTCAGCCAGGCCTGACCCGCCTGCAGCCTCAACCAGGTTCCACACCCAACTCGTTTCCACCAGACAACGGAAAAGAATGTCCTCGCCCAGCGACTGCACGGGTGAGAGGACGCAGAGGATCTCGAGCGCAGGAAGGAGCCAGCTTTGGGAAACGACCTAAAGCCACCTGAGACGAAGCCCTGGTCTGTCAAGCACCCCAGCCACCTGCTCAGGTGCTGGTGACAGGGAGGCACTTCCCTTCGGGGAGCCCCGTGCGGGGCAGCAGTGCGGTGGGCACTTACGTTGATCATAGCATTTGACGTGATGCGGAAGAGGGTGGCCCGCTCATTCACAGCCTTCAGCTTCTCGCTGCTCTCGGAGGGGATCCGGAGGCAGTCCAGCTCGCTCAGGGAGCGCTGGAGCGCGGCGCCATGCTTGGCGATGAGGTCATTGCACGTGCTGAGGTCATCTAACTTCAGGGAGAGGTTCTTGATGGTGCCGTGGAGTTCACTCTTGTCAGCTGGGGAGGCAGCCTGGTCGTCGTCGTCCCCTGAGTCATCTGTGGCGAGAAACAGTTGCTGTGGTTATTACTGACAGCATGAGAGGCCTGCCCGGCTCAGGAGGGGGGAGTAGGTAGCACTACTCAAAAACGACAGTGCCCTAGAGTGTGCCGGTTCCTGCTCCCAGCCAGGGTGAGGTGTCCACCAGCCTTCCCTGGCCCTCCTGGGCGAGTGGGAGGGGATGTAAAGGGGGACCAGCCTGCATGACAGGGGCAGGCTTAGAGGCATGCCTGCGTGCAGGGCACCAGCCCCCTAAGCCGTGACATGCAGGCAAGGGTGGGCTGTGCTGTGTGGAGAGGTGGAGACTGCTGTGTGGGAGCAGCTCTCATCCCAGGGCTAGAGACCCCGAATAAAGCCCAGCTTCATTCCCCGAATTTCAGGCCTTGCCCACACAGACTTACACTTTCCCGCCAGCCTCACTAAGCTCTCTATGCCTACCCCCAGCCACATCACACTCCCATGTGAGTGCCCGTAATTGGGGGCGTTTCCCACTGTGTTCCCACTGCCTGGAACGTCCCCATTTCACCTCTTTTGGACTTCCTATTAAGCAGTACATCCTAGTAAGCAGCTCTTAGGGTCCAAGTCCAGGTCCAACAGCCAGGACACCTCCCCCACCTCCTCAGAGGTCTCACCCCTACCCATCCAATGCCATGGTTCCTTCAAAGCCTGCCTGAAGATCCCAAGGCCAAAGTCAGGGCTCCCTATTCCTAATTTCGCCCCACCCGGTGCTGCTGCAGATCTCCCCTGCAGGAGTAAGGCCACTCTCGCGTACCAAATGCCTTCTGTTTGTGGACACTGGCTGTGGCTTCTAAATGGCCTTGCTAATGTAGAACTGTATTATCCCCAGGGGACAGATGAGGTTAGCTGAGGCTCAAAGAAGTGAAGTCATGCCCTGGGCCACTCAGCTAGTTTGCTGCCTCCAGAGCCACTTTCTTCACAACAGGCTGCTGGGGCCTCCACGAACCAGCCAGGTGCATACTCACTCTCCTCCCTCTCCCACCTCCTCTCACCTCTTGCACGGCTGCCCAGGTGCTCTCGGTGCACCCCTTCTGGGAGTTTGGGGTGCCTTAGGTCCTGGCCCACTGCCAGCCAAGCAGTCACAGAGCTGTGGGGGCCTTGGGGGGGGGGGTCAGTGGGCAGCTGGTCTGAGCCCTGTTGCTGCTTTAATGCCGAGCACAGGACAACCAAGAGGCTAACATGGGCCTGTGGGTGCCAGAGCTTATAACTGCTGATGGTTTTTTCTGAAATGCCTTGTTTCAGAATCAGCAAGAAACTTTTTATTTAGATGAAGGGAAATCTATAACCCAAGATACAAAACTTTTTAAAAGATGCGCATTGTGAGAGAACAGATTTCTTCCCACGGTGGGCAGGATGTGTGTGGGTGGCCATGGCTGAGTTACTGCTCTGAGCACGCCCTGAGCTGGTGGCAGTGCCAGGATAGCCAGTGACGTGGGGCCCAACTGAGGAGGGGTGGTGGCAACATCCACTATACACCCTGTCCCTGCTGGCCATAAGGAGCCTTGGGCCAGCATCCAGGCTGGGGGGCAGGAGCCTCTCCCCATAGCCAGCCCACCTTCAGCCCCGCAATGACCCAGTGTCTGGAGACCACATATTCTGGGCCAGGCTCTTGGCCTCTGGCTTTATTAATGTGAATGCTGAGCCTCATGGTGGTCAGCAGACCTTGACTATTCTTCCTGTTCTGTAGGCAAGAAAGTGCAGGTTCCTAAAAGATAAGCCACCAGTTTAGGGCCCTGTGACAAGGAGGCAGAGCTGGATCTCAATCGAGGTTGGTCTGCATGGAAGACCTTTCCTCTCCCTGGATCACCTTAGAAAGGCTCCAATAGCTAATGTGTACCTTGCCTTTCTGGGTGCCAGGCCCCTGGGTGAGGGCACTGCCCCTGTTACTGCAGGTTAATAACCCAGTGAGGTAGATCTGGGGGCAGAAAGGTACACTGAAATTGCCTAGGGCCACGAGGTGAGGGGATTCTGGAGCATGCAGATCTGTCTGGCTTCAGAGTTTGGGCTCTTAGTTACAATGCAACCTTCCTATCACCTTTCCAGGTTCAAAATGTCTAACAACCAGAATGGCCAGCCACCAACCAGTCAGAACGGCTGCTGCTGGACACTGGGAGGGCCATGCGGGGCATGCTGGCTGTGGGTGAGCCTGACTGTGAGCCCCTATGCTCTAGGCAAGCACCAATGAGAGGTCTAACTCTGAGCATCCTCCTGTAAGGCAGGCGACGGAGGGGGGAACCACATTTCTATTTAATTTGTTATTAAGCAGTACGCCTTAGGAAGCAGCTCTCAGGATCCAAGTTCAAGTCCACCTGCCAGGGACATGGGGATGTGCTTGTTCTGCTCCCAAGTCACTGGCAATGTCATTGGGGTTTGGGATGGGAAAATACACAGGTCAGCAATTGCAGACAAGCAGTCTGTTCTCTGGGGATGGGCAGTGAGAGTCTCCCCCAGACAGACAGTGAGATCAGGAGAGTGAGGGAGGGAGAGGGGGGTGTGGAGCTGGGGTAAGAAACAGAGTGAGTGGGTGAGTGAATTAATGAGTGATCTTGGGCACATCACAGGAGGCCTGTCCAGGCCCGTCAGTTCTCAGTGGCATGCACAGAGGTGGCAGGTCACATACAGGATGGCGGGATTTGGAGAAGGATGTGAGAAGCAGGGGTGGTGCACAGAGGAGCTAAATGGAGAGTGGAGATGGCAAAGGGCCTTTGACATAGCCGAGGAGACCGGGCCTTCATCCTTGGTAGAAGGGAGTGTGTGGGCATTTGAGCAGAGGCCACTGAGGCAGATGACACTGGTGGCTAGTCGCATGATGGGCAGACAGCAGGGACAGAGAGGCCAGGGGCGTGGCAGGGCTGGGGATGGGGTGGCCATAGGAGGCCCGGGGCTGGAGAGAACAGGATCCCTGAACCCAGCCCAGACATGTTGATGGCAGCACTCGCCAGCTCTAAGGCCATGAACAAGTGGCGACAGCCTTGCTCCCACACAGTCCCTATACCCCGCCAGTCAAGAAGCAAGGGGTGGGTGTCGCTCAAAAGCTGCCATGTGGCCTAGCCTCTCATGTTCCCACAGTGTCTCAGGCTGTTCAGATGTGCGCGGAGTACGGCAGGGTGAACACCCCCTCAAGCCTGGGAAGAAGCAGAGCTGAACGATGAAGGGGCCTCTGCCTCCCAAATGGTGACCTCTGGCCATGCCCAGTCCCCAAGTCTCAGTTTGGGGTCAGCAGTCCTTGCAAGAAGCAAACCCACATTGGCAAAATAGATGAAGCTCAGTATTAGAGATGCAAGTAAAACTACTTAATGTGACCTTCCTCAAGTTGGAGAACAGAATGAATGGCATTAAATTAGCTTGTTTTTTCTGAAGGACAAACTGGCAGATTCCCACCAAGAGCCATGAAAATAGCTCCTGGGCTTCCACTGCCCACTTTCCCCTCTGACAAGGACTCTCCGGGTAGGAGATTTAGTGCAAAGGAAGGAAAACACTTGTATGTGCGAAGATGTTAAAGCCTGCAGTTTTGAAGCTTATGGCCTTGGGGCTTCTAGAGCTTTTATTACCCTAAATATACTCTCTGTTCCCACTTCCCACTGGGAATAAAATTAAGCTGACAGTGAGCATCTGAGGAACAAGAACAATCCACATTGCAACAATACAGCAGACACTGAACTATCGCCAGAGGTAAAATCCTACAGAAATTTCACAACTATATTAATACAAGAATAGCAGCAACTGAAATCTAGGGCTGAGACAAAGCCACACTCCAGGGCACAAAGGAGCCCCTCTTCCTCGAAGCCCACGTGAAGGCCAGGATTAAGCGCACTGAGCAGCTCTCAGGAGGGGGCCGCTAGGCCACCCCGGGGGGTCAGGGTGCCTGCATTCC
Source organism: Miniopterus natalensis (assembly GCF_054644295.1). Classification (NCBI taxonomy): domain Eukaryota; kingdom Metazoa; phylum Chordata; class Mammalia; order Chiroptera; family Miniopteridae; genus Miniopterus; species Miniopterus natalensis. The sequence goes on from NC_142100.1 coordinate 15,567,204, forward strand.
TTGGCTTGTGGCCCCTTCTTCCATCCTCAAAGCCAGCAGAGTAGCATCTTCCAACCTCTCTCTCTGACTGAACTGCCTGCCTGCCTCTCTCCCTCTTCTAAGGACCCTCGTGATTATATTGGGCCCACCCAGAGAATCCAGGATAATCTCCCCATCTCGAGATCCTTAACTGAATCACATCTTCAAGGTCCCTTTACCATGTAACATAACATATTCACAGGTTCTGGGAACAAGGACACGGACATCTTTGGGGGCCATTATTGAGTGACCACACCAATAATGGCTGAGCTGAACACCAAGCTGTGTTCTCACTCTGTCATTGATCAGACACTTGATTTACTGGCCTAGGAGGTGGTCCCCAAATGCTCTCTCGTTCATCACCGAGACGCTACCTGGACCTCACAAGTCCCGTCCTCCCCTCAAAGCCTGGCACACACACCGCCTGACTGGTCAGGGAGGAGGTGGTTCTGGGCCCGGCAGTCCTGCTTCGACCCCATGTGGCTTTGGTGAAGTGCACTCATCCATACACTGGGGATATTAATCCCTCCCCTGGAAAAGGACATTAAGCATCCAGCGCACGACCAGTGCAGAGCTGGGACTTACTAGCATCAGCCCACCGATATCCGTCACCTTCATCAGCACAGCTCACTTCTGCTCATAATCAGTCTTGAATTTACTTCAAATCACAAATGACTTGGAGCTAGAGGAAGCCCCTGTGTTCGGCTGTGCCCCCACCCCTGCTCCCCACTTGGGGCTCTCCTTGCAGCCTTTAACAGCCGGCTCTGACTGAAGAGCCCACTGGGCACCTGCACAGGGCTGGGACCGTCTTCCTGTGGGGACTCCGGGGGAGGAGTGGGTTGCTGTGGAAACAGCCAGCTCAGTGGAGCCAGGTGAGCTATTTTTACAAGTAGAGTTTTTTTTACATCTTTGGAGGAAAATGGATCAAGTTTCTGGATGGGAAGGCCTGCCAGGGGGCAGCTTTTTGAAACCCAGAAGCCAAAAGGCTGCACAGACTAGTTTTTGATGGGGGCAGGGTGGTGACGTGATGGTGGGAGTCAGAGGCTCTGTGGCCACCCCATTTTGCACATCTCTTGCTGGTTTCTCTGGGGAAACTGGCTTTGCCCTCATCTGCCCGCAGCCTCCCTGGGCTTAAGACTCAGGATAACTGGGGGGGTCCCCTCTTCTGACATACCACAGCTGGAGATGAGAACAATGGATGATGGGGGGGCCTTAGGGCAGACAAGGTCAAGGCGATGGGGAAACCCAGTGCTCACTCCATCTGCACCCACATCTGGTGCTGGGCTGTACAAGTTTTCAGGGGAGTGGGTGCTGAGATGGGTCCTGACAGACAGACAGGACTGCAGGGGAAGGAGACAGGCCTATGGGGGTGGAGGAACAAGCACAGGAGCCCCAGTGGGGCTCTGTGCAGGGAGGGACATTTAGATGGCTCATCCATGTCCGGGTGCCAAGAAGGCACCCATGTCCCGTACCCAGCAAGGCCTGGCACAGTGTCTGTCAGCATCTCATCTCCTTTCCCCTCCTTGGCTCTTCAGCCCATCCAGTGACACAGGTGGAGACCTCTCGCCCCAGTGCTTTTCCACTTCTGCGCCATCCCTGGATTTCCTTCCTCTTCTCCTCTGCCTGGCAGATGGCTCCTCCCCTAAGGCCCAGTACTGGTCATGTCAACTGAGCAGCTGCCCTGACCCCTCAGGCTCTCTCCTGGGCTCCCGAGAGCTGGGCCTCTTGACCAGCCTCCAGCCAACTGGAGCACTGACACTCCCCTGAGGCCCTGCCAACCCTTCCTGACTGGGGAACCCAGAAGGAAATCCTTCCCCTTGGATGCTAATCCTGCAGGGGGTTCTGCAAAAATAGGAATCAGTGATGAAAAAACAAGAAACTCTGGAAAAAAGGATGACACCCCTCCCCCCAAGGAGGTAGGTGAATTAATGCTGAGAAGTTGGGCCTTGAGGACACTGGAAGGCATATCAGGATCTAATCTGGTGGAAAATCAGATAATAATAAATAATAAATTGTGAAACCCTGGCAGGCAGATGGAAAACACGAGCCAGAATATCAGCATCATCTTGATCTTCATGGCCCCACTGTGGCCCATCTGCCCTCCTCTCTCGCTGATGATCAGCACAGGCGTGGTGAGGGCATTGGGAACCTGTGCGCCCACACTGGGCTCTCGGGCAGCTTCCCCAGGAGAGGGGTGCAGGGGCTGCACCCTAACCAGGGACAACTACCAACAAGGGACAGGGTGGAGCCTCAGGGATGGGTACCCCAGGCTGACATGAAAACTGGGTTTGGCTTCCATTCTAGCAGAGCTGCAGGGGCAAAATCCTCATCCCACAAGCACGAATCTGTGCGGCTCTATCTGTGGCGGCTGAATCTCTCATCTTCCAGGGAGAGACTCTCCAGGCCCCTGGCCGGCTGGGGGGTCGGCACGCAGTGGGAGGCTGGGCAAATGCTTAAAAGGGCAAAGGTACGCACCTCCTTTCCTCTCACGGGGGGGGGGGGGGGGGGGGGGGGGCGCGCAGGGTCAAAGCCCCAGCCACAAGAAGGATGAAAAATAAGTGCATGAACAATGTTAGGAGGCCCACAGAACCAGGTGTCCCTTTCCTCGACTGAAGGCTGTGACCTCGCGGCCACACGGCGGCGTCCGTCCTCAGGATGACTAATGGCTCTGGGAGCAGGGCTAACCTCCCTCCAGGGACACAAACCCTGGCGCAGGGGCAGGGATGGAGCATAAAAATAGAGGCGAGTGCTCCAATTATGGCATCCGCTGTGATGCTGAAGAAAACCTACAGCCCACAGCCTCCTCCAGCTGGCAGAGCGCCCAGCCCACCTATAGCTTCCACCTTAATTGAGGTTTCCATGGGGGCTCCTTGAGTGAATGGGGGTGGGGGTGCCCATCCCGGATCGAGCACGTCAGGGAGCTGCCCCTCCCCAGGGCCTCTGGGCTCACTCACCTGCCCTGTCCAGTTTTAAGTCTTATCCCCAAGGTACCAAGGCGCAGAGGTGGGCTGCTCCCTAGCCAACCCAAGGCAGGTGCAGGAGGGCCAACCCGCATGCCAGCCGGGCTGAAGCCGTGACACTGCACCCCACTACCCTGCTGTGAACTGATGGGAGAGGGGCACGGGAGGGGCTGGGAGCTGGAGCACTGACACCCCTCTTCTTCTGACCTGCTGACCTCAAGACCAGTGGCTCCTTCTCTCCAGTGCCCTGTGCTGCCTGCTAGGTAACCAAAGAAAAGGAAAAAAATTCTCTCCTTAATCTGACAATTCAGGAAATGAAATAATTTCCCTGTTTCTATGTTGAAGACTAGCCTTTGCCCACATAACACAAATTCAATATTATGTGTTGCTTTCTCGCCTATTAGTCCATAAGCTTTTCCCCAGGCTCTATGACTTGGTTACTTGTTAGCAGCTGTCTCTTTGGGTTATGAGCCGTGGCCTCCCCATGGCACTGACTGTTGGGTCTGTGGTGGGAACACCGCAGAAGGGCTCTTTCTGCCTTTGTTGGCACTTAGGAAGGCACCACCCTTAGCCCAACTCAGAGCTCAGCTCCTCAGACCCCACCTCACACTTCTCCCATCAAGTCACCAGGCACCACTAGGACACATCACTAGGCTGACTGGGCGGGGCCCTTGATCCCCGACTAGTGAGAGGATCCTTTAATGCACAAGGAGCTGTGTGAGTGGCCCCTTCTGCTCAGCACGAACATGTGTCTCAAGGCCACAGTGAGTGGGACTAAATTCTACAGCACGGTCTGGCAACCCGTGCATGAGAACCCACTGATCTGCCCCAGGCGGTGTCAGCACTGTTGAGCAGGTCACTGGAAACTACTAATTTACATTTTCCTGGCCTGAAGACAGCCACGGCTACTTATCCTTGGAAATCATCTGATGCCCATGTAATCACACTGAAGAACTTTCCACATGCAGCTGCCTCTTGGCATCAATGAAGGAGAGTGAGCTGAGGTAGGGGCCGAGCTGGGGAGAGGGCTCCCACCACCCAGGAGCCATGGGGCCCTCAAGGGACAAGGACTGCATCTGCCTGGTTGATCCCCACTGCACTGTTCCTTCCTCGGTCCGTCAGTGTGGAAGCAGCTCCCAGGGAGGTTGTACCCCTGCCCGTATCCACCATCATCTCCCTGGCCCTCTCTTCCAGATCCGTACCTGCTGACCTGCAGTCACTGCCCACAGCTCAGGGGGAACCTATCAGCAGGACCAGTGCAAACACCACCAGGGGCAGATGCTTCCAAAGCTTGAGGAAAAGCTATCTGAGCAGTTGCTGCTAAGAAAGAAATCAATCTGAAAATAATGAGGCCCCAGAAAAGTCCATATTTGGGAAGGAAGCTGTGTAAGAGGAGCTTGGGCAAAGACAAATGAGGTGGGATTGAGCTGGTCCTTTCCTTGAGAGGCTGACAGCGAAGCCCATGGCCCAGCCTCCCCAGCCCCAGCTCTGACCACCTGATTGCCCAGCCTCCTTCAGAGAACTGCTTTCTACCAGGCTAGCAAGCTTCATTCTCAGGTTCTTGGCAGTTACATTTCTTACTGTAAATTAGTAAACTGGTTTTGTTTTTATTTTCTAAAAGAAATGGAAATTAGGAATTCTAACGTGATAGTATTTGTCAAGAAACTGAAGGTGAGCCCTGGCCAGGTAGCTCAGTTGGTTAGAGCATTGTCCCAACATTGTCCTAACAATGAGGTTGTGGGTTTGATCCCTGGTTAGGGTACATACAAGAATCAACCAATGAATGCATAAATAAGTGGAATAGCAAATCAATGTCGTGTCGTCTGTGTGTGTGTGTGTGTGTGTCCCCCCCCCCCCCCCCCCCGCTTCTCTCAAAAAGAAAGAAACTACAGGTGATTGTTCCTAAAAACTGAAGGGGGCTGTTTCAAACTGCCAAGTCCTGGTGACTAGAAGCTTGTGCCTGGCCAGGAAATACTGCCTTAGGGAACCTTGGGGGGCTGGGGCATGGTGGAGATGAGAGCTACTGTGATGCCAGGGCAGAGAAGAGTGGGCTGAGATGGAGGGAAGAAGAGGTGAGAGGGTAAGCATGGGAAAGGAAGAACCTTATCTCAGAGCAAAGCCTGAAAGGAGGACCACTTATCCACCTTGGGCTGTGCCAATGGACTCTAGTCCACTTGTGAGGAACCTTCTACTACACAGAAGGTGCTTCTGAGCCCATGGGGGGGCTCCTCACAGCCTGAGCAGCAACACCAGGTCCTCAGAGCCAGGCTGGGACCCTCCCCTCAACTGCGGAAACACTTCGTGCACAGGGACTTCTCACACATGCCAGAAGGTTGAGAAAGAAACCTGGATGCACCCAAAGATGCACACGCCACGCAGTCAGGTGGGCTTTAATTACAACCAGTCTGCAGAGACCAACATCTTCGGGCCAAGTTTCCACCCAAGACCCATTACAGAAGCTTGGAGGGGCTCCCTTTAAATAGGTCACTCTGTGGCTGAGAACTTTCTGGTGTCTTTGTACCAGGTTGATCCACCCTGGAAGGAGCCAGGACTGATGGAGCATGTAGTGGGGGGCTGTGCTGAGGACTTTCAAAAGCCATTAAGGACCAAAGGGCCTCGGGGCCTTGCAATGGCTGTGTCCTACAAAAGGCCCCTTTTCTGGAGCAGGTGAGGCTGAGGCAGAAACCCAGGCACCAAAAGCAGCCCTGGCCTGCTGACAACAGAAAGTCACTTTACAGTTCATTAAGCACTCTGCCCACATGCCCCCTGGGGGTCATCAAACCCCTGTGCTGTGGATTCCACTTTTGTTCCCCTTAAATGTCAGGGGTGCCCAGGTTCTGTGAGGTGAGGTGCCTGCCTACAGTCATCTTGTGGGCAGCTCTGACTCTGGACTTGGGCTACTGGGGCCCTGAGAAAGGATGGAGGAGCAGTGGGCATGTAATCCAGAAGAAAAATGAACAGCTTCTTTACAGTGATGAAAAAACAACCACCTAGAATTATGTATCTCATAAAAATGTCTTTCAAAAATAAAGCTAAAATAGAGCTGGCCTTGTGCAGAAACAGGAAGTGGGACCACAAACCTAGGCGCCGGGCCAGTCGCCGGGCGGGACTGGGACGCAACTCTGAGCGCCCTCACATCAAGCCCATGCCACTGCCCCGGGCAGCTGCCTCCCAGGTTTCTCGTGGGACCAATACAGAGAAACACCTACTTAACTTGAAGTTGCTGCAAAAGAGCTTAACAGCAATGCCGAGAAATGCAATGAAGGAGAAAAGGGGTACAGAATAAAAGGCTGAAAGGCCAAGATTAAAAAGGCCATTCCTAAAGGCCTTCCAGGAGTTGCGAACCCATGCTGAACACGCAGTCCGCCAGAAGGCAGTCGCCTTCTCGAGAATGAGCGCAGGGCCGACGCTGCGGCGCCAGGGCACCAGCTGCAGCAACAGTGGGCAAGGTACCCAAGTCCACGGCAGGTGTAGTTAAGTCTCTGAGTGCCGCGTTGAGGAGTGTGGACCTTGGAAAGATTTCTGCCCTGATGGACAAATTTGAACAACAATTCGAAACCCTGGATGTTCAAACACAACAAACGGAAGACACAATGAGGACTGCAACTCTACCACCACCACCAACCCAAGCGGACAGGCCGCTTCAAGGATGGCAGGCGAAACCAGCCGTGATCTCAACGTGGAACTACCGCAGGGTCAGACAGGATCTGTTGGCACCAGTGTCACTTCCAGGGCACAGGATGGGCTGCCACAGAGACTCACTCATCTAGGTGGTCAAGCGTAATTTAAAGAACTGACGCTTTGGTTTACTTCACCTGCTCCTGAAATATTTCGTGTGACTATATAGATACGCTGAGCTCCAGTTACACTAACAACACCATGTATTACAGAATGCTTAAACACTACTTATATATAGTGCTTTCTTTTGCCATGCTGTACTTTCCAATACTTTAAGAAATTCCAGAGAGTTTCCAAAACCTTGACAGGTTTTACAGGATCATAGGTCGATGCTCAACCGCTGAGCTACACCGGCCAGGCAAGAAATTACTCTTTTGCTAAGTTTCAGTTAAACCTATTAACTTTCTTGGTACCTGACTGTATGCTTCGACCTCCACGTGGTAGTCTTCCCTTTTGTTTATAATTGATGCTTTGTCCTTTCTACATGAAGGGCAAGTTTGATTATATTGGAACATCCAGGGGAGGCATAGAAGAGATTATTACTGACTAAAATATCTATGAAATAGAGTTCTCTTATTTTCCATTGGTGGGAATTGTAGCTTCTGTTCTTTGGAATTCAATAAAAATTGTTAGATTGTGAATATGGCTTACTTAACTCTAGAAATAGAAATGGCTCTGATCTAAACATAACTGCTCATAGTTTTGTTTAACAGCCATATTGGATTTGTTTTTTAAAAATATTGCTCTTTGATAGACACCAAGTTTTGCTTTTGGATTAACTTATAAATATAATTAAAAAATTTTTTAATATAAAGGTATATTCAGGCAAATAAAGCCTAAGGGAATTGTGTCTAGCTGACCTTTAACAAGAAATGTTAAAGGAAGTTCTTCAAGCTGAAAAAAAATGGTACCAAATGGAAAGTCAGATCCAGACAAAGGAGTAAAGAGTGATAGAAAAGATAAGTGTGTGAGTAATTATAAAAGATGCTGGTTTTCTCACTTTCAAATTTCATTGAAAGACAACTGTCTATATAGAGCAAGAAAAAAGTATATTGTAGGGTTTATATCATCTTCAAAAGTAAAACAGGACACAGTGGAAAGGGTGGGAGGTGATGGAAGTACATTGTTGTAAGGTTCTTAGATTATAGCTGAAATGCTATATGACCTGAAGGAAGACTGTGATAAACTAAGATCATAATGTAAACCCCAGAGCAACCACTAAGAAAAGAAAGATGTATAGTTATGAGCTAATAAAGAAAAGAACATTAAATACTAAAAATACCACAGATGGCAGGAAAAGAGAAAACACACATACACACAAACAGGTTACACCAAACAAATAGCAAAATGGTAGATTTAAACCCAACTATATCAATAATGACATTAACTTAAAATGGTCTCAACACTAATTAAAAGCCAGAGGCTATCTCAGACTAGATAAAAAGGCAAAGCAAGCCCTGGCTGGTGTTGCTCAGTGGTTGGGGTGCCGGCCTTCGCACTGGAGGGTCGCAGATTCGATTCCAGGTCAAGGGCAGTACCTGGGTTGCAGGTTCATCCCCGGCCCCAGCTGGGGCACGTGCGGGTGGCAACCAATAGATGTGTGTGTGTGTCTCTCTCTCCCCCTCCCTCCCACTCTCTCTAAAAAGCAATGGAGAAAATATACCCTCAGGTGAGGATTAACAACAACAACAACAAAAAGAAAAAAAAATAAAGCAAAGCTAAGCTCATTATATTCTACCTATCCTAAAACTCCTTTAAATATAAAATCATAGATAAAATAACCAAACATATGCTTTCTACATGAAACGCAATTTAAATATAAAGATACCAATAGGTTAAAAGAAAAACATTTAAAAAAGAAACAGGGAAAACAGCAATCATAAGAAAGCTGCATTGGCCTTATTAACATCCAACATGAGGCCTGAGGACAGAGATAAAGAGGGAAATTTCATAATGACAAAAGAAGTCCATTCATCGCGATGACACAAATTCCTGAATGTGCATGCACCTCATGACAGAGCTTGAACATACATGAAACAAAACAGAAACGAATGGAGAAAGAGAAATCTACAATTATAGCTAGAGATTTCAATACTCTCTTAGCAATTGACAGAAGTAGACAAAACAAATTAGGATTTAGAACACATGAATCTTCCAAGTATCCTTTATCAATGAACTTGACCTAATTGACACAGAACACTATTCCCTATAGTGGTGGAACACACGTTCTTTTCAACAACACATGAACTGTTCACCAAGACAGAGAACATACTGGGCCATAAGTCGAGTCTAAAATTTAAAATAAAATGTTCTCTGGCTACTAGAGAATTAAATGAGAAAGCAATAACCAAAAGGTATCTGAAAATACCCTCCACGGAGGACTGCCCAAGGGCACCGCCCAGGTGGGGCTCTGTGCCCCGAGCCTGTGGCCTCGTCCCGCCTCACCGCACCGCCCAGCCTGGGCAGCTACTGTTTCTGAAGATGTGCGTCAGGCGTCACTGTTCAACACACACGTCAGAGGGAAGCGGTATGTAGAAGGAAATTCATCTCTGGCAGCCTGAAGCCCATAACTTCATCTTTATTCAGATTGCTCATCTATTTGATCAGATGCTGCTGCCAGTCTGAGCTGACTGGCACTTTACAGCAAAGCCCGGTGTCAGGGGAATGAATGACTCATGGCCTCGGAGGGCAGTGCTGCATGCTGTATGACACTCCTTGATGAGGTCAGAGGAAGACATACCTAGAGCAAGCCTGTCTGTCAGTCCCGGGCAGGAGGGGCCTGGGGCTCAGGCCTGACTCTACACTGCCAGACTCAGCTGGTCCCTTTCTCCACAGGGGTTCAGAGGCCCCTCTCCCCATTTTGCTGACCACCCTGAGGCATGGCCACCCAGCTTCCCAGGGCCTCTCCATGTCCTGCTCCCACTTTGGCCTGTGCCAGGCCCCCTGCAGGATGACTTCTCTTAGCTTGGCACATGGGCAGTCTTCTCTCTCTTTGCCTGGAGGTGACAGAGCTCATTGGCAATCCTCAAGACCCACCAAACACTGCTCCTGATAAATGTTTATAGTAATAGGACTGCTGCATATGGTTGAGCACGTTGAGCGCTGCACAATCCTAGGAGGCACCTTTCACAATACACGTTGTAGATTTGTGTTTTTTATAACACATGTCCAACAAATGAAAGAATACTGTTCTGACAAAGTCAGTATATTACAACAGTTCCAGGATAGGTGGGAGTAAAGGGTCTTGAGGAAGAATGCCCTTTTCTAAAGATGAGCACCAACTGGGGCTATCACAGCCCTGCACACCAATCTGTGAACAAATGAACCAGCTCCCTACGGAGCACACTCCATTCTCCAGGTTCCTTAGGTCCACTGATGGCAACGGATCCCTGGCCGAGGCAGCCCAGGGCCCATCACAGCCTTGCCACCCTCAAGCTGCTAATACCCTCCTCACTGGCACACTGTGGCTTGAGGGAATGCCTGTGAGTGCATGACCAGCTCCTATTCTCAGCTGCCCCCAAGGTGGAGGTCACTCCTGATCATGGCCCTCTTTCTTCTCTGGGCCCTCACAATTCACCACAGGGGTCCACTAGCTACCCAGAGGCTCCGAGTTGGCACAAATATGAAGCCCTTTTGCAGAGGCGAGCTACAGCACAGGTAATCCAAAGCACTGGAAGAGGCCTGCTCTGCCCACTTCTCCCTCCCCCCCTCCTCCCCCTCTCTCCTGCCTTTAGCTCTCCACTCACCCTACCTGTAGCTCTCCACTCCCCCTACTGTCAGCCTGCCCCTAACACACAGTGACACCCATACATATGTATATGTGTGGTCCTCCTCAGGGCCTCCAACATGCTGCTCCCTCAACTAGGACACCCTTGCATGTAGCCCACCCCACCTACCCCCTTAGGTACTTGCCCACAGAGGGCGCTCCATGTTGGACGCCATGCCCACTTCTCCGCCAATGGCAGCACCTTTCCTCGGAGCTCACGGACTCCTGCACACCTCAGGCTGTGTGTACATTCTCAAATCTCTTCATGGCGTGACCAGCACCTCCTGAGTTTTGATTTTGGCTGGCCAGAGTTGTGCCCTGTCATCTGTTCACTGGTGTGGGGAGATCAGAAGGATGCTGGCCAGGCTCTATCCCCTCTGGGTTCCTGTCACCTGGCTGTGGACACTGTGTGCCCCTCACAGCTGCTGGGATACTTCTTAGCACAGAGTGAATGACTGGCCAGATTTTCTGCTAAACAGAGGAGACTAATTCTTCTGTCTTCTCTTACCATTTACTGCTCTCCTGGATCATAGGTCAATGCATAACTGCTGAGCCATGCCGGCCAGGCCTACCTGTAACTTTTTGAAGGACCCTACACCCTATGGTAAGTCTCAGCTGATGTTCCATGCATGAGGCTTCTTCTCTGAGAATGGCACCTATCCTGAGCCTCAAAGTTGCAAGAAACCTCAAAACCACAGGCCCTCAGAACAGTCAAGTATCTGGCACTCACATCCCTGATCCCCTCATTTCTCTGCCAAGCTCAGTTTGGCAATCTGCATAACAAAACTTGCTGCCAGTCAGAAGATGGAGCCTGGCTGGTGGGCATGCAGGGGCTCTTTGAGGTCCCAAATGAGAAAGTGGCGACCTTAGCAGGGCTGCCCAAGGCCACCTGGCCCCGACCTCTGGTAAGGCCAGGGTGAGGGGGTCCCTATTTTCTGCAACTTCAGGGCCTTACATTCTGACCAGAAAAGATGCAGAGGTCCTATACACATTTGTGTGCGTGCACATGTACACACACACAAAGGCAAAAGAGTGAGCTGCCAAGGGCTGGATTCAGAGCTTACAAGGGACTCTAAATGGGCATTTCTCCATTTGTGGCACCTGGCCCTGTTTGAAGCACAGAGAGAGATATAGATAGATTAGATAGATAAATAGGTACACATATTATCTCATTTAAACTTTCCAGCCAGGTAGAGTAGGCTTAACACCGTCTTTTAGATGAGGGAAGTGAGCCTCAAAAAGGCTAAGAAGCTAGCTGAAGGTCAGGCAGATGGTGGAGGAGCAATTTGAACATGCCACTGCCCACTGAGGAGCAGCCTCCTATCAACAGACCTGTCCCCAGGGCTTTTTCATGTGCCCAGGTCTGAGAGCAGGGTGGAGGCCAGTCCTTCTCAACTCCCTCCTCCCCTTATTTATGGGGATGGGGGATGGAGGCCCACAGAGGGGCAGGGATTTGCTCATATCCACACAGCCCTGCAGCTTCAGGACAAGAACCCAGGTCCCCTGATGCCCCAGCTATGCTGAAGGACCCCCCCAGAGTAACAGTCCATGTGATGAACCTCTGTAAGGCCCAATGCTGTCCTCCCACTGAAATGGTCACTGGCTGGGCCTCAGTCCCCAGTCCCCCAGGGCAGGCTGCAAGCCCAGCTCCCTTACAACCTGCACAAAGAAGGGCTCAGGGGTGTGACACAGTTTCACTGGGACCCTGTTCTAAGGGGAAATTTGTCTGGAGTGACCTCTCATTTCAATACCTTTCAATATGTCTGAAAAGAGGAGGCCAGTCTCACCCCATTTGCATGCTGGAGATGAGGGCCCCACCCCCATGCCTGCCACACCCACAGTGTAAGGGGCCAGTAGGCTCCCACCTCCCAAAGCTGACAGCTAGCCAGACCTCCTGTAGCCCTCATCTCTGCCTCTCTCACTCCTCTCTTTAGCTGGCAAGGCTCATAGGCACTGGCTTGCCTGAGTGTTTAAAAAATGTCTTTTGGCCAACATTTAAAAACTGAGAGATTTCCAGTTTCCCCTGAAAACTCCATTCTGACCTTCGGCCCACCTGCACAAAGGACACCCAACGGAGACACTCTGTAGTTTGCCCTGGGGCCTCTGATACTAAGACTGAGTTCTTGCTACTATTATTGATCACTGCACTGGCTCCTGGGGCTCCTCCTGCCAACACAGCAAGCTCTGCTCCAGGCCCTGTTCCAAGCACCATGCCCAATACACCACCTCCTTGAATCCCTCATCCCCAGACCTACTGCGTAGAGTGAGACAGTGGCAAGAGGGGTAGGAAGGAAGGTCTGGCCAGGAGGGTCTGACAATCAAACTGGTTACCCTGTCACTGCTCTTGAGGTACAACTGCGTTGGTCATACCTAACAAAGGTGAGCATTCCTCCCACAACCAGGCAGAAAGCAGGTAGATACCAGGCCCAGTGCTTCTTGTTAGCAGCAAATCTTCTAGAGAATCACAACCAAGAAAATCAACAGAAAAAAACAACTTAACGCCTAACTGATGATGCATACTTTTTTTTCTTCTAACTCCAAACTTCACCCTCAGAATAAATCCATCTAAACTAACAACAGGAACATCATTTCAACTTTGCATAAAGAACATAACTGCATTAGATATGACACTACATCCAAAATGAATACTGGAAATTAAGACCAATTATACTTTGGACAAAATCCACTTGCAAGTTTCTTTAAAGGATTTTTTTTTTTTTTAATCCCCACCTGAGGATATTTTTTCCATTGCTTATCAGAGAGAGTAGAAGGGAGAGAGAAAGATCTCTCTCACTTCGACTGGTTGTGAGACACTTCAGCCCACGGGACAATGCTCTAACCACTGAGCAAACCAGGCTATGGCTCTTTTTTTTCCTTTTTAAATTGACTTTAGAAAGAGGGGGAAAGAAAGAGAGAAACATGGATAGGCTGCCTCCCACACGCCCCCTACTGGGGATTGAACCTGAAACCCAAGCGTGTGCCCTGACCTGGAACTGAACCTGCAACCTCTCGGTACACAGGCCAATGCTCAACCAACTGAGCCACACCAAGGATTCTTAAGATAGAACCATAATATCAGCTTCCCATGAAATAAATTTCCAATGCTTACAATTACAAACACCCTAAGGCTTCAGATGTTTTTTCAGGAGAATTTGGTTAAGTCTCCTAAAATGGTGAAACCTGACTCCAGGGATTGGAGTCTGCAACTTCAAAGATGCCTGCACAGGACCAGGGCCTGATGAAGCCATTAGAGTGACCAGTCAGCAGGCAAAATTAATTACAAGGTATATTACAGATCACAGGACGTTAATGTCTAAAAGGAGTTGTTTCTAATAAATCAGTGGTAAATGAAAGTAATTGCCTCTATGTCTGCTAGGTCTACAGGGTCAAAGAATCCTAATTCCCCCCCCCCCCAGACTTTCAAATTACAATACAAACACTCATTAAGATAAACACAGCAAGCTTCACTCATGCAAAATCTCCAGTAATGAAGGTTTCAAGCATCAGGAATTTGAAGCCAGAGCTTAATAAATTTGCTTGAATCTTAAATAGCTAAACCCTCACCCCCCAACTCCCCAAATGCTGACAAGGGGCTCTCAGGCAATCGTTCCTGCACACCCTGGGGCTGTCATTCAGGACCACCGTCCCTGGGGGCAGTATCCTCAGGGCTGGCCATTGCTCAAAACAACCCAGGTGGCCACTTACAGTGACTTTCCTGATCTGTCGCAGCTAGCTCAAAGGGCAAAGGGGAGGGGTTTGGGCCATGCACTGAGCACAGCCGACACCTCAGGTAGCCCCAGGACAAAGCCTCCGTTGAAGGCAAAGCAGCAATTCTGCCTAAGCTCCAGGATATGCGGGCCCCAAACGGACTCGGTAAGGAGGGTTAGGTGGGTGGATTAAACACGGACCGCAGCTTCCCCCTTTTCAGAAAGCTCTGGATTATATTTTGGTTCCTTTTTACAAAGGTTATCAGACCAACACGTCTCTAGCTGCAGCCCCCTCTCTAAAATGCCCCGCGCGTAAGGCGAACGCGGAGCGCACGCCGGCGGGGTACCGGGACAGGGGTTCCCCGAGGTTCCCTGCGCTCCCCACGCCGCGCGGGAGTGACATCAGAGGCTCGCGTGGATTGATCATGCAGCCAGCGGCACGCCGGGAGTGCGTGCGCGGGGAGCCGGGCCTCCGGGAGGAAGCCGGGCAACACTAACCCTTCTTAAATTTATTCAGGCAGCCGGAGCTGCAGAAGGAGCGTACGGAGGCCGTCTCCCAGCAGCCGCGTCCCTTCATCCCCGCGGCGGGGCGGCCTCCGAGCAGCCGGGCGCTACATGGCTCTGGGCCCCGGGGGGCTCGCGCGGATGCTCGAACAGCTCGGCGGGCCGCCCGGCGGAGGCGGCAGGTGCTCTCGGGTCCCAGCGCCGCGTTACCACAATGCACCACTGCCGCCCGCCCGCTACCCGGTGCACGAGCCCGTTAACCCCGTCGGCGCCGCGGAGCCGAGTGGAGCGCGAGCTGCGCCGCGGCCGCCCCCTTATTCTCCCCAGAGCGCGCGCAGCCTCTGCCCAGCCAGAGCAAACCCCAGGGCACCCCAGTCTCCGGGCGGGCTCCCCAGTTAAACGTCACATTCTAATGGGAAAATCCAAGCGAAGGTTCCCCCCCCCCCCCCCCCTTGCAGCAGCAGGCTTGGCGTCGCTTTATTTCAAAGGAAAGGTTGCCCTTGAGAGCCGAGGGGCACGTGGGAAATCAGAGATGGCTGGGGCCCTGACGATGGTTCCAGGAAATCGAGGTCACCTCTGATTCAGCTGCGGTGGCCGGTGCACCTGTGTCCAGGCACCTGTCCACTATCCCGGAGGAAGGCAACAGGCGGGGCCCCAGGGAACCGGGCTCCCTTGGCTCTGCTACCACAGGGCTGCGGGCATCTGGGGACAAACGTCTGTTTCTGCCCACACCTCTGTGAACACAATTCGCCTGTCTAACTGCTTACAGGACTTCTCCATGGTACGTTTGGTAGGCATCAAAAACCCAGTTCTCCAAATCTGAGCTCCCAATATGCCCCCACCCTTACCACAGTCCTCCCCACCTCAGCTAGCAGCAGTGCTATCCTACTTGCTCCAGACAGTACCCTTAGAGTCATCTTTGACCTTTTTGTCCCTTAGACCCACCTCCAAGTTGGTCAGCACATCCTGCCAGCTCTACCCTTAGAATATAACCAGGATCCCTTCCCTTCTCCCCAACCCTCCCACCCCCCACCCCACCGACCTCTACCCCCTACTGCGGCCACCTAGGCCTAAAACAGTCATCATACCTATGGACTATTCCAGAGCCTCCCATCAGGTCTCCCACTTCCACTCTGCCCCCTCCCCCTCAGTGTATGCTCAATACAACAGCCACAGGGACCCTGGTTCCAGTGTATGTCAGACTCTGTCACTCTTCCCCTCTGCGTTCTCCATGTACCTACAAGCAGGCCCATCCTGTTCCCCCCTCCCCTGCTCTGACCACACTAACATCATTTTTTTTTTTTTTTTAAACATATCTTTATTGATTTCAGAGAGAGGAAAGGAGGGGGAGAGAGAGAGATAGAAACATCAATGATGAGAGAGTCACTGATTGGCTGCCTAGCCCACAACCCGGGCATGTGCCCTGACCAGGAATTGAACCCCAATCTCCTGGATTCTAGGTCAATGCTCAACCACTGAGCTACGCCCCACCTGGCACACACTAACATGTTGGCTTGACCATACACTAGCTATAGCAGTCTAAGCTGGGACCAGCCCCACTCCTTGGCCTTGGCCTCTACCTCACTCTGCCCTGTTTACGTCTTTCCCACTAGACTATGGACTCTGAGCCCTGGGATTAGGTTTTAGCCATTGCTCCATCCCCAACAAAGCTCCCTGCCACATACCACCACCTCACAGGAGGCTCAGTCAATGGAATTTATCAACTGTAATTTACTAAAACTGAATCAATTTTCACCAATTGAAAGGCTTTCATATAGACAATAGCTCCTGTAATAACATGTAGTAGACTCATACAAGATGGTGCTCGGTCAATACTTCCCTTCCAGGCCTCTGAAGCAACTGAGAATTCCTTCCACCTACAGAAAATACTCCTTAGCAAATGTGTTAGATTCACTGTTCCAAGGGATACAAACCATCTAGCCACTCTGGGCCTTGGTTTTTTGGCTACCAGTGGTAGGATGCTGGTTGAGTGCCAAGCGCTGGGCTGCGAACTTTACTTGCATTTCCTCATTTAATCCCCACAGAAGAGCTTTTTTGGTAGGTTCCACCAAGACCCTCTTTTACGGATGAAGAAACTGAGGCTCAGAGGTAAAGTGAATTGCCTCGGATGAGCATGCTTGGAACCGGCCTGTTCTGGCTGGCCCTGGAGACCACACTCTGAACCAAGCGCTGGGGGGTCCCTTAATCAAAAGACTGCTCCCTGGGCTGCAGGGGACCTCATGAGGAAAAATGAGGTGCGACTGAAGCAGTGTCCTCAATGCTCATACACACAGAGATGATTTTTACAGGACTTAAGCATGCAAGAATCAATCCAACCCAGCATATTTAATGAGATACTTGCAGTATCATGGAAGCTGGAAGAATCTTCTGAATGCAAAATCGTGCCCTCTGTCTCAGGACTGAGGAAGGGGAGGGTAGAGGGGCTGAATGCCTTGTGTTGTTCTCACAGCAAGTTCACGCTGGGGTCACTGACACTGTTTCCTTTGTCTCCCCACCCTCACTCAGAGCCATGGCTGCCTGAGAGCCGTGTAATGGAGAGGATAGGGAACAACACACAGCCAGGAGGAAACTAAAATAGTAAAGAAAAACATAAAAGAAGATCATGCAGTCTTATTAAGGCAAACACACACAATTTCTTCTTTCTATGTAACTATTTTACGCTATAAGTCACATCAAACAATGACCACATTATGCTCATGTGAAGTACTTAAAAATTTACAACTAGCTTAGCAGGCACCTAAAAGGGTGCCAATTTGTCCTTAAAGAAGATACACTAGCTGGAAAGTCTTAGTTACCCAGCAGCAAGAAAGCCGAGAGACCAAGCTTATGATGACCGGTGCATAATTCCAACCATTCTGCTGGCTGCCCTGGGCCCCATACAAGTTGCCCTCCTGTCCACATACAGGTGAGTCTGAACCCCATCCCCTCTCTTGCCCCCAATCTGCATGTACCCATGGAGGACATCTTTTGAACAACTTTAGGAAAACAACCCTCAACACTCTAAAATGACCTAAAACCAAATGCACCAACTCTGCAACCTTCCTCAGGCCCACTCACTCCAAACACCCTGCACTGGCAACCCTGAAGGCAGCTGCAACCCTCCTTCCAAGCTATATCTGAAACGACCAAAGAAGCTGTTTACTTCAAAGTCCTTGGTTTCATGTCTACAGTGACCACTTCCCTGGTCAGGTTCCACCTGGCGCCTGCTGCTGCAACAGCCTCCCTAGAGACGGGCCTCCCCACTTCCACTTGCTACCAAAATACTGTTCATCAGACTCAGTTTCCAGTATCTTCCCTCCTTTGCTCAATAATATGGCACGCGCACACACTCAACTGAAATTCACTTATACATACCCATATGTGTGTCAGGGGTGGGTGTATCTGTTGCCCATCCCAGTACCAGAAACTAGTGCAAAGCCAGGCGGGCTGGGGTGGGGAGGACACATGGTAGAACCACAAGCATGTCCATACCCTCCAGCCCAGGGTGCGCAATGGGAAAGGAGCACAGGGCTCTACGTCCAATGTCACTTGTTGCAAAAACCTAGAAGCAACCTAAGAGTCTAACAGTAGGCGAATGCTTATTTTATCAACTTCATGAATATCACAGAGCCATTTAAACATATGTATATGATGGCTCTGCAGAAATAAGAAACTGTGCTTAAAACCAAAACAGACAGGAAAAAGGCAAATCACACAATATAGCATAATTGTGTGAAAACTATGCATCTGCAGAAATGTTAAAATAATAGGGTCATGGGCAAATTTCCTCGAGTCTGGGCTCCAGGAATGCCCTGGGCTTTTTTCTTTTCCAAGACCTAGCACGCCCTGCTGCAGGTTCCTATTTACTTGCCTACCTCCCATGCGTCTGTGAATTCCTTGATGGCAAAGACTGAGGTCTTTCCTCACTATTCTCAGCCTCCCGTGTGGCCCAGCATATGGTAGGTGTGCACTGAATGAATGAGCGCAGGAATTAACAAATCAATCAATTGATTAATGAATCAGTGGATGAAAGCAACCTAATTACTCATCAGAAGCCCGATTTGGCACAGCCTACACACCCATACCACCTTCTTGCCTTCCCAAGTCCTCCATCACTGCCCCTTTCCTGACCCTTCTTGTGTACAATACCACACAGCCCTTTCTGCTCTGCACCACTGCCTTTGACTGGACCACACAGGGGTGAGCACAGGCTGGGGAGTTCTGTAGGGCCAAGACCTGATAGTGGCTTCCTCACCCCAATTGGCCACAGCCCTCTATCACTGCGGGAATGAAACACTGGTTCCTCCTCTGGGCTTCAGGCTCATTACTAATAAGAGGCTTGGGCCCACAGAAAAGAGGCACTGACCTTCTCTATGTTGTCTAATGAATTAAGCTCTCCAAGGGTCTGTTAAGCTTACAAGTTCCTTGTGGAAATATCTTAAGAAGCAGCCCTTTAAAATAGCAGAGTTCTAAGAATAGCCATGCATAGATGCTGACTGCTATCATCATTAGTAAATGATTCTGCACCAAAGCCAAAGAATTAATTTGAGAGCAATTTATGATAATGTGTTGCCAGGCAATTAAAATAAACTTCCAAAGGGGGAAAAATAGCAATTTATTGTTGATTATTTTAGATCAGAAAAATGGAATGGGGGAGAGGGCACCATTCAAGTAAGTTTGCAAAAAGGCAAAAATGAGACAGATATCTCTAGGGATGATACCTAGGCCTGACTCTGCCCATATGTGCCCTCTGCTGCTAAGGGCAGTTGGAGAGGTGGAGACCGCTTCTCTGGGAGCTGAGGCTGGCAGGCTTTGCCCTGAAGTGAACCAGGGGCTGTACTGTATCCCTGCACATGTGGTTCTCTGCCTGAGAACCAAGTCGCCTGAAGAAACCCACAAAGAACCGGTGCCAGGTCCTACCAGGCAGCTCTGAGGACTCTGGCTTCTTCTCAGCCACATCTGCTCCCAGAAGTGGCAGGCCCAGATGGCCCCATCTATGACTTATGTCTGTTATTGACCAAAAGGCCTTTTGCTTGTTGAAGTCTAAATATTATTTTCACTGCCCTAGCCGGTTTGGCTCAGTGGTTAGAGCATCAGCTCATGGACTGAAGGGTCCTGAGTTCGACTGCAGCCAAGGGCACATACCTCAGTTGCAGGCTCGATCCCCGGCCCACTTGGGGCACGTGCGGGAGGCAACCAATTGATGTATCTCTCTCACGTCAATGTTTCTCTTTCTCTCTCTCTCTCCCTCCCACTCTCTCTGAAAAGCAATGGAAAAAATAATAAATATATAAATAAATAAATAAAAATAATAATAAATAAATATTACTTTCACCAACAAACTCCTCAAGACAATCAAAGAGCTGAGATCCCCAAGGGATTACTATTCATTTAGACTTCAAGTACTTTTTTTTTTTTAAAAGAAAGTGACAACAAAAATAATTGAAAATGCAAATCTGTTGTAGAACACTTCTCCCTCTTTGTTGGTTGTTTAAGTAGTACAAATGAAAGCAGCCTTGAGGCAGGTCCCCTTTTAACTATATTAAAATGGTCAAAAATGTATTAACACCTGATGCCAGTGACAGTACAGTGACGCTGACATGGTCACTGCTTGTTGATGGCATGCAATATCCGTTTGCTAACTCCATAAATAGGTGCTACAGCTCATCAAGGTACTGTGAGGCTGCTGCCACCCTTAAGTCAGTAACCTGACTCCTGGGAACTTTTCCTCAGACAATAATTCAAGAGAAGCAAAAAGCTTTCGTACAAAGGCATTCACTGCATAATGATCTATAAGAGCACAAATGGGAGACTCAAATGCTCAACAACTGGAGGCTGCGTCAAAACGTGAGAGTGTATCAACCCAGTGAACTCTTAGGCTACCATTAAAATGATCATTATAAAGACAGGAAACTGTTAGCTACACTGGGGGGTGAAAAAGGCAGAGCATGAAGTGCCATGCTTAATGTGATGCCAAAGATGTGAAATAACAAGTGTATGTGCTGAGGGGGAAGGGACGGTGCAAAAATCCAAAACAGTTTTGTGAGGGTGTGAGATGCCCGGGGAATATCCTCTATTCCAAATGTTCTTTATCTTACTGTGCAGTCTTTCCCACAAAAACAACAGTTGAACAAGCTGCATTCAATCGGTTGAATTATTTGAAACCCTTTCCCAAGGAGGTGCAGAAGAATCAGCTGAAGGTAGGTACCCTGTTCAGGGAGTGTGAGCTATGGGGCCACAGGACGGCGATCAGTGAGCAGGAAGTCAGGGCAGTGGAACCAATACAGTCTTAACATCAGATAGGCTGCCTGGCGGCCTGGGCTTAGGGGGTCAAATACATGGTCCTGGGTCCAGATCTGCAACCCGTTCACTGGATGACTTGAAAGCAACTACAAGAGTAGAATCACTTCCCTGATTCTCACCCAGACAGAGTGCTATCTCCCTGTTATATGCCGCCCAAATTCATATGTTAAAGTCCAAACCTGCAGTACCTCAGAATGTGAATGTAGCTGGAGATAGGGCCTTTAAAGAGGTGATTAAAGTAAAATGAGGTCATGCAGGTAGGCCGGCCCTAGTCCCCTATGACTGATGTCCTATAAGAAGAGGAGATTAGGACACAGACCAAGAGATGAGGCATGTGAGGAGACAGTGTGAAGATGGCCATCAACAAGCCATGAAGAGAGGCCTCAGAAGAAACCCAACCTGCTGATAACTTGATCTTGAACTTTTGGCCTCCAGAACTGTGAGAGAAAAAACATTTCGGTTGTTAAAGCCACATAGTCTGTGGTATTTTGTATGGCAGCTCAAGCAAACTGATACACTTCCCTTTGCAGAGCCATGAGATGACATCCTCAGCACACGCAGACACTCAAAAAACACCGGGGAAGAGTGAACTATGTCTGGGACAGGGCGCTGATGCCCCGAAAACCAGTGCCCCAGACAGGACCTGTGCTGGAACAGTGGACCTCAATGTCCATCAATAAATTCATTTAACTGAGAAGTTCAGAATGGCTAGGCTTTGTCAAAGCTTTCCCCACGATCCCTAAGGCAGATAGGGGTTAGGTTGGACAGCTGGATTGACAGAGTTGGCAAAATTGAAATTCAGTGAAGTGAAGGGGTTTTATTCAAAGTCAAAGAGCAAGTACAGTCCAGAGAAGGGTCAAGAGGGCAACATTTTAAACCTCCATTTCCCCCACTACTAAAAAATAAGCCTCTGGCTGATGGATCTTACTACATAAACGTTTGGAAATTCCATAGCACCACAGCCCCCATAACCAGAGTTAAAAGATAAGCAACAGAGGGAAAATACTTGCAAAATATATAACTGGCAAAGGAAAAATAACCAGAACTTAGACTGTGCTCCTACAACTCAGTATAAAAAAAATACAAATATCTAAGCAGTAAAATGGCAATGGCTGTGAATACATGAGTCACAAAACTGCCTGGTCAACAAACAGATAAAATATACTCAGTCTCATTGGTAATAAGGGAAATGGAAAACAGAACAAGGAAATGCCTTGTAATTCACCCATCAGAGTAACAAAGAGTGAAAAGAAGGATGGGGCAGCCTCTGTTGACAATCCACACTGCTGGGAGATATAAATTTATGCTTTCTTTTTAGCTGACAATTTGATAGTGTCTGCTGATATTTATCATGGGCCTGCCCTTGTTACCTAGCAATCTATGCTATGGGGAAACTTACGCACATGCACGAAGAGGCATGTACAAGAAGGTTCACTAGAGCACTCTCTGGAATAATAATAAAATGTAACGAAACTGTCCATTAAGGAGGAAATGATTAAGTAAATTATGATACACTACACAATTCTGTGGAGTTACTTTAAAATGAGAGAGATCTATTGACATGTAAAGATCTCCAAATATATTGGTAAGGGGAAAAGTAAGCTTCTTATCAACATGCATGATTCGATTTCATTTATATATGTGTAAGTTATGTGTGGGTGTGTATGTGTGTAGATGACACTGTAAATATATGGGGAAAGATCTGGAAAAGCACCACTGTTAACAAATGGTGTATGTCTCTTGGGAGTGAGATGGAAGGAGGTGATGAAAAATGACTAAATTTTATGTTATACATTTTAGAGTCATTTAAATATTTTACAATCTTGCAAGAAATTACAATTGCAAAGAAAGTGCCGGAATCAACTGTTTATGTTGAAACCTATGAGACCCTACGAAAGATTCTCTAATGGTGGAAGGTCAGGCATGAAGGGAGGTGCACAATGGGTGAGTTTTGGGGCGGGAGAGTCCAGAAGTCACATCAGAGAAGCCACCGCATCAACGCACACAGACCAACCTGGCAGGCAGCAATCAGAGAGGGGCTGGATCATTTGGCGCACCCGGGACACAATCCCCATGAAGCGGAGGAACAGAGCCGTCCATGGTGACGGGCCCTGCAAAGAATGGATACAGCTGCAACCAGGTAGGCCTGAGTCACACCAACTGCACCTCTCTGAAACCCCCTGCTTCCCGGTGCTGTTGCCACACACTCATTGTCCCCCAAACTTCTCTGTCCCAGCAGCTCCCAGGCAGGGGTCAGTTCTCACCCCCACGCTCTTCCCACTCCATGCTGGAGCCAAAGTGATGGTCCCCATGCCCATGACTCCAGGTCCTACTTCCCTCTTTGTATTTCCCGTCTATACCATCAATACAGTCCTCCTCTCCAAGCTCCAGATCTCCACAGCCACCTGGGTGTCCCCCACACTCAACCTTTCCCTAAATGAGCCCAGCATCTCTCCTCTGCTCCCTCATGACAACTTCTCCCTCTCCAGACAATTCTTTCTGCCCTCCAGGCACCAGGCTGGAGACCTAAGGGTCGGCTCCTATGGTTCCTCCTTCTCCTTGGGCCCCTACATGCAATGAGTCCCTAAGTTCTGATGCCATTAATTTCAAAATAGCCCTGGCCGAGTGGCTCAACTGGTGGTTGTCCCATACAACAAAAGGTCGTGGGTTTGATCCCCAGTCAGGGTGCATATGGGAGGCAACTGATTGATGTTTCTCTCTCACGTCAATGTTTCTCTCTCTCTTTCTCCTTTCCTCTCTCTAAAATGAATAAAAACATTCTCAGGTGAGGATTAAAAAAGAAAAACAAAATAAATTCAAAATAGTTTGCAAATCCATACCCTCTTTTCCACCAGAGGGGATCCACCCCCCTGGCTCACTTCCGAGTCTCAGCTTCTACTTTTACCCCTTCTGATCCATCCTTCGTGCCAACATGGGACAATTTACTGAAAATACCATCTGTTCCATCACTTCCTTTCCATGGTTTGCCGATACCCACAGCAGCAAGTTCAAGTTCAAACTCCTTGGCAAAACACAGCCCCTAAGAGCTAAGCCTGTGGACCTCAGCAACAACTCACTCCCTATTCCTGGGCTCCACCTGCTGCTCCTCCTTCCTATGCTTTTGTTCACCTGGCCTGGGATACCTGCCTTTTTTTCTCTTGGCTGTCCATTATCTCTGGACACTGGGGTATGGGCCTCCCCTCCCCAAGGGGGCCTTACAATGCCACCCCAGAGAGGGATGGAAGGCTACTTGGAGGAGGGTCCGTCCTCAGAATTCTCATCACATCCCTGCATACCTCCTGTCATTACACTCATCGCACTGACTCATAAGGATCTTGTCTCTCTCCCTGAAAATGGTCAGCACCCTGAGGGCTGGGACTGGGTCATACTCACTGTATTAGTTTCCTGGGGCTGCCACAAAATGAGTGGCTTCAAACAACAGAAATTCATTCTCTCACAATTCTGGAAGCAAAAAGTCCACAATCAAGGTGTCGGTGGAGCCATGCTCCCCACAAAGGTTGTAAGGAAGGATCCTTCCTTGCCTCTTCCAGGTTCTGGTGGCCTCAGGCATTCTTTGTGTTACGGCAGCATAAATCTAATCTCTGCCTTTATCTCCATGTGGCCTTCCCCTTTGTGTCTTCACACAACCTTTCCTCTTTGAGTGTGTCTGAGTCCAAATTTCTCTCTTTTTATAAGGACACCAGTCATATTGGACTAGGGACCACTTTCATGACCTCAACTTGATCACATCTGCAAATAAAGTCATATTCACAGGTGCTGGGGGGTTAGGACTTCATATCTTTTGGGAGGGACACACTACAACCCACAACACTCACTTTGGCATTACTGATACCCAGCACTGAACCTGACCTACAGCAAGGCTCAGGTGATCCCTGTGAATGACTGACTGAGCCAGCGTGCTCTGGGTCCAGGCAGGGGGGAAAAGTCAGAGGAGGGAGACAGCTTGGAGGAGGCAGCTGGGTCTGGAGGAGGTGGGAGAAAGGACATATCCAGGCAGAAAGAGGAACACTGCATGGGAGAAGAGGGAGAGCCAGGCTGCAAGAGAGGCCTTGGCTCTGTGTTTTGCGGTGCAGGGAGCTGGGCCAGCCTGCAGAAAGGCTTTCCAGGCTGGGCTGAGACATATGCCCACATGATGGAGGCAGCAGGGGGCCAGGGCAGGTTTGTCAGGAGAGCAGTGACAAACGCAGAACCAATGTTCCTGAAAGATGAATCTGCCTGGGGCATCCAAGGGCAAGTCTAAAAGGAGCCCACCCAATGCTGATGCCAGGAGACAGCTAGTCAAAGGATATTGCAAAAAGTCAGCGATAATGAGGAACTGAATCAGGGCCATGGCAGCAAGGCCTGGAGGAAAGGACAGAATCCAGAGAAAATGTGGTAGGAAAACAGGGCATGGCCTCAGGGGTAGGAGAGGAAGAAGTGGAGGCTTGCAGGGAGTGGGGTTCAAGGCAGGAGACAGAAGAGGATGGGGCCAGCGACTGAAATGGCAGCCCAGGGAGAGCAGCGTGCCTGCACAAGCTGCAAGCGGGTTAGCCTCATGAAATGCCTTTCAATTTAAAAAGCAAGCTCACGGGTACACTTATTAAGTAACCACTGAGGCAGGGCGTCTGTGCAAAGCAGCTATGAGAGACCTACATGCTTCGTAAATAATTCAAGTTTATGGGCAATAAGTACATCAATGCCTGTCCCCAGGATGTTAGCAGCAGGCATTTTTGGAGAAAGGTCTCAAGCCAAGGAACTAGAAACTCAACTGAATAACCTCTAAATTACCTCATCACCCAGGGAAATGGAAATCAATGCAGTCTGCAAATGCAACCTTGTGCCAGCAGAGGCCAGATAGAGCTGCTCCCTGGGTAGGGGAGCTAGGGGCAGAGGGAGCTGCATCTCTGGGATCCACAGAGGCCCCTGGATTTAGAAAGCCCTTTCTGACAAAGCCGAGAGCAACACCTCAGGCTTCACAGAGAGGCACCGCTGGAGCAGTCCATTAGGAGGGGTTCTTGCCCTGGGGGATGGAATAAAGACCCACCCCTACCCCCAGCCACCAGGGATGAGTCATTCGCTCTCTGGCCTCAGGCTCTTCATATCCTGAGAGGTCAGTCTCATTAATTTCCAAGGACCCTTCCACCTTCTAGCTCTGCTTACAGCTGTGGCTGCGGTCCCTGTTGCAGGATCACAAGCTCCATCCCTGGGTGAGGTTGGGATGATATGGCTGGCCTGGAAGTGAGGGTGCTGTCACCTCAGTGTGAGGATGAAGCATTGGATTTCCAGCCTGGAGATCAGGGTGACCCATGGGTTGGACACTTTCTGTGCCATTGGCTCATCCTTGAGGCCCTCTCCTTGTGCTGGGGAGGCAGGTGAGGCAGATGCTGCGGTCAGACCTTGGGCACCTGTGATCTAACCTCTCTGAGCCTCGGTTTCCTTGTTTGTGTCATAGGAATGGTAATGGTTCTTATCTCAGAGTTGCTATAAGGATGAAGTTATTACAGGAAAGTAAGCACTCACCCCTATTACCATGTGCATGTGGGACAGAAGACACATACTGTTGGAGGAACACCCAGTACCAGAGAGAGAACCTCAGCAGGGACAGTGACAGCCTCTCCCTGAAACAAAACCTCTCCTTTCCTGGAAGAGGTTTCTCTGAACAGAGACCCCTCGTGGCCTTTGGCATTTAGGCTCCATTCTTCCTAAAGGGAATAGTCCCCTGGTCTTTTTGCCCCAGCTCCACTGCTGGCCAGCCAAAGTCCCTGGATGACAGCAGACCCAAAGACAGTCCCTACCTTGGGAACACCACCACCAGCAGGACCAGGCTAACCCAAGGCAAACTACTGAGTCCTTTCATTTGAGTATAAACACCAAAGTGTGAGGATTTTGTCTTAACATTCCTCTAATCACCGGTGGTGGTAGACTGTGGCAACAGATATCAAGAATAACATTGGGCAACTACAATCCTATGCTTAGTCTACATACCAGGCAGCTATTACTTTCTCTATGTTATAAATGATAAAACTAAGGCTCAAAGAGACTAAATCATGGAATAGTTACTAAGAGGTAAAATGGGAATTTGAACCCAGGTCTTTTAATCTACAAAGCTGAGGGCCTTTTCACTTCTTTACGCAACATAGCTGTTGCCACCATCCCTAGCACCATTCTACCAGGAACCCAAGATCAACTGCTTTCATAAAAATGAAATTTGTCCTATTGCTAACTATTTATCACCATATCTTTAGTTTCTGCCTTGGCCTTGAGAAATCCAGTCAGAAAGGTATTCATATTTTTCATGCATATTTTGTAAGTGTGCATAGATGCAGGTTTGCATGTGATACAACCAAGTGCAGGACCTCTGAACAGAGACTGAGCTGAATTTAGGACTGTGTATCACCCAGTCAGCCTCAAATGTTATCTTCCTCAGTTACCCAGGAGAACTTGAGTCCATCTTAATTATTGAGGAGGTTTTAAGTTGCTCAGACTATGAATAAAAATAAGTAGCCTGATTGCATTACAGGTGTAGAACATGCCAATATATACACACATATATATATATATACACACACCTCCCAACTTGATCTTGTTACGGAAAACTTTTGGGCTATAAATATATTTTCACAACAAACAACATGCAAAGCTCCAGTACACAGTTTTCCCAAAACAAAAGCAATGGCCTACTGCTTAGCTGGCCTTCCATTATACATTTTGGACTTCACATTTTTATGAAACAAGTCATCAAGGATATCAAAGTACAGTTATGAGTCAGACATGCTTCCAGACAACTACTCTCTACAGAGATTTATTCATCTGGCTGAAATACAAAGTGTTTATGTGATAGGTAAAAACTCACCCACCCCAAAGAAATGCTTTTCTTGACCGCAAAAAAAGTGATCAAGAATAATGTAAATTGAGTATATGTCAGATATGCAGTCAATATAGTTTACCTTTATGACCTTTTGTTTCTACAGAACATTGGCCAGAGACAAATGGTACCTGGGTTCCGAGTGGTCTGCTGTATGCAAGTAATGCTAGCATTCTTGGCATGCACTTCTATCAGCACTGCAGCACCATTGCAGCTCACATTGACCCTAAAACCAGCATATCATCTCAAACATCTTTTCTATCTCTCTCTCATTGCATCAGCACCACCAGAAATCTAATGATCTAAGAAAGCTGCCCACCAGAGTCATATCTGATGCACACAGCTTAGGCTAGACAGACAGAACAAAACACAGACCCAGTCAGCCCTCCAGCACAAGCCTGTAAAGATTCAGAAGCTTCATTTACATCCATCAGATTAGACCAGGTGCCTCGCACAACTTGGAATCTAACACAACTAAATCTCTCCAGGGCTCTGAAGGATGTTCCCTCCACCTCCACCCTCTTCCTTCCACCCCCTCACCTCCCAACACATCAAAAGCCCTTTGTCAAGGTAGGAAAGCCCCCCAACAGTCTGCCCATCCAGTTCTAGGAGTCAAGAGGTCTATCTGTCTGACCTTGCCAGGTGATGGAGATGGGAACCGAATGCTGGTGGGATCGAAGGCAGAGGTGACCCATCAAGTTTAAACACATCTCCCCCTTCAGCGGATGGCTCAAGGCAGGAGGGGGCAGCTTTAGGGACCGAGGAAGCCCAAGGTTCCTCTGGCTGGTAGTTGCCCAGTATGACCCCAAACTGCTTACTCAGAGGCACAAGCTGGTTGGAGAAGGGCTTTTCCTGTGACAGGCACTACTGGAGTTTTAAATCCCCTTTGCGTGCTGGGAACACACACACACACACACACACTAGCAGGGGGTGCTTGCCCAGGATCCACTCCAGAGCTGCTCTGCCTGAGTCCACCTCACTCACAAGAGCTGGGTGCACTGAAGTGACCCTTGCCCCTGAAGCCCTGGCCATGGCAGCTCAGGTGCAGTGCCTAAGGAGGCTGGAGGAAGGCAGGGAAGGGCTTTACCTCTGGCTTGCAGCACCAGTGAAGGCTCAAGCCTGCCTTCCCTGCTAAAAGATGGCTGGCCTCTGTCTGGGCTGAATTCCAGTGGCTGTGCTGCCTGGGGCCAGCCCGCTGTACGGAGAAGGGGAGATATTTCCCCTGTGACACCAGTCTGGGCAAAGAGCCTTTCCCAGTGCGGTGCCGTGGGCTGCGCCTATGTTGAGGAGGAGAATATGCCTTGTGACTGCCCTTAAACTTCTGGCTAAACCCTTTGTCCCCCCGCTTGTGAGGGCAGAGGGGCCTGCTCCCTGTCCCAGGACTGGGAAAGTACCAAGGCAGAGATCTGAACCCTCAGCCCTCCAGGATACTCGAGATGAGGACTGGAAGAAACTGACAATGGGGAAAGAGAAGCACAAGAGATCCCATGCCCCAGGACCCATCAGCCCCAGCCCTGCTCTGCCTGCCCCAACTCACCCCAGGGAGGGGCTCCCGCGTGTGAAAGTGGGTCCGGCCCCGAGGCTGCGGGGACTCCTGCAGCTGCCGCTGCCGCTGCCGCCGCCGCCTTCCCGCCGCCGCGCTCTCAGTCCATTTCGGCGCAGTGCTGGCTGCCACGGCCGTGCCAAGCCCGGGAGGAGGGCGGTCCCTGGATTGGGTGCGCGCTGCCCCGCGGCCCCGGGCCCGCCTCCCCGCCGCGGCCGCCCCTTCAGCACCACGGACAGCGGCCAGCCCGCGAGCTCGGGGCGCAGCCAAGCCGAGAGGAGCCGCGCGCCCCGCTCCCCGGCCGGTCCGTCAGCCTGCGCGCAGCACGGGCGCCGCGCCCCGCGCCCTCATTCCTTCAGCCTCCTGCCCGCCCACCCGAGGAGGCCGCCTCCGTCCCTCAAGGGTCCGCTCCCAGAGGGTGCGGCGACAGGCCGCTTGCCAGTCCCAGGAGGACGGGAACCGCCTCCTTCAGCCCCGTCCTGAGCGGGGACAGTGCTCTGTCGCCTACACAAAGGCAGCTTCTCCGTGGAGGGACGCGGGTGCACCACGGCCCAGCCTCTTAAAATGCACGAGTGGCTGGAAACCCGACCCAGCACCAAGGGCGCTATCTCGACCCAATCACGGCCAGCGAGGGTTGGCCCTCGGGCAGCCCTTGGCCCAGGCCCTCATTTCTCCACTGTCCTATGCCCTGGGGTTGCAAGGACTTAACCAATTAGAGTCTGTCTCAGGAGCTAGGGTGGGGAGGGCCATTCAGGTCCCACTCCCACCTGAAATTCAATTCCCTCCCCCTCATCCTCGGTGCCAGAGTGTCAATAAACCAACAGATGACACTGCTGGAGTCTGGTGACATCATGCAGAACCACTTCCACGTTTTTTCATCTCTGTTCACATCCCTCCCACTGGTCCTCACTTCCAACCGGGAGAGTCCCAGACTGAGACAGGGTCCTGAGTCTGACTTTGCCTCTCAGGCAAAGCACAGAAACAGGGCCTCGGTCACCCTCACCTAGGCCCTCAGTGAACTTCAGCTTCTCCTCTGGGACCAAGGGGGTAGAGTGGGGCACCCTCTAATTCCAGAGGGGAATCCACAGACTGGACAGTCAGTCACCCCAGGGCCTACCCATTTCACGGCCTCTCTCAGGCCTTTCTGGAATCCAAGATGAGGAGACTCTTCACTGGACTGAAGTAGCAACTCCTGCCTAAGTCTTGTTCAAGCAGCCGCAACTTTTATGTCTCATTAATTCAAAGACATCTTCATTTTTACCATTTAGTTGAATCCCTACTTTGAAGGCAGAAGACCAAATGGAACGAACTCAAGCCAAGGTTAATAACTGCTGCCCAAGCAGGCATGAGGGACTCTGCTCAAATACCCATGGATCATGGCTACTACACAAAGAGCCCAGAGCTGAAACATCCACAAAGGGCACAGTGGGAACTGGAGTGGGCATCAGCCATTCAGGAAATGTGGCAGGCGGGGGGACAGGGGCTCCTTCTGTTTTCACATCAAGGAAGAAGAATCATAATCTGCATGTGGTGACTTAAAAAATAAACAAAACCTCCACAGTCTTTTAACATCTTTTTTTCTCCTTTGAAAATTACTTCCAAGAATTTTTTTTGAGTAGCATACCATCAAAATCCAAAGACAAGAAACAAGTCAGGCGCCAGAAACACCAGGTATGTGGGCTTCCTGCTGCAACAGTCCTGGGCATCAGATGGGAGAATGGGGTGCCCAACCACCTTCCAAACACCCAACATTTGCCAAGTGGACATGCTGACACTTATAAGGAGGGTCTCAAGTCTTTCTTTGTGCATTTTCTCATTTGGAATGGAATTTCTTGAGCTCTTGGTGACAAAGGATTCCTTCCATTTAATTCCTTTAATTGTCTAACTTATGGCACATTCAGCAATCACCAGCTGTCTGCATCCTCACCTTCCAGGAGACCAGTGAAGCCCATTTACACACACACACCCCCCTCACTAGCTTTGTGCTACATTGTCAGAATTTCTAGTGACATGATATGCTCACATTTATACTGAAGACCCCAAAAGGTTCACAATATGGAACTAACAGAATCAATCCAAGCCATACAGCAAGATTTTAAATTTCAGTTTCAATATTTAGTTATTTTCTAGGTTCTGCAAAAAGTCTAAAAACTGGAACACATTCCACCGATTCTTATCCACAAAGGCAGGAAGACACTTCTTCCCCAGGCTCCCTTCCCCTTCTGCCCCAGGGCTCAGGTCCAGCTCTTTGACCTTACTACATACTCTCATCCTGGTAGGCAGACTATGACTGCCATCGCTGCTGACAACTAGTAATTAACCCTGACCTGCCTGAAATGCCACCTTTACTACCCATGTTGCTGTTAAATCCCAACCAGATCTACCCTGTGCCCTCTCAGCTCAGCTGTGCTTTGCCTCCTCTGTTATGCCCTGAAAACACAAGCATGTCCCCTCTTCCTCCATCATAACCAGGCACCCCCAGGTTCCACAAGCACTTCCTTGGCCATCCTTTTAGCCTTGGCTGGCCAAGGGGCCCTGAGTCAGGTAGGTCCAGCCCAGGAGACTAGCTTTTCCCTCAGCAGTCACCAAGCAGCCACATCTATATATAAATGTGGGCCCTTGAGTCCTCACAGCTTCTGGGAAGTTCTCAAAGACTTCATGTTCTCTCTGCCTGAAGGCCATGGGCAGTTAGGAAAACCAAAGAAAACACTAACGAAGAGAAAAGTAAACTTTCAAAAATACAGATGGCCGAAATGTCAAGAGCCAGTGAGAAGAGCCACTTGACAGATATAGCATGTCCTAAGCAGCTTTGATTGGGGAGAAGCTAATTTCCAAATAACTATGATTAATAAGTTTTTTTAAAATGACAAAATGGATACATAGATGGAGCATTTCAACAGAACTGTAAATCTATAAAAATAATCAACAGACATTCTAGGATTTAAAAATACAATATCTGTTCTTATTAACCAATGTCACCCCAATAAATTTAATTAAAAAATAAAATGTTAAAAAAATACAATATTTGAAATTAAGAATTCATTGAATAGGTTTCACAGAAGAATGGATAAAGCAAAAAGCAGGATTAATGAACTCAAACCCTTGTTAACTGAAAATACCCAGAGAGAAAAAAGATGGAAAAGACAGAACAGAGTATAAAAGACATGTGGGAGATAGTCAAAAGTCTAACATACATGTAATTCGAGTCCCACAAGAGGAAGAGAAAGAGAGAATAGATTAGAAGCAGAAGAAATAATGGCCATTAATTTTCTCAAATCTGGTGAAAGACATTAGCCCACAGGTTCAAGAAACTCAGTGAGCCCCCAAAAGAAGAAATATAAAACAAACCTTACCTAGGCACATAATGGTCAATCCTAAAAATCAAATACATAGAAAGGAAAAAAAACGACCTTAAAAGCAGTTGGAGAAAAAAATATATATAATTTTAAAGGAGAAATAAGACTGGCTGCTGTCTTTTCAATATAAAATATAGAAGAAATAAGACAACAGGCTCTTTAAAGCTTAAAAAAGAAGAGATGAAGGAAGGAAATGAGGGAGGGAAGAAAGGAAGGAAGGACTGCTAATTTAGAATTCTATACCCAGTAAAAAGGTCCTTCAAAAATTAAGGGAAATAAAGAGTTTTTCAGGCAAAAGGCAAAGAATTCACTGTAAGCAAACATGCATCAAAAATACCAAAGGAGTTGTTTAGATTGAAGGGAAATAGTTCCAGATGGGAGCATAAAAGATCATTGAAAGTGTTCTTTAAATGTAATTAAATATAAGTATTGTGTAAAACAACAATGATTATGATGCTTTTTGGAATTTATAACATATATGAGTAAAATAAATAATAATAAATAATATGAGTGAGGGGATAAATGGAATTTAACTTGGAGGTTTCTTAAATTGAGAAGTGGTAAAAGTACTAATTTAAAGTAAACTATAACACATCAAAGAGTCTTACTGTAATCTCTTATTAAAAGAATCAAAGACAGTACAAATAAGAGTGAATAGAGGAAAAGAATGAAGTCATTAAAGATGCTTGATTAAAATGTAATTAGAAAATGAAAGAGGAGGAACATCTAAGCCGTGGCATGTGTCAGAATTTCCATTCTTTTTAAGGCTGAATATTACTCCATTGTGCGGATAGACCACATTTTGCTAATTCATTTATATGTCGGTAAACACTTGGGCTATTTCCACCTTTCGGCTATTGTGAATTATACTATGAACACTGGTGCAAACCTAATCATATTTAAATAAACCTTTTAGCTGAAATACAACTTTAGTGACTTTTACCTTCATGTTTCAGACAATTCGGTAGACAGAATGAAGCAAAAAACCTTAAGTCAGATAGATCTGGATTCAAAGCTGGCCTCTGCCACTTACTAGCTCAGTGGCTATGGGCAAGTTCCTTGGAGGATTACACATAAAGCATATAGAATTACCAGGCACACATGGCAGGAATTATTAATGTTACTGCCACGAGCTCAGGGCACCTCTCTGATGTCAGGTGGGCCGAGAGGAGCCTTAGAGACTCCGGCCCTCAACATGCCAGTGTAGAAAATACCTGAAGCTTGTGCTTTTCACCCAACAGACAAGAAGACAACCCAAAACAACTGCCAATCAACTTTTATCTCTATAAAACATGTTATCAACCAATAACATGATAATTGGCCAAAGAGTATTTTACATTTTGCTTGAAAATATTGTTTCTCTTCATCTGATTTTAACTGTCATGTGCTGATGGCAAACTCAGATTATGAATGATTCATGCATAGGCACAATGACTAATTAATCTTCCAAAAGGGACTATTCATTTAGAAATATAAATGCAAACTTTTTACTCATGGGCTTGCAAGTAGATATATGCAGGAAGCATTTGCAGGAAGGTTTATAACCTCAGTTTCTTCAGTAAAAAATACTGCAGATGGCTGATGAAAAAATATTTGCATTCATAAACTATTTCTTATTATGCAAAACACGGTGATTGAAGATTCTGTATGTAATTCCTGAATACTTGGTTTTTCCTGTTTTGATAAATGCTTATGGATTTTTAAATCATGAACTCTCTGACTCTATTGCTATATTTTAGTGATATTTATCTATTTACCTATTGATTTTGGA
This sequence comes from Miniopterus natalensis, assembly GCF_054644295.1. Lineage (NCBI taxonomy): Eukaryota > Metazoa > Chordata > Mammalia > Chiroptera > Miniopteridae > Miniopterus > Miniopterus natalensis. The sequence goes on from NC_142100.1 coordinate 15,601,675, forward strand.
AGGGTAGGTGGCTAGCTGGGCTCTCAATCAAACTATTTACTGCAAAGGCTCCTGAAACCCCCACTGGCTTAGACCCAGCCCTGGGAGATGACTGTGAATCTCTCAGTCTTGCTGCTCTGTACTAGCTCAGGCACTCTGGCATTCCACAATTTGTTTTTTTCCTATCCACAAAGTAGAATTAATTACGACTGACAGTGTATTTCATAAGACTGTGGCACAGATATGGTGAAGAGACAGGACTGATCATATCTAGAACAAAAGATATAAACCCTTGCAACCTGGAAAAGGGCAATATTTGAAACAGGAAGCCCATTGGCCTTGACTGTCAAAGTCTTTCCAAGCAACGGAACTTAAAAACTAATTAAACAGATCCCATTGCCCTTGGTTTCAGGATAGCCATGGGACACAATGAGGCAGGCATACAGATAATGGAAGAAACATCCCTTAACTGATTTTAAATTGTTGATCCAAGAGCTTATCAGTCTTGAAATGACCCTTATCCACATTTGCCAGTGGGTTATCAGCAAGTTGTATCTCAAAAAAAATAAATAAATTTAACCTTTGGGGTTGCTTTTTGCATTCTGCTTAGAGTCCTGCTGAAATATTGCCTAAAAGATATGGGCACACAGGTTATGAGAGCAAGCAGCAGTAGAAAATTTTTGGAACATGTACACCCACACCCATGCTCCAAATCCAGCACTCAAACTGAGACCTCCTTGAATTCTCAAGACTAACATTGAGCCTTTGGCTTTGTCCCCTGCTCCGTCATGGATCACATGTGTGTGGAAACTAGACAAGCAGCCAAAACCGCTACAAAGTGGGTGATGCAGTTTCAAGTTGTCAGATCTTTTCTCTCTCTCTCTCTCTCTGTTTCCCTAAAAAGGGGGTCAACAGTAGTGCCAAGGGTAAAACTTGAGTGGACACAGAGACTAAGCCCCATGTGTCATCCAGCCAACCACTGCCCCCAAGCATGCCATACACGAAGGGCCACTGCAACGAAACTACATGTCTGCCAACCCCAAGGGCTCACATACTCCTTTCGCAGCCCAGTCGCTTTGTAGCATGGAGACAGAGTCACCCCCTTCCCTGTCATGTATATAAAGAGGTGCACAAAAACAACACGTGCTCTCAATGAGATTCACATTCCTCTTGTCCCCAAATAACATGGCACAAAATAAAATTGAGCTGTACTCTAAAATGGGAACAGAGTTTCCACTGGAGGAGGCAGCAAAGCTGTTACAGAGAAAGAATCTCAAGGGCAGACCCTGTTTTTAGAGAAAATCTCACTCTCTTGTGTGCTTTTGGGGCTAGAACAGAAGTCTGTCCACTTTCTGGTCATTGCTGCTGCTGCCTGGAAAGGCTGCACCAAACCATCTCCCATTAAACAGTTTCTCCCCAAAGGTCGTCCAGCAGACTCAGGAGCCTAAGCAACTGCTTATTGTATGTGGCAAACCCCACAGCGGGACACTAGGTTGTCCTGGGGCTCTTTCCGTTTTTTGGATTTTCATGCACTCTAAGTTGATTTTTCTCTCTACAAGTATCTGAGCGGCACTGGTGGGGTCCATGGAGAGGAAATCTCACTGACTTGTGTTAGCTCCTGGCTCCTGGAAACAGTGGAAGATATGCAACCTGGAAAGGTGGGCGAGACCCTGTTTTTAAAACGAGGCCGATTTCACTGCCCTGGAGTCCTGGCTTCTGAATGAGCAGATGACATGTCTCCTCCCCGACTACCAGACTCGTGCCCTCTCCCTCTGGTCAGGGTTGGACATCCTTCTAGAACCTCTCTCTGCAGCCTCTAGGATGCATCTCAGAGAGGGCACAGAAAATCCTCCAGGAACCTTCATTCGAGCTTAAAAATAGTGCAGTTCTTTCCAGGATGGTGCAACAATTAAAATCTGATACTTCCACCTCTCAACACCAGAAGCAAACGTTTCATGCCCATCTCTTCCTCTGTGGCGCAATCTCTCAGGTGGCCAACAGGCAGTTCAGGAAAACCCGTAAACGGATAATGCCCAGCCTGGGTTTTTTGTTTTTGGGGGGGATTTTTTGCCCTTTCATGACATCGCATGTAGGTTTGTCAAAAGCTATTAAAATTAATTATTCACACCCAAAGAAGGCCTGAATCAAAAGTCAACATTTACAATTTATTAATTAACACGGTCCCTGGCATTAAAGGCTCATTACACTGGAGCTACAGTGCTAATCTAATTTACATGAAAAGAGACGTGTAATTGCAGGAGCTCTGCAAGTCTGAGCCACAGCAAAATCATTTTATGCTCCTCTTTGAATCTGTCAGATTAAATCATAACAAAGGCCTTGGCTGGTGTGTCAGCCACCCCAGAGCACATCTGGCACTTTGACTCCCAGTAAAGGGGCAGTAACTCGGCTAAGAGGCCAGGACCTAGCTCTGTGCACACCATCCACCACCAACTCTCCCTGCAAAGGGCTGGGGTCTCTTCACTGAAGGTTTATCTTTGGAGGAAAATCTTCCACGGGAACTAGATGGGATTCTGTGCCCAGTGCCTTGCAACAAGTTCAAAGTGATTAACATGGCACTGGGGAAACAGTAAATAAAGAAATGGAAACTGCCCCCCTCTGCTCCCCTTTCTCACTCAGCAATAGGGGACACTTTGCAGCTGATCAAACTGTCCCAACCCACCATTATCACTGCCACTTGTACTGATGCCATAGGGACCAGGCACAGTGCTGACCTTTTACACATCCTCACAACAGCTGAATTCTTCAAATGAGGGAACTGAAACTGGGAAAGGTGGGGGTTGGGTTTGTCCCAGGTCATGTGGCTGGAAAGTGACACAGCTGAAATGTCAGTTTGGTTGGGTTACGTTAGTGCAGACACCATGAGTAACAAACTGGATACGAGCTTGGCTCTGTCCCCTGAAGTTCCCTCAAATCATGCTGTTTCTCTCCTTCCCCACTGAGACCACCCCCTGCCAGCACCATCTGTCACCTGGATCCACTGGTCCCTTAGCCACCGCCCTGCTTCACTCTGATACATTCTCTACCCTGCAGCCAGAGAAGCAAAGCTGGGAGTACCAGGCGGCAACTGGCAGCCCTTGGGATCCAGTGGAGAATCCAGCTATGAAGGCCTTGCTTTCCTTTTTTTTTTTAAATTCTCACCCGAGGATATGTTTCTATTGATTTTTTAGAGAGAGAGGAAAGGAAAGAGAGAGAAACATCGATCAGCTGCATCCCATATGCACTCTGACTGGGGATCAAACCCAAAACCCAGGTATGTGACCCAACCGGGAATTGAACCCACAACCTAGGTATGTGCCCTGACCAGGAATCGATCCCCAAACCTTTTGCTGTAAGGGACGATGCTCCAACCAACTAAGCCACCTGGCCTTTCATGGTCTATGATCTGGCCCCTGCTGATCTCTCTAACCTCATCTTGGAACATTCCACCCCACCCCACCCTCCCTGCTCCTGCTACCTTTGAGTTGTCTTTAGCTCTCTGAACAGCCATGATTTCTCCCCCACTCCAGGCCTCACATTCACTTGGACTCCACTCACCTTCACTAGACTAATTCCTTTTTGTCCTTCAGGTCTTAGTTTGTGCATCGCCTCCTCCAGGCAGCCTTCCCTGACCCTCCAAACTGGGCTAGGTGCCTCTCTCTGTGCTTCCTTTGCCAGAGTGAAGGATCAGACACACTTCACTGTGGTTTCCTGTTAATCTGTCTGCCTCCCTACAGCAGGCAGTGAGGGCCTTGGCAGCTGGGGCTGGTTTTGTTTTCCATTCAATGCTCACCTCCTAGCACTGTCTGGCACAGAGAGACAATAAATACTGTGCAGTAACTATTTATTGTATACTGACTTAAAATATACTAATCTCTATAAAATTAAGTTAGAAAGCAAGTTTTCTAACTCAGAAATATTAGCATTAATATGTGCATGGCACTGGCTGCTCCAGATCTACGATTAAAATTATCCAAAGAACAAAACACATTGCACAGTTAGAGACCAAAACTTAATCTACAATTAAAATGCAAACCCAAACAAAATCCCAATGGGGTATTTTAAATAAAACTTAAGCTGATTCTAAAATTTGCATAGAGAGAAAAAAATACCAATACAGTTTTGAAATTACGGAGCAATGAGTTAGGATTTATCCTGCCAACTGCCAAACTACACCAGGAAGCTGTAGTGATTACACTGTGGGATACAGGTACAGGAACTGATAAAGAGATCAATGGAGAACAGAGTGTTTAAAACAGAAAAAATTCTTTCGGGAAAATCAGATATATTTTTTGGGAAACATAAAATTAGACGCCTACCTCAAACCTTGCACAGAAACAAACTCCAGAAGGATATAATTTAAAGCACACTTATTAAATGTCTCTTCTTTCCCAAGCGATTTGAATGGTACCTTTATCACTAAGTGAATTCCCATAAATACATAAATCTATTTCTGGAAATGCCATTCTGGTTTTAAAAATGAAAACCAAGGATTTTCACCTACTGCATTTTAACAGGTAACCACACACTTGGCTCTAAAACTACCCACTCAGGACTGAACCACAGACGCCTTATATCAACTCTAAAAACGCTGTCCCTGCTTCTGAAGCCTTATCATGGGATGAAACAGTCATTCCGCAGATACTCACATGATGAAAACAGCTTTCAGTTAACACAGTACCAAGTGATGACGATGGACATTTCTGAGATTCAAGCTCTCCCTCTCCATCACTTGCCTGGCACCGCTCCGGAAAGCTTCCGGGGCCCAGGGGCAGTGTTGGTGAGGAACATCAGGTTGAGAAGAGGCACATTTTGTGTAAAGGTGTCGTGGTTTTTCTCCTTCCAAACTAAGGACTCCCCAAATTTTGCATTCTTATGCAAACATTCCCCTAGGCAAGTATTTTCCATGATGTCAGATTTGAGGAACAGCAGTATTAGCAGTAATGTTCTTCTTCCTTTCCCTTTAGACAGAAATATGCTCTCAGAACAAGCCTTCCTGCCTCTGAGACATGGTTTTCATCCCATGAAAACAGGCAGCGCCTGTGTCTGCAGTGAGCTAACTTCGCTGATTCTCCCCGTGTTCCAGCAAATACACGGTTCCCTACTCTTCACAAAGATAACTTATAAGAAAGACACTGCGATACCTGAGAAAACATTAAATCATTTTTAAAAGGCAAAAATGAGTACTTTTTCATCAGGAAAAACCTGGGTTGAACACTTCCCCAGATTGCCCTGGGATGGCTGACTTGGTGTCCCCCGGCCCTGACCCTCCCACACTGCTGGCGGCCACATAAAATGGTACAGCCACTTTGGGAGCTAGTTTGGCAGTTTCTTTAAAAGTTAAACATATATCTACTCTGTTACCCAGCCATTCCACTCCTAGATATTTACCCAAGAGAACAGAATGCGTTATGTCTATACAAAGGTTTGGAAGTGGACGTCCACAATGGGGCAGGTTAGTAAAAACTAGGAAAACTCCCTGGCAGATGGAAGGAGGAAACTGAGACAAATGGCTGAACAAAGGACTGGAACCGCTGAGCAATTAATTAACAACCAGCTAATAAATCACAAGACCCTATCCTCCCCAACTGAAGAAGCCTAAGAGCAGATGGTTTAAATCACCTTAGTCAGGGAGATAGATAACAAAATAAAAAACAATTAGAGCCAAACTAATCCCAGATAGAGGTGAAACTAACCAGAGAATGACCCCTGACACCACTCTACACTCATTTTGATACATGGGCATACTCAACAACACACCCGGAAACCTAATGAATATTCTGCTGAGATCTTCCCCTGGGACCTCCCCTAAAATTCCCACCTATAAAAAAGAGAGAAAGCCCTCAGGATAAAGAACGCCAGCTGGAACTCTTCTTTGAGCATGCCCACACTCCCTTCCCTCAGGCATGTATTTTGCTGCTTCTATCCTAAGCCAGCTAAACCCGGGCAAGGGTAACCCTGGCCGGGGTATGTAAAGCCTCCCAGGGAGTTGCCCCGCTTCCTTTCCTGTGTGGAGCGGGGGACTATGGCTTGGGGAGCAGGGAGATCATGAAAGTGACCAAGCCTGCCCCTTGCCTGAGCCCTTGCCATCCTCAGGCTCAGCCCTGGTTTTGAGAGCTAATCCCTAGCTCAGGTGAAAGCCCTGGACTAATGGTTCTCAAAACCTCTGCAGTAGAACCCATTTTTCAAACAGACATCCATCACCAGAGACGACCAGACACAGAACAAAAGAAGCTACTTAAGCTGACAGAGTGGGAGCTGACCCCACCCATCAGCAGCCCCTCCAGAAGAAGACAACAGCTCACTCTAAGGCCCTGGGCTGCTGGTGCCACTGTGACCAGGTGTGCCTTGCGTGGCCTCTACTGGGTCTAGCTTTTCCTGAACTCACTGGTCCTCCCTGGCCACACAGACTGCCTGTAAGGAGTCTCTAGAAGCTTCTGTGCCTCCTGCCCCTGCCTCCAGGGACTTGTCCTTTCCACAATTCATAGCTGTTCTACCTGCCTGCTGGCCTGGCCTCCTTCCAGAGCTGGGTCTGAGTTCACAACAGTTCCCTGGCCTCAGCTAAGCATGGGCAAGGGGCAACCAGAGTTCAAGAAGCCCATATAGCTCCTGCCTGCCCTCCTGTTTCTACTTGCTCCTGGTGGGGGCAATCGGGGACCACTGGATGGAAGCTGGAGGTGGTCAGGGAAGAGTATAGAAGAGACAGCATCTCAGGAGAACCCAAAAGGGAAGCAGGACTTCATGCTCCCTCATTAGACACACACATTCAGGTTGCGCCTCAGGCATGACCCTGCCCGCCTCTGGCCACGCCTGACGGGACTAGGGCTGGGTACCTGCATCCAAGTTGCACTGGAGCCTCTCACTCACGAATATAAAACTGGGGCACAGAGACATCAGCACGAGGCCAGGCACAGCCAGGCCAGGTCAGGAACAAAGTTAATGAGGAACAAAGAAGCCAGTCTGCAGAAGGCAAGGAAAGGAAGGGGACACTGGCAGAGAACCAGAAATGGAAGAGTCAGAGACCAGCTGCCGACCCGTCCCATCCCTCCAGGACGCACCCTGAGCGTAACCCCTTACTTTTACTTCAGACAGTTTGAATGGGTTTTTGTTCCCTGCCACTAACTGACCCTGAATAGAAAACCATGACAAAATAATAATTTTTTAAAATTAGTAAACAGGTACATGCCTATCAGGGTGTTTCTAGTGCAGTTAGGAGACCTCCCCACATGCAGGAGACCATCAAACACAGATCTGTTGTCAACTAGGGATTCAGCCTGAAGAGCCAGGGGCAGTGGGTGGTGTAACGACTGGCCTCTCTGTCACCTGCACCACGGGGTCCTTCTCACCTAGAGTTGTTTTGGATTCTTTTATTATTGTTGTTGTTTTGTTATTTATCCTCACAACCATCTCACGATAGACTTTATTCTGCCCTTTGATGGGCAGAGAAACTGAAGTTCAGAGAGACTGGGGGCCTTCTCCAAAGTCACAAAGGGACTCAGGGCAAAGCCAGTATCCCAAATTTTGCATCCCTTTTACTAAGCCACAACCCTTCACGCCACCATGCTAGTGAGACTCAACGACTGCCAGCGGTGGTAGGGGGGTGGCACGCAACAGAGCCAGCCTTCAAGTTCCATAGCCCGGAACACCTAGCCCTGACCTCTCAAAGTTTATCTCCATATCAAAGCTCTAACTGGCAGAGTGGAATGCAGGAGGTACCCAGGGAGATGACCCTGCCCCACTTGCCTTGGGTTTAGGTCACACATTCTGACCTGGCCCCAGGACCTCCTGCCTCAGGAATTAGTGACATAGTACGCCAGCAGCCTCACCTGCATTGGAGCCTGGAGCTCATGCCTACAGATCCACAAGCAGGTTAACACCTAAATGGCAACAAAGCATTAGCCTTTTGAATCTGATCATTACAAAGGAAAGTGCAATTATGCCCTTTTAGTTACCAAGGAAGCAATTAGTAATCAAGGTAATTGCTCTGGCAGGAAAATGATACTTAAACCACCTTAATGGTAAGAATGTATCACATGTAGACTGACCTTTATGTCTACTTTTTCTCATCAAATGACTCTGACCTACTGATCTAACTAATCCTCTTATAAAGGGCAATCCCCCCAATAAAAGAGCATTTCAGAATGCCTATTTTTCTACTGAAATAAGGGAGCCACTGCTAGGCAGGCAAAGGGTCCTATGGGAAGACTCGAGGTCAGAACAAACACTGCCTATCATCCTCATTGTGAAAATCCAACTCATTTTCTGTGAGAACCAAGCATTAATCTCCTTGAATTCTGCACATACATTCAAACTCACCGGTGACTCACTCACCCTGAGCCTCTTTCAACTGGCACTGATTTATATGGGTCCCTCAGTGGTAAGCCGCTGCCATCTGTATGGGTCACAGGATCATGTCTAAGCCCAAACTGTCAACACCTCTTACAGAACAAAATTCCATCACTTTGCTAAGCTCCCTTCTGGTGCTCTTGCCTTTGCTAATGTGGACACTTGAGAATTGACGCCAGCTCCTGTCCCATCTTTTTTTTTTTTTTTTTTAAATATATCTTTATTGATTTCAGAAAGAGGAAAGGAGAGGGAGAGAGAGATATAGAAACATCAATGATGAGAGAGTCATTGATCAAGCCCGCAACAGGGAATCGAACCCCGATCACTTGGATCCTAGGTCGACGCTCAACCACTGAGCCACGCCCGGCCGGGCGTCTTGTCCCATCCTTGACCCTGCAGGATGAAGACCAAGCCATCAGAAATCTCCATCCTTCCGTGGCCTCCTGCTCCATGCCAAGCCCTGCTTCTCTGGGAAGAACTCTCTGCCAGCTGAGGGATGCTAACTCCCTCTTTGGTTTCTTCAGACTCTCAATAAAGCCCAGTCTTCTCTGCTGGAAGCACATGCATGTCCCCCTTTCTCAGCCCCTTCATTCCTTTTTCCAATTCTTTCGCATCCTCTAGGACACCAGGGAAAGTACTGGTTCCTCTAAAATAAACCTCATTCCAATGCATTGTTAAATTTTTAAATGTCATAACAGTACTTTGGTTAAATTTTTTTTTTTTTAAAAAAAGAAGTCTTATCTTTTTTAAAGATATATCCTGAAATATAGAGAAATGGAATGACATGCCTGCAATTGGCTTCGGCACGATACAGGATGGGGGAAGAAGGTGGAGGCATAGAGACAAGACTGAGTTGATAACTGGGCGACAGGTATGTACAGGTTCCTGAGACACTTCTGTTCCACTTCCGTTTATGTCTTAAATTTGCCATAACAACAAAGAAGGTTTTTTAAATCCCATCCCCAGGTTTTGCAGCATCGTTGAATCCACCTGTCCTACCTAAGGTTTTTTACCTGTTTACCTCTTTCAACTGACACGTTTACTGAGCAACAACTACGTACGATCTGCTGAAGCTGCAAAGTAAAACCAAGTGCTGACCCAGGTATGAGTGAGGACAGAGAAGAGTTTGAGAAGAGAGCCTGGCCCGTCCACATTTTGGAGGGTCTGGGTGAGGTCAATCCCTCTGGCCTGCAACCTGAGGGCCAAGGACCAAGGGCCAGGACATGCCATGCCTCACACCCGGACCAGAAGCATGAAGGAAGCACTGAGACCACCAGGGGCTCCAGGCCTAAACACCTACCTGGACACTGAGCACTGCCTAATCCAAAGGGCTCCAAACCAGAAACCAATTTCCCCTCCAAACTAGGCTTAGATAACATTTATTTGTTCTGAAGGCTGTGTGGCATTCTTGGTGAAGTTTGAATTCACAGCCAAAGTGGGCAGGGAATACGCACTCCACCTTGAACTATTGACCCACCCAGGAGCAATGGCTGCCCTTCTGGGTACCATTAAATGTCCAACCCGGGGCCACCAGAAGCCAGTACCTTTGCTCTGCAACACCCTTTACCACTATCTGTTTCATTGACCAATAATTCACACCCATGTTCCCACTCTCTCCATTCAGGTGAAGACCATGAATTGCCTGTGATCAGTGGAGGACATAGTACTCCCAATACAGACACAATCCCTCGTTTTAGGAAGAAAAAACTGCTGCACCTACACCTGGAAGACAGGGGCTAAGACTTTGGATGCAAGTGCACCTGGTGAACATCCTACACCGTCCTTTTTGTCTCCCTGGATCCAGTGCATTAAAAAAGTATATGACAGTCAAACAATTCCCATTATTCCATGGAAAGCATGGCATTTGTAAATGGGGGAACCAAGCCAGCTGTTGTAGGCAATCCAGGGAGTCTGAGCCGACTATGTTTCTCCAAACGAGATCCACAGGGGGCTGGCATGAGCCCCGCATGGGATGCTTATTAAAATAGGGGCTCCTGGGAGCCATCTGACCATGAGATCAGAATCTTGGTGACCCTTCCCTAAGAATTTTAACATGCTCACCCCAGGGGACTTCATGCCCACCAAAGTTAGACAAAAGTTATTATGTTGTTTAATCCATGCCAGTCAGTATTTTACTACCTTAATAAGCTCACAAGAGACCTCATTATACCTTCTGACAAGCTAAGCAGATGGGGCTTCTCCTTGCCACTGAGGGGTAGGAGAGGTACATGTTTTCCTTTTGTCCTAAGAAGAGTATGTACCCGTGTCCCTGCCCAGAGAGTAAGGAGGTGGCCACAGAAGAACTCACCATAGCTCAGTACTTGCGGGCATTTTCCAAGGACTAGGGAGCAATTCCCCCCAACAAGTAAGAAACCCTGCATTTTGGGAAGCCATTCCTTCAAAAGGGAAGGGGAGGATGTTGAATGGATCAAGGAGACCACCATTTCTTTGGGCCACCTGCATAGCAATGCACAAAAGCAGCAGGTTTTCTGGGAGCTGTTTACAGAGCCAGAACAACTCCACGCTCCCCAGGAATTTATTTTCACCTTGGGGGACCACGACCAACAGGGACAGGAGGAAAGCCTTTGAAGTCCTACCTTTTAGAGGATTTTCATTTTGGAGCAATAAGATGGCCCAGATATATTTTAGGGTCAGCCCCCAGGGCCATTAGCCAGCCCCCCAAGCCCCGCTCACCCCCTGCACAGATATGAGCCTTGATTGCTCTAAGGGCAGAATCTGGGCTGCCTGGGAACATTCCAAGCACTGGACTGTGATGTCAGAACAGGGCTATGACATCAATGTGGGGGCAGGCCAGCATGGGGCAGCAGGCAGGAGAGAAAGAACCCCTGAGGGGCTAGATTACCCCTTGAAGTAAGGCTCAAGACAGAGAGGTGGTCAGCTCTGTATTTCAGTTTTACAACCCCCAGCACCCCGCTGGGAAGCTAACCTGAAGATCTGAAAATAATTCTCAAGTACTGAGAGGTATGTAGCTAGCTAGTTAGCCAACCTGCTGGTGCTTCCTTAGACATCAATTCAGGAGCAAAGAGAGCAAATGAACCATCCTCTAGCTCCCCCGTGTGTCAATTGAAAGGATACGCCGTTTTCTGACTGGGAAGTTCAATTTTGGACCCCACCTGGAGTCAGGAGAAGAGCCCTCAAGTGAGGTGGTGGTCGAGACCCCTCAGGATATAGTTAAATGCAGGGAGATGAGATGCAGGACACCGTTTACATCTGAATTTCAGATACACAATAAATAAATTTTAGTATAAGTATGTCCCAACTATTTGCATGGGACACATTTATACAAAAACATTATTTGTTGTGAATTTGAAGTTCAAATTTAACTGGGTGACCTTTATTTTATTTACTAAATCTGGCAATCATACCCAGGGAGATTTTTTTCTTAAATGCAGGTGACCCCCAATGCTGCTCTCATTCATTCAGATTTATGAGGGCAAGGGAACCTGGAAACCTGTGTTCTTTTTAAACTGCCATTATCAATAACTACAGCTAACTTTTTTGAGCAAATGTCAAGTCATGTGCTAAGTTCTTTTTCTGCATTATCTAGGTTAATCTTCATAGCATCTCTAAGAGTTGGTTCTATTATTAAGCCTGTTTTATAAAGGAAAGAGCCAAAAGACAGCAAGCAACTTACCCAAGGTCACACAGTCAGGGAGCCATGGTTTGAACACAGGCAGGCCAGCTCCCACTGACCTAGAAATCTTTGAACTGGAAGGACACTGAGAGGTACATAACCAAAGCCTCCAGTGGAGTGACAAATGGGGAATCTGAGGCTCTGGGAAGGCCTTGCTCATGGTAACTTGTATGCTACCGTGCACAAGGGGTTGAGCCAGGCCAAGCAAAGAAGGGTAAGAAAGAAGGCAGCTGCTGGAGGAGCAGCCAGAGAGGTCTAGAGGGTCCTGGGAGGGCCACTGCTGGGATGGCCACAAAAGGGCCAGCCTCTGATATTCAGATTACTGGATGAGAGCCCCAGAGGGGGGCGCTAGGGCCTGGTAAGGTCAGAATATATGGGGCCAGATACTCTGTGTCAAGGCACAGTTGAAGATTCATGGGCATGCCGACCAGGGGACAAGGCCCAGGGTTTAGGACAAGTTCCATGCCCAAGGACCCTGGTGGACCTAAGGGCTGAGATGGGTAGGGAGCAATCCCGCAGAGTCACCAAGATTCCCAGGTTTGAATGAATGTGTGACATGGGAGGAAAATGCTGGAGGTGGGCACAACCTTGGGCCTTGGTCCCTTGCCCTTCTCAGAGGGCGGGGGCTGCCTAAATGGAAGCTCATTCTCCTGTCTGCATTCTTCTTACCAAAGGTGCCCCATCCTGATAATCCCACAGGAACCTTAAAAAGATAGGTGAGGGAGCAAACACCTATGTGAGCCAGCCCTACCAGGCCCAGTATGCCTTCAGAGGGCGTTGATTCAGCCACCAGATGGCAGCTGTGGACACCAAATAAAGCTTTCCAAAATCAAATCTCACACTTCAGAAGCTACTTAAATAGCAAACCATCCAGTCCTGATTGCTCATCAGAATATCAGAAAACTCCACACCCTACCTCACATGCATTTCTCTAATAACACACAAGAAAGGGCTTGTGAATTCACAAATAAGAAAGAACTGTCATGAAAAGCTGTGTGGACCCCCTGTGAGCTCCAGTCTCTTTGGTAACATTGGGCCCTGCCCATCGCCAGTCCAGCAGAAAGGTCCCCTGATCAGCTGCCCAGGACATCACCTGAGGCCCCAGCCATCAGCCACCCCACAGCTCCATGTACTCGCTGCTCCCAGACTCCCCAGGCCTGGCATGCTGGGTGGGGTGGAAAGCATGACTGTGCAGTGGCCATAGCCTATGCTGGTGTAGATATTGTCTCTGGCGCTCTACCACAGCTGGGCAGGGGCCCACAGGAGGGTACAAGTGGGCTGATTCCGGCTTGGGGATTGGCAGGTGGATGTGCTACTAAAGGCAAGAGGCCAAGAAGGGCACAGGTACTGACAAGCTGCACGGGGGACCCACAGTGGGGCTGCCCAGCAGGAAGGGTGGGTAGACAGGAATAAGAGAGGGCTCAAGGGATGAGGGTCTTTATGAGCTGGAAGACTGATGTAAGGACAATCAGCAATGGAGACAGGAAGATGCGGCGGCAAATGGCAATAAGTCAATGGGAGGCTTCGAGGTGGGGCGTGGGCAGCCCTAGGAGATGGCCAAAGCCAACCCAGAACTGGCAGCTGGGAGCTGGCCAGGTACCCGCAGCCTCAGCACAGTGGCAGGAGGTCAGAGGTGAGCAGCCCAAGCCCCACAGAGCAGCTCCAGATGGAGGAGTCAGGCACACTCAGGAGACAGGCTTCCCTGAGGCCATGAGAGTGTCCCCAGAGAAGGCATGAGGGGAGATGGCCTTGCCACACACCAGGGTGGAGTGAGGTGAGGGACACAGGAAGGTTAGGGAGGGAGGACCCCTCTGGCGCTATGGAGGAACAGAGCACAGTAGCTAAAATAGCAGGGACTTGTGGGTTCATGTCTTCCTAAGAAACAGTGAGGATGATAAAAAAGAAAACTCAACTTAAAACCAACCAGCAAAAACACGGTAGTTGTCCAAATAAGCAGAGCATTCATGAGAGGCTCCGCTAGCCATCACCGTGATGTGGACACAGAGGACAACAGCCCCATGGGGGCGGTGGCCCAGGTGCTCACAGTGCCTGCAGACTCCAGGCCTTTCCAAACCACCAGGACAGCCAGCCTGGGCGGGAACTGGTCCCGTGGGGTCTTGGACCTTTGACCTCATCGCTTAAGGCATCTTCAGAAAGCACAATCGGCCTTAGGGCCAGGCTGCCTATTGCACAGCAGCCACAAGGCCAGGAAACAGAACAGAGAAGTAAGTCATGTGGCCTTGGGTCAGTAAGGGGCAAGGGTCAGAGTATGCCATCAGGGTGGACCCCAACCCTAGGGCCCATGCCTTCTATTGCTCTCAGTTCAAGTGGACCCCCCCCCCCCCCCAGCCTTGAGGGAGAGGAAGCAAGGTGGCCTCCCCAACCAGGCTGGTCTCTAGCCTCCCCTGGTGACTCTGGGCTGAGAGACATTGCAGCCTGACTGCACTCAATGCTCTGGGCCCCAGAGGATGCCCATCGTCCCTGAACACTTCTGGTCCTTTGCTCCAGCCATTCCCATTCCCTGGACAATCTTACTTCTTCCTGCCCTCCTCAGTCCATCTCCATGTTTCAAACTCACCTCCATCCCTCAAAGCCCAACTCAGGTCTCACCTCCTACAGCAGCCTTCCCTGGTGTCCTTCCCTCCCCCAACGCCAGCAGTGACAGCTTCCTACCTCACACTGGACTAATTCACCTGAAAGCCACTTTAACCTCTGTGGGAGCTGCCATGCCTTGTTTATGAAGTTTGAGTTGAATGGATGACATTCATTCCCTCTGAAAGTTTAATGTACAAGAACGTATACGGTGCAGAGGTCTACCAGGGGTAATTTTCTTATATAATAAAAATTGTGGCCTGGAAATGAGGTGTTCCTTCCTTCTACCCATTTTAGGCAACTGACAAGTTAAGGCCACAAATATAAAGCTAGAAAACCTCAAAAGGCCAAACTTCAGGTGCCCAAGGGGATAGTCACTACCAAAGGGAGCAGAGTTGGATGGCTGCAGCTTAGGGGTGGACTCCAGGAGTGCTGCCAGGCTCCGCAGAGGGCTCAGAGTTGGGGTACGACCGGCAGAGGAAGGAAGGGCCAGTGTCCCAGCACACAGACTCCTGACTAATAAGGACACTCCATCAGGAGTTGCTGACACACCCCACAGGATGACCATGGCCCATCCCTCTGAATCTACCGGTGGTATGTCCCCAGCAGGAGGGGATGGCGGCTGCCTTCCAAGAGACACAGCCCTCGGGGTTGCTGCACCACATCTGAGGGAAATACATATTGTTGGAGGTAGGTCATCTCGAGACAGTGATCATCAATAGGCTCTAGGCTAAATAAACTATAGTATATCCATGTAATGAAATCCTGTACTGTTGTATTTTAGGTACTGACAGGGAAAAATTCCAAGATATATTGCTAAATGGGAAAAAAGCAAAGCGGAAGACTGCACTTATTTTAAAACATAAATACATATTTAAATACATATGTAAAGACACAAGACTGGTAGCTCTGGTTGCCTCTGGGTAGGAGGCAGGGTGGGTGTCTGGGGACTGAGTCAAGGGTAGAATTCACTGCATATCCTTTTGAAGCCACTGGTTTATGAATCATATAAAGATATGTATTTTTTTAAATAAATTAAAGTAAAAAATAAAATGTCTTGCTCAGGATATCTGAGCTGGCCACCCAGCTTGGCAAAGGCAGCAGCTCTGGCTAAACGGTTTTCAGCCTCCACAACGGAACCTGGGAGAAAGTCTGGCCTGAGACACAGGGGCACGATCCTGGACTCCCACTCCTGGCTGCTGCTTCTGGAGCTGACCCATCGCAGCATCTGAAGGGTCTCCTCAAGGTAGGGACCGGACTCTTCCAAAGAAGGGGCACAAGCCTCGCCCACCACAAGTATTTCCATCCTTAGAACTGCCAGCCACCCCAACAACATAAGCATCTCACGGCTGAGAACGCACGGAGCTAAGTGGGAAGCGCCAACACACACCTCAACCTTCCAGGGCTGGGCTGGAGTAGACTGGGTCACCACAATCCCCCCAAATGCTTTCAAATCCCACTCTCTCCAGACCTACCACATTGCAGACACCCACTGCGCCAAGCACTCGCTACCTGAGTGGCTGTTCATCATGCGAACAGCCTTGGCCTTGGCCAGCTCCAGGGCGGTGATCCACTGCTGCCGCTCCACCTCCGAGCTGGCCTTTAAGTGGTAGGTCCTTGCCCCACAGGTCAGCAGGATACCGCAAGCATCCTCCGTTTCAAAGTGCGCGGTGGACAGGTTGATGGTGCCACGACAGGTGTGGGCCATTTCACCCTGATTTCTGTAGGATGCAAGAGAAGGTATGGGTTGAGGCTCCCAAACTCAAAAGCTCCAGACTGAAGAAAGCCTTGGGGCAAATTCTCAGAGTCTCAGACCCCTGGAGCTGGGAGAGGCCCTGAAGTCAGAGCTGGGAGATGATGCCTCTTGGGACTGACTGCTAAGAGACTTGGTTGAGGGGCTCTCAGAGTGGCAGAGGGAGGAGGGCCTCTGGTGCCATGTGCAGGGCATGCGTGCTATAGTCTGAGCCTCTGAAGACACCAAGAAATGGAAAAGGGTGACTGCCCAGGGTCCTGCTAGGCAGCGCAGACCTCTAACGTCACCGCAGGCTTTTTCCTGAGTCTCAGAACCACAGAGATGGAGCGGGGTAGGAACCTGCCACCAAAACTGAGACGAGAGACCCAGAACTCCCGAGGTGGACTTGGAGGCATCCCCTGCCGGGAGTGACGTGGGAACTGAGAGTCACAGAGCCATGACGCCACCATTCTCCTCTAGCTTCACAGTGAAGGCAATGGCTGAGCCAACACATGCTACCTTATAACAAGGGACTGTTGACCCTCTGCTGGTTACAAAGAAATCTACTCTACACCTGCGTGAAGAAACTTAGTGCTATATAAGCCAGACCCCTGCAGCAGTTTAGGGAGCCATACTCTCGGTTAGTGTGTGCTCCCTCGGTTTATGTGATGCATGAAACTCCCTCCCTTCCTCTTTTCCCTCCATCGTTTTCAGTAAAACTCCTTTTGAATCTGTTTCACTTCCTCTCTTGATTTCTATCTTTGGGGAGGGGAAAGAACCCCTTTGCTGGTGACACCAGGGGGTAGGAAGCTGCCTCACCCTGACAGCACAGCCTTTCTGCTAACACTAGCCAGCGTCAGTTCTGCTGTGTGCAGCTGAGTCCTGGCCAAGGCACCTCCCCAGAGGCTACATCACCCTGGAATGGACACCTGTGACTGCAAACAAGGTTTGATGTTTGCTGTTGGGGATCCCTGGCAACCAGGGCACACACAGGCCAATCCCACGCACTTGCAGAGGTTTTTAAATCTGGGTATAGAGATGCAAAAGGTGTGCTGGGAAAATACAAACCACAGACTGGGAGAGGTAGTCACAATAAATATACCCAACAAAGAACTTATATCAAGAAAAGACAAAGGACTCCTAAAATCAGTAAGAAAGAAACTAACAACACAATTTTAAAATGGGCAAAAGACTTGAACAGGCACTTCACAAAAGATGATATCCAGATGGCTTATGAACATATGAAAAAGTGCCCAACCTTATCAGTTGTTAATAAACACAGATATGCCCCATGATCCAGCAATTCCACTCCTACCAACTTCCCATCCAAGATGTGTACACCTGGCTACCAGGAGACATGTATGCAATGTCTGCTCTGCAGCACTCTCCCTGACAGCCAAACACTGAAAACAACCCACATGTCTGTCTACACTAGAGTGGCTAAACGCAAGGCAGTTTATCCATTTGGTGGTTTCCAAATGTTGGGCTATTATACAGCAATGAGAATAAATGCATTAGAACTACATATAACAACTTGTTAGAAGCTCACAAGTACATTGTTGAGCAGAAACCAGACACAAAGAGAATGTATTGTGTGATTCCACTTATAGAAAGTACAGTGGCCGGCAAACTAAGCTCTGGGTGAGAAGCCAAGACAGCAATTACCCTTGGGGGAACAGTAACTAGAAGGGGTTCCTGGGGGGCTAGTCATGTCTTATTTCTTCAGCGGAGGTGGTGGTTATTTGGTGTTTTCATTTTGTGAACGCTCCCTGAGCTGTGCCCTTACTTGCGTACTTTTCCCTGTGAATATTGTAGTTCATTAAAAGTTTATATCTAAAAAGAACTGGGATGGGGAGAAATCTTCCCTGGAAGTGGTGGCAGCAGCAATGGCTGGTTCCCAGGGGCAGCAGAGGTAGTGGTGCCTGGGGGGCAGTGTCTTCTCCAGAATGGTTCTGTAACCTGACGTTAGTCACGGATCTGGTTCCCCAGCCTGCCTTGTTCTCACCTCTCCTGAAAGGTCCATCCTCTTGCCTTCTCAGGGATCCTGTGAGCTCCTAACAAGCATGTGTGTTTTTTTTTGTTTAAAACATCCAGAGCTGGTTTTCTGTGGTTCTCGACTAAGAGCCTACCGGTACACACAGGCAGTGGCTACAGAAGGAAGGGATGTCGGAAGGCGGGGGGGCACTGAAGGAGATCTTACAAGAGACACAGGCAGGAGAAGCAGCAGTTTTCAGTTCTTCTGCCTCTCAGGCCATAGGGATGCTGCTAGGATCCTTCACCCAGAAGGATCCTTACTTAGACCCACTAAGTAAGGAAGCTCAGTTTATTCATTCTAACTGCTATATCCTGGCAGCTTACCTTAGAAGTGTCTCACAGGGATTAACCATTTAAGATGTGATAAGAAAGGTAGGAAGGTGACATCCCTGTTGCTGAGGCTAGGAGATGTAGGCAGCTCACTGGAGGTCCCAAAGGGGACCAGGCTACTAGAGCCAGAACCACCCACCCACCCTCAGCCTTGCCTCTTACCCACCAGGCTGCATGGATCTGTCCCCCAGGTTTTATCTGTACTCTCAAAAGTCCTCAAAGTTGGTTGGATGGCAGCATTCAGAAAACGCTCAACATCCAAGGTGGCCTGTCAAACAGAAGCATGCGCTCTCCGCAGTGTTTGCTCCCAGAGAGGGGGCTGTCACTATGAGACCTGACACCGTTTTATTTTGCTTCTGCCCTCATTCTTTGCCACTTAAAGTTTCCCTTGAGAAATGTTAAATAAATGTCACTATAAACTATACAGGAAGGATTTTTCTAATGTAAGTTTAAAAATAAAAATATAAAAAGAGGCTTGGGAGCCATTCGGGCACTGAAATTCATGTTACTACATTTTTTACACAGATGAAGAACGATACAGTAACTTATAAAGCACAGCACACCTAGCAATACAACTTACATCTAGGTCATACTTCACTTTGTATAAGAGTCTGTCACAAACAGACTCTTTTGGTCCTCACAAGGGCCCATGAAGTGAGCAAACAGACATTGGTTTATTTAGCAAATATTTATCGAACATATCCTATATGTCAGGCACCTGTAGGAGGGAGGGAGGGGAAGAGACCAAGAGAAGGTAAATCATGTGTCCCGGTCCACAAAACTGGTAAATAACAAAGCCGGAGCTGAAAATGGGTTTCTTTGCCACCAGCACAGGGCTCCTTCCATGGAGAATACTGGCGTATCCAACTAGAAAATATGTTTTGCTTTACTTGGTAATTATATTTGCTGCTTGCGAGCTAGAACACATGTTCCCTGCCCAGCTCAGAACTGACAAATGGTGAAAGCTCAGAGGCGATGGACCGGCTGAGTGAACCAATGCATGGGTGCTACACAGCAGTGGAACAAACCCAAGGATGTGACCCAGCCCTCCCCCAGTATGCTGATTTCACATACTGAAGGTGGGATAACAGGGTAACGACACCTCTCCCCACCAACATTCCTCATTGAAAATTCATCAGATCCTTTTCGTGGCTCCATCAAAATATCAGAATACCATGCACCATCCAGTGACATTAATGGTTGTTCCTAAGATTAAGTGGAAAGCTTGTCAGAGAGAAAGAGGGAACCAAACAGTATGTGCCCCCTTTTAATATATACCTATGACCCATTTTGCCAATAAAATTAATTTTTACTCTATCAAATCTCTCTCTCTGGGTCAGTTCTGGTCCGTGCACATCCACCTTACTCTCCTGAGATGCTCACTCTGAGGAAAGCCAGCCACTAGAGCTGCTCTGAAGCCACCATGCAAGAAGGAAGCCCATGTGCACAGCCCATGTGCACAGAGCACAGGGAGAAGCCCTGAGACTCTATGGAGAAAGAGAGATGTTCAGTCAGCCTCCAGATGGTCCAGCCTCCGCCATTCCACTACCAGCCACCAATCTGACTGTAACCCCATGAGAGGGCCAGAGCCAGAACTGTCGAGTCAACCCCTTTCTGAATTTCCAACCAACAGAACCTATGAGCGATAATAAAATCGTTTTTAAGCCTCAAAAGTTACAGAGCAATAGATAACTGATAAACCTAGTGTACATGGGCAGCTGACCTTGCCAGCTCTTTGAGTGTCTGACAAGCATCTGATCACAAAGGAACAAAACTAGCTTCTTGTGAAGCCTCCAGAGCCAGCAGTCCTACTGCATGGTCACTTGCAGAGCCAATCCTGAAGAGAGGTGAGCCAGGCAAGGGAGTGTCCTGTATAAAGGTAACAGGTGGGGAAGCAACAGTGAGGAAAGGCTCCCCAACCATCCCAGCTAACAAGAGTGCATGCCCAAATAACATAACACACAAGAGTGTCAGAGGAAGGATGGTTCCACCAGCCCGGCTCAGTGCAGGGGAATCTAGGCAGGTCAATGCTGAGATGACCTGGAATTAAGACTGCCCTGCTGGATGTCTGCCGCAATGAGAAGGGGTCCTCCTGGGTGAGGGGACAGCAGATGCAGAGATCTAGAGGAAAGAATGAAAGGCATGTGGTTTGCAGAGGAGGAATACGCTGAGCTGGGAGGAAGAAGGACCGAGGCCA
The DNA here is from genome assembly GCF_054644295.1 of Miniopterus natalensis. Taxonomy (NCBI): domain Eukaryota; kingdom Metazoa; phylum Chordata; class Mammalia; order Chiroptera; family Miniopteridae; genus Miniopterus; species Miniopterus natalensis. The sequence continues at coordinate 15,622,537 of NC_142100.1, forward strand.
GGGGAAGGGGAGAGACAGGGCAGATGAGAGGAGGGGCCTGACCAGAAAGGGCAGAGAGCGGTGAGCCCAGGGAAGCCACACACCACATTTTAGGAAGACAACACCTACTGCTGCTTCAAAGGACAACACTATCTAGCAGTTCCCTATGCAAGCTCAGTAACACCATCTGCCCTCTTCTTGGTTTAGGCAATGGCCCAGCAACGCAGATTAAATGGTGTGAGTCAAGACTGTTAAATCAGCATTAAATGCACAGGGCTGTGGCTGAGCATGTGATGAGGTGTCAAGAGGAGTGAAGCTAAGTGATCAGAACTCTGAAACCTCTTAAAAATGGAAACAGACTCAGGAAAAAGCCGCACTTAAAAGAAAAAAGCATATAGCACCCAGCATGACCTCAAAACTCAGTGACAGTTTGCCTCGCGTGTAGGATTAAAGCCACATCTCTGCGTGGCGACACCTGGTATATGATTCACCACACATCAAGCTGCCAATTTCAATTCTGTTCAGAGTGTTTCCTACCATCTCCTCCTCCCCACATGTCAGTCTCTGTAGTTGTCCAGGAAAGCAGTCCCATTTCCTCCATTTCCCCTTGAAATAAGCAGATACTGATCTTGGTTTAAGGAACCTCACACCCTTTTCACAGGTCTTTCTTTATTGATGTAGTTTGCCAACTACATCCCCGAAGGCTACAGGAGGCTTGAACACCCAGATCCCTGGGAGCTCCCCGACAGCACTTCGCCCGAACCTGCTGGCCTCTTACTGAGTGGCCAGGATGGATGCCTCCTCTCCCAAGCAGTGATATGCATGTCTGTCTCCCATACTGTTTTGTACACTGTTGGTCCTCAATAAATGATCCAACCAAAGCTAGTGTATTCTCACAATGTTCCAGACTGCTCATCATGTCCCAATCTTGGATTAACAGACCCTCCCTAAAGAAGGTGCCAGGGTCAGTATAGGCTGGAGAACTCACACCAGACATTCCACTGAAGTCACAAGAGTACTTGCAGATGAAAGAGGTCCATGTGGCAAGGGTACCCCAGTCATATGCAAAAGCCGAGCTACTGAAAGCTTTGGGGAAGGTAGAGATCAGAAAAGTATCTCAGAAGTAATAAAGGGCCAACTACATGGTCCACAGAGAAGGCCCTCAGCACACGGAGCAGCCGACCCTGTGGTGTGTTAGACACCCTGCAAGGCTGGCATGTGCTTCCTCTGATAGGAAACTAGGAAGCCACTCTGCCACTCAAAGCCAGGTGTAAACACTCACTCTCCTTGAACCACAGTGAAGGTCAGCCGGTATCCCTGACCGACATCACTGAAATCTGCAAGGAGGAACATCAGACCTGTGCAGAAAAGAACTCACCCAGCAGGCCTGAGACTGCTCATCCTTTGAAAGGCCTGTGTCCAAGCTTGGCCCTTGGCTGGAGTCTGGGGGTCTGAATTTGGGGAGCACACCCCTTCCCTAAATGGGAAGGGTGGCTGACAGCACCTAAACTGCTAGTACAAACAATGTGGTCTATGCTGAACACCTGCTTTCCTTCTGGAAGTCTGAACTTTGGCAAAGTGCCAGAGGGTGCCCACGTGACCGGCCCCCAGTGAAAACCTGGGCACTGAGTCTAACGATCATTTCACCTGTGTTATCACAACTTGTTGCTGGAGGAATTAGTGTCTCCTGTGTGACTACATTGGCAAAGGACCCTTGGAAGCCAGCACCTGGTTTCCCCAGACTTTACCCCAGGCTCCCTTCCTTTGCTAATTGTGCTTTGCTGTCATAAAGCACAGCTGTGAGCACAGCTTGATGGGTGAGTCCTGGAGTCCTGGTGGTCACTGAACCTGGGGTTAGTCTGCGAGACCTTGACAGAGGACCCCAGCAAGGAGTCTCCACGATGTGTGGTGGGTGGACACCTTGGCTGAATCAGAAGGCTGTTTGAGTCCCAGTGTTGCCCATGAGCTCCCACTTCTTCCTCCATTTAACAGAAAAATAAGGAAGAGCCTTCACTCCTCACCAAAACTGCAAACTAGAAATCACTCTGACACCTGCAGAGAACCCCACAGATGTGAGGGCCTATTAGCCGATTGGATCTAACATAGGGTGGAGGCCTCACCTCTGACCCATGGCTTTCCTCCCACAGGGTCTTTAATACTTAACATGTGCAAGGAAACCATCAGGCACACGTGAAACCACTTTAAAGAGCTAGGTCTATACAGACCACATGCACAGACTCTTGCAACCCTATTAAATACAAATGAGAACCACAGATATAGGTTACTGCTTCACAGAGTAAGCTATTTCAACACATTCAAATCTGTCAACATGAAATACCCAGATAATCTGCATTGCATAACTCTTTTCCAGCACTCCTGGCTTAAGCCAGCAATCTCCAACTTATTTCAGCAAACAAGTTTTGGTAATTGAAAACAAATTAAGAAAAATCAAAGTTGCACTAACATACTTGGCTTTCTGAAATCCCACAGACTCACAGGCAACTCTTTCATTCACTCACTCATCCATTCAGACTAACCAAGCTACCGAGCGCTAATCAGTGGCAAAGCACCACGCTAGGCTCTATGCAGAACACAAAGATACCACCAAACTTGGCCATGGTGTCCCACTGGCACAAAGCTGTCTACAGAGATGCCTACATATACTTCCTGTAAACTCCCAGTGGTTCTTGGATCAGTCAAGGGCCACTACGGGTATTTCAAATGGGAGAAATCCAAGCTGAGGAGCTAACACAGAGCATGGAACTACTGAAAGAGAATTCAGGGCCATCGGTGGGGAGCAGGCACAATAGAGAGGATGCACTGTCCAGAGCAGAAGCTGGAAGCTGGGACACCAGTTAAGCAGAAGGCGGACCTGAACCACAGATGCGGCACTAGGAGCGGAGAGGAGAGACCAAGGAAAGAGACGGGCAGGGTGTGGCAATTCCATCTGACGTGGGATGAGGGAGGGAGGAGGCAGCAAGCATGACTCAGAGGTTTTCAGCTATTCATGGAAAGAGAGAAGTTAGGAGGAGCAGGTTTTATGGGGAAAATTACAGTTTGTGTCACTAGACCTTGCTAAGAACATTGTTGTGCGTTGTGCTTCTCCAAAACATGCTGCTAGTCCACTCATGACCTCTTTGCAACACCCTTGTGCTATATGCTAAGAAAATATACTTCAAACAAATGTTTACATATTTTCAACCTGTGCATTCCTTTTCAGCCTCCTAATAGTCTCACAGTATAAAACACTGAATGATATTTCAAATTAAAGCTGAATCCAATATAATAAGGGCACCTTTTAGGGTGGAGGCCCCATCGGCCTAGTCTGCAGACTTGCACTCCCAGTTTCAAGTTTTCAGGGACACTTTGCAACTGGATAGTCTTTTTTATCTCCATCCTTCAAGGGTTACCTAAACCAGGGGTGGGGAACCTTTTTTCTGCTAAGGGCCATTTGGGTACTGAGAACATCATTTGTGGGCCATACAAAATTATCAACTTAAAAATTAGCTATGCAAAAAGCTCTCAGATTTATTGAATTTCGAGTTCCACTGGCAGTTGCCTTGGCAGGACCAGACCAAAGGATTTTGCAGGCAGTATAGGGTGCGCAGGCCCGAAGTTCCCCACCGCTGACCTAAACTAACATTGAAAACACTATCTTTTGGTGCACAGTCTCCATGAGAGTTTGCCTTTGAGAGCCAGTCTCACTAGAAGAATGAGTACATTATCCATCCTAGAGGCAACGATATCTTGTTGTGTCATCTTCTGTTACCTGGCCAACACCCCAGAAAGGATCCAGTTAGAGCATTGGCCTGCAAACCGAAGGGTTATGGGTTCGATTCCTAGTCAAGGGCACGTACCTGGGTTGCAGGTTTGGTCCCTAGCCCTAGTCAGGGGTGTGTGTGGGAGGCAACCAATCAATGTTTCTCTCTCTCACATCATGCTTCTCTCTCTCTATCCCTCCCTCCCTTTCACTCTCTCTACAAAAAAAAAAAAAGATCAGTGGAAAAAATATCCTCAGGTGAGGATTAACAAAAAAAAAAACACAGGGGTCCAGTTCACCAAATGTCCAGTGGTTTTCCAGACTTCCAAAATTTACTTTCGTTTGCCTGCAGCCTTCTTTCTTACAGACCCAGACAAATTACTTTCAGGCCTACCTTGCTAAATGGCTTTTATCTATAGATCAATCTCAACAATCAATTAATTAAAACAAATGTTTCTGTTTGAAATTATTTCCTGGTAAACAAATGTCATTTATAATGTCACCAAATAGACAACTGGTATACAATAAAACAAAATTTTGCTTAACTGAATCCATTTTGTCATTAATATGGATAAAGCTTATGTCTGGCACACTCTCTCCAAAATGACTTGCTGAAGGGAATACTTTTGAAAATTCCACACCATTTATGATCCGCCCCTCCCCCCAATTTCATGTAACTACATGTTCCCTCTAAGATAAGAACTGGGGATGATTTTTTTTTTTTAATGACAACTAACAACCAAAAAAAAGAAAAAGAAAGCTGAGCCCCAAACCATATTCTCCTTGTTGGTACCCAAATAGACAGGTGATTAAGAATGCCAAGCAATGGAATGAGCAGCTCGTCTCTTGTATTTATGTTCCTACCACATTGTTGAGAAGTAAAAGCCTGCTAACAATTACCCATTCTTCCCAGAAATTCTTTCTATATGTGGCAATATTTACAAAAAGCATGTTTTATTCCTGATAATATAAATATTACTAAAGACCAGCTTCTCCCTTAGAATAAGCTTAAGTGATCAAATGAGTTTCTCAAGCAACATCCAGGTCAGAAGTACCACAGGAAGCCACACTTAATGAGGAAAGTCTAATCCAAACCCCTAATGATTTTCTGTTAAGATAAAAATAATGCAAATTGAAATGCAGGTCAAGACTGTGAGATGCCACAGTATACCCATTTGATTGGCAAAGTCAATGCTGACAATATCAAGTTTTGCAAAGGATATAGATCCACAAAATCCCTTATTAACTGCAGGTGGGAGTATAAATTGGTACAAGTATTTTGGAAAAGTTTGGCATTATGAAAGGCGAACATTCACATTGTCTACATCCCAGCAAATTCGCCCAAGAGAGTGTCCAAGAAATTTCGTAGTCACCCATCAAGAAGAAAACTTAAAAGTGGTACACTCACATTCTGGACTGTTTAAAGTTGTCAAAATAAGTCCCCAAACATCTTATGCTGTAAAATACCCTTTCCAAAAATAAAATGCCCTAGCTGGTTTGGATCAGTGGTTATAGCATCGACTGGTGGACTGAAGGGTCCCAGGTTCAATTCCGGCTAAGGGCACGTAGTACCTAGGTTACAGGCTCGTCCCCGGCCCTCTCTCTCTTCCTTCCACTCTCTCTGAAAAGCAATGAAAAAAATATCCTTGAGTGAGGATTTAAAAAAAAGTTAAAGATGGTTGAAATAATTTTTTTTTTTTTTAATTGCATGTAGATGTAAATAAAAAGGAAAGAAAGGGGATGGTGACTAGGACTTGGGATGGTGGTTATTCTGCAGGGAGGCCGGTTGGTGGATGCAATGGGGGCAGGAGCACAAGAAATATGTACCCACATTTTCTCCAAACAGCGGGCTTCACCTAGTTTTTACAAAAAATTAGAGAGTGATCTTTCCAAAAGGGGAAAGGATCTCTCTTTGCTCAGCTGCCTAACTCCAAGAACACTATGTTCTGATTGATGTGTATTAGTACAGCCGACTGCCTGAGGGGCACCAATACGCCACATGAGAAGGGAATATTAGAAACACATGTCAGCTTTCTCCTCTGCCAGGAATTAAAGACAATGATTTCCATTTTGGAGTGGGAACCATCACTTAAGTTCAGTGGAGTTCCCAAATTCTCAGGGCATCATAGACTCAACCATCCTCTAGAAGCTGTGTTCCAAGAAGGCTAGGCAAGACCATATAAGCCCTATGGTGGGTGACCTGAAGGAACACTGCCTGGCTGAGTAAAGTGAGCAAACAGCAAGGCAGGGCCCTCCTGTGTGCAATGAAAATAGAGCAGTGCTTCTCAGACTATGGTCAGGAGCAACATCACCTGGAACTTGTCAGAAATTCCAAAACTCAGGCCCCTCCTAGATCCACTGCATTGGAAACGTGGGGGGGGGGGGGGGGGGGGAGATGAAGCACCTTGTGTTTCAACAAGCTCTTCAGGGAAATCTGATGCTCACTCAGGTTTAAGAACCAATGGTATGTAGAGTAATCTGAGATCTCAAAGTTTAAACCAACCATCTCCAGGAAACATGTCGAGACAATAGCCAATAAGAAAGGAAAGAAAGCCTTCATTCAGTATCTTTTTCTTTTCAACCATTTCAGTGTTAGCTATCCCACTACTGACCAATTTTGAATCCCATGCTGCTTCTGGAATAATAAAGGCCAAAGCAGGATGCTTCCTGAGTCTCCACAGAATGCCAAGACGGGCTCCTGAAGGGCAGGGGCTGTGTCTCATACATCTGGGAGTCTGCTATATCCAGCCCAAGGCCTGGGAACTAGCAGGCATCAGGAAAGGTGGGAAATAGAGTGACCAACTGAGGAGGGAACCATGAATGGGTCCCAAGGACCAAACAAGATTACTGTCCCCCTCAATCCCTAATATAATAATCTTAGCTCCTGAACCAGGAAGCTCCTTAATCCAAGGACTTTGGGTGGCTGACTAGCTAACTGCCCCATGTCCCACAACTACCAAGACCAGAAGGGCCCTGAGGCCCCAGTTCACTCCCTCAGGTCACCTCTCTGCTCACACCCTAAACCCACTTGGCTTGCCAGAGGTCATGTCCACAGGGGGCTCCCCTGCCAGCAGTCAGGGCCCACAGCCCTGGGAGGTTGGCTGAAAGCATTCTGCTAGAGTGCATGTTCCCAAATATCCCTAGGCTAGTAGTGGTGTCCTCCAACCCCGGATGCCCTCTGTCACCATCACTGCAGCATCACCACCCTCCAAACTCAGATGGCCCACGGTGGCACTTCCATACCTGTAGTAAGACAGCAGGCCGTTGCTGAGCACGAACCAGCGGCGCTGGTAGCCCTTCAGGTAGTTGGTCCACTTGAGGAGCCAGCCCTTGAAGCTGTCCAGAGGCAGCAAGGCCACTGGGGCGCTGGAGGTAGTGCCAGTCCCTGACATTGGAACCCCCATCCTCACCTGTCCTGGTCGCAGAAGAGGTGGGGTCTTGGACACTGGCTGCAGCCCTGACTCGGGTCTGGTAAAGGGCATGTTCCCCGCTACTGGCCCCAGCGCCGGCGGCTCAGACGAGGCCTTGGCGAAGTGCCCTTCCCCTACATTTGAGCCAGTCCCTTGCCGGGGCCCTGCCTCCGTCCCCAACCCCGGCAGCAGTTCCGATTCCTGTTTGTGCCTCGGCCTCGGCGAGGACGTCTTCTGGGACTCAGGCTGCGATCTCGGCCCCGGCTCCGCCACCTGTTCTGACACCGGCTTCCACTCGGGCTGGGGCACTGGCGGCGGCGGCGGCTTCGGCTCCGCTCTGGAGCCGGGGGTGGAAGCGCTCATGCTCGGCGCCGCCGTGTGGCACGACAGGCAGGGAACGACCGTGAACAGCGACGAGAGCCCGCGGGAGCGGCCGCCGCAGCCCCCGCCTCGGCACAGAGCGACCGCTTTCCCCATAGAGCCAGCGGACCGGAGCGCGGCCGGGCCGAGCCGGGGGGAGGGGGCAGCGGGAGGCGGGGGCGGGGCCGGGGGCTTCGCGAGCGCGCGCGCGAGGCGGCGGCGTGCGCGGGTCCCTCGGCGGTGCCCGCAGCCCCGTGCCGCCGGCGCCCGCTGGCTGCTGTCCTGCTCGCGCTCGGCCGGAGGGACTCGACTCCGGCGTCTCTCTAGCGTCACCAGCACCCGGCTCAGGGTCTGGCACTTGGAAGGCGCGCTGGAAACACCTGTGGGGCCAGAGCTTGGAGGGCGGGCGACGGGAAGGGACGGCTTCAGGCCACCGTCCCTGCCTGCGCCCCAACCCGTGCCAGGCTCCGGGGTAACAACGATGAATGCGGAGCCCGCCGGCTCCCGGCGCAGCCTCTGCCCGCGCGGGTCCCAGCGCCTGCCGTCCGCCCGGGAGGGGCTCACTCCGGAAACCCGGGAAAGCCGGGATGAGGTGGGCGGGGAGCAGGTGCTGCGCTCGGAGACCAGTAAACGCGCCCTTTGCGCGGGGGCCTGGCGGATGACGCTAAAAGCTGAGGAGGACGCCCCCCGCCCCCCGCGGCAGCCATCACCTGCCTGCGGGTCCTTTCCTCGGCGACCAGACTCTGTGGCCCAAAGCCACCGCCTCGCTCACTTCCTGGGCCAGCTGGTCTCTGGTTCGTGCCAGGGCGCTGCGAGTGGCAACATAGTTCGGCTCTATAAACGAATATAGAAAGAGTTTTTGTCTAAAAGCGGATCCTTAGCTTGCACCTACAAGATATCCCCGAGTAATTTGGCTGGCGGTCTGTGATGCTTCTGCAACACTCTGAGGAGTTTTGCGTGTCTGTGCACCTTTTCTGGGGAGAAGGTCTATAGTTTTTATGGGAATCCCAAAGGAGTCTGTGATCCTAGAAAGGTTAAACATCACTGATTTTAAAAGAATCTACCCTAAAGGGAAAGATCAATGGTTACCACACATCAAAAATACATGTTGAAAGGTTGGATATTGAGCTTCTGCCCAGACCCTTCCAGCTCTAGCCCTCTGGGCAGGCAGGCTCCCCTCTGTTCATTCCAACTCTTACTCTCCCCTTACCCAGGGTTTATTCCTAATCTTTGCTCCTGACAAGACTGCCTGTGCAGGTGTAGTAGGCAGTTAGATAGGCATGAGCAGAGCCAGAGGATGGGCCAGGTGCAGAGGGTCACCAGGGTGGAGAGCCCCAGGTGCCTAGCAACGTGCAAAACTGCAAGCCCTTGAAGGACCACTCCCTTAAGCATTAACCCCTGGAGATGACATCTAGGCCTGTGCTGTGTTTGAACTCCAGGCCCAGAAAAGCAGCAACACCAGGCGGAGCTTGCCCTGGTGATGTCAGCACCAGCTGCCATGACTAATAACCAGGTCCCAGGCTGACCAATCAGTGGAGACCATGACCTGGAGGGGGGGGGGGGATAGCTGATGAATACTCTACTGAGATCCTCCAGAGACCTCAGATAAAAAAGCATGCCTTGCCCCACCCCCCTTATTTCCCCAGGGTGTGCTTGTGCAACCTCCATATGTCTCTCCCTCCCTCTCTCTTCCTCTCCCTCTTCCTCTTCTTCTATCCCTCCCTTTCTCCCTCCCTTCCTCTCTTTCCCTGAAGCTTCAAGGGCCTATTCCTTTTATGGCCCACTTCTTCCATCTCTTTGACTTGCTAAGTAAACTTCCTCTTAGCCAGAACTAAAGGACTGAGGTTGCTGAACTCAGGTTAACACCTGGTGCCATTTTTCCACCACTAACACAGGGACCAGCCTCCCACATGAAGTGATGGCAGGAGTTGAAAAGACTGGGAGATTCTAGATTCAAGAGTATCTTAGGAGGTACAGATACTCCCCTAAGCAGAAGTCCCTGACATCTTTGCTGGTAACTTTGGACCCCTTCCTGGGGCACCTGCCCCTGAATGTGGTCTTACCTGCAGTTTTGCTTTGAGCTTTGGAATCTCAGACCCGCCCACCTTGGTCTGTCCCATAAGTATAAAGGTGGTCCTCAAACACCCCAAGAAAAAGCGATTGTATCTGGGTGCAAGGTAGAAGAGAACTGGGCAACTGGGGAATGGAGTGGGGTGTTTGCTTTCCACTTATACCCTTTTGAACCTTGGAACTATTTAAAAAATGTTTAGGCATGGCCGGGCGTGGCTCAGCTGTTGAGCGTCAACTTAGGATCCCGGAGATCACAGTTTGATTCCCAGTGAGGGCACATGCCTGGGTTGCAGGCTTTAAAAAAAAAAAAAATGTTTAAAATCATTCTGGGGAAACTTATTAGAAATTTAGTTTCCATCCCCTTCTCCCTGGGATTCTGAGTCAGTAGGTCTGAGGTGGAAGCCAGGAGCGTGCATTTTAATGAGTACCCTAGGCATTTCTGATGTGGGTGGATCATGGACCACATGTTGATGGACAGTGACATGAAGGGGAAATCTTGGGCTTTGGGAGTCAAATCTAATATGGAAGCCCTAGCCCAGTCACTCTTTAGCTGTGGGACCTTCAGCTACCTCACTGAGCTTTCTCTTGCTCATTTGTAAAATGAGAATAATAATCCTTACCTCACAGGTTAAAAGTAATCAAAACATGTATGTAAAGCACATTTGGCATAGTAGGTGCTCAGTAAATATTCTCTAGTTATTAAACTAAAGAATGCTCTGTGAAAAGTTTGGTGAAATGAATTAAACAGAGGCCAGAGAAGAAAGAGATGAGACCAAGGTTGACACACTCGTGGCTGACAGCCGCAACAATGGAAAAAACTCAGTGCCTGCTGTTTGTGCTAGATGTGTTTGCAACCCCCGAGGAGGGAAGCCAAGTAGCAAATAAATGCTTAATGATATGTTTTGACTCCTGCAATAAATTCATGACAGGTCTAAGTAATCTGCCAGAGTGGGAGCCACAGGGAGAACTGAGAAAGACCATCACACAAAGCTTCTGGGTTGGGGTACTTCCAGCAACTGAAAGACCCAACTCAACCCAGTGGGACGTGTATTTGAATGACAGTGATTTGATGAAAGAATATTTGAAATGCTCCCAATGAGCAGGTTGGCCAAAGGAATTCCATCAGGAGTCATCTTGTCAAGTGATACATTAGTAAAGCAAAACTCAACCCCAAATTATCATTTTGTGTAAGCCTGGATTTTACTGGCTTTGCTCAGAGCAGGAGTTGTTTCCATCCACTCAGCAGATATTTATGGAGCATTATGTGTGCAAAGTTCTGTGCCACATCTTGGGTTCTGAGAACTGGAAGGAAATCAGCCACCAGCACCCACCCCAGTTGCAGGTAGGAGAGCTGAAGCCCAGAGAAAAGTTACTGGGGGAGGTAGGGGATCCCGGTTCAAGGCCTGTGCTGGCTCTGCCCCCAGTCCTGCAGAGTTCCAAAGTCAGCAGTTGGACTAAGTTGTAAATTGTATATACCCAGAGTAACGCTTCCTGATTCAACAAGGGGTGGGCCAGGATGTGTCCCTGCTTGTTGTTTGTGTTCAGGGTCCCTAGGAGTTAAATGATTTGGCCTCCCTCCCAGACCCAGGACACACAGGCATCTGCCTTTCCAGCAGATCCTAGCTGAGCACACAAACATCTGCTGACCCCTTGTGGTCACTGTGGGATCTGTCCTGGCCCAGCAGCCAAAGGTCTGTGTTACACCTCTAGGGTGTTCTCGCTTATGACCTCACTTCTCAAGGCGCTTTCCCACAACTGACCTCATGGGAAGGAGGTGAGGAGAACCAGGATTCCCATTCCTACTTTACAAATAAGTCACAGCGCCCTGGGATGCAGTCCCAAATCTACCAATTCCTTATCTGACGGTGGCAAGTCAATTCCCCAATCCCTGCCTCAGTCATCCTTTGGTGAAATATGAGAGGTGACCTGGACAAGGCAGCTCTAAGGTTTTTCCACTTCCCCAAACTCTCAGAGTGGAGACGTAACTTTCCCAAGGTCAGAGATACTCCCTGTTGGCAGGTCACCCCACTTCCACCCACACTGATCAGGAAAAGTGAGAGGTGTTACAGCAAACAAGAAAATCATTTCCTCCACCTTCGTGTTCTGTTTGTGTGCTGAAGGGACGTATAGACAAATGTATAGGTAAGTGGATGGATGGATGGATGGATGGATGGATGGATGGATGGATGGATGGATGGACGGATACATGGGGCAGATATGTAAGAACACTAGGATCACTCTTAGCTGCAACTGGAGCAGCTACCTACCTCCCCTGCTACTTGGCCAGCTGCCTCTATAATTCCAGCTGCCTAGCTCCCCTTTTTTAAAAAATGTTTTTATTGATTTCAGAGAGAGGAAGGGATGGAACCCACCACCCACGCACGTGCCCTGATCTCCTGGTTCATGGGTCGATGCTCAACCACTGAGCCATGCCAGCTGGGCTGCCTAGCCCTTTGATAGACTACTCCACATCCACCTGCTGGGGTTCCAAAGCCACTGCCCCACCTGACAACCTGGAGCTCGGACCTGCGATAAGAGAAATGAGTCCTCACTCGAAACTTCCTCCCTGCTGTGTCAATGACCACTGCGGTCAACAGAGGTAGCATAGGAAAAAGTCAGGGGCAAGAGCCATAAACAGGAGGCCTGAAACATGGACATCCCTCAGAGCAGTTCCTGTGACCAAAAATGGCTCAAGTTGTTTTCAGTGCTCACAGTAAAGCTGAGGATCACCAGGGTGACTGGTTCAAACCTAGTGACTCTGAGCATGTTTCTTAGCCTCTCTGTGCCTTGGTTTTCTCACGTGAAAGATGTGTATGATACCTGACAAGTGTTGTTGTGAGGACTGAATGAGGTAGGATATAAAATACCTTGCATGTAGCAAGTGCTCAGTAAATAGAAGTTCCCTCCTTTTGTTCCAGGTCATGGAGAAATTATGAAGAGGGAAGGAACAAGGCCCACTGGGTACCCAGCAAGGTTTTTAAACTAAGAAGTTTTTCTAAGTAACTCTAAAGCAGTGACATGCATTTGGTGATGGTGGGGAGGAAATGAAGTGTATTTTCAGCAAAAATTAAAGGTATGCTCAAAAATAGTTGATCCCTTTAAAAGAGAGTATCATTCGCCTGTCCCCTGCCATCAGCACAGTTCTTCAGACACAAAAGATATTCCACAAAGATTTCCTGAGGGCAAAACTGAGGACAACTTTTCACAGCTAATGGGCAGTGGTCAAGACTCCTGTGCTCCACTCTTCCACTTCCCGAGTGAACATCTCTCTCGTCCACACCTCTGAGAGCCCAGCCTAACTCTCCCTAACAGCCAATTCATACCAGAATGGGTGACAATTCTTCTTAGCCACCTGCCTCAGTGCACTTGGCCTGGCATTTGACCTCAGACACGTGGATACCGAAGATCGATCTTTGCTTTAACCATGAAAGCTGGTTTGATTAAGCTCCTCCACTCAGGCAGCTAGGGGACTATCAGGATCTCCTTCACCAGAACAGAGGGAATGAATGGGGCAGGGCAAGGAATATTAGAATTGCTAGGATTTTTGTGCTCCACTGTTCACTGGTCTCGGTTTATTGTTGTTCCATGGTGGTACTGGCTGGCTAGCTTCTACATCTTCTCCTCCTGTCAGTCTAGTGTTGTTATGGCCCCGGACAAATCATCTGCGATGACTAGGGTGGTCTGGATTTCTTCTTAGAATGGAAGGCCCGGATACTGCTCAGGTACTGCCGGAAGTTCGTGGATTCCTGTCTCCAGCGCCCCAGCTTTCTGAGCTGGTCCATCATGAACTTTTTTTTCAGGTGGTCATACAAGTGGCTCATCTTTTTCTTGGTCTTTTCTGAAGTTTTCGTCTTACAGAAAAACAAATGAGGTTAGGATGAAGAAACTACTTCATAACAAGAGAGGCATCTATGTTGCTGATATGGGGGTGAAAAATGTGCCAGCTGGGCCCAATATTCCATAAATAATTTTACTCACAGGGACTCTTAGTTTCCCTAATTGTAAAATGTGGGCATTGAGCTAGATAACTCCTATGGTACCTTCTGAGAGTTTGCAGCCTAGGACACTGATTTTGGCCTCAATGCCTCTATATGAAGACTGGTCAGAAAGAGGTGCATCTTGTTCCTTCCCCTCCCCATTCTTTAACTTCTATCACCCTGTCCCTATTACTCATTGATGCTTCCCACATACTGTATGTGACATCTCCTACATCACATTGAACTCTATTTCTTCTAGTACATCATTTTTGTCTGTCCCCAACAAGACGATGCGCTTTGGGAAGGCACATCCTTTATCTTACCTGCTCATTTATTTATTGCAGTGAGCTAGCTGCAGAGAGGACGCAAAGAAAAATCAGCTGCATGTCTTCACAGAAATTACAACATAGATAGGAAGATGGGCCACATGCCCAAATATTTCTAAGCAAGGCAGAGAGCGATATATCCCTTTTAAAAGCAGGGTTCAAAGAAGGGAGATAGCGAGGAAAGCCTTGTGGAGAGTTGGCATAAAAATTGGGGGACTGTTTTTTTGTTGTTGTTGTTTTGGGTTTTTACATTTTTATTTATTTAATTTATGGGGGTTGGGTTTTGAATGATGGGGAAATGTTGGGCATGTTGAAACAGAACCAGGTGGGAGGTAATCCTGAGGGTCTACACTTTAATAAACTCTCCTGGGGATTCTAAGCACTGACATTGTCTCAAAATATGTACAGTGTAAGCAAGGGAGAGCTCCATAAGGCCAGTCAATGTTGCCATAATTATTTGACACAGAGAGTTAGTGACTGAGTGGATCTTGGGAATAAAGCATAAAGAGGGAGGGTGGATGGCAGAAAATATGGACACTAAAAGACATAGTTCAAATCAGTAGCTGAGCATCAGAAACTTTTCAGTTACTTGATAAAAACATAGCCCTCAGAGAGTCTTGCTTAGTAGGGTTTGGATCGAGGCCAGGAATCTATATTTTTCTTATGTACCTGAGATAATGCTGATATAGCCATTGAGAAGTTAAGTGGCTGCTTCATATCACTATTTTCTAGTGCATCCCCTTGGGAGCAAGCTTTTTAGCTTCTCTAAGCTAGTGATTTCACCTTGAGCTTAACTTTTTTTTAATACCCACCTGAGTATATTTTTTCCATTGCTTTTCAGAGAGAGTGGAAGGGGGGGGGGGAGAGAAACATCAATGTGAGAGAGACACATCGATTGGTTGCCTCCCATATGGGCTCTGAGGCCAGGGATCGAGCCTGCAACCAATGTACATGCCCTTGACCAGGAATCGAACCTGAGACCCTTCAGTCTGAAGGCCGACACTCTAACCACTGAGTCAAACTGGCTAAGGCTTGAGCTTGACTTTTACTATGGATCAGGGTCTCTCAACCTTGGCACTCTGATGCTTGGGGCCAGGTAATTCTTTGTGGTGGGGAGCTGTACTGTACATCCTTGGCCTCTACCTACTAACTGCCAGTAATACCACCCCACTCTCACTTGTGCTACCAAAAATGTCTCCAGACATCGCCAATGTCCCCTGAGGGGCAAAACTGTCCCTAGTTGAGAACTGTGGCAATAAATGAAGAGATATCTGCCATCATTGTTCTCAGAGTGTGCTCAGGGGATTCCTAGACACTAGACCTTAGCTGTCCTCCTTGGGGTCCTTACAAATCACTGGCTAGTCAAAGTTGCCTCTTCCCCTAAAGAGATCACTTTTTCAGAGAAGACAGAAACACTGCCACGCTGCCACTCAGGCTTCAAATCCACTGAGTTCCTACAAGCTGGGCCCTCAGCCAGCCACTGGGTCAACAAACAAGTCCCTGTCCTTATGGGAGATCATCCTAACACCACGGTCAGTCAGGCCCAGGTTTGCAACTCGGCAGTGATACACTCTGTGACCTTAGTGATGTTACTCATCTCTCTGAGCTTTGGTTTCCTGAACTATTAAATGGGGTAATACAGTGGTACTTCAGTTTTCTAATGTAATCTGTTCTGGAAGACCGTTCGAGTTCTGAAATGTTCGAAAACCAAGGGATCAACAGACGACAGCTAGGCCTCAGGATGTTGCACTCAGCAGAAGCCATGGGCATGTTCGACTTCTGAGGCGTGTTCCAAAACCGAAGCATTTACTTCCAGGTTACGGTGTTCGTAAACTGAAATGTTCATCAACAGAGACGTTTGAAAACCGAGGTACCACTGTAATACATACTGGATGTTGAGTACCTAAAATACTAAGGGCTCAAGACAACATTAAAAGGACTTCTGGATAACTGGAGGATGGCACAGCCCTCTGGTACATATAAAACTTGGGGGAGTTTTCAGTTAGTCTCTCAGAGATACTCACCCCACTTGCCAGAGGTACAACATCCCCCAAGCACTGGTTATAGGGGTTGGACCAGACCCTCCTGGGCCTGTCAGAATAGCCCATACCACCTGGCCATAGTGATTGGTGCAGGGATAGACCCATAGCCCAACCTGGGCCAGCTGGAGTCCTTCTCTAGGATTTGTCTAACTCGAACAGAGGAAGCACTCCATTTCCTTTCTGGGCTACAGGCCATAGTTTCTTGTGGCCATGCTCCCAGAGACAGCTAGCCTGATGATGATGCGAACACGCAGAAAGAAGCAGAAAAGGAGATGAAGAGGGAGAGTTGGAGCCCCTGGCTTTTTTCATCCCAAACATTGGTGACCCTGCCCTACCCATCCTAGATTATGTAAACTCATGGTTCTCTATTTTGCTTGAACTAGTTCAAGTTCAGTTTGTTGTACCTACAACTGAGAGAATCCTAATAGATCCTGTTTTACAAAGGAGAAAAGAGCATACTGAAGGAAATGTGACTGTCCAAGGTAACACAAAGCTGGCCTGCCCATCTCCAAGTCTATCCTGTTTCTAGTACAGCAGGCCACTGGAAGTTTAGCAGTGGGAGAAACACCCAGGCCTCTACTTTTCTTTTGGTCTCTGTGGCCCTTAAGAGAATCTGGCACCATCTCTCTCTCTTTTTTTAAAATATATCTTTATTGATTTGAGAGAGAGGAAGGGAGAGGGAGAGAGTTGAAACATCAATGATGAGAGAGTCATCGATTGGCTGCCTCCTGCACGCTCCTGACTGGGGATCAAGCCTGCAACTCAGGCATGTGCCCTGACCTGGAATCAAACTGAGATCTCCTGGGTCGTAGGTCAATGCTCAACAGCTGAGCCACGCCTGGCAGGGCCTGGCACCATCTCTTAAGCCTCCTCTTTTCAATGTCAGAATCCCATGGGCCCATCCAGATTTGGCCCTGGAACATGGAGGGAGACTCAACAGTCAAGGAAGCAGCAGCTCAATCCCAGGCTGCCTGCTTTACTTGAAGAAATGAGTACATTTTCGGAATCTGTCATATTCATTCATTTCTTCCCATTCCCCAAAACAGTGTCTGTCCCAAGCAGGCCCTAAAGATATACTTAATGAATTCATCAATCAGGGTCTGTGGAGTGATGGCACTGTGGTTTCCCTCTTCTTCTGGGGGCTTTCAGCTAAGCAGGTCAAACCCTAGTTGTCCATAAGCAAAAAGCAGAAGAACCTCAATTCTCATATGAAAAATGGGGGATAACCCCCAAGGGAAAAAACTGACCAAACTGTGTTGATGCCACTTCAAACTCTAAGACCCAAGACTTCTTTTTATGGGAGATAGTAGGAATCCACTCAGCTTCCCCAAATAGAAAAGTAATGTGCTTTGAGGGGGGAAAAAAATGCCACAAGTCAAAACATAAAATCCTTCCCCTAGGCTCCCTCAGCATAGGAACAGCTGTGACCCCCCTGGACAAATCAGTAACCCAGGGTTTCAGTCTCCTCTATAAAATGGGACTTGCATTAGTGCATGTTGGTGGCTCCCTATCACCTCTAAGACCTGTGAACTCCCCTAAGGTGTAAGGGAGAGTGACATGAACCTGGGTCAAGCCACTAACACCCTCTAACACAAAAGCTTGTGAGGACTTTACCTCCATCTCATAGATTCGTTGTGCACTGAGGTTGTCACGAATAATCACCCGAGATAACTGGCTCTTGGGTAAAAATTTTGTCACGGCTGCTTCACTGGAATTCATTAAGCTGGAGGGGGCAGAGGAAGGTGGTACAGGTTGAGATGGCTGGGGCCAGGGCTAGGGAAGGGCCTGATATGACAGAGTCCTGGGATAGTAGCTGAGGCCTCCCCAGGTTTCTTGGGAGAGGCACAGTTCTGTCATAATTGTCAGAGAAGCAAAGGAGGCCTAGGTTTCTTCTTGTGGAAAATGTGCACTAAAAGGGTAGTTCCTTGAATGCTGAGAAAAAAAGCTGTCCTGAGAAGGATGTAGAAAGAGCAGTCCACAAGAGAAGTGTCAACAAGGACTCAGAACTGTCTGCTGGAGCAGCCATCTTAAGGAGAAAATGCAGGACAAAATGGGAAGCAGGGGTCTTAGAGAAGAAGAGAAGTTGTATTGTAGAGTTCAAAGGGCTGAATTTGAGGGGAGCTGAAGTGGGGGTACTTGCTCCAGAGCCTAGATCTAAGGGGGATCTTTGGGGGAGGGGTCAGAGGAAGCAGGGGAAAAGAAAATGTAAAGAGTTTGGACAGAGGTTAGGTTGCTTAATAGGGGAATTCTAAGAGAAAAGGGTTTGAAACAAGTCAAAGTAAGGGAACTATGGACAAACATTTGAGGAGAATCTGGAGGGTGAGAGGTAGAAGATGCTGTGGGGTGGGGTAGGGTGGAGTGAATTGGAGCAAGGCAAAACTAGAGATAATGATTTGGTCAAAATGAGGAATTGGTCAAAAATGGATAATACCAGGCACTGAGTTCTCCTTTCACTTTTTGATAATCTGGTTACACCATGAAGTGATTTTGCAATTATGTACCTTTAAATGGTTTTGCCTACTTCAAAATAATTGCTCATATTTTCTTTCTAAAATTTGGGAACTAAATGTACAGTAGGGAAGCAACTGAATAAATTGTGATTAGGTCCTACAATAAATACTCTGCAGTTATGAATAAAAGACATTCATCGTGTATTGGATGGGGAGAAAGAGGGCTACAAAAATAAGTGAGCTTTTTGGTGACGTCCCTCCTCCAAAAAAGTGCAAGCATGTTATAGTACATATGTGTTAATGGATCTGGAATAATATACATCAAAATGTTAACAGTGATTGTCTCTGGCCATTCATTTTGCTTGTCTGTCTTACCTGATTTTTCTATAAGTGTATACTACTTTCATAGGACAAAAAAGACAATTTTTAAAAGAAAACATTTTGAAGAATTAAAACATTTTTTTTCTAATTCATTTCAGCCAATTTGGAACCATGGTTTTATGAATGTTTTTATATTCACAAAGTAGTAGAAATAAACAAATGGTTGCTATCTCCCATTTACATTTTCCTGACAGCAAAGGCATGAGGTGATGAAAAAGGATGCTCACATGCAAAAGTTCCCCAAATCCTGGTGTTTAAAAAAAAAAAAAAGGCTTAAAATACTTAAAGACACATAAAACACTCTTCGCCCATTCAGTGGTGCACCAAATTTACCAATACTTCTTGGGAAGGAAGAAAAAAAGGCAGTGACTGGAAATATTTCCTCTCAAGTAATAAAAGGTCATTTTGAACCAAATTGTTTTCCAAAGCAAGACTTCTGTGGGCGCCTGGAGAATGCTGGCAGGGGGTGTGAAATCGAAGTGGGGAGGGGAAATAGGTGGCCGTGGGGACTGAGGCCAGGCTGAGGGAACTGGGGGTTTTCCCAGGGCCACTGGGGAACGTAGAAGCTGAGGAGAGGGGTGTCAGGCTTGAGAGGACCTGCGCCTCATCAGGCTCTAAAGAAGTTCAAGGCTCGGCGCTGGGGACCCCCCGGGCTACATGATATCACCCCAGGGAGACTACACAGCTGGGACGATTCGGTGGGTCTGTGGGTTGGAGCTGGGATTCCCTGTTTCTCCCTGGCGTCTGGGGATTCGGGCTCCTGGCGTTGAGAAGAGCTGGACTGGGAAGGAGCCGGTCCCGGGTCTGTGAGGAATCGAGACTCTCCTGGGGTCTAGAAAAAGCCGGGCTCTGGGAGTGACAAAGCCAGGATCTCTGGGGCCGGCGGAGGGAGTTCTGAGGGAGTTCGCGCTCCCTCAAGGGCCACGGTGTCTGACCAACGCTCTGGGCACCCGACCGCACCTGAAGAGCACTAGCGGCTGCGAGGTCCGCGGCTGCAGGAAGCAGATCTGCGGCTGGGTCCCTAAGTTGATTTCGGGGCTGCTGCCGAGCCTATGGCGCCGGAGAACGATTGAGGCCGGATAAATGGCGGTACTGGTGCTCGACCTGGCGGTGGCCGTTTTACTCATGGGCGAGGTTAAGTTCCATGTGACCGAGGGCCTGTGCTGCTGGGTAGCCGCGTTCTCCTCACTAGGGGACGGCGGAGGCAGACTTGCGGGGAAGGCAGCCATGCTCGGCGGGCGCGCGCAGACGTGGAGTGAGCTGTTGCGCAGACGCAGTGGGCTGAGCCCGCCTCGCCGTTTCCGAGACGAGCGAGGGGGGCGGGACCAGGAGGACGGTGCGCGCGCTGTGCCCGGAAGGCCGCGAGCGCAGCACGATTGTCCCTCGGCGGCTGCCGTTGTGCGGTCTGGCGCATTGCCATGGAGACGAGCTCTGTGGGCGGCGTGGGCTGAGAGCGCCGAGCCAACCCTACTTCTTCTCGGTTAAGGCTGCTGTGGGCCCCGCGGGATCGTGGGGCGGGTAACCGGGTGAGTCGGGATGGGGAAGCTCCAGGGCGGGAAGACGAGGCCGGGGGTTTCTCCGCAGACTCGGCACTGCGATTTCTCCCCGCGAAGAGCGACCATTACTATGGAAACCAGGGCGCCGGGCCGCGGGGGATCGTAGCTCCCTTGCTGTGATCGGGGGATCGTAGCTCCCTCGCTGTGATCGGTCATCTCTCTCCCCCAGACCCTGGTCTTAGGCTTCGGGCATGGTTGCCCCCTGAACGAACCTGCCCTCGCGCCCGCGGGAGAGGTAAGACCATCTGGGTCTGGATACCCAGCAGATGAGGGATCCCATTACAATGCCAGCTACAAGGAAACCTGTCGGGCTCTACTCCGGAAGGGACGCCTCGCTCCTGTCAACCCGCGAACTTTGTTCCTCGTTTCTAACCCAGAATTAACAAACGCCCCGCGGTGTCTGCTGACTTTTCCCACACATAATGAGACCAGAAAGACCGGCTTTCGGACCTTCCTTTGTGACCCTAGACAGGTCCTTTCCCCCTCTCTGTCACACTTTCCCCATGTGTAAAATGTATATATTAACTCCGGACATGGGTCTATTATGTTGCTTTGAAGATCCAACCAGATGAGGGAAGCCAAAGGCTTTGTAGGCTATAAAACCGTGACCCTGAGCAGCAGTGGAGCTGCCGTTTCTCCACCTCCCTCCCTCCCTCTCTAAACGTTCTTCAGATCTTTGTGTCATTTCTTCAGGCGATCTTTGCTGCTTCCTAGCCCTGGAAGTAAATCCCTTTAGTCTTCGCTTCCTTAATGCCCTGCATGTTAACTTCCCTCACAAAAGCAAGAATAGTTATCATTTCCAGAGGGCTCACTCTATGCCAGGTTCTGTGTTAAATACTTTACCTGGCTTACCTCATTTAATCATCAGAAGATCCTTAAAAGGTTGGCACTGTTATGTCTATTTTCCAGCTCTGTTGTCCCTGTAATTGCCTGTTTAATGTCTGTCTCTCCCACTAGACTGTGGGCTTTGTGAGAGAAGAGCCATTGCAGTCTTGTACATTTCGGTATCCCCAGCACCTAATGAAAATGACTCTCCTCTGGTCATTACCCTCACCTTCAAGAGCAGTGTTTCCTCTGCAACTTTTTGTCACTGTGATGAGAACAGCAATCTCCCGTATTTCTGTTGTCCACTAAGCACTAAGGGGGTGAAGGGGCTCAGGCCACTTCTCTCTGGATTTTTGGTTGAGGAGGATTCAGAATATTTAGACTTCCAACTGGGTTGGGAGAGGGAGGCTTTTTCCCTGCTTGCACATGACCTTTAGAACAAACCAGCCCCACCTGCCTGATGCATTTGATTCTGGAGCATTGGCAGGTAGGATTTGCCTATGCAGTCTTTGTCCTTCCTCTCCAACAGCCTAGGAACCATACTCACCTCCACCCAGCCCCTCCTCCAAATTCTAGAGAAACATAGCCAGAGAACTCATCCTTTCCAGATTTCTCAGAAGGCAGAGTCGTGGTTGTTGGAAGCATTCCCTCATTCAACAAATATTTATCAAGCACCTGCTTGTGGAGACATAGAGCTTGGCACAGGTTACACAGTAGGAGTGAAGATAGTCACAGTGATGTCCCAATAGAACTCACAGATCAAGGCAAAACCACGTCTTCAGGAAGTTAGGAAGGAGAGCATATAGGGCTTAGAAAGCCTGGAGCAGGGACGTAATCAAATGTAGGGGAGGGTTGTGATCCTGCGAGTTTTCCCTCAGGAAGTGACCCTTGGCTAAGAACACAGGCTCACCAGTCCTCTGCTGAATGTAACAGACTAGGATCTGACAAGCTTGTAAGAAAAGGGACTGAGAGCAGCAAAGGCCAGAGAGGACCAGATGTCTACATGGAACTGCAAGTGGCTCAGCCCAGCTGAGGCCCTTCAGGACATAGGGAAGGCTAACAGGAAGCTAGAGAGAGGGGCAACAGCCAGGGTGTAAATGGCCTTGACAGCTAAGCTAAGGGACTCCATCTCCTGACAGTGGGTAGCCACTGAAATATATTAAGCAAGAGAACAGAACTTGAGCTCCTTATATGTTTGTGCCGGATAAAGTCTGCTATTTCGTTTGAGAGGTGTGCTCTAAATCTGAATGTTCCTATTTCAGTGAAACATGTGAAGATGTGCTATTTTTACAGTTTTATTCAAGTAGAGGAGGCAGGGGGTCCTGCCCCACTCTGGGATGCTGCTATACACAGCATCACACTGGTATGGCTTATTTACCTGAAGTCCCTCTGCCTCTCTGCACTTGCCATTGCATGGCGGAGGCGGGGGGGGGGGGAGGCTGTGGTGCCCCTTATTCTGTCCTCCAGGAAGCTTTCAGCAGCTCTCTTTGCCAGGCCATCCTTAGGAGCATAATTAATGATGTAGGACTACTGCACATAGGTACATTTTGTCTCTTCAAAGAGATGATTCCTGGAGAAGGGAAGCTAAGACCCTCTTCTCTCCCATATCACCAGTGACTCTCAGCACAGTGGGCTCTGGTTTCATGTCACTGGTTCTGAGTCTCATGATTTGAGCATTAAGTCAGAAGAAGAGGGAGACCATGTGAGTGGTTCCCACTTAGAGGGGCTGAAAGGAAAGAGAGGATATTGAAGAGAAGAGAGCTGTGTGAGCCTAGGTGGAGAGTTAGGCCAAGGCTCAGATGTGGGACACAAGTCAGCCTGCCCAACTAAAAATGTGGGGCCCCTCAAGGGAAGCCTTCAGTGCCAGGCTCAGGGGGTTGTCCTTTGTCCTACAATACACATTAGGTCTCCTGAGAAGCATGCTGAAAATGTAGATTTATGCTCCTCACCCCAGATCCTACTCTGGATTTGAGGCAGTGCCTGGGTAGCTGCATTTTTAGTAAGTTCCCTGGGTCATTGTACTGTGATGCTCAGAGGACCACCTTGGGGAATCCTGCTATAGGCCCATCCATCCATTTCCCAGAAATCCTCTGGGGTTGGCCTGCTGGCCCAGCTGGGCTCCTGCCCTCTAAACATTCTCTCCCTCCTTGCAGTTTTCCATGGACACAGCCTAGCAGAAAGATGCGGCCTTTATGTCTCACTGGCCACTGAACCACCGGCCTGATGACAGCATCTCCATGTACGTTCCCTGTTCAGTTCCGACAGCCCTCAGTCAGTGGCCTCTCACAAATCACCAGTAGCCTGTATATCAGCAATGGGGTGGCCGCCAACAACAAACTTATGCTCTCCAGCAACCAGATCACCACGGTCATCAATGTCTCCGTGGAGGTGGTGAATACCTTATATGAAGATATCCAGTATGTACAAGTGCCTGTGGCTGACATACCCACGTCACGTCTCTGTGACTTCTTTGACCCCATTGCTGACCACATCCACAGTGTCGAGATGAAGCAGGGCCGTACACTGCTCCACTGTGCAGCCGGTGTAAGCCGCTCGGCTGCCCTCTGCCTCGCCTACCTCATGAAGTACCACGCCATGTCCCTGCTGGATGCCCACACATGGACCAAGTCATGTCGGCCCATCATCCGGCCCAACAGCGGCTTTTGGGAGCAGCTTATCCACTATGAGTTTCAGCTGTTTGGTAAGAACACCGTACACATGGTCCACTCCCCTATGGGAATGATCCCTGACATCTACGAGAAGGAGGTTCGTTTAATGATTCCACTGTGAGCCATGTACCAGCCCCTGCCTGCATCGGGGTCAGAGCTGCAGATCTGCTGTTGATGCTACACTAAGATCTGAACTTAAACATTCGACTTTTGTGCTACAGAAAAAAACAGATGATGCCTTTTATCAGAGCAATAAAAAGGAAGAGTGCTGTAGCTTTTAATCTTGTAATCCATATCTTTAAAGATTAAATTCACTGGGTGTAAAATAGTGAAGATAAGTTTTCTATCCAGTGAGTGACAGGTCATGGCTATTGGCCAGAGTGGAGAGAGAGTAAGGCAGGTAGTGTCTGGGTCAAATGGACCAGAGCCCAAAGCATATGGCAAGACTGGACTCCTGCAGCCTTCCCCCAGACCAACTAACCCAGGGATGAGTCTGCCACAGTCCCACCTCATTCTTTCAAAGCCAGAGCCTTAAGCATCATGGCACCTCCTTGCTTCTCACAGTACGTGCCAACTTACTGGATAAGTGATCTTCAATGGTGCTCTGGGAACCCTAGGGGCTCCAGGCCGACCCCACTCCCACCTTCAACCATAGGGCCCAACTCTGGTTTTCTGGATTGGATTTACACACAAGATAATTTCAAAGAAAGCATTCCACCATATAAAAATTTTTCAAACCTTTTTTTTAGTGCTTTTGTACATGATAAGGTCTCAAAGTGCCCTTGGCAATCCTCCACCAGCCTTTGATGAAAGATGGCATTAGTTTTCTCTTGGGCACCGGTGGAGAGAAGGCCTGACATCAGGCTTTAAGGGTTTCTCTCACAGGCCCTGGCTTGGAAGGCTGGAGCTGCAGACCCTAACCCAGCCTTGCCACCTCCTCCCCATGTGATTTTGCACCTCTTGGAGTCTGTTTCCTCATCTGTCCAAGCAATGACAGCCCTTTTATCACAGGGTCATCATGAAGGTTCAACAATTCTCTAGCATGGTACTTGGCACAAGGTAGGTGCTTAGTGTAACTGGCAGTTCTCATGAATGATGCTGTGGTCCTGCTGGTCCAAGTCAGCAGAGTCATCCTCATGATGGCATTTCCCCCATCTGTGCATAGTCCTTTACTAAGTGTTCTTCCAAAAAGTCATCCTGTGTGGTGGGGGAAAAATGGTTTAAATCCTTTCAGACCCTACCTCGGAGGACGCCTAGACTTCAGAACCTTTCCGGAGTTCTCACTGTGTTCAATCCATGTATGACCTGGGGGTCCTAAAGCAAGGAGCACACTTCCAGCTTCACCCCAAAGTCCTCGTTTAGGTCACTGACCATTAGGGCCAGTGCCCTGGTCTGGTTCACGCACTGGGGTCCACGGGGGTATGTGCCCAAGGGACAAATGAGTGGGCCCCACCAGTAGCCCTGAAATCCAGAATTGTTCAAATCCCCCAGGGGCCTGAGGATCTGACTCAAGACCAGCTATTCTGATACAGAGGTTTCTAGGCAAACATATGAAACAGAAAAAAGCACAACTGCTCTGTGGGTCCAGAACTCAGTGCCAGCCAAATGTTCTTTCTCTCCAAACCTACCCTCACTTCCACAAAGGAGTGCATTTGCCCAGGGGTGCAATTTTAGGGTTGGGGAGAAGGAAAGCCACTGTTTTAGACTGATCTCGTTTTACAGTTGAACAAACAGACCCACAAGCACCGGGGCTGGTGTTGCAGAGCCCTCACAAAGCAGCCTTTCTAGAAGAAACCCCACTGAAAAATTTCTTCTCAAGCATTTTTAAAGAGAAATTTATTTGAATATATTTTGTCTTCATTTTTAAAAAATTTAAATTAGCGTGCCATAAAATTAACCTTTTTGTATGTCTTGTTTTGTGTGTTTTAAACACATTTGTCTAACTACCTCCACAGTCAGGACACAGCAGTTCCATCACCCAAAAAAACCCCCCTTATGCTGCCCCTTTTCAGTCAAACCTTCACCCCATCCCATCCTCTGGCAAACACTGAGCTCTTCTCTGTCCCTACAGATTTGCCTTTTCCAATACATAGAATCATTGGAGACTGGATATGCCTTCTCCCAGTGTAATGTCTTTGAGAGTCATTCTTTTTACAATGTTAAGTGATCTGTCTGATGGACACCACTATCCCCAATAACCTTGCTAACAAACCTGCTTTTTCCCTTAGGATAACTTCCTTGTTCCTCCTTCCATTTGCCTATAAAGTTCTTTTATTTTGTACAGTTCCTCAGAGCTCCTTCCTATCTGCTGGATTGGATGCTGCTCAATTCATGAATCGTTCAATAAAGCCAATAAGATCTTTAAAAATTTACTCAGTTGAACTGTGTGTGTTTTTTTAACAGGCCCAGAGTTCCAATATCAGTTCCATTTTCGAAACTTACAGTGTAAGTCAGATCTGTCCTAAACTTGTGCCACCCAGGGGCCAGTCTGAAATCTGGGTTGTCCACCTGAAAGTTTAGTTGGAATACTGTTTAAGGTCAGACCCATGCATGTGAGCCTAGCAGGTCATATTGCAACTTTATGAGATCTATTTCTCAAGCTCCCTCCTCTCCACCCCCCCACCCCACCCCCGCAACTCCAGTTTTCAAGACCACTCATTCTCTAGGCCTCCAACTAGAAATCAGGGCCTTCAACCTCCCTGCTGTCCTGCATACAACCTGTGACAATCTGCTCTGGGGCCAAGCGACAAGATGAAGAGAGAAAAAAGGAAATGGGGATTCCCCCCCCACACACACCCTTCAGGCCACAGTTCTTTTGATTGGAGAAAAGGATTCCCCTCAGGTACTTTTCCAGATGCCACTGCCACCCTGGTGCCAAGTTTCAGCTTCAGTGTGAGGTTTACCTGGGGGCAGGGCCAGATGGAAAAGAAAGAAAAAAGATTTCCCTCCTTCTGTCTGCCCTGAAGGGAGGGCCCTCCTTCCTACTCCTCGAACCCGCAAAGACAGGCCTTCCCTCCCAGTTCTTTCTTTTTGTGTGTAGTGCACAGTTCCTGGATTCACACTGCCTTCGAGACGAGGCCAGCAGATACAGGAACAAAAAACAGGAAGCTTGCCACCGGATTCCTTGTACTTCAAATTCTGATTTTCTGGTCCCAGGCCACCGACCATTTCTTCCTGAGAGTCCTCTGATAGCTGCTTCGCACATTCTGTCCAGGGTTTACATTGTATGCGGGGGGGAAGGACAGGCTGTGCTTACTCTTACTCAGCACTAGAGCCCTAAGAAATTTATTTCTAAACATACATGCTCATTTGTGGGAAAAGGAAAACAAATATGGTTCATCTACAGTACTATCTTCAAGTAGTAACCAAGTCATCATTTGGGGTTGTGATATATTTCCTGCCTTCTATGTTTAATTTGAAAGCTGAGAAAATATAATTTTGGATCTCCTTTTTAAATTATATTTTTGATATTCAGAACTGGATGTGGTGGGCCCAGGATTTCATATCGTAAGTGGGAGAGGTTGAGGTGGAAAGCTCTTGAGAGGGTCCTTGTCCTTTTCCCAAATGGCTCACTCTGTTCCTTTCAGACTCAGAGTAGAGTGGCCTTTTGCTCAGACAACCGAGGGAAGGAAGGTCATGTTGGAGTTTTAACGCAATTCTGTCACGGGAAAATAAAATGGTCCTCGCAGCTCAGCAGCCTGGCTTGGAGAAGGAATCGCAGGCCTCTGTTTGACTTCATGAACGTTTAACTTTTCCACTCTGAAAGTACAGAGTCTCTTTCTTTATGATGAGTTAAAGTCAATTACATTTAGTTTGAGAAGTTTCTGTGAAGTTTATAATAAATACCCTGTCAGATAAATAGGGACATGCTGGTGGCCCTGGGGACTTCCCTGAATGACCTCTGTTGAGATGGTGATCTCTTTACAAATCCTAGTGACAGGTAGCTCTTGACCCTGAAGCACACAGCCCTGCATGCCTATCCTGGGATGTTAAGTCCAAAAGCCCTAAGAATCCATCAGCCTCCATCTCTGGACCGAGGACCTATATCACCTAGGAAGGAGCCTGGGATGAGTCAAGAATTGTGGGTTCTTGTCCTGCTATGTGACTTCTTGCGGACCCCGGAGTTTTTCTGGAATTCTCCCTACTATGTAAAATAGGAGTCACAATGTCATCTGTGGTGGCCCTAAGAATGTGCCCCTCAGGCCTCCAATTACAAAAAAAAACTGACCAAGGGCCACAAATGTGGCACTCTGAAATCCATCACCATGGTTTTGCTCAGACTAGACTTCCCTCAAGCTCCTTCTAGCCAGTTCCTGAGTTTGGCGGTGAAATTAAGGCAGGCCCATTTCAGGGACACACAGGCCTCTTCTGATTGGCTTCCTTGCCTCAAGAACTCCGATGGCCTTGCCCACGAACCTTCCTTAGAAGGTTTAGTGTTTGCCCTCATAAAATCCTTGCACTTCTCATCCCATCTTCGTGTTTATTTCTCAGAGGACCTGACTGCCCACCTCTCAGAGGTGCCAAGAGACACTCAAAAGCAAGAAAGTTTTAAACACACATAAAGGCCTCTTACAAATCTTTCTCGACTTGCCCTTGGCAAAATATTTGTAATGCCTTTCATCTGAAGAAAAAAATGTTTGCTGACTAGGCTAGGGGATGCACAGCTGTCCCCTCCTTGTGGCAGGCACTCCTGTGAACTTGGGCCAGACCCTGAAGAAACCCGTCACTTTACACCCTGGATCTGTTCTTCACGGCAGTGGGGAGCAGGAAATGGCAAGAATTAGGAAATGAACTCCTAGCCCTGCTGCTCCCTCTTTGCACAAGATCATTGCTATGGTCTGAATGTGTCCACCAACAATTCATGTTAAAAACCTAATGCCCAAGGTGATGGTATTAGGAAGTGGGGACTTTGGGAGGTGATTAGATTATGAGGTCATGAGAGTGGTGCTCTCGTGAATTGATTAGTGCCCTTATAAATGAGGCCCTAGAGAACCAGCTTGCCCCTCCTTGCTGTGTAGGATACCACAAAGTCTGGGACCCTGAAGAGGGTCCTCACCCAACCATGTTGGCAACCTGATCTCAGACTTCCAGCCTCCAGAACTGTGAGAAGTAAATTTCTCTTGTTTATAAGCCAGTCTGGAGTATTTTGTTATAGCAGCCTGAACGACTAAGACAGTCCTCTCGGTTCTTCCTCCTCTTTGAGCTTCAGTTTCTTCACATATATGATGAGGATTGAACTAGACCTGTGGTTTTCAAATGAGGTTCCTAGGAAATTTGGCAGAGGTGCCTCAGGGCTGAGGAGGTTCCTGGTTTATCTAGGGCAACTGCTTTAGCTTGTTTAATATTGGGCTCTAGCATAAGATGCATGGATAAGGATTTCTCCACCAAATAAAGTTAAAGCACACAAAGAGAAATGCCCAACTTAGGCAGCAGGTAATGCAGGGCCAACATCTACCCTGCTGGAGTGCTGGCAGTGCTTAGAGAAGGAAGGAAGGAGCAGAAGGAGGCCTAGATACTGGAAGATTCCATCAGGCACAGGAGCAGGGGTGACCTCATATAGCTGGAGGAGTCACAGAGAACGGGCATGGAGACAGCAGAGCCTCCAGGGTTTCAAATAACAGACCAAGGAGCTCAGGCCTTCTTCTGTGTGCAGTGGGGAACAAGAAAGAAGCCTTCAGCCCTCACTGAGCAAGCATTTGCTAAGTGCCCGCTGTAGGCCAGGATTTTATAGTACAGTGTCAGGGAAGATGCAGAGGTGTGGCTGACAAGATATTCCATTTTGGAGCAGAAAGCTTCCAGACTAATGCCCCATGACCCCAGGCTGTGTCCTCAGTCACTCAACATTCACTGACGTGGTAGCCAGCCTCAGTTGACCTCAATGATCTCCTCCTCCTGATATTCATGCCCTTATGTAGTCAAAGGTGGGAGGGCCCACATTAAATAGGGTTGGTTGATCCGTAACCAGTAAGATATTAGAGAAATGAAGATATTAGAATTAAATGATAAATGACAAGATTAGAGAAATGAGAGCGTGACTTTCGGAATTGGGTCAAAAGGATACTGTGGCTTCTTGCTCTCTTGAAGCACTCATTCTGGTGGAAGCCAACCGCCATGTCATAAGGAGCCCTGTGGAGAGGCCCACATGAAAATGAACTGAGATCTCCTGCCAACGGCCATGTGGATGGCCCATCTAGAAAATGGACCCTCCAGCCCCAGTCAAGCCTTCGTATGATTGCAGCTCCGGCCAACATCTTGACTATAATCTCATGACAGACCCTGAGCCAGAACTATTCCACTAAAGCCACTCTCAAATTCCTGATCCACAGAAACTGTGGAATAATTCATATTTGTTGCTTTACGCCATAATGTTTGGGGATAATTTGTTATACCAAATCAATACAACTGATTCTAGTAGATGCTATACCCAAGATACTGTGCCCATTGTCATCTGCTCACCTGGACCGCAACAATAGCTCTTCCCTGGTCTCCCCGCCCCTTCAATATATCCCCCATATAGGATCCAGACCAAACTGAAGGTCCATTATCAAGACATGTTTATCAAACATGATGGCTCTTGCATGCTCAAAACCTTCCATGGCTCTCTATTTTGTGTTTTGTGTTGTTTCCAGGAAATATTTGCAACCAAGCGGAAACAGTGCAAGTTTCTGGCATCCCTGAGCTCACTTGGGAGCAGAGCAGGAAGCAAGAAAAGTCCTTGTTCGCCCTGGCCCCTGGAATGGCAATCTATCCAAGGGCCCCCTGGGGAGGGCAGGAGGGGCCCCTGGCAGCTGAGGCTGAGACAAAGCAGCAGCTTTATTCTGAATTCACAATGGCAGGATGCCCAGCACAGACCCAGCTTCCCGGCTTCCTCCAAGGCCAGGCAAGGTGGTGGGAGCTGGGGTATTCATCCTGCTCTGCCCCAGCAGGAGCATGCTCTGGGGGATTTCAGTGTGCGATGGAAGGCTGGGAGTAGGGATAGCATGAGAAACCTGGGGGAGGAGCTGGGGGTCTGTAGTGAGTCAGTCTACTAACATTTCTTGAGGACCTATTTGGTTCCAGGCACTGTTGCTAAACACTTGGAGCCCCCGGGAGCTACATGGGGTTAGGTTCTACTGCTGTCCCTGCTTCACAAACAGAGGCACAGGAAGTGAAGGTCCTTGCCCAGGGTCACACTGTGTAGACATACCAGAGCTGACATTCGAACCCAGGTCTGGCCCCTGCTCTTGACTAATAATATTCTCTTCTGCCCACTTCATCAATGTCAGTGCCGGGGAGAGAAGGGTGAGCGGTACAGTTGTCTCAGCCTTCCCAGAGCCCAGCCTGTTGGAGAAAAGGTGATAAATCAGTTCTGAGAATGAAATGTGCCCAGGGCCCTGCCTGGAGAAGTGCAGGGAGTCTCTGGGGTGACCTTTAACTCAGCTTGGCATGAGGCAGAGCAGGGGTGGAGGTGGGGAAGAACTTCCCAAGGAAGGTGACATCTGTTATTCTGAAGAGGCTTAGCAACAAGGATTGGGTACAAATATTGAGACCCTGAGAGGGAAGTGACTTGCCCCAGGCGATAGAACTACTAAGAGACAAAGCCTAGAGGGACAGTGGCCTGTCAGTGGGATTCACCCTCTAAGCCCCTCCTGCTAGTTATCCCTGTGATCCTCTCTCCCAATGACACTGGGAAGCCAGGAGAGACTAGACAGGTCACACTGTGAGAAAGGGGAGTCAAATCCAGGCTTTCTGTCCACTCCTAGGAGGAGTGATAGGGAGGACTTCAACTATGACCTTGGGGAAATCACCTCAATGTTGGATGGTCCTGAGTTTGTGACAAGGCAGCTCCCAGGTCAAGCACAGCTCCAATTCGCCCCTGCCCTGCCTCGCCCCACAACCACCAGGGGCTGGCTTTGATCTGACTAGAGGCTCGCTCTTAAGCCAAGTATTCCACTGGGCCCAGGCAAGGGTGCTGCAGGGAAGCTGCTGCTATGACAGTGAGCCCCCTTGAATGGGGAAGAGTGCTGAGTACCAAGGAGGTTCTGCCCACCCAAAGTTGTCTGTCCTCTGTCCTATGTCACCAAGCCTCAGAATGGATCCTGGAGGTATCCAGGCTACACAAGGCTGGGGCTGAGCCATTGGCATCTCTGAGTCATAAGGAGGGTGGGTGGTGAGTGACTCAGCCTGGGCCCACTTCCCTCTGCATGGCCAGCCTGGGTGGAGACCAGGCCAGGAAACCCCAAACTGTCCTTCCTGGGCCAGGTGACTCCCAGGCGTTTCCTGCCTCCATCCCCAGCCTTGGGCTCATCCCTCATGCAGCCCTGTTTAGCACTGGCTGGCACAGCAGTCTTCCATGAATTCTGGCTGTGTGAAGGAATGAATGATTCCTCCCTGAGTCCCAGGCTTCCTAGATCGCAGCCCAACCTGGCCTAGCTCTCATCCTCACACAAAAGGGGGAGACTTTCTCCGCCTTCCCGATAGTCCTGGAGTCTGAGAGAAAGCGGATGACAAGATGATAGCCCAAGATAGGGACCAAGCCAGCTGGCACCATCTTCCCTGGCCCTGCTCACCGGGCTCCTCATTGGAACCCTCTCCATGGGTATCATCAGCCCCATTTTGTAGATACAAAAACTGAGGCTCACAGAAGGGAGGCTACCTACCTAAGGTACACAGTGAGGAGAGCAGAGCAGGATTAGGCCCGTTTTCCCTAATCCAGGCAGGGTCCTTGTGGTTTTTAACAGGTGGTCTGCAGCAGAGGCAGCTGGGTGGGGAGAGTTAAGTGCACAGGGCCAAGGAAAGGATGTGAGAGAAGTGACGAAGCTGAGTTTGGCCAGTGGGTCAGGGGGGATCTGGGCTAGCTCTAGGGGTTAGGACCGCTGTCCTATGTCCTCAACATGACAGCCCTGCTCCCCTGCAAGGCCCCTGGATCAGCCCAGCAGGTCTTTCCTGCTGAGTGCTCCCTCTTCTGTGAAGCCGTCCTGATTTCTTGCCCTCTGCACCCACAGTCCTGAGCACCCACACCCCTTGTCAAGTCCCTTTCTTCATCGGGCTTCCTTTTTCTGGTTTTCTTTTACAGAGATGCATGTTTGGTTTTTTTCCCCCAGGCAAGGGTTTAGCCATGAAAGGGGGGATATGTAGGGAGAAGACACCAAAGAGAGGGAACAGCATGTGCAAAGGCTCTGGTGAGCGGGCCTGGAATCATGGGGGACTTGAAGGAAGTCAGTGAGGCTGGAAGGTGGAGACCAAGGAGAGGAGAAGTGAGACAGGAGCCTGGTGAGGCTGCAGGAGCCAGATCCTGAGGACCTTGTGGTCTGGGGCAGGAAGTTCTGACTTTGTCCCAATAGCAGTAGAGCCACAGAAGGTGTGTGTTTTAGAAAGATCCCTCTGGGGCTGCATGGATGTTGGAGTGAAGGACCCAGAGCAGAGCAGGGAGGAAGCAGAAGATGGGCTATCATGGCCTGGCCAGTGGAGGGACTTGAGAATGGGACTAGGTTGGGGTTTGGACAGGTCACGGTGGGCAAGGGAGATATCTTCATTTTTCTGTGGGTGGTTAGAGGCCAGTGGGCCTATCTCTCTCCCTATATTTCCTTGGCTATAACCCCAAGAAATGACACAGGTGTACAAGCAAAAATAGTTTATTTGAGGATGGAAGATCCACAATTTGGGGGCCCCGGGATGAGGCCACAGCAGCTGCCAGGAGTTGGCACAGATGACCCCACCTCACCAGGGGAGCCCAGCAGCAAGAAGCCCCTCCCTGGGCCTCCTAGCTGCCTCCCCCATTTCCTGGAGTCAAGATTGTGCAACCACTAAGAATCGTCATCGTCATCAGAACACGGTGAGGTTCTCAAAGTTTGGCCAGCAATTTTCGGCATAGTCGTTGATGTTAATAATAATTATTCTGACAAGCACAGTGACTGTGCCAGGCTTGGACCCACCATCCAGTGGTGAGTGGGGTCTGTGATGAGGACAGGCAGGTAGGGACAGATGGGTCTCTCTAGGAGACCCCATTTCAGCCCCCAAGGTGGCCTTTCCCGAAGGCGCCTCTCCCTCCCACGGCCCCAGTGGCTGCCTGCTCTCCACTTTTCCCCTGGCCACTGGCCATGGGTGGATTCAGGCTGGGGCTGTCCCAGATAGCCCAGGTGCTCACCTAGGTCTCAAAGACCCTTGTCACGCTGGTTCCTCCTCCAGAAGCCCCAACGGGCAGCCCAGGAGGCCACGAACTCGCAGTTGTGGTAAAGGAACATTCCTGAAAGGGTGAGTGCAATGCCCACATAGCTGAGGGTGCTGAGGCGACTGCCAAACAGAAGCCGGGACAAGACGAGGTTGCCCACGACAGTGAAGTTGCCCAGGACGTGGACTGTGAGGGCAGAGGTGAGGGCCAGCAGGGAGAAGCTGGCCAGGTTGTAGAGCACGGACAGGAGGCAGCTGAGCAGGATGCAGGCCCAGAGGCGGGAGTCAGTGGGAGCAGGTGACAGAGCCACACCAGCCTCCAGCACCAGGGCCGCACCTGCCAGCAGGCAGAAGCTGGGCAGCGAGGTGGCGTACAGCAGGGTCACCGCATCCAGCCTCTCCTCCTGCAGCAGGGCACCTGCAACCAGGACAGCAGACATCAGCACCTGGTGGGGAGAAAACCCCCACTTCACCAACCCAGCATGACCTCCAAGGCCGGTCCTCCAGGAAGCCAGCCCCAACCCCTCCCACAGAGTCAGGAGCTTCTGCTCATGATAGTCTAGAATCTGGAATCAGACTGCCGGGGTTGTGACCTGTATCCACTCCTTACTAGCTGTGACCTGGCACTTAACTTCTGGAGGTCTAGGTTTCCTCACCTGCAAAGTCAGGAGATAATAAAACCTAATACAAAGGGGTTTTTATAAAGATTAAAATAGATAACATACATAAAGCCCTTTATGAGGTAAGTGCTCAGTAAATGTAATAAGATAAAATAAAATATATAGGCCTGTTATCACCCACTTCAAACTGCTTTCCATATAGCTGAAACAATGACCTACAAGTGATATCCAAATGATCAATAAAAATGAAATGTGGCTCCAAAAAAAATAAAATAAAAATCTTCAGGGGCTCCCCAGGCCCTAGTTCAATATCCTAGGTTCTTCACCAGCTTTGAAGGCCCTGCACTAAGTGGTCCTGACCCACCTTTGTTGATCTCAGCCCTTAACACACCCACCACCCCAGAGTGTAGATCCCACCACCACAGCAGTGACAGGCCAGCAGAAGTTCCCAGCTCTGCCACTTACTAGCTATGTGGGCTTTACATTACCAAAAAAAAAAAAATTTTTTTTAAATAATAAATTGTTTGAGCTAAATGTTGGGTCCACTCATTGCTTCATTCACTTATGACCACTGACATTGGAATGACACAGAACAAAAAAGTCATTGTTTGAGCTTGGCTGTCATGCGATAATCAGCATCTTTTGCTATTCAACTCATCAAGGTGAACCCAGGACTAAAGGGAAATCTTGCAGCTTTTCGAAGAAAGAGGGGATCCTACTGCCTTGCATGTGTGTGAATGTGTGCCTGTGTGTGTGTGTGTGTGTGTGTGTGTGCGTGCATATACATTACCACCCAGCCAGTTCACAAAGGAAGTAGTGCCCCTCATCAAAGCCAGACACAGTACCAGCGGATGGTAGTATTTGCACGAAGGCAATGATGTTTTGGGGACTTGTCCAAGTTTTAGTGAGGAGAGATGAGTAATTGATTCAGAGGTTCTCTGAGCCTTCATGCATTTTCTGACACACACTTTGCAAAGAGTCACCGAGGAGCTTACTCATAGGCTATGCTCAGAATAGGAAATCTCTATTTCATTCTGATGTTTTGGCTTTGTTCTCTAGGCAACAGGCCCTCTGGCTTGAGCATTTCTAGAAATGAACAGATAATTGAAATACCTCCTGCTCGTTCGCTCCAAATATAGCACCATTACGAGCTGCCTGTGGCCTGCATGCTAAAGGCCCAATCACCGGAAGGTGTTTAAAATTTCAGGTGAACTTCACCTCTGAAAGACAGGCAGGAAGGTCCTAACCACCTTATCCAGCCTCTGCGCCTGTTCTGCATCCCACCCAGCTCTCTGCTCACCTCCCTGCAGTCCAGGGAAAGAGCAGTAATCCTCTGTCAGAGGCTGTTCACCCCACCCAGGGCCCCCAAAATGTCAGCTTGTCATCCTGCTTCCTCAGCGACCCTTCCTCTACCCCTCCCCATCCCACAATCTTCCATTTCAACCTCTCCCTCTCCAAAGGCATTTTTGTTTCAGCACCCGAACACACCCAAGCTTCTGCCCCATGCAGACAAACATGTTCTCTAGACCCTGTTCTGCTGGCTCTTGGCTTATCCTGTCCTTACTCCACTAGCTGTGCGATATCAGGCAGGCCACCCTCTCTCAAAGCCTTGTCTCCTCATGCGTAGCACAGGGAGCGTGACAACGCTCCCCTTTCAGGGCCATGTGAGGTGCTGAGTGCAGGGCCTGATGCCCAGTGGTAACTGCTCGCCATGGCAGCTGTCTCAGTCCCCCACACTCTGCTCCTGCTGGCTGATACTCTGTGTCCTGGCATGGCCTGTTTCCTGCCCCCAAAATGCCCTTTCCTGCTTTTGCTATGTGAGGAGCTGGGCACGGCATGGGCACACACTGAGGGCTCAGCAAGTGTTTGCTACTATTATTATATTATTGTTATTGCCACCACTGCATGCCTCTTCCCTTAGGCAGCCTTCTCTGGTCTCCCCTATAAGAAACTGCCTGGACCACACCTGTATCCACCTTGGCTCTGGGGTTTCTCTCCTGCCAATGTGATCTCTGTTTCTGAGGGCGTCTCCCCACCAGCCTGAGAGCTCAGAGGACAGGGATCAGGTCAGGCTGCTCCCCGATGCAGGCCAGTACAGTTGAGGACAAGCTCATACCCCACTTCCCGGCCTTTCTGTGAGTGGGAAGTTGGCATCACTCCTCTCCCCTTGTCCCCTGGGCCTGCCCATGGCTGCCTGGGTGCTCCTCTTTCTGGACTAGCATCCTCTGCTCCCATGGAATCTGCTCTCACGAAAGGAGCTGGTTTGGGGCATTTATACTCTAATCTGAATCTGGCTCTGGTACCTTTTCTGGAACCTCTGGAAGTAGAAACATCCTCTTGTCCAAAACCCTTGTCACCCCCGGCTCCAATCTGTTCCTCCTCACCTCTGCTGGGCCTCCCTCTCTGTTGGTGGGGCCCCCTAGCCTCCTAAGTTTCCTCATGAGCACCTTGAGCCATGTAGCCTAACCAACCTGCCAATATTGCTAGCAGAGCCATTAATAAATCTACCACTTAAGGAGTACCTGCCAGGTCCCAGGCCAGGTCCCGGGGACATGGAGATGTCCTAGTCTATGCCTCTCAGAGCCCCTATCTGATGGGACACAGGCAATCAAATGGCTATAATACAGGGCATTCAGAGTCTTGATGGAGGAAGCAGAGGATGCTGTGGGACCTTGAAGCAAGCACCCAACCCACCTTAGGGACCAGGAAGTTGACACAGGAGAGGGAAGGAGCTAGCAGAGGCCAAAAAGTGGCCTGATCCAGGCACCTGTCACTCCGTGCCTGTGTACCTGGGTTCTGGCCGGCCATAGCCCATTCTGCAGGTGGGGGCTCCTTCTGGGTGAGGAGCTCTGGACCTCAGCAAGTGTGGTGTGGGCCTCAAGGCTGGAGCCTTCCCAGCCTTGTGGCTCTGCCTGGGTTGGGAGGTGGGTGGTGGGTGTGTCCATGAGGTCAGGTTTCCCACTGCCAACTCATGCCCAGAACTCAGGCCTGAGCTCAGTCACCAACTCTCATATAACCTGAGGGCAAAAATAGAACTAGGCTCTGGCCCTGCCACAGGGCCTGGGAGGATGGGGATAGGGCCTCTGGGTCCTGCCTCTGAAGATGCCAGGGCAGAGCGGAATCCTGACTTCAACCTTCCATGGCTGCAGGCTGCCCCAACCCCAGCCCAGTGCCCTTGAAGCACCCATTCCTTCTTACAGGCCTGGGTGACAGGATCTCAGAGATGGAGGGAGGGAGAGCCAGAGGCCCCTGGGACTCCATCAACTCCAACCCTTCTCCACCAAACAGATGGGGAGAATGAGGCCCAGAAAGACCTAGACCTGTCCAAGGTCACCCAGTATGAGCAGAGGTGTGATCTCCCTGCCTCGAGTGAGTGCCCTGGCCTCCCCTATATTTCCCTTCGATTTAGGCAGAGAGAGAGAGAGAGAGTGGGGTTGAGACTCAGACTCCCCTCAGAAGAACAAGTTGGAAGGTGCTTTAGCAGGGTCTAGGCCTGGAACCTCTACCCACCCTCTGTCTCCTTTCATCAGAGGTGAGGTAACCCTGGGCAAATCACAAACCTCTCCCAGTCTCAGTTTCATCATCTATAAAATGGGAGTGAAGGTGGTGGTTGCCATAATGACTCAAGGTCAACACCCAGCACAGGGCCTGTTACACTGCAGCTCCCAGTAAACATGAACCCTTCCCAGACTTAGCAAAACCCCTGGCCTTCCAAATCCTAGCTCAAGGCCTTGCCCTCTTTCTCTCTCCCTGGTCCCCACTGTCAGGTCCCCATCTGGGGCCACAACCTTATGCTACATCTTGGACAACATGAAAATTGGCTGCCCAGGTTCAAATCTTACCTCTGCTGCTCACTGGCCACATGGCCCAGGCAACCCCATCTACCAGTCAAATGGGGACAATATAGTTATTTCCTTGATCGGGGCCATATGGGGAGATTCAGTGGGATAAAGAGACAAAACATGGGAAACAGATGAATGGCAACTATTATTAAATATTAGGTGGGTCTCTAGAGTCTAAGTTTGGGGCCTGGAACTCACTGAGTTTTTCCCTCTTTCTGAGCCACAGTTTCTGCCTCTTCCTAAACCATGAGGCTCAGTTTCTTCATATGTAAAATGGGATAACATCCATAATTCTCACAGGGCGACCCAGGCCATACACCCACCCTAATCCCCACCTCCTCAAACAGTGACCCGGGCACTCACTCTGCTGAATGGACTTGAGGCCACGGAGACAGGTGGCAGCCAGCAGGAAGCCACAGCCAGCGGGTGGTGTCCGGAGCTCACCTGCCAGGCTGCAGGCAGCCCCCAGGCAGAGTGGGCCCATGGCAGCGAACTGCAGTGGGTGGTGGCGCCGGCCGAGCAGCAGCGCCGACAGGGCCAGTGTGATCAATGGTGTGGTAGTGGTGGCCAGCTGAGCCAGGTCCAGGGGTACAGAGCTCAGGCCGACGTTGCCGCAGGCCATCGAGGTGCCGAAGGTAAGACTGAGCAGCAGCACTTGGCGGTGGGTACCACTGGGCATGGGGCGCCGAGCTCCCCGATGGCATGCCAACGCTGCTGCTAGCATGTGTAGTGCTGAGAGCAGTAGGGGCCGCCCAAAGCCATGCACCGTGAAAATCCACTTGTTGAGGCTGGACATGCTGGCTCCGGTCAGCAGCCATACCAGTGCTGCCACGGCCACCCGGACCCGGCCAGGCCGCCCAGGGGCCTGGGGGGTATCGGGGGGCCACTCGGGGGACCCAGCCACCCGAGCACTACCAGCCACTGCCGCTGCCTCAGCAGAGGTCATCCTGTTGTCATGATGCTCCAGGGGACAGCGGCACATCCGTACCAGTGGGACTGGGGCAGGAGGCTAGCTCCCCAGGTGCCCAGCTCTGAGCCACCAGAGAGCCCCACTTTGGGCCAGGCCAGATCCTGGTTTCTCAGCTCCCGACCTTCCTTTCAGACAGGTGAGATAACTGCTTCTGCTCCAGGCCTGTGCCAGCCAGGTCCAGGAGCTATGCTGCGTTCCCTGCTCAGGCAGGGCAGAGCCCAGGTCGTGGCTGCTCGGATGCCAGGCTCTCTGGTGCCCACGCTGGCCTAGTAAGCTCCGGGCCCCTCTGCCCCGTGCCAGGTGAAGCCTCTACTCTTCTCCCTGCCTGGTGCCCACGCTATGCTTAGCTGAAATCCACCTTCCTTTTCCTCTTCGGTCCAGATTCCGGGATCTCCTGCGTGTTCAGGCCATGCCCGGGCCTAGCTGGGGCAATCCAGGCTCCTGCGCCCCGTGGTATCCTGTGGTGCCCAGCAGTGGCGGCTCCCTGCCTCCGACAGTGCCCAGGCCCGCGCCCTGGCCAGTGCCAGGCGGTGAGCTCGGCTGGGCTCGGCTCCGGCAGGGCCTGTCCTCCAGCTCCCGGCGGCTTCGGCTGCGGCTCGGGCTGCGGTCGTGAATCCGGCAACTGCTCGCTCCCGGATCCAGACCCGGCGGGGCTCCCGGGGCGAGGCCCCGCGCTCTTGGCCCCGCCTCCGCCGCCGCCGCCCGCGCCCCGCCAGGAAAGTTGGGCCGAGTCCCTGGCCCCGCCCCCGGCCAGGCCGCGCCCCCGGAGCCCAGAGCCCCGGGGGAGGTCTCGCCCCGCCCCCGCCACCATCCTGGATTAGCCTCGCGCTCCCTCCATCAGCTGACATCCTCCCCGCCGCCCCCCCCCCGAAGTGGTCAGCCTATCTGTCCGCCCTCCCCCCACTGGTGTTGGATCAGACCCCTCCTCACTCAGAGCCAAGGCGAGTCCCCCATAGAGACCAAAACGGGGAGGGAGACTCTGGGGTATCTTTCCGAGGGAGCACAATAAAACCCCCCAGCTTCACAGGAGGCTCCCTCTTCTAGGACCCTACCGGGGGCCCCCATTCCAGGACCTTTTTAGGGACCTTCCCTTCCCTGGCCACCGTTATCCGTGGGACCTCAGCATCCAAAAGAATTGGACCATGGGGTCCCCTTTAGGCCTCTCCATCGCCCCCCCCCCAGTCCCAGGGCGGGCCCCTCTGGGCAGGCAGTGGCCGCTGAATCACCGCGGCCACCGCAGCTGCGGAAGCCGGGTACCGCTGGCCAGCATCCACCCCTGGCCTGCCCTGTTCCATCTCCTGGGCACTCAGGGCTGACTCATAACTGGAATTCCTGGGGTCCACCCTCTGGCCCCAGCCCTAGCGGGACAAAGAGCCCTGGGCTGGCTGTGTGGCCGAGCAGCTGCCACTAAGCCCTGGCCCCTTCCTGGGGCTCAGCGTTCCCATCTGGACGCGGGATGCTCAAGGGCGAGACAGGCTGATCTGATGCCAGGCTCGGCGCTGGCCTCTCTGAGAGCCTAGCCAGGTGCCCAGTGCCGGCTGCCAGCATCTTTCCTGACGTGGGGCTTCTTTCTCTGCGTCCCCACTGGACACAGCTCATCCCTAGCCTGTGTGATGACAGCAACCTGTACGGAGCCACAAGGCCTCCCAGGGCGGCTAATTAGCCCGGGCCGCGGCGCCCTCTGGTGGTCAGACCCCAGAATGACTGCAAGTGTGCCCAGCGCCCTTAACAATTCTTGGATCTGGATGTAAAAGCCCCAGCCTCACTAGAAGTGCCTGCAATCAGACGCTCTATGATATGGGTTCAGGAATCTGCATTTTTACATTTGTGTCTGGTGATTCTGACGCCCGCCGGAGCCTGCAAATCACTGCTGAGTATCCCACACTGTGGGGCAGGGGATTGCCAGGCCAAGGACAAAAATATGGGAGTATTTAGACAGGGTTTCTCAGAAGGGGTTGTAGGAGGGAAACTGAGCCAGTCCAGGGAGCATGCCCCTCCCCCCATTTTCTGAATAGGAGGAATCAGGGTCCCTTAAGGGTTATATTCTTTGTGGGATTGTCAGTTTTCCAGTAAGTTTCCTTTAATAAAAAACTGTAATAAAATTTTTTTTAAAAAATAGACCTTCTCAGAGCTGAACTGGTGAGGAGTGGTGGGCAGTGAAAAATCTGTCTACATCTGCTCTGAGATTGCCACAAGTGGCTTGCCCCTGCTCTGCCTGGAGAGGGGTGGGCTATGAAGAATGAAGGTTAACCAAGACGAGGCATGGGTGCCTTGATGGGATGGAAAGAGCTGCACACTTGGGGGTGGAGGGGGGGGGCTGAGGACAGAACCCAAAGCAGGTGACCCACCAGATGATCCCAGATGGGAGTCCAGAAGGGCCAGGGTGCAGAAAGATACCACCACTGGCTGCCAGGGACAGAGGGCTCCATCCCATCTGCTCTGCAGTTTACTCCTTGAGCTGGGTGCCACAGAGAGCTCAGTGACAGAAAGGAATCAAGTATGGGAGGGGTCTGTGGCTTTCTCAGTTGGTGTCTCAAGGAGTGGGGAGGCGGCAGGGGGGTGTAGTGGAAAGTCTTGAGGGCTGGAGTCGATGGATGAGGGTCTGGGCTCTGCTACTTCCAGACTGTGTGACCTGAGGCAACCTGCACACCTCTCTGAGTCTTTACTCTCCTGCGACGGGGCTGTAAAGGGAAGAGTCACAG
Organism: Miniopterus natalensis; assembly: GCF_054644295.1. Taxonomy (NCBI): domain Eukaryota; kingdom Metazoa; phylum Chordata; class Mammalia; order Chiroptera; family Miniopteridae; genus Miniopterus; species Miniopterus natalensis. Next base: position 15,664,625 of record NC_142100.1, read on the forward strand.
GGCAGGTCCTGGATCCTCCTGGATGTACACCAGGCAGTGATAAGGAAGGACAAGTGGCCCAGCCGGGCGTGGCTCAGCAGTTGATCCCTGACCTAGGATCCAGGAGATCGAGGTTCAATTCCCCGTCTGGGCACATGCCTGGGTTGCGGGCTCAATCCCCAGTCGGGGGCATGCAGGAGGCAGCTGATCAATGACTCTCATCATTGATGTCTGAAATCAATAAAGATATATTTAAAAAAAAAAAAAAGGAAGGACAAGTGAACAAGCATCCTGGGTTCTGGGCACAGACAACTCGCCTTAAGAGAGGCTGCTTTGTCATTTGGCTTTCTGATACTTTGATGTTTGTTTCAATACAAAAGAATTTTTAAATTGCCTACTTCCCCCACCTGCCCAGACCCTACATATTTGAAACTGGCACCCTAGGAAGAGGCACCTGTTTAATCTTTGGTTTCGAGGACTCCATGTGTATCACTGTAAAGCCTGACAGACATGCTGCCAATCAGAGGGCCCCTAACCTTGGTGGGGTGTGCAGGGTGTCTCCCTGGCCTGAACCCCACTTCCCAGAGGGCAGCCCAGGGCCTTCCCACTGAAAGGCAGGGTCCCTGCACCCTGGCTGCCGAGGCCTGGGGTGGTGTCCTGACTGCGCTGGGGGAAAGCCAGGGGTGAGAGCCCAACCTCCAGGGTCTTGGGCCTCTGGTTGAACTTGGTGTTTTCCATGTAATCATAACAATCATTGAAGCCCCCAGTTTTCAGTGTTTGAGTGAAGCAGCCAAGAGGCCACCGCAGGCCAGGTCTGTCTATCTCCTAAGCCATGCTTGACACTGTGGTGAGTCAGTTTCCCTCTTTGAGCCTCAGTTTCCTTATCAACGACCGCAGAGTTATGCAAGAAAGTGTTTAGCAAGTACATGCTCCCTAAACAGTAATCAACGTGGCCACTGCCAGCATCGTTTTCCCAGGACCCAGAATACGCACCCACCCTCCTCTGCTCCCTGCCTGGAGGTATCTCCGCTTTCTCTGCTCACGGCACCTGCACTTGCTCCCTAGCATGAGGCATCAAGACGCTGGGGCATGTGCATAATCAATACTTTAATCATTTCGAAGATCGACTTTGAGCAGGGCCCTCACCAGCTGCTATGCCACAGCTAGCTCTGAGGCTGCCGCCCTCCCAGTGGACTGGAGAGCTGGGCTCAGGGCTGCACAGGTGCTCCCTGTAGGACCCCAGTCCCAGAGCAGGCGGTGCTCACAGTGCAGCGGCCAGCAGCCTTCTTGTGCTAAGGAGTCTGAGTTGCTTCAGACTATGAGTGGCCTTCATGACACGCCCCCAGGGCCAGGCTGGGCCAGACCCAGGCAGACACCCCAGGGAAGGTGCTTGGCTCCCTACTCCCAGGTGGGCAGTGGCTTAGGAGTGGTGGTTGCAGCCAAGAGGCCACCGCAGGGGGACATTGCTCCAAGTGCGCATGAGGTGGCGGCAGGGTCAGGCAAGTGCCTGTTACAAGGATATCTGGACAGAGGGTAGAGGTACAGAGATTGTTCAAGGCAGCTGGAGTAGGTGAGCTGGGAGGCTACCAGGTAGCCAGTCTCAGCTCAATGGTTTCTCCATCCTTGGGTCTGTAGTCAGCAATACCTGCAGAAACAGTTTGAGCAGGGATGTTAACAGGGCAAAGCGTCCCACCCCCCCATCTCATCCTCTGGGCCTCCACTCTGAGGTCAGGGTCCGTCAGATCTGCTCAGGGTTTGGTGGTAGGAAACTGGGGGCTGTCCAGAGCCGGTGTGGAGACTCTGAACTCACCTGTGACCTAGGGTCCCTGAGGCCCACAGCTTCATTTTGCAGTGGGGCAGCCCCCAGAGGATGGGTGTTAGGGACAACCTACTGGATAACCAACACAGGGTGAAAGGAACCAGAGACGCTGACAACACCTGACTGTCACTGTCTTTATAGTCCCTGAGGGGCTGCCAGGAAGAGGGACTTGCTCAGTGTGGCCTGGAGGGAGAACCAGGACCACAAGCAAAGTCTCCTAGAAGCCAGCTTTCACTCACTGCAGACAATCCAGGCTCCAGCATGACACCTGGGTTCAAGCCCCAGCTCTGTCACTATTGGCATGACTTTGGGCAAATTAATGAACCTCTATGAGCGCTGGTGTCCCCATTTCTGAAATGGGGTAGTAAAGATATCAATAACTGGGCCCTCCTTCTTCCCACAGGGGTGGCCATCCTACTGGACTGGAGGGCCAAGGGGGAGGGAGGCAGAGGACACAACCACCCACATCTGCCTCATGGCTGAGCCCACTGGGCTCTCCCCCTAGGCTACATCTTCCGTCCAGCCTCTATTAGTAACAGAGGCCAGATCTGGGGTCTTCATCTGCCACCCCTTTGTTTTATTTATCAATTTGTTCAGAAGCCAGGCAGAGAAAGAGAATGCTTCTCATGGGGCTCCCTCAGAAAGTTCCCACCTTCCATAGAGCACTTGGCCCAATGACTGGTACATGGTAAGTGCCGAGCAGAAGTTCCACGAAGCAGGAGCAGGGGCAGGTGACTTTTAAGAGTCTGTCTGGTGACTGGGCTGTTGCACAATGATGCTCATGACAGTTTGAGACATAAGACGTAAAACTGGAGACAACTTAGAGGTCCACCCATCCTGCTCCATGCCCCCTTTTGAAGTACCCAGCACTGGGGCGGGCACTGAATGGCCTAAGCAAGTCATGTGGTGATCCCTTCTCTTCAGCCAATGGTGGTTGCAGAACCTGGGCCATCTCCTAGCAATACGGGTGGGCCCAGGAATGCACCTGTGTCCCCATTCCACCTTCGAGGCACCAGGAGAAGTTTGCTGAGGAGTAAGACAAGTTTCCTCAGTCCTAAAAAAGAGGGACCTCTCTGGAAGAGGAGGCCAGCTAAGAGAGGGGGACAGAGTCCCAGGGGAGGGGGCTGGAGCCCAGGTTACACCAGCCCTGAAGTCCTCGCTCCTTCTGGACTCCAGTCACTTGGGCCAATGGCTGTCAAATTCTGGAAGCTAATTTGCACTGCGTTTCTTGTTATCTGCAGCCTAAAGTGCCCTAGTGGATAACATATTCTATGTGGCCATTACAAAGAAATGGGAAGATCTACACACACCAACATAGAAAGGTATCTATAATATATTAAGAATGAAAAAAGTTGGAAAACAGTACATAGAGCTGCACCATCTGATATGCTAGCAATTTACCACATACATGGCCACTGAGCACTTAAATATCTTAGTAAAAAAAAAAAAAAGCATGCAAAATATGTGACTAATAATTTTACATTGATTTCATCTTAGAATGACAATATTTTGTATATACTGGGTTAAATAAGAATATATTACTAATATTAGTTTCACCAACTAGAAAATTTAGAATTACACGTGGGGCTCACATTTTATTTCTATTGAACAGCATTGCTATAGAGTATGGCTTCATTTTTTATGAAATGACAAACTTACATATTTAAAAACTCTCTGGAAGAAAATACACCAAAAGTTAAAAGAAGTTATTTCTGGGTAGCAAATTACAGGTGATTTAAATGTTCTTCTTTTTTTGCCTATCTGATTTCCTAGAGTTGCCACACTGACTTCCCTAAAAATTCTTAAGAATTCAGTTAAGTAAATTATGCAACCTTGAGCATCAGTGATTATCCAAGGCTGGGGCCCAGAAAGGTTTGGGGGAAAGCTGGGGTGAGTTGACAAAGCCTCACTTCTGGGACAGGGCTGGGGTGGGGGACACATCTAGAGGTGGCCGGCCACCAGACTCACCTTGCTGCAGCGGGGTGTCTGGGGCTCGGATAAGCTGCCAGAACTCACGTTCTCCTACTTCTTTCCCCATCACAGAGGTCAGGTAAGGGCCTGACAGGGAGGCCTGTGTTCCATACCTACCAAAAGGGACAAGCAAAGAGGGAGAAAGGGTGAATTTTGCTCCCATCGACCCAAGGGCAGAAATGGAGCTCACTCACACTAGGAACTCAGGGCCAGTGCTAGCCAAACCCTTCCTGGGCCCTGTCCAGCCCCACTGACACTGCCCATTCAGGGGACTTCATCTCCTCTGTGTTGACCAAGACCGTGGCCTGCAGGAAGGGGCGCCTATTACATTATCAACCCAGCAGCTGGCCCCTTTCTGAAGGTTGATGTTGTAGGGGTGAGAATCTGAAGCTGCCAGCATCACACATGAAATGCCAATGTCCAGTGAGAGAGGGTGAAGCCAGTGTGCCGAGAGAAGCTAGGGTCTGGGTGACCTGATGGAAGGCGCTCAAATTCTCTGGGCCAGATTCCCCATTGGTAACCCACTGGTAACCCGGGACGTGCTCCCATCTTATTTAGGCACAGCCCTGGTCCAAGGATGTGGGATCTGGTTGGGCGAGGGCTGGGAGGTGGGGGGTCTCACATGAATCCTCCGAGCTCCTGGGCCTTCTTCAGGACATCTTCCAAGGACGACCCAGCAGGGACAGAGATGTAGTGTCTGTACGGTGGCCAGACACTGGGGACCTTCAGCATGACATGGATGACCTCCGGGACTTGAATCTGTTCGGGGGTCACCGCAGCTGGTTCCAACATGACTGTATGTGGGAGAGAGGACGCGTCAGCTAGTGTGAGGGCAGGGGGCCTGGGTGTTAGTCTTCTTTTCTTCCCTTGAAGACACTGTGACCTATCAGGACCTCCTCCTTCCATATGGTTCCATCTCAGTCAACACCACCACCACCCGCTCAGCTAAAATCTGGCCACCATGTCAGGCCACTCTCATCCCTTAGCCCCCACATCCCCAGCCACCCAAGGTCAGGCCCCTCAATGGTTTTCTGCCTCCAGTATCCCCTCTCCCACCTATCTGTCACACAGCGCCCCAGAGGGCTCGTTCTAGAATATGCATTTGCTCATATCACTGCCCTGTTCTCTCTGGGGCCTCCTTTCCTTTTCATTCTTCTGCCTGCCCCTCCAGCTCACTCTCCCAGACCCCATTCTTTAGCCAGACCCTCCACCCAAATTCCAGCCTTTACACCCCTGTGCCTTGTTGCCTCTGCTCCGCTCTGCCCTTCCTTCTGTCTGCTCCGCTGGCAAATCCCACTCACCAACTCAAGTCCCTCTCCCGGGGAAGCCCTGATTCAAGCTGCTAATTGGGACTCATTATAACGTATAAGAGCTAAACAAAATGTGTCACTCCCTATCTATTCACTCATTCATTCATTCATTCATTCATTCAAACATTTCTGTACTTGGTATTGCAGAAGGGCTGGAGATTACTGGCCTGCACAGAGCTCTCCATTTGATGTCTCCCTCCCTACACTGTGAGCTTCTAGAAGCTGTGACCACATCTTAGCTGCCAGTGTGTCCCACGCACACCCACAAACTCCTGTTGACTCAACAAATCAGGACCAAACAACTACCCCTCACTGGGCCATGCAAATTTCAATGAGTGTCCTGCAGATTGAAAATAGCTGAGCTCCCGTGAAAGGCTCGGCTACCTCTTGGTGCCAGGCAGTCTGGGGAGATGAGATCCACATAGGTCTTGTGGTTCAGGACAGGCAGTAGCTGGGAAATCATGAGGGCATTCTGGAAGGCCCCGTCCCGCAGGCTGGCCAGCAGAGCAGTCCTTGCATTGAGGCACGCTGAGCCCAGCTCCACCCCGGGCACAGGGGAGGTCATCAGCAACTGGTGACAGAGTAGGGGAGAGACGGCGGTGGGTCAGTAAGCAGGGAGAAACCAGGTCTTCCAGCCCCTGACTAGCCCACCTCCCACCAGCCTCCAGGATGGACCACAGTCCCAGAGTGTCTTTCCCACCTGCAGTGCCAGAGGGGTGCTGTAGACATTCCCAAAGTGACCCTCTGGGGTCTGGGCCCTCAGGATCTTCTCTTGCACTGTCCTGATGGCCAGGTTGATCCGGTTTCTCAGGTTGGGGTTGAGGTTGGAGCGCTCCAGACAGGTGAAGGCCAAGCCTGCCATGGCCACTGTGTCTGCGGGGGACAGAGCCAACTGGGGTCAGCCCAGGCAAGGCAGAGGGGCAATGGGTGGCCACAGGAGGGCTTGAAGAAGGGGGTCAACATGGTCAGATCCGCATTTTAGAAAGTTTCCACGAGCTAGGAAACCAACTCAGCTCAGTTTGCCCAGGACTTTCCCAGTTTAGGAAAATGTCCAGTGTCCTGGGAAGTCTCTTAGCCAGGCACTGTGCTAAGTCCTTTACTTATAAGGCATGCCTTATCGAGATGCTGCTGGGAGGTTATTTTATAGGAGAAACTGAACTAGAAAGGCCAGTTGACTTGTCCAGGACGTCCTACAATGAGCATGTGCCATGGAGCTTGGAGCTGGGTCAGGATCCTGGTCCATCCCCAATGCTGGTCACAGCCTCTGTACCACACACAAACCCTCACCACTTTGCTGCTAATGGACTTGATAAGGAGGGGTCCCAAGGAGAGGTGAGCATGGGGCCAGGGGTGGAGCCTGGCCTCGCAGGGTCTGACTCACTCACCCACAGAGAGGTGGCCCTCGTGGAGATGGTGGTCATGTTCCACGGCATACAGGAGCTTGCCAATCACGCTGTCATGGACCCGCTTCTGGTGGACACACAGGGCCAGGATGCTCAGGCCATACTGGTAGTAGCTGGTGTGGGGATGGCCCTTGTGATCATGCCCTGAGAGGGAGAAAACCAAGGGGCAAGGGTGTCACTCCAGGTCTGAAGGGTTGCCTCTCTGCCCCTTCCCAGCAACCAGCCCCACCAGCACACAGGACCCTATGACCTATACTTTCTGACACCCTCCTTTGGGTTATGGGATCCTTCATTCCCTCGACCCTTACTTGCTGAGGCCCTGCTAAGTGTCAGGCGCTGTGCTTAGAGGTATGAATACAGTGACAACAGGCCAGTCACCGTGCAGCTGGGGCCTCCAACAATAATACAATCCACACTCAAGGGAGCACGATTAGAACTGAAATGTGGATGGAGGTCCATGGGGTGGTAGAACACCGGTCTTTGAGTATCTGGGGAGTCAGGACAGAAGTCTGCAAGGAAATGATGCTGGGGAAGTGAGGTGGGAGAGAGCTAGAGGTGAGGGAAACCTTCCAGATACAGGAAACATATATGGAAACCCTGGTTTGGGAGCTAAGAGAAGGCCAATGTGCCTGGAGCCCTTGGAGGGGCGGGTGAGTGGGTGAGCCAGAGAAAGGGCGGGAAGAGCCTGGAGAGCAGAGAGCGGCAGACAGGCTGGGCCTGTGGGCTGTGAACACAGCAGTGAGCAGCCCCTGCAGGGTTTAAGCAGCGCTAAATGAGATCAGGTTTATATTTAAAATGCTTGCTCTGTGTGTGCTGGTTCACGTCAGGAGGCAAGAAAGTTAGCAGAGAGGGGGTGAAGAGTAAGTAATAAAAAGGTTATCCTGAGCTGGATAGTCATGTCAATCTTGGTGGCTGAGCAGCAAAACTTGCCAACTGAGTGCATGTGGAGTGTAGGAAAGGCTTGATCAAGGATGGCTACCGGGCAGGCCCAAGCCTTGAAGTAGATAGTGAGATAGGAGGCCTAGGGACAAAACCCAAAGTTCTGATGAGCCCTCCCCACCCCAGGCAGACTGCATCTCCTCACCAATGGACCTCTTCTCATCCTCCAGGAACCGCTTCAACTGTGAGACCAGCCTGTCCCCCTTGTGGCCTCCGACAAATTCACAGTTGGCCCTGAGAGCGAGCATGTAGAGAGCCAGCTGGCCCATGGAGGGCTTGGCCTGGAGGTCACTGTTGTCATCACTGGAGCCAAGCCTAGGACAAAGCCAGTTAACAATACTTCCAGGAGAAAAGGCCACCCAGGCAAGCCTGGCTTGGGGCACCCCCCGCAACATTACAAAGTGGAAAAAATCCTAGTAGTTGGAAATTTGCTGGAACCTCCCAAAACCAGATCTAGTCAGCCATCTAAATTGTGAGGTGTATGCCACACCTATTTCATAAAAATAAAAAAATTAAACTCAAGGACAAACTCTGAGGCTTCTCCCATTCAAATGGCCTGTGGTTGCCATTTTGGTCACCTGTCATCCATGTACCCTTCCCTTTCTTTCTTCTTCCTGCCCTGCATCCACTTCTCGAGAGGGGGTACAAGAAGGAAATGCTCCATGGTTCTCCTGATCCTTCATTTCTCATCTAAATTCCCACACTGGACCTCAGAACAGGCCTCCCCTTAATCCCCCTAGAAAGGGAGCACAGAGTCAGATGCTGCTTCTGAGCTCCGTATGGCAGAGTGTGGTCATGGATTAGGAATGTCTGCCTCAGGGACAGGAAGGTACAGTAGCAGCACAAGGACCCTGTATTGGCCTCTCCAGTCTAGTCAGACCAACTCCATTCAACAGATGGAAAAAGGCCCAAGGGAGGTGAAACTTGTCTGTCTCCCAACCAAGCAGTGACAGGCCCAAACCAGAATGCAGGTCTCCTGTCTCTTAGGATGCGGAGCAAGACATGGGGAAAAGAGAAGAGAGAGCATGGCAATACCTTAGGAGGCTCTGCTGGTAATCAAGCTTGAGGCTGTGTAGGTAGAGGGCCTCCTTGGTACTGGCCTCCAGGCTGGAGAGGCGCAGGCCCACATAGATACTGGGGTTCAGGTGCTCCAGAGAGAGTTGGTCCATCCAGGGCAAGAGGCGCTGGCCTAGACTCTGCACCAGGTTGCTGTCCACCTCTGGTATGTCTTAGGAAAGAGAATAGGCCAAGTGAGGTGGCAGGGGCAGGCCACCAGCAAGGAACTGCTTTTACCTTAACAGGGTCTTCTCCAAGGAATTAATGTCCCCACCCCACCTCCACCCAGAATACACCCTACTCGTATGGGAAAATCTGGCCATAATGAAAGGCAGTGGGGTAAAAGGGGGGAAAGCAGGTATCCTAAAACAGAGGTTAGAGTGGGCCAGGGAGGGGTGGTGGGCTGAGGGCAGAGGAAGTTGGTTGCCAGGCAACTACTCTGCCCATCAGCAGTGACAGAGAGACTGGAGGCCAAGCCCTGTGGTGTGCCCCAGGCACCGTGCCTGACCTCATTTGGTCCTTATGCCAGCCCCTTGATAGGCACTGTCATCCTTGCTTTGCACAAAAGAGGAAACAAAACTTCAAAGTCATGTCTTACATGAGGCTGCTGAGGATGGACCTGTCTGCAAAGCCGCTGCTCTTTGAAACTCTGCTGATTGCTTGTTCTACGAATTTACAAAAACTTCAACCCACACATGGAACGTTACACGTCCAAGTTTAAAACACTGCCCACTGGCTACCTGGGGCTGCTTGGTGAACTTCCTCTGGGCAGATCTCAAAATAACCTTCTTCCTGTCATCGCTGTTTAGACAAAGAGCACCCAAGATGGTGAGGTGAACTGTTAGAAAGCCATCACGTTTTCAACCATTTATCTACGTGCTTTGGGATTTACCTAAAACTGTCTACTAAAATACAAAAATCCCCAGGAAGCAGAAGGCTCAGGGATATTTCCCAGCTGCAGCTGACCTATTTCCCAGGCGATGCTGACTTCTGTCCACCCTCTTTCCATCGGGAAGGAACCTGAGCTGAGTAGGTAGCTTTGCAGTTACCTTGGACTTTTCCCCATCTACTGCCTCCAGGTCTCTGCAGGGCGCCTGCTGTGTCCTCTGTGACCTGTCCCGGGATACTGTGCAGGCTGCCCCTCCCAAAGGAATTGCAGGGCAGAGTGCCTCCTGGGCCTCCTGTCACAAAGCCCCATCTCTTCTGGTTTGAGTCGTACCATCTTAGGTTTGTTTCCCCAAAGTCATAATTATCTGTTGCTATGAGAGCAGGAAGGTAGGGGAGTAGGGTGGGGGAAGTAAGTGGGAATTGCTTTTCTTGACCTTTCTATCTCTTAGGGTCTTTCTGTGTGTGTCTTTCTTTCTCTTTCTTTCCTTCCCCCCCCCCCCCCGCCTCTCTGACTGGCTCTCTGGTCATCTGTCCCCTCCACATTTCTCTTTCCCTGTCCCTTTTCTTCAAAATAGTGAAGGAATTCCTGCCCCCACCTTGGGCTCTGCCCTCCGGCAGGTGAGTCAACCCTGGAGTTAGAAGTGATAAGAAGAGAAGCTGGAGCTATAAACAGCCTCCTTAGAAGGAAAGAGCCAGGCAGATTCACTGAGGGTAATAAAAGTGGCCCTGGGAGAGCACCCTTCCCCCTGAGTCTCCTGCTCGCAGGGTCACCCAGCTCTGCCAGCTGAGGCCTGACTGGCACTGGCACTCTGAAGCACACGAGCCCACCTCACACAAGCATCCCTTTTAATTTCACAGAGCTTTAAGCCAGTAAAGCAGGTGTGTGGGATCCTGGCACAAACAGGAGGAAGGCTGGGGAGCCTTCTTAGCCCATTTTGCAGGTGAGGGAATAAGGTTGGGAGTGACTAAGTGACTCAGCAGCAGCAAGCTGAGACCCAGCCCAGGGCTCCCCAGCTTCCATGCGAAGGAGACTTCTAAACTGGTCACGATCAGTGAGGTTGAAGACCAGGTCCCAGTTCTCCCCTGGGGACTGTCTAGACAGAAACCCAAGGGCCAAGGCTAAGGGGTCTGGTTGCATTTGCGGAACACAGGCTGGAGGTTCCTGGTGCCCAAGACCTTGTTCTGGAGTTCTGGGAACTGAGTCTGGCATAGCCAGCCTCCTGGGAAGCTGGAGCACCTTGGGCAGGTCAACTGGCCCCTCCAACCTTGAATGCTTTGCCTATCACCTGGACTTGACTGAACCTGCCTCTCTGTTTCTCCAAGGATCACTAGAGCCCCCGGTGGTGCAAGTGCATTGAAGAGCATAATGCTATGGGCAGAACGCAAGAGGGAAGAGGAGAGGTGGGTGGCCCCAGAGTTCAGAGGCTCCCCTTCCTGGCTTCTGCTTCCTGCCTGGCTCCAGTGCCCAGGTAGCCCCAAGTCTGTGCACTCAGACTCATAGACAGGTCCTGAGAAGCCTGTGGGGGCCCAGCCTGGCACACAAGTAATATAATGCAAATGTCTCAGCCTGGCAGCTCCCTGCCTGTCTGGGACTCGTCTCCCCACCTGTGTCTCCATACTCACTTCCCTCTGCCTGGGAGGCCTGTCTGCCACTCCTTTCCTTGCCAGTTTCTTTTCTTCTATTGTGTTTCAGTTCCCATGTTGCCCCTAGCTCCTTGGAAATCCCTCCCCAACTTCTCTCCTTGAATAGGTGGCCTTCGTGCTTTCCTTTGGCACTCACCTCAGCCCCCAAACACAGCAGTGATTTGCCTCTTGACTTTATCCTTTCACTAGAATGGAAGCTTTAGGAGGACAGGGACTGTCTTGCTCTGTGTTCTTTCCCCAAACCCTAACACCACACCTGTCACAGAGAAGGCTCACTCAATGTGCACTGAATGGATAAATGAACAAATGACTGAATTAATGGAGGCGATCACGTCTGGTGGGGAGTCAGACATGTAATTAATCTCAATACAACGTGCTAAATGCTGAGCCCAAACTGCTACGGGAGCCCAAAGAGGCAGGCAGATAGGTCGTACCTGCCTCCCACATCGGCACCTTGGTTTCCCCAGCTATATAATGCAGGACTTGGACAAGACGGTCCTTCCTCCTAAGGACCCAGGAGGAAAGAGGTCCAGGGTAGGTCCAGATACTTACTGCAGATGTCAGCGAGAGCCCCCAGGGCCCCCAGCAGGAAGAGGAGGGCCCCAAGGTGGCCCATGGCAGCAGCAGGTGGGTGAGCAGCAGACAGAGGGCTGGGCAGACTCCTAGGCCCGGGCTTGCAGAGGCTGTCCTGACCACAGCTGGCCACTGCTCCGAACGAGGCAGCTTCCTGTCACTGATTAATCTTTGCACGTCTGGCAGGGTGCTGCTAAGTCAGCAGAGACAAAAAAGGAAAAGGTCTGTAGCTGAGGGGAAAGGAAGGCCAAAGAACAAAGGAAGGAAGGGCAGAGTGGCCTTCCTGGAGGTAGGTGCAAGCAGAGGGGAAGGGCAAGCAGGGATGGTGTGAGCCACACTTCGTCCTGCCCGGAGAGCCCGCCAAGTCTGTCTGGTAACCCCCAACTGTTCCAGCGGTGCGCGGGCAGTGCTGGGGGGCCTACCTGTTGCCCCTCACGGAAGGTGCCTACACGAGCCTGGGATGGGGAACAGAACGGGGAGCTGCGGTGGTCACATGAGCGGGACTGCAGGAGTCAGCTGCTATCTGCCCGCCCAGAGGGGTGGAGCTGGCTGGACTGGTACCAGACGGGACAGTTTTCTTAACCAACCGGAAAACTGGGGGTACCCTGGAGATAAAACAAAACAAGTTAAGGAACAGGATTTAATCATTTGAGACACAGAGCCATGGGTAGCAGTGTTGTTTGTCAGGACTAGAAAAGTAACCTAAAAAAAAAAATCTCTGCAAGGAGAGAAAATGAAGGATTTCTCATCTGCCCAGCCTCACAGGAGAACTGACGTACAAGAATGAACTATGGCTGTGCTGTGTGACCTTAGCCAGGTCATTTAACCTCTCTGAATTTGAAATAGTTTCCCCTGTGTGAGAGATAAGAGTTGGACAAGATCGTTCTAACTAAGCTCCCTTCCAGCTCAGCTTGGGAAGATGTTAAGCCCTTAAAACACCTCTAATCATTTCCTAATAAGCTTTTTATTGCAATCATATTATGGCAAATTGCCAAGGTTCATTCTTTTAAGATAATCTGATTTTGTTCCTGACTTATCACAAGTCAAGCTCTTGATATAGATACAGTCATATGCCATATAATGACATTTCAATCAATGATGGGTTGCATATACAATGGTGGTCTCATAAGCTTATAATGGAGATGAAAAAATCCCTGTTGCCCAGTGATGTTGAAGCAATCATAACATCATAACGCAAATGTTACAAAAATCAATAAGGCTGTGCTTGAGATGGCAAACACCTTTTTTTTTTTTTTCTAATAGCTGTACAGTGTGTTTGGGTTTCAACCCAGGTGTTATAAAAAAGTCAAAACGTTAAAAAAAATTAACGTTTTTAAAATAAAAAATTACAGTAAACTGAGGTTAATTTATTAGTGTAGCCTAAGTGTACAGTGTTTATAGAGTTTACAGTCATGTACAGTAATGTCCTAGGCTTTCACATCCACTCACCACTCTCTCACTGACTCTCCCAAAGCAACTTCCAGTCCCAAGCTCTATTCATGGTAAGTGCCCTACACAGTGAACCATTTGTTATTTTTTATAATGTATTTTTACTGTAACTTTTCTATGTTTAGATATGTTTAGATACACAAATATGCACCATTGTGTTACAATTTCCTGCATTATTCAGTACAGTACAATGTTGTACAGGTTTGTAGCCTAGGAACAGTAGGCTATACCACATAATTTAGGTGTGTAGTAGGCTATACTATCTAGGTGTGTGTAAATGCACTGTGATGTTCACACAACGAAATCACCTAACGAAGCATTTCTCAGAATGTATCCCTGACATTAAGCAATACAAGACTATACAGAGATGTGCATCTGTTTATGGAACTACTTTATAAATAACAATTCTACTGTCCAGTGTAGGAAGGTTGGCTGTGGCCCATCGGGGTAAGATTCTGGAGAAAGAAGGAGCCCAGCTGGAGGCCTAACTTCTGTTGATCATTGGGTTCAGAATTCCAGAGGAACCTCAGCAATTTGTGTGTAATGGAGCTGCCTTGGTCCAGGACAGGACTGCCCTGGCCCCCCACCCTCTGCTTGTGAGAATGATGGTGATGCTGGTTGTTGCCACCTCCTGGAGGACAGCCTGGAAGAGGTGGCCATAGTCAGAGACTCCTGATTGCTTGGCCACGAGTTCTGCAACTCTGCTTGGCGTTTCATCATTTTTCCAACCTACTGCTAAGGCTCAGAAAATATAAGTGGCCTCCCACGTTTGCCTCTGCAGGACAAATGTCCGCTTTAACTTTATTTTACTCTCATAGCAGCGAATGAACTAAAAGAGAAGCCAAGGGCCAGCCGCTATCGGAGCGCAGCTTCACTTAGCGCCCCTGGTGGCCACTTTTCGGGCCGGGTTGCCAAGTTCCGACACCACCTAGCAACTGTTACCACGACAACACAACTCGCGCTCACGCACTTTGAAACGCGGCTCCCCTCTGCATCCCAGAAGGCACTGCGCTGTCTATAAGCTTTCCGCTCCTCCTCCATCCCAACATGCAACGGGGCTCGGACGCCCTGCGTTCGTCCTGACGATAATTATAGAAATGCCTTAATATCTTCCCCGGCTTAAACGTTAAAACTGTCTGCAATAGACTCGTAGGTGGGAAATAGGGCAAAAGAACAGTCTTACTGATTTTTTTTTTTGCTTCTTAGATCTTGAGGAGGAAAGCCCCATCTATTCCTAGACTCGCTCAGGCACCGTGTTGGGCAGCCTGCGCAGACGGCTGCGTGGGGGCCTCGGGGCCTTAGGCAGGGCACACGAGGGAGGAAGTGGCGTTGTCAGTCCGCGCTGCGCTGGTAGCCCTTTCGTGGAGCCATGGGGGGCTTGGAGAAAAAGAAGGTGAGTGGGGGTGGTGTTGGGGCGGAGCAGCAGCGGGGTACTCGGGAAGTGGGAAACGGGCGCGACGGAGCCTGGGGCCTACGCCTTTTCTAGGCCTTGGTCCCTCGTGGGTACGGAAACGATTGGGATCAACGCGACGGGAGACAGTCGTGAGAAGGGGTCCGAGGATGGGCGAGGAAGGCAGTACTTGTCCGGTGACATCCGGGAAAGAACCCTGGAGTAGGACTGTAAGAGAGTTGGTAACCAAGCATAGATTCACCCGGAAAGAACAGATGTTTACTGAGTAAAGAGGGATAAATGTTACATAAAGTTCTCCATTACGTCGAACTCATCGTCTCGAAAACTTACCGCTTTGCTCTTGGAACAAGGCCATGCCCTGGACACTGGGGATGAGACGTAAACAATCACATGTCGTCCCTGCATTCTCCTAGCTCATTTTCTAATGGGGAAGGTGAACACTAAAATAACCAAATAAAACTATCAAAGATTGTTAAGTGTGTTGTGAAGGAAGCAGACGACAGATAAGAATGGGGCATATAAAAGGATACTTCAGTTAGTATTGTGTTGGACGGTGTCTCTGAGTCATAATATTTAAGTTGAAATCTGAAGACTAGAAGACCTTGGATGGGTTCTGGGGCACAGGAGTGCTTACTGAACAAGCCTGGCAGGGGAAACTAAGTGCCAGGGCCCTTAGTTGGGAAAGGCTTGCTGTGTACAAGGAACTGGAAGGACACCATGATTGCTGGGGTATAATAAACCAAGGGAAGAATGGCATCTGCTGAGGTTGAGGTTGGGTAGGGACCAGATCATGGAAGTCCTGTCAGCCACAGTGAGGAGCTTGAACTTTATTCTAAGTTCAGTAGGACTCAACTAAAGGGGAGTAACATGATCCGTTTTTCAGATTCCTGTTGCTGTGTGAAGAATCATTGTGATGCCATGAAAAGATTGGGGAAGGGATAAGGGTGAGGAAGATGTAGCTGCCTCAACTGTTTCCTTTAGCTTGAAAGTTTCTTTTGCCAATTTGTGTTTAATCCAGTACACTGTTGAGTACCCAGTAAGAACAAGTGATTGGAACTACAAAGATATAAGATGGAAAATCTTCTCTAGTGGCACAGATGCAGATATGTAAACAAATCATGACAGTTTTTGAAGCTGGGTTTCACAGCATTTTGAGCCAGATAAAGCTTTGTTTGAGCCAGATAAGTGCACTGGAAGGGCTGTCCAGTGCACTGTGGGATGTTTAGTAGCATACCTGACCTCAACCCACAAGATGCCAGTAGCACCCAACAACCCAAAATGCCTAATCCCCCCTCCCCCCCGGGGTAAAATCACCCCACTTAAGAACTACTTATCCCTTTAATGTTTAAAAGGATAAGCATGGTGACAGAGGTATGTGTGGCATAGGCAGTAGAAAACACTTTTTAATGAAGACAACTTTCTGAGACAGTCTGAAACTCATTTTTGTATCCCCAGGACTTGGCATGGGCCTGATTCCCCAATAGGCAATTAATAAATGTCTGAAGGAAAGAATGAATGAGGGGTGTGTTTTGTGGCTGTAGGGTTGTCCATAAACATACCCCTCAGGAGGCTACAGGTTTATTTCTAAAAGCTGTTACCTGGCCATCCAGGCCCTTGCTCTCTGACTCCAGGGGGAGATCATGTTTGGAAAGGACATGCTTGGTTAGCATTGCATGGTGCTTGGTACAATGCACTGCTACTCTGTCAGGGAGAGAGATGTGAGTGTGTGGCAGCATCTTGGCATCATAGACATCCAGATGGTTGCTCAAGACAATATGCTCCTTAGGAGCAGGTAGAGACTAGGCCTTTTATTTTTTTTGTCCTCATAGCATATAGCTTAATGCTTCAAACATAGTAGAGGTCCTGTTATTGTCTGTTGAACGAATGAATGGGGAAGGGGAGAGGCTTTGTGGTTTAGAGCATGTATTTTCAACCAGATGATATCACCCCCAAGGGAACAAAAATTGATTGAGGGTGGTCTTAGATATTACAATGGTTTGTGACTCTTTAAAGGGCCACATTACATAAACAGATCTATAGTATATCTGTGGTATTAACATTTTATGGGGCTGTGAGAGGGGGCAGTTAAGGGGGGAAAAGTCTAAAAAGGCTTCTGCTGGTGGGGTTAGGTGATTATAATAAAAATTGAGAAATCTGTTTAGTGGATTAGGCACTCAGGTTCTGGACTCAGACCTAGGTTTCACTCCCAGCTCCAGCTCTTAAAAAGCTGTGTGTGACCTGGGCAGGTTATTTCACTGAGATATCCCCTCCCATGTGAAATGAGAGTTTAATGAAACCCATGTCACAGTGTTGTGGGGATTAAATGAAATAATGTGTGGAAATGGCTAATCATAATGGACAATACTAAGAGCTACTACTAAGTGCTTGGCACAGCACTTGATCCATAGGAAACTCACAATTCCTAGCACCATGCAGATGTATGTGTCCTTTATGTTGACCACTGCAAGGCCGGTACAAGAGAGCTCATTCAGGTGGGTAGGCTCCCTGGCTACAGCGTTTTCTATTCCAGAAGCCACTTTTCCAGTAATACTTGCTTCTGGCATGCGACATACTCAGAGATTGATGTCAGTCATTTTAATCATTGCTAATGGGAGAATTGGTGTGTTTTTTCCTCCCCAAGTATGAACGAGGCTCTGCCACTAACTACATCACCCGAAACAAAGCCCGGAAGAAACTGCAGCTGAGCCTGCCTGACTTCAGGTGAGGTTGGATAGGAGTGGAAAAGGGGGTCTCGGGTCTTCCCTGCGCTGCCACAAATTCTGTCTGGAATTCTGATATTCCTCCTCTTTCTCCCCTGGCCTTGTTTTAGTAAGTTGTGTTTTGTGAGGTGTGGTCTGTGGGGAAGCTGGAGACCTGGGTTACACTACCCTGAGTCATCAGAATGGGCCATACTGCTCTCTTTCTGGATCTTTGTAAACCATCACCTCCCTTCTGGCAGAAGAGACGCCTGACCCTACAGCTAGGGGTTCTCAACTTCTCATAGAGTCAGATCCAGACTCCTGCACGGCCTGTAGGTCCTGCCACCTAGCCCACTTGTAGTCCTTCAGGTATGCCCAGCACTTTCCACCCGTACAGGCTTTGTCCTTCTCAAGATGTTCTTCCACTTTCATATGGCTGAAATGTTGGTTTCTCAGCAAGGCTTTTCCTGACTCCTGTTGCTAAAAGCAGTACCTGCCATCTGGCCCCTCTCAGCAGCCTGATTGTCTCCTGTCTGGTGCTTGTGACAGTCTACATTATGTGATTTTGGGGGAATTTGTAATTGTTGGGACTCCTCACTAGGATGTTAGTTTTCCAAGGGCAGGCCCCCATGTTCCCTGTTTAGGGCTGTTTTCCAGGCCCAGTGTGGCCAGTGCTCAGCATGTTTACTGACAGAAGGAATGGCCTTTGTCTTCTAGGCGGCTATGCATCCTGAAGGGCATTTATCCCCATGAACCAAAACACAAGAAGAAGGTTAACAAGGGCTCCACAGCAGCTCGGACTTTTTACCTGATCAAAGACATCAAGTTTCTCCTCCATGAACCCATTGTCAACAAGTTCCGGGAATACAAGGTGAGGCTTGGGCTCTAGGGCCTGTCTGGGTGGGCCCATCGCAGCTCTCTAGCCTACTAACTGACCTTGGGCAGATTGTTTAGTCTCTCTGAGCAAGCCTGTATTTAGGGCGACATAATTCTACCTGAAAGAAGTATTGCGAGGATTGACTGAGCTCACGCATGGAAATCATTTGCTCAGAACCTGGCAAAGGATTAATGCTTTACCTGTTGTATTTTTCCCCTTGTTCTTCTGTAAAAGAGTAAATTTATTGCCTCTGAGGCAAAGATAGTGCTTTTTCAGGGGCTCTCAGGTGTGTTCTCTGCCAAAAGGCACTGCTGCTATTCAGATTCTTTCTGGAATTGCTTCCAGGACACAAAGCTTTTCATTCCACAAATAGAAACCATTAAATTCTTGAATACCACAGGGAAAGTAGAGACTTGCTTATACCAAATGCAAATAATTGAAAGTAGACTGCTGTTACTGAAGCCTTTGTGGAGCAGCAGGGCTGGGCTGAGGCCTTCCGTGGGAGGGTTGGGGTGCCACCTGGTGGCCACAGCTAGCTGCTGGCCCTCTTGTCCATCCAAGTCCACTGAGGTGGGTGGCTGGCCCTGTTTTGCTGCTGGATTTTAAAACTACAGCCATGATCACCTAATGATGCATTTCGCAGGACACATCCCATCATTGGGTGATTTCATCATTGTGTGAACATCAGAGTATATACTTATACAAACCTAGATGGTATAGCCTACTACACACCAAAGCTATATGGGATAACCTGTTGCTCCTAGGCTGCAAACCTGTAACAGCAACTGTACATAACAATACAAGATTAAATCAAACCCCAGAGAAGGTGATGCAGTCAAGAGATGCAGTAAACACAAGGTGTATGCGGCTGCTGCCAGCATAACACAGTCTACCTTTTTATAGCAAACGTTTTTTTAATAGGTAGAAAGAGTACACTAGAGTGTATTCTAGCACAGTAAATAGTATAACAATAAAAAGTATAGTATAGTAAATACATAAACCAGTAATACAGTTTATTATCATTGTCAAGTAATATGTTCTGAACATAGTGTATTGTACTTTTATATGACTGGCAGTGCAGTAGATTTGTTTACACTGGCATCGTCACAAACACATGAGCAATGCACTGTGCTACGACGTTCCGATGGCTATGACAGCAATAGGTGATAGGAATTTTTCAGCTCCATTATAATCTAATGGGGCCACTGTCGCATATGCAGTCCATCGACTGAAATGTCGTTATATGGGCTCAGCTCGTAAGTAGGGGGTTTAGTTTTGATGTTTCTTAGAGTTGGCTGTTTTGCAGATCCTGGACTGAGGAAGCAGATGACACAGTCACACAGCTTAAGGAGTCTTGAGAATCCTCCTGTCCCACATATACCTCCTCCACAGATGGCCCCAGCGTCAGCTTTCTCTTCCTCTTTTCTAGGTGTTTGTCCGGAAGCTCCGGAAGGCCTATGGGAAGAGTGAGTGGAACACTGTGGAACGTCTAAAGGACAATAAGCCCAACTACAAGCTTGACCACATCGTCAAGGAGCGGTGAGTTGGGGGCTCAGTCTTAGTACTGGGGATACAGTGGAGAATAAGACCAAGACCCTGTCCAAGCTGCTGGCATCCAAAAATCAAATTGCTATAATGATTGCAAGTCATAATGAGTGCCATGAGGGATGCTGTGTGCAGGGAACTGGGGGACATGTGTTAGTTATAGACTCATCAGAGGAGGTCTCTCTTAGGAGAGAAGTTTGAGCCAGCCAGGGGAAACACAGTCCGTGCAGAGGCAACAGCAAGTGCAAAAGCCCTGGGGTAAGAGAGAGCCAGAGATTTGAAGTTGCCACCTTGAGAAAGAGCGAGCCATTGACTCCGTCTGCCCTCTCTGACCACAACATATGGAAGTGGGTCAAGGCCTATTCCTTGGTTTGCAGTGGGTGTCTTGGGGACCCAGGATTTCTCTAATCCTCAGAGCTAAGTGGGCATGTTGTAGTTCCATGGTTCCTCCCAAGGCTGTTGGGAAGCTGGCACTGCCAGGACCCTTAGTGGCCAGGCCTTGCTTGGAGAATGGGGTGTCCAGGGTGGCCCATAACCAAACCTATGAGTCTGTCCTTCTGGCCGTGCAGGTACCCCACATTCATAGATGCTCTTCGGGACCTGGATGATGCCCTCTCCATGTGCTTCCTCTTCTCCACTTTCCCCCGGACTGGCAAGTGCCACGTGCAAACCATTCAGCTGTGCCGCAGGCTCACTGTGGAGTTCCTGCACTACGTCATCGCCGCCCGGGCTCTGCGCAAGGTGAGCTCAGGGCCACGTGGCAGGGCCCCACCTGCTCGCTCTCTCCCTGTCCCCTTGGTTTTCACCAACCTGTCCTCCCTCTCCCCCCAGGTCTTCCTGTCCATCAAAGGCATTTACTACCAGGCCGAGGTGCTCGGGCAGCCCATTGTGTGGATCACGCCCTATGCCTTCTCCCATGATGTGAGTGTGCCCATGGGGAGTGGCTTGTGCTGGGCTGTTCTCCTTCTGGCTCCTAGACAGCTAAGAGCGTGAGCAAAGAGGGGGCTCTGCTGTTCTGAGGTGTCCAGCATGTGCTGGGTTCCTAAGTGTTGGCTGGGAGTGTGGGGTCAGGTGGGGAACATGCTACATAGCATCATAATAAGAACTCAAGGCAGCCTGGCTCCGGAACCCCCCAGCTGGTTGACCTTGAACATGTTCCTTCACCTCTCTGTGCCTCAGTTTATGATGTGCTTCTACTTCCTAAACGTTGTGAGATTTAAGAAAAGAATTTTTCAAAGTGCCCTTAGCTTAATGAATAGTTAGTGGCTGCTGGGTTTGGGACAGTGGCCAAGCCCAGCCCTCCTCTACAGCCCACTGGGGTCCTCATCCTGCTCTGTTACTGGCAACTGCCGGACCTTAGCCAAGCTGATTTGCTTAATTCCTCAGTTTCCCCCATTCCTATCCCCCACAAAGAGCTAGGGGAAGTTAGGGAGGGTGAACACAAGGGAAACATTTAGCATGTGGCACTACTTGTCTTTTTTTAGACTGCGAACTTTTGACAGAGATTTCATGGAGAGAAATCCTGGTTTTGCCTTGTTATGGGGCATTATTAGCCTCTAGTCCCCCCACAGGGTCTCAGCCAGGCTCAGTACATGACTTGTCATTCTGTGGGCTTGCATTTGGCTCAGTTTCCTGCTTGTGCATTGAGAGGGAACTGGCACCTTCAGTGGAGAGCAGATGCACTAGCCTGGCCGGAGAGTGGGTTTGCTGCCAGGTTATCAGCTGCTCCAGGGTAAAGCCAAGGTCTGGGCTCCTTTCCTTTACCCTGGGCTGGTTTGAGGGCCAAAACCACTCCGACTATGGAGCAGCAGTGAGTTTAGTGGCAGTCTGCAGTCTGTGGGTGAGAGGCGGGCTTGGCCCTCAGCAGTCCCTAGTCCCACTCCTTGGGACAGGCTTGTGTGCCAGAACCCGTGGGTCTTTCCTCTTCCGTTCTGCCCCTCCTCCTCCCTTTCTGCCTTCTCCACTCTGCCTTTCCTCCTTCCTCTCTGGCTCTCCTGCTCCTTCCTTGCCTCTGATGTCCCACCCCCATGCTGCTCAGACTGGGCTTTGTGTGTCGTCCCGGTGGTGAATAGGGCCCTGTGGAGGCCAGCCTCCACACAGCTGGCCTGGGGGAAGGGAACAGCCGCCATTCCTCCTTCCTTCCTGACCAGCTCACTGCCGCTACTTCCTCTCAGCAGGAGAATGGAGGACTGGTACTGGGTTGTAGGTGAGGCCTAGATGTGCCCCCTCCCCCTTAGGGACCAGCGCTGGGTCCTCCAGAGTAGGACCCAGGCAGGTGGGGGGAGATCCCACTCAACACTGTGCTGTAGGAGATGGAGTTGGTGCTCAGATGCCACCAGGCCCATCAGGGGTCTTGCAGATGCTTTCAGAAGGACAGAGGTGTGAGTGGGGGCATAGGTGGGTACCTCTTGGCCCCTGTGCCCCCCTAGTCAGCTCACTGCCTGCTGGCAGGATGGAGAAACAGCTCAGAATTCTAGGCATGCCCAGCACAAGAGAGGAGTTGTGATCATTACCGATTTTGACATTGCTTGACATAGCCTCCTGTCCAGGTCCCAGAGGTCAGTAGGGCTGGGCTAGCCTCTCTGGTTGTGGGGGGCAGTGCTTCTCAAGAGTTGAGGTGCTTTGATTTGACTTTCAGAGCCTTGCCCTGTTTTGCTTTATCATCTCCTAAAGGGCCAAGATGAGCCCTTCTCTGTCTCCTGCTTGCTGGGTGGGCAGCTCACGAGGGTGGCTCTGTGCCTTTGTTAGAAGCAAGCAGCTTTTCTGCCCACCATTTCTCCAGAGCTCCCTGGGGCTGAGTCAGGCAGCTACCCCACCTGTCCTGGATCCTAGGTCAGTGCTCAACCGCTGAGCCACACCCAGCTGAGCTTACCCCACCTATCCTGTATCTTCAGCTTGTGCCTTTGTTTCTGACTGGGTCTGAGGCTGGGTCACTCATTTCTGAGTATCTTTCCCAAGACTCCTGCCACCCACTGCCCCCAGCTGGGCCAGCGATGGTACTAGGCTCTGGGAATGGTGTCCCCCGGAGGCTTGTGGGCTAGGCCAGAGAAGATATTAAACGAAGATTGTGGGTGGACAATGAGGAAAGCATGAGCTCTGATCAGACTGGGGGGGTGGAGGATTGTCCACCAGTCCTGGGAATAGCATGACAAAGACTTCCCTTTGCTTCCTCCTAGCTCCCCCTACATGGCTTGTGGATCTGGCACTGGCCTCTAGGACACCCCTAACCCTTGAGACCCCTGTTCAGCACCTCACTGGTTCCCAGATGCTCCTGAGTGGGGACACGCCATACAGCCTCTTTCTGTGGGTCAGAGTTCTGAGGCAGGGCTGCCCTGGAGAAGTACCTCACCTCGAGTAGGTTGTGAGTGTCATCTTGGCACACCTGTCTTGCTGATGTGCCTCCTGTGCCCCGCAGCACCCGACAGATGTGGACTACAGGGTCATGGCCACCTTCACTGAGTTCTACACCACTCTGCTGGGCTTTGTCAATTTCCGCCTCTACCAGTCACTCAACCTGCACTACCCACCCAAGGTAGGGCCCAGCCTGGCGCCTCCTCCTCACTGTGCAGGGGCCACAGCCCTTCTCTCCCCACATGGAGGAAGGGGCTGTGGGCATCCTTTTTTTCTGACCTTCCCCTGCCTCCCAGCTCGAGGGTCAAGCCCACACAGAGGTGAAGGCCCATGAGGACAGCTATGCGTTGGACTCTGAGAGCTCTATGGAGGTGAGAAGGGCTTCCAGAGCATAGGCCCTGCATCCCCCAGAAGGGTGGTCCCTGGCCCAGAGGTAGTCGTGGCTACATATGTGGTCTTAGGACTTCCTCAGAACCCAAACAAATGGTGTCCCAGAATGGTCATTGTTACCCCTTCCCCACCCTGGCCACACCCCCAGATAAGCACCCCCCCACAGACACACACACCTGCAAACAGCAGCCCTGCATTCCTGCCTCTTTTCTTCAGAAACTGGCAGCCCTCAGTGCCAGTCTGGCCCGGGTGGTGGTACCTGCAGAAGAGGAGGCTGAGGTGGACGAGTTTCCTGCCGATGGGGTGAGGACTGTGTTGCCTTCCAGGAGGAGCAGGCAGGGCAGGGGCATTGGGACTGAGGGATCTAGAAGGAAGCTGGGAGGGTGGTCATCTCCAACCCCTGCCCTGTGTCGGGAATGTGGGTATGCCTGAAGCGTGAGGCCTGGGCCCTTTCTCTGTAGGAGTTGGCGGCACATGAGGAGGACCGCAGGAAGGAGCTGGAGGCGCAGGAAAAGCATAAGAAGCTCTTTGAGGGCCTAAAGTTCTTCCTGAACCGTGAGGTACCCCGTGAGTCCCTGGCTTTCATCATCAGGTAGGAAGGTCAACAGCACTGGCTCTGCCACACTCTGGGCTGGGTCTTGCCCTGCACAGGGCAGCCCTGGACACCCACTGGTAACTTGGGGATAGTGTTAGTATCCACTTCTTAAGTCTGTTGTGAGGATTCAAAGTGCTCAGCATACCCTGAGCATACAGGAAGTGCTCATCAGAGGGCAGCTGGCATCCCTTACTCACTGACTTTGGACAGAAGGTCTCTGCTGGGTCAGCATGGGGGATCCTGGGGTGGGGAGGGGATGGTTGTGTCCTGGGAGGGTGTGCTTGGGGGCCAGTGGGTCCCAGGGCAGGCACCTCATGCCTGAGTACTTTTGTGGGCTTTCCCTTGTGCCTGTAGGAGTTTTGGGGGGGACGTGTCCTGGGACAAGTCTCTGTGCATTGGGGCCACCTATGATGTCACAGACTCCTGCATTACCCACCAGATTGTTGACCGGCCCGGGCAGCCGACCCCTGTCATCGGCAGGTAGGCCCCCAGGGTCTTTATCTCCCTCCACCTATTTGGGGTTCTGAGTGCAGAGGTCCATCTCAAGGCCTCTGTGGATGGAGTGGGGCCTCCGGTGGCCCACCTGACCCATCTCTGCTGCCATTCTGCATCAGGTACTACGTGCAGCCGCAGTGGGTGTTTGACTCTGTGAATGCCCGGCTCCTCCTCCCTGTGGCAGAGTATTTCCCTGGGGTGCAGCTGCCCCCACACCTCTCACCCTTCGTGTCAGAGAAGGAAGGAGATTATGTCCCCCCTGAGAAGATGAAGCTGCTGGCCCTGCAGCGGGGAGAGCACCCAGGTGAGTGGGAGGGGCTGGGCAGGGTGGTCGTGCTGGTCTTTGCCCCCTAGGCCTCAGCTGTCGTTTCCCTTCTTGGCTACAAAGGTGGCAAGCTCCAGAGAATGGGGTAGCAGAGACACAAACTCACCTTTGGAGTGAGGGTTAGAAGAACGTCTGTGTTCTACAATCTGGTGTCCTTTGGGTTCAGAGTAACGCAGCAGAATGGTTTGGAAGTTGTCGTCAGTGTTTACGTAGGAAGCGGCAGAGCTCAGGAGTGGGGGTCTGGAGTTTCCTCTGAAGGCACCTGGGACTGAGGAGAGGTGCCAGAGGGGGCACAGTTGGGACAGCCCTGCACTGCCTGTGGAATGTCCCCAGGCTGAAGAGGGAGGGACCCGGTGCCAGTTCTCGTCCAGCCAGGGAAAGAGTAGACTTCCAGGGCATTCAGAAGCCATCGGCTATTTACAGGAAATTTGAATGACTCTGGAGAGGAGGACGAGGAGGAGGACAGTGACGGTGACAGCGACGGTGATGGAGGGGAAGAGGAAGAGAAAGAGGAAGAGGAGGCTGGTTCGGAAAAGGAGCAAGAGGCCCAATTGGCAGCTCTGGAGGAGCAGAGGATGGAGGGGAAGGTACTGGGGGGCAGCCCCACTGGCCATCTTGGTGCCAGTCCTGGCCTAGAAGGGCAGGTGCTAGGGGACAGGTGGCATGGGGATCTGCATGCACAAGCACCCGCCCTGCATTGTCAGAAGCCCAGGGTGATGGCAGGCACTGTGAAGCTGGAGGACAAGCAGCGGCTGGCCCAGGAGGAGGAGAGTGAGGCCAAGCGCCTAGCCATCATGATGATGAAGAAGCGCGAGAAATACCTCTACAACAAGATCATGTTTGGCAAGAGGCGCAAAATCCGGGAGGTGAGTTCCTGTCACCTGTCAGGTGTGGCCACGCAGGTGAACTTTGAGGCCAGCTGGCTGTTCTTGGTGGTCTGTGGGCCCTCTCCTGCCCGCCTGGCCCGGCCTAGCTTCTGAGGCCCTCACTTGGGCCTGCGTGGGCATCTTGGTATTAGGAGCTCTCAACTGGGCTCCTCAGGGCTTCGGTCTCCTTCCTACACTCGGCTGTTTCTGAGTCTGCTGGGGTCTGGGGACAGATACGTCCCAGGAGACTCAGCCTGCTTTTATGAAGGACCATTTAACAGAAATGCCTAAAGTGTGTGTGGGGAGGGGGAAGGGGCGGCTGCAGGAGGTTTTGGCTAAGCTGCTGTTTTGTTTCTTGTTCACAAAGCCACATATGCTCATTGGGGAAAAAATATTTTTAAACAAAAACGTTCTGTACATGCCAGAACTCTGTAATAGATGGCACAGAAGTGCTGTAGTCCTGCCCTTAGGGTGATCTGTAGTAACAGCCCCCAGGTTTCTTTTTGTGCATGTAATAACACAGATAATACTTTGGGGCAAAAGTAGGTTTATACTTGTGAGTACACGAAGCAGAGAGTTTATTCTTGTATTATTAATTATTGTATTGTTTTCCATACAAACAGCTGTAAACCTCCTTTTACCATAGCCTGTATTGATTGTTTTGCAGTGTTTTGTATTTAACCATAGCATGAACTTCATACAACACGCCACCTGTTCCCTGCTGAGAGGATTAGATTGTTTTCCATTTTTAGTCATTCTTAGAAAACACCCTTGAACTGTCCCTGCCTACCTCCCAAAGTCTCTGTAGGGTTAATTCCTAGAAATATAATACCAGGTTGAAAGGCCTATCTGTTTTGTAATAGATATTTCCAGATGGCCCTGGGGGGAGACTGTTCCAGCCTGACCCCTCCCCAGCAACTCCTAGTGAAGGTTTGAATGGTATCCAGGGGAGGGGGTAAGTGGGGCAGTTGCCTCATCTTTGGGAGCCAGGAATCCTCCTAATTTGCTGTAGGCCCATAAAATAATAGGTTTAAAGGTGAGGGCTTTGCTTCATCTGAGGTGGTTCAAATAGATTTGTTTTCCCCCATGGTAATTGCCTGTTAATTTTTCTGGAACCTCTGCTTTTAAGGGATGGCCTCAAGTAGAAGGGGATGTCTCCTCTGCTCACTTGCCCCATCACAGCTTGATTTTCCCCCTTTTTCTTCATAGGCCAACAAACTGGCAGAGAAGCGGAAAGCCCATGATGAGGCTGTGAGGTCTGAGAAGAAGGCCAAGAAGGCAAGGCCAGTGTGAGCGGCTGCAGCCTCTTGATGGGCCAGGCCAGCTCCAGACAGCTGGACTTGGCACAGGCAGGCCAGAGGATCCAGGCTTGGTGGCAGACCCAAGTCCCAGAGTCTCTTCTGTTTTCATTCCCCTCCTTCCCTTGCTGGCCCTGGCCTCCTCTCATGCTCTCTGACTGGGCCCATGGGCAGCCCTGGTTTCCCTTGGATGAAGCTCTGGCAGAGAAGAGGTATCTGTGCCCAGACCAACTGTATCTCCCAGGACTCAACGACATGGGGAGCAGGGCCCCACCGACCCTTCACCAGCTGCTCCCATTCACCCTGGCTTTCTGCAGTCCCCCCACACACATGGTTACACCCATGATTCTTCTAGTGCTGTGATGGGAGGGGAGGGAAGCATTTGTTATTAAACGGCTGGAGTTTTGCAGCCAATTGAATTCTGTGTCGTGAGCCTTCTTGAAGTTAGAGAAAGGCCACCTACTGAGTGCCCTGTGTTCCAGGCTGCACAAGCCTGGGTATTTACAGAGAAGGGCTTGGTCAGTGCTCAGAGCTCTCTAGATGCCTAAGGACCCCTTTGGGCACAAGGATGCCAGAAGGTAGGTGCAGAGGTTCTGGGTTTGGATTCTGAAGTCAGTCTACCCTCAGTTCACAGTCCAGCCCCTGTGCTTTTCAATCTCTGTGAACCTGCTTCATCATACGTAAATTAGGAGTGGAAATTCTGGAGCCTGCTTGCCAGGGACGTGTGGAAGTATTCCATGATAGTTATGCAGACTCAGTAGTGTCAGGTGTCTAATAGAGTGCTCAGTAAACCAACTGTGGTTGTCATTGCTTCCTGTTTAAGTCATCCCAGAAAGTAGGAGCCAGTGCCTGAAGATAACTGTGGGGCCTGAGGGAACGAGCTTTACTTTGGGCTCATGGGCAGAACTGCCGAGTAACATCAGTGTGGACGTTGTAGCAGTCTGACTTGTTACCCCTGCTAGGCTGTCCTCGGGGCTTTCCACAGGACCTTGGCAGTGCCCTTGCTGAGTCCCAGGTAGACAAGCCCTTGCCCAGGACTGCCAGTGCCTCATTGAAGAACCAGGGCCAGAAACCGGGCTCAGAATGGTCACAGCCCCTCCCAGGTCAGGCAGGGAGTTTCTGAATAGCCCCCCCCCCACACACACACACAGGGTGTCCCAGTGGGCTGAGGGGAACGGGGGCCAGGACAAAGAAGTGTGGGTTTGGAACTGGTCTCCACCTTCCCCACATTGAGGCACCTGAGGGAGGGCCTTGGCTCTCTGCCCCCCATTGTGCTCAGGTTCTGGAAGTTTTCTGGGCAGTTGGGCAGGCTCTGGTGGGGGAGCAGAGAGCCCAGGGCCCCTGTCTCTGCTGGGCCTTGCTGTGGGTGTAGGAGAGGGCTGTATTCCATCATGGCATGCTCATGGTGGTGGAGAGCTGCTTCCAGAGGCAAGGTCAGGGCCTCTGGAACCAAAACCTGCTGCCCTAGGGCATGACTAGGACCTGCCTGGGTGTATGTGCATCCTGGGGCCATGTGCAGGAGTGCCAGGGCAAGGCTAGAGAGCAGGCCCATCAGATATGGAAAAATCTGGCAGCCGTGCTAATGTGGAATTTTCCCCATTCCAGAGTTGCCCAGTAATGGCGGGGGCAGTGGGGCTATGGTGATGTGGCCCAAGCTCCACTGTGTGTCCAGCTACTTTGGCACTGCCTCCAGCTGGAGCTGAGCATTCCCAGCTATAGATCGGCAGTAGTCCCCATCCTTGGCCCTCTGGGTGAAGGAGGGAACCCCAGAACTGGAAAAGGGCGGATCCTGGATGGGAGGGTACCTGCATACTGATGGCACTATGTTCAGCCCTGACGGGTGCCCTGGAGAGGTGGGGTCACCTGAGACTTTCCAGTGGCTGACCAGTTAGAGATGGGTCCTTTGCCTGAGCTTCCCTTGGAAATTGTGGCACCATTCCCCACCACATTAATCTACATGTCAGAAGCCAAAAAGTGTACCCCAGCTGGCACTGACTGGAGCAGGGGCCAAACCTTCCATCGAGTCCTCGGGGCTCCAGAACTCCCAAAAGAAGTTAAGCGACTAGCCGCCTCCTTTTTCCCAGAGCAGGGCTGCCCTCGCCACCACCACGCCACCCCGTTTCCCAGGCACCCTCGAATCCCCTCTGGCTGGGAGCTCAGCTGAGCCTCAGGGTCCGGTGGCGGGACAATGGCCCCGTTGGCGCGTACGAGACAAACGCGCCTTGTTGGGCCGCCGGCGGGGGCGCGATGCTGCCCCGGACGCGCTGAATGCGGCTTCTGTGCGTCCCGGGCGCCCGCGGAGGGGTCGGGAGGGGCCCGGGCCCGGGGAGCCCATTGGCCGCAGCCCGGGGCTGGGCGAGGCTGACGCCGCACCTGGCGGGAGCGGGCGTGGCGGCCTCGGGGGCGGGGCGGGAGCATGGCCCTGGCCCCGCGGAGCTGGGGGCTCCGGTGGGTAAGCCCCGCCGCCTAGGAAGCGGCCCGGCGGCGAGGCCCGGGCCGAGCCATCAAGCCAAGCCCAAGGAGAACGGGGACAAGGTACGTCCTGGGGGCCCCGCACCCACCACCAGCTGACACCCTGCCTCACCATCCCAACCTCAAAATTGGGATTGGACGTCAGACCAGCCTCTCAGGCCTGCGTGGTCTGGGAGCGCTGCACTACAGCTCCAGGGGCCGGGTGTCAGGCTGGGGCCAGGGACGGCACTGGTTGGTTCTCACCTTGCCCTTGGTTTCTTCCCCAGGGTCCCATTTCTAGGGTTTTCCCAGTCACTGAACAGGGGATGGGTGGGGCTGGAGCTGGGCTGGAGCTGGAAGTCCATTAATGATTAATCTTGGACACAGCAGCCTGTGTCCTGGAGGAGAGGCCTGAATCTCTCCTCTTCCTACCAGCCCTCCCCCAGAAGGGGGGCTGTCCAAGCAGGGGCTGGGGACTGGGGTAAGGGATGGATCCCCTCTGCTTTGGGGAGACCCTGTCCTGTACCACAGAGGGGGCAAGGCCACCAAGGAGAGGCTTGTGGGAACAGGACAAACCCTGGTATCCAGGAGGGGTCCCCTAGGAAATACAACAGTTCCCCTGTTTCCTGGACCAGTGCCCAGGAAGGGAGACCAGCTTGGTACCAGGCCAGCACTTTGGTAACAGCTTAGGGCAAGACTGTGGTCCCTTCCCAATGGGGACCCTGTTCCCACCTGGCTAGAACAGGAGAGGCGATGGGTGCACATCTGGTGGCAGAAACCTACACCAGTGGGAGAGAGGGAGGGTGACAGTCCTGACACCTGATCGCCTGGGTTGCTGAGGTGACAGGTGCCATGGAAATTCTCAGAAGGACAGTCTAGTTGGGAGAATCCAACCTCTTCCTTTACCAAGGGGGTGACCTGAGGCCCAGAGAGGGTAAGCCTGTGGGCAGGCCTGGGCCAGAGCAGCCCCTGCAAAGGAGACACTGCTACTATCCCCATTATCCTGAGGGGAAACTGAGGCTCAGGGAGATTCAGAGACTTGCCCATCACATAGTATGAAGGTGACTGCAGATCATAGGACTCTTGCCCCAACCCACATCTCAGGATCCCAACCCTGCTCAAGTCTTCTGTGCCCCTCTGGGGTCCCAGGCTCTTGGATCTGCCTAGGCTGCCCCAAACCCCCACCCCCCTTGCCTCCCTGGCTCCCAGCTCTGCCTGACACTTGGGAGTGAGCAGACTGCTACGCTGGGAGCAAAGACAAGAGAGCCCTGTTCCCAGCTGCCACCTCGGGCAGCTTTATTCCCTGCTTTCTCTCTCAGGCAGATCCCTGCCTGAAGGAAGCTCCCTGTGGACCAAGAGGCCTGCCTGCTTCCCGTTAATCCTCTTATCCTATGGGCAAGGGTCTGATGTTTGAGAGCTTGAGTCTGATGTCCTTGTGTCACCCAGCAAGGGAGGAGTGTGTTCCCTGTGGTACCTCCCTCTCTCTGGGGCCTAAGGTACTGAGTGTGCTTCTCCAATGAGAGAGGCGATTAACCAAGAGAACGATGCACAGATGGTGAAATTCCAGGCAGCAGGATCCTGAAGGGCTTCTTGCTTTGATTTGATGAGGTGAGGAATATAGACAAGCCCTTTTAGGAACCCTATCCTACTTCAGACAGGAAGGACAGGACAGAGCAGAGGTGCTCATGGGGATCAGGGGGCTGGGGGCCGGTGGAATCGCCAGGTGAGAAGTGATGGTTGGGAAGTAGTGCGGTCCCAGAGGATGCCTTCTTTCCCTCCTGCTGGTTCCAGGGCAAAGATGAGACGTGGTTGGGCACCCCTTCACCTGGTCCCAGGGGTGTCCTGACTAGCCATGTGACCTTAGTTGAGTCCTTCCCTATTTGTGCTTCAGTTTCCTCAGCTGTGAACTCTAGGGGTTAGGGAACTTGGGTCTGGAGCCTGGGGAATATGGGTGCTTTGGTGGGGAGGATGGCCTTCCAGGAGTATGCACCGGCAGGTCCTGCGTCTTCTGCCAGAGGTGTCTAGAAGGGTCATGATAATACTCCGAGGTGTATGCAAAGGACTGCATGCCTTGTCCAATTTGATCCTCACAGCAAGCCCCTGAGAGGGTTGGTTGCAGCATCCCCATTTTTTTTTAGGAAATAGGCTCAGAGAGGGGAAATCACTTGCCCAAGATGGACCAGCTGGGGAGTGGTGGAGCCAGGATGTATAGCCAGAGCATCTCAGTCCCTCCAGAGCGGAGAGGCAGGTGGGCGGATTCAGGGCATTGTGCATAGCAAGTGCTCAGCTCCTTTTAAAATCTTTATATTGTTTCATGTTTTTATGAAAATAAGTGCATGGCATTCCTTTAATTTAAAAAAACATTTCAGTTATGCTAGAAGGTAGAGACTGATATTACCAGCTCCCACATACTCACCTCCAGGATTCCCAGTAATTTTGGAGCTAATAAAGAAGTGATTGACTTTTTAGTTAACCTGTGTTTTGCCACTCTATAATAAGAGCCACTTTGAAGTGGCAAATCCACCATCAGGAGAGGTGGTGATTTTGTCTAGACAAGGCACTGTGCCAGGAAGAGCTATGAGCTTGTTCCTAGTTCTGACATTTAGCTCCTCCACAAGTTTCTGAGCCTCAGTTTTCCCACCTGCCACATGGGCTAGCAGGTGCCACTGGGAGGGTAAATAGAGGTTGCAGATGTGGCTGCCATTTGAAACGGTAAAGATAGGTGACCCTGCAAGATCAAAAATACCTTTCGAAATTATCAAAGATCGTTGGCTTCTTCTCAGTGAGGCCTGGTACGCAGTTGGCAGCCATTCCTCCAGTCGAGGGGGCAGTAGGAGCAAGTGTCAGGGCTGACAGTTTGGACGTGGTCCTAGGAGCCAGCAAGTTGGGGTCCAGCTGAAGTACCCCTCAGGGCGATCCTCCCCATCCTTACTCCAGCAAGCCACTCCAGAGGGGCTCAGAGTGAGGAAGCTTCCAGATCCTTGCAGGTCACTGTCCCAAGCACTCCTGGACAGAGGACCAACCTCTGTCATCTAAACCTTTAGCTGTCCCAGGCTGTGCTGCCTCTTCCTCATTTTAGGACACTGAGGTTCAGAGAGGGCAGCATGCCCGCCGTGGTCACACAGTGAGGTGGGACATAGTTCAAACTAGCCACTTTCCCTTCTACAGCCAGACTATTTTTTCAAAATGGAAATATCTTAATTTTTTATTTTACCTTTTTTCCCAAGTAATGCAGACTCTTTGTAAAACAAATTGTTTGTGTGTACATATATGTGTGTGTGTGTGTGTGTGAATATATATATATATTTTCACTTCATTATATATTGTGGACATCACTTTAATGAGCACATAATAGACCATGGAGTGAATGTCACTTAATATTTTTAACTACCCTTTATTGTTGGGCATTTTAGGCTATTTCTAAATTTCCCCTTTGCTAAATAATACCACAATGAACATCTTTGGGCGCCATCTCAGATCTCTTGCTAGATTATCTTTGAACAAATTCCCACAGGTGGAATTCCCGGGTCTGAGGATGGGCACTTTTAGGCCATAATAGTTGCTGTCAAATATGCACTCTGAGCACTGTAGAGAGAGTCTTACTGTTCTACTCTTAAAGTCTCCTCCAGTGTCCCCATGAGATTCTCTCCAGCCACCGGAAACAACCCTAGGACACTCACCCCATCACTTGCTCTGCCAGGGCCCTGTTCCTATGTGCACACTAAGCAAAGAACACAGATACCCATCAATCAGGGAATGATTCGTGGGGGATCAGACTTCCTCAGAATGATCTGCAGCCAATGGCTTTGGAGGCCTTTTATGCTTATCTCCTAGGGGCATTTTCCCCTTCCTGCTCCCATTAGTGCAGGTTCTTCTCCTTCCTTGGCCTTTCCATCTGCTCCTCAGGCCTCAGTTCACACCTCTGTGCCATGGCCCCCAACCCCTCTCTCCTGAGATCTTCTTGTGTTCCAGGCAGGGGATCCTACTGCATCTCACACATTGCCCAGACTCAGCATGTCCTAAACTGAAACTGACATTGCCCACTCAACCCCATACTAAACCTGCCCCTTTCTTAGTCTCCCCCCACTCAGGAACTAGCTCACTCCTAACCAGTGACCCCAAAAGGGATTCTTTTCTCCCATCCTCCACATTCTCTCACCCACAAAATGCTGCCCATGCTATGGTTTCAGTCGATTCCTGGCCCATTCCAGGTCATTTCACACCTGGACAGCTAGAACAGCCACTGTTGCGACCTGCCTGCTTCTCTCACTCCTTCACCCTTACAGTTAATTTTCTATCCAGCAGCTTGATGAGAATCCCATCTCCTCACTTCTCTGCTGAAGACCTTCCCAGGCCCCACATTGCCGATAGGACCCAGGCTTTCTGGGATGATTTGCTCACTCTCTGGGCTCCCCCAGATTTTAGGCAAAACTTTCTCTGGTTGTGTCTCAGCATCTTTGAGCCCTGGAGTTCGGCAAGTCCGAGTTTGGACTCTTGTCTAGCTGTCTGCCCTCTGCTAACTGTGTGACCTTGGGCAGGTGAGTTCACCTCTCTGAGCCTTAGTTTCTTCACTTGGGAGTGGGATAACAGTGGTGCTTGATGCACAGGACAGTGTTAAATAAGATGTGGTTCAAGGAGCAATTAACCTTCCCACCCCAGTTGCTTCCTTGTCCCTCCTATGGCCTTTGAGCCTGTCCCGGGCTCTCTGCAGGGCTCTGCGGCTGCTTGTGTCCTTGCCCCAAGGACACCAGGAACCTTACTGAGACTTTGGATGAAGGAGCTGCCCAGCTGCTGAAGTCTGGAGAGGGCCAGGGGCCACCCAGGGGGCAGAGGGTATACCTGCAGGGTACAGAGACATGCCACCTGCTATCCCCAGGGAGGGAACTCATGAATATTCACACCCCTGGAGCGGGAGGGAGTCAGCCAGCATACTACTGGGTGTCATTGGAGCGTTCCCGTTTCCCAGTGACCGCAGAGGCAGCCTGGGAATCAGATGTGGCTCAGGCAGGGAAAGGAAAGGGGTAGCCATTCAAGGCCCGAGGTAAGTGTGTCTTCCTCTGCCCCCCCGCACAGAGGTCCCTGGGGAAGCAGGACACCCTGGGGTCAAGAGCTGCTTGGTGGTGATGCTCTAGGCCAGGAGGTTTACCGCCCTAGCTTAGCTTCCCTGTGTGCATGCCGTGGGGGATGAGTCCTATTTCTCCTTCGTTCCATGGAGGGTGCTAGTCGAGACAAACTGGAGGATTTCTAGGCCTGGCCTAGAGCCAGCCATTGGCACAGATGGAGGGCAGTGTGGCTGGGGTAACCCAGATGGGCAGGAATAGATGAGATGGGTTAGGGAAGGGGGATCGTCTACCCTGAATTCGTGGGACTGTCACCACCATAGGCAGAGGAAGGAGACCCAGGTTCTAGTCCTGTTTCTGCTGCTGCTGTGCTGCGCTGTGTGACCTTGAGGGTGGCCCTTCCCTCTCTGAGCCTCAGCCTTCCTGCTGCGCTGTCTTCCAGCTGGCGGCTAGGAGGCTTGGGCCACACTGAGATTGTCCTCAGTATCTCATGGTCTTAAACCTGGAGCTAGCCATTGCCTTCCATCCTTCATGGTGGGCAAGCAGGCTTATACCTGGAAGGGGCCATGACTGGGATCCTGGGAGGGTAATAATAATGATGATAGGAACAGGGGTGGCAGCCCATGCTCAGTGAGTGCTCTGTGATGGTCACTTTTCTTGTGGGATGCAGAGGATTCATATACCACCCTGTGATGAAGGGAGAGTTGATATCATCATTTTGGAGGAGAAATTAAGGCCCAGAGAGGGGCAGACTTGCCTAGAGCATAAAGCAAGGAAACAGCAGAGCTGGGATTCAAATCCAGGACCCTGGCCCCCAAGTGCTGGCACCATCTGACTGTCACATGTGTGACTGACACATGTGGCTGTCACACATGTTACCTGCCCTGGTCACATTCTGCCCTGAGAGTCATGAGGGTTCATTTATCAAACATTCACCAGGTGCCAGGCTCAGAAAGCTCAGAGCTGAATCGCCATCAGGCTTGCCTGCACGGAGGGGATCCCTCCTCCCACATACCTGGCCTGTAAACTGGGCTGGGGCTCTGGTCAATAGTGATCATTAATAATAATTAATATGTATTGATTTCTGCCTGTGTACATGCATTCTCTCATTGAAATGAAATTCTCACAGCTTCATAACTATCCACGCCCCCTGACCCTCCCAACCCCCAGCCAGGCTCCCGCCAGCCAGCCTGTCTCTGGGCCTCAATCTACCCAGGGGCTCTGCCTGTGATCGCTAAGGGTGCTGTCTGCCCTGATGTTGCTTTTGTGTGTCCAGTGTACACAGGAGACTGAGGCTTGGAGAGGGTGAGCAATGTGCCCAAGTTCGCAGAGGTCAGGCAGGAAGGGAACCACCAGCCTTGGATGCCTCAGTCCGCCCGCCACCAGGGCCCTTTCTGCTTCCCCACCCTTCATCCTGGCTGCCCTGGACCAGCCCTGGCTGCGCTGCTGGGACTGAGATCCACAGCCTTCCGGCTGCACACACCCTTCCTCCCAAGGGCTTGGGGCTGGGGCTGCCATGGAGAAAGCTGGAAGCTGCACATTGGAGGCTGGCAAGTCATGTCACCCCTCGGAGCCTTGGTTTCCCCATCTGCAAAATGAAGGTGACGGTGGGGCCTGCCTCCCAGGATAGCTGAGTGTAGTCAGTGAAATGCTCTGGAGAAGACCCTGCCCAGCGCCGGGCTCATACTAGGGGCTCAAAAATGAAACCAGAAGGTGGGACGGCCCAGGGTGGCACCTGGCAGGGCCCAGCATGGTTTGAGGAAGTCCAAGTGGGAGAATGAAAGAATGAATCTGTGAAGCAGTGACGGGGGTTGGGGAACATCCTGGGCGGGGCTAGGCAGAGCCTGATTGATGGTTCTGGGGAGCTGGTCTGCCCCCTGCTGCCTGGCCTTCACCTCAGAGCTTCTGCCATCAGCGTCTCAGAATTCCTTCCAGAAAGTACCCTGGTGAGTGGGGCTGCTCAGGTAGGGGTGCGCCCTGGAGATTTTCTGAGGGCTGGAATCCTAACCCCTCCCCATTTAAAAGTCAGAGAAGCTGAGGCCCAAGGTCCCACTCAGGTTTGGGCCTGAGTCTGAGACTCTGGCCTGACCCAGGGCTGTTTTCTGATGTGCCCCAGGGAACCGGAGGCCCCTGGGGGCACTTGAGGCAAGGTGCAGGTTTGTGCTTGGGGGGGTGCAGTGACCACTCTTGCTCAGCGGGACACACCCTGAGGGTGACAAAGACAGGCCCAGAGCAGATCCCTGGAAACTCAGGAGGTGTGCAGCTAATACTCTGAGCGATAACTAAGTGTTAGTCACTTTGCCTGCCCCATCTGAGGAAGAGCCAGCCAGAGGGGCTACTAGCTCTGCATTTTACAGGTGAAAACTGAGGCTCCAAAGGGTTCCTGTAATTAAATCACAGAACTGGGGTTTCCAGAGCCTGAGGTTGGCACCTCTCCTTCCTGGGGCCCCTCCTTGACCAGACCATCCTAGCCGGCTTACCCCACCTTACAAGCTTTCTGATCTTCTACTTAAATACATTAAATATACTTTATTGCCTTTTTCTGATTAAAAAGGTCATACACGCTCCTTTAAAAAATGCAACCATTGCAGCCCTGGCCGGGTGGTTCAGTTGGTTGAAGCGTCATTCCATAAACCAAAAGGCTGTGGGTCCCATTCCCAGTTAGGACACATACTTAGGTTGTGGGTTAGATCCCTGGTTGGGCTGAGTATGGAAGGCAACTGGTCGATGTTTCTCTCTCACATCCTTGTTTCTCTCATTCTCTCTCTCCCTAAAATCAATAAAAACATCTTTGGGTGAGGATTTTCTTAAAAAAGCAGCCATTGCAGAAATGCAAAATACCAAAAAATATTTCTGCATATACCCCTGCCCAAGCCTTGAAGAACATACCATTGTTAAAAATTAAAACACTGCCCTCCAGTTGTTTCTCTCTGGGCCTACATGTGCATTTATTTATTTATTTATATGTTTGTGTGTGTGGATTTGTGGGGGTAGTGTTCTGGAACTTTCTTTTTTCACATTAGTAGATCATGGCGTGTTTTTGAGCCAGTCCACTTAGCTCTGCCTTGTTTTTTTAAACGGGTACGAATGACTCCATTTGGAAACGGGTCACAGTTTGTGTAATGGTCCCTGCTGATGGACAGTAAGGTTGTTTCTGATTTTTTTGCTTTGCCGACCAAGCTGCCATGGACACCCTTGCATGTGTGGCTTTGCCCAAGCGTTTCCATAAAATAGTTGGAATTCAGAGAGCTTATAGTTTCCTGCTTTGATAGAACCGTCCTCCAGAAACTCTCCCACACTCTTGTCCACCCCTGACCCCATCCACCTTGCCCACCTGAGTGAACAGGGATATGTCATTGTCATGAGGGAGGCCAGGTTCCCTCTCATATAGTTTCTTCCTCTGCAGATTGTTTCTTTATGTCCTTTCTTGTGCGGAGAAATTTCTAGATGATAAGCAGAGGACTCAGGGACTATTGTGGCTGGTAGAGTGGGCCTGGAGTGCCTCTTCTCTGGGAGGGGTTTGTGGGTCCCTTGTGTAACTTTTCCAGGGAGAAGTATGTGGGGTTCTCCAGGTGGGTTATTTGGTCTCTGCCCCCAGGGATAGTAGTGACGTGCCAATCCGTGTAGTTACGGGGCAGCACGCGTGACCCCTTGTGGCCTCAGGGACTAGGGCCTCGTGCCACATGCACCAGAACAGGAGTGGAAAGTTTCATGTCTTGGCTTTGCAGCTAAGGGGGAGGTGGGAAGGCCCCCTGAGCCCCAGCTCTTTCCTGGACCCATTACAGCTCTTGCCTAAGCCCCCTGCTAATAGGGATGCCACCCTACTCCCAATCCAAAACCAAACAAAACCCAGGACACCCAGTTAAATTTGAGTTTTAGATAAACATTGAATGATTTTTAGTATAAGCATATCCCATGCAATATTTGGGACATATTTATACTAAAACCAATTTTGTTGTTTATCTGAAATTCAAATTTACCTGGGCAACCGTGCCTGCTGGGTGTGTGGGCAGAGGCCTGGCTGGCTGTTTGAACCTGAGCCCTCTCCTTCCTCACTCTGAGCCTCAGTTTCTCCATCTGCCTCCCCTACAGATCCAGGGGCCAGTAAAGAGATGAGGAGCCTCGGCCCCTCACTGGCAGCTGGGGAGGATGCCACAGGAGATGGGTGGGACCGGTTGGGCTTTTGAAAGGTGTGGGATTTATGGTCTCTCCCTGCAGACAGCCGTGGTCCCAGGCCTAGGGAGACAGGCAGTGAAACAGGGTCTTCTTTTCCTTCTTAGGAAATGATTTCATTATGAAGCTGAAAAAGGTGTACAAAGTAAACTAATGAGCAGCCATGGACCCACTCCACCACTCTGCTTGAAAATTGAAACTGAACCGGGCAGTAGGAACTTTCTCCCTGCCCCACTCTCTAACTTCTGTCTGCGTTGGAGAGTTGGCTTCACCAACCATCTCTGTCTGCAGTCATGTCACTGTGTCTCTCCATGTGTTTGTCTCTCTGTCTGTACCTTGCTGGGGGGCCACAGAGCTGGCAAAGGCAGGGCTCAATATCAGAGGCTCCCCCTCAACCCAGCCAGGCCTGGGGCATCAGTGGGCGCCCCCTGGGGCCGGCCTCCTGAGGCTTCCCATGCTCTGTGCCCCCCACAGGTGTCTGAGATGCCGCTGCCTCAGAAGCGCTGGGAGTCCATGGCCAAGGGGCTGGTGCTGGGAGCGCTCTTCACCAGCTTCCTGCTGCTGCTGTACTCATACGCCGTCCCCCCGCTGCACGCCGGCCTGCCGTCTACGTGAGTGGCCCTCCTGGGCAACCAAGGGGTTGGGGCACGGGTGAGGGAGCATCCTGCGCCGTGCTATACTGGGCAGAAATTCCACTAAGGGCAGAACTCACTGTGTAACCCCCTGTGAACAGGGCTTGGATTATCATCATCTGAGCCTCCAAGGGGGCTGCGAGGTGGAGGGGACTTGTCCAAGAGCACTCGGCTGGCACAGGGCCTGGATTCAAACTGGGGTCTGTTTGCCTCCAAGCCTGGCTCCTAACCATGAGACAGGCTGTCCCACCTCCCCATGGGGCTGCTCAGCCCAGGCCTGGCATAGCCCATGCTCTTAGTTGGGTGGTATTAAGTTGAACTAGAGGAAATTACTGATAAATGACCATTTTTGGTCAAAAGTTGACCATTTTTGGCCTACAGAATTTCATGTGGTTCAACCTACTGCCAATTCATGATAAATGTACGAGAATGCAGTGGCCACAAATGAGACAAAAGCCAGCATGCTCGTCTCACTTTGACCTCACACCAACATCATGAATAGAGTATGTTATTTCCCCCATTTCATACATGAGGAACGTGAGGCCAGACAGGCCAAAACCAGCCCAGGCATTGCAGCCTGGAGGAAGGCCCGTGTGGCCCCCATGCTGGCTCCCCCGCCACCACTATCCCCAACAACCCTGCTGTCTAGACCCCAGGGCCTGAGGTTGTGACATCTGGAGGCCCCAGCAACCCCTGAGGCTCCTCCTACCACTCTGTGCCCATCAGGACCCCGGACGGCACACCATCCTGCTCTCCTGCCCTGGGCGAACCAGAGACCGCGACTCCGGCCAACAGCTCATCGCGAGTGTGCCAGCCACGGCGTGACATCGTGTTCATGAAGACGCACAAGACAGCCAGTAGCACGCTACTGAACATCCTGTTCCGCTTCGGCCAGAAGCACGGGCTCAAGTTCGCCTTCCCCAACGGCCGCAACGATTTTGACTACCCGGCCTTCTTCGCCCGCAGCCTGGTGCAGGACTACCGGCCCGGGGCCTGCTTCAACATCATCTGCAACCACATGCGCTTCCACTACGAAGAGGTCCGGGGCCTCGTGCCCCCCAACGCCACCTTCATCACCGTGCTGCGGGACCCCGCCCGCCTCTTCGAGTCCTCCTTCCACTACTTCGGCTCAGTGGTGCCCTTCACCTGGAAGCTCTCTGGCCAAGACAAGCTGGCTGAGTTCCTGCAAGACCCCGACCGCTACTATGACCCCAACGGCTACAACGCCCACTACCTCCGCAACCTGCTCTTCTTCGACCTGGGCTATGACAGTGGCCTGGACCCCAGCAGCCCAAAGGTGCAGGAGCACATCCTGGAGGTGGAGCGCCGCTTCCACCTGGTGCTCCTGCAGGAGTACTTCGATGAGTCACTGGTGCTACTCAAGGACCTGCTGTGCTGGGAGCTGGAGGATGTGCTCTACTTCAAGCTCAATGCCCGCCGCGCCTCGGCCGTGCCCCGCCTGTCCGGTGAGCTGTACCGGCGTGCCACAGCCTGGAATGTGCTGGACGCCCGCCTCTACCACCACTTCAATGCCAGCTTCTGGCGCAAGGTGGAAGCGTTTGGGCGGGAGCGCATGGCCCACGAGGTGGCCGCCCTGCGACGTGCCAACGAGCGCATGAGGCGCATCTGCATCGACGGGGGCCACGCGGTGGATGCCGCCGCCATCCAGGACTCGGCCATGCAGCCCTGGCAGCCGCTGGGCGCCAAGTCCATCCTGGGCTACAACCTCAAGAAGAGCATCGGGCAGCGGCACGCGCAGCTCTGTCGTCGCATGCTCACGCCCGAGATCCAGTACCTGATGGACCTCGGCGTCAACCTGTGGATCACCAAGCTCTGGAAGTTCATTCGAGACTTTCTGCAGTGGTGACACCCTGCCCACCCAGTGGCCCCCTTGGCCTGCTCACTCGATGAGGAGGGGGCAGGCAGGGACCTGCTGGCCTTCCCCAATCCCCTCCTGGTGCCACCTCGGTCCCCGGGGTAAGGTGGGGCTGTTGTGGGGAAACAGCCAGCCAGGTCTGGGCCCATGGCACAGAGAGGGCCTGAGATCAGTATTTGACTAATTATACCTTTTTTTAAATTAAATCCCCGTTTCTGTTCTACTTCCCGCCTCCCCTTAAAGGGGAGACCTCAGAAGTAAAGGCATTTGATGTTGTGTTTTTGTTAATCAGCCTCAGTGGATGTGACTGGTGGGGCCCAGGTGGGGGTGACTGGTGGGGACTGGGGACCCCAAGAGAGCATGGTGGGTGCCTGTGTGAATATATCTATGGGACAAAGTCCCATGGTGTGGCAAGGATTTGGTGTGCACCAAAATTTGGTGTGTAACATGCTGAAGTCCTGTGTGGTTGAAGGATTCCCATGAGCTTCCATGACCCAGAAGATTGTGTGTGTGATTATCCAAGGGAATATACCAGTTGCTTGCTCCAGCTGAACACTGATTATGTGCCCGGCACTGGGCTAAGTACTTTGTGAGCATTATCTCAATTCATCTTCATCGAAACTCAGGGACATGAGGACTTTTATTATCTTATGCCAGAGATGAGGAAGGGAGCTCAGAGAGGGAAAGTCACTTGGCCAAGATCACACAGCAAGTAAGTGATAAGATTGGAGCAGGGGCTGGATCAGGCAGAGTGTGTGGCCACATGGGGATAGAGTCTAAGTGTGTGTGTGGGGGGGGGGGCGACAGGGAGGTGGGGAGCACTCAGTGGGACATTGAGCAGCAGGCCCTGGGCCCAGGCTATAGGTTTCTACAGGTTTCTTGTACAATCTCATTAATCCCACAACAACCCTTTGAGGCAGGCACAGTAACTGTCCCATTTTGCAGATGTGGGAACTGACATTCTGGGAGGGGAAGGGACTTGCCCAAGGTCACGTATCAAATCAAGAACTAAACCATCTCCCTGGGACCCTGAACCGCTTCCATCTCTACTGCCTGTTTACCGCATCTCTAACTGTCCCTTCTCCCCCACTGACTACTCCAGGCTGCCTTACCCTTCGCTTGTGCTCCATCCCTACCTAGGCCCTGAGTTTCCCTTTCCACCCTGGACTCGGTTTATTAATCCAAAAACTATTTGGTATTCATCAGATACATGCTGTGCCCCCCAGCCCTGAGCTGGCCCCAAGTGTACAGCAATCAGCAAGTTGGTCTGGGCTCATGTCCAGAGAGGAAGATGGCAGCCAAGCAACCAAAGCACACTGGGTATGACAAACCAGGGTGGGGATGCATCTGCTCTAACCACCTGCCTTCCTTAGCCTCCCCAGAGGGACAGGGGCCCTTTCTGAGGTTCTCAGGTCTCTAACCAGGAGCCAGCAACCAAATGTGAAAGGCAGAAACCACAGCATGACCCTACTGGAGATCTGCTTGTGCCAGGCTCCAAGACAAGTGCTCCTGCACTTTACTGGAATATTTACAACATCCCAGCTTTATAGACCAAAGCTCAGAGAGGTTAATTGACCTACCCCAGGTCACACAGCTAATCAGTACCAAAGCCAGAATGCAAAGCCAGATCAGTCAGCTCTTAACCCTTCCCTGGGCTTGAGTCAATCTTTCACCTGGGAGTGAGCTTCTGGTCCAAGCAGGGTGGGAAGGGGTCAGGATGACTGTGTCGCAGTTTCCTGGGACAGTCCCAGTTTTAGCCTGACATCCCAG
Source organism: Miniopterus natalensis (assembly GCF_054644295.1). NCBI lineage: Eukaryota > Metazoa > Chordata > Mammalia > Chiroptera > Miniopteridae > Miniopterus > Miniopterus natalensis. Next base: position 15,707,470 of record NC_142100.1, read on the forward strand.
GAAACTCCTCAGTCCCGAGCAACCAGCATAGTGGTTTATCCCGGGAGCAGTTTGACCCCACCAACCCCTGGAGCCACTGCCTGCATCCTTATAATGGTCTTTGCAGCAAGAAATAAACATACCCTTGAGGCTTTGATTTAATTCATATGGAGAGAATGCAACAAAAATGAATAAATAAGTAAAACTGGCAATAGCTTAAGACTATTCTCAGGAAAAGATGTTAGTGACCCCAAAGTCATGAGATAATTTTCTTTTCCTTTTATTATTTAAAGATAGATGTGACTTAGTGCAATACATCCTGGGTTTGTGGGAGCCCCTTAATCATATTTTCTTGGACCCCTAAGGGCCTAGAAATGTAAACAATAATATTATATATTATTTTTGAAAAATAAATTTATTTAAACTAAAAAAATAAAAACAATTCACCCATTTCTTCCATTCCCTATCCCCACCTCTGGCAACCACCAATCTGTTCTCTGTATCTATGAGCTTGTTATTTAAAAAAAAAAATTATATATCATATCATCATTATTATTATTATTATTATTAATACTGACACTTCTAGGCCCTTAGGGATCCACGGAGAACAAATCTGGCAGGTAGTAGATGCCAAGAATATAAGTTACTTCATTAGCATTTACTATCTGTCTGGTTTAAGAGCATTATAATTATTAACTCATTTATTAACACGATTGTTATAGTAAGCAGTTGCCAGGTACCTGCAATCACTCTGTGCCCAGCCCTGTGCAGTGGGAACATGCACAATCCCCTTTGCTCCCTCAGGAGGCCCTTGAAACACAGAGGCTGAGCTACCAGCCCAGGGTCACCCAACCAGGCATCCATAGAGGAAGGATGCAAAACCAGGTCAATCAGATGCCAAGGCTGGTCCTCGCGGCCTCTAGATCTTCAGCGCCACCCCAGTTGGCCACCTCAGCGTCAGGACCGAGGGCTCTTCCATGGGGGAAAAAGTCTGACATCTCCAGGCCAGCGTGGCCGACTCGCTGCTTCTGCCCAAGCAGGGGCCCTTCTGCTCCACGTGGATGCGGTGGATGCGAGCCCGCAAGGCCTGGCCCCAGCTCAACCTCACCGCCAGCCCCGCTGCTGGCTCAGGTCCCTGCACCCTGCGGCCTAAGGCAGCTGCATGTTGGTTGCCCCAGGCAGCCCAGAGGACTGCTGCCTGATGTCGTGTGCCACAGAGGCGGCCCCAAGGCCCAAGCCCCCAGCCCCCAGCCCCCAGCCTGGCTCCCAGCCCCCCGGCCCCAGCAAGGCTCCCCCTCCGGCCAGTGCAGCCGCCTGACCAGGCTGCGCGTTGCTGCTGCTGCTGCTGCTCCTGCTGCGTGAGCAGGGTTTTACTTCTGGGGGGACCTGTCCAGTGACTTGCCTTTAGGGCCAGGTGCCGGCGTTTCATTGCACCATTAGCCACAGCCAGCCTTCCCGAGGTGTCTTCTCTACCTACACCCACTCCAGCCTCACTATGAGTGCAGTTCATTACTTGATCCTGAGAAAAGTAAGGTGGAAAGGGAAACCTGAACTTTGCTTTGATCTCACCTTAACCAAGATGATAGACGTGGGTTGATGAATTTTTTTCCTCTGTGTTCCATTGCGATGCTAGAATATGTGAAAACCTCCACTATAAACTTCATAATCAGCCATCCAGGTTTATCTTACATTTTCGTACAAGGGAGTCCCTCTTTCCAGATTAACTCTGAGTATTTGGCCTTTGGGTCTGTTGGCGTTAGAAAAGAGGGGGGCGGGGAGGCCTTCGTTTAAGCGAGAGCGCCCTTTCAGCCCTGGAAGAGTGAGTCAACGTCTCTTGTGAGGTTTTCATTCTGCCTTGTCATTATGGTTTGTGGATCTGAGGACACTGGAAAGGCAACATTTATTAGGTGCCCAACCAGCCAGTTATTAACTATACTATTTCCTGTGTTGAATATTTGGAATGTGATCTGGGACAGACAGAATTTACTCTTCTGGGTTGTGTTTCCGTTTTTGAAATTCTCACCTGAGGATATGCTTTTATTGATCTTTAAAGAGAGAGGAAGGGGGAGAGAGAGAAACATCGATATGAGAGAGATAGGTCAATCGGTTGCCTCCCCTACGCTTCAGTCAGGAATCGAACCCGCAACCTTTTGGTGTACTGGAGAATGCTACAACCAACTGATCCACCTGGCCTGGGCCAGTTCTTTATATCTTTATAATAATGTTCACTATATTAGCAGGTCATTAGTAGCAAGTCTCAGAATGAAAGTGCTGCCCTGTCATTTGCCTTTTCATGAAATCCAGGCTTGCCTTTAGTTAGTTTGAAAGTTAACTTTATATTCCAGTTAAGGATGAGGTCTTCAGTCCCCATGGGTAAAGAAAACAAACGTTGCCACTAGAGGGAGTTGTCAGCCGTTGGTCAGAGGGCCAGATGGACTAGAGTTGGCTGAAGAGCCTGTGTAGGCCTTTTTCCAGGATTCAGAGACATGATTCTGTGGTCAGCTCCAGGTATGCTGGTCAGACCAGCAACAGCGCTGTTGACCTTGGATGTCTATTTGATTATCAATGTCGATGGTCTGGGCTTGTTATTTTTACAGACTGTTGTGGTTTAGGAGGGGAAGGAATGAGTTTGCATTGGAGACATTCTTAATTATTGGTGTGTGTGATTTCCAAAATAGTATGTGCTTCTTTTAAGAAAATTAAAGAAATGATGTGACTTAGAATGTGAAAACCCTTAGTTGCCCATTTTGTGATTCTTTAAAGTCAGTCCTTTTAAAGACATCCATTTATAGGAAAGGTGGATATGAAAATAAATGACAAGATTCTCAACAACAGCAAAAAAAGCATGAAGTCTCCAAGGGTCTTTGCTGCTTGTAGCTTATGGGAGCCAGGCTGCCCTTGCTACAGCTGGGCAACAGGGGGCACCATGGTGCCAAATTTGGTTTTAGATATTTCTACCCAGGAAAGGGCACCACTGTGACCAGTCATCCGTAGGCCTGAAGTGTGAAAGCCAGAGCAGGGATCATGGCTGCCCCTTGGGAGAAATTCAGTGGAACCATCTGTTCCTCTCTGTCATGGGTTGAATTGTATCCCCTAAAGAGATATGTTGAAGTGCTCATCTCCCCAGTTCCCTATAAGTGACTTTATTTGGAAGTATGGTTTTTGTACCTGTAATCAAGATGAGCTCATGAGGTGGTCCCTAATCCAATGTGGCTGGTGTTCTTATAAGAGGAGGAAATGCCATGTGAAGACAGACACACGGGGACAACGCCATGTGAGTAAGGGCAGAGATTGGTATGATGCAGCTGAAACGGTGCTAGCTTCAGCCCTCGGGCGGTTCCCCGTGGCCTTGGACCTGGCCAAGTCATGCAAAGATGAGAAGACTTCTATGAAGATGTGGCTGTGAGTGCTGAGGGAGCAGCTCCAGGCCCCCTCTCCAGACTGGAGCCCGAGTGAGGGGCTGCCACTCTGGACCTGATGGTTCCTGCTTTGAATGTCTGTTGTCTCCCTCATTCTTCCAAGGGCATTGGGCTCCAAAACCCAGCTGGAACGGAGGACCCACTGCTCTGTGATCTCCACTGGTGAGGCAAATGTGCCCACCTGAAGGGGGCACAGGGGCCAGGAGGAGTCTGTGAGACCCTCAGACGCAGCATGGGTGGGAGCGGATGTGGGTTGGGAGATGTGAATTCGAGGGTTGACTTTATACCAGTTATTAGCTGAGTCACCTGCCCTGGCTGGGTCTTGGTTTCCTCATCTGTAAAACGGGGTGATAAAATCCAGGTTTTCCAAATTATACAACCAATACAGTTTGGAAAATTGGAAAATATAGAAATATATAAAGAGGAGGAAATTCTGTCAGAGAACTACTATTAATGTTTACTGTCTCTTCAGAAAAATACATTAAAAATAAATAAAAATGGGTTTATATCATATATATCCTTTTGTAACCTTTTGGAATCATTTGTTATGTGATAAACATTTTTCCACTTTGGTAAAGTTCTAAATTTAGGTTATTTGTAATATTTTTATCATTATGGAAAAGTCAGTAGTGAAGATCCTTATAGATAAACCTTTGTACACATCCACAATTTCCCCCATAGGATAAAATCCTAAAAATGGAGGGTTGTTTTTTTTCCAAAGAATGCACATTTTAGGACTTCTGATCCCTTTTACAGTGTAGTGCTCCACATAGATCTTCTATGTTTGAATGGGCCTATTTCCCCTCGTGCTTGCCAAGATTGTCCATTAAAAATTTTTCCCACCTCAACTCAAGTTTAATAGAAACTACAAAAGATCAAAGGTGATGTCCCACGAATGCACACATCAGTGGGTCTCCTCCATAATAAGTTCAGACCATTTCCTCCAGAGGAAGAAAGGCTGACTTCCCAAACCCTACAAAAAAGGCCACATCTGGGCTAAGTCTAAGATCTTGTGTTTTAAGCATGAAAATAGTCTTTTACAGGTTTTGTTCTCATGACAGTACACTGCCACATGAGCCTATAATGGCCCAGTGCTCACTTTTGCTTAGAGAAATATTCTTTGCTCTTCTGGACATCAGGCTCAGTGGTATCACTGCCAGGTTTCCAGCCAGCTGGGCATGCTTCCCCATGTTTGCCAGTGAACTGGAACCGTGAACTAGTCTCAGAGTCTCATCCACAGAGCGGCCATCAGGAAGGTCGTTTACAGTGATCTGGTGAAGGATACTTTTATCATCAATGATAAAGAGGCCCCGAATGAGATGCCTTCATCAGCCTTTAAGACTCCACAGTCCTGAGCAATGGTGCGCTTGGGGTCTGACACCAAAGGAATGTTCATGGGTCCCAGTCCTCCTTGTTTCTTGGGTGTGTTGATCCATGCCAGATGACAGAAGTGAGAATCCACGGAAGCGTCAATCACTCGGCAATTCAGTTTCTTAAATTCTTCTGCCCTATCACTGAAAGCAATGATCTCCGTGGGGCACACAGGTAAAGTCAAGAGGGTAAAAGAACACCACATATTTTCCTTTGTAGTCAGATAGGCTGATGTCTTTGAACTGACCATCTGGCATAACAGCTGAGGCTTTAAAGTTGGAGGCAGGGTGCCCAATTTTAGCATTTCCTGAAGACATCTTGCAGCACTGAAGCAAAAGTGGTAAGACCAGTCAATCAGGAAGAAGGCTGTTCATTAAAATTTAAAAGGCTCTTGCCATCTTTAAAATGGAAAATGATATTTATTATTGTCTTATACACACACGTTCCTTCCCAGTGTGAGGGTATCTGAGAACTTGTTTACTGTCTGGGTCTCCATCCAAGCTCCTGAGTAAAATTTGCATTGGATTTCTTTTCTGACCAGTGAGATTAGAATTTTTCTTAATGCTTTACTTTTTTGTTTGTTGGTATCACCCATTTTCTAGAAAAGTATTTTCCTTATTGATTTATAACTGCTCTTTACATATTAAGCACATTGACCTTTCCTGTCATATCTGTGGCAAACATTTTCCCAAGTTTGTAGGAGTCCCAAGTGTGAGAGCTCAATATAGGTGGTGGTTGGAGTGTGGGCTCTATATTAGTTGGTTTATATTTAAAAAGCACACTCCTAGCCCAGTGGGCATGGCTCAGTGGTTCAGCGCCAACCTATGGTCCAGGAGATCATGGTTCGATTCCCAGTCAGGGCATATGCCCAGGTTGTGGGCTCGATCCCCAACAGGGGACATGAAGGAGGCAGCCGATCAATGACTCTCTCATCATTGATGTCTCTCTCTCTCTCTCTCTCTCTTTCTCCCCTCCTCTCTCTGAAATCAATAAAATATATATATATATTTAAAACCACACTCATGGGCAAGTTGTTCACCACCTCTAGGAATTGACTGTTCCTGGGAGGAGCAGTCCCTCCAGAATCAGCAAGGCCCCAGATGTCATAGCATCAGAACATAGAAAATAAAAGACATGGTTAGTACAGTTGCCCAGCAAGCAGCTGTGCAACTGTGGCTCTGAACTGAAATTTAACCTCACAGCTTTCCCCATCTAGAAAGAACTTTTGACCCTCGATTGTGTCTTATACACACACGTTCTTTCCCAGTGTGAGGGTATCTGAGAACTTGCTTACTGTCTGGGTCTCCATCCAAGCTCCTGAGTAAAATTTCAGACCCGGCCTCTCACTGAGCCCCGCAGGCCCCACAGCCCCACTACATGACCCTGTCCTGTGTCAGGCCCTGGGTCTGGCTGTGTCATCAGCAGAGATTCTGCCTAATTATCCACTGTTCACACACATTCCCCAAGCTTGCTGTCAATGTGGTAGCCCCAGATGACAGCCATATTATTTCCCTAATTCGCGACTTTGCTGGAAATCCTGTCCAAAAATGGAAATGTGGGCATTCAGCAGGTATTCCTCTCGGTGGCCTTCCTTACACTCCCAGGACTCACTGCCTTCGTTTTTAAGAGCTCACCACCCACCCCTACTCAACAATCTATTCCAGAATTTTCATAACGAGTTTACTCACCTGATTCAAAACCCATCGTCTGGTTCCTCTCGTCCTCCATGACTCTGCCCTGTCGTCCTGCACAGATGATTCAAAGGAGCTGGGGTGGGGCGCACCGCTGAAGAAGCAAGCCCAGGGGACAAGGGGAGGGCACTGGGAAGTCAAGGCAAGGACAGAGGAGTCTCCCTGGGTCTGGCCCCGTAGCCCATGGTTTACCCCAACCCACACATCACCTCATCCACTCTAACATCTGTCCTTGACAGTCTCCTTGGGAACAGGCCAAAGGCCAGAGCCATTGGCCAGATAATGGCGGTGTCCACAGCTGGTCCCACCTACTTCCTCTTACACTGTCGTCCTCAAAGCATCCACTCCAGGTTCACCCTCCCCCATCCCAAACAGAGGTGAGGCTCTGATCTGTCCCTGCTCACTGTTTGTTCCTCCCCAGGCCTCTCCCACATCTACCATGAATTTATACAGTGGCCTCCTAACTAGCTTCCCTGCTTCAAATGTCTGTTGTCTCCGTCATTCTTTATACTGGACTCAGGGTTATCTTCCTGGCACAGGTGGAATCACGTCTGTCTCTTCCTCTAAAACCTTCAAAGTCTCCCCACCTTGATTAGCACATGGACCAAAGTCCCCAGCACTGCCTAAAGTTCCTTCATCGCCTGATCTCAATCTTTTTGAGGCCCCTACCCTCCTAGCATCTCTCTTCCCTCTCCATAAGTTTCCTTGGGTGGTTACCTCCATCTAGAACATCTTCTCCCCATCCCCACCTTAGAGACCCAACTCAAATACCATCTCCTCTGGGTGATATTCCAGAACCCTCCTCCCCAGTGCAGTGCTCTTACTTAGACCTCAGCTAGAACACTCTGCCTTCAGGAAGCCAGGACAGGTGGTGGTTAAGCATCTAAACCTTGAGTGTAGATAGTTAAGGGTTCAAATCCTCGCTCTGGCTCTTACCAGCCTCTGAAGCTCAGTTTCCACATGTGTAAAATGGGCACATGGGTACAATGCACAACAAATGTGGCCCACACCTTCATGGGGCTGACCGGTAAGGGAGTGAGTCAAATAGCCAAAACACACAGTGTTCAATGAGAATAATAGTCGCAAAGGAGAACGAGGGTTCTGTTTGACCATTTAACTGGGGGATCATAGATGGCAATAACTAGGCAGTTCAGGAGGAGGAAGTAAAGGAAGTGTTCAAGTCAGAGGGAATAGCATGTGCAAAGGCCCTGTGATAGATCAGGAGCAGCAAAGGGAGACAGATAGCTCCATACACTGCCCTGCCCACTTGATGTTCTGTGGCTTGGGAATGCCAGTGACCTCCTGGATTTTGTAGGGAAAGAAATCTATCTGTGGCCCCAGATCCCTAACCCAGCTTTTCCCCTTGTGTGTCAGGTCTTTGGGAGTATTGGGTCAGGCTTCCCTTGGCCATCGCTCTCTCTCCCAGGCCCTTGTGAGAGCAGAGTATGGTGGGATGTGGCCATACCAGGCCTCATCTTTCCCTCATCTTTCACCTAGAATTGGGGGAGCCAAGGAAACCATCCCACAGCTGCCCTAGAGCCTAATCTCTACCTCCCAAGTCAGCCAGGTATGAGGCCACCTTTGCCCTGGACATCTGTGTCAGGCAGACACTCCCTCCCAATCCTTCCCCCCAGGGTAATCCAAGCTCACTCCTACATATTTGGAGGAGCATCCAGTGGCATCTGTCCAGCTAGATGTCCATAGGGTGGGACTGATTTAACCATAAAGTGGGGCAAAGCAGGCAGGGACTCCTGCAAAGCCTGATCTCACCCAAAAAATGAAGATGCCATTCACCCAACAGAGTTTCCTTCAGTTGGCAGATTACAGGTTTGAATTAGGACTGCAAGAAGGGCACTTGTGGCCATCAAGAGATGCCAGTAGTTTTCAGCGTATCTGGAAGGTGGGAGAGGCACTGCAGTGAGTGGGAAGTGTGAAATTAGTGTTACATGCCATGGCAACACCATCACTGAAGTCCAACTTCTCAGCCCACGAGTCATGAGGCAGTGAGGGTACAAGTCATCTTTTGGAAGGTGGGAGGAGATGGGCACTCCGTAGAAGAGAGGAGTCATCTGTCTCCCAAACCACTGGCACCCAGATGGTTAAAACAAAAGTCCTCCACATCCAGCAATAGCTATGTTGGAAAGACAGGGACTTGAGGGTGACCTGGAACCACGGGGCTGAGAGGACAGAAGAATATGGCATTGGTGAGCACTTGGCCCTGCACCAGCCTGCCTGAGTCCCAGTCCTGGCTTTGCTGCGGCTGGCTGTGAGACCTCAGGAGGCTCCTTAATTTCAGTTTCCTGGTTCATAAATAGGGGTAAAAATAGTGCTTACTTCAGAACGTGTCTGGAAGATTAAATGAGCTAACACTGCACTGTCCCATAAGCCCAAGACTGAGTGACTTCAACAATAAAATGTGTTCTCTGATCTTGGACTTCTCAGAAGGTGCCAAGAGGCTTGGTTCCTTCCAAGGGCTGTGATGAATATGTTCACGCCTTTCCCCTAGCTTCTGATGGATTGCTGGCAACCTTTGGCTTCCTTGGTTTGTAGAAGCATCACCCCAATTCCTGCCTTCATCTGCACATGGCATTCACCCTGTGTGCACGTCTGTGTCCAAATTTCCCCTTTTCATAAGGACGCCAGTCATATTGGATTAAGGGCCCACCTTACTCCACTATGACCTCATCTTAACTAATTTCATCTGCAATGACTCTGTTTTCAAGGAAGGTCACATTCTTAGGTACTGGGGATTAGGACTTCAACATAGGAATTTTTTGTGGGAGGAACCCAGTTCAACCCATAACACCACATGTGACTGTTTGAGCATTTGAAGTGTGGCTAGTGAGAATTGAAATGTGCTACTATGTTAAATGCACACTGAAAGGTGGATTTCAAAGACTGGAGTTCGAAGGCTTGGTACAAAAAAAAAAGCAAGATATCTTATTATTAATCATAAATTTATCGTATTTGTTAGTGATATTGATTATATTGAAGTGACAATATTTTGACTATATTATGTTAAATAAAGTATATTATTAAATAAAGTATATTATTAAAATTAAAATTTTTAAATGTAGATTTAAAATTTAAAGAGAATTTAAAGTTATTTAAAGTTATGTGTGAAAATTAGCGAACAAACAAAATTAAAACAGATTCATAGATACAGAGAACAGACTGATAGTTTACAGAGAGGAGGGGGGTTGGTAGACTGGGAGTAAAAGGTAAAGGGATTAAGAGGTAAAAATTGGCGGTTGCAAAATAGCCATGGAGATGTGAATAAAGTACAGTGCAAGGAATATAATCAGTGTTGTAAGAACTATGTATGAGGCCAAGTGGGTACTGGAAATATCGGGGGAACACTTTGTAGAGTATATGATTTTCAACCCCTATGCTCTACACCTGGAACTAATACAAAATAATATTGAGTGTGAACTGTAGTTGGATAAAATTTAAAAAAATAATAAAGTTACCCATGTGGCTCCCGTTACCTGAGCTAATATTTACAAAGCCCTTAGGACAGGTTCTGGCCCATAGAAGACACCTGTAAATGCTGGTTAAATAAAGACTTCTCTTTGGAGGCGACTTGCTACCTGTGGCATTTCAAAAATATGACTTCCTACCCCTCAGAGACTGGGGAAAGTTGTGGACAATTTTTTTTCCCTGTCTGGCCCTTCTTTAATAAGTCAACTTTGTTTTACATTCCAAAAGCTTATGGCATATATAGTATGATCCTATTTTTTTCCAAATTATTTTGTGTGTTTTTTTAATGTTTTTTTAAAAATTGATTTCAGAGAGAGGGAGAGGGAGAGAAAGATAGAAATATCAATGATGAGAGAGAGTCACTGATCTGCTGCCCCCCCCCCCCCCCCCAGGGACCGAGCTCAAAACCGGGGCATGTGCCCTGACCAGGAATTGAACTGTGACCTCCTGGTTCATGGTTAACGCTCAACCCACTGAGCCACACCAGCCAGGCTATTTTGTGGTATTTTTTTCCATGTTGTTTTAAACTCTTCCTCAACCTCATTAAGCACCGTGATTTCCTGAAAAATTGTTTCCAATTTTCCTATTAACAATGCACAAACAACTTTAAGAGGAAAATATTTCCCGTTCGTTGGACTATTATTAGGCAAAGTGGTAAGCTATCGAAGGATCCTGACGGTATTGTCAAATAGTTTTCCAGGAAAGCTGAACCAATGTCTGAATCTCCATTTCACCAACTTCTAACTAACTTTACTATTATTACTTTAGAAAGGTTTTGCGTGTGTGTTGTTTCTTTTGTTTTATTGCTGATTTGGTGAAGGAAAAAAGCACCTAGTTATTTGCACGCACATTTCTTTGGTGACACCCGGAGGCTGAGCATTTATTCACTTGTTTGCATCCCCTCTTCTGATAATTGGTGTTTTGAGTCTTTTGTCCATTTCTTAGTGCTTTACTGTTTTTCTCATCAATTTGCATGCATTCTTTATAAAGGTATCAATTTTTGTACATTTGATGTTTCCCAAATTCACATCAGCAACTACCGCCCTTAATGCCTTAATTCTGTTTCTTGTTTAACAGATTTTTGTATTTTTATATAATCAAAAGAAACAGGTAAAATTAATTTTAGCAATATATCTTATTAACACAATATATCCACAGATATCATTTCAACATGTAATCAGTATAAGATATTAATGAAATATTTAAATTTTTTGATACGAGGTCTTTGAAATTTGATGTGTAGTTTACACTTACAGTACATCTCCATTTTCACTAGTGACAAGCCACATTCCCTAAGCTCAACTGCCACATATGGCTTGTGGCCACCAGATTGGTCAACGAAAGCCTAAGACTTGGTTTGACCCAAGGGAGGGCAGAGGGCAAAGGTTCTGGTGGCCTCTGCCCTCCAGATTTCCCTCCCCCTTTACCTTCACCTTCCACCTGCTCTGCTCTCTGGAAAATTTCTGCCCAGCCAACTTGAATTTTCTCACCTCCCCGTGTGACCTTTTCCTGACTCTCAGGTGGCATCCTGTACACCTGCGACAGCCGCCTACTACCCTTTGGCCTCCCCACCACTCTATAATCCCACCCCAGGCGTCCATCTGCCCACAGCCACCCACTCCCCACCTTCGGGTTGTGGATCCTACCCAGGAGTTCACAGGGAGGCCATGCCCTGATCTCCACCCCTGCAGCTCGCTGCTCTGGCCACGGCCTCAGGAGTAGTGAGTATGAAACAATACTCCCGCCAGCCAACGCTGGGCGTGCAATGGCAGGCAAACCCCGGCCGATCATCTTATCTAACCCTCCAGACCATCTTGAAGGCTGGAACCATTTGGCACACGAGCGCTCTCCTATCAGCTGGTGAACACTGGCAGGCACAGCCTGTGCTCAAGGTCAAGGGGAGGGGGCTGGGGATCCCTTGGGAAGAAAGGGCCGCCTAAGAAGTTTGAACGAAGTTTATAGAAAGTTCCCCCATTTTGCTGGAAGGGGATCTTGGTGTTCCCTGGAACTTGCTCCAGTGTCCTTTAGGCCCTCCCCCTGCACTGCCCTGTGGGAACCTGTGGGAGCCCCTGGGATGAGGCCTGGAGGTGGGGGGCGCCTCCTGCCCGGGACGGACGTCGGCTCTGGGATCCCTCTGGGGCGCGTCACCTCCTTGCCCCGGATAGGGTGCGTCTTGGTGACTGAATGTGGCAAAAATCCCAGAGAGGAGGAGAAGCCAGAGGCGGGACGGGCGGGGCGGGACCAGCACCTGACCTGCGGGGCCAAACCAGGCTCCGGGAGCACCGCCAGCAGCGACACCGCGCCCCGCGGACACCATGAGCGGCCGAGTCGGGGACCTGAGCCCCCAGCAGCAGGAGGCCCTGGCCAGGGTGAGGTTCTCCGAGGGCCGAGGGGCCTGGGGAGGGGCCGAGCAGCCCGCCTGACCCTGCCACTTGGGCTGGAGCCCCGATTGTCCTGGGGGAGAGGGGACCCTGCAGAGCGCCTCTGTGCAGCCCCTGGTGCCCATGCCCAGTCACTCAGGCAGCTGTGCACAGGACGCGGGACAGGGGCCCTTCTCTGGGCGACACCGGGGGCCCAATCCAGCCTCCCACTCCTGCTCCCTCCTGGCCGCAGAGCCACGGCTCCGGTTCCAGGGCGGAGGGCGGAGGGCGGAGGGCGATGGTGGCTCCCTCCTGCTTCTGCGCAGCCTATGGCGAACAGACTCCCAGGTCTCCCGCCCAGATTGCAACATTTGTTTGGATTCTCTTTGCGGCTTTCTGAATCCCCAGGGCCTAAGCTGTGTGGCAATTGTCAGTGTTTTCATGAAAGGGGAATGGGGGAGTTTTGGGTGATTTCAAGGCAGCCTGGTAGGCCACAGCTGGGAGCGTCATGGCCATGGGAAGGGGAGCATATCCAAGTGGCCAGGGGCTGGAAACTGTGGCTTCAGGTTGAGGGAAAGGGGTGGGTCACAACCCTGGCTTCCACTTTGGGCCTGTGAGGGGGCAGGTTCAGGCTTGTGGAGATGATTTCTGTTGAGGCTTCTACCCTCAGGAGGACCTGGGGGGTCCTCCAGAGAGGAATGAGGACCTCTGGTGAAGGAGGGGCTCCTGAGTGAATTCCTAGTAAAAGAGAGGTTGGTCCCAGGTGAATGATGGGGTCCCTGGGTGAATCCCCAGGTATTAAAGGAGGAGGTTCCAGAAACAGAGAGTCTCAGATGAAGGAATGAGGGTCCCCTGGTGAGCCTTCTCCCTTCCCCTTTGGCAGTGACCTTGGAGAAGCCTCAGACACTAGGCTTCTAGGAGGGACTGGACACCTGGCCTTTGGGGGTGAATTATGATGGTGATGCCTGTTTGGCAAAAAGCTTTAAACAATGTAAAAATAATTTATTCTTATTTTTACCATTATTTAAAAGAAATGGATGCTATTTTTAAAATTAGGGGAAAAGAGAAAAGTAGAAAGAAGGGGGAGAAGCCACCCATGGTCACAGAGTTCTAGACAACCACGCTAGGGGCATTTCCTTCTAGCTTTTTCCTAAACCTCATTTTGACCACCTGAAGTCCCACTGCCAGATGCTACTTTCTCCACTTGGCATCATCATTAGTTTTTTGGGGTTTTTTCTCCACGTTGCTCCAGATCCTTCTGAGCACCTGCTTAGTGTCTTTCTCTTTTATTCGACATGAGTTCCAAAGGTAGAGTGGCCTTGAGGTTGGAAGACGTGAACTCCTTCTGACCTTGCAGCTTCCTTACTCTGTCCCTGGGGAAGACTCCCTCCCCCTCTTCTACCCCGGCCTCAGTCTCCTCATCTGCAAAGCAGGGATGCGACCTTGCTTCTGCCTCAGGGCACATCCTGAGGTTCAAAGGAGGGAATCTGGTCTTCTGGAGGGGCCAAGGCGCACAGAGTTATTGCTTTTAAGGTAGCATTGCTCCCTTCCCTGAAGAAACTTCCTCCAGAGCCCAGAGGCTATAGCTGTTCAGTGTGCAAGAGGCTCGTTTCCAGGTGCCTGTCCCAACTGGGGATTATTACAGCAGATGCTGTTGCTCCTGTTATTAACAACGGAGATATTGAAGCTGATGGTTCATTTTAAATTATGGGAACAATGCATGAATACATTCTTATTTTAGAGATCATCCATAAAGCTAAATTAAGATGGTTTGGTGGATGGTCATCAAGAATTTCCTATGGGTCTGCTGGCATCTGTTTTGAATCCCAAATTCTTAGTCACAGGTTTCCCTGCACACCCAGCCCTCCAGGCCTTGTCTTCAGCTCACTTCATCCTCATGGAACTGGGGTCTCCTCTCTGTCTCACACTTGAGCCTCAGTTCCAAACCCAAATTCCCAGCGACTTCCCCAAATTCTGCCAGTAAGAAAAGGCATCCCCCACCAGTCAGCCACCCTCCTTTCCCCCAGCCCTGATGGTGCCCAGATGAGGCAGCCCTGGCTCCTCTTTCAGTCCCTCTCTGCGGACCTTTGCCCAGGGTTGTTTTCACAAAGACTCCATGGGCTAAGTGACCACATTTATGTGGCACTTGCTGTGAGCCTGGCCTGATGCTGTGCTTTACCTGTACAAACTCTTTTGATTGGCACAAATCTATCATTATCCCCACTTCACAGATGAGGAAACTGGGGCTCAGAGAGGTTAAGTAACTTGCTTCCAAATCTGAACCTTCAAGATGAGATACCAGAAGCAATGTTGCTAAAATGTCCTGGTTGGCCTGCATCAAATTCACCAGGGATCTTTGCAAAAATAGGGATGTCAGGGCCCCACCTCAGACTTATAGAATGAGGGTCTTGGGGGGCAGAGATCCCCCAAAGTTTGAGAAGGACACAACTCTTCCTGCCATGGTGGGCTGGAGTGGTGGGTGTGCTCCATTCCCAGGTAGCTGCTAACTGTGCAGCCCCTGGGCAGGGCTGACTGGCTGACTGAGGGTGAGAAGGGTCGGAGATGGGGTTGAGGGCCCCAGGGGTAATGGGAGCCCCTCTGACAATCATATCGCCTCTCAGTTCCGGGACAACCTCCAGGACCTGCTGCCCACCATGCCCAATGCTGATGACCGGTTCCTCCTGCGCTGGCTGCGAGGTGAGGCTGGCGGGATCGGAGGGTCTCAGGAAAGGGTGTGAGAGACTTTGGGAAAGAACATGGGCTCTGGAATCAGCCTACTTTGGGCTAGAATCTGAGCTCCCCTTCAGATTGGCATGGCACAAAAAACCCCCACTGAGCCTCAGTTTCTTCATCTGCAAATTTGGGATGAGCCACCTCCCCACTGGTTGTTGTGAGTATTAAATGAGAGGGTGTAAAGCCTGGCACCAGGTGGGCACAAGGTTGAGGTAAGGTTAGAGTTAACACCTGAGATGTTCTCAGGATGACAGGCTTGGCCAGGCCTTGAGTCAGCTATTGCTGAACATGGTCTTCAGGACCTGCTTTTGCATCTACCTCCAGTTCCTTGAAGACAAGGCTATGCTGTCCCCTTAGAGAATCTGACACGAAGCAGATGCCCAGCAAACACTACAGGAAGTGGATGTAATTAAAGGTGGAGGAGTTTCTTCTAAGAATTGCTGAAACAGTGTAAAATGATTATAATAACAGAAACCACTCCAGGGCTTAGGGAAAAATTTATTTCAACTCAGCACACCCCATGGAATGGATTTTGAACTTGTTAAGACAGAGCTGGTGGCCTTGGTGGGTTTTTTCTGGAGGTGGTTTATGATCAGGGCAAAGAAAGCTGGTAGCATCTTAGGCCCCTTCCATTTGAAAATCTCCGACCCTAGATCTTATCGAAGGCTCATCACAGGACAAATTCCTCAATGAACCAGTGATCTCAGAGAGCAACAGTCATGGCCTTTCTAAAATAGAGCAAGCATTATGTTTTAAATTAAAGTGCATTTATGTCTTCAAAATAAGTAACCACAACAATATCTACAATTTATTGAGAACTGTGAACCAGGTAATGTGCCAAGCATTTTGTCTCATGTCGTCCTTTGAATAACTTTAAAAAAGATGTTATTCCCACCCTAGTTGGTTTGGCTCAGAGGTTAGAGCATCAGCCTGCAGACTGAAGGGCCTTGGGTTACATGCAGTTGCAGGCTCGATCCCTGACCCTGGTGCGGGAGACAGCCAATCGATGTGTCTCTCACATCGATGTTTCTCTCTTTCTCTCTCCCTTCCACTCTCTCTGAAAAGCGGTGGAAAAAATATCCTCGGATGAAGATTAAAATACATCAATCAATCAGCCAATCAATAGATATTATTCCCATTCAATGGATTAAAAAACTAATTTCCTCGTGAGTTTTCAGAGAATAGCTTGTTCCAAATCCAGCCTCAAGCCTCCTCTTATTTTGACTCTTCTTGCAGCTCAGAACTTTAACCTGCAGAATTCCGAGGACATGCTCCGGAAGGTGAAGCCCCATTCTCATGAGCTTGCTGCCTCCCACACACTGTACCCCAGGGATTAGCAACAAAGGGTGGGGACTCTTGCCCTGTTCCGTTGTCATGTTTCTTCTTCCTTCCTCCTCGGATCCCTTTCTGCATCAGACCCACGTCCCCCGCACCCCTCCTCCTGGTGTCCCCATCCCCAGTTCAATGTTGGTAGACCCTGGGGATGCTTTGGCAGGATCATGGTAGCTGCAGGCAGAGGGACCTTTGGGGCGGGCAGTCTTCAGGTCCTGTCATGTGTCCCCAGCACATGGAGTTCCGGAAGCAACAGGACCTGGACAACATCCTCACATGGCAGCCCTCAGAGGTGAGCCTCACACAGCATTCCCCAGGCCACCTAGTAACCCCCACCTCACTCCCTGCCCCCAACCTTGTCCAGCCACCTGATGGAGCAGGGACATGGCCTGGCGGGCTGGTTTGAGTCAGGACCTTTTCCCAGGTGGTCAAGCTGTACGACTCGGGCGGTCTGTGTGGCTACGACTATGAAGGCTGCCCCGTGTGGTTCGACATCATCGGGACACTTGACCCCAAGGGTCTCCTCCTATCAGCCTCCAAGCAGGAGCTGATCCGGAAACGCATCAAGGCCTATGAGCTGCTTTTGCAGGAGTGTGAGCTGCAGAGTCAGAAGGTGAGTGACCAAGGAGTGCTGGGGGGTGGGGTGCGAGGAAGGGGTATGTCTAAAAGGTGGCACCAGGACCAGGAAGGGGGGGCACCCTGCCCTTGCTTCCCCCCCAGCCTTCAGGCCTCCAGGCTGAGGTGAAACGTGGCTTCTCCTGCAGTCATCCATCCACAAGCATCTAATACGTGCTCTCTGCTAGCACGAGCCAAAGGTCACCAAAGCCTTTTCTCCCTCTCCTCTGACCTTAAATGAGATGCTGACCTTGGGTGCAGTGAATGCCCTCCTTCTGCTCCCCAGGAATGCTGGGAAGTTTTCTTATGGAAAAGATGTCCTGTGATTGCAAATTGCATAACTATAATCACCTGATGGGGGACCATTGCTTTGGATGTCCCTGAGAGCAGTGACCCTGGAAATTAGACACAACCCTTGTGGGTCTCTAGAAGCTACTGTGGAGTTGCTTCAAAAAATATTGAGTGCTGTGGGACATGGGGCTTCTAAGCCAAGAAGGACCCCCACACACCTTTGCAGGTCTTCTTGCCCTCGACTCTGTTTCCTGGCCTGTAGGCTTCAGAGTGAATCTAATGCCTTGTTGGCTTTTTTTTTTTTTAAATATATCTTTATTGATTTCAGAGAGAAGAGAGAGAGAGATAGAAACATCAATGATGAGAGAGTCATTGACCGGCTGCAGCCCGCAACCCGGGCATGTGCCCTGACCGGGAATCGAACGCTGATCGCCTGGATCCTAGGCCGATGCTTAACCTCTGAGCCACACCCGGCCGGGCTGCCTTGTTGGCTTTTTGAGTCTAAGTGTCTAATGAGCCTAAGAAGAAGACCCCCAGGGGGAGTTGTCATATCACTGTGGAATGATTTGGCAAATGGCTGACTTCAAATGACGTGGACAGGGCCTGTGTCTCCAGCAGCTGGCACAGTGCTGGACACCAAAGGCCTCCACAGAGATCTGTGGCAATCGTGAGAGAATTTCAAAGCACTATATTTAGTGCCTGGTTTGAATAGATGTGTGCTTCTCAAGTAAGATGGCTGATGTCTAAGGGTCAAAACAGTGTCTTCCATGGTATGGCTATCTCAACTGGAGCCTATGATTATGGTGATGACGATACTGCTAACAATATCTGTTAACATTTACCAGGGACCAGCCATGTGCCAGGCACTGGGCTCATTGAGTACTCCCAGCAACTCTATCAGAGCCTGGAATTATCCCCATTTTACAGAGAGAAAAAAATAAGGCTCAGGGGGGTTAAAAACCCACCCAAGGCCACACAGCCTGCCAATAGCGTAGTTCCGGCTTGGACACAGTTGTGGGACTGCAGACACTGGCCAGTGTAGCATACTTTTGTATCTAAAGACGCCTAGTGAGTAAGGAACGATGATATTAATTCCACAGTTAACTAATTCCAGGCAATAGTGTTGAATAAATAGTGTGATAGGGCCACTGTGCCAGGGCTTAAATGCAGCATCTTCTCCAACCCTAGATAAGTTCATCTGCTTGGAAAACACTGTGGGGAGCCAGGGGTAGGGGTGGCAGGAAGGTAGGAGCTGTGCCCAGGTCTCTCTGGCCAGTATCTCCCAGCTGGGACTGTTGTCTGACCTATATACTTGCTCTGTCCCATGCAGCTGGGCAGGAAGATTGAGACAGTGCTGATGGTGTTTGACTTGGAGGGGCTGAGCCTGAAACACCTGTGGAAGCCAGCAGTGGAGGTCTACCAGCAGGTAAGGTAAGCAGCTGGCTCAAGCTCAATAGGGAGCCACTGCCCACAGCAGCTTCAGTCCATGGAGGAGGGGAACGCCCTCCAGGGGTCCCCTGGACCAGTCAGTGATGCTGGCCTGGGGTACCTCCTGCAAGGAGAAAGCAGAGCAGGAGTAACACAGAGGATAGAGTATGTGCTCAAGGGAAGACAGGGTGGGCCAGGGAGTAGGGGGATGGGGGCTCTTGTCTCAGCTGCCTCAGAGGCCACCAAATCCAGGCAGGAATGGTGGAGCGTGGCCTCAACCAGATTCTTCTTGACTTCACAGTTTTTTGCCATCATGGAAGCAAATTATCCTGAGACACTGAAGAATTTAATTATTGTTCGAGGTGAGGATTAATTGGGCAGTGGGGGAGGGTGGGGAATGGGGGATGGGCAGTGGGTAAGCCACAGAGTTCAGGGCTTCTCAAACCATCCATTGTGATGATGGGTTTTTGTTTTGTTTTGTTTTTTGTTTTTTTGGGGGTGTGTGTGTGTGTGTTTAGCTCAGTCCTTCACAGACTGATACTTTTAGGATATACAAAAGCCTGTGCAGCAATGTCAAATAAGTCATAAGTTTCTAAATGTTTGCTGTTATTTTCTTTACTTATCTGGGTGTGGACTGGTAACCGATGGTCCATGGATCACACAGATTGGTGGGCACACTTTGGGTGGGAATTGTCCTGTCTGTGGCAACTGTATAGTGGGGGGGGGGGGGGCCTGTATGTGCTCTGGGTCAGATGATCTGGCTTCCAATCTAGCTAGCTCTGTGACTTTGAGCAAGTCTGTTGAAACTCATGAGCCTCAGTTTTCCCATTTTGTAAAATGGTGATGCAATGGCACCTTCCCCATAAGATAGTTGTGAGGTTAAATGGGACAGTCTGTGGAGAAGGCGTAGTACAGAGCCTGACCCACAGAAAGGTCCCAGTAAGTGTGAGTGAGTCAGGTGGGCCATGAGGTCTAATGCAGATGCCCCACCTACTTGCACCCAAGAGGATTCCAAGGCAACCTGGGAAAACCCTGAGAGTGAAAAGGAGAGGCACCACTGGGGAATCAACACTGCCAAAGCCCTACAGCTGAACAGGGAAGACAACCATTTATTGAGATCCAGGCATTGTGCCAAGTGTTATGCATACACTGTTAAATTGAATCTCCATTTTATAGTTATCGTTTATAGCACTAAGACTCAGAGAGGGTGAGTAACAAGCTGAAGGTCACACAGAATTTAAATCTGTCTAATTCCTATCCAGCCCATGCCCATGAGTGTGACTTTATATATCCGAGTCCTCTCTGGTTCAGTTTCCCAAGGGAGTTGCATGTGTTTCAGCCCCCAAGCTGTTCCCTGTGGCCTTCAACTTGGTCAAGTCGTTCATGAGTGAGGAGACTCGAAGGAAGATAGTGATTCTGGGAGGTGAGTGATATGGCCCCTGGGCTGTGCCCATCTCCCTCTCTGCCCAGGAAGCAGAGGTCAGTGCTACAGGACCCGTTTCTCCCTGGCTCTTTTTCTTTTTCTTTTTTTTTTTTTTTAAACATATCTTTATTGATTTCAGAGAGAGGAAAGGAGGGGAAGAGAGAGAAAAAAAACCATCAATGATGAGAGAGTCATTGATCAGCTGCCTAGCCCGCAACCCGGGCATGTGCCCTGACCGGGAATCGAACCCCGATCTCCTGGATCCGAGGTCGATGCTCAGCCTAGCCGGGCTGGCTCATTTTCTTTACCCAGGCATTGATCTTGGCCTAACTCCATCGGCATTTGCACACTCAGATAAGGCTTTGGGCCCTAGGCCTCAACCTGGGTGGCTACGTAAAGCTTTTGGGTGCTCTCCTGAGTAGGGGAGCAAGCCAAGGACATGGCAGGTCCCTTCCCAGGGCTTGGTCTCCTCTGCCTTCTATCAAGCCTCCCTGAGCCCCCACAGAGCCCCCCTCTTGCTCCCACAGGCAACTGGAAGCAGGAGCTGCCAAAGTTCATCAGCCCTGACCAGCTACCTGTGGAGTTTGGGGGGACCATGACTGACCCCGATGGCAACCCTAAGTGCCTGACCAAGGTACAGGGTGTCCAGAGGATGGGGAGGGAGGAGTAATGGTTGCGGTCCCCTCACCTACGCTCACCCACAGATCAGCTATGGAGGCGAGGTGCCCAAGAGCTACTACCTACACAACCAGGTGAAGGTGCAGTATGAACACACGGTGACTGTGGGCCGAGGCTCCTCTCAGCAGGTGGAGCTCGAGATCCTGTTTCCCGGCTGTGTGCTCAGGTAGGGGCGGTGGCCACTCACACCTGGGCACAGCTGGGAGGAGCCTGGAGCCGGAGCAGGTGGTCATCAGTGGGGCCCTGTCCCTTGCAGGTGGCAGTTTGAATCACATGGAGCAGACATCGGTTTCGGAGTTTTCCTGAAGACCAAGAAGGGAGAGCATCAGCGGGTAGGGGAGATGACAGAGGTGCTGCCCAGCGAGCGCTACAATGCCCACCTGGTGCCCGAGGACGGGAGCCTCACCTGTCTCAAGGCCGGCGTCTGTAAGAACTGTAGGGTTCACTAAAGTTTTCTCCCTCCTGGCAAAGAGATGAGCTGACATGTGTGGCCAGTCTGACTTCTCTCGTTGCCTTCTACTTGCAGCTCTCGGGGAGGGTGCGGGGGTCTGTGCAAGCCCCTAGATCCCATGGGTGCCAGGGGAATTGGCTCAGGGTGCTGGATCTGATAAGGGGCTGTAGGTGTGGGCACAAGGGCAGAGGTGCATTGTAGAGAGTGGGATTCACAGCCTGGGGCTGTGGACTCAGCTCCTGGGAAGCCTCCACTGGGCTGGAAAGGCTGAGACAGGTAAGTAAGTAGTGTGAGATTAGCTTCAGGGGTCCTAAACTGCCCAGGTGTGTGGACCACCCACTCTGGGCATCCTGAAGAGATGATTCTTCCAGGGGTTTATCCTTTCTTCCCAGGCTGCCCAGGCCAGTTGCAGTTTGGTCAGTTTTATCAGAAACAGGGCTGCCCAGGGACACCACAGACCTCCCACCTCTGTTGGGATCGGAGCTAGGAGAAGGGGCACCCAATCTTGGTTTCCTTTGGAGAAGGGAAATGACTTTGCTAATGCCTTAGTTAATCCAAACCTAGTTTCTCTTTGTGGACAGGGAGAGTTAGGAGAGTGGAAACAGAAACCGATGGCTCATTATGTCCCAGAGTCCACATTGGCCTTTGGCATTGAAGGACATGCCCTCTATGAAAGGCACGACCAAAAAGTGGCTTATGGAGCTCATCCCTCTCTTCTGGGGAGAGCAGGGCTTCTCTGGGTTGGAGCATTGGGATAAGGGAATCTCAGTCCCTCCCCTCTCTTGCTCCATAATTGTCAGAAAGCCTTATTAACCTCTCTGAGCCTCAGTTTCCTCATTCATACAATGCAGACGATGGTACCTTCCACGGGGCTGCTTGGAGGATTCAGGGAGCTGTGAGCACTGACTAATGCTTTGTACCTGGAAAGGGCTGATGCATGCTGGTGGCCGTTACTAATTCTTTAATGAGCACAAGCATCATCCAGAGATGGTCCCGAGCAATGGGCTGGGGGCTGCGCAGTGGCCGACCCTCCAGCCTCACCCACAGTCCTGGGCAGCCAGGTTTCCAAGGGTACCAGGTATGCAGATGGGTCAAGCTTGAGTTGCCTGATTACTTCTCCATCCTTGCAGACGTCCTGCGCTTCGACAACACCTACAGCCTGATGCACACCAAGAAGGTCAGCTACACTGTGGAGGTGCTGCTCCCTGACACTGCCTCCCAGGAGAAAATTCAGGGTCTTGAGGCGACAAGACCGTCCCCAACACAATGAAGATCCTAACCTCTGTGCCTGTGCTCTCTAACCCCCTTAGCACCCCACTCCCTGTCCCCTGCCCTCCCAGGCAGGGTGGTGCTGGAGATGACCATAGAGAGTACTCACCACACATCGCCATCTCAGCTCCTCATGGGCCCACCTGCCACAGTGGCCAAGCAGGAAGGGGACACCCAGTGCATAGGCCATCCGGAGGATTCAGACGAGCATCTTTTCCCCTGTTCACAAAGAATGAGAATGAGAACCCCGAAGATGAACCAGCATCCACTGAGGAAGGCTCCTGCCTGCAGAAGCTGCCCCGAGTCCCTCCTGACAAGGTCCACCTGTCCCAGGACTCACCCAAGCCCGGCTTCCAGGCTTGAGGGCTTGAGCCCTAGGCCTTTGCAGGGAGCACAGCTTCAGGCCCTAAGAGCAGGGAGGCTGAATTCTTTGCACGAAGGGGCTCAGCAGGGATGGGCAGGGCCAGCTGGATGGAGGGACAGGGCAAGGCTGAGGGTGTCAATTCCAGCAGAACATCATGGCCCCTCCGGCGTTGTCCTCCCGCCTTTGGAGTGAGACCGAGCAGGGATAACCACCAGGAGAAAAGACCATGCTCAGTCTTACACAGATCTGAGTGGGTGAGGACTGAGTCTCCAGGGAATTCCCAGTGAACCCCCTTCCCAGCTGCTGCAATCCAGCTGACATCCTTTCCAGCTCAAAGTGGGGCCAGAGCCCAGCAGAGCTGGAGGAAGGTGGACTGTGCTGGAATAAGGTAGAACGTGCTGGGGTACAGAGTGGAGCTGCCATCCCAGGGCGCTCATCTTAGGCCCTGACTTGCTTCTTAGAGAACCATCCAGATTTTCCTCCACTTCTGTGTCTCCCCAAGGGGACAGCTGAAGATTGGCTGCCAACACCTGACCCCACCATGCAACCCAGCAGCTGGCCGGTTATGGCTTCTGTTTCCTGAAAGCTGGCTCTCCTTGTGCCCACAGCCAATAGTTGGGACCGCCAGCTGCTCTGCTGTGTAGACTGTACCCATCAGAGCAGAGCTTGCCATGGAATAAACTGAGGAAGCCACCGGGCTGCGTGTTGCTCTGTGGGTTGACTCCAGGTGGCAATAAAGCCATTGAGCGGGGTCTGGGTGTCCAGGCTGTGCTACCCGGCCCCATCCCCACCCTGCCCCCTGCACTCTGGCTGGGCCAGGCCAGTGGCCACCAGTACTTCTGAAGACCTGACCCTGGGGGTGGCTTGGCCCTTGGCTCCAGATCTCTGCCCACCAGCGCCTTGTTTGTCTTTCTGTACTGCTGTACCCCAGACAAAAGGATGCTGACCCCCCAGGTGATATCCCCAGGAGTGAGTCCCTATAAAGGGGTTCTCCCCACAAAGCGTTAGTGTCCTGGCTGCCAAGACCCTTCCCAGAGACTGGAAGCCTCAGCAGGTACTACTGTCCAGGTGCTTTGCAACCAAGAAGCTGGGCTGCGGCCTTTCCCACCCTCAGATCCTGTGATTTTTATTTTTCCAGTTCTTAGAAGATTTCTAGATTTCCCAGGGCCTATTTTTAGCAAGGAAATTATAGGTTTGGGAAGGTGGGGGTCTTTAGGTGAGCTCTGTGAGGTCTTTGGGGCCCCAAAGGGGGCCCCAAAGGAGTCTTCCTCCGCACTCCTTGTCTAACAGAGTGTTTGATTAGTGCGGCAAGAAAAAACCTGTTGTGCCAGCATCAAGGAGCTGGCCTGGGGCTGGTTGTCAGGCAAGAGGACATCCCATGTTCCAGGGCTGCTCCCTGATCCCAGACGTGGCAGGCTTTCCCACCATCCCTGGGGCACTGTGTGGTCACCCTCTTTGCAGCCTCCCTAGGTGCAGCCATATCTGGAGAACCCTGAGGCCTTGGGCATCCCAGAGCCATTTCCCACTGCCCTTGGCAGGCTATGGAGGCACACCAACAGGGTTGGAGGGACCCTTTGCCAGGTTTTGCTGGGCCCACCTGTTCATATGACAGAGGCTCACAATGCCTGACTTCCACCTTCACCACCATCTGCCTAAAAACAAAGGGCTTATGGACTTGAACCCCGACCCTTGCCTTTCTAACCACCCACAGCCAATTTCCCACCATCAGCACAGCCTCACCTGGTTTCCTTGCAGGTAGCAAGGGTCTCCCGAACCTCTGATCGCAGAGATTTGACACAAATACAGTTATAACAAGGGGGGTCAGGTGTGGGCTTTAGCCACTCAATCCCAGAACTGGCAGAGCACTCCTTGTATTAAGCAGCGAGGGCAGCAGTCACTTGCGGAGGTGAGAACAGTCTCCTACCTGGCAAGGTGGGCAGGGGCACCTTGGGAGCTGCACAGGGGGCTTGTCTTCAGCAACCCCATCCTTGACTCTTAACACTATCACTTTAAAAAAAAAAAAGTAGCCCAGAGAGGGGCTGGCTGGCCTGAGGTTTGTTTCTTTGCTCATCCATTTATTTATCAACATTTATTGAGCGTCTGTTCAGTGCCAGGCACTGCAGGCCCTGGGGACACCAAGACACTAGGCTGATCGAATTCCACCAGCAGGAAGGTTGCCTGTATTAAAAGAGACGGAAGTGACTCTGATGACCCATTACCGAGTGAGCATGTCATTACCACGTGTGGTTGGAGGGCCAGGAGCCAAATTCTGGGGGAGCATCCAGCAAAGAAACCTGATGGGGGATGAGATGTGCTTTGCCCATGGGAGGGACCCCTGAAGAGAGAGCTGAAGCATGTGTGGGGGTGGTCAGGTGTGGCCGAGCCCCCCAGACAGAATGGGGTGAGGGAGGCTGTGAGGTGTTTGAGGCTGGAGGAAAGCCAGGAGGGGCTCTTGGATGACACTGGTAACAGCTGACTGATGTTTGATATTTGTGAACAACTGCGTACACTTGGTTGCTAATAAACTATTTTATAATACGGGTTACGAAACAGAGTCTGTTGTTTGTCAGAAAAGAATGGCAAGATCTCTTGCAAGAGGCCACAGATCAAAGCTCTTACTCAAAATGAGATGTTTGGAAATACCTGGCCTCACCTATCCAAAGGAATGGAGGCAGGGCCTGTGCCTCCTGGCCCAACTCCTCGCTGGAAAGCCTCCCAATCTTCCAGGGGAGGGAGGGGGCTGAGGGGGAACCTATATGGGTGTTTTGAGGGCAATTGGAAAGTTTCCCCTGACTCCCAAATCTCCACCCCAGTCCAGCTCACCTTTTAAGAGCCCAGATCAGAGGGGACACCACTGTGGCACAGTCACAGCTGCCTTTAACAGCACACCATGGTGCAGTGCTCCACAGTTCACATAGCCCCTTTATATACAACCTTGAAGGAGACAGGAATTATAGCCCCATTTTTCAGGCCAGGAAATGGAGGCTCATGAGGGCAAGTGCCTTGGCCAAAGGCTCAGTGTCCAATGGGAGAGGTCGAGCCAGCACCCGGGTTTGCTGCCAGCAGTGGTCCTGCCCTGCCTCTCAGGGAAAGAGAGGGCAAGTGGGCCCTTCCCTGGGAGGGCCAGACTGGGGCAGGGGCACAGAGTAGATCAGAGCAACGTGCTGGGTTCCTGGGGTTGGGGAGCCCAGAGCCTGTAGAAAGTTGCTTGGACATCTGTGCCTCTTGATGGGATGTGACAGTGCCAGCTCCACTGCACAACTCTCGTGTTCCAGGCCCAAGCTAAAGCAGGAAGCATCACCCCCAGTTTACAAATGAGAGCAAAGCTCACAGCAGGAAGAAACTTGTCACATCACACAACAAAGAGAAGGAGGTCAGACACGAGCCTGGATCCATCTGTCCAGAGGGCACAAGAGCTTAATGAGCACACTGGGTGGGCAGCTTCACACTTGGTGAGTTCCAAAGAGGCTACTAGGCCAGGCCTGAGCTGCACGGCCCTCAGGTGACTTCCATCTTCGGCAGCCAGGGGGCGTCACTGGCCCAGCCATGCCTCTGTCCTGTGAAGCATAACCAGGGCCCCCCAGCATCTGATTTATGAAGGGCAGCTTTGCAGGTGAGTTGAGGCTCCATAGGCCAAGTTCACCAGGCGCAGGCTGTTTGTGGCGCCATCTGGTGAGGTAGAAAGAGATGGTTTGACCTGGGTTCAGATGCTGATTCTGCCGTTCAGCCCAGTCGCCAGTTCAGGCTGCACACCCTAGATACTCAATAAAGCCTTGCTCTGACGTTTCCTAGTCATCAAAATTTACTTTTGTCCACCAAAGGACACTCAAGAAAGTAAAAAGACAACCCACAGAATGGAAGAAAAAAAAGATTTGCAAATTATCTATCAGATAAGAGATTAATATCCAGAACATATACAAAAATTTACAAGTCAATAATACAAAGACAAAGAACCCTATTTAAATAATGCATAAAGACATTTAAAAAATTTGAATAGACATTTCTCCGTAGAAGATATAGACGGGACCAGTAAACACATGAGAAAGGTACTTGACATCAGTCACTAGAGAAATGCAGTTCAAAACCAGAATGAGATACCACTTGACACCCACTAGGATAGGGTGGCCATAATAATTTAAAAAGAAAACAGAAAATAAATGTTGGTGAGGGTGTGAAGGAATTAGAACCCTCACCCACTGGGGATGTAAAATAGCGCATCCACTTTGGAAAACAGCTTGGTTGTTCCTCAAAAGGATAAGCGTAGAACAACTATGTGATCTAGCAATTCCTCTATTAAGGACATAAGACATGAGAGAATGGAAAACACAAAAACCTGTACCAATAAAATGTTCGTCACAGCATTATTTATAATGGCCCAAAAGTGGAACAACCCAAATGTCCATCAAATGATGAATGGATAAACAAAATATGGTATATCCATACAAAAAAAATATTATTCAGCCATAAAAAGGAATGAAGTATTGATGCCTGCTACAACACGGATGAACCTTGAAAACTTACGCTAAGTGAAAGAAGCCAGTCACAAAGACCACATACTGTATGATTCTCTTGGTAAGAAATATCCCGAATAGGGAAATCTAGAGATGGACAGTAGATTAGTAGTTCCCAGAGGCTGGAGCAGGGAAGCAGGAAATGGGGAATGACTGCTAATGGGTACAGGTTTTTTGGGGGGATTGATGAAAATGTTTGGCAATTAGACAACCTTGTGGATATAGTAAAAATCACTGAGTTGTACACTTTAGGAATGGCAGATTTATGATATGTGAATTATATCACACTTACATATTTTTTAAACAAAGGAAATGAAAAAGCTAAAAGATGGAAGGTAGACTCTCCCCAGGTGCTCCCACAGCACCACTGGGGCTCTGGCGAGGTGCTACCAATTTCTTTTTCATCTCTCCTTTTTAGGCCATCCCTGCCTCACCTTACTGTGGTCTGAGCCCTCTCCCACCCCATACACACACTTGCCTCTTCCCAGCAATGCTCACTCCTTTGGTGAGGTTCCTGTACCTCCTGGGCCCCCTGTGTACTCGCCCAACTGGTTCTGGTGAGACTCATCTAGGGGAAGGCAGACAGGAATGTGCCTCCCCCCCCCACTGGGGATAGAGTGGCAGCCCTTCCACACTCCCTAGTAACTGCCTAGGAGAGGTTCCAAGGTGTGGAGTGGGCGGCTCTGTCTACCACCCTGCAGTTGTTTGCATATGTTGAAGTTGTGGCCATGGTCCCCTGAGAGCTTGGCAAACGAGGAGCTAAACACAATCTAGGGGCTTACTTGAGAGGATGTGTTCTGTGGGTGGGGGTGGGGATTCTTCTTCTCCAGGGCCTTTGTTTCAGGGGAGGAAAATTAATTCTGCAGCCCTGGGGGACAGACGACGATGATTTAGACCACTTATTGAACACTTACTATGTGCCAGGCACAATGTTAAGCCCTCTGAGGGAAGGCTGGGCTTGGCTATGGTTCCAAAGTCAAACAGGCTTGGGTTCAAATCCTAGCTCTCCATTTACTGGCTGAGTGGCCTCAGAAAAGTTTCTTTCTCGGACCTTCCACTTCTTCGACTGTAAAATGGGGATACTCCTACCTATTTCCAAATGGTTTGGTAATGATGTAATGGTCTCTGCACAGAATAAATGCTCAGCAAATGGGAGACCATGAGCTCCATGTGGGCAGGGACTTAATCCATCTTATTTACTGTCATATCCCCAGCATTCCCTCCACACACTTTTCACTTTCCCACCTCCACACCTTTGTCCACGCCATCCCCTCCACTTGGAATGCCCTTTCCTCTACCCTGATCTCCACCAATCAACATTCTCCTTTCCTTCAAGGTCTAGTTCAAATACCACCTGCATCCCATGGGGGTAACTTCTGTGCCTGGGTCCTCTCCTTGATTAGGGTGGAAGCTCCTGGAGCTGAGGCTGGGGTAGTCTAACAGCTACAGCAGAGAGGTTAATTGCATGGGCTTAACTCTGGATAAGTTAATTAAGTTTTCTATACCTCAGTTTGCTTATCTGTAAAATGGGCTTAATAATGGCACCTACCCCCAGGGATGTTCTGAGGCTTAAATGAGGTAATGCACTTACAGTGAGGCCTGGCATGTAATAAGCCTTTGGTAAATGCAATAGACCTTTGCTGTCCAATATAGTAGCCACAAGCCACTGGGGGCAATTTAAAGGCAAATTCATCAAATTCAGTTCAATTAAAACTGGAGTTCCTCAGTCTCACTAGCATAGATGCTCTGTGCCTATTTGTGGTCTGGGTCAGGAAAAGCACTTAGGGGTGTCTCTGAAGGCCCACAGCTCCTGGGAGGACCCCCAAACCCTCCTCCTGGCTCTCTCTGCCCAGCCTCTGATATCCCCAGAAGTAACTGGGGCACCTCCCATTGAAGGGATTAGGGCGAGAAAGGAGACTGGTGAGAAACGGGCAGGATTAGGGGCTAATGAGAGGGCAGTGGAGGAACCCAATCTCTGCACGCTGCCAGCCTGGCAGGAGGTGGGTGTGGACAACAGCTGAGGGTTTGCAGAAAGAGGCTGGAATGTGAAGGGGGGGGACTGGGGTGTGCAGAGTTATCTAATGGCCCCTGAGCGTGTGCAGCAGGCACCCCAGACAGATGGCCAAGGACAGCCCCCCCTTCTCCTTCTGGACCCAACTCTATCAGGGGCCCAGAGCAAGGAAGTTGTCCAGCACTAACTCACATCAGCTGGCCTAAGGAGGCCCCGAGATAGCCCAGAGGTGGGGACCCAGGATGCCCTAGAGGTAGGGGATCTGGGAGAGCCCCTGGGCAGAGTGGCTTGGGCTAGCCCAGCTACTGGGGCCAAGGCTAGCCTAGGGGTGGTTTCAACCCATGTGAAAACCTCAAGGCTTAGAAGACATGGCCACATGGGTGTACTGTGGTCTCAGGCTAACACATTCCCTATGGTTGTTGACAATGTGGCCTCTGATGTCTCGGAGCTTCTGACAGCTGGAGGACAATCCCTCCAACCATGTAAGGAGGACAGGGCAAGCGCTGACCACCCCCCATTCTATAAACGAGGCAAGTGACCCTCGGAGATGTCATCTTAAAAGGGAGGTCTTATGGGTGTGAGTGGGGAGCAGGGTCAGGCTTTGCAGGCAGGTCTAATGGTAGAATATCATGCAGTGTGACAGAAATCAAAGGACAGGGGAACCTTCTGTGCTTTTCTCATCACCTAGCATGAATGGTGGACGCCCCTCACTGATCAAGTGTTTAAAATCCCAAGAAACACCTTTACCACCCCACGGCTATCAACATGCCCCACCTCTCCCTTAGGGCCCAGGGGATGCAGGATTCAGGACAATACCTCGCAGTGAGAAGAGAGGGCTGCAGGGTGGGGGGTGCTCAGCCCTTCTCCACGTTGAAGGTGCAGGGCCAGTACTGCAAGATAAAATCTGAAAGACATCAGGAAAAGTAGCACTGGCCCTTTGGAGAGAACAAACCTTCAGCAAGGACACTTGAATTCTTTTTTTTCTGGCCAAGCCTGTCTCTTCTTACGTATGAATGCTTGTTGCAAAAGATTCCTACCCAGACAAAGTGAATGGACTGTTCACTAAACTGACCAAGTCCCTGACTCCTACCTGTCAGAGCCGGGTGAGTGGTGAGTTTTGCAGAACTACGTGTAGAGTCTCTTCATTAGTGACATGGGGAAACTGAGGCTCGAAGAGAAAGGGTGCGGTTCCCACTCCCTCTGAAATGCACCCCCTTCTCCAGGATAGTGGCCCGTGGAGGCCTGGGAACACTGATGGGGGTTCTATAGGCACTCAGCCTGGGCTTGCAGGCCATGGGAGGCCAGCCTCATTCCCTCCCAGCCTCCTCCACCTGGCAGGGGACCTCTTGCGTGCCCTCACGTGCCTGCTGGCCCCTCAGACCTGGCCAAACACCTGACCACACTTAATCCCAATTATGTAATGTGCCGTTCAACAGTTGTCCAAGGAGGAGGCGCCTAGAGCCACACCCAGGAGTGGGGGGAAAAAGGCCCGGCTGGATCAGGGCCACAGACCAGGCTTGGCCTCTGCCTGCAGTGGCCCCTACTCAGCCAGCCTCACCCAGCACCATGAGCGGCCGAGTCGGAGACCTGAGCCCCAAGCAGGCAGAGACCCTAGCCAAGGTGAGAGACCTCTTCCCTGGAGCCCCAGGGAACCGGGCTGAGGGGCAGAGGAGGGGCAGTGGCTGCAGCCCTGCCTTACTCTGTTGGCTCAGCATGTCCTTGACACTGTCTCTTTGCTGTCCCCTCTCCCAAGGTCAGGTCTCACCGTGCCCAGTGACATCAGCCCTTTCTAGGGAAGGGGTTGAGGGAACAGCACCACTTCCAGTCAGTAGTGTGGGTACCAGGTCAAGCTTGACTTTCATTCAGGAGCCAGACCCAGAGAGCTTTATCTGAAAGCTGCCCTTCCCCCTCTCTCCCAGGCCCCTTAGGTGGGTATGTGTATGGGGAAAAAAACAGTATATATAGGGTTCAGTACTCTCCGCGGTTTCAGGCATCCATTGGTCTTACAACGTATCCCTTGTGGATAAGTGGGGACTACTGTACATCCATACTCCAGTTCACTTACCCACCCATTTTTTAAAAATATATCTTTATTGATTTCAGAGAAGGAAAGGAAAGGGAGAGAGAGAGAAACATCAATGATGAGAGAGCCTCCTGCATGCCTCCGACCGGGGATCAAGCCCGCAACCAGGGCATGTGCCCTGACAGGGAATTGAACCCTGATCGCTCAACCGCTGAGCCACACCCAGCCGGGCTACCCACCCATTTATCCTTTCTTCCACCCATCCTCCCACCCAGCCCACCCATTTATCCATTCCTCCTTCACCCATTCACCCACCTAACTCGCCTTCCTTCTACTCACTCGCCCATCTCACCTTTGCTCCATTCACTCATTCACTGATTTTTCCTTCCTATTTTTCCAGTCACCCACCCACTCACCCACCCATCCATTCTTCTTTCCATCCACTTACTCACCCATATTTCCTTCCTTCTGTTCACCTACCTATCCATCCGCCCACCCAGCCAATAATCTACATCTCATTATCTGCCTGCCCATCCTTCCATCATCATGGGCCTGATGAATGTGGAAGACAAGGAGGGTTGAGGGAAACAATCACTGAAAACCACTTTAACCAGCATCTCCCTTCCTAGTTCCGAGAAAATGTCCAGGACGTGTTGCCTGCCCTGCCCAACCCTGACGACTATTTCCTTCTGCGCTGGCTCCGAGGTGAGGGCAGAGATGGGAAAGCTCAAGGTGAGGGGGCAGCAAGAGGGACCTGGCCCCAAGTGCTCCAGAACAACGAATGGCTCTCAGGCTCCAGCCACATCACCTTGCTCCACATGTTCAGGTCCAGCAGAGGGCAGGGGGCGTGGAAGAATGTTCCCACCCAGGCCCTCAGTGCCCTCCATAGCTCCCACTGCCCAGGACCAGGCAAGGCAGTCTTTTTCCCACCTCACTCCTTCCTTCCATCTTCCCACAGCTCGGAATTTTGACCTGCAGAAAGCAGAGGCCATGCTCCGCAAGGTGAGACCCACTCCCCAGGAGATTTGGGGAGGGCCTTCATGGGGAGCAATGCATGCTTCAAGCCCCTGCTCCATCCCTTCCTCTGGGGTGCTGGAAGCCCAGTGGAGCCTTACCACTCATCTCCTTTCTAGTACATGGAGTTCCGGAAGGCCATGGACATTGACCACATCCTGGACTGGCAGCCCCCAGAGGTGAGCCAACACCCCCCCCAGTCTTTCACAGACATACCACTAAGCCACCTCAGGGTCACTGGGGATCATGAGTGAAGGGCGGGCAGTCTGAGAAACCAGAAACCTGTGGAACGCTGTGGGCATAATGCCAAGTTCCGTGTATCTTTCCACGCCCAGGTGATCCAGAAGTACATGCCTGGGGGTTTGTGTGGCTATGACCGTGACGGCTGCCCTGTGTGGTATGACATCATCGGGCCTCTGGACCCCAAGGGCCTGCTCTTCTCGGTCACCAAGCAGGACCTGCTCAAGACCAAGATGAGGGACTGTGAGCGCATCCTGCATGAGTGTGACCTGCAGACGGAGCGGGTGAGACCCGGGCTGAGCCGGGTGGGCAGCTGGGGCAGGTGAGGCTACCAGCGGACATGGTCCCAGGAGTAGTACCTGTTCTCCTATTATGGTCAGAGGGCTCTGGGGTCCACAACCAGCTCTGCCAGTTTCCAGCTGTGCAGCCTCAAATAGTCCCTTCACCTCTCTGAGCCTGTTTCCTCACCTGGAAAAAGGATTATGATCAATAATAATTGCAAAGATTAAGTGAGGTAATGCAAGTATATGCCTAGCACACAGGGCCTAAGGTATTTCTCAGCCACGGTAGCTATTGTTATTCCTGCTGAGTCTTCGCCCTGCTGTTCCTTCTGTCTGGATAACCCTGCTCCCAGCATACACACCTGCCTGCCACACTTCCCTTGGCTCTCTCCTATCTATGCTTCAGGTCTCAAACTTATATGTCACTTTCTGTGAGTGCCCCATCTGGGTCAAAGTGTGTTCCCTCAGCTCCCATGCTGTCCCATCCCTGCACTCATCATAGGACCACTGTGACCTGGTTGCTTGTCCATCTCCCCAACCAGACTGTGGACTCTTTGAAGACAAGAAGGGTGGATTATTGAGCATTTGTGTTATGCTCTCAGTATTTGGCACAAAATAGGTGCTTAATAATATGATTTGGACAAGTGGAGGAATGAATGAATGAATGAATGGCAATACGAATGGATGGACAGGTGAATGGATAGGTCAGTTAATGGATGGATGTCTAAATGTATTCACTGTTTTGTTCACTTGTTCCTCTGAGGACAGAGTAAGGAGGGGGCTGGGAGAAACCCTGAGGTGTCATGTGCTTGGGTCACCATGTCCCAAGTTCTGAGCCTGCACCCTGAACCTTGGAACTGATCCTTGCTCTCATCCTTGCAGCTGGGGAAGAAGATTGAAACCATTGTGATGATATTTGACTGCGAGGGCCTGGGATTGAAGCACTTCTGGAAACCCCTGGTGGAAGTATACCAGGAGGTGAGGAGAAATTCCAGGGCACACCCTGGTTGGTTTAATAACCAACTTGGCTTGCTGTGACCTGACTGCTCACTCACAGCTAAGATTTGGTAAAAGGTGGTAGCCTTCCTGGGCCCCATCATGTGACTCATGACCCATAGATATATTTCTTAGGAGATCCCACAGAACAGGCCTCAGGGACAACACTGTATTGAGACCACAGGTACCAGCTTCCTCCAAAGCCTTCCCAGCCCTGCCATCCTTAGCTCTGTGACTTGAGCAAGTCATTGGGGACACTGATAGTCTGCATTTTAGAGGGATAGAGGGATACTTCAGTGAGCTGATATGTAAAGTGTATACACTGTTCTTGTAAATAGTGAACATTTAATAAACTGTAGTCATTATTATTACTATACTATCATTACTATAAGCTTACTTTAAAATGATTATTATGGTATGGTTGCAATAGTCTGAGGTGAAAAGTTCCCCTCCAGGGGCCAGTAGTGGCCACAGCCCTCAGAACCCTCCAGAAGGGAGAGTGCAAAGGCAATGGGGGTAGGAGAAGATTAGGTGTGGGCTCTGATGAGGTCTTTCTTGGTTCCACAGTTCTTTGGCCTCCTTGAAGAGAATTATCCAGAGACCCTGAAGTTCATGCTCATTGTGAAAGGTGTGCAGCAAGGCTTTACTTCCCTGTGATTCGTTTTCCTAATCTGTACCCGGGGGTGGGGGGGTGGTGGTTGATGGTAGTGCCTTCTTCCCTGGGTTGTAGTGAGACAGGTTGGTTGCTTGACTGCATGCAAATCACTTGGAGTGCCTGGAACAGAGTAAGTGCTCCATAAACGGAAGCTTCTATGGTTGGCCTTACTGAAAAAGGAGACAGCTCCAGCCCCAGCTCTTCCAGGAATCCCCCCTCACTTCTCCTGCCTCATTGATCTCTCCCTCTCCACACTGCCTCTGACACTGGCAACTGGTGCAGCCCAGTCTGGCCTTTCTTGTCTGCTGCCTTCTGGGGCTGCCAGTTGTCTTGTGTGTATTTATCCCGTTTTCCTTTCTGGGTTGTCCACTCCTTGAAGCCAAGGGTCTCTGATTCTCCACTTCTGCTGTATCCTTCATAGGCCCGGGGGCCATGTGGATGCTCAATGGGTATCTAGGTGGTTGTGATTTGGGTGGGTGGATGGAAGGATAGACGTATGTTTGATGGTTGGCTGGTTGGCTGATTGACTGGTGGGTGGTTGGATAGTTGGTTGGTTGGATAGTTGTTAGTTTGGTTGACTGATTGAACGACTAGTTGGAGTTTTGTTTGGTTGGTTGTATTGAGTGGCTAGTTGACAGATTGGTTAGTTGGCTGGCTGGTTTGTTGTCTGGCTGGATCTTGGATGGTTGGCTGTTGGTTGTTTGAAAGATTGACTGGTTGGAAAGGGGAGTTGGTGGGGCACTTAGCTGGTTGCTTAATTGGCTCATTAGTTTGCTGATTAGCTGATGTGTTAATTGGTTGTTTAACTATTAGGTAGGTTGGCTGATTGATTGGTAGGTGATTGGTGGGCTGGTTAGAAAGTGAATTGATTGGCAATTTGTTGGCTGGTTGGTTGGTTGATAGACTGGATGACTGATTGAATTGGTTAGTTGTTGCTTGTTGGTTGGTTGACCAGTTGGTTGAATGGTCTGTCAGGTGCAAGGCATTGAAATTTGCCAAGGTACTTCATGATTCCTCCGTGTTGTTGGCTACAACTATCATGGAGAGAGTGGTTCAACGAAATCACTTTCTCCCCATTATCTTTGCTTGTATCTCTCCAGCCACCAAACTGTTCCCTGTGGGCTACAACCTCATGAAGCCCTTCCTAAGTGAAGACACTCGCAGAAAAATTATAGTGTTGGGAAGTAAGTAGTTCTAGTTCCATCCCCTGAGCTCTGTGCATGAGCTTTGGAGTGAGGTTGGTCCATCACTCCATCAAGAGATCTACACATCACCTAGAGTCAGAGGCTCCTCTTTCTCAAAAGTGAGGTGGGTCTTACACTATAGAGTCTATCAAGTTACCTCTATCTTATTCCCTGTCTTTTGTGACTAAGGCTTTCACACCTTCCTCCTTATTGGTTTCAGTTGGTTGTTAGTCAACCTATGGGTTATGGGCCTCAGTTTTCTTTCAACTGTCCTTATTTCAGTGCTTCTAAAGGCAATTTTGGCTGAGGAGGGTGAGTAAGAAGAGTAGGAAAAGGAGATGTAATTCAGAGAAGGGAGGCTCAACAAGAAGGGGCTGGATAAGTAAATGATGCAAGCACTTAATGAATTATTGGGCAGCCATGAAAAAGGATTTGATGTCATGGGAAATGTCATTAAGTTTTTTATTAAAAGTTGATTATAAAAAGGTGTGAATAGTATGATCTTATTTTTTAAAATATATGTATATTTTTCTAGAAGCAAATACAACAGTGTTGATTTGTGGATGGCAAAAAATCAAGTGGTTTTTCATTTTATTTTTGTACTTTTCTGTATTTTCTAAATTTTTACAATAACATATGTAACTTTTATAGGTAGAAAAATTGTTATTGTTTTAAATGATAGGGAAAGAGAAAGGAATAGAGGAGATAAATATTTTTTTAAACTCAAACCAATGACCCTGAGCTTGGAGGATAACTTCTCATAAGAATGGTCAGATAATCAAATCAAGAGATCTGAGGATTTAGGGGTGAGGCAGAGGAATCTTACAAACTCCTATTTTCTCTTCCTTCCTGATGCTTGAGTCTCTACCTCTGCCCAATTCCCCTGGGATAGGGAGCTGTGTGGGTCACAAGGTAGCCCCCTAAATTCTGGAGCAGTATGGATAACTACCTCACTCCAGCCCTAAGTCTAGCCCTCTGCCCCATTTGGTGGTACACAGGGCTCTGTGCTTTTGGCCCTGGTGTGCCAGGCATTATAGTCTTATCCCACTGGTGACAAAGAATCTCCCATGACCACAGTGGGATGGGGAGATGGTGCAGATTGGTCACAGGGCTGAGACCATGGTGACATCCCAGGACCCAGAACTCTTAGATCTTTGCATAGGGCACAAAGAATAGTAATGGGCACTGCGGTTGTGATTAAGCAGTGGGGTATGTGGGGGTGTCCTTCAAAAGACCCAAGGCTGTCTATCCCCCACCAAGGTGTCTGACTTGGGTATGCCACTTACACACTGTGTGGCTCCCAACAAGGTCCTTGACTTCATCGGGCGTTAAAACCTCGTTGAGACAATCCGGAAACTCTTATCTTCATTACTCATGACTGGGAGACTCTCAAAAATGTGCAAACACATCAGCCAAGGGGAAACATTTTCATAGCAACACGATGCTGGAAGACATTTCCTGCAGCCTGAGGCCTAGGAGGCTGGGGAGCTGGCCCTGGCAACCTAGCTTCTGTATGATTTCTCCCTAAGCTCAGGTCCTCCTGGTGGGAATGGAGGGTGGGGTGGCATGACAGCTTCTCTTCATGCCCCATAACTGCCTTTCAACTTCTGTGCCCCCAGACAACTGGAAAGAAGGTTTGCTGAAACTCATCAGTCCTGAGGAACTGCCTGCTCAGTTTGGGGGAACCCTGACTGACCCAGATGGGAACCCCAAATGTTTAACTAAGGTACAAAGATTCCTAGGACAGGGAGGTGAGGGGAGTAGAGCTAAGTTCCTTTCTCATCCACTCATTCAGTCCACAAATGTTTATGGAGAGACTTCTGTGAGCAAGGTATTAAGCTAAACAGTCCAAGCACTGCATCCTCATGGGGCTCTCATTAGTTGTGCAGGCAAATAATAAATGAGGAATTTTGGCCCAGAGGCATGAGCTGGGAAAAGAAGTTCCCAGAGGAGGTCCTGGCCCAGCCTGGAGGGTCAGGGGTGGGGTGGGAGAGGACAGATTGAGTAGAATACGTCCAGGAAATTGTAAGAGTATCTCAGGCAGATGAAACAGCATGAACAATGCAATAGCTGGAAGAGGGGAGCAAGCCCATCTCATCCTATGTCCTCAGATCAACTATGGAGGAGAGATCCCCAAGTCCATGTACGTGAGGGACCAGGTGAAGACTCAGTATGAGCACTCAGTGCAGATCAGCCGCAGCTCCTCGCACCAGGTGGAGTATGAGATCCTGTTCCCAGGCTGTGTCCTCAGGTAGGGACAGGCCACTGACCCACCCCTGGCTGGGTCCTAGCCCCTTGGGGATCCACCAGACTGAGCAGTAACCTGCCCCCACCCCACCCACACATAGGTGGCAGTTCTCATCTGACGGTGCGGACATCGGCTTCGGGGTTTTCCTGAAGACCAAGATGGGGGAGCGGCAGCGAGCAGGGGAGATGACAGAGGTGCTGCCCAGCCAGCGCTATAACGCCCACATGGTCCCCGAGGATGGGAGCCTCACTTGCTTGGAAGCCGGCGTCTGTAAGTCTGCCCCAGCCTACCCCCAGAAAGCTGAAGTCACCTGCCCCACAGATAGTTTAGAGGCGAAAACAGAGGGGCACTGACCCCCTCCCCAGGTACACACAGCCTAGGTTAGTGCCATTCATTCACAAAGCCGCTCATTTGGTCCACACTCATGAGCACCCACTGTGCACCAAGAGCCGGAGACCCACAGGCCCTGGGAAGGGTTGAGACCCCTTGGTTCACAGGACACAGATGAGGAATGAGGGGGAAGGTGCAACTCTCCCCAGGAGGAAACTGGTGCCCTGAGAAGTAAATCAGCGTGTCCAGAGCCACACACCTCAGCCTCACGGTAGCTGTGTAACCTTAGGCGAAAGTCTTTCCTATCTGGACCCTTGGTTTGCTCACCTGTGAAGCAGACATTACAACCCCTTATAGGGGTGCCTGTGGGGAGGCAGAGGGCATGCGCAGGCCTGGCCCAGTACCCTGTTTCATCTAAGGGGCTGGGAGGCCTCTGACATCCCTAGATGCCCCCCTCAGGCCCCTATTATGCAAGTGTTCAGATGCGAAGACAATGGGATGCAGTGGCCGTTGCTCTCACTGCCAGTTTGTGCAACTAAAACCAGGTTGGACATGTGCCAGGAAGAGGTCAGTGTCTGTTTACAGGCCCTGCTCAGGGGTGGCAGTTCCCATGGGGAAGGAAACAGTAGTGGTGGGAACTTGGCTCAGCTTGGCAAACACAAGAAATGGAAGCAGTCTGTCCTCCCCCACGGCTGGGGCAGGTGCACAGGGAGCGTAAAGCCAGGCCCAACCACCTGTCTGTCCATCTGTCCCCCCAGACGTCCTGCGCTTTGACAACACCTATAGCTTTGTCCACACCAAGAAGGTCAGCTTCACAGTGGAGGTACTGCTCCCGGACGAGGGCATGCAGAAATACGACAAGGAGCTCACCCCTGTCTAAGGCAGCTGCCTCGCGTCTCAGAGACCCCCGACCCTCTGCTTTCTCTCTCTATAGTCTACCTTCCCACCAGAAACCGATCATTAGTTCTCCTGACTCGGACATTAATGGGTAGAGAAGGAGCTGCTCTGGGGACAATCATTTGCTACAGTCAAGTCAGGAAGCCTTAGAGGATGCCAGTGTTTCAGAAGGGAAAAAAGCAAGGGTCAAAGCAAGATGTAGGCATCCTAAAGCCCAAGAATTAGGAAAATAAATATCCTACCCTTTGCCCTCACTTTTCCTGAGATGCTTGAATTCCTTCCCTAAGCACTGTGAGCAATTTGGGTTGGAGATGTATCTAATTTTTTTTTTTACTTCTAGTTCCTATATAGTAGATATACATGAGTACAGCCTCACAGCGCATCCTTTAAAGTTGAATGGAGGTAGGAAGCAGGTGGTCGTGGTTGTACATGGTAGGAAGGAGCCGACCCAGGCAGATTTCAGCACCTTGGACAGAACAGAGTCCTGGAGGGGATGGACTCTCCTGGAGACTCAGGCAATCCATCACCTCCAGATTTCTGGCAGTGGCTGCCCCCTTGGGGAGGTAGGAGTTGCTTACATGAAGGCTCTATCTGACTTAGGGTGCAGAGCTTCCCCCACCCATCACTCCCACCCTCGTTTCTTTTCCTTGAGCTTATGTTTTGAACTTAGAGCTTATGTTTTAAACAATTAAAGGAACTTTCCTGGAGGCAAAGGAAGTCATATCTGACTCTAGCAGCTGCGTGGAGATCATAATAAAAAATTACAGCTATTGTGCCGTGAGTGCTCTCTATGTACCACACACAGTGCCAAGTGCTTTATGAGTTTAGCTCATTTCACTCTCATGCCTCCCCTGAGGCTGTTCGTCATGGCCACCCGTGGACAAGGGAACTAAGGCTCAGAAAGGTGAAGTCACTCACCCAACATTACACAGCCGTTGAGCAGATCCAAAGCCCAAGGTTTTTTTTTTTTTTCTCTTTACTCCAAAGACATTTGTCTTAATTGTCCCATAATACCATTTCCCTAAGGCCCTACTTTGACAAAGAATGCATGCAATATTTGGGACATATTTATACGAAGAGATTCATTGTTTATCTGGGCTGGCCCCCAACTCTGCCCAAAGTAACCTTGGGAGGGGAAGCAGAGTAACAGGAAGAGAATTCCCAGACTTCCAGCTGGGCCCCAGGCATTGCCCTCACCTCGTTTTCTATCACGGCATCACTGATCATGAGGCCTCCATGCTGAACTGCAGCATCTCACCATCCTGCTGGGACCAAGGGCCAGACCTGGGTCCACTGAGAGTCACCTGCGGGACAAGCCAAGCAGGACAGAGGGACCATTAGCTTGGAGAGTGGCTGGAACAAGTTTCCTGGGAAGCCATGAGGGGCTCACACCATGGGACCTTCTTGTTCCTTAAAATCACACTGAAAAACATCCACCCCATTACTAGAGTTTGGGGACAGCCGTGTTTAGCCTGAAAAGGGGGCAGAAGTTACAAAGTCGGCCACAAGTGGTAAGATTTTAAGGCAGTTTACAGCCACCCTGACAGCCCAGATGGGCAGGTTCAGACTCAGGTAAGTTCATACTAGATGGAAAAAAGGTTGGTCACCAATGACCAAGTGCAACAAGACAAACCTCTGCACATGATTACAGTAGCCCAGCTAAGCTAGGCCCCAGGGTAGGGATGAGCCTTCTGCTCTCCCTCCCCCTCCACTTGCAGGCCCATGGACCCCTCATTGAAGACGAGGGTGTACTTCCTCTGGGAGCAATTCAGACACTGGCTCTGGAAGCTCACACACTCATCCATGTGGAGTTTCATGGCCCAGTTTAACCGGGTGTGGGCCTCTAGGGTAAGCCATGAGCTTTTTACATAGGGAAGGGACAAGGCATCTGAGGAAAGAGAGGGGAGAGGGTTAGTCCTGGCCACCCTCTAACAAGCATCCACTGCATGCCTCATAGGTCACAGCCATAATTCCATGTATTCTTGAATGGTCCTAGAAGCGTTTATTACACCTATTTTACAAATGGGGTGATAGAGGCTCAGAAAGGTGATTGAACTTCAATTCTCTTATTCTGGCATCATCTATCAAGTGGGTGTACACCTGTCCCACCATGGGTGAGAGACTGAGGGCAGACAAGTTTTAAAAAAGAGAAGAATTTAAGGCATTTGCTGAGTGTCTGTTGAGCATCTACTGCATAACAGTTTCTGCCCTGGAGACCAGGGGTGCAAGGAGGGGGTGAGCTCCTGCCCCCAAGTTTGGAGGGCACTTGGCAGAGCGACTCACATACCATCAGGAAGGAAGTCCTCTCTTCCCAGTATCCCCAAAATCCCAAGTCCAACTCCTGCAGCGGCCTAGGCCAGGTGTGGTGGGATGAGTTTTCCTCTAGTGGTCTCAACAGGTGCATGGTTGGTGGAGGGAGGCTCAGCTCAGGTGCAGAGAGGACAGGGGGAGGACCCCCACTCACCACCCCAGCTTCCAAGGGAGCCCCATTGCCCAGACTTTACCCAAAAGTAAGATCAGAGCAACCATGGAAGCCCCTGGGGGGTGACCCTAATGAAAAAAAACATTACCTACTCCCCAACAAGCCTCCTTAAATTGGCCCAAAGGAGGCTGGGGAAGAAATAAGCCTCACCTGGAGCCCACAGGTGAGTCTAGGGCATGGCTGAGCTGGACCCAGGTCACATACCTCCCCATTCCTCCAATGCCCCCCACCTGCCTGCAGTGCCTCCTGATTTTACAAAAGGCTCCAGAATCCTCCTCACTCACACAGAATTTAATAAAGATAGTAAGAGTTAATGCTGATGGAAGGCTTACTGCACAGAGGACTTAATTTTTTCGTCTGTAGGATGCTAATGGTGGCATTATCATAGG
Source organism: Miniopterus natalensis (assembly GCF_054644295.1). Taxonomy (NCBI): domain Eukaryota; kingdom Metazoa; phylum Chordata; class Mammalia; order Chiroptera; family Miniopteridae; genus Miniopterus; species Miniopterus natalensis. Next base: position 15,749,615 of record NC_142100.1, read on the forward strand.
CTCTTATGGAGGTTACATAACGCAATGTTTATCCAAGTGCCTGGCACATAGTAAGAGCGCCATTCATGTGTTCTGTGGGCGTCATTTCATGACTCTGGTCCACAGAGAGGATTCTGTCTGGGAGAGGATGCCGAAAGGATTCATGGAGCAGGTACCATTAGCGCTGACCTTGAAGGCTGGGAGCAGAGGGAAATGGGTGTGAAGAGGGCATTCCTGGCAGGTGGCATGGTCTGAGCCAGGGCACAGATGCCAGATGTGCAGGGCATATCCAGGGAATGGCGAGGGGTCAGTGGAGGCGAGAACGTAGGTGCAGGGACGTGTTATGGTGAGAAGTGAGCCTGCCAAGGCCTGGAGGCTCTGAATGCCAGACCAAGGTGTTCAGACTGGATCCTGGGGGCAGGCGGGAGTCATGAAAGGTATCAGAACAGAGGAGGCGCTTGGGAAGATTCAGCCACCAGCATGACCAGACCAGAAGAATGTTCCTTTACTCATTGGGCATTTCAGGAGATCTCCCAAGATTTTAGTTTGTACAGAGAAGACCATGATGATCACCCTCACATCTAAGAATCATCCAATTATTTCCTCTGAATAAATTATTAGGAGTGGAATTCCTGAACCATGTAAATGGCATACTTAATATCTGGGTTAGTCATCTGATGGAACGAATCTGTTGTTCACCCTTGAAGTGATGTCTCTTGCCATATTAAGAGCGGCCAATGTTTGTGGAACTCCCTCTGTGAGCCCCTGCTCTGGCTGAATGCCTTATGAGTCATTTCTCTGGTAATTCTCACAGCAGCTTCAGGAGGTCATTATGGAGAACTGTACATGAGGAAACCAAAGCTCAGAGAGGTTAGGTAACTTGTCCATGGTCACACAGCCTTAGTTAGCTCTTCCCCTGACTGTGTAGAGGGCTGTGGGCTGAAAAGTAATAGTCAGGGAGTCAGTACTGGGCTGAGGGAAATTGAGGTGAGGTGGTGGTAAGGTCAAGGGATACGGGGCATTCTGTGTGAGCTTGGGCCAGCGACTCTAACTCCAGGAGACAAGGGCCTAATCATAACGTGGTTGCAAGGAGTAAGTGAGCCACATCACAGGAAGCAGCTAGCATAGGACCTGGCATGTACATACCAGGAGCAGTTCACTAATATATACTGTTCTCAATGACCTGGAGGCAACTTGGACCAGCAAACATGGGCACACTGGGAGGAGAAAAGATAACACATTTAAACTGTGATGTGAGTGACTAAGAGCCTTCTCTCAGAAAGGCACTGATCAGGGTCATATAGAGATGGAGCTGAACATGCCTCCAGCACCTGTGTAATAAAGATCAGACTAGAAGCCCAAAAGTGGCAGACCAATCTAATGCTCTCATTTTACATTTAGGGAAACTGAGGCCCAGAGAGGGAAGGGATTTGCACAAGGTCACACATAGTAGGAGGCTCTCTAGACAGGATGTAGAGGCCGATCCTTCCTTGGTTTTGCTGATGAACTGGTATCTCGAGTGGATCTTGCAGGAAGCCAGTGTCAGCTTCCTCAAAGGTCTTTGAGAGCAAGACAGTACCTTGCATAAACCCAATTGCCTCCCTTGCCTCAGAGTCTACCCCCACCCCCACCTCCAAAACCGGGGGCGTCCTACCTGCCAAGGCTCACAACAGTTACACATACTGCTCAGGGAGGCAGGGCGCAAGGCAGGCTCAGGGGTGCTGGGCAATGCTCCCTGCCTGGCCGTACAGCTGACTTGATGGAGGAAGGTGGCAACGGGGCGGGGTGCTGCTCAGAGCCCCTAGGTGGGAGTGCATAGATCAGCAAAGAATTCTACCAGCTTCCCCGAGATCTGGGGGAACACCACCTCCTTAAAATGGTACAGGAAGCCAGGACTGGTACATCCTCAGCTTGGGCCCCACCTGATTGTCACTCGCCTTTCTGGGCCTCAGTTTCCTGTTCGAGGTCCCTGTCTTGCTCAAAAACCTGCTTGGTTTTGAAGAATGATGTGCTAAGTTGCATCTAGGGGTGGACAGTGGGGCAGAGTTGAGGGGCAACAAAGGGGGGAGCATAGGGGCTGGTTCTGAAGGAAGCTCAGGGTTGGCCAAGAGGAAAGGATTTCCAGCAGAGGAATGTGGGGGGCAGGGGAAGGGCTTGTGGGCAGGGGTGGGGGACAGCCCCTGGGTCGCTCCCTTTTCTCCCTTCGTGGGAGTGCCATGTCATACTCATATGGGGCTCTCTTCATCTCAGGCACCTTCAGATTCAGGTGGTATACGCCCAACAGGCTCCCCTCCCAGAGGCGTGAGTGCTTTGGGAGACTTGCAGAAAGAGGGTAATGCCTGCCCTAGCCGGTTTGGCTCAGTGGTTAGAGCGTTGGCCCACGGACTGAAGGGTCCCGGGTTCAATTCTGGCCAAGGGCATGTACCTCAGTTGCAGGCTCAAGTGCCGGCTCATGCAGAAGGCAACCAATCAATGTGTCTCTCTCACATCAATGTTTCTCTCTCTCTCCCTCCTACTCTCTCTGAAAAGCAGTGGAAAAAATATCCTCAGTGAGGATTTAAAAAAAAAATTAATTTAAAAAAAAAAGAGAGAGAGCAATGCCTTCCTCGAAGGAGACTGCAGCACCAAGGGTGGACTCCCAGGCATCTGCAGCGAAACGCCGGTGGGCAGGGAGGGACCAGAAAGGCCCAGTGCTGGCCACTGGGAGTGATACCTGGCCTGAGGAGGCAGCCTCCACCTCTGAGGGACCCCAGCCCTGCTCTCCACCACCACATCCCTGCTCATCCCCAACAGAAAAGAAGAAAACTCAATGTCTTGAGGATTTATTAGACCAGGGCTGTCCTGCCTTCCAGCCGGGCCCCAGCAGCCCCTGCCCCAGAGAGGGGATCAGTCCTCAGGGACTACTGCACGCCTGTGCTTCTCCCAGTGCCTGCTGCTCCTCTGTCCAGCCGCGCTGCCATGGGGTGACTTGGCTGAGCCGCTGGGAGTCCTGTGTCCCCAGCTTGCCAAGCGATCCTGGTCATAGTCCTTGCCCTCTCTGGGCCAAAGTCCCCTCACCCTCCATGGGAGGATGCTACTTTCCTGTCAAAAGACAAGGCTGGGCCCACCCAGGGTCCACCCCCACTCGGTATCACGAATTCCATGGAAGCAGACAGGTCCTGCCCCTGTGGCTGTTGCTCCTGGAGGCCTTTGTCTCTGTTTTCATCCAGCTCAGATCCACTGTGGTGCCAAGGCCTGGACCCCAGGGAGCCAAGCGTCGAATCCCCTGGCAGGAGGTGGAGGTTGGAACAAAGCAGGGAGTGAGCCAACCCCCAAGCCAGGTACCAGGGTGGGGTCAGGAGGAGCTGGGCTTCTCCACTGAGGGGTAGAGCTTGCGCAGGCTGGAGTCCAGGAGGAAGTCCACTGACCTGTGGGGCGAGGGAGGGTGATGAGTGGGTGACCAAGGGGTGCTAATGGAGGAATGGGAAGCAGGAGGTCAGGGCTAGGGGAAGGGGCTTTCTGGATGCCGGGCACAAGTGACACCCAAGTGGCAGCCATCACTCTCTTCTTTATTCGGTTGGGACAACTGAGGCACAGAGAGGGTAAAAGACTCACTCAGGGCCTCAGGGTGAGCTATGTTTTCTTGGAGAAAGAACTCCTCCCACTCTATTTTGGTCTGCCCCATCTCTGGTTCTAAGAGCAGGCACATGACCCAAGCCTGGAAACCAGAAAAAGGGAACTGGCTCAGAACTGGGCACCCAGTTTACAATGGACTAATGACAGCCTTCCTTGGGATTTTTGCTGTCACTATTAAGAATATTCCTATGGGGCTTGCTAAGCTGGTGGGATGGAAACTGGGAGCTGCTGGGGGCCATTCCTGCTCCCATGAGGAGAAAGTGAGTGAAGCCAACATGGGGTGGAAAAAAGGGCAGCAAGATGGGGAGACCCAGACCCCTAATGACATCATTTAGTTGCCTAGATCCAGCCATGCCTGAAAGTAGTTTAACTTTTCATTTTCACAAAACAGTTCCTACTTCTGTCACTAAAACTCTCCAGGGTGCACCTGCTCCCACCTGTCTCTGGTTGTTTTGTAACACTAGGGTTTTTTTTTTCTGGAAATTTACTTGTCTTGTGTCCTATACCCTCCAGAATCCCCAACCACCCACCACCACCCTGCCTTTACTGCCAAAATATCTGTCAGATCATATGACAAAGGCAAAGACTGTCCTTTCTACCTCTGGAGCCCAGAATGCTAGCCCTGTCTTTGCCACTATTTTTCTCCACAAAGTGGGTACAACCCACACCTCCACCTGCAGAGTGAAGGATCCCTGAGGCTGGGAGCAGCACCCACCTGTCAATGGGGTGGATGATTATGGGGATGACCAGCAGTCCCAGTGCAGTGGTGGTCCACTTGCGGACGGCCAGAGGCCAGCGGGTGGCAGTGCCAAGGACGTAGAGAGAGGCTGCACACACGCGGTTGATAGTGAAACCTGGAATGGCCACAGAGGCCAGAGCCTGCCACACGAAGGTATCCACCACAGCTACAGTCACCCTGGTGCTGCGGCTGGCTTCAGGGCTTGGCATCTGGTGGGCACAAGAGAAACTTAATCCAGCAGGGGCAGAGTGAAGAAACCCTGTGGGCAAGGGGCATGAGGCTGAACCAGGGAAAGGGAAGTGGCAGGGGTAGGGGATTGGGGGGTAGGGGCTGGGACAGACCACAGCAGTTTTGGGTTCTGGACTGTATCACATTTAGTGCTGGAGGTAGGCTTCTCCACATCCAGCACTGGGATATAAACTATGTCACATACAGGCTGGGGGGGGGGGGGGTACACTACCCTACAAACAGGACTGGGGTAGGGACTGCACCAGGTGAGGTTGTGGGGATGGGACCGTCCACCTGCTTTACCACAGTGACTTTATCACATGCAAGGCTGTGCACTAAACCACAAGGGGGATGGACTGGGGTGGGGTGTTGAGGGGCAGGTTAACACTCACCTCTCCTGCCTTCTTGCCCTTGTCAATGGCATCAGCCAGCACGTAGGAGCTGGACACACCATAGCTCAGCCACACCACGGCTGCTGGCACCATGGAGCGGAAGGCCTCCCCCACCTCATTGGCGTAGCCTGGTCGGGAGGAAACATTTAATTCCATTTAATTCTGGGGTGCATGGGTTGTTCCACAAGGGGGCACTCCAGTGAGCTGGTTCTAATCCCAGCCTGCTAAGCCGAAGCTGGATGACCTTAGACAAGAGGTTTTATCTTTCTGAACCTATTTGTTGGCCTATAAAATGGCACCCATGATGCCCACCTCCATTCTAGGGCCACGGTGGGAGAGCTGAGTACAGTCACCATGATCACTCACGTTCCTTCCCAGTCTGCATTCCAGAAGCATCTGCACTCATGGGGGCACAGGCAGGGACAGACTGACCAAGGGCAGCTCCACTGACCAGGCACTCACCGTGTGCCAGGCCTTTCTGCGCCTTATCTCATTCTACCCATGCAACTACCACCCGATCAGAGAGGCCTGTGTTCACCCCTTTTTGGCAAGGAGGAAACTGAGCTGGGACAGAGCCCGTGAGAAGCTGGGATAGGAGTCCAAATATTTTAACTCCAGTGCTGGGGCATGTCAGGCAAGGCAACCCGCTCGCTCACCCCATTTCTCCAAGCAGGGTCCGAGCTTCCCCCTGGGAGGCAGAACCAGCAGAGATCCCCCAAGGGCAGGGCTGGGCTGACCGGAGCTGTGTGACCTTGGGTAAGTCTCTAAACCTCTCTGAGCCCAATCTCTGGCCCAGGGGCAGAAAGAGAACAAAGATCCTCCCACCATCTCCGGGACCCGAACCAGCGTCCGGCGACCCCCTCCTTCCCCAGCTACAGGGTGGGGGAGTCGCCGTGCCCCCTCGCCCTGCTCTCACCCAGGTATCGCACCCACGTGTCCCGAAAAAGGTCGCGCTCTGCACCCCGCGGGGGCGACTCGGCCATGGCGCCTCCGCTGAGGTCCGGGTCCCTGCAGCCGGTGGTGCCGCCGCTGCCTCAGCCTCCACGGACCCTCCGGTCCAAGGTGGCGGGACCGACTGAAGGTCCCCGACTGAAGGACAGGTCGCGCTGTCAGCACCAGCAGGGAGCGTCTGTAAATTCCCCCGCGCACCGAAGCCCCTCTCCCAGGCTCGGGCGCCGCCGCTTTTCTCCGCGCGCGCCATGGGGCGGAAGGCTCCGCAGACCCTCTCCCGGCCCCGAAGGCGGCCAGCTACGCTTCAGGGCTGTGTGTCCCCAGGGCTCCGCTTCGTCTCTGAGCCTCACTTCACTCGCCACAGCGCTCGCTCCTGGGACCTCGGTGAATTATGTCATCATCTGTTGCGTAATATGATTGCTGGCCGGGTCGTCGGCCAAAGACGAACTAAGACTTGAGCCGCTAAAGGCTCTAGACAGATTCCTTCCTTTAAACCCACCCATCCACCTGTGAAACCCCACCTCCCCATTTTACAGATGAGGTAATGGAGGCACAGGAAAGATGGGGCACTTTCCCCCGGGGAGGCCAGGATTGGCTTCATCCAGACCCTGTGCTCTCGAGAGGAGCTCAGGAAGTGAGCCTGGAGGGGCGACCGGTGAGCGCCCCGGGGAGATGACGCTCGGACTCTATGAAGTCCCTTCCCTGCGGGTGCCATGCTCACCTATCGGGTACTGAGGTGCAAGCTGGGTGGGTGTGCCCCTAGACAGAACCCCTGGGGGACAGGACCTTGAATGAATGAATGAATGAATGAATGGGGCCAGGGAGACAGGATCGCGGTGCAAGGCTTCAGGGAAATGAGCAGAACAGAATGAGGGGACTTGGGGGTTGGCGATGACAAAGGAGGGAGCTCTTCTCCGGCCGAACCTCAGTTTACCCACGTGAGAAACGAGTGCAGCTCCGTGAACCCTTTGGGGGTATCAGCGAGCAAAGACAGTCATTAAAGACAGGCAGGCCTGGGTTCAAATCCCAGTCGTGTGGCCTATTACCTGTCGGCCACCTGTTAAAAAATGAGTAGCGCACCCTGTGTGCTCGCTTGTACCGGACTCTCTTCCAAGCGCTTTGCACGTATCATGTCCTTGAATATTTGCAACAACCCAAGGCGTACAGCACGGAGTTGTTGCATGGTACCCAGTGGGCGTTCATTAAAGAATTAGCTTTTATCATTAAATAAAATAGGAAACAATGATGAGCAATGACTCTCTATTGCGGGTCCCATGTTCAGCCCTGGGCGTCGCTGTGTCTGTAGGGTCGAGTACGGAAAGCCTGGCCAACGGCGACCTCTCGGAAAGCTGGGCTCGGGGCTCCAAGAGTACCCCAGCCCCTGAAACACCGGCAGTGCTGGAGCGGAATTAGGAGACGGTCCCTAACACCACGTGATTGTTGTTCCTCCGCCTCCCTCCGGAGCGTGGCTCATTGCAGGTACTCCGCGAGCTTGCCGCGGACCCCTACTTGTCAGCGCGAAAAAACTACCTACCAAGCACTTAGTAGCCCGAGTGGGGCGGGGCTTCCGGTAGTGAAGGCGGCCAGGAACTTTCTTAGTGCCCTTAGCAAAGATGGCGGAAGACAGCCCACCGGGTAGGCCAATTAGGAGGCAAGCTGCGCCGTTGCCCCCTCCCCTCCATGGGAAACCGCGCGCCGGAGAAGAGCGGTGGGTGGTTTCTGCGCATGCTCCCCGTCGCTAGGCTCTGGAGGCGGGAGTTCAGGGCCGTGGGTGACGAGCGGCGAGGAGCGCGGGGCGGTAGGCATTGACTTCCACTGTCTCGTTCACCGAACGTCACTTTATTCATTGGTTAATTTTCCTAACAGAGCGTTGTAAACCAAGGTCGGGATGTCCTCCTGAAGGTTCTGCCTGGGGCGCATGCATCCTCGGGGCCCCCCTCCTGCTCCCTCAGCTGCGCCAGACCGGCTCCCCAGGCTGGGCTCCGGCGCAGCCCAGGACCTGGTTTGCATTTGCGGGACGTGGGGCTGGGATAAGTGCTCTGGTTGCCCGCCAGCTCCCGTCCTGGAGCGGCTCCATGGCCCGTCACGCGGGTGGAGGCGCTGGGGGCGGGGGCTGCGAGGCCATCCGTGGTGGCCCCCAGCCCCCGGCCCTCACCGGCGCGGGCCCGCCTTTGGCCCCCTGCCGGGCGGCGTCCCCGCCAGGCGCTGGGAACCCCCGGCACCCGCCAGACGCCTCCCACGGCGATGGGACGGCCGAGGCCTCGCGCGGGTCAGCCAGGAAGCGGGTAGGCGGCCCTCCCTGAGTTCCACTGTCTGGATGCCACTTGACATTTTTGTGTGGGGTGCTCAGGTGATGGGAGGCTGGTGACGCTGAAAAGGGAAGCGGAAACCTCCGGGCTCACCCCCACCCCCAGCCCCCTTCCCTTCCCAGAGCTGGGATCCCTGGAGGTAATTTCCCTGTGCTTTGTTTGCATTGGAGGACAGTGGCTGGGTACCAAAGCTCCCTGTCCCTAGAAGCTCTGAATCAATGACAATCATTAGTAGTTAAAGCAGCAGCCATTGGGACCCAGGAGTTGCTGAAGTTCTCAAGGTGAGGGTAAGATCTACCCCCGAGTGGGAAGATCTAGGCTGACTCTGGGCCACCTCCTGGGACCCGGGAAAAGCCAAAAGATCCCAGCCTCAGTGACAGGAAGTTTTAGAAGAGCCTCTGACCCCCACCGTAACTCTAGCAACTCCTTGCTGCTCCTTATTATGATCTAGGCGTACACCGTTCATTTGGTTGCAAGTTCCTCCCCTGCTGCTGGCTTCACTGAAATGTTAAGCCTCAATCTCTCCCCTTTTCTAATTTCTTCCCTGCTGCCACCCCATGGTACCCACTTCGTGTCTCAGCTGTCACAGGTAGGTGATTTTGGCACAGTTTGCAGGATAAACAGATCCTATCATGGTGCCCAGCCCTGGGGACTCCTTAGTAACTTGAAAGGCAAGGAGACCCACTCTTGCTGTGCTCCCTTTTCCTAATTCTGAAATGTAAGCTCCCCAGATTCAGCTGAGGTCTTTCTCCTAGCCCAGTTTTTTTGGGGCATCAGGGTCCTGGAAAAATGACTGCTACAAGGGATAGAAACTGATAGGGAGACACTGAGGGAGCCAGGCCTCCTGTGGGAGGAGGCGTTACTTAGGGGTGACAGGCCCCATCTGATTTATCTTCTCTTCTGAAGCTTTGTCTGGAAGCAGGACCTCCACAGTGAAACTGACCTTCTTGGCATGAATGAAGCTGTAGGTGTTGTCAAACCGCAGGACATCTGAAGGCAGAAAACCAGACATTCAGGCAATTCTGAAAAAAGGGCTTGGGGACAGAGATTTTTGTTGACTGAGCAAGGCAATGTGTGTGGTAGGTAATGAAGATGAAGGTAATATAAGCAACGGTCCTTCACCTTCTGCAAATGAGTCTAGCTGGATTGACAAGATGTTTATGGAGAGAAAAAGTATATGTAAGATAGAACATGCCAAGTGCCAGATGAATGTGAGAGACAACCACATCTGTAAAGCTTGGAAAAAGAGCCCTATAAATTGAAATTATGTGAAAGGCTTTTTAGAGGAGTTGTAGCTTGAACTGGGCCTTGAAAAAGGGGAGTAGAATTCATAGCAGCAGTTGTTACAATAATAGTTATGGTAACAATGGCCATTTAAGTGTCTCAACATTGGGCTGGTAGTCTTATATATGTTATTTCCCTATTCCTCAAAATAACTATGAGCTCAGCATTAGTCTTGTTTTACATCCTATAAAAAAGAAGGTCAGTGTGTCACACAGTGAGGAAGTGATAGAGCTGGAATTTCCCTCTCCTCTGAATTGCTGCCTGACTTGGGCCCTGGAAAGCCCTGCCCTGTTCAGTTTCTGACAAAAGGTAAACTGCAAACTTTTTGAACCAGGAATTTACCCCACAGAAATATAAACAAAGATGCTCATTGCACCCCTGTTTGTAAGACTAAAAGCTTGGGAAAACGCGAATGTTCAAAGGAGAATTGCTTAAAAAGGTTATATTGCAATCCATATGATGAAATACTGTTCTCATATTAAAAGAAAGAGGTTAGCTTCAGAAGTGACTGGGGAAATCGTCCTCAATGTATCCTTTGGCCAAAAAGCAAGTTGCAGAACATAATTATAAACAGCTGGAAGCACTTTTGTTAATATAAATGTAAAAATTTTTGGCTTTGCTACTTTGTGTACTTACACTCCCAAGTTCTCTTTAATGATACTACTCAGGTGCTTGTTCTAAAAAGAAAGTTTTCAAGTATGGCCATACCACCCTGGATATGCCCGATCTTATCTGAAAGGGAAGTTTTCTCAAATACTGTGACAAGTTTTACAGTTTCAAAATTCCTTCAAACATACATTGAATGACAGATATAATTCTTGTGAATGTATACGTGTGATACATGTCCTGTGCAGTATAGCAATGTGTAATGCTTCTAAAGAGATAGGAGATACTTGATAAGATAGTAGAAAAGACCTGTTAGGAGTGGTTTCCTCTGGGGACAGAAAATGGGCAGGCTGCTTTTAATTTAACCTTTTGGGTTTTCTTTTTTTTGAGAGGTGGTTCCATTTCAGTCAAATACCCCTTCAGGAGAACCGAGTGTAAAAACAAAAAACTAGCTCTTCCCCTTCCCTATCCTGGTTTTCTCTCACTTTCCCCAGCAAAACAAACAAACAAACAAGCAAACTGTATTTAATCTTGAGACTTGGCCTTTCCCCTTTCCTGTCCCTAGACGGAATGCGTAGTTTAGACTGAGGGTAGATGCATCACCCTTCCTTCCTTCATGGTGTGAAGTGAATATTAGTCATTGATTTCCTAGCTATGCCAGAGGTCTTTCAGGACCTGTAGTCCCTCTGGAAAGAGGGAAGTTTCCTCTCTGCCCTGGACGACAAAGCCTTAGCAACCAGTCACTGTGCTAGAGAAGTCTTCAAGCTCCTTGGACCAAGCACAATCGAGATGGCTCTGCCTAGTATGATATTCTACCCTCAGAAACAAGGAAGGGGCTGTTCTAAGGGTAAGGCCCGAGGGAAGCGGAGTTTATGAATTGCATGGTTCATTTTGACACTAATCATGTAGTCACGGACTCTTTACAGCCCCCAGAGATCCTCCAGGCTCTGGCTCTGTAACTTTTGTTGGGAAATTGATCCCCTTGAGAACCTGATGCTTTCATCATCAGATGAAATTTACACACCATCTCAGATCCCCTGGGGCCCATCATGGACCCTCTAGGGCAGTGGTTCCCCAGGGGAATGACTACAATCATGCCTTCTCATTTATGTACTGAAACAAAATATATATTCTAAATTAGCTGCCTTTTACTTCTCCAAATGCGAGGTTATATTGATATTTTAATTATCTGTGTGAGTTATTATATTTCAGAGTAACAAAGAGGATATTAGACACTATTTGTTATAAAGGGGGAGGTGTTTGGTCTTTAAGATTTATAATTACTGCTCTGGGGAGTCCCTGAACCCTAGATTAAGATCTCTTGCTCTAGCCCACTCCCCTCATTTTAAGGAGGAAAGGAAAACTTAATTATTTAGAGAGACTTGTGCAAAACACCTGGAGAGTTAAGGGCAAAGCTGGACTCAGAAACCAGGCCTCCTGATGCCCACCTGGGCTCTCTTCACCCCAACAGTGGGTGGCAGTATTGTTTCACCTTCATTTGGTTTCAGGTCTCCTAGAGCATATTCTCCACTCCTGGCAGACAAAGTCCAGATCTTTTTCTGAATCTTTTTCTTTCCTAGTAGAGTATTCTACACTCAGGCCCTCAGGAAATATTAGTTGAGAGAAGAAAAAATTAAATCAATTTAGACTTGGTTTCTCCTCCTCAGGAATTGAGGACATTTAGTCAAGGACAAGAGCAGCCTGGGGAGAGTTAATGTGCTCTTGACATTGGAGGCAGGCACAGAGTTTTCGTTGCTCCACTTTGCAGGGGGTTGCCTGGTTCTCCAGGGACTTTGCGCCCCCCACCCCCACCCCAGCTCAGCTTGTAACCTAACACTAGGTTCTCTCTGGGCGCAGGTCTAACCTGAGCCATGGCCCCAGACAGCAGCTGATCCCACCTCATTGTCTTTACACCTGGGAAGGGGGCATGGACACTGTGGCCTGCCACTCCTCTTCCTGGGACTGGACAACAAGCAGTTCCCACTCAAGGCCCTGCAGGCAGATCAATGTTCCATCCAGGAATGTATCCAAGAGGAGCTAAAATAAATTTAGGGATTTGCAGACCTAAACCTGATTTAGTTAAAAGCTTCATGGTCCTTTCTCAGGCTGTGTCCTTTAGATCCTGTAGAAGGGTGAGGGGCAATGCTGCAAAATGGGTTGGGCTCTGCTACTAGCTATGTGATCTTGAGTAAATGACTTCCCTGGCTTGGGCCTCCACTCTCTCCTCTTTCGCATCAGGGGTGGACCTGTTCATCTCTAGGACAGTCTACTGCCAAGAGACCCTGGACCAGAATCCTAGGAGTCTCTGGTGTCTTCTGTCGTTTGGTGTCTACGCAAGCTACTTTGTGTAAGAGAGAACATACCTCCTCTCTCCTTCAGCTTCCCTGTCCATTAAGGAATTCAGCTTATATGTACAAAATGATTTATGCTCTGTGGATGACAGTATCTGGGCTGGTGCTAAGCCTTGTTCTTGCTAAAGCACATAGTATACGCTTCTCCCCCAGGACCTGGCTGCTCACTAACAAGAATACTTCTCCTCCCTGGGGAGCCATACCACAGAGCATCTGTGAGGAGGTGGTGGTAGAGACTGAAAGTTGTCTGGATGTGGGAGAGGACATAGAATCTCGAGGTTGGGGTGATGGTGTACACAAGCACAGAGGCCAAGATATCTGTAGGACTAGTGCAGATCTCCTGGTTGGTGCTCTATAGAAAGGGGCACAGGGGTTCTCCCACCTCCAGGACTATCTCCAGGATGGCCCTTTCCCCCCAGGTCTTGCCCTAGTAACAGTTGTGGCGGCTAAAGTGTGTTGAGCACTTGCTGTATTCCAGGCATTATATACTAAGTGCTACAAAGACCTTATCACATGTCTCTCTGAGGTAGAGAATTTGGTCCCATTGTAGCAATCGGGAAACTGAAGCCTGGGAAGGCTGAACCACTTGCTGTTATTAGTTTTCCACGCCTAGCCCCTTGGCTCTGACAGTAAGTGAAACAATGTATAATGAAACCGATTTTACCATAGGCTAATTGATATGGCCTATTTCTGGTCACAAAAACATCACCAAAATTCTAAATAAATACTCAAAACACTTCTAATATTAAACACTGAAATAAATTTGAGCTATGCATACACTTAAGAAAGATTAATAAAACAAGTAAGAGAGTGATTTTCCAACCAGCTTATTTCAGTTCAGCGTCACTAGAGGCCAGAGCCTCTGCCCCAGCTCAGGGTGCACGGCATGAACCAACACTGGACAGGGTGCCATTCCAATGAAGGGCATGTTCACATACATCATACTGGGAGAGTTGCACACCAGTGACTCACCTTATGTGTACATCTTTGAAATGTGGGAAAAAACGGAGTCCCCATAGACATGGGGAGAACATGGAAACTCCATAGTCGTCCCGGCTGGGAATCATGTTTTTCTTACCAACATTGTAATGAAACCATTGACGTTATTTGAGGACCTCTGTAGTGTAAAAATGAAAGCTCTCTGTAAGCCTCCTACCAGCCCAGAGATAACTGCCATGAGAGTTAGCATAGATTCCCCAGAATTTTCTATGTACACATTTCTTATTAACCAAAGTGAGTGTATACCATATATGTTATGTTTCATACTTTATTTTTTTTTTTTAACATGAATCAAACATCTTACATGTCAACTTATTCTCATTAATGGGTATATTGTACTCCATTGTATGGTTGGACCATTATTTAACGAGACCTTATTAAGGCTCATTTAATTTATTGCCAGTTTCCAGGCTGCTAGGAGCATCCTATGTCTTTGCATCTTTGAGTAAATATTTTTGTAGGCTAAATTTCCAGAAGTCAAATTGCTGAGTCAAAGGGAGTTTTAATTGATATTGCACAGTTGAGTGAGGTTAAACACCTTTTCAAATGCCCGTCTACCATTCTTATTCCCCTTGGATTAAAATTCCTGTTCACATTCTGTGCCCCTTTTTTTTTTTAACCAACCTGGAGATGAGTAAAGCTCAGAGGGGTCAAGGTTGGGCTTTTCCAGACCCTGCTCACCCAGTAATCCCTACACCCAGCCAGCCAGTTCTGCCTCTCTGATGTGTGTGGAAAAATTCCCACCTGACGTCCGATCATAGTCACAAACCCAGTTAGACCTGGACCAGAGAGTAGACAATCCCTTGTGATCACCTAGCACTGTGATTCACCTCTAACTGGTAGGATTAGGCCAGAGTCCCACCCTGCTATTAACCAGCTGGGTCACCTTAAACGATCATTTCAGCTCCCCAAGTCTAAGTTTCCTCACTTGTGCAAGGAGAGGGTTGAACTGATGAGGTACCACTTGTAGTTCTAACAGTGCTGAGAGCATAAGTTTCTGGAGAAAGAGGGACCTCACTGGCAGACATCTAGGGAAGGAGATTCAAGCCAAGACAGGTACTTACAGATGCCAGGATTGCTGCAGGTGAGGGTCCCATCCTCAGGCACCAGGTGAGCATTGTACCTCTGGTTGGGCAGCACCTGTGTCATCTCTCCTGCCTTCTGCCGCTCCCCCGTCTTGGTCTTCAGGAAAATTCCAAAACCTATGTCCGCGCCTTCCGACGTGAACTGCCACCTAAAGGGGACATCCGTTCCCATTCAGACATGATTAGGAAATTCTGGTTCCTGCCACCAGGCCTCTCCCACCGCAGGCCGTCCACTGGCGCCTACGCCTAAAGGGCTCAGGCCTCCTGGAAGGGTGCAGAACCCCACCTGAGGACGCAGCCGGGGAAGAGAATCTCATACTCCACTTGGTGGGAGGAGCCCCGGGAAATCTGCACAGTGTGCTCGTACTGCTGTTTCACCTGGTCTCGCACGTAATACTTCTTGGGGATGTCGCCCCCATAGTTAATCTGGAAGCAGAACATGGAGCGAGCTGGAGTGTGCCTTGGAGGCAGGCTTCCCGGTCCCCTCCAGCCCCTGGGGCCCATACCTTGGATTTGCACTTGGGGTTTCCATCGGGGTCGGTCATGGTGCCCCCATACTCCACTGGCACCTGGTCAGGGCTGATATATTTCAGTAAAACCTCCTTCCAGTTTGCTGGCAGGAGAGGTAAGGAAGGAGAAAGAAGGGTCACCACTAGGCAAGATTTCATCACAGCCCCGGGAGGTTACACAAAAGAGGTAGGAAAAAAACTCCATCTGCTCCCCCCCCTCCCCCCCGAACAGAGGCATTAGGAGCAGTTGCTGTGCACAGAGCACTGCAGGGGGCAGGGGCATCCGTCGCCCGGAGAACTGCCCTGGAGTCAGAAGACCTGCGATCTGTCCCCATTGCCTCTGCCTCTGGCCAGGTTATGGGAGTGAAGTGACCTAAGCACCCGAGAGGGTATTGTAAACTGTAAAGTGCCCTACATGTGGGAGAGTGTATTAGCACTCCCAGGAAGGTGATACATTTGAGTGCAAGCAGGAGGGAAGGGCATTCCCTGCAAAGGGGAACAGCATGCGGAGGCACAACATGTATCTTGCCCCCACTTTTCCTACACATAACGGTGCTCAATTGTGACTAAATGACCGCATCACTGTAGAGTGACCCCTTAAAGTGGGTTCCCTTGGCTTTACACCCAGACACGATTTCACATCTGCTCCTTTTTTTGGTAACCAAGCCCTTTCCTGACTAAGAGAGTGTGACTCTAGTGCAACCAATGCTCTGAACCGCTTCATCCTTCCAAATTCCTCAACAAATGTCAGTCAAGTACAATATTTTGATAGTGGAAACTTTTCCATGATGCTGCTGGAAACCATATAAAGGCAGCAGCTCGAAGTCATGGGGTACAGCCCAGTGTACTCTGCCCCCGGTGCTGGCCGGAAACCCACAGAGACTGTCCAGGGTCTCCCAGCCCTCGGATTTCAGGGACCCGAGTCCATGCAGCTCCCGGAACACAGCGTCGGTGGTCACGGGGTGATTTAATCTGTGCTAAGCTCCAGCGACCAGCCCGGAGTGAATTTCTTCCTTTCTCTGTTGAAGATGCTTCTCAGCCCGAGGCGGGCCTGGGCGAAAGGATTTCAGGTGTGGGCCGGAGAACAGACTGAACCTCCTCTGCAGCTCCGCTGCCAGGAAACCTGTCTCATGTTCATGGTGGGTGGGAGCAGCAGAGACGCCAAAACCACCAGAGCCTTCGCTGGGATTTTTGTATTTCTTCCCCCAGTTCAGCTGGAGAGCTGGAATAAGGCCGGGGGATTCTTCCCATCTTACAGAGAGAGTTACCGAGGCAACAAGAAGCAGAACTTGTTGCTGCCAGAGCCAGAAGGAGAACCCACAAGTCCTGGACTTTCCAGACCGTCTCACTTTACTCCTAGGACTCACCAGCACACATACGGAAAAGGTGAACATTCAGAAACCTCCAGAATCCCTATTACCTGCCCCCAAGTTCAACTCCAGAGGTGGCCTCCAGTCCTCCATAATCTACCGGGTCGCAACCCACCTTCCTGGCCTTTTCCCCCAGCGCTCCGCTTAATGCTCCAGCAACACTGACCCCTGGCTGGCCCTGGCTGGCCTGACTCCTGTGCGTCTTCCTCACTGCCTTGCCCTGTGCCCTGACACCCAGGCCCTGCCCACTGCTTCTCTGTCGGCCGCCTCAGTCACATCTCAATCTCCCTGGCGGGTGCGTCTTCCCCTGCCTGCCCTGGCGCTTGGATATCCCCCGGGGCTCAGCCCCTCTTCTCCTGGGGGTGGTCTTACCTATTCCCAAGGCCTTAGCTGCTGCCTACGCTTGACAGCTCCCAAATCCCCAGGCTGGAGTTCTCACCTAAGCTTCAGGCTCAAAGTATCCCCAATATCTGTACGTCTCACGCGCTTCAAACTCGGCTTCCAGATGGTTCTTTCCCTTGAATTCCTCCACTGAACTAACAGCGTCGGAGCGACTGCAACACTCAGCCCCTCGTGCCAGACACGAGGAAGTCGTTCTAGATCTCTGTTCCTCCTTTCCTACATCCAACCATCCGAGTCCTTCTGTTGTACTTCCTAAGTAAGTCCTAAACCCATCCTCTCCTCTCCTCTCCACTGCCCCGGAACAGGCTTGCAACACCAGCTGCATGGGTTATGGCCACGGGGCAAACGGGTATCTGTCCTTCAGCATCTCGCCAATGAAATGTGTCTCAATTTAAAATCTGATCCCGGTACTCCCCTGCTCAGAACTCGCCTCTGCTTGCCAGTGGCCTGCAGAGTCATGCCCCAGCCTCGCAGCGTGGTGCCCTGGATGCTCTGTGACCTGCTCCTGGCTCCCGCTCCGGCCTCGTCTCCTGCCACACCCTGCCGTGCGCTTGGCAGCCGCCTGTGCCACGGTGCGTAAGGTCTTTGCTCGGTGCTGTTCCTTCTGCCCAACGGCTTGCTGCCTTGCTCCACCTGGCCACTCGTACTCATTCCACAGCACTTGGCTGAGGTAGGCCTCACCTCCTCCCTAGATCGGGTGGGCTTGGCGTCTCCCTTCCCCAAGAGAACTAGAGCTCTTCACAGAACGTGGTCTAATTCACCTTTGTACCCTTGGCACCTTGTCCAGGGCCTGGCACATAGTAGGTGCTCATCAAATGAAGTCACTCCTAGTTGCCCCAAGCTGAAAGCAGGCTCTGCTCCTGTGACCTGCATGGCACCTTCTCTAGGCCATTTCTAGTACCTTTTCTACTTTTTATCATGGCTTTCTCTCTAAAGGCCTCCTCTCTCCTGCTACACTGTAAGCTCCTCGGTGGCAAGGACTTGTGTTTCAGCCATCTTTGAATCTACAATGCTGAGCTCAGTACTTTCTTTTAGAGTGTCTGAGAGAAAGTTCTTATGAAAACAGACATGAAGACCCTAGCCCAGCCCCAGCTTGCTCCTGGGTCCCACTGCTACCAAACCAGCAGAGGGAACTTCTGCCCCTGGTGGCTGTGGCCCTAATTCTAAAGCCATCCCCAGTTTGGGCCACACACCATCCTGTGGCGTTGAGAAGAGTCTGGGCTACTCACCCCCCAGGACCATGATCTTCTTGCGAGTTTCCTCACTCAGGAAGGGTTTGACCAGATTAAAGGCCACAGGAAACAGCTTGGGGGCTAGAACAGAGACCAGACAATGTGAGACTGGGAGCAGTGCCCACTCTGTCCCTAACAGTGTCACCCACAACGCCCTGTGTCAGGCCACATGTTCCCCAGTGCCGTGGATCTCACAGGCAGCCCAGGGTGTGAGGCTCAGCATGGGCACCTCTTTGATTTCCAGCTTCCCCATCTGTACAGTGGATATAGTCAAGTAGGTACAGTCTTCCTGTCTTACCTGGCTGGATAGCTCGAAGGCAGCAATAAATCCTAAAAGCTTTGTGGATTGTAAGACAGTCTGGGTATGTGAAGGGTCCTCAGATTCCCTCCTTTGGCTCACTCTGTTTCATTCTCCTGAATCTGTCCCAGGAACATTTTTGGCCCCCCTTTTCTCATTTGACTTCCTCACACGGAGTTCCCAACTTACCTTTAATAACAAAGAGACGCTTCAGTGTTTCAGGATAATTATCCTCAACCATGCACAGAAACTGTGGAAACAAAATCACTGAGTCTAGTGGGCTCAGACCTCTGTGCCAGGGTGAGAGGCCCGGCCTCCTCTAGGCTAGACTGTGCCCCCATCACCCCACCCATCCCACAGGGTATCCTAGCAGAGGGATCCACTCCCCCATTCTCTGCCCACCCCCCACCCCCACCTTCCCAGTCCTGCCTCTCACCTCTCCATAGGTCTCAACAGCAGGCTTCCAGAGATGCTTGAGGCCAAGGCCCTCGCAGTCATAAATCATGGTGATGCTATCCACCTTCTTCCCCATCTGCAGGGGACAGAGGAGCAGAAAGTCACAGCAGGCTGCCCCGATGCAGGAGCCCACCCAGTTCAGGGCAAACACTGATTGCGTCCTATGCTCATTGCAGCCGGATATGTACAGGGCCGTACCTAGGATTTTGCAAATGGAGATAATTGCCATTTGGAAATTGTGACCCAAGCAAGTCATCCTTCCTGCCTAATTCTCCATGTGCTCATCCAGTAACCACTGGGCGGGTCTAGGTTACATCGGAGGTCCTTTGTGTTCTGCAGTTTGACCTGGCGGCCTCCCCCTTTCTCTGTGTGCAGCACCCCACGGAGTGCTCTGCGCATGTGGCTTTGTGTGGCCAGTTCTCTCGCGCACAGAGATGTTCTCTGTCCAACCTAAGCCCTTAAGGGTGCATTCCAGTCTAATGCTTCTTTGCCTCCCCAGCCTGCAGGGTTTCTGCACACACTAGGCTTTCAGCAAGTGTTTGTGGACGAGTGTTGAAATGGTCCCAAACTTACTACACCATTTCATTGGATCTTCACATTTGCTGAAGGGGAAGGAAGGAGAAAAGATCACGGTAGCAGCTCCAGCTTGCTCTTCAGCATTTTTCTCAGTAAGGAAATGAGCTGTCCTTATGTTTTTTAAAATACAGAGTTAGAGAAACATGGACTCTTAGCTCATTCACACCAGGGATACCCACATACTTGTCTAAGGATAGGGCAGTCTGTGACAAAGTTCTCACTGGTGCCCAGAAAAATGAGAAAAATAACAGTAATATAGGTAAGTTCTTTATGAAGCTATATTTGTTCCTCTTAAAGGACTGCCTTTTATTCTGAGATTTTGCCATTCCTATAATTTTGGGGGTTAATTATGATAATAGTAGCTGGCAATTTTTTTAAAGTTCTTCCTGGGAAAAATAAAAATTCGGCAACATAGGTCAGTCCCTAAAACTTTGAAATTTCACTGGCCTATGAAATCCAAAAGTCCAGGCCTCAGTCCTGAAGCTGTGTTTGAGTCCCTGTGTGATGTCCCTGCTTCTGCTTGAACGCCTCTACCGTGATTAGCTCATTTTCAACTGCGCTAGTCCACTCACCTTCGCGGACTGGCTTTTACACTCCTGCACAAGCCGCTCGCAGTCCCGCATCTTGGTCTTCAGCAAGTCCTGTTTGGTGGCTGAGAGGAGCAGACCCCTGGCATCCAGGGGTCCAATGATATCGTACCAGATGGGAGAGCCCTCCATGTCGTAGCCACACATGCCCCCTGACAGATACAGTTGGACCACCTGGGCAAAGACACAGAGACGGCACCTGGTCAGCAGACCCAGGGTGGCTACACCTTCCCTGTATCCCAGGGCCTTCCTCTGGGTTCACCAGTCTCTCCTTCCACAGCCTTCCCCTGGGTACCAATGGACACCCATTCTGGGAACCATTAGGACCTACGTGGCATTGTCAGACCTTTCTTCTCAGGGTTCCAGTCCCACAGACCCAGGACACAGATTGTGGGTCTAATGACCTAACAGAGGGATGGGCCAGGATCATTTCTCCTCACCTCTGGAGGCTGCCAGCTCAGGATGTTTTCAATGTCCTTCTGCTTTCGGAACTCCACATGCTGCAAACATACAATCAGGGCTTTAAAAAAGTGAGAGTGGGACAGGGGGACCCCTTAACAGACATCTAGCAATAGGTGACAGCAGGCACAGGTGAGTCATGAGAAGGCAACTGACAGGAATGCAAAAAAAAAAGGCACTGCCTATTTTAGAGGTCTTGGCAGAACACTAATTCTTGGCTAGCCCAGACTTAGGAAAGCTCTGTGTTTCCAGGGAATGGGATGCACTTTCTTCCAGAGGGACGAGGGAGTAACGGCCAGCTAATACTCAGATATGTCACACCAGCCATCGGCTGTGATGGAGGCAGGTGGAATGGGCCAAAGAGGTTCAAGCACCGTGAGACTCTGATGGGCAGAAACGGAGGCAACCATGGGATTTGGTGGCAAATGGATCTCACCTTCCGGAGCATGGCCTCGGACTTCTGCAGGTCGAAGCTTCTTGCTGTAACAGGGAGACGTGGGCAGGGTTAGGCCAGCAGGCTGGGTGTCCAAGGGCACAGAGGTTTTCCCTGTTCCCATGCTGGTTGGTGCCAGCTCCTCTCCAACACCCCAGCTGCCCCTCAGGTTACCCCACATGTAGAAGCTAATATGCGGGCATCTAGAGCGCCACAGCCCCTGTAGAGCAGGTCAAGGTTCAGGGCAGGCGGGAGCAGCACTGCAGCTCAGGGTCAAAAGAGTTTTACCCTAGTGGGTGCAATAAGGTGAAGGGTCTTATCTCTTCAGGGAAAGTGAACCCTGGACTCGAGCCTTATCATTTAGCCTTCCCCTTACACAAAGTTAATCTCTTCCACAGTCTAATAACCAGTCCTGAGATCTTGACACACAGTTCAAAGATGAACATAGCTGCCCTGTCATCTGGGGTAGAGCTGGCAGAACATCCAGTAGGATGAGGTCCCGGCCAACTTTTCCATGTCCTCCCAGGCAGACCCCATTGGGACACAGAGGGCCCTCCTCCCAGGGCTCCTGGGAAGTTTCAGAATGAAAGGTCACCGAGGCCAACTTTATTTTAGGCATGAACCCTAAAAAGTTGTCCTGCTAAAGCTTGAACACAAACACCGCACTGCCCCCCAAAGCCACCTGCTCCCAGGTAATCCGAGTTGCCGTCTGCCCTCGGCCCTCACTGTTATACTGAGTGGAGATCCACTCCAGAGACAGAGAGTGGGGCTGCTCCCTCGGCCATGTGACCACCTTTCCAATACCGGCAAAGACTGTGCTGCCGTGTGAGTCCCCTCTGCTCTCACACTCCCCATCCGTGTATCCTTTCACCGTTCCTCACAGCTTGGTTTCAAGTTCAACCAAATAACTTCCCTTGGATGTTTTCCAGTCTGCCAATGCCCCTCATCCAGAGCTGAGCACAGCACCAGATATTGTCTACCTTTCTCCAATAAAGCCTAAGAACTTCCTTGGCACTGGTCACACCCTTAACTCAGGTGGAGCTCACAGTCAACTGAAACCCCCAAATCCCTTTCAGCTGTCCTGCTGCTAAGCTTTCATCCCCTCTGCTGTGAAATGGTTTTCTGGCTCCACCCCTATCAGATTTCATCTTGTTACAGTCAGCATCGTTGCATCCTTTAAAGAGTTTCCAAGATTCAGATTTTGACCAGTTTTGTCATCAGACCTATGAACTAACTGTCCCTCCCAGCTGTGTGTCCTCTGGGGATTTGATCGACATCAAGATCTTTCTGACAGCCCTGGAACCTGGGCCACACAGGCTGCCCTCTGGACTGCCACTGGTCCTTTAATCACGGCTCCCCAGGAGTGCCCCTGACTCTGCTATCATGAAATTCAGTCCACTTTTGATGCGTCCAAAGGGTGCATCGAGAGATTTGACCATGCCGCACCCTGCATGGGCGCTGGACACGTTTGCAGAACTGAACAGTCTTCACTCTTGGGATATTCCTCCTGACACCCCTTTACGTGCCACTGTGGCAGCAGGGGGCAGCTCTTAGAGGAATATAATCCGGGTTTGCAGCTCAGCCCTTCCACATCCCTGTTTGACCTTGAACAAGATATTGCACATCTCCGACAGAATCGTCTACTGAGCTAGAAACACGTGGAAGACGCAAGGCAACGTGCTCTCATGATGGGGAGCCTGGCTGGACTGTGAAAGTGGGAATCCTCCATTGGAGGGACACCCCCAATTGTGAGAAGAGACCTTATCTTCCCAGGGAACAGGAGTGGCAGTGAACTGTGAGCCCCCTTATCTCAGCGTAGCTCTCCAGTTACCCCTTATCTGCCAGGGTCCAACATCCAGGGTCTTCAAGGGCCCTCCCTTAGTTGCCACTTGACCCTGGCAGCACCTGGCCTGGTCTCTTTCCATACCTGCTGAGTCAGGCCTCTCCAGGGCTCCTGCTGCCCTGCTCAGGGGCAGCTCAAAGTATGGTTTAGGACACTGTCAGAGAAGCCCACATAGGTGCAACTGTCCCAGTTTCTTATTTGATCACCTCCTAGGCCTGGAAAATGAGACTCAGACTTGCTCTGCCCCCTCACAGAGTTCCCAGCACTTCCTTGTCTTTATCTTGCCACCTGACTCTCCTTGCTGCAGCGCCCAGAGCTCAGCCACGGTCAGGGAGAGGCAGTGGACATTGGTGTGTCTGCTCTCAGGGCCTGGGGCCAGGAGAACACTGAGTCTGCATGGTGGGGAGAGAGGAAGAATGGAACCCCAGCTCACACATAGGTTAGGAAAAGACACTCTACTGGCATGCACCTTGCAGATGTTTCCTTTAGAGCCAAAAGGAGAAAGAGGAAAGGTTTCTAAAAAAGAGACAACAAAAACCCTAATTGAAATTCATAGTAAGGTCTGGCCAGGCCTGAGCTCCTGCCCAGGAAATGCGAGGCACAAATAAAGTACAGAGGAAATACTTCCTCTATTCGAAGAGGCACAGCTTGGCTCCAGGGGCAGCTATGGCTTACTGGAGAGAATATTGGTCTGGGAATCTGGGGCCCCAGATTTCTGCCCTGATTCTGCTTCACATTAGCTGTGTGCCTTCAGGTAAGTGTCCTCCCCTCTCTGAGCCTCAGTTTTCTCATGTGACAAACAAGGATGACCACAGTGTGCAATGTTCCTGCAAAGAGAGAAGCCATCTCAGGACTGGGGAGTTGGGGGTGCTGGGGAAACCAGCTGCAGGAACCCAGGCTGGCCTCCTCTTAGATAAAAGAGAGCTGCGTTGTTGTTCGCAGCTCTCTGAAACCACACTTCTCCACCTAACGGCAGTTTGGCAGTTTGTTTGATGATCTTACAACTGGCCCTTTAAGGCAGTGCTGCTTTCCCACTCTCTCCACCCACTCACTTCTCGCTATAGCCCTTCAGCAAACTGCTAGGCCAAAACACCCTCCAGCCCTGGACCGATTCCACTGCCACCCCCGCACTGCCCCTCCACCCTCTCTGGCTAGGCCAGGGTTGTGGGTTTGTAGCTTTTTTAGGGAAAGGATAGTGGCACACTTTCACAGAGTCCCATGTGGCCCTCCTGGCTGCACCGGCCCTGGGGTGCCTGCAAGTAGTCCCTCAGAGCACAGCAGTTTTTTCAGTTTCTGCACAGAAAGGAAAATCCAGCTCTTCGCCTGCCCCAAGATACTCTGTGTGTATGTGTGTGTGTATCTATAAATAAATAATCAGGTATGATTTGGTTTTTAATTTTTGAACTATGGTTCCACATCACAACTTAATCTCTATTAATCTAAGAAAGTGGAATTTATTCTCTATTATTTTTATGCCTAGTAATAAAGTTTCTATAAAGAAAAAAAAAAGTGTCACAAGAACCAGAGAGGGTGACATGTGACTTGAATCACAGAAGAGGAGGCAGAAGGAACATGAAGATTTTAGGAGTTGAAGCTTGGGGCTGAGTTTGACCCCGATGCTAATAGAAATGTATACATTGCGTCACATGCCCAGAGCTCTGCCCTGTCTCGTCCTATCCCAGAGAGGGGTCTAGGGCAGATGTTCACCACGGCCAGACTGAAGCAGAAGTAGAATTAGAACTCGGGACTCTGGAGCCTGGCGGTGGCTTGAGGGAAGTCTTGCTCACCTAGTTCAGGCTGAGTCTCCCCATGTTCCCATGCACTCTGCCCCACCTTCAAGCTGCCTAAACTGCTGGTAGCAGCAGGAGGCCTGCCATCCCAACAGGCTACAGAGGTGCCCAGCCTCTCCCAGGAGCCAGGACTCTGGTTCTAAACTTGACTCTGCCTCCGACTTCCCACATGACTAGGGCCTTTCTTGGCTTTTCCTCAACCTGTTTCCCCAAGTCCATCAGCAGAGTGGGTGGGAAGGACCCAGGGCTGGAACTCAGGCAGCCTGGGCTCTTGTCCTCTCTTTGCCTGCAGCTCAAGCACTATGTGACTTAGGGCACGTTACTTCACCTCTCTGAGCCTCAGTGTTATCTATCCAGTAGGAGGGGTGAGGTTACATAATTGCTCCTAAGGGTTGAATGCTACAGATTCTCAGATTGCCAGGTCCAGAGTTTCCAGGGGTGCTATTCTGTTAACCAGAACTAGCTCCTGCCCCAGCCTCCTGCAGCCCCTGCTCCCTCACCTCGGAGCCAGCGCAGGAGAAAATAGTCATCAGGATCCGGCAGGGTGGGCAGCACATCCTGGACATTCTCCCGAAACTGTAGAGAGAGGCAGCTGGGTGAGTGACAGGTCCCAGCCTGACTGCCCTCTGCCCAGGACTCTCCATAGGCCTTTACTGGACCCTCTTCAACACTAGTCAACTCTGCACACTGGCTGAGCATTTGGGCTTCATGGGGCACTCTGTCTGTCATGCTAGTGGGAACCGGGGAGCAGAAGGAGGTGGGAAGGGAGTAAGACGCTGCTCCTGCCTGGCTGTGTCAACTTCCACACCCAGTGCGGTGGGCCCACGGACGTATTCTCGGCAACTGTGATAGTAGACACTGTGGGGCGTGCCACAATAAAAGCTTTCAATTTATCAAGTATTCCCCATGTGCCCAGCACTGAACTTGGCACTTATCTTTTTCTTGCCTCATTCAGAGTCCCTAGAGGTATTACTGCCCCCATTTTACAGATGAAGGAATTAGAGCTCAGAGAGGCCACGTAACATGCCCAAGGCTAAACAGCTAGTAATCAGCAGAGCTGGATGCAAACCCGGGTCTGTCGGAGGCCAGAGCATGCACTCTTTCACGGTTTTCCGCCCCTGTTAGTAATGGAATGGAGAGCAATGTGCTTGGCAGAGCAGAGGGAAGGAAGAGTTTGATTCTGACTGGGCCAGGAACAGAGTGGTCTCATATGACTTCATATTTTAAAACATGGTACTTGAGCTGGTCTTGAAGGACATCACAGGCAGTGGGAGGAGGGAGGAGGGCTATCCAGGTGGAGGGAACAGTTCCAGTGGGAAGCCGGGAAGGTGGAAAGTGCGGGGAGTGCCAAACAAGGAAAGTGGACAGTGACCCCAAGGGATGGCCACACCCACTTCCAACTGTTCACTGCCCTGTGAGGACGCTGGCTGCCGGTGCCCTCCCCATGCCTCCTGCCCCCAGCCACTCACCTCTCCCTAGTCACTGACCCACAGGGCAGCTGCAGAGGGGGCCAATGAGCACCAGCCACCTCTGCCCCTTGCCTCGGTCAGCCAAGGACTCAGACCATCCCGTCCCCCAAACCACTCCCAGGCCCCCAGGTAAACTGCTCACCCAGGGAGGGCTCCACTTACCGAGGACCCTGCCTGGCCCCTGGTTTCCAGTTTAATCACCACCTAATCCCTATCTGCCTGGCTTCCCCTGCAGGTCAGCAGTAAAATCTGAAACCTTCCTTCCTGCCCAGCCTCCCTGGGATGGGCGAGGCCCAGCCTGAGCACAGCTTTATTTCATAAGGCTGGCGCCTCGGCCTCCCTGCCCCGGCTGGAGCCATCTATCCCCCCAGCCCTTTCCCAGCAGTGGAAAACCTCCCTGCTATGGAGCCTGCAGACCTTCAGACTGGACCCCATTGGCTCTGGCTCCAAGAATAGCCAACCTTCCCTCTTCCCACAGGCGACACAGAAGTGGGGATCCAGGTGGTGGGGAGGGGGTGCAGCCCTCCAACTTGTTGCCTCCTCCTCGGCCCAGGTGCCAAGGCAAAGCCAGGCTTACCCCGAGCCTGGGGAGCGGGGACGCAGGGCGGGAGGGCTGGCCTCGGGTCCACGCGCTCCTACCCACTGAGGCACCAGCAGCCCCCAGACCTCCCTCCGCGCCATGTGGTCCAGCCTGGTCTCGGTTCACCAAGGGGCAAACGGATGAAGGCCAGGTTTTGCCCAAGGTCACAGAGCGACTTGGAACCAGAGCTAGGGGCCATCCGAAACACCCTCCGGAGCTGTCCAGGGCCCTTTCCATCTGTGCCACGGCCCCGCAAGAGGAAATCCTCCCGGAAATGGAAGGAAACCTGGGGCCCCGCTCCCAGGACCCGGCTGCCAGCCCCGCAATGAATGTCGCCTTTGTGCCTTGAGCTTGCCTCCAGGGGCTTCCGAGCTTCTACCGCTTCTTCCCAGGTGGTACCTCCAAGGGCTCGCTCGGGGGGCGGGGGGACGGGGGGACGGGACGGGGGGGGACCGGGGGGGCCGGGGGGCAAACGTCCCCTGGCGCGCGCGGGAGGACCGGCTGCCGCCCCCGCCGCCAGCCGCGCGCACGGGGACTGTCGCTCGGCCCCCAAGCGGACCCTTCCCGCTCGCGGCCGCGGAGGGCGAGGGCGAGGGCGAGGGCGAGGGCGAGGGCGGGCCCGGCCCGGCCCGGGGGACGCGGGCTCACCTTGGCCAGGGCCGCCTCCTGCTTGGGGCTCAGGTCGCCGACTCTGCCGCTCATGTTCGCTCAGGCCGGAGCGCGGAGCTGCGGCTGGTTCGCCGCCGTCCGGGAAACTCAGGTGCCCCGCCCGTCGCCGGAGCGGGTCGCGGGCCCCGAAGCCCCGCCTCTTGAAGGCGCGCAGCCAGTCCGTGCTCGGGCCTCCGGGGCCTCGCGAGCATCCCCCGCGGCCGCGGAGACTAGGGCGGGACCCCGGCGGGAGCGCCCGAGCCCTGCGCAGGCCGGAGGGCGTCAGAGAGAAGGCTGGACTCTAGTTCCAGGGCCACTCGGAGCTCACAGCGTGGCCTTGACTGAGACACCTGAGCTCTCTGCGTCTCAGTTTCCCCTGCGTCTAAGTATTGTCTAACGAGCCTGTCCAAGATCAGGCCCCCGCAGTGCAGGACCTCTCTCCCCAAAACGGTAGGGAACCGTGCCCGGTGCCACTAGGGGAGGGGGGGCGGGGAGATCAGGTCCCCTAAGCCTAGCCATCACCTGACTAGGAGCTGTGGTACTGACCACCTCTCTGGGGCCCTTGCCCTTCTGTTCTGCCCCCGCCCCCCCCCCCCCCCCCCCGGTTTTGGACAACTGCTGCCAACCCAGCTTAGGGCCTTGCAGTGTGGACAGCTTTTCTCCTCCTGCAGGTCAGACAAGCTGAGGGGCTAAGGAAGTGCGTGGC
Organism: Miniopterus natalensis; assembly: GCF_054644295.1. Lineage (NCBI taxonomy): Eukaryota > Metazoa > Chordata > Mammalia > Chiroptera > Miniopteridae > Miniopterus > Miniopterus natalensis. Next base: position 15,777,511 of record NC_142100.1, read on the forward strand.
CTGTCTTCCCAGCCAGGGCCCTGTCCTTTAGATCTGACCTTCCCAGCACTTAGCCATTCCTAAGCGGCTGGCACCCTCAGCCAGCATGGAAGAATGCTTCAGAGGCCTGGGTTTGAGTTCCAAATCCTCTACTTCTTTGAGACACCAGCAGGCCACCTCACGTCTCTGAATGCAAGCTTCTCCATTCACTCAGCGGCGGTAGAGGATCTGGACTCGGAGCCAGCATGAGAGACTAAAGTGAGCTTAAAAAAGCAGGCAATTCGCCTAGCACAGGGGTCTCCGCTGGGACCACTCCCTAGATCGCCCTGTGTGTGGCCTCCCTTTTGCCGCCTGCCTGGCCAGGCTTCGACCTCTGGGTGGGCAGGAAGGAAGCTCACCCCTTCCCTGCTTACACTGCATGTAGCTACAAGTCTGACTGTCCTGCCTCTGTCACAGCCCCCCCCCCCCTTAGAATGAGCCATCTCCCCTTTTCAGACTACCACAGCCCTCTGCCTCTCTGCCTGGGTCCCCTCTGCTCCACTCTAATCCTGCCTACCTGCTGAAACATGCCTTGGGCCATTCTTTCCCCCCACTGTGTGCCAGGTACCTAGGCATTGTTCTGGGAACACCGAACAAACCAGACACCATTCCTGCCCTCCCACAAGCGCTATCACCTAGAATACAAGAGCCAGATGTATGTCCCAGGGAGAGGCAGCAAGTGACTGGGAGCTAGCCTAAAAGAGGGACAATTTGTTTGGGATTGGAAGAATCCTAGAAGGCTTCAGGGAAGAAGCGGCATTGGAGCTGGGACTGAAAATGAGGGGTGGGAAGAAAACAGAAAGATTCATTCATTCCATGGGGGCACAACGGCATGAGCAAAGCTTTGGGGGTTAGTGGGAAGCGTAGCCAGAACCAGAGAGGAAGGGAGAGGAGAGGAGGAGTGGGCGGGGAGGACTGATCAACCTCGGTGTGGCCCTGCTTAGCAGCGTTTACCTGCGAGACCGTGAGGTCCTGAGCATGCGACCCTGTTCTACTCACTGAATCCCCACAGGCCCTCTACCCCGAGCAGAGCATCATGCACACAGGCTGTTAAATAAATGTATGCTGAATGAATGAGTTCAAGAGATGCTCCAATAAGCACAGAGCCAGGTGCTGGGGAAGGACTGGGAAGGAGACATAAACATAGGTCATTCAGGGATCAGGGAGCTCACCTCACTTAACAGCTGTGGAAGCTGAAGCCCAAAGAGAGCATGACTTGCCCAAAATCGTTAGTGGCGTGATAGATGTGGAAAACTTCGCCTTCATGTGGAAGCACTCAGCCATGCCCTCCCTTTACCGCCTAGAATTGACACAGAAGTAAGCCCAGCAGCCTGTGGGCACCCCACCTCCAAGAGGCTGGACCCTCACCACCTTCACACTCATATCTCCAGCAGAGTTGAAAGCAGAATACCCCAAGCCTCTCTGGGGCAGAAGACAGAGGCAGGCTACTGCAGGCCCATTAAAGATTCTTGGGAGGCCTTCACTCTGCACCTGGTGTGGCCCCCACCATACAGGTCTTCTGCAGGGCGCAGAGAGAGGGTCTCGGGTCCAGCCCGGGGGCTGAGAGTTCCCAACCCACCTCTGTGTGTTTTCTGGTAGTCCCAGCAGTCCTGCCCTAGTTAAAGAATCATCAGCCTCTGGCTTAGGGCAGGGCATGGCTGTCTTCCTTGTTGTATATGTGGCTGAGACCTTTATTTAAGATGTTCACTTTATTTAAGATGTTCACTTCAGTGTACAACCTACTCAAAGGAAAACAGAAGGGCTGTTTGCCCTTGACCTCTTGGCCTTGGATGCCTCTCCTCTACAGCAAAGGCAATGACCTCAAGATCAAAGGCTGTCGGGGGCCCCTGTCCTCTGATTCTGTGGTGTCAGCAGGAAAGGAGTGGTTCCGGAGATTGGCACAGTCAATTGAGAGTTGGAGGGAACCGTTTTTTAAACACTTCTACAAATATTTGTGAAACACTCTACTTTCACGAGGCCAGAACAGCAGGAACTCTCTGGAAAGCCCTGGTGCTGGCAGGTGGCTGTGCAGAAAAGCCCTGACGTGAACCTTCTCACCTCCTCGCCTCCTCCCAGCCCTGTCATGTGGGGTTGCAGATGCCTCAAGTCCTTTTCCCACGAAGGGGGGAAGGAATGAAGGAATCAGAACTACCTGGAACTGCATGGCAGGCAGGGCCTCAGCAGCAGAACGTGGAAGCAGGGCAATGGGTTCAATCCTGTGCCTGTCCTCCCCCCTCCAGGCAGCCCAGGCTTTGGCTCCTGGCCAGACCTGGGAGACAGAGCGCCTTTCATTCTTTCGCTCCACAAGTACTGTTTCTGGGGTGGGCATGGCACCAGGCATGCTGACACCTCAGAGAATGAAGCCAACTAGGCTCTGCCCTCAAGGAGTTCCCAGTCTATAGGGACTAGAGGCAAGGCGGCTCCTATACCTGCCTCCCCCTCCAGTATAGTGCAGCCAGTGCCACCATAAGGGATGCAGACCCGAGGGTCCCCAGCCAGCCAGAGGGTGAGGCATCCTAGGTTCCCCATAGAACTGATGGCCAAGCAGGAGTCAGCCAAATTAGAGGGTGCAGGAGGCCTTTTCATTCATTTATTCATACATTCATTAATTCAACACATATTTAACTGAGCACTGTGCTAATCAGGGAGTAAAAAACTGCCCTGTGTACCCCTGGCTAGGTAGCTCAGTTGATTAGACCATAGTCCTGATACACCAAGGTTGCAGGTTCGATACCCTGTCAGGGCTCATACAAGAAGCAACCAATGAATGCATAAATAAGTGGGACAACAAATTGATGTTTCTTTCGCTCTCTCTCTCAATCTCTGTTCCTCTCTCTCTCTAAAATCAATAAATAAAATATTAAAAATATAAAAATTAAATTAAAAATACAACTGCCCTAGTAGAACCAGATAAAGAATCAGAGTTTGGGAGGTATGTGGATATAGGAGGTGTCAAGAAGGATCTTTGAGCGGAGGGGAGAGGCTATTCGGAGATCCTTGAGCTGGGGATGCTCCAGGAGCTGGGCGGGGAAGGGGGTGGGTGGCGGGTCTTCCTCCTTCTGGGGCCTCCTGTTGAAACAAGACTAGTAATTTGAGGAGAAATGTAATCCTTGCCTCTTTCCCAAGGCCGCTGTGAGAATTCCCAGTGAAATAATGGCTGAAAAAGTGATGGATGCACAAATGTGAAGGATTATTAATACTATTATGTGTTATTTCTGAAGACACAACAGAATATGAGAAACCGAGCCCCTCTGGCTCCTCCCAGGAGCCCACTTCCTCCTCACTTCCGCAGTCCACCCTGGCTTTGTGAGGACACAAATCCTCTCCCCGCCCCACTTCCCACACCCGAACCCCCCTAATTAAGTCCCTTACCTTCCCAGATATCCTTGTCTAATCCCTAAGCCCTTTCTCACCGGTCTCCAGTTGTCTCCTGGAGTCAAATCCCTTTAGAATGAGGTGGCCCAGTTAGCTGTGTACAGAGAGGCTAGGGGCAGGGAGCTGAGACTTCAGAACTCCTCCGGAGCACTGGGGGACTGGGTTGAAAAGGTGAAGGGACTGAGAAATATAGATTGGTAGCCTCAAAACAGTCATAGGGATGTAAAGTTCAGCATAGGAAATATAGTCAATAGTGTTGGAATAACTATGTATGGTGTCAGGTGAGTACTGGAAATATCAGGGGAACACTTTGTCAAGCATGTGATTGTCTGACCACTGTGCTGTACACCTGAAACCAATACAAAATAATATTGATTGTAAACTGTAATTAAAAAAAAATAAAAGCACTCCCCCAGAGTGTTAGAGAGGGGAGGTAGGGAGGGGTGCCGCAGCCCTGCCCCAGCTCTGACACTCGCTGGCACAAGCCTTCCCTTGGGAAGACTGGGTTGTCATTTCTACTCCAACTCCCTACATTCAAGACACAAGCCATATTGTACAGCTAGACTTGGTCATTCAGTGCCAGTGCCTTTGGGAAGCAGAACAATGGCACAGGGTGAGCCTACCAGCTCTACAGCAGGCGACCTGGGTCCAGGTCCTGGTTCTCTCACCTACCAAGGTTACTTGACCCCTTGTGGGGCAATTTCTCTTCCACAAAATGGCAATGATAATCTTACTACTTCATAAGGTTGTGATGAGATGAAAGGAGCTAATTCATGCAAAGGACCTAGAACAATGCCTGGAACATGGCAAATGAATCAGCTGATTTTACTTAAACTTCCAGTTTCTTCCTCCAGATATTCTTGCCAGTCAGGTTTCAACACCACCTCTCGGAGAGGCCTTCCTTCTCCTGGTAGAGGAGCTGAAGCAGCTCCCAGCCCCAGTCATTCCCTGATGTCATTTTATCTCCTTCATATGGCACTTACCATGGCCTGAAACGATCTTGCCGTGGATGTGGTTATGGTTCACTCTCTATTCTCAAGGGGGAGACGTTGCTGGTCATGGTCACTGCTCCATGCCCAGTCCCTGGAACCCAGCAGACACTCAATATCCATTTGTGGGCATGACCCAGCACTCACTCTACCCCCAAGGGCTGGACCCAGGCCCCTGACCATCCTTTCCCCCACATCGCAGTTACGCTGCTGCAACTCTGCACCTGTCCTGTGTGGTCTTGGGGTGTCATCACTCCTCTCGGGGCTTCTGGGTGGGCAGAGGGAAATGGTGACTGAACTAGGCAACCAAGAAACAGTCTAAGATTTTTTAAGACAGTTTGTTATATGTGCTGGGGCTCATGATTCTGTAAATACAGTCCCCTAGCCTAGCCCTCTCTTGTTGTCACTGGGCCTGAAGTCCCCAAGGCAGGTATGTTCCTGTGAGCTAGGCTTTGCCTCCCTCAAGTCCGTTTGTAAAAACAGCACAAACGAATGCTAGGCCTCAGTGTGGGCCCTTCCCCGAGGACTAGCCTGCCACCTGGTGGCCACTTAATTACACTGGCCCCTTGCATGGCAGAGGAGCCCAAGGTTCACTGCAGCGGGCACCTATTATGAACATGGATTTCCTTGCCCTTCACCCTCCTGCCAGCACCACCATCCATGGACTCACCGAATGCCTCCTCCGTGTTTACGCACAGTCTGGCACCCCACTGACAGCTCATTTCATGCCCAGGGAATTCACCGGCCTTACCACACACCCCTGGTATTGAGTCTAAAACCTTTCATTACCCCTACCCTGTCCCCATCTGGGGTAACGCACCACATGCCTTATACTTTCGTCAACAGTTTCACTTCTTCTTAGGTCCTCCTACAACTTTAGGTCCCCCTACAACTTTAGGGTGTGCGGAGAGATGGGGGCAGTGGTGCCTCCACAGTTCACAACCCAGCCCTGGGGCCAGGTAACCTTGTATTCCAAGACACAAGCCACTTGGAGTCACAGTATGTCTGTTGAAAGGACCCCCGCCCCCCACATCTTTTAGTCCAATTCCCATTTTACAGTTGGACCCGGGGCCAAGAAAAGGGAATTGGCTTGCCTAGAGGTACATAGTGAGAGAGTGACAGCCCTGTCCCTGCCAGCTCCCCATCCAGCCTCAGAAGCAAAGCAAGCTGGGACCTAGGGGCTTGGCTCCTCTGGCTGAGCATTCTGCCTGTCCATCTGGGAACCTGGTGGCCTGAGGGTCGCCGCCCTGTGGCGTGCCTCTTCTCCCAGCTGAGAGCCCTTCCTTCCCTCTGAGGTCTTCCAGTCTCCCCCTCCTCAGATGCTTTGCTCTCAAGCAGGGGTTTGTCTGGCTCTCATCTTCCCAGTCAATCTCTGTTCCTGAATTCACACTCCCTCCAGGGGCAATTTCCATCTTTAGTGCTCCTCCACCCACCACCCACCCCACCCCACCCTACCCCACCCCACCCCACCCTACCCCACCCTACCCCACCCCACCCCACCCCACGCAACAGCAGAAGGCCTGGGTTGGGCTGAGCTATACTCTCCTACACTGAGATTACATTCTCAAGTACTTGTCTCTTCCAGGATAACCAAGGGTTACCCTGTAGGAGGTAACCACAGGGTAATAACCCTGGTTACTCACCAAGTTCACAAGGGCGCACCAGCTCCCACTGATGGGAGGCTAGAATGTGTCTATTTGTGGGGAAACAGAAATACATTCTAAGTGGGGGACAGGTGTTAGCAAGGATCTGCGTCTGGTTGCTATGTGTGTGTTGGGGAGCAGTGAGGACCCCCTGCCTGGGTGGGGGGAAGGGGGGAGAGAGAAACATGGATGTGAGAGAGACCCATCAATTGGTTGCCTCCCACCTGCACTGCAGCCTGGGCGGGGGATCGAGCCTGCGACCGAGGTATGTGCCCTTGGCTGAAATCGAACCCGGAACCCTTCAGTCTGAGGGCTGGCGATCCGACCACTGAATCAAACTGGCCAGGGCTCTTTTCTTTTTTAATTCAATCTCCACAGAGACTGTCAAAAATTGCCAGTGCCGACTATATTTCAAGACATCATAGCGGGGTACTGGGAAAAGTTTTCAATTAGCAATAATCGTGCCTCAGATAAACCTCATTGTCTATGATCCTGCCACTGTGCAAATCTTGTTCTTTTTTCAATATGGGCTATTCACCGCCCCTTGCAATTCCATATGAACTTTAGGATGGGTTTTTCCATTTCTTCTAAAAAGGTCATTAGAATTTTGATAGGAATTGCATTGAATCTGTAGATTGCTTTGGGTAGTATTGCCATTTTAACAAAATTAAATCTCCCGATTCATTAAGATGAATGTCTTTCCGTTTATTTAGGTCTTCTTTAGTTTATTTCAGCAATGTGTTATAGTTTTCAATGCACAAGTCTTTCATCTCCTTGTTTCAATCTACCCCCAGGTATTTTATTTTTTGGATACTCCTGTAAATGGAATTGTATGAATTTCCTTTTGGATTGTTTATTGCTGACTTTTGTGTGTTCATCTTATAAGCCCTGATAGTTTTCAGCTTAAGTGGCATGTCTTATTTTGAGACTTGCTTTTTGTGCTCAGCATTGTTAGAATATCCATGGTGAGAAAGACAAATACCATATGATTTCACTTACATGTGGAATCTGAAAAACAAAATAAATGAACACACAAAACAGAAACAAACTCAGAGATACAGAGAACAAATTGATGGTTGCCAGATGGTAGGGAGGTGGGGGGATGGGTAAAAAAGTTGAAAAAAATTAAGAAATACAAGTTGCCAGTTATAAAAATAGTCACAGGCCCTGGCTGGGTGGCTCAATTGGTTACAGTGTCGTCCCAGGCACCAAAAGGTTGTGGGTTTGATGCCCAGCCAGAGCACATGCCTAGGTTTCGAACTCATCCCCAGTCGGGGTGCATACAGGAGGCACCCGATTGATGTTTCTCACCTCTCTCTCTTCCTCTCTCTAAAACATACCCTCAGGTGAGAGTTAAAAAAAAAAAAAGTCATGGGGCTATAAGGTACAGCATAGACAATATAGTAAATAATATTGTAATAATTATGTATGGTGTCCTATGATTACCAGACTTATCAGTGTGATCCCTTTGTGAGGTATATAAATTTCTAATCACCATGTTGCATACTTGAAACTAATGTAATATTGTACATCAACTAAAATTGGAAAATAAAATTTAAGAATAAATAATTATCCATGGTTATACACATAACTAATTCATTTCCTCTATTGCATGGTAATCTACACATGAACATAACACAATTTATCTCTTCTAGTGATGGAGAATTGGGCTGTTTTCAGTTTTTACTATTTAAACAGGGCTGCTTTGTACATACCCAGGAAATATTTCCCAGCCAGGTCTGCACATTGGAGCTACCTGGTGTGCAAGTTTGTTTGCTGTTGTTTTTTAAAATCATTTCCAGTAACAAGTTCCCACCTCCAGAGATAACAATTCAGTTGATGTAGAGCAGAGGCTGGGCATCAGTAGAAAGCCCTTAGATGATTCTAATGTTTGGGCTGTGTTGAGAACCACTGTTCTAGAGTATATACTCAGGAGTGGAATTCCTGACAATGTGCATCTTGTTCTATTTTATGTAAGATAGCTTCCAAAGTGGCTGTACAACCAGGCTGTATATAGAATTCATTGCTGCACATCTCTACCAACACTTGACGTTGTCAGACTTAAATTTTTGCCAGAGAGAGGGTCTGGGGGGACTTGGTGAGATAGAGCAGGCTGGACATGGCTCCCCAGTGGGGCCAGTAGTTTTAATTTGTATTTCCCTGATTTGGTTGAGCATCTTTTCATATTTATTGACCATTCCCGTTTCCTCTTTTGTCAAATGCCTATTTGCATCTAGTAGCCCATGTCATGTATTTATATAATTCTGTATATGAATTACGTGGTTGCAAATACCTTCTCCCAGTTTGTGGTTTTCCTTTGCCACTTTATTACAATGTTTGGATTGACAGAAGTTTTTCATTGTATTGTCGGTGAATTTTCTTCAGTCGTTTCCTTTACAATCTGCTTTTCTGCATTAAGAAATATCTCCTGACCGTAAAGTAATCAAGATAGTCTCCTATACTTCTTTCTAAAAAAATGTTTAAAGTATGACTTTTCATATTTAGGTCTTTAATCCACATGGACTTGATATCTTGTGTATGATGTGCAGTAGGAGGTCCAATTTCGTTCCTTTTCTTAGGGTTAACCCATTTTCTTAGCACAATTTAGCAAACAGTCTGTCAGGCTTCCTCCTCCTCCCCTCCCCTCAGCTGCGTGGCTGCCTCTGACATACCCATGTTTATGGGTGCGGTGGGGCTCCGGCTTCTGTTTGATGCCCCACGTGTCTGTCTTGGGGCCCACACCAGGCTGTCTTACTCTCTCCATCTTGCCCTTCTTCTGAAGCGTCTGGAAAATGCAATGTTGCTGGGTAGGCCAGTATTCAGTGCAAAGTTGTTTCAATTTTCCCTATGTGTTTGGCACTTTCCATACTAGAATATTAGGGAAAAGAGCGTCGTGGCTCATCCGGCCTTTGCCCTTTTACCACAGTTCAGTTTTTAAAAGGCCTTCAGACTAAGCCAGCTCCCAGCAGCTGCAACCGCTGGAGAAAAGACGCGCTTCAGAACAGAGGGTGGACACTGCACATTCCTGTGCGGTCAGAAATTACTTGTTGGGGGAGAGACAGTGCTGGTCTTACATCGCGCCCATTTCACAGCCCAGGAAGGCGACTTCCCTGAGGACCCAGCCTCTCCGCCCCGCTCAGGAGTTGTGTCTGGCCTGCTCCATCTCCCCAAGCACCCCCAGCCCCTCTCTCTGCCACCCAAGGACCCTTGCCTCAGTCTCCCCCGTCTGCCTCCCATGCCAGTCTCTGGTTCTCTGCCTCCTGGAGTTTGGTCTGGGAGAGAAATAGAGGCCCAGGGAAGAGCGGAATACGATTTGGCCCAAGCTGCACGGTGGGGCCATCAGGTCATTCCAACCTCCAGGCCCCCCCAGACATCTCTTGTTCCTGCCCTTCTCCACCCCTGATCCTGCCCTTCACCAGCCCTGATCCTGCCCTTCTCCAGCCCTGATTAGGTCTCTGCTCCCCCCACCCCAACACACACAAGTCGCCCCTTCCAACTCTCTCTTTTGCTCTCCTCCGCCCTGTCTCGGCTTTTTGACAACCCAACGGGCTGCGAGCACCTCCTGTCTGACAGTCCGCTTCTGCCACCGGGACTCGTGCCCTGCTCCGCTCGGGTCTCCCGGGCCACCTGCGCCGGAGCTCCCCGAGGCCACCAGGGGGCGCGCGCGGCCCGGCCTGGGCGCCCGAGCCTCCGGGAGCCCCGCCCTCCCCCTGCGCCCCGCCCCGTCCGGCCGCAGCCCCGCCCCGCTCCCGGCGCCCCGCCCCGCTCCCGGCGCCCCGCCCCGCTCCCGGCGCCCCGCCCCGCTCCCGGCGCCCCGCCCCGCTCCCGGCGCCCCGCCCCGCCCGGGCCGCGGCCTCGCCAGCTCTGCTGCCCAGCGGCCGGGACCCCCGGTGCCCCCGTCTCCTCTGTTCGCTGGGTCCGACCATGGGCCCCGCCGCCCGCCCCGCGCTGAGGTCGCCGCCGCCTCCGCCGCCGCCGCCGCCGTCGCCGCTGCTGCTCCTGCTGCCGCTGCTGCCGCTCTGGCTGGGCCTGGCGGGGCCCGGGGCCGCGGCGGACGGCAGCGAGCCCGCCGCCGGGGCGGGGCGGGGAGGGGCCCGCGCCGTGCGGGTGGACGTGCGGCTGCCGCGGCAGGACGCGCTGGTGCTGGAGGGGGTCAGGATCGGCCCCGAGGCCGACCCCGCGCCCCCGCTGGGCGGCCGTCTGCTGCTGGTGAGCGCCCGGCCCCAGCCGCGGCGTGCACCCCGCACCCAGACCCGGCCTCCGCCCTGCACCGAGCCCTGGCAGCCCAGCGCCCGCGCCCCAGGCTGCCCAGGCCCCCAGCATTGCGGCTTCCAGAACCCGAGATCCAGACGCCCTCCCGCTAAACCCCTTCCCAAACCCCGGCCTCCTCCCCGGTGCGCTCGAGCCGTCTAACCTCTGCGCCCCCTCCCGATGCCCCTTGCCCCACAGATGGACGTCGTGGACGCCGAGAAGGCGGTGCCCGCGGAAGGCTGGATCGCGGTGGCTTACGTGGGCCAGGAGCAGGCCGCCCCGTCCCCCCCGCACAGCCGGAGCAGCGGCCCGCAGGCCTGCCCCAAGGCCCTGGTCCAGCAGGTGCAGGGGATGTATGTGGGGAAGGAGGTTGGAGGTGGGGGGTTTTCAAGGCATTTGCTAGAGCCGGACTACCAAGGGGGACCCTGAGGAGCTTCCAGAAAACCCCTAGGCCTGGGCTGGGCCAGGGACCCCCAGTTTGGAAAACTGAGTCAATATGGTGAGGAAACAGGTGTGGGGAGCCAGGGAGAGTCAGGAAGCTCCACCAGGCTCGGAACACCCAGTGGGGAGTGCCCCATGGGGGTTCATGGGCTCATGACAGGCCCGCCCCGCTGGGACCAGGGAAGGCACAGCATTGTTTGGGTCCCACAGAGCATCTGGGGGAAAGGCTGGAGGAATAAAGGTTTCTGCCCTTGACCTCAAGGAGCTTATAGCCAGTCGGTCCAGAGGAAAGGATGGTTGTGGTGCCAGGAGCTAAGAATAACTGTGGCGACAGGTGTGGGGGCAGGGTGCGGGCAGGGTGCGGGCTAGCCTCCTCTCTGTCCTGCAGATGCGGAGGGCGCTCTTCCTGGGAGCCTCTGCCCTGCTCCTCCTCATCCTGAACCACAACGTGGTCCGAGAGGTAAGCCGGCTGACGCTTTGGGGGCACACAGGCTGGGGATGGAAGACCAAGGCCAGCTGACCTCTCTGTCCCCCTGCAGCTGGACATATCCCAGCTTCTGCTCAGGCCAGTGATCGTCCTCCATTATTCTTCCAATGTTACCAAGCTGCTGGAGGCGCTGCTGCAGTGAGTTGGGGTTTGAACTCCGAAGGACTGGTGGGCCTGGGAAGCCTAGGTGTTGGGGAGCCCTGGCTTCGCCATGGGCTCAGGGGGTCTTGGGACCAGGGCCTTTCCTATTATCTTCAAGACTGATCTGAAAAATGGGTGAGGAGACCAGAAGGAGGCGCCAGGACCTGGAGTGAGGAGACTGCTCTGTGGGCAGAGGGGATTCGCTCTAGCAAGGAGGAAGCTGGATTTCTGATCCCTGGGCTTGTGGGCCTACCTGGCCTGGCTGGTGTGAGAACTGGGAAAACCCATAACTGAGAAAGGTTTAGGGGCCAAAGCAGAAGGGCTACAGGATGATACGTGGGGGTGCGGGGTGGGGCTCACCTCCCAAGAGCCCTTCTGTCTAGCTTCTCGGTGGCTTTCCCTTCCAGGAGGACCCAGGCCACAGCTGAGATCACCAGTGGAGAGTCCCTGTCGGCTAACATTGAGTGGAAGCTGACCCTGTGGACCACCTGTGGCCTCTCCAAGGATGGCTACGGAGGATGGCAGGACTTGGTGTGCCTGGGAGGCAGTCGGGCCCAAGAGCAGGTGGGTGCTGGGGAGAGGAGGCTCGGGTGGGACCACACACATGCCTTGTCTCAAGTCCTGTAGCCTCTCCCCACTGCATGGCGAGGACTGCCCCTCCCACTCCCTAGGGCTATTGCGAGTGTTCAGTGACACGGTGGGTATTCAGTGTGGTGCCTGAGCCAGGGTCATTTACAATCAATGATAGCTGCTGTTGTCATGTCATTTTTCCTCTTAGAAGCCTTCTCTGGCTCCCCATTGCCTGCAGAATAAAGTTAAGCATCCTTAGCCTGGCTTTCACAGCTCTCCTCATCACTCTTATTTTTTTCCTAGTCTTACGCTCCACCACCTTGCCATGTATGGGCCTTCACACCCCCAACCCCCCCTGCCCCCCCAGTCTCCTGCCGCTAAACCTTGTCTGTGCGTGGCTGCAGGCAGAGACACCCTCTTTCTCTGTTTCCATATGTCCCAGTCTAGCCAGAGCCCTCACAGCTCATCCTGATGCCCTCAGCTCCCAGCCCTTCTCTCCATCTCCTAAATCATAGCTGCGCTTTGTGATGCCCTTCATGGGACTCGTAGGACAGTCAATCCTGTATATGTTGGAGAGAGCAACATGGTTTCCTGAAGGCCGGGGCTATGTCTTGTTTTCTCTGGATTTCCCAATGCTGGGCAACGAGAGGGTTCAAAGGTATTCTGTCTGCAAGCATTTCTCAGGTCCCTACTCTGTGCAGGGCGGGCATGCCCCAGTCTCCTGGGATACAGCCTCCAGCAAGTGTCTGAGGACATGGCCTGTGTGTCCGAGGCAGCTTCAAGTCAGGCAGGCTTAGGTTCAATTCCTGCCTCTGAAATCTTAGCTGAGTGACCTCAGGCTGAGTGTTTCACCTCTCTGGTCTCATGTTCCTCATTTTGTGAACAAGGACAGCACATGGACACGGGATTGTCAGGGAATTGTGTCCATAAAGCTCACAGTGGGCGCTGAGAAAATAGGCAGCTGCTGCTACTCTGAATATCTTTATTGGTATAAGGGCTTGAGTAAATAAGCAGTCACCAAGTAACTTTTGAGATCCTAGGGCACTTGGGGCTCTATGAGAAGGGCTGTGGAGGGCACTATAGGCTGTAAGACTGGGCTCTGCCCTTGAGGGGCTTAAAGACAAGCAGGGAAGAGGAACTTTTACCCAAAGGAGGCCTTGGCAGCCCAGACAGCAGGTACTAATTCATGTTTGAGCAGCATGAAGAAACACACTTCTGTGGAGGAAGCAGGCACTGGTGCTGGGGGAATGGGAGGGTTTTCTGGAAGAGAAGGGAGCCCCACTGTATCTCCCCCTGGAGGGCAGCCTACACAGACCTCTGGGTGGGGCAGACATTTGGTAAGGGGCTGTCAGGTGAGAGGCCGGGACCAACTTTGAGCACAAAGGCTAGCGCTAGGAGAGGAGCAGGCTGGGAGTGGGCTGGAGAGGCCTGCAGGTGGGAATAACAGTCTGCAGGTCGGTCTGGCTGGTGCAGAGGGCAAAGCTGGGCAGCCATACTGCTGGCCAGGGTGGGCCATGCAAGTGTTGGGTGGCCACAGTAGCTGGAGTGTTTGAAGGGCTGCTGGGGCCCGCTCTCAGACCAGTCACCACCCCTCCAGTCCCTGAGAATCAGACTGCAGCACCGGTGCATCAGAAAGTTCTGACGGACAAGCCTCAGCCCTGCCTTCCCTCTTCACCGGGAGGTTCCCAAGATGCGCTGAGCCTCAGCAGTGGCCCCAGAGCTAAAGCAATGGTTTATGACACTAGCAGCACCCAACATTTTCCAGAGTGTTGGCCTCTTTCAACAACAAATAATATCTTGGCCCGTCTCCTACGTAAGGGTAGTTGAACTTCAGCATCGGCTGGGGAAGAACATGACGGCAGGGAGCTACTAAGAAGGCAGAAAGCTTTAAAGTGAATGTGTTTATTATTAGTCATAACACCCACAGGCCCTGTGAAACAATGGGCCGCTGTGGGTGAGGTGTGCCTAAATGGTGAGCAGGCTGGCTTTTGCTTATAATGTCTTATTTCCTGAGCCCGCTGTTTAGTTTTAGTCAAAGCCTGGCTGCCACACCACATATGGTGGGAGTTAAGTTTCCCCAGGAACTCTGAGCTCCCCTCCCAACCCCAGGAGCCTCTCAAGGACTAAGTGAGACATGTCAGACTGTTTCCTCTCTCCAATGGGCAGCAAGGAAATGGGTTTAGAGTAGGTGTGAGGAGGGCTGGGCAGGGGAGGCAAGGGGGAACATGCCCAGCCCTGGTGGTCAGGGAGAGCTTCCAGAGCAAGGGGTGTCCAAAGACATCAGCCAAGGAAAGGAGCAAGGAAGAAGAGAGTTCCCAAGAGGGGAACAGTGTATGCAAAGGCACAGACTTAAGAGAGGGCGAGAGGCAAGGGACACTGAGAGGAGGGAGGGGGTGGGAGATCGAGGGCCCTGAGGACAGGCTGAAGGGGGTTGGGTTTTCTCCTGAAGACAGGGACTGACATGGGGGAAGGGAAGCCTTAGGGGGACAGGTGTCAAGGGGGGGTGCTGTGTGATTGGGTCTGCAGGCGAGATGCCTGCTGCTGTGGTGGGAAATGGGTGGGTGAGGCTGAAGCAGGGGACTCAAAGAGCAGTAGAGGAATGGGCTGGAGAGGAGGGACATGAGACCCCTAGGAGAGCGAGGCAACAGTCCCTGGGGACTGGTGATCCCTTAGAGGGCATGTGAATATCAGCCAGGGCAGAGGTAGGTGGGCGATGGTGCCTAGAAAGCTGACCAGAAGTGCAGGTTAGGGATGGGGGTGGGAAGGTGACAGTGGAGTCTGTGAGGCTTCCAGGTAGACACCTCCATGAGCCTAAACAATGGGTTTGCTGCTCAGGAGAGGCCTGGGCTGCGGGGAGATGTGGGTCCCCTCACTGTGTGGGATGGAGCATAGACAGCTGGGTAGACCCTGGGACAGAGGCTTCAGAAGATGAAGCCAGGAGCCCGGTGCTGAGGGACACAGTGCTGATGGACCTCACCTGCCTGGTCCTTAGGGTGGATTTACTGGGGGAAGAGGGTGGGGTGACCCCAGTGTCCCTGACACCCTGCTCCCCTCCCCAGAAGCCCCTGCAGCAGCTATGGAACGCCATCTTGCTGGTGGCCATGCTCCTATGCACAGGCCTTGTGGTCCAGGCCCAGCGGCAGGCGTCACGGCAGAGCCAGCGGGAGCCTGGAGGCCAGGTGGGAGCCAGCCCAAGGGAGTCCCGGTGCCTCTAGCCCTCGGCCCGGCCTAACTCTGCCTGCCCTTCCCCCACAGGTGGACCTGCTCAAGCGCCGTGTGGTGCGAAGACTGGCATCCCTTAAGACCCGGCGCTGCAGGTTGGGCAGGGCAGCACAGAGTCCCCCGGAGCCTGGTGCCGAGACCTGTGCTGTGTGTTTGGACTATTTCTGCAATAAGCAGGTTTGTGCCCTAGGCAGAGGCCAGCCATTGGCTGACCTGTGATGGTCTACCCTACTCCGAAGACCTCGGAACCACCCTAACCAGTCCATTCTCTCCCACCCCCACCAGCACTACAGAAAGAAGAATGGGGGGAGGGGTGGCAGGCAACAGGGGTTTCAGTTCCCCAGCTTGGGTGAGGATATGGGGCCAGGTGCCCCCACCTAGAGGCCTGCAACTGTGGCCTGAGCCCTCCTTCCCCTCCCCACAGTGGCTCCGGGTGTTGCCCTGTAAGCATGAGTTTCACCGAGACTGTGTGGACCCCTGGTTGATGCTCCAGCAGACCTGCCCACTGTGCAAATTCAATGTCCTGGGTAAGGATCAAGGGTGGGGGGATCCTTGGCTGGCTCCACCTGGTCCTTACCTGACACCTCCCTCCCTGTTTTTTTCCCTCCTCTCTGCAGGGAACCGCTACTCAGATGATTAGCCGCCCCAGCCGCCTGCACGTGGAGATAGAATCCCTCCCGCCTGCAGTCTGGCCCTTGGCCTGGGCTCTTGGAACAGGACAGTGGGATAGACTGGAGAAAACCCTGTGGGTGCGAGGAAGAATAGGGGCCTCCCCTGCTGAGGAGCAAGGCACCCCACTATATTCCACTCTGGGAAGGAGGGGCCACAACGCCCAGGCCGAGAATGCAGGACCCAGACCTGCCAGGAAGAGAGGCCCCTTTGGTCCTTTTGTACAATCTTGGGGTGTCTGTGTCTGCCTTCCTTTCAGGAAGCTCCCAGGACCCTGGGTAGGGGCCTGGGGAAAGAGGGTGGGGGCAGTGCAGCTGCTCCCAGGGCTCTGGGAGCTCTCTGGCCTGCCTGTCAGGACACCCCAGGGGCTGAGGCTGCAGTGGTCAGTTTTGTGTTTATTTATTTGGGGGTGGGTTGGGGGAGGAGCTGTCTGGCCTCAGGGGCACCCTAGCCTGAGCATCTTTCAGGACACATCTTGGTCAAGGCTGGGATGTTAAACCTAAGGCCTGCTGCCCTCAGTCCTTGGGCACTAGGAGCCATGGGTCCCACTGCCTGTCCAGTCAGGCTCCCTTTCTGGCCTGGTTGAGACCAGAGGCCTTAGAAACAATCCAGTCCTGTGCTTCTCAGTGGGACCATGGGTCACTGACCAGGATACTTGAAGCCACAGGATAAATGTGGTGCATATTCCAGGGGCATCCTTTTTTTAAAAGAAGATTTGGGGTAGGGGAGGTTTAATATTAAAATAAACATGGATATATTTTAACATAAGAAATAAAATTTGTGTGGTTGTTTTAAGATAAAAAATACAAACTGACTCACCTTGGACTCTACTGCCTATGGGAGGTGGATTATAAGACAGCTCCCATGAACATGCCTTGTATAATCCTGGAACTATGACTCTCATAGATTTGACTTCCGTGATTAGGTTGTTATATGGCACCGTGGACCTTGAAACGTATCCAAGTGGGCCTAACCTACCCACATGAGAAATTCTTTGTTGCTGACTTGAAGATGGAGGGGGCCACGTGGCAAGGAAGGCAGAGAGCCTCTGAGAGCTGAGCAGACCCAGCTGACAGCAGCTAGCAAGGAATTACACCTCAGATCAGAATTCTGCCAAGGACCAGAATGAGCCTGGATGCTTCCCCAGAGCCGTCAGAATGGAATGCAACCTGGCAGATACTTTGATTTTAGCCTTCTAAGACCCTGAGCAGAGAATCCAGCCACCGGGCCTAGACTTCTGAACTACAGAACTGTGAGCTAATAAATGGATACATAGAGGAGCTGAGCTGTGAGGGGTCTTTTCCCTGCACTTGGACCCAGGCCTCCTGCCTCAGGGAGCCCCCAGCCACAGGGCTGGCTCTCACCTATGAGGGCCAGGGCCAGGGCATCCCAGCCTCCCTCAGGAACCCTCAGGCTCCATAGTAGCAAAAGTCAGACACACCCTGGTCACCTACAAACATGGCCCCTCTTGACCTTTCTCTGTAAACTGAGGTGCTTTACCTGCTGGCCTTCTCACCAGAGAAAATAGGAAGCTGGGAGTGCCCAGCCTAAGTCCTCAGCAAGGTCTTAGGGCCTGTTCCTCACAGATAAGGTGACTCAGGGCAGGCTGGAGACCTCATGAGAAAACTGGACTGTGACGGGCCTCGTGTGGCTGGTGGCATTAGTGCCTGTCCCCAAGGGTTAGGCCTGGGAAAGCCAGGGCTGGCTAGGGTGTCCCAATCTCTGGTTGGATGAACCCTTGCCCTGCTTTCAGTGGCCTCCTGGGGATCCAACCTCCTGGATCTAGAGAAACCCTTTGTGACCTACATTTCCTGAAAGAACTCTTCAGAGAAAGGAGGGCTGACTTTCTTGGGTCCTTAATATCCCCATCCCCAGGTTCAAAGCCAGGGTGGGAGGCCCCAAGTTCAGACCTGGGGCTAGGGAAGGTGTCATTGCCCTCTGCCAAGAGTCCAGAGCAAGGGCCCCAGCCTCAGACTGCTTTCTTGCTTTAGATATCCCCATTGGGTCCATCTCAAGCTGCTTTCCTTCCCCTGCATACCCCCTACATTGACCCTACTCTTTGTTGGTGGGGTGGGGGGGTGTCACTGAGTCCATCCTATCCTTTGGCCCTTGCTGTGGGGTTTGAAAGACTGCCTTTCACCTGGCCCAGATGCCAGAAACTTCTTTCTGCCTTTGGTGTACTCTTTTACCACTGCCCATCAGGAGCTCCCATTTACTGAGGTTCCACAGTTGATGTGCTAGGCCTCTGCTGGCGATGATCTGCAATGACTGGGGACTCTGTGGTCCCTGCCCAGGACAGGGAAGGAATGACTCTGCCCCTGGCTCAGACAGTGCTGTGAGGTTAAGGTCGCTGTGGGTAGATGGCCAGGGCTTTATTACATTGGGTGGGTTGCCAGCTACCTGCCCTCAAGCCCCACTCCACTGCAGGCTACATGGGCGGCAATTGGAGCTTGTGTACAGGGTTGGCCTGACCTCGGCTTGGTGACAGTCTCCTCCTTAGCCTGGCCAAGACCTGGATGGGGTTCTGGGCACAGGTGGTCGAGTAGGTCACATCCTCCAGGGAGGACTTGCTGGATTGGCCACAGGACTGCTGAGATGGGGATGCCCGGGGCTGGCCCAGCAGGGTCTTGCCTGCACTGGCTGTCCTTCTGCCAGGTGAGTGCCGCCTGCCCAGAGGCCTGAGGGAGGACCAGATGGCAAGAGCCCACGTGAGCAAGAGGAACCAGCCCAGGCCACCCGTCCCGTCTCTGGCAAAGCCTCACTTACCCTGGGGACACTCTCTGGGCCTGGACTGGGGGTGCTGCTCCCTGGATTCCCTGGCTGGAATGGGCCCTGAGCTGGTCCTGTGGGATCAGCTGCAAAGAAAGCCAAGCTCAGAAAGGCCCAGGAGTCCCCTCCCCACTGTTCAGAGAGGGTGGCATAGCCAGGAGGGTGAGGGAGGGCCCAAACCTGTCCCCGTGGCCTGTTCCTCTGCAGGGCAGGGTTTGAGAGCCTTCCAGGGTCACCTCAGCTGCAGTGTGGGAAGATTTGCTTTCTGATAGGGCTCCTAGTTGCACTTGGAATAAAGTATGAAGGGCCAGAGTGGGGATTTGGAGCCAGAAATTACTGTAACATCCTCTCATCTTATTAAAATACACAAGATGTTTCACAACAGTGTAATCTAAAGCTGCATTTGGTGAGGGGCTCTCAACAGGTTCCCAGGGTGGTGTCTGAAGATCTCAGCTGGGTAGGGGCCTTCTCCAAGTCTCCAAGAGCCAACTCTCTCAGGTGAGGACCCAGGCTACCCACCTTGAGGCCCCCCTGCTGGGCTACATCCCGAATTTTGGACAGCATTGACCGGAGCCGCCCATTCTCCTCCTGCAGGACCCGGATGCGGATGTCGTTGGCCTGCACCTGCCTCTCCATGTCATCCGTGACGTTGCCGGAGCCTGTAGGGATGGGCTATCTGGCACCTCACCCCGCCAAGTCTGCCTCCTGTGCCCAATAGGACAGGACCTCAGAGGGCAGGCATGGGTGGGTGGCCCAGCAGGCGCAGGGGAGCTGGGCCTGCCTTCTCCTGAGGCCTTGTCTTCCCTCCCCAACCCCTACCTGCTAAAAGGTGACTACAACATTATAGAATTTGAGAGATGAGTACAACTTAAGGCTCACTGAAGACTTAGCAAATAGACAATAGCCTGTTTCTGGAAGGCCAGGGACACAGTGAATTGTCCAAAGTCACACAGCCGCTTTTGGGTATGAGTCAGGAATTCAGCAAGGCTGCTCTTTTCCACTACATGGGGGATGAATGATTCCTTTGGGCTCAAATAACCTGAGCAAGTCTCTGTCCTCTCCGGTTCTGGGTTTGTGAAAAGAGGCTGCTCCCTGCCTGGCAGGGCAGTTGAGAGGGCAACAGAAGGGCCTGGCATGTGGCCAACACTCAGGAGTGATGACTTATCATGACTAGTTAAATTGTAGTAGGTCTTCCTCACGGCTCTGAATGGATTCACCCCTAGAGCTTCAGCGGTCTGGAGGGGCTGGGATGAGAACCCAGGTGGCCTGGTATCCAGTCCCCTGCTGAAACAGGTTCACAGCACTCTTGTGCCATGGGGACCAGGGCACTGGACAGTTGAGGCTGGGCCCCTGGAGCAGGCTGCATGGTGTGGTTTGGGAAGACGCTAGGACAGGGAGCACAGGGAAGTCAAGCAAGAAATGGCATGTGACACATGGTGATGAGCACAGTCTACACAGGCAGCCAGACCTGTGCCTGCATTTGGCTGTATGACTGTGGGCAGTTACCTCACCTCTGGGCTCCCATGTCCCCTTCTACACAGAGTGGGTAACACATGAAGCTACTGCATGTTGAGGGGGGCTCTGTAGACTGCACTGCTGGCCACCCCAGCTCTACCACCCTTGCTGCAAGCTAGGGAGTTGCAGACCCCCACGTCCTGCTGCCCTGGGTCCCAGTGTGTCCCGTGCACCATCCCTGGGCCCCTACTTTGGATCTGGGCCTCATTAGGCCTGTGCAGGTCCGGGAAGGCCACCAGCAGTCGCTCCCGTTCCCTCAGCTCCACGAGCTCCCGTTCCAGGTCTGAGATGGTCAGCTGCAGGTCTGTCATCGCCTGCTCCAGGCCTTGCTTCTCCCCCTGCAGGCTCTGCAGCAGCTCCTGGGACAGGGAGGTTCAGACCTGGCCTGAGGAACACTTCCTGGCTCCCTTGGGGACACCCAACCCTTCTACTCCCTAGACATGGGACAGGCCTACAGGCACCCAGCTGGCTGGAGGCTCCTCACCCTCAACCTGCCCGCTCCCACCTGCTGGGCCTGGAGCTGGCATTGCCCCTGCTCTCTCTCGCTCTGTTCGCTCTGCAGCTTCTCCTCCATGTGGGCCCGCTGGGCCTCGGCCTCATCCAGACTGCCCCGAAGCTCCTCACGCTCCTGGTCCATGCTGTCCAGCTGCTGTAGCAGGGCTCGCTGTTTGGCCTGCAGGGACTGAGCCAGGATGGGCAAGCAGGGAGGCCATGAGGCTCATGGGGCTAGGCCTAGCCACGTGGGACTAAGGAGGCTACAGTGTCTGTGACCTCTGCCCCAAGCCCTCCCTTTTGAGCTGCATCAGTTTGTCCACATAGAGGGAGGCTGTGCACGTGTGTGAAAAGCAAGGGGCAGAGGGCAGAGGGCAAAGGGTGACATACATCCCATCCTGGTCAAAGCCAGACCCCCAGCTTGCAGACCCTGCCCCCTTGGAAAGCAGTTGGTGACTCTATCGGCCTCACTCCCATTTCTTTTTGGTCACAGTCTCACTCAGAGAGGAATTTTAGGAAATGTTTTTCTTCTCCTTAGGTCTTCAGCCCACACCACTTGGAACCCACATTTCCTGACACCCCCTGAGTACAAAGCAAAAAGAACCAGCCCCAGTCATTTCTGAGTCCTGGGTCCAGCTCTAACTGTGTGGCCTTGGTCAATTTCCTTAATCTCACTGAGTCTCAGTTTCTTCATCCATAAAATGGGGATGACAAGATATCTGTGACCTACTGCTGTGGTGAGGAGGAAGAGCGAGAGGGCTGCAGAGGCTGAGCCCAGTGCCTGGCTCACAGAAGCCACCTGATGCAAGGCGACTCTGACTGTTCTTGCAGGGCACTGAGAAAAGCACCCACTTGGGGTTGAAAGACTTTCTCATCCTGGGCCATGCCTGACCCTGGGACTTTTATCTGGGGTTGTGGCTCCCTACCCAGCCTCTGAGGATAAGCCCAGCCAGGATAGCCCCCAGACCTGCCCCCTCTCTAGGTGACAGGTGTGACCAATCACTCACTCCCTTAGCCACCCCAGTGGGGACTCCTGCAAGACCCCATTGCACAGCTGTATCCTTGGCTCTTGTTCACCCTCTGTCCTCCCTATCCTTCCTGTTGCTGATGAACTAATCACCAGCAATTGGAGTACAGTTCAAAGACCACCTCCTCCCAGAAGCCATTCTGGATTCCCACAGATGTGACTATCCCTTCTTGGACCCCTGTAGCACTTTTCCTGCCCCCTCTTAGTTATCTGGCAGGGGAGTTGTGGTGGCACAACTGCTTGCCCTTGCCGAGTGTGTAGCTCCTCCAGAGCCAGGCCTCATTTGACTGTATCTGTCCCTGGGTCACCATTCCCCCAGTGTCCTGCTCAGATCCTTCATATAGGTGAGTCAAACAAAATCCTGGGTATTTGTTGGGGAGCAGATGCCTTACACAGATAAACCCCCACCCCCCACCAGTGGAGCCCTTTCCCCCCGCAGCCTACATTGCAGGCACCCAGGGTGCTGGCGAAGTCCCCAGTCTCACCTCCTGGTGGCGGACCATGCTGTCAACGCGGGCCTTCTCCTTGTCCAGCTCTGTGCTGGCCCAGCGAATCTGCTGGCTGGCCCCATCCAGCCGCCCTGCCAGCAGCTGCACCTGTTCCTCCAGCTGCTGCACCTGCCTCTCAGCCTCCATCCTGCGCTTGGCCTCTTCCTGCAGCTGCTGGGCCTTTGTCTCTGCAGGATTGAGCAGATATAGGAAAGGATAGGGCAGGGGAGCCCTGGGTGCAAGTCCCTGCACCTCCTCTGACCCAGGATGGGACCAGGGATGTATGTGTCACAGCACGTCTCTGGGTCTCAGCGTCTTAACCACAAAATGGTGCTCTGAACCCACCTAAGGTGGGTTCTGAAAATAGAAGGTGGCACTCCAATTTGGGTCATTACCCAACAATGTGGTTGCTTTCAGGCTCACCCTCCTTTGTGGTTCCCTTTATTTTTGCTCCAGAATCCAAGGGGACATAGATGGGGGGGCTCATCATGTTGTACCACTGAGCACGAGGCACACGGTATGGGGCTATATGACAGGACTCCTCACCCACGGCCTGTGTGGACTTCTTCTGCTGCTGTAGCTCTCCTTCCAGGGCAGCCACCTTCCTCTTAAGGTCACTTGTTTCTATTCCACCAAGAGAGAGTCCCTTCAGAGGTTTCCTCGGGCCTGGCTGGAGGCCTTCATGCCCAGTGTACCCTACAGAGTGGTGGCAGCCAATGCCATGTGGAGGGGTCACCTGGACTTGAGGGTGAGCTCTGGGCAGATGCCAGGAAGCCTGGGCCCTGCTCTGCCCTGCTTCCTATTGGCTGGCTGCCATGTCTCTATACCTCTCCGGGCCTCAGTGTCCTCCACGGAGGCAACAGTGAGGCTCAGAAAGACCAGTGACTTGCCCAGATCCCTATGGCCTCACATTAGCGGGCACTGGCTGACTTCCAGTGCCAGTGATTGCATCTCTTTGCCTGATGGCTTTCGCCAAAGCCAAAGAGGCCACTCTGCTGGATGGAGGTGCCAGGGAGCAAACTCCCCAGGAGTTACCTTCGGTGACCAAAAGGAGTGAGTGGATGAATGCCTGGGCTCCCTTGCCCCTCTGAGGGGATAACTCTGAGGCACACGTTCTGCGCTGGCTCCAGTGTTCTCAATGAGATTAAGCTCCAGTTGCCCATGGTGTAACTGGCTTGATGAATGTACCTTTTTTGGCTGCTTTCCCTTCCTTACATATCTGGCCCACTCCCCAGCCAGGGTTTCTTCCAGCCTAACTATTTGTACAGCAGCCCTGTTGCAGGGTCTGCTACTGGGAGAGCCCACACTAAGGCTGTAGAAGAGCCCCAGGCACTAAGGGTCCAGCCTCTGGGGCACAGACCTGCGAGCAGTTGCTGCTTGTCATGCTCCCACTCGGCCAGGTGCTGCTGGGCCTCGTCCGCCTGCTGCCGCCTCTCCCCCTGTTCCTGCTGCAGTGCCTGCTCCAGCTTGCCCACCTGCTTCCTCAGTCCATCCTTCTGCTCCTCAGCTTCCTCCAGCTGGGCTCTGAGGGGCCCGACAAGCTGAGTGAGGGTTCCCACATGCTTACTGAGGCGGGTCAGGTCTTTGCTCTGTTCCGTTGCCCATTGGCCCACAGTGGCAGCTGGCAGTGGCTTGAGCCCCATGGTGTCCTGCACCAGCTGCTGAAACTGGCCTAAGGATGAGGGCAAGTTCTGGCTCTGACACAGGCTGATGACCACCTTGCCCACCTCCCGCAGGCTGCCCTGGACACTGGTGCACGCATCACAGGGCACCAGGGCGGTCTCCACAGTCTGGGAGTGGACACTCTTGGTGCTCTCAGTGGTCCTGGCAGGAGACTGCAGGGAGACTCTGACAGAGAGGCTGCCTGGTTCTTGGCAGGTCTGGGGCAAGCCTGGAATTGGGGAGGGGGGCTTGATGAACTTGGCAGTCACAAATTCAGGACTCTTGGCTGGCTCGCCCTTGGCTGTGGGCTTGGAGGTAGGGGTCTCCCCTTGGGTTGCCCTTTTCTGTGTCAGGAAAAGAAAGGGAAAGCAGGTGAGGGAGATAGGCCTGGGAGGTGACTACTTCCCTGGGGATTTCTGTGATAGCCTCTCCTGATGCTCAGACCCTCAGATGTTATCAAACACCAATCTGAATGAAAGAGAACCTTTTCTTTCCACTGCTTGAAGTTACTAAGCCTAGGCCTCCTCTCTGCTGCCCACCCCCACTCCCCCCAGGCTCAATGAAGGTACATGCATGGTACTGGGAGAGTAACAATGACAGACAGCTGTCGGTTACTGGACTCTTTCTTAGTGGACTTGACTACTCTCGTGTCACTGTAGCCATTCTTAGTTTTAGTTTCCTCCCCCATCATGGTGACAGTGGTCCTTCCCACTGGGTGATTGTGAGGATTACGGGATAACCCTTAACAAATGGCACTCATATTAACACTATTACCTAACAATGGCCAGAGAGGTGGGAACTGTCATTACTCCCATTATACAGGTGAACAAGCTAAAGTTCAGAGGAGGTAGCATTTTTCCAAAGTCCCACCGTGTAAAAAGCAGAGCCTGGTAGCCCAGACATGTCCCCCATGGCTTGTGCTGTAACATAAGGCCTTGACTGGGAGGCTCCAGAGTTGACACTTCCCTTCAGGCAGTGTAGAGTCAGCAATGGGCATGGTGCACATATGCTGTGCTAGGAAGCTGGGGCATGGTGAACTGGTGTGACAGTGACCACAGTTGGCAAATGGGGGTTAACTGACCTACCTGGGGGAGTGTCTGCTGGTAGAGCATGCCTAGCTTCAGCAGGCTATTCCAGAAATGCCGCACTGTGAGCCCCACAGACATGCAGGGCCCCACAGCCCGGGCAGGGGGCACTGTCTGCTCTGAACTGAGGTTCTCCAAGTAGCTTGCACAGCTCTGAAGTAGCAGCAGGAGCCTGTGGGCAGAGACAGCAGAGTCAGAGAGGGTAGAGCCCAGTGCTAGTGTGCCCTCATGCCACATAATCAGCGGCCTCTGGTTCTGGGGAACTGGCCCAGGCATCAGAGACTTGGAGCATCTAAGAATATGCTCTGCCAGGCCAACTTCAAACCCAACCCAAGAGCCACTTCTTCCGGCTCAGTTTGGGGGCCTCTTTTGGGTCTCCTTAGTGGAAACACTCTGTCTGGCAGTTTCCCACTGCTGTTGCTCTGAGAGGATGCTCTGGGAGGTTGGGCCTTCGCTCAGTTGTATCCTCAGTGCTGAGAAAGTACTGGGCAAATGGCTGCCTGATATCCCATGGCCCAGAGCCTTCATTACAGAGGACAAAGTTGAGACCTGAGAGGGGAGGAGCTTGCCCACAGCCTCAGGGTGAGCATGCAGGGTAGGGGTGCCTTGCAGTTTCCTGATTCTTGGGGGGGAGGGGAGGGTCTGAAGGGCGTCTGCTTCTGTGACAATGGAGACTTGAAGTGAAGAGAGCCAGGTCTCTAGTCTTACCTCTGAGTTCAAAATTAGAGTAAAGGGCTTATTTTAAGGAAAAGGGGTATTGGAAGAATGTTTGTATTTGCATGGGAACCAAGCTATTTTAAAGGAAGAGGTATTATGTTTACAAAGCATACCAGGCAGGTAAGTGACCTTCTCTTGTTGTAGGTGCAGGGGGATCATCGCAAACCCGCTGGGTCTTGGGCAGAAAGGGCCCAGGGAAGAAGGTGCCAACTGCCTCCAGGCCCTTCCTCTCTCTGGGCCAAGGTGTCCTCCTATAATGGGGACAACTGTGCCTGCTGCACAGGTGAGCAGCAGTGGGAGTTGGGAAAGCACGTGGGAAAGGACGTAGCACGGCCTTGACAGTGTGGTTTGTCTGCTCGGACCGGCAGACACTCTCAGTGGGATACTGCTGTGCTATCTACCTCCATCATTAGCCATAATCCCACCCGTGATGTGAACTGAGCACCTCCAGGTGCTACAGCCTGAGCCAGTGAGCATGGCCCTGTCCTCCAGGGTTCCCAGGGTAGTCTAGGTCTCAGACCCAGCAGTCTCTGCTGGGAGTTGTGTACACACGTAGAAGCCCAAGGGAGGCTCTGACTAACTCAGCCAGAGGTGGGCACAGGGATGAAGAAAGGGCTGGGAAGACACGTCAGCAAGAGCTTCACAGAAGGGGAATGTGTAAACTGGACCTTGATAGATGAGTGGAACTGGGCCAGACCAGTAAGGGGTGGGTAGGGCACAGCGTGTGTAAAGCCATGGAGGAAGGAAGGTGTGTTCCGTGCTTACATGTTCAGCCCGACAGGTTCCAAATGGTGTTTTTACACCAAGGGCTTGTACAGGCTTCTTTGTCCCTGGGCAGGTCATCTCCAAGCTGCTGGGGTCCCTGTTTGTCAGGCCCCGATGATTTCATTAGCATGCAAGGTATTAGAGCACAGGGAACCTGGGTTGGGTCCCCGAAAAGTGAAAGCTAACGACCACATTAATGTTAATAATAGCACATAAGTGGTGGTGTTGTGGAAGAATCCACTGGCTCTCTTCCCAGCAGGGCCAGGATTTAGAAAAACAAATCCCACATCTGGATCCATGACAAAGTGTATAAGTGGGAACAGCACAGCCTACAAAACACTGGGATAGAAACTCTGAACAGCAGCTGTGGTGTCTCTGACACACAGAAGCCCCGAGGAAGCAGCCAGAGAAAAAGTGGTCAGAGCTGGGGTGCCACAGAGACCAACAGGACAGCCAGCAATTCCCTGAGGGTGGACAGGATAGGATGGCATAGCACAGCACATGACACAGGTGAGATCACCGAGGGTGCTGAGCTGACCTGGCCTGCAACAGTACTCAGTCAAAGGTGATTGTTACTACCAACATCATCACCACTGCTGGAGGGGGATCCCATGGCTGCTACTGGTTTAAGGGGCAGGTGTCAGGTTAGTCAAGGCCCTCACCTGTCTATGACCAGCTCCAACAGCACAGCATGAGACAGCTGTGTGAACTCGGGGTCACCCGGCACATGGTCATAGTGCTCTAGCAGGGCCACCATGTCCAGGTCACAGGCCACACGGTCAGGAAACTTCCAGGAGGGAAAACGCACGGGTCCAGCACGGGAAAAGACGTCTACGATGGCGCCCTGCAGATCGGTGAGGTCCTTGCGCAGGCTGTCCATGCAGGCCTGGCTACCCAGTAGGTGAGCCATCCTCAAGGCTCCTGGGGTGGGCAGAGAGGAGCCTCATTAGCCAGAGCCATGTGGCTGCTGCTAGAGGAAACTTCCTAGGACTCCCATCTGCCCAGATGCAACTAGGCCCAAGTCTGTCTTAGACCCTGGGGAGAAGTCTGTTTACCAGCTCCAGGTTACCAGGCCCTTTGGAAGCTGACTGTGGGTGACCTGGTCAGCCTCCCTCTCACCTATCCAACCCCACACCTACACTGCCAATTCCACTGTTGCATAAGTACCTCTGAGGGCTGTGTATGCCAGGCCCCTGCTAAATGCTGGGCAGACAGCTATGAATGAGAATATACCTACAGTCCTTCTCTCCCAGAGTGAACCACTGAACAAGCAACTGACAACTAAAAGACAGCTGTAGCTACAGTGTGACAGGGAGTGCTGGGCCACAGCAGGCCACTGTCACCTCCACAGGACTGCCTGGTCCAATCTGATCCATATCAGCTCGAGAGATCTGGGCCAAACCCTATCTGATCACTTCACACTGGCAAATAAGCCCCCAGGACTCCTTATGGTCCTTGGGAGAAAGGCCTCCTCTGGCTATGTTCCTCATTCCTACCTCTCTAGTCTCCTCCCTCTCTACCTCATACTCTCCACTCCAACTACCATCAGCTATGGGGTAGCTAATGCACAGACACTCATTTCTGTATCTATGCCTGAGGGGACCGTCCCCTCTAGCTAAATTATGCTTCCCCCATCCAATTCCCATCACCTGGCTACCTCCTCTCATCCTTCAGGGTTCCCAGATATTACCTCCTACAGGAAGCCTTCCTTGAGCACCCTCCAGGCTGGGTTAGATAATCCCTTCTGGGCTTCCCCATTTCAGCCCTGATCCCTCTGCTAGAATGGCCTCCCCTCCCCAGGCCAGGTCCTCAGTCCACCTGAGTCACTAGCATGCTCAATGTGGCTAGCCTGAGGGCTGGCCCACTATAGATGTTCACTGGCAAGTAAATGATGAACTGAATGGGCAAAAGAAGAATCCACAAAGAACTTTTCAAATACATTGATTTGGGGAGGAAAACAAGTCATAAGGTGTACGAGAGGAAACCGTGAAAATTTGTATGATACCTACCCTAACCACTCTGGTGACAGGTGACCCATGATATATTGATACACAGAGCCCCTTCCTCGCTGCGTGGCCTCAGGCAAGTCCCTCTGGGCCCCAGCTGCCTCAGTTGTAAGATGCGGACATCATCCCCTCCCCAATCAGGCCAGGTGGTTGTGAGGCTTTTAAAGGTGTCTACAAGTAAAGTGCTTGGTTCACAGTAAGACACCAATGAAAATTCTCCGGGAATAGTAACTATTACTATTGTGATTATATTATTAGCGTAACAACAGCAAAGACCATCCTTGTCTGGAGCCACTGTCTGTCTTCCGTATTTCCCCTTTGTCCCTGCGGCCAACACAGAATGCTTCCTGTCCATCTTCAGAGTCTGTGGGCATCTGAAGACAGTGATTTGGATGTACTGTTCATGGTGCTTGACTCAGAAGGTGGAGAAGCAATACTGTTCTGGCCCCTCTTGTGGCTCATCACATGACTCTGGCAGCTGATGTCAGAGCCAACATTCTCTTCAGAGCTAGGGAGTCCTGTGGATGCTGAGCCCTGGTCCCTCTCCACCCTGTAGCAGGGGCCCCCTTGTCTTTTGTGGATTTCTTGGTAGCAGAAAGTGCTTCCTTGTACTACTTGGTTAGTATTTAGGCTATGGCCCCTCTGGCCCCCAGCAAGTCCAGACCTAGCTGGGAAATCTCTCTTCCTCCAACCTATTTCCACCTCCCTCATCTCAGAACATGGCACTCCCACTGAGTGCACCTGGGCACTTCCTTGAGACCCCTTCCTTTAACCCCACATCCAAGCACAGAGTGCTGCCAATCCTATATCCAACCCACACTGAGAACCTGCCATTTCTGTCCGTCAATACTGCCCCACACCATCTTCTGCCCAGCACCTTGCTCATGGCAGCCAGAGTGATCATTTAAAAAGGCTACTCACTCCTTCACTCCCTTCCACTCCCCCAAGGCCCTTGAATGGCTTTCTACAGCTAAAAGACTAGAACACTGCCCTGGGCTCCAGCCCTGGATGATCTGCCCCCACCTCAGCATCTAACTACTTAGAATGTGCCCCCTCCCCCCACTTCCTCTAGATAAGACACCTCCCTCAGGTCCCCAGGCCAGGTGAGGTCCCCTTGGTACACATTCTCAGAGCATCCTGTTCTTTTCCATCTCAGGACACACCACACTGGCACTGAACCATCATTTGAGTAATTATTAGCGGGTGGCAGTCTCTCTACCTGTGAGCACATGGACTGTCTTTTGAGTTCACTGGGATATAACCTAGCCACCTGGGCCAAGGGACCTGAGGGCCACCCTGTGCCCACAGGTGCTATCAAGCTCAGAGGCACCAAGGGGTAGTTTTTGAGGGCTGAGCTTCCAGCCTCACAGAGGATTATGCCCTGTTCTCACCTCTATGCAGGTGCCTGCCTGTGAAGCTGGATGTCTGCACAGGTGCCTGCCCAAGTCTCAGACTAGCCTGTAGGCTCTGGGGCTCAGGGTCAGAGGCTCATCCAGGTGCCTGATTTCCTGTCTCCAGTGCAGGACTGGCCCCAAGCAGCTCTTCAGTCCCTGGGAATGAATGAAGGCAAGAGTGTGTGGGTGGGCACTCAGGGAGAGCTTCCTGGAGGGCATAGGGGAAGCTGTCCCAGAAAAAGAGGAGCGTGTTCCAGGCTGGAGGAATAAAGTGAGAAAAAGGGCAGGTGGGGTTACCTGCCTTGAGCCTGAGCACAGACTGCATGCTTCAGCAGTGCTAGCTCTGACCACAGGATCTACTGTGTGCCACTTTCCAAATGTGCTTTCTTGTACAGATGACAACACTCAAGGTTCTGAAAAGTTAGGGGTTAACCCAAGGTCACTCAGGGAGCTAGGAATCTTGAGTCCAACATCTCTGCTCTGTCCTCAGGCCAAGTTGCTTCTAAAGAAGCTCTGTGCAAAAGAAACATAATGCAAGCCACATATGGGATTTCCAATTTTCTACTGGCCACATTAAAAGAGTAAAACAAGCTTTTCAAACGGTGGCCAGAGTCTGTGAAGCCGCTCCAGGAGCCGGAGTTGTCATATCCTCTCCTTTTCCACTTCCCGTTGCAACCAATAAAGGCCGTTAGTACCATTATTAAAAAAAAAAAAAAAAAAGGAGTAAAATGAAACAGGTAAATTAAATTTAATAATATATTTAACCCAATGAATCCAAAATATTATCACTCAAACATGAAATTAATATAAAATTATTAAGATTATTTTTAGTTTTTGGGTTTTGGGTTTTTTTGGTGTTTTTATTTTTGCATTAAGTCTCAAAATCCACCCCACAACACTCACATCTACACGCAAACACACACAGGCCCACATGCCTCACACACATGTTGCCTTGGTGACTGCCTCTCATGAGATATTGTCACTCATGAGATTTTATGTCCCCAAAGAATGAGGCAGGAACAAACAGAAAAAACAGCGTGAAAGATCCTGGGTTTCCTTCCTGGAAAGGGAGGCTAGAAATAAGTAAAGCAAGCAAGAAACACCACCTGGGAAGAGGCCCTGGAACTCAGGAGCTTGCTTGTGAAGGTCAAGAAACATTGACCTGTTCACCCTCAAATAACTATAGCTGCCATCTGGGGCCATCTGAGATTCCAACTCTTGTTAGATTCTGGTTCTGATAAGCAGCAGAAATGTCAAAGAAGCAAGAACATGCGAGAGGAAAACATAACAATGAGAAAAAGCCCAGTTTGCCTGTGTCCATTCTCTGAACATTGGAGATTTGCAGATATCAACACGGTTTGAAAACCACTTAGGTATGTGTCAAGTAAAGGAGCATCTGACACAGGCTTTCTATTTTCTGGGTCTTGAGTGGAGCCCTCAGCCTGAAGAAGCCAGCCCTGCTTTCCTTTCTGAGATCTCCTAGGTGATGGCACTAATTGAGTCAACACTGCCCTGAGGCAGGAGGGTCAGATCCCTCAGGCCCAAGGTGGACTTCTGACTCACGGAGAAGAGGAGAAGAGATGGAGCTCTTTCCTCCACTCCCATTCAACATTCAAGCCCCTTCCATCTCGGAGTCCTAGGACTCAGGTAGAGATTACGCCTATCTCCGGACCAGTGTGCCCACTGAGATTCAAGGTCACCACCGTAAAAATACACTTTTGAAACCCTAAAACCATGTATATGGCAGTTGTTAGTCTCTGACTCAGGATTGCTAATTGCCTGGACCCCTGGGGACACTGAAGAAATTGAGTGAAGGCCAAGGAATAAGTAACTGCACTAGTAGGGGAGTAAGAATGGCCTGGGCTGGGGTTCCCACTCCACCAACTCTGAACTTCACTGGCCTCATCTGTAAATAAGTTGCTATAAGAAATAAATGATGTAATGCCTGTGGTGTTTGACACAGGGTCTGGCTCATGGTAATGTTCAATAAATCCTGGCTATCGTTATTATTCTACATGAATGACAACAATGACATAAACTAGTTTAGGTGTGAGAGAGAGCGATCCCGGGAGGAGACGTGGGAAGGCATCCCTCCCTATCACGTCCCCATTTCACAGATGAGGAATCCCAAGGCCAGGCAAGAGCTCAGAGCTGCCCCGCATTCAGAAGTTGGGGACGATTGGAGAGAGGGCAGGGAGGAGAGGACCTCAGGAGTGGAAACGAAAAGGGAGGGATTCCTCGGGGAAGAAAGACGGTGAGCGGCGGAAGCAGCAGCCCCAACTGGAGATGGTCCTTGGGACTCGAAGGTGGGTCTATGGAAGCCAGGCGGTGGAACCTAGAAAAGGCAGGCCCACGGGAAACGGGTGCAGCGGGATTAGAGCCTGGGACTCGGAAAGGGAAGACTGCAGGAGGTGGGCCAGACGCGTAAGAGGCGGTTTAGGGAATAGGGTGCTGGGGCTTTCAGGAGGCGGGCCCGAGGGCAGCGGGCTCTCCAAAGTGAGTGGCCAATGGGAGGGAGCTGGGGCCTTAGGAGGCGGGGTTGGAGGGAGCGAGGAACTGGCCCGTGGAGTAAAGGAGAGGGGGGCCAGGGCCGTGGGGGGCGTGCGGCGGGTGATGTACAACTTCTTACCAGTCTTTGGTGTCGCAGCCTCAGCCCCTGTGTCTGGTTCGCTCATGGAATTGCCCCCGTCCCGCCTGCAGCTCCAGGGAACCCCAGCAAACCCTAACTCGGTGCCTCGACCGCTGCCATGGCAACGGCGTCTGGCGCCCGCCACTCCTCTCGGCTGGAGCGGAAGTACGTCTGGGGGAAAAGGGCGCGTCCGGAAGTGCGTCAGCCTCGCCTCCTCGGTGACGACTCTGTCGGCTGCCGCCATCTTGCGAACTTGTTGTATCGCCGCTGCGGGAAAACCGCTTTGACACAGCACCGCTCACCTACACCGAGGCGGACTGGCAGCCCTGAGCGTCGCAGTCATGCCGGCGGGACCCGTGCAGGCGGTGCCTCCGCCGCCTCCCATGGCCACCGAGCCCAAACAGGTAATGTGCTCCCCTCACCTCCACCGGCAGCCCGAGCCTAGGCCTAGGCGCGCCTCACTTTTGCTGGAAGTAGCGGCCGCTTTGGAGGGCTTGGCGGGACTGCAAATCCCAGGAGGCAGCGCGCTGTCTTCCGGCAGCGTACACAGCTCTCTGGAACCGTGTTTCTCAAAGTGTGGCCTGCGGACCAGCAGCATCAGCATCTGGTAGCTTATGAGAAATGCGGAATCTCTGTAAAGTACAGCATAGGAAACATATTGTAGTAACTATGTATGGTGCCAGGTGGAAATAAGGGGGGAACACTTTGTAAAATATATGATTTTCAAGCCGCAATGCTATACACCAGAAACTAGTACAAAATAATATCGAATCCAAACTGTAATTGAAAAATAAAATTTAAAAAATAAAATGTTAAAAAAAAGAAAAAGAAATACAGTCTCCACCCCCGCTCCTCTAATAGAAATCTGCATTTTTAACAAGATCCCAAGGTGATTCTTTAAAGTTTGGGAAACACTGATCTAGGCCATCTACTGTCGCATTGGGCCTTCCGTCCCCCAGCCTTTGCCCATTAATCCCTAATTTCCCAGCCTTCGGGGTTACAGCTTTCAGTGTTAATTCTTCTGCATCTACTCGGTGCTTAGTCTGAGCCAGACACGGAGCCAGGATCCCATGTTACTGGGGTGAATGAGGCACAACTGCTGCCTTCGAGAGAGCTAGCTTATAAACTAGTAAGGAGACAGGTACACGTCAATATTCAACAAATGTGTATCTCCCCATCACTGTACATCATGCAGTTCCTGCCAGTCCTTAAAAAAAGATGTCAATCAGCTGAGGGGAAAAGATGCACGTAAATAATTGCTGTATGGTATGATTTGCCCTGTAATAGAAGCATCAGGTACGGCAATCTAATCAATATTGTTGGTGGGCAGATTAAGGTAGGTGAAGCCCACAGGAGTTAGAGGTAAATTGCTTTTAGAAGGATGAACAGGAGTTCCCAGGTGGGTTTTGGGAAAGGAAAGAGCATTCTTTATTCATTCCGCAAACATTGAGCATATATTGTATGCTGACCACTGCTTTGGTTCAGAATACAACAGGGAACATGACAGAAGAGGTTCATGCCCTTTCCACAAATATTTAAGTGGCTCAGTGCCCCGGTGTTTTCCCAGTCACTGGGGGAAAATAAACACGGTAATACCAAATAGAAAGTGGAAAAGTACCAGGATAGGAATCAGATGGTGCCTCTGGTCAAGGGTAAATAAGTGGGGTTGAAGCATAGTGTTGGGAAAGTGGTGGCAGGAGATGCGATTCCAAGGATTTGAACTTTACCTAGTAGACAACGGAGGGAAAAGGAAGGATTTTAAGCAGGATGATGACATATTTGTGTTTCAGAAATTCAGGTAGGTAGGCAACGATGTGGAGAATTGCTACAAGGATGGAGGATTAGTCACTTTATTCAAAAGATGCTGAGGGCTTGCCCTGGCCAGTGCGGCTCAGTTGGGCATTGTCCCGTGCACGGAAAGGTTGCGCGTTCCATTCCCAGTCGGCACATGCCTGGGTTTTCAGCTAGAGCCCTGGTAGTGGATGTGCAAGAGGCAGCCAGTCGATGTTTCACTCTCACATTGATGTGTTTCTCTCCCTCTCCCTTCCCCTCAAAAAAAATAAAATATCTTAAAAATTAAAAAAAGATGCTGAGGGCCTGGCTAGATTTGGGGGGCGTGGCAGAGGGTCTTATGACAAGCTCATGTCACAAAATGGCTTATAGTACTGGATCTCCTGCCAGAGCGATGTGTTAGAAATCCAGTTCTGCTGCCATTTGGGCCAGTTAAGCTCTCTATTCCTTAATTTTGTCATCCGTAAAATAGGGCTAATTAAATCACTTACTTCACAGGGCTCTCATAAGGGTGATAAAGGTTAATATACAAAGTGCTTGGAAAAGTGTGTGGCACCCACTCTGTTCTTGTCACTGAATTTGGAGGCTGAGGAAGGAGGAGGAGGCCCAGGTTTCTGGACTGGTTGACTAGGTGCCTATTTGGCCATTGATGAGGAAAGAGGTTAGAGGTGACAAAAGTGCATGGGAACCAGCTGATCTAAAGCGCTGGCATACAAAGTGATCTGGGACATCAATTTGGATGGGATTGTTTAGGCTAGAGGTGGTGGAGGGAATGGAGGATGTGGCTGTGAGTGCCTGAGGACAGTGTGAATACTATGAAGAGAACCAAGAACCGAATTTGGGGGGCGCCTAACATAGGGCAGGAGGTGAAAGAGAAACCTGGACGGAAACTTGGGTGGAATGGTGAGCAAGAAGGAAAGACAGGTGAGAATAGGGCCTGGAAGTTGAGCAGAGTTTTGTGAAGGAGTGGTCATGATCACACAGCCAGATAACCGCTGTACTTGGCTGTGAGCAGTTGTTTTTGAGTTTGGCAAGAGCACTTGAAATGGATGGGGACCCAATGGGAGGTGAGGAAGTGGGAGCAGCAAGCCCAAGACTACTCAGGATGTTTGGCTAGCAGAGGAAGGGGGTGGGGGAGAAGGCAGTGGCAGAAAGGAAGACGAGGGCAAGGGAGAAACTTTATTTTTCTGAGAATAGAGACTTGACCCTTTGTTTACTAAAGAAAGACTGGTGAGGAAAGAATATTAGAACTTACAGACAATTAATGTTGAGTATTCCAGTGCAGTTTCACAAAATATTTGAGCATTGAGTGGTGGTTAAGGCTATGGAATGGATACAGAAGGAAAAGGCATTTAAGGCAGAAGGAGCTGCCCTCAGGGAGTTCCCTTTTTTTTATTCAGCAACCACTAAATATCCCATGCCAGGCACATCCCTTGGTGTGAGGGCCTTCTGGATTCTGGAACATGACTTCTCAGAATGTGGTCAGAGACCCTCTGCATCTGAATCACCTGGGCACTTAATAAAAATGCAGATCCCTGTGTCACTGACACGGTCTAGCTGGTGGAGCCAGAAAAGCTGCTGCTTTTTTTTACTGATTCCCCCAGTAGAGCCCCTTGCAAACGCAGTGAAGTTAAGAGAACCACTCTTCTGGAGCAGAGGGTTCTAACAGGAAGGAAGTCTGCAGGAGAGAGTCTGATGGCTCTCAGTAATTTCCTAGAAGAGTTTAACTGGGGGGTTGGGTGTCCAGCCCCAGACCAGGAACTTCAAGACTTTATTTTCTTTTTCCACAGCCCACAGAAGAAGAAGCATCTTCAAAGGAGGATTCTACCCCTTCCAAGCCAGTGGTGGGGATTATTTACCCTCCTCCAGAGGTCAGGAATATTGTTGACAAGACTGCCAGCTTTGTTGCCAGGTAACATAGCTACTTCTACTAGGTGGATTTTAGCACCAAGAGCTCCTGAATCTGCACAGGTTAACACTGGGTTTTAGAGAGGTATTGTTAGGGTGGGACTCTAGTAACATTAATAGTTAACGCACCTTTGAAAGTACAAGTCACCTGAGCAATTACTTCACTTGTTAGGGACGATGAGGCCACAGGTTTGATCCCTACAAAGAGGCATTGTTAGTAGGCCCATTGGCTCATTAAAACCACAGCATGGTGGTGAGGTAGGCAGTGGTCAGGACTGGCATCTAACACAGCATGGCAGTGGCAGAGTCACACCAGCCCCAGAATCACCAGGAACCTGTCCTTCCAAAACAGGCCTGAGGAAATGCCTGGAAAGCTGCTTTGTCACAGATAGAATGAGTATCTCTGTTTGAGCTGCTGGCCTGAGGAAGACAAAAAAGGGAGTTGATCATTCTCATTGTACAAGCGCGACATTTGTCAGAGCCTCAGATGACCCATCTGCAAAAGGGAGTAAGGTGCCACCTCCGGGCGGTTGTGAGGCAGGAGTGAGAATGGGACTGAACACAGTTCAGGTACATCATGCAGGTGTTACTTGTCTTCTCAGATGGCATGGAAGTCAGTCCAAGTTCCTCTTGTCCCTCCCCCATCACACACGCGCACATGTGCGTGCCCTCAAATGGAATCTTGATGGCCACTTGACTCCAGAGGTCAACACGTCCCCTAGTTTAGGGTATTTAAAATACTCCTTCAGCAACCAGCAGGGCACATCCAGCCTACAAATCTTTTGTTTGTCTTTGTAATTTTTTTTAAACTCAAATTAGTTGCCACTTTTTAAAAATGAGATTGCACAATAAATCTGGATTTCTGGCCTCTCTTGATGACCTGGACAACTTGCATGGAAGCAGTAGCCGGTCTTGAACAGATTGCTGTCATCAGGGCATTTGCTCTCTGGGCGGGCCATACCTTGACCCCTGAGGCAGCATCCCCATCACAGTATATCATTTAAATAGATGTATTCCTTTCCCATCCTCCTAATAAAATGAAACAGAAAGTGGTTACTCTGGTTAATGTCTTTCACTGTGCCATGCATATTTGTCTCCTCAAGTTTCTAGGGCTTTGATTAACCTGGATAATGGGCTAAAACTGTTCTGTACTTGATTGAACATTATCAGGCCCTGTCAGATTTAGGACAGCAGGTGGTGCATTTATAATAAATGTTTACTGTCTCATAGCAACACTCATGCTTCCTCTTTACCCCTGGTATTTCAAAAACAAATAAGGGTGTTGGAGGAAGAATCTATACAATCTCACTACCAGAATAGTTGCTGCCAGCTGTTTTTCCTGTTTCCTTCTGGGCTTCTGCACTCTTTTTTAGATCCTTGTAATACTAGCAGAGACACTTTCACATCCTGCTTTCCCCTTTTGTGCTGTTTTATAAGCTTTTTCCCATGTTGCTTCATGGTCTAGTGCTGCGTGGTCTGCTCTAGAGAGGCTGCACCATGCTGAAGCAACGAGCCTTCCTTGACTCGGCCGTCTCCTCTATCTTTTCCTTCAAAGTTGTTTCCAACATTTCCATTTGGCAAATGAAGCCGTGGGGAAGTCTGAGCATTTCCTTTCCCTTTTAGATTGTTTCTTTAGAAGGAAATTGTGTGGTACATTACTGGCTAAAGGAGGATTTTTAAAGATTTCTTAAACATTTTGCCAAGTAGCTTTCCAATAATTTTGTGCCAACCTCTTCTGCCACAGAAATAAGAGTCTCTCTAAGTTCCCTTAAAAATAAATATATACATCCACATTTCTAGAGCTATTTTTGGCTACGATGATTGCCTTGTAGGTACTTCTAAAATCTCTGAACTTGCTTTTGTTTATGTTGCAATAAAGGGACAGACCAGCATCTCAGTCTGGAGTAAAGCAAATATGCAGGACCCTCTGCTCCATTTCTGCTGGGTTCACACGTATTGACTGATGAAGCGTACAGTAAAAATCACGAACCGATATGGTTTTCCAAAAGTTTCTTTTCTCTTTAGGTTAGGTCTTCCCTTCTTTGCATTTTCCTATCAAGGAACTGAAGTGGAAATTACCCTTAAAAGTCCCACTACCTGGGTTGAGTCAGAATCGTGCCTTTTTCTGTTGAAATCTATTTATTTTGTGAGAGAATACAATTATAAAATTAACATTAAACTAAAGCAACAGAAGAGGAGGGATTAAACATGCTGCCTTTTCATTGTTTTAATCTTTCAGATTGTTTCCAGATGTGGTGAGGTTATGGCTTCAGAGGCAGTGATAGAGGAGACAACCAAAGTCCCTCTTCCTAGCAGCCCTTTGTCTGCCTGGCATTTGCTGGGTGTGGTGGCCTAGTTTTAGCAATATTGAAGTGCACATTCACTCTCCTCCTTGTGTTTACTTTGCATTATTTACGGAGTGGGACAAATACTTCTTCAAGCATGAGGTTCTTGTTGGACTAATTCACTGTCAAGTTGAGACCTGGTGTTATTCACGCTAAAGAGTGTGATCAGAACTTGTGGAGGAGCTAGCCAGGGTGTTCACCACCATGGCACAGATTATTTTAGTGACTAATCTGGAGCACAGCATTGCCTGCTCCCTGTCTATCCCCCATCTTCAACTCACAGGGCCAGGGTTTGAAAGTTGGAAGAGTGGAGCAACCTGGCTGCCCACCAGCCCCTGGAGCTGTCCCTTGGTTTGTTCAAAGCATCTCTGAGTGCTGGGCTCTGGCTGGAGGAATGATGGAAGAAGCCCCACAGTCATCTCCTAATACCCAGATCATCTCTAATGTTTATGGAACAGCTCTTCTAACTTTTATAGGAGTGACAGCCGTTGTATTTGCAGGACACTGTATACTTCAAGAGGATTTTGGCATCTCCTTGACAAATCTGATCTTAATAGTTCAAGATAGAGAAGGTAGTGTTAGCCACATTCCCACACATGGGAAATCGAGTCGAAGAGAAGTTTGGTAACTTGGTGAGTCAGTAGTGAACCCAAAACTTGAACGTGTCCATATCTTGTGTCTTTAAGGTTAGTGTACTTTTTGACTGACACAGGTGTTATATACAGTGTGGGGCAAAAGCAGGTTTACAGTTGTGAGTATGCAAAACAGAACTTACTTTTGTATTATTTATTAATTATTGTATTATCTTCCATATGAACCATTGTAAACCTGCTTTTGCCCCACCATATATGTGTGACACCTTGAAATATTACCATTGGGTTCCCTAAGCATTGTGAGAAAGACTTTTTTTCATGCTGAGGTTTTCAAGGCATGCAAACTGGGTACATGGGGTGTATTTGGGAAACTGTCCTAGATAGAGAGATCAGAGACCTTCCTGCTGATCTCACTGCTTCCCTGTTATCTGAATGTGCCTTACACAGCAGCACAGGTTCACGTCCTTGGAGAGTGTTTTCTGTCTGGACCTCACCCAGTAGTAAATGAGGTGATTTTAGGAAATACTTGGACAGGGCATAAATCTAATTGTCTACATTTTCATGTCTTTTTTAATCCTTCTCATACCCAAAGGACAAAGTCTCAGTTTGGTGCTAGTATATCTTTAACATCTCTCCAGCACTCTGTAATCCCCTTTTTTAACTAAGAAAACTGGCCTCAAGCATAGCAAACTTGGAGCTAAACTTTAACAATACTATTACTTTGTTTTCATTGTATTTCATTTTAAGTTTGCCTATAATTAGTAAAGCCATACTCATTTTTATTTGAAGTAGTAATATATGCTTTCCTTTGTAAGTACATTTTTAAAGCAGTGGTCCACATGGTTTTTGAAAATGGTGAGACTGGCAAAGGAGCTGCAAGAATGATGAAGTCTGGGAGACCCTGTGGTGGAGGAGGCCTGGGTCAGGCCAAAGGAGGCAGATGGCACTGGCCACCGATGGCAGGAGTCTCAAGGAAGACCTCTGCTGTGCTGAGAGGTGGACTAGTTTGAGTGATGGTTGGGGCAAGAAGGTGGCTTGAATGGGCAGTGTTCTGGGTCTCAGCAGTTGCAAGGGTTGTAATGTTAATTCTTTTTCCCTCCTTCTAGAAATGGACCTGAATTTGAAGCTAGGATTCGACAGAATGAGATCAACAACCCCAAGTTCAACTTTCTCAACCCCAATGACCCTTACCATGCTTACTACCGCCACAAGGTCAGCGAGTTCAAGGAGGGGAAGGCTCAGGAACCCTCAGCCGCCATCCCCAAGGTCATGCAGCAGCAGCAAGCCACCCAGCAGCAGCTGCCACAGAAGGTTGGAGCCAGTCCCTCTCCTCACTTCCCCAGGCCTGAGAAGCAGGAGGGAGGAAGGGAGGATAATGAACTCTGCTATCCAAACCGCACAGCCACCCAGGGAGAGATGTGAGGTTCTTACCTCTTACAGAGGCAGAAGCTAAGGCTCAGATAGCAAAGTACTGGTGACAGTTGGCATTTCTTTAGCACTGCTTGTCAAGCTCTGTGCTCAGGGGTTTAGGGGGCTTGTCTCATTGGCACCTCACAGGGGCTGCATGAGGAGGCCAGTAAAGTGATCATTTTACAGTTGAGAGAGCTGAGGCTCAGGGAAGTGTGATTTACCCAAGGCCACAGAGTCAGGACTTAAAGTCCAAGCTCTCAGCCCTTTCTCTTTTCCTTGTCCAAGGCTCATGGGCCCTTTCTTGTGCCATCATTCTGTCTTACTTTTGCAAGCCCCCCATTTGGCCTGCCGTGATACCCCCTCAGCATTAGGCCCAGAACTAGGGATAATTAGGTTGTCAGTGAGGACAGGAAGTGCTGGCACATTTTGCTTCCTTTGTAGGCCTAGACTGCTCTACTCCTTAACCATGGTAGCAAAGGCCACTCCTTGTTTTACAGTGGGAAGGAAAGGTTGACGTAGGTTCTGAGACCTTGCATTGCAATTTACTACTCTTAGGGCCTCAGGCTACTTCAGTTTCCTCATCTATAAAAAGGACTCAGGGTACCTATTTTCTTTACCTCATGGTTTGTATGGAGACCAGATGGTGTAACAGATTTGGAAATTCTTCATCCAGTGGGGTCCTGTGTACACAAAGAGGATCTACTGCATCCTCTCTTGCCCTTGGTTGGGATTTATAAGCCGTGTTCCTGTCAGATCTCCTACCCAGTTTTGGCCTTTGATTTCAGGGCAGCAGCAGAGATAAAGAGGGGCATGGATCTCACTGGAAGCCTTTCAGGTTGTTGAGGCCACAGTTGGCCAAGAAATTGCTGCTCTTGTGTGTTAGGATTCTCTTACACCATGTGCCAGTGGTGTACACATCATTAACAGAAGCATAGAGCCCCACTCTGGAGCTAGTCCACCCCTGTGCCTCTTGCCTCACATTATCGTCTGCATCTTAGGTCCAAGCCCAGGTGATCCAGGAGACCATCGTGCCCAAAGAGCCCCCTCCTGAGTTTGAGTTCATCGCAGATCCCCCCTCCATCTCAGCCTTTGATCTGGATGTGGTGAAGCTGACAGCTCAGTTTGTGGCCAGGAATGGGCGCCAGTTTCTGACCCAGCTGATGCAGAAAGAGCAGCGCAACTACCAATTTGACTTCC
Organism: Miniopterus natalensis; assembly: GCF_054644295.1. NCBI lineage: Eukaryota > Metazoa > Chordata > Mammalia > Chiroptera > Miniopteridae > Miniopterus > Miniopterus natalensis. The sequence goes on from NC_142100.1 coordinate 15,819,110, forward strand.
TCCGCCCACAGCACAGCCTCTTCAACTACTTCACGAAGCTGGTGGAACAGTATACCAAGGTGTCTGGTCAGGGTGCAGGCTGGGGTGCTGGGCCCAGGGAAGGAAGGCATTTACCATAAGCATTTTTCCACTCACTGTCTACAAAGACAGTGTTCCTCTGCGGGGCCCCTGGGTAGATGTTAACATTTTATTTCAGTGTGAAATCTTGATTTCTTCAGTGTTCCCTTTTAAATGCAACACTGACTGCTGTTTCTAAAGAAAAATGAAATGTGTAATTGATAACTGCCATTAGGTGAGTCCCTGCTATGTGACAAGGCCAAGTGGTGCTAGCTGCTTTTAAGTACACTTAAGTTTTCAGGTGCCTAGCATAGGGCCTGAGAAAGTAGTAAGCCCTTAATAATTGTCTCCTATTTCCTAATTTAATCCTCACAAAAATCCATGAGGTGTTTTCTTTTTTCAAAAGCAGGAATAGGCTCAAAGAGGTGAAGTCACTTACTCATGGTCTCTCAGCTAATAAGTAGCTACAGTGAGAATTAATCCAACATTTGGCTGTGAAACCTGTTGTTTTTTACCCTACAAAGTACTTGAATTAAAAATATAATTTCAGTAGGCATTGGGAAACAATTTGACATAAGTAGAGCCAGTATTTGATACTTACATTTGCGGCATCTTCTCATTTAATCCCTAATAACCTATAAGATAGCCATCGTTGTTATACTCATTTTACAGAAGAGGAAAGTGAGGCATGGAGACGTTGTCTTGGCCAGGATCACACAGCTACTAGGTCACAGAGCTGGCATTTTTACTCCACGCCCCAAGATCGTAATTATCATACTGCGTTGTTGCAATCAAAGAATCTGTGAATACTGTTTTTTAAAATGATCATATTGTTAACTTATTGCAAAGTATGCTGATACAGATTGCCCTGTGCTATGTTTTTCTTGCTACTCATGTGGTGGAGATTGTCTTCCTTTTAGTGTCATGGTCAGGATATCTAGAAATAATATGTTAAAGATCTGATATGAAAAGAATCCTAATGATTCTTCTGTAACTGAAATCACTCTAAGTATATAAGGAGAAAGAATTATAAAAATGTGTGTTTTTAGAAAATGATCAAATCCAGAAGCTAGTTGCTAAAATAATAGTCACTGAAAGTCCAAGACCAGAGGGTTACTTTAAGTGAGTCCTGGGTTAATTTCTCCTAGTGGACTGCTTCTGGGGTTAAAGGTTCCCAGATTTCTTTTTGTTCTGTTACTTTCCTGTTCCTTTTCCCTCAGAACTTGGGTGTTGACATTTAGTACTCTCATTTGAGGGCACTGGTGTCTGTCTAACCATGGGACCTCTAGGAGCAGATTGATTCCCGAGGTAGAGGTACAGAGAGGATGGAGTAAAACTGAGCCACTTTGCCAGTGGTACTAGATAATGTTAGGGCAGTTGGAATGACCAGCTATTTTGAAAAAAGCCATCATTTGCAATTTCAGCAAATTGTGTCAGACACAGTTCCAGGTGCTGGAGATATAATCGTGAAAAAAGAAATTCGTCTTTGTGGATTTTCTGGTCTATTGAGGGGGTGACAAGCAAGTGCAATTGTAATGTATTGTCAGATGGTGATTATTATGGAGAAAAAGAAAAGGGATGGAAATGTAGGTAAGTGGGGCCAGTGGGCTGCAATCTTAAGTGGGATAGTCAGGGGAGGCCTGGTAGCATGTGCAAAAGGATAGGAGCAGATCCGTACCCTGAAAACAGCCGTCACACACTGACCATGTGCAGTGACCTGCCCATAGTTTTGCATACTTTCCAGCCGATTCTTACAGCAACCTTTTAAGTTGATAATGCCAATTTAAGTGGTGGTGTCAACATTTTGTAGAAGGAAACCAAGTTGCAGAAGTTAAATAACTTGCCCAAAGTTACACAGCCAAGTGGAGCTGGGATTGGGATCCAGAATCCCACACCCTCCCTCCTGTGCCTTTCCATAGGCTCAGGAAGGCTGCCTCTTTGTCCTGTGTTGTGCTGCACTGACAGTTGCTTTAATAACTCTTCTGTGTTTCAGATCTTGATTCCGCCCAAAGGCTTATTTACAAAGCTCAAGAAAGAGGCTGAGAACCCCCGAGAAGTTTTGGACCAGGTAAACTCATTTTATTATAACTGGTTACTAATGTGGAAGTTACAATGTGTGGGTTCTGTTTCACAATTGTAAATAATCTCTGTGGCAGTACCTTGTTAGGTTCTAGGCACAGGAGTGGTGGGAAGAAAGGCCTATGGCTACAAAAGTCAAAGAAACCTAGATTCTGTGTTCTCCAACTTTCTGCTCTGCTCTCAGCTTCACTAGGTCTCCCTCTTTTCTACCCTCACTGGAAGCTGACTTTGGAACAGGTTCTCTGGTGACAATGACTTTTGTAGTCCCAGGTTTTCAGAGTTGAAGACAGAAGGCATATTGGTGCTTGCTGTTTTGGATGGCCCCATGAAGTCTTGTTTCTCAGGCCCTCAGACTGCCTCTACTGGTTGTCACACAGACTTCTTGGGAGGTAGCTAGCTACTCTCTGAGCATAGCTCCTTGCTAGAAAATGCTGAGGTTATAACAAATCGCTGGCCTTGGGGCCTAGGCAGAAGGTTTCTGTGGCATTTAGAATTTTTATCCTGTCCAAATTCTGGGCCTGGCTGAAACTAGGTTACTTATATCATAGTTCACTCCATGGAGTTCCCCCTTTGTAGGCGGAGCAGCCTCCTTCCTGTTCTGAAGTAGATGCTGGCTTTGTTAAAGACCTTGGAGGTGACATCCTAATCAGAAGCCCTGATTCAGCTCAGCACCTTGCTATTTCCAAACTCTTCAGGTGTGTTACCGAGTGGAGTGGGCCAAGTTCCAGGAGCGTGAGAGGAAGAAGGAAGAAGAGGAGAAGGAGAAGGAGCGGGTGGCCTATGCACAGATTGACTGGCATGATTTTGTGGTGGTGGAGACGGTGGACTTCCAACCCAATGAACAAGGTAAGTTTCAGGAGTTATGGGAAGCCAGGAGCTCAGAGGCGTCTTGGTAGAGCTCGTACAGGTGTTCCCAGAGAACAGTGTTCCTCAGAGGGCTTTAGCAGTGTCTGTTTCATCTTTGCTCACAGAGTACTTAATTTCTACCACATTGTCCCAGTTAATCTTAATTCAACAAATTCTTCTTGTGTCCGACTCTGGGTGGGCTCTGGAGATAGGAGAGAAATCAGCCCCAGCTCCTGGGGGGCTCACAGTGTGAGGGAGTAGACAGGTGGGCCTTTGATAAGGAGCATCCGGGGAAGCCTCCCTTTGACTCGAGCTCTCTCCCGACTAGGAAACTTCCCTCCACCTACCACCCCGGAGGAGCTGGGGGCTCGAATCCTCATTCAGGAGCGCTATGAGAAGTTTGGGGAGAGCGAGGAGGTGGAGATGGAGGTTGAGTCTGATGAAGAGGACGAGAAGCAGGAGAAGGCAGAGGAGCCACCTTCCCAGCTGGACCAGGACACCCAAGTGCAAGACATGGACGAGGTAAACCCCGGGATGGCCTGCGGGATGAAGTCCAGCTCCCTTCTGAACCTCGAAGGGAGATGTGGGTCCTGAATAAGGCATCCTGACTGAGCAGCTGCCCAAACCCAGGCAGCCCAGAGCCTCTTTCCAGCTTGGGCAACAAAAAGATTCATTCACAAGCAAGGATCTAAAGGCTGTGCCAGCCCTGTTCCGTGACCTTCCCCCTTTGCCCAGAGGCCCTATTCCTCTCTACCCCTATGTCAGCTTTCAGTTAGGGAACACTCTACACCTCAAGCTTTGATGCGTTTGAGCTTAAGCCCAAATCAGCATTTCCCAGAGCTTTTCTAAGTATAGCCTTTTCTTCCTTTCGGTCACCTCTACCCTCTTTGAACCAGACCCTCCAAACAGGCATAGAGGCTCCAGAGCCAAGCTGTTCTCCTTCCATTGGAAAGAATTTGTGTACAGCCTGAGAAGAAAAGGCCCCTCTGTCTGTGGGAATTGACTTTTTCCCTCCCTCCCAGCATTACTCTGTGAGCAGCAACCATCAAGCGCCGACTTGCTCCCTGCACCCCCTCCCTGGCATGTTAAGTGCCCTTGGCCTCCTGGGACTGCCTGGTGCCAGCTGCTGGAAATGCCTGGGCGGAATGTTAGCACCATGGCCCCTAGCATTCCCATTCATGCTGTGAGGAAGCAGCTTGGCTGGCTGCTGGCTGGCCTCAGCTGCCCGGGAAGGCTTAGCACATGGACACTGGCTGACAGGGGCTTAGGCAGTTTGCCACCCTGAGAGCCACCAGGGTTCAGCTGCAGGGAGGTGGCTTCTCCACCCCTCTTTGAATCCTGCCACTGCTTTGCTTTTCAGGGTTCAGATGATGAAGAAGAAGGACAGAAAGTGCCCCCACCCCCAGAGACACCCATGCCACCTCCTCTGCCCCCGACTCCAGACCAGGTCATTGTCCGGAAAGACTACGACCCCAAAGGTAGGGCCTGCTTTCCTGCCCTCATATGTTCCTCAGTCCTGTCCATTTCTAGGATGGCTTGAGGTGGCTTTTTAAAGGTATTGATAGCCCCTCTGTCCCAGACCTCATAGTGGGTAATAGGGAGTAGTCATCCCTGGTGCCCTGACAACTTGCACAGTGCCAGGTACAGTGTGGCAATGAATGGATGTACCTTGAGTGAATGATGCATGAATGAAACAACACCCTCTTAACCCAGGCTGCCACCCAGTGTTCTCACTCAAGCATCTGTTTCCTTTTAGCTTCCAAGCCCCTACCTCCAGCTCCTGCTCCAGATGAATATCTTGTGTCCCCCATCACCGGGGAGAAGATCCCTGCCAGCAAAATGCAGGAACATATGCGCATTGGGCTTCTCGACCCCCGCTGGCTGGAGCAGCGAGATCGCTCCATCCGTGAGAAGCAGAGTGATGATGAGGTGTATGCGCCAGGTGAGTTGGGGGTTCCCCCACCCAGTCCACACCCTTTTCTGACTCAGCCCTGACTCACTTTGACCCATGGGAATCGCTAAACTATGTTTAACTTGATTTAAGCAAACATAGAAAGCAACAATTGAGCTCAACAAAAGCTTTCAAGGTTTGATTCAGCCTGTGATACTACAGAAGAACTCCCCATTTTCCAGAGTGACTATCTGTAGAACTCCTCCAAAACCAGACACCTGAATAGGATGGCATGTGCCCATTGACATTCAGAGCCAGATCTGACTGTAGCTGGGACGGGTGCTCATTCTTCGGGCTCTTAGAATGAGGGCTCTGATGACTGAAGTACACTGAGCGCCTGGAAATGAGACACAACACAGTGCTCCTGTGACTGCTGTGTGAGAAGCAGCAACAGGGAGGAAACTGTCCCAGAGGGAAGAGACCAGGCTTTTAGTCCTGACTCTGCTACTTGCTGCTCATGGGACCCCGTCCTCTCAATTGCCTTTCATAAGTCAAGGAATTGGACAACTCTAGTTTACAGGCTGCTTTAGTGCTGATTGGGCAGCCTTCCTCAGGCTCAGAGGATAGGCATGCTGGGTTGGGGCTTAGAGTCAGCCTTGTCCCATGGGACCAGCCTCCACCCTGCACCAGGAGAGCTGCTGCCTTGTCAGAAGGGCACCTGGTTTAGGTTCCCTTTCTGTCCCTTCTCCACTCTGACTGTATCCAGGTCTGGATATCGAGAGCAGCTTGAAACAGTTGGCCGAGCGGCGTACCGACATCTTCGGTGTAGAGGAAACAGCCATTGGTAAGAAGATTGGCGAAGAGGAGATCCAGAAGCCAGAGGAAAAGGTGCAGTTTGAATATATCCTAGAACCTTCCCTGCCCTCAGACTCCCACATTGGGCTCAGTTCTAGGAGCCCTGACAAGCTGTGGTGTTGCTTTCCCTTGCAGGTGACCTGGGATGGCCACTCAGGCAGCATGGCTCGAACCCAACAGGCTGCCCAGGCCAATATCACCCTCCAGGAGCAGATCGAGGCCATCCACAAGGCTAAGGGCCTGGTGCCAGAAGATGATACCAAAGAGAAGATTGGCCCCAGCAAGCCCAACGAAATCCCCCAGCAGCCACCACCTCCGTCTTCAGCCACTAATATACCCAGCTCAGCTCCACCCATCACCTCAGTGCCCCGGCCACCAGCAGTAAGCCAACAACCACCTTGTCCCTGATCTTTTAGAGCGTGGTTCTTGGGGTTGAATACTATTGGCTGAGAAGGGCAGGTCCTGAGTGGGTTAAATAGAGAGAATCCTTTAATTGGAAGTGAGAACCTCTAGCATGACCTTCTTTGTGTGGTGGAGGATTAGAACAGAGAGGGAGGCAAGTGGCAGATGTATAAAGCAGGCTTGGGGCAGAGAAGGGCTGCAGGGCTTAATGGGTCTTTGAGGACTGCTGGCTCATCTCCAGGAGGCTAAGTCAAGGTCAGTCTCTTCAGTGGCTCTCTCAGTGTCTGCCATGAGTAGCTGGTTGAGTCCCAAGTGGAAAGAGTGTCGCCCCTGGGCCTCTCTTGGCGAAGTTCCTGGTAGAGCGTGGGGTGAGGCTGCAATCTCTCAGCCCCAGGGAGCTGAGTTGGAGGTGTCCAGCCCCATCCTTAAAGTCTATAGGTGACCAGTTGCTAGCTGTGACTCCAGCCTTGGCTTTCTGTGACTTTGGGTCGCTTCTCCCCCACAGATGCCACCTCCTGTCCGTACCACAGTTGTGTCCGCAGTACCCGTCATGCCCCGGCCCCCGATGGCTTCAGTGGTCCGACTGCCCCCGGGCTCAGTGATCGCTCCCATGCCGCCTATCATCCACGCACCCAGGATCAATGTGGTGCCAATGCCTCCTTCAGCCCCTCCAATCATGGCACCCCGCCCACCCCCCATGATTGTGCCAACAGGTCAGTGTCTCATGTTGCTTTCTAGGCCATTTGGTCAGGACTACAGGCCAAGCACTGTGAGCAGAGCAGTGGCTGATGGTGGTGCTAGCTGTTCAGCTGGGGGTCTCACCCAGAAGAGAGCCATGGCTTCCCCATGTGAGAGTTCTTTGAGCTGGGAGCCAGGGAGCCGTGACTCTTGGGGGAGATGGTCTGATGTGGCAGAGCTGGGGTCTGTGCACCCAGAGGAGTGAGGCCCTAGGCAGGCACAAAGGCCTGACAGTGATTACTTTTGGCAGGCCCACTCCATCCATCAATCCTGCATCTTTTCCAGTCCCCTGCTGCCCAATGTGGGCAGCTTCCCAGGTCCCCTTGCCAGGGAACCGGCTGGCTGCCAGACTCAGCAAGGAGTAGCCCTTCACACCTCTGACTGGGAGAAACAGGAAACCTTTGCAATCTCCCCTCTAACTTCTCACCAGCCTTAAGTCCTGGGCCCCTTCCCCCACTCACACAGCTGTTTATTCTTGTCCTTCCAGCCTTTGTGCCCGCTCCACCTGTGGCACCTGTCCCAGCTCCAGCCCCAATGCCCCCTGTCCACCCTCCCCCTCCTATGGAAGATGAACCTGCCTCCAAGAAACTGAAGACGGAGGATAGTCTCATGCCCGAGGAGGAGTTCCTTCGCAGAAACAAGGTATATGATCCCAGAATGCTGCCTGTGGCCGAGAGTGTCTAGCTGGGTAGCCCAGTCCTGCCCCAATCACACACTCCCTGGCCTACCCTATTCTGCTCCCATTGTTTTGGCTTCCAGGGCCTATGTCAGCCAGTGAGGCCTATGAAGGCTTCTGAGCACACACTAAATGTGGGGCCAGCAGTTGGAGAAGCAAACAGCATTGGCTGTCCCCCAGTGTGAACCATTGCCAGCAGGGGGACCTAGTTGCACAGACAGGAGGGCCTGTGTGTAAAAAGGGACCCTCGATCTAGGGGGCAGTGATTTTCAACCTTTTTCATCTCATGGCACACACAAACTAATTACTAAGATTTTGTGGCACTCCAAAAAATACATATACATTTTTTCCCAATCTGACAAAAAAAGGGCATGATTTTGATTCATTCACACCCAATGGCTATTGTTGTGTTGGCGTTATTTTTTTGTTTGACAGTCTATGGGAAAAGAGGTTAGTGCCCCTGACTAAATAGTCAGGTATTGCATGTTCTAAAAATCCTTGCAGTACACCAGTTGAAAACTTCCTGGGTGCAGTTCTTAATTACTTTGTGGCCTTCTCCACTTTCAGCCTTAGGAGGTCTGCTTGTTTTGGGGACCCTGTTGGGGTGCTAGAAATAAGGGGAGGTGGGAATCTTGGCACTTCCAATCTAGGAAAGTTGTTAGGCTCCAGTGAGGAGGCAGGAGCAGTCTCAGCCCCACTCCCCAATGCATTTGACCAAGTCTTTTTTTGTTTGCTTTTTTCTGATAGTGTTTCCCGTCTCTTGACTACTCAAGTGCCAGGGTAAAGCTACATATTATGTGGGCACATGTCCATTTAGTGCTCAGAGCAGTACCATGTAGTGGTTGTGATCAGTTGCCTTATAGACATGGTGTTGAGGTTCAAAGAGACCTAGTTAGCAGGGAAGCTGAGTTGGCAACCCAAGTGTTCTGATTTCACAGTTCATATTCTTTCCCCCTGTGGTAGTTCTTGGGGTTTGCAGAGCATTTTCATGTCACTTCTTCAGCTTCAGACTCACCAGGAGGCAGGGTGGAGATTGTTTTAAAGAAGAGAAACCAAATCTTGTTCAGTGTCACAAGTAGCATCAGGGGCCAGAATCCAGGAGCCCAGATGGAGAGGTGACATTGTCTAGATACCAGGAAGACACTAGGAGAGCATAGTTCCTTACTGGCTCAGGGATCCCAGGCATAATGGCCACCTCCTGTTTTGCAGGGTCCAGTGTCCATCAAGGTCCAAGTGCCCAACATGCAGGATAAGACGGAATGGAAGCTGAATGGACAGGTGTTGGTCTTCACCCTCCCACTCACAGACCAGGTATGAGTTGTTGCAGGGGAACCAAGGGGGCAGGGAGCAGCTTCTTTCAGCTGACCTTAGCAAGGGGGTGAATGTCCTCTCCTTGGTCCCACAGGTCTCTGTTATCAAGGTGAAAATTCATGAAGCCACCGGCATGCCTGCAGGGAAACAGAAGCTGCAGTATGAGGTGAGTTGGGTGTCTAGTACTAACCCTTGGATTCTAACGCCTCTGCTGTCCCAGAAGCTAAATCCGTGGAACCAAAGTAGTGGGTAGACACCTGGGTGTGGCCATATGAGTCCATCTTAGAGGTAATGATGCTGGCTGGGAGGGAGTGCTGGGGCAGGTTAGCCTGACAAGGTGAGGCTCTAGTGGGATCCCAATATAGCCTTGTGTGGGGTCCAAAAAACTTTCTGCCTCATTGACTAGGGTGGACATCTGAGGACAAGTCTCGGGAGTCCTCTACTGGGGAGTGCTTCCAGTGGTGGAGCCATCCCAGTCAGTGTGGTTTTGAGTAGTCTGGCTTTGTACATGGACACGGAGGTGAAAGTCCAGCTAGGCCTGGTGCCCACCAGGCCTCTTGGGGCTGCTATGTTCTCCCACTTTGGACTTTGACATATCCCCACTCTGGGCCTCAGTTTCCTGCTCTGCAGATGAGGCTGTTTGACTAGTTGATCTCTAAAGGTCTTGGATTTAAAATTCCATGGGGTTGGTCAGGGCCGACTTCTTGGAGAGTTGACAAAAGGGAAGAGCATGGCTTGGTAGGAAGGAAGGAAAAGCAAAGCATTCTGGGAGGAACCAGAGATCTTCAGTCCTGCCCTGTGCCTGTATCCCCTTGCTCCTAGCCTTCCTTCAGGCCCCTGTGTTCACTAAGTTCAGAATGTTAAACACATTGGGAGTGAGGCTGCACAGTGTGCTCAAGGCCAGATTGCCCCATGCTAAGGCACACTCTCTGTTTTCTAGGGCATCTTCATCAAGGATTCCAACTCACTGGCTTACTACAACATGGCCAATGGTGCCATCATCCACTTGGCCCTCAAGGAGAGAGGAGGGAGGAAGAAGTAGAAGAGAGAAACCTGTCAGGTCCCAGCCACTGCTGTTTTGCTGTTGTCCCTCACCTCTGCCATAGACCCAAGACACCCTGCCTTATACATTTGTTTCCCTCTTAGTTTGGAAATTTAAATTGTCCTAGTTTCCTCCCCAGTGGTCTCTGGAATTTCTTTGTGTTTGAGTCTTGATTGAGGGGATTCATTTCTTCTGGCAGCCCATTAGAAAATGGGAACCCAGGGATGTTATGCAGGATAGTGGCATAGTGCTCATTAGCACTTGGCTGAGAGCATATGCTTGTTACCGTCATTAATCATTTTGTGTTTTGCCACAGGCTGTCTAATAAACCTTTTGGACCCTTGTGAAATCAGTGTCATAAGACTTGTCTCTTGGCTACCTGCACCCTGTCCAGACTCAAGGCAGGGGGAGCATGGCATGGTGCCTTGTGGCTCTTCTGTTCTGAGAAATGCTGGGCTTTTAACTAACTTATTGGCACCATCAAGTCTTTCATGAATCTTTCTTGGGAGATACATCTTTATTATCCTTTTAAACATTTGGATTCTAAAGGCCTAGCCCGTGTGTTTTAACTGGACTAATACAGATGTCTTCACACAGCAGGACCACAGAAGAACAAGGGTGATGTGGGATGCAGTTCCTGGGTCAGTGAGCAGCAGTAAGACACACAGATGAGACTTGAGGGTAGCGGTTTCCTGCAGGCCTGGAACCACTGATCACATTGGCTCTTTGACCTTGGGCAGGTGGCTTGAGTAAGCACAGGAACATAATGAGGGCTTTTTGGTTTGTTTTTTAATGTATTTAACCCCTGGCCGGTGTTCTCAGTGGGTAGAGCACCTGCCTGTGCACTGAAGGGTCCGCAGGTTCGATCCCTGACCCTGGTCGGGGCGTGTGTGGGAGGCAGTCACGCCATGTGTCTCTCTCACATCGATGTTCTTCTCTCTCCTCCCCCCTACCTCCCTCACTTTCACTATCTCTAAAAAGCAATGGAAAAAATATCCTTGGGTGAGGATTAAAAAAAAAAAAAGGCCCCGGCCAGGTAGCTCAGTTGGTTAGAACATCGTCCAATACACCAAGGATGCAGGTTCAACCCCCCTATTCAGGGCACATACAAGAGTCGAACAATGAATGCAGAAATAAGTGGAATAACAAATCTTTCTCCCTCTCTCTAAAATAAATAAAAATTAAAGAGATCACAGTTCGATTCCCAGTCAGGGCATATGCCCAGGCTGCAGGCCTGAACCCTGGTAGGGGACAAGCAGAAGGCAGCCAATCAGTGACTCTCATCATTGATGTTTATGTCTCTCCCTCTCCCTTCCTCTCTCTCAAATCAATAAAGGCATATTTAAAAAAAAAAAAAATTAAAGTTCCACTCAACTGCTTTCTTTATAAAAAAAAAGTATTTAATTGTGCTGAGGCCATGCACTATTCCAAGGAGTATAAAGTTTAACCAATTTATCCTTTATTAAATACTTTATCAGTTTTAACTCATGTAATCCTGATGTGAGTATTCTTGTGTTTTTTCGTTTGTTTGCTTGTTTTGGTAAAACAGCACCTCTTTATTAGCTCACAGTCTGTAAGTCAGAAGTCCAGATATGGCATGACTGGGTCGTCTGCTTTAGGTCTCACAAGGCTGAGATCATACTGGCTGGGCTGCATTACCTCTGGAGGCTTGATGGGGGAATCTGCTGCAAGCTCCTTCTTGTTCCTGGCTGAATTCAGTTTCTTGTGGTTGTAGGATAAGGTCCCTGTTTCCTTGCTATCTTGTTAGCTGGGGTTGACTCTCAGCTCTGAGACTACCTGCATTTCTTGGGACTTGGACCTGTCAATCTATAAAGTCAGCAATGGCATGTTGAATCCTTGTGTTCCAAATCTCTGCCTACTGGGTGTTCCTGTTTTTACCCTTGAGTAAACTGAGGCACAGAGAGGGTAAGTCATATACCCACAGTGGCACAGTGAAGATGAAAAGAAAATGTGTATAAAACACTTGTCACAGTCCTTGCCCCCTAATAAGGGCGAGACACAGGCTGTTATTTTTGGAATTGTGCAATCACGGAGGTAGATGCTGCTGTAGGTGTTCAGAGGGAGGAAGGTGAAAGCCTGTTGATAACCATTCCTGGTTTCAGATCTAAAGCTGATTTCATTCTGAACATCTCACTTGTGTTTTCCCCAAGAGTTCCCAAAGCCTTTTCTTTGCAGTCCCTCCATTCCTCCTGGCTGCCCCATGAGGTCATCTCCAGGCATCAGAGAGGTGAGGCCGTTCCCAGTGTAGTAGAATGAGTACTTCAGTCACCACCCTACCTTACCCCACCCCCCACCAAGCTCAGAGCTCCCAGCGCCAGACCTAAGGCTCAGGTGGCCCTTCCACAGTGCCAGTTGTATGACTCCTATTACAAACTGCTGGACCACGTTTTTAACTTGGTCTATGGGATGTTATTCCTCACCCTTTTTGACATTTGCCTCCTGCCTGGTTGCTGGAAGTTTTCTCCAGGGGCCCAGGCTAAAATTTGGCTTTCTGAAGTAGGCTCCGTGGTTTGGGTGCTTAAAATGAGCCCACTCCTAGTTGCTTCTCCGTGGCCAACAGCAAAAATCTCCCTGAACATCATCTGGGTCTCATTCCAAGAGGGAAGGGATCAGAAGACTTAGAGGAGTACCACCCGCCAAGCTCTCCTTTCTTCCTGGGATTGGCTCTGGAGATGGATAGGGCACACTCCTCCACAGATTGGCAGATCCAGCAGTCCTGCTATAACAAGGCCAGGAATGCTGCTGGGTGGAATGTGAGTGAATGGGACCTTTGAGCCACCCTCTCGGGTCCAAACTGAGCTGCTCAGAGCTCCTGAATGAACATCTGTCCTGGCTCAGCTGCAGAAGGGCCATTGACCACAAGGCAGCCTTGTAACTGTCAGGCTACAGGCCCAGCATGCGGCCCAGCACTCTGTATTTCTTGTTTAGGGACTGCAGCATGTAGGCAGCTCCTTGCTTGCACAGCTTTCTGTTCTGATCGCCACCCTCTGTGGATTATCTGCCCCGTTGTTTGGATGAGGTAGATCCAAGGTCAAGTAGCCAGTGAGGGCTCTGAAAGGCCAAAGCAGCTCTTCCATTCCTGGTGACCACACTGCCCTCACTGCTTCACCAGACTGGACTGTGAATTGGGGACAAATGTTCCTGGTGTGGCACTGCTGGGAAAACTAGGAACAACTTGGTGCTTTCTTAGTCACCGTAATTTTATTTTTTTTATTATTATTATTTTTTAAAATATATCTTTATTGACTTCAGAGAGAGGAAAGGAGAGGGAGAGAGAGAAGCATCAATGATGAGAGAGTCATTGATCAAGCCCGAAGCCTGGGCATGTGCCCTGACCGGGAATCGAACCCTGATCGCCTGGATCCCAGGTCGATGCTCCACCGCTGAGCCACGCCCGGCTGGCAGTCACCATAATTTTAAAGACTTGCTCAAAGAGGGCGCCATGAATAGTAGACGTTAAGAAATTTCACTTTCAATTGCACCAGCTGCTCAAAATGAACACTTGTCATGTAGCCCGAAGTGATTAGACCCATTTCACTTTTTAAAATTATAGTACCTGGCCAGCTCAGCAGTTGAGCATCACCTACAATCCGGGAGATCCCGGTTTGATTCCCTGTCAGGACACATGCCTGGGTTTTGTGCTTGATCCCCAGTGGGGGGCGTGCAGGAGGCAGCTGATCAATGACTCTCTCATCATTGATGTTTCCATCTCTCCCTCTCCCCTCCTCTCTGAAATCAACAAGGGTATATCTAAAAAAATAAAATTATAGTATTGCATTAGAGAATATATATATAAAAGTTATGTTAGGATATAGACTTGAAATATATAGTGTACTATAATTATAGCAATCCTTATATGTAATATTTCATTTATCCCTGTAATTCAAAATTCAAAAAACCAAAAAAAGTACAATATAGTTCATGTTTAAGAGTATACATACGAGTAGATAAGATTTTGTTTACTTTTAATTTTTTTAATGTATTTTTTTATATATCTTTATTAATTTCAGAGAGAGGAAGGGAGAGGGAGAGAGAGACAGAAACATAAATGATGAGAAGGTCATCATTGACCAGCTGCCTCCTGCAGGTCCCTGACTGGGGATCAAGCCTGAAACCCAGGCATGTGCGCTGACCGGGAATCGAACCAGGATCTCCTGGATCCTAGGTCAATGCTCAACCACTGAGCCATGCCTGGCTGGGCTTTTGTTTCCTTTTTATAAATAAAAGTAAAATGTAAGATCTTGAGGTTAATATTATTAACCATCTGATTTAGGGGTTTGCTCTTAACCATCCTACACTGTTCTATTTAAAAAGTGAGTAATTCTAGGTACCCCTGAGCCATATAATCCATGAAGCAAGACGAGATAAATTCCTATTCCTTATATCATTAAAGAAGGCACTATTGTTCTAAGCTGAATTCAATTAAGCCAGTTAGTGCTCCCAACCCCAGAGATGTTGTGATTAGATTAAGGATAAGCACGTGTATATAAACAGATAATACATAAAAGAATGCAGCCTCCTCACTGTTGAGCAGAAGCTATCAGAAGAGTCATTCATTGTGTGGATGTGTGGAAGACAGATGTGAGCCGAAAGCTGCTGCCATGAGGGGCTCTAGCTTGAGGGTGAAGCGACCACAGGAAGAACAAAAAGGAGAAAAAAAGAAAATGAGGCTGATAGCCTTGGTGACAACCTCTGGTTCAAACTGCTCCTGAAACTTACTTACCTTTGAATTTTTCGAAGGTATGGCACCCACTAAAGGCAGTTTTGAGTTAAGCCCATTTGAGTTGGGTTCTCTGCCACTTGGACGAAAAGATTCTTAATTGTTATTCTCAGTGTAGGGATAAAGAAGCTTTACAGTTTGCCTACTCATCATAGGCTATTGGGTCCCAGCCGACCACCTTCTGAACCACTGCTGTCATTACAAATAAAGCTATCACATCTGGATATCTGACCGATATCCTGAGTATATGCAAGCTCCACATATCAAGATGGAACTGCCCAGGGGCTAAACTTTCAGGAATGACCACAGTAGGATGAGACTCTAGGTTATCAATATATTCCTGTAGCCCAGGTCAAGCATCTCATCCTCAAAATAACCCCTATAGCAGCCAGTCCATCAGGATGTTTCACAGCATTGCCAAAGGCCTCTCATTTTGTACCCCAGTGAACCACATGATTCTGCAGACCATTCCTTGGGATCATTCATTCATTCACTCCTGCTTTCTTACTATAGTGTAACCACACCATCTATAGTGTAACCACACCATTAGTACAAACTACAAATGCCACCACTCCTGGCTTCCATTTACTGGGTGTCTCCTGATGCTTAGCACATGCTTCTCTTTCAAGGGCTTTGCACTTGCTGCCCTACTTCCTTCACACTATTCTCCCAGGTCCCGATAGAGAGGCTGCCTCATTTCTACCTTCCTCCACAAGCCCCACCTCTGCCCCCAGCATTCTCTATACCTCACCCTGCCTTTTTTTCCCTTTTCACACTACCTGACAAATGTTCTATGCTTGTTCATGTTCTCCTTCCTTCCCCAGAATATAAACTCTGTTGAGCCAGGACTTCCATCTCTTTTGTTCACTAGAGTAATATCAAATAAGTTCAAGAGCTCTGGAGTTTGAAGTAAAGAAACCTAACATTTATTGAGTGTCTACTAAGTGCTGGAGGCTTCAGTGACATAGCTCACTGACTTCACCAAGTAATTATTGACATTCCTGTTTTTCAGAAGAGGAAACAGTTTCTGAGAAGTTAAACAATTTTGCACAAGAACATCCAGTTATTGAGAAAGCAGTCATGGAACAAAGACTCCCAAGCCATATACCATTGGTTAAATTAGGTAAACTTCTCTGCTGCAGCCACAGGCTGTGATGGGAAACACAAAGACAATAATGAATTAGTGCAAACTACAAATGCCACCACTCCTGGCTTCCATTTACTGGGTGTCTCCAGATGCTTAGCACATACTATCACACTGAAGTCTCAGAACAACTTTTCCAAGGAGATGTTTTTTTTCAATATTTCAGTTTTGTAGATGAGGAAATGGGCTGAAAGAGAAGTGATTTACTCAAGTCATACAGTGACAGAGCAGAGACTTGAATCCTGGGTGGTCTTATGTAAGAAAATTATAAACTGGGACATAAGGGCCTTTACTTGAGAAACATCTATCCAGTCTCTCAAAGATGGACACCTGGGTCCCTCTAACCTACCCCCACCCCACCCCAAATACCCTTGAGGTGAACATCACTGTACATGAGCCTTTACAGAACTGAATGTTTGGGATATGACCCTAGGAGACCAGAATTATGGAGTCAAAGGATTGTAGATACTTTGCCAGGCAGGGGGCTTCATATGAAATCTGTTTCAGGTTTATCTGGCTCCTCTCTCCCTTTCTTGGGATAGGCCTACATCCCGATGTGAGGCCCACTCGGCCCCTCTTGGGAACTGGGACTAAGAGCCCACCACTCTGGAGCCACTGGAGAGGAGGAACATCCTCCCAGACTGAGAACTTAAGACTGAAATAGCCTGTGCCCACTCACATGTCTGCTTTTACCCTGTTTATGGAAAACCAGAAGCCTATGGAATGTGAAGACTGTACAGCAAAGTCTTCAAGAATGTCTGGGCCACATGGCATGAAGGAAATGACTGGTGAAATCACTGAAGTCTTAAGACCCACCTCTTGGGGCTCATTTTGGGTCCCTTAGCAGCCAGCCTGTCCCAGGCCCTGCAGCTCAGGTCTGGCTCTTTCAGTCCCTTCCTGTCTCTGGGCTTGTCTCCCTAACAGCTCTACAGTAGTGTCAGATGACAACATGGTACTGGACTTAAGTGAGGAGTTATCATTATGACTCCAAGTATTGACAATCCCTGGGGTCAGAAGTAGGCTGCTGGGAGCTAACTCTGTGTAGATACAATTGGCTCATGCCTCCCAATATAAGCAGTTGGTAAGAGCTAGGTTCAAATCCTAGCTCTGCCACAAGCTAGTTCTGGGACCCTAGGCAGCTGACTTCACTTCCCCGCACCTCATTTTTCTTAGCTGTAAAATGGGACTAATAATAGTATCTACCTTGTTGCTAAAAGATTATAAGAGATGGTATGACCAATTTGGAAAACAGGCTGCCAGTTCCTCAAAATGCTTAAATAGAGTTACCATGTGACCCAGAAATTCCCACTTTTAGGGTTTAGCCAAGAGAAACAAAAATATTTTCCCACAAAATTTTATACCTCAATGTTCATAGCATCATTATTCAAAATAGCCCCAAAGTAGAAACAACCCAAATGACCATCACTGACAAATGGATAAACAAAATGTGGTCTATCCATATGATGGAATATTACTCAGCCATAAAAAGGAATAAAGGAGTGGTATATGCTACAACGTGAATGAAACTTGAAAACACTATATGCTAAATGAAATAAGCCAGACACACAAAGGCCACATATTATATGATTCCATTTATATGAAATGTCCAGAAAAGGCAAATCTATAAAGACAGAAAGCAAATCAGTGCTTGCCAGGGACTGGGGGAGGAAGGTTGGGGAGTGGCTGCTAATGGATAGGAATTTCTTTTTGGAGTGATGAAAATGTTTTAAAATTAGATTGTGGTGATGGTTGCACAATTCTATAGGCTTAAAGCCATTGAATTACATACACACTTTAAACAGGCTATTTTTACAGTATGTTGATTATATCTCAAAGCTGTTGGGGGGTAAAAGATTACAAGAGAGTGGGGCAGTGCATGGCTCAATAAACGCTGATTATTCTTTTTTATTTAAATGATTTATTTATGTATTTATTTATTAATTAAATATATCTTTATTGATTTCAGAGAGAAGAAGGGAGAGGGAGAGAAAGAAACATCAATGATGAGAGAGTCACTCATCAGCTGCCTCCTGAATGCCCCCTACTGGGGATCTAGCCTGCAACCCGGACATGTGCCCTGACTGGGAATCGAACCCCCATCTTCTGGATCCTAGGTCGATGCTCAACCACTGAGCCACTTCGGCCGGGCTAAATTTTTTATTGTTGACACAACTGCAGACGTCCCCCTGGTTATAATTCTTAATAGATCTCCCATGACCTCACTTAAAGCCCCAGAAGCAGTGAGCACGGGGAAGGGGCTGTCGAACTTCTATGTTCTTGGGCTAGTCCCCGAACCCATCCTGAATCTCCTCAGAGCTCCTCATAAGTGAATAGATAAAATAATCCTCACCTACGTCCTTGGGGTCTCGCGAGGAGCCCGGCGTCAGGAGGAAGATGCCGAATCCTCAGCTGACGCCCCCCGCCCCTGCCTGCGCGGCTTTACAGGTGACGGACCTGGCTCAGGCCAACCGGAAAAGGCCTGAGGAGCGCTTTCAGGTGAGCTCTCTTGATTGGCAGCCCGGAGGGGGAGGGCTCCGGGTACGGTTGCCCCGCCTCCTCACGTCGGGCCGGTTGGCGCCATCCTAGGGGAGGTGGGCGGGCCCTGGGGTCCGTGTCCCCCATTGGGCGTGGGGGGAGGTAGAGCTCCGACGGACCTAGGGCCCCGCCCCCGGCCTTGCCGCGGCCAATGGGTGCGGCGCGTGGGCGGGGCGTCGTTGTCGTCGGCTGTGGCTGGGCGGCTGAGGCGGCTGAGGTGGCTGAGGTGTCCGCTGAGGCTGAGGCGGCGGGCGCGGCCGTGATGGCGAAGAGCCCTGGAGAGAACGGGCCGCGCTCGCCCGCGGCTGGGGGAACCCTGTCGGGGACCCGGGAGAGCCTGGCCCCGGGCCCGGACGCGGCAGCCACCGACGAGCTCAGCTCTCTCGGCTCCGACTCAGAGGCCAACGGCTTTGCTGAGCGCCGCATCGACAAGTTCGGCTTCATCGTGGGCTCGCAGGGTGCCGAGGGCGCGTGAGTAGCGCCGGGGGCGCGGGGCCGGGGCCCAGCGCGGGACCCGTGGTTCGGGGGGGCTGGTTGACGCGGACCGAGCGCCCTTAGCACAGAGCGGATTGTCTCCCTCCCAACCAGGAACTACCGAACCCTTTTGCCCCCTGCCCCACCCCCATCATCCTCGGCAGTCTGACCTGCCTCTCACCCTTGAGACTACTTCTGACCGATTGACCCACAGGCTAATCCCACCTCCCCCCCTCTGCCTCCCCCCTCGCCGCCCAGGAAGGTCCAACACTGCCCTCCTCCTAAATTCAGGACAGGCACTTGTCCCAACATTACTGCTGCCACCGGGCCTTAGGGTTGATTGACTTTTCCACCCCCTGACAGGCTCACAGATGGCTGTCCCTCCCCCAACAGATATTTTCTATTCTTACCCCCCCCCCCAAGACCCACAGACGCTCTTGTCTCACCACCTCACTACCCCCTCACCAGGGGGACATCTTAGGGACAGACTGTCCTGTCCCCATGTCATTCCAGAACAGAAACAAAGACCTCTGGATGGACTCACATTGGTCAGCTATGGTACAGACAGTCCCTTCCCCTCATAGAAGGGTCCCAGTGTGCTCCCCTTCCCCCTCAGAGGCAGATTTCTTCCTGTCACTGGCAACAGGTAGGCAGACAATCACCTCTTCCAGTACCCACAAGGTGACAGTGCCTCACCTCCAGGACAGACTGTCTGCTGTTTCTGTGTATGCTATGGAAATGTGCACCTCCTCTTAAAACACAGAGTGGGGGAAGGGTTGCAGGCCGGGCGACAGCAGGATCCAATCCCCTACCCTCAGAGCACCCAGGCACCCAGCTCTCAGGCAGAGAAATGTGAGGCAATGGAGCACCACCTTCCTTCCAAGTTGGGTAAACTGGGCAGCCGCACTCTGCCCCATAGAACCCACAGAGCCTAGTCCTCAGAGAGACTGTATGTGTAGGCTGGTGGTCCTCTTAGGAGAGATGGACTCTAGAACCCCCTCCCATCCCAGCTGCCCTGTCACATGAGACCAGTGTTCTGCACAGAACTGACAAGCCTCCCTTGTGATATGCCTCCCCTTCCACAGAGATAGCCCCTTAAATCACCTGTGGGGGCCTCCAGCACTGCTGAGTGCCATGACCCTACTCCAAAGGGTCCTTCCTCCCCTTCTCTGACCAGTTGTGACTACCTAAGGCTCCTGCAGCCTCTCGTACATCTTCTGGAAGTGTAAGAACTCCACCCCACACAAGCAGCCCCATCAAGGTCACTTCCGGGATTTTCCCCAGACTCAAAGCTTCCTAGTCACCAGGCCTCCTCCTTTGGAGAAATGTAGGTCCCTCCCCTAAGGAGAGTTCTCTCTTACCCACTAGCTCTGTTTCCTCCAACCTCTCCCCATTTGCCCACACCATGCTAAGCCTACTCCAGTCTAGAACTCAGAGAGCACCCCTGTTCTCTCATCCTGTTTTGACGCTTTGTCACAGTCTCCTAAGGATTAGCTTGTGAGAACCCAAAGGGAATTTAAGGTATATTTTTGAATTGAGGGGCAGTCACCAGGGACCAGGGCTCTGGGAGGGATGGGGTCTTGAGACGTGGGAAAGGAGTTTCCAGTTGTATTTGTGGGTTCTTGGAAGGAAGAGCTTAGATTTGCTGGCGAATTCTGGGAGATATGAATTCCTACTGCATGTTTATCAGGAGGTTAACCAGATCTTGGGGTACAAAGCAGTGTGATATAGTGGAAAAAGACCAGACTTAGGAAGAACTCACACTTCTTGGCTGTGTGACCTTGGGCAAAATCCTGAATCTCTGAGCTTGTTTATTTTCTGTAAAGGGCAACAATAACACCTACTCCCAAGATTACTGTGGGGATTAAATGAGATCAGCTATGTGAAGGTGCTTAGCACAGTACCTGGCACAAATAGTGGCCCAGAAAATGTTAGTTTTCTTTCTTTTCCTTCTAAGAGTCTGAAAATTGAGAAAAATGAGGGTGTACCTCTGGTATTTGTGGACGGAGAGAGGCCCCAGTGGGAGCACCTCCCTTTGGCTGTAGTCCCCAACCAGGCTGTCAGACATCTGTCTTCCCCACCCTCCAACCACAAACCCTGTGCTTTGCAGACACCCTCTGCATCACTGGTGTCTGTAGGTCTGGGGCTGAGGTGGGATCCCAGGTCCCTTTCTCTCTCCCTACCTCACTTTCTAAACCCTGTTGGTCAACCTAAAATCTCTGGTGTCTGAAAGCTTTGATGTTCCCTGCTTTGTTTATATTGTGGTTCCAGAAAAACCAAAAGTAAGTCCCTGCCCACAGCCATAAGAGGGGAAGTTATGGGAAGTTTCAGGGTGACCGCCCTGAACCCAGTCTCGTGGTTGAGAGCTAGGAGTCCATGTGCTATCCCAGAGAAGTGAAACATTAGCACTGATGGCTGCAGTGGAGATGACAGGGACTCTGGCTCCAGATTAAAGGTCCATTTTAGCCATCCCAGGCCAAAGGTTGTCTCAAAACGGTTAGTTTTGGCAGTTGTTGGGGGCTAGAGGAATGGGGAAGAAAGGAGGTCAGAGGCTACCCTGCTCAGGTGACTATTAGGTGCTTAGCATGAGTTGATCTTAAAATCATAGACTGTTTGAGCTGGAAGGGATCTTAAGATTGATCAGTTTAACCATTATACAGATAAGGAAACTGAGGCCCAGAGAGGAGAATAACTTGCTTAAGAACACACAGCATATTAGTAGCAGAACCAGGACTTGAACCCAGGGTTTTTGACTCCCAGCTCAGGACAGTTTCCACTGCCTTCACCATCCATTTATATGGCCTATGGTCCTAGAAGAAAATCAGGTGCCAGGCAGGTAGAACATAAGGTTCATAGTAGGAACCTACCTATCCTTCCCTTCCCTGGCTCAGCTCAGCACTTTTGACTCCCTCCGCAGTGTAGGACTGGGTGGTCATTACCAGCTCATTAGACTGATCAGCTTTAGGTCTGGCACCTAAAGCAGACTTACTCACCTTTTCTCAGGCCTACAGCAGAGTAAATGCGCAGTTAATATTTATTTACTGAATGACAGTTACTGACAGACATTTCAAGTCAGAAAGCTGGAAGTGACCTTAGAGATGGCTGTCATCATACAGATTGATAAACTGAGGCCTGAGAGAAGTGATTATTAGCCTTATCTCTTCGGTCTATTAGGAGCAACATCAGGAATTGAACCCAGAACTCCTGATTCCTAGCCCTCGGTCTTTTCTACTTCACCTTGTCTGTCTTTTGAGCCTACTCTGCAGGGAACCTTTGGTGGGACTGAGATGGTCACCACCCACTCTTGAGCAGTAGCCAGTAAGTGGGGAAAGGGAAGAAAGCAGCCAGCCAGTGAAGGGTCCGTGGATGGCATGGACACAGACAGGGGTAGTGGCAGCGTTAGTTCTTTTGGCTTGGCTGGGAACTGAGCTTGTTGTTGAAGCCCAGGAAGGACCAGAGGGGGAGAAAGTGTCCTCAGCAGGGAAGGGTAGGAGGAGTAATGTTACCATTCCTATGACTTTGGGGGTAGGAAGAGCAGACCTGTTTTTTGGGAGGGGAGGGGAGGGTGTCCATTTTGTAGCATAGAGGTAGTCAGGAAGGGAAAGAAAGATATAGATAGCTGGTCTTGCTTGAGGGAGATAGCCTGAGAGATGGTTCCCTGACTTCCCCCTTATTTTTCTTTGTGATTGCCAGACTGGCCTCCTGAGGCTGGAGCTTCCCACCCAGCTCCAGTCTGCTCAGTGCAACAGGCCAGATGAGGTGGGGATCTATGTTCTCTGGGATCCCGTGGGTGTTGGCTTCCTGTTAGGGGAGAGAAGGATCTGAGTTGGGCCCAGGGAGGAACATCTGGAACAGTAGTATTGTCTCCTGTTGATTTAGTTCTCCTGTCCCCTGGGCCCTCTACTACTCCTAGCCAATTATGGCAGCCCTATGACTTTGTAAATCATAGAATTGGCTTAATTGGCATCCTTATAGTTTGTTCTGTGCCAGCTTTTGTTGAGGTATGGCCAGGGCCCTCCTGGCAGGCCAGAGCCTGCCTCCCTGCCTTCCCACCACCCTCTCCAGTCTATAAGCTCAGAGCATCCTATTTTCTTGAACTATTACAGTTCCCAAGAGAGCATGGAGTTGGCAATAGAGTGATCCCTGGGTGGCCCATCTGGGAGGAGGCAGCTGCACATGTGAGCCCTGGTCTGTGACTCTAGACCACAGGCCCTCCATTTTCTCTCCTCCTTCTCATCCTCCAGCTTCAAAGGAAAATCCGGTTTGGTGGCCTTGTGGGTGTTCTAGAGCCTCAGACAAGACTTGACTTGGTGAAGGAGGGGGCCAGCGCACCAGCTGCTGCCCTGGGAAGGTGCCTGTGTGTCCGCCTGTTAGGAAATCCTAAGCTGTGGGAAAGAGATAAGGTGGTGGGACCTGCTTGATGTTTTGTCCTCCTAGCATCTGTGTCTGAAACAGGACCTCCAGAGGGTCAGTGAGGCCTGGCTCTAGTCCAGCCACCCAATCTGTTTACACTAAGGTGGGGGGAAGAAGGTGCTCTGTGCTCCTTCCTCACACAAGCTCTGCAGCCTGGCTGGCTGTGTGACCTTGGACATGTTGCTTCACTTTTCTGAGCCTGTTTCTTACTGAAATGGTTATAATAATACTGACTTTGCAGGGTGAAGTTTAAATGAGTTGATGTTTGAAAAGAGCCTGGCTCATAGCAGGTACCCAGTGAATGTTCCTCCCCCTCTTAAAGACTGGAGTAGCTAGTGGTCTTGTCTTTTCATTTTCTGTCTCTGGCTTTGATAAGTGTCAGTGAGGTCCATCCCCTTTGGGCAGGAGTCAACCCTAACCGACAGTGAACCCTCACTTTCCTTTGAAAGGTGTGATTATCCCCATTCTATAGATGAACATTCTGAAGATCGGAGAAGAAAGTGCCAGAGGTTTGCCAGCTAGTAAATGGCAGAACTGGGACTAGAACCTGTTTCTCAGTGTTGAATCCAGTGACTAAGCTTTGCGAAGATGTCAGCAGGCAGGGTGCCAGGTGCTTGCCAGTCCCTGAGGCCTCCACACCCAGAGCAGGAGTTAGCAGGAACCTGTCTACCTCCCCATCCCAGTGTGGAGGGCAAGGCAGGTCTCAATACAGTGAAAATCCATGGACAGCTAAGTCAGAAAAGACCTGGTGAAAGAAGATTCTTGGGGAGGCCCTAGAAGCATGTCCAGATTAGCCTTGGTCTAACCCTCCCATAGCCAGAGACCACACTGCATAGCTCTTGATACCAAACTAGTGCATAATGGCCATCTGACTTTGATGTGCAGCTTGCACCTTTTGGAAGAAGTGTTTCTGTGTAGGTATGGGAGGGATTATGCTTTGTGTACAGGTGAGGAACCCAAGCCTGAAGAAGCCTCACAGTTAGTAAACAATGGAGCCAGATTAGGGAGAGATTCCAGATCTTCTGACTCAGCCCATTGCTACTCCAGCTATATGTCACTGCCTGTACTCTTCCTTACTCCAAGCCAATTGAGCCTCTGGGCTAGGGTGCATTGCCCACCAGAGAAAAACCCTGCCATCATCGATCCATTACCATTGCCCTGGCTGATGACTTTCCTTATCCTATAGGCACCACACCTGAGGGGAGAGGAGGCCTCCTTTAGTTGATTTGTCTGCCCCTGGCAAATCTGCTACTATCCTGAGCCCAGGTACCCTCCCTAGGAGAAAACTCTCCTGGCTGCTCCACTGGCAAACCAACACTCCTGATGCTTCACCTGCTTAGAAGCCCCCTATCCAGGATTTCAGGGCAGCTGCCAACTTTAGCTTTCTCTATTTCATCTTTCTCTTTCCCTTCTTTGTCTCACTACACCATACTCCATTCTATACGCTGTCAGCTCCTCAGAGGCTGTCACAGTTTAGCTCTTCATTGTTCTTCAGGTAGGGAAATAGCATACTCAGGAGCCTGGGAGAGAAAGCCAAGGTTACTTTTGCTAATTTATCCATCTTAGCAGTGGACTTATTTACAAAATATCTATTGAGCACCTACTCTGCCAGCCCCTGTGATACAGAACTGAACAAGATCTTGTTGCCCTCAAGGAGTTTACAGACTTGTTGGAAAATGAACCACATACAAATCATTATAATGTTGGGCAATAAAGACTGTAATTGAGGTATGTGGTTGCTCTGGGGATATAGAGGAAAAAGCAGCCAGCTCCACCTATAGGAGCCCAGAAAAAAGTGGCATTTGATCCAGGGCTCAGGAGCAAGGGAGGATATTCCATTGGATGGAAGGGAATCATGTACTAAGTGCCCCAAAAGCCAGCTGTTTGAGAAATGTGATATGCAGAGGTGACAAGAGCAGGAAGCAGGAGGATCATGTGAAGCAAGGGAAGGCTAGGAAGGTAGGTTGGGCAGACCATGCCTAGCTTTGAATATCAGACTGAGCCCTTCTTGTGTTTCATCAAGGTCAGTCTGGTGCTGACGTGGAAGATGGTATTGAGTCTAATTGGGAGAGTTTGGGACAGACCAAAAGAGCTGTGAAGAGGCATGGAAGAGGTCCGGAGCTATGAGGATGAAGAGGCAGCAAATCAGTAGAGCTTGGTGCCTGACTGACTGTGTGGACTGATGGGGAGTTGGGAAGACTTGGGACAGGCTGAAGTGGCCCTGGACTCTCACAGAACCCATCCTGGGGCCATCTGGCCACAGGGAGGGAAGGGCGACTGTGACCTTCCTCTGTAGTAGACAGCGAGCTGCTGTTGTCTCTGCTTTGTTACAGCCCTGGACTCCCCAAGGTGCCTGGCATGGCTGGCATGCCCAGGGCACATCAAGGGGTTCTTTGTCTCTCTCCAGTAGGAGAGCGAGTTAGCTGGCCTGGTTGGGAGGGGGTGGGGTGAATGGTACTGAACTTTTGTGGTCTCTGCCCAATAAACATATTGGATGGCAAGGAAGGTTGCAAGGAGAGAGGAGTAAGGTCTGAGGGCATGGAAAACCTACCTTAGGGCAATGTGCAGCTATTGGGGATAGGTTTGGGGTTTGGGCACAGGATTAGCTGATCAAGGGGAAGCAGATAATAGCTGAGGGCTGGCTTGACCTCACCTCGAGTCACTGTGTTCCTTGCTTGCTATGTGACCTTGAGAAAATTGCTTAAGCTTTCTAGCTTCAGTTTCCCCTAGATATAAACTAAGGCATTTTTAGTGGAATGATGTTGAAGAGTTCATCTGCTTCTAACATTCTGAAACTGACCTTGGAATATAAGAAAAGTTTTTGAGAAGTTTTCTTACGACGTACCACAAACATGAGGAGTTGTCACAGCACAGCCTACAGAATCCGATGCTTCCGGCATGCGCTGTTCCTCTTGTGAAAGGATCTCCCTTTGTGTATAGGACAAGTGCCCCTCATATTTTTGGGAGTGTAATCAAATCAAAGGATGCTTTGATTTGTCTAGCTCTTTGGTCTGCAAAGTGCTTTCATTCCCATTGCCTTGCAGTAATCCTTACAGGAGCAATGGGAAATCAGTAGGGTAAGTTTTCTTTTACCCTGTTTGTAGACAAGGAAACTAAGGCTGAGCAAGTGATGGAACAGGGCCTGGAACCAAGGACGCCTCCTTTCCAATTTTTCATTTTACCAAAGCCTGTGGCTTCTCTTCCTCCTCCCTGTCCCTGCCTTAAGACTTTAGCTCAGCCCAATTACCTACTCTTCTCTTGGAAGGCTTCTTAAGTTGGTTTTTTGTTTCGTTATTATAGTGGGTGGCACACTTCCTGTCCCAGTTCTTCACACACAGCCACTCCCATATACCCCAAGACAAGGCAGAAACAGGTGAGTAATGAGGGGGCCTAAGAACATAGTGCGTAGATCTCTTGTTCCTTCTCAGTGCACTCTGGGCTCTGGACTCTGTGTGTCCAAAAGTGATCCTTCCCAGCCAGCCACTTTTAGAGGATGCTCCTTCTTTCCCTTCCCTCTCTGTCTTGGTTCACAAAAAAAGAACCTAAATTTGGGTGTGGGAGAGCCTGGGTTAAAGACACCAGCAGACCTGGCTTCAAGTCCTGGCTCTGTCACTTTCTTGCCATGTGCCCTCTCTGAGTCTGTATTACAGGCCAAGTGGTGGTATTGGGAGAAGAGGCAATGTTGGTAAAGCAGTGTTTGCCACACAGTAAGGGATCCATGATACATCTGAATGTGAATTATACTCTGAGGTTCACTTCAGGCCTTTGGCATAATGGTGAGAAAACAAGGCAGCATGGGTGTGAAGATCCAGATCGCCTCATGTGCTCTGCTGCCCACCCATCCTTGGGCTTTGGGGGTAAGGCAGGAGCCGGTACTACTCAGCTTGTGGTCTGGAGCTTTCTGGCCTGCCAAGGCAGGTTGGGAATCCCCCCATTAGTTCCTCATTGAGTCATTTGCAACAGAGTTTTTAGATGACCCTGACTCTGAAGGCCCTGATCTTTCTTCTCTTTGGCCTGTGAAGATAATAAAGCAGAAGTGAGAACAGAGGTAGGGCTCCTGAAAGAGTCACTCAAAGCATGCAGCCATAAGGCTGCCTGGGTCCTATGCCCTCCTTGGTAGTGGCAGTCACTTGTGAAGGAGTCAGAGTTTGTTTCATAATTACCACCACCCTCCTGTGTTTTTTGTAGACTTTCATCCTGACCTTCCTGTCCTGCTTCTGAGTGACCCCTTCCATCCTCCCAGTATAGTCACATGGTAATGCTGTTTCACATAAGAACCTGCCTGGTGAACCAGGTTTTCACTGACACCACCTCATTTAATTTTGTGAGATGTACTTATCTTGTGATCCCTATTTTACTGAGGCAGACACCAAGCTCCAAAAGGCCAAATGAGTTGTCAGGCATCACACAGTTTATGGCTTTGAATCCACTAAGCTCCAAGCTCCCTTGGTGCAGAGCTTGTGTGCACTTAGCCTATTGGACAGCACTGAGTTCTGGAGTTGAGTTTCTTCATCTGCAGAAGGAATGATAATTAGAGGACCTGTCTCATGGGCTTGTCAGGATTAAATGAAACAATGTAAGTTAAGTGTTGAGTATCATGCCCACTGCATAACAAGCGCCTGGTAAGTGTTATAACATAACAGAGTTATGTTAATTGAATATTAGAATTATAATGTTGTAAAAGGCCATAATCAAGCACATCTGTGCTCACCCCTGTGCTGAGCTTCAAAGAAGATCCAGAGCTGGTATCCAGCCAGAGAGAGAGTGCTCTTATCAAGCACTGCCTGTGCTCTACCCACCTGATCTTAGGGTAGAGGACAGTATTCCTATCTCCCTGAGGAGAAAACAAATTCAGAGAGCCCGAGGTCACAAAGCTAACAAATCTGTCAACACAAGACCAGCTAGGTACCAGGCTCTGTTCTAGGCCCAGGTCACACTGCAGAGAATGAGACAGGCAGAGCCCCTGCCCTCCAGGGACAACTTTGTGGAATGCTGCCTCAGCAGAGTGGACAGTTGGGGGGAGAAGCCTTGCCTGATTTACTGGACTGCTCACATTCCACAAACAAGCCTGGTCCTTTTCTGTTAACTTGTGTTTGCTCATACTGTGTCTTCCACCTGGGATGCCCTTTCCCCTTTCTCAACCTGGGTACATCCTATAATCCTTCAAGGACCATCTCAAAAGTCAGGTCCCCTTTAAGGCTTTCCCTTAACACCCTTGCTCCCACCCTGGGGGCTTCTTGCAGTCTCCTAGCACGTTCTACATGCTCCTGTGATAGCACTTGTATGTGTCCTATTTATTTACTCACCCATCTGTCTCCTCTGCCAGATTGACTTCCTCAAGGGCAGGGAATGTATTTTTTTATTTTTGTAGATTCAGGGCCTGGAACACAGCTCCTAGAGAGATGTGTGTGGAATATAATGAAGTGCTGACTGTGTTTTGGAGTAGTTAGGAAAGGCTTTGTAAAGATGAGAGGAAGTCCTGAATGAGGCCTCAGAAGATGAGTGGGACTGAATAAGAGTGGGGGTAGAGGTAAGGGAAGGCAGCTCAGAGAGAGGGCTACCTAGAGATAGGACTGGGGGAAAAAGGGATGTTTAGAGGGAATAGGAGTAGCCTGAGATTTCTGTTAGATAAGGAACACAGTAGGGGACCTTAAAGGAGTCTGGGAAGAAGAAGGACCTTATGTAAGTAGTGTGTCAGGTCTAATTTGGTAAGATATATCAATAAGATCTAGCAATTTGGTAAGTATGCATAAGGGGGCCTTACGTGAGTCAGGGTGGCTGCAGATGCCCATAGTGACATTGTGATCTGAGGACCCAGCTGCCAGATGGGGAATTTCAAGCATTATTCTTCCTGGTAGGGGTAGGGGTTTGGGGAAGGGATGTCTTAAGTTTAAAATAGTCTCCATACCTTTCTATAGTTGTCAGAGTTGTCCTGGGGTTTCTGCTTTGGTCAGTGCCTTTCCCTAGCTGAGTGGGAGTGGGGGAAGGGAGAGTCCTTGCTTTTTTTGATCCAGCAAGGCTGGTGCCTAAAGGAACCATTTCTTCCATCTGAATCTCAGGGTTGGGGTGGGGATGGGGTTGAAGCTGAGCAGAGTGGAGAGCTGGGCAGAGGCCCAAGGCACTGAAGCCAGTGAAGGGTGGAGAGAACCTGTTTACCATTGTGCACTGACCCAGGGCTAGAAGGAGCAAAGCGAGGGAATTCCGTATGGGAAAGGGAGGCAGGCCCAGAACTACTTTTGCATTGGGAGTAGAGGGGAGTGAAGCAAGCCAGACTCTCTCTCGTCCAGACAGGGAGCCTGGACACTGCCCTGCCTCCAAGTCAGGGGCTGCCAGACCGCAGGAGGGAGCAGCAGGCTGCTATAGACTGTCTTCCTTTTCCACACTGACTCACAGTGTGGCCTTGGGCAGATCACTTATCCTCTGGGCTACAGGCCTCCCTGGCTATCTGGGGAGGGGGCTCACTGGGTGATCTCACAGTCCTCTCAGCCCGACTGTTGGCCATTTGCACACCACCAACGCACCCTCTTTTGCATTCCAGTTTCCTGTCATCGGTTATTATGATAGCATAAAAGCTATTTATACTTTCAGTCATTACCACCTCTTAGGTTAATGAACTCCAGAAGTTGTTGCCCAGTGTGCAAAGTAGGTCAGCTTTTTATTTATCCTCACTTCTTTTTCCAGCTCCTGGTGGGAGAAGGGATCTCTGTGTTCCCTGGATCTGTGATTAGCCATATTCTCTCTCAGTTTTCCACATTTCCATGTTGCTCACTTCTGTTCTTCTCAGCACAAAGGGAAGTGGTTCTTTATTGGGTGAGGAAGAAGAGGAAAGAGAATGTGACAGGTATTGAGGCAGTGTTACATGTGGGTACTTTCTCTTTATTAGATAGTTTAGTGCTCAAGTGGCAGCTTCCACTTCTAGGTTGTGTAACCTTGGGCAGATTACTCAACCATGCTGAGCTTTAGTTTTCTTGTCTATTAAATGGAGATAATAAAAGCTACTTCCTTGGGGAATTGTGTGCCTATGTAGTGCTTGGCAGAGCTAGTACATGGCCAGTGCTGGAAATGTGTCAGCTCTTACAGCTCTTACCACTGCCCTATGAGAAGGTAACATTGCCTCCATAGTATAGATGGGGAGCCAGAGGCTTAGAGAGTGGAGCTGTCTGCCACTTTAATACAGCTATAAAGTTGAAGAGCTGGGATCAGAAGCCAGGAGTTACAGTCTGTGTCATTAAGTAAATATTTTAATCTCTTGGGGCCTCAATTGCTTTTGTTTAAAATGGGGATAATCCTGCCCTGCTGCATGTGTATGTGTCTGTGGTATATGGATCAGTCAGATGAGAAAACAGATGTGAATGTGTGAGGTAAACTGCAAATACCATTTTCTGGCCACCCATTAGGCTGGTCCCTTATATATTTATTCTTCATTATAGTCCTATAAAACTGTGAGGTGTGTGTTATGGTCCCACTTAAAAATGAAGTTGAGACTTAAGGAGGGCAAGTATTTTGCCCATGGTCTCTCAAGTGGAGGATCTGTAATGGAAACCTAGGTTGGTAGGCTTCAAAGTCCCCACTCTGTTCACTCTCCCCCACACCCCAGCTGGCCTCCCCAGTGGTTGAGATGAGGAGAATCAATCCTTTGGCCTGTGACCTTGGGCTTTCTGCTGGAGCTGTTTTTCTCTTCCTTTGGGCTGATTTGGAGAGTAAAGCTTGGAAGAGTAGCTTAATTGGTTCCTTGGGACCAAGGTTCATCTTCCACTGTCACATAAAGAGGTCATGGGCACAGGAACCAACCTGACTGAGCCTGCCAACCAGAGAGGATGAGATATGCCCGGGCAGAAAGCAGACAGCTGGAAAGACAAGGGGAGCGAGAACCCCAACCTGCAGTCTCAGTAGCCTTGGGAAACAGTCTTGTCCCTCTGAGCTCTTGGAAGACCCCAGCCTCTGGGTTTGGGGAGAAGGCATGGGAACTGGTTGCTTACAGAGCATATGGAGTCAGTGGTATGCCACTGCCACCTTGGGCTGTGGCGTAGCACAGCATACCTAAGCCTAGCTCAGCCCAACAGAATCTGGGATCATGGGCTTCCAGGCAGCCTACCTTTGTCTCCTCTGTGCCACTCTCCCTTGGGAGAGGGTGGCTGGCAAATGGCACATTGCCCAGGCTTGCTGTCTCCAACTGAGGTTCTGCTTGCAGGCTGCATTCATTCAGCATTATCAGCCTCATTGAGCATTGCTAGTGGGCAGGCTACTCACTGAGGCAGTCAGAACACAGGAGGAGAGGGTTAGACTGTCTCTAGGGGTTTGGGGGCCAGAGATAGAGCTCTACGGCAGCATCTTTAGAACGGCCTGATTTCCCCACAGCCTTCCCAAGGGAGCCAGAAGCAGAACACAAGTCACTGTGGCAGAGGGGAAGCCCTGGTCCTGCCATTTATTAGCTTTGTGACTTTGCCCAAGTCATACAACCTTCCTGAATGGGTCAAGTTTTTCATAGGCCAAATGGAAATAGTAATTAATCTATGAGGGATCCACCTTACTGGGCTATTAGGAACACAAATAAAATTACTGTAGGCAGCAGTGGCTTATAGCCCTGAATGCAGTGCAGATGAAAATCATGATGTCATGGCAAAAACCAGGCAGGTACCTGTTGAATACCTGTGAGGTACATACTGGGAGTTACAGAAGTTCAAGACCCAGTCCAGTTAGGGAGGGACAGTGCAGAGCAATATGAGCAGGTTGGAATGACTTGCTCATTTTAGACTTCATGTCTTGATTTAATGAATTAGTGATAAAATCAGTTTTGGGGATTGCAATCAGCATTGAAAACAAAGAAATATCATAGAATAGTATAAAATTGAACTGAAATATCTGAGTGCATTAGTACATGTAAGAGTAAATTGTTTCATAAAATCTATTTTGGTTATATATGTGTGTGTATATATATATAATCTCAGTATAAAATGTATTTCTTACTGTGGGTCTCAGTTTAAAAACTTTGAGAAATAGTGTTCTTAAATCAGGATGAAAGTCTTCAGGTTGGAAGACAGTTAATGAGATCTAGGTAGGTGTGGAGGCTGAGGGCTTGACCTGTAGAGACAGAGGGGTGTAGTGCAAGGGTCAGAAGCATGGACTGTGGAGTCAGGCAGGCCTGGGTTTTAGTTTCAGTTCTGTCACTGCTACATGGCCTTGAATGAGGCACTTAACCTCACTAAGTCTTGGATTCTACTTCTGTAAAATGATATTATGGTAGGTTTTTAATGAAATGTACATGAGATAATATATGTAAACCATTTAGAAAGAAATTGGTAAATAGTAAATGATGTACAAATGACAGCTACTGTTGCTGCTGTTATCATTGAAGTGGTTGTTTTATATTGGGCTCTGAAAGGGTTATGGTGACTTGGAGAGGGGAGAAAAAAGGGCATTCCAGGTAGAGATGAGTGAGTGTCAAGGGATAAATAAGCAGAGTATGTTCCTGGTATGAGAATTGTACAGCCTTAGAAGGGGGTGTTGAGATTATAGGAAGAAGGTACCAGGAAAATTTTGGAATTACATGAGGCAGAAAGTTTTTTAACAGTAAAAAACTTCAGCAATAGGGTGGCTTCACCTGGAGATAACGCCCCATATCTGGAGGTATTCCAGCAGAGGCTGGGCTGCTAGAGACTGTTCTCCTTAAGTTCTTTTGATTGCAGAGACCCCCTCAGGCCACCTTAAGGAAAGGGGGGTTTTCTGAAAGGTGAGTGAAGCCCTCAGACCTGAAGCATCCCCCCATGGGCCATTTGATTCCTTAAACTGGTCACATGGTCATCTTCCCTGTCACTAGAAATAGGTTCATGCTCTCTTCCCACTACCAGGAGGAAGCCACCTCAGGGCCTATATCTCATCATGTTGTTAGTAGGGGCAGCCTGACCTCAACTTCATCTATGGCTCCTTTCTGGAGATCCTTTGAGGGTCAATTCACAATGCAAGCCATCCAATCATATAGGGAAACTGAGGCTCAGAGAGGGCAAGGGACTTGCCTGTTGTAGAAAGGATTCCTGTATTAGACACCAGTTTGATCAGATGCTTTCTGAGGTCCTAACTGACTAGACTAAAGGATACGTGAATCTTCTGATTTTTAATAAATGGATAGCCTACAACTCTTCAGGGTACATCCTGTGCATAAAGAGAAGTCTGTCTGCGGTTAGAAAGCATGTGGTGTGCTGAGCACTAGGTACAACTAGACTTTCAGTATCTTCTTTCTCACCATTTCTCACCATTTAAACTCTGCTGATGGAGGAGAAGCCATTCAAATGACCATATTTCCTCAAAAATTATCTAATTTAAAGTTTTAAAAATCAAAATAAAATCTTTCAGTTGACATGTACATTTAAAGTAGTGGTGGATTTTTTTGGTATATTTCTGAGGAGGTCTTGCCAAATCAACGGTGTATCTTAGAATCCAGGAAATATGGTTGTTTGTTTTGTACCCAATTGAAATTCCGGTTTGAGGTCTGATGTTTGGGCTTCGAAACAGCCAAAGCTGTTATCTGGCATCAGTTAAAAAAGAAAAAACACTGAACTTGAATGTGTTCCCCTGTGTATCTGCATTTGGGAGAATGGGTATCTCTGAGGCCCTGCAATCAGATCTTAGCAACAAAGACAGACAGACCCAAAGGTTGAGGTGTCAAATGGGCATGTATTACAGGGGAATTCTTTGAAAACTGGTAATCTCAGGTGAAAGCCTTGCCCTCTATGAGCCTTAGTTTTCTCATCTGCTAAATGGGGGGATTTGATCAGACATGATCCACATCCATGACTGCCAAAACTTCCTATTGACTCAGTATGGGCACTCCCTTTTATTTAGTTAACTAGAAGGCTCATCCCCTGACTTGTATAATCGAGTGTTTTGTAGGTGGTGAAAGGCAGGATGGCTTGTGATGCATGGTTCTTTGGTTTCCGCTCCCTGGGTGTTTAGGGGTTGCCCGACCTGATCTAAAGGTGTGGTCTCTGCTTTTCATCTCTCAAGGAGGGAACGGGAGTGTCCTCATGCCTTGGTTTTGCCTCTAGGTAGTGAGAGGGTCAGAAGTTCAAGACTGGGATGACCAGTGTCAGTGTTTCTAGAGGCACCAGGTTTGCCTTAGGCTGTTGTCTCTCCTCAGCTGTTCGGCTCTGAGGCTATTCTCAGGCTTGTGCAGTTCCCCAGAAAAACTGCACTGAAAAAGAAGACCTGCCCTTTTGTGTCTCTGAGGCCTCCGCTCTGCCAGGGCCCCTCCCTCTGCTCTTCCAACCAGTAAAAGTCACAGCAGAGCATTTCCTTCCGTCAGAGAGAGAATCAGAATTGAGGTCTGGGCCAAGCTCTAGCCTCACCATGTCCTGTTCCTGAGAGCCTCCTCCCAGTCGCCTCAATGCCTTTAGTGGGAGGTCAGGCAGGACTGAGTGTAGGCTCTTGGCTAGGATTAGACTTGGATTTGAGTCTGGGTTTTTCCGCTGATTTACTGTTTGACTCTGAGCAAGATACCCTGTCTGGATATCTTTTTTAAATGGAAAAAATAAGAAGAAGCACAAAAAAGAAATTTAAAAGATCTATAATCATCTATTTTAAAAATAACTTTAAGAAGAGAGAGTGCATATAGAGGTGCACATATACATTTTGTTGTTGTTTTACTGATATTGCTCTGTAGGCTAAATAGTAAAACATCTATAAATACCCAGCCTACAAATGCTAGTCTCCTCCTTCTCATTTCCCCTCAAAGTTAGGTGAACTCATGAATTCCTGGGGACTCACTCCTTAGAAGAAGCCCACTCACTTGAAGTACCCTCAGGCAAAGCCAGGGATTCCTGCCCCAGCCTGCCTCAGCTGCTTTTGTGCCTGTCTACCTGCCTGGGGTGTGTCTCTATGCTAAGGTGTTTCCCCCAGCAGCTCTAGAGAGCACTCAGTGCTAGTAGAATGTTAAAGCCATGAGGTCCAGGACTTTGTTCTGGTCACAGGAGTGCTTCCCCACAGCCTGCCCAGAGGCACTGGCCCTAGAACAATGCTGACACAGTTGTGATAGCTGCTCAGTTAGTAGATGTACAAATACAGGTGGTATTTGTTGGGGCTTTGATGTGTGTGTAGAATTTTGATTGGTAGAGACAAGTTGGAGAGCGTTCCAGCAAAGGGACTGGCACGAGCAAAATTTGAAAGGTGGGAAAGGGCCAGGGTGTAATTGGGGAAACTATGAGTAACTAGTTTTGCTGGAGTGAAGAGGTGAGTATGTTATTTCTGTACTTGTTTGACTAGTTTTTTCATCCAACTCTGCACTTTGTACTTAGGCCCTCTGAAGAGGTTTATGTATCAAGACAAATCCAGGACAGGAATGTTTTGCTTTGGTGCACAAATGCAGGCACTCAGGCCTCTGCCTCAGAAAGACATTGTGACCCTTGGCCCCTTGACACATTGAGGGAATAGGCACTTGAACCTGATGTCTCTCTGGACTATGCTTTTCAGGGAGGGGGCAGAGTTTCCTCTCATCTGTGTTAGGTCATTCATGAGTTAGCAGCCCCAAAGGGAATGGCTGGAATGGAGGGCAGGGGGAAGAAAGAGGACTGACCAGACTGGCGGCTAGGGCCTAAGCCAAGGCCTTTGCTTCTCTTGGCACCTCTGATGGGCCCTGCCCTCTGCTCCACAGGCTGGAGGAAGTCCCCCTGGAGGTGCTGAGGCAGAGAGAGTCCAAGTGGCTGGACATGCTCAACAACTGGGACAAGTGGATGGCCAAGAAGCACAAAAAGGTGAGGGGCCTAGCCTTGGGCCTTGGGCTGGGAGTTGGTAGCCTGTGGAGGAAGAGGAAGAGGGAGAAACTATTTCAGCTTAGAGGAGCAGGGGCTTCTCCAACTGCCATTTGCCTTAGGTGTGCCCCATCTACCAGCTCTGTAATGGGAGCAGAAGCTGTTTGGAGAGCAGGGCCCAGCCTTCACTTGGTCCTCCCACATGACTTCAGACTCATGCAAATTTTGTCCTGTAGTCAAACTTCAAAGCTGCTCTTAGCTTAAAGCTTATATGGGTAGCTTTCCTCCCCCCCTCCTGGGGAAGTCCTTACTGCTGCTTACCTATGGGGAGGACTTTATAATAATAAATGTCTAGAACATTTGCCATGTGCTGGACACTTGACTTGGATAACCCTTATAACAACCCAGTGAGATTGGTAGTAGTGGCATCTCCACTTTATAGAAATGACCTGCAGAATCAAAATTTGAACCAAGGTATCTAGTAATTTTAGTGCCTATGCTCTTTATCACCACAATAAGGGAACTTCCTTACTCCCTAGATTAATTTGATGAGTCTCCTATTGCCTCCTGGCTAAAGCAAAAAGAAAGAAAAGCAATCTCACAGTTTAATAGTCGTATAAAAACGAAAACATGAGTGGGCCTTGTCTAGTCAGCCTATCTTTAGGCATCAACTCTATTGCCTGGTAGGAATGTCCTTGCCCACCACTCTTATGAGTATGTGTTGATGCTCTTGACCCCCTCAGCAGGGTCTACTTACTCCCTGGCCTAGTGGAGGCCTGCTCAGAGCCACACAGCTGGGGTCTCTCTGTACAAGTTCCTAGTGCAGAGAGTGAACCCACTGGCTCGCTGTCATCAGCAGATACAGTGCTGTGGTCCAGGCTGGCACAGCTAGCTGCAGGGCCTAGCAGAAAGCTCAGGATCAAAGATCAGGTATGGGCTTGGGCCCAGCCTCACTGCCGTCCTCTCTTCATGTCCCTGGCTAGCTGTGTAACTTTGGGTGAGTCACTTCATCCTTACAGCCTCAGTTTCACTCATCAAGTGGGAATGACAATCCTGTTGCCAGGCTTCTATGAGGTGGTGACTGTAAAGCCCTGTGCCCATGGGAAGAGAAGTGCAACTAGGCCTGGGCTCTTTTCTTGCTGTTCTATGTGGGCTTTCGGGGACTCGTTTTTTGCTTATTAGAATGCCTTTCTTTCTCTTTAAAAAACAAACAAACATATTTTTAAGGCAGCTGTTCCTCAACTGCCTCCAGTCTGACTCTGGGGTCTGTTTCCCTGCCTCCTCACCCCTCGGACTCCTACCCCGAGCTTCAGCTCCCTCTCCACTGTCTGTTGTGGTTACTAGTGACTCTGACCTTCTTGTCACAGCCTCCCTTGCAAATGGGGATTCCAGAGGGGTGCCTTGGGGAGCTACTCTCAGCAGAGGAACCAGCACCACTTCCTCTTCCCCTTTGCCTCCCTAACACTGTGGTTAGAGGCTGAGGGCTATCCTTGCCTAGCAGGGCCCACTATAGGAGGCTTCACTCCCCTGCCCCTACCCAGAGGCCCTAGCCCTCTGCTCTACACCTGCCACCTCAGTTGTGGCCACACTGGCCCTGGGAGGTTTGCCTGCCTGGCTGTGCAGGCTTGGGCTCTCCCTGTGGTGAGAAAGTCATGGCACAGGAAGGACAATACCTGTTTCATGAAGTGTGTCCAGACCCAACACTATTCCTGGACTTATCCTGAGTCCCCAGGAGGGGGGCCCAGCCCTGTGGCTAGAATGCTGTCTTTCCTTCTAGGGCTCTGCTCAAGCAGTATGAATTCAGCAAGCAGGGTGTGGCCTTACTCAACAGCCACACAGGCCTCCTTTCCCAAGGCATTGCCTCAGAGAATGATAATCCCTTAGGCTTTCTGTTTACTGGAGCACTTTCTTTTGCTTTATCCTTACTGATCCCCACCATTGCCTTTTCCTAAGGCAGGCAGGTAGAGATTACCTCTGTGCTGAGGAGGATTCCAGAGGCCAGTACGGGAAAGGCTAACTGAACTCCTGGATTTCACTCCCCAGCCCTGAGCCTGAGTGAGGGCATGGCCTCTTTGAGAACCTTAGTGGACTGAAGGTGTTCCTGGGCTCTCCTGGAGCAGGCCAAGTATGACAGGGCTGTGATGATGTAGGAGCTGGTTCGGCTGAGCTTCACCCTGAGGGGAGCTTAAAGGACCTGTGACTCTGGGCCATACTACATCCCTTTGTCAAAACCTGCCCAGACTAAGAGGCTTCCTTAAGGAGACCCTTGTCTCACAGCAGCAGGAAAGCATTCCCAGAGTATGGAGCAGTTCCCTTCCACTCCCTTCCTCTCCCCACTTTGCAGGCAGTCCCAGAAGCTTAAGTTTGACTCCTGTGACCAGTCACTCTGCTCTTCCCCTCTTGCCCTTAGCCTCTGTCTCCTTCCTGGTTCTTGACTCCTTCTGACCCTTGGAAAGTTTTCTCTTGTTTGTGCTGGTCATCAGGAAGGCCAGGCTTTCTGTGTTCCCTCCTCTGAGAGTTTGCAATGGGACTGTTTGAGGGGGTTTCCAGGTGAGGGGAAGTTAGGTGTGATCTCAAGGCCCTGTAGCTCCTGTGTTAGGCATCCTCTTGGGATGGAGGAATGGAGAGGAAGCCATCATTTATTGAAAACAGACTATTAGGCATGCCCCCCATTCTAAGAGAATCCTTGGTATTGTCATGCCAATCTTACTATTAATGAGAAGTAATTGGCTCAAGGTCAATGCTGGATTCAAACCCACATTCAGGTGCTCTTCCCACTGCCCTAAGTTACCATCTTCTTCATCCAGGGCAGGCTGCTTAGTGCAAGGGTTGAGGGGAGTGTCTTTCCCCTACCCCCATTCTGTAGGAGTTTTGCCTGGCTACCTTTGTTCTCATCCTTCTTGACCCTTAGCATTGAGGGTCAAGGAGGACGATCAGGGAAGTAGCCTCAGAGCCTCATTCAATCCCAAGCCCAGGAGGACCTTGTGTCCCTTCCTGGCTCTGAGAGGCCAGTGAAGTAGAAAGTGCATGGGACTGGATCCCTCTAGCCTGTATAGTGCAGCTAGGAGGTAGTGGGGTCCTCTATGGTGTGGTCACCTCTGATGGTATGGCTTTAATATTTTTCCCACTCTTTGCCTCATTTTCCCCATTTGTGAAAGACATGTTTTTTCAGAGTGGGTTTTGGCAGTGGAAGCCATTTTTTCTGATAAAAATAGCTAACGTATGAATTAAACAGTAGCTCTGGGTCATGAGCTATCCCAAACACTTCCTTCCTCACCTCTCCTAGTCTGTGAGTGGTAGGGAAGACCTGTGCCATTTTAGCACCCAGGCCAGCTGCCTCTGCCCTAGAATGGTAGCTCAGGGTTAGGGAGAGCAGAAGAGAGGGAGAAATTCTTGACCAAAACAAAGAGGAAGCCATTTTAATCAGCTCCTATCATCCTTCTGAATTGTGTTGAGATCTCTTCTTTCTAGGCTGGCTGTGTCCTGCTACCTAGCTGCTTAAACAAATACTCCCATGAAAGTGCCCCAGCCACATTCTTGTTCATTTCATGAGCTACCCTCCCTGTGGCTATCGCTGTGCCCCACACTGCAGATCCCTTCCTGGTGACATCCTATGGGGCTCCTCCAACTTGTATTGTTCAATTTTGATTCAGAAAATGGTGACAGATATTTAGAATTCGTGGTAGACCTCAAGAATACCTACATTGTCCTTGAACAAGGGGATGTGAGGACTCTGCCATCACCTGGTGGCAGCACATTTAATTGCAGTCACCACCACTCCTCGCCCTCCCCCATCATAGGATCTGCATTGTAGCAATGGTAGGAAAGTCCTCTTTTTCCCCATTTTCTGCTCTTGCTAATGTGCTCACTGAAGGCCTGCCAAGCACCAGCAGAGGGGCTGGGCTGGCACGCAGCCTCTGGGGGAGCTGCCATGGTGGATGCATTGGCACATTCCTCTCTTTTACTTTCAGATCCGTTTGCGGTGCCAGAAGGGCATCCCACCTTCTCTGCGGGGCCGTGCTTGGCAGTACCTGTCAGGAGGCAAGGTGAAGCTACAGCAGAACCCTGGAAAGTTTGACGTGAGTTGCCTTTCCTTCACCTTGTCCTTCCTTCCACATCTCTTGACATCTTTTCCATGGAGTGATCCTCCGTGCATTCACCTGGACCTC
Organism: Miniopterus natalensis; assembly: GCF_054644295.1. Classification (NCBI taxonomy): domain Eukaryota; kingdom Metazoa; phylum Chordata; class Mammalia; order Chiroptera; family Miniopteridae; genus Miniopterus; species Miniopterus natalensis. The sequence goes on from NC_142100.1 coordinate 15,859,223, forward strand.
AGCACTATGAGCAATGGATGGAGCCACCCATCAAATATTTAACTGCCCATTCCAGCTTTTTTTCTTGACACTCACTCAGGTTTGCTTTCTTGGGCTCAGAGGGCCACCACCCAGCTCTTGTTCATCAGGAGGGGACACTCAGACTAGTTCCTTGATTGCGTGTGCTTAGGCCTTTGGGGGCTTGCCCAGTAGGGCCACACAACCCTGAACACTTCCTGGCCTCCCATTTTCTACTCTTTCTCTTGTCTCATCCAACCCAGCCAGACATGATTCACCTGTGTAGCTTATGGGGTTATAAACACTAGGGGTGGCAGAGCCAAACTAGTATCCTTAAGGGTCAGAAGCCATTTAGTGGCCAGGATAAGAACACCTCTCTATTCATGGGGCTGCTTGGGCTTTCCTGGTCTGGGAAGCTCCTCTAGCCTGCTCCCAACTGTGGGAGGCAGTTGGCTTTTCTGGGGTTGCCCCAGCTTATCTATCAGACCTGGCCCCAGGCATTATGGTTTCTCCCAGGCTCTTGGGACTGATGAGAGAGCTGTTGACATAGTTCATGCTTTAGTCCTGTGGGCAACTTGTACTTAGTCTGCTTCCCTGCTCAGTCCTCTGGATTTCCTTTTTATTGATTTTTTTCTTCTTTTAAAGTTGAGGTATGAATTTATATAGAGTAAAATGCACACATCTTAATTGTGTTGTTCAGTGAATTTTGACAAATAATACACATGTAACCAACATGCAAATCAAGATATAGAACATATCAAACGACAAATAAATTATTTTTCTTTGTGTAGTGCAGTTAACCCTTGAACAACACGGGGTGAAGGGTGCCAACACCCCTCACAGTTGAAAATCGAGGTATAACTTAAGTTGGCCAACTGCGTATGTGGATTCCCAGCATTGGGTCAAAAATACAGCTGACCCGTGAACCATATGGGCTTGAACTATGTGGGTCCACTTATGTGAGGATTTAAAAAAACTGTATATATTGAAAACACTAATTTGAAAAGATATATGCACCCCTATGTTCATTGAAACATTATATATAATAGCCAAGATATGGAAGCAAAATTGTCCATTGATAGACAAAGGATAAAGAAGATGTGTTAAATTTATATAATGAAATATTACTTAGCCATAAAAAAGAGTGAAATCTTACCATTTGTGACAACATGGATGGACCTAGAGAGTATATGTTAAGTGAAATAAGTCGAACTGAGAAAGACAAATACCTTATTATTTCACTTATATGTGGAATCTAAAAAACAACAACACAAAAACAAATGAACAAACAAAACGAAACAGATACAAACTTATAGATACAGAGAACAAACTGATGATTGCCAAATGGGAGGGGGGTGGGATGGATGAAAAAGGTGAGGGATTAGGAGGTACAAATTGGCAGTTACAGAATAGTCACAGGGATAAGTACAGCATAGGGAATATAGTCAATAATATTGTAATAACTTATGTATGGTGGGTGTCAGATGGGTCCTACACTTATCAGGGTGATCACTTCGTGAGGTATATAATTGTCTAATCACTGTTGTATACCCAAAATGAATATAATATTGCATGTCAATTATAATAAAAAATCTGCATATAACTGGACCCGTGCAGTTCAGTTCAAACCCACGCTGTTCAAAGGTCAACTGTACTTTGTGTTTCTAAATGGTACACATGCTTAAAATGTTCACAGAAATTGAAAGGAAATAGTTAAACTTTGTTGAAATCTCAACCCACAGAGATGGCTCTGAGGTTAATGTTTTGACAAATGTCATGTCCTTCCAGACAGCACTGGGTGCAGAGCACACACACATACTCACACACCTTCCTGAATAGGTGACTCCACTTGCACAGGGAGATAGGTAGCAGAAGACTTGGGATTGACAGTTCTGAGTCAACCTAGCTTCCAGGTCCAGCTGCACCATTTTTCTAATCACAAAGCCTTGGGCAAATGACTTTTCTCTGACCTTCATCTGTGAACAGTATAATGATAGGACTTTTATGATTGCCTTCCATCTTAAGGATGTAACATAAGATGAGTCTTGAATGAAATTCCTAGAAGTTACTACCAGCTACAGCTATAATGGACATTCTTACCCACACAGGTCTTCCTGGAGCCAGGATCACCTCTCAGGGTTTCCAGGGCCTTCCCCACCCTTACCTTTTTGCCCCTGCCCAGGCTTTTTCATCTGGGCTTCCTGGCCTGTCCTCAGGAAGGCACAGTCCATGGTGGGATTGGGTGGGCATTGCCCATGGGGAGGGGACGTTTCTTTAATACCTGGGATAGTTGTATCATCCTAGCCATCCCTAACTCCTAATATATTCTCTTGCCCTTGCTTCCAGGAGCTGGATATGTCCCCTGGGGACCCCAAGTGGCTGGATGTGATTGAGCGTGACCTGCACCGACAGTTCCCTTTCCATGAGATGTTTGTGTCCCGGGGAGGACATGGGTGAGCAGGCTGGGCATGGTAGTCTGCTGGTGGCTTTAGGCCCTGTTCCTCAGGAGTCAGAGGAGGTAAAATGAGTTTGAGGGTATATGGAACCCAGGAGCTAAGGGCCCCAAACTCTACTTTTAGAGTTTTCCTTCCTTGGTTTGAGTCTGATGGGTCCTCTTAGTGTCTCTTCTTACCTCTTGGGCAACTTTCATCATTTACTCCACAGTGTTAGAGCTTGCCTGGCCTGATCATCTTCTGGAAACAGGTTTTAGTATGGAGAAAGAGTGTTAGAGATAGTGGGGTGAACAGAGGGTATGTAGGAAGGAAGAGATGTGGCAGGCCAGGGTACCAAGACAGACACTTGGGGTAAAGGTGGGCTGGCTGAGGTGCCACAGCTTATGAGTGAGGGGTCATACCTCCAGCCCCCAACTCATCCTTACCGGGTAACTGTATCTGGCATCCTGCCCTAGTCTTACGGCCTGCTTTCTCTGAGGCTTTACTCTCACCAGTCAAATGGAGAAAGCCCCTTCCTCCATCCTCTGGCCATATGAGAGTTTGTGTGCTGCAGTGGGAGACTGATCCCCTTGGTGACCACAATCGGGTCACATCCCCTTTCCAGAGAAGTGCATATTCTGAGACAGATCTAGTCTAATAGGGCACAGATGAGGGCAGTGGGTGGCAGAGTCACACATGTCATTCCTGCAATGCTTGGCCTCTCCACAGTCAGCAGGACCTATTCCGTGTGCTGAAGGCCTACACGCTGTACCGACCTGAGGAGGGCTACTGCCAGGCCCAGGCACCCATTGCCGCTGTTCTGCTCATGCACATGCCTGCTGAGGTACCGCTAGGCCCTGGGCAAGCAAGTGGGCGGGAAAGGAACACCCAGCAGCAAGGCCTTATGTGTCTCTCATCCACAGCAAGCATTCTGGTGCCTAGTGCAGATCTGTGAGAAGTACCTGCCCGGCTACTACAGTGAGAAACTGGTGAGTGCTTGCTGGGCCCAGGACCTGTCCTGGAACCTTCCCCAGGCTGGACACCATTTGTGGCCACTCCACAGGCACTCCTGCCCCCACCTGAAACCTTCCCAGCCTTCTGTTGCTTTCAAGCTGAAGTCCCCAGGCCTGCTAGGGTCAGGTCTCCCAGGCTCCAGCATCATCAGTTCCACACTTGTTTCCATCTCAACCATCAGCTGTCTGGCCGCTCAGCAGGATCACAGTTCCTCCAGTGCACCAAGTTCCTCCCTGCCTTGGCATAGACTTAAACCTCTGTCCCTTTCCTTCCCTTCCTTCTTCTAACTCCTCCTTTCTGCCCTCAGGGAGCTTTCCTTGACCCTGACAAGTGGGACCTCTGGCACATACTCACTCAGTGTTCCTGCCATGTTCTGGGCACTTAGCCCCCCTCCCACTCTCCCTAGTCTTTTTGCTCCTGTGACTCATGTCTCTCTGCCCTTTTTCACATGTTCATAAGGGGGATTGGCAGCCTGTTGGCTGCTCATTGTATCCCAGAACCCAGCATGAGGCTGGCTCCCTGTATGCAGTAGCCACCTGCAGAAGGAATTAATGCTTGCCTGGTGCAGGGGGCGGGGGCGTAGACCCTGCCCTGGCTCATGCGGGCCCATGGTCATGGCCTCACTGTTCCCCCAGGAGGCAATCCAGCTGGATGGGGAGATCCTCTTCTCTCTGCTACAGAAGGTATCGCCTGTGGCCTACAAGCACCTCAGCCGGCAGAAGATCGACCCACTGCTCTACATGACAGAGTGGTTCATGTGTGCCTTTGCCCGTACCCTGCCCTGGAGCTCCGTGCTGCGTGTCTGGGACATGTTCTTCTGTGAAGGTACTGGAAGGTACAGAGCTGAGCTCTGGGGAGCACCCCTGCCCCCAGCCCAGCCCACAGGGGGTCTCTCTTTTCAGAGAAACTTCCTAAAGGCCCCCTTGCACTCATTGCTTGCACCCCTATACAGGAGTGAAGATCATCTTCCGGGTAGGGTTGGTGCTGCTGAAGCATGCCCTGGGCTCCCCAGAGAAGCTCAAGGCCTGCCAGGGCCAGTATGAGACTATTGAGCGGCTGCGAAGCCTCAGCCCCAAGATCATGCAGGAGGCGTTTCTGGTCCAGGAGGTACGGGTCCCACACCTTCCCCTTACCACTTGGAGGGGGAGACATGCAGGCCCTTTGGAGGGGAGCCTGGTAACCTTCTGTCCCTGAGGGTGGGTCATTGGTCCCAGGCTCAGTGTTCAGCAGCCCAGCATCCTTCTATCTGAACAAGAAGAGGGGCCCAGAGAGGCCTAAGTTTGTGGGGCCTTCCTGTTCTGAACCATTTGGGAATGAGAGGAGCTACAACCTACCACTCCCTCTTCCTCCCTAGTACCACATCCATGGCCTTGGCTTTAATTTCCCTTTTTCCTTTCTTTTGTGGATTTTTGTCTCTTAGAGGCTGTAATTAGGTGACACATAGTTAGATGAGTGGAGTCATGAGCTGTGGGCAGCTTTTTCCTCTGAGGTAGTAGGTCTCAAGTGCCTAGCTCACCACCACTAGGGGACCAGACTGTCATTCCTCCTGTGGTCAGCCTTTAGTGACCAGGACTGGGGGACTCTGAGGCAGAGTGGGGACTCAGCCTGGGAGGCAGAGGGGAAGATTCTTCTGGTGCCCACCTGCCTGTCACTGTTCCCACAGGTGATAGAGTTGCCAGTAACAGAGCGCCAGATTGAGCGTGAGCACCTCATCCAGCTACGGCGCTGGCAGGAGACCCGGGGTGAACTGCAGTGCTGCTCCCCGCCCAGACTGCATGGTGCCAAGGCCATCCTAGAGGCAGAGCCAGGCCCCTGGCCCACCCTGCAACCTTCACCATCCATCCGCCTGCCCCCAAATGCCCCGCTCCCTGGCTCCAAAGGCAAGCCCAAGCTACCCAAACAGATTCAGAAGGAGCAGCAGAAGCAGAAGACGAGTGGGCAGCTGGAAAAGACCCCAACGCCAGATCAAGCCAAGGGGGCAATCGCTGGGGGAGATGCATGTCCCCCACAGGATGTGCCCCCAAAGGACCCTGTCCACCAGGACCCAGCCCTTCAGGACTCAGCTCCCCAGGTTTCAACCCACCATTGCTCCCAGGAGAGCCTGACATCCCAAGAGAGTGAGGACACCTACTTGTAACCCTGGCGTCTCAGGCCTCCAGGGCGGGGTCTCCACACACCTATATGGTTCACGGACTGACACTCTAGGGCCTGCCCCACCCTCTGAGGGCCCGGCTGCCTGGCCACTGGGTACAGAGAGCCTGGCTGGCCCAGTACAGATTCTGCCTGAGCCTCCTTATTTATTTTCTCCAGAGTGGAGCTCAGTCCAGCCCAGCTGGGGCAGGCAGAAGTGAGGGCCTCACTCAGGCCCCTCTTTCTGGGGGAATGCTCCCCAGGGCTAGGGCACTGACATGGGGGGGGGGGTGCTCTTTGTGTAAAATAGAAACATGGTTTTTGTACAGAAATAAACAGGTTTGTATAGAGAGCTGGTGTGCAGCTAGGAACTGGGCAAGGGGGTGCCACCCCTGGTGCTCGGCATCTCTTTTCTACTCCCTACAGAGCCCTCATCCTGGCCCTAGCCAAACACCAGAGCCTCTCTGAGAAGTACTTTTGCCAGAGGGGATGTCAGGTCCAGGGCCAGCCCCTGTTCCTGGTCCCCATTTACCCTCCCTCCATCCCTCTGCCCCATGTCTACCATCTACAATGGATGAGGGTCTCCAGACTGGAGCCCAGTGCTAGGGCAGAGCAGGGCGTACTCCCCACGCTTTGATTCCTGCTCATCACTGATGGGGTGGGGCTCCTTAAGATCCTTTCGGGTTATTCCTCTAAGGTCTGGCCTGGATACCACTTTGGACCTAGTTTTTTCTAAAACTTTATTTATTGATTTGGGAGAGAGAAACATTGATTTATTCCACTTATTTATGCATTAATTGGTTGGTTCTTGTATGTGCCCACAACCTTGGTGTATCAGGGTGATGCTCTAACCAACTGAGCTACCTGGCTAGGGCCTCAATAAGGCTCTGAGTGTTCATTCTGGGTTGTGTACTGGCGCCAGAGATAGGAGACCATGAGTGCCCTCACATGTACAGCCCAGGTTTCCACTAGAAGAGGGGAGAAGGCTGGGTCTTTGATCAAGGGCCACCTGTCATTTACTTAGCATGTTCCATGCTGGGTTGTTTGTGTCACCAGCTGATGAGGTAGGCTCTATTATTATTTCCATTTGGCAGATGAGGCAACAGAGGAGCTGAGTAAGAAAGATGAAGCTGGTCTAAATTTGCATCCAGATCCACTCAGCTTCCTGACCAGGGTGCCAGATGACCTGACTGCCATTGAGGGCCCAGGCAGGCTTTATGGTCACAACCCGATGACTGGTGAGGTTATGGACAGGGTGTCCCTAGGAGAGGCCCCCCTTCTGCTGAGGAAGCAGCTTTTCCAGTCAAACAATAGCTGCTGTTCCTGGCAGGCCACCAAGCTGGGTTGGGCTATGGAGGGGAGGGTGCAGGAGAGGGAAGAGTAGAGCCTCCCTAGGAGCTTTCAGGCATCTCAGGGCTTTAGTCTAGAACATCTTGTTCTGATACAGCTGGGTATACTGAGGCCTGTGGAGGTCAAGGGTCAGGGCAGGCCATCACTTCCTGCCTCCCAGCCATCACATCAAGCCTGTGGCTTTCCCACCCCATCTGCACCATTGATGAGGGTCTCAGCTTTTAAGGACAGTCACCTCCCCTTGACCCTCTAGGGGACAGGCCAGGATGTGGCAGCTGCACAGTGTTCCACAGGAATCCACTGAGCCAGAGAGTCCAGGGAGGGAAGGCACTGCCCCACTTCCATCCGCTTACGGTGGAGGCTCCCAAGCAGGCAGGAGGCCTGTGTAGGCCTGCTGGGTCCCAGTCAGGCCTGAGGCCTGCTTTAACCTGCTTGGCTCAGAGCCTCAGATCTGAGGCCTGAAGATGATTGAGCCAGACAAGGGCCCCCCCAGAGCATGCTCCGTCCTGCTACTGGGCCAACCGAGGTGTGCTGATGCCTGCTCAGCCTTGGAGTCTTCTTAGACCTGAGGAGGCCTGAGCAGAACCCAATCCTAACTTCAAAATGAGCCCAAGTTGGTCCTCAAAAGCCTCAGATCTGGGGCATCTGCCAGTGCTAGGGGCCTCCTTGGGCATGAAGCAAGTTTAGATATGCTCAGACTGGATGGGTTTTTCTAATGGCTGCTGGCTTTGGAGGCCTCAGCAAGGCTCAAGCCTCAGGTCTGTGATCTGAGTACCCAGTGAGCCCCAGAAGTCAGCCTTGGGCATGGCTGGCCTTAGTCTTGAGGGGGCCTCCTTAGCCCTGGCTGCCTTCAGCACCCTACCCAACAGTATGACAAAGATGGATGGGGCCCTTACTATCTCTGTGACCCTGGTGGAGAGACTTATCCCATGAGAGGAAGGAGGAAGAAAGGTGCCAGGACACTGTTGAGAGAATCATAGGGTTCCTAGGGCTGCAGAGTGGACCGCAACCCCTCCATGCTCCAGGGTTTTGGAGGCAGCGCTCTGGTCCCAGACAAGCCCTGATTCGCCTCGCGGGCCTTCCAAGCCTCAGTGACCTCAACCATAAGGTCCATATGGGGGCCTGAAGGGCAGAAACGACCCCACGTCTCCCACAAGCTTGCCACCCCACGATCCACGGGCTACTTGTGGAAGGGTGGAGCTCCGAGAAGAGGCGTGGCACGGGCGGGGTCTGAAGGACTCTACGGGGTGGGGTCAGCGGGTGATCCCTAAGCCATTGCTAAGGGGCGGAGCCAGTCCGGGCGGTGCTCAGCGGACTGGAGGAGCGGGCTGAAGCTCAGCGTTGGAGGAGGCGTGGCTGCCCCTGATAGGCCGCGCGTCTTGCAGGGCGTGGCCGTCAGGGAGCCGGACGCGGCCAGCGCTGGGCGGGTCCGAGGCGTAGCCGCGGCGTTGACTGGGATGTGCGGCGGCTCCTTTAAGCCCTGGCACCGCCCCCCCCGCCCCGCCCCGCCCCCGGCGCGGCCTGGGTCTGGCTGGCGGCCGGGTCCGGTCCGCACGGACCGCGATGGAGCTGCACATCCTAGAGCACCGGGTGCGGGTGCTGAGCCTCGCCCGCTCCGGTCTCTGGCTCTACACCCACCCACTCATCAAGCTGCTATTCCTGCCCCGCCGAAGCCGGTGCGCGCCCGGGTTCGGGGCCACAGATTAGGGTGGGCTCCACTATCGCTCCGGGACGAGGTCGGAAGATTAGAGTCGCCGCGGGGCGAGCGGGGGGCGAACGGGAGCGGGCGGGGAGGGCCCTTCCACCCCACCCCTCCGGCCGCCATCCGGCCTGGCCTTACCCTCGCCGGGACCGCCGCCTATCCCGGGCCAGTTAAGGCGCAAACAGCCTAAGGTGGGCAATGCTGAACTCCAAGTGGTATCAAATGGGGGTATTCCTTCCTGGCGACTGCGGGGAGCTTCTTCCAGACGCCTCCCATCGGGTCCGAGGGGCCGGTCTAGGCGACTCCGGGTCCGACGCCCCGGGTCAGCCTCTCCGACCTCCCGGAATGGAGAGGCGGGGGGCTCCTGCGGAGGCGGGAGGCGCGAGGCGGGAAACTGCTCGCGATTCCGGGGGTGGGGCCCACGCCCCTCTGGGAGAAAATTGAGGCTTGAGGGGGCAGGGAGGGGGTCTTTACGGGCGGATGGAGCGAAGTCTACCCTCCTCCTCCCAGCCCAGGCTGAAGATGTCCCCTACCCCCAACCAGGTGCAAGTTCTTCAGCCTGACGGAGACTCCCGAGGATTACACGCTCATGGTGGACGAGGAGGGCTTCAAAGGTGCGGCCGGGCTGGGGAGGGACGGCGCGGATCTCACTAGGTGCTGGGTCCAGTGACCCAGGAGCAGAGGCCGTGAAGGCAGATGGATCTGGGTTCAACTTGGACGCCACCACTCACTGGCTGTGTGCCCTTGAGCAAGTCATTTCCCCCCTCTGAGCTTTGTTTCCTCTTATATAAAATGGGTATAGTTATGATTCTGACTAATAGGGTCCCAGGAGGGCTTTATAAACAGGCTGCGTGTGAAGGGCACTTAGCAGCCTCAGACTGGCAGCAGGGCCTCAGTTAGGCTTGCTGGCAAGAATCAAGGGTTCCTGTGGCTTTTATATCCCTCTGGCCATTATTTCCCCCTGGACTTCTCTCCCTGGTGCTGTTCAACCCCTCCCTGGCTGTCTGGGAACTCCAGGAGTCTGAGGGTTGGGGAAGGAATGCAGGAGCAGGCAGCCAGCCTAGGCCAGCGTCCTGGGGGCCGGTGGGGGCAGGGTGGGGGGCAGGAACCTCTTAGCTATGCTTGGGCAATTAGTAGCCGTTCTGGCCTCAGCCCCTGGTCTGGACTGGATGCCAGCCTGGCCCTTCCCTGGCCTCTGGAGCTGACATCTGGCTCCTACTCCTGCCAGCCTGACCTATCCTCCCAGGCCTGGAGTCTCAGTCCAGCCAAATGGAGACCCATCTCCCACTGCGCTGCTTCAGGCCTTATTTTCCCTGTTTGTACTGCAGGAAAGTTTGGGTCTGTTAAGGAGGAAAGGCATCCCCCAGCCAACCTGGTCTAATGACGCCCCCTCGTGGCGCCAGGCGGTATAACACCTCTGTTAACCCGCAGAACACTCACGAGGTACACACTGTCATCCCATTTTACAGATGAGGAAACTGAGACTCAGAGAAGTTAAATCATTTGCACTAGGTCAACAGCAAGTAAATGGTGAAGCTGGGATTTGAATCCAGGTCTGGCTAAATCTGGAGCTCCAATCTTAACTGGAAAGTTTCGGTCCCTGGCAGGCTAGCACCTGAAGCACATCTCAGTCCTTGCATACATGCAGGTGTCAGTAGCAGAACTTGGGAGAGAGAGATAGCCCCAGTCTCTAGACCTTGTCTTACCTTGGTAGAGCCCTTCAAGGCACAGACAGGGAAAATGAGGGGCAGGGGTCAGCCCTGCAGTCCCTGACTGGTCGTGCGCCCTCTGCCTCCAGAGCTGCCCCCATCTGAGTTCCTGCAAGTGGCTGAGGCCACATGGCTGGTGATGAACGTGTCATCCCACAGCGGTGCAGCAGTGCAAGCTGCTGGGGTCACTAAGATTGCCCGCTCAGTTATTGCGCCACTGGCAGAGCACCATGTGTCTGTGCTGATGCTGTCCACTTACCAGACGGACTTCATCCTGGTGAGTTTCACACAGGTGCTGATGTAGGGAAGGGTGGGTATGGCTGCCTGGGGACCCATGTGATACGCCATCTTCCTGTGGCCCAGGTGCGGGAACAGGACCTGTCCGTGGTGATTCACACACTGGCCCAGGAGTTCGACATTTACCGAGAGGTGGGCGGGGAGCCCGTGCCTGTTGCCAGGGATGATTCCAGCAATGGCTTTCCCCGTGCTCAGCATGGTGAGGGTGCCCATTGACACCCAGACCTGGGCGGGGGGCTCCTCTTCCCACTGAGGCCCTGCGCTTGTGCAGGTGTGTCTGTGAGTGCGGGGAGACTAGTTGACACTGACCACCTCACCAGATAGGGAGATGAGAGTGGGGAAACCAAAGCTGATGCCTGTAGAACGGGATGCTCCACCCAGCCCAGGCCCCTCCCTAGTCGGCCACCAGGGGGCGCCCCAGCCCATGGTCCTTTTTTCCACAATCTCCACCTCCTGGTTCCCTCCTAACAGGGCCCAACCCCACGGTGCATCCCATCCAGAGCCCGCAGAACCGCTTCTGTGTCCTCACACTGGACCCTGAGACATTGCCAGCCATCGCCACCACCCTCATCGATGTCCTCTTTTACTCTCACAGGTGGGCCTTGTCTGCATTTAGCCTTTGCCACGTCACCATTCCCTATGCTCTCTCCTCCCACCTTCCTCCCATCCCTTGGTTCTGTAACTCTGTGCCCTGTTCTGTGTCTTGGGTTCCTGGCAGCCTGCGATGCCCATGAGCCCTTCACTGATGTTGGGGGAAGGCCCCAGTGCTATAGTTGGAGCCCTCTTCTGTAGTGTGGGCAGAGCCAAGCTGGGGCCATGCCCTGTTCAGGCCCTCTGGCCCTGGGGTCCTTTGGAACAGGGAGGGTTCATAGCCCTCCCCAGCCCCCACCCAGCACCATCAGAGGATCAGGGTCCTAGGACAGGGAAGGAAAGTGGCCCAGAGACAGGAGGGCCTGCCTAGGGATCTCGAGGCTGACTGGGAGGAGATGGAGTGGGCTGGGTACCCAGCAGAGTACCTGAGCCTCCTGTCCCTCACCAGTGTCCCCAAAGAGGCAGCCCCTGGCGATCCTGGACCCAGCTCCATCACGTTCTTTGCCTTCTCCCTCATTGAGGGCTACATCTCCATCGTCATGGATGCAGAGACGCAGAAAAAGTATGTGACCCTTGACCGAGGGTGAGCCACAGACCCTAAGCCGGCCCAGGGAGGAAAGAGGTGGAGCATCAGACTCTGAAGTCACCAGGCCTACCTGTCTTCCCAGGTTCCCCAGTGACCTCCTGCTGACCAGCTCCTCAGGAGAGCTGTGGAGGATGGTGCGCATTGGAGGACAGCCCCTGGGTTTTGGTGAGGACTGTTTCCTTGTGTTGGGGGCTTGGGAAGGGCTTGTGGGGTGACCAGGGTGATCCATATGAACCCGTCCTCAACCCTCAGATGAATGTGGGATCGTGGCCCAGATCGCGGGTCCCCTGGCTGCAGCTGACATCTCTGCCTATTACATCAGCACCTTCAACTTTGACCACGCCCTGGTGAGCACCACGGGTTGGGGTAGGGGCTCCCGAAGGGATACTGAGGCCCAGAAAAATGGAGGGACAAGAGGTAGTCCCAGTGAGCCAGGAAGTTGGGACAGCCCTGACCCCTTCCTCCCCCAACCTGCCCACAGGTGCCCGAGGACGGCATCGGCAGCGTTATTGAAGTCCTCCAGCGACGGCAGGAGGGCTTGGGCTCCTGAGGCCAGAGGGGAGCAGCAGCCTCTGTGCCCTTCCCTCACCCCAGGCTTCCAGAGACTTCTCTAAGCTATTTCCTCAAGCTCTGGGATGAGCCCACTTCCCTCTCCTTTCTCCCTCATTCATGCAGGGGGACCCCTCCTTCTGCTCTCTGTATGTAAGCTGCGTGCAGGCACCGGCTCTCACGTGGACACGTGTGTCTGCCCACACGGGAACACGGTGCTCTGGGCTTCCACAGGGACGCCCTCAATCCGTCACTCCCCGCCCAGCCTCGGCTTTGCACATTCCCTGCCTGAGGCTCGAGCCATCCCCCCTCTCAGCACCCAGGCCAGCTGCTCCCTGGACAGGGCCCTAATCTCCGTTCTGCCTCTGGTTGGGCTGCCTTCCCTGATCAGGGGAGCTCTGACAGTGCCTCCCCCTCACGGGGCCTCCGAGAAAAGTATTTTTACATCTCTCCTCTTTTTTTTTAATCAATTTGTTAATAAAGGGCTTATAGTGACCAGGCTGGGCTGTGGTCTTTGGGTGTTGTCTGAGCCTCAGCCACAGCCGCTGTGCTGCTCTTCGGGCCCACTGCCTGAGGCCCTGGTCTCCTCGTGTAGCTGGCGTGGGGCTGGGCTCGCCTTGCCTCACTCAGTTCTCACCTCAAGAGTGGTAGGTGCACCATCGCCATTGGAGCTGAGGAATTGGAGCTTTGAGAGGTGAAATAATTTAGCCATTTACGTGATTCCTATCCAGGGCTGCCTGGCTCTGAAGTCTGGGTTCTTCTTTATTCCTTGCTGCTCCCAGGGTAGCCCAGAAGGTTCTGAACATGGGTAGAAACTCCCAGACCCTCGTGCCTGCGTGTTCCCTGCTTGCCCTGCCACCATGGGTATGGCTGACCTGTTGGGAAACCTCAAGGAGGGCCCAGGAGCACCTTTTTTCCAGGCCACTGCCTGCTTTCTTTTGGACCATGCCTGAGTCTGGCTGTCCCTCATAGGAGTCCCTGCTGGCCAAGAGATCAGTCAGTTCCTGCCACCAGGGCTCTCCTGGCGTAGTGGTGGGAGGGGGTCAGCCAGCGTGGGAATTTGGGAGTCCATACGCTGGTCTTCCCCTCGCCAGGGGGACAGGACAGGGGCCTGGAGGCTACCTGGAGCCCACTCTGCTCTTGATGGCGACATGCCTGGGCCAGAAGCTCAGTCAGCACATCTGGGCCCAAGTTTCCTGTCATGGAGGAGCCACCTCCCCCCTGTGTGAGGCTGGGATTCCACTGTGGCCTGACGGGGCCCCACAGATGCAGCAGGGAGGTTATCAGGTGCCTTCAGCCCAGGCCCGCCCGCGCTCAGGAAGGGAAGAAGGGTGTGACTTCGTCGTACTCAGAGCTTGTGGTGGCTCCCCAGAAAAGTCAGAACGGGGGCCAGGCCTCTGGCAGTGCGCCCGCCCTGGCCCTGGGAACCTGGGGGCCTACAGATCAGAGGAGCTGAGAGCACATCCTGGCCTGGTGAGTGAGCAGTCGGGGACCCTGGGCCAGCCATTTACCCTTGGCCTCAGTTTCCCCATGTGCATGGAGGCCTAAGAGTCAGTTCCTTCAGGACCCTATGCCCTTTTGCCCTGGGTAGGGGGCATTTCTTTACAGTTTGTCTTTCGTCGAGCGGGGGGTCCCAGTTCTCCCTGTAGTGCCTGTCATGGACCCTGCCTGGCTGCAGTGATGTCCTGGGCTGAGGTGGGGGCTTTAGAACCAGAATTACTGCGGCTGCTTGACCTGCAGCTAGAGAGTTCCTAGCCCCACATTCAGCTCTAGACGTTTGTCCATCTGTCTGTCTCTCTTTGAGTCCCTGCTTGATTTCAGTGTTTCTGCCATCCTGGCTTTCCAATTGCCTCAGGCCTAGCTCAGTCCCTCAAACCCAGCATCAGTTAGTTCTTGGGTCTGCCCACAGGACTAGCCTGGGTGAGGAGGTCACGGGCATGCCCGGTGGGCTGGTCTGACTCAGACCCAGGCCCGGGGGTTAGCATACCCACGTGTGTCCCTTCATGTGTGTGTGTCTGGCTGGAGGGATTTTAGCTCCCAGGGTATCCTTGCAGGTCACTGGGCCGGCTCTTGACCTTCAGTGAGTTACAGGAAGGGAGATCTGCTCTGGGAGTGCCAGGGAGACTGAGACCCCTTGGGGTCAGGCATACAGGCTTGGGAGGTACCGGGGGACACTCAGCTGAGAAGGGCACTTTCCAGGGATATGACCCTGGGCCTCACCCCCTGCTGATGCCTGGATGTTGTCAGACAGGCCGTGAGCTGTCCCAGGCTGAGGTGGGGGCTCATGGAACCACATCCTTGTCTCATCCAGGCCCTGGGAAGGTTTTAGGGCAAAGAAGTCAGCCTGGCCAACCCAGGCCTGGGGGCAGGCTCATCGTGGGTCATTCATGACCGGGGTTGGGGCGCTTGATGCCATGTAGCCCGCCTCCTTGTCGTCCCAGCCCTGGGAGCCCCAGTCCACCTGTCCGCATCCGCGCAGCCACTCCCGCTGTGAGGGTCAGGGCCCCAGACTATGGAGTCTGAGTGCTTGTCGTCATAAGGCTGGCAGCCCGGGCCTGGGAGGATCCTGCCCACTGTCCCTCGGAGTGGGAAGGTGCTCTCAGCCCTCCAACTGCCAGCCCAGTTTCTGGCGTCTGCAGGGAGGATGTGGACCTGGGTGGGGGGCTCTTGGGTGGGTGGGGACGGGCGATGCGGAAACCTCAGGCAGAGAGAGTCAGCTGCTCATTTCCACCTTTCTGATTTTCATGCCCGTACAGAGGAAGCGACCTCTTAAATCCTCCTTGAAGATATTTAAGCAGAAATTCAGGGTTTAAAGTCCTCACTCCCCGCCCTGGCCAGCGGCTCAGCTGGTCGAGCGTCTTCCCATGCACTGAAATGTTGCTGGTTCGATTCCCAGTCAGGGCACATGCCCGGGTTTCGGGTTGATCTCCGGTAAGGGGTGTGCAGGAGGCAGCTGATCGATGCTCTGCTCTCACATCAATGTTTCTCTTTCTCCCTCCTTTCTCTCTCTCTCTCAAAAAAATAATAAAATCAATAATTTTTTTTTTTTTTTTTTTTTAAAAAGGGCCTCACTCCACCCGGGCCAGGCAGGACAGTGTGGTCCCATGCTTGCCAAGTTGCTCCAAAACTGTATTCTTGGTCCTACGTGGAGGGCAGAATAAGCTGCACACCTTCTTAATGTCCAACCACGTTCCAGGATTCCACTGGGTGGGAAGGGACCAAGCAGGAGCCGGGAGGGAGAGCCCAGTCTGCAGCTAGCTGGCTGAGCATGGGGCCCCTGCTTCCCCCATCCCTTTGTGGGGGAGCAAGAGGGGTACTCCATTAATTCATGTATCCAACACATGCTCTTTATCCCCCTTAACACAGGGGGGAAAGAAGAACAGAGAGGTGAAGTGACTTGCCTGAGGTCACATAGCTGGGCATGGCAGAACCGGAATTCAAAAAGGAGCCTGGGGAGGTTCCCTGGGGGAAGGGATACTTTAGCTGAACCCTGAGGGATGAGATGATTTTGCAAGATCCCTCGCAATCCCAGCTGTCTGCGTTGGTGGCTGGATGTCTGCTGCTGGTGGCAACGAGTGTGTGGGCAGGCACGCGAGGCCTGGCCCTGGCTCCTCCCTGACCCTGGGCCCGACCAGATGGGTGTGTTGGGCAATGGCTGTGATTTGTGTCTCACTTTCCCAGGCCAGCCCTGCTGCTGAGGTTCTAGAGCCAGGGCTGTCTCAAATGCCCAGAGCCTCTTTCTCAGGAAGATGGTCATGGCCAAGTAGATGCGTGAGCTGCATGGGTGTTCATGTGCAGGGCTACATTTGCAATCAGTACAGGCCTTCATGTGCATCTGTATAGATAAGTCTTTCTGCAGAAGGTGTGCATATATCCATTTACACATGTGTCTAAATGTCAGTGCATCTTGGAATGTGCCTGTGTCTCTGCTGGAGGTGTGCAGGGCTATGGCTGTACATGCATCCGATTGTGTATGAGCATCAGTTGTGTGCCTGGCTCCATCTCTGCATGTGTCCTGTGTGTGTGCAGCTGGAGTGTGCACCTGTGCCTGTGTGTACATGTGAGCATGCGTGGTACACATTTCTGTGTCTGCTCTTGACTGTGGCTGGGGAAGTTTGCTTTATGCCCATGTGTATGAGCACGTGCATCTGCATTTTTTGTGTTTTCATGTTCACGTACATGCCCATGTCCCCTTTCCTTCCCTGGATCCATACCCGCTCAGGCCTTCCTGCCTCTCCCTGATCCCTGAAGGCCTAGCTCCCTGCGGTCACCAGGGCAGTGGTGGGCTGTGCTGGCCCCTGCCTCCCATCCAACCCCACTCCACCTTCCACCTGCCCCCCCACCTCATCCTCACCCTCCCTGGTCTCCCTCCTACCTTTGCGCCCACTCCTTCTCTGTCCCTTCTCTGTCCGCAGCCCAAAGCAAGCCTCGCCCTGCTTTCTGCCCCTCAGCCTGGGCCCTCCACGGTGACACCCTCACTTCCCAGGGCCCTAATTCAGCCCATGGTTGTCCTCACCTGTGTTGCTGCCCAGACGTCCTGCTGGTCTCCCTGCCTGGGTCTCCCTCTCATCTGGCTGCACAAGCACATTACCCCCAGCACAACCCTGGCATGTCCCCTCAACCTGATCACCAGCCTTCGGCAGCTCCCTCCCCAGGAAGTCTGCCTTTGCGACCTCCCAGCCCGCACCAGCTCTCCTGGCTGGCCTGCCTCTCAGTGCCTTGTCCTGGACTTGCTCTCTCCCCAAGCCAGGAATCTACCCTCCCGGCAGCTGCATACCCCGGCCTTTAAGTTGATGTATTTTCCAGGTCAACAAACAAGAGCCCTGGAACAGGCGGTAACCCCGCCGCACCACAGGAGGGGCCGTGGGAGGCCCTTTGACTCTCCTGCGCCTTTATAGCCAACTGCTTTCCAGCCCCTTGGTTTTCCTGGGGTTGCAGTGTTTTTAAGCTCTACCTTTAAAAAAGGTTTTTTAATTGAGGTGAAATTCACATAATATAAAAGTAACCATTTTAAAGTGAATAACTCAGTGGCATTTAGTGCACTCACAATGTTGTGCGATCATCACTTCTATCTAGTTCCAAAACATCTTCCTCGCCCCCAAAGGAAACCCTATACCCATGTCTATCCCTCCTCACTCCCCCATGTCTCTGGATTTCCCTACCCCCTTACATTTCATCTAAATGGAATAGTATAATACTGATTTTTGGCGTCTGGCCTATTTCGCTCAGCATAATGTTTTTAAGGTGCACCCAGGTGGTAGCATGCGTCAGTACTTCATTCCTTTTCATGGCTGAGTAATATTCCATTGTGTGGACGTACCACACTTTTTAACATTATCCATTGATGGAAATTGGGGCTCTCACCTTTTGCCTCCTTGACTGTGGAGGTGCCCAGTCAATGCCATATTGCCTCTTCTTTCTTACACACTCAATCTGGACAGGGCGCCCCAGACCCCTCACCCGTTGAATGACCGCCTGGACTGAGCAAGCTTTGATGGTCTTCTCTCTGCCTTGGAGCTGCAGGATTTGTTTCTTTTTTCAGATCAAGATAAATGCCTAGAATTTCCTTGATGTCTCCATAACAAGAGGGGGAAGAAGGCAGGTCTTTTCAGCACCTGTCCCAGCTTATTTCCCCCAGGTCAGGAGTTGGCATCCCTGCAAGTGAGCCCCACCTCCGTGTCCCTGGGTCCCCTTGGGACCAGGACTGTCATTTGTAGACAGCCCCATGGGGACCTTGGCCAGTTCCCCCATCTGTCTCCAGTTGTCTTCTCTGTTGAGCAAAGGTTTTGAGCTTTGGCTGTACTTACTGTGCCCATGCAGCTGGCACCAAGAAAAGGCTCCAGGCCCATCCCACTTCCTCCCTCCATGCCTTCCAACCCTCCTGCCCCCATTCTCAGGCTGTGGCTGGATTAAGGACCCCCCCCCCCCCGCAAGTGCCAGGAAACCAGTTCAAATAGCAAAAAAGAGTCTATCATCACATCCTGTGTAGCTGGGACATGCTGCGTCGTTGGCCTGGGCTTCAAGCAAGGACCAGAGGCTCTAGGAAATCACTCAGCTTCCCTGGCTGCTCCGGCCACGTCTCACCTCACCCAACTGGCAGGACCCCACCCCTGCCCCTCGGCTTAGGGAAGGTAGCTTTCCACAGTGACAGACCCATGATATCCTGGCTCAGAAACCCAGACAAGTGAGGGAGGCATGTTTCCTGGGTCTGACATTAGTCCTGGGAAAGGATTCTGATCGATCCTGCTCAGGACACAGATGGTAGACCCCAGGTACTACCCAGGTCAGGCAGGGTGGTGTCCCCTCCTGTGGCCTGTGGCCAGAAATGGGTAGCTTGACAAATGGGCCTTCCAGGCCCCTCCACATGCTGGATGACTCATCTTCCAGACCTGGATATGAAAGGCGTTCACAGTAATTTCACTCACCCGTAAGCCTTGTCTTTCCTGCCAATTTATCTCCCACACCAAGGCTGGTACCCGACACATACAGTGGGTCACTTAAATGTAGGTCGAATGAGGGACTAAAAGGCAACCTGTGATCTGTCTGTTTTTCAGAATGTAGGATTGTCCCTTCACAGGGAGCCCGGCCCCTTTCTGTGAGGCTGCCAGGCACCACTTAGGTAGAATCTGTGAAGTGAGTTATTTAAAGGAAGCAGGAGAAATGCCTGAGCTCTTTCTTTTTCAGTTTGTTTTCCAGGAAAATGAGGACATCTGCAGTGAGTGAAAGAATAGATTTTTGAGCTGGCTTTAGAAAAATTATCATAAAGGGAAAAGTCAGCGTCTTTGACATCGAGGCTTCCCCAAAAAGAGATCATGTGCTTTGGTGGGTTGTGAGTGATATGATTCTGATTTCCTTGGGAAGAATCAACCAGAGAGAGCGTGGCACAGGCTCCGAGAGAACCTGCTCCTGCCTGGCAGCAAGGTGGGCCTGCACTCCTAGGGGCCTGGCTGTAGGGGTACTAGGTATGGGATGGGGACATGTCGGGGTCCTGCACCCCGAAGGCCACAGATGACCTCCTGCAGATGACTACACCCATATGGCCATGCATTCGTCCATTCACTAAGGATTTAGTGAGCACTTACTACATGTGGGACTTGTGTGCTCGAGAGAGGGGCGATGGGGAGTCACCATACAGTGCACACCCTTGGAATTTACAGTCTGGCTGAGGAGACAACCCCATAATTGTAAAAATGTACAACTCTGAAGTGCTACAAAGAGTGGTCCCATGATACTCTGGGAGGGTCAGGGGAGCAGGGGCAGGAACCAGCCTGGGGTGGAGGAAGATCAGGGAGGGCTTCCCTGACGCTTGGACTGGACCTTGGTGTCCAGGAGGCAGTTAAGTAGGTGGAGTGTTCAGATAGTGGGAACAGCATGTGCAAAGGCCCCGGGGTGAGGACTCAGCTCCCCTGAGGGACTGAAGAGGATCAGGAAGGTGGCAGGCTGCAGTGGTAGGAGTGAGGCTGGGGAGGAGGGCAGGTCCTGGTGGCTGTGCTAATGACTTTGACCTTACCCCAATGGCAATGGGACACCCGGGGAGTGGGACGAGGCTGTGTTGTACAAGCTCCTCCAGAGTGACTGCAATGGCAGCAAAGCTATTTTGCAAGTGGCTCCATTTGCCCCTCCCTCCTCGCCTTCCTCCCTCTCTGGTAATTTCCAGACATGCCCACTATTCTCTGAACTGGCCCTATGGGGTCTTGCTTGCATGTGGCCTCATGCAGTTATCTCAATCTGTTTGTTGGCATTCTGCATTCATGAAAGCGTTATCTCTCCAGACCTGCAGAAATGCCCACCTCCTCAGTCAAGCCCTCCTCCTTGCCTCTGGCAGCACCCCGCCCCAGGGAGCGGATCTCCCGTCTCCCCACTATGAGGGCCCTTCGTATTCCTTTTGGTTGAGCCTTTGCTCCCTCCCAGCTGTGTGACCTTCTGCCGATTACCCCACCTCTCAGGCCTCAGTTTCTCCATCTACGGGATGGAGACAATGATTTCTGCCTCATAAGGTGGTTGTGAGGATTCGATGAGCTCGCCCATGTGAAATGCTCAGACCTGAGCCCGGCACCCAGAAGAGCTCCAGAAGTGAGCCGATTATCACCACTGGGCGCACGCTTGGGCACCAACACATTTTCGGCCAGAGTGCGACGTTTCAAAATAGGCCTCGTATGTTGTCATCATGAGAAAAGACAGGACTCATTGGACTTCCTGATCCTCGGTTAAAGTTTAGGGTTATTTGATTTACAGAGCTTAGGGCTGCCAAGGGACCCCGTGGGGCTCTGTAGGGTTGTGGGCCCTCTGTGGTCAACTTGCCTGTTCCCTCACCTCACAGAGAGGCCCTGGGCTCAGAGACGGTGGCTGGATGGTGGTGGTTGCAGGGGTTGTCCCAAGCCAGCCAGAGAGTCTCCTGCCATTCGACTTCAGAGGGATATGTTGGCCTCCACTTGGCTTCTCCTCGACTTGAGGGTTCCCAGCAGATCTAGGGTAAGACAGACAATAAGAGGTTCCTGCCCAGAAGTGAGTTCTTGCTCTCTCTCTCCTCTTCTGTACTTCCCTGTATAGGTATTTAGGCCCCTTGGAAAGGAGGTCAGTTATCCAATTTGGGGGAGTCACTGGGAGCAGGGGGACATGACCCCTCCCAACTGTGGACACATGAGATCCCAGAACAACTGTGCAGCGGTTCTCAAGCCAAAGGATCCCCCAGCCCAGGATGACCTCACTGACCTCATGGGCAGAATCTTGCTCACCCTGGGTTTATGTAACAACGTCTTTCCCAACTGTCCTCAAAGTCACCCTGTGACATAAGCAAACGTGAGCCTTCATCTGCCCCAATGGCTGGCGGGTAAGAGTTTATCAAGTGCCTGCTAAAGTCCAGCTGCCTCTGAGCATCTCACTGAACCATGTTGACCGTCCTACAAGGCAGCATTTGCCACTATATTGTTAAAAAATTGAGATACAATTCACATACCATCAAATGTAGCATTTTAAAGTGCATAAGTGGTTTTTTATGTATTCACAAGACTGTGCAGCGGTAACCACTGTTCAATTCAAAAACATTTCATCACCCCAAACGAAACCCTGTACCTATTAGCTACCACTCCTCATTCCCATCCCCCCCACCCCAGCCTCAGCCCCTGGCAACCACTAATCTACTTTCTGTCTGTATGGATTTACTATTCTGGACATTTCATCTAAAGGGAAACATACAATATGTGGCTTTTTGTGACTGTCCACTTTCACTTAGCGTGTTTTTGAGGCTTGTCCACATCGTAGTATGTATCAGCGCTTCATTCCTTTCCATGGCTGAATAATGTTCTAGTGTATGGATAGACCGCGATTTTTAAATCCATGTTCTGTTGATAGACATTTGGGTTGCTTCCACTTTGGGGCTATTATAAATAAATGCTGCTATGAACATTTGCGTGCAAATTTTTGTGTACACGTTTTCAGTTCTCCTGGTATCTAGGCCTGGAACAGTGGGTGTCTGACATCTCTATGTTTAACCCTTTGAGGAACTGCCAGACTGTCGACCAAAGTGGCTGCACCATTGCACATTCACACCAGCAGTGCACCAGGGCTGATTTCTCCACATCTTCTCCAGCACTTGCTACTGTCTGGCTTTGATTATAGCCACTCTAGTGGGTGTGAAGTGGTATCTCACTGCGGTTTTGATTTGCATTTCCCTGATGGCTACTGAAGTGGAGCATCTTTTCATGTGCTAACTGGCCATTTGTCTCTCTCTTTTGGAGAAATGTCTATTCAAATCCTTTGCCCATTTTTTAAAAGTATAATTTCCATTTTATTTTTTTATTTGTTTTTCAGAGATCTTTCCTTTCGTCTTTACATGGGCTTTGGTGGAGGTGGTGGGGCAGCACCCGCAGGTCTAAGTCAGAGTGGGGGTGTTCGGTCCTCGCGGGCTTCCCAAGAATGATTCCTTGCTGTGAGGGGCACGGCTCACACAGTAATGTGCTTTCGCACACAGGGGCACCTCGGTTTTCGAATGTGATCCGTCCGAGAGAACGTTCGAGTTCTGAAACGTTCGAAAACCGAGGGGTCCACAGCCGACGGCGAGGCCTCAGGATCTTGCCCGCAGCGGAAGCCCTGGGGCACGTTCGACTTCCGAGGCCTGTTCGAAAACCGAAATGTTCGTCAACGGAGACGTTCGAGGACCGAGGTACCGCTGTATAGCTTGGGAAGTACATAGGCGTCGAAGACACTCACTTCAGAAATGTCCCTAATGACGGTGGCCTCTACTATGTTTCAAATGACAAACTTCTTTTTGTTGTTGTTTTGTTAATCTTCACCTGAGGATATTTTTTTCCATTGATTTTTCAGAGAGAGCGGAAGAGACGTGTGGTGAGGGGGAGAGAGAGAGAGAAACATCGATGTGAGAGAGACACATGGACTGGTTGCCTCCCGCATGTGCCCTGTCCAGAGGGTGGGGAGCGCACTGGAAACCTAGGTAAGTGCCCTTGACCTGAATCGAACGGAGACCCTTCAGTCCGTGGGGCGACACTCTAACTGCTGAGCCAAACCAGCCAGGGCCCAGTGATAAACTTCTTAAGGGCCTTGTCCTTGGGCCCACATCAGGCGCAGCTGGTGCAGCTAATAGGCTGCACATGGCTGAGGGCCTTTTTTTTTTTTTTTTTTTGGCACAACCATTGTTCCTTGGTCATCTTGGAAGCAAGGATCCAAGAGGGGCTCCTTTGCCCATTTTTGAACTGGGTTGTTTGTCCCTTGATAAATCGTACCACTGCCTTCTACAGAGTGGAAACTGAGGCTCAGAAAGAGAATGTGACTGAATCAAGACCACTGGGCTCACAGTGGATCGGTCCCCGCCTCCTACCCAGCAGGTCTGGGGCCACTGTCTCTCCACCCAGTGGACCAGTGAAGCTGCCTGCGATCTGATCCGTCCCCCAGGCCACCCCAGGTCCTGTCCTTGCAGAGGGTGGGCCAGGAAGCCAAGAAGCTGCAGTTCTGAGGAACCGAGCCGGCCCTCTCTTCCCCTCCAAATCACGCGGAACTGGCTGACGTGGCCCCGGGAAGAGGGGACAGCCCGGGTCCTGTGGTCGGGGAGCCTATTTATACTGGCTGGGCCGTGTTGCAAGCTTTTCCTGCTGGCGACAGGGACGTCACTGGGTGCTGACCTCACCAGAAACGCTGACGCATCTTCCCTTCACGCTTCGCTCAAATGGGCAGCCAGACCTCCTTACCTTGGGGCGACTCCGTGTCCTCCTGCCCATCACTGCCCCCTCCCACCTAGCTCTGGAGTCTCTTCCAGGGTCCCTATTGCCCATAGCCCTCCAAACACGCCCTCTTCTTGTAAGCTGTTATGGGGCTCCTAAGTCCAAATCCCTAGTACCTCAGAATAGGAATGTATTTGGAGACGGGGCCTTTAAAGAGGTGACTGAGGTAAAATGAGGTCACTGGGTGGGCCTAATCCAATATGACTGGTGTCCTTATAAGAAGAGAAGAGTAGGACACACACACACATAGACCGAGGGAGGACCACGTGAGGAGACAACGAGAGGCAGCCGTCCGCAAATCAAGGAGCTAGGCTGCAGATGAAATCGGCCTTGCTGACACCTTGACCTCGGGCTTCTAGCTCCAGGACCGTGAGGAAATACATCCCTCTATTATAAGCCACCCAGTCTGTGGTATTTGGTGTGATATCCCGAGCAAAGCAACATATAAGCCTTTCTTGCCTTTGGTAGCCCTGGTCCCTGGGGCCTGCACGGACACCTCAGTGAGCCACATGCTCAGAGCGTGGTCTTTCAGCTCTGACGGCCCTGGTTTGAATGCCCCGCTCCTCTTAAATGTCACCACACGTAGTGACCTCAGGTGGGGTGACTTCATGTCTCTGGGCCTCAGAGGCCTCTTTAAACCCTGGAGACAACTGGCTTCCCTGGACCGTCAGGAGGGGAGAGTGAGGTAAAGCACATGCTGTCCCCCAAGGATGGAGATTGGTCAGCAGGAGCTGAGAGAGGCCAGAAGCTCCCCAGTCAGACCTGGCCCTGGAGCCAGGCCCTGAGCTTCTCTGAATTTCAGTTTCCTCATTAAAGGGAGCGAACACACCCCTGTCGGCCGCTCCCCCTCACGGGGCTATTGCAAAATGAGATCAGGGATGTAAAATGAAGAAGGACCCCAGCTTGGCATGGGCACAGGAAGCAGCCTTGCGGGGGTGGGCACAGAAATGAAGAATTTAGCGGAAGCAACATTCTCAGGAGGAGAATCCAGAACTGGCCCTTGGGGGTGGCGATGGTGGCGTGATTGGGTATGGTGGGGTGATTGGGCATGGCACAGTGAGCACCACACTGGGGTGCCAGGGAGTGGGTGGGGACTGCGGAGCCGCCTCCTGGGCATGAGAGTGCGTCTGATTTTGCCCACTGCTGGAACCTCAGCCCCTGGGAGTGGCTGGCATGGAGCAGGGGCAAAATTTGTTGAATGAATTAGGGATTCATTCAAGGGATGATGTTTGTTCATCTTGACAGAGGGGAGAGCAGGTGGCAACAGCTTTGGTGGTCATGATGGGTGCCAAGGGTGGAGATGGGCAGGAGAGCATCCACCCTGGCCCCCTTGGCTTTCCTCGCCCAGGCTCCAGAGGCCCAGCTGGAGCAGCTCAGGCGGCCCTGGCAGCCCCCACAAGCCCCACCTGGCTCCTCAGCCTTCTGACACCCTCCTTCCTACCAGACTCCTGAGGGCTCAGACCAGTGACTTTCTTCCAGACCTGGTAAATGTGTTGGGACCACCAGGCATGGCTTATAGGCCTGGGCCAGCCCCTCTGCCTCCTTATTTGCCCTCACCTGGGCCTTAGTTTACCCCATGGTGAAGTAGCTGGTTGACTAGGGAGACATTGTCTCCAGGGCCCCTTCATTCTGACATTCAGAGCTCTGTGAGACACACAGGACCAACCCATGATCACTATCTTTCAGAGAAAGTGAAACCTGGTCCCCAACCGTCACCACAGCGACTCCCCCTCCCCGGTTTCCCCTCTGAGCTCATTGCTTCCCCATCTCCTCCGCTCCCCAACTCACAATGCCCCCCCGCACCCTCCCCAGCTAGTACAGTACTTGGAATTAGACTTTCATCTTTCCTTTTTCCTTCAAAGAACTTTTGCCTTTTATGTCCATGACTGCAGCAGCCTTGCGAGGTGGGCTGGGAAATGCTTTTCAAATCCTCATTTTACAGGTGGGGCCTTTGAGGCCCAGAGAAGTTAAGCAACTTGCCTCAGGTCACATAGCCTGTCAGTGGGTTTGAACCCTTATCTCCTGTTTCCCTTGTTCCAAGTGCCTGGTTCTCCCCAGAGGACCTGTCTGTAGAGAAAGGGCCTGGCCGCAGGCCTGGGCTGCTCGTGTGGAAGGTGCACAGTAGGGTGAGGAGACGGCCAGGAGCCCTGCTGGGGGATGCGGGTCCTGGGGCCAGAACCACAATCTCAGGGCTGCCAGCCTGGGTCTGGCTCCGTGCCCAGAGCCCAGTGGTTTCCGCTCACAGATGTCCCAACAGCCCCAAGAGAGGGCGGGAAGGGCACCCAAGAAGGAAGGTGTCTTGCTCCCCTCAGCCCCAAACCACAGTGGCCTGTGAGACCAATGGCTCCTGGGCCAAGACTGACCTGTGGGCCTGGCTGGCAGACCTTCCCCTCTATTCCCAGCTCAGCGCCCTGCAGGTGGCACGGACCCCCCTGTTCCTTGTTCACCCCAGGAAGGCTGAGGCTGCAGTTTGCATCACCCTTGGGCGTGGAGCTGACCTCGAAGAACGAATTCGAAGAAACTAGGAGGAGGAGCGGGCAGGCTGCTGCGCCCAGCGCCCATTGGTCGCCCGTGGAAACTTTGGTTTTTGGGGTCATGTTCCCAGAAGGCCTGCCCTCCCCCCTCCCCCTCCCCACCCACCTCACGAGGTGTTGGCCAATCGCTCTGGCAGGCAATAAAGTGGCTGTCAGCCCGCAGGGCTCCCAGCCGGGAGGTGTCATCCCCAACAGGCACAGGCCAGAGCGTGGACACCCAGCATGTGGGCACAGCCTATGAGGAGGACGCTGCTCAGTAAGTACTTCCTTCCTCCGACCAGCACCCACTTGCTGTGAACCACGGGTGCCAGCGGGGAGCTGGGCTACCCTCTGTTCTCCGGGAGCCGGGGAGACCAGGCACCAGGCAGAAGGATGCTGAGACTGAAAGAGAGCCAGGAGGTCAGGCAAAGAGAGGGGTCCGCTGAGAACACAGCATCTTCACGGGGTGGAGAGTGGGTGTCCCAGGAGGGCTTCCAGAGGGAGGCAATGTAGAGTGGCTCCCAGGGAGCCAGGGAGTGAGGGAAGGGGAGGGATTGGGCGAGAGGCTGGGGTAGCAGGAGGGAGGTAGGAGTTGTGCTGTGTAGAGGAGGAAGCTGCAGAAGCTGAGCAGAAAAATGGTGCAATGTCTGGAGGGGCCTCCTCTTGCCTTGATTTGCAGGGTCTGGGATGACTAGACACTGTCAGCCAGGATCCAGGGGCCCTGGAGCCCACACAATCACACAGCACACATAGCCACACCCACATGGTGACACATGCACGGAGCCATGTGACAACATCCAGAGCCCTCAATCTCACCAACCTGGGAACCCCCACATGCAGCCCTGGGCCCCATGGTGAACGGGGCACAACTGATCCCTTGGGATTCACACAGACCTGGACACACACTCAGCAGACGCCCTGGTCCCACATGCACTCGCAGCAGATACCTGGGGAGGCGGGGAGGGATACCCTGTGACCGCTGTGCCTGAGTGCCCAGCCCCTCTGCCCTCCCGAGCAGCATCTTCCCCAAGGGGCCGGATGATTCTTAGGAAGGGAACGTGGTGTCACTGCCTTCCGGACCATTGCACCACAGGCCCCTTCCGACCACGTGGCTGCTGGTGGATGGGGGAGGCAGGCGAGCGGTAACTGTGCCCGCCCCTCCCCGAATATTCCCATAAACTCACAGCATCCCTGTGGGCCCGACAGGAGTGTCCACTAACAGAGAGAGGAGAAAGGCTGAAGGTGGGGGGACAGGTGGACCTGGTGTAACTTGGGCAACTCTTCTTCAGCTCCTTGGTTTTCCTGTCAGTAAAATGAGGTCTGCACAGGAGGGGCCAGGGTCCTGTGGCAATAGCTGTCCCTTCACCTGGAGGGCTTTCAGAGAGCAGCCCCACCCAGTCCACCCCATGTCAGCTCCTGAGGTTGGCAGGATTGGCAGGCACAGGCGCTCCAGCCAGGCCCCGCAACCTCCTGTCGAAGGCCTACTTGGTGAATCAATCGCAGCCGCTGTTTCAGGTGCTGGGCAGTAACTTACCAGACAGGTGTCAGTGGCCCCAGCAGGCGCTCCTGTGCACACACAGTGCACCCTCCAGGGCACAAAGCCTGGATGATGGGCTGTGCCCTCTCCTCTGAAAGCCACCCACCCGTGGCTTCCTTGCCAAGTCAGGTGACACCCCCTTTCTCTGCCCCAGGTCTGATCCTCAAACTCCTGTTCCTGAACCCAGTGGTCATGGGCAACTGCTCGGGTGATGGCCAACAGCTCCTCAAGCAGCTGCAGCACCAGGCGAACCTCATGCAGGACACCAGCATGCTCCTGGACCCCTATGTGAGCGCCCGTCCCCGGTGACACCTGAGTCTCAGAAAACTTTGGGGTTAGGGCAGGAGTGAGCCCCAGAGAGGATCAGGACCAACCTCTACTTGCTCTAGCCCCACTCAATATGGGGGTGGGGGTGGGGGAACCAAGTCCCTATGTTATCCCAGGACCGTATCAAACATGCATCCAAGGCCTAACCCTGAGAATACAGCTTCCCAGGCTCAGCGGGCCTGGAGCGTGAACTGCTGCCACGGTGCCTCATTCCGCCGCTTGTCCTGCGGGCTGACTGCACACCTACCACGTGCGTTGTTCTAGGCCCTGGGGAGGCAGCAGTGACGCTCTCGGTCACCTTCCCCATACCACAATCACGTCACCTCCACCAGGCCCTGTGCGTCCCTCTAGCCTGCCTGTAGTGACTCTGCCTGCAGAGTCCTCTCCTCTCTTGGGCCTCGGTTTCTTGGTCTGTACAATGGGCAGATTGGATAGGGGGGTAAACAAAGTCAAGCGTTTCAAGGCTAACCAGAGCAGACTTGTGTGTGTGTGTGTAGCGGGGGCTCCAGCACTCACCCCCTGATTCTCCTTTCCCCCCCAGATCCACATTCAAGGCCTTCACATGTCCGGACTGAAAGAGCGCTGCCAAGAGTGCCCTGGGGTCTTTCCCAGCGAGCATGACCTGAAGAAGCTCAGTAAGAGGGACTTCCTGCGGACCCTCAACACCAAGCTGGGTCATGTCCTACAGAGACTTTCCGCTTTCCAGGGGGACCTCCCCAAAGTCCAGGCCTTGGGGGTGGCGAAGATGAATATCTACGGGATCAGGAACAACATCCACTGCTTGGCCCAGCTGCTGCAAGGCTCCTTGGAAACGGCTGAACCCACTCAGGCCGGCCTGTTGACCTCACCACCACCCACCCCTACCTCAGACGCCTTTCAGTCCAAGTTGAAAGGCTGCCAGTTCCTGCATGGCTTCCACCGCTTCATGCACTCAGTGGGGCAGGTCTTCCGAAAGTGGAGGGAGACCCCGAGCCAGAGGAGCCGGAGACACAGCCCCCACCGGGCCCTGCAGAAGGGGGCTCACAGGATGCAACCCTCCAGGAGGGGCAAGAGACTCTTGGCCAGGGTGCAGCCTCACCGGTAGCCTTAGGGGCCCAACAGCAGGTGAAGGATCAGCAGGTGCTCCTCAGGATGGTGCCTCCCCAGGGTCTCCAAACCTGCTTCCCAACTCTCAGAAGTGCACTTTAAGGGGTGAGAGCCGGTATGCTCCTCTACCTCCCCATGGAGAGGGGGGCTAGGATCAGACCATTGTGTCTCCCCAGTCCTGAGTTCCCCAGTCCCAGTGGGGTGGCTGGGTCAGGCCACGCGGGGCCAACTTTCCATTGATTCAGGGGTCTGATGACACAGACTGACTCATGGCCAGACTGACCGCCACCCCCCACTCTGCTCCCCAGAGGTCTGCCGGCCCTTCCCTCTCATGACTTGCAGAGCTCTTGCCCCCAGACTTCCTCCTTTCCGTGGTGGCATGGTTCCGAGGGGGAGGTCAGGGCCTGAGCTGGCCTCTTATGCCTCATCGCCAGTCTCAGGCCAGACACCTGGACGTCTGGGTGACCTCACTTTAGGCAGCTATGACAGGGGCAGAGTGTCCTGGAAGAAGCACTGATATGGGAGGCCCAAAGAAAGGAGCTCAGGTCTCAGCTTGGTCCCTAATTCACTGAGCCTCAGGCACACCACTTTACCTCTCTCTGGACCTCAGTTTTGTCGTTGTGATCGAAGGTGTTGGGGACCATGTGAAACTCTCTCTGCTTGTCAGCTGCTGAGACTCATTGGCATAGGATAGATTTCAAATTCTTTCCATAAATCGGGACAGGCGGTGCAAACGGACACGGGTGCAAACTGAATTCTTTGCAGGAGAGCTACCAGCGCCTGGAAGAGCCTGGTCTTGGGTTCTGGCTGCTTACTGCTCCCCCTGGTGGTGGATCTTGGAATTTTCTTATGCTGAAACCATTGTCCTGAAGGGTTCTGGGCCAATCCATTGAAGGGAGGGACATGATTAATTTATCGATTTTTTTATCAGTTTTTATTCGTTTTTTAAATTTTTTTAATTTATGAGGCTTATTTATGATGTATATTTAATGTTAATATTGTGCCAACATATATTTAAAACTTGCCTGGTTTCTAAAGACCCTGTGTCTCTTTGTTGTCTTGTGGGAGAGGATTTGGGGAAGGCTAGTCTCTTGGAGAGAGGGGTCCCTAGGTGGCAAGGCCCCAAGCATCTACCACTTGAGACCTGGACTGGAGCTCCTTGCCTATCCAGGAAGGGAAGTTTCATGCATCAGTCTGACTGTGGGGGCGTCTCTACACAGACAAAGAGTTTGTTGTGTCTGAACAGATCTCCCTTGAGACATTGGGGACTAGGGCTGTCGGGGTTTGGGAGCACGTGGGGAGGGATGCAGGCTGGAGTGTCTGGCTTGCTCTGGCCCCTGTGGGTGTGTGGCTGGGGTATGTGTGCTGATGTGTGTTGCATGAAATGAACAAGATAATAATAGATCCTGCCTCGGACGTGGCCTGTGGCCTGGTATGTGCTTGAAACTGCTCCCTGAAGGGCCCTAGGGGGATGGGGATTCCATCTGGCTCCCCAGAAAACTGGGCTGCCTCTTGATGCTCAAGGCCCCACCTCAGGAGGTGTACCTATAGGCTGAGGGATGATAGGTTAAGGCAGAAGCCACAAAGGAAGGGCTAACGAAAGCCTATGAACTTGACCTGGATCAGTCCCTGGCTATTCCTACTTCTTGGGATTGGGGCCAAAGGTGGGAACAGGACTTAATATCAGGTGGAAGAGAGCCCTGTGCAGGACTCTCTCCAATAGATTTGATCCACCTGACAGATGAGAAGACTGAGGCTCAGAGAGTTAAATCACCTGCTCACGTCCTCAGAGCAATTTACTGCAGGTGAGCACACTTTGAATTCAGGTCCCAGATACCAGGGCAGGGGCATCTTCCTGATACCCCTCAGCCTCTATAACTCTGCTGTCAATTTCATGAGTCCCTGAGGGCACAGAGCTCCCAGGTGAGGTGGCAGACAGACAATAGACAAGCAAAAGTGCTAACAGGAGCATCTAAGATCGTAGTACAAGCTCCGCAAAAATAAAGCAAGGTGATGTAACAGAGAGGGAGAGAATCAGGTAACGTGGGTGGTCAGGGTGGCATCTGGAACAGGTGACTCCTCTCTTCAGCCTAAGGGATACCGGTGCCTCCAAGTGGCACAGTTAGGGCAAAGGCTCCGAGCATTCAAAGATTAGAGTTTGCTCAAGGTCACAGTGCAGAGCTCTGGCTAGAACTCTCAGCCTCTGACTCCCAACCAGCAGTCTTCCCAAAGCATTACAGGCTATTTACCAAGTACCTAGTAAGGGTTCTCCACTGCTCCCCACTGGACTCTCCCTTTTACTCGGGGTTCCTGCCACACTGGTCACCTTTGGGTTGCCGAAAATGCCCAGGGCTCTCTCCTCCTACAAAGCCTCTGCCTACGCTGTTCCATCTGTCTGGAATGCTGTTCCCTGTTCTTTTTGTGAGTGTATCCTCAACAATTCTTCCCCAGCACCCATGGTCTGGGTTTGGCAACTTGGTTATCTGTTCTCTCAAAATTGCCCCATCAGGGGTCCTCACCAGTGTGGTGTTTGCATTACCGCCCACTTCCCTCACTAGCCGGGACCTGCCAAGGGTGCATCCCTGGCTCTGTCCCAGCACCCAGCACAGCGTCTGCACCCAGTAGGAGCTCAATAAGGAGGAAGGCAGAAGAGGGCCTGGAGGAAGTCAAAGCACTGAGGAGTGTGCCAGGCAGTCTGGCCCAGACAGTGCCGCCCAGGTGCTGTCAGCAGCAGGAGGCCTCTTTTGTGCCCTGCCCCAGCATGGGGGTGGGGGGCTTTCCTTGGGCTGGGCTGCTGGGAAGCTGTGGGTGGGGGGTGGCAGACACCAAAAGCCAGGCACACTCAGGTTCTCAGAGCGGAAGGAGAGCTGCCGCTGCGGCGGGTATGCGGTTGCCCACGGAGAGCGCAGAGGTTGGTCTGCGGAGGAAGAACTGGGAAGCCCAAGGTGGCTGTACCCCACCTCTGGCTGGGTCCCTTGCCAGCCCCTCCCTCTGGATAAGCCCCTGGAGAGGAGTCTGGAGCTGGCTTTGAGCTGGAGCAGCTCCCACCCCCCAGGGAGTGGATCAAGGATCTCCAGATTTGCCCTGACAAGTGTGGCTCAGTGGTTAGAGCATCAGCGTGTGAACCAAAGGATCACACGTTCGATTCCTGATCAAGGGCATGTACCCGGGTCTCAGGTTTGATGCCCTGCCCCAGTCGGGGGTGTGCAGGAGGCAACCAATCCATGTGTCTCTCTCACATCAATGTTTCTCTCTCTCCCCCTCCCTTCGTTCCACTCTCTCTAAAAATCAACGGAAAATCATCCTTCGGTGAGAATTAACCAGAAAAAAAAAAAATTATCTCCAGACTCTGGGGTGGGGGTCACAGGAGTCCCCCCACACAGGTGGGCTCGTGGAGCTTCCCTGGGCTGTGGGCAGCTTGAAGAGGGTCATATCTGGAGTCTGCACCTGGAGTCACAATGACCCCTCTCTGTCGCCCTCATTCCCCCCTAACAGCACTCACCGCTGTGAGATAGGGGTTCCCACGTCCATCTGCTGTGACATGCAGCTAGGTGGGGGCTCTAATAACAGCTTTTATGCCACAGAGTGAGTTGATCCCCCCATAAGATGCATTTTCCCTGGATTGGAGATATGCCATGAGCCTGCAAATAGTGTGTGCTCCCCACAGTGGCTCATGTGAAGGGACAAAGTAGCCATGAGCCATGGGTAAGCTGCCACAGGCTCGACAGAGGGTTCTCGTGTGACCCTGCTGATGGAATCAACTCTAAGCTGGGTTTTCTTTTTTAAGTTTTCAGGGTGACAGTCACAGTCCCTCAGTCAGTGCTGCCTGTAACACACGGGTGAAAAGTTCCTTAGGATAGAGGGCCTGGAGGGCAGGGATACCGCTGGAGAAAGGCAGGGATGGGGTCCTGGCACTTATTGTCTATCTGCAAGTGGCAGAGCCAGGTCTTTGGTCTCCGTGGCCTTATCACCTTCACTGCCCACCGGTTCTAATGTGGTTTGTTTCCCTTTTCTCATGGGATGAGAAAGTACTTGAGAATTAAGGAAAATGAGTTTAGCCCCAGCCCCCCACCCTTAAGCTGTGTAACCTCCCAAACCGGGCCTCAACTTTCCCCTCTGAACAGTGGGTGAACTTGGCCCACCTCCCAGGCTGTAACAGATTTTCTGGGAGACAACACACACACACACACACACTGCTATATCGGTGCTGTCACAAGCTGTCACTGAGCAGGTGCACAAACAACATTCTTTTTATTTTTTTCTCTCTCATTTTCCCTTTTCCTTGGTTTTCTTTCTTCACAGCCCTGTCCCCTGCCTCCCCCCTCCCCCAGGTCCAGAACCCGAAGTGTCCACAGAGCCCCTTTTCCACGATGAGGGAAGGGTCACAGTCCACAGCCAGAGTGGGGAGGCCCTCGGCAAGGCCAGCCCCACTCCCTGCTTCCTGGGGCGTCCCTGAGGGCTGGGCTCGGGGAGGGGCGAAGGTCTCGGAGGGAGGGGGTTGGGCAGGTCGGGCCCTAGAGCCTGTGGAGGAGGGCAGACCAGACGGCTCAGGTGGCTCCAGGGTTCTGAGGTGGGTGCTAGGAGAGGGAGTGGTGGCTTGGAAAGGCACTGTGTCCAGGGGGGTAGCTGCTGCCCTGTGACTCTTCTGGGGACAGGGACAAGGGAGCATGGCCCTGGTGCACACGGCCTGTGGCAGGTCTGAGTCAAAATACCTAAGGCCGACCCTGGCCGGTCATGTGGAGGGCTGCCCAGTCATCGCCTTATGCCGGCCTGGGTCACCCAGAAGGGCTGGGCGCGGCCCAGTCAGCTGTGACTCAGGTCCCAACAGCCTTGCCACGCAGCACCGGGCAGGGGCTTGAGACACAGGGACGCCCCCCTCCCCGCCTTTGGCCCCACTTCTCCCCTCAGCCACCCTGAAGACCCTGCCTCACCTGTGTCAGGTGCAGTCTGGCCAGGAACCTGGGGTTCTCTGGCCCTGTTACCCCCCAGCTTTTCATCTGGGGGGGGTGGGGTAGAAGTGGGGGGAGCCTCAGAGCCACCCGGCCCTTGACGGGAAGTCAAGTGGGGGGTGAGGTGAGGAGCTGTCTCCAGAGAAGATTCAGCAGGAGAGGGAAGCAGAGGGGGCCTGGCCCCGAAGACAACAGTGTTCCACTGAAGATCGGGCGCTTACCCTATAAGACGCTGGAGGCTCCTGTGCGGGCACAGACCACGGTAGGTTTCCCTGATGGGGCTGGGTTGGGGGGTAGATGTCAGGCCCCAAATTTATCCTCAGCAAGGCAAACATTACCTCCTCCCTCATGTGTCTGGGAGGCACCTGGTGGCCCACACGGTTCTAGAGGCCTCAGTCTCCCCATCTGTGTAACGGGCATGGTGAGCCGTGCCCTGCACATCTCTCCGAGGATGTTGAGGTAAAGAGGACAGACCAGATGTGAAAGTGCCGGGTGGACACGTGAGGGGTTAAAGATCATCTTGGGGTTAAAGGGCAGAGGAGAGAGCACGGGATGGGGAAGACAGAATCCTGGCTTCGGGTGATCTTAGAGAAGTCACCCCTCTGGGGGTACTGATTCCTGGATCTCCAAGAGACCTTCAAGTCCCCTCTTCTGTAGATGAAGATGAGGCAGGCAGAGGGTCCTTGTCCCTCCAGGGTGGTGGGTCATGGGGTGGCACCTGCCGGCCCGTGCTTTGGGGAGAAGGGAGATGATAGCTTTTGCCAAAGTGAAGTTCCTCATGCGAGGCTTTGGGGAGTGTGATCAGTCA
This sequence comes from Miniopterus natalensis, assembly GCF_054644295.1. NCBI lineage: Eukaryota > Metazoa > Chordata > Mammalia > Chiroptera > Miniopteridae > Miniopterus > Miniopterus natalensis. Next base: position 15,894,034 of record NC_142100.1, read on the forward strand.
AGGTCATGGCCCCTTCATTTCTGACCTTGGGCCAGGGCAGGGTGAGGCTATTCTGCTTCATTTACTCTGTAAAATGGGCCTGATTGTGGAAGCACCAGCTCAGGGACCATGGTGAGGTGGAAGGAAAAATCAGAAAAAGTCTGCACAGAGCTTGTAACCTGAGAGGAGGCTTCCCCGAGGGCTGAGACACTGTCCGCAGGGCCGGTCCCGGTTGGGGACTAGGTGGTCCTGGGGCCTGAGGCGGGTGGAAGGGGCAGTGGCGGCCCTACCCCCCCTTCCTCCTCCCACAGCTCCAGCCGGACCAAGGCAGCTGCCCCAACCCAAGCCCAGGGCGCGTGGTCCTGGCGCCCCCTAGTGGCCAGTTTTACTCCCCCCCCCCCCCCCCAGGTGCTGGGCAGTGCAGAGACCCCTCCAGGACTTCTGAATTGTGTCCCCGTACCCCGCCTTGGCCAATGGCTCCTGCCCACCTCCCATTCCGAGGCTCAGGCTTCCTGCTTACTTCCTCAGTCCCTAAATCCTGCCCTGCGAGGCTCTGCAAGAGGCACTGGCCAAACCAGGCCGCCCTGGAGCCGGTGGTGGTTTGGTCACGGTGCCTGCTGCCCGCTGGGCAGTGGGGGGCGCTGCAGTCCGCAGCTTGGAGCTGAGCTAAGGGCTGGGCATTGGAGCACGCGGGCAGTGAGTCCTGGACCTGGCCCTCACTCCCGGGGGCCCAGCTTTCCAGGGTGCCTGCAAGGCTTTCCCTGTCCCCTACAACCCACCCCACAGTCCACTCCTTGAAGAGCTTTTTCTAGCTCCTTCAAGACTGATGGCCTTCTCTAGGGCTGTTTTACAGACGGGGAAACTGAGACTACAAGAAGCTCCTTTCTGGAGTTCTCACAGTCAGTCAGGGCTGAAACCCAGGATTCCTGACTCCCTGTCTGGGAGTCCACGCGAGGCAAGCAGCTCGCATGCTGTTTGGGATGTGCTACTAATTTGCTGTGTTGCTTTGTAAAAGTGGCTTCCCTTTCTGGGCCCCACCTATGAAGCTTTAATATTGAAGATAATAATATCAGTAACTCAGGCACATCTTCAGAGCCTACCAGGGCTTTCCAGAAGGCGTTGCTAACCTCGCAGGTTGATAACATTGTGTCCCATTTTGTAGAGGGTGGAACTGAGGCCTGAGCGATGAGGTTACCTGTCTGAGGTCCAGAGCTTATAGATGGCAGAACTAGGGCTGGACCTGAGGTCTGGCTGATTGCAGAGCCCCCATAGCCCCCTTTCCCCCTCCTCCAGCCTCATCTCTCCAGCTTTTCCCCTTTATAAGTGGGGATACTGAGGCCAGCAGAGGCCAGGATGGTCTCTAAGTTCCCCCAGACTGACATTACTTCAGTAGGTAGGTGGGCTCTCAGAGGGGAGCCCAAGGGTGAGGAACTACAGGTCACTGTCCTCCTTCTATGAAGGTCCCCTGCTGTCAGCCCACTGGCTAGAGTAGACTTGGGGGAGACATCGCCACTGAGGGGCTTGCATGGGATGCTGGCTCTCCAGGCAGCCCACTGTGATCCCAGGGAAGGCTGGTCCCACCCAGAAAGGGAGGAAGCGGAAACGGGGTCCAAGGTGGGGCAGGGTGGAGGAGGCCGGCTGGGCAGGAGATCAGAGCAGGATTGTGTCATGGAGTCCTGTGGCTGATAAGCAGCTGAGCGGCCAGCCCAGTTTGGAGGAGGAGCTCCCCGGGGGCAAGTCACCCTCGGGACCCCATGCCCCCTGCTGCCAGTGAGCCCTGCCAGGCTGCCCAGACCACACTCGGCCTCCTGGCTCCTAACTTTGGGAGGTTGTGGAGGCATGAATGGAGAGCTGGCTCCATTACACCCTGTGAGACCTAGAACAAATCATTTGACCTTGGGCCAGGGCAGGACAAGGCTACTCCACTCCCTGAGCCTCAGTTTCCACATCTGTAAAACCTGGATTAAAATGCCTCCCTTGGAGATGGTGGTTAGGACTGGAGATAAAAGGGGGCTCTAGCAAGCACTTTGTAATGGTTTTCTTTGGGGGATATGGGTGTGAGAGAGGCTCATGAAGGCCTTTGGGGTTGGCTGCATGCCAGCCACATGCCCCAGAAAGGGCGGGAAGCAGGTTGAAGTGGTCCAAGGGTGGAGGAGACTGGCATCGCACCCAGGATGCCTGAAGGATACAGGGGTGGGGGGGCTGGCCCTCTCCTTCCAGCTCCCCAGGAACTGGTCCTATTCCCCCCCCCCGACTTCAGGGTGCTCCTCCTTTCTTCTCTCCCCAGGGAAAATGATGGTCCAACCTCAGCCAGGCTTTACCCCCTCCACCTCCCTACCCACTGGGACAGGACCATTCTACTCTTTCCATCTTATCACCTCCCATCCACTATCCTCAAAACATTTCCTCAGTCCCTGTGGGCACTTTGGGGAGAGGGCCCCGCTGCCTCCCTGACATCATCTCTGGGGTAGAGTCGGGGTGGCCCCAGTGGTCTTGACTCAAAGCGGGAGGTGGGGGGGTGGGAGGCCAGGCCCACCTTGATGAGGGCCAATTTCAGGCTAAGTGGGTCCGTGGGGCTGCTTCCTGTTCTGTTTATTGCCTCTGAGTTCAGGAAATCAGTGAGTGAAACATCCTCCCCCACCCCCTGCCCCGAGATTATTTAATAGGAGCCGAGCTGTGGTCTCTCTCTTTTGGAAAATCCAGTGGGAGAAGGAAGCTGTCAGCTCAGCTCTGACATCAGCTTTGTCCCTGGGCCAAGAGTCAGGGTGGCCAGGGCGGGGGGGCCTGAGGCGGGGTGGGGAGGAAACCAGCTGCTGGTGGCCCCTGTGACGTGAGGCTGCCACACGGTTCCCAGGGGCGGGGGCTGGAGGGTAAAGAGCAGGGATCGTTGGAGACACAAGCGGGACACATGCGAGCGCGCACATGCACACAGTCACATCTCACTGGTTCCCAGAGACTCCCACCACGCACAGACTCACGCACACACACACACAGGGTTAGACACTCATACAGGATTCACGCACATGGTCCCACAATGACAAAGAGGGCTCGCAAAGTCAGCCAGTATGCGTGCTCCAGCTCTCTCCCAGCCACACACAGGCAAACAGAACAGTGCAGACACTTGTCTGCACACACACAGGGCCAGACACAGTGAGATCCCTGTGCGTGGCAGACTGTGACTACCCTGGACCTCACCTGGGTGGAGCAAGGCAGCGAGGGGAGCCTGGGGGGTCTGAGGCTACAAAAGGGAGTGGACAGTGAGAGGCTGGGCCCTGGGAGGGCCTTTGTCCCGGCACAAAGTGATGCCAGCCCCCCCTCCCCCATGAGCACCTGCCTGCCACACCCTTTCCGCAGAATCTCCAGCCCATTCCTGAGCTGCAAGGGATGGCGGTGGAGGTGCAAGTCAGGAGCCCCATGCTGACAACTGCTGAGTGACCTTAGGGAAGTCACTCCTCAGCCCCTCAGGGCCTGGCTTTCATCATCGATACCAGCGGCTCACAAAAGTTTTGACCACTACCCACAGTTAGAAATACATTGCACCTTGCAACCAGAGATGATGCACAGGCTGACACACGCAGACAACGGAAAGAAAAACTTTCATGAAGCGGAGCTTGCCCTCGCTCCAGGCAATATCAGGTGATTTTGCGATTCCATTTCCTTCTCAAAATTGCTGGCGGCAACCCATGATCCATCAAGAGGCAGAGGCCCCTTGTGAGAATGTCACTTTCTACATTGGCCTGCAACAGTCTTGGGCTAGTTTGAGATTCAAGGAGAGCCTGGAGGAGGTCAAAGTGCTCTCAGAGGCAAAAGTGCCACATCCGTTAAGTGTTGATGAATGAAGGGGATGGTGGGTGGGGAGGAGAGCAACCCATTCTACAGATGGAGACACTAAGGGCAGAGCATGCAACAAACAGCATGGCCCTTGGAGCCAAGCCTCTGGCCCTGCCAGTGATTGGAGCTCCATGGGCTGCTGTTTCTCTTGCTGTTTCTATCTGAATTGAAGAAAAAATGAAGTCACTGTGATTCACCTCTAAGGGGTTGATTCCTAGTGCAGAACCAGTTGGGAAATGACAGGGTAATGCTGGGGACAGTTGGCAGGAGACCAGGGCAGCTTCTGGAATTTCCTTGGCTCCAGGGGGTATAACTGGTCCCTGCCAGAGATTTGATGGGGTGAAGGTGAGGCAGGCAGACAAAAGGCCCAGAGCCTGGGCCTGAAGAGCCCCAAAGACAACAGGACTTTCCAGGGCCCCAAGGTGGGAAATACTGCTTATCCCCTTGGCTGAGGCTCTGAGAGGCTGCCTGTTCCCCCAGGACCCACGCCATGCTCTGTGTACTGAGAGGACCAGGAGCCCTCCCTGGCCAAACTCTCAGGCCGCAGGTGGTATACTGACCCCTGGGCACTGGCCCAACTCACGCCCTTCCTGTGGCCGCGTCAAACCCTGGTTAGAATGGCTATCATGTGTTAGGTACTTTATCTGCCTTTCTCATTTAACATCCTCACAGCCTCATGAGGCTGGCATTATGACAATCCCCACTTTCAGAGGAGAAATCGAGGCTTAGAGAGAGAAAGTCAGCTGCTCTAGTTCACACCGTTGGTAAGTAGTGTGGGCAAGGATTTGAACCCAGGTTTACCTGGCTCTGAGCCACACCCTTACCCATAGGCACCATCACCAGCCTAGCCCCAAAGTTGACTTGCAAAGCGAGCCAGGGCCACAGGAAAACCCATGAGAGTGAGTGGATGGTTCCATGGTAGAGGTGTGGGGCCACAGGTGTAGTTACAGCCTCATTTCTCAAGTGTTGACTAATGGGGTGCTTTTGCCTCTTTGGAGAAGGCACCCAATTTCCAGGGCTGTGCCAGGAATTGCTGAGCTGCTCCTGTCTCCTCTGGCTGCCTCTCACCAGCCCTGGTCCTGGGCCATACCCTCTGGCTCCCAACTTCCTCCTCTGGGGCCATCTGATTCCCTTATGCTCATTTCCCAGGTGAGAACATCAAGGTAGGGGCTGGGCTTGAGCTGATAGCTGAGAGCTGCTGCTGGTTGGGTTTTCAGAGAACTGAGACCTTAGCTGGGCACAGGGGAGGGAGATGGTGAAGAAAGGAGGGGGACAGCCTGGGCAGTGGGGCTTGCTCGGAGTGCTCAGTTTCTGGGTCACTGGTCCTGGGGAATTCCCCAATGCCCAGAGAGCTGCTTACCTGGTGACTAACCGCTGCTGGCTGCCCACACAGGATGCCTGACTGTCAGGGTACCTCCCTGCCACCTTCTGCCAATGGCCACTGCCATGCTGCCCTCGATCCTGAGTGCCCTGGGGTTCGGGAAAGAGACAGACAGACAGGCAGGGGGGCTGGTCTCCGCCCCCGCACCCCCTGGAGCTCCACAGGGGGCGGCTGGTGATTCAAGCCCCTCTGAGCTGAGCTGTGTCTCCTTCCTTCTCAGATGGGGCCTGGGGGGTGAATCAGTTCCTGGGGGCGGTGAGGTCGGGTCAGCCACTATCCTCAGCTCAGGCCTGGGGGGGAGTGGTGATGGTCAGGGACCAGGATGGGATATGGCAGGAGAGTGAGCACACTGCCATGCCAGCCCCCCCCACAACCCATCTAATTTTTCTGAGGCACCCCTGAAGCTGGAGGCTGAAGAGAGTGGACAGGTCTCTCTGCTGCCCAGCTTTCCCCCCTCAGCCCTGGGGTGCACCCAATCTTCCTCATCTGTTAAATGGGGACAAGATCCCTTATTTCACAGAGGTGTTGAGTGCCCATGCTGATGTGCAGAGGGCTTGCTGGGTGCCCAGAACTGCACTGAGCCCTGAACCCTCACGGCAAACCCATGGTGTAGGTACCATAATTCCCATTTTACAGATGAAGAAACTGAGACCAGGAGGTGATCATTTCCCCCAAATTACCCAACTCATAACTGGCAGAGCCAAACCTCCAACTCAGCTCTGACTGAGGCCGAAGTCCACGCTTCAAACCACCAGACTCCACACCTTCTCTCCAGGACAGATTCGGCACAGATAGCTTTCTGAAACTGTAAAGTGTTTTTAAAAAGTACTTCGCATGCCCTGGCCAGGCAGCTCAGTTGGTTAGAGCGTCGTCCTGATACACCAAGGTTGCAGGTTCGGTCGCTGTTCAGGGCACATACGAGAATCAGTCAATCAATGGATGCATAAATAGGTGGAACAACAAATTGATGTCTCTCTCTCTGTCTTCTCTCTCCCTTCCTCTCTCTCTCTCAAATCAATTAAAGAAATACTTAGCATCTACTCTAGTGTAATCCTGAGCCAGGTGCTGTCAAGTGAACAAATAAGTATGAGACCCCATCCAGGTCCCCAAAGAGGGGGGAATAAGACCTGTCCCCACTTGAAAGGACAGTGGGCAGCACTGCCCGTTTGGGCCATGGGAGGCAGCCTGGGAAAAGGGGCCTTAATGCCTCTGGTTCTCCTCGTGGCATGAGGTGCTCCCAGCACCACTGTGGTCTGCAAGTCAGGGGCCTGGGTTCCAGACCCTGCTCTACTGTTAACTCTCTCTGCTGCCCTGGGAAAGTGCTTCACTTCTCTGAGCCTCAGTTTCCCCATCTGAAAAATAAAACACCTGTGACATTCTAGGAGAGGCTTGTGGGTGAGAATCAGCAGAAAAGGAGGGACTGGGTGTTGGCTTGCACCAAAGTGTGTAGGAGAAAGAGCTTTGAGGGGCTCTAGAAAGGCCCCCAGCTGGCACATGGGCTCACTTTCTGGAAAGGAGAGATGAGTAAGTGGATGGCACGGCCACCTGGAGACGGCCACCCAGGGCCCTGGCTCAGCAGCCCCCTGCCCAGGCCGAAGGGGCCCCATGTGGGCCTCGACTGTCCCCCTCACCCTGAGGCCAGTCAAATCCCCAGCAGGCCCAATGTGCAGGAGCAGGACAGGCTGGGGATGAGGTCACAGCTGGAAGGGGCCGGGCTGGGGCTGCCACTCCAGGGTGGGGCCTGGGGTCACAACCCTGGGAGCAGGCAGCCAAGAAGGGAGGATGCCTTCCGTGAGGAAGCTGGAGAAAACACATACACACACAGCAGTGTAGGGAGGGAGGGAAGAAAACAAACTCCAGGAGACCAAAGCTGGCCTGGAGTGCGGCCTGGGCTGTCGTTTCCTGGGGACCGACGCCACGTTGCAGGCGGCTCACCTCCTGGCGTCTCCGAGACCCTGCCCAGCCTTGCCCCCAGAGGCCCAGTGCAGGTGGTGCCTGGACATGGACACGAGAGGGAGGCTGGGCCTGGGGTGCCGAGAGGCCCACAGCACTTGGGGAGCACGGACCAAGTCAGGTACTAAGAAAGGGGAAACTGAGGCATGGGAGGGGGCCAGTCAGGACAGGGGTTTAGAGTCTCCTAGACTCTGCCCCCACTTCCTGTTTCCTATGGGGTGGGGCTGAGGTTCTACAGCGATTGGGGGTGATTATAGGGCTGATGTGGGTTGGGAGGGCAGAGGGCAGTGCAAGGCCCTAGAAATCCATGAGGAAGGATGCAGGAGAGACTGGGCCAGGAGAGCAGTGGGACAGGTGGCAGGTCACTCCAGGAGAATCAGGACATCTAGTGAGAGACTCAGGCAGGGAAACAAAGCGTCCCTAGATGGGGCACAGTGGGCCTCTGGTCAAATGGATTTGGGGATCCATGTCAAAAAAGCTAGGCTGAGTCAGGTGACAGGGGTCCAAGAGATGTGGGAATGGGGCTGGAGGCCGATCCAGAGTTCACGTGTTCCAAGTGTTCAGGCCCTTGTGCAAGAAAGGCTGTGTGTGTGTGTGTGTGTTTATGTGTGTGTGTGTGTGTGTGTGTGTGTGTGTGTAGGAGGAGGCGAGCTGGGATGTCCTGGGCCTTGGGGTTGCCTGAGCCAGGCTGGGGTGGGTGGGCATCATGGGGGTTTATGCTCACCACAGAGCAGGTGTATGGGAGGGGCAAGTGGCAGGTGAGACCTTCTATGTCCCTCCCAAGGAAGACACAAGATGTGGGGGGCAGGGAAAGGAAGGAGAGCTGGCCTGGGCTCTACCAGCCTCCTTCCTGCTGGGAAGTGTCAGGTGGGATTGGCAGTTTTATTGCCCCACATCCCAGGTCCCCAGTACATGGGGTGAGTCTGGATGGGGCAGGGTGTGTGGGGTGGGGGAAGAGGGCCCGTCCTGGCACGATGAGGGAGGAACGCCTGGCTGGGCAGGTCCAGGATGTGGCAAGAAGCAGGAGTGGGGGGCGTGCATGGAGGATGGGGGAGGGGTTGGAAGGGGGCATTAGGGGCCAGGGAAAGGCTTCGGGACTCTTTGGCCTTGTTTTCTGGTGAGGGTCAGGTGGGAGGGCTGTGGTGGGATCCCCAGGAGAATGAGACATCTCGTGGGATACATGGTGCCCCTGGGACAGTGTGGCCCCAGATACTGTTATCTGGCCAGCACTCCCCCATCTCATTTTTAAAAAATGCTTTATAGAGGAGGAGTCCCTGTGCACATTTGCCCTGGTTCCACCAATAGCATTTGTGACCTGCCTTAGAGACTCTAGAAGCACCTTTTGGGGGCCACATTATTTTCTGAGGCTCCTAAGGGGCTTCCAAGGCAGGTCTTGGAGGAGCAAACTATTTCTGTTCTCAGCCATCCTTCTGCATCCTGAGGAGGAAACCTAGGTCCGATCTGCTAAGCACCTCTAGGTTTCTGCTTCAGGTGTCCTTCAGAGTGGAAATGTTGGACTACTTTCCCTTGGAAGGGGAGGTGGGGTTGCAAAGAGATTAGGTAAACTCCAGACCTGCAACACCTTGCCAGAAGCTCCTGTCCAGGCTGTCCCCAAATAACCCAGTCATAGCAATCTCCCACCCCCCCATCTTCTGAGCCCCCTTCCCAGCCTCACAGGTACCTGTGGTCAGCAATGCAGGCTTGCTTATGGCGGTCAGGAGGCCAGATCCTATGGGACCCTGGGCAGCTGTTCCCTTTGGAGCTCCACTTTGCCCAGTGGCAATGGGCAGGTTGAAAGAGGCTACCTATGAGGTGGCTTCCAGCACCCACATTCAGTTCCGCTTTATTACTGTCTAAAGTCCAGGTCGGGTCCCAGCCCCTCTTCCTGGAGCCTCCTTCTCAGCCAAGCCCCAGCCTGCCTTCTGACCACTGTCCCCCCCAAACCCCCAATCAGGGGGCCCCAGGTGCCAGCCTCCATCTGCTTGCTTAGTCTCAAGCCAACTCCCCAAACCCAGGTGAGTCAGGGCTGTCTGGGGCACCCACTAGCCGGGGACCCTGATGACTCGCCTGGGGACCCTCCTCCCCCTCCTCATCTTCAGGGCAAGCCACTCAGGAAAACCACAGGGTGTTTTGTCGAAGAGTTCATTATAATTTTATCAATCAAATTCTTAGAAGAGGGAAAAAGTCTGCTCTCCCCACCCTCCCCCCTCACTCCCCCCCCTTCACTCTCACTTTCTTCCATTCATAATTTCCTATGATGCACCTCAAACAACTTCCTGGACAGGGATCCCTGCTAAATATAGCCGTTTCTTTCTGTCTTACAACACAGGCTCCAGTATATAAATCAGGCAAATTCCCCATTTGAGCATGAACCTCTGAAAACTGCCGGCATCTAAGGTCTCCTCCAAGGGCCTCTGGAGTCCAGCCCATAATGAAGGTCTTGGCAGCAGGTAAATCCACCCGCCCCGCGCTGGCCTCCGCGCCCCGCTGCGAGTGCAGCCGCAACTCGGGGCGCTTGGCGATCGCCGACGGGACACCCACCCGGCGCAGACTTACGGACACTTGGGGCGCGGGCGCTGCCGGCCCGGCCGCTGGAGGCGCTGGGAGGCGGCCCGGGGCGAGCGCGGGCACATGGTCCCGGCGCCTCGCCCGCCCGCCCGGGGGCCGGCAGGTCGGCGGGCCAGGGAGGGGGCGCCAGCCTTCCTGCACCTCCCGCTCCTCCTCCTCAGCCCCGCGCTCTCGGGGCTGCCCTGCGCGCCCGCCGTCTCCGGGATTCACCCTCCCTCTTTTCTTTCTTTCCGTCTTTCCGCTTTCTCTTTTCCAACTGCGTCCCGTGCTGCTCCCTGGGAGGGGCGGCGGCCGCCGAGCAGCCTGCAAACTCCGGCTCGGACAGGAGCAGGTGCCGCCTCCATCCGCTGGCACCTGAAAAGCTGCGGTCTGTGCTAGGTGAGCTGGGGGGCGTGGAGGGGTCCCCCCCGGCCATCCCTGGGACTCAGCATGGCCTGGGGATGCTGGGAGGAACAGGATACCCGCAGAAGTGAACCTGAGGCTGCCACTGGCCCAGCAGGGGGGACCCGAGCAGGAAGCGCCTGCGCCTCCTCTCCCCCCCAGCCTCAGGGGGTCCCCAGCCTCACCCTCTGCTGACCCCAGTCCCTGCTATTGAGCCACCTGGAAAGGTCCCTCTGAGGGGACTTAGGAGAGAAGGGGGGAGAGCGGGCACCCTAGGGGAGGGGCGATCCAGGACAGGCCCCAACAGTTCCCAGCTCTCCTGTCCCCTTTCACTTTCTTTCCTCCTCCGCCCACCTGTCTGCCTCCGACCTTTTCCCTTTTCTGGTTGCACCATTTCCTCTTCTTCCCCAAGGCTCTGGGGCAGGTGGGACCCCTGGATTCTCCTTGTTCTAGCCCAGAGCCTGGGGCAAGGAGTAGTAGACAGGAGTGGGGGGGGGGGAGCATGGAGATGAGCTGTGCAGAGCTGGGGGGCTGGAAGTTTTGATGGTGATTTGGGGATGGGTGGGGGAGCAGAGCCACAGAATTGGATGGAGTTGAGTCGAGGGTCCTAGTAAGGGAGTGGCCACATTTGGCAGATAGAGATAGAAGAAATGGGCACTTGGAGAGGGGGACAGAGTTAAGGGACAAATGGCCCAGGAGCCAGAATCCTGGGACAGGTTTGGGAGGAGATAAGTGGGTCAGCGGAGGACCTAGAAAGCAAAGCCTAGGAATCTGGAGCATCCTGGGAGGTGGGAGAAGAGGGGCCTTTTTTTTTTATTTTTAGACCCCTTGGGCCTGGGGCACTGTGCCTTCCAGCCAGAGGGCCAGGAGGCCTCAGGGCTTTGCCTTCAGGAGGAAAAGGGCTGGGTAATTGGTGTCATTCTGGACCCAGCTTCCTACTGGTGAGAACAGTTCATGTCCTGCCCCTTGGCTCCTTTTCTCAGGAAAAAGCAGAGAGATAAGAAGGTGACAAGAAGCAGAGGTAGAGAGTTAGAGATCTGGAGAGAGGGAGACGGAGACACACAGATGCAGTGACATGGCGAAAACTAGAAATGGCCAGGCCAGACGAAGACAGAACTGGAGGCCGAGAGAGGACATTGGTGTCCTAGGGGAGATGAGGACCATCCTTGGGTATGAGCCCTCCTTGCCTGCCCCCCACCTTCCTGCTCATAACTTCTTGCCTGTTCCTAGGAGTCGTGCCCCTGCTGCTGGTTCTGCACTGGAAACACGGGGCAGGGAGCCCCCTTCCCATCACCCCTGTCAACGCCACCTGTGTCACACGCCATCCATGTCACAGCAACCTCATGAATCAGATCAGGAACCAACTGGCACAACTCAACAGCAGCGCCAACGCCCTCTTCATTCTCTATGTAAGTCATCCCCGAGCTACCGAGGCAGGAGGGAGGGAGCATGGAGGGGTGTTTGCTGCACTGACCTGGCTTGGCAGGGCTGGCCAGGGAAGGGACCCTTTTGTAGCTGGAAGGAGGGAACGGGGAGGGGACTTGGTTCAACCACGTGGGACTCCTACAGCTCCCGCCCCACCCCCAGCACAGGCTTGGAGACTGGAGGTCACTTTCCCAGGGTGTCCAGTTAGGTAGGGCAGAGCTGGGGGGAGGTGGAAGTTCTCCACCACTTGGAGCCAGAGGCCAATGAGAGACAAAGGACAGAGGTGATGAGGTGGACAGGGAGATGGGCTGGGAGACAGTGGCTGTGGGCATCTGGGGTGCAGAGCCTCCCAGGAAGACTGAGTGCAGTGAGTGAAAGGGCAGGTATGTGGTGCACCTGCCCTAGGTGAGACATGGCATTTTCCTTCCTGTCCCTATGTGGTCCTGATGAAGATGAGGTTACCCTTTCCTGGTATAGGCCTTGTGCATTCACACCCATGGTTACTTCTGGCTCTCATGACAATCCTGAGATGCCTACAGGACAAGTAGTTGGGTCCCTATGCCACAAGTGGGAAACTGAGACCTGAGAGTTCACCCAGAGGGTTGGTAACAGGGCTGGAACACCTGTCCCTGACTCTCTTGTCACTTCTTCTCCACCCCTCTGCTCCTTAGTACACGGCCCAGGGCGAGCCGTTCCCCAACAACCTGGACAAGCTGTGTGGCCCCAACGTGACAGACTTCCCTCCCTTCCATGCCAACGGCACGGAGAAGGCCCGGCTGGTGGAGCTGTACCGCATCATCGCCTACCTTGGCGCCTCGCTGGGCAACATCACTCGGGATCAGAAGACCCTCAATCCCAACTCCGTCAGCCTCCACAGCAAGCTGAACGCCACCTCGGACATCATGCGGGGCCTCCTCAGCAACGTGCACTGCCGCCTGTGCAGCAAGTACCACGTGGGCCACGTGGAGGTGGCCTATGGCCCCGACACCTCGGACAAGGATGTCTTCCAGAAGAAGAAGCTGGGCTGTCAGCTCCTGGGGAAGTATAAGCAGGTCATTGCCATGCTGGCTCAGGCCTTCTAGACAGGAGGTCCTGAAGCGTGCAGTGACCCAAGATCTTAGACTCAGGTGGCTCTCAGACTGTGGCCAGGGCCCAAAGCATCACCAAACCCAAGTGCAGTCTGCTGGCAGACCCTGAGGGGTTCCTGGCCAGTCCACTCCCCTCCAGGGACACTGTGATGAAACTGAGCAGAGTCAAAACTCCCATAGGCAGGGCCTATATACAGCGCCAACTAGAAGAAGGTGCCCCTTCTTCTGGGAGACTGCAGCCAGCACCGGGGTATGAGGCTGGTGAGGGGAGTGTGGGCTGGACTTCTGCCCCCACTTACCCCCTCAGCCAGGGGTTTTGTGACCAAACTGAACAACTTATCTACGGCAACCCTGACCACAGGGCAACACAGCAAGGGTCAGGGGGATTGCCCGGCCCCAGCAAGATGACCACCATCAGTGCCTTTGCTGCCCCTTAGGTAGACTTTGGAAGATTTGGTTGGGGCAGGCCAGAGGGGCTGGGATCCCGAAGGACTCCTTGGCCCCTGTAAGTGTGGTGAGTGGAAGTTAGAGAAGGGAGCTCTGATTTGGGATGTTGCCTTCTCTTGCATGTGCTTGGAGAGCTCAGGCCTAGAAACTGTTAAGCCGAAGGTTCCAGAAGGGTTACTGGCATTCAGGTTCCTGGGGAGGCAGAGAAGCCACCTTCAGGCCTGGGAAGGAAGATACTGGAAGGAAGAGAGGCTCTGAAAGTCTTGATGGGCTCTCCTTCCTCTTCCCCACAGTCTTTCCTGCAGCCCAGGATGGCCAGGCTCTGGTGGCTAGACCTGGAGCAGGGGGGTATGTGGAGGTGGGCAGGTGGCAAAGTCAGGTGAGACAGTTCTGAGGAGACCCAGCGTCTTCCTCCTGGGTGAGGATCTGTAAGGGAGGGGATGGACAGAGTAGTTCAGAGTGGCAGCTCACATCTGAGGCCTATGGAGGCCGGGTGAGGCCACACAAAGGTACTTGAGGGGAACAGAGGCCATCTCTGGTCCCCAGAGCAAGGAGACAGCAGAACTTGAGGTCAGGGTCTCAGGGAAGCCTGAGATCCAAGTGTGCTGTGTGTTTGACCCAGCACAATTGTCTATTTATTATGATGCCCTATTTATATTAACTTATTGGTGCTTTAAATGGCAAAATTAATTTCCCTTTCCCTGTTCTCTACCCGATAGAAATAATATAATGGCTCCTTCTTTAGGAGCCAGGGCCAGGGTCAGGCCTCAACAGGGCTTGGTCTGGAAGTTGAAGATGTTACAAGTAGGATAAGCCTTATGGATGAAGCTCAGAGAAGGATCAGAATCTGAGAGAATTGGTCAGCCAGGGTGGGGGCAGGGGACCCCAACTGCAACTTGCTTTGGGGGTATCAGGATCCTGACTGCAAGGCAGGCTGGGTAGCTCTATGGAGTGGCTTTTCCCAGGGCTGCCATGTTGCTTGGCTCCAGGGAGTCATTCAACACTATGTTCTTTGGGTGCCCCCCTGGAACTGCGCTGAGGTGCACAGTGGGCAAGGCAGCCCTGGTGGCCCACCCTGTTGCTGTTTCCTTGTCCTCACGCTGCCTGCCTCTAGACTAGCAGCCAAGGGGCCCAGGAACAGCCCTGACCCAGCACCCAGCATGCTCCCACGTAGCAGGGAGGCTCCTTCCCTGGTGGCCCGAACACCCACAGAGGGCGAAAGGTCCTGGCTGGACCTCAGGAAGCTGGGGCAGTGCAGGGAGGAGCCCCCTGCTCCAGAGGACAGGGAGGCCCTGGGATGTGAACCAGGAAGCTGTGGTCCCTCCTGCCCCACCTCCCCCCGCGCCCCCACCCTTGTCTGGGCTCCCAGGCAGGGAACCTGATCTTTTCCTTTGTGCTGGGGCCAGGCTAGTGGAGAAACGCCCTCCAGTCTGGGAGCAGAGGAGGAGGGCTTGGAGCTGGGGCAGCTGCTAAGAGCAGCGTTCTGGCTTCTTCTCAAACCCTGAGTGGGCTGCTGTCCGAGCAGTTCAGCCAATGCAATTATGGTACTTTGCACTCACTTTGCACCTCTCTGTGTCTTCTCGAAGTACTTTATCCGTACCCACTGGATGGCAGGTGAGCAGGCAGCAGGCAGGCCCTGAGACTGGGGTGGGGGTGGAGGGTGGAGTTGGGAGTTGTCTGTCCCATTGGCAAGACTAAGATGTAAGGGGGTGTCCGAGGAGACCATGGCGGTCACATGCTTTCCAATGGTTCGATGGGTTGGGATCTCAGCCTGCTGCCTGCCCCCATCTCTCTGCTCCTTTGGCGAACATGGCTCAGAAGCCTTGACTGGCTGGGTCTCCCATCATCTCATCAGCCCGTGGACACGAACGCCCCATGCCAGGCCAACCCGGGCAGCCTCTGAGGCTCAGGGACCAAGAAAATCTCCTGGGCCCAACACAGCCCCTGGCTCCCCACGCTCCACCTTTGCAGGGCAGGAAGCTGTTCTTTCCCTCATTTTTCATATGCTCCTGTTGACACTTATTTGCAGACTGGGTCCCACTGGGCCGGGCCCAGGAGGAAGGAGGAAGAGGACAGTCCTTTTGCAGCTTATTGAGAGAGGAGTAGTGGGGATCTTATTTATTTAAAGTATTTTTAAACAAAAAGCACCGCTAGTTTATTTGTCTCTCCTCCTTATTGTCATCTCCCTCCCCCTTCTTGTCCCCTGCTTGGGGACATCCCCCCTGACAGAAGCAGTCCAGCTCTGCCTGGATGGCTCTCCCGAACAGACACAGTGTGGGGGGTTGCAGCCGGGAATCCAGTAAGAAGTTAATTTCCTTTCAGATGGTACAGATGTTTTCACCTTCGGATCAGCTCCCCAGCCCCCCCAAAATCCCAGTACCTGGGCGTCCCTCCCACCCACACTGCTAGCTCTGTGCTCGGTGCGTCCTCCTGTACTTCCCTCCTTCCTTTCTCCTAGAAAGGACTTGGCCTTGGGGACAAATTCCTCTTTGATGAATGTACCCTGTGGGAATGTTTCATACTGACAGAATTATTTTTATTTATTCAATGTCATATTTAAAATATTTATTTTTTTATACTGAAGGAATCCTTTTTTTTTTTTTTAAGAAAAAAGAGAAATTAATAAAGAATCTGCTCTTGGCAAGCTTTCCAGAGTGTACTGATGTGGGAAGGTGGGGCTGGAGGGGCTGGGAAGGTCTCTGTCCTGAGCACCCAGACTAGTGGAGTTCTGTTCAGCAAAGGGCAGGGGTTGGGAAAGGGGGCACCTCCACCCGATAAGGGTGCCAGGGTGGGCAAGGGAAGGGGTGGGCTGTCCAAAAGAGGAGAGGGGTATTAGTTGATGTCTTAGCTCCTTCACTCCCAGCCCTTCACTTACCTCTTACTGTAGTCCCATGAGTCCCAAGAGTCATCATCCCCACTAAGCAGAGGGGGAAACAGAGAGATGAAGCCACTTGCCCAGGATCACATGGGCAAGGTGTTCAGGGCCACCTCTCTAGCTCCAAATCTCATGATCTTTCCCCTACATGGAACTTCAGGGACCTAGAAGATACCAGCTGCTGAGGCCTCTGTCCTCAAGGAATGGACCATTGACCATATGCGGGAAATGAAGGGAGCAGGTGTGAAAGATTCTGGAGCAGGAACTTCAAGGTTCTTGACCGGAATCACACAGGGCTTTTTCAGTGGGCTCTTCTGGGCCTGCACAGTTCTCCATAGTGGACACTGCCATCCTTCCTCTTGTCTCACTCCTGGGGACCACTGCAACCTTCTTCCCAGCCTCCAGGGACCCCTTCTATGGGGAACAGGGGAGTCAAACCAAGTGACCACAGACCCAGGGGCGCTGGAACAGCCCCAGATACTTTCACTGTACTTTGCTCTAGGGTTTGGGTCTGGGCTCCCTCAGCTGAGATTCATTTGGGGACACGGGCAGTTTTCCTGGTAGTCACCTTGTTCATGTATGTTTACAAGTGTCAGATCCTGTGTTGGGTTTCAAAGGTGAACAGGATACAGTCCATGCCTTCTGGAAACTCACAGGCTAGTGGGGACAATGAATGAGCACGTCTGGGATGACGCGAGAGATGGAAGAGGCACATAAAGGTGCCAAGGTGAAGGTGGAGAGACCACTCACTGCTCCAAGTGTCACAGGGGGCTCGGGCCCGGTGTCTCTCTGCTTTCTGTGCAATGACATCAGGCAACCTTGGCCTCACCTGGGAGCTGATCAGAAATGCAGAATCCCGCCCCCCCACTCCATCCCAGACCTGCTGAGTCAGAATCTGCCTTTTAATAAGATCCCAGACGACTCTTCCACACATTAATGTCTGAGAAAGGCCACCCGGCACTCCTTCCATCTCTCATTCCTCCTGAGTTTATTAAGATTCCAAGTGCAAATTGCCAAGGGTAGTGCAGGCAGCTGCTTGGGCAGGAGAGGCTGATGGCCTCCGGAGCCAGGCGCACAGCTGTTCTAGACCCTTCTTCCAGCAGCTCCAGCATCTAGCCCCTCCCCGCAGGCTCCATCCCACGCCAGGCCACACCCCACCAGAGCCCTCCTTCCCTTCGTTCATGGGAGACGAGGTTGAAGCTTTTCAAAAGAAACCTTCACTAGGAAACTAGAGGAAAACAAAACAAAACAAACACCAAAGCACAGAAATGAGGGAAGTACAGGGATGTCCCATCCTAACTGCCACCCTGTGGGGCTGGCTGGGCCACCTGGGCCTCAGGTTCTGCCTCTGTGTGGGGAGCTCTCAGGCCCTGAGAAGAGGGCAGGGGCTCTCTGGCCAGCGAGAATAAAGGACTGTTGCTCGGTCATTGGCCACCCTCCCAATAAGAGGTGAAAACAATCACTTGGTGGGAGGAGGGAGGCCCCCTGCGCTGCTGGGAAGTCCCTTACCCTCCCCCCACCCCGACTTGGGCTCTCCTCTGGCTCTGCTACCCTGCAGTCCTGTGACCCTCCCGGGTGAGCTCAGCTCCCTTATCTGTGAAACTGGGAGAGGAGTCGGCCATGAACGCTGTCCTATCTGCTTCACAAGGCTGCGGAAAGGAGCCAGGGGGACGGAAATGCTGCGAAAATCGAGAATCGGGACCCGCCGGCCCATCCACAGCAGGAGCGAATCTCAGATGAAGCGGGTCCTCTCCCCCTTGAATGCAGAAGGGAGGGTCTGCGGCTCTGAGGTCAAGGCCAGGGGGCCAGGATGATGGGGAAGGGGGTGAGCAGGGTGGACAAGCTTCCAGCTGATGGCTTCTCTGACGGCACCCAAGCTCCAGCTCTGGTGAAGATCTACACAGAAAGGCTTCTTCGCCCCAGGGAGGTGGTGGAGTCAGGGGTAGCCCAGATACCCAGCTGAGCCTTCTCCCATCCTGGCTTTTGGGTGACCAAGACGACAGGGGGAACCCCATCCCAGGAGGAGCATGGCCAACAGCTATCCGCCTGGATGCACAAGCCCATGGGCTCAGTGATGGTTCTGTACTTTATAGTTTACAAAGCGTTTTCTCACCCATCATCAGATCCTCCCAACCATTCTGAGGGTAGGACTAAATGAGTCTCTATTTTAAAGACTGAGGCCCAGGAGGCTAAGAGACTATCTTGACATCACTCAGCTTGTGAGATATTTGCTAATCTTTATGTTTATAATCTGCCACTTACTTGATCAGGACCCTAAGGGCTTCTGTGAGACAAGGTACTCAAGGCTTAGAGGTAGAAGAAAGAGAATGTCTGGTCACCTCTGCCCTAAATTCAGACTATGCGGAAGGGAAATTCACTTATCATGCTAAAAAACCACATTTTCAGCAATAAAATTAACGTTGTAATGGAACCACTGTCCTTAATTAGGGTTCTCTTTGTTCTAAACAGCATGTGAAGCAGCTTGCAAGAAAGGCACATAATAAAAATACTGATAAATAGATAAAGTAAATCAGCATCAGGGGAGATAGCAACAGAGTGAGAGAATTAAGACTACACAAAGAAAGAAATGTTTTAGATCAGGAGGGGCCACAGAATTACCAAGGCTGTGCTTCAAAGTTGGTTTTGAGATTCCTGGCAGCCAAAGCAAAAAGGGAAACGTGATCTGAAATCAAACAGTTCTCACAGTCAGAAAGGAGGGGGCTTTCTCGAGCCTCAGGGAAAATGGAGCCTGTTCTGTGGGGGATTTCTCCCCTGAGACCCACAGAGGGTGGTGGATGATGTGATGGGCTCCACCTACTGATTTTGCAGTGGTCTTTGCAAAAGCTAATGCCCAGCATCCAATGCAACCCAATGAAAGGGTTTCTAAAAGAACCCAGGATGACACAGACACCAATTGGGGCTTAGGCCTGACCCAAAAGCGGACTTCTGAGTCCCGAGGGTGCAACAGGGGCTGAATACTCCTCAGAAGCTCCTCATGTCCCCAGCATTTTGAAAAATCTCTTAATTGATGTATATTCTTCCTACAACATGGACATCAGATAACTTCCTCCCTCCTGGAAGATTCTGTGAGGCTGTAGTGACCCTGGGTGGTGCATGTGGGTTGGGAAGGATGGCACCAGGACAGAAGCAGGGATTTAGGGGTCGGTGGGCCTCAAGCCTCTATCCCTGCCTCACTCCAAGGCCATTTGGATCCTCTGGGGTCCAGCAAAAAGCCTTTTGCTTGGCCACTGGCTTCAGCATCTAGGACACTTCCCGAGCCCCCTCCTGCCTGAGCGGAGCCCAGCTTGAATCTCTCCCTTTGACTTGGGGGAAGCACCACCCTGCTTTGGCCTCGATTCAGGGGCCAAGTATTTCAATTATGAGGACGTGGTCAGGCCCTGCCCGCTCCAGCCTCAATGACCAGGCAGTTAAGAGAGGGTGTCTCTGGGGGAAGAGGTGGGCGGCATGCAGACGGGAGAGGGGATGGGGGCTGCGGGGTTAACCAAGCAGACAGGCCTTCTCTGCAGACTGAGAACAAAACCACCAGCCGGAGGAAAATATGTGTGCGGCATTTTTGTAATTCCTGGAGGCTCGGTCCGGCTCTTGCCCAGACGGTCAATGAATCAAAGCCGGGAAGGGCTCTACCTGTCAGCAGGCTTCCTCCTGGCCTTGCTCACCAAGGCCCCACCCCTCCAGGCCCAGCAGGCCAGCTGGAAGCCTCCCAGTCCCCAGAAGGATGGTTCTTTGAAGAATAGTGTGTCACAGGCAAAGGCCAGACACGAGCTGAACTCTTGGCATCTTCCTTTGCCTGCTCTGAACCGCCTGCTACTGTGGGCTGAATGGTGGCCCCTGAAAAGATATATCCACATCTTCCGTGGAACCTGTGATTGTGTCCTTATTTGGAAAAAGAATCTTTGCAGATGTAATTAAGTTAAGGATCTCAAGGTGAGATCATTCCGGAATATTCAAGTGAGCCCTAAATCCAAGGACAAGTGTCCTTAAAAGAGACACAGAGAGAAGGAGAGAAGGCCACATGAAGGCAGAGGCAGAAATTAGAGTGATGCGGCCACAAGCAAGGAATGCCTGGGGCCACCCGAAGCTGGAAGAGGCAAGGAAGAGTCCTCCCCTAGAGCCTTCGGAGGGAGCTCAGCCTTACCCCGTGGTCTCCATAATTGTGAGAGAATAAATGGCTGTTGTTTTGCGCCACTCAAGTTTGTGATGATATGTTACAGCAGCTGGAGGACACTAATCCAACCATCTATCCACCTCCAAGGAACCATACATTTTCATTTTGCAAATGAAAATTCATACCATCATGTAGCTCGTCCTGCCCAACTTAACCTTTTCGGCTCACCTCCCCACACCCCCTTTCCTCTGGCCACATTGTGGCTTGGGGGTCTGGTAAATGTCACATTTTTTCACCTCTCCACACCTTTGCTATGGCTCTCTCCTTTGTTTCAAATGCCCTTCCTCCTTTGTTACATGGCAAATTCTTTCTGGTCCTTCAAGTCCCATCTCAAATGTCACTTCTTCCATAAAGCCTTCTTTGGCTCCTTCAGTTCAACTCTATTAGGTCCACTTTAGCTCCAATTATATGTTGGCACAGGGCTCTAGAATTCACTAAGCTCTTCCTTAATATGATCATGTTTCACAGGGACAATGACGTCTACAGTTTATTGAACACCTACTATGCACAGAGCATGTTTTAGATACTTTAACAACAGGTAATAGAAATAATGCTTCCATTTACTGAAGGCCTATGCCAGGCACTTAACCATATCACCTTATATAAAACAAGTAGAGCACAGACCAGCTGTGTCCACAGCCCTGAGAACAGAAATGCCGAATCGAGGCCCCACCTCAGACAGGTCAAATTGACATCTGCTTTTCAGTGTGATTTTCAAGGGATTCTGTACATTCCAGCCTGAGAAGGGCTGACCTACAACACCCAGCTTAGGGCTGGGGCTCTGACACGCCTAGGTTTAAATTACTGGCTCTATCCTTTCCAGCTTAAATAAGTTTCTTAAATTCTCTGTGCCTCAGTTTCCTCATCTGCTACATGAACCCCTATGGCCATTGAGAGGAGAAGATGTGAGGATGCCTGACACAGAGGGTAAGTGGGACAGGAGCATATGAATGTCCAAGTCCCCTCTACGATCTAGAACTTTTGAAAACCTCCCACAATGGTGACTCTTCTAAGGGAAACCTCAGATCTCCTAGAGGCAGCAGAGGAGGTTTTGGGGTTCAAGGAGGCCTTTCTGTCTCAGCCACACCTGCCCCTGGCCCTGGCTAGGGACTCCAGTACCCCCCACTCAGTTCAGCCTGCCACATCTTCTAGGTACCTCTCCTTCCCCAGGACCCCGGGGAAGCAGGGGGGAGGTCCTGCTTCCCAGCAGCAGTGAACCCCCAAGAGAGGCGCTAGAGGAGGGGAGCCCAGTGTGAGGTCAGTCCCACGTCAGCCCCTCTCACTTTCCGTGCCGCGGCTGGGAAGAGGCCACTGAGCCGGTGCCAGCCACGGGGGAGGTCTGTCCCCTGCTCTGGGGCCAGACCACAGGCAGCCGCTGCTGGGCTGCAGCCAGGCCGGGGGGAGGTGTTCTCAACCCCCAAGCTTCTCTCTGTCTGGCCCTTGGGACCCCTCCCCGACCCCAAATCCCAGCACCAGCCAAGGGCTTCTCCAAGCAGGTGAGGTCATTCTCTCCACCAGACCAGCCTGATGCAAAGAAGTCAGCCACCCACATGGCAGGATTCCTGCACCCCCAAGTCTCCTGTTCAAACCTTCTCCCCAGTAGCAGCCCTCGGCCCCCAATTTTCTCTACTTCATTCCCCACTAGGGGCCCCGAGGAGGGAGCCCCAGACACCTATTGAGGGAAAAGAGCTGGGTGGGCAGAGCAGAAACAGGGGACAGACAGATTCCTGGACCACCCTCCTGGGTCCCCGTGGATCTATGAGGACAGGCCCAGAGCGGGCCTTTGAACAAGGCCAGGAACGCGCTGGTGCACAGGCAGGTTCCGGAGTCTCCGGCTCCAGTCACCACCCACTGCCCCATAGGACACAGCCTGCACAGACTGTGACTTATTCTGTGTTCACGGAGACTTGGATCACTGCTTGGCCAAGACACACCCTTTCTTCTGCTTTTTAGGGTTTCCCAATGGTCCTTTTCTGGATGCCCAGAATGTTTCTGCCAAAAGCCTAGGGAGGTTCATGGATGAGTCTGGGTTCCCCCAGCAGACCACTGAGTGGGCTCAAACCTCTGAGTCAGTCAAAACCAGTAGTTCTTAACTGGGGATGATTCCATCCCAACCCTCCTCCCCTCTCACCGCAGGACATTTGGTGACATCTGGAGACGTTGTTTGTCACACACTACTGGTGGGTGTGCTGCTTACTGGTGTCTAGTGGGTAGAGGCCAAGGATGCTGCTAAACATGCTACAATGCACAGGACAGCCCCACCACAAAGGATCATTGGCCCAAATGTCGCTAGAGCTGGGATTGAGAAGCCCTGGTCAAAATGAGTCCATCGACTTATCTCTCAGCATCTAATCTGCTTCCAGACAAGACCCACTGTCCCCAGAAACTAATTAGGTCTGCGCCTTCAGGTCTTGTTTGTGCATACGTGTGTGCACATGTACACACACACACACACACACACACAGAGTAACCCAAGGGGTGAACAAAACACAAGTTCGTACCCAGAAGTGTTGGGCAGCCCCTGGAAACCTCAGAGGATGGGGAGCCAAGAAGCCTTCATCCTGGTTCTGGACAGGCCTCTCCCCATTACTGTGTGCCCCAGACACACCACTTCACCTCTCCGAACCTCGGTTTTCACATGATAAAATGAGATTGGTTTAAGAAAGCATAGGCTTTCAAGCAGGACTGCCTTGGGTTTGGATCCTGGTTCTGTCCCTGACCAGCTGCAGGAATCTGGGCTCCATACTTTCCTTCTCTGAATCCCCATCTCCTTGTGTGCAAAATGGGAGCCCCATGTCTCACCTCAAAGGGCTCCTGGCAAGACAAAAAGAGATAAACACAGAGGGCATCCAGCTCAGTGGCACCTATATTGTAAGCTTTCCTGTCACTTCCAAGGTTCACACCAACCCAGGATCTACGCTGGGGTCAGCCTACTGCAGCCCACCAGCCTGAGGTTGCAGATAAAATACAGGACACTGCAATTCAAATGCAACTGGATATCCTGTATTTTTATTTGCTAAATCGGGTCTGCTGCTTGCTTTTGTAAATAAAGCTTTATTGGGACACAGCCATGCTCATTCATTTCCATAGGCTCTCTGGCTGGTTTTGCTGCTACAGTAGAGTCAAGGATATGCAGCAAAGACCTTAATGGTCTGCAAAGCCTAAAATGGTATCCAACCCTCTATAGGAAAAGTTTGCTGAGCCCTGATCTGTGCTGGGAAATAATTGTTTTAGGGTGGTGGTGGGAAGTCTGCAGCCCATGAGTATAATTAGCCCCCTTTTTGGGCAATGGAGAGAGGGGATACATGAATAGGAAGGTGGGAACTCTTGGTTACCCCGAGGACACAGCCTGGAAGAAATCAGAAAGAGCCCTAGCCTGGGGAAAGCAGGGTCTGGGATGGAGACTTGGCTCTCCCTGATTTTGAGTGAACTTGGCAAAGTCCTTTCCCTTCCTTGGGCCCGAGCCTTACTTCCTTCATTTGTTCAACAAATATCTATTAAAGACCTACCATGTGCTAGATGCCGCAGGACAAGGGTCCCCCTCTCATGTGGCTTCCGTTCAAATCATGAGGAGAGATGATAGAAGTGTCCACAAATTACACAGCTGGTGTCATCAAGTAGGATCATGTCCTGGAGCAAATACCAAGGATGCTGTGGTAGAGCTGGGTGGCTGGGGAGGTGACATTTAAGCAGAAGCCTGAAAAGGAGGAGCTTCCGTTTCTCCACCTGCTACCTTCTTAGGGCTGCCTGGGCTGCTTCGGGCAGGAATGGGTCAGCTCTGACCAAGAGGCAACATTTCTCCCAAACCCCTTTGCTTGAGACCCCCTAAGACAGGTGCCTCTCATCTCATCCTTTGGTGTGGAGAGGAGAGGCCACCGAAAGGGCTGCCATCTGGTGAGGGGTTAAGGTGGGGGTGTGGGAAGTAAGGGGTGGAGAGGGGAGAGGGGAGGAAGGCCTTAGTCCTGACCATGCCAGCAGCTACCTCCCTTCCTGTTTTCCTGTACCGGTTCCCAGGAGTGTCCTGTCCGAGCCCACAGCTGGCCAGGCTAGCCTGACCCCAGTGGCCGGGCCGGAGGACCGGGAGGGCTGTGCTGCATGGACTTCCTGCAGAGCACAGCTCACCCCCCGGGGCTGGGCAGTCCTGGGCAAAATGGGCCAGAGGCTCATTCCCAGCCGCCTGACCCGATGTCCTGGGAAGTAAGGAACATGGCCCAGGCCTGTCTGGATGGGAGTGGTGGTTGAGGGCGGTGGTTTGCTAGCTCAAGCCTGGTTTATAGCCCCACCCACGCTCCCTGTACCCCAAGAACCCCCAGCAACATCATTTTATGCCCTACGTTCCCTCTTCCATGCAGGAGCCTCCCAATACTGAGTTTTTACATCTGTACCAGTTTTCTGCCAGATTAATCTAATGAGCAAATTGCCAACGATGATGGCATGATGCCGTGTCAGAGGTGCTGGTGGCCCAGTGGAGGCACCACTAGGTCACACATTTACATTTTAATTGGGGCCTTCAGTTCCCTAAAGCAAATGAGTGACTAATGGTGGAATTTTAGGCACATGGCAAGTCAGTGGGGGGTAAGGCCCCTCGGGTTACAGTGTATATATAAAAAAAAATAGTCCCTTACAGGTGAACAGGGCTATAAAGTTTACTAATGTAAAACTCATCTCATAGGCATTCATTTACTTAATTTCATGACAGCTCTACTGGAGAGGCAGGTCTCATTTTAGACTTTCATTCATGTATTCACTCAGTGCCTGGCTCTGTGCTGGCTACTAGAACTCCGGAGTAAAAACACAAGATCCTTTTCACAGGGAGACCATGTGGTCACTGTAATACAGAAGACATCTGCCAAAAGCGGCCAGGAAGAAATGAAGCGTCAAAGAAGTGGCAGGTGTCTGTCCCTGAGAGGACTGACTCTACCTCAGCCTTCTGACTCCTGGTCTGTGCTCCTTCCTCTGTACTAGCGTGGCCCAAAGTGGGTTTCACTGCTCTCCCTTCTCAAGGGAAGTTCATTGGTGGTCAGAGAATTTTAAAAAATTGCATCAAAAAAGTTTGCAAAACACTGGGTTAAACAAAATCAAGATATCTTTGTCACAGGACTTCTCAGAGCCTTTAGGATAGTCTGGTGGGGTGGAGCGTGCAGCGTGCTCAAGGATCTTCCAGGACTATATTCCATAGACACGGTTTGGGAAATGCTGACCCATTCACTTCCTTTCATGTCCTGTTAGGCATCTTTCCCAAAGGCCACCACCTGCCTGACCCATACAAAGGCTGGCGCCAAGCTAAATCTGTCTGCAGACCTTTTCTCTTCCATGCCCTCAGACTTCCAGCGTGACCTGAGCTTCTTGAACAGAAGGGGAGAGGAGGGAGAGTCTACCAAACACAGCTCCTGCCAGCCCAAATCTCAGCTTCATTTCACACCCGTCAAGCCAGGGACTGGAGCTGAACTCCAGGTGCAGGGCACATGGCACCTATAGGAAGGGTCCCTGCAGAGATGCCCCATCCACTCCCAGCCACACCAGGCTTGGCTCAGGGCCTGAGTCAAGAAGGGGGCCCAAATAATTTTTCTGAAACACAAATTGACTGATGCAGCTCCTGTTTAAAACCATCAGGGGCTCCCCAGTACCCTCAAGATCAAGTCCAAAGCCTCAGCCTCTGCTCTGCCTACCCTTGAGCCCCATCGCTTCTTGCTTTATACTCCAGCAAAATCAAACTGATTGTGGTGCCCAGGACCCGCCACGCTCATTCCTGCTTCCCTGCCTCTGTGCACCCAGCCCCATGCCTAGAATATCTTCCCTATTCTTTGTCCTCTGTATGATTTCATTCCTCCTTAGAGGATCAATGTGAGCCTCTTCTGCTGTGAGAATTCTCCCTGTACTTCCCGGCTGGCCTCTCCCCACATTCTAGGAAATAATCTTGTATGAGTTCATCTCCCCAGCTAGACCGCAGACCTCCGTCCTGTCCTCCCAAGGCCTCAGAGCTGCACAGAGGACTGTTTCATTGCTGATGCCTACAAATGTGTACTGACTACTACATATAGGAGACACATGGAGTATCCCAGGGAAGAGCGTAGGCCCACATACTGGCTGTGTGGCCTTGGGCAAGTTTCTGGACCTCTCTGTGCCTTCTCCTCTTCTGCAGAGTGTAGTCACTCTGAGTTTATAGATGTACAACATAGAACAATGTCTGGCCTGTGCTAAGCAACATGCATGCTATGCTATGATGATAATGGTGGGTCCCTGTGCCAGCTCTGTCACTATCTGGCTAGCTGCGGGCAAGGGCCTTTTCCCAGCTGAGCCTCAGCATCCCCAACATCAACATGAGGCTGTGGGATGGTTGATCCCTGTAGTGGGTTGAATGGTAGCCCCCTTTTCCTAAAGATACATCCACATCCTGGAACACGTCCACGTGACCTCATCTGGAAAATGGGTCTTTGCAGATGTAGTTAAGTCAAAGATCTCCAGGTGAGATTATCCTGGATTATCCAAGTGGGCCCTGAATCCAACGACAAGTGTCCTTATAGGAGAAAGGCAGAGGGGGATTTGAGAGACACAGAAAAGAAGGCCACGTGAAGACAGAGGCAAAGACTGGAGTGAGCCAGCCACAAGCTCAGGAACGCCTGGAGTCACTTTCTAGAAGCCACCTGGGAGAGGCGAGGAAGAAGTCTTCCCTAGAGCCTTCAGAGGGAACATGACCCTGCCAACACCTTGATTTCAGACTCTGGCCTCCAGACTGTGAGAGGAGACATGTCTATTGTTTTAAGTCACCTAGTTTGTGGTTATTTGTTGTGGCAGCCATGGGCAACTAATACAATCCTTAAAGGGCTCTCCTAATTCCAACAAGGACTGACTC
Source organism: Miniopterus natalensis (assembly GCF_054644295.1). Taxonomy (NCBI): domain Eukaryota; kingdom Metazoa; phylum Chordata; class Mammalia; order Chiroptera; family Miniopteridae; genus Miniopterus; species Miniopterus natalensis. The sequence goes on from NC_142100.1 coordinate 15,921,001, forward strand.
AGAGATTCTCACAATTATCAGGGCATGTTCCCATGGGCAGCCCCAGGGTCTCTGAAGCCTGAGAATCTGACTCTGGAAGGAGAAACCTTATTCTTTCTCCAAGATATTGATCCTGGAACACCAATCCTTTCTCCCTCCTCAGTCCTTAATGACCTACCCGTACCTGAGGCTGTTAGAGCTGGAGGAATCCTTTGAAATTCTCCCTCCTGTCTCTGCACCTTAGCAAGGACTATTCCCGCTGGAGGAAGTGCTGTTCCCCGCGGCCTCCAAGTGGGCTCAGACACCCCTTTCTTGATGAAACCTTTTCCAAATGCTCACCCACCAGCTGCCTGGCAAGTTAACTCTTGGACCCTTGGCCCCCTGACATAGCAGGGGCCATGCCTCTTTATTTCTCTACTGTCAGCATCTGACTGAATCCCCAGCCCAGAGCATTGACTCAACCCACGTGTGCTGATGGGAAGGCGTGCTCCATTCAAACACCCCCAGTTTCCAAGTGAGGAGACCAAGCCCAGGTTACTCACGGCAACTGGGCGGATGGTGTGGGAGGCCCCTGCCGGTGGAGTTGAAACTCTGGCTTCAGCCGCTTGCACGTGACCCTACCTTTCTGAGCCTCAGTTTCTCACTCAGTAAGAAAGGGAAATGAGTGTACCGCAAACCTCAAAGGGACAAGAAAGTGCTTGTGCAGCTTCTAGAGTGACGACCTCATGACAGCTGCTCTCTCAGGGCTGTGGCTGCTGCTGTCAGGCTGGGATGAGACCTGGGTGTCTCCTCACTGGCCTCTGTCATCCAAACACAGCGGGGCCTGTTCGGGGGTGCTCACGGCCTTGGCCTGTACGGGGTAATGAGTTCCATAAGTTTATCTTTGCTGGGTACTGTGAATTCGTGTTTATCCAGGCACCCACAGAAATAAACAGAATACTCAGATGACCAGAATTTTCCATCGCAGCATGTTTAAAGATAACCCGAGTCACAGCTGTGCCCCGAGCCTTGCAAGACCCTGAGGGCCCCCCACATGCGCATATACACACAGGCCCCCATGATGTTTGGTTGCATTTCGCCATTTGGTGGGGTCAGTTATAGAAGTGCAGACCCGCTGGAGCTAGAAGGGCCTCGAAGAACCCCCTGTGGGTTTCAAATCAGGCCCCAGGAGCCCCATGCCGTGAGGAGGTGACCCAAGGGTATTCTGGGGTGGGGTGGGGAACAGGGCACCCTGAGAAGACATGCTCAGGGTTTTACGTGTTGGGGTACCATGTGAGAGCTTTCTTTAAGAAGGGAGCTTCTTCCTCTAAAAACAACATAATACCACCCACAAAAGCTCAGAAACCACTGATGTAGTTTAAATCTTTCTCACTTTACAAAAGAAACCTCTGGGATCCTGAGCGCCAGAGTGACTTGCATACTGGGGGCTGGTTCACAAGGCCACAGAGAGCGCTGGGCTTCCTGCCACCCTCTGCCACGACTCCCACTGAATCAGGACACCCTCTCCCCTGATGGTCCCCCCGCCAGGACTTGCCTGGGCTTCCCTTCTTTATCCCAAAGTGACCTCCTTCCAGCTTTGCAGAAAGGGACCTGCTCAGGGACCCAGGGTTCCTGAGGTTTGCTAACAAGTCTGTGGTCACTCTTGCTACCCAGGTTCTCTCCTTCTGCGGGGGAGAAAGGTTTCTGCCCATGTCGCCCACCTTTCGTCCTTCCTGTGGAGCCCTCTGTCTGGACACCGGCTGGCCTCTGGGTCAGAGACTTATGCTGGGAGTTGCTGGGGAGCAGCTGGGCAGTGGTGGCTTCTCAAGGGGCATTTGGGGTTCTCATGGGCAGCACAAGATGATGGGCAGCTCAGTCTGTAGACTTAGGCAGCTCTGCTGACCAGGTGGGTTAGCGAAGCACTGAGACAACATCTCAGCCTCCCTCGCTCATGCATGTGTGTGGAGTCCTTGTTGTGTGGGGCCCACGGGTGAACAAGACCCAGGTGGCCCTCCACGAGCCTGCTGTCTCACAGGAAGACAGATATGAAGGCACTCAGACTTGGTGCTATTTAGGGGAGCAATGGCAGGGGGAGTGACAGTGGAAACTGGAATTGGAGCAAGCCAGGCAGAGGAGTCGGGGAAATGGTGTAAGAAGGCAGGCCGGCCCTGGCCGGGTAGCTCAGATGGTTGGAGCAAAGTTCTGATACACCAGGGTAGCGAGTTCAATCCCCAGTCAGGGCACATACGAGAGTCAACCAGTGGATGCATGCATGGGTGGAACAACAGGTCAGTGTTTCTCTCTCTCTTTCTCTCTCTCTCTTCCCCCTTCCTCTCTCTCTAAAAAAATCAATAAATTAAATTTAAAAAAATTTTAAAAAGACAGACCAACCAAGGCAGATTGCAACATTAAAGTAAATGATGCATATAAGGTTCTTAGCATCATAAAGGCCACAAGGGGCTCAAACTATGACAGCAATTCTTGTGGTTCCTTGTCTAGGACAGAATCAAGGAAAGGTCATCTAAGCCAATGGTTCTCAACTTGGGGCGATTTTCCTCAGGGGACACTTGGTAATGTCTGGAAACTTTTTTTAAAAAATATGTCTTTATTGATTCAGAGAAAGAGATAGAAACATCAACGATGAGAGTCATTGATTAGTTGCCTCCTGCACGCCCCCTACTGGGGATTGAACCCGAACCCAGTCATGTGCTCTGACCTGGAATCGAACCATGATCTCCTGGACCATAGGTCAATGCTCAACCGCTGAGCCACACCAGCCGGGCTGGAAACATTTTTGATTGTCACAAAGGTTGGAGTTGAGGGTGGAGGAAGCCATGCTGCTGGTGTAAGTAGGTAGAGACCAGAGAGGTTGCTGAAAAATCTTATAGGTGCAAAGGACAGCCCCCGCCTCAAAGAATGTCAGTTGTTCTGAGGACAAGAAGCCCTGCTCTTGATTCACCTCCCTCAGAATTTGGGGAGGCTGACAGGCGCCATCGACGGGAAGCACCCCACTGTCACCAGGGCCTGCTTCCTCTCCACACACGCTTCTTTTGTGGCTTTGAAGCTACCCGTAGTTGGGTTCACCCGAACACAACTGGAGGGGTGGCCATGGGCCCACACCCAGGGCACCTGCTTGTCTCTCACACCTCCCCTCCTCTTTCGCTTCCTCCCGCGGCTTGGGTTTCCTTCCTCCCTTCAAAGCACATGGGTTCTCTCCTTTAGAAGTCACTTTCTTTTCTTTCTTGGAATCTGCCCAGGGAAAGGCACCTGTGTTTCTGTTTCAATTTCTCCTCAGACACCCGTGTTTCCTGGGAAGGTCAGGGTGGGAACGTGGCCGTGGGCAGCAGGTCATCATCCAGCTCCACCAGGCTGGGAAGCTGGTGTCTGAGAGGCCCCGGTCCTTCTGTTTCCAGGCCCTGACACCCGACGACCTTCCCCCTCCTTCTGCCTCCCATATATCATCAGTTTGTACTCTGCATTCCAATCTCCGGGTCAGAGACTCACAGCTTCAGGGATGGGAGGGTTTTGTGGGGGGTCTAGGCCCAGGGAGGGGCATGGGCTTACTGGGGGAACACAGCCCACTGTGGGCAGAGGGAGGTCCCCTGCCCTTCCCACGATGCCAGGCAGAGACCCTTTCTCGGCCTCTTCCTCGCTCCTACCTAGCCCCTCAGAGCATTCCCTGAATGTGCTCTGCCCCCTCCACCTGTGTTATCTTTCTCTTCCTTTCGCTTTCTTGCCCAATTCATTTTTCAGGACTCAGCCAGGTATCACCTACTCCAGGAAGCCTCCCTGGATTGACTCTCCCTCACCCCAGCTCCCTAGACTGAGAGGGGTTCTCTTTCCCTAGCACTATACCAACATGGTTTTGTGTGCAAAATGTGTTGCTTTCGCACCAGGGCTCTAACACCTGTCCTCAGCCAGCCCCACTCGCTCTCATCCCAGCCTGTGTTTTCTGCTACTCTGATTGAAATTGTTTCTCTGCCCTCCCTCACTTGCGAGCTCCTTAAAGGCTGCACCTTAAACCTTTTCTTTTTAAGATAGTTTTATTAAGATAGAATTTATGTACCATACAAGTCCTCCACTGAGATAATTTTTAGTATAGTCACAAATATCTGCAACCATCCCCACAGTCGACCCTTTGGCTATCACCCACCCTGAACTCTGAGCTAACACTACTCTCCTGTCTGTCTCTATGGATTTCCCTATTGGAGACATTTCATATGAATAAAATCCTACAATATGTCAGTTTTTGTGATTGAATTCTTTTATTTATTTATTCATTTATTTATTTTTATTTTTAATCCTCAACTGAGGATATTTTTTTCCATTGATTTTAGAGAGGGTGGAAGGGAGTGGGGGGAGAGAAAGACAGAGAGAGAAACATCAATGTGAAAGAGACACATCGACTGGTTACCTCTTGGGTGAGCCCCGACCCAGGTACATGGCCTTGACCAGGAATTGAACCCATAACCCTTTGGTGCGCTGGCAGGCCTTTAACCACTGAACCACACGGGCCAGGGCAATGATTGAATTTTTTCACTCAGCATAATGTTTTCAACGTTCATCCATGTTATAGCATGTATCAGACTTCAATCTTTTTCATGGCTGAATAATATTCCATTGTGTGACTAGACCACACTTATCCATTTGTGTTGTTTCACCTTTTGGCTTTTATGAGTAATGCTGCTATGAACACTCCTGTGCAAGTCTTTGTGTGAGCATATGTTTTTATTTCTCTTAGGTATATACCCAGGAGTGGAATTGCTGGGTGAGATGATAACTCTATGTATAACTGTTTGAGGACCTGGTGACAGTTTTTCAAAGCGGCTGCACCATTTTACGTTCCCACCAGCAGTGCTTGAGGGTTTCTCCGCATCCTGTCCAGTTCTTTGACTTGATTCTAGCCATCCTGGGGGGTGTGAGGTGGTGAGCCTTACATCTTTTACTTGCTGGGCAGTGGAGCCCTAGAGGCAGGCCCAGGGCTGGGAAGCCCAACTCTTCACTCTGCTGGGGGACTTTAGGCAAGGTCTTCACCTCGCTGAGCCACATGGCTCTCTCCGGTGGAATGGAATAATGGTAGGCGGCTAGAGACAGTGAATGTCAAGTACTTAGCATAGCTGCTGGCATACAGCACACGGCACATGCTCAATTGCTGTGAACTACAATAACAGCTATGATGATCACTCTAAAAGCCTCGAAGGTTCTGGCACACTGTGGGCCCTCGTGGGTGTGGGTAGAGTCACCGGCGGCAAGCATATCCCGGGGAGGGTGCCAGCTGAGGACCTGGCCTGGAAGACAGTGGCCTCTTGGCCAAAGCCTTGTCTAGGCCGGTTCTTGCCTGGCATGGAGAACAGTTGTCTTTTTCTACAGGCGTTTGGAGACTCAGCACATGTAAGCTTGCTCCTGATGGTTTGAATTAGAAAGCAGCTGATGCCTCCTGGAAAACCCAGGGAAAAACATTATTGTTGGAGGCCAGTCTCCTCATTGGCAGAGTTGACTGCCCTGGCCTGGCATTCCAGAGCACAAAAGCCTTTGCTGGCAAAATCGGAGCCTCCTCATTGGGAGCTCCCCTCCTCCCCTCCCTCCCCCTCATCCAGCCTCCGCTGGGCCTGGCAAACATTGGCTGTTGGATGGGAGTCGGGACAAGAATCCTCAGGCTGTCTGGGCCCATCCACCCCAGCAGCATGTTGGTGGACTGAGGTCTGACTCAACCCCCAGCCTGGCAAAGGCCTGGTGTCTGGTGTGGTGCAAAGGTGATGCCCTCTGGGGAAAGGGGAGGTGACTGGGGAGGAAACAGGGCCAGGAGGAAGGTGGCAACAGGCTGGCTGGACACCGAGCTTGGAAAAAGAAAGACAGTGTTACCGCTTTCATTGGACAGATGAGAAAACTGAGGTTCAGAGAGGTGATGTCACCTGCCTGCGGTCACAGTGCCAGTGCAAATGAGTGGTGGCTTGAGGACTGGACCCCAGGCCGGCTTCAAGGCCCCACCTTTCCTTTTCATGCCGAGAATATGAATAAAAGTGCTTTGCAAACCCAAAGGCACAGTACAAACGTGAGGGGCGTTGACTTACCATTCGGTTTTCCTCGTCAGATCTGCCCTTCTCCTTCCCACCTCCCCGACCCGGAGCAGCCCAAGGCAGGTGGTCATTAGAGGCTTGCGGGCCTCCCTTTGAGCTGGCAATGGTGCTGCTGTGGCCTCCCTTTGGTCACCGACAGTTACAGCCGCATGACCGGGCTGCTTTATCTTCTCAAGGGTGGCAGGCTTGTGCTCCTAGAAGCCTGGCTTCAGATGGGTAGTGGCGATTGTCAAGATCTGCAGCTCCCTGATAAAGCCACAGTATCACAGGACCAGAGGGATGGAATGGCCTCTCATGTCCCTTTTTTCGCCACCCAGACTGCCCAGCTCTTTAAGCTCCTTTCCCTTCCTTGCCAGGGCAGATGGCACCCCCCAGAGGCTGTCCACTCCAGTCCCAGAGACACCCACCACTAACCGTCTTAGGTGTCTCGCCTACTCTCCCATTTCTAAGGCTCAAAGGTGCTGTCAAAGTGCCTCTCAAATTCCATCTCCTCTGGGCTGCCCCTGCCACGCCTGCCCTGAGCCTGGCTCCTTCTTTGCTGCCTCAGGTCCCTAATTGCCTGCCTCCGCCGCTAGACCAGAAGCTCCTTAGGAGCAAGGGACACATCTTACACCTCCCTGCCTCCCACTGCCTGGCACAGTGCCAGGAGCTCAGAGGGAAGCTAGTGCAGGAATCGCAAGAGTAGTGATAATGGTTATGATGATAATTATGGCAGCCACTGTGTCCTGAACACTGACCTTGAGCCTTTTCACCTGCTCAGCTGTTTACCTGGATGTGTCACGCAATGCCTCTGGCAACCCAGAGACGCAGTAGCTACTAAGTGCATTTTAAGGGGGAGAAAAGGTCCCCATGAAAGGAAGGCCTGAACCTCAGACTGTACCAGAGGCATGGCCTGGGAAGTCCTGTTTCCTCTGCTGCACAAGGGCCTGACACCTGCTCTCCTCTCTTCCCTCCAGGTGGTCATGGGGGTCAAACAGCACAGCGAGCACATTGTCAAGAGCAGACAGCTGCCCAAACTCAGGGCGTGGCGGAGTAGATGCTTATTGGAGGCCCTACCCAAACCCAGGTTGCTGGGAGGAAGGGGGATCCTTAAACATTCCCTTTTCCTTTGCTCTCCAAGGTTAATAGTGAAAGTGAGGACGATTACAGGAGCCCTGGTTTTGTGTGGGAGGACTCGGGTGATGGGCAGGTTGGCACCGGCCCACGTCCCTCGGCATTCCTCATCCCCAACTCCTTTCCTCCTTCCCTGCCAGATCCAGCCACACAGGCTGCTTTTCCACCCTAGCCAGAGCCAGGCTGCTGCCCAGGCCATGCCCTCTGATTGGAATGTTCTCCCATTCCGCTCGCCTTGCTCCGCTGAGGTGTCAGCCCCGCGAGGCAGCCTTCCCCGGCTCCCGGCCCTGATTTGTATCCATGAGAGGCTGGCAGAGCCCTAACCCTCTTCGGTGGCACTTATCTTTGCTCCAATGAAACAATTAACCGCATAATTATGACATTGGCCTCTCTTGCCAGGCAAAGGCTCTGGGAGGGCCCAGAGGGCCCGGTTCTGTTTGGGCCGCATCCCAGGGCCACTGGGCAGAGCACGCAGGTGGGGCTCAGTGGAGGCTCACTGACGGACAGAAGGAATGAAGAGGGGAGTGAGTGGACAGTCCATCCTGCCTCGTCTCTCACCAAAGCTCAGCCTGGCTGTGCCGTGAGCCTTGTTGGATCTAGCCAAGGAGGCTAATTGATCCTGAAATGGTAGAGGCATGTGGCATATGGGCTCTGGAGTCGGATGGAGTCTGAATCCCAGCTCTGTGCTTCTCGGCTGTGTAATGTTGGGGAAGTTGCTCAACCTCTCTGGACCTAACTATAGCACCTCATTGGTACTATTGATAGAAGGCCTATGTGAAATAAAGATTACAATGAGCGTGACTGTAATTATTATTATTATTTCTGGTAATGACTCAGAGGATCCCTTCTCCCCATTATTATCATTGTCCTGTAATAGCAGGGGCCCAGGTCACGACAATAGAGTTGGAAAGGCCTGCAAAGAGCCAGAAGCCAGGGGCTCCAGCTCAGTGGCCGGATGACTAATAGTAGCAACAATCATATTTCCTAACCTGCTACTTCACAGGGGTGTGGGGAAAGATCAAACAGAGACGTGAATGAGAACTACTGTCTCTGCAAACATTTGTTGAACACCTACTGTGTTCCAGGGCTCAAAGGGGACCAGTGAACAAGACCACAGAAGCCCAACCCCTGGGAAGCCAGAAATTAACAGGTTACTACAGTGACTAAGTGCCCCATAAATTCTCATTCTGCTTGAGGAGGGGGCACGTGGTGGCCGAGGCATCTCTGTAAGTCAGTGGAGAAGTACCTCCTTTCCTGCCTCCTTGTGGTGATGTGATCTGGACACCTCCCTCACTCTCAAAGCCTCTGAGTCTTCATTTATGAGACAGGCTTTGAGGTGGGCATAAAATACACCTTCCTCACCACACTGGTGTAAGGACACAGTGAGTTCATGCGTGAGAGCTTAGCATGAAGCCAGGCATGGCTGTCCCTCACTGGATAGTGGTTATTGTCAATGCCATGAACTTGGTGAGACCTTGTCACGACCTTGTTGCCTGGCCCTGAACTGTCATCTGGGGTTTGTGAGTGAGATGCAAATATGACATTGTCCTTCAACGAGGGGGAGAGAGAGACCAGGAGCATGGCTGGCACCTGGGGACCACGTTTCCTTCCCACCTCAGGGCTGACTTTGGTTACATGCACATACATGACTGTAAAGGGACATAAAAAGGTTTTACATATTCAAACTGTTCATTATAGAGTGGGATGGGACATCTACCAATTATCTTTTGCTTGTTATATATTGTTTGAACAATAGATTACTTTTTGTGTTCGTGTTTCTTTATTGCGATAAAATATACATAACATGAAATTTCCATTTTAACCATTTTTAGTTGTACAATTAGTGATATTACGTACACTCACACTGTTGCAACCATCACCACCATCTCCAGAACTTTTTCTTGTTCCCCAACTCAAACTCTGCACCATTAAGAACTAGCTCCCCATGCCTCCTCCCCCCAGCCCCTGGCAACCTCTATTCTACTTTCTGACCCTATGATTTTGACTATTCTAGATACCTCATGTCAGTGGACTCATACAGTTTGTCCATTTGTGCCTGGCTTATTTCACTTAGCACAGTGTCTTCAATGGTCATCCATGTTGTAGCATGCGTCAGAATTTTATTCCTTCTTAAGGTTGAATAATACTCAATAGGTTACTTTTGCAACTGGGAAAAAATAAAGATTGGAGAAAAAAACAACAAAAAAGTATGACGATGTGAATGACTGAAGAAGGAACGGGTGGGTGAATGCTGGGGCCTCCCAGGCATGACTCCAACTCTGTGAATTTTGGATGGGGGGCAGCAGGTCAGCAGGGTGATAACTTAGGGCAGGCACCCCATGAATCAGCCCTGGGCTTCCTCTTTCATAAAAGGAGGGAGTTGGGGCCCTTGTCAGGGTCTCGGCTTTACTGTCCCACGGCCTGGTGGACAATGAAGACACTCAGCCTGCCAGCCAAGGGCTGTGACTCACAGGCCATGAGGCTGGACAGAGCCCCCACGCTCGGCCCCTGATGCCCCTGCCATTCAACCTGAGCAGTGAGCCGCACGGAGTTCCCGGTCCCCTTCCGATACCGGCTCTGGGGACGACCCAATTGGCCCGGTGAGTAAGGAGGCCTCGGACAATCCTTCCTTTCATAAACCTCCGCTGCTGACTAATGACTCCCAGTCACACTGGACCCTTCCACCCCAAAACCAGTCCCTGCCCCAGAGTCGGCCCTGCAGGGTTTTGAGGGAGGCTCCCCCTTCCTTCTGGGGCTGCCCTCATGCCCTGCCCTCGCCAACCTCTGGGCTCTGCTGGTCAGCCCTCTCTCTCCAGGGCCAGTTTTCCTTTCCTCCTTTCCTCCTGTCAACCCTGAGCCCTCCCAAGCCTTCACCCCTGGGCTTGCTGTCAAGCCTCAGGTGGGTCCCACCATAATGAAAGCTTTGCTGAAGGGCTTTTTGTAAACCCTCCCCCTGCCCATCCCTTGCCTTTCCTGTTAGAAAGGAGCACCTGGCCACCCAAAGTTGGGGTCACCACGAGGAGATGGGGCACTTGGGCAGGTGGGCAGGGGAACTATTTCTGAGCATGTGTGCAGGGGTGCCTTGAGATGCCCCCCCAACTCCTTCAAGGCACAAGGAGAGGTATCATAGAAAGAGAGGGGCTTTGGAGTCAGACCTGAGTTCAAATTCTGGCTCTGCTACTTACTAGCTGGGTGACCATGGTCAGATAACTTAACCTCTCTGAGCTTCAATTTCTATATCTGTTTTTAAACAAATGGAATGGGCATGGGAATAATAATTCCCGGCTTCCAGCATGAATGTGAAGCACCTTCCAGAGAGGTGCTGGACTTGGCCTCAGTGGAGGTGACACTCCCAACAGAGGAACTAGAAAATGGGGTTGGGATGCCTTGAGGAGAACCCAGTTTCCAAGGGGAAACCTTGGCCAAGGAATGTGTGGCTGGGAAGGGACCAGTTGAGTCCCTCCAACGCGTTGGCACACACGGTGGCTTGATTTACCAGCTGAGCAATAGCCTCTTGTTCTCAGGGTTGACGGGAGGGTGAATGGCATTCTTTTATACCACGTGAGGACAGGGAACTGCACCCCTGGAGGGGAGCCTGGCATGGACAGTATAAGACATCAGATGACAAGAAAAACTATCCAAACTATCTGGAATGGAATCACTTTCCTTTTTTGTGAAGCAGTGGGAAGGGATTGAGAAAGGGCCATGGCCAGCTTCTTTTGCTAATGAGGCCTAACAGAGGCAAATGTGGAAATTACTTGGCAGGATCTGAGAGGCCCCTTGGAAAACTGGGAAAAGCTCCTGCCTGGGAGGCAAGAGCCATGGCGAGGTCCCAGCTGAGCCTCCCACCAGCCGTGTGACCGTGGGTGAGTCACAGCTTCACCGAGTGACACGGCCCTTATCTACAAAGGGAGGAGGTGAGACGTGAGCTTTTTTCAGGCCCTTTCCAGCTCTAAGAGTCTCTATGGCTGCAGCCATCTCTTTAAAGATGAAAAGCAGAGATGCTGAGCTAAAACAGATGTGGCGGATAAAGCCAAGATAATCAGCCCAGCGGTTTCTCCCCCTCCAATGCCCTGCGTCAGCAAGGCCTTGGGTGAATTCTGGCTTTTGCTCATTTCGATAGGTAATCAAGGCAACATCTGCGGGCCCCGACTTCCGGACAAGGGGCTGATCAAACAATGTTTACCCTCAACCCTTCCTCCTTCCTGAACGGCATGTGTATGATGTGGACCCTCTGAATCCCTGGGACTGGCTCCCAAACCAAGCATTTCCTATATATGGTTTCTTTGCTCCCACACTCCCCCCACCTTCCACAGTCAGCCCGAGTCTGGGGTTGCCCATTCACTAAAGAAGTGTCTCCCCAGTGCCTGGTGCCAAAATAAAAGGTTCTGGGGCATGTGTGTCGGAGGGAATTCCCACGAGGCACTGTGTATGAGGTAACTGTGCTTCCTGCCCCCGAGGGACCCAGGAGCCAGGGAGGGAGAGGAGAGGCGAGCCAATATCCACAGGGCAAATGGGCAAGAGGGCAAGGACGTGGTGGGAGCAGCACTCCCCGCTGCCCACCGGGAAGGTGGGAGGAAGGGGAACCCGGATGGACAGGGAAATGACATGAGGCGGCCAGGCAGGTGACAAATTTAGGCAGCACACAGCTCTGAGGGTTGGATTTCATTTAAAGTAACCCTCACCCATTTGTATCCCACCCCACCCCGAAGGAAAGCTCCAAGAGGGAAAGACTGTCGCCGCCCAGTCATCACTCTCTGCCCAGGGCCGGGCAGAGCCCCGCACAGAGAAAGTGCTGAAAAAGTCCACGTGGCGTGTGTAAAGCCGATTGAGCAGGCGTGTGACAAAATCCAAGTCATGTTTCAGGATGGCAGAGCTGCAAGGCCAAGCCCCAGTTGGGCAAAGAGGTTGAACATTCCGTCTTTTAAGAGCCCGGGACATTTTTTTCTTTCTGCTTCCTAATCAGTGGTTTCTTGCCCTTCACAGGAGCCCAGGGCCCGGAGCATCCGGGCCTGGAACGGGGACGTGTGTGGGAGGGATGCGAAACTGCGCAGGCAGCCCTGAGAAAAGAATCGGTCTTTGTCTTTGTCTTCGGGTGCACCTGTCATCCCAAACCCTTGACAAACATGGTGTCATTCACCTTCCCAACCTCTCTGTGGATTTGGCCCGGGGGGAGGGTGCAGGCAGGAGCCCAGGGAGCGGCATTCCGCGCATTCTTGCCTCCTGACAGCTCCTGGTACCACGGCTGTGAGCCCGGGATGTCCAGAAATTCCTGCTGACTCATCCGTGGGTGAACCAGGCCAAGGCGAAGGGATGGGCGGAATCTCCTGGAGCTCTGCCTCTGTCCAGGTCCCCAATCCAGAGGGGGAAGTGCGAAGGGACGTGGTGATGGCCAGGATTCGGGCTGTGTTCTGCTTGAGTGATGCTCAGGTGTCACTTGAGGTCCCAAGAAGTGGTGACAGCTGCAGCACAGGGTCGTGGGGGGGAGCCTGGGCCAGGACCTTGGATGCCTGGATTTGAGTTCTGGCTCCATCTTATTACCTTTGCAACCTCATCAAACCTCTCTGGGCCTCAGTGTCCTCGACTGGAAACGGGCAGATAGTGGTTGTGACTTCCCGCCTAGCGGTGAGGGTGACGCGGGAGAGTGTGGGTGAGGCATGAGCTGTCCCCGGCTCACAGGCACTGCTTAGCAATGGTGATCGGTGCTAGAATGTCATCCTTTTGATGCAGTGACGTGAGGCTCTCTTCCGGGGGGGGGGGGGGGGGCAGGCGAGTGCGATGGGCCCTCGCTGCGTCCCACAGGATGAAGGCTGCAACATGGCACGGTGGGAATGTCCCTGCCCTGCTTTGGGACTCTGGGTAGAGCCACCCTCTCTCTGAATAATCCTGTCACAGCTGAACCTCCCATGACCGCACTCAGGGAATGACACTACACCAAACAGGCAGCAGCTTTTCTGGTCCTCACACCGGCTTCCAGATGGCTTGCAACCACATCCCTGCCAAGTTCCTCTTACCGCCCCCCAAGACTCCTCTTGCCAGAGCATTTCTCAAAAGGGGGAAATGCAGTCCTGTCGTCATCGCCCCATCACGGCATCACCAGTGCAGCCTTCCAGCTGTTCTCCCCAGGGATGTCTCCGAAGGTTTTTCCCCAGCTCCGTCCAGGGGCTGTCAGGGAGAGTGAAGTCCGGGAATGAAGATGGGGACACAAGGCAGGACGTGACCTTGGGCCATTCGCTGGCCCTCTTCACTTTCCCGGCGTCTGTGAAAGGAGGCGGCTGGTTGAGGTCATTTGTTTCCGGCAGCCCGGCTCCCGGGGGTTCTGGCTACTGAGTGCGGGGGAGAGCCGGGCAGATCTGTCTCCTAGCACTTGTTCCTGTTTCCTAGGAAAGACAGGGATGGGGAGACAGATGGCTGTCGGTCCAAATCCTCACGCTGTCCCCTTGCGGGCTCTGTGACCTTAGGCAAGGCTCACACCCTCTCTGAGCAGTTACACTATCTGTAAAATGACATGCCAGTTGCCACCTCCAGCGTTGTAAGGATTAAGCGGAGACAATGCATGTGCGGAACTCAGCATGGTGTCTGGCACTCACAATGTGATATTTTAATTTTTTTGCCACAGAAATATGGGCTTTCTCATCTTCACTGAACTGCTCGCCTTACCGAGGGAGACACCGAGGCCCGCTGGCGGTCGGTGGGAAGGGATTCAGACCATGTTTCAGCTGCCACCCCAGGCCAGCTTCAGGAGGAAGCGGCAGTAACTCAGGGGAAAAGTCCCACAGTGTCTGCTCCAGGCCCCTCGGGCGGCTCTCAGAGCCTCTGCCAAGAGATGGCTTGGCCCGGGCTCTTTCCTTCGTGCGCATTAGCGTATTTCCAGATGTTTCAGACGGCAGCCAGTGGGGTTTTTTCAGGTTCTGTTTTGTTGGATCTCCTTTCCTGTAGCTTCCCTTTCTCTTTGCTTTCCCCCAACTAGCCATTATAGTTTTATAGACCAAAAATGACATCTTTCTCAACACCTTCGAAATCCCCTGACCACAGTCCCTTTCTTAGAAGCTCTTTGGAAATGTTTTGGTCAGTCAGTCACAAAAGGAGGATCTGGGCAGCTGGGTACCTTATCAAATGCTCTTTTACCAGTAACAACACGAACTGCCTTTAGTATTTCGCACTCAGATTTCATTAGTTGTGTCCCTCACGTGCCCAAGGCCCTGGGAAACGGTGGCCTGGGAGTTCTGGTGACCAAGGGCAATGAAATAGAATGAGCCCTCTCCTGAACACCTACTCTGTGTGTCCGCTTCACCAGTGTCATCTTGATCGTACCAACCCCACGAAGTATGTGATATTAACCTCCCTTTTTTGGACGAGAAACTAAGATTCAGAAAAGCCATGTAACTTGTTCAAGGTCACCGAGCTACTGAGATGACCAACCCCAAAGAGCCGGCTGTCTCCATGACAGACACATGTTGGGAGCAGGCCTACAGACTGTGCACGGTCTAGGCTCCGCGCCTTTGCTACCAGCCATGTACCAACCCGGCTCCCAGGCCACGAGCTTCAGTTGAAACCTGGCCCAGTAAGTAAGTCACTGGCCTTGCATCATCAAGGAGAAAGTCAGATCAGCTCCTGGAGAAGCATCAGCAAAAAAGGCCTGGGTGTGTGTGTGTGTGTGTGTGGAGTATGCATTCATGTGTGACGGTGTGAAGGTGCGTGTTTATGTAAGGATGTGTGTACCTGTGTTTGAGGATGCACATAAGCATGCGAACCTATGTGTGCATATGTGCGAGGACATGTTGTGGTATGAGAATGTATACTCTCATGTGTGTTTGTATGTGAAGGTGCACTTATGTGTAAGGATGTGTGCGCTTGTGCATGAGAATTCTTTAGAGAGACCTCCTTGGGTTGAGTAGCAGGCGTTTCCAGCACCTATTCCAGATCTTTTTTTTTTTTTTTTAATTGAATTTATCGGGGGGCCTTAGTTCACAAAACCATACAGGTTTCAAGTATACAACTCAACAAAACATCATCTGCACACTGCATCGTGCGCCCGTCACCCCAAGCAAAGTCTCTTTCTGTCCCCATTTCTGTGCCCCACTGAGCCAAACTGGCTAGGGCTATGTGGCGTTTTTTGCTTAATCCCTTCACGTTGCAGATCTTTTTAACAAGTGTATTTATCTCCTCACGTGCATATACAGAGGTGTATACATGCATGAGGACTGAGGTCTGTGTTTGTGTATGGATGTGTGTGCAGAGTGTTTTCGTGAGAGGATGCATATGTGTGAGAATATATGCATGCATGTGTGTGAGGGCATGTGCATGTGTGTATGTGTACGTGTGTGAGGGCATGTGTAGGGTGAAACATAGGGTGAATGCACGCACACACATAGGGTGTGTGTGCCCAGGTGTGCATACATGGGTATATGTGTGAGGATGGGTGCTCGTGCGCGTGTGTGCACCCACACGTGAGGACGTGTGTGCATTTGTCAGGAAGCAAGGAGCAGATGACCATGGGGGCGGGAACACTGTGATCACCACCAGATGGATTCTTTGTTTCCAGAGACCTCCTCGGTGTTGTGTACCAGGCGTTTCCCAGCACTGACGACAGATCTTTTTAAAAGGTGTATTTATCTTTTCACGTGGTCTAAGGGCAGCATTCAAGCAAAGAAGGGCTTTCTTTTCCTGGAGGACTGGGCCTGCTCCCCGCTGGGCATCGCTGGCTAAGGTTTGCGTTGGCAGAGTGCGGGCTCCGCAGGACCAGCTTCCTGGGCCCCACCGTGCCCTGGGCTGTGCTCCCTCTCCACTTCAGGGCGTGTCTCCCCCTATCTCAGGGCCGATTAACTTCCCTGGCACTGACTTTGTTTTGGCTCATTAAGCAGGAGCAGCCACTGAGAGCGGGAGGCCTCTCCCTTCCACCCCCGGGCCTGGTTCTGCTGAAAACATTGATTTAGAGCTGCTCACTTTGCATTCCCTGGCTGGGAGTCCCAGGCAGAAGGGGAAACACCTAGGGCCCAGGCTGTTTTGTCTGGTGAGATGGGGGAGAGGGATTTGGTTTTCCCACTGAGGTGGCGTTAGCCCCAGCAGCCCCAGTGGGTCTGGGCTGTTTGTTTGTTAAGCGTCTGTTCCTCGGGGTGGGTGGGGTAGGCCTGAGAACACTGTAATGAAAAGCAGGAGAGCGAAGCCTCAGGCTTGTGCAGATAAAGGTTCTCCTCTGTCGTAGCAGAGCATGCAAGAAAGAGGGAGCCTGCTTTTCTGCACGGGTCCTGCTGGGGAAAGTGCCTCTGTGTTCATTTAAACCCTTTTTATTTTTTCTTAAATTCATTCCACTCCCAAGCCCCCACTTTCCTTTACATTTCACTTCTCAGGGATCATAAAGGTCATAGTACCTTAGCTCTGAGGGGACACAGTGGTCACCTGGCTACATCCTCGCCATAGAGAATCTTCTCCATGGTGTTGAGCATCAGGCCCACCCCACCTGCCTCCACTCTTTCAGGGCCCCTAGAATGTAAGCCTCCTGAGGGAAAGACATGTATCTCTCTGGAGCCTGTCTTTGCCCCAGCATCTGGCCTGGTGCCTGCTTCCTGGCACGTAATAGGCCTCAGTACAGATTTGTCAGCTGGAGACAGGATGAGGTAACTTGCATCTTTGAGTCAAACTATATTGAGCCAAAATTTGCTTCCCTCTGAATGTCACCCTCTGGAACACCACGGATTAGTTGTACCATGAAAGCCCTGTAACTAAGCAGACATTATACATCTCTAATGTGCCTCCTGGATCCAAGCTGAACGTAGTTCCCTCAACCATTCCTTATAGCACACACATAGGAGCAATTTTTTCAGGGGGCATCTTGAAATATGGTTCACGAGCTGGACCCAAAATTCTAGATATAGCCTATTCCGTTTGTGATACTTCATTATGGCAGCTGCAGGACACTAATACACTGGATCACTACTCCTCTTGACTTGTACATCACTACAAAGCATCACTCTTGGTAACCCTGTGGTTTCACCCTTAGAAAATTTAAAGGGACCATCTAAAAATTCTGGAATTAATAATAGAAATATTTAGAAAAATGACCGGACATAAGATAAACATGCCAAGGTAAAGGCATTCTTGTATGCCAGTAAGCTAAGAATCCTAATCATGATATTCCATTCACATTAACACCTGAAGCCATAAACCACTTCCCTTACACCTGATCAAGAACACTACACAATTATATTGGGGAAATGTAAGAGATTCGAATAAAATAGGTGTTGCTAAATGGAAAAATTCAATTTAGAAAATTTCTTTAGCACCAGGTTAATCTGTTGATTCACTATGATTCCAATCAAAACCCGAAGATTCTCTGATTTTTTTTTTTTTTTAAAGAAACAAATCTACATTTAATAAATGAGAGAAAATGGCAAAGACAACTCTGGAAAAAAAGGGTGAGGTGGGTTTGGGAGAGCCTGTCAGACCAGACATTAGAACATATTACTGACTAAAAATACTCAAGCGTATGATACAAAATAGTACCATAAACCAACAGATACTGGTTTGATGTCTATTATCCGCTTCCAGAAATGGTATCAAAGTGAGGTGTGATGGGCAAGACAGGGCCCAAAGAAGACAAAATGGCAACATTGAGAATTTGGGGCACTTGGGCAGTTACACAGATTGAAGGAAATTCCCACTTACAATCTACAGCATGGAGCATTGCCCCCACCCAAAAGGGTTTGTAACCCCATCAACTAAGTTGCTCTCGGTAGGAAGGATGCTCCTGAGTTGAGCCCTATTTCTGAGGTGGGAGAGGCAGGGAGGGTTAGGTGTATATGCATATCTGCTGATAGCTGTTGCATTTCCTTGGCTAGTTCTGCTACTCACAGTGTTCTCGGAGAGGGGGTTTTGTAATCACCAGGACATCTTTTTCTCAATCCAGTTGTTTGAATTTCCAGAACCAAACTAGGTTGGGGAAACACCCTGAATTTGCAGATTTAATATTCTCAGTTTCATCAGAAGTTTGCTGAGCATCTAGGATGTACCAAGCTCTGGACCAGGCCCAGGGCACAGAAAGTTCATGCCATGTAGTGACTTGCGCCTTGCACAGGGTGAATTCGCACTGGCCCCTCGTGGAGCTGGGATGCAGACTCACTGAGGAAGGGTCCAGCCAAGCGCCACCGAATACAGTTTGGTGTTTCTCATTTCATTATGTAAGAATGACTGGATGCGTTACAAATAGTCAATTGTTATTATGACTTAGGACATTAAGTTATACTCGAGGGCATTTTCAGGAGAGAACTTTTTGCCATGGCGAGGGTCACAGGGGGAGGCCAGATCCCAAATGCTGAAGACTGGAGCGAAGCCCAGGTTAGGACCAGGGAGAGGAGACAAATGCCAGAGAAGAGGGTTGTTTCGCAAGGAGCTGGCGGGTGTGGCTGATCTTGTGGGCCAGTTAGGGGGCTGGCCTAGTTCAGTGGATGGTGACTCTGGAGGCACATTATAATGACCTGGGAGCTTTAAAGAAAATCTGTGCCCAGATTCCAGCGCAACCCAATTAAATCAGAATCTCTGGGGGAGACGCTCGGTGACTAAAGCTCTGCAGGTGATTCCAATGTGAAAGCAGGTCTGAGAACAGAGCTCAGGACGGGAATGAGGTTGCTGCTTCTTGCTTAATTGTACTTGACCTGGTGCAAATGAAAGCATGCGTGCATGTGCCCACCCACACATAAAAATCTTGGCCAATATTGCAATTTTAGACAAAATGAAATATTTAGCATACGTGTTGTCAGGTATCATCTTGAGTCTTGAGGATGTGTTGATGAAGCCATGTGCAGAAGACAACTGCGATGGTATTTCAAATTTAGTCTCATCTCTAGGACTTAAGCACAGTGCTCAAGTTTTTTTTCTTTTTAATCTATTCCTCTTTTTTTCTATAAATAGCTAAGTTTTATTTTATTAAGTTTTACTCTTTTTTCCTATTACAATCTTATGATACGTAGGATCAAACACATGAAAATTACATCTTACCAATGAAGTATTTAATATCATATTTATCATAATTTAAGCTCTACAAAGATATTGAGTGTTTACATTATATGTGATTGTGCACGTAAGTGCTAAGTTTTAGAACCTTAAATGGTTGTGAGGCACTAAGGTAGAAGCCGAGATAAGCAGAATAAAATTAAAACCTAATTAAGATTTCTTCTTCTTCGAATGAACTGTTGGGTGTGATATTGAAAATGTTCGTTCTAATTTAAGCCATCATTGAGGTCTTTGTGATTGTATATAAAAGAAGGATTCTGGAGACAAAGAAGCAAAAAAATCAGGGCTCCTCATCCTACAAGGCCTGTGTCCCTGTCATTTACTTTCTTACCCACTCACTCCTCTGACTAGAAGGGGCTGTATCTGTGAACTCTTTTCTTTCTTCGAGAGTGTCTCTCTGCCAGGCTCTTGGCTGGGGCCATCAGCAAAAGGTTGAAAGGGCTCTTCTTGTGCCTTAGAAAAGAGTTTGCCTACAAAGTATGTCATGAGATGGGGGAAGCCTGCAAGGTTTTATCTAGAACTTCTCAGGGATTTGCTCCACTGGAGGGGAGGGTCATGGTTCTGAATGAGGCATCTTCTTTCTGAGGCCAATTTGTCGGACACGTTCTGACTTCAGAGTCCTAGCTTGAGGTTCCCAGTGTGAGCTGGTCACCATACGATGTATCTCAAGAAAAAAAAAAAAGCACCATAAGGTTTACGGATGGGGCTTCCCTCTGTGTGTGTGTAAAAAACAAACCCAGGTCTGGTTCAGATCAGAACTGAAGGAACGGAAGAAGAAATCCAACCCTTTTCAGAAGGTCCAGCCTTTCCCTGTCCCTGGGTGGCCCTTAGCCCATCACCCAGCATCGCCTCCAGGGAAAAGCCTGCCTAAAACTCTGGTCCTCAGAAAACTCCTGTTCTGAGAAGGAACCTGGGCAGCGCTGCGGCTGCAGCTGCTCTGATGAAGGAGCTAGACCAGGATGACAAGGCAGGCCTCTGTAAAAAATCTTCCAAGGAGGTAAGCAGGAAAAAAAAGAGAGATTCCTCATTTACACCAAGAGTAAACTTCCTGTCGTATTAAACAATGAGGCATTCAAAATCGCCTGAGTAAAAGTCCCCTGATGTAATGAGAGGGTGAGCAATTTCATGTCAGGCTGTTGTTATGGGATTTATACATGTCCTAGCTAGGGCTTGAGGTGAAAACCGGAGCCAAAAACAATAGCCCTAAACCCCACATGCACAGAAACCTCATTCCAGTGGAGTTTCCTTAAGAGAGAACACAGCAGACTCTTCACAAACAAAGTGACTTCAAAGGTAGGCTTGCATCACTAGCCTCCCCCACTTGACGCTTCCCTTTAGCCCAGACCTGGCCCTTCTGTTTCTTGGTTTACTTTATGAGGTTCTCGCACACATCGCAGAGCAATTATCTGAGCGCCAGGCCAACAGGAAAGCAATTGTAGCTGAGTGCTTCCTTTGTCAGGCGCTGACGCTGGCCACTGCGATGGCGACAGGAGGTGCGCCGGCCCCCGGTGACAAGGCAGCCCCTCCCCCCATGCTCTCTCACTGAATTCCCGAGGGGGGAGGACACCAACGGGATGGGGGAACGGGGAAATTTTCTTACATCACTTGACGTGCTTGCTTTCACTCCCCAAAATCCTGAGTCATGACAAGCTGTATTGCCTTGGGGCTCTGGCTGAAACCAGAGGTTATAGATTTGGAAATCTGACTCCATCAGCTGACTCTTGTCCAATTCATCAGAGGAAACGTGTATTATTTTAGTCGCCCCCTCTTCGAGCTGAAGTGCCTTCTAATTGAGGGCATTACGTGAGGAAAGTGGCTCTGTAGTGGCTTAGTAAGCCGATGCCATGCTGGTGAACAATATTTGACATTCGGTGAGTTTACAAAAAGGGCAGTCTCTCTGTTTGTTTAAACTGAGATTAAGTGAAAGGAAAAGTTTTTCTTTCCCATCCCAAGACAAATGCGAAACACATGTTTTCCCTTTTGACTTTGTAGTACAAGGCTCAAACAATTCTCCCCACCCCCCTCACTGTGCGTTTTCAAGGATTGCAGAATGTTTCCTCTCTTTGGTGGCCAAAGCCAATATGAGCCTTTGTATTTCCAGACAGTGCTGCAGCTCATGGTGATGGTCCAGTTTGTTCCAGGTAATTATGTGTGGGGTGTTCCCGGGCCTCCTATTGTATGGGTAGGTAGGGTGGTGAGATCTAGTACAGGGAATCCCGGGAACTAGGTTCATGTCATAGGTAGGCCTTTGCCTGTGTGACCTCACTAAGCCTCACTCTCCTCATCTGCAAAATGAAGTTGGTTGAACTTGAAATGTCTCAAGTAACTTCCAATTCTAGAAAGACTGCTCGTTCCGGTTGGTTTTTCTGGTATGTGGGAGATATTCCTAGTTGAGGGCACCCTTATAGCATGGGCTGGGGGCAGTACTGGAGACCTCAGTCAAGCAGCCTGCCTCACCGTGACCTTGAACAACTCACTGGCCCTCTTTGTGAGTCCTTATCTGAGAGAGGAGGTTCGACAGTCTTGCCCCTGACACAGCAGCTTAGATGTGACAAGCCTGAATGACTAGGGTGTAAAGTACTTTGAGTTTCTTGGACTAAAATGATTATTTATCTTCAAAGATAAGTTTAAAAAATGTTACCTCCCACACACACATATTTTTTTGATTATCCAAAAATAAAGTAATGAGAATCAATATTCTCTACTCTTGGCTTTCCTTAAATCGCGACGAGTTCAGAGAATACAGTTAGCCAACATGGGCTGCGAAAATCAGGATTTCTTCCTCCTGTGTTGGTCAAAGCAATGCTCCTTGCTTTTGTCATGTTGCTACTCTGCTCAGGAACCTTCAAGATTCCCCTTACATCTAAGATTCAACCCAAACTGACATTTAATTCCTGTTATGACCTGGCTTCAACCTGCATTATCTACTCCTCCTACCTAAAATTTCAGAATTCGCTAGAACCTCCACCAATGATGTCACCATCGCCCCGTATACGTCACCCTACAAGTGGGCAGAAGGTCTCTGTTTAGACACAGTGGCATGGAGAAGCCTCTGATACTTTTCAAATCATCCCTAATGTGGACCAGTTGGTAGAGCTAGCATCTCCTTTGCTTCCATAACAGTTAGGTTAGCTAAGCGATGTGACGATATCGCAGTGGCTTAAAGAATGTAGAATGTTTTTTCTCTCTCAAGTAACTGTCAGAGGTGAGTGATCAGGTTAGCAAGCGGCCCCTGCTCTCCACAGTCATTCTGGGACCCAGGCTCCTTCTAACTGGGGTTTCAACATCCCATAGGGTATCCCCGTCCAAGCTGGGTAGCTGCCAAGTCGCCGACGCAGTCAGCAAGAGCAGAACAGTGTGAGGAGCGGGTGTGCCTGCCTCTCAAGGGCCCCAACTCCCAACACAAACCATTTGTTAGCATCCTACTAGTGAGAACTAAGTCCCAAGGCTATATTCAATGGCAAGGGAGGCTGGGAAACGTAGTACAACCGTGAGGGAGGCTGGGAGACGTAGTACCCACACCCCGCGGCAGCGTGGAGAGTGGACGTTGGTAGGCATGGCCATGCACAAGCCTCATTGGTCTTTCAGTCCCAGAGACACATCGAACTCGTTCCGCACTCAGGCCAATGCTCCCTGCCCTGCCTCCCTGCCTCCCTGCCTCCCTGCCTCCAACTTAAATGCCACTCCTCAGAGGCCTGCCCTTACCAACCCAGGAAAAGTGGGCTCCTCATCGCTCTTTCCAGCCTTCATTTGTGTCCTGCCGGGCCCCTGTCATATTTTAGTGATGTGTGTGTGTGTGTTTAGGCTGCATGAAGACAGGGACTTTGTCTCGTGCCTGACACTGGGAGGCTGAAAAAGGATTTGTTGAATGAATGTATGGACACCATATGCTGACTAAAAACAGTCTTTTCTGCCAAAGCACACGACACTGTTAGGTCATTTGTGGCAAACGAAAAGCCCCAGGTGTCTTTTCACATCAACTGTGTTGAGACCTATTTCTCCATCTGCTTCTTGAAAAGTTGCCCCTAAATACAGTATTTCATTTTACACCTATTGTATTTCAGCTGCTGGGTTTGTCCATCATTCTAGCCCCAAAAAACATTTTTGATATATCAACTGATACATTTATTTTTCCCTTCAAGTTTTATATTATCCAAAACTCTGCTAGATGCATTTTTTATGTTTCCTTTTATTATTGGTAAACATCAATGAAGCTGGAAAAAAGAAATGGGCCAAAGAAAAGAAATGACCTGTCGGTATCAGCGCCCATCCTTGTACCACCATCGACCCACCATCAAGTCTCTTGGGGACGAGTGTCTACTCATACAAACCACACTCTTAACAAGACTCTCACCGAGCCTCACTACGTCAGATGCTCTGCTGAAAGTGAGATGCACAGCAGAATTCAGGGCCTTCCATTCCACTCCAGGATCATAGAAACTTCCAGCCAATGGCAAGAATCCTTGATAACATCCTCTAGTTTTCCAGGCTAGTAACCTTATAAAAAACAGTAAATGTCTAGTTTCTAGTGAAAGCATATTTAGTGACTTCTAATGATTACTGTTTTCTCATAAGTGTTTACAAATCTTTAATTCACATTTCTTCTGAAGCTTTTCTAGGATCTACCCTCCTCTCCTTTCTGTCAACCCCGCCACATCGACCCATTTTCTGTCCCCAAATGCTCCTTTATCCTCCCACCTCTAAGCAGTCACTCCTCTGTCCCTTCTGGTAGGAAATGCTTTTCCTACATGGCTCTGAGACTCCAAATCCTGACTTCCCTTCAAGATCTAGCTTGAAAGTCACCCTCTCTGTGAAGCTGTCCCTCACCATTCCAGGTCTCTCTATGCTGAGTCCCTGTGGCATTTGTTCAACCCTATCCCTCCTCAGGGATTATTGCTCCTGCCTGGGCAGACTTTCTGAATGGCACAGGCCTTCCTCTTGTGATGCCCAGTTGGTGCCTTGCACAGGACCCTCACCCAACAAGGTGTGTAGATTCAGTTGACCAATGAAAATTAGCATCCACTTATGCCCTTTATTAAAACTTCAGCCTAAGCTGAGTTTAAGGGCCAGATGATGTGGCCTTCCAGTGTGTCTGAAAATTAATATGTATATATGATGTCTATTTTTTTTGGAGGGGGTAAAAGAAAAATTTGGTGAAGCATTATAAAGTCCCAAGGAAGCTGTAGAATTATTGGATTTTTTCATACTAAGGGAAACCACTCTATTTGATATAAAGTTCTGGGCAATCAAGATGGATAGTGACATGATTAATCCAAACTACAACATTACAGCATCTGAAGTGTTCCAGCGGCAAAGAAGGCAAATAAAAATTCAGAACTACAAGCAGAAATATTTTTCAAAGTGTTTAGTCACCTTCCAGAAGCATATTTAGATTTACAAAAGATTTCAACTAGGGTTCTTTAACTACCTTTGTAGTTAAAACGATTTAAAACTATTTCATTCCCATACGACTTTGGAAGAAGTCAGTGTTATAAATGCAGTCCACCTGCATTTCACTCCCCCGAGCAGCATCAGAATCTGGCAAAGCTGCTGATGCCACATCATACCATTTTGAGAGGAAAAAGTTAGCTCTATTAGATCATCCAGTCCAATTCCTCCCAACTGCAACTGAAAACTTTGTTGCCAGTTGGGGAGGGGGCTCAGGAAGGACTGATTCTGCTGCTGCAGGAGTTCCCTGGGCCCTGTGCAGCAGTCACAAAAGAAGTCCCCACCTCTCCCTGGCCTCCTGGGGCCCGCCATCGCCTTCAGGCCAGAAAGAAACTTTCCTTTCTATCGAAATGCCCATGACTCTCATTATAAAACATCTCATTTTAAAAACCCTCTCTGCTGCTGGCTTTCTGAGCTTTAATAAATCCTGGATTAGTATGAAAACCACCCAGGCACTGACTCTCCACATTTCCCAACGAGCTGTCTGGAGCTGGCTTCTTCCACATGAGTAACTTCCCCAAATGTTGGGAAGGTTGCCCAACACCGTGAACTTACGACCACCAGATAAACTTCTCGGACGGAGCAGGAAAAGAAAAATCATCACGTTGTCAGTCTCCAAAGCTAGCACTGACCTCTCCCTGGTTTTTTTTTCGCTCTTTCCTCACTCTCCTTTCTTGCTCCCGGCAGTTCGTGCCCCTTTTTTTTGGACTAAGAAATGGAATTTGGGTTCCCAGCTACAACCAAGGACTTAAAACTTGGATTTTCGGCCTGCCCTTAATGTTGCTCTTTCTTATAACTTCTTCATGGTGGGACGTTCCGAGATCAGGAGGAAGCCTATCTCCCAGTTATTTTCATCCAGAGCTTCACTCCCTTCAAACGTGTCTGTCCATATTTCTAGGAACTTGCGATGCTACAGCTGCGCTAGAAAAAGGGCCACATTAAAGTTTCCAACCTTAACACTTACTGGCTTTCACTTCGTGTGGGCTCAGGGCCACTCTCACTGTTTCCAGTTTCTTTCCAGCCTCCACTTTTCCTTCCCTTATTTCCTTCTGTTCTTCTTTCCCTCTGGGGTGGACCTCCACGACACGAGTCCCTCGAGCCTTACACAGGAGCACGGTTGCCTCTGTCACCCCCTTAGCTTAGCAGGTGTTAGGCTGAGGCATGAACAGGTGCTGACGCAGAACTTAACAGTAGCATCAAAAGGCGGCACCATGGGAGTGACCCATTCTGGGGGTGGCTGAAGGCTTACAATTAAACCAACTGCATCTGTAGATGCATCTCCCCGTCCATAAAATGGTAAATGAAATCTGCTTAAAGTACAGAGAAACACCGATTCCTTTTTTTTTAATGTGGTACAATACACATACATTTTTACTATTTTAGCTATTTTTAGGTACACAGTTCTGTGGCAATAAGTGCATTCACGGTGTTGTGCAACCACCACAATCATCCATCTCCAGGGCTTTTTCATCTCCCCCAAATGAAACTTTGTCCCCATGAAACACTAACTCTCCATTCAGCCCTCTCCCCCAGCCCCTAGCAACCACTATTCTATCTTCTGTCTATGATTCTGACTACTTTAAGTACTGCATATAAGAAGAAGAATGCAGTGATCATATTGTCTTTTGTGACTGGCTTAGTTCACTTAGTATAATGTCCTCAAGTTTCATCCATGTAGTAGTATGTGTCAGAATTTCCTTCCTTTTTAAGGCTGCACAGTATTTCTTTGTAAGCATTCGCCACATTTCATTTACCCATTCACTGTTGATTGATTCCGCTTTTTTAATAGAGTGAAGTTTGTATTTTAACAATTGGGGAGTTGAAGAGTCAGTGGAGTTTGGTGAGAAGAACACTGAACCGGATGTTAGGAAACCTGGGGCTTAGTTCCAGCTCTGCAGCAGGTGACCTTGGACCGATGGCTCCAGCCAAAGTGGACTGGAGGAGCCCCTGCGTCAGAACTCACTGGGCTACCTGGGAGGATCACAGACTCCATAGATTTGTCTCCGA
This sequence comes from Miniopterus natalensis, assembly GCF_054644295.1. Taxonomy (NCBI): domain Eukaryota; kingdom Metazoa; phylum Chordata; class Mammalia; order Chiroptera; family Miniopteridae; genus Miniopterus; species Miniopterus natalensis. The sequence continues at coordinate 15,947,613 of NC_142100.1, forward strand.
GCATCTGTATTTCTACAAGGCCCTCCAGGTATTCTTGTATATTCAAGTTCCAGAACCACTGCTCTGGGACTCATTCTTTCATTAGGGATATACCAGAAATTTTTTGAATGGGGCTGCACTGTTGCTCAGGAGAACGCCAGGGTTTCCGAGAGGGACAGTGGGGACTCCCAGGTGGCCGGGTGCAAGGCCCAGAGCAGAGAGGAAATTCAGCGTCAGGACTTGGGTCCCTGTCCCTGCTTGCTTTATCTCTTTTGCCTCCAAGAGTCTACAGAATTCTTAAAAGCAAATATAAAGCCAGCAGGATCATATTAAAAATGACTTCTACTGAAATTACATGAATTTCAAAATTACTAAATGTATTTTTGAAAGTATCGTTAAGTTTTAAACATGATTGTTTTATAAACTTGGTTTTGAATTCTCTTGTTTGGGTTTTAATATAAAGTTGTTTTAAATTAATTTTAAGCTCTGGCAAAAGGTTTCATAGAGCTTTGGATGTTTCTCCTGCCAAACTGCCGACAGGCCATTTCTGTAAATGGTCATTTTGTATGTACATTTAGTATTACGCGGGCCCTGTAGAATGCATATTTCGGTCCATCAGTCATAACTCTGCCTAATCTCAATAATTCTAATTCTTTATTATAAAATATGATTACAGACCTTTGGGCAAAGCTAACGTCTGACTCCCACTCTCATCTTGGCTCCACCTGGGCCTTGTTTGATCTCAGACAAGTCCCTTAACCTCTCTGCAGGAGACCCCTTTTCTCTGGGAACTTCTCTCCCCGCCCAGCCCCTCTCCTTATCAATAAACTGGGTAGCAGAAAGAGCCATTACAAAGAAAGAATAACAGTTGTACACGTGGAAAGAAGCAGAAAGACCCCGGGCACCCTGGGTTTTAAAGGCTTTGCACTTCCCAGCTCCAGTCCCTCTCTAACAACTGACTGCACGCCTTGGGTTCCATGAGGTACTCCTGCACACTTATAACAAATTCTCCTCTTTTCTTTCCCCTCTTTTTAGAAAAATGTTTTTATTGATTTGAGAGAGAGGAAGGGAGAGGGAGAGAGATAGAAACATCAATGATGAGGGAGAGTCATTGATTGGCTGCCTCCTGCACACCCCCGACTGGGGATCAAGCCTGAAACCCCGAGCATGTGCCCTGACCAGGTATCAAACCATTACCTCCTGGTTCACAGGTCAACGCTCAACCACTGAGCCATGCTGGCTGGGCCCCTCTCCCCTATGGATTAAAAAATATTATATTCATTGGCTAGACTTGATATTCCAAAGTTACTCTTCTATTTGGAATAAAGCATTGAAGGCTGAGGGGATTTTGAGATGCAAAGACAAGGGGAGGACTTTGAAATGCATATATTTTCAAGTGACAGTAACGTACTTAAAAAAGTAATTGAGCACTTTATGTGTTTCAGGAAGGGTACCAGGAGTATTCATTCACTCCTTTCTTGCTTTCCCTGAGTCAGGAGCAGGGGCTGGGACCAGAGAGCTCTCTGTGGTTCAGACCCCTAGAGAGCTACGGGCAAGCAAGGGGTGGGTAGCTGGACAGTTAGTGTGTGCTAGGTGCTAGGATGGGAGGAAGGACAGGAGATGGCCACAGAGGAAGGCATAGGATCCAACTCAGGAAGACTTCCTGGAGGAAATTTTGCTTAAACTAGAGAATGAATAGAATGAAAAGAATGAAGAGAGGGTGTTGTAGAAGAGAGAATAGCCTGCTCAGTGCACACATCAGGGCACTGAGCATGGGGACACTGGTGAGGTGAGCAAGGGCAGAGCATGCAGGGCTTGTGGGCCATGCCAGGGAGTCTGGACTTGACTCTGAGGCCCTGGGGGACTACTGGAGGTTTTTAGCAGGGGGTAAATCTGGTCATACATATACTCTGCAAAGTTCCCTTTGGCTGTGGACCATGGTCATGACCTACCTCACGAGACAACTGTAAAACTTCAATGAAATGATACACATTAGAAGCACGCTGTATCCCGGGCTGGAATGGCTCAGCGGTTGAGCATCAACCTAGGATCCAGGAGATCAAGTTTTGATTCCCAGTCAGGGCACGTGCCCTGGTTGTGGGCTTGATCCCCAATAGGGGGCGTGCAGGAGGCAGCCAATTAATGAATGACCCTCATCATTGATGTTTCTATCTCTCTCTCCCTCTTCCTTCTTCTCTCTGAAATCAATAAAGATATATTTAAAAGAGAAAAAAAAAGCACGCTGTAAATCCTATGTAAAGGTGAGCTCTGTATTGGCCTGAATGGCAGTTATTACCTACTCAAGTCCTTTCTGGAGACAGGTTGTTAGTCTGGCCCTCACCGTTCACTCCTGCCAGGTCGGCAGCCCCTCCCTTAAAGGAGTCTCTCTGGAATCTGAGAGAAATGGTGAGTGACCCTGAACAGCTAACAGGCTGTTAGTTGGAAGAAGTGATTAGTTCCCTGTCCCTATGAATTGTCATTCCCCCAGGAGGAGAAGACTGAGACAGAAACTAGTAGAACTAGTTTTCAAAACACTTGCAACACAAAGAAAGAGAAAACAGATTTGACCTTAGTTTTAGGGTCAAAGAATAAGTTCATTTTATCCATTTAGCTGCCTGGTATTGCATCTTAAATTTCAAACAGCTCCTGCCTGAAAGGCTCGGCTTGGAGGGGTCCTAGGACCAGTAACTTTGGGTAAAAGGTGACTTAAAGGGAATGAAAAGGGGAGGGGGTGTATTTAGGGGCTCTAGTTAGTGAGTTTTGGTTTCCAAAAAAAAAAAAAGCCAAGTTGGACTTAGCAATTGAGATACACCTGATTTTCTGGTAGCACAACTCAAGTTAGGACATTGGACAGGAAGCTTGAAAGAGCAATTCAGTGGCATGCAAACTCCAGAAGGTACTTATTGTGGAAATTTATGTGCATACGAAAGTAATTCCCGGAGAAGGCCCTTTGAAAAGGTTGGCCCTTGGCCCTCCTCTCTACTTCCTCACCTGCAAATGAGTGAAAGAGCTCAAGGAAAGAGTTCATATTGCTACAGCCATGTTTCTAATGACTCCATGACTTGTTTTTTTCGCAGATCAGTGTCATTCTTTGACTTTCCCTTTTGAATACTGTTTTCTGTTTCTGCCTCTTTAATCAGAACTAGAAATTCAATTAACAAGGAGGAAAAAACAGAAATAGTCTTTTCAAGCCAATTTCCTTGTGCTCATGAGAGGTTTTGAGGTTAGGTCAGCACATCTCTGTTTCCTTCTCTGGCTTCTGACATTGAAGATAGGCACGTGACTGAGCCAAAAGCTGTCGCCGGCCATAGCAATGACCATTCCTGTCTTGGCTTTGGGGACTGCTCTTCAATATCTTGGCATATAATAACAGTTTTGTTTATCAGGTTAAGGTTTTTTTTCAAACACTGATTATTATTATTTTTGCAACACCTATCAAAGAAAGAGAAAGCAGCCATGCCAGGGTATGCTCAGAGGCCACTGTGCTGTATCAAGGACTTCAGGTTTCCTGTTGACTAGCCTACATTTTTCTTTGCACCAAGACTCACACCCCCCCTCCCCCTCCCCGCCCCTAAGAAAACTGAACAATGCAAAGTGGACATAACTTGAAATGCTTTGAAGGGAAAAGTCACGCTACGTTTTTAGGCTACAATACTTTTTTCAGGTAGCTTAAAAGAAACCAAGCTGAGTCCATTTTCAGGGAAGCTCTTCGAGCTTGGGGAAATAAGGCATTTACTAAATCGGCAACCCCCTCCCCCCCCCCCCCCCCCAATCCTTAAGTGCTTCTAAACGTGGCTGGGCTGGTGTTTACAAAGTAGACTAAGAAAACAGTCTGAATGTTCAATCAAATTACTATCTTTCTATGGAAGAATGTTCACAAGATATAGCTACCTGAGAGAGAGATTCCACTAAGTTAAATGCTTTTTTGTACACACACACACACACACACACACACACACACACACACACAGAAAATACACTAAAATGGGTGGTGGGACAATGGGTAATTTTTTTCTTTATGCTTTTCTTATTTTTCCAAACCTCCTACCATAAGCAGGTATTATACTGATAGCAAAGCATATTTACAAGCACAGACGCTGGAGCCAGGTCGAGTGGTTCAAATCCTTGCTCTACCACTTCCGGTGGTGGCATTAAGCAAATGACTTATTTCTTCTGTCTCATTTTCCTCATCTGTGAAATGGTGATAAGGATTATAACTATCTATAGGGTTGGTAGGAGAATGAAAGAGTTAATATGTATAAAGTGCTTAGCAAATGTCTAGCACCTAGTAAGCACTATGTGTTTGTTAAATACAGAAAAGACTAATCTTAAAAAAGTAAAGAAAAATCTTAAATTTAGTCAAATTGTGGTTAATTTTCTCTGGAATGTTATTGGTCATATTTCTATTACATTCATTTTTTTCTGATGCATGTTGCTGAAGAGAGGATACCTATATCCCTGTGTCTATGTTTGCCCTCAGCTAATATAGTTAGGGTAGATAGATGACATTTGATGGGTAGCTAAAATTCTTAAAGTTATTTGCCAGGTTATGACAAAGAGCAGGAATTTCCCAAAGGTATACCACCCTCCGCCCCAATTTGGTCAGAGCTGAATTGCAGCAAGTCTAATTCTCTCCTAAACCACAGGTTATACTATCACAATTTAATTCGTGACGTTCACAGAACTGAAAGGATCCTTGACCTTTGGTAAATGATGCCCCCTGGCCCAGGTGGAAATGCCCTGGATAAACCTGTGTTGGGTGATACGTGCTTTACTTCCTCACGTAGGCCTGGGAGGAACAGAGGGAAATGAGAACCGGCTTTGTGGTAGAAAATCAAATAATTGTGAAATTGTTAATGACTGATAAGAGAAGATGAAGGATACAGTGACGAGGCAGAATGAGCTCAGGAAGATCTTTTCCCAACATTAAAAGAGTATCTACACAAAAGCAAATCCACCAACACGCTTTATGTCATCTTGTAGACTAAATAACTGAACGATTGAGCTCATTTGTCATTTTGTAATAAAAATGCTTTGGTGAGGTGTAGCCCAAGAACTGACAGAAAGAAGGAAATTTAAAACAAAACAAAACAAAACAAAACAAAACAAAACAAAACAAAAAACAGCCCCAAAGGTGGGGAGCCTCCTGCCTGGGGGAGAGAGGACAAGATGGCACTAAAAATCATTTAAAACCACACCGATGTTGTTTCCTTTCAGCCAAGGGGAAAATATTCTAGAAAAAGGAAACTCCAAATCTCTTGTTTACCCAGCTGTCTGTACAAAGTGAATTATTCATGATTAAATGTGAATAATAAACCTATGCAAATATTTGTTGTATTTTCAATTTTGAGGAGGTTGGGGGAGCAGCAGGAAATGAAGTCACTTTAAAATGATTTAGTGAACTATCTTTTTTAGAAATATATCAAGAAAACAAATTTTGATTTTTATTTATATACCATCCCCCCCCCCCCCCCCCAAATAAAACAGGTGGGTTTTTCTTTAGGAGTCTAAGTCCTATTTATTGGCAATGACAATCTAAAGCTTTTCTCTTAGTATCATGACCTTCATATAATTTCCTTAGAAACTAATTGTGAAAGTTTTTTGTTTTTTTAAATTTTCTAACTTTAGAGGGTTAAAAAGCTTACAGCAGAAGTTCTATAATGGGAAACCTTAACTGACAAGTTTCCAAGTACTGCTGCTTACTGTAAATTCTTACCTATAAATTTCAGTTATAGGTTTTTGATAAAGGGAATATTACAATAATACTGATACCTGGCAGGTTTAAGCTATTTATCTTGTTGGTTACAGGATTGGTTTAACAGTTTCCATTAGAACTGTTAGACCTTTAGCTAGAACTAGGTTAGATTTTATACAGCTTGTCCATTCTAAGAAGCAAAATCCAAGCAATAGCAAAACAGTGAAAGGCGTTTTATCACCTTGCAGCCTCTGTAACTTTTCAAAGTCGCTTTACATAGTGTGTCATTACCACAATCTCTTAAAGAGTTTATAGCATGCAAATGACTCTTCTATGTATACTGTAATCATAAATGAGTTTCCTTAATAATAATAAAAAACTTTCCCCTGAGCTCCATCCTTAAGGCTGAGTTCATTCTGACTGGAGCCCATGTTTCAGTTAACCATTTAACATCTTAGTCCAGGTTCAGATGAATCTCACTTTTGCTCAATAATAATCTCAATGTCTGGAGGAGGGGACAGAGAATTGTCTGGTCTCTCTTGGCTCCTAGGCTTCAGGCTCTCTCTAGAACCCCTGCTGAAAGGGCTGGCCCTCCAAGGGAGCTCTCTCCATCCCTCCTCCAAGCAATCCCAGAGCCCAGGCAGAGGGACTTCAAGCACCATGCCAGATTTAGGGTAGACTGCCACCACCCACTGCTTCTACCTCTTGGTTGTTAAAAACTCTAGGTGGGTCACTACCATTCACATTTCACAGCTAATGAAACGGAGGAAGAGAGAAGATAAACAATTCGTCCAGAAAAAAAGAAAGAACCAAGATTAAGTTAAAATCCAGACTTTAACTGGCCCTGGTATGGTGGCTAGGTTGGTTGGGGTGTCCCCTACACCAAAAGGTTGCAGGTTTGAATCCCGGCCGGGGTGCGTACAGGAGGCAACCAATCGATATTTCTCTCTTACATCAATGTTTCTCTCTCTCTCCCCTCCCTTTCCTCTCTCTCTAGAAATGAATAAAAACATGTCCTCGGTTGAGGATTAAAAAAATAATAAAATAAAATCCAGACTTTGACCGACAAATCTCTTGTAAGTTCTGCACATTACACTACCCTGCACAACCTTCCCCAGCGTACCTAGAAACCAATGAACTGGTGATTTACCAGTAATTAGCACAACCCCTAGCACTATAGGTAATCTTTTGCCATTCTCTTTTCCTTCTGCTGTTGTCACTTCTGGCAATTTGGACAGTGTGAAAATGGGCCATACAGAGGAATGAGAGACCAGAAAGTCATCCAATCTACTCCCAGGCGTTAGGCCGCACTGCACCGAAACCAACCTAGACTTTAAAAAACTCATGTTCGAATGTCACGTAATGGATCCAAAGTCCATTTTATTACATTCTATGTTGACCAGGGATAACTATTTTAGCAAAAAATGCATTAAAACTGCACTTTAAGGTTAATCAGCAATATTAATAAGAGTTGGTAGTAACACACTTGAAATGTTTCGAAAACTATGATTTATGTTTAATAAAACTCCATCAGTGAGTGGAAATTGGTTTCATTATTAACATTTTCACTATCCTGCTTCTCCCTAATTTCTGCAGTTATCTTAGCCGACTTGCCTCTCACTTTACAGGAACTTGTCTCCATTATGATATAGTTCAGTGGTTTCTTTCTAATCTTGTTACAGCTGGGGAGCCATTTCATTATGCTGGGAAGTTTCTGAACCTGCAGTGTAATTAATTCCTTTAATAGGCTCCTCTTTAGGGAAGGCCCATTAGTAGACATCACTATGAATTAACATCTTAGTCCAGGAGAAAAGCTCTTTGGAGGCAAAGTGAAACAGACAAATCTTTGTTGAGAGATGTGACCAGGGGACTTAACCGCATTCCTTGTGGTTTCAGAATGACATGCACATTCTGGGACCCGTAGATAGGCAGAGATAGTTGTTCTCAGTAATGGCCTGACCACACCAGTTCTTTAACACAGAGAGAGAGTTCTAAATATTATAATTTCTTAGAAGAAAGCAGCACGGCTGGTGGGTGCACTGAAGGAGAGGGAATGAAACTCTGCCCGCCCACTAACGCCTATGCAGACAGGCTGTCGGTAGCTTAAAGCACACCCGAGGGCTGCTGGACAAGTCCATTTTATCTTAACCTACTAAGGATTTTTATTTTCCCTCCCTTGATCTTGTTAAATAGCACTGAAGTCTTTCTGTTGGAGTTTGAATATTTTCTTGATTACTTTCACATATGGTCTCTGGAAGCAGATTACTCCAGGCTCAAAATTCTGCTGTTTACTAGCTGTGTAAACCTGGGCAAGTGGTACAACGCCTCTGTATCTCAGATACCTCCCCTGACAGATGCGAGCAGTGCCTGCCGCATTTGGTTGTGCAGAGGATTAGAGTAGGCACGTGCAAGGGCTGACAAGAGTGCCTGGCCCAGAGTGAGCACCACTGATGCTGACGGACACGGAGGCTAGCTCTGCGGAGTGGAGGTCCCACTGTTCCTTGTAGGTCTAAAACACAGAAGCTGAAAAACAGACAGAGCAGAGGAATGGGCGCGTGGGCCGGGGGAGGAACATTGGCTATGAAAGGACATGAGGGAACGTCTGGGGGTGCAGAAATGCTCTATATGTTGATTGTGGTGGTGGTTACCCTGGTGTAAGCTCCAAAAATAAAAACCCCACTCAAACAATTCTTTCCCTAATTACTCCCTTTAAGATACTAGTCCAGGCCCTCATCACTTTGCATCTGGGTTAATACAAAAGTCTCCCAGTTGATTTTCTGCCTCTGAGCTCTTTCTTCTCTAATCACTCCCTTAATGTGCCCATGCTCACCTCCACTTCTAGGGCCACTTCAATAAACATGCCAAGTACAGTGTACTTTGCCATTTGTTTTAAAGGGAGGGACAGAAACAAATGTGCTGTGCTATGCTAGTAAAGTAAGTCCTCACTTAATGTCATTGATAGGTGTTTGGAACTGCGGCAAAATGTACAACGAAACCAATTTTACCATAGGCTACTCGATATAAACAAGAGGTAAGCTCCTCTGGCATCTCATCAATGCTATAACGAAATAACATTGAACTAAACGAGGTTATTGGAAGACTTGCTGTATGTTTACTTTTACGCTTAAAATAGCTCTGAAAGATATATGAGAAAGTGGTTGTGCTAGTTACCTACAAGAAGGGGAACTGGGTGGCTGGGAGGGATATTTTTCAGTATAGCCTTTTGTTCCTCTTTTTTTTTTTTTTAAATTCTCATCTGAGGACATGCTGAGAGAGAGAGAGAGAGAGAGAAAGAGAGAGAGAGAGAGATTGATCAGTTGTCTTCTGTACATACCCCAATCAGGGATCGAACCTGCAACCCAGGTATGTGCCCTCACCGGGAATTTAACCGGCAATCTTTCAGTGCACAGGACAATACTTAACCAATTGAGCCCTCTGGCCAGGCCAATTATTTTCCAAAGGGACAGCATCCTGGACAACTTGGTTTGAACACCTTTAGTGATGGGGAACTCATTACAGCTAGAAGCAGTCACCAGCTGACAGCTCAAATTTCTAACAAAAACATTAAAATGTTGATCACCTTGCATGTGCCAGGCACTTTGCTAGAGCATGAGGGAGAAATTCCTCAACATGTTGAGCTCATATTTGCCTCCCTGCAACTTCCTCCCACTGGGTCTCTGTCCTGTTTGGAACAGCAGTGATTGAGTCTTTGGCTCCCTGCATTTCACGACAGCCCCACAGGTACAAAGTTCTCAGACTTTCTTCTTCCCTGTTTATTCAGTCTCTTCTTCTATCGCATTCCCTAGGTGAGATTCATTGTTCTTATTGACAAGCATCTGCTTTAAAATGCAAGTGTGGGAGGGGCAGCACATTAAGCTTAATCTGATGCTCCTTCCCATCAACATCTCTTGAGGGAAAAGGGAGTTTTGATTTGGGGAAAGGAGTGAGGAGAGTGCTCAGAGGACAGACGATTGGGAGCATGGTTCAAGTTCTCGCCAGAGCTTGGAGAGGATGTTGATGCAGGATTTCTGGGTAGGCAAGAGCAGCACAGGGATCCCGAGCTCCTGAGACTAAGGGAGAAGTCACACCAAGTTAAAAAATAGCAATTATGATGAACATCTGTTGAGCATTGACTACATGGATGCTGGACAGTGTGTCTGAATTGTCTTGATTATGCCTCACAATGGTGTTACTAGATGGGGATGATTATTATCGACATGTTACAGACTGAGTAAAATGAGGGCTACCGAATTTCTAACTTGTATAGAAAACTGAAGTCAGGTTTTGAAGCCAACAACGTAGGCTTTTCCCTAACCACCTTGCTAAAAGGAAGAGGAAAACCTAGTTTTGCCTGCTTCCCTTAGGGCTAATTAGTAATTATCCAAGTGGAACTTAGATGCCCCAGACTTCTCCCACCTTCAGAAGTCCTGCAATATCCAAATACAGACCACCCCCCCCCAAAAGTCCACTCTTATACCAGGTTTCTATCCCTAAGTGTTTGAGTCCCCAAGGAAGGTTCCATGCTCCACCAGTCTGTCTTAGATGGTTTTGGTTATCTGTGCCACGAGGTACTGCTGAACCTTGTGGCACAGTTAAGACCAGACTAAAATGTTAAATGAGACTTTTTCCCAGGGTCCCCTATTGAGCAAATCTCATGTGCAACTTCTAGCCAGTTTGCAGAGATCAGTCTACCCATCGCCCGCACACAGTCAGCTAGCAGTATTTGTGAGACCACCACATCCTACAACAGTCAGTATGAACAACTTTGACATTCCTAGAAGGCAAAACCCTATTTGCAAAGATGTAGTACACCCAAGGGGGAATTATATGAGCAGATTAGAACCTCAAATCTCACCATTTCTGGATAGGACCTTGGCTTTCCAATGCATTACCAGAGGGCCCATGAGGGCCCTCAATGGTGGCCTCACCCTCTAGAGAAACTGAAACTGCATAGCAAGTCTCAGCCAGGCCTCATTACACAAACACAAAATCACACTTAAAAATATAGACTAATAATTTTTAAAGAGGGTACATTTGGGACAAAGAAAGGGATTCTCTCATTTGTGTAGACTCTAGAATCATACAATGTGGAGGACCTCACCTTAAATCTCACAAGCAGACTGTGTTAAGCCTCATTTAATCACCTGGGTCCTCCTTCTGAATGATGATGATAACTAAGAATTCTTTTTACTATAAGAATCTGTGGAAATCGCTAAGGATCCACAACAGGTGGGTTTGAAACCATAAATTAATTGAACATTTTAAGACACAGTGAAAACGGCTCTAATGGTTAATATTATTTTAAAAACACATACACAACATGGAACTTGTGTGAGTGCAACTTTGACACTGATGAAATGTTCAGCTTCATTTCCAGCCTCTTCCTGGCAGAGGTAAGCTGGAAAATGAAAGAACCCAGGCACCAGAGGGACCTGAGGGAGGGGAAATGAAGGTGTGGTTTTGGTGCCTGGCTTCAAAGACTGGCGGCAGTCAAGAGTCTAACCTATCTCTTTCCAGCTAGACCAACTTTCTGTAAAGACAGAAAAACCCCAAACAGCCGAAGTAAAATTTCCCCTGCATAATTTTTAATTTAACAATGTCCCAGTTTCCAACCTATCATCATCTAATCTTTGTAATCACACTGATGAACCAAGCACAGCCACGGTGAGGGAATGGCTAGTGTGGGATGGCTCAGGCTCCCCAGCTCAGGGTCCAAGGTTTCATTCTTTTCACTGAAATTCCAGCTTCTTGATGAACTTGTGTTTACTCACTTCACTACTATTAGGGACAGAAATGAATAGACTAGAGAAAAGATTTCTATCCTTTTAATGCATCATTCAGTAAGTAGAATTGAATACCTTCCGATCTTGATATCTGGTTGCATATATTAGCTCTGCTATGTAAAATCAGCTAGTTCACATTTTCATGGTTCTCAGGTCCTCCTGATAACAGATCTCCTTCCCTGTGTACCCAGCCAAGGGCATAGGCCCAGCAACTTCTCTCTGTTGCCTCACACACGCTGCATTAGACATACACTTTCCACCTATTGGCATGGATAAAACACTTCCGTTGGAAGAGGGGGTGTTAATAAAGACAATAAAATCACTATAAAAAATATAGACAGATTCAGATTCTAGACTTTGAGTTAAAGGATCTGTCAATCTTAGGTTAAGTTGATGAAAATTGTAAACGTAGATCAAGAGCTAAATTCTCTTTTTAAGCAAAATGATTCCTTCTGAAATCCAGACTGACTATTCCATATAATTTGCTCTGAGAGTGAAAGACTTCTAGAGCCTTTGTAAAGCTCCTTGGTGTTCAGATACTTGTTGTAGAGATACACTCACTGCCTCATAAGGCAGCAGCCCATTTCAAAACTGACAACCTGTGGAGTAAAAAAGTTCCTCCTTATACTGAGCCAAATTGACCTTCAGTAGCTTTCAACAATTTGATCTTAGTTCTACCCTCTGGAGAGATACAAAATAAACCTAATCCCTCTAGTAGACAGCTAATCTCTTTATATGATTCTCTTAAAAGAAACTGTGGTGACTCAGGCTACGATTCTATCAAGGGTATAATAAACACAATGCCTTTCCCCTCCTCCTTTTAGTGGCAGAATAAGCTTACGTGAGTATACTTAGTATGCTGGGAGAGAGAAAACGCTCCTCCATGGCAGGGCCTGGTGTACAGCCCACTTCAAGAACCCAGTCTGTAGCAAGTCGGAAATGGATGAGAGTCTGGCAAAGGGGGATGCTGGACAGGCAGTCTCCCTCAGATTTTCCTCTTATGATAACACAGCCTTCTTTTAGCTAAAGTGCATGTCTGGCCCCAGAGATTCCCCTATTAGCCTTGGTCAAAGATTACATATTTTCAATCCTTTGTGTGCATTAGAATCTGGGGAGTTTTTCATAGGGCCCCATCCCCTGAGATTTTGATTCAGTAGAAATGAAGGAGGCCTTGTAAACTGCATTTTAACAAGCACTCCATGTGCTGATGTTCTTACTGCACTTGGAGAAACATTAATCTAAGTGAAGGAGAAAAGCCGAGCAAAAAAATACCTTGCATTTTGGTTTATTTAACCAGAAAGCTTAACATTTCATTTATTGGTTCTATCCATTTGAATTAACTTATTAAATTCCATGTTACATAAATAACAAAAATAACACTTTAAGTCCTTTATAATTCATTAAGTCTAGCAAAATTCTTCCAGAAAACGGAGGGAACTAGCAACATCATCCACACGTTACAGACTGACGTGTAAACTGAAGGCCTGTTGGGAAGCATTCAACATGGGCCTTACAAAGGGAGTCAGGCTGCTGCATGGCAGCCTCTCTCCCAGTCTCGGGTTGGCCAACAGCTCAGGGCCTAGGGCCAGACATGAAGAACTTTACAAGGAGAGTGCATTTCAGTCCAACACTTAGCTGTTCAGCCTCGTGATTGAAGTTAACACAAAAATCACACCTGGATAAGCACTACCACGTACATCCTATGCAATTCTGTGGGAATTCTAATAAAGCTATAGAGGGATTCCAGCACACAGGTTACAACAAGTTAAAACATTTCACCGTAGTCTAAATACCCGGGGAGTTTAATTATGCAAAGAAAACCCTCTTTCCTTTGAGAACAACAGCTTATTTCTTCACACAATAGCTGCTGTGGTTCTTTTATAAATATGAAGGGTGTCTCATCTCTAAATCAGTTTTGAAGTAATGCTATCCCAAGGCAGCCCTGGTGACCATGTTTCCTTGTGGCAAGGTGAACACATGTACTACCTAGTAATTTACCACTTAGTAAACTGACTAAATACGTTGAACAACAAATTTAGTAAAAGGTTTTGATGATAGAGACTTACTTTCCTACTAAGACACTTCATGTGTCCTGCTGCAAAACAAAATTACTTTAGAGTAAATGTAGCAAAGGCATCTAACTTTCATTTTCTGTCAGGGATGAAGAGTTTCACTGGCTCGCTGACCTTCCTCTTCTTCCTGGTGCTCTCAGAACTTTGCTGACTGTGTGCGATACTCGTTCTTTGAATCTGTGAGAATCACCAGAGAGAGGCACAATTCAGCAAAGATTTTGATGCCTGCAAAGGCATATGCAAGACAGGTAGACCAAGTATTAATCCTTATAGCTGCATAACGGATCCAAACCTGCTTTCCTGTGGGCTGGTTTGGCCCTGCACAGAGGCCCTGCTGCCAGTATCAGAGTCTGGCATTCCAAGTTTCAGGAGCTGAGGTCCCCTGGAGGCAGCCAGTCTCAGGGACAATTTCTTGGCTCTCTTTAGTGAATTCAGCACATCCAACTCTTGAGGGAAGAGTTGTTAAGGTGTGAGGCCAACAAGGAGCAATTAAGGGTCAGGAGAGATCTAGGGCACTGATTGCTTTAGAGGCAAATACAATTTAAGTCCCAATTTCAGTTAGCAGAAACATACAGCCTTATCTTCTCTATCATAGGTTCAGACTAATGAATCAGGAAGGACCATGGCCCTTCTTTCTTCTTGAAAAGAAGTGGATGTTATTGATTAAAGGGAAGTTGATTAATGAGTCATCGTAGGTATCTAATTCTCCATTGGGCTCAGCTTTGGTAAAGATTTTAGAGCTTATTTTTGCTTAACTGAATGAACAACTAGATGTATTGTAATCTGTCAGACAATCTCTGATACCTGGAATTCCAGGAAACACATAGAGGACATTTTTATATTTTCTAGCCACTAGATGGGAGGAAAGGTTTTCCCATGTCCTCTGTTCTTTCTTTGGTAGAAAAATAGAATAGGATAAGTAGTTTTTGTTGTTGTTGTTGTTAATCCTCACCCGAGGATATTTTTTCCATTGAAGGGAGGGAGACAGAGAGAGAGGGACAATTATGTGAGACACATCAGAGAGACACACTGATTGGGTGCCTCCTGCGTGCGCCCTGGCTGTGGCCAGGGATGGAGCCTGCAACTGAGATATGTGCCCCTGACTGGAATCAAACCCGTGACCCTTCAGTCCGAGGGCCGGGCTGTCACGCTAGGGCAAGATAAGTATTTTTAAGAAAGACTTGTCAGAATATTTAGTAGAGGTTTCAACATTATCCTTTTGTTGTTGTTATAGAAACAGGTTGTTATTATTATTATTGATACATTATTACTACAACATACTGGGAATGTCAAAAAACATTTAAGTGCCATTTAGAATCAAAGATTGGGTCTACAAATGGTTAATTTAATCACTCACTTTTAGTTTTAGAAAGCAGTTGAAATTCTGATCTCAGAAACCACAAATTCCCTTCGGCTTAAACTAAGACAATGACTATATAAAACAATAAAACTGAGAAAATAAATAGAGCTGCTCACCAAATAACTGGTTTGCTTAGATATGTAAAAGTTTGAAACGGTCTGCTCTAATGGTCTTTTTAAAGCAACATAAAAATCCAAAGCACCAAAACCAACTTCCTTATTTGTTACAGTGTGACTGTAAGAAAAAAATGCTTAGTAAGACTCACTTTCCTAGAAATATTGCTTGGGGGTTCTTTTCATTCAATGAAATTATCCTTACTTCTATCAAGTCTGGGTACACTGAGAAGAAAAGAAAATGGATATACAAATCCTCAAATGACAAGTTGACCTGATGGTTTAATAGTTTTTTCTCTTTTTCTTCTTTGCTCAAAAGTAAACCAGAATTTTATTACAAGTTTCAGAACTATAATTTTATTGCAGTGTGTTAATGGCAACATTTTAAATAATGTATACAATGTCCAGGAAACCAGTGAGGCCTGGGAACTCTCAATAATTTACAGAAAACTAGTGGGTTCAAAAGCAAATGTATGATCAGTCAGGGGACACTTTCTAACATAGATGAATAAGCTACATGAACTATATAAACCAACAAATTTATCCATACGAAGAAACGTTTTTCAGGTGTATTCCAGGGGACTGAGTTTGCATATTTGATGCCAAAGCCAACCAGGCAAGCAAAGAGCCAGTGATCAGGCAAGCTAGACAGATTACCTGGTGATGTGAGCAACATGGAAGACCATCAAGTGATTTCTAATGAATGTCATATTATATTTTAAACAGATACATTTTAAAGTGTTTCTTGTATACCAACTAACAAGAGGCTACTATGATCCACTTACCAACAGAGCCTCAGTAGAGTATCTGAAAAAAGCCCTAAAGAGACACTTTCTTTCTTTCTTTTTTTAATCCTCACCTGAGGATATTTTTTCCATTGCTTTTCGGAGAGAGTGGAAGGGAGAGAGAGAGAATCATCGATGTGAGAGAGACAGACACAATGATCGGTTGCCTCCCATACACTCCCCAACCAAGGATCAAACCTGTAGCCTAGGTATGTGCCCTGACCAGGAATCAAACTAGCAACCTTTTGGTATACGGGAAAATGCTCCAACCTACTGAGCCACACTGTCCTGGGCCCAATCATATGCTCTTAAATAGAGTTATAAGAGATCAGGGACATGACAGTCTTGGTCACAAATTGCACATAGTAGGGGCTCAATAAATATTTTTCAATGAATGAATGCATCTTCAAAGAGCACTCTGCCAGCAGTGTAGAAAGGTACTGGGGGCATCAAGTGGATGCAGGATGATGAGTCATGCCATTGTAGTAGTCAGGTGATAACTTGGGTGGCAGTGCAGATAGAGAGAAGTCAACAGTGAGAAATATTTAGAAGGTAGAGTCAGAAGGATGGTCAATTGCCTGTGATGATATAAAGGAGAGGCAGGTATGTCAATAATGACTCCCAGTTTCTGGTTTAGCTAACTTCATAGATGGAGATACTGTTCTCTCACGTAAAATACAATGTGTGTTTTGAATCTGTTGAGGTTGGAGTATCCGTGAAACTCCAAGTGGACATATTGAATAGGCTGCTGTATATGAAAGTCTAGAGCTCAGGAGAGAGGTCTGGGTTGGAGATGTAAATCTGAGAGTCATCAGGATATGGAGGCTAATTAATGCCATGGGTGTGGAAGAGTTTGCTTATTGAGAGATCAGAGCGTGAGAAGGGAAAGGGGCCAGGACATAGCCTAAGGAACTCCAACATTTAGAGATTAGGTGGAAGATGAGCCAACAAAGGAGATGAGAAAGAGATAAAAGGAGACTAGCAGATTGTTGTATAAAGAAAGTCAAGGGAAGAGAGTGTTAAGAAGAGGGAGCAGAGAAAATAAAAGAGGTGATGGTGGTGGTCAGTAGTTCCAGGTGTTGCTAAGAGGTCGAGGAAGATGAGAACTGAACTATGTCCACTTGATTTAGCCACTGGAGATTACTAGGTGCAATGGTTTGGTAGGGGCAGAAGTCATCTTGAAGTCAGTTGAAGACAGTGATTAAAATATATTTAAAAACTGAGACAGCTAGTATACAAAGTTTTATAAAAGTCAAGGGGGAATGGCTCTTAGGGTGAGGTGTTATGTATCTAACTCATCTCTGTTAAAAATGTAAATTCAATATGATAGTGCAAGTTAACTTATCAAATGGCTTCCAAGTGGCAGGCTGCTGAAAGCAGGGCCTCACAGGCTTTGGAAAGAAAACAGATATGTTTCCATATAGAAAGAGCAGTCAGGGTACAGTACTTACTTTGCATTAAGAACTATATCTGTGTGGGGAACCAAGGCAGGGAGCAGGGGCAGCCTCAGACAACCAGGAAATATCTTATGGACTTTATGTGTGGGGGGTAAAAGTGCAGTGAGTTTAGCTTACTTCAAAATTATTTGCCAGGTCAAATCTGGCAAAATGGTTTCTCTTTAGAAAACCAGTTCCTTACCAGTACAGATTTATAACCAAGTGTTAAGTATGGAATCTTTGGATTTGGAAGTTTCCAGATCAAGAAATTGTATAGTTCAGAGAGGGTCTGTGCCCCCATAAGTAAGTTGCTATAGCAGTGATGTTAGTTTGAGTCTTTTCCCTTGACGTTTACCTTTTTTGCACAATGAAAGGTAGATCAACAGCAATTATAAAATACATGCTATTAGCATAAATGTAGTTTATGTTAATATGTGATGAATGAGCAGTAAGAAATCAAATGCTTAAAAGAGAACACTTATCTCCAACTCCAGTGGAGCTGCGAGCTCTCTGGTATGTTGGGAAGTGTCTCATGTTTTACTGGGATTAATGATATTTGCCCATTCATTTACATTCTTGATTTTTTGTAGTTTATGACCAGGGTTCTTGACCATGGCTATCTCTATTTAAGGGGTAAATATGTATTCACCTTAGAGTCATAACCACATATTTCCATTAATCTTCAAAAATTATTATTATATCAATTCTTCCTCTATATTTTCTAAGGCATCATATGGCTTTAAAAGTTCTATAATCAATTCATTTATTCAACAAATGTTTTTGAGCACCTTCTCTGTGCCAGACACTGCGCTAATAAACACTATAGACACTAAGCTGATTAAGACACACTCACGTCCTCAAAGAGGGCCTGGTGGGAGAAACAAACTGGCTGCAGATGAAATGAGAGAGTCTCGTATAGGGTAAAGCAAAGGTTCCAAAAAGATCTTATCAGTTCTTCCTGGGGAGACCTGGCAAGGCTTCAAAGGAGTTGTGAAGCTTGAACTAGGTAGTGCAAGATGAGCAGACATTCACCAGGCAAGTGGCATTAGGGACTGAGGTTGCAGACAGAACATTCCAGACAAAAGGAGCACAGGTACAGGGATATAAAGCAAAATATCTCTGGAGAATTGGAACTAGTTCAGTGGGACTAACAGGAAGGGCACTGTCATTCTCTGAAGTTTGGGCTTTGTACTGTAATGGGGTGCCACCGAAGGGTTCTAAGAGCATGTTTGTTTTTGAAAGGTCCCTATGGCAGCGGTGTGAGAATGGGCTGGAGAGGCTGAGACAAGAAACATTTCTGAGCAGAACAAGAGCAGCAGTGAGGTTAGAGAGGAGAGGATTAATAAGGCAGGGGGCTGAGAAGAGACAGAACGAACGCCTGAACACAAAGCCTAATATGACTTGATCATTAACTGGAATGGGAACAGGGATGGCAAAGGAAAGAAAGGAGTAAAAAGTGACAAAAATTTCTCACTTTTCTGGAAATGTCATTGGCCCAGATGGGAAACAAAGAAAACTGAGAGGGTGGGTGATACGAACATATTGGGGAGGGTAGGGAGAAAATATTTGACTCTGTTTTAAGATTTTGAATTGGAGGTGAGACATCCAAATAAAGATGTCCACCATGGCATTGACTATTTGTCCTGGAACTCAGGATGGAGGAAACTGCATCAAGAGCACATATAGAAAGATGAATTCACTTTGGACAAGAGATGTGATATTACTTGAGGTCTGGAAAGGAGAAGATAAAAGTGAATATAAATATAAGTATATCTTTAAATATGGGGGCCAGAAATAGAATGATTCATACTTGATGACCTTAATTACTTCTATGAAGTAGAGTTTAGGTTATTAGCTTAGAAAGAGAAGGAATTGGTCTTGGATGATGCTTAAGACACTTATGTGGTGAAATTATGGACAATGGAAAAGGGAGTCAATAATAGACTTTTGAAATTAATGTTAACTGTTGCTTAAGATCCAGATAGCTTTAAGTAATAATACCTTCAAAATTAAAATTTAAATTTGACATAGTAAAATTTTTGTTGTTTTTACAAACATTTGAATGCTTACAACAGATCATACACTGTGCTAAGAACGTCACAAATGCTATCTCACTTAGTCTTCACAATAACAGTGAAGGAAGGAAGGAGGTTTTATTCCTCTCTTATAGATGTGGAAACTGAAGCTCAGAAAAGTGAAATAATTTGTCCAGTTCACATATTTATTAAGTGGAAGTCTTGAACCCAGACCTCCTGATTTGAAATGTAGTGTTCCTCATAATTTACCCCTTCAACCCAAAGAGGAAAACAATGATAGGAAATTACAGGTGAGGCCATCAGAACTCTATGAAGGGTTCATTAGCTTTTATCTGGGGTTGACCCTTTTGGGGCATAACCTACTGGGACCTCAAACTAAACACAACCAAGGCCAAGTTCATTTTTTTCCCTTTGTAACCAATTTTTCCTCTGACTTTTCAATTTGTGTTAATCACCATTTCCCAGTAATCAAAGGTCAAAAACATAGTCACTTTAGATTCCTCTCTCATCCCCTAATGCCTACACAGAGTTCTTAAATGAGTAAATGGAATAGCACAGATAGAGCACCTGGTACAACATCACACACATACAAGTCATTCAGTGACTGATGACTGTTACCATTCCGACTGCCTCAGGTATTCCATATTCCAGCCAAACTGGATTGTTGTGGTAAACTGAAAAATGGGGCACCATTTTTCAATGTGACCACCAAAACAGACTGGGGTGATGTAGCCACAAGCCAAGGAATGCCAGCAGCCACCTGAAGCTGGAAGAGGCAAAGAACAGAATCTTCCCTAAAGCCTTCCCTAGAGGGAGTATGGCTCTGCCTACACCTCGACTGCAGCCTGGGGACATAGACTTTGGACTTCCAGCCTCTGGTGAGAGGATACATTTCTGGTGTTTTAAGCCATTGAATATTTGGTACTTTGTTACAGAAGCCCTAGGAAACTAATACAGTTACATTCCCCAAACACACCTCATTCCTTTCTCTCTTCATTTCCTCCACAGTTCAGAAAACAAAAATATCTTATTACTTGCTAATTTTAAATGTTTAATAATTCCTTCAAGATCAATCTCTAAAAGACTTTAATCCACAAAGCCTTTTCTGCTCCTTTAATCATATATGAACTTGCTTTCTTGAGCAAATTCCCACAGCACATTTTTGTAATTGACAGCATAAATATTTTTAAACAATTTGTCCTTTACCTGGGACTTAGTTTTAAGTTCTTTAGGGATTCATTTGTATTTAATATTATGGTCTTTAGACTCTCTATAATGCCTTACACAGTGTCTTTCACACAGTAGGTATCAATAATTATTTTACTACCTACTTTTACCGTCTACAAAAGAGTTCAATTACACAGTTATTCATATATCCTAAAGTTGCACTGTCTATTATGGTAGCCATTAGCCACATGTAACCATGTAAATTTAAATTAATCAAAATTAAATACAATTTAAAATTCAGTTCCTCAGTTGCATTAATCACATTTCAAGTGTTCAATAGCCACATGTAAGTGTTCAACTCAAGTGTTCAATATTAGATATCACAGATATAGAATATTTTCATCATCATAGAAAGTTCAGTTGGACAGAAATGCTTTATGGCAGCAATCTGGGTATAATCCAAGTAAACATAAAGTTTCTTAGGGACCATAGTGATAATGGAAATATAGAAACTTAGAAATACTTTTTTCTCAAAATGAAAACTTGTTATTATAAAAATGTCCATTTTCCTAAGATTATTTTATCAAGTCAATGCAATCCAAATCAAAATTCCAATAATATGTCTGTTGAAACTTTAAAGTTGACTCTAATAGTCACCTAGAAGAGAAAATGTACAGGAAAATCTTAAAAACACAGAAAGAAAAAAAAGAACTATGAGGGAGGAAGAGTTGCTCTTTCAGATAACAAATTATAATATAAAGCTACAGTAATTAAAGCATGATAGCAGTAAGACAAATAGACATATGGATCAGTGAAACAGAATAGCAGTCTAAAAACAAATCTATGTATCTATGGGTTTTTAATTTATGATAAAAGTGGCATTAAAATTAGCAGGGAAAAGGCAGACAATTCAAGTGGTACCAACACAATGGGAAAATGTTCTCACACTGGGAAAAAAACAAAATCCCAGCTAGTTTAAGGAGCTAGATGTAAAAAGCAAATATATAAACATATTAGAAGAAAATATAGACAAAATTTATTTATAACTTTAGCACTGAGAAGACCTTCTTAGCAAGATATAAAATGATAAAACCATGGAAAGACAGCCCATGTTTCTAAGTTGGAAGACTTAATATTAAGATGTCAGTACTATCCAAAGCAATCTATAGATTCAATATAATTCCTGTCAAAATCCTAATGACATTTTTCTTGCAAAAATAGAAAAATACATTTTAAAGTTCATATAGAAGCTCAAGGGACCCTGAAATTCCAAAACAATCTTGAAAAATAACAAAATTAGAGGCCTTACCCTTCCTAATTTCTTCCTGATTTACTACAAAGCAATAGTAAACAAAACATGTGGTACTGGCATAAAGACAGGCATATAGATTAAGGGATAGAACAAAGAGCCCAGAAATAAACCCTCACTTATATGGTCAAATGACAAGGGTGTCAAGAACACTCAATGGGGAAATGAAAGTCTTTTCAGCAAATAGTGTTAGGAAACTGGCTATCCACATGCAAAAGAATGAAGTTGGACCCTTACACCACATGTGAAAACTAACTCAAAATGGATCAAAGGCCTAAACATAAGAGCCAAAACTATAAAACTCATAGAAGAAAGCATAGGGGAAAGTTTTATGACATAGGATTTGGCAAGGATTTCTTAGATGGAACACTAAAAACACAAGCAACAGAAGAAAAAACAGATAACTTGGACTTAATCAAAGTTAAAAACTTTTGTGCATCAAAGGACACTACCAAGACGTTGAATAGACAACCCATGGAGTAAGATGAAATATTTGCAAATCATATATCTGATAAGAGACTAATATCCATAATACATAAAGAACTCCTACAAATCAACAACAAAAAACAGCCTGATTAAAAGCTGGGCAAAGGACTTGAATAGGCATTTCTTTAAAGAAGGTATACAAATGGCCGAAAAGCAAATGAAAAGATTGTCAACATCACTAATCATTAGGGAAATGCAAATAAATTAAAAAAACATGAGATATCACTTCACACCCATTAGGATGGCTTTTTTTTTTTTAATATTAGGGATGGCCCCGCTGGGCGTAGCTCAGCGGTTGAGTGTCGACCTGGGATCCAGGCGATCAGGGTTCGATTCCCGGTCAGGGCACATGTCCGGGCTGCGGGCTTGATCAATGACCTCTCATCATTGATGCTTCTATCTCTCTCTCCCTCTCCTTTCCTCTCTCTGAAATCAATAAAGATATATTTTTTAAAAATATATTGGGGATGTGAAGAAATCAAAATCCTTGTGCATTGCTGGTAGGAATGTAAAATGGAACAGCTGCTATGGAAAACAGTATGGCAGCTCCTTATAAAATTAAAAACAGAATTACCATATGATCTAGCAATTCTACTTCTAGGTATATACCCAAAAGAAATGAAATCAGGAACTTGAACAGATATTTATACACCTATGTTAACAGCAGTATAATTCACAATAGTCAAAAGGTGGAAGCAACCCAAATGTCCATCAATGGATGAGTGGATAAACAAACTGTGGTATATGCATACAATGGAATATTATTTGGTCTTAAAAAGAAAGGAAATTCTGACACATGCTACAACATGGATGACCCTTGAGGACATTATAAGTGAAATCAGCCAAGCACAAAAGGACAACTATTGTATGATTTCATTTATATGAGGTACTTGGAATAGTCAAATTCATAGAGACAGAAAGTAGAAGGGTGGTTGTCCAGGGCTAGGGGGACAGATGGGGAGTTGGTGTTTAATGGGTATGGAGTTTCAGTTTGAGGAAATAAAAAAAGTTCTGGAGATGGATGGTGGTAATGGTTGCACAACAATGTGAATGTACTTACTGCCACCAAACTGTACACTTAAAAATAGTTAAAATTCCCTGGCGGTGTGGCTCAGAATGGTTACAGCATCGGCCAGCACACCAAAATGTCGAGGGTTCAATTCCCAGTCAAGGGCACGTACCTGGGTTGGGGGTTTGCTCCCTGCCCCCAGTCGGGGTGCATGCAGGAGGCAACTAGTCGATGTGTCTCTCTCACATCAATGCTTCTCTCTCTCTCTCCCTCTCTCTCTCTTTGTCTCTCTCCCACTCCCTCCCTCCCTTACACTCTCTGAAAAGCAATGGAAAAAATATCCTCAGATGAAGATTAAAAAAAAAAAAAAAGTTAAAATGATAAAGTTTATGTTTTGTATATTTTACTACAATAAAAAAGTAAAAATAAAAGTGGCACACAATAAAAAAGGTATTTCCCGTAGTGGTACAGTCTTTGAACAGAGCACTCTGGACAATCTACAAAACTTCAAATGTACATATCTTCAGACCCCTAAGCATCTACTCCAGAGAAATGTTCCCATATGCACACAAAGAGTCATGTTCAAGGACATCCCCTGAAGTAATATTCCTAAGGAAAAGCAAAAACAACTTAAATGTTCCAGTAATAGCAGAAAATTGAAATAAACCAGAGTACTTTACTACTAAAGAATACTATGCAGTAGTTTAAAAGAATGAGGTTGATATAAATATACTGACAAGGAAAAATCTCCAAGATATATGTTAAGTGAAAAAAGCAAGTTTCAGAAGACAGTATTGTCATATTTATCTTTTAAAATGTCCACAATCAAATATCTGCACATATGTAAGTGTATATATGTATATACATTATATATATGCACATATAATATATAGTGTTGTCCAATAGGAATACAATGTAAGACACAATTACAAGCCACACATATAATTTTAAATTTTCTTGTAGATATATTTTTAAAAGGGAAAAGAAACAAATAAAATTAAAATTTAAAAAAATATATCTTTATTGATTTCAGAGAGAGGAAAAGAGAGAGGAAGACAGAAACATCAATGATGAGAGAGTCACTGAATGGCTGCCTCCTGCACACCACCTACTGGGGACTGAGCCTGCAACCCGGGCATGTGACC
Source organism: Miniopterus natalensis (assembly GCF_054644295.1). Lineage (NCBI taxonomy): Eukaryota > Metazoa > Chordata > Mammalia > Chiroptera > Miniopteridae > Miniopterus > Miniopterus natalensis. The sequence continues at coordinate 15,971,988 of NC_142100.1, forward strand.
TGACCAGGAATTGAACCTCAATCTCCTGGATTCTAAGTCAATGCTCAACCACTTAGCCATGCTGGCTGGGCTAAAGTTAAATTTTAATAATTGTTCTTATTTAATCCAATATATAAAAAGATTATCATTTCAATATGTAGTCAATATAAAAATTATTGAGATAGTTTATATTCTCTTTTTCCTTACTACATCTTCACAATCCAGTGTATATTTTACACTTACAGCATATCTCAACTCAAATTAGCCACATTTCAAGTTCTAAATAGCCACATGTAGCTAGTGGTTACCATATTGGACAGCACATCTTATATGCATGTGTGTGTGTGTGTGTGTGTGTGTGTGTGTGTATGTGTGTTAAATACAAAGATATAAAATATCTTTATTGGTAATTTTTAAATTGTGAAAATGTAGTCATGTGTAATTTGTATAATTAAAGTTAAAATTAAAAATATAAAGTTCCACATTAATTTGCTTATTAATTCTATTAAAATTGTCTTTTATTACTTAATATGCTTATAATCAACATACTTAACATACTACTTCAACTCTTTGTTTTCCTTTATTTCAATGTGATGAAAACTTTATTGTGAAACTATTTTTATTTGTAAACTGAAAAGGTAACAAATGAACATAAAAACACCTTAATGTTTATTTGGCTTACCTTTCACAATTATAAAATATTAAAAAATATTATTACATACTTTTCAATAGAAAAATGCCAGTTACTTTCCTAGTTTCAAATGCCTGAGTAATTAACTATTAATTCTGTGGTAGCTAAAAGTAGGCATATGAAACACATAAAAACACACTCAAGCACATACTTGAAGTAATTATAAAAATGAAAAAGTTTTTTCTTGGTTTGTGGCATGTAGGAGGAAACCTGCAGGCAATGACATGATGATGTTATTAGATGTACTAAATTTGACATAAGTTTGCTGATTCTTCAAAAAAGAGATGAACAGATAATAGATTCAGAATTGGAAATGTGATACCCTGCTTCTCATAGACTTGCTATGTAGGTCAATTGCTTTAATCTGAGTCTCCATAAAGTGCTTAGCAGGTGTTGAAAGGAACATAGTATAACTGTAAGTACAGAAATGACTATAGAGATAGGTGCCATAAAATATACAGAAAAAGACCACTCTGGTATGAGACTGCCTGAGATGGAAGAGCTCTATCCGTGTGATATCCAAACCTCAGGTCATAACCTCCTACTCTCGCTGACAGGAAGAAGAGGGCAAAGTAGATGACACTTAGGAACTCTGGCATCCTCTGAATAGTTCTTCCATACAAGGTGGGAGCAGAGTAGCAAAGATACACTCGCTAAGAAGTCAGAGTTTCATTTTAAATTGGCCTTAAGTTCATTTGTAGAAAAAAAGACAAAAGAAAACAAAGTCCTTAAGAGAAGTAGTTGGGTGTTTAGAGTGAGGATAAGCTTTACATGAGGAGCAGATACTTAAACTTAATTTTTATTACTTTCCCAGCAAACTGAAACATTTTCAGTTTCTAAAACAAAATGAAAATAATCACACCTCTCTTTCTGATCTACTTTTATTTTTAATATATTTGAATCATTTCCTATCATTAACAGAATTTTCTATCGCATCAATTTAGTTTATGTCTAGTTATTTAACTGCCTGCTTCCGTTTAATTTCAATTATTTATACAGTCACATAGTATGAAATTCAAAAGGTAAAATAAAGGTACAGTGAGACCTTCCCTACCACCCCAGAGCCACTCGATCCCCCTCAGAAAGCAACCACTATTACCAGTTTCTTATACATCCTTGTAGAAACTGTGTTTTCTGTTTTCATTTTGAAATCAACTATACCACTAAGGAACTTAAGCTGCTATAAAATTCATAGTACCATTCTCTTCAAATTGTTTTACTAAAGCTGGAGCAGGCCTGGCCACACTAAGAATAAATGGGGAGGTAGAGGGTTTTGACCAAGTAACACTCCCATTTGCAGGGTCACTCCTGATCTCATTCTATGGAGGTGGGCTTTCTTCCCATTGCCTCCAGTTACCTTCCCCATCTAGAGACCACATATTTTCCTCAGGACTAAAGGAAATAAAAGAAAATCAGAGTGGAAGGGTCAAAGAGGAGGGTCAGGAAAGCAGAGATTCAAGTTACCATGGGTACCATGCTAAGTGCTGTGGTGGCGATGGGAGCAGCAGGATGTCACAGTAGGGATGGGCAGCAGAGTGTTTCAAGGAGTAAGAACACAGATGTGTAAACAACAAACTCAAACCAACATTTAACACAGGAATGTAGGAATGCAGAGGAAGAAGGAGAATGGGGGAGGGACTTCATAAATAAGCCCAGGGCTGGTTGAACATGTCTGACGAGCTTCTTCTCAAACTGCACACGTTTTCCCTGACTCATGAAAACCTAGAGCTGGGAGAATGCCAGACCAGTGTGCTGAAGCTCAAGTAGGGAAGTCTTTTGGAACCAATATGGAGAGGGAAAACTAAGAAATTTGCACACACACAAAAACATAAGGAAAATAATAAAAGTCCTGCTGCAGGTCACAATCAGTTTTCAGTTGTGAATCAGAGAAAAAACATGAGCATTTTCAAAAGCTTTTCTAATTAGTTAAAATCAGGGCTGCCAGGCATTGCGCACCTCCAAGGGACGCCACTCGCATTGTTGTCTATGTTCTAGGTATCCCTGGAATTGTGTGGTCTACAATCAATACAACCATGCCTGGTAACGCTGCTAGGGCAAACATCAGTTTTTTGACTACCACTTTCTAAATTTCCCCATCATTAAACTTTTACTTGGGATACAGGCTATTCCTTTTGGCTAATATTTCCTATGACAAGAAAAAACAAACATTTAGAATGTTATGAATATATTTTCTTAAAAACTCAAGGTTGTTGAGTATAAACTGCAGTGTAGCTATGCTACAGAATATGACTAGATTATATACCTAAAGTATGACATACTGTACGTATTTTCCAAACTATAAAGATTTTCCATGATGGGGTAGGGCTGCTCAGTTTCAAATTAAACACTATTTATTTAGAAGTGTAGGGCTATTTCAGATCAGGCTGGGCCAGAGAGCAGAGTAGACTAGAATTATTGTTGCAGGGCATCTGGCACGTTTCACTCTGAGGCTTTCAGAATTTAATGATTAAAAGTTGAAAGTTTCTCCTTGTTTTAGAAGATTTTTTTCTGGTTCCCCCCCTCACACCACTGCCCCTCCACCACCACCACCAGTATCTCTTTTCACTGCCATTATCTAATTCAGTAATGTACAGACATCCCCTGATTTGGACAACTGCAAGACAGTTGACATAAAAGAATTTAAAAATGAAACATGAAACCGATTTTGTGAGTGTTTAAAATTATGTCACTGTAGCTTGTAATTCTTGGTTCTAATAATTCTGATTAAGAAGTATCTAACCCAGTGAAATCAAGAAATATTTGTCATCATTAGATATGGCTGTGTTTTGTTCTCTTCTCTGCTTTGCATTAATTATTGAGTCTACAAGAACCAATCTTTTAAGGTTTTTTTTGTATGTGTGGGCATTGAGCTAATTCCTGGTGGTTTTCAGAATTTACCCACATTTTCCCTTTTTGTGGAAATATTTACACTGGGGATTTCCACTAAGGGAATTAAAGTTAATTGAGCTCTTTTTCTTTTTTTGGATTATAGCAGCTGAGGCCATATTTCTTAGTATCTTTTTTTCCCTCTTGCCCTATGCACGAGACTTAATCTAAACGGTTCTCATGAAATATTACATACTTAAAATAAGATCATGTATTTGAAAATGTTTGGCACAATATATGGTACATGTTAATCACCCAATACAAATTGAATATGTGGTTATTCTAAGTGTGCCCTGAGCTGGCATGGAGAATTTTTTTTAAAGTCTAATTTATCTTGGGTTATAAGAAGTATAAGGGAGCCCTGGCCAGGTTGCTCAGTATAAGGGAGCTCAGTTGGTTGGAGCATTATCCTGTACACCAAAAGGTTTCAGGTTCGATTCCCAGTCAGGGCACATACTCGGGTTGCAGGTTTGATCCCCAGTTGGGGCGAGTTTGGGCGGCACAATCCATGTTTCTCTCTCTCCCTCTCTCTCTCTTCCTCCCTCTAAAATCAATAAACACATATCCTCAGGTGAGGATTAAAAAAAAGAATTATAAGGGATCTCTGAGTAATAAGTGAGATTACATATTCAGTAACAAAGTCTTTCACTTCAAACTTCAGCTACAAATTTCTAGTGCTCCTATAAATGCAACAGTGGAAGATGAACTATATATGCTTGAAAATGCTTAACTTAAAATGAATAAAGAGAGCGTGTGACCTAGAGAAATTGAAAATTGAAATGCATACAAACTGAGACATCCTCTCAAATCCCACCCAAGAAGCAATAAGCTTGAAAAATTATTCATCTGTGTGTTTTTTCATGGTATAGTGTAAAGACTGAGAACTAGGGGGCTGGGTTCCACCACTGACTTGCAAGTTTCCATCACAGTAAAAAAAAGGGAGGGGGAGAATATTTGCCGTGTACCAAACAGCAATGCTTTGAGGATTAATGACATAATGTCTGTAAAGAGGTTGGAGCTCCTTGGAAAAAAGACACTACATAAATATAAAGTAGTATTAATATTTAGGCTTAGTCCACAATGTGAGACCTGCTTTCTTTGGCTCATGAGGTCATCAGCAGTTTTGTAAAGTGTGCTCAAACACCCACAGAGAAGCGTTGTTAGCTGCCTCGTAAGTGGACTGTAAAGCTAATCTGACCCACCTGGTTGGAGCCGTCATGGAGTCTATGTTCCCTTTCCATGGTCTCCAAGAGGGTACAGACAGAGAGTGCTCAACTCCCTAAAAGAATGAGACATGGCCAAGAGAGCACTTCAATAGCATTTAGGACTTCCCAGGAATGCAGTGGGAGTTTGGGAATGTTTTGGCTTAGAATTAAACAAAAGTCCAGTCATATCGCATCTTGATTTAGAAGAAAGACTAAATTTGCCTTTCTCAAAGAAAATTTGAAGTAAGACTAGGAATGAGAAAGATACTTCTTGGAATGGTTAGTTTATATCTTTAAAGGATTTGAAGGCAAACTTGAGCATTTTTGCCCTGGGAAAGTTGTAGTCTCAGGGGTTGTAGTCTCTCTGATGGCAACATCCTGATTCCTCATCAGTAATTCAATCTGTGAAATGGTTATCAAGGGTGATCTTGCAAAGGTTTTCGTTCTAAAGTTTCAAAGAACAATTAATTCAATGTGGACATTACCTTGCAAAGTCTTGTGGTATAACTGAATGACAACAATGTTAATATTTGCATTTCTCAGTTTTAAAAGATAAAATTAATTTTGATCCAAGGGTCTCAGTCATCAGAAACCACCATATTCAAAATGTAAGATTCATAAACCTATAATCATTAGCACTTAATAGTGATTCTGAGGCTGTGTCTAAATACTAAAGTATTTGAACAACAGATAGAAAAAATGTGAGGAATCTTTTATCTGGATGTTTTGTTTCTACATTGATCTAGGTTGGGTTCTTTCAGATATGATTTGGCTTCTTGACCAATTACAATGCTATTTCAGACTGACTGATGTGCTTTTTTAGGGGAAAGGGAACAGAAATGTTATAGCCTTCTCGACTTGTAGTCAAATCTATGCTAACTAGAAAGTCTTTGCTAAATAAAATATTGACCTTAGTTCTTCCTCTTCCCATCCCTTGATGAACAGCTTAGTCCTAATGCCAGTGTTGGGTGTGACAGAGCAAGTTAGGCATCCACATGGAGGGGTGTGAGAGCCTGAGCAGGGTGAGAAGGGCGCCCATAAGAAGAATAGGCCTGGCATGAGGAATCAAAGGCTGAATGAACTGAGGAGTACTTCACAAGTATTGACCCACAGTAGAGTGTCAGATGGGAAGAGGTCCAGGGAAGGAGAGTCAGAGCCCTAGAGGGGTGAGATGGATATCTATACGTGAGGGGAGAAGGTGGCAAGGATGGGAGTTTGGTTACATTTGAGGGGACTGATAAAATAAATATTTTACGTATAATGGGAGCCAGGTTTCTCACTGGTGGAGAAATTACAAAGTGAGAAAACTAGAATAATTTCTATAGTATTGACTCAGAATTGTCAATATATGTGTGAACTCATGACTTCTATTATATAGAGACATACAGATGTATATGTGTGTCTGCATGTATGTGTGTGGGGAGTTGCTTATACATATATTCTGTAGCTCTCTCTACTGAAAGAGTCCACATCTAGGTGACTAAAAGGTACCACTAAAAAATCAGGGGACCTTGGAGAAATGGCTGACTCCAGAACTGGGACAGGGAAAATGCAGGATGAGCCTGGAACAGCTTATTGTGCCAGAATGTAAGAAAGTGGGACATGTCAAACAAACACAACTTGAAGGGGTTCCCACTAGTAAAATCTCAGACAGTGAGAGCATCAAAATAAATAATAGTAATGAATAAAATAGGCACCCAGAGTCTATACTGATTTAAATAAATAATGAATAAATGGGAAGTTTCATAAGAAACAGGATAATTTACATAGTTTCAAAGTATTTCCCTACAAACTACTTATTTATTACAAAGGGGAAAAAAGTAACTTTAAAGTAGAGAAGACTGGCAGAAACTACCTTAATCAAGTGACCAAAATAAGCATCATCAGTAATGGACAGATCAAAATCATGTGCCACTTGACAGGAAGCAATGAATATGAGTACACGGCACCACTTCTGTGGTATTCTTGAAAAAGATGCATACCCTGAATTTAATCATGAGGAAACATCAGACAGGCCCAAATTGAAGGACCTCCTACAAAATAACTGGCCCATTCTATATATACATGTCAAGTCATGAAAATCAAAGAAAGATTGAGGAACTATTCCAAACAAAAGGAGGCTAAAGAAATTTAACAAGTAAATGCAGCATGTGCTCTAACCTGGATGCTATAATGGACATTATTGGGACAATTGGAAAACCTTGAATGGAATCTGAGGGTTAGATGGTAGTAATGTATCAAATTAATTTCCTGGAGGGAGATTAAAGATGGCAGTGGACTGAGTGGAAGCTACACTGACACTCTCCCCAGACCAAACTAGAATTACAACTAAAATATAGAAAAACCATCCTGAATAATCAATTGCAACCGTAGGCGAGCTGGAGAGCACCCTCTTAACCAAGGAGGAAAAGTGGAGACCCCATAGAAACTGGTAGGAAGTGTGGAGGCCTGAGAGGGCTGGCCAGGCTCCCACAGGCAGCGGCTGAAGGTCCAGAGGGATATCTCAGCTGTAGGGGGTTCCCACTGAGGACTCTGAGTACTAAATCCCAGGCCAGTCAAGAGCACCAGAATGGTGCCCACAGAACATCTGGCTGTGAAAAGCAGCCAGGTTTCTGTCTGCCAGGAAGAGACAGCTGGAAAAGCAGGCACCCTCTTAAAGAGCCAACATACAAAGTTTCATGTGCAGCTACTCACCTTGGGCTCCAGCAACGGGAGGGCAGATTGAACTGGAGCTGTGTGAGGAGAATCAAGGGTTGTGGGCTCTTGAAATAGAGCTCAGAGGCCACCCCTCTGGATTCCTGTGCCGCGTCATTCCCCCATACTGCAGAGGACACCTTTCTTAGGCAGACATTTTGCTGCTTTTGCCTTGGGGGGGGGGGGGGGGGAAGAAATTGCCCCACCCTGCTGGAAAACCTCTCACCCTACCCTAAGGAGTTTCTAAAGCCTAAGACTCCTTAAGAGACTAACAATCAGCTGCCCCCCTGTGGAGTTTCTACAGCCTGAGGCTCATTAAGAGAATCAGATTAATCAGCCTGCAGGCAGAGGCAGATCTCAGAATACTTTGAGTCTCTGCCTGATCTGGTTCTGGACCCAGGCCTGGGAAAAGCAGACTTTGGTGTGCATCTTGGTCCTGTCCAATTGTACCCAGCCCTAGCAGAGGAGACCTCAAGACGAGGGTTGTTGATAGCTACAAATAGGGTACTCAGGGCCAGTCACAAACTGCATCTGACATTGGCCTGCACCAGAGACCCTCCAAAAAGACTGAGAGTCCTAGCAGATCTACCTAATACATAGAAACCCAAACAGGCAGACAAAAGGAGGAGACAAAAAAATCAAGCCTCAAATGAAACTGAAGACACTGATTCTGTTCAAACCTATCTAGTGATTATTCTGAAATGTATCCATGTGTAAATGAGGTATTAATAAACTTAACTTATTCTAGAAATAGAAAAAGGCCAGAGAAGTTGGAGGTGGAGTGAGAGGAAATTGGTAGGAGCTAGGGTCAGTGCCTTGTCCTAGAGTAGATCAGGCATGGCCTTGAAGGCCATGGAAAGTAAAGTGTCATGAGCAGATTTATATCTTTAAAAGATGACTCAATGCTTTATGTCAAATAAACTATGTGAGGGCAAAATGAAAATAGGGAGACCATTGCAGCAGTACTGTTTATTTGGGCTAAAATGGTAGCAATGAGATAGTGATAAGTGGTCAGATTTGAAATATATTTTAAAAGGAGAGCTCACTGGACTTTCTGGTGGACTGGATGTGGGTTACAAGGGAGAAGACGTAAGGGTGGCTCTGAGGGTTTAGTCAGAGGAGGTGGGTAAATGATGGTGTCATTTACTGAGGTGGCAAAGAATGAGGGAGTGTCTACTGATAGGAAAATAATGAGAACTACATATTGGCCAGTGGGGTGGTGGGGATGAGCACCTGATTAAAGTAGGTTAAGAGAACAGAAAGCAGGGAGGAAGACACAGCAAGCATAGGCAATCCTCTTGTGAGACAGATATGATTTGGTGTCAATGGAAAGAAGAAGGGCATTCCAGGCAAGAGAAAGTATATCTGTTAAGATACGGAGGCAGAAATTGGCTTGTTTTCGTAACAGTAAAAAAACACCTAACAAGGAAGGGGAACATGTTGGGTAATAGTGGGAAATAAGACAGGTAACACAGAGCCAGATCATGAGCAGCCTGAAAGCCAGTTAGAGGTGTTTAGACTTGATGTAGTAGGAAGTAGGAGTCATGAGATACTTTAATTAGGGAAGTGATATGATGAAAGTTATATTTAAAGACTATTAGACTGGCAGTGGTATGCGGGATAGAGCAGGAGGCCGTGGGAGAGCCTGGAGGCTGTGGCAGTAATTCAAATGTGAGAGGATGAAGGCCTGGACTCGAGTTTTGGCAGAAAGAACAGACTGGAAAAGGAAGCCTTGGGGGAATTTTGATACCTGAGTAAATAAGGAGAATGATTTCAGGATTCTGAACTTAAGACATTGAGATGATAAAGGTGATGCTGAGAGGCAGGGAAACTGGGTAGGGAAACTTGTTCTGGGTGTGAAAGGTGGAAGGCAGTGGTGAATAAAAAGATGAGCATACTGGATTTGACATAATAGTGAGTCATCAAAGTGGAAATGCCCAAGAGAAGGTTAAAGATATAAAACTGGAGCTCTGGGGCATGGTCAGGGCTCAAGATATGATATTTGGGAGTTAACACCATACATGTGATTGCTTGAAGCCCTGAGAATGGATAGATTCTCCAAAGGAAAGTACATAGAGATTGAAGAGTATATGGTCAGAGACCTTGGAGATGTTAAGGTGAGGAGGAGGAAGAAAAGTGACAGAGAAAAACAGATGACAGGTAAGACAGATGGAAAGAGAGTGAGAACAGCACACTATCATAGAATAAGAAGATACATTTAAAGGAGAGTATATGATCAACATCACAAAATAGGTAAAGAAGAATGAAACCACGAGTAAAGACTGTGAGGTCAATTAATTAAAAGTCATTGTTTATTTTGAAGAGAGTAGTTAGGAATGTGAAGATAAATGAAGGAACCAGCTTTCTGAGTTGAAGAACAGGTGAGGAGGGGTGCAATAAATGGAAAGAATCTTGTGAAAAATTTGGTGAGGAAAGGAAAGAAACAGCACATTAATTACAGGTGTAATTAGGATCACCTGAAGGCTTTTCTACTTAATGGGACCAACTTCATTGCTTGTCCTATAAACTAATTCTTGACATTTTTAAAAAAAGAAATATATTTACTGACTTCTGGGTAAAGATGGTAGATTGACACACACATTAGTTTCCTCCCCAAACCCCACTATGATGACAGTAAGAAATTTATTTAAAGAGCAGAAACTCCAAGGACAGAAAGAGTAAAAGAGAAGACAACAGCAATGAAATTTTGGAAGCTAGAAAACAGATGGATGAGAGGTAACATAGCTGACAACTTAAACCAGTAGTGGCACAAACTAAGGGCCATCCAAATGTACATGAGTCTAAGAAATTTCCAGCATCGGGTACTTTTGGAAGAGAAGAGAAAGAGGGTGGGTAGAGGAGCTAAAATAAGACCAACTGAGAGACATTTATGAAGAGGTTGGAATCCTCAGATCCCTTCCTCAGCTTTGCAGAACCAAACAGTCGCTCCTTGCCCACCTAGGCATAAAATCAGAAATTTATTCTCTGGAGAGGGTGATAGAGGTCTTTGGATAGTGCGATACAAAGCATATTTGAGGCAGGGTTATGGTAGCAGAAACAGAGAATTAAATGAAAGCATGCATACTGAATGTGGAAACCCTCAACCCTCTATGTGACTCCCAAAACACTGGTGGCCAACATAGATTCTAAGGAAACTGACCAAGAGGAAAAAATTTAAAACACAGAACTTGAGAATTCTCCCAAAGGCCTGACCAGATCATTCTACAATGAAGGTCACAATCACAATCATCCACATGCTCAGAGTGTTCTAGTTCTTCCACTCTTAAATATAAGCAGACAACCAAGAACTATGAGCGATCTTTGGACTTGTGAGGAGAGTGAGGTATGGTCCCAATGACATACAGTAAATGAAGAAAACTCTATGCAAAAAAAAAAAAAAATTACAAAAATTTGGAAAAAACAAAAGCCTGTAGTATTTGAACCAAAACCACTCCCTTCACCCTCCCCGCTCTATGAGATTCCACTCCACTCCAGACTGGTGCAGCAAAGAACTCACAGCTCCCTCTCTCCCAACTCACACTAAGAAGGCTATCTTTATGAGAGGGACAGACATCAGCATTTCTCATCCTGGCCCTAGCTATGTATTGCTGAGGATAAATTTTATGTCAGTATGGCCAAGAGTAATGGGTTCCCATCTTATACCCAGCCCCCATGATGCGACTAATGCTCTACTTTGGGTGAAGCACTTCCGAGGGTGCCAGGGCACCAATCACTCTTTCCCTTGCTCATAAGACAGTGGTTCCATGCTGGGAGAATCAAGCTGAAAAGACCTGAAACTAATGCTCTTCTTTACCTAATACTCAGCTCCTAAAACAGAAATGTTACTCAGAGAGATGCTTGTCCCCACCCCCAGCTTCAGAGCTATAGCTTAGAGATTTTACCAGGGGGTAGAAGTGGGACATAAAACAGATTGCTCCTAAACTTTTCCTAAGGAAAGTGACTTATTTGCAACAGAGTGTGAAAGAAATTCAAGGCAAAGGGCACTCTCAAATACAATGGAGGTTGTGTTGAAAAAATTGGGTGGTTATTGGTAGATTCATTGGAGATATAGGCTAAACTGTAGCCTGACTAGTTTGCAAGAGATAATCAGGAAAAGAGGCAGTTGGGAGTAGCCCTCATGAGGTCAGAACAAATCTCAAACACTAACCTAAAGAACCATCCCTTCAAGGAGCCCAAATTTGATAGGACTAGTCTCTAGATAAATTTATGCCTGGAACACTGATGAAAACAATAACCAGCAATTAGTTGAATTTAACAGCTGGGTGTGGTCATGGAAAGAGACAATCAAAGAAAACCCTGATAAAATCATCATCATCCCAAGATGACTGTGGGCATATCCAAGGTTGCACTACCTGAGTAGCAACTTCAGAGGCTTAATACTACAGGGGAAAAGTAGATTTCACTAAAATAATCAGCCACTCACTAAACAAATAAACAAACAAATACTAACAAGAACAAGCCCCAGAGGTGAGAGAAGAACCATAATTTATAGTTGCTATAATATATGATCTAAAATGTCAAGTTTCCAACAAAATATTATAAGACATGCAAAGAAACAGGAAGGTATAACCCATATACTATAAAAATAAGCAGATAACAGATAATGCCTGTGAGAGCAACCAGATATCAGATTTAACACACAAAGACTTCAAAGTATACATCACATACATGACCAAAGAATTAAGGAAAACCATCTTTAAAGAAACAAAGGAAGTTATAATGACAATGTCACATCCAATAGAGAATATCAATAAAGAGATACAAATTATAAAAAGTACCAAATGAAAATTCTGGAACTAAAGGTACAATAACTGAAATTAAAAATTTACTAGAGAGATTCAGCAGTAGATCTGAATTGGCAGAAGAAAGATTAGCAAATTTAAGGACAGATTAATAGAGATTATGCAATCCAAAAACCAGAGAGAAAGAGAATAAAGAAAAATGACAAGAGCCTCAGAGAAATGGGGGACACACCAATACACACATAATGGAAGTGCCAGAAGGAGAGAAAAGTGAGAAAGAAATATTTAAAGAAATAATAACTAAAACCATCCCAAATTTATTGAAAACATTAACCTTTACATCCAAGAAGCTCAACGAACTACATGTAAGATAAATACAAAGAGATCCACAGACAAACCATAGTAAAAATGCTAAAAAGCAAGAACAAGGTGAAAACCTTAAAAGTAACAGGAGACAACTCATCACTTACAAGGAACCCTGTAAGATTAACAGCTGACTTCTCAGCAGAAAAAACAGAGGCCAGTGAGGCAGTAGGATAACATATTCAAAGCATTCAAAGAAAAACTGTCAACCAAGAATCCTATATCAAGCAAAGCTATCTTTAAAAGACAAAGATAAAATAAAAACCTTTCCAGATTAATAAAAACTGAATTTATTGCTTGAATAACTGCCTTATAAGAAATACTAAAGAAAATGCTTCAGGTTGAAAACAAATGAACCCAGATGACAGCTCATCAAAAAAGTAAAACACATTTACATATACATCATGATTAAAACTATATACAAATATGTGTATCTGTGGGAGAAGACTGGAGGGGATGGAACATATAAAAATGAAAACAGTATTTATAGGATGGTAGGACAGTAGGAAGATTTGCATTGCTTTTTAAATTAACAAATTTTTTTTTAAAAAATACTTTTATTAATTTCAGAGAGAGGAGGGAGAGGGAGAGAGAGAGAAACATCAGTGATGAGAGAGTCATTGGCTGCCTCCTGCACGCCCCCTACTGGGGATCGAGCAGGCAACCCAGGTATGTGCCCTGACCAGGAATCAAACTGCCATCTCCTTGTTCATGGGTTGATGCTCAACTACTGATCCATGCCAGCCTGGCACTTTAAATACTCAGAAACCTAAGCATATACGTTCTTTTTTACAGGCAAAAGGGAAGAAACCATTATTTGTACAGTTGATCTTGGAAAATATATGGAGTTTGTATGATGCTGTCTTTTAAATGCTATCTTTTAATGATATTTCAATATCACTTTAAAATTTTTAAAGAGAAAGTTCTTCCTTACATTGAGCAAAAATCAACCTCTTCTCTCTTCCCCCTATTATCTTTCATTTACTGACTCTCATTCTGCCCTTTGAAATTACACAAAATAAATCAACTTGAAGTATTTAAAAATGACCATCATAATTTTAGTACCCTCACCCTCTGGAAGACAGACTCTCTGGAAGACAGACTCTCTAGAGGCAATGCCAATATCAGGGAGACTCATTAGGAGACTCAGCTGTCACTCACCAAGAAAGCAATGATGACAGCCTGAATCAGCACTGGCAATAGGGCCAGACATGAGAAATATTTCAAAGGCAAAATAGACAGAAATGGTGACCAAAAGGATGCAGGAAGTGTGAAGAAAATAGGAGCTGAATACATTTCTCCTCAGGCTGTTTGGTAGAGTGATGATGCAATACCAAGATAAAGAATCTGGGAGGGAGAAGAACATGTTTGGTCAGAAGCTGAGATTCCATTTGGAGATGCTGAATTTGAGGTACTTAAAGTATAAATACAAGTCCCCCAAAAATGTATACATATTTTACCAGCTGTTAGCTCAATTTTGAAAATGAAATGTATTTCAATAAATACTGTCTTTATAATTACTCAAAGTATATGTATATATTTTTTTGGAACACCTTATATGTTTATATATTGATGGATAGATCAATTTGGAGAGAGGGAGACAAAATCAAACCAGAGAAACAGAAGAAGGCAAAGACAAAAGCAAAACATGAATGAAATAGAAAACAAACAAAAAGCAATAGAAATGATCAATACAAGCAAAAGATGACGTTGAAAAGAGTAATAAAAAATACTGATTTTTGGCAAATAGAAAGAAAAACACATGGGGCACAAATAAACAGCACTGGATATGAAAAGGAAATAACTACAGAAACAGACGTGATTTTTAAAGTTATGAGGCCTTCATGAATAACTCATACCAAAATATATGACTACCTGAAGGTGATGGAGAGAAAAGTCAGGTATTTATACATATATAAATATATATATATATTTAAACTGATTTGACAGAGAGAGAGAGAAACAGCAATGTAAGAGAGAAACATGGATGGGTTGCCTCCTGTACATGCTCCAACTGGGGATTGAACCTGAAACCTAGGCATGTACCCTTGAACAGGAACCTGCAACCTTTTGATGTATGGGATGGTGCTCCAACCAACTGAGCCACATGACCAGGGCTAGGTATTTATGTTTTTGGTATGAAGTTTTTCATGGAGGTCTTTTGTAATTTTAAAAGTCTCTTCTGTTTTTGTAGTTATTTTCCCTTTTTTAGAGAAAAACTGTACATCTCTGTAAACTTGAGACAAAATTTTAAAAATAAAAACTCAAGTTAATTGATAAGTTGGACTATATTCAAATTAATGTAATTAATATTCTTTTTATTTTTTTTAATCCTCACTCGAGGATATTTTTTTCATTGCTTTTCAGAGAGAGTGGAAGGGAGAGAGAGAGAAGAGAAACGACGATTGGTTTTGGTTGACTCCCGCACAAGGGACTGAGCCTGCGGCCAAAGTACGTGCCTTTGGCCGGAATTGAACCCAGGACCCTTCAGTCCGCAGGCCCATGCTCTAACCACTGAGCCAAACTGGCTGGGGCCTATAATTAATATTCTTTTCAGCATAACACACCATTAAAAGAGTAAAAAGGCAACTCATAAAGTCAAAGAGATATTTATAATACATGTATCTGACAAAGGACCTACCTATACGTAGAATATATATGTGCAGACCTCCTAAAATCAGTAAGAATGAAAGGCAACCCAATAGAACCCAACAGAAAAAAGTGACAAACCTTGAAAAGACACTTCACCAAAGAGGATATCCAACATGGCCACTAAACATATGAAAAGGGGCTCAATTCATTAGTCACCAGGCAAATGCAAATTAAAACCACAATGACATACTACTACACACCCACCAGAATGGTTAAAATTAAAAAGATGGAAAATGCCAAGGGTTGGTGAGGATGTGGAGCAACCACAGCTCTCATATATTGCTGATGGAAGTGTAAATTGGCACAGCCACTTTGGAAATAGTTTTGTAGTATCTATTAAAAGCTAAATGTACACATATCTCTTGACCCAGAAATTCTACTCTTAGTAATTATATTCCTACCAGAAATGTGTACATATTTCACTAAAAACATGTTCAGAATGTTCAGAGAAGTACTATTCATAATAGTCAAAAATAGGTAATTACTCAAATGCCCATCAAGACTAGATGGATAGTGCCCTAGCCAGTTTGCTCAGTGGTTAGAGCATCAACCCACGGACTGAAGGGTCCCGGGTTCAATTCTGGACAAGGGCACATACCTCAGTTGCAGGCTCAATCCCTGGCCCCCAGGAGGCAACCAATTGATGTGTCTCTCTCACATCGACGTTTCTCTCTCAATCCCTCTCTCCCCCTCACCCTCCCAACCTCTCTCCTTTCTACTCTCTTTGTAAAGCAATGGAAAAAATATCCTCAGGTGAGGATTAAAAACAAACAAACAAACACCACAAACCTAGATGGATAGTGAGAATGCTCTACAGAACTGTGGATAAATATCACAACATAATGTTGAGTGAAAAAATGGTTCATACTCTATGATTCTATATCTGTAAAATAAAAACAAGAGAAACTAATCTATGCTAATAGAAGTCAGGATAGAGATATTTTTGTTGAGTGGAACAATGACTACAAAATAAGACTAGGTTTTCGGGGCGGGGGGTGCTGCTAGTATTTTGTTTCTTAATCTAGGTACTGATTTAAACATGTTTACTCCATAGGGCAGTGGCAAGAGTGAGGGAAACAAGATACCTAGGGAGCAAAATTTCAGGAGGCACTCACTCTCACCTTGTTTGCCTCACCCTCACATCAGCCCTGGTGTTCATTTTGTAAATATTTATTGAGCTGTATCATTATGATGTGTGTACTTTTCTGTGTATATATTATACTTGGATTAAAAAATGTTAAGGGGTCTGGTCTACCTCACACCACAAATAAAAATAAACTCCAAGTGGGATAAAAACCTAAATGTAAAAATAAAAATATTTTAGAGTAAAATGTAGGAGAATATTATAAATGACCTCAGGTAAAGAAGGTTTCTTAAGAATATTCAAAAGTACATATTACAGGAAAAGACTTGACTACATTAAAATTAAGAACTCTTTAGCAAAAGACATCTTAAAGAAAATTGAAAGATATGCCACAAACCTGAAAAAAAAGTGACATAAATAAGTAAAAAGGAATTATTATGTAGAATGCATGTTTAAAATCAATGAGGAAAAGGTAAATAACCTAACAGAAAGATGCATGAAAGACTTGAAGAGTTATTTTATATGAAAGAAAATCAGAATGGCCAATATACATGAAAAGATGCTCGAACTCGGTAAAAATCAGGGAAATGCAAATCAAAGCTATGTCATATTACCATTTCACATCTGGTAGATAGGTAGAAAAATTAACTCTGATAATATTAAGTGTTGACAAGAATGTAGAGTATTCTCCTCCACTGTTGGTGGAGTATCAATTGGTACAAACATTTTGGAAAACAGTTTTGTATTATTTAATAAAGTTGAAAATGTGCAAGCCCTAGGACTCTTTGACTCTTTGGTATATTCCCTAGAGACACTCTTGCACATGTGTACCAGGAGGTGTGTACATGAATGTTTATAACGATTAAAAAGAAAGAATGTATATTAAGAATAGATAGATTATTCTACAGCTGTGAAAATGAGTCAACAACCACATACAATGAATAAATCTCATTTTTGATGGTCAAGGAAAAGATGCAAATCAGAAAATACCTAAAGTATGATTACATTTGTATAAAAATTTTAAACAAGCAGATAGAGATGGTAAAACCATAAAGAAGAGTAAGGGAAGGGTTATCACAGAATTTAGTAGAGCAATTACCTTTGGAGGAAAAGGGGAAGGTCCAATGAGGAAAGGTCACATGGTGGCTTCTAACGTAGTGACAATGTTCTACTTCTCAGCCAGAATGGAGGGTATATGGATGTTCTCACTATTCTTTAAACTGTCCATACTATTTATATATACCCTGCTATATGCATGATACATTTAAAAATACTGTAAAATAATTTTTAAAACAATAAAGGGTTCTACATATGAATGTGTGTGTGTGTATGTGTATTCCATGAAGGAACAACAGAATTCTTAGTGGGAAAGTGTCAGTAAGCTTCACTAGACTTACTAAATTATTCCCTTGTGTGATTTGATTGGAGAACTGAGAGAGGAATTTGAATTGACTGAGCTTATCACAAAGTCCCCATCTTTGTATACAGTTGACCCTTGAACAACGCTGGAGTCAGGGGTGCTGTCCCCCACACAGTTGAAAAATCCCAGTATAACTTTTGACTCCCCCCAAATGTAAGTTGCCCCTCAGTATCCATGAGGAATTCATTCCAGGACCCCTCCACAAATACCAAAATCCACAGATGCTCAAATCCCCTATATAAAATGCTGTAAATCAATGCATACAGTTGTCCTCTATATCCACGGACTCCCAAGGGTAGATCAAAAACAGTACAGGTATTGGCGTCTCTCCCTATCGAGCACACCCGTGCCTTTTGCCGACTCCTTCTTTCCTCGGCACATGCTCTCTCTGTAGCATGCCAGAGCCTTTCTCCCCCTTCTTCCCCCAGGTGCATAAAAACAAGAAGAGGAAGAAAAAAGAAAACAATACAAATATTTATTGAAAAAAATTGCATGTAAGTAGACCCGTGTAGTTCAAACCCCTGTTGTTCAAGAGTCAGCTGTATATGGCTCCTACTAAATGGATGCTTGGAAAGTGTTATTGTGTCTTATTTAATCTAGCAATTGAACTATTCATTCTCAAGTTGTCAGTTGGTAAAAAAAAAAATAAAAAATTCTTAATTTTAAAAGATAAAAATCCAGTTGATACATGCTCAATCTCTTCTTAACCTTTATTTTTTAAACCAACCTATGTTACCTGTTTCCCCCTTGAGTAGAATCAGAAGACAATTGCATCAAAATTTAAAGCCATTATCGTATATAACATTGCAAAAATACTTAACTAAAAGTGAAAAAAAATCCTGTTGTTTGGTTATTTATATTAACTAAATTAAGACTCTTTTCAATGGACTAAACATAATACACAGTTAAAGAACCAACAGGAACCTTCAACGGTTACCTACCATAACCATCTATCTTTAAGTAGGACTCAAACTATCTCAAGCAAATAAATTAGCATCCTTATTTTAAAATAGTCCCTAAAAAGATTTTATAGCATCTCTTTCTACTAGGCATCTGAAAATTCTTTATATCTAACTGAGAACCCTTCTAATACAATGTTGGCATTCAGTAAACTTTATTATCCAGACAACGGAGTGTGGATTTACCTAGAACACAGTGGGGTATTAGCAAATACTCAACTCAAAGCCTCTCCTGAAGAAAGCAGGAAGGTAAAGGGCCCAGAACTCTGCCTGTTTGGTTCCAGTAGCTCCTACCACAGTCCCCTGGCTTCCCTTAAAGATCTAGATTCAAAGCTTGTCTCTCTTACATAATCAAGAGTTGACTATCATTTTGTTTTCACTGTGACTTGAGTTTATCCATAAATTTTTCTCTCCCAACCCCCTCCCACCCAATTTCCCCAGTAATCAAGAACTTATTTGTACTTCCAGTGAATCTGAATAAACACTTAGAATATATTTTTAATCCCAAAAACAACTGAGGAAAGAGTGAAGACAGGGAATATATAAAAAAGAGTTACTTTAACCAAGCTGCTAAAGTTATTAACATTATGAAAGTTGAGACATGAGGAAAGACACCATTCTTGTAATAACTACCCTTAAAACTTTAACTTTTTTGAACTTTCCAGGTCCAGATATACATCTGAACCTCCAGGTAACCCTCTAATTATCTCCTGAAGGACTCACGTATCCAGGGCACTGATTATCCCATAAAGGACTCATGTATACATCCACCTGACATCCATTATCTAGACCACTGGGATGTGACCAGACTTCCTGGCACTCATCTTTTGAACCACCCAGCATCCAACATCCTAATTGCCTGCATCTGATTGATAACCGTCCTGGATCAATGCTAGGACCAAGAATGCAGGACTGATAATTCTCAAGAATGTATTTTTTGCCATATCAACCTTTAACTTTCCCTTCTCTTTGGAACACTTTGATGTTTTTACCTAGCTGTGTTTTCAGTTTGCAAATTCTAAGACCCTTGAATAAATCTCTACCATTTATTTCTAGCAAAGCCTCCAGATTCTTTTTGAATACGTTTACAGTAGTACCTCGGTTTTCTAATGTAATCCTTTCAGGAAGACCGTTCCAGTTCTGAAACGTTCGAAAACTGGAAACAGAGGGATCAACAACCAACAGTTAAGCCTCAGGATCTTGCCCTCAGTGGAAGCCGTATGGCCTGTTCGACTTCCGAGGCGTGTTCAAAAACCGAAGCATTTACTTCCAGGTTTACGGCTTTCGTAAATCAAAGTGTTCATCAACGGAGATGTTCGAAAACCAAGGTACCACTGTATTCCTTATAAATGAAAGACAGAAAATCCAAAATTTTCTAAATTCATGGGTATCTTTTATAAAAGAAATACACTGGAAAGTCTTTTTCTTTTCCTAGTCATGGACAATTTTATCTAACAAAGTATATTTCCTTCTTGAAGACAGTACTTTTTTTTTTAGAATAAATACTTCTTAAGGTTAGGGGGCAGTTTTATTTCATTTTTCATACCTGGAACACTCCATTAGACCCTGTTACTGTGATATGACCTGTATAGTAATTGAAAAATGTCAACTGTGTTTAACTGAAGCATGAAGGCTCACTAAAGCTTTGCCTTACTTGATGGTTGCATTCCTCTTCTTCCTCATCACAGTCCAGGCCCTGATGGGCAATCTCAGTAATGCTGTTCTCCAGAAAGAGATTATCCTCCAAATCGGACACTCTGGTGGCCTCAGTTATGACTTTTACTTTCATGCTATGAAAGCCAGTTGAGACCACACCCACTTGCAGGTTTACTGGCTCCCCCTCAAACAGCAGGATGTGTGAGTTTACCCCTTGTTTAAAACCAGGGGGCTGATAATCATGTGGGGTCACTGCAAAATAAAAGGTGTGGAAAACCAAGAAAACTGAGTTTCAACAGAACAAATCAGTTTAATCTTTCATGTGTAACAACCAACATCTGTTTCTGATGCTTACAAAATCCTTCTAATTACATAAAATACTACTTCAACATTTAAGAAGGAATTTGACTACAAGTCTCCACCTACCTGCATTATAGTAGTGGAGTTTCATAGTAAGTATAACATCATTAGGAAGGGGTCCAAGGTTCTGCATCAGTATATACAATTTACGGAGGAGTAGAATACTGGCTTTCTTAATATGTTCACTCTTTGTCCCACTTCCAATGCTTGTACTACTGCTATAACCACATAGAAAAACAGCATACTTTTCAACCATATACAATATCAAAAATATATTTAAAAACAACAAAACCTTTTACTGTAAGATCAAATAAATATAAATTAAACATCAGGACACTCTTGAAACTCTTTTTAGAATGTATATTAGAGGAGAGACTGTTCGTTTTGCAGTGTATATAAAAAGGATTTCTTACACAGCAAGTTCCCTTAAGGTATTTTAAATATGACCTGATTTTTTAAAATTTGATTTACAAATAACCACGTTATAATAGTGAGAACAATGGATTTGGAAATAAGAGACTTGACATACATAGAAAACTATATTTGCATGACATACTGAGACAAGCAGATGAGAATGATTGTGTCTATAAGCAAATAGTTCAGGGGTTTCAGGTGATGTTAGGGTCTAAAAGCAGGTTTGTTTTGGCTATATCGAGGGCAAAGAGGATCAATATCTTGGCATAGCAATGGAGAAATTTTGGTTTAGTGGATAGACAGAGCCTTTGGAGTTCTTCAGTCAACACCATGTAGACAGCCTCATTAATGTAATTTCTACTGCTGTGCTGTCTACCAACCACCATTGCCTTCAAGGACCACCACCATCACCACCACTACCACAAGGTACCATTTACTGAGTGTTTATTATGTGCCAGGCATGGCCAAAGCTTAATATATGTGTTATGACTTAATAATCACAACAACCATATGAAGTAGATACTATATTATTAACTCCACTGTGCAGATGAGAATACTAATTTAGGGAGATTGAGTAATCTGTCCAAAGTTATATAACCAGTAATAGTCAGAGCTGGGGTTCCAAGCTAGATCTTTCTGCCTTAGGAATTGGAACTCTAACCACTAAACGTAACTGCTTTTAGACCCTAATAACATCACCTATGAGAAAAAGAGGAAAGAAGGAAAGGAAGCCCCTATTCCCACCAGAAATTTAAACAATTATTACAATCCCTTTTTATAGCAGTGGTGGTGTTTTTTGTAGGATTGTTGGGAAAATTACAAAGGAACTATGAGGCCTACCTCTGGCCTCAAGAGGCTTATGTTTACCCCAATCATATGTATATATATATCTCACATTCATTAAACAATTAGATTCTACCTGTCAAAATCCATAGTGACTCCTTCTTTTGTGTATTTGAATTTGAACTGGTATATCTCAGTCACTTTCTAGAAACATCAAAGGGAATAGAGAAACAAATTTCTTTTAAAAAGAAATCCTTTGAGAAGTACAGATTGGTAGTTACAAAATAGTCAATGGAATGTAAAGTACAGCACAGGAAATACAGTTAATAATATTGTAATAACTATGTACAGTGCCAGGTGGGTACTGGAAATATTGGGGGAACACTTTGTAAAGTATATGATTGTCTAACCACTATGCTATACACCTCAAACTAATATATAATAATATCAACTGTAAACTGTAATTGAAAAATTAAAAATATATTAAAAGAGAAATCCAGAATCTTATCTGATACTAGATAAGGACCATTTTCATTGTGTATCTACTATACTTCCTACTTACCTGTTTGTTTCATAGCATTACATTATTCAGGAATAATATTTGCAGATATAGAAAAAACAAACTTTTTCCTCCATGCTAAAAATGAGTTAGATGGCAAATTCTATTGTTACCATTTTAAAGCTGGAAAAACTAAGGCACAAAGACAAGTATGTGACCCAGCATAGGTAAATGACAGTGGAACCAGTTGAGAAACCACTTAGTTATGTAACAGATATTTACTGAACTTTGTGTCAGGCACTGGAGTGACAGTGGTGAACATGATAGAAAAGGTTCCTGTTTTTCTAGAATATACAGCCTTGTGGGAGAGATAGTGAATAAATAGGTAAACAGCCCAGCTGGAGTGGCTCAGCGGTTGAGCATCAACCTATGACCCAGGAGACCAAGGTTCGATTCCCAGCCAGGGCACATGGCAGGGGTTGTGGGCTCAATCCCCAGCAGGGGGCATGCAGGAGGCAGCCAATCAATGACAACTCTCTCATAACTGATGTTTCTATCTCTCTCTCCCTTTCCCTCTCTCTCTCTCTGAAATCAATAAAAATGTATTTATAAATAAATAAATAAATAAATAAATAAATAAATAAATAGGCTTTTTAAAATAAATAGGTAAACAAAATAATTTCAGATAGTAATAAGTGCTGTGAACAGAACAGTAATGAAGCTATAATAGTAATATGAAGCTGTAATAGTAATATGAAGCTGTGACAGATAGTAACAAAGGGGAGAGGTGCTGATTTGGTTTGAAAGGGCCAAGGAAGGCCTCACTAAAGAGGTCCTGTTTGAACTGAGCCTCAGTGACAAGAGGGGTCAGTCATGTGCAGACCTGGGGGAGGATGGGGTGTCTCAGGCAGAAGTAACAGCAATACAAAGTCTCTAAAGTAAGAAAGAAAGCCTCTTCCAGGATCAGAGAGGAGGCCGAGTGGCTGGCAATGCGTGAGTAAGGGGGAGAGTGCAGGAGATGAGATTGTAGAGGAAGTTTGGGGGCTTGTCAGCCATGGTAAGGGGTTTAGATTTTATTCTAAGTGAACCCAAGTCCATTGAAGGTTTTTAAATATGGGAGTGATTTACATTTTTAAAGATCACCCTGGCTATTTTAAGAGTGTAGAAAGAAAGAAGTGGAAACCATGAGAACAATTAAGAGCAATTACTGCAGTAATTCAGAGAAGACTAGAATGGCAATAGGAAAAGTGGAAAAATTAGAAAAGGAACTAGGACCTATGATTTCAGGTCTTGTTTTTTTCATTCTGCACTAAAAACTAGGTACTACCGCTATCTTCTCCCCTCATTGTTAAGAAAGCTAGAAATAAAAAAGGGGGGCAAGTTTCCTCATGAGAAATATACTCCATTGAAAATAAAATAATTGTCTAGTAGTTGAAGCAAACATTTGGCCCAGTTAGTGTAGTGTGTCCACAAAGCTGGAGAAGGTATTAAACACAGGAAAAGGGTATGAGTTAAGTCAGAACACAAAAAATTCCCTTCATTCATCTGTTTCACTATTTGTTCCTTGGCAATGTGGGAATGAGGATGTTAGATTGATCAGAAAAAGTCTCAATGTTTTTGTTACTTTTCTCTGTTATAAGATTTGGTATCCCATTAATCACAAATTATCAGGTCCTAGGGAAATTAGCTCATCTGCTTAAATTCCAAAGGACATTGATTTTTAATGGAGTTAATTTTAAAAAAGAAAAAGTCTTTTTCTAGCAAGACAGTGTACTCGAAAAATCCAACCAAGTTCAGAAGGCTGTTTTGTAAGTATAGTAGACCCTGTGTATCTGCAATTTCCACACCTTCAGATTCAACAAACCAAGGATCAAAAATATTCAGGAAAAAATATGTTACGCGGTTGCTGACGTGCACAATGTTGTTAGGCCTATGAGGGTTGCATCTGTACTGAACATGTACAGACTTTTTTTCTTGTCATTATTCCCTAAACAATACAGTATAACAATTATTTACAGAGCACTTACATTGTATTAGGTACTACAAGTAATCTACAGATGATTTAAAGTATACGGGAGGATGTGCGTAGGTTATATGCAAATACCACACCACTTTATATGACAACTTGAGCATCCAAAGCTTTTGGTATCCACAGGGGTCCCGGAACCACCCCACCCCCCAGGATATCGAGGGAGCACTGTACAGTAGGAGAGGTATGTGAAACTAGAGGTGCTTACACCAACAGCTTCACTTCAGACAGGCTAGTTTCAAGGCATCCTCTCTTGCTAATGCTGAGTGTAATTGCCCTGTCAAGCAAACAATGCCTATTCTTCCTGCCTGCCCATGTTTCTCAACCACTCTAGCTTTGATTCTTTGAGCTACCTTTCATTTTTTAAATTGTTTCAAGAATAGATCCTTTGCCCAGCTGGGCGTGGCTGAGCAGTTGAGCATCGACCTAGGATCTAGGAGATTTCTGGTTTCATTCCCGGTCAGGACACATGCCCAGGGTGTGGGCTCGATCCCCAGTCGGGGGCGTGCAGGAGGCAGCTGATCAATGATGACTCTCTCGTCATTGATGTTTCTATCTCTCTCTCTCCCTCTGCCTTCCTCTCTCTGAAATCAATAAAGGTGTATTATTTTAAAAAAATAGAATAGATTATTTATTAAATGATAATTTTAACAGTTTATTATTTGGTCCCCAAAGCAACTAATAAAAGACTTATGTTGCCCGGCCGGGTGTGGCTCAGCAGTTGAGTGTTGACCTAGGATCCAGGTGATCGGGGTTCAATTCCTGGTCAGGGCACGTGCCCGGGTTGCAGGCCCAATCCCCAGTGGGGGCGTGGCGTGCAGGAAGCGGCCTATCAATGATTCTTTTATCATTGATGTTTCTATCTCTCTCCCTCCCTCTCCTTTCCTCTCTCTGAAATCACTAAATATATTTTTAAAAAAGATTTATGTTTATAATTGTTTTACAGAAGATGCTAATCCTTAATGACTTCAGTCTGACTGATCAAGGAAGGTATATTTACAGCAGGCACTAGTCTCTTCTTAACGCTTCATAAAAATGTTCTGATTTTTAGATTACTGAGTTGCCTAATAAAGATGACCCTTTAAACTGCTTATCAATGATTTCTATAAATCACATTGAATATATCTATACAGACCAAAGCAATAGCAACATATCCAGACTTTCCTTCTCCCTCCACATTCTTATCTGTTCACAAAAATAGATCTTTTCAGACCTATTGCCACAACATATCCCTTCTACCTGATTCTCTCATCTCCACTGCTCTCACCCTATCCAAGCCACCACCATCTCTATTTGATCTGCTTGCTTCCAAACTCCTCCTATAATTCATTTTCTGTTTATCACCAAAAAGAGTTCTTGAAATTACAAATCAGACAATGATACTCCTTTGCTTAAAACTCCCAATGGTTTCCCACTGCCCTTAGAATAAAACCAAAATTTATTCTGGTCCACAAGGCCTTACTCATCTGTCCCCTACCTCTCTGATCTTATCTCCTGCTTCTTTCCCTCCCACTAAGTTCCAGGCTCAGGACACCCTCTCTGTCCACAAGCACACACAAAATCTTCCTGCCTTAGGACCTTTGCACAGCTGTACTCCGGAACATGTTGTCTTCAGTTGATGATAATGATAATACTTGGGCACTGCTCTAAGTTCTCTGCATCTCTTCATTCTTATTTGACCAACACTGAGGTAGGTATTATCCTAGGTGAAGACAGTCAAGTAGTAGAGCTGGGATTTGACTCCAGCACCTGTAATGTTAACAAGCATAGGCTGATGCCTTGGTCATTCAGTCTCAGTTCAAACAGTGGCCCCTGAGAGAGCCCTTCCACGGACTGTCCTCCTGTCCTTTCTCCTCTATCCCCCACTTCAGCACTCTCCAGCATACCACCTTCTTTTATTGTTTTCATAGCGTTATGACTACCCAAAATTGACTTGCTAATTTTACTTGTTTATTATTTATAGTCCCTCATTAGAATTAAGCTTCCAGAGAGCAGGTACCTTGTCTATCCCATTAACTCCTGTGTTTTTACACCTTGGACATTGCTAAGCACGTAAAGAGAACCCAATTAATATTCGCTGAATGAAGAAATATTCAGCCAGGATAGAGCTGATACTCAATTAGAATTTCAACAGGATTAAAAAAATGTTTTTAAACAAAGTCTCTAAAAGCATACTGTGGCTAGAAACAGGAACCACCAAAGTTCAGTTCCTGAAGCAGCCTATTAAAAGTGAGTGTTGAGCCTGGCAGTGTGGCTCAGTGGTTGAGCTTAGACCCATGCACCCAGGAGGTAGCAGGTTCAGTTAGATTCCCAGTCAGGGCACATGCCCGAGTTACTGGCTCAGTCTCCAGCAGGGGGCGAGCATGAGGCAGCCAATCGATGTTGATGTTTCTCTCTCATCAATGTTTCTATCTCTCTCCCTCTCCCTCCCCCTCTTTCTAAAATCAATAAAAACATTTTTTTTTTTCAAAAGCTCTTTAATAGTGGATGTTGAACCTCATCCAATAGGCACAAAGGAATAGACTGTGGAACAGTAAGAATTGTATCCTCACAATATTCACATATTCTTTATGGGTCTATCATGCACTGAGTTGTATAAATCTTTCCTTAACATATTTACATTTTGGCTAAACTTCTTATTAATACCCTCTACACATTTTGTAGTGTGTGTCTGTGGAAAAGCTACACTATCCCTCTTTACTACTTTAGTGACTTTTGTCAGTTCATCTTAAAACTTAAGTGCAGAAGTGCCACAACTTTGTGCAATGCTCAAAACTCTTGTTGGCCTCTGGACTGAGTAAGCATACTTTACCTAAGACAGAGGTTCTCAACTCTTGTATCATGACAGACTCTTCATAGGCATGCAGCAAATTTTAATCCATGTGTAAAATGTATTTTACTTCAGGTAAATATTAATATTGTTATTGTTTAAGGGAGGATTCAGTTCTACAAATATGAGTCAAGAAACATGGCACAATATCAGACAAATGCCAAAGAAAGACTGTGCTTATGTGAGAATGTTGTTTTGTGAGTATATAAAAGAATGAGACTAGTGAGGTAAATAGTTCTATTACTGACTTGATGTTAACAGCAACCATAAAACAGTGTAACTCCAAGGATACTTCCAGGCACTATGAGCATTATTATACCATAGTTATACTGTAATTATTGCTGACTTGTTGGGTGTCCTTTTGAGTCTTTTTTTTTTAATCCTCACTGAGGATATGTTTTTATTAATTTTAGGGAGAGGGGAAGGGAGAGAGAGAGAGAAACATTGATATGAGAGAGAAACATCGATCAGTTGCCTCCCATGCATGCCCTGACCAGAGATAGAACCCACAACCTTTCCATGTCTGGTATGACACTCCAACCAACTGAGTCACACTGGCCAGGGCATTTTGAGTCTTTTAATACCCTCAATTATACCACCAAACTTTCTAATACTCAGTGTGTGCCATGAACACAGAGAGGTTAGGGATCATCGCTACAGGGAAGAATTTATAAGCATTCAAAATATTTTTTCTGGATCATAAATGATAGCTCAGAACTTATCATGTAATAAGCTTTTGTTTCTTAACTTCACTGTTATATGTATATATTGTGTGTAGCAAAGCGAATTTAATAGCTCTCTTCCCACTCTGTAAGATTTTTCTGTAGTTAAGCCCAATTTGCTATGCATTTCACTACCTCAAAACCACTGATTTCAGAGTAAAAGTTTTGCATGCATAAGAAAACATAATAATTTATTGCACTAAGGAAGTGACCAATTTATTAACAATTTATCAGGAGGGTTTAGTTTGGGAAACTTCCCATTAAAGCTAGAGAGAAAAAGAGCATTTTGAAATTACACAAGATAAAGAGGTAGTTTGGCCTTAAGGAATTGTTACCCGGCTGCCTGTTCCAGTTTTCTTCCACCTTGTTCAAACAGCTGTTATAATCTTGCCAAGAAAGGATCTTAAAGACTAAAAATGCTTAATTTAGTCTCGAATGCCACTAATTAGGCTAAATCCATTGGCTTAGAGAAGGAAGATTGAAAGCAAGAAAAAAGGAAAAGGAACCAGAAAGGAAGATAGAAAGAAAATAGAGAAGAAGAACAAACGGCTTCTCCCTCCATTTCTAGGCCACCACTACAGTTTCTATTCAAAGCAGCACAAGTAA
Organism: Miniopterus natalensis; assembly: GCF_054644295.1. Classification (NCBI taxonomy): domain Eukaryota; kingdom Metazoa; phylum Chordata; class Mammalia; order Chiroptera; family Miniopteridae; genus Miniopterus; species Miniopterus natalensis. The sequence goes on from NC_142100.1 coordinate 16,000,583, forward strand.
CCATGACACGTCCAAGGCTATAATATTCCCTTTGGGAGACAGAAAACAAGACAAGACTCTTATCCTCAAGAATTCACAATCTGGTTGGGAAGATAAAGTAATCTACATGAATCCATTGACAGTGTTAAATTGTGGGGTCCTGATGAAAACGTAATATAGAAAAGGAAGAAATTAGTGGGAACAGAATAGGCAAAGAGGCTTTCATAAAATATTTGGTCATAAGTTGGCCTTGAGGATGAGTAGAACTCAATAAGTGGAGGGAAGAAATTTAGAGAAAGAAACAGAGGTAAAGCTCTAAAAATCTATGAGAAAGTAAAAAAGGGGAGAATTTAGTTGGGGGGGGGAGTTTAGAATTATGCCATATCTTCCAACAGGCCACAACCAGAAAGGATCCAGAGTCAGTTAAAATAAATAATAAAGTGTGATTTTTATACAAGCAGAGATTCTTAATGTTAACATGCTAGGGAATAAGCTCAGTTCTACTTGATGCTTATTTTGCAATGCTTCTAAGTAGTTTTTTAAATCTCATAAAGAATTGGTGAAGTTTATAATAAAACACACTGAAAGAGCTCACTACAAATTACTTTGCTCGTAGTCTAGTGACATAATCTATGGCTTCAATTTAGGTAAACATATTTAAATATAATGTACATATGCTACCCATCTTTATGTGTGTTCTTACCTCAGGTTCCTTGGGATTTGAGTAAAGCTGTTTAAGGAAAAATAAACAGCATTTAATTTCTGAAAGACACTAGATTACTCCTCACAGAATACATGTTCTATGTGAAGAGTTCAATTTGTGCTGTATTAGTTGAGTACAGAGATAGACAGATGATAGATGACAGATATCTTAAGATATATAGTGCAAGCTAGAAATAGAATAAGCTCATTCTGTCTTTAGAGTACTCTGTAAACACTGACTATAAGAAAATTGATAACCAGGTATTTATGATTACAGTGGTACCTCGGTTTTCGAATGTCTCCGTTGACGAACATTTTGGTTTACGAACGCCCTAAACCCAGAAGTCAATGCTTGGGTTTTTGAACACACCTCAGAAGTCAAACATGCCCCACGGCTTCTGCTGAGTGCAAGATCCTGAGGCCCAGATGTCGTCTCTTGATCCCTTGGTTTCCGGTTTTCAAACATTTCAGAACCCAAACGGTCTTCCGGAATGGATTACATTAGAAAACCGAGGTACCACTGTACTGTGACTGCACTCACTACAAATAAATTCTAAATAATTTGTTACGGTTTACAATTTTTAAATAAATCTTATATCTAAGACTCTCAATAGTATCTCTTCATTTTCTTCCTATTCTTAATAACATTCACCATGCTATACCCAGAAGTATATAAAAATTCAGAAAACTCTACAAAACTTCAATCTGTAAAGTAACTCAAAAAATGAAATCCTTCCCAATGGGCATGGCTCAGCAGCTGAGCATCGACCTAGGATCCAGGAGATTTCCCTTTGATTCCCGGTCAGGGCACATGCCCGGGTTGTGGGCTCCATCCCCAGTACGGCGCATGCAGGAGGCAGCCGATCAATGACTCTCTCATCAATGATGTTTCTGTTTCTCTCTCTTTTTCCCTTCCTCTCTCTGAAATCAATAAAGATATATAAAAAAAAAAATACAGTGGTACCTCGGTTTTCTAATGTAATCCATTCCAGAAGACTGTTCGAGTTCTGAAATGTTCAAAAACCGAAAACTGAGGGGCCAACAGCTAGGCCTCAGGATCTTGACCTTAGCTTCCAAGGCGTGTTGGAAAACCCAAGCATTTGCTCCTGCGTCTGCGGCCTTCATAAACCGAAAATGGAGATGTTTGAAAACCAAGGTACCACTGTAAAATAAAATAAAGTTTTCTCATACCTTTAAGGAAAATGAAATCCTGATAGCCAACAGATGAAGCAGATAGTATATCTGATATATTTCCCATGTACAACAATATACCAAAGAAATATATAATTTGTGATCTTTTTTTAAAACTTCTCATAGAGCCCTGGCCGGTTTGGCTCAGTGGTTAGAGCATAGACCTACAGACTGAAGGGTCCCAGGTTTGATTCCTGGTCAAGGGCACGTACTTAAGCTGCAGGCGCCATCCCCAACCCTGGTGGGGGCTCGGTTGGGAGGCAACCAATCAATGTGTCTCTCTCACATTGATGTTTTTCTCAGTCTCACTCTTTCCCTCTCTCTCTCCTCCCCCCGCTTCACTGTCTCTAAAAAATATCCTCATGTGAGGATTTAAAAAAAAATAAAAAACTTCTGATAGATTCTATTTTTTAAAAATTCCAAAATGTCATAGGACAGATAAAGAAATTCAAGAGAGCAAAGGGAGAGTACTGTTTTAATGTTTCACTTGCCAAAAGACAATGAAGTAGAAACAGAGACTTGGTCTTTAAATGTATACTTACTGTAAGTATTGCCATGTGTAGCTTCAAGAGAAAAAAAGAACTACTGTTACTATATTTTATATTCTTGCACCCATGTTATTCTTATTTTCATTAAAAGCTAATTAAAATATGATTTCAGAGAAGTTCCAAAGATTTTAGTAGAAAAACTTATTATTCAGAAGACAAGAAAAAGGGATCCTAATAATTCACTCATTCAAGTAAATGCCTATTACGTACCAGGGTTATGCTGGGGAGAAGAGGGATAGAAAGAAAAAGAAGAAAGAAAGAAACTATCCTTATTCTCTGTAAGTTGTACTATATTTTGAGAGGTAAAAGATATAAAACAATAATGTATTATTACTAAAAATTAAATATGCCACAAATATTTCCAAAAAATGTGCCTTTTGAAACTAATCTACTAAAGTAAAACATTTTAAGTCTGATATAAATCTATAAAACCCTTGCCCTCCCTACCTATATACATTACTATAAATAGATTCTCTCTGCTTGAATATATAGATATACAGATAGAGATATAATAAAGTCTATGATAAATTTTTTAAAACTAGAATACAAATGACAAAATTTCAGGACCACAACTTCATAACAAATTATTCACCTATTTCACCCAAAGGACTAAAACTTTAGTGACACTGTGTGGCTATTTTGGTTACTGCATACAATTGATTTTAAGACTATACAGTGCAACTCTATCTTATATTAATTATTTAAATAAAAGTTCATTCATTGAAAAGTAGACATGGTCCCAGCCCTGGCTGGTGGCTCGGTTGGTTGGAGCTCCGTCCAGTCACCAAAAGGTTGTGGGTTGGATTCTGGTGAGGGCACATACCTAGGTTGCAAGTTTGATCCCAGGTCCAGGTGCTTATGGGAGGCAACTGATCGATGTTTCTCTCACATTGATGTTTCTCTCTCCCTTCTTCTCTCTCTAAAAATCAATTTAAGCCCAGCCGGGCGTGGCTCAGCAGTTGAGCACTGACCTAGGATCCAGGTGATCGGGGTTCGATTCCCGGTCAGGGCACATGCCCGGGTTTTGGGCTCGATCAAGGACTCTCTCATCATTGATGTTTTAATCTCTCTCTCTCCCTCTCCTTTCCTCTCTCTGAAATTAATGAAGATATATTTTTTTAAAAAATCAATTTAAAAAACAACAAAACACCATATCCTCAGTGAGGATTATAATAATAGACATGGCCCCTGATCATGGAACATGCAGACCAGCAGGGAAGAAAATATTAAACAAAGAAATCACACAGCTAGGTGTCAATTGTATTAACTGCTATGAAGAAACAGCTCAGGGTGTTTGAGAACATTAAACAGAGGGACAATCGAGGCTGGGGAAGGAGGGCTGTCAGGAAAGGCCTCCCTGAGGAAGTAAGTATTTAGGCTGAGATCTGAAGAATAAATTGGAGTTAGCCAGGTAAAGGATGTTGGGTAGGGAAGATAATTTTCCAGGCAAAAGGGAATAATATGCAGAAAAGTAAAAGGCTCTTGGCATGTTCTAAATTCCTTATGGAGCTTGAACATAGTAAGCAATGTTGAGAGTGCTGTCTTGGAAAAGCAGATGGAAATTAGATCACACAGGCCTTGTAGATCATGTGACAGATTCTGAACTTTGTTTTAAAAGCCATGGAAGCCCAGCCAGTGTGGCTCAGTTGTTGAGCATCCACCCATGAACCAAGAGGTCATGGGCTCGAATCCCTGTCAGGGCACATGCCTGGGTTCCGGGCTCTATCCCCAGTAGGGGGGTGTGCAGGAGGCAGCCAATAGATGATATTTCTCTCTCATCGATGTTTCTATCTCTTTATCCCTCTCCCTTCCTCTCTCTATAAAAAAAAAATCAATAAAAATGTATTTAAAAGCCATGGAAAATTTTTTGGCAAAAGAATGACACACTCAGACTCAGGTTTCTGTGACAGTAGTTTGGAGTGGTAGGGGACTAAGAATGTGAGTAAGGAGACAAATTAGGAGGCTATGTACAATATAGTGTCTTTTATATAATACCTATCTAAAAATACATATGCATGCTTGTTTTAAAGAAACCAAGTATATCACAAGGTGGGGCAAAAGTAGGTTTATAGTTGTGAGTACTTGACACACAGAGTTCATTCTTATATTATTATTTATTAATTATTGTATTATTTTCCCTATGAACAACTATAAACCTACTTTTGCCCCACCCTGTATAGTACAAAAAAAACTAAAAATCACCCAAAATTTCACTAGAAATAATCATAACTTTCAATAGAACATCTTTTAAGATCTCTAGATACTCAAACTTGACTTTACTAAAATTATTTTTAAAACATTATTTCCTACTAGAAATGAGAGCACCGTGGGAAAAGTTGTAAGATACTAACAACTGAAAAATAATATAAATACTATTTACTTAAGAGTCTAAGTCATCCATCTAAGAGAACAGGCTTTTAATCTCCAAAAACAATAAATTTGACTGATTCAGTTACATAGGTAATCATTTAAATAAAATTCATCAAACTAAGTAGATACTCTTTTTATACTGCACTGTTATTTTAGTACATGTAATGTTGCAATTATTTATTTAAGTGACACTCTCTATTAGATTGTGACCTCCCTGAGTGGAGGAATTACATGTTTCTCTCCTTTTTATCTCATCCATTACTGAGGCACAATGTCAAGCACAGAATGGGCAAGGGAGGAAGGGAAGGAAGGAAGTAGGAAGGAAAGCAAGGAAAAAGGGAGAAAGGGAGGAAGAGAAGAGAATGCTTACATAGTGCTTATTATGTGCCAGGCAGTCTTCTAAACATTTTAGGTCAGTGGTTCTCAAAGTATGATCCCTAGACCACTAGTCTCAGCATCACCTGGAATTTGTCTAAAATGTAAATTCTCACATCAAAAACTTTGAGGTAGAGCTTAGCAATGTGTATTTTAACAAGTCCTCCAGGTGATTCTGATGCAAGCTAACATTTGAAAACCACTGCTTCAGATTACTAACTCATTTAATTCTCAGCCTAAGAACTATTTCTATTATTATCTCCTTTTTATAAGTAAAGAAACTAGGGTACCAAGAAGTAGGTTACTTGTCCAAGGTCACACAGGTATAAAGAGTGTGGACAGAAAAAGAGGTTCTACAGAAATTAACCTTATAGGGTGATCTGATCATAAATTCCTAGCTGGGCAGGTCAAGGTAAATAGTCAAGCTCCAGGCTTATAACTTCTTTAGTAAATGGTTTATCTTTGCCTTAATCAAGCCCTGTCCATTGTTTTTGTGTATCTAGGATTAACAAACATTTGAAATAACCACCCTCTAGAGAGCAGATAATGTTATTATCCTGTAGTCCAATCCCCATCTTGTTTTTTCACTCTTCATGTAATCTTCCTTAGTTCTCTCCTTAATCTCAAATGTATAAAAGAAACTGCAAACCATTATTCTCAGGAGCATCAAATAAACTCTTATAAAAATTGTTTGTAGGTTTGGGCATTTTTACATCCACAAGTGGCAAAACTCGGATTCACTTAAGACCGTCTGATTCCAAAATTCAAGGTCTTAACTATATTGTACTACCCCTCAGTGATGGACACTCAGGAAGTGTTGCTAAATGAATGGATGAAGGAGAATGAATGAGCACCTTTCAGTATGCCGGTGATGACCTCTCCCCCCCTCAACTTACCCAAATACTAAAGGCCTTCTAAACTCAAAAGTCATTTACTCCCAAAGGTTTTCCCCTTGCCCCCTCCTGTTCCATACTTCCATTGCACACAATCCGTATTTTTCCTTTGACATGCATTACTTTCTAAGAGTATTATGGTTATTCATACTTGTGATAGAGGTGATAGTAAAATAGGTTATGAAAATATGAATATTTAACAGCCCAATATGGTACAGGTACTGACTAATCAGAAAGGATGAAAACAGCCCTGGAGCTGGGTTTCTGGAAGCTCCCCTAGGCCAGGTTGTTAACCCTTTAGTTGCTAGATTGTGGAGCTGACTGTGGAGATCCCAAAAGAGCTACTAGTGGAGTAAGAGGGAGACGATCTTGGGGGTCATTCAGGGTCTCAGAGAAGCAGCTATTTACCACTTGATGCAGAGTATTTTAACATCAGGTACAGCTGGACCAGTGTGTAATAACTGATCATCAACCATGCATATGAATATCATTTATCTGCTGCCATGGTCTATAAGCTCTTTAAGTGCATAATCCTGTATCTTTTTATTTTTGTATCCCTCAGTTCCCCAGGTCAATGTTGAATAAATCATAAATTATAACTGTTCAATGAAAAAGGAAATGTCTGTGAGCAACTAAATAATACAATGTAAGACTTATTCACTTAAAGATTTCTTAAAGAAATAGAAATTGAGGACTAAAAAGGAGACACAGATGGAGAAAAGGGGGGAAATAGTGATAGAAAATTCATTTATATATACCTTGTCTCTTCAACTAGGAACTAGAGCCTCTAATTTTTACACCCTTCATAGCTGTCTTGGGCAGCAAGAAAGATCTGATGCTCTTAAAATTCAAGCTACAATACTACTTATTTTGAGGGAACAGGCTATATATATGCACCAAACATAGTTAACAAAATAACCAACACAGGATAAAAATGAATTATTTAAGCCCATTTTTGCCTTTCATATCTGCAAACTGAATCGCCACTATTTTGAACATGCTCAATGTGCTAAATGCCAGATTCTTGTCTCCCCTCTCCCACATCCTGTAGATCTCTTCCAGTGACTTCAGAGGAAATTCTGTGGTCAAAAGATATGAGTACATAAAAGAGAAAAATGAGGGTTTCGTTTCTAATTGATGTAAATGAGACATCAATGGGCCAACAAAGACAAAAAATAAAAAGAAACTGGTTCATGAATACAAATATAGGCAGTGGTACACCGTTAAAACACAACACAATAAAGGCTAAACTTTTTTTTAAGGGATAAAAGGTGAGACTTTGATCCTAGTGCAAATGTTAAAACATTCTTACGTATCTCTTTTCCAAAGCATCAAAACAACCTTGAATCCTGTAAAAAAATAAATGTTTGATGTCAATTTGAACTAGATGCAAAGCCAAAAAATATTCCAAGTACAAAATTGATTTTTATTTTTTGCTTTGAAATGCATTAAATTAATAATAATTTACCTTTCCCATTTAATCAATTTTTAAAACTCCAAGTATCTTTTAATATGCTGATAAAACTTTATAAATAATAGGTAAGCAATTTTGAGATACAGAATTACATTTTATTTTTCTTGTTGGCTTTCATACTGTTCAGGACATTGACGTGCATATTATTAGTAATCAAATACTGATTGGTATTTTTCTTTCTTTATACAAGTCTATTTACTTCAAAAATAACACTAAATCAGTATCTTAAAGTTAAATTGAATAGTTGTTATAAATCTGTAGAAAATTCTAAAAAAAAAAAGACAAATTGTTTTAAAAAAGTGATATTACCAAATAAAGTCTTATGGGTAATTTCAGCCATGATAAAAATAATACTCAACCTTTGCAAAATTTCAGTTACTTACCATTTGATAATATGCAGTGACCCAGGAGATTTTTTATCTTCTCGGAGGATTTTTAAACTGAGGTCTACAAAAATAGAAACAGTCTATTTTCATCTACTAAATGACTGCTGTACTAAAATTGTCCATTCTAAATAAACATATTTCCTTTATCTATTTTATTCATATAACTTAGTTTTATAGCTTGTAAAAACATTTGGAATAGCTAAATATTTAAAAATAAATCCTACATTGATAATTAGCTTAGTTCCAATTTTGATTATAGTTTAGTAGTCTACCCTTACACAATCTAGTGAAGGGGAGCAGAATATGACATCCCAAAATGTGACACTTTGGCATGTGGATTATTTGGAGCTGATGGCAATCAATACCCGCTGACTCAAAGTAAACTTTTACCTTTCCCTTAACTGATTAAAAGAATTTAGATAGGGGGGCTGGCCTAGCAAGAGAGTTATTACCAGAGATAACTTTTTATCTAATAGACTTATCTGCATTAACTGGGAAAACATCTGGCTACCAAACACCTGCTCCTTTTATCTTCCTGTGAATTGCCCTTCTCTTTGAAACTCCCAGGCTCTTATCCCATTGCTTAGCTCAGGATGGCATATAAGCCTTAATTGCTTGACTGCCTTTGCTTTCATATTTGTCTAGGGCTCCTGTATATACAAAAATAAATTTATTTTTCTCATGTTAATCTTATGTCAACTTAATTACAGAAAGAAGAGGCAATCTGCACAATAAAAACCCTTCCTGTTATCTTCCTCCACAAAAAGATGTCATGGCCCCAAAATAATCCACTTTTGTTTAATAGCTTCCTTGCTCTACCCTTCTTCCTATTAAAAGCTTCAATTTTGTACAACCCCTCAGAGTACCCTTCTTATTGCTGGTTGGGATGATGACCAATTTATGAATTGCTAAATGAAGTCAAGTAGGTCTTCAAATTTACTTAGGTGAATTTTGTTTTTTAACAATTAACCACCCCAAACATGTCTTTTTCCAAGCCTATGTTCCAAACAAAAGGAGAAACTTTAATTATGTGCTATCTATAAACATATTCACTATTGCAGATTTATAGCCAATAAACTAAAAAAGGACATAACACAAATGAGATTATCATAATTACAAATATCTTGCTTTTGTGTTTAAAGCATATATGTACTTCATTGATGCTCATGTTGAGAGTCAAATATTGTTTAAGAAAATTAAACTGGAATGAGGCCAAGGTATGTAATTAAATACAGATATGAGAAATTGAAAGTAAAGTTAGATTTTTTTATTGTTCAAAATAATACAGATATCCCTTTTTCTCCCCATTGAGCCCTTCCACCTCCCCACCTTCCTCCCCAGTCCACACCATTGTCTGTGTCCTTGGGTTATGCTATAAATTCTTTAAAAAAATCTTACAAGGACACTTGTAGCTCTCTTTATTTATTTATTTATTTATTTATTTATTTATTTATTTATTTTTTGAGAGTATGTTTATTGAAGCTGGGGACAGTGAAACAACAAAGGGCTTAGGCTAGAAGAAGCAACAGGAGGGAGCCCAGGCAGGATTGCTTTGGCTCTCTAGAAATGTTATAGGGAAAAAAATGAGCCAAGGTGGGGCTGCTGTTAGCTCACTGGAAAGTCAGAGTAAAGGGGCCTTGGAAACAGGTTCAGGGGATAAGCCCAGACAAGTTGCCACTGCCCACTGCTCTCCTGGTCGCAAGTCTCACGGAGACCTTAGAGTTTAGGAGAGAAAAGTAAGGATGCAGGCCTGAGAAGGAAGAAAGTTGTGGGTGTGCTCCCAAGAGGGAGCGTGTGCCTATTTATTTTTCCAATGATAGTTCCCACTTTAGTAATAAATCAGCAAGATTTTCTGAATTGTTATCACAACCTAGCTTTTTAAACAAATAATAAGATTTTGAAAAACTGAGGAATCCTAGGTACATTTGTTAAAAATTCAACAGAATGAAAGGAGCCAGAAATAGCTTGTAATATAAGAAAATGAGATCATAAGTTTGAGGACACAAGAAACAAAAAGACCTTGGCCTGGTAGCTCAGTTGGTTAGAGCATCATCCTAATATGCCAAGGTTGGGGGATGGATCAGGGTACATACAAGTATCAACCAATGAATGCACAAATAAGTGGAACAACAAATCAATGTTTCTCTCTCTCTCCTCCTCTCTCTCAAATCAAATAAAGTATACAAAAAAGAAAGAAAGAAACGAACAAACAAACAGAAGAAAAGTTGAGGACCTGGCAATTAAGAAAGGACAGAAGTGTTCAGCCAGTGTGGCTCAGTGGTTGAGCGTCATCCCATGACCCAAGAGGTCACTGGTTCGATTCTCAGTCAGGGCACATGCCAGGGTTGCAACTTGATCCTCAGAAGGGGGCGTGCAGGAGGCAGCTGATTGATGTTTCTTTCTCATTGATGTTTCTATCCCTCTCCCTTCCTCTCTCTAAAATCAATAAAAGCATATTTTTTTATAAAAGAGAGAAAGGACCGAAGCTGATTAGAATAATAATTGTCTATTATATCCATGCTAATCAACAAATGGGTTTGGCATGAGTATGCATTTGTTACAGCATATTAACATATATGTTAATAGGAAGGAGAATTTTTCACCTGGCTCCATTAAACTTCCTCAATGCCAAAGTATAATTCAAAGAACAAATTCAATTGAGGTACAAAATGATGCAAATCCATAGCATCCAAATAGATTTTGATCTGGCTGCTGCTTTTATAGGTATAGTTTAGAATTATTGGGCTTGTCCCCATAGATTCTTTTCTCTTCAGTTTGTCATTTGGTATCTAGCCAGGAACTAATGGCTCCTATAAGTAAAACCACTAAACATAGTGAAATTAAAATGGAAAATGAATTAGCAAATTGTTCTTGAAGAACTGGCCCATGACTTGGAATTAGCACACTTTATGAGAAATGAAAGGTTTAGTCCTGCCAAATAGAGAAAAGGGCTATAACAGCCAAAGTAACCATTTAGTTAAACTTTACCTTCCAAATGGCGTTCTCCGTAAGAGCTCTCTGGAAACAGGCCCCTTAAATAGGTTATACATGAGATAGAAGTAGCAAAAAGTTTCTTCACCATTATCAATGACTCATGCTCATTAGTAATTTGGGATGGGAAAATTGTTTCCTGGAACAAACAACAATGATGAAAAAGATTAGTATTCTTTAATATAGTCGGTCCATCACACCATTATCACAGACATGATGTAAAGATTTTTCAAGACTTCAAATCTGATACCTTTATAGGTAATCAAAAGGAAACGGGCTTTAAGTATTGCATTATATTAGATCTCCACAGGCAAGGCAGAGGAGAGAGGCAGAGACAGTTACCCAAGTAATTTAAGACTAATATAATTTATTTCACAATGATCCATGGATTTGAGGCAAAATTGGAGCTTTCTTATAATTATTTAATCTCCTTCCCTTTCACACAATCCTCAGAACCCACTGCAATCTGTCTTTTATCCCATTCATTCTATACTATTTCCTCCAAAGTCACCAAGCACATCCTGTCATCTACCTCTTCTCAGTCCTTGTGCTATATAACTTCTCTTCAGTGCTTGACACTTTTGCCTACACTCTCCCTCTTCTCTCTCAGCTGCCATACTACTATTTTTAATTTTGATTTTTCAACCATCCTTCCATATACATCTCAATCTCTTTTATTTTTTCCAGTTTTTTTTGTTTGTTTTTGTTTTTATCAGTAGGGACGCTTCTTTGTTATTCTCTGAAGCATGCCGTGCTCATTTTTTATTCTGAGCCAAGGCATATGAAAGGTTTTCCTCATGGAATTCTCTTTTCTCTCCTCTATCCAAATCATTTTCATCATTCAAGATTCACCTTAAGTCTCATCTCCTTCCTGAGGAATATACAAACTATTCCAGTCTATACAAAATATATAAATTCTTATAATGTATATTGCTTTACTCTTTTTCACATATATGTAATGCATATACCACTTTGTATATTAACTTAACTCCTGCAAATCTTAATTTAACCAGATCATAAACTTCTGGAAGACGAAGATTCTTTTTAACCCTCACCTGAGGATATGATTTTATTGATTTTTAGAGAGAGGCAGAGAGAGAGGGAGAGAGAGAGAGAAAAATATCGATCGGCTGCCTCCCATACTCGCCCCAACCAGGGATCAAACCTGCAACCTCGGTATGTGCCCTGACTGGGAATCAAATCCTTTTGGGTACAGAATGAAGCTCCAATCAGCTGGGCCACCAGGCCAGGGTAAAGATTCTTTTTTTTTTATTCTTTCAGAGGATAACACAGTATTACATATATATTCTATAATATTGAGCTCTCAGTGAATACCTAAATGATTCACTAATAAATGCCATGGGACAAGGTAAACTTGCCAAGGTAGACCAGCAGTCTGCCTAGCCCTGGCATGCACCCCACACATCCCAGCACACAAGTTTTTCTCACTGTTCTCTCCTTCAGTTCTTATGACTACACCATGTTGTACATCAGAAGTTTCCTAATTGTTTTAGGAAGTGAATGTCTAGCAAAGAACCATTCTCTTTAAACATCTTTTTGTTTCTGATTTCTTTTGCCCTAGAAAATCTAAATATATAAATATGAAACAAGCACCCAGTAAGTTATTTTGAAGGGGTCTATTCTAATTTTCTGAACATCTTCAGTTCATTAAGCAACTAAAATGTAGACATACTCTGCCAGAAATTTTGTGCCAATTAACCGATAAAACTACTGTTTAAAAAAAATTCCAAAGATTAAAGTCGTGATTCTGAACTAACTGACTAAATAGTCATCAATTTTATTTCAATTCTTTTTTTTTAAGTGAAATAGAGTTTATTAGTGAAGCAGTAAGAGGGAGAGTAGGCTACTACACAGACAGAGCAGTCTTAATTCTTATTAAATACCTTAGATGCCTTGTGAATTCTGATGGAGTGAGAGAGCTGAGCAATGGCCATTACAGTAATGTATCAGGATTCTTTTAAGTCTGACCTGCAAAAAAAAAGAAAAGAAATTAGAAACTTTACCTAACATAATCCTTATTGTGAATTTTCCAAAGAAAAACTATATAAATCGTATTTGACTATATTCTTTGGAAAATTAGTTTAATAAATATTTTGATCTCCACTACCAATTTTTAAAAATTTGGCATAAAGTCTCTGGGTTAGTTTTTCCAGCCACCCAGTGAAAATGTATTTGCTCCCAAATGCATTTGGAGGAGAAAGTTATTGTAAATCACCTAATGAGTCAACAACATATTCTATTCATCCTTGTTATTCCCTCAGAGTGTAACAGTGCTCTGTACATAGCAGCACCTCAAAATAATTTCTTGAATTAACTTCATGTGAATTGATTTTCAAAGTCAATTCAAAATTTAATGTTTACACTTCACACTTATCAGGATGGCTGTTCAAAAAACTGGGAACTAACCAGCGATGGTGAGGATGTGGAGAAATTAAAACCATTACTGATGGGAATGTAAAATGGTACAGCTGCTGCGGAACCAGTATGGCAGTTCCTCAAAAAGTTAAACAATCACCATATTATCCAGCAATTCCACTTCTAGGTATATGCCCAAAAGAATTGAAAGCAGAGATTCAAACAGATACTTGTACACCAATGTTCAGAGCAGTGTCATTTACAATAGCCGAAAGGTGGAAACAACCCATATGTTCACCAGCAGTGGAATGGATTTTTTTAAATGTGGTATATACAATGGAAAACTATTCAGCTTTAAAAAGGAATGAAGTTCTGATACATGCTGCAACATGGATAATATTATGCTAAGTGAAATAAGCCAGACACAAAAGGAAAAATATTGCATGATTCCACTTATATGAGGAAGGTAGTCAAATTCACAGAGACAGTAGAACAGAGGTTACCAGAGGTTGGAGGGTAGAAGGAATGGAAAGTTTAATGGGTACTGTTTCTGTTCAGGATGATGAAAATTTTCTAGAAATGGATAGTGGTCATGGTTGTCTAACTCTGTGAATAAGCTTAGTGCCACTGAATTGTACACTTGGGAATGGTTGAGGTGGTGAACTTTATGTTATGTACATTTTACCACAATAAAAAACATTGTTTAAAATACATCTAGGCACTCTCCCTCCCAAGAGCATGCCCACACCCTTCCCTTCCCCTTTTTCTTCCCCCAAAGGCATGCATCTCCTAAATTCTAAGAGACCCCAGGAGACTTGCAACCAGGGAAACAATGGGCAGCTTCAGTTCATCTCAGGCTAGCCCCCTGAACCTGCTTCCAAGGCCACCTTTTTTTCTGACTTCCCAGTGAGCCAAAGCAGCCCAGCCTAGGCTCATTTCTTTCCTATAAAATTTCTAGAGAGTCAAAGTAGCCCCACCTAGGCTCTCCCCTGTTGCTTCTTCCATCTTAAGCCCTTCCTTGAATAAATAAATAAATAAATAAATAAATAAATAAATAAATAAATAAATAAATAAATAAATAAATAAATAAATAAATGGAAAAAATAAAACACATCTGGGTTTCCTTCCCATTGCTTCACTAACATAAAAAAAAAAAAATGTGCATTTCCCCATTTCTTTTAAAAGATTTTCATTTAGGCTGTGGCTTCTTTTTAAGGTTTTATACAGTTCTAACCAAAATATTTGTAAAATAATCCACTTAAAGAAATTTCACTCTGGATCACCCTGTGACCTGTTTTTGTGTAAAGCTTAATGCAAGATTCTGGAAGATTTTGCTAATAAAAGAGGGCAGAATTATTTGAGACCACAAGGTGGTGACAGAGATAATAAACAGGTAATATTTAATTTCTCTCAAATTACTTCTTCCAAGCAGCACTAGGGGACACTCTTCTACAATGTTTTATATGAGACTGAAAACCACCTAATACTCCTTTCTTTGGTCCTTAAAGATTCCAAGGTATCTTTTGTTGACTTCAGAGTATAACTTTCAGTTCTGAGTATAACCTTCAAATCTGACTCAACATATCAACTGTTTCCCTTAATGACTGCAAGAAATAAAACAGTGCCAGTGCCCAAGCCATGTGGCTTAGTTGGTTGGAGCACTGTCCCATACACCAAAATGTTGTGGATTTGATTCCCAGTTGGGAGTGTACCAGAGGCAACCGATCAATATTTCTCACATTGATGTTTCCCCAACCCCCCTCTCTCCCCTCTTTCCTCTCTCTTTAAAATCAATGGAAACACGTCCTCAGGTGAAGATTTTTTTTTAAAAAAAAGAAGAAAATGGGGGAAATAACTACAAGAGTTTAAGCTCTAGTTCTTGGCCATTAAAACATGGCAAACTGCCAGTCTTAGAGACAATAAATAACAGGAATAATGATTTTTAATTGCTTTCTATATTGGTGTTTTTTAAAAAATTTATCTATGATCATAAGACATGCTGATGGCATTTCTAGAGAACCAAGCCTTGAGAATAGCATCAGTCAATTAGAACACAATGCATTACTACATCCATATTTTTTTAATGTACAGATAACCTGGATTAAATTAATATTATCACTTAAAATTCTGAGATATCCAGGGCACCTGCTTTTGAGAAAGATTTTAAAGCTACTCACTATTAGCATTTGGTAAATATCTGAGGGAATAACATTTATAAAATAAGTTAAATTTTATACACACATATGTATGTACATAGAGGAAAATAACTAGCAGTAAAATCTAGTAGAAAGAGGCTTTGGTGTTAAGGAACCTGGATTCAAATTCTGCCCAACTATCTAGTAGCTATGTGACTTGATCAAATTACTTAATCTCTCTGGGCCTCAGTTTTCTTTTTTTAATTTTTTATCATGAATTTGTAGATTTTTTAAAAATTGATTTTAGAGAGAGGAATGGAGAAAGAGGGAAAGAAAGAGAGAGAGAGAGAAACGTCAATGTGAGAGAGAAACATCGGTTGGCTGCCTCCTGCATGCTCCCAGACCAACCTGCAACCTAGGTATGTGCCCTGACCAGGAATTGAACCTGAAACATTTTGGTCTACGAGATGACATTCCAACCAACTGAACCACACCAGCCAGGGCCTCAGTTTACCTTTTGTAAAATGAAGACAATAAATCCAACTTTTCAGGGCTCTTATAAGTGTATACCCAGGCAAGTGTTTATCTTGAGAGGTAACATAACATAGTAATTAAGCATGTGGACTCTTCTGGAGCCAAACTACCTAGGATCAAATCTCAGTCTACAATTCATTCTCATCTTGGGCAAGCTGTGTGCATCAGTATCCCCATTTGTAAAATAAGGATAGTAAGAGTACCTACTTCATAAGGTTGTTGTGAAGACTAAATGAGTCATTATTTGCAAGGCACTTGGTATACTGTCAGACACAATTTATTATATGTAATAAAGCATTTTATTTTTTAAAATCTTATAATGTATTAGTACTAAAACTCCTGTTTTCCCCCCAGCCTTCCAGTTGTTCCTTTTCATTGTCCTCTTCAGACTTTTTTCCCTGATCATTTTTAGTTTTTGGAGTTCTTCTGTCCCAGGAGCTCGTCTTTTTTTTCCTACTTCTAACTACATTCCCTAGATGTACAAATACAATACATTCCCATTATTTCAATTACTATTTCTCTTCTAGTGATTCATATATATATATATATATATATATATATATATATATATATATATATATATATATATATATCCCCTGCTCAGGTCTCTCTGGGGAGTTGCAGATCTAGACCTCTGTCTATGAGACAGTTCCACTTCGATGTTCCCAACACACCCAAATGTGAATTCTTTTCCCCAAAACCTATTTCTATTCCCTAGCTTAGTGAATCAAATACCTAGTTGCTGAGGCCTAAAAACTAGGACTCAACCTTGTCCCTCTCCCCTCTACCTCCACCCCATCACCACCACCATTCCTATATCCAGTCTCCTTAATAATTCTCAAATGTCTACTCCTCATTTTATCCATATTGTAATTTCTTTCATTTTTTTTCTTTTTTTAATCCTGGCCTGAGGATATTTTTTCTATTGCTTTTCAGAGAGAGTGGAAGGGGGAAACACATCCATTGGTTGCCTCCTGCATGCACCCAGATCAGGGCCAGGGAATGAGCCTGCAACCGTGGTATGTGCCCTGGGCCGGAATCAAACCTGGGACCCTTCAGTCCTCTGGCCAGCAGTCTAATCACTGAGCCAAACCGACTAGTACCACATTGTCATTTCTGCTTTAGATCTCATATCAGCCTTATCTTTTGCCTGAACTGCTCCAGCCACCCAGCCGGCCTGTTAATGGCCTTACCCTTTTCCAGTCTGTTCTTTGTATTGCAGCCAGTTTTCTTTCCGCTTTTTAAAAAACATGTTTTTATTTATTTTAAAGAGAGAGGGAGGGAGAGGAAGAGAAAGTGAAACATCAATGTAAGAAACATCCTTAGGCTGCGTCCTGCACGCCCCCTACTGGGAATTGAGCCTGCAACCCGGGCATGTGCCCTGACCTGGAATTGAACTTGTGACCTTTTGGTGTACGGGACAACGCTCAACCAACTTAGCCACACTGGCCAAGGCCAGAGTTTTCTTTTTAAATTACAAATTCGATTATATAACTTCCTAGACTGAAATACTTCAGTGGCCCCCCACTGCCGTCAGGATAAAATCCAAACTCCTTCGCCTTCAAGATCTGGCTCTTGCCTCCTTAGCCTCATCTCTAAACATTTTCCATTACACTCTTATGCATCAGCTATTCTTATCTACTTTAATTACCCTAAAGGACTATATTCTCTTCAGCTTTCAGGCTTTTGTAACATACATTCTGAAACATCCTCTTCTGTTCCTAATTCCTACTCATCTTCTAGACATCATTTAGCATAATTTTCTTAAGGAATTACTTCCTGATTCACCACTACCACCACATCTGGGTTGCATGCCCATTGTGATATATACTGTATCATGGTTGCATTTATGCATCCACCCCACCCTACCATAGGCTAACATGAGGGCAAAAGTTGTGTCTGTCTAGCTCATTCTTTATTTTTTAAAGTTTTTTTTTTTTTAAACTCCAAAAAAAACCCCCAAAACCAATCCAGTGGGTTTTATTTACAATGTTTTGCAATTATCACTACTATCTAATTCAAGATATTTGTTACCCCAAGAGGAAATCCCATGCTCATTAGCAATGGCTTCCCATCCTCCTACTTTTTAATTTCTATGGATTTGCCTATTCTGGGTATTTTATATAAATGGAATCATACAGGATGACTTTTGTGTCTGGTTTAGCTTATACTTGGATCCTCAGCACCATCACAGCACTGGAACAAATTACGTAGAGGCTCAATAAATATTTGCTGAGTCAACAGAGCAGCACTACAGGAACAAGGAAGAATTAAGCATCTAGAAAAGAATTACAGAATTTTAGAAACAGAAAGAATTTTAAATATCTAATTTTCTAGATAAAGAAATCAAGGTTCAGAGAAGTCAACTCACTTATCTCCAGGGTCGACCAACCATTTAGCGGCAGAACTGAGAAAAAAAAATCAAGAAATTCTGACTCACAATTTAGGGGGTTATCTACAATGACTCCCTCAAGTTAAATTCCCCTTTGCTTGCTTTCTTTCCATCTAAAACGACGCACTACCATCACCACTAGTAGTTGTTGGGCTTGCTTGCTTATATCTAAACATGGTAGTGTCCCTTTCTGGTGTTCCAGAATGAGCTCGCTTCAGGAAGGCAAAAAAGATCTAAATAATATTTTTAAATAGCCAAGTCCCTTTCAACCTCTAACCATTCTGTTCCTACTATTGTTTTCCCTTTGAGCAAGTATTTTGTAGAGATTTCTTATCCAAGTACAAACTGCTTAATTTTGAAAGCTTACAAGTTGACAGCCCCGGGAGGTATGATTCTGCAGATCACACACTCTTAGAGAAGTTCTTAGAGAAGAACTAATAGTTTTTAGAGAAAAACTAATTTTTTTTGGTCACCTTGTTCTGACTCATGATCTAAAAACTTAGGAGAGATTTCATAACTTTTAAGAACAGCAGGACTTTTCATAACTTTTAAGACATTTCCAATGTCTTTTACTTATATATTGGCTTATATATTGGATCCACAAACATCTGAAACTTCACTGGGCATCGACACCATTCACTATTATGCTTGATACGTCCACTCTATAAAAGGATTATGATCTTCTCGAGAAAGAGGCAAGATTTCTATGGCTTCTCAAATAAAGACTCACTGCAGGCCTACCTCTTGACCTACATCTCAGCAGCCTATTCAAAATGATGGCACGATTGCTTACTATTTTACCCTTTTATTTGTGAATCCAAGATTCAAATAAAGATAGACCAGTTGTTAAGTTTATGAAGGTCTAGGCCACTTTTTTTTTTTTTTTTTTTTTGCCAATCTGAGTGAAGGAAAAATCAAAGTTTTATTATGTTTGCCCAAATATAGTAATAGTTGATTTCCTAATGCTCTCCACCCATCTTTCCCAATCTTCCACAACAAGTTTTAACAAGAAAATACCCTTTCTATTGAGTGAACAATATCCAATAGCTGGATTCTAAAATACAACTAAGTAACCTTCCTTACATGTATATCACATGAAGTATAGCTTTACTCAAAGGAAGTGCATGCCAATCAACATAAATGGGCCCCACAACAGAAGGGAGAGGAGACATACTCTACAATTAATCCAATCCCTTCCTTTTAAAGAAAAGGGCAGACAATTCAGTGGAGGAAGAATAGTCTTTTTTTTTTTTTTTTTTTTTAGTTTTTTAAAAATAACATGGCTTCTTTAATTATTGATTTTTAGATAGAGAGGAAGGGAGAGGGAGAGAGAGATAGAAACATCGATCTGCTGTCGCCTGCAACCCAGGCATGCGACTGGGAATTGAACCAGGGACCTCTTGGTCCATAGGACAAAGCTTCATCCACTGAGCCACACCAGCCAGGCTGGAGGAATATTCTTTATAACTAATGGTGCTGGTACAATAGGACATCCATGGGGGGGGGGGCAGAAACTCAACCTAAATCTCACACCATATACAAATAGTAATTCAAAATGGATCATGAATTCAAATGTAAAATATAAAACTATATAGAAGAAAGTGAAGTCCAGCAAGAGGACTTGGTTTGCCAAAGTTCATCCAGTGACTCTAAGGTTTCACAGTTTGTTTTTGTAAATTATTACTCACCATCTTAACCAACCCACATGGCCCTGATAATTCCCCTACTCCATGTTCACTCGGAGTAAGTAGTTTCCACTATATTAAATGAGTATTTGTTCATGCTCCTTTGGGTTTTTAGTATCTTCTTCATGCTACTTTAATCATTCATTCACTCAACATTTACTGGGCAACTACAATGTGCCAGGCTTCCCCCTGGGGATTACAAAAATGTAAAATACTGTTCACATTTCAAGAGATTTATGGTCCAATGGGGGGAGAAATTAGATTATCACCCTAATTCGATTAAACTCCTTCAACAGCAAGAGCCACACTTCTTTTTTCCGTTCTCACCAGCCAAGGACGTGATGTACTGCACACACCGTCCAATGCTCTGCGCCATGGAACACATTTCGGTGATTGGCTAACCTTGAGCTTCAAGACACTCTTCCCCCCTGTACTGTTTGGGGAGCTAAAGTCCACAGAGATTAATCAAATGGCAAATCCTGGGTAAAGTGAAAGAAGAGCTTAGGTCATTCGTGGGGACCCATTGGCACCGCTTGGTCTGCGCCAAGCATTCATTCTGGCAGAAAACCTCGAAGGCTAGAGAAAACCTGCCCCGGCTACAGGAAGTCCCGAAAGTTCCACATCCGGCTCCTTGCAATACACAGTCCCGGTCGCCTTGACCGACTGCTTGGCGGCTCCCCCTCCGACACTGATTCCCTCTCTTCCACCAAAATCTTAATTTAAAAGCTACCTAGATGGCGGGAATGCGGGTGTTCGCAGTAAATTTTCTCCGCGCCCCCCCCCCCCCCGCCCCGTATGTGTGAAGTGTTTCATCGTCAAACGTTGAGGGGGTAAAGGTTACCTAGAAGCTTCCCCTTGTCTTTCCCCTCAGCCCGAAGCTTCTCCTCACAGCACTTGGCGCCTCCGCGATACGCTTTCAAGCCAAATTTACACTCTCAAGTAAAAAGAAAAGTTGCTCTAAGTCTAGAGAACTAACAATCCTCAAGCGCCCTTTTTCTTCGCAGATCCCGCGTCGCTTCCGCCCTCACCTCAGCCTAGTCGACCTCTCCCTCAGAGGGGATTCAACCGCCTTTCTGGGTTCAAACCGAGCCTCTCGGGCTCATGAATAATCAACGAGGTCTTCTTGGGCGGGGCGAGCCTCTTAATGAATAATTCATTACCTCTCGGCGCGTGCTCAAACGTCCATCCTCTCTCCCTCTCCCTCTCTCTCTCCCCCCCTCCGCTTCATGAATATGCAAATGAAGGCGGGCCCTGGCAGGCCCGGCCCCCTCAAGTCCCCGCTCTTGTCCCCCGCGGGGCCACTGTTCACAGTTCAGTTGCCCTCACGCCGCCGGCTTTCCGTCTCCGCTGCCACGTTTCCCGCCCTTCCGAGGGCTCCCCCGGACGCTCCCGGGCCTGAGGGACCCGGACGGAGCACGCGGCGCCGAGGGGAACCGGGGTTGCGGCGCTACACAGGACGCGACGGTGCCTTCCACTCGGGCAGCCAGTACGTCGACTACAGCCTGCCGCGGGGCTTCCTGAGGAGGCGCCTCGCCGCCGTCGAGGTGAGGCGGCGACGGGGAGGCCCTCGCGGGCCCGGAGAGGTCTAGGGTTTGAGGCCGAGGGACCTTGGGGCTAATGCGGGCCACGGGTCCCAGAGAGACCTGGGCCCAGCTCTGGGCAGCGTGGGGGCGGGGAAGCTAGAGCCAGGAGGGACCGGGGTGCGCGCGGAAGGGGCATTCAAAAGCCCAGTCCACTGAAGTTTCAGTTCTGAGGGCATCTCCACTTCTTTCCTGTGTGTAGACCCAACATTGCATCGCTTTTAACATTAATTTGTAATTAGGCAAATGAACGGGAATATGTGCCCCCTACACTGCCCCTCCTCCCGGCCGCTTAGGCGGAGGCGCCGCCGGGGAGCAGCCGGGCGTGACCCTCAGATCCCTTCTCCCGCGTCCACGTGCCTGCTCCGTACCCACCCGGGGAGCTTTCCTCAGCTTCCTGGGGTCCCTTGAACCTCTGCCGTGGGGTTTCCTGAGGCAGCGGGTGAAGCAGTGGGCCGCTTGAAACGTTGTTTCTGCAAGTAAAGGGGAAAAAAAAGATTCAAGCTGGTAAAAACATGAGTTTATAATAATAACGACAGAATAGTCCTTTAGGGCAGGGTTTCTCAACCTCAGCAGGAAACGCACCTCCACCGCCCCCTTCCCTAATCACGACAGCCCGAAATGTCTCCTGACACTGTCAGACGTTCCCTGGGGGGCAAAATTCGCCCTTAGTTAAGAACTTCTACCTTAATTCTATACTTTCCAGAATTAACTGCCCTTTAAGCTCCAACCGCGCACATGGCCCCTCTCGCTGCTCCAGCCCTTTCCAACCTCAGCGTTTTACTCGCTTCCCTCTGACTGAATCACTCGCCCTCTGTGCTGGCCGCCCTCCTCGCCTCTGCCCTGTGCTAATGGCAGCCCACCCCCCAAATACAGTTATTCTCTCTCATTATTAATATTTCCTTCACAGAACTCATCACAGTCTGGGTTTTATTATTTTTTTTAATGTGTCAGCCTGTTTTTCTCTCTCCACCTCCTAGAACGTAAGTAAGTTTCATTAGAGGCCTGGTCTGTCAGCGTCACCTCGGGGTCCCCCAGTGCCCAGCCCAGTGCCTGGTACACAGTGATCACTCAATAAACATTGCTGGACTGAAACAATAAATTACTTTCTCTTCCTCCTAAGAGCTATGGAGTTTCTCCTACTCCTTTCTATCATTCCCTGCTGGTTTCTTTGTAACCTTGGTTCAGAACTTGAATGGATGAATGAGCACCTGTGCTAGGAGCTGTGGGAAGAGCCTTCACTTTTCCCGCTGACTCAACTCCTTGACGACAGTGTCCTTTATTATGTTCATTGAAGGTATTCAAATAGACAGGTGAATGCACGAACCTAAGACGTGACTTAAGGAATACTGTCAGACGATTAAAAATTTATAGTGCTACCGGGGGCTTTAGAAACCATCAGAGTCTAGTCTCTTACTTTACAGATCAGAGTTTAAGTAATTTGTTCAAAGTCCTTAAGCTTGTTAAGAGACACCATGTCACAGATACAACCCATGGTCTCACACCTCTCATTTCAAGGCTCTTTATCTCCAGTCAGTCTAATTTCTGATTACTTTTCTGTGAACCTGACTTATAAACTCAAAAACACAAAAATCCCAAGCCAAAGACTTGCTTCCTATCACCTAAAAGCTTTTGAGCGTGTACTGTTCCTCTACTTTTTTTAAATCCTCATCTGGGGACATGTTCATTGATCTTTAAAAGAGAAACATCAATGTGAAAGAGAAACATCGATCGGTTGCCTCCTGCACGCACTCCGACCTGGGCCAGGGATCGAACCCGCAACCTAGGTATGTGCCCTGACCAGGAATCAAACCCGGGACCTTTCAGTGTACGCTCCAACCAACTGAGCGACACCGGCCAGGACTGTACTTTTCATCTTTTAACTAAATCAGACCTAGGGATAATGTCCTAATGAACTCAAAAGTGCTATATGATATTCAGACAATTTCCCAGCTTCTTTTGTACCTTTCAACGATGAGAGATTGGAAATTATCCCTGTCGCCCTGGCCGGTGTCACTCGGTGGTTAGAGCACTGGCCTGTGAACTGAAGGGTCTCAGTTTGATTCTGGGTCAAGGACAGGTACCTCAGTTGCGAGTTTGATCCCCACCCCAGGTGCATGCAGGAGGCAAGCAGTCAGTGTGTCTGTCTCACATTAATGCTTCCCTCTCTTTATCTCTCCCCATCCCTCCCTTCTACTCTCTCTGAAAAGCAATGGAAAAAATATCCTCAGGTGAGGATTAACAACAACAACAAAAAATGATCCCTGTCAAGGCAAAGTATCTTGTTTGTTTTGGAAAGAAAAAAATGTACACTGTAGTAGAAATTGGTCATTGTTTAGGAATTTCCAAAAAAACAGTTGTTAAAGTTTTGCCAAACCTTGTAAAATGTGAAACAGATTAAAACAGAAGGGGAAGATATCTTATTTGAAATGACTTTTGTTGCCTAAAGTTGACCTTTCTCTCTTTAGATACGTTTTATTCTATTCTGTTTACCTGAAACAGTTGTCACTCCTCATTAATCAGTCTCTAGTTAGACCTTTGTTTTTTGAGAACTAAAGACCATTTTTCCTTCTCAATTAAAGAAATTCAGGTTCCTTCTTTCCTCTTCTTGATCATTTTATGTAGGCAGTACCTTGTTAGTAGAGTCTTGTGGAATCATGCTGTCAACTTTCAGAATCTTGGAGTTTCTTCTGGGGCATCTGACAGCACACTGGGTCATAGGAAGTAGAGATCCATTTGTCTGACTGATTGAAACTCTTTCCATCAGGTTCAGTTTAACCCTGGAAATTTTCTCCAAAAGATGGTTTACTTGAGGGTTATAAAAATAGACATATTGAATATAAAATGTATTCTCAGGAGGAAATCTCTAGATGTATCTCCCTCTTCAATGTATACAGTGATACCAAATACAGAGAAAAGAGATTGGAGGGGAGGGCGCTGCTAAGTAGAAAATGTGGTTTCTTTAACTTGTTTGCATTCAACTTTTATTAGATCCCTTAAAATCATCATAACTTCCAGTCATCATGAAGCTGACACCACCATATTTATTCGTTCATCAAGCACTTATTCTGCCTGGCATTGTGAGGACTTGGTCCCCGAGCTGTGGAAGTTTACAGTTCAGTAGGAGAGGGAAACATTGTAAACACATTACTCACATAGAAAATAGTTTGCAAATATTAATGGAGGTATAAATTATATGTGTGTGGAGAAGGAAGCTATGCGTTCCAAATGGGGAATCAAGACAGCTTCACAAAGGAGTTGGCATTTAGGAGGGCAGCATATGCATATAACTTCCTTTGCTCATTCTCTGGCAATGGTGAGACTACCTCAAACCAATAAGAGCAGACGTTTGCCCACCACTTTAGAAGCAGGAAAGAAAAGGAGGTGTAAGATCCTTTCTTTTTACTTCTGGAAGCAATGGTGCTTTTGAAAGCTAAATGTTGCCTTTGCAATCCCAAGTGCCTCAGTCATGGTTAAGAGGAGAGAGCTGAAGAGAGAGAATCCCCTTTCATCTTTGATTTCTTCCTCACTAAGGATCAGTCAAGCATGGCTCTCTTGGGCCAGTTGTATTATTTCAAGCCTTCTCATTTCTGCTAGGGTGTTATTTTATCCTGATCTCCATTGGGGCATGCAGTACCCATGTGATTTTGGGGGGGGGGGGGGGTCAGTAATGTTTATAAATGTGTTTATGAATGTGACTCTGGAGTCCTAAAATTTTTAATATTACTGAGAAGCAAAGAGAGGCAAAATGATTTTTAGAGAACTGAAGTTTTGAGTCAAGCCTCTGTGTGTACACTGCTATACTGCCTAACTTATTTAGGGTATTTTTAAAAAGAGAATGGCAAAGAGAAAGGATTGCCAACTTGGCTTTAGCTTCTGAACTTGATCCATTCTTTGGCAGCCAAAGAGAAGCCAATCAATCTGATATAAGCCCTGACTGTAAGGTCTAAACCTGAGCTCCTACTGCTTATGCCTACTCACTGTCAACCTACAAAATGTAATTCCATGTGTAGGTGGCAATTTATTACGGACCTCATGCGCACTCAAGAGTTGCATATCAATTTCTGCATCCTTCAAAGTGATCTTTTCTGACTGGCAGAAGAATTTCCATGTGGGTTGTGTGTTTCTGGGAAAGCCTAGGGTTTAATGAATTGGAACAGGAAATGACAGGGCATGTAAGTGACAGGCCTGCATGACTGCCCAGACTAAGAAATGATGTCAAGGACAGTGAATTCTCAAACATAGCAATGTTCTATTTGACTACTTGGTTCTGTTTTTTGCTGACTATGAAGTTTTGGTGACATGTAAAATGATGTTATTTTTCTTAATGTTTATCACTTAATGGAAAAGGTTTCAAGTGAAATAGATTTTTAAACTGACTTTTCATGATTGCTATTTACATCTGCACAGAAATCTGAGATGAGGTGATGTTCAAAATATACCACACTACTGACAGCCCAAATTTTGAAGCCCTTTACTTTATACACATTTGATGCTTGGAAAATGACAGTTACCAAAAAATGGTTTAGAACTCCTATTGGACCACAGTGCAGACTCAGCCATAAGAGGGGCTTTTTTTCTTCCTTAGTTTATACTACCCTAATGATAAATTACACATGTAAGTACTAATGACCTCTGATGAGAAGGTCCCTAATTTAAGGTTCAGACTACTTACGACCTTTGCATGATTTGAACACGGTAATACAAAACATCTAAGGCGGAGGTTTCTAACATCTCTTCTCATTAAACAAACAAACAAAAACCAACTTCTTCCTAGCCAGAGAAAGGTTAAACAACTGAAAAATAAGGCATCACAGGAAAATTACCTACATAGCTTTAAGAGTAGAAGGGAGAAAGCATTGCAAAAAGGCATCATTTAGAACTTTACTATAACTTACACCTAAGAAAACTATCCCAGAAAGCCATATTCTCAGATGTGCCAGGGGCTCTCTTAAGTCACAGTGCACAGAACAGAAAGATGTACTACAGGAAGAGGCATTGGGAGAATTCAAAGTATGACCTTATCAATAACCTGTGGACATCCCCATCCCCTTTATTTGTTGCAGAGTGCCTACACATAGGACATGTTTAATAAACACATGTTGAGTGAATGCACATATGTTACTGGAAGAATCCAAAACAGTTTCAAAGTGATTAACTGGGATGTATTCACATAATGCATAGTGGGGTTGATCTTTGAAAAGATGCATTCCAATTTCCTATTTCTGTTGATCGTATTATTTTTCCATTTATCCTGGTTCAAAACCATTATTCTCATATTTTTCTTTCATTCTTCAGTCCATGGTTTCCTTTACTTATTTGAACATATTTTTGAGCTTACTTAAAGTTTTCATCTAGTAAGTTCATTGTTTGGCTTCTTCAGGATAATTTCTCTTGACTGTGAGTGTGTGTGTGTGTGTGTGTGTGTGTGTGTGTGAGAGAGAGAGAGAGAGAGAGAGAGAGAGATACTCTTGTTTCTTTGCATGTCTTGTAATTTTTATTGAAAACTGGACATTTAAAATAATATAGTATGGCAACTCTAGAAATCAGATCCCCTGCCTTTCCAGAGCTTGTTGTTGGTATTTGCTTGTTTTGTGACTTTCCTGAACAAATTATTTGTTATATGTGGCTATAGAAATCTCTGCTTGAAAACTGTTCTCTTCTAAATTTGTTTTGTATTGATATTAAAGAGAGAGAGGCCGGGAGAGGGGGCGTGAGAGAGAGAGAGAAATCGATTTGTTGTTCCACCCATTCATGCATTCATGTGCCTTGATGGAGATCAAACCCGAAACCTTTGGTGTATTAGGATGACATTCCCACCAATCGAGCCACCCAGCTAGGGTGAAAACAATTCTCTTTTATTCTTCCCTTTCCCTTTGTCCCACATGCAATCATTTGCTGAGCTTTATTAGTTTTACTTACATAACTTTTCTTGCATTATTTCCTCCTTTCATTCTCATGTCACCACTCTATCAGGTCCCAGTTACTTCTTACCTTGATTACTGTAGAAACATCCAAACTGTGCAACTCATTCCTAGCTCTCCCCTTTCTAATTTAAACTGTACTGTTTTTCTTTCTAAATATGGTTTAATCATTGTCTTCACCCTAACCAGGTAAAAAATTTCCCCCCAAAATGCAAGGATGACTGCATTGGAGGAGAGACACCCGTATTGGTAAACAGAAGGATCTTGTGGCAAAGGAGTAACTGCAGATAACAGTATAGGAAGTGACTGATGGCTTCAAGTTCCAGAGTAAGAAGGAGGGAATTGGACTAGGTAGGAACACCTGCCTTGGAAACAAGGAGGAAACCTTTATCCTCTAAGGATAGACAGATATCATCTAGATGTTAGAGGGCAGGCAAGAGAGCATGAGGGTTTTATTTCCCGTTTTTAGGGTTCATCTGCTCAGAGTGAGAAGATTAAGTGTGATCCAGGAGTCTTAGAGAAAGCAAAGTTTAGAACAGTCATAGGTGAGAAATGTAACTTGATTTCTAACTTGGGAAATGTAAACGGATTGTAAGATCCTACTCTTATCAAACATTCTGGGAAACACTGCACTGTATCCTTGTTCTTGGTGACATTGGTCTTTATTAAAGAAACCAACTTGTGTCCTATTTGAAGATGTCTACTTAAGGTTAATCCTTATGGATTAGGATAATAAAGGACAAACTTTATTTTGCTATCATGTGCCAGATAGATGGAGAAATAACCGTGTTTTAAGCATGCTTTCCTATATAGGTTCTCAGGTGATCAACACAACCACCACCCTCAAAGACAGGCAATACACAAATTGCTTCTGCAATTCTAAAATTACAATTTTACAAGTGAGGAAAGATCTAAAATTTTATGGAACTGCCCAGACTAAATACCTAGTGTTTGGCAAAACCATGAGTTAATTAGGTTTTATAATCTAGGTTTAATACTTTAAGTTCTATACTTTATAACATGAACATTAACAACTATATTAAGAAAACAGATTTTGTGTGTCAGAAATGCTGTTTTCCAGCTACAACACATAAGTAGAAGCTGAGTCTAGCCACAACTAGAGTAAGAGTGAGTGCTGTTGAAGGCAGCAAAGAATGCAAAGAATAATGATATTTCTAGCCCTCCCATTTATAAGTCCCCATTTAATATATTATTTTATTTGTACCTACAACAGTCTTATGAGGAAGTTATGATTATCCCCATTTTAAACAGTTTGGGAAATGGAATTGTTGAGAGCTAAAAATATTTATCTATGGTCACACAGCTTGTAAGTGGTAAAGTTATAGATTCTAACCCAAGTTAACTTATTACAAATCTTACATTCTTTTTACTAAACTTGATCATCCTTGGGATCATTTACCAGATTCTTAGCCTTTCTTGTTTTTGTCTCAAGATATTTCCTAATTTCCCTTGGGATTTATTCTTTGACGCATTGGTTGTTCAAGTGTGTTGTTTAATTTCCACATATTTGTGAACTTTCCACTTTTCCTTTTGCTACTGATAACAACTTAATTATAATTGCATACAAAAACTTTACTCCTTTACATCTCTGTTCCCACTTTGTTATTAATCTTTTAATGTCATAAATCTTTTTCTACTTTGTATCTATTAACATAGTTCTATAGTTATATTTTATACTTTTACCTTTTAAATTATATACCAAAATTAAACGTGATCTACACACCACCATTACAGTATAGGATTCTGTATTTGCCTTATTTGTCTATATATCTACCTTTAGCAGAGATCTTTATGGGTTTTTTTTAAACAAGGTGATTTCTCTCTTCTTATTTACTTGTGTGTTTATTTTTTTATTTATTTTTATCCTCACCTGAAGATATGTTTATTGATTTTAGAGAGAGAAGAAGGGAGAGAGAAAGAAAGAAAGAAAGAGAAACATCGATGTGAGAAACATCGATTGGTGGCCTTGCCTAGATGCCCTGAATGGGGATCGAACCCGCAACCTAGGTATGTTTTCTGACCAGGAATACAAACCCATAACCTTGTGGTGTATGAGTTGATGCTCCAACCAACCGAGCCACCTGGCCAGGGCAAGAGAGCTTTATGTTTTCATATGCTTTCATGTTGCTGTCTGCTATCCTTCTGTTTCAACTTGAAAGTATGCCTTTAGCTTTTTTATTTTATTATTTTTATTTTTTTAATCTTCACTCAAGGATATGCTCATTTATTTTAGAGAGAGGGGAAGTGGAACAGAGAGAGAGAAACATTGATGTGTGAGTGAATATTGATTGGTTGCTTTCCTTACATGCCCTGACTGGGAATTGAACCCACAACCTTTTGGTATACAGGACAATGGTCCAACCAACCAAGCTATACTGACCAGGGCTCCCCTTAGTATTTCTTATAAGGCAGGTCTAGTAGTGATGAGTTTCCTCAGCTTTTGTTTACCTGGGAAAATACCTATTTCTCCTTTATTTTTGAAGGAGAGTTTTGACAGATATAGTATTCTTCGTTGGAAGGTTTTGTTTTCTTTCTTTTAATTTTTATTTATTTATTTTTCTTTCATTTGGCAGTTGTTGCTTTTTTAATTTCAGTACTTTGAATATACCTTTCCACTCTGGACTGCAACGTTTCTGCTTAGAAATCTGCTGATCTACTTATGGGAGATCCCTTGTAAGTGAAAATTGCTTTTCTCTTGCTGCTTTCAAGATTCTCTCCATGTCTTTTACTTTTGACAGTTTGATTATAATGTTTCTTTGTGTGGGCCTCTTTGGGTTCATCTTTGTTGGAGTCTTGAGCTTCTTAAATTTTCATGTCCATTTCCTTCCTCGGATTTAGGGAAATATCAGCCATTATTTCTTCAGATAAGCTCTCTGCCCTTTTATCTCTTCTTCTGAGAGGATTTTTTACTTAGTGGTTATAGCGCTTCATCCATTGCTCATTAGGATGCAAAGGGCTATGATAATAGGCAGTAGAGCATTTCTGCATCTTTTTTAGCAAGAATTCCAAACTTTTTAAATTTTTGGTTTATCTTTTAAAAACAGATGTTTTCTGTCCACCCAGTGTTGCTCAGTGGTTGAGTATCGACCTACGAACCAGGAGGTCACGGTTCCATTCCTGTCAGGGCACATGCCCCAGTTTCGGACTCTATCCCTAGTAGGGGGCATACAGGAGGCAGCCAATCAATGGCACTCTCTCATCATTGATTTTTCTCTCTCTCCCTCTCCCTTCCTCTCTCTGAAATAAATAAAACACATATTTAAAAACAAAACAAAACAGGTGTTTACTGAAGTGGCCAAGAATTTGGAGCTGTTTGGAGCCTGAGTGGCAAATGAGA
The DNA here is from genome assembly GCF_054644295.1 of Miniopterus natalensis. Lineage (NCBI taxonomy): Eukaryota > Metazoa > Chordata > Mammalia > Chiroptera > Miniopteridae > Miniopterus > Miniopterus natalensis. The sequence goes on from NC_142100.1 coordinate 16,031,476, forward strand.
TCAACTTGGGGTACAAGTGTAAGTTACGCCCTGAGGCTGCTGCAGCAGGATGCCCATACAGCACACGGACCACCTTCACACCTGCAGAGCTGAGGGGATCTTGGGTAAGGGGTCCCTCATTGCACAGTGATTAGGCTTGTGAGAGAACATACTCTAACTGGAGGTGAGACCTTGGTGACTGTTTTGGCTTCAGAAACCAGCTAAGATTACTCAGTTGCTTTTCCCTCCACCTCCTGAGGGACGCTAGGTTGTATTTAAGCAGAACTGCATCCCTGCTTGTAACTGAGTGCCGGAGTAACTCAGATGTGCCTCTACTCTAAGCTATAAAGAAACAATTAACCATAGTTAATGGCCCATAATTTTTTATTTCTTTATTCTATTCTCAGGGTTCCCTCCTAAGTTATTACCCAGGAAGAAACATAAAACTGCACATAAAACTGTGTATTTGATAAAAACAAAGGAAGAACGCTCTTTTTTGCTTTATCTCCCTCTGATTTAAAACAGTGGGTCTTCCTAGTTAGAAATGAGGTTCATTCCCAGATGGGATAGGCTGCCACTGTCTCGCATCATTATGTTGCAGACATGCATTTGGGACCAGCTACATAATTTGCAAGACCAAGCGCAAAATGAAAATGTGGGGCCCTTGTTAAATATAGCAGGAATTTCGAGACTTCAACAGAAGAGCATTAAACTTAGGGCAGGGCCCTTCTGAGGGTAGGACCCTTTGTGACTGCAGAGGCTGCTCACATACAAAATGGTCTGAGTACTAGGAGGAGGGGAACTCCACCTCAAGGAGCTCAGGCACATGAGCAGCTTCTCTGCAGAGAAGGGAGGACCAGAGAAAGCACAGGGCGGCCACTTCTGAGGAAGCGGATGGTGTGTCCGAGGACAGCATTCTCTTGGTGGTCCTCTCAGTCCTGATCTACTTGGGTTGGGATTGAGGAGGTGTGAAGAGGGGGCAGTTTCTATGCATGGAATTATCCATGTTTTGGTTTCACTTACTCAACTTTTTTTTTTAACTGAAGTGTCAAATTAGATGATTTTTTCCCCTCTAAACCTTTCCTCCATCTTGGTAAATGATCCAGCTGGGTAGATCAAGGCAGAAGTCAGGAGTTCCTCCTCCTCCTTTATCTGAAACATGGCTCACTAAGTCCCATCAACTCCACTATCAGTGTCCCTCTTGAGCCCGAGCCTCTCTCCACTGACATTACCACCCATCACTTCTAGTCATTGCTATGACAACAGCCTCCTCCCTGACTGGCTTTTGAATCATGCAAACTAGAGTTTAGGTCTTCATTCTGCCATATTAGCTGGGCGACCTTGGGTAGGTCTCCACCTTTCTTTCTTTAAAAAAAACACAAAAAACTGTAGGAAAACACTTATTTATAAAATCACAGAGGTGGAAGAAGTAATTCCTAGAAGGAACAGGCTTAGGAAACAAGTTATAGAGGCAAAGGAAGGGCCCTTGGTGCGTGGGAGTGAGGAAGGTAATGGTAATGGGCCTGGGGGATGGGGGGGAGGGGAAAAGTGTGGGCATGCTCCCAGGAGGGAGAGCACCTTCTTCACCTTTCTGAGCCTCAGTTTCCTCATCTGTAAAGTGGAGGTAATTATACCTATCTTAAAGGGTTGTCAGGACTAAATGAAATGATGCAAGTGGCTTAGCACACAGTACACACTCAGTAAATTAGCATTTTCCCTCTTTTCCCTCTTCATCCTTCAGGCCTTAGTTTACACATTACTTCCTTAGGAACCCGTCTTGTGACTTGCCACAGACTCAGTGCCGGTTCCCACAGACTACCAGACTGCTCTGCAGCATTCATCACTCTTACTGTCTTCTCTCAACAGTTTTCTCCATGAGGACAAGGATCCTGGCTTTCTCTGCCTAATGAGGTGCCTGACATGGAGTAGGAACTCATATTTTGCTATTTGAATGGTTATCCTCGTATGTAGTCAAAGGTTCTCAGGCATGGGGTCCTGCCCCCCAGCTATAAGTGGGCAGATGACCACATTAACATAAGTAAATAATGGAGACCAAGAGTATCTCACCAGCTTTAAGTTAAACCTAGGGCACTGGGGGTGATTCATTATGAGCAGATTCCTTCCATAAGAAACAGACCTAGGTCAGGTAAGTTAACCAGGAAACCAGGTACGCCAGGTCAGCATAGGCACGCTTCCTTGAGAATAGAGTGGGGTGGGACAAGCATGTGACAGCACTAGGGGAAGAGGGCACTCCAGGAGAAGGAATGAAGGTGGAGCTCCCTGTCCACTGACCCAGGGCCACCTGAGCAGTTGGGCCAATTCCTTTCTCCTCAGGCCTCAGGAGCTCCCTGCTCGATATTCCCCACTAGGCCAACTGCATGAGAGATGTGCACAGTAAGGGGCCAGTACCCTGAGAAGCCCAAAGGGAGTGGGGAGGGCTGGTTGCTTTTTCAGCTTTGTGAAATAACGTACATGTAGGAAAGTACATAAAACATCTGTAGAGATTGATGAATTATGAGCATCCATGAAACCCACCACTCTGATCAAGACCTGGAACATCACCAGCACTCCGAAGCCCACATATCCTACCCAAACTGCTTGCTCCGTATCCCTAGAGAGGACCACGGCCCTCGCTTGTATAGTTACCATGTCTTTGTATCCCGAAATAATAGTTTTGTTTTGCCTGGTTTTGAACTTTTAAAGAATGTAGTCATATTACATGTCATTTTATTCTTTTTTGTGAGATTCAACCATGTGATTGTATGTATAACTAGTTTATTCATCTGTTGCTATGTTATCTTATTGATGGACATTTTTGCTGTTTCTGGCTTATAGTATTTTCCATGCCTTAGTGTGAGGCTGTCCTGAATGACTTGCAGAGGCCATGGGAGTTTGAAAGGAAGGGAAGCAGAAGCAGCTCTGGGCATGGGGTACTGGTAGGTAGAAGGGACTCTCAGGTCAGGCAGGGCTACTAATATGCAGAGCAGGACTAGAGTACCACAGAGGAAAGAGCACAGGAGGGCTCTTTGAAGTTTGCACCTACGGTGCACTTCCCCTCGGAGAGCAAGTGTTCTGCCTGCCCAAAGCCATGGTTAGGTTTAGCAGGCTGGGGGGCGCAGACTTACTCACCTTCCAGACCTGCTGCCTGACACCTCTTCTCTCCTCCCCATGGGGTGTAAGGCCAGCTCTGCATGCATAGAGAGGCCAGGCACAGTAGCTTATAGCAAAATACTGTCTTACAGGGATAGAGGAAACACCACAAACCGGTCAGGGAGTCACTTCTGGTGCCTCTCCCAGAATTGGCATAAATCAAAAGATTCGTGTTTAGAAAGTGCAGGGATCACCCACTGCACATGCAGACACTAGCCAGGATGGAGGTAAGGCAGTCAGAACCCTGAAGGCAAGGGGCCAGCACTGGTGACTACTCGCCCAGCCCTCACCTGCAATGGAAGCGAGGCTACCCCATGGAGCCCATGTCTTGGAGACTTCCAGCAGCCCAGGGCAGAGCTCCCCACCCAAGCCAGAAAACCTGTCCCTTGCAACACTCCAGACGTAGTGGCTGAATCTGAAGTATTTCACATTGGTCCTGGCTGGAGATGGCTGGGAGTCTCTACTATCCCCTGAAAGACCTGACCTAATTCCCTCCTCTCTCTGGTTTGGCAGCTACAGGTAAGAGGAGGAATGCCACTGCCTTGGAGTAGGGTAGGCTACATGGAAAACAAGCAGGATTTCTGCCTCCTCCAACTTGAGACTACACTGGAAACCAGGTAAGTTGTGGGGAGTCAGGGTAGACAGTCAAGTGCGAGCTTTGGCAGGATGCCACCCCTCACACTGCAGGGCAACTAGACTTTGTAAAACATCTGTTTCCTCATTGGATCCTCAACAGCCTTGTGGATTGACTGGACAAACATCCCCACAGATGAGAAATTAAAGCAGAGTAGAGTGGTCAAGGCCATATGCTATATAAGTGATCAAGGGGTTAGAACACAAGTCCCACAATCCCTGGGTCAGGGCGACACAGAGCTACGCACGCATAGGCACTGGCCTAGGCAGACATCAATTTCTAGCTGCTTCAGGCTGAGAGTTGTCTCACCTGACAGTGTCTGCTGCCAATTGATCTGAAATGCAGATCTGTCCCAGTGCTAGATGTGGAAGCTTTATAATTGAGGGAGTTTCTCCTAAGAAACATGGTAAATTTTAGTGGGTAGCTAATTCCCTCTTGTAATGTGTGGACGGCTTCGTGCATAATTTCATACAGTTCTAGAATTGGGGGGGAAACAGTCCTATGTAAATCCAGTGTAATAGTACTAGTACTTTTAAATGAAGGGTTCCTTTGGAATTGCTCCAGAACCCTTCTCTACCATGATTTAGGGCTTTTATCCTACATGTGGCCTCTTACTGCTCTTCCCACTTCATCTTCCCTTGCCTCCCAGCACCCATTCCTAGCTGGCTCTGACTCAGGAGGAAACTGGGCACTGTGGTGGTTGGGTGTCTGGTTTCTGGAGGCAGATAGCCTGGACTCAAACAACATGGCTCTGCTTATTTGCTGTGTGACCTCGAGCAAGAGGCTTAACAGCAATACTGGTTCATTCGCCTTATTTTCAAATGAGGATAAATATCAGCCTCACCAGATTGATGAGAATTAAATGTATTAATTCATGGAAGTACTTAAATAGTGTGTGGCCCATACTATATCATAACTATTGTCATCTTGTTCAATTCTATGTTCCAAAACCTCAAATAGCTACAGAATTGAGACCGGTGTTTGGCCTGAAGTAGACTTTTTTTGCTTGACTTTTAACAAATATTTCCTGCCTTCCCTCATTCACTAACCCATGCACACCAGCTCAGTTCCCCAAACCTGCCCTCCTGCCTTGGCTCATGGTGAGCCAGTGTCACCAGTGGAAGTCACCACTGTCTCTTAAGGGCAGACTCTCTGCTCAGTCATGTCAATGAGCTTTCTTTTTCCTCTGAGCCACATCTAACTAGTCAGTATCCAAGTTACTATAGCCACTAGGTTTTGGAAGAAAGCTAAAGTCATTAGCAATGAAAAATATTCTCCAAACAACTGACCACTTATAAAATTACTTTCCACTTGGACATATTCTCACTGCCTAACATCCTCCATCCACCATAGCCCATCTCTTCCCTCTTACTGATTGTGAGATGTTGTAAACTTCTGACATTGAAAATACAACAAAATAGGTGCCAAAGTACAATTTAAGTTTTGCAAAACATAGAATTTCATAAACTCATGAAAGAGTATTGTTGGAAAATTGATGCTCAATTGAGTAGTCATTGGCAAATAGGATCTGAGTTAGATCCATTAACAATGAAGATCATAGCTGCAAATAACCAATTTAGATGCTTCTTAGGGGATGATTTGAATATCAAATGGCTAAAGGATTAAGGGAGTCCCTCAGGAAAAGTGAGGAAGCCCTTGACTTTTACAAAAATAACCCTGATTGATTGCACTGTGCAAATCAAACATGAGGTGATGTCCCATTATGCAATTATAAAATTGTGGGAGGGAAATATATGTAAAATATTATTTTGTTGCCCTGTCTAGTTTGGCTCAGTGGTTAGAGCATCGGCCCTCAGACTGAAGGGTCCGGGGTTCAATTCACAGTCAAGGACATGTACCTCGGTTGCAGGCTCCATTGGGGGGTGTATTGGGGAGGCAACTATTTGATGTCTCTTTCACATCCAGTTTTCTCTTTCCCTCCTCTCCACTCTCTCAAAAAAAAAAAAAAAAAAAAAAATCAGTGGAAAAAATATCCTCAAGTGAGGAATAAAAAATAAATAAAATGGATAAATTAAAAAAATTTTTTTAAATATTACTTTGTTCTAAACTAGCCTATAGTTAGTTGCAATTACATTTTGTTAACAGATACTTGTTTTAGTAATAGTTTCATTTTACAAGATAAAGTTCCAAGCAGATCTTTTCCACTATCTACTATATGAAACTATAGTCTCCATTTTAAATGGGTTAACCCTAAGAGGCTTTTTCAGGTCCCAGTTCTTTTTGGATAATGAATCCTTTTTTTTATCTGCCCAATCTTCCCTAACAGATGACACACTATTGAGGTCAAACAGTGCCAGAGACAGACAGAAATGCCATGTCATCTCATAGGTCAGTGGGGGCAGGGATGTCCCTGAGTTACCAAGGAAGCCTGTGCAGAGCCACGGCCCTCAGTTACTTGTTTTGTGAATGAGTCAACCAGCCAAGCAAAGACCCCATGGTTGAGGCCTCAGGGTTCCCACCAATGAGGGGTGACCCAGGCTCTTGTCCTCAGTCCACATCTGAGGTTTCAGGCATTGACAGTGATTTCCAAAAGTCTGGAGTACTTTGGAAGTCAGGGCTACATGGAGGACACAAGAGTACAAGGGTGACCCAGGATGCCCAGATCAGGAGAGGCAGAAGCCTCTGCTACAACCCTTCTGCCCTGCCCTGGGGCGGCACACAGAAGCAGCCTGCAGTGGCTTTAGGTGCTCTGGTTCATTCCTGCCTGGTATGGTTCAGAACTTCCTGTCACTGAGCTTCATGAACAGACTGAATGATGGAGACTTTCCCAGTCCTGGGGAAGGTGGGTGTGGGTTTTGGGATGAATTCAACTACAATCTGGAAAGAGGTTACCTTCCTACTTGGGGGTGGGGGAGAGGAAAGCAAATTGGCGCCAATGTTCACCTCTACTCCAAGAACTACTTGCACTCAGAGGACAAAAAGGAGGGCTGAACCCTCCTTTCAACTGACAAGTCTGGGCTAGGAGAGTCCTCAGGTCCATGAGAAATAGGCCCCGAGTTAATGCCTCCCAGCTCCACGGAGGGGGTAAGTACGTGAGGCATGGCCTGGCAGACTGGCTCAGGTGGGAACACCTGATGCTCTAGCAGTTTCTTAGGCCCCTGGAGAAGGCCTTTGCTGCATCACTGGCAGAGGCATATGGAAATGTGGTTTTAAAATCGTCTCCATTTGAAATACCTTGACTTACAAACCTCCAAGGAAGCAGTTGTGTGAGGAGGGCAGAGAATAGAACCTCAAGAACACTTAGGGTACTTAGGGAGCAGGGAGAGGACTGTCATACAAAGCCCCCAAAAACCAATACCAGGGCAGAACCAGCAGGTTTATCAAGGTTGCCAGTGTTGTGGAGTGCTTGAGAAGGAACGCTTTGGGGCAGGAGCTGGAATGTATAGATAGTCCTTGGTGACACCTGCGAATAGTGTCGGGGGGCAGTAGGCGTCTCTGAGGCAACAGCTGGCTGATTTATCAAGTCAAATGAAAGAGAATCATACCACCCCTGAGGTGTCAGGATGCAGGTCACATCCCAGTAGCTAATGGGACTTCAAAAGTGGGAGCCACCCCAGTGCAGTGTGATGGCTGATACCAGAAACTCCTGGGTGACTTGAAAGAACCTCCAGTTCTAGGAATTGAGCTCCCAGTTGGTGAAATACAGTGGGGATACCACTTACCACTAACTTATGTCTATCCTAACTTGGATGGTAAAGCCTTGAATATGTTCCACCCCCTTGGGCTCATTTGGCATTGGAGACGGTAGGAGTACCATCTGAATGCAGGGTCTCCACTTCCTTTCCTAACCTGGGCACTGGGATCCTCACAGGAGCTGTTGCTAGAGCACACAACCTGGGTCCAGGCCTCTGCCTCAGATATCTGTGCTGCATGGAGGTAAGGCCCAGCTGGCTCTGCCTGCCCCACTCCTCAGCCTGGAAAGCTAGGCTACATCATATGGTTTAGTCTTTAGTCGGGGACCTAAAACTCATCAGTTGTTCAGCCAACTGAGGCCACATCAGTCTCCACAGGATTCAGGGGAATTCTTAGGTGCTACCTCGACTCCCACAAGCAGTTTCTCTCAGCCCCCTTCCCATTGCTTTTAAAAAAAATTGATTTTAGAGAGGGAGGGGGAGACATTGATGTGAGACACACATCCGTTGCCTCCTGCACGCGCCCCTACTAGGCACTGAACCCACAACACAGTTACGTGCCCTGACCAGGAGGAATCAAACCCATGACCTTGTGCATGAGACAACGCTTCAAACAAGCCACAGTGGCCAGAGCTGTTTCCATTGCTTTTATACAGTCTTAAAGCATCAGATGCAGACTTTGCATCTATTTAAATAATTAAAAAATTTTTTCAGAGTGTAAGAAACTGATTTGTCAATTTGTTATTCCACTTTGTTTTTTCCAAAATGTTTTTGATTTCAGAGAGGGAGAAGAGATAGAAACAATGATGAGTAGGCTGCCTCCTGCACACCCCCTACTGGAGATCGAGCCCTCAACCCGGGCATGGGCCCTGATCAGGAATCCAACGTGACCTCCTGGTTCATAGGTCGACACTCAACTGAGCCATGCTGGCCGGGCTATTCCACTTATTTATGCATTCACTGGTAGATTCTTTTATGTGCCCTGATGGGATCGAACCCACAGCCTTGGCATATCAGGGCGATGTGATGGGCTAACCAACTGAGCTACCGGCCAAGGCTAACAATTCTTTAATAAAATACATGTATGAATCTTAAAATTGTCAACTAATGATAACTTCTCAATTTATCGTAGAACTCAGATTAGAATGCTTCAAGGTCAAAGTTTACCTTTGTGAGGTGGAAGAAGCCAGGGCAGGGGCAGTTGTCTTTGTTTTTTTGTGGGGTTTTTTGTCTTTGATTTCAGAGAGAGGAAGAGGGAGAGAAACAGCGATGACGAGTCATTGATAGGCTGCCTCCTGCACGCCCCCTGCTGGGGATCCAGCCCAAAACTCAGGCATACCGTGACTGGGAATCAAACCTCAGTCTCCTGGATCCTAGGTTGATGCTTAACCGTTGAGCCACGCTGGCCAGGCAGTCTTTCCGTTTTAATACTGGTGGAGTGGAAGCACTGTCTGGCTCTGATAGAATGTCTGCCAGCAGCCAGGCAGAAATGCCCTCTCATCTCATGGGCAGTGGGGAGGGAAGCATTTGCTAAGCACCCACCTTCAACCCCCTCTCCCGTGGCACATGCTGTGCTCTAGATGAGGAAATGCTCAGTTCCTCACCTGCCCAGGGGCAACTCAGCTGGTGCTGCTGGGTTAGGCAGCCAACCTAGGTCTATGGGCTCAGAACCCATGTTCTTTCCACCAAATTAGTGGTTTTGAGGCAGTGCTTTAGGGGTTCTCTGCAAACATTTGCTTCAAATGATTTTAAATATTAAAAATCATCTTTAATGTGTACACACAGGTGCAGAACATTCATTCAGTTAGGCTGCCTGAGTCCTCAGAGTAAGGCCTTCATTGCTGTCCTGTGTGGGCTTCTCAGGGTCACTGACCTAGAGGGCTCTAGTTCAGTGCTGTGATCACCAAGCCCAGCTGCAACTCCATGCTAGTGGCTTTCACCATAAAATAATTTTAGTGACTATAACCATTGGATGATTCTTACCTGCTAATATGGAGGATAAGGACTGAAAGCAGGTGTTGGATATTCTATTGATCTGTTTTATCAAGCATCTACCTCAGTCTGTCAATAACCAGAGATTGCAGGCAAGCTGTGACTGTTACCATCTGCACTTTTCTATATACAGTCAGGATTTCTTCTCCATCATACAAACAAAACAAATTCAGAAATAAATTGGATGCTAAGACAGTTCACAATTAATTAACCCATTTGCACTAGTCAAAAATGCTCTCTCCACCTCACCAATTTAGGACAGTGTTTTGACTTGAACTTAAGACAGTTCATGCTAGTCAATACATTTGTTTTATGTATTTGAAAAGTTAAAGGAAAAAAACCCCACTGGATTATAATATCAAAACCTTTGACTTTGGTTAGGAGGAAGAGGAGAGTTCATAGTTTAAGCCTTTTGGCAGCAACTACTAAGCTTGTCTCCATGATTTCTGGCTTGGCTGACTCAGAGAACCAGGTTAAAGTAGTTCTTTATCTAAGGCCATCTTCTAAAAGCACAAGAACACTGGAGGGGTGGGGTTGGAAAAGAACTTTTTTTTCAAAGTTTGCTATTAATTCCTGGGTAACCCTAGATGAGGCTTTGCCGTGCTCTAATCCTCAGTTTCAACAAAAACCAGGAGGTTGGATTAAACCAATGATTTTAAGCACCAAAACCTTTCTTCAAATCAGGTCTTACCTGGAAGTCTAATACTGAATGGCTTGGGGGCTCCCTCCCCATGAAGCCTTGACAGAACAGCACGAAAAACATGAAACTAGGTAATCTAAGGTCACTTTCACCTCTTAAGTATTCCATACCCTCACCTCTGAAATACAAATGCTGACACCAGCTAACTCTTCCCACCAGGCCTTCTCTATCTCCTGGACAGCCTAAGGGGCTGAGCTATTTGTCCCTCATACCTAACACACTGGTCACAGCACTGACTAGAGAACCTGAACAACGGTCTGTGGGTGAAAATGACAAATTTATTTAGTTTTAAATGGTCACTGAGGCTACAGCAGAATCAATGCTGTTACAATAGGCAAGCACTTCTGACAGCAGCCACACAGTGTATTTCTTAAACAGCATCCAAGCCTCATCAGTTATGGGTTTTTTTAATCTTATAAATCAGTTGGGAAGCAGTTAAAGGCCAATTTTAAATGCCAATATACAAGAAATGTCACTGAAAATACAATTGAAATGCAACTGCTATGAGCACTGTTAAGAAAAATTAAGAACTCAAATATGAATGAAAAGACTAACTGGTAAATAAAATACAATAGCAGCATTTAAAACTTTGTAATTCCCATTTCAGAGTGCCCTTTCCCCTTCCCACACCTCCCCCCGCCTCTGTCCTAGCCTAGAACCCTGTTAAGACTGGGGTTGACAGCTGGTATCTGCACAGAATGTGCAGCAGATGAACTCCACACAGGAGTGGAACAAAGTGTCAGTGTAGTTATGTGCTCAGGACAAAGGACAGCGGGACTCATGTTTAAGAGTCAGAGGCTTAGGAGGGTTGCCTCCTACTCCTGCCCTTGAGAAATCTTGTCTGTAACCTCAACTTAGAACAAATGTTCCTAGAAAATGTGACTAAGCAGCTGAGACTCCTGCTGTTATCCAACTTCAAATGGAGAGTCATTTTGCCCCATAGTTCAGGGCCCCTTTTTAACCCTGCTGTTAGCCCTATCCTCAGCTAATGCAATCGGGTGGTGCAGCTGGGTACAGGTCACTTAAACCAGCTAAATGAAATCCTGCAAAAGCACCTTTAAATCAGTTCTCATTCTTAAAAGATCAATAGGGGTGAGGGCTAGAGTTAACTTCAATAGGCATGGGATCTCCTAGCCTCAATGTGCAGTGGCCAAGTACATCATCTAAAGGACAACTGCCTGGAGTCTCATTCTAGGGTATGCCCTCAATTCCCACTTGATATTTTTTAATAGCTAGAAATTGTTTAACAGATCCTCTGGTACTACTTTCATTTTCCTTTAAATCTGCCGCAGTACCTTTTTAATTCTTAGAACATTCTTTGCTAACATAGAAATGAACAGGGAGGATAATAGCAAAATTACTGAAGAAAAAATTTTCTGTATATCATCACTAGAAAAGCCCACTGGATTAATAAGGCAGCCCTATCATTTTTTGGGATTAAGGAGCCCAAAGTACAGAAAGAAGGGAAATATTGAGAGAGTGCCAGGGTTGGAAAAGTCAGAGCAACTCAGTCACTGTTACTACCCCATTACTTCAGACCAAATTCCTCCACATGAAGAAAGCTCGCCTTGTCTTGGAGAACCGCATCTCTCCACATACAGCCATCTTCACATGGCAAGTCCTTGCCTTCGACCCACACTGTGCAGGTCTCTGAAGCTCTCCATCGATGGGCATCAACAGCCTTGTTAGGTTCTGTTGGTGTTTTAACCCACTGAGGGCTAAACCATTAGACCTCAGAAACAATAGGAACTATATGTAGACCTGTTGGCTGTGACGCACAGATTTTTTACAAATTGGTCTGAACACAGACTGTGCTCCCTGCTGGACTGAAGGCAGCTGAGATAGCACCTTCTCCTCCCAGAAGACAGGCTAATTTGCAAACACGGGCTGGAAGGCACTTGCAGCTCTCACGCTAGAACCAGCTGAGCTGTTTTTAAGTGCTTGTGTTCTAGGCAGACAGAACATCCAACCAGAAAGTGACCTGGAAAGGCTGCCTCAGAGTTATGGCCCTCAGAAATGCTCTGAGCAGGTCACTCTTTGACAAAGCCCAGCCAACTCAGCATGGAGATACTGGGCTGGGGATCCCAGAGCTGGGCACCACTCAACACCAACCTTCTCCAGGAAGAACTGTGTAACATACCTCCCCCGAGGGATACCCAGCAGTGACACAGGGGAAAGAAAACCCAACTCTGTAAAGAGCAAGAACTAGCCAAGACGTAATTAGGAACTATGGCCTTGCTCAGCTGGTTGCAGATTTAAGAAACAGAGGTTCCTCCCTCTGTGGAGGGAGGAAAGAGACTTCTAGTGAGGCACATAATCCAATCACATCCAATCCAGTTTCTGCCCAAGGTCTCTGTCCATCCATACTCTCTCATCCAAGAACAACAGACAGAAGCACTTTCTAGCCACCCTCCCCCCAACATCTTTCACTCCACTGCATGCAGGACTCTGTGCTTAACCACTGCTACAGGTGCAGCTGATGTTCCTTGGGTAGATGGGGTTCAGGGACCAGAGCACTGGTTGCCCTGAAATCAAAGCAGCAGCAACAGGAAAAAAAAAAGGGGGGGGTGGAGCCTGGAGGCCAGAGGTAGTTTTAACTACTATTGATGCTCAGTTCTTCAGATAAGGAAGAACCACTTGATTGTTAGGATGCCCGACTGCTTCTCCTTTAGCTTGGGAAATGTTAGGGGCAAAACCACCAAGGAAATGTGTTTCAGTGCTTGGGCATCATGGTACAGTTCCTCGCCAAGGTCCAGAGTTGAAAAGAAATCTAGTTTTCTTTTGCCAAAGTCCAGCTTCCCAGCAGCACCTCAAAATGCTTCTGTGTAAGACGGAAAAGGAATGAAGAGGGGATAAACCACAAAGAACGAATTTGGAACGTGTTAGCAAATGCTACCATGCGGACACTAAACTTTATTCACTTTATTTATATATTTAACAGTTCTAAAGTATTTACTTCTTGCTTTGACAAAAATGAAAAATATAGGAGCACTGACTGACTCCTCTTTAGGAAAAAGGGTTATATGTACAGCTACGGAGAGTTACGGCTCCTCCTTTACATACAAAGGAAAATATTAATAAAAAAGTGCTTCATTGATCAAAAAAGGGCTAAGAGCTGCAAGCATTTATTCACACTGTACATCAGACCCAAGAAACCCGTATCATAACCTCTTGGCACCTGTCACTAAGAACTGCACAATCTTCAATTAGACTGACTTCTCCCTATCTGCACAGGAAGACCACACAGATGCGGAGAACTACACCCTGTTTCACTAAATTCAAACTCCGAGCAACCTCCTGCCACTGGGAAGTCAGACACGCGCTCAGATGCTCTTGGCTTTGCCTGGACTAGCGGTTGCTCCAGGGAAGGCTTCTGGGCCACAACTTAACCATACCCAGGCACACATAGGAGCCACCTTCCTGAGACAGAATTTGTCCTTGACCAGGGCACTGCTTCCAGAAAGGGTCAGAAGAGTTCCCTGGTCTCATCCCCACTGCTCACCACAATCTGCCCTGTTACCAGTTAGCAGCTTTTAGCAGAGCCAAGCATGGCCCTACCCCCGAGAGGGAGGGCAGGCACAAAACATGGATGCCAACCAAGATTACAACGCACAAACCTAAACTCTCCACCCCTCCCCCATACCCACCTCCATCACAAATATTCTTGATTTAAGGCTCTTTTGGGACCACATCAAAGCTTACTGAGGGAAGGTACCCTGAAGTGCCTACAGGCCACGTCACTTCTTTAAGGACTGCAGAGTCACCAAGTGGGCCCTCACTGCTGGCCAGCAGCACAGGAGCAGGGCATGGGGACTAATGCCCCAAAGGGAGGAACAGGAGAAAGGCTGATTGTGTGGGACATGCCCCCTTTCCAGAGGCTTGCACTCTAAAAGGCTGATTCTACCCCTTAAGGGGGAGGTCCATGATTTGTGTGTTTTGGGAATGGGGAATTTTTGGAACCCTGAGTCTGGATTTCCCTGTGCTAGCTGTGAATAAGAGACTGCTTGGGGGACCAGGCCCCAGAAGGGGCTTCCAGGTGCCTGGGCTCAGGGCAGGCTTTGGCCTTGGCCTTGGCCACAGCAACAGGACTCTGGTCAGTCTGCACTTTTATGCTTGAAGCACAGGAAGCACTATACAGCCTGGTGGAGAGAGGCAGACCCATGACTGAAGGGAGCCCCAGAACAATCTGGATCAAGTTAAAAACAGAATCCCATGGAGAACAGGCTGGCCACCCATCCCCAGTCCCTTCCCTCTCACTTGCCTCAGAAGAACACCTTCCTTCCCCAAAGGGGGGGACCCTTTTACTATAATCCACTTACTATGTGCCCCTCCCTCCAAATGCCAATCCCACTCGTCTGTGAGGTGGGACTAGCCCGACCCCTTGCATGAGGGAGAGGGCACCCGGGGTAGTGCTCTTACGGAAGATGCTTCCAACCAGCTCTGATGTGGTGGCATGAGGAATGGTCACAAATGTTAGCACTGCCTCTTCCCCATACATTATCTCAGGCCTCTACTCCTGACTCTGACCAGCCAGCCTCCTTCCATCCTGAGGAACCAAGCCAACCCTCAGCATCGCCTAACAACAGGCGGCTCTATAGTTACAGGGGGCCTGGTAACCTCTGGTATTCCATTAAAACCCTCCCCGCTTTTTTTCTTCAAGACAACTAGGGGATGTGTTTCTTTTGGGGAGGCAGAGGGAAGATGGAAAGCGGGGAGAAAAAAAACAGGAAAGAAAAATCAATCTACAATCCAGTGGTACATCCCAAATTTCTGTCACTCTGCACAGGTGGTTCCAAGCCCCCATTCCAAAGTGCACGGGCCTCTCAGTCTGCCCAGGCTGTATGGGCCTGTCAGAGGAACAGCAGCTTGGCCTCTGCCTGCCCCAGGTCACTGAGCTTCAGTTTGAAGTGGCAGCAATGGGCTTATCCAGTTCAAGGTCAATGCTGGAGCTCGTGGGATGTAGGCTGCTATAGCAAGACTTGCATACTCGACTGGGTTCAAAGAGCTGTTGGCTGGGAACTGGAACCTTCTGGTTACAACAACTGGAGCAGAATACGTTCCCACAATTCCTTGAGATGAGAAGAAACAAAACAATGTTAGTTTTGGTAGCAGATATGGGTGGGGAAACCAACTTCAGAAGACAGGACTCTGTTGTATGTAATTCAGATGCACTGGAGACTCCTCTAAGAGTGAACCCTTTCATTTGTCTAGCTGAGAAAAAGCCAAATGGGGAGGGGAGCTCTACCTAGCAGGCACAGCTACTTTCACTTGGCTGCCTCATCACTATGGCTCAAGGTTACCAGGTCTACAGGAGAATGTTGCTCAAGAGAGATCTGTGAAAACAAATGAGCCCAGGGCAGAAGCAGCTGCTAACTCTATGGATAAGTCCTGGCCCAGGAAAACCCAGTGGCCACACCCACCTGGGCAACAGCCTCTATGTAGCTTGTGATCACAGAGAGGCCAGAGTCCAATGGAACTCCCACAAGCCCCGCAGATGAGAGAAAATACCCTGCCCAGCTGCAGAGTGAGGAGCCTTGCCCAAAGGGCCACTTCCCCAGAGGCTCAGAGGCAGTAACAGCAATATGGGAATAGGCTGCTGCCACCTAGGACTGCTCTGCTTCCAGCATGCAAAGCCAGGAGACAAGCAACCAGTGACAGACACATGCTCAGGGTGAAATGACAAGAACACAAATGAACACATGTGCACACACATCCCCTTATTAGATAGGTATCAGTCAATTATGGCTCACTCCCCTGCCCCATGCATTTCCAGGGACTATCAAAGCTCTACCTGAAGACCTGACTGTACCCAGGCCCTATGCCTCCCCTCTCCTCCACTTGAAAGCTCGGCTCTGATGTGTCTGTGCAGCACAGGTCTGCACACCCAAACAGATACCTCTTCACAGCTAACAGGAAAGGATACTGGCAGAGGATGAGTTTCTGCCCACCTTACAAACCCATTTTTGCTGGGCCTTACAGGGCAAATCAATCCCCAAAAGCCCAAGAATAGGAGACTCCAAGGAGACTAACGCAGCCCACCAAAGACTCGGGGAAAGCAGCAAAGGGAAATTCTCCTTCTTAGCCAGCATCGCTCACTATTTTTCATTTACACTCCTCAGAATGCAAACCCACTACTGGATTAAGGAACACTTAGGCACAGAGGAGAGAATACTAAATACCCTTTCAGGACAAAAGAACACCACAAAAGGAAAGGTCTAGACACAGGGCAATGGAAGGACAGAGAACTAACACACACAAATCTTCCAGAATGCAGTAAGTACTTCCCAACTCTTCCGAAAAGCGTAAGTCAGTAAGAACCTGTGGTTACAGAGAAAAATTATCTAAATCTATTTCTGAATATTTACATTTATTTAACATATCTGCTAGAGTTCAGCTCAAAAGCCTGGCATGAATTTAACCAGTTAAGATTTTCAATCTAACTTCAGGGAATCCTGACAGACCCTAAGTGCAGTCTTCTCTTAAAGTCTTCCATGTTAAAACAGTTCTCTGGAACGACAACTTCTATTCATTTCTGGTCTCTCTCTTTTATTTTATTTTTAAAAAGAGCTGTTTGACTTAGAAGTTATAAGTATTATTCTGGCATCTAAAAGAATGATTGACCCAAACAAAATAGCTCTAAAAATCCAACAGGCTACTCCATGAGACCAGCCCCTGCAGAAGCACCGCTTCTTGTCACAAATAAGATGGCTGAGTTGACCTGTGTAGGCAGGTGGGGCATAAGGTCTGCAGCCTGACTCAGCCCTGATGGTCTCCTCAGCTGGCTGCTTTGGTTCTCCCCAAAGCCCACCTGCCTGCCTGTGCTCCCACCCCAGGTTACATCCCAATGAGTGCAGAGAGGGGGAAATGGCAGCGTTAGTGTGAAGTTATTGTAGATGTGCAGACATTACAGACAGGTTGTTGCAAATGCTCACCACGTTTGATCAACACGGTCAGTGTCCCTGCAAGGAGGGGAGAAAGAGCTCAGAGGAGAAGCCAACCAAAGACATTTGGGCTTGGGGTGCAGGGTGGGGAGATATACAGTCCTAGAAGTATCATTACTAGACAAAGAGGTGGTTCCATTTTCGATCTGGGTTCATTGAGGTGTGTAAGCTATGCCACGATTCATATAAACTTCCTATACCAAGAACACTGAACATCCTCCAGTCACCACCCCAGGTGGGGCAAAGCATCAGTAGCAACTCACTACCCAACCAAGAAGGAAGGAAGGAAGAAGTCAGGAGCCTAATGCATTAAAGACTATGTCCTCTGCTGTCCCACTACTATCCCCAGCTACTTTTGCTCACCACTGGCACAAGGAAACCGAGTTTGGGGTCAGGAAACAGGATAAGAAATAGGAAAATGAAGTTCCCTGACCACGGCTGGAAAACTACTTTTGCTCATAGCAGCCATGTTGAATAGGAAGCAATTTTATTTTAGGAATAAAAAACGGTTTGGTAGCTATTGCCCCACCAATCTGGGAAGAAAAATAAAACAAAAAGGGACATAATTTGCACATTTCAAATTTTAGTCATGATCATTCTGAATTGGAAGACAGACACCAAATGCAGTTCTGCAAATACCAATTTCAGAGGCACAAAGCATGAGTAGGGGGTCTTACAGATCCTGGGGCCTGCCTTAAGACAGAATACTGCCAGCCAGATGCCTGCATCTCTCCAATCTACAGACTCCACGGACCAAATCTCAGCCCCACACCCTGGCCCACCCCACCACACCTCCCAGTGGCACCTGCAGTGGTGCTTCCTGCTGGCGAGCCAGAAGGCGCTGTCACACGCATAGCAGTGGGCAGCCAGGTGGTCAGGGAGCCAACGGGTCATCTGTAAAACAGATGGGGCCAGGTTAATGACAGGAAATGGACCCTTCAGCTGGAGCCAGCAGAGCCATGCTGCGGGCAGCAAGAGTCACAAGGACCACACTGGCTCTGGTGGCACCAGACCAGCAGGTCTGATGTCAGCAGTACAAGAAAGGCGTCCAAACCGTTTTCCTGGAGGGGACTCCAAACTCCCCTGAGATAAAATGGCAGGCAGCAGCAACTTGGGTCACTATGAGAGCTGGCAAAGCTCCAGTTCATATAGGCAATGAGAGAGGGCCAGCTTGCTTAGTCTCCCTGGCTCAGTAATTCTAGGCTCAATGGGGATTCACAGGCGCTGAGATTCAGAGGCTCAAGGCTAAGTGTGCTATGAGGTCATTCCTTGGCCAGGGGAATGGGATAGGGATGGGGATGGAGAACTGCAAACAGTTGCATGGATGGCACTCAGAACAGGGGCTGAGCCTGTACCTCCGTGTCCTGTTTATCCACCTGCTCCCAGCTGGCTTCAGAGAAAATCTCTGTGCTGCAGCGAGACAAAGAGTTCTGATCCAGATTGCTTTCCGAGTCGGGGATTGAAGTCTGTTGGCAAACAAACACAGCTGAAGAGAATGAACCTGGTCTCCTCCCAGAAGAAGAAAAGGCTTGGAAAAGAAGGGGGAGTACAAGGGACTTAAGGTGGGTCTGGGTGTTAAGAGCTGCCGAATCTGTAGGTACATGAGCCATCAAGAATTGGGTTGAGCAGGTACAGAGACAGGGTTGGGCTCAGCTGGAAGAGAATATACAGGGCTAAAGCTGTGTGCAGTGAGTCTGGATGGAACGACAGGTTCCAGAAGTGAGTGGGACAGAAGGACCAGGGTGGAACAGGAACTCGGTGTCAGCTGCTCCAGTGGGCCTGTCAATCCAACCCTGACACTTAAATCTGTGTGTTGAAACTGAGTGCTTTGGTCATGTCCTCCTTTCTCAGAAGGACTCTTTGGGATAATGAGAAATCATTAGTGTTAAGGAAAAACTGAGAAGCCAGTTTTAACTGAAAGTCATTGATAAGCCCGCCTTTAATGTACGCTGACTGCCTCAGAGCCAGGCTCACACTTGTACGCCAAAACCAAGTACTTGAACATTAGCACACCCAGTGAGGAGAGCACCTCCTTGAGAACCTCCCCATAGGTACCCCCACTTCCAGTTACCAGGCCCCATCAGTGCTAACTGGACAGTGCTAGAAACCAATCACTTCTCCCCGTTTCTACTGCCATCACCTGCCACAGGGTAGATACAAATATCTGTTAAAAAATAACTAAATCTTCACAGGCACAGCCCATGTTTGGGGCATGGGGGGGTGCTAATAGTTGACTAACTACCAGGGTAGGACAAGCACTACAATTTAACAGGAGTATCTGATGCCCTAAAAATGTCATTCTGCCCAGGAGTTCATGTCCTTCTTAACTTATGATCCTCTCTCCAAAGAGATTTGACTAACCATGTAATGAGCGCTAGCTCTCTTCCTTATTCTAACTGCCTAAACAGGATGTCCGTGGAAAACACGCAAAGCAGAAAGGAAAAAGAGGCAGGCTGCCATTCACATAGCTGAGGCTGCTCTCCAGCCTCTCTCAACAGGGGCACTCCTGTTGAGAGGTCCTGGAAAGAACTGGACCTTTCCAATTCTTTGAGAAATCTGTACCAATCACCATGCACCAGTCACAAAGGGTATCCAGCCTCAGTGTGCCCTATTTCCTTGGGCCACTATGAAACAATATACTCACCACTTCATCCCCAAAGTCCCCATTGAAGCGTAGAGAGCTAGTCAGGTATTGGCTCTCCAGGCGACTCCTCAGCTCCTGGACTTGTTTCTTCAAGGTCTCCACTTCCTGTTGGTGGCCTGATTCAATCTGACGCAGGCGCTGTTGGATAGTGTCTGTGTACACAGGCATGCCATCGTCGTCCAGGTGGCTGCGAGAAGGCTGGTCAGGGCTGCCAGTTACAGATGGCCTCCCTGTCTGGCTGTGTAGCCACTTGTGGTGCAAGTTCCTCGAGTGTAAGTGGGCGGAGCTGCAGCTTGTGGCAGACAGCTGGCAGCTCAGCGAGTCCTTGCTCCTACCAGCCTCCCCATTGGCGCAGTGCCCATTGGGGGTGGGGTGCTTCTGGATGGTGCTAAGCCCTGGGGGCTGCTCTGAGGCTTTATTTTCAGTCTCTGGGACACGACTGCATACAAGCCCCTCTTTACATTCAGCTAAAGGCAAGGCACAAGGAGAATGTGCTGGGCTGTGGGTGCTGCCAGGGGAAGTCCTATGCACCACAGATCCCACTTCAGGCCTCTCAGCCAGGCTCTTCTCTGGAGACCTGGGTTCCATGGCTTGAGGAAGCATGTCCTTGCCACTGAGCCTACCACTGTTTCCTAGGCAAGGTATATGATGGCCTTGGGGCCCACTTTCTGATTTTACTTTCTCTTCCATTAACAAGTCCAAGGAACTGTCTATGTTTGGTCCTCTGCCCTCAAACGGGACTTGGGAGAGCAGCAGAGAACTTGACTGTGAGGTACCATAACCAATTTTTGCATCTACTGGGATTGTAATAATTGCTTCCTCCCTGTCCTCTGCGATAGCTCCTATTTGAGGCTGATCCACAGGGACCTCTTGGACATCCTCTCCCCTGGGGGGCTCTTGGGGAGAACTTGGAAGAACACTGTGCCCACCCTGTGGGTCAGGAATACCCTGTGGGAAAAGAGAAAGGCTGATGCCTGGAGGGCTCCTCAGAACAGCAGCATCCAGTGTTGGTGCTTGATGAAGTATAATGGCTGAGCCCTGCTGGTCCTTCCCCCTGCTTTCCTTTTCTAAGAGAGCCTCTTCTGTGACCTCCTGCATCTCAATACTCCCCCTGTGGGTAGTCTCTTCCACCCCACTCTCCTCTTTGGTGGCCTCTTGCAAAATGTTCTCCATCTGTCCCTCAGCCACTCCAGCTGCAACAGATAGCTCTGCACCACTGAGCGCTTTGGTTGGCTTCCCCAGGCTATCAGAATCAAGAGGCTCCTCTCCAGGACCAGCCAGGCTGCTCAATTCTAGTGAGCGCCTGTGCTGGTGCTCCTGCCACTTTTCATTCAGGCTTGGATCGCTACTGCGCCGGCTGGCTAGAGGCACTGTGTTGTCGCAGGCTGTGGTCAGATTGTCAAATGATCTAGTCTTTGGTAGCCTAAAAGAAAGGAATTTGGGGAAAATGAGACTCTGAGGCTGTTCAGATGGGAAGTAGGAAACAATAAATTTTAACAGGTTGTGGTTTCATATTTGGGTCCATTATAATTACTCAAGGAGCTATTGCATCTCTGAAGTGAGGTCAGACTTCTGGAAAGGCAAAGCTCTAGGACCAATCCTTCTTTAAGAATGCAGACTTCCTCTTTCACCACTCCTACCCCATGCCCGATACATACAAATAAGCTAATACCAAATGCTGTTTTTAAAAGACATTCATGATACTGCTGTTTCTAACTGGTGGCAAAGGAAAGTAAGTACTGCTAATTTTCTGATACTATACTACTTTAAATTAATTATTTATCAGTCTAAATTCAAGCCAGAGGGTCACAAGGAACCCAGAGGATTTACTGCATCACTGAAAAACTGCTCGGTGCCTGCAGCAGAGTGATGTAGTGATGAAGTTAACAAAACTTCATGAAATGAGGCTCTACATATAGCCTTGTAGCCCAGAACCCTTATACCTTTCCTGAGGAAACTTCAGAGATCTAAGAAAACATGTGGAGCCAGCCAATGTTAGGATCACTGACTAACCTTGGGTGTGTCCTAACAGAGGAATACACCACACAAGACTTAAGGCCTTGTCATCAACCCTGGGCTCACCGGCTCAGGAGTGGATCATCAGGGCTGCTGCCAGGGACTGGGTATGGTGCACAGCTGTCATCCACAGGGGTGGATGGGGATGGGCAGGGCAGGTACACTGCACTCCACAGCATTAGGTTACGCACGTGACATACAGGGTACAGCACCTGAGGAGAGAGTAGAGGATACAGGTTTAAACAAGTCCTTTAGAAATGTCTAGAAATAAAGGTCAAGAACAAGCACCAAGCTGGAACACCCAACAGGTCCTAGCAAATCTCCAAAGGGAGTTAGCATCAATGGATACAAGTCTATCTCCCAAGAGGGCCTATATAAGATTAGTTTTTAGCAATAATTTTCACCTGAGAGGCTCTTGTGAGCATGAACACCTAAAGGGTTTTTAAAAAATCCATTTCTCAGGTTACCTTTACTGAAAGACTGACTTTCATCAGCTTAATTTGTTGCCTTACTGAATAAGAAAGTGAGCCATTTCACTAGATAGTAACTGTTCCCTGGTACAAAAACTTGGCTTAAGAAGGAACTGACCTATTTTATAGGGTCATTTAAATTAATCAAGTGAAAAGGAAGGAAATTTCTTCCTGTATTGTTACTTCCCCAACAGGCCCAGTGAGGGAGAGAGAGAAGCAAGTTACCCTAAATCTTTCCTCTCTACTTAAATGTAGTGAAAAGCACACTTATAGTCCAGCTAATCAGCCTCCTTTTGACTTCATTTAGGATGAATTCTGACAAAAGGAACATTACCGTATATCAACACACAGATATAAGTGCTTCCTTGTCTCTGCTTAACAGGTGTTCCTTTGAGGAACAAAGTCTTAGAGGGCCTGCCAGTTCTCCATGTACACACAGAATCACAAAGACACACGCTAACGTCACACAGTTTTCTGCCCTCTAAGACAGAAACTGCAGTGGCTATCATCACCTGATGATACTGCAAGGGTGCTGGGGGCCTGGTGGCAGTTCCTTCTGAGCTACCAGGGGCATCCAGGGAACAACTTATGTGCCTCTACCATTCATTACACAGAACATGCTAGGAATAAGTTAGCACTGGTGGAGGTGCCAGAAAAGATTCATGTTTAGAATGGCAAAGTAGAAATGTATATTAAATCAAACCACCCTGAATAAAAGTGGTCAGAAGCAGGTCAGAGCATCACCAGAAAGTAGGCCTTTCTTAGGACAGAGTGGTAGGAGAGAAAAAAAAAGGAACCAACCCATTCAGAATGTCCCCGCCCATAAATTCCTCCTGCTGATCAGAGAGGAAAGGCTAAAGGATACATACGGCTTCTGACTGAGAGGAATACAGTAGGTTTTTGAAAGCCTTGTTGCCTGCCCGAAGCAGCGACCACACAGAACATGTCCGTTCCTGAGTATGCTTTTCCCCTCTCTCCTTGGCGTTGTTGCACAGGAATGTTCCAAAGAGGCAGGAATAGGTATGTTGCACCAGTTTCACCTATGGGAGTCCAATGAGGCAAAATCAAGCAATAGGGTACACATTCTCTGGGGAAAGGTCTTCCCAGGCATCCCTGAGAGCACTTCAGTTCATACTTGGTAAGGATGGGAGAACCAAGTAAAACCACACAATAGCCACCTCCTCACAACACCAATTTCAGAGTGCCAACCCCAACCACCATTACTCCTGAGTCAAAAGAGCAAAGACAGATAAGTGGCATACCCATTCCTCTTGCCTTCCTGACAGTCTCTGAGGTCCTAAGTCAATAGTCACTCTCCAGAGCATATAAACTGCATACAGGAGCAGGTCAGTGTGCAACCCAAGTCTGAACCGAGAGCACACTTCTAAACAACTTTCCATTCAACAAATGGTTACTGAGCATCTCACATACCCCAAATGTTTCTATAGGGCTGATATATAATAATCAGGTAGCTTTCCTACCCTGATGAAGCTTATTCTATTTGTGAAAGAGGGACGACCAGTGCTATGGACAATAATGAGGTAGAGTAAGAGGGACAGGGCACACGCAGGGCAGTGTGGGAAAGCCTCCCTGGCCCAAGACCTGATGGGAATTAAGAGAGCAGGTCATGGGGGTATCTAGAAGGGAAATGCTCAACAGAGGTAACAGCAAAAGCACAATGGTCTTAAGGTAGTGTATGCTTGTGATTTCTGAGGAATAGATGA
Organism: Miniopterus natalensis; assembly: GCF_054644295.1. NCBI lineage: Eukaryota > Metazoa > Chordata > Mammalia > Chiroptera > Miniopteridae > Miniopterus > Miniopterus natalensis. The sequence goes on from NC_142100.1 coordinate 16,055,379, forward strand.
AGGCCAGTGTGACTAAAGGACACTGCATAAGGAGAAGAATGATAGGAAATGAAGCTAGACAGGTAACCTCTAGGGGAGACCTGCAGGCCATCTTTAAGGACTTTGACTTTTACTCTGTAAAATGGAAAGTTGTTGGAGGTTTTTCAGCAGAGGAATAACATGCCTGTATTGTGCTTTAGAAGGATTCCTTTGGCGGCTGGATTAACTCTCTTGAACTGGGGCAGGACGTGATGGTGGCTTAGACCAGTGTGGAAACAACAGAGACAGCAATAAGTAATCAGGTTTTAGATATATTTTGAAAGCAGAGCTGCAGAGTCTGCTGATAGTCTAAATGTGGAATATGAAAGAAAGAGGAGAGTTGAGGATGACAACTTTTTTCTCTAAATAAATGGAAGGACTGAATTGCCGTTTGGTGAGATGGAAGACTTCTGGAAGATTAGGTTTTGGGGTAGGGAGATGTAGAAATCAAGAACTAAGTTTTGAAAATGTTAAGTGTGAAATACCACTAAGACATTCGAGTTGAGATACTAAGTAGAGTTGGATATGTGAGTCTAGAGTTAAGTGGAGAGGTCTGGGCTGCTGATGGATAAATGTGGGAATCAGAGAGCAATTAAAGCCACTGGAGTGGATGAAATTCCTAGAGAGGAAATAGAGAGAAGCAGCCTGGAGACTGAGCCCTGGGGCATTCCAAAATTCAGAACTGGGCAGGTAAGGAGCAACCAGCAAAGGAGACAGGACCAGCTGGTGAGGTAGAGAAAAACTAAGAGAGTGCATGCTGGAAGTCAATTGTTTCAAGTGTTTCAAGAAAGAAGTGATTAAACTGTGCTAAATATTAATGATGGATCAAAGATGAAGACAGTCAAAAGGTACAAACTTCCAGTTATTAAATAAGTTATGAGGATGTAATGTACAGCATGGTGACTATAATACTGTATTGCATACTTGAAAGTTGAAAAGTTCTTATTACAAAAAAAATAACTATGTATGGTGATGGGTGTCAACTACAATTATTGTGGTGTTCATTTCACAATATATACAACTATCGAATCATTATGTTATATCCCTGAAACTATGTTATATATAAATTATTCCTCAATTTAAAAAAAGAGATGAGTGTACACAGGCTGATGGAACTTTAAATGGGAATTAAATATTTTTTAAAAGATGAAGACTTAGGGAAAAAAAAGATGAAGACTTAGAGCTTATCACTAGATTAGCAACATGAAGGTCACTGGTCACCTTAACAAGAGCAGCTCTGATAAAGTGGTGGGGTGAACACCTGACTGGAGTGGGTTTAAGAGAGAATGGCAAGATAAGATTTTGAGATAGTAAATGTAGAAGACCTGAGGAGCTCTGCTGTGAAGAAATGAGATAATAGCCAGAGGGGGGTGCAGGACTGAGAAAAGTGTGATGAGAGCCACTACACCATGTTTGTATGCTGATGGCAATGACATGGTAGAGAGGGAAATATGCCAATGTACAAGGCAGAGAGGAAAAATGCTGGAGACATACAGCTGAGCAAAGGAGAGGAGACAGAAGCTGGTGAACAAGTAGAGGGAAGGAGGGGCTGGAAAAAGGAAGGATAGTGTGTTCTTTGTCAAAGGGGAGGGACAAAGAGGGTGGGACAGATATAGGGGGTTTGGGAAATGAATTGCAGGGAGCAGAGGACATTCTATTGTTTCTATTTCTGGTTGCTATTTAGGCCTCCTATCATCCATTTTAAAAGCTTAGTTTAAACCAATTCAAAGATTATACAAACCTAGTACACCTGGATTCAAGGGGAAAACACTTGTTTATTATTGTGGGGGTTTTTTAATTTTAAAAATGGGAGAAAGAATGGCCCGTTAAATTCTAAAAAGGATACACAGTTTCAAGTGAAAACTGGCCCACTAACATTGCATTGACATCCCCACGAATTTAGAAGGTCCCCAAAATAAAGAATCATATGCCCAAACTCACAAGGAATGCTTCATTGAACTCAAAAGAGCAAGGAAATTGCCTCTGAAGCTGATGAACGCAGTCAAGCCACTGCAGAAACACTGGGCAACGCTCGTTTAGATCATCTGAGTTTTCCCCATGACCACACCGATCAGCAAACTTGTGGCCAAAATCTAGCCACTCCATCTCCACGAGGACCTGGAAACCCTGCAGGGAAGCACCCAAGAGAGACCATTTTGTGCTTGTCTATCCAGATTGTGACAGTCCTGAACCTGAAAAGGGTACACTAGCAGCGAACCCTTATAAGCCCATCAGAAGCAGCCTTGGATCTGGTGCCAAGGCAAAAGGCTCCAACCCTGATAAAACACTTAAGTTTAAGTCAATTTTCCATTCACTCAACCTCATTCCATAATCAAAAGGGTATTGCCCAGCCGGTGTGGCTCAGCAGTTGAGCATCGACCTGTGATCCAGGAGATCGAGGTTCGATTCCCAGTCAGGGCACATGCCCAGGTTGTGGGCTCAAAACCCAGTCGGGGGTGTGCAGAAGGCAGGTGATCAATAACTCTCTCATCATTGATGTTTCTATCTCTCTCTCCCCCCTCTCTTCCTCGCTCTGAATTCAATAAAGACATATTTTTTAAAAAGTGTACTAACTAAGCCTTTATCTTAGCCTTTCTTGAGTTAATGTGTATTTTTAGCCTCTTCCACTCACTATATAAAAGTCATTTTTCCTTAAGTTTTTTTACTTTTAAATTTCTGTCTTTCATGTTATACTTAGAGAGAAAGTCACGTTTGTAAAATCTATTCCTAGCCCCTGATTTACATGTATTTTAGGGTACATATATGGTTTTTCTTACATCTTCAACCCAACAGCTTATTTCAGAGTAGAGCTCTTTCTCCAAAGAATACTCTGTGGTTATATCGAGGACCATAATATACCAAGATCCTTCTATAGAAGCCCCATTTTCCAGGGGTAGGCAAAACTTTTCCAAGTAGGTAGACTACAAGGGAAAATGTCTGTATTCTCAATACTTTGTATCTACAATCTGCCCAATTTAAGAGACAAGAACTATGGTAGGCACCATCACAATTTATCTGAAGGTAAAGGAGCAATGATTTAAAAACAAGAAAATTTCACTTTCATTAGACCTAACCACATGACAACTGATAAAACCCTCTAAGGCAGGTGTGGGGAACCTTTTTTTCTGCCAAGGGCCATTTGGATATATCATTTGCGGGAAACACTAAATTACCAACTTAAAAATTAGCTATGAAAAAGGCTCCTAGATTTATTGAATTTTGAGTCCCGCCTGCAGTTGCCTTGGCAGGGCCAGACCAAATGATTTCATGGGCCAGACATTCCCCACCCCTGCTCTAAGATGTCCCTTACTCACCCTGAAGTACCAAATCCTACTCCCTGGATGCACCCACCTCTATGGTTCGGTAATAAGGGTCCAGCAAGAGCTTAGCCAATGCCACAATCTGGGGGGTGCGGTCCCAGCCATCTGAGCAGTGCACTAGCACCGGTCGCTGATCACGATCCACAGCGTGCACTACCAGAAGTGCCGACTTCAAAAGCACAGATAGGTGATGGAGCCATTTTGTGCTTTCAAGAGCTGAGAGCCAACTATAAAAATAAAAACAGAAGGGGATAAGGAAATGCTGACTTTTCTGATTTACTTTATTGCATCATGCCAAATACCTGTCAAGTTAAAAAGCAATTCCCAAGTTAAAAAGACTTTTCCCTTCAAATAAAACACTGCCAAAACAAAGAGGTTTTCTGTCTGTTTTATAAAATATACAAAGATGATACCCAAACCCTACTATGCCTTAGATACAGGACAGCCATTAACAGGACCACCTTTTGTTGCAAAAATCTTACGGCTAATTTCCAAGAGAATTAATATTTTTCAGTCCATGGTAGTATACATAGTTTTTAAAAAAAATTTCTTTCTGGAATCTTCTCTTGAAGAAAACACAGCCACTTTTCTGAGATGTAAAACAAGATATTTAGATATTTATACTTAATGATCAGCAACTTTACCCAACAAGTTCTCAAAAAAAAAGTACAGAAAACTCATGAAAACAAGTATGTCTAGTTAGCCGGATGCCACATTCAAGAACGGTTCAAACAACATCTGCTACCCCACATCCTAACACCTACCACTGCTCAATTATTAGGCCCAAACTAATAATTTAGACTCATGCAAACTAGTACACCAATGACTACACAGTATTACTGGGCTTAAAAGACTGGATTCAGCAGGGATCCAACAGACCCTTTTTTCAAAAGACCTTTAGGAAGTATCAGATCACAAGAATTGCCCCCTTGAGAGTAATCACAAACTGATCACACTTGTTTTTTTTAACTCTGTGGACAGTTTGTTTCTTGTGCTCTATCATGAATTCCATTACCACCCCCCACCCCACACCACCCCCAAGCTCTGATTTCTCCAAAATGCAATCAGGTTTGTATTAAGATCACAGTCTAGCCCTTTAAACACTGAGTCAGAGGAAGGAATAAATACTTCTGCCAGGGGGCTCTGAGAGGGCTGTTGCCAAGACTACTATAAAAGACTATTAAACTTCAGGGAATGAGTGAATTTTTGGAATAGTCCAAGGAGGGGAGGTAAACAGACAACAGAATGTAGTGCATAAGCACTGGTTTCACATGGATTTGGTCTACCAATCAGACTCTAGATCCTCAGAGGGCGGACACTATATCTCAGGCATAGCTGAACCCCCAGCACAGTGCCTAGGATACAGTGAAGATTCCTAATGTTCAAACCATGGGTAAAAAACAAAAAGCAAAACTCAATCTCAAGACTTTCTAACTCCTGATAGGTACCCAGGAAACATTTTTTTGCTAGTGAATAAATTGTTTATTCTCATTCCTCACATAGTCTTGAAAGAAACTAAAAGATAAGGCTTAGGAGAACAAATACTAAATTATTTCCTGGCCCCTAGAGAAACAGTAAATGAGAACTAGTGTAAGGTTCTCCTGAACTCGACTAAATTATTCATACATACCAGTTGGTGGTATCCATGCCTAACAGAGAAGCTGCACTCCAAAATCTGCCAACCAAGGAGGTGCTGAGAGACTCCACACTCCCTGTCCTATTCTAAAACTGAAGTAGAAATGCCATACCCTAGCCCTCCACAGCCACAAACAAGTGTTGGGAGGCTTGTTTATAACTGGTCCCACCACTACCATAGCTTCTTTTGTCCTCAAGGGAGGCTTCAGTATAGCATTATGACTTGCCGCCAAAGATGAACAAAGCCAGAAGGGGGTTGGCAGACTGAGTGAAAAAGGTGAAGGGATTAAGAAGTACAAATTGGTAGTTACAAAAGTCACAGAGAAGTAAAGTACAGCATAGGGAATATAGTCAATAATACTGTAATACCGGTATGTGGTGCCAGGTGAGTACTAGAAGAGTTGGGAGGGAACACTTTGTATGCTAACCACCATGCTGTACACCTAAAACTAATACAAAATAATACTGACTGTAAAAACTGTAATTGGAAAAAAGTTAAAAAGAGAGACAAAGCATTACCCCCTTCTTTAATAAAATCCCCCACGCATTCATTTGGACAAGGCTAGTGTTAATTACATCTTTTTTTACTCTGAATTTTAAAAATAGCTTGCCCTGGCCAGGTAGCTCAGTTAGCTGGAGCATCATCTCGTATACCAAAAAGTTGCACGTTTAATTCCCAGTCAGGGCACATACCTAGGTTGCATGTTCAATCCCCAATAGGGGTGCATATGGGAGGCAACTAACCAATGTTTCTCTCTCACATCGATGCGTGTGCCTCTCTCCCCCTTCCTCTCTCTAAAAATCAATAAAAACATATCCTTGAGTGAAGATTTAAAAAAATAGCTTTATAATGTTAATATATGGAAGATTAGAGATCAGGTAGTGTTGATTCTATCCCTTTCATTTTATAGATAGGAAAACTGATACCCACAGATCAAGCCACTTGGCCAAAGTCATAGTCAATTAATGGCAGATCTCCCGAGTCCTCCTTTCTATGTCCCACCTTTAAGGAAGAGAGTGCTACTAGCTGGGTTCTGTAAATGTACAGCAGATGCAAGCTACTAATCCCCAGAGCAGAACAGCAAGCTCATTTCTTCAGTCAGGCTTTTCCCCAAGGACAAGTGCTTCACCCTCTGGGCTGATTGCAACTGTGATGAATTTAATCATTTGCTACCAGAGTTAGCACAAGTGCTTCAGGCAGCTATTTGATTTAATAAATCAAATACAGGATGCTGCAAAACTTGATGTGATCGTGAGATCTACTGAATAGAGCCCAAGGAAACAGCTATGGGCTCCAGCACAAATACCAGAAAAGAGAAAATTCTATCTTCTTTGGCACCATTTCTGGCTTCCTGAAATGTAAAGCAGGTGCTTTTAAATATTTATCTGTCCATATTTGTTTTACAGAGCATTCCTCCTAATTTATCTTGTATTCAAACAATTCCCTTGGGAAGAGGGGGTGTTATTTCACCTTCCTCACTACAAATGCCAGCCATTCATTTTTAATAAGCAATAATAATCATGGTAATGTTCTTAGTAAATCAGAGAGGGTAGTTTAGAAATCAGAAGCATATGTAAAAGGAACTGACCTAATGGCAAGTTTAAAAAAAGTTTAACCCTTTTTAGAACATGAATAAATTCTAACTCTTCATGGTAAAACATCCCAGTTCATAGAAGATAAGCGTCACTACAGGACATCAGAAACCAAAGAATTAAATTACTCTGAGCCAAAAACAATGTGGAAAAGAAGGAAGAGGTTCCAGGAAAAACAGGAAAGCAATGCTGAGGTTTGTTATGTGCTGTGCATTTTAAATCTTTCAAAGGGTTACATTTTAATCCCAGCTCCTCATTTATACTGCCATGCTCCTAACACAGAAAGAATACTGACAGAGACTGACAGTAAAACTGAAGTTTACCAAGAAATAGAAGGAACCTCTGAACTCATTTAAAAAAAAAAAAAAGAGGGCAATGCAAAATTAAAGCCAAGGCCAAGGTCTTACTTTCCCGGATCTGGCATCTGTGTGCACAGCAACCGCAGAGACTGAAAACTCCTCCGAATTGAATGAATATTTGCCATCCCCATAAACACAACTTCACAGTTCGGGTAATAGTCTGGAGAAAAAAAACAAACAGTAAGTAGAACACAAATATGTCAAATTTAAAGCCCACATAGCCAAATTTAAAAGCAGCAAAATGGCTATCAATAAAACCACTGTAGCTGCTAATGAAACTGCAGTGTTTTGAAGCCTATATTAGTTCAGTCCTTTATTATAAGAGAGAAACAGTGCTTGAATTTTACCTATTTTTGCAAAAAGAAAGGTTAGATTTGTGAAGATACTGACACAAAATAGAAGCTATTACTTAAAAAACAAAAAAAACAATAAAAGATCTATACTTCCATCTCACTGTAGGTTTACTTCTTGGGCCTCAGCTAACTTGTAGCTCTGGAATCTCTTTGAAAAGAACCTGGCAGACCAATGCATTTGATGCATTCAAATTTCACTCTGGTACCACTGCTTTTAATTTCCAGCTTAGATCACATCTCAGTAAGGAAATTAGTGCCTCTACTTGCTCGATCCAACTGGCACCAAGAGGGTCCTTCTTTGGAGAAAACCAGCATTAACACAAGAGGCATGTCATAGGTTAGGAGGAGATAGGCGCTTTGCTAGTTTTATATTTACTGCTTCAATTTCCACCCCAGGTTTTCTAAGCAGAAGCCGTGTGAGAAGTTTTCTGTGAGACCAGTGATGAGCAAACCCATTTGATAAATGCAACAAAAAGCTCTCAGAAGGCTGAGAAATTGAGCCAAAAAGCAGCAGCTTCCATATATGAAAAGACCTTATTATGGGCAAGGACTGACTTTCCTTATCATCTAAAGGTTGGCACAGGGAAGGAGGATTATTTGGTTTCACTGCACTTCCTCCTCCATTTCTCCCCTGAAAAGAGCATAGTGTTAAGAATCCAAAGAGCTCTGGCTCTCTCAAGGCAGGCTGGGGAACATGGTTTGCCATTCATTTCATATTAAGAACTGAGACCCAGTTGGGTACAGGCTGGACTCACAAGGAAAGAATGTTGGGGGACAAAGCACGTACACCTCACCTGGGCATTCACAGCCTCCTCCTTTGGCGCGGTTTGCAACAGCTGCAGCGTAGGAACGTGCATCCAAGATCAAAAGCTTCTGAGGTTGGATGGCTAAACTCTCTGCTCCTGAAGCATTTGACAGGGAAGAATCTGGGAACAACCAGGAGTGAGAAGGAAAAACTAAATGAACCTGTTTCTTCCAGAATTGTGCAAAGTAAGAACCATAGACACATATTATAGTACACCAAAAATAAAAATAAAAAAAAATTAAGTGAAATCCCTAACCAGAACTCCTGATACATAGCCTTATTTTTGTTTTCTATTTTGTCTATAATCTCCTATATCTTGTTTCTACAACGGTAGTCCTTTAATGAAGCCTGGGGAAATTTTCCCCCATGGTCTGGAGACACTGCAGGTCCCCAATCACATATTTACTCCATTTTTGTCATTATGGCAAGAAAAAAAAGAAAAAAACACTCTAGTCTTCTTAAATCAAGTTTGAAACAAGGGGTCTTCCAACAATCCGATCAATTGGAGCTTTGCTCTCTCTTTTCTATGAAACAAAGTCTATGTCTTACAAGGACAAGGCCATTTCAAGAAAAGGTTCTCATATGCTATGAAAATTGCTGCCATGGGTCCAGGGAGCACCTTACCAAACTCCACATCAGAAAGGTCTCCTGTAGTGGGCAAGTCTCGAGAACTGTTCCTAGTTGACAGCTTGCTGCCACTTGATCGGGAGTCGGAGGCACAAGCTTTGGCTACAGACTGCACCAGGTGCTCATCATCAGCATTTCGCCAGCCCCACCAGCTGACCTCTGGCTGTCCACAGCGGGCAATGACAGCTCCATTGCTCTGGTGCCTGTGCAGGGAACAAGACACAACAACTATACCATCCCAGAGGCCCCATTCAGACGCTCTGTGCTCATACCAAAAGTGAGGTCGTGGATTTTAAACACCTTAATGAATAGCCTGACTATAGAGTGATGGATTAGCTTCAAGTCCTCTCAGGACAGAAATCTTTTATAGTAACAAGAATAAATAACAAAACCTACCTATCTGGACCTTTCTCAATTACCACACCATTTTAGAGATCTTTGTAAAGTTACCAACAAAATAATAAATGTATATTCTTAGAGAAAACAAATCAATATTCATAAAGCAAATGTCTGTATCTTTAAATTTATTTTTGGAAAACCGGGTAAAAAATAATCTACAAATACTACACCAGTCAATGATGAAGCATCATTCTCTCCTTTCTATACTGCACCTGAATAGCCTGGTAGTTCCCGAAACAAAAAATTTGTTTCCTCACCGACTTCTGAAGGCCCACCGCAGCAACTGGCTGGCTTGGGGATTATCTTCAAAATAAGATCTCACCTTTGGGACTGAAACACTTACCTGGCCCACAGAGAACTGCTTGACAAAATCTCCTGAGATTTCCTGAGTTGCAAACTGCTCTTATTATAGGCAAATAGCTCAGTGAGCCAGCTACCCTTCCTTAAGTTCTCAGAAGGAAAGGACAACATAAACCTCAATAAGCCATCTTCTCAAAGATCCTTTTCCAAGAAATAACATCAGAAATACTACTCATAGTCTACTTTAAGATTCTATTAACCCTTTGCGGTCGTATGTCTGCTCTCAGCCACCAAAGCTTTTTTATCGTTCCGGTTGTATGTCTACTCTCAGCCACCAAAGCTTTTTTACTGTTCTGGTCGTATGTCTGCTCTCAGCCACCACAGCAAGGAACCGTATGAATCTTAACTCTATTCATTCATGTATCAGTTCATAATTTCTCTGAAAGATCTTAATTCCGACCAGTACGACACCCTTGTCCAAATTTAATATGACCGCAAAGAGTTAAAACCCAGTCTTTTCCTCATTAAGAATTTTAGTTAGGCAATCTCAGCAATTAAAAGGTTATAAAGTAATATTTGGCAACCAAGAGGAATGAAGTCTTAGCACATGCTAAAACATGAATGAGCCTTGAGTATGTTATGCTAAGTGAAAGAAATCAGTCACAAAAGGCCACGTTCTGTATAATTCCATCTATATGGAATGTGCAGATTAGGCAAATCTAGAGACAGGAAGTGGTAACTCAAAGCTAGGGGAGTTGAGGAGGGACTACTAATGGGTCTGAGATTTCTTTTTGGGGTGGTGAAAATGACTAAAACTGATTGTAGTAATGGCTGCACAACTCTGAATATTAAAAAAAATCACTGCATTATATATACACACTAAAAGGGTGAATTGTATATGACATCTCAAAGTCATTTTTAAAAAAAATTTTTAATATATCTCTTTATTGATTTCAGAGAGGGGAAAGGAGAGGGAGAGAGAGAGAGAGAAACATCAATGATGAGAGAGTCATTGATCAAGCCCACAACCCGGGCATGTGCCCTGATCGGGAATCGAACCCCGATCGCCTGGATCCTAGGTTGATGCTCAACTGGTGAACCACGCCCGGCCGAACAATAAAGTCATTTTTTAAAAGTTATCAAAGTAATTAGTTCACTGTAAAAATAAATTAGAAGAATAAAGAACTAGTAAACAAAAATTTAATTCTATATCCTAGAGGTTTAAACCATCAATATCTTACTTCCCATTAAAATTATTTCTAAACACATATATGCACACATACATATAACGCATATGTAGAGGACAGATGAATTTAAACAAAACATACTATTGAATCTATTTGTCTTCAAGGAATGATGTGAGAAAGATTTTTGTTTTAATCCTAAAGTTCACAAGCAATAAATTAAATTTGGTAATAATCAAATTCCACTGAATCTACCAGTTTGTTTGTAGTTTTTAATATATTTTTGTTAATTTCAGAGAGAGGAAAGGAGAGGGAGAAAGACATAGACACATCAATGATGAGAGTCATTGATTGGCTACCTCCTGCATGCCCCCTACTGGGGATTGAGCCTGCAACCCAGGCATGTGCCTTGACTGGGAATCGAAATGTGACTCCCTGGTTCATAGGTCAATGGTCAACCACTGAACCACACTGGCCAGGCAGTTTGCTTGTTTTTAAATACTCCCTTACTGGGAGAGAAGAGCTTGCGTATTGCCAACACACTCAACTGGCTTACCTGCTGAGTGGAGCCAAACTAAAAATACCTCACTGGTTCTTAAAATGCCTACTAGCATATGATAATAAGTGCTGGGTAACCAATGAGCTGATTGATGCCAAACCTCTAAGAAGTGGCTTGGCAGGGTCTTCCCTGAACGTCTTTCTCTGCAATGCTTCCCAGCAGTGCCCAGAAGGAACAGTAGATGGCACTCTTCATCCATTAAGGGCTATGACATTATAGTACCTAGACTGCAAGTGAGCTACTGCATTAGGCAGTTTTCTGCAGTCTTCTAAAATGTTTAAGATGCATGAAAGAGAACTAAAACACTAAAGCTAAAAATCACTAAAGAGTATTTCTATCATTTTAACAAACAGAAACAAAAAGTATAAAAATTAAACACTGAAATGTTTAAACTATCCCTAAGTTGGTGTTAGGCAAGCTTCCAAAATGACTAGAACTTTGTAATTATCACTCAATGCACAAAGAGAGGGGCTGTGAATTGCACTACAGAGGGGTGGCCTTCACACCATCTTGCTGTGTTAGAGCAATCTCTGTCTTCAATGATAAATCCAATTAAGCACTCTCTTATTACAGTAGGAGAAAGCACTCATCAGGCACTGGTTCAGTACAGTGCTGTCAAGTAACTGTTGCTAGCAACCTCAGGAATCATTACTGCAGTCTACAGACAATTAAATTCAGTAAATGGATGGTGGATTCAGAAGCATCCTGCCACCCAGGATGGCAAAGCAAGGAGTGCTAGAGTATCCCAAAACATTCAACTACCTCAATCTGACAACACAATCTGGAGTACAAAGATACAAGACAAGTTCTGAAACAGGCGAGTTCCTAGAAGCCTGATTTTATGTGGACTACACCAAGAACTTTCATTTGTAATCTTTTGAAAGCAGAATTTCTGAGAAATTGCAAATTTAAAAAATTCATTTATGCATACTCTATGGTCTCCAGAAAGGGTAGGGGTGAGGGGAACCCACAGCTCATTCTCTCTAGAATAAATTTTAGAAGGGAAAAAAGGCTTTCTATGTTTATTCTAAGAAGTTTTTCTTCAACCTGCACTTTTAGGCTTCTCTCCCAATAGGGAAAATTCACCGAAAGCCCCTTATTTTGAAAATGAGAGTCCTTCCCCCTTATGCTCAGTCAGAAAACCACACAAATGCCAGGGTTGCTGATCTAACAGTTGCTGGCGACAGAGCAGCAACTGGCTGCTTTCCCCATTTGAGCTGGACTGATCACTGATAAGGCTCATGAAACCTTTCAGCTTTCACTGCTCTCTAATTCTTGTGTCATCCTTACCACTTGAGTGATAGGTAAATTTGGTGACCTACTTTTTCTAGGGGTGTCTGAAACAACAGTGATGGAATTGAGACTGAAAACTTAATGGGTTCCACTGGGCCAGAAGCAAATACTTTTTCATCTCTGTCTATTCAGGGTGGCCATCAGAATTTGCCTTCAGCGGACTAAATTAACAATTCAGTGGGAATTACAGAGATAAATCCCTTCCTACAATTTTGAAATTTCAATGGAACACCTCTTGGCATGAAAGAGTTTTAACTAAGCCTCATTAATTTGGCCCAAATTCAAGAAGAAACCAAAAAGTCCAAAAACTGGGAAAATGAAATAGAGTATGTGAGTATTACAAGATGATATCTGAAATAGTTCCAAAATAAGAGGTAATGCCTTCTTAAATTTTTAACAGGATTCTGTGAGAACTGAGATAGTCACTGAATTATAAAAGCAGCCATCAGGAATACAACCTATTCCAGATACTGCTTAGAGAGGTCCAGTGTTTATAAATTCATTCAGACATCTAGCATACTGGCAAAGAACATCATTCCTATTTTACTAATTAGGAACAGGCTGAGGTCAGTTAAGGAACTTACTTGAGGTGCCATAGCAAGAAGTATCAGAGAAAAGACTTACACTCCAAAATCTGTGCTTGTCATCACACCACCATTCCCTTCTAGAACTTGCCTCTCTGCTGGCAACCCCAGGAATCATTACTGCAATCTACAGACAACTAAAATGCATGCTGGATTCCTGCCTTTGATTCCTAAGATTTCTATTCTGCCAAGATCTTCTATCTAGCCTTCTTCTCTAAACACTCCTTCTCAAAGCAGAGCTCTTCCAAGTGTCCAAGTTTTTCAACCACAAAGACAATAACAAATGACAACGCTATACTCCCAATTGTCACTTTTGAGGACACATCTCCATTCAAAGGCCAACATCTGAAGCTAAATGCAGCAAGCACGTTATCTTCCCATAAAATGACAGGAGGATCTTAAAATAGCAAGACCAGCCACTTTTCTATTAAAAAATTTGTTAACAGTGTCAATGTTATCACCAGCTAGTGTTCTGGATATAATAATGACGTGTATGTGACTGAAAGAGCAGCTTTAGCAATAAGGAAGCACAGAACTGCCTGGAAAGTTTCCTGAACCCTCCTCTCCCTCCCTTCCCAGGTTAGCAGCATCAGAGGCAGCAGACCACTTGCAGCGGGCAGTAGGCCAAGCTTACTTACCTATATATGACAGCAGGGATGCGCTTCCAGGACCTGAAGCTTGCTACACTTTCTAGTTCTTTGTCAGTGATCCAGGCAGGCACTATGAGCTCCTGTGGATAGCTACCACATAGCCTAACAGAAAAGGTGAAAAAGAGGGAAAGACACTAGGTGAATCAGCAGAAGGATGTTCATCAAACTACCCCAGAGCCAGTTAAAAGGCAGTGAGGAGCATTACTTGAGTCTTGGCCTGCTCAGCAGAATGGGATGTCTCAAGTGTTTACTTATATATATGTCAAGCGATACTATCTTGGATTGTTCCACTTGATACTGCCTTTTGGGAATCTGCCAGTCTTAACTATCAATGAAAAAAAAGGAGTTGAGAGGCAGTTACTCCACTGTAACTCTATGTTGTAACAGATACACAGGTCATTTCTAACTACACAAGTGCCCAGTCCAACTACAGAAGTGAAAGTCTGTTACCTCTACCAGACCCTCAGTCTTTCAGGCTTTTGTCAAAATGAAACATGTAAAGAAGGGTAAGAGCCCACAATTTCAAGTTTCCAGAGACCTCAGAATTATTAATGTATTCTTTGACGTGAACCAAACAGGATGTCCTAATTATAGGTAACAGGTGCAGCAAAGGGTATGTAGAAATAGTACCACAGGTTAGTCCATTTGCATATATAATCATACTCCCATTTAGCCAAGTCAGTAATATAAACAAACTATTTTATAATTTCTATAAAATATACTTCATAAAAAACTACACTCAGGAGGAAAAACTGTTTTCATTCCTGAAGGCGCTAGTAGCTACATGCTGGCACCCTAGGAAGCAGTACTTCTGATACACCACCACCACCCTACACTATCCTATGTATTATGGGAAGAGGCAGAAGAAACACAAAGTGGCTTAGGAATTGGGGTTTTTTGCTCATTCTGCACTAAATATCTCTCTCCTATTTTCAGTTTCAGAAGATTAAGTATTAGGAATTTAAAAGCCATTGAACCAGGAGAATGTCTATGACCAAGAGTAGCTCTATAAACTTCCTGACACCTACTCACAAACTCCTAAAAATAACCTGGAACACAGTGATCATAGTTGATACTCTTACGTTGAGTCTTGTTTATCTTATCTTGTTTTAAATTTGAAAGTATATTTTTATAAGAAAAACTTTTCAATTTCCTGAAGGCTAGTTTTGAGGTGAAATAGTAGACAGACAATTTTTAAAACCCATATAAAATAGAAAAATTTGAAAACCAATGGCTTTTGAACTCAAATTTTCCCCCCAACAAGCTTAGCTTAATTCGCAGTTCTTTTTACTTTACCCTATTTTCTGATCATTATATTCCTTGTCTTAACACACCTAGTAGTCAGCCCTTCAGCAAGTACTAGCTGCTCACTTATAGATAAGCAGTTTCCAGTATAGGAAAGGTGGGTTACACATGAGCAAAACCTGTAGCAGCCTCAGGCTCTGTGAAGCCCCTCCTGCAGTCTCCACCTCCATTCTCTGCTCTGACTTATCACTGAGTTGTGACAAGTATGACATATCTGTAGCTCTCAATTCTTCACAGCATCCCAGGTTCTTAACTTCTTGGCCATGGTTCATGTTAAGAGCGGTGTACAATAATTAACTATAGTTTTTCCTATAAAAAATAAAATGCTGTGATGACTAGCCACAAATATTCCAGGAAAACTGCTATCATAATTTGAGGTAGCTCAAAGGACAACAGTATGATTAATGCCTCTAATCCCTGCAGGAAGACTTAAGAAATGGATATATTAATTTAAATCTCCTAGACTATTTTCTTTTGTTTTAGAGAAATTTGGATCACAAAAATCACTGAACTACCTTCCCCCACCAAAGTATATATATACCTGTTAAGGAAACAGGAAATGACAAATATTTAATAATGGCCACATTAATATTTAATGGTTAAATATTATCATAGCTGTGAAGTTATAGATCAATACATATATTAAATAAGAGAATATTTATGTCTATTTCATAGGTTGTGGAGTAAGATTAGTCATAAAAACTAGCTCCTACGTGTTTTATCACTGTGTATGAGATCACTGATCCTATCTTTAATGTGATGTCAAGTGGTGCTGAGAACAATGAAAACTGCCTGACTACAGGTAAACACAGCGCTATCTAGACATGCGTGTGCCAGAAAGAAGAGAGACCTGGAGGGGGTAGAAAGGAAGGTTCTAGAATCCTATTAATCACTTTCTACTTCAGTGATAGGAATGGGAACAGAAGGCTGAAGAAGTACTCTGAAGATCATGCATTTAGATTTAATAAATAAAACTCCATTTGAAAGAAAAAAGTCTAAGTTCACATGAGAAATGGGGTTTCTGCAAAGACAATGGCTGTGAAACATAGTCCACAGGGATCTATACAACTCACTTGTACTTCTCATTGATGTTGGAAATCCTCCAGGCATTGATCATATCAAAACCCATCCGCTCCACTTCGTTTTTAAACCTTGATGTTACGTGTTCCCCTAGGAGCCAAAGACAGCGGAAGAGAAGAAATGAATACCATTTCGCAAAACAGGTAGAATAAAAGCATAGCCACCCATCTCAGTTAATTTTTTAAAGGGGGGGACTATATAAATAAAATAACGTATTTGGTTTTAGTTTTTTTAAAAATCCGTCAGGTTAAGACTGAATTAAGGAATAAAGAAATTAATTTTGATCAAGAAGTATGTTATCTCACTGAGCTCATTTTACAGAGGACAAAACTGAAACTGGGAGAGGTTATTACGGCAGGTCTGTCTGGTCCCAAAACCCATGTTCTTATCACTATTCTGGATGCTTACCTACTTCCACACTCAGAGCGATGGTATACATACGAAATAACATCAACAGTTCACTAAGAATAGTAACACAGATCTACAACTCCTCATCAGAAACCCTTTGGGACAGATTTCAGAACATGAGAATTTTCTGGATTTTAAAGTGATACATATTATTATAATATTAAGTTAACACTCTCAACAGGGTCTACTTAATCAAACATTAGTATTTCTACAATGAAATGCATAGATAATTCACACTAAATGTGATAAATAAAACAAGTAAGTATCATGTCAGCATAGATCAGTTCAAGCCACCAAATAAAAATCATTCCATTTTCAAAGCCTTATAGATTACAGAACTGTAAATAAGAGAAAATAGAACTATAACTGCCAGTACCCAGGAATCTCGGAAATACCACACTACCAAGTAAAGTGCTGAGCACTTGTAAGAATATCCACCCAAATGTGTGTAACCCATCTACATTTGCCCTAATGAATTTGGCTCTCTCTTCCTTATGATAGTGAGAAACAAAGGCATAAGTGAACCTAACATAAAAGTCATTAAATCTGAAATAACTTTCTTCCTTTAAAACTTAGAGTCCTAAGGCAGTAATTTTATTTAAAAAATCATTAAGCAGTACTTCTAATATACAGTGGTATATGTAGGAGAAGCTACAATAATAAAAGCACAAAAGAGATTGCTTTGATGATCAAAGTATAAAGCTCTGCTCTCCCTGGGATAGGAGCTTCAAAATAGAAAGCAGCAATTACTTGAATGAAGGACAATTCTATAGAACTACTTCCCATGTAAACTGCTTTTCTTAAGCTTAAGCTAAACTAGGTATTATATGTTTCCTGAAGGAAAGCTATAAAAAGAGGAGTTCAAAGATGAAGAAATAATCAGCTAAATCTATTATTTTGAAAAAGTTTTAGAAGCAATGTAGGCTTCCAAATAAGAAAAAAGCTATCTGAATTGGGGTGCCTCTGTCTACAAAATGCAAGGAACAGTGACCATCAGAAATATGAGATAGGGAGTTTTTAAACTTATAATCCTAATCTAAAAGCTATAAAACTATGGCAATTTCCAAGTTCATTAATTAATGAGAAAATTTTCCCCATCCTGTGCCACAGCTCCAAGTCTTTGCAAAAGGTGAAAATACTTAATTAATGGTTCTTTACATTAGTGTGTCTTAAACACAGATAACCTAAATGGACCCTATAATTTTAAAACAATCATTGGCAAAATAATCATCACCACCATCACCAACCACCACCACCAATAGCAGGTCACTACAAAAAACCATTGCCCAAAGGGCTTAGAACCACCATCTAGAGCATGAAATTCTGAGCTACATAAGGAAATATATACTGCATAGAAAGCAAAAAAATGTTATTTCAAGTTCCTTGAGAGCAAGGAGTGAGTTTTAACTATGTTTGTAATCTCTGAAGCAGTGATTTCATAAACTTTTAAAACTGACCATCACAAACCACAATAAGATTTATGTTTACATCACAGTTCCATACAACATATGTTTAAAAAGGGTTTTACAAACAATACCCACTCTTACTGTATGTGTGATGCCATGTTGATATTTCCTATCCTAAATGTTACATTTCATATTTCATTTCTTAAAACTCTGATTCCATGACCCACTAGTAGATCACAACCTAGTTTGAAAACCACTGCTTTCTGGAAATCACATCTAGCCTCAGACCTTACAATACATAAATTCAATAGGCTCTTTGCCAAATTGTGTTAGAAGTTTACGTATGTTTATTCAGCCAGGAAAGTGAAATCAAAGCACATACTGCTTTCTTTCGCTTAAGAATTTCCTCCTCAGAATTCTCATGTCTTCACTGATTCAACATTAGATATGCTGTAATATCCCAATTTATTTTAAATAATAAGGCCATAGTGTTTTGTTTGGCTTTATATTTCTCCTTCAACCCTTTCTGTCTGCCTCTCCCAAACCCCATCCTCAAATGAGGATTTGTCCCTTTTTAATATTTAGTATTTTTGATACTACAAACATAAACAGTCCAGAAATTCTTGTTTTCGTGGGAATGAAAGTTTTTAAAGCAAGAAGTCCCTCTATTATAACCACAGTGTCAATCAACAAGTGCCTCTATTATAACCACAGTGTCAATCAGTAGTCTAAAAAATTTCCCCCCAAAAAAAGTCTAGCTCCCTGGCTGATTCTGAATATTCAAGCCCAGTTACACACAGATTAAAGGCCTG
Organism: Miniopterus natalensis; assembly: GCF_054644295.1. Lineage (NCBI taxonomy): Eukaryota > Metazoa > Chordata > Mammalia > Chiroptera > Miniopteridae > Miniopterus > Miniopterus natalensis. The sequence continues at coordinate 16,074,069 of NC_142100.1, forward strand.
GAATAGAAGGACCAGGCCCTTACCCACATCGGGAAGAACAGTACCAAAGTGAGAAAGTAAGAACTAGCCCTCCCAGGTTTTCAAATATGGAGAGAGGAATCATTTTCTTCTATGAATAAAAGTTCCAGTACAGCTGTCTAGGTGTACAGTTAGTGAATGGCATTCAAATTCAGAAGACAGATTCTACTGGCAAGGGCTTTTACTTTAAATTAAACACGCAGCTGCACAACAGTCTAAGTAAGACCCAGAGTCATATGCTGTTCATGGTTAAACAAGATGTGCTTAATTGGCATTTCATAGAAGAGTGGTCAGAGAAGTGCGCCTGATGCTACTATACTGAATTGCCCAGTCATCTGTCAGGACTCCAAATTAATGCTTAAGTACAGAACGGATCACCAAGAAGGCCATTACAACGAGGAGAAGGAAGCTGAGCATAAGGGAGACAAGCTTTTAGCCCATTCCTTTTTTAGAGTTTTGAAATGGAGCTAAAAGTAGAGTCAAGAGTTTTGCAACAGCTTCTGCAAGTTTCACAGATGAACTCCAATAGCAATGTTAAAACTTCTTCCAAAAGAGATTAAGACCTAGAAGACATAGAGCTGTGGCCACAGTATGGCTGGCTTAACTATGACAGGTTCAACAGTCAGAAACTTAGATTTATATGAATACAAGGTAATGATGTAATTTTCCAAATTCCCTCCTCTCTGACACATTTTACTCTTAAGAGAATAGGCAGAGAAGAATCCATAAAAGGCTTTATTAACTGCTAAAAGACTAAATAACTTCTACCCCTCAGCATCTATGCTTGTGATCGCATGTGTTGGGGCAGATTATACAAACGCATCCCTCTGAAATATTTCAAGTGTTGTCTTGTCCTAAAAATGACTTATAAAAAATGTGGTTGTTTGGTATGCTCATTTTGGTAAGAATGTAGCCACCAACACTCAACAATATTGGGAGCGGACAGAAGAACCAAGTTGACTGGCTTTAAAAATGCTACCAAGGTATTTTTTATTTTTTTTTAACCCTCACCGGAGGATTTTTTTTTCTCTATTGATTTTTAGGGGGGGCAGGGGAGAAACATCAACACGAGAGACGCATCAATTGGTTGCCTCCCTCACAAGCCCTAACCAGGGCCGAGGATTGAACCTGCAACCCAGGTACATGCCCTTAACCAGGAATCGAACCCCAGGCCCTTCGGCCTACAGGCCAACGCTCTAATGACTGAGCAAACCAGCCATGGTGCAACCACGGTATTTTTTAACAGCAAGTTTTTCCTCTGTACTCCACAGTGAAAATATATAAAAGGAAAAAGCCATATATACACACTCACTCAAACCAAGTCACTGAAGTATAATAAGATTCCATGTGAGTGGTAGCAGGTTAACTTCCATGTGGACTGTACATACTGGGAAGAAACAAAACACAACCTTTACTTATAGAGTAAGTTCCAACCAATTAGTTACAACAGCATGGCATCACCTTGCATATTCATAATTTCCAAAATGTTTTCACAAGCATGGCACATAGGAGGTACGCAAACATTTGCTGAATTGAACCCTCTAGCATAACAGAGTTGATCTTCAGGATACTCAGATCAGCTTGGGCAAAAAGGACAAGAATGTCCCAGTTTGAAGAACAGAGGAAACTAAATTACAGAGAGGCTAAAGGGCTTACCCAGTATTTTTTTGAATTAAATGGTAGAGTATGGATTTGATATCAGTTTTTCTAGTTCCTAAGTCAGTACTTTACCCACCAAATGCCTCTATCCATCACAAACCCATGAAAAGGCAGACGACACTATGGACATCTGTAAGGCCTGGTGATCAAAGAACACCAACTAACATCAGAAGGGAAGGACCTGAACCAAAGTCATCCCAGCTCAGGACAAAGCCATCCCAGCTCAGGACAAGGCCATCCATAATTAAAAGACTACAGTGAAGTTCTGACCTGGCATATCTTAGGAATATCCTGAGAGTTGGCTCAAATCCAACAGAAACAACTAAAATTATCAAGGGATTAAGGAATCATCTAAAAAGATGAGGAATTTTCAGTTTCAGGTTAGGAAAAAGCAAGCTTTGTCAACTATATGCTGCCAATCCAAAACTAGGGGAATGCCTTTGGAGTTAGGAGTCTCAAATCAAACGTACACACATAAGATTTGTGCATTTCATTATGTATAAACTTTACCTTTAACATTTGAAAAGAACCAGAAACAAAGAAATAAAAAAATAAAAAATACAATGGCATCTCAATAGAGGAGGAAAAAGAAAAAGAGATGCAATGGATAAGGGAGTGAATGAAGTGAGAGGCAGTTTAAAAGCACATTCTCATAACCTTCCAAGGTTGATGTGGTCTTGTGGATGACTTTGGGTTCCACTGGCGTGACCAGGATTGTGGAAACTTGAATTCCTGAGGCTTTCCTTTAGGCTCAACAAGGGCAGGGGCCTGTTTTTCATCTCTGTATCCATAGCACCCCACACAGTCAACTCTTAACAACTGAGAATTGGGTTTAAGTTCTAGTTCTGTCACTACCTACCAGTGGGACTTAGCAACAGGTATTACCTCTGAGTCTCCTTATCTTTGGGTCCCAAAACAGAGATACCAGCCTATCCTGCCTGTTTGATGAGATCATAAGGGCCAAACGAAAATATATATCAAAACATCTTTAAAAATAAAATGATGCTTATGTTTGTTAATATTTAAACAAGAATATAAACCAAAAACTTCAACCAGTGAGTAAACCAGAAACAAAATGATGCACATAGCTAGATTAGCCTCAAATGTTTTAAATGATCCAGGGCAGAACTGTTAAGATTGAAGACTCAGGATTAAAAATTGAAGTTTAAAGAAAAAAGTCCCAAGAGTAAACTTTATTGGAATAAAGCTCACAACTCTTCATCGCTTAGGAATTCAAGACTTTGCTCCTAAACTGGACACACTAAAGATTTCATGTTAGACCAGCAAAGTTCTATTTATAGCAACATAAAGTTCACAGACAACTACATGCAGAGAAATAACACGAACTTAGTCAAAGCCATTTCTGAGAGATACAGTAAATGTGACAAGATTTAATGAGGAGTCAGGAGTCTGGGTTCCAGTACAGGCTCAGCTTCTGTTTGTCCTAAAGGAAGTCACCTGGCCTCTCTGGACCTCTGTTTCATCATCCTGGGATGAAAGGGCCAACAACAGGTAAACTATGGCTTGAAAATTCAAAGACAGTGAAAGGCCTTTTTGTACTCCACTATTATGTGGCTAATCTCAAACTTCTACACCTTTGTTCATGCTACTTGCTCTATCATTCTTTTCCCCATTCTCTAATTAATGAAGTCTCACTCGACCTTCAAAGCCTACTCAAAAGCCACTACTAATGTGAAGTCTTCCTAGACCTGCATACAATAGTCATGACTCCTTTCTAACTAGGATTCCAAATCACCCATCGAATCTACTACAGGTGGTTTTTAAACCCAGTAGATTGTAATGCCAAATATTGTGTTCTTTCCTTCCCTGAAAGGCAGGAAACGTGTTCTACTGAACTTCAAAGAAAGATGGGCACATACTAAGTGCTACACAAAACATACATTGACTGAATACATGAATGCTTAGGAGTTACATTTCACGTTAAGGGTACCTCAAGTAGCAGTTCGATAAAGCCACTATTTGCATATTTTAGAAAGGCCTACCTGGTCTGCACAGGTCTCCATGTTGCTCTTTTTCACTGGCATAAACCTCCATGCACCAAGCATGGTATGCAAATGAGAAGAGGTCTTCTATTTTAGCAGGTGGTCGGATTGCATTGTTCAGTCTCTTAAGCCACTCTTGACACTGCTCAAAAGTTGAAAACTGACACCTTTGTAAAGCCAAACAAATATGGATATAATCAGAAGACAGATAACAAAACCTAAGAAAAGCCACATTTCAAGAGTGCCTACTCATGGTGAAGTGATAATTATAGTCAAAAAAGCATCAGAGGTGGTCATTCACATGTTTATCATTTATAATAAAAACAGGCCAACAAATTTTAGCCAGAAAAAAAGAAGCTGGACATGTGGAAAACTTATTTTGTTAGACTAATGAAATCTCTTCTGAGATTGATTAATGTCAATTATTAAAGTAAAATGGCAGTCATTCTCTGCCATGAATGGAATTTCATTCTACTTCTTCCATTAAAGCTTTATAGTTATTTCTTTCCCCCTCAAGAAATATGTTTAGAGAAGTCCTTTTGTTTTGTTATGATGTTAGGCTGAGCTCAAATCACAGCAATACTTTTTGCCACTTAAGGAATAATTTCAAAATTTGTCTATTTAGCAGTTAGAATAAATAGCAACTTTAGATCCAAAATAAGATATATTACATTATAGTATTCAGCTATTACCACGTAGGGAACAAAATAATTCTATTATCAATTGCAATTTTCAGAATATATAACTAAGAGGTTAAAATAATTAGTATAAAAATACTTTACCTTTTCAAATGCAGGCAGTGTTTAAAATTTAGTAATTAATAAACAAGCTTTTTAAACTCTGAGTCATAGCCAGTATCTATCAAAAGCGAGCCAAATCTCAATGGCTAAAAGGCAACTTGAAATATTTACCTTAGAACAACCAAGGAGGTCACTTAAACCTCCCCCTTGTTCCCATCAATGTGGCTCATTAACATGCTGACACACAATGTTTGCTGGCACTCCAGAATAGGTGAAAGAAATAAAGTAAAAACTTGGGGAGTTTAACACTTGCAGAGCCACTACATTTAAAAAGGTATCTCAGGCATCATTTTGCAACCATCATAGTCAAGATTAGATCAGATAAAAACATTAATGGATGCTAAATCTATGGAGAAATTTGGTGAGAACCAGAAATCTGCATTATCTTAAAGTGCCTCCCATAGACTATGTATTAGTTAAAAGGGAGAAAATTTAGCCCGGCCAGATGTGGTTCAGCAGTTGAGCATCAACCTAGAATCCAGGAGATCGCAGTTCGATTCCCGGTCAGGGCACATATCCAGGCTGTGGGCTAGATCCCCAGTCGGGGGCATGCAGAAGGCAGCCTATCAATGACAACTCTCTTATCCTTGATGTGTCTCTCTCTCCCTCTCCCTTCCTCTCTCTGAAATCAATAAAGATATATTAAAAATAAAAAATTTTTTTAAAAAGGGAGAAAATTTAGAAATTATGGTGATACTTTAACAGAGTGATCAAAATCAACATCACCAATAAGGAACAGATGAATACTGTTTGCCGCCTCCAGACATAATACAATATCCTGAAAAGGATACAACCTCCTGCATATAGTATAACAGCTGAGAATGTACAACCTCAGTTTAACATGAGAAAACACTGGACACACACAGTAAGAAACAGTCTATTAAAATAAAAGATAGTATTCAAAATGTCATAAATATAAAGGTGGTCTATAGATTCACGCCAACTAAATCTAGTATCTGATCTTGACTAGATCCTGTTCTGATCTACACAGGGGTGAGGGGGAATGCTGTAAAGGGCATTATTACATCAACTGACAAATATGGAGCGTGGATAGTAGATTGGATAAAACTATTATAAGTGTAAAATAGTGACACTGATAATGATACTGTGATTATGTGAAAAAATATCCTATTCTTAGGAAAGCACACTGAATTATTTCAAGGTGAAGAGCCATGATTATATTAACTTACTTTCAAATTGTTCAGTCAAAGAATCTCAGTCCCCCCCCCCCCCCCCACAATCCCTGCAAATGATAGAGCACATGGGGTAAAATGGTAACAATATGGATGGTTCTTTGTATTATTTTTATATTTGCATTTTTTGTAAGTTTGAAAATATTTCCAAATAAAAAATTTAAAAATACCTTTCAAATAGCAAAGTAACCTAAAATATTTCAGACACTACTCAGAAAAATATTCCTAACAAGGCCAATCCTCAAAAGCTGTTTTCCTATTAACCATGGGTTGATTCTCTAAAAAGTATTTTCCACACTAAACAGCAGCATAAACATACCACATACCTGATAACTTTGCAGTCTTTGCAAGTCAAATGAAGCTGAAATATATCTCGGCATTCAACAGTTTCTATAAGCTGTAATGGAACCTGCAATTGAAAAAGATAAAGTCCCCTTAGTAAAAAAAAGCATTGACCCTGCAGTTCTTCAATGTGTCCAACAGGAGTGATTAGAAAGCTGCACAAGGGAAAGGAGCAAACAGAACTGCAAACATATCTGGATCAATAGTACTCAAGTGACTTACTACTGAGTGAATTAGGGTTTCCCTTTACCTCTAAATCAAAGACCCCAAGTCATGAAGAAGAGATGCCACCTCTGGAAGAAAGGGAAATATGTCCTATCTCAGGAATCAAACTCACAAGCTCAACACTCAAAGTACAACTTGAGATGCTATAGCTAGCTGTGATTTGTAATGACACAGAAGCTGAAGGGAACCAGAATGGTAATCCTGTCTTGTTTACAGAAAAGAACTGCAGATCAAAGTGCTAGTGGGACTATACTTGTCATTTGCCTCAAATGACAAAGTGAGCTTGTGGCTTTGTGCCAACAAAGGAGCATCCTGAAAAAAACTGGAAGTCTAACCTACCTGCAGGTTGCGCAGAAAAGACAACAGAACAGTAGCTGCTGTCCAGGCTTTCTGCTCAGTAAAACAGACCTCCAGGTATCAAGGAAAAAGGAGCAGACCCCACAGTGGGCAAAGGTCCTAAAACTAGCTAGGTCTAACTCGTTATAAAAGAGCAGTTGAGGAGCCCTGTTTGCCAAGTGGGACGTGAGATATAAGCGAGCTAGAATGATTTTCTTCCTGCCAGTCAGGTCAGCAGACTCCACTGAATGAACACAGGAGTAAATACAACAGTAAAGAGGATCAAAGAAGGGAAACCAGATAGGAAGGGAAAGTGTATGAACAGGGTGACAAATCCTCAAGTTGACATGAAATTCCTATCCCTCTTCCTCCACTCATCCTGACTCAACCCCTGGCTTCAAAAAGCAATTTCAAAACTTCTAAAGAAAGCCTGGTAAAGAAACAGTGGACACTCTTGCTCCTTGCAAAAGGTTAGACCACTGCTTCTTACACTGTATCATGCTAGCCAAAATATGGCTATGGGCGTTACAAGTAGCATTCAAACAATTCATGTTTAGTATAGAACAGGGAGGCAATCTTCTCCAACAGACAGAAACAAGGGGATGCTGCCTGCATAGGGTGGTCCTCATGTTAGCTAAGCCTCTTCAGAAACCCTGTCCCACCATGCAGCTGCCAAAGTCAGCAGAAAACTCTCAAAACAAGGGGATCAAAAGGAAGCCCAGTGCTGCACATTTAGGACAAAAACAAACTAGGGCAGAACTTTTAAAAAGACAAGAAAGCAAAATGATAATATCCAGATATTGGCTGGGAGTTTCTACCTCAAGACCAGGGCCTTCTTGCTTAGTTCTAAGTCTATGAGCTACAAATTTCGCTTATACTTGTAATAAGACTGGGAGTAAGAAAAAGACTATGAAATCTTGCCTGTGTTCTGAGAAAGAAAAAAAAGGAGCACTGGCCCTCTGTGTTTTAAGTCCTTAACCCCAAGGTGCGTGAGAAACTGCAGCTGATGCAGCTAAAAATTCTTTCAAGATCTGTACATCTAAGGAGGAAAACAACAACAATGTATCAGTAAGGATAAACTGCAAAGAGGGACTATGAGACTAAGAAGAGTACATGATTCATTCTCAAACAGTCTTCTGTAGCTCTGTAACACATTCTCACATTGTTTTCCTTTGTTTTGTTTTATGTAACTCCTCCCTTCTCCCTTCGCTAACCCCCTCAGCCCTGAAAGAAAAAAAAGAACGGCTGCAAGACTGACAAGAGACCTGAGTTCTAATCTCAATTCTCTAAAATTTTACCAACTAAAATTGTTCCTGCTTCCAGACTTCCTTGGATAAGCTTCCCATTCCTATATGCCACTAGTCTCTGCTTTCTGAACCTCATATAGTCACAACTTAGGAACTCCCAGGTACAGGGAATGGGAGGAGCCTGGGATGAAGTGAGAGTGAGCTTTACAAATCCAAGTAGAGAGGCTGCTATCTCAGCAGACACCTGCACCCCAGGGTCCCCTTCGATTGCTTGAAAACAAATTAATGCTATTAGCAGCTGCTGGAGAGAGTAGACACCAACCTGTCTACTTAGCTATAAAGAACAGGTAAGTTTTACATCCCTCCTACTGGACCAGACCCCAAGAGCCTATACCCAGACTTCCAGAATAAAAATCAAACATCTCAGAGCATGTAAAAACTGCTACCTAAAATGCATTTGATATACAAATTTTCATGTATTTTAACATCACAAATTTAAGGAAAAGAATAAAAATGATGGTTGTTAATATGCAGAGTATACCATGTGTACTCGAGTCACAGATATAGAAAACAGATTTTAATACTCATGCAGACTGTTACATGCACTGAAGTTTAATATGCAGCAAGAACAGGAACATATAGAAGAAAAATACCCAATTTTATATCAAATGAACATCTTCCTTTTTTCTTCTACTTCCTACCTCAATGTTCCCATCTTCACCGTCCCTTACTGGGTGCTTCCTCTTCTAAAAAACTAGAACTGGCCTTTTCCTCTTCATTTCTCCAACCGAAACATACTAAGTTTCTCTGCATTTTTTAAGACCCACCCCACTGCTTTAGGTTTCTCAACTTTCCTGGCATATGAAGAGGATCTCTTACCATTAACTGAACATTCCCAATATCCAATCTCATAGGCAAACAATTACAGATTCAAGAGCCAGACCATTTTACCAAGGTTAGCCACTACACTATAAACTAGTGACAAACTCAGCACCATAATCCATGTCCATCCTCCAGCCCAGGCTCCTCCCATTATGTATATGATGAGCTTCTCTTCCTCTAAGATTGCCCTTCCCATCTGTATGAGCCCAACTTTAGCTTTTCTTTCACGATTAAGGCCTCTCCCTCAGAGCTCTTCAAGAGGAAAACAGAGCGAGCCGGTGTTGCTCAGTGGTTGAGTGTCAACCCATGAACCAAGAGGTCACCAGTTCAATTCCCAGTTGGGTACATGCCCTAGCAGGCTCAATCCCCAGTAGGGGGTGTACAAGAGACAGTTAGTCTCTCTCATCTGTTTCTATCTCTCTATCCCACTCCCTTCCTCTCTAACATCAATTATTTTTTATTATTATTATTTTTTTTTTAAAAAGAGGGAAACAGCATCTAAACCAAGATTCCTTAGAGGCAATTCTATCCATGGAAGAGTGGTACGAAATCTAAAGTCACATTCAAATCCTTTCTAGCCCAATGATTCAAATGTTTTAGAGCAACTGATTTTCTTTTTGTTATTTTCTCCTCTACCTTCTAACTAGGTAATTCTATCTCTCCTTACAGTGCTCTTCCTCTTATAAATTCCACCAAACTCATGCTCAAAACAATGCATCAAACACAGAGTGCTGTTAATCGATTTCTCAAAAGGCAAGGAGTTACATCATGAACACCAAAACTCCTAAGAGCATCAATCCAAAAAAGCAGGAGAGCAGCAGTTAAAGATTTAGTAGACATGCACAGGTATTAAAGATCCATAGTACTATCTCATTTTGGGGTGTGCGTGTTTTTGAGCACCAGAATTTAAAAAGTGGGATAATTTCTACCTTTTAAAAACAAATGCCCTTTTATAGCCTGAATGGGAAGTACTAATCTTATATACATATTTGAAGTAAAAATGATAGTAACTAAGTGAAAATAAAGCTATTATTCTAAACCTAAAATTTGTAATAAACTGTGGAATATCTTATTTAAAAACCAGTCCTAAAAAGAAGACTGTCACAGGTTAAAGACACAAACTTTTTATTGTTCTCCTTTGATATTTATAAGCTATTCTTCCAGCACTGGTTTCAGATGCCTCCGCTGGTATACGAATGCTAAGGCCAAAGTGCATTAAGTATTAATAATAGCCTCTTACTGATGTTTGGAGAATAAAGATTTCTGATGTACTAGTCAGACAATAAAAAATGTGAAAAAATGCGAAGACAGGTATTCTCAGCTGCTACACTTCCACATTTTTCTTCAGAAGCATTAACAGGACACCCTAGCAACAGAAGTTTTAACGTCCTTTTAAAAGCTAATGTTGACTTTACAAATAATTTCTAGTTGAAATTCAGTTTACATTTTTTGAAGGTCACAATTCCATCAGCTTATGTATAAGCTGTGGGGCTTATCCTGGGGCTTATCCTCACCCCACAAATTGCTCTCATTACAGGGTACCACTAGAACTTTGTCTAGTAAGAGGGAAGGGACTCATGCAGAATGGACACATTTTGCTGACTTGCAAGGTGAGCATCTGACAGTCAAAACCAATTTGTTCCAAGCATATGTGCAAAAATCGCCTGGGTTTTTCATGCTACTTACTGGGATTTCAGAAGCAGTAGATTGAGAGGCAGTCTATTGAATTACACAACAAAAATTGTTTTAAACTTTCATGAATTCCACTTGAACACTTACTTGTTTATAAATTAGCTGAGCATCAAAGAAATATACCTGTATATATGTAAAAATATAGTTTGGGCAAAGCACAGAATGGGAGTAATTCATACCTTAAATGCTACCACTGAACTCTACTACAGAGGTTCTTTACCCTAGAAATTGGAAACTTGATATCCAGTGAATGTGTGTGAATTAAAGTAATGACGTTTGTGGTATCTAAGCCTACAGCCTTTCACTCAATATGCTGTGAAATTAAAAGAATGTATGTGATCAATAGTGTTGTGGTGTATATAAATATCGAATTATAATGCTGTACACCTGTAATATATGTAATCTTTTGTATACCAATTTTACCACAATGAAAAAAGTTTTTAAGAGAATATATAATATCAGGTTGCTATTTAAAACTTGATGGTAAGTTATTTTCTAAAGTACTAAATATATTGATTTAAAAGCATACAAAATGATGCAAACTGGGGCATGCCACAATATATACTGATAGTGGCACATTTGGGCTTTGATAGTTGAAATGTGTTTGATTTAGATTTAATAAACTTCAAAGAGAGCTTCTTGATCTCACATATTTTACTGAAATACTTATCTGCTGAGGAAGGAAAAGAAGGAGGGAGAGGCAACACCACCAACTCTCTGGTCTCCATCCAGCATCTAGCAGGAGGAGCCATTGTTTCTTAGAGTTAACCACAGGTTTTAGGAACCTTAGCACTGTGATACAATTGATTTATTTGTATGGAGAAGTCCTAGTCTCTTTCAATCTGAAATGTTTAAAGTCACTGCAATGCCAAAATATTTTTGCAAAATCATCTTTCTATACATAGCCATTATATTGTTTTTTTTAAGTGACATGCAGGCTCTATGCCTTAGGGGTTATAATGCTATTTTTTTTAAATTCTCACCAAGGATATTTTTTCCATTGCTTTTCAGAGAGTGGAAGGGAGAAAGGGAGAAACATCAATGTGGGAGTGACACATCGATTGGTTGCCTCTGGAACACACCCCGACCTGGGCCAGAAATTGAGCCTACAACTGAGGTACGTGCCCTTAGCCAGAATCGAACCAGGGATGGACCCTTCAGTCCTCAGGCCAATGCTCTAACCACTGAGCAAAACTGGCTAGAGCTACAATGCTACCTAAGAAAACACTTTTAGGTGAGAAAATGGGTCAAAAGTATGTACAGTGGTAAATTTCTTAAGCATATCTCTCAATCACAAAGGGGGACCAACAATTCCAATAAACAAACAACTCATACAGCTGTTAGAGACACTGACACAGGCCTGTCATACAGGTGTGTTATTTTAAAATGAGCTTGTCCAGCCAGCATGGCTCAGTGGTTGAGCATCAAACTATGATCCAGGAGACTGTGGTTCAATTCCCAGTCAGGGCACATGCCCGGGTTGCAGGCTCGATCCCCAGTAGGGGTTGTGCAGGAGGAAGCCGATCAGTGTCTCTCTTCATTGATGTTTCTCTCTCTCCCTTCCTTCCTCTCTCTGAAATCAATAAAGATATATTTAAAAAATAAATAAAGTAAAATAAAAAATAAAATGAGCTTTAAACCTAAAAAGGGTTTTTAAATGGTCGAATATCCATTTCAAGCCCACATTAACTTCAATTCACATAATACAGGGGTGGGAAAAGTAGGTTTACAGTTGTGAACATACAAAACAGCGTTCATTCTTTTATTACTTATTTATTACTGTGTTATTTATTTGTATTATTTGTAAACCTACTTTTGCCCACTCCTGTATTTACTGAATGGCATGGTGCCAGGAGATATGCTGGATTGTGAAGACACAAAGATGAATAACCAAAAAATTTCACTGTATCTGATAAACATTATACAGGTGTGCTCAAAACACAGAAGCAGCCAGAGGGGTGTAACAAACTGCCAGGGAGGAACTGGGACTAAGGAAGACTTATCGGAAGCAGCTATCACCTGATTTGGGTTTTGACAGATGAAGAGAAGTTCCCTGGGCAGGACAGAAGAGCAAGAACTTAGCGTGTGAGATTATAGCTGAACAGTCCAAGGGGGGTAGTTTTAGTAACACCGAGGAGAGAAGAGAGAAAAGGGGGAAACAGAAAAGCTGGCAGGGATGAAGGACCATTTACCCTGACATTATACTAAGTAATTCCATCTTAAAAGTAGTAAAGAAACACTGAAAGGCTTTAGGCTGGTGGATGACATGATCAAACCCATGCTCTCTCTCCAACAGACCCTATCCAGAATAGATCTAAAAGTAGTCCCTAAAATACTTGGCCATAAGCCAATAAGCTGAGAAATAGGGGACTGTATGGAAAAATGCAATGATATGAAACTATATCCTCCTCACATGCAATTTAAGTAGAATTTCATTGATTCCAGCCATTTAACACAATTTAAACACAAAATTAAATTGGGCTGCTCTACTTATTACAGTAGTCTCCCCTTATCTGTGGGGGATATGTTCTAAGACACCCTCCCAGTGGATACCTGAAACCACAGATGGAACCAAACGCTATATATACTGTTTTTTCCTGTACACACAGTATTCCTCCCATTACTGGCAGTTTTGCTTTCTGTGATATCAGTTACCCACAGGTCAACCATGGTCCAAAAATATTAAATTAAAAATTCCAGAAATAAACAATTCATAAGTTTTAAATCGCATGCCATTCTGAGTATTGTCATGAAATCTTGTGCTGTCTTACTCTATCCCACTCAGGACGTGAGTTATCCCTTTCTCCAGCATATCCTGGTGTGTACACTACCTGCCCATTAGTCAGTCAGCTAGTAGCCATCTTGGTTATCAGATCAACTGTTGCAGTATCGCAGTGCTTGTGTTCCAGTAATCCTTATTTCACTTAATAACGGCCCCAAAGCCATTCACATAACTTATTACCATATAGTTATAATTGTTCTATTTATTATTATTGCTAATCTCTTACTGTGCCTAGTTTATAAATTAAACTTTATCACAGGTACATAGGTAAAGGAAATAACATAGTATATATGTATAAGGTTCAGTGCTAGCCACAATTTTTTTTTAAAGATCAGTTTCTTTGTTTTTTTAAACATATCTTTATTGATTTCAGAGAGGGAGAGAGAGGAAGAGAGAGGGAAACATCAATGATGAGAGAATTGTCACTGATAGGCTACCCCCTGCGTGCCCCAACTGCAGATCGAGCCCACAACCCGGTCATGTGCCCTGATCAGAAATCAAACCACGATCTCCTGGATCCTAGGTAGATGCTCAACCACTGAATCATGCCTGGCCAGGTAGCCACAATTTCAGGCATCCAATGGGTGCCTTCGCATACATTCACCACAGATAAGTGGGGACTACTATACATACTTTACAGCTTCTCTTTGGCATATCACAATTGCCAGCATCACTACTCTTGCACTTTGGGGCCATCTGGGATGGAGTAAAATTTCATCACACTGCTCACAATGGTGTGCAACTAAAAACTTAAAGAATTGTTTTTAATCTTCATCTGAGGATATGCTTAGAAAGAGGGAGGGAGAGGGGAGGGAGGGGAGGAGAGACAGACAAAGGGGGAAGAGAGAGAAACATCGATTGGTTGCCTTTTGTACATGCCCTGACCAAGAATCAAACCAGCAACCTTTTGGTGCACAGGATGAAACTCAACCAACTGAGCCACTCCAGCCAAGCAAAACTTATGAATTGTTTATTTCTGGAATTTTTCATTTAGTATTTTCAGGCCACAGTTGACCATGGCTAACTGAAATTGCAGAAAGCAAAACTGAAAAAAAGTGGGGGACCACTAGATTACTGTCATTACTTTCATAGTAGCTGGTGGGGAATTTCTGGTTGCTGGGATTTTATGAGTTTCTATCCTGTCCCCTCCTATGACAACCATGCAATTCCAATAGTGCTATATGGTATGAAAGTACAGCATGCCTCTTTCCTTGATGAATCCAATGTGTATTAACAGCTCATGAACAGAAAACTTATGTTAACAGCTATGATAGTAGCCCAAATCTAGAAGCCAGAATGAATTCACGCCACAATGGCTCCTGGATATAAATTCTTAAGAATAATAAATACTACATAAATAATAAATGCCGACTATAAAGAAAATGACAGCCATTTGAGTCTTCTGACCAAAAAAAAGGAAAAAAAAGAATGTGATGGAGTTGGGTAACTTTTCAACCACTAAATAAAATAAACTTAAGTGACAGATTTCAAAGAATCCCAAATGAACCTCAAAATACACAATCTGAATGAAATTACAGTCCTGAGCTTTTAAAAGATTGTCATAATACCCTTCTCTGTGCTAGAACCAAAGTACAGAAAGGCACAATGCTGGCAAGTGAAGAAGTAGGCATTTATTTGGTGTAAGTACTCGTAATTTTTATGCCTTTGTGGTGACAGACACATTAACTGAAAACTATTAATAATGGCAGTGTACTGCAAGAATCAGTTCACTAAGAGTACCCTCATAACTATTTTAGTAAATGCACTCTTGGGAATTGAGAGCCATCCTTTTCTTCAGTAATACAGAGTCCATTAAACAAATAAACAATGTACTTAACATCTATACTCATACCACTATGAAGCCATTAGACTAGCTTCATTCTATAATGATATACTTTGAGCTCAGTGCAGACTATCTCACATTAAGGTCCAGAAAATTATCTCAACTGAGGCAGTAGTTAACTATTAAAGATTGAAGAATAAAAGTCTATACAGCCTTTGGACCCTTATAAAACTTATGATACAGCATTACCTAGGGCAAATCAATTCAGTGTTAATAAACAATGGACACCTCAGCTAACAACTACGAGTATCATTTCAAATCAAACATTACAATTGCTTGCTAACCTAGTGTCACCTGGGTACTAAACTGAGAGAAAAGCAAAGTACATGGTGTTTTCACACCCAACCCTGTATAACACTCCTCTTTGAGAACATTAACAAGTTTGATGTCCCTTCTCCATCTACTTTAGTTGGTAATCACTTACATTAACAAGAGACTCCTTGAACTTGATATGAAGTCTGTAATTAGAAAGGGCAATGATGGCATCCTCAGCACGGCCCACATACTCTGTGCTTTCTCCATGAAGTTCAAGGAAAGGAACCTTCAAAATGGAAGCAAAAATCCTTCAAAGTTCTGAAGCAATAAATCAAAGTCTTTAAACACAGGTCAGGTGAATGGATGATAAATCCTGTTACTCAAACTTAAAACACCATACATAAGTGGGTAAGGGACTTAAGACACTGGGTTTATATCCACGTAATTCGAATATACCTAGTTATTCAAATTCTAGACTACTGAAGGAATGACAGATGATCATCTCAAACTAAATTCTCAGGAAATAAGTCTAAAAGATGTTTTCTGGTTTGTATTTCTACTATGTGCATAGTTTAGGAAAAAAAGATATATATTATATAGTACATTACTTCAAACTATTAGCTCTGCTACATTATTACCATGATGCTAAATACTTATTTTACAATCAACAGTGGCCTGTAATTACCTGAAGATTCTCATCCTCCCGGATCAGCTGCTTCCTGGGAAAGATCTGATTGGCCTGGATGCACTCAAGGCTGTGCCGAGTCTCTTCATCCTGAAAAACCCAAAACCTTTCATTTCAAAACTCCCAGTCATTCATATTTGGTTATTCTGCCATGTTTTAATAGTGTAATCACAATGACAGTCTGGTGACCAAAGTTAACAGAAGAAAAACTCAAGAAAAAAATATTCATCCCCAAAAGTGCTCCATCTGATATATATTAGGCTCCTCTACTTAGAGAACGTTACTGATGCACACACACACACACACACACACACACACACACACACACACACACACAAAAGAACGAAGGTTAAGAGCATTTATATTAAGCACTAAGTTGTTAGGACATTACATGTAAGAGAAACCAAGATAGAGTGGTTTTGTTCTTTATCACCTTAAATTCTTATTTTTGAAAGATACATTCTGAATTATTTAAGAATGAAATGATGTGATATCTTGAATTTGTTTCAGAATAATTAGAGGGGGAAAGGTAAGGAGGAAATGAGTGGGGCATAAATGAAACAGGATTTCCATGAGGGATGATTGATGAAACTGGGTAAGTAGGGGTTCACTATACCACTGTGTCTACTTTGGTTATATGTGTAATTTTTTTCCATAACAGAAAGTTTTTTAAAAATGCAAAGCTTGCCTGGCCGTTGTGGCTCAGTTGTTGAACGTCGACCCATGAACCAAGAGTTACCAGATCGATTCCCGGTCAGGGCACGTGCCCAGGTTTTGGCCTCAGTTCCCAGTGGGGAGCCTGCAGGAGGCAACTGATTGATATTTCTCTCTCTATCCTTCTCCCTTCCTCTCTAAAAAAAATAAAAACTTTTTTTTTTAATGCAAAGCTTAAGAACTGAATTTCTCAAACTGAAAATGTGTGAAACATTATCCTTCGCTTAATATGTCTTATATTACCAGGATAGACTTATTTCTGTTAAGGCAATTTTTTAAAAAGCAGCAATAAATTCTAATCTAAATGGCACTTGAGCTAATTATAACTTGTATTAAAAGGTCATCTTTTACATTATGAAATTTTATAGCATAGGAAGACTGGAGAGAAAAGCGATATAATGGAAAGTCCAAGTGTAAATTATGATGCAAGGGTTCATTAAGCCATATGGTAGCCAGAAAAGGACCAGGTTCCTAGGGCATGAAGTCTAAACCACCAGCAGCAGCAGCACTAGGTGAAGGCACCATACCCACCATCCTGGAGCTGATGAGCACTTTTAAACATCACATTTTGGTAAAGAAAAATGTAAGTTGTTTTGAAAGAATTTACGTTGGCTACAATGAGGGGGTGTGAAAAGATAAAGTGAGGGTGGTTCGATGAGAGGTGCACGGTCTGTAAGGAAGAAATATTACTTTTGATTGGTTACCATTAACGGTCCTGTAAATGTAAAAGAAGTATGTGTCTACCCATGTAAAAGAAGTATGTGTCTACCATTTTACTTTTTATCCAATCCCAGAGGTTTCTTTGCTTTGCTTTCTCTTGCCTCCCTTTTCTATCACCAGTGGATTTCATGTAACCCAGCTAAGTCTCTTTTGATTATAATCTATAAAATAAGGGGTGAAGCTGCCATTCTCCGGAGCATTCTCTCAATCCGCTGAGATTTTGCTTCCCGGCAAAAACCTGGAGTTTGGCTCAGATAAACTCACAAAAACTCTTCACAGGTTTGAATGTTTCTTACATTCGCAAACTAAAGAGAAAATATCTTAGGAATCTTGATTTTAGGAAGATTTTTCTCATAAACCAATAGGGAACAGGTAGAAAACATGGGGAAAGGTTTTTTAAAATTATGACATAGAAGTACATTGTAAACATGCCTTCTCAGCATCACATTAACTTTTTAACTCACATAAATGTGTGTCCTAAACTTTTATTCTCTTCAAGATCATTTCACAGAGGTACCCATTATTTCTTTGTGACTCCTTGACCTATTTTACTGACCTTTTAAATAGTATAGAATTGAAATTATGTAACAGGCTTTAAAAAAAAACTGGACGCTATAATATCATTTCATTCTTGCTGATGCATTCACTTGAGTGCTAACACAGGCCAATGTATATAACCAAAGCAACTACTGAAAACTGAAAATGGAATGATTTTCAACATAAGAGACTGAAAATTAGGTCGGCAATGCAAAGACACATTTAATCCCCAAGGATTTAACTAACATTAGGAAAAACTACTCATTGACTTTCTAGAAGGATGATGATTCAAAAAACATTACGTGGCTAACATAAGTTGAATTAACTGCTTAATTTCTTAGTTTCTGAGCTCCAAATGTAAAAAAAGGAGGCCAAACTTCAGATAGAGTAAGGATTTGGAAGGAAACAAAGGGAAGGAAGAAACTAACCAAGTGCTGGCGTGATAAGAGGATTGGGAAACAAATTTCTCCTAGGTTACAAGCAGTATTTTATTAGTACTAGAGAGAATATATTCCATGATTTCCTGGTACTGCTGGGAACACCAGGCACTGTGGAATCTGGCATTCTTAGTCTCCACCAACTCCATAAGGTCAGAGCGGTCACCTACAAAATCTTGAAAAGAGATCGTTCATCATGGTTTCAGGCTAGTTTCTGCTACTGGCAACCTATGCAGGTAAGAAAGGTGAGTCTACACTTCAGATGGCAAGTCAATATTAGAGATAAATATTTAAAGAACATGGGGAGCAGAGTCAAAATGCCTATTAACTAAATTCAAATATAGGGTTCCAGGATAAACACACACACACACACACAAAACTACTCCTAAGAGTGAAACGAAATGTGCGCGTGAACATTAGCAAAATGTAAAAGTGAAAGTAATTATCAGTCCCACCGTCAATTCCAGTCACTATTCTTAAAGCTGTTATTGAAGGTCACCAAAGATACAATTTCCCTTGATATAATGCTTGAGATGTTTCAAAAATAATACAAAGAGGTGGGAGTGAGGGAGTAAGAAGAAACAAGTGTGGCCATGAACTGATGATTATTGCAGCCAACTGATTCATATGTAAGAGTTTATCATTCTATTCTTTGTATAGCTTGAGATTTTTCATAACAAGACATGAAAACATGTTTTCCTAATGCTTAACCTCCCCAAAAAGACAGGCTTCAATCTCATATAAGAACCTGTAGAAGTATGAGAGAGAGAATGTTAACTCAAATAATTAGAGGTATGCATTTTTTTTTTAAAAAAAAAAAAGGAAGAAAGAGAAAATTCAGAGCTTCTGAATTCTCTATACAAAAAAATAAGGGTTAAGGACATATAACCTAAATGCTAAACAATAGAATATATTAATTAATATTAATTAAATCAATGGTTCAACTTATAAAAGTGATATGGCATAAGATGAACATAAGGATTCAATGAATCAACATGGGAAAATTTTTAATTCATTTAGTAATGAGCAAAATAGAAACTTAATTACGTTTTAACTCCAACTATATTAAACAGACATAGGGACACTGGACTAGTTAGAAATGAATACAACCACAGGGTTTGGTAGTAGAATTGTAAATGAATATTTGTAAAAACTTGTTATAAAGCTGCTTTATGAAAAAAAATTTTTTAAAGATAGACGGCCATGCTGCTCCCCAACTACTGCACAAAGAAGCATCTCCAGAGCCCAGTATGAAGACTGTCTGCAGGGTACCAGAAACCCCCGCAGCATAAGGATGAAGACCACATTGTTGCTAGCTATATGGAATACAATGAAGGACAACCCCTCAGTAAAGAACAGAGCTGCCTTAATAAGCTCATCTGCTATTCATTAGCACTGGCAAATATACCATATAAATATTAAGAGAACACTATCAATTCATTAAAAATTCTGCGCGAAAGCCCATCAAATATAATCTAGAGAAATAACATTAAAAGTTCACCTGTGTTTAGGTCTAAGATACACTGTTATGCCTATAAACTAAGAAAAAATTGGCCTAACTTGAGATGGGAGCAGTTACCTTTCTCCTCCTTTTAATATGACATTTCTGCACAACTAGTTTTTCTGTTTTAGTTTGTTTTTTAATTTTGAAAAGCATTTTCCATCCATGTCCCTAATGAAGCTTGAAATTAACATGGCCTTTTCAATCCCTTCTTTGTGCACCAGCAAGAAACAGTTTGCATCTAGGAAACATCACAAGGTAGAAGCAGGACAATATCACAGAGGACACCATTCTTTTTTAAGCCTTAAAGCACTATTTACATATTCTCAGGACTGATAGAAATGTGGCTGACTCATTGCTGCACCTTTTCTGCCCGGACTAGGCCTAGGTCCTAAATGGCCCATAAATCACTGAAACGTCCATTAAATGCCCTTTGTAGTCAAATATGTGGGCAGGGGTATGCAGAGCTGCTTCACCTTCTTTGGTATAAAAATACTGCCTTAAATAGAATGGGGAAGGTAGGGAATTGCTTCTATCAATAGATAAATTCATAAAGAATATGTGTGTATGACCATATCATAACACACACACACACACCCCCACCCACCCACCCACCCCCGTTTTTACTACATCTTGCTTCCTAGAAAAGGAATAAGAAACCTAGAGTCCAAGAATCATGGCTTTTAGTCTTGACTCCATTTACCACCTGACTGAAGGGAAACAGTATCTAACTCACAGAATTAAAGCTAACAGAAATGAAATGGTTTTAATACACCAGAATATTCTATAATTATTATTAAGTAAATAATAAAAGAATCGAGGTGAGAAGAGAGTTCTGGGAAAGCAAAAATGAAATGGCTTCTTACAACAAAAATGAGTAACTATGGATATATTAATGTTCATTTAATTGTCAGGAGAGAGTTCAATTCCAATTTTCTTGTTATTTGCTTGTTGTTCACTTACCATGACAGGAGGCCCAGATTAGGAGGAGAGATCCTCGTCCCTTCTTCAGCGTCTGGCAAAGCTTTTCTTTCCTTTATGCCTGGATCTTTAAAAAGAGGAAAGAAAAAGGGACAAAATTGGCAATTTCCCCCTTCTTGGCCATACCCTAATTAAAGGAACTGCATTATATATAGACCCAAAGACCTGACCAGAGTCAGCCAAGAAAATGTTAAGTATTACCCAGCCAATTCTCACTAGTCAAATGCAAACTCCATATGCCTTTTGAAAATCCTCCTGGATTTTGGGCAAAAAGATAACACAGGCTCAGATTCCTAATATTGCTAGTAATATGAAAAATGTTATAAAGTTTGGATGAAAATAATAAAGCAATAATAATTAAAACAGCCTGGCCGGGCATGGCTCAGTGGTTGAGCATCGACCTAGGATCCAGGCGATCGGGGTTTGATTCCCGGTCAGGGCACATGCCCAGGTTGCGGGCTGGATTCCCAGTCCGGAGCATGCGGGAGGCAGCCAATCAATGACTCTCTCATCATTGATGTTTCTATCTCTCTCTCTCCCTCCTTCCTCTCTCTGAAATCAATGAAGATATATTTTAAAGTAATAATAATAATAATAATAAAAACAAACATGTAAGTACAAAAACAATATTCTTGTAATATTATAAAATGTTTTATCTGTAAATTCAAAATAGATCCCCCTATCTGTGGGAACCAAACTGGCTTAATAGGCAAAATATGAAAATGAATTCCCTTACTGTCCCTATATTCTATACTCACCTGAAAATTCACAGAAGCTATGCTAACACTTTTACCAGGTTTTTTTGTTGTTGTTCTGTTTGTTAATCCTCACCCAAGGATATTTTTTCCATTAATTTTTAGAGTGGAAGGAAGGGCGGGGAGGGAGAGAGAGAGAAGAGCGAGAAAAACACCTATGTGAGAGACACACATCGACTGGTTGCCTCCCACACATGCCCCGACTGGGGCAGGGATCGAATCTGCAACCCACGTACATGCCCTTGGCTGGAATCAAACCCAGGATCCTTCAGTCCCCAGGCCAACGCTCTATCCACTGAGCCAAACCAGCTAGGTCCAAGCCCTTTTTAAATTATTCATTAAGATATTCCATTACATACAAGAATTTGGATAGGACAGTTCCTACCACTGTCCTCTTTATACACATACACACACATGTGCATGCACATAGTACATACACACATAGTTATTTTTTCTGAACCATTTAAAAAAGTTGTATACACCATGCCTCTTTACCCCTTACTACTTCGGAGTATACAGTACTTTAATCTACCTTCTATATTCCAATTTGGTCAGCCAACCCAATTATATCCTTTACGACTACTTTTTTCCCCTCTATAAAACATCCAGTTTAGGATCAGATATTCAACCTAATTGTCATATCTCTTTAGTCTACTTTAATATGGGGCCCATATTATATTAATTCAAATATGTTTCATGGCATCAAAATTAATTTCATCACCTCTCATCTTTCGCTCCAAACCTAGACCATGTTTCTTCAGATAAGAATATAACACTTTTTCATTCTATTTTGCAAATATAAGTCTTAGATGTTTTATCTAAAATTAATGATTCTAAAGCTAAAAATCCATAAACATTTACATTACAATGGCAATGTAAAAATTAAATACTGCAGAACCAAATAATATGTTAAGATTGCATTTCCTTCTCTAAAGGTCTAACATGCAACCTGCTGAACCAAATGAAGGATAAGATTCTTATTCCAAGCATCAGAGTTAAATGATTTCTCTTAATATATGTATGAGATGTGACAGCTAGGATCTAGCAGGCCTCTCTGGGCTCCATCATCAGTACTACCCCATGGATGTGACTTCTGAAAAATTTTTACAGACGTAAAATATCTTTTAATCTTCCTATTGAACATGGTACCTCATCTTTCAGGCACTTGTTAAGGAGAATTTACTCAATTCTTTACTCAATAACTAAAACTTACACTTGGAAACAGTAACTCAACCAAAGTGAGATACTGAGAAACGAACTACAAGGACACAAATTATGTATACTATATAAATCCTTCATATACAAAAAGATGGGGGAAAATGGCACCATGAATCAACAAGATTATAACTAAGTCCTAGTAGAACAGAATCTATTCTTCGTTATTCTTACCAAAAAACTCCAAAACGTAAAAACAAATTAAAAAAAAAATTCTAATTTAAATGAAATTATAGTGAGAAGACACTGGTATCCCAGGACTCAGGAAATGTTTATGTAAATTGACAATTCAAATAGTTCTTACCTTCAAGGTGTTCACAGTCTTATGGGGGCCACAAACAGATAACCAATAAGGCAGTGTGGGATAATAGATACAGAAATAAAATTCCATGGGGATATAAAAAATAGAGAACTGAATTCTGATACAGGCACTCAAGGAAGGGTTTATAAAACACTGGAGCTTTTAATAGTTGAACTGGTCAGATTCGGAGCTATTGTGACAAAGAGGCAACAGAAACAGCACAACAGAAGAATAACCCCCCCAAAAAAGCACATTGGAGAGTATGTGAGGAACAATAAGCAGAATACTGTGACTACAGCAAAAGGTGCTATAGGTCTATATGGAAAACAGGTGACTAGATGTTTTAAAAATCCACTTGTAAAGAGCCTAAAATGCCATGCTAAAGGTTCTGGAACAAGGAAATGATTTGGATCTAAAAATTTAAAACCAAAGCAACAAATTCTTTTCAATAATATTAGATTATAATTTCCTAAATTAAACAGATGGCATAAACAAGAGGCAGTAATAATGATTAGGTAGTAATAGATACACACAGGTCTATGAAAAGGACAGGAATGCCCAGCCAGGGTGGCTCATTGGCTGAGCGTCGACCTATGAACCAGGAGGTCATGGGAATCTAACCCAGTTGAGGCACATGCCCAGGTTGTGGGCTCAATCCCCAGTGCGGTGCATGCAGGAGGCAGCCAATCAATGATACTCTCTCATCACTGATGTTTCTATCTCTGCCTCTCACTTCCTCTCTCTAAAATCAGTAAAAAAACAACAACGCATATTTAAGTAAAATTAAGTTTAAAAAAAGGACAGGACTGGCATTAATATCCACACTGAAGACAGAACTAACAAATTTTTAGAACTTGTTTTCTAGTTAAACATCAAATTAGTGCCACTAAGTCTAGTAATGTGGCCTTGGTTTTCATACAGATATATAACAATTTAAGAAAATTCAAAACAAGAATCAAGTTTCAATTTAAAAGACCTCCACATTGTTAAGGACTGTCTATTTTAAACAAAAGATTAGGGTTACAACTTATTTAATCTCTACTTAAATACAAGCTTCCAGGCATAATATATTGTATTATGGCACAATTATATATGAAAAAAGCAATCTTGCTTGAGTCCTACTGAAACAAACAACATGTTTAAAGGTTTAACATTAAAATGTAAGAGCACATCTAGCCCGGCCGGCGTGGCTCAGCGGCTGAGCACTGACCAGGAGATCACAGTTCAATTCCCGGTCAGGACACATGCCTGGGGTGCTGGCTCTATCCCCAGTAGGGGATGTGTAGGAGGCAACCAATCAATGACTCTCATCATTGATGTTTCTTTCTCTCTCCCTCCCTCCCTCCCTCCCTTTCCCTTCCTCTCTGAAATGGACATAAAAAAAGAGCTCATCTAAATAACTGTATACATACTGTGTACGTGGACAAACATATCCCCAAATTAATCTGTAAATTCATTTTACCTGCCTCAAAACAGCACAGTTGGGGGGAAGGGGGACTTACCAAATGAAGTTTGTCCCAAGAACTTTTTCTACTAGAAGGTTTCACAAGAAAATCTGCAAAAGAAAAATAGGATATTTTTTTATTGTGTAAAAATACTAAAGAATCAAGTTAAGCCACTTAGATCTGCCCACAAGACTTTTCTCTACAAATTAGAATGCCAGGATAATACATTATTTTTAAAACTGGTACAATGGGGACTATTTAGTCAACCGCATCCAAACATTTTATAATGTTTAACTGCACACAAAATGGACCCAATCAGGCCTCGGCATGCCTTCAGAAACTACAGAACTATACAGGCAAAACTTTCCAGGAATCTACAGCTACTCCTATTTAAACGTTTTCCTCAATCAATAAAGCATTTTGATGGCTTCTCAAGTAAACCTTTGCCACTACAGGAACAAGTACTTTAAAAAACTATGACTACAAGAGATCTAGGATTAGACATGATCGTTTAAGGTGTTTTAACATACAATTAGCTTCTACCAAGGAATCTCTCTCAGTATTGCAGACAACTCATCTTTTTGGGCTGATTACATGACATGAAGTCACATGTGTGAACAAGACTACATAAAATACCCAAATCCTAAAATGAAGGAGTCTATCAGCACAGCACATTATTCCCCTAACCTCCAGAAATTTTTTTTTTAACTGAGTAAGAACCATAAAAGGAGACCCAACCCTGCAATAATAAAGTGTCCTAACCATTTTACAAGTAGTATTTTTGGCTCTCAGTAACTTTTAATTTAAATTTTGTAACTCATGCCATATTAACCACACACTATATTGGAAAGGAAATAAAGCTATTCATAATATGCAACTTCAGATACAAACCATATTAAGAATCAAGATTGGCCTTATTAAATTGTTTAACAAGGTACAGCACGGTACAGCAGGAAAGTTGGGGAAATCTGTAAATCTCTAGGACCGTTTCTTGCTAGGGTATAATTTTTGCTGAGTATCTGAATAGTGAAATACATATTATAAATTTTTTCCTTTATACCATATTTAAAAATTATGTCTATAGAACCCAGGTGAGGTGGTTCAGTTGGTTGGAGCATTGTCCCATACACCAAAAGGTTGTGGGTTCAATTCCTGGTCAGGGCACATACCTAGGTTGTGGTCCAACCCCTGGTTGAGGCTTGTATGGGAGGAACCCATCGATGTCTGTCTGTCCATCTCCCTCTCTCCCTCCCTCTCTCTCCCCCCCCCCTTCTACTCTCTGAAAAGCAATGGAAAAAATATCCTCAGGTAAGGATTAAAAAAATTTTTTAAATGATGTGACATAGGTCACTGTAACTCAAGAATGGTCAGTACTACAAGGTTAACCATCCAATGACATGCATCAGCTCAGAATTCAGAGGGACAGCCCAGGAAGACTTCACAGAAAATGGAGAATTTCAAGTGGATCTTATAGATCGGGTGGGATTTAGGTAAAGAGAAAGAAGGGATGGGAATAATTCAAGAGAGGATGGCTAGTAATACTACAGTGGCAAGAAAGCACAACAGTTTTGAGAAATAGAGAATAGGTCACAATATCAAGAGTGTTCAGGAAGAGCAGAAAGATGGGACAACTATGGACTTTGAATGCCAGGATGCAGAGTCTAGATTTCATTCAATGGTGGGAAACCAAAAGATTCATGAGCAGAGAAATAATAATACATAAGTGGTAGTGTTAAAGAGTAGATAGCAGCAAGTAGACTGGTTTGGAGGGGGAAGTCGCTTAGGATGTTCCTGGACTAGTAGCTCAGATATGAATTGTTTAGAGCTCAATATCTCAATGATAGTGAAAATGCAGAGGAAGACACCAAAGTGAAAGCATTAATTGCTTAAACTTGGTAACTGATTAGGAATGGACCAAAAAAAAAAAAGGCAGAGCAAGTTGTCAAAGATAACTGCAAAATTTTAAGGCCTGTGGCAAATAGAAAAAAGGACAGTATCGTTAAGAAATAAACGGTAGCTTCCAAGGAAGCAATACCAGCTATGATATGCTGGCTTTAAAGGTGCATCCCAAATAGATGTATGTCCAGCAGTTAATAAGGGGGGAAATGGCATTAAATTCAATAGGTCAAGTCTAGTGGTAAGAATAAATTGATGGTGCTAGATTTAATTCAAAGAAATTACTATATCTACTGTAAGAATAATCCAATATGTTTTAGAAATTGCTTGATAATTTATTCTGTTAAAGATATGAGAAGTCCATTAATACAGAAGTGTTTGTATAAAGTTTCCAAAGGTGTAAAGTTCCAAGAGGTGGACCAAACAACAGTTCAACACAAAAGGTTCAGGCAGGTCTGCTGCAATGACTCTTCTTCTCAATAACTATCACCCCAAGCCACTTGTAATTAGACACTTTAGATTGCTTAGATTTAACATAACCACCCCAAGCCACAATCAAATATCCACTTGGTTGAAAACAGTGTGTCATTGTGAAACATTTCCAACAAAAATTTTACACTGCCCATGCCTCTTAGGCCTATTTGCCAGATAAAGGCCATGTGTCTGAAAGAAGCTCTCTGGTGTCCCAAGTTACCTTCCCTTAAAACCAGCAGGTATCCCATGATATCTGTCACATATACCTCAGAAAGTAAGAGCAATTATGTCTGGGCAACCTTGAATATTCATATATTTGAAGACACAGAATGTAAAGTGGTTATGTT
The DNA here is from genome assembly GCF_054644295.1 of Miniopterus natalensis. Classification (NCBI taxonomy): domain Eukaryota; kingdom Metazoa; phylum Chordata; class Mammalia; order Chiroptera; family Miniopteridae; genus Miniopterus; species Miniopterus natalensis. The sequence goes on from NC_142100.1 coordinate 16,101,354, forward strand.
AAATCTAAGCAACCTAAAGTGTCTAATTACAAGTGTCTTAAAACACATTAATCATTAATGAACAGAGATGGCCAGGGAAGTGGGGTGGGGCAGGGATTAACTATGGTCATCCTTAAGTTTCTTCTCTAAAAGGGGTAAAAAAATCTGAAGTTATCTGAAATAAGAGGTAAAACTTTTACAGTCACATATTACACTATGGATAGGATTTTATCTATTATAAGAGAAAACTCTGAAGAATAAAAATTAATATACTTGAATATGTTATCACTGTGCAGCTACATTAGAACCTACCACAAAATCCCTTTATGGAGGATAATGAGGTAATGACCAACAGGAAGGGCATGGAGTCCCAGAGAAAGCCAAGAATGGAATAGCTTATGTGATCATCTGTACGCCACCTACCATGTCAGCTACAAGGGCAAAGAGGCACGCCCATTTGGACCATTTCTACAATAAAAGATTCCAAACTACAAAATGTTTCGGGGAGCAGGGGTGACCGTGGGGGAAGAGTTAAGCAGTGCTTTTTTTGGCTACGGTACATTTTAACTTCAAAAGAACAAGGGAATATTTTTTGCATAGTCTTGTCTCACTTCCAAATATAGGGTAATTAAGAGTTCAAAACATTCTTAAGACGGAACATTGAATAATTTTAAAGGAATTTTTTATTTTCTACATTAAAAAAATGGTTTTTACACATACACTACACATTAAGAAATATTCACAGCAAACTTGAATGCAGGGGCAATGTAAAATAATTCAGAGGTGTGAAATTTTATTTTTATCTTTTAATCCTAAGGATATGTTTTTATTGATTTTAGAGAGAGTGGGAGGGGGAGGGAAACATCGATCTGAGAGAGAAACATAGATCGGTTGCCTGCAGCACATGCTCCGACCAGGGATCAAACCCGCAACCTAGGTATGTGCCCTGACTGGGAATCAAACCTGCAACCTTTTGGTGTATGGGATGATGCTCCAACCAACTGAGCCACCCTGCCAGGGATAGAGGTGTTAAATTTCAAGTAGTAGCTTCACAACTGTCACTACTTTGGGCAAGTTTTTCAGCTTCAGAATGTCCTCAATTATGCCTAATAACTTTTCAGATATCTGATGGATGATATGACCTTCCCAAACTAGAATTCTGTGGTATGCTGCGTAGGATTATTCCATGATGGGAGGATGATTTAATTACTAGCAGTAACCAAAACCCAAGCATTTATCGGTTGAATAAAACTACTGTGGCTTGGTCTTACTCCCTGAAGAGGAGCCCAAACCTCAGGTTTTCTAAAACCTTTGCTGTTGACGTGAACTATAAATGAAAATAGAAACAAGGAGAGTTCAAAAAGTACAGATGCATTCACCTATCCTAAAATCATTGTGGTAGAGATTCAATTATTTGACAAATATTTTGGGGTGATAGGCATTCTAGGTACTGGGGGTGCAGCAGCAGAGCTGCAATCCTAGTGTCAACTGTAATATTTTCACAGGGCTGAATGCGCTCAGTGTGATTTTCCCCCTACTTATTAGGACCATACTTTGAAAAAAATAAAAAGGAACAGTAAATATGAAAATTAGGTAGTATCCGGATTTAGTGAGATCTCCAAACAAGATTTTTTTTTTTTTTTAAATCACCTATTTTCTACCTCTTTTGAGAACACTAAGTAAAGCCTGAGTTTTCAGGGATCCAAATGCAAATTCATGATCGGTGTACTGTATTCCTCTGCCAGCTGCAGGACACAGATAAACAGCTAAAACAGTATCATTTCCTAAGCAAAAGCCACAGCCTTCTACTTGAAAAACAAAATCCAGTATGTTGCCAGAAACCATCAGCTGAACCCCATGTTATAATCACATTTCTGTGTCAAAAAGTCTTTTATTGCCTCAGTTTGGCTCAGTGGTTAGCGTGCTGGCCCACAGACTGAGGGGTCCTGGGTTCAACTCCAGTCAAGGACACGTACCTCAGTTGCAGGCTCGATCCCAGCAGGTCACAGCGCGTGCAGGAGGCAACCAATTGATGTTTCTGTCTCTTGTCCCACCTCCTCCCTCCCTTCCACTCTCTGAAAAGCAATGGAAAAAGTATCCTGAGGTAAGGATTTAAAAAAAAAAAAAGTTTTATTGGTAATAAGTCTCTTGAATCAGCAACACTTGCGATAATGTTCACTATAACAAGTAAAATCTCCATTTCTACAGAGGATGACCAAAAATCAGTCTTGGTAATTCTGTGACCACATTAGTGGTTCATTCTATTTTGGGGGGGAGAGACAGGAATGGAGACAGACTTTTTTTTTTAGTGTGGGAGCTATTCTGAACACATCCCTCAAAGGAGGTTCTGCAATAGAATTTCAAATAATCGGATGGTGATCGATACTTAAAACATGTCTTCATTTAAGTAGCTGAAATACTGACTCAAAATGTGAGAAGTCAAAAGCAAAGTGCTGTAATTGTGCTCTAGCATTTTTAGATATTAAGATTTGGCTGCACTTCAGATGCACCTTATTGCTTTTTACATCTCAAGTAAGCAAAAGGAAGCCCCCAACTATGTTCTCAGAAAAGATAAACTGTGATCAAAGTAACTTGAGCAAACTGGCTTTGTACCTTTTAAAATCACTTATTTTACAAGGATTTTTCTTTGAAACTTAATCCTTACACAAGGAGTAGGAAGAGGGGAAGCATAAATCATACATGATTTCTTGATGAAGATATTTCTGGTGCTGACCAAAAAGATTAAAACTAAAGATCACATGTAATCTGCTAAAAAGGGTGAATATTAAATAATTTTAAGAAAGAATGTAAAGATTTCTTTTTGTGTTCTTAACTTGATTATAATCACTTCTATATAGAGCACATTCAGTTCATACTACTAACTCAGGTTAAATCATTAATAGAATTGTAAGGTATTTCTATGAATAATTTGTAATGTTATTTTCAGCCTCCATGTTCTCCATTTAAAAAAAAAAAACACACACAAGGCAGCCATTATTATACCATTGAAATTAAGAATTTAACGCCTAATTTTATAAGGCAGCATTTAGGTTCACCATCTTAAGTGAAGAAATGTTCCCTATCTCCTAAAAAGAGAAAAAAAACAACCTTATAATTTAACAGAAAACAGAAGAAATACTTAAGTCTCAGTTATTTAAAAAAGACAGAAAATCCAGGCATTCAAATTAATGAAATTAAAAGCCAAGCAAGGCGCTGACCCAGTAGCTCAGTTGGTTAGAGCATCGTCCCAATACACCAAGGTTGCAGGTTCATTCCTGTTCAGGGCACATACAAGCAACCAATGAATGCATAAATAAGCGGAACAGAAAATCAATCTCTCCCTCCCTCTAAAATCAATAAATAAAAAATTTTTAATAAATAAATAAAAGCCAAGCAAGATCATTTTATCTAAGTGCCAGAGGTAGTTCAATATTTATAATCGCTATGGAAAGATCAGAAAGAATAGCTCCAGCTAGGAAAAATATTTCCTCTTTTGTTTCTTGTACTAGTTCTGAGGTCTACCTTTGGGAAATTAACAGAAGGCAAAAATTCCTGCACACTCAATGTCCTGCTACTTGCTCTCAGTTAACTTCTGGTGAACAGGAAAGAAGTAACTTTGTTTCCCCCTGAACCCCATAGGTTAAATGAAGAAAGAGAGAGGACAGAAAGAGAGATAAAGAACCTTGTAATGACTCTGCCCCTCGTAACATATATGATTATCTCTTAACATGAGATTGCAGACTCTGTAACTGCCTCCTACTGGTCAAAGAATAAAATTTTAACTGCATTTTCTTGGGGGAAAAACACCTAAATATCCAATCCCTACGCAGATGAGCAGTTTTACAACTGGTTCTCAAAAAAATTTTTAGTAAGGTTTAAATTATGAACTTCTATATTCTTGTGTACTGAACAGAAAAAGAAAACTAATCAATGAAATAGGTCGTGAAGACCAAAAATGTAATTTTTCTTTAAATAGGCAACTAAAAAATTAGGCAAAATTCAATATGCCAATTCATTTTGAAACCTGCAAATTTATACCGCTTATTTTAATATGCTTTGCTTCTGAATCCTGCCCTAAAGGAACAAAAACAGAATCTCCAAATCCCTCTCTATTTACTCCAATCCTCCCCACCCCCACCCTAGCTGCATTAGATGTTTCTTTTCTAGAAAGTAACTTGAAGGTCAGCTTACCATAGGAACTGAAGAGTATGACCATGTATAAAAACGAGCATAATTTTCATATTTTGCTTAGGTACTTGAGATGTTCAACAGCAATTCTAGGAAAAACCTACAAGTAAACTACACTAAAAAAAAAAAATGGCTATCAGTATTATCCCAAACCAAGCTAATCTGCTTATTGTTTATTAGTATATTAACATATTAGAAATCTTAATGTTCTTCTCTCCATCTATAAATACTCTTCAAAGTTCTGGTTCCCTCCACTCAGTTGTATGCAGAGTTAACAGGCATCAAAATAGACAAGGACCAGAAAGCCGAATATAAAAATACAAATTCATCCTTTAAGCATACAATTAAACAATGAAGAGATTTGAATTTTTAGCTGCTGTCATAATTAAAAACTGTCCACTCCAGCTTGCCAATAGGTACATTCAAAGAAGAGAGACAAAATTCAAGTAGTAGAGGGTATGTGCAACAAAAAGAACCCACTCTTCTACTGGCCTAGTTAAAATTTATATACTGGCAATTGGGCAGGGGGTTACTCATATTTTTTAAAACAAGCCAATAAAAACCCAAATAACCTTCAATAACCACACATTACAATGTGGGCTTTGTTTAAAATGGTGAGTTCAAATACCTACTCTTTCAAAGCAGTTCTCCTCAATTATTAAATAGCAAAAACCAAACAAAAAACAAACAGAAAACAGAAATTGCCTTGACCAGAACACCATCTTAAGAATCCCTTCAAAACCATACAATTCAACAGATCCCCAGAAAAAGACTGACCCGCCCTTTTAAACTACTAATATTTATCTCACGTAAACAGAAGGACACATGTGACTGCCATCCAAATACAGGAAGAAAAGGAACTTCTCAGTGAAAGTCAAAAAGTAGAATTCAGCAACATGCTTTACTTAGGAAAAGGAGGGCTAATAAGAAATAAGCTTATTCGCTTATTTTTCCTTTTTTGTTATTACATGACTGCACTTAACAACTCAGAAAAACTCAGAATAGTCATGGGTTCACACTGAAAACAAAACAAAACCTTAAATTTAAAAAATTCTTAAACTATCATTTTGCTTAACCCATTAATCAGAAGGGGGGAGAGTTTGTGTTTTTTTAAAAAAAAAGCATACTGTCCAAATTACTTATATTCATACTAAATATATTAAAATATTGGTAAAGTATTCTTTAAAGCAAGATGAAAAAGTTCTCAAACATATAGCCTAACATAAATCTATTCTATGCACATTGTGGAGTATATTTTTATACATCAAAAACTTCAGTACTGCCCTGGCCGGTGTGGTTCAGTGGTGAGAGCATCAGTTCTCACACCAAAGGGTCATGTGTTCGATTTCCAATTAAGGGCACATACCTGGGTTGCAGGTTTGATCCCCACTCCAAGTCAGGGTGCAAGTGGGAGGCAACCAGTAAATGTCTCTCGCATCAATGTTCCCCTCTCCCCCTCTCTTCCCTCCTCCCCACATTTCATTCTCTCTGAAAAGCAATGGAAAAAATATCCTCATGTGAGGATTAACAAAACAAAAACAAAAAAACTTCAGTACTATTCAATTCAGCATGGAAAAAAAAAAAAAATCCAAACAATGGGAATGATCGAGTTTACAATAAGCATGTGAACATAACTAATAATATCACACCTCCAAGGTCAATCTGAGCCATTCATGTATTTCTTTGCATTTTCCAAAACGAAAATAGTTTGTCCAAGAAACTAATGTCTGAGACAGAAGGAATAATGAATATATTCAAGCTCTCTGGTAAACATCAGGCCTATGATTGGACAATACATTCTGTACTTCTCTTTTTAGTGAGGACACATATATGCCAAAATGCAAAGAAATATGAAGACCTTGGGATGAGATTATACTCTTTTCTAGTAATTTACACATACTCAACGTCTAACCTAAATCCTGTATTCTACAGCATACAGTTATTTTTTCAATTACCAGTGTTTCTATGGTGTGGTATGCATACTATTGGTGATATCTGAGATGACTTCAATGGAACATAGAAAAATACCTTTCAAACACAAAAACTACATATTTACACTAATGAATATTGAAAAATCTGCATTTTGTCTCAGATTTGACTGAATTCAAATCATACCATTAAATTTAAATACCATTAAAAAAGAAAAAAACTTGTCAATTCAGCTATAACATGCCATTGATTTTAAGGAGCATTACCATTTGGTACACAAATACTACCCCAAAAAATCATGTAGGTAATATATTAATGAGGGGTTTGGGTGATAATGCACTATATGCTAATACAAAACCTTCATATATAGAAACTGCTACATAACTATCTTTCCTCAGGCTGCTTTATTCTCTCATTTTTCTTCATGAGACCTATTTTTCCAATCCATTATAAGTCTGAAACGATTCATAAGCATACCTGACCAGGGCCACATCTAATAGTATCCAGTCCTTCCCCCACACAAACCATTAAGCCTGTTATCTTCAGGGTTTCTGCTACCACCACAAAGCTCCTTCTTCCCCAACCCTGACTGCCACTGCTAACACAGTACCAGAGTACCAGATCTCCTCTGGACTGTCAGTATAGCACCTCCAAACTCTACATATCCTAAACAGAATCACTATCCTCCCTCCCCTATCCCCTACCGTGTCTTCTTTTTTAATACTACTCCACTGGGAGTCTTAGTCTGCCTAGGTCTTTAAGGCTAGAAACCATTTGACTCCAATAACAAAATCTGATACCAATTCCCACTGCTTTCTTTGAAATACTCAATTTCCATCTTTGCATTCTGTGCTACCAGTGTCACTGCCACTTGGTCTAGCAAACTAGTTCTCACAACATGTGTTGAATTTCAATTACCTAAGAAACAAAATAACCACAGTTACAACTGAACTTACAGCAGTACAGATTCTGGTCAATTCCTCTTTTAGCATCACCTGGCATATCCCATCCCATCAACAGAAGTTTCACTAAAACATCCCTGCTCAAAAAATTCATATCCATAACAAACAACTTGAAGCTGCTTTTAAATTTTTCATGCATGAGCTTTTGTTACTGCTATTACCTTTGCCTGATTTACTCATACCAGTTTATCCATTTGGATAAATCCTATGTATCCTTTAATTCTTGTCTTAAAAACTTTCATTAAGAAAGTTTCCCTGCAGAGGTCACTGTGCACTTTCAATATAGATTTATTTTATAAGACCCACTACATCTCATTATAATTATTTACATTTCTATCTGTCCTACTAGACAGACTATTATATCCTATACAGGTCATTTTCCTACTCAAGATTTGAACCCAAGGACCTTACACTATCTGTCAATGAGAGGCATTACAATAGAGGTTATTTGGAAAGGGTACAGGTTCTGGAATCAGGCTCTTTACTATGTGAATTGTGGCTCCAAGCTTACTTGTATCACTTTGGGTAGTTCACTCAGTTTACTCATCTGTAAAATGGAGATAACATTAGAACACAGACTCACTGTACTTGTGTCTTCAAATAAATGTTTGATGAATACTAATTCTAATGAAGATGAAGAACATGTTCAATAACTTCTTTTTGGATTAAAAAACAAACATAATTTAGGTAAATATGAGAAACTAACTGGGGTTTTCTATTACCCACCCACTGAATAAACATTTCAAGCACACCTATGTCTATTTAAAACCTCTATATTGTAGTTCTTACCATAAATGCAATATCTCTGTGACTTTCTTCATACCAAAAAAAAAAAAAAATCCTTAGCACTGAAAAACTTGCAAGTTTCCACTACTCATTATAAACTTTCAAAGTCCAAAATTAAAAAGTAATATATGATTTTGCTGAAGCAAAAATTTTAGTCACAGGCATTTGAGGCTAAGTGAAAAGAAATCACTTAATTGAGTGAGCCAAGCAACACTGACTTACTCTCTACACACTCTGGTAACTCTAAGAGGACTATCATAGTACCTGTCAAGATCTAGTGCATCCCTCTCAACAACAAGGTCTCCCCACAATGAGGACCTGCCCTCTCAAGGTCTCCATAAAACAAGGACCTTTCTTCTCAGCAACAAAGTCTTCCTCAAATGAGGATCTTACTCTTCTCCTCTAGGACATTCTATGTTCATTCTAAATTCCTTGCCATTGTTTATGTTATTTCCTATACCCAAACTGGCCCTTTCTCTACCAACCAGATTCTCAGAGCTCTTCTAGTATCAAGCCACTAAACTTTTACTGCATTTTTGCAAGTACACATGATTTAGCATTGTGATAACAACTGTAATATCAGTCAGAAACTGCTATTAATATGTCACTTTTATATAAAATAAGGGTGGTTTCTGTATGCTTCAAAACAAGGAAGATGGAATATAAAACATATGAATATGAAAGTGAGAAGAAGGAGGTGGTCTTCATTTTCCTCTTTGATCTCTGAGGCCTTACAATTAAGTCATTCCTAAAACATCCTAAATATGTTCCATTCTTTGTGTGATAATTTTGCTTCTACGACCAAAACTGGATTCCTTTTCTGTCCTTTTCTCAACCTTTTTTTGAACTGACAAAGGAAGAACAGATAGGTTCACAAATAGGTTGAGACTACAAAACTTCCAACTTGAAAAAGTTAAACCAAAGGAGGATATTTTTCCACTGATTTTTAGAGAGTGGAGGTGTGGGGGGAGGGAAAGAGAGGAGGAGAGAGAGGGAGCGGGGGAGAGAGAGAAAGAGAGAGGAAGTGAGAGACAGAGAGGGAGGGAGGGAGGGAGGGAGGGAGGGAGGGAGGGAGGGAACATCGATGTGAGAGACCATATTGATTGGTTGCCTCACAAGCCTCCCAACCGAGGTGATCGAACCTACAACCCAGGTACCAGGAATCAAACTTGCAACTCTTCAGTGCTCAGGTCAATGCTCTAACCATTGAACCATGGCAGCCAGGGCTATTGCCTGTGCTTTTGATGTCATATCCAAGAGATCATTGCCAAATACATCATGAAACTTTTCCCCTGTGCTTTCTTCCAAGAGTTTTATAGTTCTAGCACTTAGGTTTAGGTCTTTTATCCTCAATTACCCAGATAATTTTAAAAGTACAAAATATCATGCTTTCAAATCCATAAACAAACTTCACAGTTACAAGATGTTAATTTATGTGGTTTATAATTTTTAAACTAGAAACAAGTAAACTGATATATCCAGAATAGAATATTATGCCCTTCTAAGCATAAGAATGGGTGAGTAAACCCAGGTTGACCAAATCATAGCCTATTCCTTCGACCACATGATCTAAGGGGGAACCAAACAGAATCCTTCTCTTCTACTAGAATCATGGTTCCCTAGCTGTGCTCTGAGATACCCTGGGTACCTTGGGGAATACAATAAATTTACAAGGGCAATATAGGGCCGTTTAAAATTTGAGAGAAACACAGCAAACTGACATTAGCAGACCACACAAACGACTATCTAAGGTCATTCATAATTTTAACATTAGCTCACAAAACTTTCCTTTCAATGACATCATTTCTTTAAGAAGCAGGGGTTTCAGCAGTTATGATAAAAACAAAATACCATGTAAAAATCAATGTGGAACAACAGAAGTGGAATGTCTCATCCAGTTCCAAGGTTTGAGAATTTGTTCGGTATCCATCAGGCATACATACTGAAATTAAATGTTTTCTTTCAAGTTATATGTATCAATTTTTCAAATAAGTTGTTAGGAAATACTTAAGTTGTTTAGCCCTAACCACTTAATAAATGGAACTGCTGGCTATTTCTTCTGGCCTAGGGTTGCCATGGAAAGTATTACTGAGACACTACACGGAAGAAGAGACTTTGAACTATGCAGCCATGAGCCACGAGAAGCCTGAGAGAATCACATCAATGCCCAGAGAGAGGCAAAGCTCGAACAGTTGAGACACTGTACCCCCCACTTCCAGTCCTTAAGGTTCAGGAGCTGCCTACCACAGTTCTTCAATTATGTAAGATGTTCCAGTATTCTGCCAACAAAGCTTCCCTTCTGTACTTTTTTGTTTAAGCTCTAATTCAGTTTCTGTCACCAGCAACCAAAAGTCCTGAATAACAAAATCAGATTATTCACACATTCAACCTGATTTCCTTAATAATATCATAAATGAATAATGTATAGTGGGGGTTTTTAAACAGTCAACGAGACAGAAGTATGGCACTACTGTAACTTAAATACAAATCATTACATTTACTATTTCCTGTATCAACTAAACACAGGATATTCCTATTAGATATTGTATACTTACACAAAATGTATTTTTTAAAGGCTTGTTTTATAGATTTCTTCTTGACAAAATACTAATTTGAATTTTTATAACATTGTAATACAAATTATACCATATTTTTTCACACTAATGTTAGAAATCAGATGATTTCTAAGTTATCTAAAACTAATACACAGTAGGTCCTCAAACAACAGTTTTGTTCCATGTCATGTCCTTAAAACATTGATGAGATGCCATAGGAATTTAATTTTTGTTTATATCAATTGGCCCATGGCAAAAATGGTTTTATGTGTTGTTTTGCTTAAAGTCACAGAACCTATCAACAACATTAAGTGAGTACTTACTGTAATCAAAAAATTACAACTTCAGCCCTGGTTGGTTTGATTCAGTGGTTAAAGCATTGTCAGCCTGATGACCGAAGGGTCCTGGGTTCGATTCCGGCCAAGGGCACATACCTGGGTTGCAGGCTCAATCCCAGCCCTGGTCAGGGTGCAAGTGGGAGGCAACCAATGGATGTGTTTCACATCAGTTTCTCTCTCTGAAAAGCAATGGAAAAAATATCCTCAGGTGATTAAAAAAAATTTATAACTTCAAAGAAAAAGCGAAACATTGTATTATGAATATTAAAAGTAATCAAATATTTTCTTAAATACTTAACTTTATTTCCAGAAATAAATTATTGTAGGTCTTGTAATTACTTTGATTTATGAAATCTGATTTTATTATGAATCAAAGACAGCAGTGATTTCAGCAATGAGCACAACTTATAATTCATTGTACTGATGACTGAAATAAAAATCTATTTAACAAGGATAAAAGTAAACATTTCCAAAATCAGAAAAGCTTAAATTAGAAATACATCAATTGAAATGGCAATTAAAGCTAATTTTTATGTTCTGTGTTTGTATAGATGTACTGCTAATAAAGTTTTACCAGAAAGAAAACCAGTCAGCTGGCCAACAATTCAACAATTTTACTACTCATCTAGTATTCTGCCTTGGTCACACTGGCTAAAAATCTTAACAATGAACTTGCTCTTCAATGAATGTCACTTTACTACCATCTAAAGAGAACAATCTACCATCTTGTTTCCCAGAGTATCCACATTCATTTTCATCTTGTGGGTGTGGTCATATTCTTTGTCCAAATAAAAAAGGTGAATTTATTTTATTAATCTTAGAATCTGTGTGCACGTGTGTGCGTGCGTGCGTGCGTGCGTGTGTGTGTGTGTGTGTGTGTGTGTAATACACACAGCTATTTATCCCTACTCTAATATCAAGGACAAGTTTTTTTCCCCAGATTACTTCCCTTTTGGTTCCATGTATATTTACCCTAGTCAAATGTTTACTTTCATGTAGCACTGCTTAGTAATAATTAACAATCTATTCTATATTATTTAAATGTTTAAATAATATTTAAAGTGCCTCTTCCCCCAATGCAACTCAGATCTAATGACACTGCCTAAAATTTCTAGGGTAAAATGTAAGTCTGAAGTTTTTAAAAGCTTAAATGGAAATCTGCAAAGACTGTCATAAACATGCTACTGTATTAACACTCCCAAAGAGAATCTGAACTATGCAGTATACTGAGTTCTATAAATTCTTGAAGGCCTAAAGATAGAAGAGAGAAATATAAAGAAAGTGTTACTTAGGAAACAGTAGAAAGGTAGAGACAGAACTCAATAATCTGGATATATTTAATGTAAAACAACAGTCTACTGATGCCTGTATCAGTCAAGACAGAAGAAAGGGAGGAATTGAAAACACCAGCGATATCAAGTGTTAATGAAGATGTGGAGCAGTAGGAACTCTCACTACTAATGGAAATGTGAATTGATAAACCACTTTGGAAAACAACATGGCATTGAAGTTGAAGATTATCATCATATATATACCCTGTAGCCTGGCAATTGTGCTTCTAGTTATATACCCTAGAATGCAGATACTGCACCAGAAGAAATGTATCAAGAATATGCATAGTGCCCAGCTGGTGTGGCTAAGCGGTTGAGCATCATCTACGCCAGAAGGTCCCAGTTCGGTTCCCAGTCTGGTACGTGCTCAGTTGCAGACTTGATCCCCAGCAGGGGGCATGCAGGAGAAAGCCAATTAATGCAGATGTTGATGTTTCTATCTCTCTTCTCCCTCTCCTTCCTCTCTAAAATCAATAAAAACATGTATTTTTTATTTTTTTTAAATACATCTTTATTGATTTCAGAGAGAGGAAAGGAGAGGGAGAGAGAGAGACATCAATGATGAGAGAGACATTGATCGAGCCCACAATCCGGGCATGTGCCCTGACCGGGAATCGAACCCTGATCTCCGGGATCCCAGGTCGATGCTCAACCGCTGAGCCACGCCGGCCAGGCAATAAAAACATTTTTTAAAAATACGCATAGCAGCACTGTTCATATAGTCCAAACTGGCAACATCACAAATGTCTAACAATAAAATGGACAAAATGTAGTATGTTGTACAAAATAACTGCAATAAAAATGAACCAGATCAACACACAATACATACAAATGTGCAAAAGCAGCAAAATAGGAAATACATACAGTATGATTCCATTCAAAAACCGGTAAAACTAAAGTACTGTTACAAATGCATACATAGATAACAATACAAATGAAAGCCAAACAGTGATGCCCCTAAAGACCAGCACAGTGGTTAGTTATTTCTAAGAGGAAGGGAGAGGGATACATGTAAAAAGAAACAAACCAGGGCAGCCTTCTGAGGTGCTGGTGATGTTCTATTTCTAGACCCGAGTACTGTTGACATGACTATTCACTTTATCATTCATTACACTGTACATTTGTGTCTCGTGCACTTTGTGTGTCATATTTCACTACAAAATGTTTCCCAAGAAAGAAAACTTGGAAGAAAAAACCACATGAGAAGATACATTTGCGATGGTTTAACTTCTGGAGCAAGGGACTTCAATTCTGGAAAAAGAACAGGGTTTTACTGGTTGAGAGTGGATAAATATCCTCAGATGAAGATTAAAAACAAAAAAAGATATGGCGAAATTGCCCTCAAATTGTTGCACATCTCCAAAAAAATTTCCAATATATTTGAGAAAAATCCACATATAAGTGGACCCATGCAGTTCAAGCCTTTGTTAATCAAGGATCAACTGTATACATTAAAAATTCTTAAAAGGTCTTCATTATAGAAAAATCTATTACTCACAAAGAAAACAAGTTAAAATACTGCATATAAAACTCTATTTAAATACTATAACAGAACAATGAAGGCTAAGTAAAACTAGTCTAAAGGAATATATAAATATTTTGTTAAAACCAAACTGAAGAAATACCATTATCTTTCTACTTAAACGCTAGAATTTACAGAACAAAGAGCCAGTCACTGAGCTATGTACTTTTCATACAGTATATCTCACTTAATCTTCATAGAACTGTTGAGGTAGGTACTACTTAGCCTATTTCACAGTGAGGACTCCAAGTCTCTCAAGGATTAAGTAAGTTGTCCAAGGTCAAAGAACTAGTACACTTCTAGAATCTTAAATACCAGGGTAGAATGGATACCTCACCATGATGTGACATGATCACCTGAATGCAGTTTTCCCCGAAAACAATGATAGGATCTTTCTGAATTCCTCAAATATGACAATGTATATTAAAGTACTAAAAGTTAGATACTAAGGAAAGAGATATAAAATTAAAATGCAAATATAACAAAAGAAAACTACAGAAGTTACATGTACAAGAGAAAAATTGAGCTCCAGAATATTCGAACAAGGCACATGGAATACTACCACCTTCTTTGAGTACTCCAATGTGGATAGTTGCTCATTTGGTTAGATGTGTACAAAGGACATTAACAGACTAAAATCTGACTAGTAACTCTTAGTTCAAAAATTATGTGAAGATACTGTAATACCTGGTGACAACAACCCAATGAAATACAAGCAGAAGTCAGCAAGATGCACTTTAATTCTCAAATGTCAAAATGTCTTGACTGACAGGTAAAATAAACAAATATATGCATTTAGTTAAGAACTTTAAAAGCATACTGAAAATTCTGATCATACAGGAACCTGAAGTAATATGTGAAATATCTGCCAACTCTGAGGTGTATCTAAGAACTTAGATATAAGATTATCCTCAAAATTAAACTATAAAAACTCATAAAGGATTGCTCTATGATCATATAAGAGAACATCCTTACCTTATTCTTGGAAAATAAACTCTAAAGTATTTTGAGGCAAAGGGTCACAGTGCCTCCAACTTACTCCCAAATGGTTCAGAAAAAAAATGGAAAGAATGATAAAACATGAAATAAAATGTAAACAACTGGTGAAAGGCACTGGCAAGTTCCTCATATTAATTCTGTTATTAAATTTGAATAATTTTTTGATTTGATGTAATTTCTTTAAAATCTGACAAACATGACAGATGATCAATATTATTAAATTAGCCTAAGTACATGAACATTATATTAATTTATTATTCTATACTTTCCTTATTAAAATATCCAAATGAAAAGCAGGTTGTACTCTAGTCCCAGGTAAAGTATATTCTAACCATGAGAAAGGCTGCATAAGACTACCCTAAAATGATGTTATTAATAATCTGAATTACATAATTCACCTTGCTGATTTCCATGCCTTCCAAGCAATCTGATTATAACTTTAACAGAGTAGGTATGCCATTCCAGCGCTCTCGTAAATTTATTTACAACAACAACAAAAAAGTTTTAAGAAGAACTTTTACTATAAAACTAAAAAATAAAGGCACTTGTAGAAGTCAAAATAGTGAATATCTCTAAGGTGTGTATTGACTGGAAAAGGGTGGAAGTCTTTGTGGAAGAGAGCTATAAATGTTCTATCTTAATCTGGGTGTAGTCACATGGATCTATACACATGTAAGAAGTTATTAAGGTTTAATTTAAAGTTCCTACACACATATGTATTATATCCCAAATTTAAAAAAATTAAAACAGAAAATGCCTTCAGAGAACAGAGAGGTTCTCAATTCAAATCCAAAACCTGCAATACAAAAGGCTGACATAGATTACACTTGCAAAAGGGCTAGAAATCAGATTAGATACACTCCCCTCTACTATCTTAATCTACTTGAAAAAATAAAAAAATATGGAAAGGGATTTTTTTCCCAAAAAGGAAACTACTGAAATGGAAAATCATTTTTTTTAAATACAGCTTTGGCAAGAACTAAACACTATCATTTTGGATATTGTCCTTTATTCAAAACAATGTCTGCATGTACAAGACAATATAAACCAAAATCAATATATGTAATGGTATGTAGTACAATGAAACTAACATTTAAGAGGCAAGTACGGAAATAGATAGGGGTAGATCAGCTACTGCTATCTTCATTCCACTAGGCTATATCTCATTTCAAAGATGCAAGTACTGTTAACCTTGTTGTGTCAGTATTTCCACTGCAGAATTTACAACAAATTTTTTTTCTCATTAAAGAGTGAAGTAAAGTTGCAGGTCACCATTCAGAAACTACTCTCGACTCTAAACAAATTTAAGATGTTTTAGCCAACAACTCTTTAAAAGTTAATCATTTTTAAAGTTCACTTTCTTAACAAACTAAGTATAATCATAAGCTCAGAAGTCCACATAAAAGGTCTGGGAATGACCATTTTTGCTAAATTCTGTAATAGGCAAAACTAATCTATAGTGACGGGGAGATCAGATCAGTGGTTTACTGGGGCAGGGGGGAGAACTGACTGTAAAAGAGCATTAGGAACCTTTTTTGCAGCAACAGAAATATTCTATATCTTGAATGGGGTAGTGATTTTATAAGTGTATACATCTGTTGAATTATACTAGGTTCCTTGTTATATATAAATTATATCTTAAAGTTGGCTTAAAAAGTATACACACAATTTAGGCTTTTAAAGATAACTGGAAAAATCAAATGCTAAGGAAAAAAAATACTAAAATTAATTTAACTAAAAGAAATTAAAACTTATTTGTATAGAAGCCAATCTAGGTGCCTCCCAGAGTGACTTAGTCCTCACCTGCTCTACTCTCCACACACCACTCCCACTCCTTAACTACTTGCTCAATGCTATAAGCATTTCAGTCAAAATATGAACCTTTCCCTTTAAGCATCAGAGATACTTTTAAAAAATTACAACTCTAAGACAACAAATGCACATTTTCCTAAAGCTATTTTACAATCTAAAAGGAACTGAGCACATAATGTCCTATAATCCATGAGAAGAAAAAATTAGACAAAGGATACTGTCTATAGAAAAAATTGAACATAAGAAATGCAAATGTTCAAGATACATATGAAAATATGCTCAACCTCACAAATAATCAGAAAAATACAAATTAAAACAATAACGATAACTATTTTCCATCCTTAAAATCGGCAGAGCCCTGGTTGGGTGGTTCAGTTGGTTGGAGCATTGTCCTGTGTACCAGAAAGGTTGAGGGTTTGATTCCCAGTCAGGGCACATACCTAGCTTATGGGTTCGATTGCTGGCCAGGGCTCATAAGAGAGGCAACCGACTGAGGTCTCTCTTTCATCAGTGTTTTTTTTCCTCTCTCTCTGTAACCTGCTCCGCCCTCCCTCTCTCTTCCTCTCTAAAATCAAGAAAACACCTTGGGTGAGGATTAAAAAAAAAATTGGGAGAAAGCAAGATATTGTTTAATTTCAAATACTGGAATGAGTTTGGAAAATAACTACTTGACATACACTTTTGGTAGAAGTAAAATTATTACAGCTACTTTGAAGAACATTTTGGCAGTATATTAAAACTATAGCTATGCACACCATATGACCCAACAACTCTATTTCTCTTGATATATCAGAGAAGTTCTCACACATGTGCACTGAGAGATATGTAAATAAAATCTTCACTCCAACAGGTAGTAAAAACAAAATACTGGAAATAACCTAAATATTTATCAATAGAGGAATAGCTAAATGAATAAAAAATTATGTTCACATTACAGAATGTAATATAATACTTAAGCAAATGTCTCTAAGACATATTGCTGAGGAAATGTAAAATGTAGAGATAAATGTACAGTATGTTAAGGAAAATAAGACTAAAGAATAGGTGAAAAGGGTGAAAAGAGTAAGAAGTACAAACTAGTTATTACAGAATAGTCATGGGGATGGTAAAGTGCAGCATAGGGAATATAATCAATAATATTCTAAAAACTATGTATAGTGTAGGTGGGTACAAAGTTTATGAGGATGATCACTTAGTAAGCTATATAATTTCTAATCACTGGGGTGTACACCGAAACTAATACTGTATGTCAACAGTAATTGAAAAATAAAATATGATTTAAATAAGCCGCCTAGGAATAAATTTAACCAAGGAGGTAAAAGACCTGTACTCCAAAAATTGTAAAATACTGAAGAAATAAGTTAAGAAATGTACAAATAAGTGGAAGCATATACCGTGTTCATGGATAGGAAGAATTAACATAAAAAATGTCCATACTACCCAAAGCAATCTATAGGTTCAAGGCAATTCCCATCAATATACCAATGGTGTTTTTCACAGAACTAAAACAAATATTCCAAAAATTTATATGGAATACAAAGACCCAGAACAGCCTCAGCAACCTTGAGAAAGAACAACAAAGTTGAAGGTATCATGCTACCTGATATCAAACTATACTAAAAGGCCACAGTAATCAAAATAATATAGTGTAGTATAGTGCTGGCATAAAAACAGACATATAGATCACTGGAACAGAACAGAGAGCCCAAAAATAAACCCACACCTTTACAGTCAATTAATATTTGACAAAGGAAGCTAGAATATACAATGGGGTAAAGACAGTCAACTGAAATAAATGGCGTTGGGAAAACCGGACAGATACATGCAAAAAAATGAAACTAGAACACCTCCTGATAACCATACACAAGAATAAACTCAAAATTAACTGAAGACTTAAATGTAAAACTCGAAACCATAAAAATCCTAGAAGAAAACATAGACAGTAAAATCTCAGACATTTCTCATAGCAGGATTTTGCCTAATCTCTCTTCAGGGAAGGGAAACAAAAGAAAAAATAAACAGGACTACATCAAATTAAAAATCTTTTGCACAGCAAAGAAAACTATCAACAAAATGAAGAGACAAACCCACTGAGTGGGAGAACATATTCGCCAATGATACATCTGATAAGGGGTTAATATCCAAAATTTATAAAGAACTCAAAATAACTCAACACCCAAAACACAAACAATCCAATTAAAAAATGGTCAGCCCTGGCTGGTGTTGCTCAGTGGTTAGAGCGTTGACCTGCACACCAAAGGGTCAAGGGTTCGATTTCCCCATCAAGGATAAGTACCTGGGTTTCAAGTTTGATCCCCATCCCAGTTGGGGAGTGTGTGGGAGGCAACCAACCGATATCTCTCTCACATTGATGTTTCTCTTTCTTTCTCTCCCTCTCCCTCTCCCTCCCCTACCCTCTTCCCTTCCACTCTCTAAAAATCAATGGAAAAATATCCTCGTGTGAGAATTAACAAAAAAAGAAAAAAAAATGGGCAAAGGACCTGAACAAACACTTCAAAGAGGACATAAGGATGGTCAGTAGACATATGAAAAGATGCTCAATGTCACTAATCAGAGAAATGCAAATTAAAACCACAATGAGATATCACTTCAGCCCTGTCAGAACGGCTACCAACAAGAAATCCACAAATGACAAGTGTTGAAGAGGATGTGGAAAAAAGGGAACCCTCATGCATTGTGGGAATGCAGACTGGTGCAGCCACTGTGGAAAACAGTATGGAGTTTCCTCAAAAAAGTAAAAATGGAACTGCCTATGACCCAGAGATTCCACTTCTGGTGATACATCCAAAGAAACCCAAAATAACTGATTTGAAAAAATATATGCACCCCTATGTTCACTGCAGTGCTACTTATAATAGCTAAGATTTGGAAGCAGCCCAAGTGCCTGCCCATCAGTAGATGAGTGGATAAAAAAGCTGGGGTGTATTTACACAATGAAATACTACTTGGCCATAAAAAAGGAAATCTTACCTTTCACAACAGCATGGATGGACCTAGAGCAACAATTTTCAACTGATGTGCTGAAAGAATTTTTAAAACATGTGATACCTGACTATTTAGGCAGGGACACTAAGCTCTTTTCCCTTAGATTGTCAAATTAAAAAATGTCAAAGGCGAACACAACAACTGTCCAGAGTGAATGAACCAAAATTATACCTATTTTTTGATAGATCAGGGGGAGAAATATATTTTTTGGTGTACCACAGAATTTTAGTAATTAGGTTATGTACCTTGTTAATCCTGAAGTCTTACTCTTAGCCATAAATTTCCTGATGGGCTTATATTTACATAGTGAAACCCCAACAAAATGTTCTTTACTCTAGCCTATTATAGACGGTTTAGTTAGCAGAAATTAGTCACTTAGAACAATATGCCATGACCTAATCATTTTTTCACTAATAAGGAATAACAAATGAGTTCCTGAGTTATCCGATTTAAAATTTTAAAGCAAATCACTTAAACCTTAAGAATAACAAAAGCATGGGTAAAACAAAATGCACAGATAAAGTCATCAACCAGTATCCTAAATAAAGTTAGATATCTGAAATACATTGTAAACATAATTATACTGGGTTGAGTTTAATCTAGAAAAATATTCCTTACAGATTAGAACCAAGACTAGAAAAATGCCTAAAAGTAAATATAATAGTACAGAAATACTTATTAAATTTCAAGAGCCAAAAGTCTTATTGGGCATATAACACTGCTTTACGACAATTTTATTAAATCCTGATGAGAAAACTTCCCTTTCTCGCTTCACGGCTAGCTTTTACTTTCAATGCATATGAAATTGGATACTTTAAACCACTTCACCAAATGTGTCAGTGAGAAATCCAAGGCAAGACAGAAAGTACTTTTAAGTATTTACATTTTTGGCATAATGTATAAAAATGTGCCCTGCTCGCCTGGCCAGGCATGGCTCAGTGGTTGAGCATCGACCTAGGATCCAGAAGATCGGGGTTCGATTCCTGGTCAGGGCACAGGCCCGGGTTGCAGGCTAGGCAGCCGATCGATGACTCTCTCATCATTGATGTTTCTATCTCTCTCTCCCCCTCCTTTCCCCTCTCTGAAATCAATAAAGATATGTTTAAAAAAAAAAAAAAGTGCCCTGCTAAAGAATTAAGAAGAGGTGGGGCCTAGAGAACTTTTTTTTTTCCTCCAGAAAAAAAGAGAAAGGACAGGAAGCATAAAATGAGGAAACTTTTTTTTTTTTGAGGAAACTTAATTAATAACCCAGTGACTACTAGCTAAACTATGTAGTCAGTCATATGATATTTTTCCCAAAAAACATTAAGAGCTATAATTTTTTTTATTTTAACCTGATACTAAAATGTCTCTTGTGGAGAATAAGGCAATTCAACTAACCATACAAAAAGGCAATCCTTTCTTTGTATTCTTAAAGACAAATAATACTGTGTACATCTACTGTTAAAATCCACAACCAATAGCATTTTTTTGTTAAAATTCCCTTAACATGTGACATGGTACATTTATTTTAAATTAACAGTTGATTGAGAATTTCCAGACAGATTCTGGTAAAACCTCCAGTGTATCAAAGAAAGCAGAAGACTATCTTAAGCATTCAACATATCTTAGCCACTTGAATCAAAAAAGCAACTTACAAGTAATTCCAACTCCTATGCCTATTTCTTTTCCTTTATAAGCTACAAATTAAATGAGATCAGAGACCATATAATCTTGTTTACCACTCCATACAGAAAGCCTAGGGCATAATAGTGCCTAGTAAATAAATAGCATTTGGTAAATATTGTGTTAATAAGCCTAAGCCAAATCCTATAAAAGAAACGAATAAAAATATGAAAGAGGAAGATGTTTCAAGGCAGAAGAAATGACTCAGAGCTCCTACCTGCTTAAAGTTCAAAATTAAAACATGTAGAAGTTATTTTAAATTATATAAAAAATTTAGAGATGCTTGCTCAACATCACGGATTTTTCAGTACATTAAAAAGTAAAACCTTGCCCCAGCCAGTGTGCGTCAATGGTTAGAGCATTAGCCCATGCACCAAAGGGTCTCAGGTTCAATTAGTGGTCAAGGGCACATACCTGGGTTGCAGGTTCAAACCCTGGTCTGGGTGCATGTGGGAGGGAACCAGTCAATGTGTGTGTTTGTGTGTCTGTTTGTCTCTCTCTCCCCCACACCCTCTTTCTCTCCCCTCCCTTCCACTCTCTCTGAAAAAGCAATGGAAAAAATATCCTTGGGTGAGGAAACAAAAGAAAGAAAAAACTAAAATCTTATTCTGGCATACATTCAAAGAACAGTGTAAGAAAGAAATATATATATAAAGTTCCAAACAGCACAAGTATACATCATGCTCCCAACACTTCCCTTCCATGTAAATCTCACGCCAAATAACACTAGCAATTACTGCTCTTTTCTAACTGATACAAACTCTGCACTGGCAACATAAGGCACTGGATGACTTCGGATGGGAAAAAGCATTTTATAATTTAAGATAAGCAAATTCCCTGTATCAAATGATCCCTTGACAGTTATTCAATTCCCATTTAATGTTAGCAAACACTGTCCACTCTTAAAATTTTCAAGCTACACAAAAATCTTACTTATCCATATATATTATGAACATAATATGTCAATTTACCCATAAAGTGACTTTTTGCCAAGACATAAAAGCTATAAAAGGAAAGCAAAAAACAGGTATTAAATAAATGCATAATATTTTTATAATCTATCATTTACCTAGTAGTAATGAAGACAATAAAATAAGAAATTATCTGTCCTGGTTGGTGTAATGCAGTAGTCAGAGCATGGGCCCTTGCACCAAAGGGGCATGTACCTGTGTGGCAGGTTAGACCTCTGCCCCCAATAGGAGCTTGTGCAGGAGGCAACCAATCTATGTGTCTCTCTCACATCGATGTTTCTCTCTCTCCTCTCTCCCTCCCTCATCCCTTCTACTCTCTAAAAATCAATGGAAAAAATATCCTCAGGTGAGGATTAAAAAAAAGAATAAATTATTTGACATCTTTTGTCAATTTTAAATACTAGCACTATTTCTTGAGTGATGCCAAATTTGGCATGAAGACTCATTCCAACGAAATAAAGGTTCTGGTGAACAAAGATGATCCAATTCAATAGGTGAAAATTAGATAAAAATTACACGCTATGATTATAAAGTCTACTAGGTATAGGTTTCAACTTTTAATGCAAATTTTTTAAATATTACATGAAGGGTGTTATCCTGGGTAATGAGGACTGGAGAAGAGAGTAACATCACTAAGAAAACAAAACGGAAATCTATAGTCCTAAACGATCCAACTATAAGAGATACCTTTGGCCACACAATTTTTTATTTAAGCAATATATATGAAAACATACCTCCTTCATACAAAAAAAAGTCATTTAGCATCACATAGCCTTTCCTCTTCTAATGTTAAAATAGCTTTTTAAGAGGCCAGTCCTATTGTTTCCATATTCTAATGAATACCAGTTCATGGAAGCCAATACAAAATCCTTTACTAAAGGTGTTGGGATATTATAGAAGAACAGAATAATCCGTAATTAGTGACATTATATCTTAAAGCTCAAAGTACTGTGGTTACAGTGGCCAGTGAAACAGTTCCAGCTATCAACAGTAAGCATTAGAGAGCAACTGGTATAGTAGTAGATCTAGGGTATTGGTTACAATCCTATTATAAAGGCTAAACATTTCTTAATTTACATAAAATCCTGCCATAAATAATTAGAACATGGAAATTGGCTAAGTCAGGGCAGCTGCTGCAAAAGGCTGGGTTCAAAACATAATACAGTAATTTATTCAAAGCTTTCATCATACAAAATCTTGCATTTCTAAAAGATTAGTCCGGCAATGGAGTAAATGGCTTAGAACTAGCCCTCCCACCACAACCAACTAGAACACTGGACAAAATATATGAAACAACAGTTCTTGGATACTGGACAACAGACAGCACAGACTAACTCCTGAGAGAAGCAAAACAAATTACCTGAGACCTATGTATGACTGCTTCAAAGCACTTTCCACATCCAGGCCAAAAAAGGAGAATGAAAGCAGAGCAGAAACCCAATCAGAAACTCAAATATGACTTTCAGAAAGCTGAAATAACTAATTTCTGGGGCATCCAACTAAGCTGTATGCACAGAGGATGGGCAAAGAAGAACCATTGGGTAAGGAGCAACTACTTGGGAACTATAAACATAACAACTACAAGAGTTTACACAGATGTCTGGTTCTGGACAACAGGAGTGAAGAGCCCTTAGGAACACTCATAGCATTCAGCAGAGACCTTATAAGCAGAGCTCAACTAGCCCGAGGTCAAAGGCCCCTCTTCTGACCTACCCTAACAAAGCTTTAAATAAAAGCCTAGAAGAATTTAGATAAACACAAAATATATTTTCCTCTTTAAAAGATAAATTATTTATTTAGTTTTTATTGATTTCAGGGAGAAGAATGGAAAGGGAAAGAGAGAGAGAAACACTGATGAGAGAGTCATTGATCGGCTGCCTCCTGCACGCCTTCTATAGGGGATCAAGCCCGCAATTTGGGCATGTGCCCTGACCAGGAATCAAACCATGACCTCCTTGTTCATTGGTCAACACTCAACCACTGAGCCAAGCCGATCTGGCTAAATTGACTATTTAAAGCAAATGTAATAATGAATTATGGATTGTACAACATATAAATACAAAAAGTATGACAACAGCACAAAGGACAGGAGGGGAAAACAGAGGTATATTACCATAGGCTCTTATAACACCTGATGCTATACATCAAGTGGTATAATATTATTTGAAGGCAGACTGATAAGTTAAAGATACTTAACTGTAAACATTAATGCAGCTAGGAAAAAAAATAAGTACAGTTAATATGCTAATATAGAAGGTAAAATAAGTATTACAAAATACTTAATCCAAAAAATGGAAGAAAAAGAATAAACAATAATAGATTGAATAGTTTTGGGGAAAACATACTTTTCCTCTACTGTCTTAGGTTCAATATTGGAGGCCTGAGAATTAAAATTAAGCTGAAACTAACAGATTAAGGGGGTGGGAGGTTGTTTATATGCATATGGACCATACAAAAGAAATTGGCTCTCTAAACAGCAAAAGACTTATAAACCTAATTTAATATTAGAGAGAGAAGGTGAAAGGCCTCTATAAAAAGAACAAATGAGTTTCTAGGGGAATAAACAAGAGATAAGAAAGTTTGTGATAATATTTGTTTAGGCAGATGTGAGTGGTCTTATCCATCTCTTTTCTTCATGGCCATAAAATTTCCCTGATGAGGGGATTCATGGACGCCTCACTCCCAAAAATTTCTGCTTTTAGAGAGATAAGGGAAACTCCAAGAAGGCCTCTGTCTGCATCTGCTATCAAATGCCTTTAGTTTAAAATAATCTTATTTCAACTTTGGAGGTCTGAGTGGATTCCCAACAATAGGAAACAAATAGCAAGATAGTAGACCTAAATCTAACCTTATCAATACTTGATAATAAATATTAAATGAACTTTAAAAACACCAATTAAAAGGCAGAGATTGCCCAGCCAGTATGACTCAGTGGTTGAGCATCAACCCATGAACCAGGAGGTCATGGTTTGATTCCCAGTCACTGGGTTTCAGGCTCCATCTCCAGTAAGGGGTGTGCAGGAGGCAGCCAATCAGTAACTCTCTCATCATTCATGTTTCTATCTCTCTCTCCTCTCCCTTCCTCTGAAATCAATAAAAACATTAAAAATTTTTAAAAGGCAGTATTGTCAGACCAAATTTAAAAAGCAAGACCTAACTATGTGGTAACTACATGAAACACA
Source organism: Miniopterus natalensis (assembly GCF_054644295.1). NCBI lineage: Eukaryota > Metazoa > Chordata > Mammalia > Chiroptera > Miniopteridae > Miniopterus > Miniopterus natalensis. The sequence goes on from NC_142100.1 coordinate 16,126,579, forward strand.
CGGTAAAAATAGATACAGGTAAGCTGAAAGTAAAAGGGTGGAAAAAGATATACCATGCAAATACTAGTCATAAGAAAGCGGTAATACCTATGTGCATGACAGAAAAAGTGGCCTTGGGAAGAGCAAGTATTACCAAGGTAAGGTGGGACAAGTCATTATGATAAAATGGTAAATTGACTAAGACACAACAACCCTAAAATATGTAAGCCCTAAAAACAGAACTTCAAAATATAGGAGGCAAAGGCTGACAGAAATGAATCCACAATTGTAGGGATTTTAACATTCTTCTTTCAGTAACTGACAGAAGACAAAATATATGTAAATATGTAAAATAATCTAATAATTCTATCAACCAATAATTTATACCTACCTGCAGGATACACATTCTTTTCAAGAACACATAAAATATTCACCATGATATGCTTCACCACAAAAGAAATCTCAAAGTAAAAAAATTAAAATCCCAGCCCACGCTGGGTGGGTCAGTTGGTTGGAGTACTGTTCCATACACCAAAAAGGTTGCAGGTTCAGTTCCCAATCAGTGCACATACCTAGGTTGTGAGTTCAATCCCCAGTTGGGGCGCATACAGGAGGCAAAAGATCAATGTTTCTCACATGGATGGTTCTCTCTCTCTCCCTTTCTCTCTCTCTAATAAATCAAACATATCCTCAGGTGAGGATTAAAACAAAATTGAAATCCATATGAAGTATGTTCTCTGATCACAATATTAAATTAGAAATCACTAACAATAAGATATTTAAAACAACCCCAAGTATTTGTTAATAGAACAACATACTTCTAAATAACCCATAACCAAAATAGACATTACAAGAGAAATTAGAAAATATTTTGTACTTAATGGTAGTACATAATGTGTCAATTTGAGGGATGCAGTTAAAGCAATGCTTACAGGAAAGTTTAGGTATCTGTACACAGAAAGATGAACCTCAACCCTTACCTCATTCATTAAACAGACTTTAAGTGTTCCACAGACCTAAATGTAAAACACAGTATTATGAAACTTCCAGAAGAAAATTTAAGAAAATATCAGTGAGCTTAGGTTTAGAGAAGATCCTTTACATAGGATATAAAGAGCATTAACTATAAAAGAAAAAAATCTCTAACTTAGACTTCATAAAAATTAAGTTTGTCAATCTTTGAAAGATACTGTTAAAAAAATGAAAAGGCAAGTCACAAACTACAAAAACATATTTGTAAAACATGTGATTTACAAAAGATGTAATAAAGAACTCATATCAAGAATATATAAAGAACTCATGCAACAATAAACAAAACAATTCTTTTATTAGGCAAAAAATGTGAAAAGACGTTGCACCAAAAAAATATAAATGAACGGCAGGCAAATAAGCACATGAAAAGATGATCATCTTTAATCACCTGGAAATCACAAAATAAAACCATACTAATATATTACTACATTTAGCTATTCCACAAGAATAGCTAAAGTTAATAAAGGCTAACAATACCAAGTGTTATTAACAAGTATGCGGAGCTCCTGGAATTCTCATCCATTGCTAATGGGAATGTAAAATTGTATAGAAACTTTGGAAAATAGTTTGGCAGTTTTTCATAAAGTTGCAAGCATACATTTACTATACAACCCTGTAATTTCCACTCCTAGGTATTTAACCAAGAGAAATGAAAACATATGCCCATACAAAGACCTGTATGCATATGTTCACAGGAGCTTTATTCATAACAGCTACTAACTAGCAATTAAATAGAACAATCTACTACTACTAACAACAAGGATCAATCTCAGAGCATAACAGTAAATGAAAGGGAAGAAATAAAATACATTATTGTATGATTCCATTTACATAACATTCTGGGGGGGGGGATGCAAAATAGTTACAATGATCAGTATCCACCAGAGGCAGGGATAGAGGGGGGAAAAGTGATCAAGGAAGGGCACAAGAGAATTTTCTGAGATGATAAAATGGAGGTGGTTATATGACTTTATACATTTATAAAATGTATAGTTAAAATGTGTGAATTTTGTTTTGTACAAATTATACCTCAAGCTGATTTCTTCCCCATTTGGCAGCAAAAAAAAAAGTCAGGTGTATACAAATGTGCTCTGGGTAAGGCCTGTTATTTTTCCTAAATCTTAAGAGTAGGGTGCTAAGAACCCTTGCCCAAAATCAAACCATTAGTTTCCTCGTGGAACCACGTTTTGGGATATAGACCATTTTACTGTATATCTAAACTCAGAATATATGCTTTAGGTGACCATGAGGATCTGTATAACTAAGACTTTTTTAATGGAGCTCCATGTAATGCATTTAACCCATAGTGAAGCCTTAAGAAAGTTTCAACTTACATAGGGCAAGCCAGCTAAAACAGATTAGGCTAAAAGTTGGATAGTGTAGCATCCACATCTCAAATACTTAGCTTACCACATTCTTGCCAATGGTCAAGTTTATTTTGGGACTGGAATATTTTTAAATTCTTCACGTTCACTGCAGCCCCTACACATTAATCCCATTAATCAAAGGCTTCCAAAACAACAATCCTGAAAGTTTGAGTACTCACCTTTCATTCTCACCTAATGTGTTACACTCAAGCAATTAGGATCGAGTAATAAAAGAACCAGATTTTGCAAGACAACATACCAAAAGCTTAAGTAAGACAAAGCTGCTCTTAATACCTTATTTACTACATCAACCTTCACCTCAGCCTAAAGAAAACAAATTAAGACTTTTCTTCATCTCTATCAAGGAGCCCAGCATCTAATCCAGATATGGCAAATTCATAGAACCTACAACAATTACTAGTAGCTCACTAATGCTTAGTGTGTCTCTCTCACATCTTCACTTCCTCTTCTCTGTTCTACTTTTCACTCAGTTTTCCTCCTCCCTCTTTCTGATCCTTTTATAAGGTTACCACACTTTTCCTTGTAAGGAAACAATAAAGAGGATATTTATGACTAATCAGTTAAATTATGACTGCGATATGACTTTCTTTGCTCTTCTACTGATTTGTGGTCATCATCTTTAAAGGAAACTTCTACACTATATAAGTGGTTGGAAAATATTGATCCATTCTATACCCATCATGAACACTTTTCCCTTTAAGCAAAGACCACTGAAAATGGAAGATACTTCATTATTTTCACTCCACTGACTCGGAAGATTAACTCATATACGAACTGAGTTTACCTATGTATACTTAATGTTTGTTGTGAGATTAAAGTTCAAACTATCTTTAAATACCTACAGAAAGTCAGTGTAAAAACAGTATTAGATAATAGCGTAAGATATACCAGAATTCTCAATTGTAAGTGAAAGAAACCCAAGCTAACTTAAAATCAGAACTGACTGGCTCACAGAAGGACCCTGAGGTGGTACACAGAAACAAAGGCTGAACTTCAGGAGCAGGGCCTCAAGGGCTCAGTGCCACCGGATCCATCCCTTTATCTCATGCTTCTCTTGACTCACTGGCCTCATTCTCTCCCAATGTAGACAGACCTCCTGCCTCTTGCTAGAGGCAGTCCCAGCTTCAAACCCCGAAGAAAACTGACAGCTTGCTCCTGCAGTCTGTGTACCAATACCAGTGAAAAATGCCTACTGGCCCTTTGTGTCAAATGCTAATCAGTACCACAAAATTGGCCAGGCCTGGTATACATTTAATAACCCTTAAGCAACCAGAAAATGAGGAATGAGAAATCATGATGAATAAGCTAAAATTGACCTGCCACTATCTATAAGTTAATTTATTTTGATTCCATGAATTAAATGCAAGGACCTCAAAAACAAAACCCAGTGAATATCCTATTCCTTTCACTAGAACTATAAACTAAAGTGCTGGGGAGTAATATTCAAAAAGATCTGATTTAAGGAAACAATCTAGGAATTAATAATCCTCCAGCTATAATTCAAAATATAAAAAGGAAGGAAATCTAACCTCTGGCACTGAAACACAGACCTAAAATTACAGAAAAGTCCTATCACATGGGAAAAGAGGAAAATGTCAATTTAATGGGCATATAAAGATATAGATATATATCTATATATGCTAGTTTAGCAAGAAAAAGAGCAATCTCATTTTAAAAATTCACTCAGTGATGGCACAGACCTGAAACTAAAGAATAACATGAAACTTATTGTTGGTGGCTGTATAATCACCACAGCAATGGCTGAGATTCATGCAGCACTCAAGGAGCTAAATATCTCTGGAAAAAAGCTTCCTTCTTTAAAAGACTTTTTTTTTTTTTGGAAAAGAATCTGAAATTTCCTAGCATATCTAAGTTTTAAATTACTTTGTTTCAGGGCTAATCATTTCAAAACAACTGACTGTTACAAATCAAACCCAGCAACCCAAAGTCTCTGCTGATCCATCACTCAGTGTGACAGTTTGCTACCAACTAGTTTTTATCTTTTCAGCACTTCCAGTCCCATGCAAGCTGCTTTTGTTCTACATAACTGTATGTACACTCAGAATTCAATTCAAACAACTGACCTAAATTTAGTAGTACCTGGGAACCTAAGACACAGAAAAAGGCTTTCTCCTAACTTTTTAAAATATATTTTTATTGATTTCAGAGAGAAGGGAGAGAGAGAGAGAGAAACATAAATGATGAGAGTTATTGATCGGCTGCCTCCTGCACACTCCCCGATGGGGATCGAGCCCGCAACCCAGGCACATGTCCTGGACCAGGAATTGAACCTCGATCTCCTGGATCATAAGACGATGCGATTCATGCCGGCCAGGCTCTACTAATTTCTTATCTTTCAAACTCAATCTGAGAGCGTAAAATGATAGTCTATTTTTTAACAAGTAGCAAATGTATAGTTATTTATGATAAAGAATTAAATACAAGGTGATGTTTATTATTCCTTAATACTAAGTTCTATTAGATTCTGAGAGCCTATGAAAAATTACAAAATGAAAAGATGCAAATAGTGTAGAAGAAAAGTCAAGGTCCTTGTTTATAATATTTGTAACAGCCAACACAGAGCTGCTGTGTAACAGACACATAAAGCACTCTTCTAAGACCATTTTATTAGTCACTGAATCTTAAAACAACCCTACAAGGTATTATCCCATTTTACAAAGGGGGAAAACTAAGGTGCAAAGAAATAAGGTAACTTGCCCAAGTCATAAAACTAGCTAATAAGTAATTTACAGATGCAAGTTTAAACCATGTCAGAAATTAAGCAGGACTAGCATATATAAAGCCAATGCAAAAACAAAGAGGCCAATTTCAAAGTACTCCATGTCAAAAAAGTAGAAAAGAAATAGAAATTAAGAGGAACCAAGATTTTCTCTCTCAGTGCAATAAAAGCGTGCTGGGCCAAGATCACTGGCGGCGGGGGGGGGGGGGGGGACGGGGGGGACGGGGGACAGACGGACATCTACATTGTCAAATTATACAAAAATATCACAAAGTAACATTTCTGTAATAAAGAAATACGCTTAACTTTTGAGAGACACATTCTAGAGAAAGCTCATTATTAAATGACAGCACTTTGAAAACTAACTTTTCATTCCTAAATTATTATGCTTGAAAGACTAAAAGCAATCTTCTACAATATTCAACAGGAAAGGACTATCATGTTCAACAATTTTTACTGAGAAATAGAAAGTACTACCATAATAAAAAATGGGTCAATCCATCACTGTGGCATATTCACTTAGCTTTTATCTATGAAAAATATTTTCAGATTATTGAAGTGTTTTCTTATCTCAGACAACCTTCAACAACATGAAAAGGGCAAACTATTTCTAGTCAATATTTAGTGATCTTTGGTAGTGATTATAAGATTAATATGTCACCTAGAAAAACTTAAGGCTATGAAATGGAATTTAGAAATGGAACTGCAATCACCCTAATCCACAAAAACAATCAGAGCTAGTACTAGTTATTTCACAGTTCTGAAGCAAGCCCACCTTCATATAATTTTTACTCCTAAAATGTGCAATGCGAGTAGGCAAAGGATCTGTTCCTCAAAACTGAACTGATTCTGGACTTGCTTTGGTTTTTCTGGTTTGTTCAAGTAGGAAACAGTAGCTACAGTGTCTGACATGAACTTGATACTTGTGCTTACTACTGAGCTAAGTATATTCCCTGAGCTCTAGAAAACTGATACAGCATTGAACTTCTTGAGTTAACCCTTAGTCACTTACAAGACTATTCTCATTCTGGCCCAAGAAAGAAACAGCACTGCAACCCCAGAAAAATAACCACTATTCTAAATCCTCACTTTGTTTCCCATCCTCAAGTTTTACAAGAGTATTGGGGGGGGGGGGGGGGGAATCTTACTTGCACACTACTATGGAAGTCCTTCCTACCATTATTCCCAAGAGGTACAGCAAGATCTCATCTTGATTTCTTGGCTACCTTTCACCTGATGTAATCATAGCATGAAGCTTTGAAATAGGACACTGGGATAGACCATTCCCTTCAGAGTGTCTATCATTACTCCTTGGTGAGTCAGCTTCTGGACTGCTGCCAATGTGCTTTTTGTTGAGTTTATCATGAAATCATATTTCTGTAGAGTTGAAATGATGGCCAAAACACTGCATTTCAAAAGATTCCCTCAAAGTGTTTATCAAAGCCATTCACATGCTTTAGTAAGAGAAGGGGTTTTACACAGTATCATGTTAAAAGATTCTCTTATGTGCAAGTGTCCAAAAAACATCCTGTAATATCTTCTGATATTTTGCTTAAGTAGAGTTTATGCTAATAAGTACATTTAAAAGCTTTTTATTATGCCCTTGAGGAAGGAAAAGTCATCTTTTCTGTATCAGGTAAATGAACTGAGGAATTCTGAAGTTAACAAAAACATTCGATATCCAAGAATTCTCTGAAAGTCCATCAACTATCTCTTTTCTACTATACCTTTTTAGAGGACCTCACTAATAAATTATAATTCTTAGTTTTGAAAAGGTAAAACACTGCTGGGAATGGGAGAAGTACAATTAAAGTAGTTCCACAGAGCAGGAATGGGAAAAGCTCCTAGCTCTGAATAAAATAATGCTTTTAGGCTATACAAAGTAAGATAAGTATTCATGTGTGGTATTATTCTCTTTAGAAAACACCAAAGTCTTCCCTATAAACTTTAAAAACAGAAATGAGATCAAATGTTCAACATGAATCTGGACTCTGAGACGCTGAAAGCTTGTTTCGGGTTTGTGAGTAGAAGAATATAGAATGACTTCTAAAAAGATAACATACAGATTTACAGGTTTAAGAAATGTATCATTTAAAATATGCTCATGGATTAAGCAAAGAATTTATATGCATATATGCACAACCCAAGGATGGACAATGGTGGGGAGAGGGACTGGGGAGGGGGATGGGACAGGGTGGAATGGGTCCTTGGGGAGAAAAAGGGACATTTGTAATATTTTAAACAAAACAAAACAAGTTATATCTGGTAAAAAAATAAATAAATAAATAATAAAATAAAATATGCTCATGTATGTTTTTAGTGTATAAATTTAAAGCATGCACCAAAAACCCATAAAAGTTGCATTAATATCCAAAGAGGAAAAGGTATAAGTATACAGTAACTACAAATTCAAACACTGAATATATAAAATATATAATTCTACAAAGCAGTTATTATATTAAAGGCAAGGTATTCCCTAACAAGTAAGTTCAAACAATTTGCATTATCTTATGCCAAGAATACCTTATCCACACATAAGGTCCAAGCACCAAATGGCATAATACTCTAATTTATACTTCAGAATTCCCCAGCTCTTAAAGTTATACACATGATAAAAGAGTTCAAGAAGTATTCAATAATCTGTAAAATTTTAAGGACATAGATCTCTGTTACTTATACTAGGATATGTGCTAAGTTTCTCTACTATTCTCTGTGTAACCTCTAAAAACGGACATCTAAGTTTAAGTTTCTTACTGCTTATGTAACAAACAGCTCTAAGAACCACATATAAGAGAGGACAACAACTTGGTGTTGTTTAAATCTTGGTACAGAGTAAAATCACCATCTGTGACGGTGATTTAAAAATTTACCTCCAGCACTGATCCTTTCTCAGCCTTGCCCTAAAGCTCCAACTGCCTAACATATTTGTACTTAGATGTCCAATTGCTTACATGTTTAAAAGCAAAAGATAGACACAGACACAGAAACAGACACACACACACACCATTTCCCACCTTTCTGCCAAGATCAACTCCCCTTGCATTTACCTTCTTTCAACTCTTAACACTGATCCCCGGGGGAAGAGGCAAGTGTTGTTGCTGTGTCATCACTCTAATAGTAGCAATAACCGTAACTAGTTTATAGGAGTGCTTACTATTGGCTAGCTACTGTAATAAGCACTTAGCGAATCCTCACAAAAGCCCCAAAAGGTAGGTATTGTTATTCCCATTTAAAAACTGAGAAACCTGAGGCACAGAAGTTAAGGAATTTGCTAAGATCACAAGTAGATATCATACTAGTGGTGGAGCCACCATTTAAACCCAAGCCTGAGCTCTTAATCACCATACTAAACTGCAATTGAGTAAAGAGCATCTAACTTAAAGTCAGAAGATCTAGGTTCAAGTTTTAGTTCAGCTATTCACAAGCAGTGCAACCTCAGACAAGACTGACAGCTATGAAACACAATTTACTCACCTGTAAAGTAAGAGTAATATGGCCTGCCCTGGCTGCTTCACAAGGTAGCCCTGGAAATAGAGTGTGCAACTAATAGAGCTAATTAAAAATTTATTTGTAACATGGGTCCCATTGTTGCTACCTCCATGTTCCCATGGTTTTAATTTTGGCAACTCTATTCTGGAATTTCTAGACTTATGTCACCAACATTGCAGTCTCAGGAAACAAAGAACCTAAATCTTGTCCATATCAAACAACCACATACAGAAGACCAACTGTTAATTTGCAAGACATATGATAACCTACAAATGATATATACTTACCAAATGATCATATTTGAAGTATACTATCTCTTGGTTTTAAACACAATATTCAATTTTCTGAATACTTTAACTCAGAAGAAATGTACATTGCTGAAATAATGTTCTGTACACTAAGTATATCAATCACAGGATACATTTAAATCTACAAGGCTTAAACTAAGATTCTAGATGAAGCCAAAAGAAATACAAACATGCATACTATTCTCGAACATGTCAAAACACCTATGGTCTCTGTAGTCCTCTGCAGGGTCAGAACTGGAACCTCAAAGCATTAACTTGCAAAAACTGCCTGTAATCTTTTCCAAGGTAAAAAGGTCCCATTTCTCTTTTGGCCTCATATTGCTAGAAAAAGAAAGCTCATTACATTGGAAAAGAGGATAATTTAATTCAAGCAGCTAATCAACCATAAACCACAAAACATGTCTTATGTCTTGTTCACATGAAACTACAGCTACCAATGTTAATACTTCCAGCCATCTTGGGGGAGGAAAGGGGAGGAGAGGAAGAGGGAACTCTGTAGTGCTAAACATGTTTTACTTATAGACTTTTCATAACCAATTACATAACCTAATTCTGCTACTTAGAGGAACAAAAGAAAGGCAAGGATTAACAATTCAAAAGCTACGTAAAACAAAATATGAAATTATGCACTAATGTTTCATAACTAAATTTATCCATTGAATATGTATATGTGCCTACTTCCTTAATTTAAAAAAATTAATGATTTACAGTATAAGATTATTTATATAACAAGTTATTCCCATTCCAGAGTGGGCTTTTGGGGGGGGTGAAGTTTACTGAGCAATTTACATTCTGAAAATTATAAGCTTTTTCAGGTCTAGGCACTATTTTTTTTTTAAATCATAAACAAAAAAAACCCACACACATACATGGGCTCTGGCTGTGGCTCAGTGGTTAGAGCATTGGCCTGTGCACCCAAAGGGTCTCGGGTTTGATTCCTGGTCAAGGGCATGTACCTGGGTTGCAGGTTCAATTCCCCAGTAACCAATCGATGCCCATGCCTGTGTCTGTCTGTCTCTCCCCCCCTCCCGCCAATTATCTTTAAAAATTAATGAAAAAAATATACTTGGGTGAGGATTAACCAAAAAAAGAACACAAAAAAAACACATGCATGGGCACATACACATGCGTGTGTAATTGTGAATGCTTTCTATAGCAGTTTTATTTGTAGTTACCAAAACTGAAAACAACCCAAATGAACTTGAAGAATGAATAAACAAATTGTGGTACATCCTTACAGGAATGCTACTTAGCAATAAAAAATAACTGAAACACAAAATATGGATGCCTCAAGGTGCATTATGTTAAATAAAAGAAGCCTGAGTCAAAAGGCTAGATCTACTGCATGATTCCATTTACATGAAATTCTGGAAAAGACAAAATTATAGTAACAAAACAGATCAGTAGTTGTCAGACAATGAGGGTGGGAGAAGAGGCTGACTCCAAAGGGCCAGGAGGAAATTTTTTGAGGTGATGAAACATATATCTTGATCATGGTGGTAGTCCTGGGTTTCCACCCTAGCTGGGAAGCTCAGCTGGTTAGAGCATCATTCTGGTACGCTAAGGTTGCGAGTTCAATTCCCAGTCAGGGTATATACAAGACTCAACCAATGAATGTATAAATGAGTGGAACAACAAATGTTTCTGTTTCTCCCTCTCTCCCTTTCCTCTAAAAGAATAAAATCAAAATTTAAATTAAAAAAAAAAATCATGTTTCCAAAGCTTACAGAACTGTGCTGGAAAAGGGTGAGTTTTACTGTATGTTTAGTTTAAAATTTTTTTAAACCATAGAATCTTAATTACTGGTCTGAAAACAAGGACCAGATGCTACTTAAGCAACCAAAGCAGGAACACTAAACCTTGTTAGATCTGCCTCCAAGTTTGAAAATTCCCTCCTATTAACATCTTGCCTAGAAATCTAAACAACATTTGTAAAATAGTCATAAATTCCCTTAGGATTAACAATATATTTTTAAAAGAAACCTAGTGTTTACATCCTAATAGTTTTAGAAGAAAATGAGCTTTGTCAAGGAGAGAATTAAACCAAGCAATAAATATTAACATCAATCTTGCCCAGAATCATGACGGTTACAACAAATGAGGTTCCTCTCCTAATTTGGCTTCAAAAAGTCAAAATTTTACTTCACAAAACCCTAAGAAATTTATAATTTTGACATTCATCTAAAATCTTTAAGTGCTTTCACTTAATTAGGCAGTACAGCAAAGTGGTTAAATAAAAGTTCAGGTTCAAGAACTCAAATACCTGGGCAAGTTGTTTAATCTTATTTTGCCTCAATTTCCACATCAGTAACATTGGAATAATTATAGCTACCTCCAAGAATAATCCCAGACAATTAAATGAGCTAATACATGTAAATCGTTCAGAATAGTGTCTGGCATACTTATGTAAGGCTCAGAAAGTTTTAAGCTAATACAAATGAATGATATTAATAATCACCAGCTGTGTGTCCTTGGACAAATCATTTTACCTTTGTGTATCACAATTCTGCTCTATAAGAGAACTAAATCCAATGGCCTAAAGGCCTATCTAGTAATACTAGTCTATGTTCCTATAATTTTACCTGAATTGCACCGAATCACCCTGCAAAGATTATGTATTATCCTTTTGTATAGAAAAATCTGAGACCCAAATAAATTAAACAACTTGCCCAAAGAGATATTAAAGTGAAGACAAAGCCAAGATGAGGATACGGTCTTCTGAGATTCCTCAGAACTGTTCTCTCCAAAAATTTTAGCCCTCCATCAACTCCTACCCTTCTGATAGGCACAGGTATGACATACCAAAAAGCCCTCCAAGTTAATCATTTTTAAAATTCATTTAGCTATACAGTACATCTGTTTTCTGTACTTTTCTGTATGTTTCTTTCAGGTAAAATATGTTTTATCATTAAATGTATTCATGTAAGAACAGAACTAGTAGAAGAGTTAATGAAACTAAAGGGAGATAAATTCAGCTGATTATGGTCATTAAGATTTTGTGAGGGGGTAAAAGTTTTAAAACTTAGGTATAATACACATACAAAAAGTACACATCATAAGTATACAACTCAGTGATTCTCATAAACTGAAGACAATGAAATCGCCACCCAGATCAAGATATAGAACATTAGCAGCACCCCTACAGTCTCTCTCATTTGTTTTCACTGCCAAAGATAACCATGATTCTGACTTCCATTACCATCTATTAGTTTTATCTGCTTTTTAAACTTTACAGAAATGGAATCACACAGTATGTTGTCTTGTGAATAGGTTCTTTCATGAACACTTTAATTTTTCTTCTTGCAAACAAAATGCATTTAGGTAAGCCAGATAGTAAGAAAGGCTCTCTCAAACTATCAAATATTCAGTTAAACCATAAATCATTCTTGAAGCAAATCACTTCTCAAGCAATAAAATACCTAAGATATTTATTTAAAGCCAAATACAGCTGGTATTTCCTCTCTCCTCAATGAGATTTCTAAAACCTAAATTTTCAGTTACTTTTAGTTTGGGAAAACAGAGACCCAAAATATCTCAAAAAATATTGTATTATTCTTTCATCAGAAAAAAATTTAAGTTGTAACATTTTTTTTTAAAAGGCAAGATAGAAGAAAATAGGGTTAGGAAATCATGAAGAGATTTCCGACCATCCTCTTAAAATTACAAAATTCTTTAACTTTGCTCTTATATTAAAGAAAAGAATTGTCAATTAATTATAACCAACACTAAACACAAAAAATAAAATTTAAAAATTTAGTTTGCTCTAGAATATGTAATTCCAACACCATTTTGATAGCACAGCAACAAATTTTTAAATTTGTATTTATTGATTTTAGGCGGGGGGGGGGGAGAGAAGGGGAGAGAGGGAAACATCAATTTGTTGTTCCACTTATTTATGCATTCCTTGATTGATTCTTGTACCAGAGATCAAATGCACAACCTTGGCAATTCAAAACGATGCTCTAAACAATTGAGGTACCTGGCCAGGGCCTGCAACAAAATTTTTAAATAACTAAATGCTTTTATTTTATCCTGAGATCTGTTCCTACTAATATTAATCTTCATCACTGTTTCAATTAAAAGTCCATAATATGTGCTGTCCAGCATGGTAACCACTAGACACATGGCTATTTATTAAATTAATTAAAATTAAATAAAATTTTAAAATGTAGTTCCTTGTTGAAACTAGCCAAATTTCAAATGCTCAATGTGTAATGGACAAGGCAGATATTGAATGACAGAAAGAATCAGAGGAAGTTCAACATATGCTATATCATCTCCCACTCACTCCTAGCCCCTTACTAGGCTAAAATTAATCTAAGAAAATGATGACCAATGACTAGTATGAATCACCAAATCCAATTATTTCCTTAGACTTCATCTTTCCTACATCTCAAACTTAACTGTCACTATTTGGAATCCTCCCTTCTCCTTGGCCTCCATTATGCCTCATTAACCTACTTTTAAGTTGTTGTTTTTTAATTCTATCTTCTCCCACCCCCCTAAATGTGACTCTCAACCTTCAGCTCTTCTAGGTTCAATATTTCATCCAGACTGGCCAGGCATGGCTCAGTGGTTGAGCATCGACCTAGGATCCAGGAGATCGGAGTTTGATTCCCAGTCAGGGCACATGCCTGGGTTGCAGGCTAGGCAGCCAGTCAATGGCTCTCACATCATTGATGTTTCTCTCTCTCTCTCTCCCCCCCCCCCCCTTTCCTCTCTCTGAAATCAATAAAGAGCCCAGCCGAGCTGGCTCAGCGGTTGAGCGTCGACTGGGATGCAGGAGATTGGGGTTCGATCCCTGGTCAGGGCACATGCCCGGGTTCTGGGCTCGATCAATGACCCTCTCATCATTGATGTTTCTATCTCTCTCTCTCTCTCCCTTTCGTCTCTCTGAAATCAATAAAGATACGTTTAAAAAAAAAAAAAAAGATTTCATCCAGATGAGGCCTACCTTTCTTCCTACCTCAAATTCACTATCTCCACCCGGCTGGGCATGGCTCAGTGGTTGAGTGTCAGCCTAGGATCCAGGCGATCGGGGTTCGATTCCTGGTCAGGGCACATGCCCAGGTTGTGGGCTCAATCAATGACTCTCTCATCATTGATGTTTCTATCTCTCTCTCTCTCTCTCTCTCTCCCTCTCCTTTCCTCTCTCTGAAATCAATAAAGATATATTTAAAAAAAAAAAAAATTCACTATCTCCAAACCCCTTCAGAACATTTTTACTTGTATATCCCCTGGTCTCAGAGTTAAATGTGTGAAGGATTTCATTTTAGTCCTTTTCCAAAACCAGCTCCTCTCCCCAATTCCACACTGCTGTACTATCACTAGTCTCCAAGGCCCTAAATCCATCGACTTAGAATCTTTGCCCTTAACTCCCACTCAACTATTGCACAAATGTTTGTATATTTCCTTTAGAGTGTCAACTAACAATCTTCTACATTAATCTAGCCACCTGAATTACCAGCTTGCTACCACCTTAATTCAGATCCTTATTACCCAATTCTGAGTACAGTACAGATTCTTCGTTGCTTTCCAATCTTTGACTACTCCCAATTATGCACATGCCACCAGACACAACTTCCCCAAAACTGCCTTTGATCTTAGAAACCTTAAACAATTCTGTACAGTTAACAAAAATTCAAAAACTTTAATGATTTAATTTCAACAATTTATAGCAAACATACTTTACAATTTTATCTTTGAATCTTCTATCTTCTATTCAATACTAGCAAAACTAAAACTATTCCCCAAACACAGCTTTGTGTGCCTTACCTATATAAAGCTAGGACTCTTTCCAGTTTCTACTATGCAAATTTAATATATTAATTGCTTTGACCCAGCCACCGTGGCTCAGTGGTTGAGCATCAAGTTCAATGATCAATGACTCACTCTCATCATTGATGTTTCTATTTCTCTCTCTCCTTCTCCCTTCCTCTCTCTGAAATTAATAAAAACATTTTTAAAAATTTTAATATATTAATTGCTTTGTATTATGAAGCCATCCATCTCAAGACCTCTTGCATAGCACCCATTTTGAACAGACCTAAGGCCAGGAATAAGAAAGTTACAAATATACATATTGGTTGAGCTTTACTATAAAAGCATCAATATTTATTGCATGCAATTCTATTCCCCAGGATTTTATTCTGCAGAATTATTTCTGTAGAAATAATCCTACAATTGTTCAAAAGTATAAAATGCAAGAATATCCATCACAAACAGCATTTTTTGTAATAGAGGGGGGAAAAATGCCCAAAAAATCCCATCAGTAAAAGACCCAATAAATAACTATAGTGTGTCTATAAAAAGCTTTAAAGAAAAAAAAACCTACAGTCCTTAAAAATGAGGTAAAGCTACATTTTGTGATAAGGCAAGAGTCTGTAACACACTATTATTACTAGAAGAAAACAAGCAAAATGTAGATCAGCATATTTAGTTTAATCCTACTAGAAGGATCTTTTTTTTTTAAATCTTCATCTGAGGATACGTTTACTGATTTTAGAGAGAGGAAGGGAAAAACAAAAACATCAGTGTGAGAGAAACAATCAATTGCCTCCTGTGTGCACCCCAAATTTAAACCTGCAATATCTCAATCAACATCTATTAAATTAGGTACATAGTGTTTGTTAAATTATTCTCCATATCTTTCTAACTTTTTTAAATATTTAAATTATGCTTTGAAAAACAGAATGCCAGGGTTGTGGAATTTGGGGACAGAGGAGGATGGGCTTTCTAGATTTCTACAGTATTAATATTTTTGGACAAGCCTGTTATTCTATTATAAAATTTCTAACTAAAAAAACCTCCATAAACTTATACTAGTACCTACCGCTATTACCTTGATTGCTCTTCAACTTTAACCTTATTCTTTAAAAGAATAAAGGGCAAATAATTATAACTGTCTTACCCCAGAAAACTAACATTCTGAATATCATCTATTAACACAAGCACTTAAGGGATTATAATGTGCAGTAAACTAACAGCAAAAGCTAACAGGCCCCACCCATCTAAACACTTAAACTCTATAGGATATGTTACACAGATCTTCCTAAAATATCACCAGATGAGTATATAAACTTACACTGGCCCAACTCCCAGCTGTATATTAACACCAAAATTCCAGCAAGACTATATTGTCATAAAAGTTATTTATCTAAGTATCTTCCAGTTCAAATTATATATACAAAACCCATTATCACATTGAGTTGTGATAAACTTACTTGATACTTAAAATGCACATACACTGGTGATGGAAAAATAAAAAATAAGTAACTAGAAATAAAATGCACATACACAAAGCTACAGAACTTAAGTCCAAATGGTACGTCAGCAGAACTGGGAACTCAGGCTGAGTCCTGTGTTTAGAGTTCACAGAATATGATTTTTCATTTTACAGCATCATTCATAATTCTCAATGAAAGAAAATTTAGAATGGAGGTCCTCTTGTGATCAAAGCCCAGACTGTCTCAGTCATAGTGGAGTTTACAATGACACAGTTCAAATCAGCTTGCCTGGCCCTGGCCAGTGTGGCTCCGTTGGTTGGGAATTTCTGGTGCACTGAGAGGTCCAAGTTTCAATGCCAGGTCAGGGCACATGCCTGGGTCTCTAACTCAATCCCAGTAGGGGGCGTGTAGGAGGCAGTTGATCAGTGTTTCTCTCCCCCTCTCCCTTCGCCTCTAAAAAAATAAAAACTTTTTTTTTTTTAAAGTCAGCTTGCCTGCCCTATTCCTCCCATACTACTTCCACAACTGCTACTCTGCTTAGGAAGTGAAGCCAGATAACTACCCACTTTCTCACTGATGACTATGACTTAAAGCTTCATAAGACACTCAATGAAAACTAAGGACATTAAAATGCTCTTTAAAACAGCTTTTCCTAATTATAAGAGTAATACATGCTCATTATAAAAAATTGGGAAACTCCAAATATGAAGCAAAAAAAGACACTATTCCATCCGCCAGAAACTTATCACTCAATATTTCCATTCCTGTCTTTCCAAGGTCTCTCTTATGTATAGAAGTATTAGTTCACTTACTCAACGGGATTTTAAGTTCAGCAAAACAAAGGGGAAATAACATACTAGTTCTTTGAAAGACTAATTCTCTTCAGTATTTTCACAGTTAGCCAAAGCAATGTGTACAGGGAACTGGAGGGAATGAGACAAGTGAGAGAAATCAAATTTGCTCCTTTTCATTCATTCACCCCATGGCAAACTGGTGTCCATGTTTCAAGAATTATACATCCAAAGACTAATGACTATGTTTCCTTTTTAAATAGCAGTCTACTACATAAATAATACACACACATATATACACAGCCTTGCCAGTAGGAGGGACACAGAGTAAAAGGAATTCTTACATCAAGACTAATTTTTTTGTCACCCTGAAACTATCCTTAACAGAAAGCAAAAGGATATCTGAAAGGCTAATGTAAAATTAATAACCTCTCCCACAAAAACATTTTCTGTGCACATCAGATGAACAATCTACAGAAAATGGTGACTGTAAGTTTTAGAATGCTATGATTTATTTACAGGTATACAAAAGTATGTAAGAGTTTAAACAGTCCATCAATGTTGATAGCTTACTCTGTACTGGACAGTATATTAAGTGCTGAGGAGTGAAGGAGAACAGCCATCAGCACTTACTTCCACAAGGTTTACAGTGTACCTCTTTAAATATGATGTGGAACACTAGGCATGTGGTCCCAAAGGATCACAACATCTCTGAATAAACTATGCTTTCAAATCCTTATGATGTTCTAAGATGTATGTGAAAGAAACTTATAAATCATGCTACCTAAAGTGAAAAGGTACACCTGACTTTTTTCCCACAGCACTGTACATAGCAATCACCTCCAATATAAATTACAGTAACTCATTTCTTTTAACTGGCAAAAAATCATTCGAGTTGCTCCTTTCACAATATCCAAGACTTCAATAATATCTTTCTATGACAATAACCCGTAAGAAATAACTGAAATTAAGTTCCCCAAGATGGGAGAAGGGAGACGTTTTTCCAGTGCAGAAGGACCATTTCCTGATTTCATAACTTATAGGGGGAGGTGGGGCAAATCAAAAGCATTTATTCAAACCTAAGAAAAAAAGTTACCGTTTAATCTAAGAATCATCATGGAAAGTTTTGGCCTGAGAAAGCATTTTTTAAAAGTTAAAGGCTCAGGCTCTTCCAAATGGAATTAGAATGACAGGTTAATTGTGGTACTTTGCAAGCAAAGGAAAGCAAGTAGCAATTATTCATCCCTTTACTCAGTCTCTAAGACTTGAGCTCTTAGAAAATAGGGATATAACTGAACTGCTTTCCATAAAGCACAGGCATTTTAAAATATACTCTAGGCCTGGCTGGGTAGCTCAGTTGGTTAGAGAGCCATCCCAACATGCTAAGGTTGCAGGTTCGATCCTCGGTCAGGGCACATACAAGATGCAACCAATGAATGCATAAATAAGTGGAACAACAAATCAATGTTTCTCTCTCTCTCAAAAAATAAAATAAAATAAAATATACCCTATACAATATCAGTTCTTCGTATTTAAGAGAAATACACTTACTTATACTGTTTCCTTCCCTATTATTTGCCTTTTTCTAATTTGGCCACCTTAACAATGACAAAAGGTATCCAACGATGCTTTATAAGCAAGGTTTATATGTTGGCCTTTATTGCAGACATGACTCTCAACAGCATGGGACACTTTAAAAACAGACTATCAAAATCCAACTAGGCTGGACCATCTGCAGAACTAGTGAAAATGCCCAAAAATCAATCACTCATGAAAGCCTAACATTAAATCTTAAGAGTCTAAAGCCGTGGTATCCACAGCAGACTATAATATATCTCAAGGAGTACCCAAGAAAAATATTTGAGTTTGGTTTTTTTTGAATTTTTAATTCTCATCCTTGTTAATTTTTTTGGTGGGGAGGTGTGTTTTATAAGGCACACAATAACCAGTTACTATACATATTGTTTGTAAATTAAATAAATATTTAAGGATTGAGGATTAATGCTCAAAATTTTTCACTGTTGGGACGAGCAATCAAAAAGTTTAGAGACCACTAAAGTACTCATCACTGCACTTTCATTTTTACCTGCCCCTTCCACAGAGCAAACTGAAGAAGCTAAGACCTGATGTTGAACAAAAGAATAAACTATTTTAAACTCCCACCACTAAGCTAAGAGATAATAAATCACTAACAAGAACATGTGGAACTGGACACTAGTATACTGTTGGTGGAACTTTAAAAATGGACGTCTATCAATAGGGTACCTTGGGTATATTCAAATTTAAAACACATACCCTTTGACCAGTAAGCCCACTTTATGAATTTAGCCTAAGGAAATAGCACAATTGTATTTAAAAAGTCCAAACCAGTTCATCACAACACTGTTGGGAGAAAAAAAACTGAAAATGTCCATTAACAGGGAATTGGGCCCTGCGAGGCATGGCTCAGCGGTTGAGCATCGACCTAGGATCCAGGCGATCGGGGTTTGATTCCCGGTCAGGGCACATGCCCAGGTTGCAGGCCAGATCTCCAGTCGGGGGCATACAGGAGGCAGCTGATCAATAACTCTCATCATTGATGTTTCTATCTATCTCTCCCTCTCCCTTCCTCTCTCTGAAATCGATAGTTAAAACAAAAAAACACAAAAAAAAAACACAGGAAATTGGTGTAAACTATGATGCATCCATATTAGAGAACACTGAATATCCATTAAGGGAACATCAATTTGACATAGAAAGTTGTTTTAAGTCTTTCAGTAGACAACGTATAAGAAAAAAAGAATCACCAAATATAATATCTAAGTGGGATTATGGGTTATCTCTACTTTTCTTTATTCTCCTGGATTATCTCAATTCTTGTTTTTTGTAGGGTTTTTTAAATTTCCATACTGAATATGTACTGTAGCTTTCATACTCTAAAATAACACTTCAGCCCTAGCTAGTTTGGCTCACTGGTTAGAGCATCACCCACAGACTGAAGGGTCCCGGGTTAAAATATACTCTAGGCCTGGCTCGGTAGACAAGGGCACGTACTCTGGTTGCAGGCTCAATCCCTGATTGGGGCACAGGCGGGAGGCAACCAATTGATTGTTTGCCTCTTGCATGCTCCCAGACCAGGGCCAGAGATGGAACCTGCAACCCTGGTACGTGCCCTTGACCGGGAATGGAACCCATGACCCTCCAGTGCACAGGCCACGCTCTAACCACTGGGCCACACCAGCCAGGGCCCAAAAACTTTGTAAACCCTCAACTTTGTCCTATGTGGTTTGTATAAGCAGTCTAAATACTTTACAATTAGAGATTTATCTTATAGAAAAATGATAGTCATGGAACAAATTAGCCTTATCTTTATACCAATTCTCTCCAAATATAAGATTAATCAATATACTTATAAATCCTTACATTTTGTCAGATTATCAATCTACCGAAAATTCAGAGAACTAAATGAATTTATATTTCTCTCCTGCAACTAAATTATAAAAGCATTAGCTACAAAAGAAATTAAATTTAGAACCCAGAGAAATGAAATCAGGAAAGTGTGCTACGTGCTACTATCTCTCATAACAAAATCAGTCTAAATATCATGTAAAGACATAAACAGGCACATGATAGACCCAAGTCTGGACATATCCAAGATGATTTGTAGTGGTCAGCACCACGACAATACCTAAGGGAAAAGAGTGAGCAACATTAGCATAAGTTTATGTCTTAACTTTGTTCGCTAAAACAACTTAAAACAGAGCTATGAGGTATTTCTCCCTTAAAAGAATACTGTAGCTTTAATTTAACCCAGCTTTACAATTTCCTTATAGTTTTTCATTTGTCTTATGCCTTATAGACAGTCATCCTAACTGCAAAGTCTAGGTACCATGTCCTTAAGCAATTGCTTGAGTTTTATTACAACTCAAGAAAAAATATACTTGAAGTTGTAACACAGTAAACATATAATCACATATTTAGAAAAACAAGTTTCTCAAATCAATACATACTTGCACCATTTGCAATGTGCTGATATTCTATTTTTTTAATGTTTTTATTTTTTTAATTAATTTTTAAAAAATATATCTTTATTGATTTCAGAGAGAGGAAAGGAGAGGGATAGAGAGATAAAAACATCAATGATGAAAGAGTCATTGATCGGCTGCCTCCTGCACGCCCCCAACTGGGAATTGAGCCCGCAACCCAGGCATGTGCCCTGACCAGGAATCGAACCCTATTGCCTGGATCCTGGGTCGATGCTCAACCGCTGAGCCGTGCACGGCTGGGCTAATCTTTTTTTTTTAATCCTCACCGGAGGGTATTTTTCCATTGCTTTTCAGAGAGAGTGGGAGTGGGAGGGGGGGGAGAGGGAGGGAGGGGAACATCGATGTGAGAGACACATTGATTGGTTGCCTCCTGCATGTGCCCCAACACATGAGGGATCTAGCCACAACTGAGGAGGTATGTGCCCTTGACCAGAATTGAACCTAGGACCCTTCAGTCCTTGGGCTTATGCTCTAACTACTGAGCTAAACCGGCTAGGGCTATTTTTTAATTAATTTTAGAGAGAGGAAGGGGGAGGAGAGGATGAACATCAGTTGGCTGCCTCCTGCCTGGGCCCTGACCAAGGATCAAACCCGAAACCTGGGTATGTGCCCTGACCAGGAATCAAACCCACAACCTCTTGGTGTATGTGAAAACACTCCAACCAACTGAGCCACACCAGCCAAGGCTTAAAGCTTTTTTAAATCCCATTGATTTCATTACCCTATGACGTTGCCACCTGCCATTCAGAAGACAGCACTTTACATAGGATGTACTAAACTCCTTCACCCTACCACCTTCCACCACAGTTCCATTATAACAAAATGGGTGAAATCCACCAAGTCTATCCAAATGCAAAACTTGGCACAATGTGAGAGGTCCCAGATTTCTCTGAAGTTCCCAGCAACACTGTGACTATTCCTATTGGCAGATGGGATGTAACTGCTGAAAGGTTTCTCCAGGCAAAGTACAGAAACAGAAATCTTTTGTTTCCATATCAGTTACATTATTAGTAAAATCTTCACTTGAGAATGCATAGCAAGTTTACCACTGCCTCACAAAACAACTCTCCAAGAAAATACAAGAGGATCCCACGGCAACAGGGTTCTAATATCGCCTTACATTTTTACATTGCTTTCCATATGCACCACTTCATTTGATCCTCCCTGACACGGGGAGAGAGAGAAGCTGCTCTTCTTCCTTTTACTAGCGAGGGAATTGAAGCTCAGAGGCCTTACCTGGCTTGCCAGAAACAATGCAGCTAATAAGGAGCACAACTAGGCTTGAACTCAGGATTCACTGATTTATCAACTCTCATGCTACAATTATTTTCATTTTGAACAGATGAAACAAATATGAATTTAAAAGGTATGTTAAGTTTCTAGATACAAAAGAGAAGATGAAAGCATGATGCAGATACTGGTATCAAAATTAAGATTAAAAATAGTAATGAACGTTAACAATTTCAGTAGCCTCTAGATTTATTGGGAATCCTAGTTCAATTCAACACAGATTTGGTCTCATACTTTGTCTTTGGTCAATGTTTCACTGATTATAAAATTACATATAAATTCACTATAGAAAATTACAGAATTGAGTGGTCTGTAAGAAATAACTGACCACATAAATTGCACAAACTTCCCCCAAACCATCTTTAATCTTGTGGCTTCACACTAAATTATGAAGTTCCCTATGTGAAATCCATTTTGATTTCATCACTAAGTGAATTACAACAGCATAAGCATGTTGTTTCTGCATAATACTTGCAACATGCACTCAATTTGCAGAGCACTTTTGAACAACATCTAAAAATCCATAAGCTGAAAAGCAGAATCCAAGGCAGAATGTTCTTTTTTAATTATAAAGCACATCTACCTTTGACATGAAATAACTCAATTACAAATTATTAAAGATTTGCAGAAGAAACTACTTGAGATCAATGAGTAGAAGCCTTTAATTGTATAGATGAGTAAACTAAGGCCCAGATAAGTGACATTCCCAACAGCAATCACGTAGTCAATTAATAATGACACAAACTCTCTGCCAAACTACAGTTTCCCATTATTCTAAACATCTCTGCAGCTAATAAAATGATACTTTAAAAAGCCACCAACACCTAAACAAATTTAAGACACATTTTTTTAAAGACACATTTAAGACCCAAAAACTAGGGGACAGGATAGTGTCCAATGACAGTCTTCAGAAAACAATCTCTTGAACTCAAAGTTACAAACCACCTGAGCTAAAAACTGGCTCTTCAATACAATGCAAGTTATTAAGTAGCTTTCAATAACTAATGTTATCAACCACTATAACAGTTCTTTTTCCCATCTCAATACTATGCATTTACTCAACAAATACCTGAGAGCATATTATGCTGGGAACTTCAGGTAGGTACCAGAGACACCAAGGTACTAAACAGACATGGTTCTTGTAGTGCACATTCCCCTCTGCAATATGAATACTTCCTTCATAACTCAGCATTCTACTTTCCCACATAAGGTGTTAACCAGAACTACAACAGATTAAAAACTGACTTTACCACTCCTCATGGCCTAGGCAAATTTCAAGAAGTTTTCACAATCAACCTTCCTGGTTCATATCCCTTGTCTCAAAAGATTACTCACTCACCCACCTACCCTCTCACTTTACTAGAAACCTGAGTCAGATGGTTTAGGAGCAACCATAATGTTGGGAGGATGGGAAGCACGTTTGGTAGACCCCTTTCTGAGCCAGTAGACTTACTGCCTCTCCCTCTCTGCTTCTTTCCACTGTATTGTTCCATACATATCTCTAGATACACCTCCAGTCAAGCAGCACTTAATTTTACCAAGTGTGTTCCTGAAGATGCACAAATAACTTTTGGCAACAAATCTGTTTTCTCTACATAAATCCATTATATTAGGAGATGCTCAATTTTCAGTTTCAAGTTTCTCAAATTCTTAAAGATCTATAAACAAAAAAGCACTCACAGAAACTGTAATTAATGAGACTCTTCTGGAATACTAAAGGTGACCTAAAGCAGAAATTCACAAACCTGGCTGACCAGAATCATTCAGGGAACTTTGTAAGGATGGGAGTCCCAGGTCCCTCCTTCAGAGACTTTAATTCACCTGGTCCTACGTGAGGCCCTGGAATCAGCACTTCAGGCAGTTTATACTATTTCTGACGACAGTATTTAACTAGGTAAGTCCTGAACTAAAGAACCTGGCCTACAAGCTGAGAAACGTGGGTCCTCTTATGGCTTGCCATTAACTACAAGTGGGGCTGCACCATTGTGCTGGTCACATGAACTGCTCTGGGTCATCTGAAAATGAGGGAGGTAATTAGAGCTGAAAGAGGCCTTCTTAGGCAGCCAATCTAAAATTCTAGAACCCTCCAAATTTAGTTGAATATCACATACTGTACTGGGTTTACGTGAAACTGTCATTCTGTAAGCTCTTCTACCCAACCCAAGTCACAGGCCCCAGAACAGCCTCTTTCTGCATCCCACCAACATACCTTACTTGGTCAATTCTGAGTAAAAACACGGACCATGACTCTTGCCCTATAGAAAGAGCCTTGAATCTGAAAAGGAGAGATCCCTGTCACTTCTCAATGTGCAAATCACAAGCATTTTACATAAAAAAAAAAATCATCTCATGTAATGCAACCCAGGCCTGCATGGAATTACCGTCCACGTTATGAGAAACTACGCTGAATCTCAACTAAAAGAGTATGCACGCTTTTTTTTTTCATTGTGAAAAAAATGATACTATCAGGTAACAAAGTGAATATCAAGATACTAAAACAGTCGAATTTAGGTCTCGCTCTGGAAAAGTCACCTAAACATCAATACCTAACAGTAGCTCATGTGCAAAACTCACAAGTGAGATTAACAGACCCCAGAAGAGTTTATTAAAGTGGAATTGACCTCATTATCTACCCATAAAATGTGCCCCATCATTTTGAGGTAAATTTTCCAGCTCAAAGTACAAGCACAACGCAATACATCAAACAGCACGATTTTCACCTAAGAAATAACACTATAATCTTTCACAGAGCTGCTTGACCAGTGTTCCCTGAGCTATCTCAACCGCCTCCGAACCATCCTTCCCACCCAAGTACTACCAGGTCAGGAGGATGCCCTGCTACAGTCAGGCGGCCACTCCTCCTTCCCACAAGTCCCGGGTCCGCACCGCTCGCCACCGGGGCTCCGCTGGCCCCCGGCCCCTGGCCTCTCGCCACAGTGGACTCCCAAAGACCCGGTCCGGACGAGCGGTACACACTCACTTCCCGGGGGTCCGCGGGCATTTATCCGAACGCTCCGGGGATAGCACTTCACCGCCCTAACCCCGTGGGCCCGTCCCGCCAGGTCCGGCAAGGCCGCCCCGGCCCAGGAGCCCGCCTCCCTGGCGCCGAGGGTCCGGGCCGAGCCGGGCCACTGGGCTCCGTTCCCCGGGCTTCCCCCTGGCGGCCGCCGCCGCCCAGAACACCCCTCTCTGGGCCACGCTCGCCGTCCACAGCCCCCCGCGGGCCGCCGCCTCCTCCTAAGGGTGACAGCCGCCGCTCCCCGGCCGAGGCCGGCCCCTCCTCCAGCTCCTCCCCGGAGGAGACAAGAGGGGGGGCGGTGGTGGGCTTCTTACCGGGCGGTAGGACATGGCGAGGCCCACCACGGAACGGCCTCCTCCGCCACCCCACGAGGCTCCCAGCCAGGGCCGGCGGGGGGCAGCGCCTGGGCCGCTGGAGCGTCTCGCTGGGGTACTCCGCCGCCGCCGCCGCCGCCTCCTCACAACCACAACAACATGGCGGCAGCGGCCACACAGAGCGCGCTCCCGACACCGATCCGGGCCGCGAGCGGGGATGCGCGCGCACGCTCTAGCCCTCAACACACGGTCCGGAAAAGAGGGCGGGCCGTGCCGGGTTGGGAGGGGGCGGGGCCCGGGTCCTTGGTCACGCCCCCGTGAGGTGGGCGGGACTTCAGACCGCAGTCGGGGTGAGAGAAAGGCTGGCAGAGCAGCCCAGCTGGAGAAGAAGGGACAGACAGGTGGGAAATATACGAAGAAGAAAAGCCAAAGATGGTCCTGCAGAATTGGGGGAGGCATCTCTTCCTACCTCTGTAGCTCTGGGCAAGACAACGCCTCCCTTCTACTTAACCAGTGAAATAGAACCATATAGTACACAGTATATTTCACCTGTAATTGTGGTGAGGTTAAAGCTAATTTAATATAAGCATGTAAATTTAGTATACTCAAGATTCTACTTATAATACTGTTTAAAACTGCTTCAACTAAAGCTCAGCTGGATGAAGTGAGTTTTCAAACAAAATAAGTTGTAACCCATCCACAGCAGCCTGCAGAGTTATACATACCAGGACTGAATTACCTGAAACCCTAACAGATTTACCTCCACAGAGTTGCATTTTAACATTATACCCTTGACTTTACCGAAAAATGGCTGAGAGAACCAGTCAAATGAAATCTGTCTTTGCATTTGCTGTATTGGGGTTTCTTCCCCACAGTACTCTCTAGAATGATTTATCCATTTTTTTCATGTTTATTGTTTTTTCATCCATTACAATGTAAAAGCTACTTGAAGATAAGCTCTTGTTTGTTTTGTTCATCATGTTATCCCCAGCACCTAGAACTGTGCATGACAAGTAGTGGGCAAATTTCTTGATTAACTAATAACTAACATTTATTTATACAGCTCACCTAATTGAATCTTCACAGCTTGAATATGTATATACTATTATTATCTCAATTTTACAGATTAACAAACTTCAGCCCAGAATAGCTGCACTAAAACAAAATTGAAATCCAAACCCAACTGACAACAAAAACTATGCCGTGCTGCCCACTTCACAGCAATGTTACCTGAAATAAAATCCGAAGAAATTAAATTCAGGGTCAACGTTAGGAAAGGATTTGCTTTACTCACAGAAACAGGTGTTCTTCCTGTCTGATAATTAGTGTTATGCAGCTGGTTGTGTATCTTTTCACCTTGGCTTCCAGAAAGCCCAGGGCTAAATTTGAAACTCATTGGTGGCCTACTGTTGACCCTTCCGGTCCACATATTAACGGTGGTTCCCCACCCCCCTGCCTCAACTTTGCACTTTTATTTATTTATTCTTCACTTTTGTTTATACTTGCTGTCCTCTTTTCCCCTTTCTGTTATATGGTTATAGCCTTTATGGAATGAGAGAAGAAATAGTAATTGCACAGAATAGATGAATGTCAAATAAAATACAGGGTTTCCCACCTGTTTCTCCAGCTTCCCATCAGTTTCCTTCCCTTCTGGGCACAATTTCTGCTACCCAAACCTCTTCTCAAGCAAAGGCTGAAGGATGGGTTTCTGCAGTTGGGTGGCCTCTGACTGGATCAAAGCCAGCACCTGACTCCAGAACAGCTCCCCCAATAAGGAGGCTCAGGGCAAAGATTCAGCCTATTATAGGCTGACGGGATCCACTCAGCCAATCCCACAGCTCCCCAGGAATCCACAAAGAGAGCGCTTACTGTTGGCTTATCACATCACCTGTCTTTAGGCAGAATATCACCTGTTTGTTTTTAATCTGGACCAAGGGGTTTTAAAATGAATCTTCAACTAATATATAGGATATAGGAGTTATATCTCTGTGCCCATAAAATCAGTTGTGCCTCCCGGTTCTCATAATCACTAGCATGGATTGAATCTTAAGATGTGCTTACACTATATGAGTGTTTTACATGGATATCTAATGTAATTTTAATAACCCAATTAGCAGGTATTGTACTCCCCCCCCCCCCATTTTACATGTGAGGAGGTGTAAAAAATCAAGATTTGAACGCAGATGATTTGATTCCCAGAGCACACTTTTAAACTTCATACTGCACCTCATTCCCACTTCTGCCCACCTGCTTGCTGTTAAGGCAGATCTTTGTAAATTGTCTCTAAATAGGAAAAGAGAAGACGACTGCCTGGCCTTGAAAACTCAATTCAGGGAAAGGGCCTAACGAGAAGCAATGGGAAGGAAGCCTGGTCTGAGTCCAAAGACAAATCTGAATCTTAGTGCCACCACTTGTTCTTTATTTCCCCTTCCTGTGCTCAGTTTTCTCATTGGCCCTGTGGGATCCTAAGCACTGCATTACTCACCCCATCGGTGTGTCAGAGTTCTTTAAGGTAATGGGTTTGAAAACTTTTTGTACCCTATAAAAGTCAAACCAATAGATGGGATTTGGGGGAACTTTGGCTGAAAACAAAGCCCTAAACTTTATGTGGTGAGCCAAGGAAAAAGATAGAAAACTAATCCAGGCTCAGTGAGGGCTTCTTGCTGCCCTATTTCTCATGTGAGCCCTCCCCCCCCCCACCATCCCAGTGACCTCCCTCCCCTCCTCTTGCTACCCTTTCAGGCTCCTTCCCCCTGCTATCTTCAAAGCCTAAAACGTTATTCTTCCAGCTGCTCAGGGACTCTTTGAAGTAGCCTAAGACAGATAGAAAGGTTGATTAATGGAGGCTTCCCAAGGTCAAGCAGGGCCCCTGGAAGGCAGAGTCCCTCCAGCCCCCAAAATGAAACCTTTCAAAACTTGGTCCTGCTGCTTAATGACAGAAGTCATTTGCCCTTCAGTGGGTGCTTTGTGTGGATTATCCCCAAACTGTCACAACTCTTCAGCATCTCCTTGACCTCCCAGCCCAGCCGAGAGGGTAACTAGGACTCTTCACTTCTGAGGAACCATTTGCCCAGGGTCAGGTAGAAACTAGAATTGGACCCACATTTATGTGATTCAAATCTCCAGGGATTTTCCAGGATCCACACTGCACCCCTACTGCTGGGGTGGATCAGCTCAACTCTAATTCAGCATACAGCGGTGGTCTTCAAAGTGTGGTCCACGGGTCCCTAGGGAGCCCCAAGACTCTTTCAGGGACCAATATGGGTTAAGACTATTTTAATAATAATACTAAGAAATCATTTACCTTTTTTTTTTTTAACCATGTTGACATTTGCACTGATGGTGCAAAAATAGTGATAGTAAAATCGGTGGTGCAAATCAAGGCAATGGTACCCATCTGTACTAGCAGCCATTGTTTTCTTCAGTAGCATACACTGGTAGTCAACAAAATGCCCATTTCACTTAAGAATGTCCTTGACAAAGCAGTAAAAAAAATTTTAATTTTATTAACGCTAGACCTCTGAATACAAGCCTTTAATATTCTCTGTGATGAAATG
Organism: Miniopterus natalensis; assembly: GCF_054644295.1. NCBI lineage: Eukaryota > Metazoa > Chordata > Mammalia > Chiroptera > Miniopteridae > Miniopterus > Miniopterus natalensis. Next base: position 16,155,737 of record NC_142100.1, read on the forward strand.
GAAATTATGCATAAAGCATTTTGTTTCACTGTTTTATTGAGGTAAAATTCAACTAGCATAAAATGAACCATTTTAAAGTGAGCAATTCAGTGACATTTAGAACATTCACAATATTGTGCAACCACCACCTCTACCCAGTTCCAAAATACTTTCATCACTCTAAAATAAAACCCCATACCCATTCATCAGTTACTCCCCACACAGAAAGCACTTTTGCTATGTGCAGAAGTATGACGATTGTCTCAAGGAAAGGCACTTGTGCGATTGAGTTGCAAGCTGAACTAGCCTTTTTTTATTAGGGGGGAAGGTGTAAAAAAACCCTATTTTTACTTTATTTGAAAGAATGGTCAACATGCAAATGACAGTTATTCAGGGTTGAGTATTTGGCAGACAGTTTCTAAAAAATGTATGAAATGAACTTGTCACATGAAGTAAAACAGCTGATAGTATTTGTTGCCAGTAGTAAAATTCTAGCTTAATTAGAATTTTGGAAAAATTTAATGTTCCACCATGAACTTGACAACTTTGTAATCCCTAATGTCTTTTCTACTTAGACTGTGGTAATATTAACAAAAGCCAATTTTTGATACTGTATATGAAATGTGCCAACATTTGGAAGAGCTGCATAACACCGTGAACCAATATTTTCCAATGACCAATGCATAACGTTACCAAATCATGCATGAATAAAAGATCCATTCAAAGTGCAAGATAAATCAGTGGCTTTAGTATGACTGAGTACAAAAAAAAATTCATTCATATGAATCTATGCAACTAAACGTTAAGAAACTACTACTTATCAAGTTTTAGTGTAGTACCAAATAAGAATACCATAATTATCTTAATCATATGAGGCTGGATTATCTTCATTTATTTCAATAAAACAAATTTCCACAGATAATGCAGAAGCAAATATGAGAATGCAAAATTCTTCTATTAAGTCAAACTCTAATGAGACCTGCAAATACATAAAACAATGCCATTCTCCTCACTAAATTTTTTGTGTTGAAAAATATAGTTATTTTTCATAAAAACATGTTATTTGTGGTAATGTCATATAGGTTTACAATATTTTTTAAATCGTGTTATTTTTATATGTGAATAAGTAATTTAATACACTGTCAGTTTTAATTCCTAGTAAGGTAAATATCAACTGACATAACTTACATAAACAGGAGCTCTTTAGGGTCCTCAGTAATTTTAAAGAAACCAACTAGTTTGAGAACCAATTAAAGTATTCGTTGGAATGTCTCAACCACAAAGGCATTTTCAGTCACTGCATGGGTTTTTTAATTTAAATAGTTATGTTTAATATATATTTGGAAAAATATAACAGATCAAACTTAGTATCACAGATCTCTTTGCTTAGGATGAAGCTAAATTTACTTAAAATGATGAATTGATTTAAAGAAAAATATGAAATAAATATTAGTGCAAAGCCAGTTATGTCAAAAGTTTTTGAGGTTAGTACACAAATGACTGGATTTGGGGAAACACTCAAATACTGATTGAGTTTTTAATTAGGCAGGCCTGCCACCAGACCTTACTATGTGGGTTACTCCATCAGGAAAATGAATTATTGTGGGGGTTAAATGAGTTACCACATGCACAGTAGGGCTCAGTAGACGTGCTTCCTCCCTGTTCTCCTCCCAAAGAGAGGTGCCTGGCAGCCCAGAGTCAGGGAAGTCCTGCAGCAATGGGAGGTAGGAGGCCTGGATTCCTGACCCAGCTGACTCATTGTCTGACCTGCCCCGCCCTCAGGGCCTCAGTTTTCTCATCCAGAAAATGACAGGGTAGGATGTCATCTTCTCCTCAAACCCTCCCAATCTTAGCTCTGATTAAAGGATCCAGCTTCACCTTGTTTGATTGTTGCATCAGAGCAACACAGAATTGCAACTGGAAAGAGCTCCAGAACTCCAAAAGTCTCTCTGGTATGCCCGCCCCCCCCCCAAATTTCAATAAATGAAGAAACTGAGGCCTAAAGAAATTAACAAGCCAAGCAAGTTGCTTAGTCACATGGGGGGGGAGGAGCTGGGCAGGTTGTGACCAGGTACTGCGCTAGGGTCCAGTGGGGAAATGAGAGTGCTTCCTCTACACTTTGATAAATAACTTAGGTGTTTGGTGGTTTAAGATACCACTCACACCTTAACAAATAACCCTCAATTCCGCTAGGAATACGAATCCCACTTCAGTTTGAGAAAATCAGTGCTGCTTGGTTGGGAACACTGTGTTGACCAGGTTGATGGATTGGTAGGTTGCTTCGTGTTACTAAATCCACCTTTGAAACACCAGTCGTCCCATCCTAAATTGCCCCAGAGAAGGCAGAGGAGACGAAATTGACAAGAACGGGACAGAAAGGGATTGCCGAGGAGGGGGACCCTGGGACCCTTTCCTCCTCCTCTGCACCTCCCCTCCCTGTCTCCTCCCTCTCCCCTCTCTACCCTCTCGATATAAAACAACACACCCGTTTCAGCGCCCAGCTTGCTCTACCCAAAGCTTCCCTGCAGCCTGGGCCAACTCACAGCCACAAATAGAACCAGAATCCACTGAAAATAGCTCCTCCTCCCTTCTGCCCAGAGTTTCCAAGTGCTGGCAGGGATGCCCTGCCCCCATCAGCCAGGCCCCAAGCAGGGAACTCAGGTAGAGAAACACCAAGGCCACATTTGGGGACCATCTCAGGCTGACTCTTATTAAGTACTGGCTCAGTGCCAGTACCACTGGGAGCTTTAGTTCTCAGCTACCCAATGAGAAAGGTCTGGGGGATTAACCCCGTCATGCAGGTGAGACTCAGAGAGGTAAGGAGCTTGCCCGAGCCTACACAGCCAGTGGGAGGTGACTCTGGAGTCCACATGGTTAATCACTGCACTGTGCTCCTCTCTCCAAGCAAGGCACCATCTAGCTTCCGGTCCCTGAGGCAGTGGGGAGCTCAGGCCTTCCAGACCCTCCTTTAACAACCAGGGAAACTGAGACTCAGAGAGAGGAAAGTCTTGCCCAAAGGCTCTCAGTAAACAAGTAAATCAAGTACCCAGGTCTCTCAGCTCAGAGGCCAATGTTTTTTGCAGAGGTTGAAGCAAACAGAGGCTCCCTTGTTCCTTTTATGTAGAAGCCCCATGGGTCTTTTTCTTTCCTCCTCTCGTTTCCCACTGGAGCAGAGAGCCTGCCCCAGACACCCGTCTGGCAGCCAGGCATCCTGAGATTACCTCTTCATCTCCCTCTGCTCAGGGTGTTTAATGTTCTAGGGGAAGAGAGCAAACAGCAGGGCATAAATCATGGGTGACACAGGCTGGCTTTCTCCTCTGCTGAATATGAAGCCGACAGGACCCAGCTAGCGAAGAGAATTAGAAGAGATTTGCTGGCTCATTTAAATCCAGGGTCCAAATGCACACCTTTCTCGTACCCCTAAGATGAGATAAATTTTTCTCTACCCCGAGATCCCATTTGTTATAAAATAATTCTCCGAAATAGTCTTAACATTTACAGTGATGACAAGAAAGACTAGAATGAAGCCACGGACACTCGGCTGGGGAGGAATTAAATTATTTAAGATGTGGTCAAGGGGTATGAAATAGGGTCTCACACCTAGTGTCAGAGGACCTTGGTCCCATCCCCAGCTCCATCACACCTCTATAGTCTCCTGAGCTGCCTCGGTTTCCCCAATGTGTCCGAAAATCAAGGAGTCCAAAGAGTGTACACACTCACTCAGTCAATCTCTTTGTTTATTGCAAATGTCTGTTGAGTAGCCCCTTTGTCTAGCACCATTCCACGCTCTGCAGATGCAACAGTGGCCAAGACAAAGCCAGTCCCTGCCTTCCTGAGACTCGCAGTCCAATTGGCAAGACAAAGTCAAAGAAGGCCAGGTCAGTGTTTTGATGGAGAAGATATAGGATTTATGGCAACAGGTAGGTAACCTACCCCAGTCTTATGGGGGTCCAGGTAACATTGATGCAGAGACTGGAGGGAAGTGTACAAGGTAATCAGGCAAAAGTCAAGAAAAAGGGTGACTCAGGGAGAAGGCACAGCACATGCAAAGACCCATAGGCAAAAGAGAGCCAAGCTATTCACTGAACCAACCAATAGGAGCAACTATAGATGTGTTTGGGCATCTTTTTGTGAGGCGGCTTACCATTCTAAGACTGGAATCTTGCTGAAATTCTGTAATTTAATGCTGTGTTAATCATAGAGTATAGGCTGGATTCCATAACAGTTGCGTTCTTTTAATATTACAAATTCCTTTATCAGCACCTCTAGGAAATAATCAACTCTGTTCCAGCAAGTCTCTGGATGTTGACAGATCCTTTTATTGGCTGTACGCCATCTGTCTCAATGAGTCCTACATTCTTGACTTTTTAAGGTTGAATGTTCTAGAATCTGACACACACCATCATCTTTCACCAGGGCATACATGGCATAAAAGTGCAGATGCTGTGATCTGGAGGCCTCGGTCTTTCTGGGGAATTACAGAATTATATCCAACCAGAGAGAGAGAAAATAAAGCCCTAACATTCTCTAACCCCAGCCCAATAGCATGGAAGATTTCCAAGAATGCCTCTGTGGGAAAAATTTGGCTCTAAAGGCAGGAAACGGGATCAGAGATGTAGGTGGAAATGAGTCTTCACTTTCTACCAATAAGACTCAGAGAGGCTGGGTGACTTGCTCAGGGTTCAGAAGCAAGGAAATGACTGGGCCAGCTTTCAAACTCAAGTGATTGGCCTACGATTTCAAAATTTGTTCCTGAGGAATGATATTACAAAGCTGCCGTCAAAATAAACAGAACAGAACAAGAGTTTCCCAGCTCAATAAATTTAGGATGTGCTGAATTCATCAGAGGTAGCCAGGTTAGTTTCTTTGCTGCAGGACTTCTCAGAGCTTTGATTATGCTGCTATATGGTGACCTTAAGAGAAGGTTATGGAGTTTTCAGTTTCTAGAACTCATTTGAGCTAAGGACATGTAATTTCTGGGAAACTCCTGGTATCTGGGCTCCTTGGAACCCACTTTGGGAAATACTGTACTGAATATCCCATGTTTTTGTAGTGTTTCATCCTTATATATATAAAGGAAGGCCAATCTATATATTTTGGATGGGTAAATAGATGCATAGCTTGACCATTTCCTTGTTGTGTTACTTCAAGTATATGACATCCTCCCTTTCTTTGAGCCTCAGTTTTATCCCTACAACAGGGACCAACAACACTTTTCTCTAAAGGGCCAGATAGTACATATTTTAAGCTTTGCATACCACGTACATCTCTGTGGCATATTCTTTCTTTCTTTTCTCACTTCCTCACTTCCTTCCTTTCTCTCTTTTAAAAAGGCTTTAAAATGTAAACACCATTTTACCTCTCAGACTACACAAAAATTGGTGGGGCGGGGGGGGGCAGGATTTGGGCCTAAGCCACTACCAACCCCCCTGCTCAACAGTGCTTAGCACATGTAACGTATGAGCAAATCCACTAAGTATTCTGCATTTTGTAATTTTTTTATTATTTATATTTTTGGCCCTCTTAGGCTGCCTTGGGAGGTGGGTCATAAGTTTCACCCCCTTTCTAGGGAAAAGCTGGTGAACCTTATTTACAGGGCAAGTCAGTGGCCAGACAAGGTTGAAATGGGGACCCTTGAATGCCAGTCCTGAGGACAAACCCACTAAGTTCTGATGTGAGTAGAAAAGACACCCAACCTATGTTGTGTACTTGTGGCATCTCTACAATTTCTATGAGAGAACAGTTTAGGAGCAATAGCTCAGCTGAAGAGAGAGATTAAGAAATGTCTCAAAGCTGCATTTGTAAGGCACATTTGCATAGCAAGCACACTTTTTGCTTACAGTGGATGTTTGCTTTGGATGCTTGGGAGGGGTATGACAGAGAATCTGTCCCTAACATAGCTACTGTGGACCAAGTTCACTGTTGGCCGTTTTTCAGGCCCCCATCTCATTAGTCCAGACTAATCCTGTGAGGCAGGTAATATGGTCTTCACCAAACAATGGAGAAGGTGAGGCTCCAGGAGGTTTGGTAACTCACTTACCTGCCCAGTGTCTCTCAGGTGATAAATGATGAAATCACAGTTCAATTGCAGGTCTCCCCAAAGTCAGGACCTGTTTCAATACACCCTGCTGCTTTGGACCACTTCTCTGTGTCTATGTTTGAACGATCAGGGTACTCGCAGCCAATTCCTTACACTTTCACATTTAATTACATAGAGCTTTAGATTGTTCAATAAATGCTTCACATGTCAATATTCATTCAGTCTGTGTATGGATTGATTTCTTGTGTGTTGTTCACCCAAGTTCAGTATTTGAGTCAAAATTGCTTTGGGATCTTGGCCCAGAAATAGATCCACACAAATACGCCCGATTGATTTTAACAAAAGTGTAAAAGCAGTTCAATAGAAAAAGCATTTTAAACAAATGGTGCTGGAGCAATTGCACATTCATAGGCAAAAAACCCAAAAACCAACCAAACAAAAAAAAACAAAGAAAGCTCCTAAAACATTGACTAAACCATATATCATATACAAAAATTAACTCAAAATGGATCAAGAGTTTAAATATAATATGTAAAACTATTAAACTTTTAGGGAGAAAAGGAAACCTTTGAGACCTATGGCTAGGCATAAAGGTTTTAGACTTGACACCAAGAGCATATATAACCCATGAAAGGAAAAGTTCCTAAGACGGACCACATCAAAACAAATACTTATGCTCCATGCAAGACCTGTGAAGATAAAAAGACAGATATTTGAGAAAGACAAATATGTGAGAAAATATTTGTAAACTACATTTCTGACAAAGAACTCTCAAGTTCAATGGTAAAAATCAAACAATCCAATTAGAAAATGGGCAAAAGACACAAACAGGCATTTCATTGACCAGAAATGAAATGTTCTGCATCATTAGTCATAAAAGAAATGCAAATTGAAACCACAATGAGATATAACTACATACTTATGAGAATGACTAAAATAATAGTGATAACACTAAATGCTGATGAGGATACAGAGAAACTGGATTGCTTACACATTGCTGCAGGGAATGTAAAATAGCGGGGTCATTCTGGAAAAAAGTATGGCAGTTTCTTACAAAACTAAACATGCAGTTACCAATATCCAGCAGTTATACTCTTGGACACTCATTCCAGAGAAATGAAAATATGGTCACACAAAAACCTGTTGATGATTGTTCATAGCTTTATTCATAATTGCCCCAAACTGGAAACAAATCAGATGTCCTTCAATGGGTGAATGTAAAACAAACTTGTACATCCATGCTGTGGAATACTATGAAGCAATAAAAAGGAAGGAAATACTGATACCTGAAACAGTGTTGCAGGATCTCGAGGGAATTATGCTGAAAGAAAAAAAAGCCAACCTCAAAAGGCTACCTACAGTATGAATATATATTTATAACATTTTCAAAATGACAAAATTTTAGAGATAGAGAAGAGATTAATAGTTGTCAAGGGTTAGGGAAATGAAGAGGAAGGGACAGGATATGATTCTAAAAGGGTTACCTGAGGGATCCTTAAAGTAGAAGCCTTCTGTATCTTGACTGAGGTGGTGGTCAAACAAACCTACACATGTGGACCCAGCCAGCATGGCTCAGCGGTTGAGCATTGATCTATGATCCAAGAGATCGCGGTTCGATTCCCAGTCAGGGCACATGCCCGGGTTGCGGGCTCGATCACCAGCCCTGGGGATCATGCAGGAGGCAGCCGATCAATGACTCTCCCTCATCATTGATGTTTCTCTCTCTCTCTCTCTCCCTCTCCCTTCCTCTCTCTGAAATCAATAAAAATATATTAAAAACAAAACCAAAAACCTACACATGTGGTATAATTTCATAGAACTAAACACCCAAGGACACATAAATGAGTGCATGTAAACTGGTGAAATGCAAAGAAAGTGGGTCAATTGTATCAATGGCAATTTCCTGGTTGTGACATTGTGCTATAGTCACACACAATATTACCATTAGGGGGGAAATGGGTAAAGAACATAGGGGATCTCTCTTGGTATTGTTTTTTACCATTGCATGTAAATCTACAATTATCTCAAAATAAAAGGGTTTTTTTAAAAATTTGAGCTCTTGGCCCAAGATGGTTCCTTTCAGGGATAAAGGTACATTTACTATTCTTGTACTAAGATCTCAACCTGATAATCTTTAGCAAAGCCAATAAGTGTGTGCGAGTGAGGCACTGGGCTAAGTGCTCTCCATAGATTATCTCTTTTAATAGATAACCTCGTAAAGAAGACGAAAATGTTATTATATCTTCATTTAATAGATAAGGAAACTAAGGCTCAGCAAAGTCAAGTCATTTGTCCAAACCCACATAGCAATTAACAGTCAGGAGTAAAATCAGAGCTTCTGAGTCCCAGACTCACACCCTTAACCTCTACACTAGTCCTTCCTCTGATTAGATGCTGCGTTTCATTGGTCTTTGGTGTAGGCTGGCCTTGAACCCGGGCCAAAGGGCCAGGGCTCTCCTTGAGAAGCTACCAGGAGTGGCAGTACAGTGCAAAGAACACTAGAACCTTCCACTAGATTCCTCTAGCCCATGATTTTCAACCTTTTTTATTCATGGCACACTTAAACTAATTACTAAAATTCCCCGGCACACCAAAAAATATATTTTTTGCCAATCTGACAAAAAAATAGGTATAATTTTGATTCATTCACACCAGACGGCTATTGTTGTCTTTTTTTTTTTATTTGACAGGCTAAAGGAAAACAGGTCAGTGCCCCTGACTAAGCAGTCAGGAATGGCATGTTCTAAATATTCTTGGGGCACACTAGTTGAAAATCGCTGCTCTAGACCATTCCATTTCCCAAGACTAAGTTTAAGTCCCAACACCATGACTTGGAGGCTGTGTGGCCTTAGGAAAGTCACTTCTGTCTGAGCTGTCTCACCCTCAAACCAGAGCTTGTAATCCCAGCATCGTCGGTGGATCAAATGAAGTAATGCATTTCAAAGGACTTTGGACACTCCAAAGGGGGCAGTTATTATTAATAACAGGGCACCATGAAATAAATTCTAAATATAGGCCACTCACTCCTATTTATCTTCTGGCTTGATGGTAAACACTTTAAGGGCATGGGCTGAATTTTAGCCTTTTATTTTATCCTAACATCCCCTTATAAAGTGCTCACCAAAAAAAAAGTAGGTTTCTAAAAGTCCTTGTTAGCTGCTCTATTGGTAGAAATACGATCAAACGCAAAAAGAAAAGGAAAAGTATTGATAATAAAAATAAAGAACCCTGTGCTTTCACCTTGTTTTTCTTGTAAATTGCAAGGAGAACTGAGAATGGTCTCAGCCCAAAATTGGCTCCTGAGTTTCCTGCCTTATAACCCCAGGTAACTCCTTGTTTTCAATTTTGGAAGTGTGGGTTCTATCTTTTCAGGGGCATGGAAGAATGTGAAATCTGCAGTGGTTTGAGGTACAACATGTTCTTGCTATTTATACCAACCAGGATCTGTGGCTGTTTTTTGGGCAAGGTTTTCCACATAAAATCAACATTTTTTTCCCCCTTTTCCCATTTATGACAACCTTGCAAACTCATAAACAAATTCCTCAGCTTTATTACTAATGCCAATAACATGGACTTTTACAACTGCCTTTCATCTCGACATCTCAAGCAATGTTGCAAACAGTAATTAAAGTTCAACACCCTGATGAGAGAGGCATCTATTATTCAACCCATTTTCCAAACAGGTAAGCCCAGACTTACAAATTAGAGGCCTGTTCATAGGTCACCAGGGGTTGGTACAAGGAGGAGAGTGAAATGAAGAATCCTAGGCTTCTCAGCTCTTGGAATCAAGGTCCTGTGGAGATGCCCTCTCAGAGCAGGCATTCACTTAAGTGGGGTGACCCAGAGGGTGACAGAAAAGAAAAACAGCCCAGATTCACTGATACTTAAGAGAAGGAAGGGAAGGAAAGAAAAAGAAGGAAGGGAGGGAGGGCCTAAAACCACTTAGAAAATAAAATTTGATTCATAAATTTGGTTGAAGGTAGGGACAAGTGTGATTGAAAAAATAATAGGTTTAAACTGTTTGATTTTATAATGAAGAGAGGACTATGATTTTTAAAAAATATGTTTTTATTGATTTCAGAGAGAGAGGAAAGGAGAGGGAGAGATAGAGTTAAAACATCAATGATGAATCATTGATCGGCTGCCTCCTGCACGCCCCCTACTGGGAATTGAGCCCGAAATCGGGGCCTGTGCCCTGACTGGAAATCGAACCTCTATCTCCTGGATCATAGGTTGATGCTCAACTGAAAGCCAAGCCAGCCAGGCACCATATGATTTTTTCTAAACTTTGTATTTTGAAATAATTAAACTCACACAAGGTATGAAGTTCTGTGAATCCATCCCCCAGCTTCCCCAGTGGTAACACCTCAAATAACTCCAGCACATTATCAAAACCAGGAAATTAATTGGCATGGTGCAACTGATAAGACTACAGACCTTACTCAGACTGTAAATATAATATATTTGTAAAGTTTTACTTCACATATAAAGTACATAAATCTTAAGTGTCCAGCCTGGTGAAGTTTTCTGTTTGAAACACCCGTGTAACCAACACCTCTATCAAGATGTAAAATGTTATCAGCCCCAAAGTCTCCTCATGCCAGCACCCCCTCCTGACATAACCACTTTTTGTCACCATAAATTAGTTTGTTCTATTTTGAACTTGGACATAAATAGAATCATACAGCACATTCTCTTTTCTATCTGGCTTCTTTCACTGACATTAAGTCCATAAGAGGCATCCATGGTTTGACATGTAGTAGAGATTCATTGTTTTTCATGTGTAGTATTTTATTGTGTGAATTAGGCCACAATATTTTCCATTCTACTGTGGATGGACATTTGAGTTGTGCCCAATTTTTGACTACTGTGAACTTTCTTGTACATGTCATTTAGTGGACCCAAGTGCTCATTTTTTGTTGTTGTTAATCCTTACCCAAGGATATTTTTCCATTGGTTTTTTTTTAGAGAGGGTGGAAGGGAGAGAGGGAGTGAGAGAGATTGGGATGGAGAGAGAAACATTGATGTGAGAGAGACACATTGATTGATTGCCTCCCACACGGCCAGGGATCGAACCTGCAACCCAGGTACATGCCCTTGACTGAGAATTGAACCCGGGACCCTTCAGTGTGCTGGATGACTCTCTAACCACTGAGCCACACCGGCCAGGACCTAAGAGTTCATTCCTGATGGGAGTAAAATGTACGAGAAGAATTTCTTGTCATAGAGTAGGTGGATGTTCAGCTTTGGGAAATACTCCCAAACTTGTCCCAACAAGTTTTCCAAAGTGGTTGTACCAATTTCATTGACCGTCCCACCAGCAGTGGTGAGAGTTCCAATGCAAGCATGAAATTTTAAATGTTGTTAAACTCTCAAAAGTGTAGCCAGTCCAACTACGATCCATTTGTGCTTCGGAATCCTCGTTGCAAAGTGTTTTCCTGTTCAGATCCCAAAGTGGAGAAAATGTCTAAGAAAATCTCAGAGGCTGTAGGGCAGGAAGATAACATCGCACGTCAGGAAGTTAAGAAACGAGAGTTGTCATTTTGTTTAGTGACCCTGCGCCAGCCACCACTCTGGATGCAGCTCTTCTGAAAATGAAGCAAAGGGATGGGACCATTTTTAAATTTCCGTTTAACTCCAAAGGTCATGATTCCAAGATGAAAAAAATGTTGATTAATGTTAAGTAAAAGGGTAGAAATAGCATGCACTAACACATGAATTATTTTTCTACCTTTAGTTATTATATAAAACCTAAGATTTCATTTTCTCTGAATAAACCCTGAGCTCAAATTATTAGACATTTTGAAGTCTAATTTTTACTCAACAAAACACTTACTGACTACCTTCTCTCTGTCAGGTACAGTCCTTGGCCCTGAGGGAGTGATGTGTAGGAGTTTACTGCCTGCTGCAGGAGACAAACACATAAATAGATGTAGGTACCAGGCAATGGGCTAAGGTTTATTTTAGATAACTTGAGAGCCTACAGGAGGAACCTCACTCCGTTTGGAAAGGTAAGGAAGGCTTCCTGGAGGAGGTGTCCGTCAGCCGAGAGCTGAAAAATGATTTAAAGCAAGTCAGGAAATAGGGGAAAATAAAAGTAGGAAGTGCATCCTATGCAGTGGGACCAGCTGGGGCATAGGCATGGAGCTGGAGGGAGTGTGCGACGGTCATGGAGCTACATTAGGCTCAATCATGGGAGCTTGTGGGACGAGAAGAGACAAGGTTGAGAGGCTTAATTAGGCCCTTGAACTGCCATGGGGGCGCCATTGGAAAATATGAAGCCGAGGAGTGACACAGTTAGATTGGGGCTATTCAGTAACCATGCAGTCCTACCCCCAATTCCCCTGGTATGCCTGACCACAAGTTGATATAGTGCCAAATATGTATAAACTGGGCTTCCTTCGTGGCCTTCTGGCACTGCTGTGGTTTTCTGTTGAGGAGCTAGAGGATTGTCAAAAGGCAAAGGTATTGGGCTGCTGGCTTCATTGGCAGCAATGAGCAAGACTTGAGCCCAGGAGAGGTGGCTGAGGGCCCTACCAGGAGGGGGGCACAGTAGGTGTATGCGCAGCAGCCAGAGGGTTGAGAAAATGAGGCATTCATCTGAACAGTGTCAGGGATTGTCAGTGGGTACTGGTAGAGGAAATTGAGCCCAGGGGTACAGGAAGCAGAGACACATTGTAACATATGTCTGCAGCCAGTGGGAGAGAGACAAGGCCACTAAAGAAAGGGAGACAGCCCGTTCTCCAGTCCCCTTTCACTATCTCTGCAAAGGCTGCTTTGTGCCTTGTCACTGGCAGGCCACCCCAAGCAAGCACTTAATGCCTGAGTGGAGCTGGGGACGTGTCGGTGTCCTGACACATCAGTCAAAATCATAGGGGTTCAGCTGGAGGCAGGGCAGCCTTCCCGGTTTGGCTGGTGATATCTCGATAAAGTTCTCAAGCCCTGCAGTCAGCTCCTGACAGCTTTCCCGGGTAGCGGTTCATCTTGGGACGCTCCTGCTGCCTGCCTGCCTGCCCGCCTGCCCACCCAGGGCACAGCAGCTGGCAGGCCGCTGCCTCCTGCCAGGAAAGGCCTGAGGCTCACTGGATTTCAAGAGTCTTGACTTTCTTTTTCTTTCTTTTTTTTTTTTCTTTTCTTTTTCTTCAAATTGATTTGAGAGAGAGAGACATCAATTTGTTGTTCCACATATTTATGCATTCGTTGGTTGATTCTTGTATGTGCCCTGACCAGGGATCGAACCCAAAACCTTGGCATATCGGGATGACGCAAGTCTTGACTTTCAACCCCTGAATACAGTGTCTTCTGAGAACACCCCAATCAGCAGGCAGGGGGCCAATTTAAAGGAACAAAACTCACTTTTTTAAAAATGTCACAAGTTGTCTAAAAAGTATAAAGACTTACATCTAAATCTCAGACTGGCTAAAATCTCTGACTCATTGTGGATTCTCCTCAAAGTACAGTCTGAGATAGAAGCTTCTGTATTGCTAGTTTATCAAGTAGCCCCATGAAGCAGGCGTAAAGGACAGGCAAGGAGCAAGAGCCAGAATAAGGAAGGTCCAGTAGTGACCCTAGTGTATGTGACTGGTGACTCAGTTCCTCAGGATCTTCTGAGATGCCTTGGGAAATATATCTTGGAAGCAGCCACTCTGAGGAAGGCCGCATTTAGCCATCAGCTCCCATTCCTGTTGGTCAAGGGTTGCCCTGCCCCATGGGGTATTAACATCTCACACTTCCAGATCGCCCATGGTAAGTATTGAGCCTCATGGGTACCCCATAAAGTGGCATAATGTGAGAGAGGTGAGGTGTTGTCAAGTTGCACCTGAGAGCACCTATCACAGGTTGGAATAAAAGGCGATCCCAAGAGGACCTGAAGTGGTACACACAGATGTCTGATCCACTCTACAGGTACACGAACATGTCCCTACCCCCAGCCAAGGCCCTCTCTTGACCTCATACAATAGACAACTCACATTCTTGCCTGCTCAGAATCCATTCCACCTTTTCTGGTAGCAGTATCCCTATTTTGGGATTGGGAAGCCAAGCCCTCCCTGCCCCCACCACTGTCAGTTCTTGTGGTTGGGTGAGGCTGACCGTTCCACCTCCGCATGTCCTCAACTCCAAGGGTTGGTCAAGTCCCAGGTTCAGCCAAGCAACTAAGCCTGTCCTTCCCCTCCAGCTACAGTGATTGGTTCAGGAATAGTTGCTGGATCCTGTCAGTGCTTAGATCTTCATTTAGGTATCTACACAGCCAAATACTGGGAGAGGTGATTCCATCCTGAATTGCAGGGGTGGGACTTGAAGGACTTAAACCAACTGGCACACTCATTCCACTGCATGCAGATGCTGATTTCAGAGTGAGCTTCTGACCCAAGTGACCCAGCCAGGCTGACTTTCAGGATCCTGGTTTGAACTGCAGGAACAAATATGTTCTTTTTGGCATTGAAGTACATAAAGAAACCCACGATGCCTATTGTTGCAGGAAGTCATCCTAGGACCCTGAAGTGAACCAATCTCAGTAGAAGCCCTCACTATGTATGGCAGAGCAAAAATACAGAGAGAACTGGTCCCTGAGGATGAAGACATGGGTGAGTTTTTTAATCAACCAAACCTAAAGCTCAGCCTACTTCTGGTTCTCCAGTTATGTGAACCAATCACTCCCCGTCATTGTCCAAGTCAATGTGAGGTGCATGTTCTGTTACCTGCAGCTGAACACAGTCCTAATGGAGACCTGGATTTAAGCATAAAAGAGAACCATCAGTTCATATAACAGAAAAGTCCCAGGGTGAAGACACTCCAGACAAGCTGAGACTTCGCATATGTGATCTCATTTATTCATCATCTCACCCTGGTAATTACTACTCTGATTCCCACGTCACAGATGAGTAGGGGCAAAAAGACTCAGAGAAGTAAAAGAACCAACCTAGCAGCTATCAAGAGGGAGCAATTTTGCCCCACAGGGGACATTTGACAATGTTGGCTGCCACAACTCGGGGGGAGAAAGAGATGTGCTACTGGCATGTAGTGGGTAGAGGCCACGCTCAACATCCTATAGTGCACAGAATTGTCCCCAACAAAGAATTATCTTGGCCAAAATGTCGATAGCGCTGACGTTGAGAAACCCTGCTTGACTTGCCCTGGGCCATTAGGATTCTAGGCTTAGAATCAAAGTCAAGGCACTCTGCTGAGTCCACTCTGGACATGCAGTGCAACCCAGCATAGAGCAGTCAGGAGCCCCAGGAGAGGAAGGGGCCGAGAGCTGGAGGAGAATGGAGCCTGGCCATTTCAGGGGCACCATGCTCTATGCTGTTGGCATCATGCTCTTGTGCCAACTTCACCCTCAATCAAATGCATTCCAGGGTGAGCCCCTTGCAGATTCCTGCATAATTTCTTGGCCTCAATGGCCTGAGCTTCAGGGGACCTGGGGAGGTCTGTGGCTCCATGCCCAGAATACCAACTCCATTTCTACCTGTTTGGCTGGCATTTGCTATACAAAATCGGAAATTAATAATTCATCTCTCAGGATGAACAATTTAACAGAGGGGGACAAAGGGCCGCTGGCATCACAAAACAGCCCACGTTGCCTTCTAAAAGGGGAGGGAAAGAGAAACAGTACAGTCATGCTGGTGTCTGGACCAAAGCGACCCTGACACTAGACAGTTTAAACAAGCCTTCATTTAGAGCACAATACGTTGATGAGGACATTGGGACTTCCAGAAGGGAATTCAGGACCTTATCTCCCTCCCCACATCACTTCCAGCCTCTCTAACCTTCACAGTTCATTACAGCCAGTTTAAATGGCACCTATTCCAGAAAGCTTTCCCTGATAACCCCAACCAGCTGAAGCTGGAAAAGCATTTCTCTCTGATCCCGTGAGTTAGCCACTTAGCCCTGACCATTGCTGACCCACAGCCTCACACTAAACCATGTTTCTGCCACCAGAGAATCTTGGGCCATGGAGTGGCTTTTCTAGTCAAAAGGGCAGAGGAGATTCAGCAGAGAGCTGGCGTGAGTGGCTTTTAGCAGCTGGGGCATATAGTTCTGTTGAAGATCAGATGAAAGTCTTGTAGCCCCTCTACTGAAAAATATTCCCCAAAATATCTGTGTACAATTCAGAGGGTGCATAGACCCTGGGAGCCATTTCGTTGACCCAGGTTTAGAATTTGTGCCTCATGGGGAGCCTTCTGTTAAGAGGAGGGACTACAATTGTCTAGGAAATGGAAAGCAATTGAGTCCCTCAGCCTTGCCTTAAAATGGCCTTGTCCTAGGTGCCAAGGTATTTGAAGGAAGTGAATAATTAGCAAGGAGCTATTAGATGCCTACATGTGACCCTGGGCGAGTCATTGCCTAGCTCTGGGCCATGGTTTCTTTACTTGCAACGGAAAGAGTTGGCTTAGATCATCTTGGCACTTTGATTCAATCATTCCTTCAGCAAATATTTATTGCACCCAATTAGGTGCCAGGTACCAAGGTAAGAACTGGGGATAAGATTGGCGAACAAAACAGATGAGGTCCCTAACTTGTCAGAATGCATAGCCTAATGAGGGAGGCCTTCACTGATTAAATAATCACATGCAAATAAATACGAGATGATGAGCTGTGATCAGTGCCACACAGGGAAGTGCAGGGAGCTAGCTAGGACTGTGTATATCAGGGGCACAAAATAACCTGGAGAAAGAAGAATGAAGAGCGTGTTTCCCTTGATAAGGGGAGCAAGGGGGCATTTCAGACAGAGGAAGCAGCATGGGCTAGTGCCCTGAAGTGTGCGGAGACCAGGGCACTTAAGAAATGAGAAGGTCAGAGCAGCTGCATTCTGGGGTCCTCTAGGGACTGGCAGGCAAGGGAATAAAACAGCTAGACACAGAGGAAGGCTAGGTTCCCCTCTTTTCATGATGGTCAAGGCATGTCTTCCAGGAGCATCTTTCCATGCTCTCCGAGAAAAAGCTAAAGAGCTGGCCCTATTCCACGACATTGCAACCCAGGTTCAATGGTTAAAAACATCAAATACCAATTTTTCCTATCACCAGAATAGCCAGAGGTGCCTTTTGAAAACTCTTCCTCTGTGATCTTGCAAAAAAAGTACACGACGCTACTACCAAATAAAAAAATGTTTAATATCAAAGTGAAGCCATCTTCCTGCCCTAGCCCCCTCTGCGATTTAAATTATGTCCCAGCCCTTGAGGAATTATTCCGCCTCTTGGTTCTGCGGCTCCGTCGTCCCACACTGGTGATTATCGGAAGGCTCCAATTGCCACTTTGATGGGTGGTCTGAGCACAGTCTCCTAGCTGCATGGGGCAGACAGACCTACCCTTTCATCTCCCTAGGCGGGGTCTGAGGCTGGAGCCAGCACAGAGGCTTCGGTTCCAGTGCCCATGCTGCCACCCACCAGCTGCTGGCGACTCTGGGCAAGATCTATCCTCTCTCTGGGCCTCAGTTTCCTCAACTGTAAAATGAGAGGTTTGGGCCACATGTTCGAGAAGATTCTGTCTCTGACTTGGGGATTCTCTACCCTCCGCTTTCCAAAATATGTTAACTCGGAACTTTTTTTTTTCTTCCATCTTTCAGACTTTTCTTCACAGACCAGCAACAGCAGGCAAGACAACCAACCACTCATTGTAAATTATAACGAGAGGATAATTAGCTGCCTTCAAATTAAGCCTCCCTTCTTGGAAGCCAGGAAACTTAGTTTTTAAGTTCTCATTATCATCATTTAATGCTGCTTTCTCTCCAAAACCCAGAGGGGTAAGGGAGAGTGACAAGCAGATGTTTTGTTATTAGGGGGCCTGGGGGATGATTTGAGACTCTCATGGCAGTGATCATTCTCTAGATTCTTCTCGAGTCAGCAGAAGCTTTGATGAACTTGACAGAGGGCAGGGGGATTGGACAGACACGGAGACGAGGCCTTTTGAGAGAAAAGCCGTGCTTAACAGAAAGCTGCTGGGGACAGCATTTCCTGGCTGGGGACAGTGTGAATTATGAAATTAGTATTTTTATGTAACACTTTGCAAAGAGATTTCAGTGCTGTTATTTCATTTTCTCATGAAGATACTTTGTTATTGCCTGAGCTCAAACTACTATCATTTCCCACATGAGCCCCCACACTACGTAGTCTTCCTGGCTATGGTAGATGGACTGTAAAAGTGGCGACAAAAAATCTGCAGAGATAGAAAGCAGAGAACTGGTTGCCCATGGATGGGGGAGGTAATTCCTCTCCTCTTGAATCAGAGCTCGCTTTGTACCTTGCTTCAACCAATAGAATGTGAAGGAAGTGATGTTGTATGAGTCCCAGAGCCTAAGGCCTCAAAAGATCTGGAGGCTTTCACTTTTATCCTATTGGGGCCTGGCCACCATGTACAGAAGCTCAGGCTAGGACCAAGGTTTCTCAGCCTCAGCACTATTGACACTTTGGGTCAGATAATTCTTTGCGCTGGTGGACTTTCTGGTACATTGTAGGATGTTTAGCAGCATCCCTGGCCCCTACCCACTAGATGCTCTAGTTGTGACAATCAAAAGTGTCTCTGTATATTGCCATGTGTCCCCTGTGGGAGAAAATCGCCCTTGCTTGAGAGCCACTGTACTAGACTACTGAAGGACAAGGGACCATGTGGTAGCCCAGCCAGCCACCAGCTACTCCAGCCACCCCAGCTGAGAAGTCAGACATGTGAGTGAAGCTGTCTTGGCTGTTCTAGCCTCAGTTGAACACCCAGTTGAATGTCACCAAATGATAACCCTAGCTGACACCACATGGAGCAGGAGAACTGAGTCTAGTCAACTCAAAGAATCATGAGAAATAATGTAGTATCTTTGTAAGCCATTAAATTTGGGGTAATTTGTCATGCAGCAACAGAGCCTACCTCCATTTTGGCTACCATTCATTCTCTCCACCCCCATGCTTACTAGAGTTGTCTTTGTAAAACATCTTTCTGAAATTCCTTGGTTCTATTCAAACCTTCCAGGGCCTTCCCCACCATTAACAGGAGGAAGTCCAACCTCCTTAACATTGTCCACAGGGCTTCATAATCTGGCCTCTCCTCAAATACCCTCAAACCCTGAGATTTAAGCTATATACATCTACTTACAATGACAATTTCTGGAATGGTCTACCCTCTTTTACACCTCTAGGCCTTTTTCCAGGCTCTGCTCTTTGCCTGTTATGCTCTTCCAACCTGTCGGTTCCCACATTTCCTGAAAACTCAGACTAAATAGCATCGCCTTCAGAAAGTCCATGCAGATCCCACTATCTGAGACGCTTTCTCCCTTATGACCTCTGAATGCCCGTGTATATCTATCACACCATGCCAAACCGTGTTGTAATTCACTTTTTATTCATATGTCTGACAAGACTGTGAAAACCTTAAAGGCTAGAACTAAGTCTTATGTTTCTTTATTGGCAATACTTGCCGCATAGTAGGTCCTTAATAAATGTTTGCTGAATACACATAGGAGGTTGAACAAGTATTACTATTCTCATTTTGCAGAGAAGGAAATGGAGGCTCAGAAAAGCTAAGCCACTTGTCCAAGGTTGCCCAATGAATAGGGAGTATAACTGGGACTAATACCCAGGTCTTCAGACTCTCCTACTTATCCATGTCCTTCACCACATATTTCTCCTAAACACCCTTGCTCTGGTTAAAGGATACCGGTTAGTGGATACCCAAGGTGTACCTGGCCAATCCATAAGCTGACTTTTTATCATCGCTATGTAGTGACTTATAATGCCAGCAACTCCTGGTCATGAGATAGCAATCTCATCCCTCTTGTTCCAGTGGGTTCTGATCAGTGAGGCATGAGGATTCAGCATCTAGAAGTTGTGTAAGAACAGAAGCTTACCTCAAAATGGCTTCGACAAAACAGAAAAAGTCTAAGGGTATCTGGATTCAGATACACCCAGATCTAGGGATCAAATGATGTCAGACCCTCTTTCATTCTTCCCTGCTTATCCTTTCTTTTCTTTTTTTTTTAGCTCTGCTTTCCTTCATTTTGGCTCCATTCTCAGGTTCCAGGTAGTGGCCTCTGTCAGGCTTAGTTCAATACCCAGGCTTATTTCATTCCTGCTGCTACCGATCTCATCCGAAAGAGAGCTTTTTGTTCAGTTTGACTCCAAGAAAGATCCCAGAATTAGCTATCATTGGTTAAGTTTGGATCATGTATCTATTTCTGAGCCAATCACTGTGGCTGAGGGTTTGGAATATGCCCATTGGCAAGGCTCGTCTTAGATTGATGTGGTAGCCAGCTTCCGAGAGGGCCCCAGTGATCATGTCCTCGGATATTCATGCTCTTGTACAGTACCTTCCCACACTAACCCAAGGCCAGCCTATGTGACCCACTGAAGTGATGATGTGTGGCTCCCAAAGCTAGGTCACCGAGGCATTGCTGCTCCTGCTTTGATCTCTTGTGTTGCTCCCTCTGAAGGAAGCCAGGGACGGTGTTGTGGGGATATTCAGGCAACCCTGCAGAGAGGAAGTGAGGCCTCTTGCCAACAGCCAATGTCAACTTGCCAGCCACATTAATGAGCCACCTTAGATGTGGATTCAGATCAGCTCTGATCAAGACTGCCCATGAATGCGGTCCCCTCTTACATGTGATCGCATCTTTACTAGAGACCCTGAGCCAGAGCCACCAGCAAAGCCACCTTGATCTCTTTGATTGCTCCCTCTGAAGGAAGCCAGGGGCCACATTGTGGGGATATTCAAGCAGCCTTCCTATTTTTTATTTTAAAGTATGCAATTTTTCTCCAATTATAAAAATAATGCATTATCAAAACAGATAACAGAAAACACAAAAATTCACCAAGGAAAACAATAACAGAAGCCCCTTAATCCCACAGCCTGGAGAGAGCCGCTGTTGGTCTCTGCAGCTCTAAGGAGCCAGTAAAGCCACTGTCTGAGCTGATGCACCCAGCACAGAATACTCCCCAGAACCGAGGGGAGCCTGCAGACAAAGAACACACACATTTTGAACAGCGCAATAGGACGAAGCTGAAGTCTCATCCTTCAACAACTGTTTTCCTTTTAATTCCTAACCCACAGAAACCATGTGTGATAATAAATGATTAATGCCCTTAGTTTCTTTTTAATTTAGTTTCAGTTGGACATATGTTAGCTCAGAAAAGGATGCCTCCTTTAGAAGGTCACATTCCTCATTAATCTCTTCAGGCAAAGGAGAGAAAATAAAGATGAAAGAAATATAAGAGTTAACACTGATAGAGAATATTTTTCCTTCTTCGCCCACTCCTTCTCCCTCCCTCCCTCCCTCCCTCCCTCCCTCCCTCCCTCCCTCCCTCCCTCCCTCCCTCCCTCCCTTCCTTCCTCCTCTAAAATTTCTTGAGCGCCTACTAAGTGTGTCACACTGTTTTAAGCCACTGAGTTTGGAGGTAATTTGTGGCACAGGAGTAGATAACTAACACAATTACATACCCTTCAACTCTAGCCTGTCCTACTCCAAGTGGACTGAAGCAGGAGGGACGGTTCTCTCCGGAGTAATCAAGTACTGTTAGTGGGAAAACAGAGGAAATGAACACTGGGTGGGCCACACAACAGCTAATATCAACAATGGGTGCCTCGTGAACACACTTGCTGGAAGATTGAAGCACAGAGGTATTGCTGATTCATTTTAGGTGACTCAGAGCGTCAGGGCCAGGCTGGACTCAGGCCCAGATATTCTTATGTGGATTACCTAACTTCAACTACTGACAATTTTTCTCCTTGGTTATCCCTAGACTTGATAGCTTATGAGCACCACAGACCCCCACCTCCTTTGCCAACCCAAATATATTTGCTCTAAAAGTAAGTTAGATGTTTTTCTTTTCATTTAGAAAATAGAGGCCCAGAAATTCCTCCATGCTTGTGACTAATGTATGGTTTCAGGCTTCTCTTACTAAAGTGGCTTTTTAGTTTAATTCTTGTTGGACATATGTTAACCCAGATGATGATGCCTCCTTTGGAAGTTCACATTTCTTATTAATCTCTTCAGGCAAAGGAGAGAAAAGAAAGATGAGAGAAATATGAGTTAACACTCCAACTGATAGGAAGTCCCCTTCCTACTTCCCTCCCTCCCTCCCTCCCTTTTTTCCTTTCTTCCTCCTGTCCATCAAAATTTCTTGAGCACCTACTATGGGCATAGCATTGTCTGTGTTCTCTCTTTAAGCCTCTTAATGAGGATGAAGTAGGTATTAATGACTCCTTTTTAACAGATGAGGAAAATGAGATGTGTTTGGAGAAGTTAGATGTCTTATCGGATGTTTTGGGGGTTTTTTTGCAGTCATGTTATTTAGCTCCAAAACCTCAGTGATAGTAATACCCATAGGGAAAGACAAAACCAATTCATACATTTTTGCCAGAATATTCTATTTTAAGTTTTCTCTGTACCAAAGGCTGCTACACGTGATTTTCTTCCTATCAATCACCAAGATGCAGATTATATTTTCTGTGTGTCCAATGTGTGTAGTGCGAGAGTAAAAAAAAAAAAAAGGAGTTTTCTGGCACTTTTTCTGTCCCTTTCATATCAGTGGATGATCCAGTTTCTCTGAAAAGATGATAGCAATAAAAGGAAGTATCCACTGTTCTGAGACAGCTTGCAGCATTTGGCTGCAGAATTCTTTCTTCCTGCACTTGAGACTCCCAAACATGCCTCATGGAGGATGGGTAGGCCCTTGGTATGTGGATTATGAGGCTGAGCTCTGAATCCAGACAGAGCTTTGTTCAAATCCCCACTCTACCTACTTATAAGTTCTGTGACTCTGGTCTAGCCTCTAAACCTCCCTATGGAATGGAATAATAATAATTTATACCTCTTATAAGGCTTATAAAGAGTCAAGGAGATAATATATGAAAAATGCTTAGTCCAGTGCCTGGGATGGAGTAAAGGCCTGACAAATGTAGTCATTACTATCACGATTGGGCTGTGTCTCTCTGCACCCCTACTTCCTCTGTTGAAGTCCTGGCATTGATGTGTGTACTCTAAGTATCTGTGGCAAGCAGACTCTCAGATGTCCCCCAGAGATTGCCACCTCTTGGAATTCATGACCTTGTGTAAGTCCTCTCTGCATGATGTGGGCAGGGCCTGCGACTTGCTCGTAACAGATAGAACATGGTGAGATGATGCCACTTTCATGATTAGGATACATGAGATTGTGACTTCTGTCTTGTTAGCAGACTCTCCTTATTGCATACTTTGATGAAACAGGCTGTCACATTGGAGAAGCCACTGTGAAAAACCGAGGGCAGCCTTTGGCCAAAATCCAGCTAGGAACTGAGGACCTCAGTCAAACAACCCTCAAGGAATTGAATTTGCCCAATAGTCACATGAGCCTGGAAACAGATCCTTCTTCAATTGGGCCTTCAGATGAGACTCCAGCCCTGGGTAACACCTCAGTTGCAGCCTTGTGGGAGACTCTGGTGCAGAGCAGCCAGCTAAGCCATGCCCAGATTCCTGACCCAGAGAAAATGTGAGGTAATAAATGTGTGTGGTTATAAGCTGCAAAGTCTGCAGTAATTTGTTAGGCAGCAATACATAACTCATACAGGATCCAGCTTCATTTCTGATTCAGAGTCCATCTCCCCTAATCCCTTAGCATTCTGCATTTATCACATTACCTCATAACTGTTGGTTTTCTTGCCACCCCCTAACTTGTAAGCTCCTTGAGGAGCTTGTCATTCCTTATAGCTCTAGTGCAGAAAGAAGGGCCTGGCACTAGGAGGGTGCCAGATAATATTCCATGACCCCTGGGCTGGGTTGTGCACTCCATTAAGGCCTTCCATAACACCCTCATGATAAGGATGGTGGTGGTTTTTAAACATTTTTAAAAATATATCTTTATTGATTTCAGAGAGAGGAAGGGAGAGGGAGAGATAGAGTTGAAACATCAATAATGAGAGAGTCGGCATTGGTCAGCTGCCTCCTGCACGCCCCCAACTGGGGATCGAGCCCGCAACCCAGGCATATGCCCTGACCAGGAATCAAACCACGAGCTCCTGGATTCTAGGTCCATGCTCAACTGTTGAGCCACACCCGGCTGGGTGGCTTTTAAATCCTTACTGTGTGCCAGGCACTGAAATGAAGCCAGAGATGTGTATTTTTAACTAGCTTTCTGTGATGATTCTGATTCATAGCCAGGATACATCACTTGAAACAGTCTATGGGAAAAATGCATTCTCTTGTTAAGATAGTTATATACACAGCTTTCCTGATTAAAATTTTTGTTTCCTTTGTATTGTATACATACAGAAAAGTGCACAACTCATAGATATATAATTTGATGACTTTTCTAACGTGAACACATCTATGTTGCTACCCCCAAGATGAGGCCAGGGAATGTGCCTACTCCCGGCTCCCCCGAGGCACCAGTCCCAAAGGTAACCACCATCCTAACCCCATCACTACTCCTTAGTTCTGCCTGATCCAGAACTTCCTATAAGTCTGTACTACTTGTCTGCTTTCTTTCGCTCACTACCATGTTTATGCTTTTGACTTGTTAAAACTCTTCTGTATTAAATTTGTAAAACGATGATTGAGAAGGTTAGGAAGGAGGTGGAAGACTGGGATTCAGAGAAGCCGAGTATTATACTTGGATTTTCCAAGAGGTGGAATCACAACCTGTTCCCGGCTCACCTTCCATCCGCTCTGCTTAAAGCAAGAAGGAAGAGTGGAGGGGATGGGGGCGTGGTCACAGCCAGACCTGCTCCCGGCGGGGGCGGAGTCTTAAGGCTGGGGGCGTGGCCCCGGACTCGGCTTCTAAGAGCAGTTGGCGCCGGGGGCGGGGCCGGGCCGAGGCTTCCTGTCAGTGTCTGCGGAATCGCCGTTTGACCCCGGAAGTGCCGGCTCTTTGGGAGCTGTCACCGTGGACCGCGGCGGCGGTGGCGGCTGCGGCTGCGGCGGCACAGTGCCGGTAGCGGAGCCGCCAAGGTGAGTGCGTGGCTGGGCTCTGCCGGATGCGGGGCATCGGGCCTGGGAGAAGCCGCGGCCGTGCCTCAGGCTGCCTCGGGACTCTTGTCTCCACAACAGGGCCGCTGGGCCCGTGAGTCGCCTCTCTCCCCGCATGAGGCCAGGAAGTCTCGGGTTCCAGGCTCGGCTCCAGAGTGACTTGAACGAGTCGCGGTCCCGTCACCCTCATCCTGGGGTGAGGGGACCGTGAATCGTTCATTTTCCTCAGGGTTCATTCATCAGTTCAACAAATAGATGTCTAGTTTCTCCTACCTGCCAGGCACAGATGTAGGCACTGGGGATACAAACGGAACAAGACAAACAAGGCCCCTGCCCTCATGGAGCGTACAATCTAGTGGAAGGAGACAATGACAAATAAATACACAAGATAATTAAAGATATGACAGGAACCGGGGAAGTGAATACTTTAGATAGGACAGTCTGGTAAAGTCTCTGAGGACAGTAATATTGACTTGAGACCAGAAGGGTGATGACAGCCAGAGAAACTGAGGCAGCAGTAGCCCTGGGAATGCTCCCAGGCCTTCTAGTAATTGGTACTTGCGCTGAACTCCCCTTCTAAAGAAAGGGCTTTCCTAACTTTTGGCTTTGCTTCCTTGCTTGGCACTGGGATCGCAGTGGTGGGCACAGACATTGTCATGATCGTTGTCCTTTTCTTTTGAAACTTAAAGTTCCTTCTTTGCCCAGGTAATTTCTGCCCATACTTTAGATGAAAACTCGAATCTTCCTTGACAGCCTTCCTCTGTCAAGTCAGTTCTCTCTGTCATAGCTCCACAGGCCTTACCTACGTAGCATACATCATAGTGTTGAGTTTTACTTGTTTGTATGGCTGTGTGATTCATAGCTGTCCTTCCCTTAAAGACTCTTAAGTTCTATGAAGGGCACGACCAGGTCTGTTATCCGTACACTTTAGTATTCTCTGTGCTGCAGTGCCTGGGTAAGATGTGCTCAGAAACCTCTGAGTGGATGAGTGAGATGATTAACATAGTCTTTGCTCTCCAGTGGTTCCTAGGAGGTCTCTCCTGCCACCAGGTCACTGTCTTCTCTTACTGATCATGTCTCTCCTCTGCTTAAATGGCTCCTCACTGCCTTCACATGAGAGGCCAAAATCTTTAGCATAGCATTCAAGGCTTTTTAAAAAACTGGCCCCATCTTTCCTATCCAACATCTTCTCTCCACTTCTGTCATCCCCTCCCTGACCTTGTATTTCCAGCCATACTAATGTCTCCCTCTTAGAGTGTTGGCCCACAGACTGAGGGGTCGTGGGTTTGATTCCTGGTCAAGGGGACACGTCTGGGTTGCAGGTTCAATCCCCTGCCCTGGTTGGGGCGCGTACAGGAGGTAACTGATCAATGTGTCTCTCTCACATCAGTGTTTCTCTCTCTCTCTCTCTCCTTTTTTCCCTCCCTTCCTCCCTCCCTCCCCCCTTCCACTTTCTCTAAAAATCAATGGGAAAAAATGTCCTCTAGTGAGGATTAACAAAAACAAGCAAACAAAACAAAACACAGGCTCTGAGCCTTTGTTCATGCTTGCTCTTTGCTTGGAATGCCCTTCCTTCCCATCTTTTCCTACTGTCCTTCAACAACCATGTTATAGGTCACTTTCTCTGTGACATTCTCCCTTTCTCTGCTGTCCTATTTTGGAAATTTCCTGTGATAGCTCTAACCACACTGAATGATAACCATTTACTTGCCTAGGACCCAGAATGTATTCATTCATTGTTTACTGAGTAAATGATGAAGCCCAAAGTGCTCTGCCTATGATTGGGATTTGAATGATAGCAACAAGTAAACTTCACTGAGTGCTTATTATACGCCAAGTCCTGTGTTGAGCACTTAGTGTTGATTACTTCTCACATCAACCCTAGCGGATTATGTACTATTGTCATCCCAATTTTACAGATGAGGAAATCAAGGCTTAGAGAGGTTAAGGAACTATCTCAAGGTCTCAGCATGGATAGGAAAAGGTAGAGCCAGAATTTGAACCCAGGCTGCAGAACTATAAGCTCTCTTTCAAGCACCACACCAGTTTGGGTCTGAACTGCCTTTACAGGCACTGGCTTGTAGGAGTGGATTTTTTTCTGATAGTAGGTGCAGTCATTACTTGTCTAAGCCTGGACTCTGTGGCCTAGAATTTAAAGGGTGGAGAGCTTCCTCCTCCTATGATTCTTTCCCTGCCCTAGGTCCCCACACAGACTATTCCACCAACATCTTTGGAAGGTAAGCATAGAAAGAACTGGGCCTGTGAGTCATTTAGACTTATACATTGGTGGGAGGACCACTGATGTTTCTACTTGCCTTCCCAGCATCCCTGGGGCCGGGGGTGGAGGAAAGTTAGGAAAGAAGTATTTTTAGCATGTTTAGCACAAGAGACCCCGGTGTCAAGGCAGAATTGCTGGGCTTCAGTTCATCTAGACTACTGATGTATTTGCCTTGAGCACATCAGGGTCTCTCTTTGGACATCTGAGCTGTCATTCTTAGCTGTTATGAGAGGCTTGTAAAATACTAACTCAATTAGAAATAATGTACATGCAACAGAGGATATTATCAATGTTTTGCAAAGCTGAAAGATTAAAACTCATTCCAAGCCCCTTTTATTATTTTGCCTTGTGATTTTTTTTCAGGCTACCTCATGTGTGCGGGGACAATGTTTCTGATCCACTGAGATCCTAGAGCCGGAACAGGCCTTGAAGACTAGATACACTGTTCCTCTTTCTCTCTCTTTGTTTTTAATATATCTTTATTGATTTCAGAGAAGGGAAGGGAGAGGGAGAGAGAGAGATAAAAATATCAATGATGAGAGAGTCATCATTGATTGGCTGCCTCCTGCATGCCCCTGACTGGGGATTGAACCCGCAACCCGGGCATGTGCCTTGATCGGGAATCGAACCATGATCTCCAGGATCTTAAATCAATGCTCAACTGCTGAGCCACCCCCCAGCTGGGCCGGTCCTCTCTCTTTATATTACTTTAGAATGAATATCTTCAGTCTTTAAAACAGCCCATAAACCAAGCAAGGTTCCTTGTGTACCAAGCTGCTTCCCACCTCCTTACTTTTGCTCTTGCTGTTTCCTCTGCTTGGGGTACCCTTCCTCCCTGGCCAGTCTTCTATTAAGACTCAACCCAGGCTCTCCTGATCTTTTAGGCTCTCTTCTAGAAATGTTTTCTCAACAACCACACCCCCAGAAGCTCAACTCTATACTATACTCAGTACAGCAAATAGTTAAGAGCCAGCCTGTTTCCCCAACTACTAACTGTGAGACATTGGGCAAGCTTCTTATTGTCTTTGAGCCTCTGTTTCCTCATTGGTAAAGTGAAGATAATAGAACCAACCTTAGAGTTGTTATGAGTATTAATACATGTAAAGTGAGTTAACATGTATAAGGTGAGTTAATGCTGAGAAAAGCACTTAGAAGAGTTGCTAACACATAATAAGCATGTTGCTCCTGTGGCTATTGCCATTATTTTTGGATGTAAGCTTCCTCAGGGGAGAGACCCTGCCTTATCAGTGACACCAGGCCCTGGCCTGATATCAGAGATATGGACACCCATGTATATGTATATAACCCATGTAACTAATGGCTGACCATGCCTCTCAGCTTATCTGTGAGGGCTCAGGAGGTGAAGGTTTCCTCATCCAGCCTTGATATGTCTTCATGTTGTCATTGAGATTGTGCTGACCTTTTATGGCATGTCTTTTAAAGGGCCTCATTCACTTCATTCCATGATGCAGCCAATATGCATGGTCCTCCTGTGGATCAGGCCAAGTGGTATTGTGAAAAGAGCATTGGATGGGAAGACAGAAGATGTGGGGTCTGCTACTCGCTGACTATGAGGCCGATTTGGGCTTCTACAAAGGAGCTCACACTGGCAAATTTCTGTGAATTCTGGCATCCTCCTCGGTCCTTCTGTTCATCCATGTCCTTCTTACCTGAAGCCTAGAGAGTTTGTAAAATCTTAACGCACTCTGCAAGTGAGGAAAGGCCCATGGCTTCAACCCTCAAAAGACTTAAAATCTAGCTAGTTATAAGAAAAGTATCCTGTTCAGTTGTTCATCAAACATTTGATGAGGCCACCTCTCTACCAGCCTGTGCTGGTCTTAGGAAAGTTAGCAAGGGAAGGAGAACCTGGGCACTGTCTTCATAGAGCTCACAGGCCAAGAAGGGCATGGAGCTGGAGCCATAATAAAGATAATCTAGGTGCTTTCAACCAGTACTTCTCAAAGGGGGTGGGAATATATCAGGAGTCACCTAGGGAGTGTTTTCCCCCTGAGTTGAGAACTGCTTTAGGCAAAAAAAAAAAAAAAGAGTCACTGTAGTCTGGATTAGTAGGTGCAGGAACTAGGCCTTTGAGGCCCATATCAGGAGCCCCCTGAGGCCAGATGTTGCTCTTCTTCTGGGATCAGCCCCAGAGCAGGCCCTTGCCACCAGGAGCCTATGTGTCTGCTCTCTTCTTCCCATCCATATTCCTTTCAGGAGGGTCACGCAGCACAATGCCAGCTCTGCCCCTGGACCAACTCCAGATCACCCACAAGGACCTGAAGACAGGAAAGCTGAGGACTTCACCAGCGCTGGTGAGCCGGTGCCTTAAGGCTATTCAGCCTGATATTATCATTCTTGCAATTTCAAAAGTGGAAAGTAAATTCCTTCTTTATCTGTTCCAAGAATGACCTCAGGGCCACAGTCAGTAATTCAGTAGCTGGGACACTACTAGGTCCTTCCAGGTCCAGTGTAGAAGTTTCCGTTCCAAGCACCAGCTTGAATTTGAGCAGTATGTTCCATGTCATCACCCCACACCTTCCCCCAAAGCATTTTATTTTGAATCAGAGTCTGATGGCAGTTCTGACTAGCCTGAGCTGGCCTGGAAATGGACCCATCCCAAAGCCGAGTTTGGGTATTTGACCCTGTGGGAGGTGTTCAGGTTTCAAGTAGGCCTTTTTCAGAGCTATCTCAACTGCTATCCACACTTTGGGGGGACACTGATTTCAGAGGTCCTGCTGTCTTTTATCTCAACGGGCTAGGAAGTGCCACATACAGAAGGGGCAGGGCTTATGCGACTGAAAAATGTGGTGGCTATCCAGCTGCAGAGTGAGATTAGAGCCATGGAGAGGTGCCAGGCTGCTGCAGAAGGAGACAGACGCAGGGACTAGAGTTCCCGTACCCACTTGCTGTTTTCCCAAGGATATGAGCTTACTCAAACAAGGTGGGAGGAAGCATTTTCCGGGGGCTTGAGTAAAGTCGTGGGAAACAAGAGCTTGGTGTTTTATTTCCTGCTTTCTGATGGCTTCCTATTACTTCCTAACTACTCTCTAATAATGGTACTTAACACTCATAGAGCAGTTGCTCTGGGCCAAACCTTTCTAAACACTTTACCTGGATTATATCTTTTAAGCCACACCATAGCCCTATGAGTAGGTATTTTTGTTGTCCGCATTTTGCAGACGAGGAAACAGAGTTCAAGGTCACACAACTAGGAAATTAGGGGAGCCAAGATGGGAATCCAGCTAGGCTGACCCTAGAGCTCATACCCTTAACCTTTCTGCTATAAAACCTCTTGTTTTGTTTTTATAACCTTTTTATTTAAGGAGGATATTTATCAGAAAATCTAGAACTGTTCTGTCCATTATGGTAGCCATGTGCCAAATGTAGCAATTGAGCACTTGAAAATGTAGATTGTTCAATTGAGGAACTGGATATTTTTTTAAATTTTAGTGAAATTAAAATAAACCCATGTGGTGAATGGTGGCCTGCACAGTTCCATTATTGCAGAAAGTTCTGTTGGACAGTACTGGTAGAGACTGGTTCCTTGAGTGGTTGGGTTTGGTTTTCCACCTCAGTTCTTCCCCTCATACTGAACACCTGCGTTGCTAGACTGTGGGCTCTGTGAGAGCAGGGACCTGGTGCCTTCTCTTCATTCTGGTTTCCCAATACCAGGAAAAATTCAGTAAGTGACTCAAGGACCCTTGCCAGCCATTGCGACAGGCACTGAAGCTGCTAAGAAAAAAGACATGGTTCCTGCCTTTGAGTGGCCCATGGTCTGAGAGGAAAGCAGACCAGCAGCTTCTTTACAGTGTGATCAGAGTTGTGACAGAAGGAAGTCCAGACTGCTGATACAGACCAAAGGGGGGTGTGTAGGCAGGGAGGTCTTGGGAGTAATAGGAGGGCACGTGCAGCCAGGGAAGTTTTCCTGAAGGAGGAGATCCTGAACTGGATATTGAAGGATAACAGGCACTAGCCAGGCAGAGCAATGGGGAAAGGGTAGACCTGCAGGAGGACCTGAGTATGCTGTTTTGAAAGAGCCTGACTCCTACACCAACCACCAGTCACTTGAGGTAGAAACAGTATCCCATGGCTTTGAGTAAAATGTCACACATACTTGGCTATGTGACTTTGGGCAAGTTACGTTGTAACCTCTCCATACCTCTGGATCTAAAAAGGATAATAATAGAACCAGCTTTGTGTGGTGGCTCTGAGGATTATATGAGACATCTGAATTAACATTGTGCCTAGAACATAGTAAACATCAATAATAATGGTGATAACAGTGACAGCAACAGAACCATTGAATGGGGAGTAGGGTGGGAAGAGGGATGAGCTGAAGGAGACAGCTGCCTGATTGAGGAGCAGTCTTGATGGCCATGCTGAAGAGGGTTACCCTGCTGGCCACTGGAAGCTCCTGAAAGATTGTCCTGAGGTTTGTACCCACCCTGTATTTGTCTCTTTAGTCCTAACATGGTAAAAGAAGATCTCTAGTCAAGGGACAGCTTCCACTCTGCCTTTGCAGGGTGATGGGTCAAGCTAATGTTTATTGAGGGGCTACTGTGTGTGCAGTGCATACTTTATGCTATTGAAGATCCAAAAGAAAGTCTTGGGCAGAATGGGTGAGTGAGCTTTTGAAGAAGACAAGATTCATTTAAGTGGAGCATTTGGGGAATGGTGCAAAATGGTTTCTTGTCATGATAAACAGAAGTCTGATGGGCAGAGAATGTTCAGAAAGCTTCATGGAGCAAGTGGGATGTAAGCCAGGTTTGAAGGGTGGAAGATACAGCTGGGGCCAGCTGCTCCCTGCCCTGAAACCTTCCATTGCCCCCATTACCTACTAAATAAAGCCCCTACTCTTGAGCTTAGCATTCAAGGTTCTTCAAAGACCTTGACAGCATCTGGTCCTTCATTACCTCCATTCATTTCTTTGTCCAGCCAGCAAATGTATATGGAGAGTCTGCTGGATGCCAGGTACTATTCTAGGGACTGAGAGTGTGGGTGAGTAAGGCTCAGACTGCCTCCGGAGACCTACAGTCTATTGAGGGGACACAGTAGGCAGACCCTCCCTTTTTATATTTTATTAGAGTATCATTGAAGGACAATAAACTGCACACATTTAAAGCATACAGTTTGATTGGTTTTGACATCTGTATACACCCACGAAACCATCACCACATTACCATAATCAAGATATAGACCATTTCTACCACTCCTAAAAGTTTGTGTCTCTCTATAATTCATCCCTTCCTCTCTCCCCATCCGTAGCAACCACTGATCTGAAAGTACTTTTGATGTAGTTCAAGTGCTACAGTTGGGGAAGCACAGAGTTCAGGTGCTGGGGGAGCCCAGGTGAACCCCTAATTTAGTCAGGGGTGGGAGTTGGAGAGACTTCCTGGAGGAGGTGAGGTCAGAGCTGGGATCAAAAGGGCAAGCAGTGAGATCAGGATGGCAGATAGGTACCACAGGTCATTTAGTAGTTCTGCACTGTAAGCTTTGGTTCAAATCCTGCCTCATTTACTTCCTTAGCCCTGTGACCTTGGCAGAGTTCCTGAAGCTTACTGAATCTTTGTTTCCTCCTCTGTTAAAAAATACTATCTCCCTTTTAAATAGTTGTAGATAAAAAAGAAAGTCTGCTTTTTAAAATACCTATTCAGCAGCTGGCACAGGGGCATGTCCTTGATGAGTGGTGGCTTTTATTGTCATCATTCTAGTGTTCTCTCCCTCCAAATCCATCTCCTACCACCCAGTGCAATCTGTGCCCCTTTTTTTATAGCCCATTTTTATGCCTCCATAAAAATACTATTTCTTCATTCTAAAAATCTTTCTCATTCTCCAAGGCCCAGCTCAGATGCTGCCTGCTCTGGGAAGCTAGCTGTCCCCTATCCTCCAAGCACAGTTAATCCCCTTTTGCACTCCCATGGTCCCTTCGCCAGGTTTGAGCTGTCACTTGCTCTGTTTTATGCTCACTTGATGGTTTAGATGTGCACCTTCCCCTCTGGAGCGTGGTCTCTGTGAGCACCTAGATACCTTTCTTCAAGTGCCCCACCACACCTGGCACAGCAGGGTGTCAGTCAGTGTTTGTAAGGAAAGTAGAATCTTGGGACCGTGGGGGTGTGTATGTTTCAGAATGGAGGGTGAGTGAGTAGGCTGGCATGAGAAATGACCTAAGGGGTGAGATGTCAACAGATAGAGTTGCTGGGGAACTAGGAAACCAAGGAGATGATGAATTTAGGCCTTAGAACAGTAGTTTTGAACTTGCTTCAGGCAGCAGAATTCCTTTTTCAAAAGATT
This sequence comes from Miniopterus natalensis, assembly GCF_054644295.1. NCBI lineage: Eukaryota > Metazoa > Chordata > Mammalia > Chiroptera > Miniopteridae > Miniopterus > Miniopterus natalensis. The sequence continues at coordinate 16,189,244 of NC_142100.1, forward strand.
TATACCTGGAACCCCAATGGATAACTTCTAATTTAAATAAGAAGGGTCCTGAAGACCCATCCAATAGGTGGCCCTGGAGGAATCCTTGTGGAACTCGGAACACTCCACAGTTTGAAAACTTGCATTAGGCAGTGGGGGGCATAGGTGGTTCTCAAGGAGGCTGACAGTCAGTCATGATTTTCCTGTCTCTCCTGGACTGGCAGGCCTGGAAGTGGGTGGATTGTGGTTGATAACAGCTGATATGTTGCCTGGTTTTCCTCCTATTGCCGTTTCCCCTGGAGAAAGCAGCCCTTATGTAGTCAGGAGAAAACTGAGCTCATCGTCTCTTCTTTATGGTGAACAAAGTGAGGTTTGTTCGTGGCAAGGTAGGGGTTGGAAGAGAGAACTTGTGATTTTAAGCCCAAACCTGCCATTACTCAACTAGCATCTTTTCTTAAAAAAAATTACTGAAGTTTCTTTTTTCTGATTATAAAAAGGATACAGCATGATACATACAGAATAATAACATTTTTGTGAGAAAGATGAAAACATCTAAACAAATACCTTATATGGATATATTTTAATGTAAATGCCTAGGAAATGTCTGCAAGGACACTCATGGGATGGGATGACACGTGGACTGGGAGTGAAGTCTCAGGCAACTCACCTTCTCTGTAGTGTTGTAAATTTTTGAAAGAAAAGATGCTCACGTCTCACTTTTGTAATTAAAAAATAATTTTAAAAAATAATACATGTTTGTGGTTTTTTTGGGTTTTTTTAAACTCAAGTCTATTTATTTTTATTTTTAATATGTCTTTATTGATTTCAGAGAGAGGGAGAGAGAGAGATAGAAACATCAATGATGAGAGAGTCATTAATCAGCTGCCTCCTGCATGTCCCCTACTAGAGATTAAGCCTGCAACCCGGGCTTGTGCCCTGACCAGGAATCGAATTGTGATCTTCTGAATCCTAGGTTGACGCTCAACTGCTGAGCCATGCCTGGCCAGGCCATGTTTGTTTGTTTTTAAATTGGAAAGTATATTCAAGTCACAATCTCCCCACCAGAAATAACCACTATCAGCTTTGGAGTGTTATCACCCCCCCGACACACACTTTTTTTTTAGCCTGTACCAGTATGTGAATGTGTTAAATCTATCTATCTATCATCTATCTATCAATCTATCTATCTATCTATCATCTATCTATCTATCTATCTATCTATCTATCTATCTATCTATCTATCTATCTATCATCCATCTATCTGTTTTTAAAAAAATAAAAAAACTATTTATATTAAATAGAGAGTTTTGTATCCTGCCTTTTCTTTCCTTAACATTTCCCCGTGTCATTAAATATTCTCCAAAAAACATGTTTTTTAATGCCCTCCTAGTATTCCCTGGATGCAACCAAGCCCCTTTGTTAGAGATACTTGGTTCTTTATGCTTAAAAGCTCCTTGGAGGGTCACCGGTTGGAACAGCCAACTGTTGTCATTGCTGTGGGTTGGCAAATGGGCCCTCACTGACTAACCTCTGCCACGTTAACACGTGGTTTTTGGATCCGTAGCACCCCGAGCAGAAGGCAGACCGGTATTTTGTGTTATACAAACCGCCCCCTAAAGACAACATTCCCGCCCTAGTGGAGGAGTACCTGGAACGCGCCACCTTCGTAGCCAATGACCTCGACTGGCTCCTGGCCTTGCCTCACGATAAATTCTGGTGCCAGGTAACATTCTATCAAAATTAACGCTAAGACAAAGCACATGACATGCTGTTTGGTTGGTTTCTGTTGTTGTTTCTCTCCCCCCTAGGAGATGCTTTTTCTCTCCTTTTTTCACTAGATTCTTAACAGCAAATTGTGGTTTAGATTGCTCTGTCTTGTATCACGATCTTAATGATGTTTATACAACGCATTCCAACATGTCATTTTTAGAAACTTGTGTTTAGCCCTTGCTCATTCATACCTTCTCAGTCCCTGGGGTTGGAGTGTTTGCCACCAGCCAGGGCTGATGGGCCATGAGCCCCTGCGCAGTCCACCCACAAGCCCTTGGGTGTCAGTAACAAATCCTTGCTCTCCTGTGTTGCCTGGCTTAGGTTATCTTCGATGAGACGCTGCAGAAGTGCCTGGACTCCTACCTGCGCTATGTTCCCAGAAAGTTCGACGAGTGGGTGGCCCCAGCCCCCGAGGTTGTTGACATGCAGAAGCGCCTCCATCGAAGCGTTTTTCTCACCTTTCTCCGCATGTCCACTCACAAGGAATCCAAAGTAAGCCCCTGATCCCGTGACAGGTCACCACTGACACCTAATACCTCTGTGCTGGACTTTCCGTCCCTGGGAAGGAAGGCTCTGGAAGTATTGAGTTTCCTCTTTGTCTCCTCTCCGCCTTTATTCCCACTGTTGGGGAAGAAATCTGTGCCACCTCCCTTATCCTCTAATTCACCTGGTCGGTCTGCATTACACCCAGTGTTTTCATCAATGGGAGCCAAGGGCCCTTTGCCAGTTGACGTGTGACTCTGCCTTTTCTTGTGCGTCAGAGGGTGAAAACACTGATTCTGATTTTTGAAAGGAACTTGTATGTGCTTTTTAAAAACCTTTACTCCCCTCCCCCCCCTCCGATTTAAAAAATAATAATGCTGCTGCTCTGCCTGGTGTGGCTCAGTTGGAGCATCTTCCCATACACCAAAAGGTGGTGAGTTCGATTCCCAGCCAGGGCACATACCCTGGTTGTGGGTTTGATCCCCAGTTGGGGGCGCATGCTGGAGGTTGCTGATCAGTGTTTCTCATGTCCATGTTTTCCTCTCTTCCTCTCTCTAAAATCAATCAATAATAATGATAATAATAATAATGCTGTCTCTAAACAACATAAACATTACAGAAATATTTTGTCCTAGTGAAGGTTACCTACAAAATCCTCTACCCTCAAAATAACTACTGTTAAGGTGCATGTTCCTTTAGGGAATTTTTTTCCCTTTCAGTAGAGGTGTGTGTTTGTGAGTACATTTATGTTAAAAATAGGGTCTTGTTATTTTTTAAACTTTTTTAAGTATGGAAATTTTCAAATATACACAAAAGCATAATGAACTCCATGTGCCCATCGCCCAACTTAAACAACTATCAACATTTTTCCAATCTAGTTTTCTCTCTCCCCCAGAGTTTTTCTTTTTCTTTCTTTCTGGAGTATTTTAAAGTGATCTTAGACATCATGGTAATTTATCCATAAATATTTTAGAACAAATGCCCAACCATTTCATAGTGTACTTTTGCTCCTTTGTACATTAAAATGGAGAATGGCTATTGCTCCAGGTCAGTATGAGTCTCAGACATGTCCACAGTGTGGATGGACTTTCATTTATTATCCAGACCCCTGTTGATGGCCCTGAAGGTTGTTTCTTGTGCGTTTGCTATTACTTTACAATGTATTTGCTTTTCAGAAAGTCTCTCATCCTTTCTCTGCACTGTTCCTTAGGATCACTTCATTTCCCCCTCTGCATTTGGAGAAATCCTCTACAATAACTTCCTGTTTGACATCCCAAAGATTCTGGACCTCTGCGTGCTCTTTGGAAAAGGCAACTCGTCACTGCTCAAGAAGATGATAGGTGTGTAGACCATGGGGGCTGGGGGGATGCACAGAGATGGCCCCCACATGCCAAACTAGAGGTTCCAAAGGTGGGTACCTAGATGAGTGCAGGGGGATTCAGAGTGGCAGTGGTAGGTGGTGCTTGGAAATAACTTAGATATATGTGTGTCAACTCTGAAATAAGTGGCTGGGTGGTGATGATGGGGGAGTGGAGACAGAAATGTGTACCACACGGTTCCTCAACGATCTTGGAGTCGTAGTATTAGGCCATGTGTTAAACTGTTGAAGGAGCGGGGAAGCTTGCTTCGGTGATAAGAGTAAGAGCAGCATGGTAGCTAACCTTCATATGAGTACTCACTGGGGGGCTGAGCACTCATGTTATCTCAGTTGATCCTCATAGCAGCCCTGTGACATCCTCTCCCTTTACAGATAAGGAAACCGAGGTTAACATGTAAGAGGCCGTGACTAATAAGTGGCCAAGCTGGGGCTCTTGTTCTTCGCCACTCCCTGCCTCAGGGATGAGTCTGCCTTAAAAATGTCCTGATTTGCATTGTTGCCGAGAACAGATGGGGGCAGAGCTCAGACTGGACTCCAGGTTGTGAAAGGAATGACTTCAGCAGTTGGATCCTATCAGGATGTAGTGAGCCGGAAGTTTCGATCAGAGACAGAAGCTTTGTTGGGATGCTACAGAGGGAGCAACGCCCTATGAATCCCAACTCGTGGCCTTGGGCCCTGCATGGAGAGGTGCTCACCCTGGGCGCCCCGTCAGCCTTCCTCACGTTGAGCTTGTAGGACACAGCCTTCCAAATGCCCAATTACAAAACTGAGTTATTCCTTAAAATGGTTTCCTTTCCTTTTTTACCCTAATAATAATCTGTGTTATGTTCATTTAAAAATTTTGGAAGAATATAAAGTATAAAGAAGCAGGAAAGTGGTTACCAAATTCCTGCACTTAAAGACAATTATTTAGTGATTATTTCCTCCCAGTCTTTTCTCTACATGTATTTTTTAAAAACATATCAGAGCATAATGTATTTGAAATTTCATATCCAGCTTTTTCATTGGAGCAACCTCTGGTTTCTCATTCAAATCTAATTAATGCATCATCACCAGTTAATTTCTTTTATTTTCCCAGGGAAAGACCCTTGATAATTTTAATGTAGTCTAAGAGGATGAGGTGAGTGAGCAAAAAGCAAGCATGCTTAGTTAGAGAAACAATTATTAGGCCAGTTTGGTTAAAGTGGAGCATTCTGGGAGACAAGGGAATGGGAAGCTGGGACCAGATCAGGGAGGGCTCAATGCCAGGCTTTAGGGACTGGTATTGCTGGTGGCTAAAAAGGTATGCTCTTATGGTAAACTGCCCATTGCACACCCCAGCTCTATTCCTGGCTATGTCATGTAGCCACTCTAATTGGTTACTTTTCAGTTAGCCACTCTAAGGCTCAGTTTTCTCATCTGAAAAATGGGAAGACTAATGGCATACCTACCATATAGGATGGTTATGGAGATTAAATATGAGGTGGTGCTTATTACAGTGCCTGGCACTTGGTAAGTATGAGCTCTTATTGTGAGCTCTTACTGTGATGAGACCATGGGAGTCTCTAGGAGCTTGGAGCAGGTGGGGAGCTATCTGGTAACAAGGTTAATATGGCAGCACATGGGTGGAGAGGGTGGTGACAGGAGGCCACATAGGAGGCTAGTGTTTCTGTGTGGCTTTGAAGGTGAGAGCCTGGTTGGGCTGCTGGGGTGGAAAAGGACATCTGGAAGGCAGAACAGAGCAGGGCTTAGTGGGGTCAGCTGGAGGGAGAAGCCTTAATGATTCTGAAGAAAACTGGTGTCAATTGCAGAAAAGGCCTTTGGGAGGTGGGGTATTGGGTTGTAAGCAGAGGCAAGGTCAGTGTTAGATCTGTTTGGTGTAGGATGGCTGTGTGGATCCAGGGGGAGATGACACATCCACATGGGCAAGGGTGGAGGAAGAAAGCTCTGCCTGCTGCCAGGGTTCCTAATATTATGAATCACTGACTTCTTTGGCAAGACCAGGCATCAGGAGCCCATTCATTGTGTGTGTGCGTGTTGGGGATGGGTGTGGAGAAGGGGCCTATACAGGAGAGAAGGAGGGAGCAAGGGAACTAGCTGATAGCCCTTTGGACAGAAGCCCAGCCCTTAACCCTGCCCCTCATTCCCCCACTCCCTGTTTTTGTTTTTGTTTTTTAAATTGGTTTTTAGAGAGAGAGGAAAGAAGAGAGAGAGAAAAAGAGAGAAATCCATTTGTTGTTCTACCCATTTATACATTTATTCATTGAATCTTATATGCACCCTGACGGGATCAAATCCATAACCTTGGTGCATCAGGACAACTCTCCAACCAACTGAGCTACCCAGCCAGGGCCACTCTCTGATATTTTTTAAACCTCAAGACTGGTATTGTGAATTAGCAAGTAATTTTGAAAGCAGGGCCTTTCAGTTAGACTGTCTTGGAGCTACTTTGCCAAAGCAGGAGTGCATTGGGCCTTGACTCTATCAAGGACTACACTGATCTTTTTGACAATATTTTCCATTCATCCTGGGTTTCTGAACTGCTTTGGTTTGAGGAGGGACATTTTGCTGCCAGGCCAGGCGTGGCTCAGCGGTTGAGCGTCAAGCTAGGATCCAGGCGATTGGGGTTCGATTCCTGATCAAGGCACATGCCTGGGTTTCGGGCTCGATCCCCAGTCGGGGGCATGCAGGAGGCAGCCGATCAATGACTCTCTCATCATTGATGTTTCTATCTCTCTCTCTCCCTCTCCTTTCCTCTCTCTGAAATTAATAAAGATATATTTAAAAAAAAAAAAAAAAAAAAGATGCCGTTGCTATCCCATACCTTTTTTAAAAAATAATTAATCGATTGATTAATTTTTTAAATCCTCACCCAAGGATATGGCCTTCATTGCTTCTAGAAAGAGAGGAAAGGAGACAGGGAGAGAGAGAGAAACATTGATTGGCTGCCTCCCATGCCCTGAGGATAGAACCTGATACCCTTCAGTCATAGGACGATGCTCCAACCAACTGAGCCATACCAGCCAGGGCTCTGGCTCTTAAAATAACTTTTAATTATTTCTTTAAGAGATCAAAAGTCACATCTTCACCATCATCAGAATCAAATAAGGAAAGGAGAGGGGAAGGGAGGGGAGGGGAAGGGAAGGGAGGGGAAGGGAGGGGAGGGGAAGGGAGGGGAGGGGAGGGGAGGGGAGGGGAGGGGAGGGGAGGGGAGGGGACTGTGAAATGTGATCTTTTTTTGATGCTTGTAAAGCATCATGGTTATTCAAGCTTAAGCCTTGGAAAGATATGAGAGTGCCTTCCCCCATGCCAGGTGGTTGGGGTGTGGAGGGAACCATGGCGTGGCCCTGGGAATTATGGGAGGAGACCTGTACCTGATGCCTGGGTCCGGAGACACTGCCTGGAGAAGGTGACACCTGCCTTATGGGAGGGCACTTCATAGAGAAGCAAGGGACAGGGCTTGTTCTCTGAGGTTGAAAGGGGTGTGAGGGAGAAGGTGCAATGCCAGGAATGGGGGGAAGGTGGCCAGAGATGCTGGCAGATCTCACAAAGCCCTTTGTGCCATGGTTAGGAGTTTGAATTTGACCTTGATACCAATAGGAGGGTCTTATGAGGAAGAGCAGAGGATGATGGAGAGATAGCTCAGTCACTCCTTGCCTGTCAGGAGTAGGAGATGGACACAGATGATCAGGGAGTTCCTTCACAGGTTGAGGGATCATCACCCATCTGGAGGTGGGAGGTGCTGAGTAATTGTGCTGATAAAACTCAGCTTTCTGGAATCAAGGAACAAAGTAGTATCCAGGAAACTGTTTACAGAAAGTCCAGCCACCTAGTTACTTGCTTACTCACCCAGGTCCATCTCTCCTTTGCTCTCATTCATTTATAGATCCTCTGGGATGGGGTGACGGCTGCAGGGTTTTCAGTAAAGAAACCAAGGACAGACCTGCTCAAGGACAGGGGACACCTAGAATTCAGAACATCCTGGCAGCCAACTTTAAATGCTAGGATTAAAGTAGGATGAAGAACCCTGGCCTCTTAGGGCGTTAGCATTTGCATGTCATGTCCCCAGCTAGCTGTGATCCTCCTTCCCTCCCTTCGCCATTTGGGCAGCGAGAACATTTGGTTTCTGTTCCAGTTGCTATATGCTCTAACCTACTCAGAGCAGCAGCACTTGGAGCATAGTACACACTCAGAGAGGAGCTTCACTTTATAGAAACAACTGCAGACGGGTGGTAAATCCCATTTCTCTCACCTTGGAATGGGATCGATTAGTATGGCTAGAATATTCAAAAACAGAGGGTGAGAGAATTTCCAAAGACATTTCTCTTTAGATTCCTTCACATTATTGGACACGTGGGCTGGCAAGAATTCTGGATTTTGGCATCCAGTTTTCTTGAGCAAAGAGATCCTATCTCCTAATTTTCCTGGATGACTAACTCCCACTTCCAAAGCCAATGCTGTCATACAAGGCACAGTGCCCAAGTGTGATCACTCCCTGGGGATGTCACGGGGAGCTGGTTTGACCAGGGCAGGCCTTTTACGTAATTCCCTAGGCAGAGGTGCTTAAAAGGTTAAATTGTACGGCGCAAGTCCCTCCCCCACCCTGGGAAGTTTCTAGGCTGGGCCAAAGCTTGGTGCCAGCAGGGCCTGGGGCCAGGACTGCTCTAGTTCAGGCAGGCTTAGGAAAGGGGAGAAAGGTCACAGAACCTGCTGGCAACCATTTGAAATGTATCCTCTCCACCCCCGCTCTCTTTTCCCAATTTCTACCTTTCTCTTCTCTTTCCAGGAAACATCTTTATCCAGCAGCCAAGTTACTATAATGACCTGGATGAAACCATGCCCACCATCCTTCAGGTACCAGCTCTTAGCCCTGCCCAAGGAAGCTTGGGTAGCATACCCCCTCCCACCTGATGGTGTACCTTGACTTTGCTGAGCCTGGGAGAAATGTTTACTCCCCACACCCCTCCCATCTCCAGAAGGTCTCCCGACCACACCACTTCAAATTCGTTCTTTCCCCTCTTGAACAGGACTAAAATCTAAGGGCTATCAAGTACTGTACCCATACTGAAAGAGCTTGGCTTGTGTTTGCTGACAGCCATAAGCCTCTAAGAATACCCTTCTAAGAGAGCTAGGTTTCTCAAATAACAGCTTTAAAGTTTTATAAAATCATTTATGAAATAATAATGTTGATTATAAAAAATGGGGAAATATAAAAAAACAGAAAATAGTAGATTAATATTACCCTATGATTCCATCCCATCACCAAGAGACCTTTTATGTTCATGGTAGCTTTTAGAATACAGTTGGCCCTCTGTATCCATGGGTTCTGCATCTAGAGATTCAATCAACCTCAATCAACCTAAATGTTACATTGTTGCTGATGTGTACTATATAGTTAGGCCTATAATGGTTGTGTCTGTGCTGAAAATGTAGACTTTTTTTCTTGTTATTTCTTAGACCATACAATATAACCATTATTTATATGCCATTTATATTGGACTAGGTATTATAAGTAATCTAGAGATGATTTAAACTATACAGGAAGATGTGTGTAGATTATATGCAAATACAATGCCACTTTATATAAGGGACTTGAACATTGTGAGTTTTGGTATCAGCGGGGGTCCTAGAGCCAATTCCTGAAGGATACCAAGGGACAACTGTAGTTACACACTAGCATCCTTAAAGATGGCACAGTCAGTCAAAGATTTACATGATTTTATGATTGGCTCTGTTTTCCCCTCACTGTTGATTTGTCTTGTATTTCAATATAGTTTCCATAAATGCCATCTACAGGGGATCAAAACACATTATATATTATTGAATATATATCTTAAATATTACCAGGCACTTGCCCCGCCTCTCCAGTTAGATAACATCTACAAGATTCTGGGGGCTTTACATACATTTTGTCCTTTTAATCCTCACCATAATCCTGTAAAAAGAATATCCCCATCATCTCTATTTTACCGTGTCCACTCTGACCCTGCTGTCAGAGGTCATTGTCTCAGCTGGTGTCCTGGGAACACTGGCATAGATTCCAGAGTCGAAGGCAGCTTTCATATCATCCTTCCCTGGCTGCAAGGCAGGAGGCCTAGCTGTTGGTTCAGTAGGTTGTGGGAGACTCACCTCTTGTGTTTCACAGGTCTTCAGTAATATCCTCCAGCACAGTGGTTTGCAAGGGGATGGGACCAGCTCCACGCCCCAGAAGCTTGAAGAAAGGAGCCGGTTGACCCCCAGTGACATGCCTCTGCTGGTGAGAGTGCCCTGTTCACGGTCACTTTTTCCCAATTCCATAAGCAGCTATTCCCATCATGTTTAGAGCATTTCGGCTTTCATTTTTTTCTCTGGAAGCTTCATTTGGGGAGTAATGAAATGAATGGGGAACTAGAATTCAGAGGACAAGAGTTTAGTTCAGTTCAACAGGTTCATTCGTTTGCCCTTCTTTGAGCTATTAATTCATCCAATGGATTTGTACTGAGGAACCCCTGGCCTGTGCCAGGCCCGTACTGGGCCTTGGGAATAAAGCAGTAAGCAAAAGCAGGCATGTCTGCTCTCATGGAACTTGGAGTCTCATAGACATGACAGAACGTAAATATTTAAGGAGACTGGGCATGTGTCAGGCCCTGCGTTAAGCACTGAAGAAAGCAGGAACGAGGCAGCTGTGAGCTGCAGTCCTGGACCTTGTGATCTCATGGGAAAACAGGCATTAAACAAGTGTTTCAGAAAAGGGCACACCAAGTGCTGTGGGAACAAATCATTTTTACCCCTCTGAACCTCCGTTCCCTATCTGTAAAACAGATATTCAAACAGCTGCCCAGCTCATGACAGTTCTCATAAGTTGTCATGACAATCAGGAGAGTGTATGAGAAAGCACTTCCTATTCTGAATGCCCTCTTCAGAATGTAAGAAAAGTGTGGGCTTGATATTCTCCTTCTCACTGGGATGTACTTTCTGTGTGGGACCACAGGTGGTGTGTTCAGATTCAAGGGTTGGTTCTCCTTCAACTTAGAAGAGAGAACCATGTTATCCCAGAGCTTGAAGTAACCTAGAGATCATCAGGCATGCACTCATTGGAACTATGGTAGCAAGACCTGAGGTTTAGGGAGGTTGAGAGACTTACCCGGGTTGTGCTCTTAGAAACAGAGCAGCCAGGCTTTGCCCAGACCTCCAGTGTTCTCTTTCCACTGCAAGGCATCTGCCTGTTGGAGACTCCTGGCTTTGTCAACTTTGACTCAGACCCTCTACAGAACTGTAATGGGGAAGGAGCATGTAGGGCAGAGGAGACTAATGCAGTGTTTTCTTTTGGCAACAGAAATTAAAGGACATTGTTCTTTACCTTTGTGATACCTGCACTACACTCTGGGCCTTTCTGGATATCTTCCCTTTGGCTTGCCAAACCTTCCAGAAACATGACTTCTGTTACAGGTACTGCTACAGTTCTGACTGTTGAAGTAGAGGTTCTAGTTCACATCTTCATTCAATAAGTATTTACTGGGTGCTTATAGAACATGCCAGGCCCTACTCCAGCCTAGGGACACAGCAGTAAAGAAGACGGGTAAGACTTCTGTTTGTGTGGAGCCTACGTTTTAGAAGCACTCCCATTTTTGGCTAAGGACAGGGTAGGGGAGAAAAATGACAACCAAGAATAGAGCAGTTTCATTTCAGTTCTATTTTATGTCAAAGCCCCTGTCCTGGGAAGGTGCAAGGGAGTAATAGACAACAAGAAGTGGTCTGAGGACTTCAGCATCTAGTCCAGGGCAGAGAAACACACGCAAGGAAACAAGCAGATACGTTTATGTGTCAGGCAGGCTCTTGTGCCATATTGTGAAATGCTCTGGGAACACAAAGGCAGAATCCTGTCTGGTGAAATAAGAGGTTTCATGATGATTCTTAAACAAGGCTTGGAAGAATGAGCAAGAACCTTCCAGAGAGAGAAAGGTCCCAGTGGCAGAAAGGCATGCCAAGCTGGTGGGGTAAAGCCTTTGAAGGCCCAGAGTATGTCCCTGGGAAAGCCAGGGGGTGGAGAGAGACATGTGGCGGGCGGTGGGAGACCAGGGAAGCAGGAAGAGGAGTGGGTTACAGAGATGGCTTTGGTGGAAGTCAGATTGAGAGGAGCCTCGAACACGCTGCCAGAGAGTGGGGCCCTTATTCTGTAGGCAGAAGGGAGCCACTGGAGGTTTTTATCCAAAGAAGTCATAGAAAGGTCCTGCTGAGACAAAGAAAGAGGTAGAGGAGGATGTGGAGCCAGGAGGGAGACGCTGTGTGCCCCCTTCACACCATGAGCACCTGTTTTTTGTGCAAGGAGAAAGGGGTGCAGGGCATGGGCTGGTAACCTGAACATTGCCTGGCAGCAGCAGCGCTGGCCTGTTCTCAGTGGCCTCTGGCTGTTGCTCGTGCCAGGCATCTTTCTCCACTGTTTGAAGGAGCTTCTGGGAGCTGCCCAACTCTGTCTACCCAGCCATCGGTCCATTCAGTCATTTACTCGCCCATTCAACAAAACGTTTATCTCTTGCTGACATGTGCCAGAGATGGCATTGGTGTTCTGACTCATTTTGGGTAATTTCAGCTTGTAAAAATCAGACATTAGAATTGATCAGCCTCCCAGAGAATGTTAGAATAAAGCCTTGATTGACACTTTTCCAAGAAGCAAGGGGTTAGGATGGGACTGTAACTGTCCATTTTTTTAAAAAGGTATATTTTCTCATGATAAATGTGGCAAATGCTTGTAGGAATTTGGAAAACTCCCAAAAGGTAGGAAATTAAAATCACTATGACAGATCATATAGATATTCTTAAACTTTTATGCCCTGCTTATTTTCATTTCTCACAGACATTTTCCCATTTTGTTACAGTGTCTTCCAAAACATGGCACAGATTGCTTTTGAAAGGGTCTTTGGAGTTGGGGGGTAATTTTTTGGAAGAATGGACTTTCCTGCAAGGGACAGTGGAAGCAGGGGAGCAGCTGGGCTCATCTCAGGGTGAGGGGGAAAAAGGGAAAACACTTTTGACTGACAGTGATACTGCCTTTGACCCATAAACAGCCTGGGGCGGGCCCAGCCTGTTTCAACTGTGCTAGAGGCCAGGAACGCCCACTGAGCAAATATAGTAACCTCAGTCCAGAACTTTCTGCAAGGGACTACAGTCACTAAACAGCTCTTTAGCTAATCCCTCTCATAGCAACCTTCTCCTCCTTCCTCTTGAATATATACGGGTACTTGAGTATATCTGAATATCTCTCTGTCTAATTTTATGAATGAATAATACATTCACATGGTTGAAAACTCAAAAAAGTATGAAATATTAGTGATGTCTCCCTCTCCCCCACTCCAATTCTGTTCCTCATACACAACAATTGTCCTTAGTTTTTTGCGGAATTTTCCAGAGATATGCATATAAATATGCATGTACAAGCAAATATGCATATTCTATATTACCCAGGCCCTTTTAAATATGTAATGCTGGCATATGAGTACTCTATGTACTATTTGCATTGTGCTTTTAAATTTAATGTATGTCAGCACATAGAGCACCCTCGATCTTTGGTATAGCTGGGTAGAATTTCATTGTATGGGATACCAGACCCCATAGATGAACCTTTAGGATTTTTTCAGTTGTTTGTTATTACAAAAAAATGCTATAAAGAATAACTTTTTCATTGTCGAACACTATGTTGTACACCTAATACTAATACAAAATAATATTGAATGTAAACTGTTATTGAAAAATAAAATTATAAAAAATCAAAACAAAAAAAACGGATAACTTTGCACACACATTTTGTGTCTTGCAAGTATTTCTGAGGAATAAATTCCTAGAAGTAGCATTGCAGGAACAGATGGTATATGCATTTAAAATTTTATACAGCTTGCCAAATCACCCTCCATAGGAGTTGTTCCAACTTACCCTCCCACCAGCAATGTATCCTGGCAACACCTGAATGTGGGCCAAACTGCCCTCTCTGTCTTCTTCTGGGTGCCATCCCATGGGCCTGGTAAATCCTGCCTCTTTTGGCTTAGTTACCCTCTGCTACACAGGGCACTACCCTAGGCTAGAAGTTGCCAGAAGTCAGCCAGTTGACAGACAAACATTTGTCTGTAAACATTTACAGAGTACGTGCTACAGTTTCATCACTTTCTTAGTCATATAGGCTGTATTTCTGGCTTTGGGAAGCTAGGATGTTCAGAGATAGAATTACACTACAGAAGAGAGATAGCTGCCTTTAAATTCTAAAGACAACATATCCTGAGTGCTGTGCATCTAGTTCTGGGAAGGCGTAATCACATGGGTGAGCATGGTGATGAAGCCTTTTGCTGGCTTAATTGGGGGGAGGGGGGGAGCGTGTGGCTGGAAAGAAGAGTTTAAATTCCAGTTGGGAAGGGGTGGGTGTGAGGTTGCCATGATGAGAAGCAAGGCTGTGCCAGGTGTGGATGTACCAGAAAGAGGAATTACCATTTGATGTCACAGGAGGTATGCAGCTACTGGAAGTTTTGGGGCACAAAGGAAAAGTGACCAGTCTTTGTTTCTCAGACCTCAGTGAGTCCTGGGTAGCCATCTCATTGCTGTATTAGAATGAGCCTAGCAGATGGTCCTAGGGACCTCTTCCTGGGACCTGCTACCGTGGGACAGTCTGGGGTGTGCTTGGAGAAGAGCCAGGGTCGTTCCCAGGAGAAAATTGTGGTGACAGCTTGGGAGCAAGAAATGGGCATTCCTGCTCCCTTGGGTTTGCTTTGATTTTCTAATGAAATGTGGTATTTATGAACTAATTTAACCTTTTACCCATGTGTGTCTCCACAGACTTGCTTCCTTTTACGAAATAGCAATTCCTGAGTTGGAGTCTGCAATTAAGAAGAGGAGGCATGAGGACAGCAAGTGAGGCGGGGACAAAACTCTGAGTGTTGTTGTGGGTGAAAGAAGCCTGAGCACAGGCCCTGCCTCAGCATCCCCATCTCCAAGACAAGGGGTGGGACCAAGGACCATGTACCTTTGGCAGGTGCATCCCTACCAAGCAGCCTCTTGGCCCCTGCATCTAAGCCTTTTCCCCTCAGTTGTTGCTCTAAGCTCTTGTTAACCGGCCTCTGGTTCCTGACCCACTCTTTGATCTGAGAAGTGGCCCTAGAATCAGCCAGCCTCTTACAGCCTGTAGCCTTTTCCCAGCTGCCGTCAACAGTGAACTGTGAGGCCTTCTCAGCCCAGAGTGTGTATGGGGGTGGAGCTGGGTAGGGTGGGATTAAGCTCCCTCAGTTCCTTTTTGTTTCTCAAAAATCTATTTCTTTGTTTCCCTTGGCCTTCAAAGGCTGCTAGGTGACCTGTGGCAGAGGCTGTCTCATTCCAGGAGGAAGCTACTGGAGATTTTTCATATCCTCACGTACCAGATCTGCCTTCTCCCCATCCTAGAAAGCAGGTAAGCCCTTGGGAGCAGCCACCCAGGTGGAAGAGCCTCCTCCCCAAGCTCAGCAGGGGCATTTCCCTCAAGTTATCTGTTCCCTCTCCTGCTCCAAGTTGCTGAGCAGGATGGGGAACCAAGAAAAAAGCCTCTTTCCTCTAACTGGCCAGAGGCTTTGCATAGGGCTAGGTGGGGCGGGATAGGCGGGGAAGGGAGCTGCATATTATCTGCATTGAGTGAGCTCATTCTCTCTGGTGTCCTGTTCCAGCTGTGACAACATTCAGGGCTTCATTGAAGAGTTCCTTCAGATCTTCAGCTCTTTGCTGCAGGAGAAGAGGTGAGTGTGGTTGAGCTGAGACCAGCAGTGGGACAGGACCATGGTGCTTCATCAGCATCCACAAGACCTTACATAATAGAGCCCCTGCCATAACTACCATGATCTAAGAGTCTGGAATTTGTGGTTGCGCAGCAGACACAGGGAGTGGCCCACAGCAGACCAGTCCCCCTGTGGCCCCAGCCCTGTCCTTCCCATCTGTTCTCTGTCTGGCAGGTTCCTCCGGGACTACGATGCGCTCTTCCCTGTGGCCGATGATGTCAGCTTGCTGCAGCAGGCCTCGTCAGTCTTGTATCCTTCCACCATAGCCACTGGGATGGGACCTGGCCTGACAGGTCAGAGATGGGCTGCTGGGACCCAGAGGAGCAGAGGGAGGTTTACCCCAGAACACGCAGGTCAGCTGGCTTTCCCTAGATCCCTGCCAAGGCCCTAGCCCCTCTTTCCTCATGTAGCACAGATGTCCAGGTGCCTTGATGCCTGCTGGGCTGCATCCCAGACAGTCCCTGGCAGAGCTGTATGATCAGATGCTGGGAGAGATTGAGAAAGTATGCTGCCTCAGAGCTGAGGAGGCAGGGAGGGCTATGGTACCAAGAGACACCCCTTAACATCCTCATAGAGATGAGACGCGGGCTGCCTACATCCTTCAGGCAGTCGAGAGTGCATGGGAAGGGGTGGACCGACGGAAACCCACAGATGCTAAAGACCCACCAGTGGCCGAGGATCTTAACGGGGTTGTGGCGACAGCAGAGCCAGTCAATGGACCATCATCACATGCAGAGAACTCGGAAGAAGAGGAGGTGTGTATGGAGTAGCACTTTCTCCCTGCTGCAGCCCCTCCTGTCCCTGTCTGAAAGGTTGGGATGGTAGAAAAATCTCCCGCCTTTTTATCTGCTTTCTGGCAAAAAGACTTCTTTTGGAATGGGCAGCCTCAACCTACTGGTCAGCTCTGTGCTACCTTTAGAGAGTCCTGGGCTGAGGACATGCTGGACGGGGTGTGAGGAGAGAGCCAGTCTCATAAGCTGTCAAAGCCTCAGTTTCCCCTCTATCAGATGAAGCAAAATTCTTGGTGCTCTCCTCTGAGTGGATCACGGTGGAGCCGCTCTGCTTGCAGCTGGGTGCAGTATCAGGTCTCACTGCTTGGCCACCCTGGATGCCCCTCCATGGGGCTACAGGGCTCTGCCGAGCCAGTTTGGAAACCTCTCATCTAGTGCTTTCTCTCCACGCTTTTCCGGAACTCAAGTCTGTGGTTGTACTGATTGGCTACAGAGCCCAGGAATCTTCCCCATGTGTCTGGAGGCAGCGTGACTTAGGGATTAAGACCACACAATCTCCGGGGCTAGGCAGCTCAGGGGTATATCCAGGTCCTGCTACTTACCAGTTGTATGGACTTAGGCACTGTCCCTTCACATCAAGCCTTGGTTCCTCATCTGTAAAGTGGGGCTAGTTGTCCCCATCTCCATGAAGTTGTTGGGATCCCAGAACTGCTGCTTGGAGCTCTGTGAACTTGGCTAGCCCCTGATGCCTTGTTAACAGACACTGATGTTCTCCTTGTTAGAACCCAGGTGCCTAACTGTCACAGGGCCTTCGGGAATGACACTCCCCTCCACCTCTTTCCACCCTCTTTCCCATTGATTTCTCTGAGTCATGGAAGATTTTTTTATTTGGGAATTTCCTTAAATGAAAAGCCTAACAAAATTAAGCCACATCAAGCAGTCTATAAACTGACTGCTTTATTGAAAAGCATACAATTAAAGGGAAGCATCTCCACACAGTCCAGGACTGGTGGTTGCTGTTCCCCTCCAATGCTAGCTGTCAGCTTGTTAGAGCTGAAAAGGACCTTGGTTAGTAGAAGCGGCGGCAATTTATGGAGAACCTAGTCTGTGCCAGGCACTGTGCTCAGCACTTTATGTACGTTATTTCCTTGAACCATTTGAAGCAACCCTGTGAGGTATGTGGTAGTATGTACGATTGTTTTATGAGGAGGAAACTGAGGTTCAGAGAGAAGAGACAACTCACAAGTTCGCACAGCCAGAAGTAGCTCACCTGGTAAGTCCTAGGGCCCCCTTTTTCATAGGGGAGAGAATGGAAGCTCAAAAACTTGAGTCCCTTGGCTAAGGTCCTATGGCTAGTAAGGGCCAGGACTTGAACCAGGTCCCCTGATTCCTGGTCCAGTGCTATTTGGGGCCTGTTATCCTAGCACCCACCTGGCCTCACCTTCCCCTCCTTCACTTGGCTCTTTCCACAGTGTCTGGGGGCAGCTGCTGCCCTGGGCCCCACTGTTTCTGGTGTGGAGCTGGACTCACTCATCTCCCAAGTGAAGGACCTGCTCCCGGAACTTGGTGAGGGCTTCATCCTGGCCTGCCTGGAGCACTATGGTTATGACCCGGAGCAGGTGATCAACAACATCCTGGAGGAGCGGCTGACCCCTGCCCTCAGCCAGCTGGACCGCAGCCTAGACAGGTGGGAGAGACAAGCGGGAGGAGGCTCACAGCACCCCATCTCCCTCAGGGTCCTGGCCAGAGCTGCTCTGCAGGCCCTTATCAGGGCCCCTTCTTAGCTCCTCTGCTTCCCACTCTTCCTTCCCTTGTGTCCCAAGACTCAGCTTGCTCACTCTTCCCCAGAGAGAGGTTTTCTGACCATTTAAACTAATGTCCTCTTTGGAGAAACATAAAAACCTTAGGCCCCTCAGGAGATTCTCATGTGCCCCCTGTAGCGCAGAGGGTACAAAGCTGGACTTCCCTGCTACACCTTTGGGGAGACAGTTAGACACACGGGATGTGGAAGGGCTTGCTGCGCCCTTCAGAGCTCCTAAGTTACTGGCCTGCCCCTGTCATTGCCACCTTCCCAGTAGATTCCTGAGGAAGGACAGCCACAGCTTCTCACTTCCTTCATACCTACCCTTTCTAAGTTTGGCCCACTGCTTCCCTAAAGGCCCGGGGGGCCGCAAGAATGAGTGCATGAATGGGTGTTTCTTCCATGAACAAATGATGTTTATCGAACAAGTGAATTCAGTTAGCTCTGCTAACTTTGGACAAGTTCCTCAGCCTCTTTGTGCCTGTTTTACAGATGAGGGCACTGAGGCGTAAAGAGATTGAGTGATCTGTGGCTACCTATCTCATAGGGCTGTTGTGAGCATTAAATGAAGGAGGGGAATTTTAAGAAAATCTATGTGAATGGCAAGCAGGACAGAGAGGGAACTTTATGTAAGGTGTGGGTCATACCAGGCAGGGGCCAGATAGGGTAGGTTTTTATATTATGTCCCAGCTGTGGCCGTTGAAGGAGAGTGGAGAATCTGAACATGGCAGGGGGCATTGGGTTCCAGGTAGGCATCAGCTGGCACGTCCTCCTTAAATTGCTTTCTATGCCACGCCCCAGACAGGTGAATCCAGACCCGACACCTCTGCTGACATCTCGTCACAACATCTTCCAGAACGATGAGTTTGACGTGTTCAGCAGGGACTCAGTGGATCTGAGCCGGGTACACAAGGGCAGGAGGTGAGTGCAGTGGCTGCGGAGTTCCAGGCACCCCAACTCTGCAAGTGCAGCCAGAAAGCGAGAGAAACCAAGAGCTTCGTCTTTATAGAACCGAGCTCAGGGCTCTCTGGCAGCCCAAGACCTGTGTGCTCTTTTTTTCTCTCTCAATTGGGTGCAGGTGCTTTAACAGTTATACTTCAGGCTCTGACTCTGCACAGGGTGGTTTTGAGTGAATCCTCCTTGTTGATAGCAAAAGGCCAGAGGGGCCAAAACTCTTCCCTTCTTCCATCTTTGGATGTGCTGAGCATCGAATCTCTGGATGGCAGAGCTGGGCAGTGCTCCCTAGAAGCCTCTCCTTGACCTGATTTTCTCCAGCCCATGGCAAAAGTAGAAAATAAAGGACCTATACCGAGTGAGCTTTTCAGAAAGTGAACATGTTTCACTTGAAGCCTTTCTACATACTGTATTTTTAGTTTATGTCCTTTCTACTTTTTTGGCATTGAAAGACCATTCATGATTTATTCATTTACTCAACAAATATTTGCCCAGTGCTTATGGCCATCCAGACCCTGGATTTAATTAGCTGCTGGGGATGTCATGAGGAGTGAAACAGACATGGCCCCTGCCCACATGGAGTTTGTACTAATCAATTAATCAAACAAGCAATGTAAAATCACAGATGTAACATGTACTACAAGGTGAAGGTGAGCAGACTTCCAAGCCTCTGGCGGGGCCTTTGATCCAGGCAGGAAGGCTCCTCTGAGGAAATGACTTGGGACCGAGAGGAAGGATAAGGAAGGGTGAGTTGTGCAAAGTGGGGAAGGAGAAGCTTTCCAAGCACAGAGAACAGCAGGGGCAGTGGCCCTGAGGCCATGGGGAGCATGGTGATGGCCCCATGAGCCAACTCGTTTTGTTTTGGAAAGATCACCTGACTTTGGAATAGAGACCCATGGGAGGGACTGAGAGTCAGCGATGGTAGATAGGACAACGTAGTAGAGAATAGCAAAAATAAGACGTTGACAGAACTGTGCTAGTCTCCTAAAGTTCTCCTAAATGGTGGTGTTTTATGAAATCCAGAAATCTGGGCACTGCTGGACAAGTACAGCCTGCCCTTTCCCCGTCATGTAGATGGTGACAGTGCTGTTCAGACACGGTTGGGGACCTGTCCTGTTCTTATGACAGTATTGCAAGCTGCTGCTTCAGTGAGGGCCCCATGCTATTTCCCCTCCCTAGGGCCACTGGAAGCTTGGCTGGCCAAGTGGTTGGGGAGCAGGCATAGGACAGCTATAAAGTTATCTGGCTGGCTGGACAGGAAACAATTGTAATCTGCTTAGTCACACACATTGCAACATCCCCAGATCCTTGGCCAGAGATGGTATCCTGCAGCAGTGGCCACTGTTCCAGGCCAGAATGACTCTCTGTAGCTTGTGCTGTGGGTAAAGGGGCAGACAAGAAGGGCTGTGCCCCTGCTCATAGGACGCTCCAGGCTGCCAGGCAGAGAGTCTTGGTGGCAAATGTTTACTGAACTCATTGTGCCGGGCAGCCTAGGGGCTGAGGTTTGCAAAGAGGCAAAGCCTTCGTTCATGTATTCATTATTTATTCATTCAGCAAATATTTGTTAAGTGATTTATTAGTGCTAGATCCTGTGCTAGACAGTAGGGAGACAACGTGAACTGGGCACCCAGGTTTCGCCCTAAAATGTCACACAGACCATGGGAAAGACTCAGATCATGCAATAAGCAGTGATAAAGTGGGAGAGGTGCTGGCATGGGGCATGCAAGGGCCTCAGTGGGGACACCTGTTCTAATCTGGCTAGGGCAGAGGGGCTTAGGGCCCTGGGCCCTGCCCTCAAGGACCACAAGAGAAATTAAGTAGCACAAGGCAGGTCACACTTGAATTAAAATGTGTGTGTTTTGGTTTTTTTTTAATCCTCACAGGAGAATATTTTTCTATTGTTCTTCAGAGAGTGGAAGGGGGTGGAGAAAGAGAGAGACAGAGAGAGAGAGAAACATTGACATGAGAGAGACACATTGAGCAGTTGCCTCCCACAGGCGCCCGACTGGGGCTGGGGATCGAGCCTGCAACCTAGGTACGTGCACTTGGCCAGAACTGAACCCGGGACCTTTCAGTGTGAGGACCAATGCTCTAACCAGCTAGCAAACCAGCTAGGATATGTGTGTGTGTTATTAAATCAGGTAGGATGCACTCAGTGGCTCAGGTAATAAGGAAACCTATTCTCTTGCATGACAAGAAATTGCGTTAGGGCCCTCTAGGCTTAGTCAGCCTTTGGGCAGCCACATCATCAAGGATGCATCTTTTTTATCTCTTGAAACTGGTTCCCTCAAGGCCACTGGGTGGCTGCTGCTGTTTGAGCCATGACCTCCAGCAATGACAGTGCAAAGAGGAAGTCTGAACCAGGTCTTCCTGTATCTCTTAGAGACCAGGAAACCTTTCCCAGAAGTCTCCATAATCCCCCACATCTTATTGAGGAACTGGGTCACAGGACAGGTCCAGGGCTCCAGGAGAAGGGGGGAGGGTGGAAAGACCTGAACGAAATGAGAAACTGTTAGGAGTGGAGATGATACTGAAGGTTGCTGTTGGATAGCTACCAAGCACAGCTGCTGCTGGTATATCATAGCTAAATGAAGGAGGAAGTGTATATAAGGTGGGGTCCCCTAACTCCTTTGGACTTAACAGGAGTACCCTGGAAGATAATAAATGTTTTTCCCAAAAAAAGGTTCTATGGCCAAAAAATCTGTATATTCTTTCTGCCTCTAGGAGAGTCACAGAGCACATTAAAGCCTCTACAAGTCCTACAGTAAAATAAATAGGATTCACTTTGTTGAGCCCAGCGGGTGCCAGGTCCACCTCTACTCATCTTATTTTATCTCACATCATCCCTGGGAGGCAGAACTAAGACTTGGCAAGAATAAGGGACTTGCCTGTTGTCACACAGCTCAGGAAGTAGCAGAGCAGACTTAAGTCAGAAGACCCGTGTTCCGCCCTGGCCCTGCTGGTAGAAGCTTTGTGACTTTAAGGTTACTGTGCCTCTCTGGATCCTCTGATTTCTCACCTAGAAAAGGAAGGGTTTATTGCCTCTGCAGGCCCTTTAGAAGTTCAAAGCGGGAGTCACCCCCTAAGGCCCAGTTTGAGTGGGCCTTGAATAGGCTGGAGCAGGTGGGGAGGGAAAAGGTACTTGGGCTTCTCGGGGCCTGCTTGTTGCCTGGGCTCACTGCCTTCTTTAGGAAAACAAGGAGCAAACTGCTCCAAACACAGTCTCCCAAGCCACTGCTGCCTGCGTTTTCAGACTTGACTGAAGTGCTGGCCCCCAGATGGATCTTTTCCCTGCTAGTTTCACCCCTGATTTTTTTCCTCCTGACTCTGAATGAGGTCATAGGTCCAAAGCCATACCTCTCTAGATGGGGTAGACAGGGTACCCATGGTGCCAGGCTTCTCTGTCCCTAGCTATATCCTCTCCTAGGGCCTGGCAGGGGTGGGCGAGTTTGCCAGGTATCTCTGTCTGGCCCTGCCAGGGAGCCACACAACCAGAGACCACCAGTACAGAAGAACCTCCCTACTTCCCAGAACCTGGGATAGTGTGGACCAGGAGCCATGGCAGTAGTAGAAAGGACAGTGACGCCTCTCATTCATCCTTGGTCCCCTACTTGGTTCAGATCCCAGCACCTAGTAGGCCCTCAAGAAATGGGTGTTGAATGAATGGATGTGCTTCTACCAGTGGGACCAACCACTTAGCAAGCTTGGACCCCTTTCACTTCCTCTCCACCTCTTTCCAGCCCCCAACTTGGCAAAGAGAGCCAGGTCAGGGCCAAGGTCACAGTCACAGGACCCCTTCCCTGGTGTGATGTGAAAGATTTCTGTGGATGGAAAATTTTCCCTTGTCTAGATCAAATACCCTCCCACCATAGAACCTCCATTACTCCTTCCCCAGATGCCCCTGAGCCAAAGTTCATTCCTTCTTTCTCTGAGTTTCCAGGGCATGTTTGCTTCCATTCAGCACATTTCGTGTTGTCTGCTATTTGGGGGTATCTGCTATCACCCCCACTAGACTGTGAGTTCCACAAGGTCAGACCCATATTTTGCTCTTTTCTGAATCTCTCCTCAACTCAGCCTTTGTACCCTGCCTGGCACATAGTAAGGCCCTTAGTAAAAACTGTTGAAAGAAGTCCAATCCTAACCTGCCATGTTGGCGGCTACAGTCCTGACCTGCCCCAGGCTCCCCGGCAGACAGCCCAACAGACTCAGGCGCCTACCCCTGCTTATATCAAAAGCCAGTTAATAGGTTTTTATGGAAGCTTTGTATGGCTTTGTGTCCCCCCCCCCCCCCCCCCCCGCTTCCCCCGCCCCCTTGATACATTCCAGAGACCTGATTTCACAGCTAAGCTGGATTTTCTTGCCTAGCATCTCATATTGATTTTCCCCTGCAGGGCTCAAAACTACATTCCACAGGCCTGTGGGTCTGACAAGCCAGGTTTTTCTGTAGATTTGCAAAGCCATGAGTCAAGAGGCCTGAGTCCCCACTGTGGCTGTGCTACACCTCATTGTGATCCCGAGCAGTCCTGCCCCTTTCCTGGACCCCAACTGTGATATGAGGGAAGTGGAACTTTCAGGCTTTTTTTTTTTAAATATATGTCTTTATTGATTTCAGAGAGAGGAAGAGAGAGGGAGAGAGAGAGACAGAAACATCAATGATGAGAGAATCGTCATTGATCAGCTGCTTCCTGCCCACCCCCTGACTGGGGGTTAAGCCTGCATCCCAGGCATGTGCCCTGACCAGGAATCGAACCGCAATCTCCTGGATAATAGGTCAATGCTCTACCGCTGAGCCACATCCAGCCAGGCTCAGGCATTTTTTCCCTATGCAATCTGACATGGAAGATTGAACATAGACCAATTAGAAGGCCACTGCTGAAGTGGGGGTGAGAGGAAGAGGCCAGGATCCCTCCTGACCCCTCACACCCCAAAGGTCCCCTGGGGCTCCCCTGAGCTCAGTAAGAAAACCACATGTAGCCTTGCTCTTTCTTAAATGTCTGTTTTCAAAGATTCAAATAACCCAGGGCCCTCCTGGGAGTCACCATTGTCATGTGGTGGGGGACTCACTAGCCCCTCTCTGTGCATTTGCACATATAGATATATATGAGCCAATAGGAACAGATGGTTGGTCTTGTTTGCTTTCAGCTTTTTATACAGATGGGATCATACTGTATGCGTTTTTCTGGAGCTGGGTTTTTTCCTCGTCAGAATTCTTTCTCCATCAGCACAAATAGATCAACATCATTCTTGAGAACTGCTGCGTGGCGTTCTGTAATACAGATGTGGCACAGGTCATTTAGCCATTTCATTGTGATGGACATTAGTTGCTTTCCATTTTCACTGTTAACAAACAATGCTGAAAAGAAAATCCCAGTCAGACCTCCTGGTGCACATGGCCAGCATTTCTCTAGGGTGGATGCCTTGAAGGGGAATTTTCTGGTTGAAGGGTGGGCACATTTTATAGTCTAACAGCTGCTCCTGGGATGCCCTCAAAAGTGCTGGGCCCAGTCACATGGGCACCAGCAGCTGTGAGTCCCACCTGCTCACATCCTTCCAGTGCTTGATGTTGGTTGTCCCTGTTTGTGCTGGCCTGAGGGGTGAAGAAGTGAGCCTGTGATCTCTCTGGACCCTTGATGCAGCCTTCAATGCCTGATGGTTATTTGCTCTCTCCTTCACTGCTTCCTCTCAATGCCAGGAAGAGGGAGAACACAAGGAGCCTGCTGAATGACAAGCGGGAGGTGGTGGCTCAGAGGCAGCGCTATGAGCAGTACAGCATGGTGGTGGAGGAGGTAGGTGTCCCCAGGCCACTGGGCTCATGCTGGGCCGGGGAGACCAGCCTGCCCCTGGGCCCCTCTGACCCACGCTTCTGCCGTTGCAGGTGCCGGTGCAGCCAGGTGAGGGCCTGTCCTACCGTGGTGATGACTATGAGGACGAGTATGATGACACATATGATGGCAACCAGGTGGGCGCCAATGACGCTGACTCAGATGATGAGCTCATCAGCCGCAGGTGAGGCCATAGGGCAGGTGGAGGGTGGAATTCCGGGGGCAGACTGGCTTTCGGGCCCATGGGTCTCTCCCATAGCCTCTTGTTTATACAGAGAAGAAGCCAAGGCCCTGATCACATGAGCAAGTCAGTGGCAGAACCAGAGCCTAAACCCAGGCCTCCTGACTCCTAGTCCAGTGCTCTCCAACCCCAGTTACTCCTTGGCTGGTTGCTCCAACCCACTCTTAGTGGAGTCCTATTAATTTGTTTTTTTGTAGTAGTTTTACATTATTATTAATTGCAGAAAACCTTTCCTGGTGGATTCATATGAAGATTACCCAATACAGATAAAAACAGAACTAGAGAGCCCCCACAGCCCAAGCTTAATGTCCCCTAAGCCCGCATGTCAGACCCTGGTACCCTAAAGAATCCAGGGGCTGGAGCAAAGCTGACTTGAAAACACTGTGGTTTTTCCCCCCCAGCCTCCTGAGCCTGTCCCATCAGCCCCCCTCACCCAGCCCTCTTCCCTCTTCCCTCCTCCCTCTTCCCTGAGGCTCTCTGAGTTTAATCTTGTCTTTGATCTTACTTTCTCTCTAAACCCTTAGGCCCTTCACCATCCCTCAAGTGCTAAGAACCAAAGTGCCCGGAGAAGGGCAGGAGGAGGAGGAGGAGGAGGACGAGGAGGAAGCAGAAGACGAGGCCCCCAAGGTACCTCTTTGGCAGGTGGCAGATGAAGCGAGGGTGCATTTCTAAAGGGCGACTTGAGAGCACCGCGTCCCCCTTCCTGTTGGCCTCGAGGCAGCCCCAGCATCACTGCCCGGAGAAGAGGGGCACCTTCAAGCCCAGATGTCTGCTTGGAGAGCTGCTGGCTTAGAACTGGCCTCAGCTGCCCAGTGAGGGCCCAGGGAATGGACCAGAGGCCTTTGAGCTGCTGGGTTCATTAGACCTAAGGAGCCTGGGAGCCGGGAGCGGGACAGCTGTCTGCTTCCATGCCCAGGATGGCAATTTTTAAAATCAGAGAGGTGTTAGAGCTCAAGGACCCTGGGAGGTCATCTGGGCTGGTGGATTTGAAAATTTTATTTTTAAGCAGCTAAACGTTTTCTTCAAATAAGATCTTAACTAGAACCTCAACGTATAAAACAGTAAAATGTGGTGCTGCTCAGGTTGAATGGAGTGACAGCCTGGGACCCCTGGTGCCCCCCCTAGCAGGGTAAGTTAAGATGTGTCCAGGGGCAGGCATGAGGTCCTGGTGGAGACTGAGCCTCGTAGGGGACAGCACACACACCCTGTTGGGAGGAGGGGAGGAGCTCAGCACAAATGTAGGCCAGTACTTCCAGGGATTTCCCTTCTTCCAGGCAAGGAGACAGCCCTGATTTTTATAAAACCTTCCAGTTTTCAAAAGTTACTAATTCTACTTGCTTTGTTTGTATTTTTTAAAACAGGCTTTTAAAACCAAAGCCTGTCTGTGGTCTTAGTTTATTCCCTTCACTCTTACTAGTCCAGGCCGCTTTCACTCTTGGCACAGAAAATGGTCCTCAAGAGTGGGCATTTCCACAATGTGTTGGTAGTTGCAGTGCCAGCATGAGGACAAATCAGCTTCCAGGGGCGGCCCTCTTGGCTTTCAAGGCCCTACATGACCTCTCGTGGCCAACCTGGCCTTCCCCTGACGGCTCCCATTTATCATTGTTATGTTCCAACTGTGGTCACCCACCCTACTATGCCTGTCCAGGAAGCCTCAGGCCCTTGTGCTGCCTCCCCCTTGGGAAATTGGTGGAAGGGACAGAGGAGGAGAAGGCTTCTAGTAGAAACCTTGAACTGTAGCAAGCCCAGTTCCATTCTGGGACATTTCCCTGCCATGCTGTGGCTTCCCCCGACTCCTGGCAGGGAGGTGTCAACAGGATTCAGTCAGGCACAATCTCACCACAGCTTAGGGATATGGAACAACTCATGATTCTTTTCTCCCCTCCCTTCCACAGCCTGACCACTTTGTGCAGGACCCTGCGGTGCTGCGGGAGAAAGCAGAAGCCAGGCGCATGGCCTTTCTCGCCAGGAAGGGGTGAGCATTTAAAGAGCTGTTTCTGGTGGTGAGGAACCCATCTGAGGAAGTCCCAGCCAACAACCAGCAAGCCCACATATAAACCCTAAGTGGTTTACATATATTAATTTATCTCTCACAACAAGCCTATGAAGTAGCCACTACTATCATTATCCTCATTTTACAGATGAGGAAACTGAGGCCCAGAGATGTTAAGTAACCTGCAAAAGGTTACACAGCTAGTAGATAGTGGAGCAAAGATTGAGTCCAGGTGGCCCAGCTCTGGGGTCCACACTTAAAACCATTATTTGACAGATGCTGCAAGTATCTCCTAGTATAAGAGCCCAATGTGTCCAGAGCTAGCTGGTATCAGGCAGAGTATAAAATGTAAAAGAGCCCAGGCAGGCAGGCAGACAGACTGACATACATTCTTTATAGCTGAGAGAGGCATAGTAGGGATAAGGGCACTTGAGCTTGGTCTTTAAGGGTGGAAAGGGCGCAAAGGAGTTTGTCATGTGAGAGCAGAAAGGCAAGAAAGGGCAGGTGTGGTCAGGGAGAGGGGAGCTGGGAACACATAACCAGAGACACCTTTAATTCATCCCCCTAGTCTTTCCAGTGAGGACCTGCCTGAGGTCCCTCCTCCACTGAAGGCCAAGCCAGGGGTGAAAGCCCAGTCCCTCATCCTGACCCTGGGACTCCCATGGCACTGCCCACTTGGTGCAGGAGACCTCACCCAAGAGGGAAGGCATTTGGATCGTATTTTGAAGGCAGTGGAGAGCCCCAGAAGGTTGTTGAGCAGGAAACAAGCAACTCTGACCTCTCTTCCCTCCCAGCCCCCTGAGCACAGAGCTCTGGACAAACCCAGCAGTTGAGATGGTCTGAAAAGGTCTTAGGTCATGTCTGTGGGCACACTTGGTCTTTGGAGGCCACCAAGCAAGGCCTTGAAGTATAGAACAGGAGTATTATCTATAGCATAGATGGAGAAGGGAGGGAACCCATCCCCAAGCCTTCCTCCTCTCCTTGTGTGGACTGCAGTCAGCCACTAGCTGGTCCTTCCTCATAGCTTAGCCAGGGTCCCAGCTGCAGGCAAGGCTCAGAGAAGAGAAATCACCACACACAGGACTGCCCATAGCCTTCATAGTCCTGCCCCTGCTAGGCTCCATTTCTCCTCTCACTACAAGTTGGCACATGGGTGCCCTTGCCCAAGTTGTGTGTCCTTTCCCAGGGATCTTGGAGGAAGGCTATGGGCTCTTCCTATCAGAGCCTCCTCTGGCTGATGGGTTCTCCTGGGGATGGGTTGTTCCTCCCTTAGGTACCGGCACGATAGCTCAGCGGCAGTGGCCGGCAGCCCCCGGGGCCACGGGCAGAACCGTGAGACAACCCAGGAACGCAGGAAGAAGGAAGCTAACAAGTCTACACGAGCCAATCATAACCGGAGAACCATGGCCGACCGCAAAAGAAATAAAGGCATGATTCCATCCTGAAGCCACCACGCCAGGGCCAGCTAGGAGGCAGCGGTGCCAAACCCACTAACCTGAGTTTCTGTAGCCCGGAACCTCCTCACCAAGGCCCCAAGTTCAACTTGACCCCTCAGCAGCCTCAGCTTTGCAGCCTCTGAAAAGGCCGCCTTGTCATCCACCAGCCGTGAGCACCTTGCAGAACACACAGTGCCTTATCCCACAGCAGAGGAACCTGTGGGGCCAGCAAGCAGGCGAAAGGGATGGGGACAGAGCCCCAGGGCAAGCCCCCCAAACCTCGTGCAACCAGACACCACTTCCTTTTTCCCTGGACAGCAGGAAACCTGTATATTCAAAAACAAAAACAAAAAAAGGCCTGTGAATAAAGTGTTTGACCCTTTTAAGCAATCATCCATGATGCGCCCATGACCCGTTTTCCCTGTGTCCCATTCTTCAGTGACAGCCACTGTCTGGAGAGGAAGAGGGCAGGATGTCACCGTGTTCCTTTCATCAGCCTCTCATGCTTGCCTCTCATTGCAACTCCTCCTGATGTTGCTCTGCCTTGCTGTGTGTCCCTGAGAACATCACTCCCTTCTCTGAACCTCCAGTCCCTGCTTGTGGAAGAAAGGACTCGGGGTGTGAGGCCTGCAGTCCTGTTATCTCATTTAGTCCTCACCACCTCCACCCGAGGAGGTAGGCACTGTTGTCAGCCCCAGAGTAGAGATGAGGAAACTGAGAGCTGAAGGTGCCTGCCTAGGCCATAGCTAGGAAGTGGGAGAACGGGGGTGGACACTCAGTCTGACCCCTGGCCTTTATAGGGTCCTAGACCCCTGTGGGTGGTGTCATCTTCATCTCAGCTGGCCTGAGGACACTGGGCCAGCAGCAGAGCCAGTACCAGAACTCAATGCCTCCTGGTTGCACATATACTCCAAATCCTTCAAAACTGAGGGGTCAGAGATCAGAAGAAACAAGTGAGGATGTTACTGCCAAGCCCTATTGGGATGAGTGGGACTTGGGCCTAGTTCCTCAGAGTTCCCTCCCAGGCATGGCCAACTGGCTCCTAGTGTGACAGCAGCTCCCAGGCATCCCGATTCCTGGGCCCCCAGAATGTTGCTGAGCAATGGCGGATCAACAGTGGGCATTTGCTGGGCTGATCCTAGCCCAGCCTGGCCTGCAGTCCATTGGTGGAAGCCAGGGCCCCTGCCCAGCAGGACCTTGACAGATCACTCTAGTTGCTAGTACAATTTATTCACATGTGGTTAGGATGAGTATCTGAAGCAGCGAGGCAGACAGGCCCTTGATGAATTGGTTTTGTTCTGTCGGCCAGCACAAGTGAAAATCAATAGCAATTCTTCTGTGTCACGCAAGTTCTGGTGCATTGGAGATGCAGAGCAGATATGGGGGTGGTGTCCTCCTCTCACGCTGCCCAATTAGCTGAGATCAAGCTAGGGGTCAGCCATCCTGACAGGCAGCAGGAAGACTCTGTTTCTTCCTGCAGGCATTTGCCAGGGCAGGGGCAGAGGCCATTCTTTTTTCTGTCACTGAGCTCCTTAAACCCAGCTCTTGTCCCTGGAGTGAAAGGAGGCAGGTCAGGGGAGCTCCTGGCCTTTACATGTTGTATCTGTTACTGTTCATATGGCCCCTCTCACCTTCACTTTGTCATCTGCACCTCCTGACCACACCCAGAGTGGTGTTTAGGCCTCACATTAGCTTCCTGGTTTAAAGGACTTAAGACAGAAGTGATTTTTCAAATTTCCAGCATGTTGTGCCAAGTCAAATCTAGTCTCCCTTGAGGATCTATGTACTTTCTCATTTCATCTTGAGGGCACCCTTTCAGAGATGCTTTGAAAACAGCTCAGGGGTCATCCAGAATGGTGCTGGCAGGCACACCCCTTTACCTTTTAGGGTCTCAGTTTTCTCATCTGCAAAGTGGGTACATTGGACCAGATGAATGGTTTATACTTGGTGCCCATTAAATCCTCTGAGGAGTCCCAAGGTTTAAGATGGGCAATGGCAGAAGAGTTACAAGCGAATTGGGATGGGAGCCCTGAACCCTGCCCACTGGTTCACTGGGGCCCGCCACTCCTACAACCATTCTGAAGCAGGAATTTTCCAAGTGCCTTCTCTGTTCCCTGGCAGAAAACATGACTATCACAGGCATTTCCCAGGAAGCTTTTAAGACCTTGTGCCTCTGAGAGAACTTAAGACTTGTCTTTGTTTCTAGTCCATGAGTGGCAATGATGGTGAGTATGTTTGTTTGAACAGTGCTTCTGTGAGTGGCTGGACAGAGCCTGTCATTGTTTATAAAAGGGAGCCAGGAGCACAAGGCAAGTTAGCGGCAGAGCCTGCATACAAATCCTTTCTGAGTGGCCCCCTTAGACAGCCAGGTGCAGTCTGGAAGAGTAAATGATTGTCAAGAACCTGCCTCTCCCTGTTATCAGGAGCTTGGGGTAAGTAATACGTGGAGGGAAACAAAAATAAAAATAAACCCACCAAAAATGCAGGGGGGGGGGGCCCTAGCTGGTTTGGTTCAGTGGTTAGAGCATTGACCCATGGATTGAAGGGTCCCGGGTTCGATTCTGGCCAAGGGCATGTACTTTGGTTGCAGGCTGGATCCCCGGCCCTCGTTTGGGTGTGTGCAGGAGGCAACCAATTGATGTGTCTCTCTCACATTGATGTTTCTCTCTCTCTCCCCCCCTCCCCCCCTTCCACTCTGAAAAGCAATGGAAAAAAAAATGTCCTTGGGTGAGGATTAAAAAAAAAATGCAGGGGAGTGCTGGGGAACCCCTCCTCTCTTTAAATGATGTCAGTGACTTGCTAGCCACATGGGAAACCAAGAATAATGTTTTTTAAAATTTGAAAGCAGAATACATGATGGTGTTGCACCATGACTGTGAAAATGTTAAAAAAATATTCCGCATACAGACCATATCTGGAAGGGAATGCACATAAATGAAAATGATGATGAGACCAAAATGAACTGTAATGAGAATAAAAGCACTTAGTACTCACCATGGCCGGAGTTTCTGCTGGGTTCTTTCGTTGGCTTATCTTGTTTAATTCTCAGGTGCAGATGAGAAAATCAAGGTTAAGAGAAGGTAGACAACCTGCCCAAGGTCATACAATCTAGCAAGTGACTAAGGAAGGATTCAGTCATAGAATTGTCTCCCAGAGCCCATGTTCTTAATCCTTAAACGACCCTCCATTTCTCTCCTCTTTGCCCATATCCTTATTACTGTTCTTACAAAAAAAAGAAGAAAATACAAGTAAAACTGCTGCAGAACAAGAGGATGGGAAATCCCATTTCATAAGGCCAGGCTGATGAGATTCCAATTGCATGTATGTTGGACCATTTGATATTGTCTCACAGATCTCACTCAGATGCTTTATTTCATTTTTTTTACTTTCTGTCTTCAAATTCATTTATCTTTTCCTTTGTGTGTCTAGTCTGCCATTAAGCCCATTGAATAATTCTTTATTTTTGTGTCCCATCTGTCTTCAGGGGAAGTGGAGAAAAGGCTGGGGATAGAGCACTCGAGCTGAGATGGGGACAGCAAAGCCTAGAGAGCACTGTGACCTGAGAAGGGCCAAGAGGATGGGAAAGTCAAAGGGCCCAGGGTGCATGTGGAAGAGGTGGGAGGAGAGGGGGAGAGTGCCAGGGTTAGGGCCACAGGCCATGGTCTAGACATTTGTCCAGAGCATCAGCTTTGACCATTTGCTACCTGCCTTCAGAGCTTGGGATATGGATGGTCAGCCCATCTGGGAGGGCCAGGGGAGGGGAGGACAAGTGTACCCACTCACCACGCATTCACGAAGATCTGCTAGGTGCCAGGCTCTGCACAGGCATGTGTGAGAAAGACCTGGTATCCACCCACCCTCATGGAATTTATAGTCCAAGGGGGATCTGAATGTTAAGACATTTTGGGAAAAATTATTAGCAACAGTTGTGCCAAGTCCTCGTAAATAAATGAAATGAGCAGGCAAGGTCAATAGAAAGTGGTCAAGAGCAGAGGGTGCTGTCACAGTGTCAGACAGCAGCCAAGTCAACCAGACTAAGGCACTGGGGCTCCTTGGGGCCCTGCCCCAGCTTTGCCACGGAGTGGGGGGAGGCAGCAGGTTGGAAGAAGACAAGATGAGGAAGAGAAGGCGAGAGAGTGAGCCTGTCTTGAAAGGAACTTGGCATCAAAGAGGAGGAAGAGGGGCCTCAGAAGTGAGGAGGGAGTGCTAGAACCCAGAACACATTTATGGGATGGCTAGAAGGATCTGGGAGCTCCAGGGGACCCACCTGGGGGAAGGCTAGTCCCCAGTGAGGGGAGGGGTGGGGCCAGGGCCCCTGGGAAGCTCCCCATAGCACCTCTTAGAGCAAGGGGCAGCCGGGCAGCAGGTCTATCCTAAATCTACAGGTGCTGCCCTGGCTGGGTAGCTCAGTTGGTTAGAGCATCTCCCAGTTATGCCAAGGTTGCAGGTGGGATCCCAGGTCAGTGGAATAACAAACCTCTCCCTCTCTCTCTCTCTAATTAATTTTTTAAAAAATTTTTTAATTAATCTATAGGTGCTGAAGCAGCAGGGAGGGGCCTTGACTGCGGCCTGAGGCTGTTGCAATTCTGCAGCCTGAACCAAGGTTAACAAATCGGTCTAAAGATTACCATCTCCAGCCTTTTGTGTTTGTGTGGTAGGGGGTAGGGGTGTCTTAAAATGAGCATGAAAGTCTGACTTCACATCATACTGGAAATTCTCTTCCCACAATCAATAATCATCAAGAGAATTTTACATAGACTAGCAGAATTCAGAGAGCCTTAAAGGGCATTTAGTCCAGAATTTATTAACCTATTTAAACTTCCACACCTCTCCAATCTCAGGCCCTGGGATTTCAAATACCCCTTCCTCCCCTGGGGATGGGGAGCTTTCCCTGCTTAAGAATTCACCGGGCTCCTGTGGGTCTTTCCCAGCCGTGGAGGTTGTGCCAAGCTTCACTTGCTGTGGTCTGAATTACAAAAACAACAGGTACTTAATTCCAGTTTTCCAAATATGAAATTATGACATGAATATGCTTTTTCTGGCTGCATGAGCCCACCCTCAGCACTTTAACATGTCCCTTAAGTGTTCTGTCATCCCAAGCAGTAATTATGGTTTTCTCCTCCGTAAAGTGGTTTTCACAGAGGAGCCTAGTAGAAAAGGGGTTCCCAGTGGGATGAATACCAATTATTCCTGTACATTTAGGAATTTTACTTGCAGAATTGACATGCAGAATCCCACCCTATCTCCCACCTCCTGGTTCTTTCACATGTACGTTCCCAGGCCTCACATGCCCATCCTTTTTTTAAAAAAAATATATCTTTATTGATTTGAGAGAGAGGAAAGGGGAGGGAGAGAGAGATAGAAACACCAATGATGAGAGAGTCATTGACCAGCTGCCTCCTGCACGCCCCCCACTGGGGATCGAGCCCGCAACCCGGGCATGTGTCCTGACCGGGGATTGAACCACTATCTCCTGGATCCCAGGTCGGAGCTCAACCACTGAGCCATGCCGGCTAGGCTGCCCATCCTTTTTATTGCTAATTCATAAAAGTGGTCTTGGGTGGTGAAAAGACCACTAGATTAAGGATCAAGAGGCTGGGATCTGGGCCCTGGACTTCAACAGGCTGTATAACCTTGGGTCTGTCTCTTGGCCTTTCTGGGTCTTGGTTTTTTCTTGTGAGAAGTGGGGACGATTATTCCCCTGGTCTTGCCTCATGGGCATGGCTAATTGTAAGGGTCAGATGGGGGCACAACTTGGGGGACACTCTAAAAGCAGTGACCCTTGTTGAAATGGGAGAGAAGAAAACTGATGGGCAGAGTCCTGTCTACTCAGCATGCAAGGCAGCGTCCACCTCTGCTCTCTTAATCACCTTGCCAGAAAACTCTTTGCACAAATCACCTATTATTCCTGGGGGGCACATTTCCCCAGCATGGATTCTGGGGTCCCGGGGCCATGAAGAGTTTTAGAGCTGCCTTCATATGGGTTTTCACTGATAGTTCTCATCAAAAGGACAGAATTGAGATGGCTTGAACTCTGAGGTTTTTGCCTCCATGGGTAAGTTCTGCCATGAAACAATCTCCCCCAGGCCCCTGACTCTAGGGGAGCCTGGGAACTGTGATGTTGAAACCCCTTTGGATGGGGTTTGTTTCGAAGAAGGTGAAGCTTCTGCCCCTATTCCTCTGACAGGCTCACCAGGTGCAACAAGGCAGATCCAATGGGCAGAGCCTGCCCCCCTGTCCAGCTGGCCTCTGTCACAGGAGAGGAGCAACAAATGAGGGCCAGCTCAGGAACCTGCTGAAGGGGATGTGTGCAGCCTGTCACATTTGGAAAACCAGACTCTCCACTCAGGAGGGGTCTGCACAGAAAGCCACTGGTTTCTCCCCTAGAGTATTAACTGAGAACAGCACGCAGTGGCCAGGCCAGAACTTCTCCTTGGGGATCAGGATCCTCTGAATGGCTAGGGACCTGTTTTGCTTTTGTCATTCAGAGCAGGGCTTGGTTCTGGGGTCAGAGTTGAGCTGGTCTCAGCCACTTCCTGGCTCTGGAACTCTGAGCAAGGTGGCCCCACCTCTCTGAGCTACAGTTGTCTTATTTATAAATTGGAGATGTCAGAACGTTGGAATGAGCCAGGCTAGTGAACTAACAGGGCCCTGTTCACAGGGACCCAAGAGAGGGATGGCGGGTGCCTGGAAATGCTCCAGCCAGCTTTCTGTGCACCTCACCTCTCACCCCCTCAGCACAGCTGCCCTGACTCCTCCTGGGCAATCGTTCCAGAAACCTCTGGCTCAGGATGTCCTGGACGCACAGGAGCTGGAAAGAGAAAAAGACAGGCACAATCCAGCCTAGTAGTATGTGATGGGTGCCCTAGGGACCCAGAGGAGGTACCCTGCTGAGCCTGTGGGACTGGAAATTACCTCGCTGAATCCTTGAAACAAAGACAGATAATAGGTGTGATTTAGCAGTTCAATCACTTGCTTGTGACTGAGTTAGGATTCAAACCCAGGGTTTGCCAGTCTCTAAAGTTTTTATTTTCAGCCCCTTGGCTTTCCTGCCTCCCTATAGCTGGGCACTTGAACCAGAAGCCATAATACTCCACATGTGGTTGACTAAGAATGGAAAAGAGGGCGTATCACCTTCTTTGCTCTAAGCACCATACTCCTGTTGATACGAGGTATAAGCAAGTGATTCCACTAACAGAGGGACAGGGGAAAAGAGGAGAGTAGGAAGCTGAGCAGAACGTTTTTTCCAAATCTCCACTTTGCCAGTCTCCCGTGTCCGCCGGCAGGAGGAAGGGTTGCCCCTTGGAGGGCCCAGCGTGAAGGTGTTTCATTAGGAAAACTTAGTGAGCCACGGAGATAAGGAGTCACAGGGACTTGCAGTCCTAGGGCAGGAAGGGCCTCTCTGCTGGAGGCCTATACAGGAGGAGACAGAAGCCTGCTTGACATCAGGAAGGTAGAGCAGACAGGCGTCCGTTACACGGTGAAAGGTGTGGGGAAGAGATAAGGGCTGCCTGAGGATGACACATGGCTGCTGGGGTTTCAAACAGTGTTGAAGATGCTGAAATGAGATTGTCAAGGGACACGAAGGGGATCACAAGAAAGTGACTGGGCCTCAGAGGGATGGGAGGATGCCGGGGAACATGGTTTTAAAGCAGCAGGGGCGTGGGGTGGGGGCCACCTGGATGATTCTGCTGTACAGTGACCCCAAAACTCTCAGTTTGCATTTTGTGGATTGAATATGCTAATTAGGCACTGGCCTCTGAAGACTGAGCAGGGAGCCCCTGTTAATTTACTCGCTGCAGACATTAGCTAATAAGCCTGTGCTGAGCACATCACAAGCATTATCTCACATATCTTTCCAACCACCCTGTGAATTATTCTTATCATTATCCTGTTTTCCACATGGGGAAACCAAGGCTCACAGAGAGGGGGCAACTCACCCAGGGTCACTCGGTTGGAGAACAGCAGAACTAACGTTCAAATTCAGGCATGTTCTGTGTCCACAATCCATGCCTAGGCACAAGACGGGAGAGCAAAGGGATCCATAGCAATGGCCCTATTTGGAAGGTTTATGAAGTTAGAAGTGGCCTGGTTTTTAAATGTAGGCTAAGGAATTTGCACTTGATCTTGCAGGCAGTGGGGAGCCATTAAAGATGTTTGAGCAGAGGCATTGATCTAGCAGCCTTCCAAGGATGCAGTGAAGAGGAAGAGCCCAGAGCAGTCTAGAAAGGTTCTATGCAGGAGTCCTAAGGACAGGCCAGGGCAACAGGAAAACAGTCAGCACCCTTGTATGCAGACTGTCAACAAAGCGGCTCGTAGCCAACACTTCCTCTGCATTTCATCATTGCCTTGTCCTTGATGTTGGCTGGAGTCTGCCCTTGACATTCAGTCTGTGTATAAACCCAATCATATCAGGCTGAAGCCCCAATGAAAAGAGAAAAATGATTTTTACACGGTTGGAGCAGTGTATATGAGTGTAGCCTCAAGCCAGCTGTCCTGCTCCACTCTCACTAGTTGTGTTACCCTGGGCAAGACGCTTAACCTCCGAGCCTCATTGTCACCTGTAAAATGGGGTGGAGATTAGTGACACCTCGGAATAAAGACACAGGGCATGTTAATGGCACCCAGCCCAGGCCTGGCCCTGGGTGAGTGTCCAGAGAAGGCAGCTATGTGTGTGTGTGTGTGTGTGTGTGTGTGTGTGTGTGTGTGTGTGTGTGTTCTCTCCTGTGGACCGGTGCCTGCCCCTGGTACAGAGTGATCGTCCTTTGCTAACACTCAAGCAGCTGCCATAACATTCATCTTGCCTGAGGAATTTGCATTCCCTCCAACTTTGCATATTGCTCAAGACAGTTTAAATTCATTGATTTCTGTCCTTTCTTCAGAAGGCTTCAGACTCACTTGTAGGACAGTCCTTGTTCCTCCTAATTGGAAGGGCTGGCTAGTTACAGGATGGAATCTATTTATTTTTAATAACTTACATTGCTTTCCCCCCCTTATTCCAAAAGCAGTAATATGCTCAATGTGGCTCAGACAATAAAGAAGAAAATCCCCATAATCCTACCATCTGGAAATAATTACTATTAGGATTTTAGTTTTCTTCTAGCGTTATTTTAGAAAAAGGACTATACATATTGGTTTTCCACAAAAAAGCGGGACGACGGACACATGCTGTTATCGCCACTTTTTTCAGTTAATAAGACTTTGTGGACATTTTTCCATTTCTCATCTTCATTATTTTTAACGGCTTAATAGTATCCTCTTGTACTGTGCTTCAGTCAGCCGGTGCCCTGTAGTTGTGCACTTAGGTTGCTTCTCATATGTGCTACTAAACTATGATGAACAGCCCCCTGGCTAAATGTTCATCCACAACCATGATTATTTTCTCAGGGTAAATGTTAGAAATAGAATCTTTGAGTCAAGTTTTTTTGACTGTTGAACTGGCCTTCCCACCAGCAGGATTTGAGAATGATCGGCCCACATCTCTTTGCTCACACCAGGTATTACAATAATAAAAACCATTCAAGAGTTTAATGAATAAAAGCATATCTACTTATTTTCGTTTTGCAAATCCATTCTTGTGGACCTGAGAAAGATGTAGAGGGGTGGGGTGGATGCTCAGATTCAGTGCCCAGATCCCCCGCAGAGTGAGATGCTGGAAGTGCTCTCAGCCAACGGCCTCAGCTCTCAGCCCGGTCAGGGGTTGGCCATGCCAAGAACTGCCCTGCCCAGCTGCCTCCTTCCTAGGCAGCAGCCTCAGTGGTGATCTCTGGGGCAGTAAGGGCTGCCCTCTCACCCTGCTCAGGACAGCTCAGGAAGGTCATCCCATTCTCAGAACTCCCCGAGGTCTAGGGTCAGCAGAGGCCTCCGCTGAGACTGTGTCTGCATCTGACTTCTCCCTCTGCCAGTCCTGCTTCCTTCCCTTCCTTCGCTGACCCAAGGGCACTTCCTAATAAAGCTCCTGTGCACTAAAAAGTCTTTCCCACAGAGCCCAGCTTGTGATAGGCAGCATCCTTTTGTCACCAGGGACAAGCCTAGAATTTTCTGAGGGCTGGGCTTTCCTTTTTCCTTTGAGCTGCCAGGACAACTTGGACTCCACCCAGAGCTGAGAAGTTCTGAGCCTTGGCAGGCAGCCCTGGAGGACCAGAAGCTTCCTGGGTAGCCCCTGGCTGGGTTAATTAAGCAGTCAGCTGGGTGAAGATTTACTATATAGTGATCCTTACTACCTTTGACACCCCTCCAAGATGACATCCCCAGAAATAACAAGAATCATAGCTGCCATTGTGCAATCTCACAGTGGGTACTTTACAGATGAGGAAACTGGCTCAGAGAAGGTAAGTAACTCGCTTGAGTTCACACCGCCAGGGAGTAGTGGTGCTTGAATTCTAACCCAGCACTGAACCTTCTAAAATCAGTGCCCTTTACACTTCACTAGAGCTATTCAACGGTAATAATAATATGGATTATTGGATTATTACGTGTTTACATTAAATGACACATCATTGCAAAGCACTTAATACAATGCCTGGCTCATATTAAGAAGTTGACAAATGTAAGCGATTGATCAGAAACCCTCCAGTCTTCCGTTTCTTAGAATGAAATTCAAACTCTTTTAGCATGGCCTACAAGACCACACAGTATCTGACCCCCTCTATCACTCCCTCCCTAATCGCCCAGAGCTGCCAGAATAATGTTTTTATAACAAGACAGAGCTTGTTCCCTTGCTTAATAATTTTTCAGTAGCAACTCATTATAATTTTGGTAGAATCCAAATTATTCACTGTGATTCATCAGGTCCTGAATGACCTGGTCCTGTTTACTTCCCCCCTTCAACCCCTCACAGCTACCCAGGCCTTTCAGTTTCTCAAATACAGCGAGTGCTTTTCCACTTTGCACCTTCGAACCTGCTACTTCCTCTGCTTTGCCTCCAACTCCTGACTTAAGTGACTCATCTTTATCACCAATGTTACCTCTTCTGAGGCTTCCCTCTACCCTGTCACTCCTGGTTATTGTCTCCTTGCACTGTTTCCCCAGAACCCTTGGCCCAG
The DNA here is from genome assembly GCF_054644295.1 of Miniopterus natalensis. NCBI lineage: Eukaryota > Metazoa > Chordata > Mammalia > Chiroptera > Miniopteridae > Miniopterus > Miniopterus natalensis. The sequence goes on from NC_142100.1 coordinate 16,228,618, forward strand.
TCTGTGATATATACATACACGTGATGACCTTTAGTGCTCCCATAGTTCAAACCCCATGTTCTGTTTACCACCACGTGCCCAGCACCTGGCTCAGTGCCTCACACAGTGGTCGCCCTTATGTTTGTTGACTGGGTGACCAAAATATGTTCTTTGAACTCCTTTTCCTCATATTTCTCTTGTTCCAAAGCCTTCCAGAAGAATCTTCTGGTTCTCTGAGTTCTTAAGTATCCCCCAACATCTCTGCCAGCAGTTACCTCTGTGTGCCATCAACTATGACTGTGTTACCTGCAATAACTCCTTTAATACAAAAACCGGCACACAGAAGGTTCTTCTATTACCCCCATTTTACCGACCAGGAAACTGAAGCTCAGCAAGATCAAATGCCTTGCCCTTGGTTCACACAGCTAGAACTGGTGGAGTAAGGATTCAAACCCGTGAGTACCATGGTAAATCAAACTCATTAGAGAGCAGAACTCTAGCAGGAGGCCTAGAGTTCTGGCCCAACTTAATCATCAGAAAATGGGCTATGCATGGCAGCTTACCCAAAGACACTCAGCAAGTTAAAGGTAGAATGGAGACTGGGGTGGCTCAACATGCTCAGGCCAGGGTTTTTCCCCCCAGCTGAGGCCATAGAGCTTCCCCATGGCCAAGCCAGTTAGCTCCCCTCTACATGGTTTAAGAATGGAATTATCAGTTTAGAAGACAAAGTTGAAGGTAACATCTCCAACTCTAGCTCATGTTTTGAAAACCAGAATTTGTTGGAAGTTAATGGGAAACCCAAAATAATGGAATCTGCCCTTCTGATGTTTGCAGAGGACTTTGAGGTGGTCTCAAATAACTGACAAGTGACAATCAGGTCGAGTTAATAAAGCACCAATGCAGAAGCAGGTCTCAAGGACAGTTTACATTTATTTGCTGATGTCTCTGACTAAACATACTTCAAACACAGCAGAAGTTAAAGAGTCTGTCAGGTGAAGCCATTTCATAACAACAGCTAAAGATGGTCCATGGACAGTGACGTGAGCATCATCTCCAACTGAAGCCTTGGCTCTGGGCAAACAGCTGGTGGGTGGACGTGGTCCATCTGACCTTGATGGGAGCCTCCGAGGAACTAGTTCTCATACTTGTGCTTGATGTGTTTCCACAGCTTCTGCATTTTAAAGACAAGAGCCACACACTTTTAGTTTTGCCTCTCACATTTTACAACTATACCCCCACTGCTCTGGTCTCTAAAACAAACTTGAGAGAAACTTTTACCACATCCTGACAGTTGTGGTGGGCAAAGCAGAAGCAACATCGGGCTTGCTGTGCACTCCGAATGTTTATAAAATGTTTTGAGCCCTGGCTTGTGTGGCTCAATTGTTTGGAGTGTCATCCCGTAAACCAAAGGTCGAGGGTTCGATTCCCAATTGGGGTGTGTACAGGAAGCAACCAATCAATGTTTCTATCTCACATCGATGTTTCTCTCTCTCTCTCTCTAAAATCAATAAAAACATACCCTCGAGTGAGAATTTAAAAAAAATAAAGCTTCAATTTTCTCCATCACCATGGGAAATGGAAAGAAATATTACTTTTACAGAAAACTTACGTACAGAAATTGAGGGATCCGCCCCAAAGCACACAATTATTACAGAACAGAGCCTGGAAGACGGCTTATTTCTTCAACTTCCAGGTATTTCTTAAGAGGTCCTAAATATAGAGCCCCAAAATACTTAACATTGAACCATTCTTAATTTCCTTGGACCTATGATTCTTGGGTCAGGAATTAGCTGGGTTCTCATTCCTAAAAACACAGAAGTTGTGACAACACACTTAGATGCCTTTCCCAAACATTGGGAAAGTTGCCTTGGCCACTGGCAACACAGCATTAGTGAACACAGCCTGCCTGGGCTATACAGTCAAGCAGCTATAATTAAAAACAAGAGTGAATGGTGGAACAGGGCTATCTGCAAAAGATCTTCCCTAGTATGAGCCACAATTTAATGATATAAAGCATGCACAGCACCTAGCACAGTGCCTGCCACACAATGACTCTAAAAGATGTTATTCCCTACCTTATGCTTCCACTTTCTCCTGAGGAATGTAACAAATGTTCTTTTCTTTTCCTTTTTTTAATCCTCACCAGAGGGCATATTTTTATTGATTTTTTTTTTTTTTTTTAGTGAGAGAGGAAGGGAAAGGGAGAGAGAAACATCCATCGGTTTCCTCCCACATGCATGCTAACCAGGGAATGAACCCGCAACCTGGGTATACAAATGTTATTTTCTGAGTGGTACCACCTAGCAGGCACTGTGGCATCTCGCCTGTATCTCAAATAATACAATAATTCCGAGGTTGTTACTATCATCATTTCTGTTTCACAGATAAAAGTGAAGCTCAGATATGTTAAGAAACTTGCCCAACTGAACGTTACAGTTATTAAGACACGAGGCCCAGTATTTCCATCCAGGACTGTCTGATTTCACGGCCCCCACTCTTAACCGTAATTAATACCACGCTGCGTGCGTGGAAAGCCCTGGTAACCCAAAGCGCCCTCTGAAAAGGCAGCCACAATGTCTAAGGAGACGTCCTTTTCCGCGATCGTTCGACAGCTGAAATTTGCCCTTGAAAACCCCATGAGAAGGGGATCCAGGTTCCAGCCCTGACTTGCCACTTACTTCCTGCTGGTGCAGCCCTAGTAAATCCTTCGCTCTCGCTAGGCTTTAGTTTTTGCTTCTGCAAGTGGAAAAGTGGGAGATCGCAATATTTAGAACCCCTGTAAAGTGGGATCTATTGACCTCGTTTTAACGTTTTAGGATTCACACCGGGCGGAAAGCACATATGGCAATCTATAGACAGAAAACGCCCAGGGTTTACCCCTCTTCCTCGCAAAGGTCTATCGAGTCCCACGGCAAAGCCATTCCCAGTCACCCCTCAGGTGGGCCCAAGGTCAGGGATGGCCTAGGCCCTCACCCCCTGGTTGATGTTCTCGTAGATCGCGTCCGCGCCTTGATCGAAGGCGCGCTCGAAGAACAGGGCGCCCACGGCGATGGTAAGGGCAAAGGTAGAGGTTCTGCGGAACAGAAGGGAGTACAACCTCCCACCTATCGTCGGAGCCGCCATGTTTCTCCACTGCAGAAGTAGTGACAGCGCGCCTGCGCCGCGGCCGACCTCGCTCCCCAAAGGCCTTCCACGTGCGACACTTCATGGAATATGTAGTCCCTCTGAGTCTCGGTGCTCGTCGTTTTGAATCACGGAGGTAACTGATGGCTTGCACGGGAAAAAGGTCACATAAGATTCATATCGAGGCAGCCCAAATTGCTTGGTAAGGTTTATTACACAATTTCACTCCTCAAGCATTTCTTGCAGATTGAATATTTCGAACTACAACACCCAGAAGCCCTCGCGCTTCCTCCACCTCCCCTTGCGGTGTCTCAGCTTTAACGACCAAAGGTTTCTGGGAAGGGAGAACCGATGCCCGAGGAAGGACTACGAATCCCAGCAAGCAGTTCGCGACGCAAGAGCGCAGGAGGAGGAACTCAGAGCTTTACTGCCCGACATAGCCAGGTACCTTCTTTGGCGGGACGTCGAGGGTCGAGTCTTAGCTTCCTTTCCCTCACGGGAGGACTTGCGCTCTTCTTTCTAAGTCCGCGCTCCTCGCGGTGGGACGCACCATTTAACAGGATGGGGAGTAGATACAGGAGCGAGGGGGCCGGGCGTCCGGTCCCCAGCTCGTCGCTATCCCGGTCTCCTCTATCAGTTTCAAGTTCAGGGCTCAATTTCAGTCTGTGGCAAAAAGTCAGGTTCTGGGGGCTGAACCCCTCTTCCCAGCTTCAGGGAAAGAGGGGTTCTTCTGGCCGTGCTTTCACTTTCCCTCATCTCTGGGCTTCATAGCTGAGAATCCTGGCCTGCAAGGCAGGAGAACTCACACCATCATTACTACTTGAGAATAGAAAGAGCAAGGGCTTTGGAGTACTAGGGCCGTCACCAAATGTCTTATTTGTCTATTTATTTATTTATCCTCTCCCGAGGATGTTTTTTGAAATTGACTTTTAGAGCGAGAGGAAGGGAGAGAGAGAGAAACATCGATGTGAGAGATGTTTCCGCACGCACCCCAAGCTGGGATCGAACCTGCAATCTAGGTATGTGCTCTGAATGGGAATCGAACCCGAAAGTTTTTGGCGTACTGGACGACACTCCAACTGAGCTACCCGTCCAGGGCAACAAATATTTTATGAGCACCTTCTCTGGGCCATGCGCAGGGAACTCAGCAGTAATGCCTGCTTAGGGGACTGGGAGGAAAAGTGTGAAATGCTCTACATCCCTGATGAGTTATCCTTACTATGGTTATTCTCTATTTGCAAAGCATCCTAGTAGCCCCTTGGGATAGTAAGTTGTGAAGCTTCTGGGAAAGAATTCTTATGTGTTGCTAACAACAAATCTGGCTGATGGGAAGTTCAGAGGAGAAAGAATTATTTCTGTGGGATGGGTGGGGAAGACCACAGAGAGTTATGTTGTGGCTTGTTTTATTTTTGTCTTTTTAGTTAATTCTCTTTGGAGCAACAATTTTGTTTTGTTTTGTTTATCCTCACCTGAGGATATTTTTTCCATTGATTTTTTTAGAGAGAGAGAGAGAGAAACATTGATTGACTGCCTCCCGCAGGGGCCTCAACCAGGGCCAGGATCAAACCTGCAATCCAGGTACATGCCCTTGATCAGGAACCGAACCTGCTGGCACTCTAACCATTGAGCCACACTGACCAGGGCTGAAGCAACAATTTTTAAAAACCAAATTTTCTGTAAGCCATCAAATTCAACTTAGAAATTATTATTCTATACATAAACCTAGAAAAAAATAAAAGTGAAATTAACTTTTCCTTGGAGTAATGTTGAACAAACTAAATTCCTTTAAACACTCAGCCCTATTAACAGCCTAATTGCATTCCCTTACACATTTAATTCCACTTATAAATGTAATATATTTGATTTTCTTTTTAAGTATTTCAGATACATAACCTGACAAGCATAATTTCCCCAGAAGACTTAAACAGTTACTAGGAAATCTAATAAATTAAACTTATAAACAATAAATTTTAAGGTCTTGTAAATAGTTCAGTACTTTTAATAGATAATCAAATTCTTTTATGTCACTGGTTCTCAGTCTGGGGAACTAAAAAAATATATCTCTGATATTAAATTAGGTTATGGGGGGCACCTTTAGTATCTTTTATAGCATCCCAGGTGATCCTAATATGTAGCAAGTCATTGCTAACCTCACAACTTAAAATCACAAGTCTAATACCAATTACTCTCATATATTTTATCAATTACCTAACTATATATTTTAGCTTTTATATGTTAAATTGGAATTACATTGCTTATCTGTTATATACTCAACATGTCAAATTCTTTCCAATGTTACTGATACTTTTAAATACCAAGTATACACTGATTATTATAAAATTCAGGAAGGAACATAAATACAGGCAGGGCAAAAGTAGGTTTACAGTTGTGAGTACATGACACAGAGTTTTTTCTTGTATTATTATTTATTAATTGTATTCTTTTTCATACGAACAACTGTAAACCTACTTTCCCCCACCCTGTACAATGAGTGATTTATTCCACTCCCTCTATTTTCAATTCTGAATTTTCCTGGAGTGTGACAGAACACATAGCCAGTAAGAAAACAGTTTTATTCTCTCTAATGAATTGCGATTAGCATGCCAATCAAATGGGGGTTACCATTTCAGCAAGCTCACCAATTTGTGACACAAATTGGGGGCTGTGTCTACCCAGGGTCACTGTCCCTTTGGATGCAGGGAATAGAGAGGACAATGAGCAGAAGCTTGCTCCCCCAGGTTTTTGTTTCTTAGCAGGTGCCTACTAGCAGGTGCTAGACTCACTGGTTAAAATGCAGGTTTCTTGGCCTCCCTCCAGATCTGCTGGGTCAGAATTCTGGAGATCTGAATTCAGGAGACTTCATTTTTAATAAACTCCACACAGGGAGCCATGGAAAAATTTGAGCAGGAGTCATTTTAAGAGGATTGATCTGATGATGCCCAGGGTACATAAACTGGGGAGGTTGGTACAGATGCAAGAAGGTGAGACCTGACTTGGGCAGCAGTGATGGTGATAACAGAGAGTCAGATGGTATTTGAAGCCCAGACTGGGGGGAGGCACAGGCAGTTCTGAGTCTGGATATCTGGTTCAGGAGCCTCCTTCAGACTATTTTTACCTTCCCTATTTGGAAACTCTAGCCTCCTGGGACCTGTAACTATCTGATGAGAAACTGTGTCTCCAGCCTGCAGCTCCCTGGAGCCCGATTTGGGTTCAGCTGACGTTCACAGGGCCAGGTCTATGTGGAATCAGGGTGTACCCTGTGAGCCTTTAGCCAGGGACTGAGGGAAATGTCTACCTTAGATCCCTTTCAAGGTTCATTCTGGTGAACCAGGTCATTGGTTCATCCATAGTATCTCCTAAGGAAGAAGGAATAGGATTTATCCCTGCCTGACAAATTTCCCTCTTTTTAAGGGAAATTTTTGGGGAAATTTAAAAACAGTACATGCTAAATGTAGAAACTTAGAAAAATAGAAAAACTCAAAATGAAGGGAAAAAAATCCTGCACAGAATTCTATTATCCAGACATAACCACAGTAAATATTTTGTATCTTCTGTAGTCTTTGTATGTGTGTGTGTTGGGGTGGGAGGTTCTTTCTCCTTAAAAAAGTGGTAGTATACATACTGTGGTGGTAACGAGTCATTTTTATTTGGCAATGTGGAGGAACATTTGTCCATATAAAGGAATCATTCCTTTTGCCTTGATTTTTAATGGCTGTGCACAGTACTCCATTAACCAGATATGGCTCATGCTCTACTCCTGCTTCTGGCCAGCTGTGGGTAAGATGAGGATAACAGGCTTTGTGCATTATGCCCTTGAGCCTCCGCTCCCCACCCCACTTGGGACTCTGCACAGCCTGCTGTGCTGTGTGGTGAGCACTGGATGGATAATTGTCAGTTCATACTGTTGGAAATCTAGATTTCAGTTTTAGGATGAGCTACACTGCAGCAACCACCTTGGTACCTAGATCTTTGAGATCATCTCTGATCATTTCCTTGGAGGAGTTCTCTGTTGGATTGCAGGTACCCTTCTTGGGTGCCCCATGGCACAGAGCTTGTTACCTAGAACTGTTACTGCGGCACATCTGTCAGCCACTCCCAGCAAAGAAATGCACCTTCTTATGAGACAGGGACTTTGTGTCATGAAATGTGAACCCCAGTTTGGCAGAGAGGAGGTGCTCAGCAAATGTTTGGCTGGAGAATGAATGAGTAAAAAGGGAACTGTGGAACTCTAGGGCTGTGTATGGGTGACTGGGGGGTGGAGGGGTTCCTTTGACTTGACTCAGGAGTGATTTTTTTTTTTTTTTTGGATATGGGGCAGTTTGTAGCCATCATGGATCATAAAGTGATTTAGTTTTTTCATGTATTCCAATGTATTCACTAGTTATTGCTATATAACAAATTACCCCAAAACTTAGCAACTTAACATAACAAACATTATCTCATACTGTTTCTGAGGGTCAGGAATTTGGGAGTGGCTTAGCTGGGTAGTTCTGTCTCAGACTCTCCGACTAGGTTGCAGTCAAGCTTGGGCTGCATTCATCTAAAGGCTTGACTAGGGCTGGAGGGTTCACTTCCAAGCTTATTCACATGGCTGGTAACAGGAGGTTTCAGTTCCTTGCCTCATGGACCTCCCCACAGGGTGCTCACAGTATGGCAGCCAGCTTCCCCCAAAGCAAGTGATTAGAGGAAGGGAGACACAGGATGGAAGCCACGGTGTCTTTTGTAACTTGATCTTGAAAGTGACATACTGTCTCCTCTGCTCTATTCTCTTAGTTACACAAAACCACGATACAGCTTAGAAGGGAACAGCACACGGTACCAACATGAGGAGGTGGCATCATTGTGGGCCACAGCTAGTCGCCACATCCACAAATGAGCCTTGAGCACCGTCAGCATGTCAGGCACTGTGCACTTAGCATGCATGATTCATCCTCATAGTAATCTTATGAAATAGTATCATTACCTTCATCTTCCAGATGAGGCTCAGAGGGTAAATAGTTTGCTGAGAGTTTCACAGACTGAAAGTGGCAGTGTTGGGATTCAGACCTGGGTTGAATGATTATAGTAGGGATTGACTTGGGTGATCAGTGTGACTTTGGGCTAGCTCTCACCCTCTCGGTTCTTCAGTCCATCACCTGCTACCTTAGACCAGCATTTCTCCCATTGTGGCCTGTGGACTCTGCATCAGAGCCTCCCTAGATCCTGGCCCTCTCCCAGACCTGCTGAGTTAGAAATTGCTGTGGGTGGGGGCCCCACTGCCTTATACTGCTAGAAGTAAGGTGATGCCCCTCACTCCAAGGGGTGGAACTGAACGAGGTCAGGATGAGAAAGCTGTGTGGTTGCTATAAAACACCAGAACATCTGAGGGAGACCCCTAACATATTGGGGCTCCTATCAGGGAAGACATCTGGTTCTTCTTGGCACTTCTGTTGGAGCTGATTCCTAAGTGGGCAATCTCTGGGCCCCCCCACAGGGCAGTTCTGATGCCATCCACTCCAGACGGCAAGCATATGTGGTGCTGGGACATTGCCATGCTCCTAGTGGGTGTGCAATAAAGCCGTTTGGCTGTGGTTTGCTGTTTACCTGGGGTCTGGCAGTGCCAAAATTAGAAGAAATGACAGGTGAGCTTGAGGGCGGCATGTGGCGAGCACAAGTCCTGGATAATTACAGTGTGTGTCCCAGCCCCTGGCCACAACGGAGCTTTTGGCTTATTTTAGCCTTGTGCCAAAGCTAGCTCTGTACCTGAGACGCACACAGGGAAAGGAACCGAGAATATCAATGAAGCACAAATGTCTGCCCCATGACAGCCGCACAACAGAGAAGTGGGATGGGGAAAGAATGGGTTCAGACCCCGGTGTGAATGCTGGCTCTGGTACGCCCTGGCTGTGGGGCCTTGGCACGTGGCTTCACATGTGGTGTGGGCTCCACAAGAGGTTGTGTGGGGGTCCTCAGTGCTGCCCACCAGCAGCACTCAGGCTGATGAGAATGCTCATTAATTATCAGTGTCTCCCCTAGCTGTGGCTTTGAGCAAATTGGGAAGAACCTGTATCCTTCTCTGGGAAATGGACACCTTGATAGAGAGGGTCTCTGTGAGGATGGAATAAGGGAATGAAAGCCATGTGCCTCACACAAGAGGATCAAATCTGAAGCTCTCTTCCCGCACCCACCGCACCCCCATTCTCTTCTTTTCTTTTATCCCACAGTATCTCAACCAGTTGGTAATCTTTCCCTTGAGCTCAGAAGACAAGTCAGGTGCCAGGGAGTGGCCAGGTGTGGTTTAAGTCGGTAGAGCCGGGCTCTGCCGGTGGCAGAAGTCCTGCAGGGAGGGTGGTGGTGGCAGTGAGACACCTGCCTTTGGGGCCTTCTGTGTCTCTCTTCTCAGTCATCTTTATTCATCCTCGTTGTCCCCAGACTCAAGCTGCAGAAGAAGAGGGCATGGCAGATGCTGTTAGTAAGCACAGGGTGGGAGGCTCGGGTCCTGCAGGCTCATTCCACAAGCAGTCGTGTGTGCGAGGCCCTGTGCCAGATGCTGGGTGCAGCAGTTGCACAGACAGACAGAACTCTCTGCTCTCACGGAGCCTGTTCGCTAGTGAGGAGCAGGCACATGTGACAATAAACCAACTTGTGAGACGGGAAGACGGGCTGTGGAAAACAGAGCAGATTGTAAGGGGGGACCAAGTGCCTACAGTTGTGACTTCGGCTGCATTTTAAATCAGGTGGTCAGGGTGTGCTCACCAGGAGGGTAGGGGAATGAAGCTCCTGGACAATAAATAATTACAGCCTCCATTGGAGCTCTAACTATATGCTGGCATTTTAATATACTACTACCTTGGTAAATCCATAGCAGCAGTGGGGTTCCTGTTTTATAGCTAAGCACAGACTCGGAGATGAAATGACTTTCCAGGGGTCACCCAGCCGTTAAGTGACAGCGCCGGGATTCGGACCCAGACCTATGTTACCCCAGAGGATTGTCCCAAGGAGACAGCTGTCACCTGGCACATGCTGTTGCAGCCATGGACCTGGTTGCTGGGACTGGGAGGGTGGCTCCACCTGTGTCCCCAGCAAGGAAGTGGGACCCGATTTTTCTCTGGCAGGGCCTTGCTCGCAGGCTGCTGAGCGTGCCAGCCCAAGGGTGAGGATGAATCACAGCGGAGAGGGCCAGCTTAGGCAGCAGCCATGGTGGTGCCTGAGTGTCATCAGAGGTGTCCAGCTGTCCCCATCCCCTTTCCCTGACCTTCCACGTAGGGCTGTCAGGTGCAGTGGTGCACGTTGTGCCTTGTGCAAGGACACCTGGCTGAGGGGTGAGTCGGAGTGAAATGTGCTCTGCTTGCCAAGTTATGTGTCTGACCGGTGCTGTGTCTGTCCAGAGAGTTCTGCAGCCACACCTTGTCCTGATGTGTGCCGAGGCACTGGAGCAGGGCGCAGTTGGGCCAGAAGTTCACACTTAGGCAATGCTGGGTGAGGTCACCTTGCCGAAGGCCAGCTCCTCCCAAAGGGCCTCTGCCTCCATGGGGAAGTCCTGTGAGATGGGTGGGAATTCCTGGCCCTCTAGAGCCTGCCTGCTCCCCTGACACCATCCCCGGGCAGGGCGGGACTCTGCACAACTGCTGTGAAGAGCAGGTATTTGGGCCTATCATGGGGCTGAGGTTCCCATCCCTCCTCTGCCTTATTCTGTGTACTTCAGAAACTCACTTCCCCTCTCCTGACCTCAGTTCCCTCATCTGTAATACCTATCAGCTGACCCCAAGGTCACTTGGTCAGTGGCATCCCGTTCCTTGTTCTGAGCCATTGTTTTCTGAAATACAGACTGTTTGAAGGCTGATAACAATGATGACAGCCAACATTTTTTGAGGCCTCCTGTGATCCAGGCTCTGCATTACTTGACATATGTGTGTGGCTGATCTGACTCTCACAGTAACTGCTGGGGTGGGACTACATTATCCCAGTTTTCACAGGAAGAAACTGAGGCCAGAAGTTAACTGCTCAAGATCACAGAGTTTGAAAGCAGTAGTACCTGGATTTAAACTCGGGTGGTCTGGAGAAGCCCTTAGGATGGTCTAGTTTGCCCGCCTGCCTGCCTGCTGCTTCACACATGGGGAAACAGGCCCAGAGAGGGCAAGTGCAGGAGTCACAGCCTCACCTGGCAGACCTGGGACTAGACTGTGGGATCTGTTGACCCATCCTGAGCACTTTCTCTGTGCCAGATGGGGGTTAGCCGGCGGGGGGCGGGGGGGGCATAGGATGGCATGGCTGGGCAGTATTGCTGCTGCAGCTGGTTTGCCTCCCACTTTGTATGTGTGTGAGAGAAGGGAAAATAGGAATACATACACATACACACACATGCACACAGCCCAACCCCAAAGGGGTTATCATGTGGGTCAGAGTGTTGCTGAGCCTTGATTTCTCAGTGGTTTGGTGGGAGGCTTTCTCAGCAGACTTGAGCCCCAGGCACCGTGAGACCTACTCTCACCTTTCTAGCTATGAGACCTGGAGCACCTCACAGCACTGCTCTGAGCCACAGTTTCCTAATTATAATACATACCTCTTGGGGTTCAAAGGGGCCACCTCCTGGGGGTGTAGTGAGTGACTCATAAAGGAAAACTGTCATCAGTATGATTTGTCGGGAGGAGACATTTGTAAGTGATTAGGAGGGGCTCTAGAGCCATTCTGCCTGGATTCAGCCCAGCTCCGCTGCTTTCTGGCAGCATGACCTTGGCTAAGTCACTTTATTTATTGGAGCCTCAGTGCCTTCTTCTGAAAAGGTGTAGTAGGTCCTACCACATAGGTTGTCCTGAGACGATGCAATTTATAAAGATTTTAACCCAGTGCCAGTACATAGTAGGTGCACAATAAATCAAGTAATAGGTAACATTTATTGAGCACTTGCTCAGTGCTGGGCATTATTAGTATCATTTATATTGCTAGTACTCTTGTTAATAATTCATTTGGAGCAGCAAATTTCTGTGTACCACTCCGCAAACAGGCAACCAGTCAGACCTACCACCTCATTCCTACACTGAAAGTAGAGGCCTAGAGAGGGGAAGTGACTTGCCTAAGGTCACACAGCTGGCTGCTCAGTTTCCAAGCGTGGTTTTGTCCAGCCAAGTCTGCTGCAGAGCCACTGTTTCGTCTCAGTCTCCCAGAGGGACATCCCTCCCTCTGCCCCTCCCCTCCCCATTACTCTCCAGAGCCAGCAGCTCCTCAGAGCTTCAAGCTTTGTGAATGGCTTGGTTTAGCTCTCGGTCATTAAACGTTCATCGCTTACAATTTCAATCCAATTCCTATAAGTTTATTGGCAAGACGGGGTGTATTAGAGCTGCCAAATTTAATATATCAAGTTCATGTGTCTGGGATGCGGTTTCTCAGCAGTAACTGGAGAAAAGAGAGGTTTTATATGTTTTCATTTTGAATGACTGTCTGTTCCTAATCCCATTATAGCCCTTGACTTAATGGCTGCTGTCCCCGTCTGCTGCAGGAGCAGCTTTCTCCAACAGCCTGCATGGCTTCCTGGACTGTCCAGGGGGCTTGTTTGTCTTCATGTCTTTCTCCAGTCTCTTCTTTACAAGATGCCTTTCCCCATCTGTCTACCCTGTGGGTCAGGTCCCAGCTTTATATTTATTTGCCAGATCCTGGGAGTCTGGAGCTTGTGCTGCTAGCCTGAGCTGCTATCTCATGACCTTGGGGAAGCCACCTGTCTTTGTTCTCTGGGCCTCGGGAACCTGTTCTTTGAAATGAAGGGTCAGAATATAGGACCTGAAGGTTGAGGATCTTGTCTGGGCTCAACCTGTGCAGATCCTACTCATGGCGCAAGGGTTGGCCATGAGAGTCATAGAATCACCCCCTGCCTTGGGCTGCAGATCTCCTGGGTCAGGAGTGGCAGCTGTGGTCACCATGGCTGAAGGGTCTTAAGAGTCTTATAGCCCTGAGACATTCTCATTTCTTTCTGTGATTGGCTGGGGACCTGCCACTTGAGAGTTTAGCCAGTGTCCTTGGGAAGCCTTTTGCATTTCTGCCTGAGCCTCTGGCTTCTCTAATCACTGAGCTAGCTGTGGAAGAGAGGCCACTTGGCAGCTGGATTTTAGGGGACCTGGGTTTCCCTTGTGCTTACCAGCTGTGTGACCTTGGGCAAGTCCTCTTTCTGAATCTCAGTTGTCCCTTAAGGAAAATGGGAATTAATTTGTTTATTCAACAATATTCGGTTTCCTATTACGTACCACACACCACTTTGGGTGCTGGAGCATCAGCAATAAACAAAACAAAAATATCTCTGCCTGTGTGGCTTTATCTTCCTACTGGGAGAAAAAGATAATAAATGTAACAGGTAACTTATTACTTCACAGGTGATAAAAATGAAGCAGGAAATGGGGAAAGCTAAATGGAGGGTGGAAGGTTCTGCCATTTTAAAGAAAGTGATCACGTTAGCTCACTGAGAAAGGTAGTGTTTGAGCAAAGATTGCAGGAGTCAAGTGAGCAAGCTTGGCAGGTACCAGGGGAGAGCATCCAGGCGGAGGGAACAGCATGGAAACGCCGGGAGGTGGGCACATGCCTGGCATGTGTGAGGAGCAAAGAGGCCTATGTGGCTGGCATAGAGAGAACAGTCGAGAGGAGATCCGAGGTGTGGAGGGTGGCAGCTGGCCAGAGGGTGTAAGGTGGTGGTTCCCTGGCTACGTATGAAAATTTCCTGGGGAATTTTAAAAAGTACTGATGCCCGGGCCTCATCCACTCTGGTTCTGCTCTAACTGGCCTAGGGTGGAGGCTGGGCATCAGAATTGTTAAAAATCCCTCTGAAATGAGGCCCATGTAGCTCCTCATGAGCTCTCATGAGTTTTAAATGAAATGGTGTGTGCACGGAAAGCCTTCCTCACGCAACCCAGGCCTGGCTCTCAGGGAGTGCTCAGTTGAGGTGGTTGTGCGTGGACTTCAGTGTGTGGCGTTTCCTCCGTGTTCTGACTGAGTGCTTTGTGACTTCCCAGGCAGTGGCAGCACCTGGCACAGTGGCCATGGGGAAGCGTTACTTCTGCGACTACTGTGACCGCTCCTTCCAGGACAACCTCCACAACCGCAAAAAGCACCTGAATGGGCTGCAGCATCTCAAGGCCAAGAAGTCCTGGTATGACATGTTCCGAGGTGGGTGCTTGCTGGCTCGGCTGCCAGTCTGATGCAGCCGCGCTCTTTGCTCTTTCTTACCATCAGACAAGGAAGCGCCGTGGGCCAGTGTCCCCTAGTGCAGAGGGGCCCTCAGAAGGTGAGACTGGAACGTGAGCTCCTTTCCCCAGCAAGCTTGACTGAGGGCTTAGTTCTCAGATGCCCTGCCAGGCTCTGGGGATATTGGGGTGAGAAGTCCTCTCCAAGGAGGTGATGTTTGAGCCAATAGCTGAAAGGTAGGGAAAAGCCAACCACACCATTCTGGGCAGAGGGCATGTAGAAGCAGGCAGCCATGAGCAAAGCACCAGGCGTGGCTCACTTGGTGTGGCTGGACACAGCAAGAGAGAAGAACGGCGGGGGATAAAGCTGGTGGCAGGGCAGGGGCAGCTCATGCTGGGCTGGAGGCCATAGTCAGGGGGATGGGTTGTCCCAAGGGCAGAGAGCAGTCTTTGAGAGGCTTTAGGCAGCAGCCAATGTGACCAGAGCTACATTTGACAGTGATGAGTGACTGCTTTGTAAGCAGTGGTGTGCAGCAAATGGCTGTTGAATGACTGGCTGGACGGCTGAATAACCAAGCTTCTTCCGGGAAAGGCTTCTCAGAGCAGGTGTGACTGGGGCGAATGGGCTAAGGCCGTAAGCAGCTGGCACAGGGCCTGGCACCTCGAGGTGCTCACTACAGGGGAGCTGCTCTGCACTGCTGTCCTTAGACATACACACTGAGCAATAGTGAGGGAGGGGCCAGAAGGTGGCCAGCTAGAAGCCAGATCAAATGGAGAGGGAGCTTGCAGTGGGGTGAGGGGGGACCTAGGGCTCCTGGAATGAGCCAGGGCAGGTTCAATGCTCATTCGGACCTGGGCAGTAGGATTCTGGGAGCCTGGAGGGAAGGAGCTGAATCCTAGCAGCTGAGAAGGAAGGAAAAAGTGATACAGAGAGAGTTCCCTGGTCTGTGACTCAGAATTCACAAAAAAGGAGTGAGTAGCTGCTGCATGCCAGGTACCTTCCATGTTTTGTCATTTGCTTTTCTCAGTAATTCTCTAAGGCAGTGGATCTCAAACCTTGGAGTTAGGATCACCTGGAGACCTTGAAATTAAAAAACGCTGATCCCCTGACCCCCATCTCCAGAGGCAGGTTTGGGGTGGGGCCTAGGCATGGTATTTTGAAAGCTCTCCCAGACTCTCCCCATTTCAGATGAGGAGGCTCACAGGCTTGGATGAAGGAGGGTGGCCAAGGGTCTGGGAGTGGGGGCAGAAGGGTCTCCTGGGTGCCTGGGAAGCCTCTGACTATGGTGTCAGACAGAGACACCCTGTCCCCCAAATCCAACAGTGGCTGGGTCTGTCATTGAACTGGGCCTCAAGATCACCCTGGTGTTTGCTCCTAATCCCGGACTCCCAGCTAAGAACAGCCAGGTCCTAGGGTCCAGGGCGGATCTGCAAAGGCTGTGTTACTTATAGAAAAGGTGAAACAGGTGAGCCCTTCTCAGGGTTCCTGATCCCCAGCACCCCAACCACACGTCCCCAACCACATTCAGTCCTTAGAACAGATCTGTGAGGGAGCCTGGGCTGGCAAGGGGATCCACTGCAGGTGGTGCCTTTGAAAACCAGAGCAGTGGATCACCCCATCCTAGGTCCCTCAGCTGGCATAGAGCTCTTTCCACTTCCTTTAGAGGTTTCCCCAGGGCTCCAGCTTCCCCAGGCAACCACACAGCACAGACTTTGGGAGGGGGACACATGGTATCCCAGCCTGGGCTAGGACTTAATTCTTGCTCTGCTCCCAGCTTCATGACCATGGACAAGTCCCTTAACCCTCAGAGGGCTAACCATCCATCTGCCATGGTCAGGACATGCCCGGGCCCTGGAGCTATGCTGCCTGGGTGTCAGTCCCAAGGTGTCACTCACTCTCACTAATTTAGTCATATGTAAAACAGCCATAAACGCAATACTCACCTCCCAGAGATGTGACAGGGGCTCAGTAATCTCATGATGACTATATGGCATTAAGGGTTCACTAAGTAGGAACAATACCTATAGGACCACAAAAGGATTGGCCTCAGGCCCTTTATCTCCTGGCCTCATTCATTCAGACAACGCCCTGGTAAGTACTTAGCATGTCCTCAGCTCTCAGACAGGCTTACAGGTAAATAAAACAAGATCTCTCCTAAGTGACCTCATGCCCAGTTATAGCAGTGTGTTCTGGGTGGAACCCCTGTCCTACCCAGACCTTCATGCCCTGCCAACCTCTCCCTCTGAGCTCTAGCCACACTGGCCACTGCAGTTACTGTACCCTCTGCAGACATTCCCTTCCTGCTGTCTTCCCCCTCCCCCCAGCCTGGTCCCCCCCATATCAACTCAGGCAGAGTCCTCCAGTATGCCCTCCCCACCCCGCGGGCCAGGTCAGGTCATTCGGCCTCCTGCTAACTGTTTACCCCATTTATATCCACGTGGATTAGTGTGACTGTTGGACTGGAAGGAAGGACCAGGTCTGACTTGTTCTCACCAAATCCTCATCCTGGCACGGTGCCTGGCACACAGGACGTGCTCAGTAAATGTTTGTTAGATGAATGTCTAAATGAATGAGCAAACAGACACAGGGCACCAGAGCAGGTGTTAATATTGGGAGATGAAGCGAGAAGGACCAATGGGGTCAGATCCCGAGGAGCCCTGAACACCAGGCAGAGGAGCAAGGGCTTCTTTGTGCAGGGCCTGGGCCTGAGGTTCTCACCTTCCTCACATGTCTTACTCACAGATTTTGACTGATTGATTCCTTGCCTACCAAGAAGTACACAAAATTTACACCATAAATATGTGATGAAAATAAAGTAGAAAATATCAGAGGAAACCAGGGTTAAGGTTCATATCCAGAAAGACTGTTGCCGAGTCCTGTCAAGGCTGGCGACTGGTCTGACACTGAGAGCCTGCATGGTGTGAGGGGGACAGAGAGAGTATTTCCCAACCTTGGCTGTGGAGCAATGCATGGGCCCTGTTTACTGGGGAGCTTCCTGGGCACCAGAAATTTTTTTTTAGCTTTCTATTTTGAAATAATTATAGATTTATAGGAAGTTGCAAAAACAGGGCAAAAAAGTCTTGTGGTACTAGGATTTAAAAATAAATACAAAAAACCCACACACAACTCCCTAGCTGATTCCATTGTGCAAAGTTCAGATCCTCTGACCTGAAACCTGGTTCTTGCCTTTGGCTGGGTCTAGGTGGGGTGGGAGGGGTTAAAGTCACCCGAAGCTCAGATCCCTCTGCCCAGAATCCCCATCTGTGATTGTCCCCTTTTATACTCCTTTATGGATGGGGAGCGGAGCTCTTTCCTTTCCTGATCTCAGGAAGTACCTGTGTGCAGCTCAGGTCTAAACCTAGCCCCTCTCTCCTCTCACAGATGCAGCTGCCATCTTGCTGGATGAACAGAACAAGCGGCCCTGCAGGAAGTTTCTACTGACAGGTAAAATGTTCTACCCATTTCAGCTTTCCCCTCCTCCCCGGGGACCAGCATGTCCAGTCCAGCCTGCTGGACCTCTGCAGAGCCTCTCTCCCACCCTGGCCACCATCCTGGACCCACTTTGTGGCCTTGGCGCCTCAGATGACTAATCATTTGGGCCTTTCCCCGGGTTGTGCCTTAGGACTTCCAGGGGCTTGTCCTCAGTTCTTCAGACCTAGAATGTGATTTGATCAGCTCAGCCAGAAAAAGCAAGCACTGGGAGATTGCAGGTAAACCCAGGAGACACTGATGGGTGTAATAGACTGGCAGATTAAGTTAGCCCAGGAGCCCGGCTGCCACTGCATTCTCCCTCCCAGCAGGCAGGGCTGGAGACAGTAACAGGTCTGATGATGCTGAGAAGGTTCAGAATTAGAACCCAGGATGCTAGGTGTTGATTTGACTGCTCAATACCTACCTAATAAAGATGCATATAGTTTAAAGAGATAAAAACCTCAGTAAATGAAAGGAGCAAAGGCAGGTGAAAATAAGGGGAGGAAAAATAAGACAAAGGAGACGTAGTCTCCTCTATGCTTGCCTTGAGGTCCTATGTAATCTCTAAGGGTTTGGCCCCGAGCTTCCTAGCAGCCAAGGCAAAGATGAAAACCATGATGATTGACAGGGTGTATAAGGGGACTTAGCATTGGGGAGAGGTATTGCTGTTGACCCAGGGAAGCTAGGTGAATGACTATATTCCCTCAGGAGATGGTGCTGTCCTTAGAATGGCACCAGGCCTGCAGATCAGGGACTTCCCCAAGGACTTCACCTTGATAAGAACACGTCACTGGTAGGTTGTGCTGGCCTAGGATACCTCCAGTCTTATTTTGAGATACATTTTGGTCTTCTCTGTTGAGATTCAGAAAGCCACCCTGGACTTTCTACCTCCTTTAATGGTTCAAAGCTTCCATTAAAGCCTTTCTCCCCAGCAGTGCAGCTGTTCATGCAATTCAAGTGAGCAGACAGGCCACCAGGCGGAAGGCAATGTCCTGGAGAGGAGAGAGGAGGCATGACCTTTTCAGGGACCCACATGTAGTTTGCTGAGGCTGGAGAATAGAAGCTGGGGCCACGGGGTGGTGACAAGCGCCAAGCCTGCAGAGGCTGTGCAATCTAATCACCAATGGCTTCAGTGAGATTTGATCCCCAGCCAGGGAAGGGTTGTGAGCAGGGTATGGTGGGCCAGAAGGCTGCTCATGAGGGTGGCCAGAGAGAGTCAAGTGTTTCTTCCAGGGTTGCTACTCTTTAGTTCCTAAAGTCCTGCCCCTAAAACTCCAGTGACTCCCCTCAGCCCACAGCGGGAGTCCTGCCAGAGCAGTGAATAACTCTGTCTTCTCCACGCAGGCCAGTGTGACTTTGGCCCCAACTGCAGATTTTCCCACATGTCAGAGCGAGACCTGCAGGAGCTGAGTATCCAGGTGGAGGGTGCGTTTTGGTCAAGACCAGGGGCTGGGGTGGGGGTGGGCTGCTGGAGGCGTAGGCAAGATCTGAGGCCTAGGAAGCTGCCCTGTGCCTCCTCACCTTCCTGTCTTTTATGGTGACCTTGTGGGGTACCCTGAGGGCTTCCCCGGTGATGTGGTGGGTGTCAGAAACTGCCACCAAACTGCTGAGGCATGAATGGAGAAGGAGCAGGGGAGCTCTGCCTGTGTCCCCTGCTGGGTTTAAAGTGACAGGCATAGCTTCCCAAGAGCCCTGAGGGTGCACCCCAGCCCTGCCTGGGCTCTGCTGCTAACCTGGCATTCATTCACTTACGTACTCCCTCAGTCAGGCAACATATTGAGCCCCTACTGTGCTCTGGCGACAAGGGGATGAAGAGAGCAGCTTGCCTGCCCTCAGGATCCTCAGGCCTCATGGTCCCAGGGAAGAGCAAGTTCAGCTTCCCCTGGAATCTGGCATGTCTGCCTCTGGGAAATTCACTTCTCACTTCTTCAACTGGAAAACAAGGACGTTCCCATTCAAATTGTCTTTATTGATCACTAGTGTGATTGTTTTCCTCTCGCCCCAGGCTGTATCCCAAACTGTCCCTCCAAGACTCTGACGCCATCTCACACCCAGGTGGTTTGAACTCCATCCATTGCTCCATCTTAATTCAGTGAGCAAAGGTTTTTAGAGGACATTATATGGAAGAAAAATCAGGAAAGCTGAGGCTTCTTCTCGTGCCCAGGGTCAGAGACCTGGCAAGTGGCAGAGACAAGATTCAGATCCTGCTCTGCCCTGTTCTGCAGCCCACACAGCCTCCCTGCACCCAGATTTGAATTCCTCCTGAGGCCCGAGCTCTCTATAGGCATTATCCTGTGTCCAGCTCCAAAAAGCTTAGGAGGTAGTCAGTGTTTCATCTCCATTGGATGGGGAAGCAGAGGGAGGCCCAGAGGGTGGGCCTGGGGAGTTGGCTGCACAGTGGGGACAGGCCAGAGGCTCTGCTCCTGGCCTCCCAGCCTGTGCCCTCCCAGGAAGGTTCCGACTGTGTTGTGGGAGGCTGGGATTCAGGTGGGGGTGAGCGTGCCCTTCACTTGCCTCTGTCTTCCTATCCCCACAGAGGAGAGGCGGGCCAGGGAGTGGCCTCTAGACATAACTGAACTCCCCGAGGGCCATCTGGAGGACTGGCTGGAGAAGAGAGCCAAGCGGCTGAGCTCAGCCCCAAGCAGCAGGTACAGGCCCCATGGGTCCCCTCCTCCCGTGCCCTCCGGGAGCAAGACCCCAGCCAGCTGCCCTGACCTAAAGCTGAACAATCTCCATGAACTGCCCAGGCCTAGGCACCAGATAGGGACTCCCCCTCCCCCAGCAGAGCTCTCCAAGGGAGGGACCATGCGGGGAGCTCTTGGGTCCCCAAGTCCTGGCCAGAGGCACCCGTTTGGAAGTTCCTATTCCTGGGCCTCATCCCCGTGCCTTTGTGGCTCTTCCCTTATTGGAGTCTGTGCTGGTGAAGGGGAGGCCAAGCCTACTTGACTTCACATCACCAGTTCCATTTCCAGAGGGAGGAAGGAGTCTGACTGTGGTTATTGAGTCCCCAGTGTCCCAGTCACTGCTGTGTCCCCTCCAGTGTCCTGCCACATAGGGGAAGTGAGGCTCACAGGAAGGTGAGATGTGCCCAAGGGCACATGGCTGGGGAGAGAAAGAGCTGGGACTACCCAAGTTTGTAAAAACCAGCTTATTGTCATTGTCCCAGGCCTCCATGCGGAGGGGGCTACTGCCTGCACCCAGCACTCAGGATGCTCACAAGCAGATGGGGCACCCTCACTTCTTGCATGGGGAACACCCTGGGTCAAAGGCCCTCATGTTTGTGCTGTGTGCTGTCCCAGGCCCTCTTCTTCAAGCCAGGGCTCCTGGGCTCTTTACCAGGTAGAGGAGAGAGAGGAAGGGAAAGGGGCTAAAGGTTGTGCTTGTGAGCTTCCTATGACTTTGTACAAGTTGCCCCACCCTGGACCACCCTGTTTCAGACCCAGTTATCTCTATGGTATGGCTTCATGGGACAGTGGTGTGGCCTGGGCCAAGGGAGCCTGGTTGGACAGTCTATGGCATGAGGCTTTCCCTCCAGGCACTTCCAGAAGGTACAGGTCAAGCTTCTTATCTTCTCTGTGTTCTAATGAAGAGAGCTTCTTAAGCTATTTTAAAATCAACTTTCATTATTTTTTACCTTTGTTTTAAATCTGTGCCCAGTTTTTGTCCCTCCCACATTGAAAATATAGTACAAAAATGACTCAAATATTGGAGTATGGCATCCTTCCTGCTAGTACTGCCTGAAGTGGTTGTGATTTTGGTCATATGGGCACCCCCCTGGGGGCTGGCCATCGTCATCCAGGGATTTATGTCTTCATCCGGTTGGAGGCCACCCAGAGAGCTCTGGAGGCTTCCCTGCTCTCCCGCTCTGCCCCGCACTGCTCCTTGTATTAGCTACCTGCGTATCCAGCCGCGCTCCTGTGCTTGCTAAGCCATGCTCCCTCCCCTGGCTGCTCGCCTCCCTGCTGTTTCTGGAATAGATCTGCAACTGGGGGGCCACCCTAGACTCTAGAGAATGTGAACCTTTTCCCCCAGCACCTATCCCTCTGGCCACACTTCCAGGGGACCTGCTTTCCTGGCAACCACTTATTCTCTGTGTCCACCTGCCATCCACCTGCCTCCTGAGGGGTTGGAGCCAAAATAAATTCCTCTCTGGGCAGAGCAGTCTATCCAGCCTTGAGAAAAAAGGGTTGTTTGGAGGGAGATGAACATTTATTATTGCTTTTGCCATCGCTGCCCTCTCCCGCAGGCTGGTCATGTGAAAAATGACACCAGAATCCTGGGCCCAAGAGCTTTGGGCTCTACTTCTGCAGGGTGGTGGGAGGTGGATTCGAGGCCACCCCACCCTCTTTGGCTGCCTTACTCTGTTCCCCAAGTCTCCTACCCTCAGGGCAGCCCTGGAAACAGGCTCTCTGGATGTCCATAGCAGCCCCTCTGCGTCTCCTGCCTCCCCTCTGCTCCTCCAGTTCATCCACACAACAGCCCCGACAAGCTTCTGAACCACATGCTGGCCCAGCCCTTGTTTAAACCCTCCTAGGCTTCCTCCACCTTCCCTGCCACCTCCCTGGCCCGTGGGGATCACCTTCTCACCTCTCCCATCTGGGTCTATGCTATACCACTGGACACTTGGCAGCAGCTTAGCTGTGGTGGGTGTATCTGAGTTAGGGGCACCTCGTGCATGCTATTTTCCTCGACCTGTAGTTGTATGTCCCCTCCTCCCCCACGCCTGGCAATGTCAGATACATCCCTCAGGCTCAGCTAAGACATCTCCCCTTCCAGCCCCCAGGCCTCCCGTCGTGGCCCTGAGCTTGCATTGTTGTCATTCGCACCTGGCTCTGGGTGACATGTGGACTGCATGAGAGAACATGTAGGGGAGCAGGGTCCCCAGTCTGGAGGACTATTTCCTAGGTGTTAGTGCTGTGGGCCACTTGTGGGGACTGGTCTGGTAGCCCCTCTTTCCCCTCTGGGTGTCTGTTTCCTCTCCTGGGGCACAGGGCACAGGTGTTTGCCTGGCCTGCCCTTGGCCACCCAGACTTGAGGGCCCTAAACCCACAGGCTGACAGAGCCTTCAGGGTGCGCTGGGCTACCCCTCCTGTAAAAGGGGAAATGGAGGCCCCATGGGGCCCCAGCCCAGTGCATTGTGCCTTGTCCCTCAGCAGACTGACCCTGAGGGACCTGCCAAGAGCAGCTGCGGGAGGCGGGAGGGAGAGGGCGGCAGGAGGGAGAGGCCAGCCTCAGCCAAGCGGACAAATCCCCCAGCGAGGCCTCTGCTTGTCCCTGCCTTCTATTGTTGGCTCTTTAGATTGTGACTTTATCCCTCTTAATCTCCCCCTTCACTCCCCTGTCTGGGCTGGTGCTGCTGTGGCCGCCAGCGTACCTCCTGAAGACTCTCCTTCTGATTAAGACCATGGCTGGGCAAAACCAGAGCTGTTCTTGTCCTTGTGCATGGGACAAACAGGCCAGGAGAGAAGCCACAGTCACGCCACATGTGCAGCTCATTGTCCTCGTGTGCTCTGTGCAGGGCTAGAGGGATACACTTCAGGGGTTCAGGGGCCCATGTGTTTGGGGCCTGGGAATGTGCCAATGTCTGTGAGCACACATGGGGGTGCCCTTCTCCTGGTGGGAGGCCTCAGAGTGCAGGGGCTCTGAGTCCCAGTTGCCCAGAACCTGTCCCATCTTCTAGAAGGTCCAAGGCTCATGGGGAGGGGCTCCCCAAGATCATACCCTATCTGTGGAGAATTGTGGTCACCCCAACCCTGCAGGGAGCCCTGGTTTGGCTGGCAGCTGGGGCTGTCCCTTCCAGCAACTGTGGAGCCTCCCGACTCCCACCCTTCTCTGCAGCTGGGGGAGTTTATGAAATTTCCCCAGTGCCATAAATCATGCTGGGAGCTGCTTTCCGTGCTTTCCAACAAGCGGCTGAGCAGGGATTTCCCCGTCCTCTCACAACAGGAGGCCCCAGACGCTATGTCTGGGCTGCCCAAAGTCCTCAAGTAGGCTCTGTTTAGCCTGTCAGGCCCTGAGAGGGACAGGCCGAGTGGGTACAATGAGGCAAACTCCTGGGTCTCCTGCCCCAAGTCCTGTCCAAACCTCTCACAGATGGCTGGCCAGGAGTTGCTAGGGCCTCACCTTCACTGAAAACTGGGCCTGGGGGTGGGGTGGGGTTGGATGCTGCTGGAGCTAAAGCTGGGGGGGGGGGGGGTCTGGAGCCCATGTGTAGGTCACATTCCAGCCACTCAGCCCTTGTCTTCGGACTGTGTCACTCGGGTATGTGACTAACTCCATATACCGCAGTGGCCTCATCTATGAAATGGGGTTTGCATGGCAATTCTTGATGTTTCTCTAGGCCGTGGTGTCTAGCCTGGAATAGCTAGTCAGTCACAGCACTCAGCGCTGCTGTTTGTCATTGGCAAACATTCACTAGGTGGCTTCCCTGTGCCAGGCCCAGCTCTGGGCACTGGGGGACAGATGGACCCCATCCCTAGTCCCTGGTATCTGCCCTCTGAAAGCTCCAATCCCATAGGGGAGACCTGAGCCCCCAGTGAGCTCTCAGAGTGCTCCCTGGAGTGGCAGCCTGAGCAGGGTCAAGTCCAGAAGGATTGGAATGTGGAATAGTTGGTAGGGGCAGGTTGCCTCTGCACCTCAGTCAGCTTCCTTAGGACAGGGCAGCCCCAGACTGGGCACCCAGGGTTGGTACTTCAAAGAGGCCCTGGGTTCTCAGGATGTGGTTCCAGGGTTGGTGGACCTTAAGGGGAAGGAGAGTGAGCAGCTTGAGAAATGAGGCTTTAAAAAAAATTTTAGACAGTATTTTGTTTCGGATTTCAAAGGCTTGCATGCTTGTAAAACTTTTCTTGATAAGTATAAGGAAGTTAAAAAACACACCATACCCATAATTGCACCACTCAGAAGGAACCACTCTTAACATTTTGCTGTCTTCAAGGTTTTTTTTATGCATTTATAGATGTTATATATCTTTAAACAAAAATAGTATCATGCTATATACATTATTTTATAAGCTGCTTTTTCTACTACTCACACAGTACATCATGATACCTTTCCTCATCAGTGCATATAAATCTGTCTCAATTTACACAGGCTGCATAGCATTCTCTGCTGTGGACGTGCATATATATTTAACCAATCCCCCACAGGTGGACACTTAGGTTATTTCTGTTTCTTGTACCTCAATCTCTGCCCACACCCCGCTATTTCCTTGGGTTCATTCCTAGAAGTGAGGTTGCTAGCTCAAAGGGTCTACATGTTTTTAGGCTCTGTCTTCCAGAAAGGTCGACCCTCTGCACAGCCAGGGTAGCCGGGAGGGTGAGCTGGGGGAGCACCCCAGCCTTGGCCTGCCTGGGCTGTGCCCCACTCTAATTCTCTACCCTTCTCCTCCTTTCTAGGGCTGAACCCATCAGAGCCACTGTCTTCCAGTACCCAGTGGGCTGGCCACCAGTCCAGGAGCTGCCTCCATCTCTGCGGGCACCCCCCCCTGGGGGCTGGCCCCTGCAGCCCAGCGTCCAGTGGGGCTAGTCCCTCTTCCCACCTGACCCCCACCAGGTCGCTCCCACTTCAGTCACAGTAAAGATAAGGGCTCATACTGGGGATGCTGAGGTCCCTGCCTGCTGTGCCCCACAGAGCCTCTGAAGCTATTAGCTCTGCCTGGCCTGGCCTTGCTGAAGCCCAGGAGTTCCCCCACCAGGTGAAGCCCTGGCCCTGGCTCTGTGCCACTCAGCTTCACCCTCCCTCCCTCATGGGCCATCTTGAGAGCATGGGTGAGAAAACTTCCTGCTGGATGTTTATAAAGAAAGTATGTCACTATGATGATATGGCTACGCTTCCCCCTTGCCGGGTGCCCTCAGCTCCGGGCTCTGGCCCCTGGTCAGAGGATGGGCAGGACTGGAGTGATAGGAGGTCTTCTCCAGGGTGACAGTGCTTGCTGCCCTTCTCCCTTGGGGGCCAGAAGAGGGTGGCCAGTGTGGCTGTTATCACCCATTTGAGAAGTGGCTCCAGATCTGGGGAGAGGAGCTAAAGGACTCGGTCTGCCATTCCCAGTCCCCACATCTGCCCGTGCTGAGCTGGTGCCTGAGCGTGAGATGGCACAACTGGGGCAGGGATGGAAGCTGGGTCTCCAGCCTCTTCAGTGTAGAGAAATGGGGCAAGACAGGCCCTGGGCTTGAAACAGTGGCCTAGGCAAGCTTCCTGGCATGGACATGAGTGCTTCCAAGGCTTCTGCCCTAGAGGAGCCTCTGGCCAGTGGGAAGGTGACAGGCTGATCAGGCAATATGGAGCCTCTAGGCCCCTCTGTTTCCTTCCTCAACTGTACTCCAGTTCTAAATTCTGTGCTGGGGTGGTAGTGGGCAATGTAGCCCTCAGGCTACTGGGCCTCTTGTGGGGTGACTGCAGGGCCACCTCAGTTGCCCCATCCTCCAAAAGCTTCAGCACGTCCTGAAAATCCTATTGATGGGGGAACTGAGGCCAAATCTGGGGACTCTTTGAGCCTTGGGCTCTCTCATCTGTGAAATAGGCTGGTTCTTGGCCCCAGTGGGTATGTGAAGAAGGGCTGGATTTAAGTCTAAGGAAGGTGAGAAGGCCCCTGGCCCTCTCAGCCAATGCCAAGGAGTAGGGCCCAGGAGACCCTTGCCTCATGCCCCCCCACCCCCAAAGAGTCTTTCTGTCCCACCTCCAGCACCCTGCCTATGGCCCAAACCTCAGGGACCAGGGTCCGGCTAGCTGTGTGGCCCTGGGCACAGGGTGCCCCTTCCTGCCTAAGGGGCCACAGCAGCTACTGGGCCCTGTACAAACTCCTCCTTAATTTCCCAGGAGCCCCTGGACAGTGGTGAGAGTTAGTGCTACATACAGGCCAGGGTGGGGCAGGGGCAGGGTACAGGCAGGGCTGGAGGCCGTCCTCAGAGCCACCACCAGGCCCTCCACAGCTGGGCCACGGCTCCATGCAAGGGCGGGTGGGGTGGGGTCGCTGGATGTCCAGGCCCCGATATACACGAAGTGGTGGTGGCTCAGGCAGCGGCTGAGGGAGAGGACTGCAGGCGGTGGTGGGTGTGGAGGGGCCCCCATGCACCACGTGCGCCAGATGAGGTGCCCAGGCGGTGCCTATTTCATGCCGCTGCGCAGCACCTGGTTGGCCGCGATGAGCATGACACTGATGATGAAGGCGATGGCGAAGGCGCAGATCAGACTCTTGCGCACGCATGTCTGGCGAATCTGCTGATTGGAGCAGGCTGTGGCCGCCCACCAGGGAGCATCAAAGAGAGAGGGGACAGCAGAGTGATGGAACCAGGAGCCTTCTGCATTTCTACACAGGGACACGGGACACGAGGCAGGGCAGGCAAGGAGACTCCAGCCCCCCTCTGCAAACCCCTGGTTCCTTCCCTGCTCAAGCAGTTGGCCCGCGGGGGAGGGGGGAGGCAGGGGCCAGTTACTCACTCTCTACATCCACGGGGCACTCCTCAGCCGTGCCCAGGTGGCTCTCTTCCTCCGTCATGATAATGTTCTCGATGTCCTTCATGGACAGGTGCTCACAGAAGGTGTCGTAGAGCAGCCGCTTCAGCTCATCCACAGTCAGCTTCTGCATGTCACACTTGGGTGGGAGGAGACAGTGCTCTGGACACCACAGTCCCCACCCAGCGCCTGCAGCCACACAAGCCAGGGACAGGCCTCCAGATTCTGGGAGGCTGGAAACCACTCTCCATTTCTCAAGTCCTTGACCAACACCAGCCTCCCCCAGGGAGCCCATGACCCTCTGGGAGATAAGATGCCCAGTGGACAGAAGGCTGAAGTGGTCATTCCCCCTTTACAGAATGGGCCTGGCCATTCACTGGTCTCAGTATGGCCCTTCACAGTGTACACAGCCCTGGGTCCCAGCCAGTACACAGCATACCTTCCAGAAGACAGTGTCAAAGTCAGTGCCAAGGAACCTCTCTGGGATCCCCGAGGTGGAGAGCTTGGGTCCCAGGAGGGTCACAAACTCCTCAAAGTCCACTTGGCCATCACCTAGAGTGGTCACAGGTCCAATCAGCAGGGTTAGCCTGCAACTGTCTGACCTCAGGCAGGTCCCCTCCAAGCCTTCTCAATTTTAGGGGCACTTAATGTGCCAAGCTCTAGGTGATGCTGAAGCTAAGTGTGAAGAGGCTCCATTGGCGAGGTGGAGGTGGCGTGCAGAAGGTGTGCCCTGAGCACGTGGGAGACGCTGTTTCACTTGGTACCCTCCATGGCTTCCCAGGGCCCTGCTGCTGTCCCAGGGTAGGTTTGGGGCCTGACATTCCCCCACCACACAGACAGGAAAGGAAGCTCAGGAGGGGGGACCACCTGCCCAGGCCACCACCTTCTCTCTGGGTGGAGTATGGGGCATAGGGGGATGAGAGGAGGGGACTGGGCATTAATGGTCCTTATGAGTTTTTTCATAATAAAATGCCAGGTGGCAAATACAGCTAAATTATTTCTTATTTTGAATGGTGAGACCTGGGGTATTTAGTATATACTTCTTTCTACTTTTCTGTACTTTAAAATTTTCTCAGAATACAGACCAAGATAGGTAGAGTCTCTGACCTCTGGGCATGGTTGGGGCTGTCACACTCTGGCCACGATTCTCCAGGCTAGGAAATGGGGCCAGACCTGGCTATAAACTGCCAGGGGCTTGGGAATGAATGGTAGTGGAGGGCGTGAGAGTCCCCAGTGGCTCATGCCCCAGACCCAAACCCCCCCAGGTGAAGGGTGAGGAATCACACGGGGCAGCGCTCACCGTCCATGTCCAGTCGCTGGATGATAACTTCCAGCTCTACCTCATTGGGCATGTAGCCCAGGGAGCGCATGGCTGTGCCCAGCTCCTGCTTGGAGATGAAGCCATTGCCGTCTCGGTCAAAGACTTTGAAGGCCTCTCGGATCTCTGTGGGGGGGAACAGAGCAGGTTGAGACTTCACTCCTGTTCCTGACACCCTGCTTCCCAGACCACAAGAATCCCCAAATCTGCAGCCCGAGCCTGCAGGTCTGGTCAGACAATTGGCAGGTGGCCCAGGAGTCCGCAATAGCGCTGCTTCTGGGAGCTCAGGGCAGAGCAAGCAGCAGAGAGGTGTGTCCAGGCCCTCAGCAGTGTGAGACCGTCCCCAGGGTCTCAGTCTCAGTGTGCCAGGCTCCCACAGCCTCTCCAGGCATACAACGACCCCGTGTGGCAGGAATCATGGGTCCCATTGTCCGGGGAGGAAGCAAGGCAGCCAGTGGCTTCCCTGCCCACCTCACTCTCCTTTCATCCCCACTCTCCCACTCTCCCTTTCCCCACCCCACCCC
Organism: Miniopterus natalensis; assembly: GCF_054644295.1. Taxonomy (NCBI): domain Eukaryota; kingdom Metazoa; phylum Chordata; class Mammalia; order Chiroptera; family Miniopteridae; genus Miniopterus; species Miniopterus natalensis. Next base: position 16,257,628 of record NC_142100.1, read on the forward strand.
ACCCCACCCTGCTCAGCTGGTTAACACTGGCCAACAGTCTAATGGCAGGCACGTGAGGCAGCTGTGCTGGCTAACGGCTCAGGGCAGGCTGCCTTGGGAGCCCAAGGTTTGGGGGAGAGGGGAGGCCAGATGGAAGGGCTCCAGGAGGCCCACCCAGCTCAGATGTGGGGGTTGCTCCTTCCACTCCATTATACAGAGGGGTAGACAGGCCTGAGGCCCTGGGTGACTCAGGGGTGGGGAGCAATGCAGCAGGCTGGGAGCCTGAGGATAAGCAACCCAATGGGTGACCTTGGGTGAGCCTCAGACTTGCCCATAGTAAAATGAGTGGTAATGATGTCAGGACAACAGGGTTTTACCAAGGACATCCAGGAACTGTTGAGGGTCCTAACCTTCCCAACTCTACCTCTGTTTCTCTGCCAGCTGTCCTGTCCCTTCATTGTTACCCAGTCCAAGAAGGGCCCTAAGGAGCATTTTCCTTTGGGGGAGAGCAAATCTCATTCCATTCACACCCTCTCTGCTCCAACTCCCTGAAGTCTCCTTGTTCAGTTCACCTGCCAGCCTCCCGGCCTTTGCTTAAGTTATTTCCCTGGGTGGGACTTCAGCAGGCAAAGGTGACCTCAGGTGTGTGTGTGCGCACACACGCATGCACGCGTGCACGCACAGTGTCCATGGGCACATATCGAGTAGAGACAAATGCAATGCCTTCATGCTGCAGACCTCGAAAATGAGGCCTAAAGTCAGTGTGAGGTCAGGGCTATTTCTGGTGAGGCCAGGAGTTAGGCTGGCCTGGGCCTGGCCTTAGGGGTCTGTGAACCCCTAAAACTGATGGTGGGATCCTACACGTGTGGTCACCCCCTGATCCTGCTGGTCCCACTATAGCTCAGAGAGGGTAGTTGCATGTCCCAGGCTACACAGCAAGGTGGCTTGAACCGAGGCCCCAAGCTTCATCAGGTTTTTCCCACCTGGTGTTTGCACCCAAGACCTAGAGGTCAGACTAGCTGACATGCAGGCCAAGACAGAAACGGTGAGCCACACCTGAGTTGCCCCCAGATCCTCTGACTCTGAACCTTTCCCTTACCCATCCCAGGAAGGACCTGATAATCTGCAAGAGAGCAGCTGGGATGGGAGATTTGGGCAAGGTCCAGGGGTTTCTGTGAACTCTGGACTCTGGCAGCTTTAGGCCATCTCCCATCTAGAGGTTTCCTGACCCACTAAGAAGTGGTGATCTCCCCATCCCCAGAGGTATGTGAGCAGAGGCCTGACAGTTATGGAGACTCACCTGGGAGTCTGCTAGAGATGAAGGTACTGGCCATGCAACCAGGCACCCCCTCCGTCTCCTCTTGCCCCATACACACACTTAGGTCTCTGGCTGGCACTGCTGCCTTCCTGACCCAGCCACAGGTTCTGCCCACCTCGGGTGTCCTGGACTGCAGCCCTAGGGGCCCTTTCAGTCCTGTGGGCACCAGGGTTGCTCCAGCTCCAGGCCTCTGAACACGCAGCTCCTTTTGCCTGGAATGCTCTTCCCTCCCATGGTGCGCTCTGATGCACCCCTGGCTCCCAGCATGGATGTGTCATCTCCCTGGTGCCCTCCCTGCCTCGCGGCTGACTCTGGCCATCCTCTGGGCTCCCACTCTTCCCCTCTCCTTGCACTGACTACATTGGATTGTGAACTACAAGTGCCATGAGAGCAGGGACCAGGTCAGTCTTGTTCATGGCTGTGTCCCCATTACCTGGATCAGTGCCTGTCATTAAAGCATAAACGTTTGCTGTATTAATGGCTAACTGGTTTGGGGAACCCACCCATCTGAAGCATACAGAGAAAGGAGCTGAACAGAAGTTCTTGCACCTCCTGGTGTGAGGTCATCACTTAGAGATCTAAGGGTCGGGTTGCAAAACCCTGAACCCCCAGTGGGGCTGCAGTAGGTGCTGCCCCCCTCCCCTGCAATGAGCTGGGGTCCAGACAGTCCCTCCCACCCTGGAAGGGGCTAGGTGTGGCTCCCAGAGCCCAGGGCTGCTGCAATTGGAGGCCCTGACCCCCTTCTGGAAACCCTGAGGAAATGCCCTGGGCTGGGCAGAAGATAGTGGAGGTCAGGCGAATCATGGGGTATGTGGACAGGCGACAGGCCTGGAGGCAACTCATGGGCCCCACAGCCATTTCTCAGGCAGGACCAACCTCCTAAGATCACTAGATAAATTGAAACACTGCCACCTCCATGTCCATGTGTCCCTTCCGCCCGCCCTCCCTGGCCTATCCAGCTCAACACCTCAGGTTTGCCTCTGTACCTTTGTCCACGTTAAGAGCCCTGTCCCAGCCCCAGTGACTCCTAAGGCCAAGTTTAGGGACCACCTTCTCAGCCATAGAGTCAACTCTAAGTCATACAGACTCAGGTTCAAATCCCAGCTCTCCTACATCCTGGCTGAGTGACCTTGGCTGGTGTTTGCTCACCTGTCCAATGGGGCCACGGGGATGACTAAATATGAAAATCAAGCATGTAAGTGCTTGATGGTGCCGGGCTTGGCTCAGAACAGGACATTACAAATCAGAACATCATAGATGGTAGAGCCGGAAGGAGAGGAGGACTGTGTGAGCTCTGGACAGCAAACTGGCCTTCCTGTTGGCTGGTGCCAGGACTTGAAGTCTGGGGGCTTGGACTTGAAGTCTAGCTCTGCCACTCAGCAGCTGAATGACCTGGGCAAAGCAGTTCCCTCTCTGAGCATCAAGTGCTTCATCTGTGAAATGGGAATGTGACTCTGCCCCATCACCGAGGCCTGGATCTGCTGGGGGCTCCCTGAGTGGGGTGGGTGTCACGTCTTCCCTGTTGCTGCTGCTGCCATCAGCATATCCCAGCCGGATGCATTTCCCCGAAAGCCTTGCTCTGTTCCTGACTGCCGCATGAGGCTGGAGAAAACCTGCTGTGCTCCATCTTGGCATGGGGACGCCTGGCCCGGGAAAGGGCTGGCAGAGCCTCCGGGTTTCCAGGCCCACACTGTCCCCCACCTAGTGCCTTCAGCCTGACATCCCCAATCTCTCATGGGCCTGTGGAGCTGTCAGGGCCTGAGTCCCCAAGAGGTTCCAGGGTACATCAACACTCTGTCAGGGAGTCGGAATCCAGAGAGGGGGTGCATAGGCTAGAGGTCACTGTAGGGGTAGAGCAGTGTCTGTCCTCTGCAGCGACTGGCACTCTCCCGAGATATTGGCCCTGCGCCCCATCACTCTGGCCTCCCTGAGTTTCTGGCCCACACAGAGGCAGCCGCTGGGCTTGCGGGAAAGGGGCAGGAATGGGACTCTCCTACTCCCCATTGTCTGAATGTCCCTATTTGGCTACTCTCAATGCAGGCTCCACTGTCCCACTGGATGGGCCAAGTGCCAACCTCAGAACCCTGCCCCAGTGTCTGCCGGTCTGTTTCCTTCCTCTTTCTCTGGCCAGAGAGGACAGGGCTGCAGCCTACAGCTGCCCCATTCCCACCCTCAGGTGCTCAAGTCCGTCGATGCCACTGGGGCCAAGCTCAGTGCTCTTGCAGGTCTGGGGTCTCTGCTATGTGTGTATGTCAGGAAGAAGGTACAGGGAGAATCTGGGAGGGCCTCTCAACGGGGGACAGGTGGTCCCAGGCCAGCTCTGCCTAGGCACATCTACCCTGCCAACTGCCATCCATGGTTCCCCAGGCACAGGGTACCAGTGCCACATGAGGCTGGAGGAAGCCTCCTCCCTTGCCCCTGCACTGCCTGCCCTGTGCCCAGGTGCCTCTGCCAGACAGACCTTCAAGGCCCCTTCTACCCTGCCCCTCCCCCAGCCTGACTTTCTGGCCAGGCCCCCTGCTCACCTGCATCCCTGCCTCTTGAGCCTTCACCGATCTCTCTACACTCCAGACTCTTACCCTGCAGGGCCCCCTCCTTGGCCTTTCCTACTGCTGCGCCTGTCCAGCCCCCACTGTGCAAGTCAGCGCCCCCCCCGGCCCGCACTGAGCACTTCCATTGCATCCTCTGTCACCAGCAGCCCTGGGGAGGGGCAATGCCAACCCCCTTTTACAAATGGAGAAACTGAGGAAAAACAAGCAACCGACTGCCTGAGGTCACTCCATGAGACAAGGGTGCAGAGACTCGAACCCCGTGCTGCCTGGCTAGAAAGCCCTTAACCCTGAGCTCTCCACCTCTCCTCCTGGTTCTCCTCCCCCTCAGACTAGCCACCCCCTGGATTTCTGCGGCAGGCACGCACGAACTGTCTGCAGCATTTCATCCCAAGCTGCCAGGCTCCCTCTTCTCGGCACATGTGGCTCCCCACTATGGGCATCCTCCCAGAAAAGGGCCTGGATGTTACCCAGACTGCCCTGGGGCAGAAGCACTAACGGGCCCTGGGGAGGTGGAGGGGGCAGAGGGGGAATCTGTGCTAGCAACGGTCACCCTGTCTACACAGCCCTGGCACTCAAGGATCATTGGGGCCTGCGGAGACTTGGTCTCCCGGAAGGCAGGCTTTCAGGACGCCTGCGGCCAAGAACGGGGTCAGTCATGGAGGACTTCTTGCCCTCGTCTGTAGCTGCCCATGGGTCGGGAGATGGGCTGGGGCCACCTAGGCATCTGCTTGCTCCACAACCCCTCCCTGCCCACACCAGAGAGGGCCTTGCCCTTCAGATGCCCCCCCGCCCAGTGCCAGGCCCCTCTGCTCCTCAGGGCCCAGCAGAAGAGGACAGGAGAGAAGCAGGGAGGGCGTTTGGTGTGGCTGGTGACTAACGCTCCTGGGCTCCTGCCAGTGTGGCCGCCAGGCAGCCCAAGGGGAGGCGGCGGCCTCCTCACCCCTGCACTGCCTGCTGTGTGTCCCGCTCACCCCTGCATCTTAGGCTCCTCTCAGCTTCTCCCGTTCCTTGGGGTCTTCATTTCAGGGCTGGAAGGTTGGGAGAAGTGGGACTCAGTGATGCCCGAAGCAGGGCTGCCCGGGTCACTGTGGGGTGATGGGAGCAAGAGGAGGGAATGAGGTGGAAGCTGCCTGGCCTGTGGCAGGACAATGTTAACCCCTGCCTCAGGGGCCAGGAGGGAGGAATGGAGGAGAAGGGGACACTGGCAGGAGGTTTGAGGTGGCCCAGGGCAGGAGGAGACAATATTAAGGAAGAGACAGCTTATGCCCCATCCCCTGCCCTCTCGCTCCTCATGCCCCCTCCTTGTCCCAGGCCCTGGATGAGGCTCTGGTTCCTGAGCTTCGGCCCAAACAGCAGGGATTTGAGTTTGGGGGCTCAAGGCCAGAGACCCAGAAGCAGCACACATCATCTGTCCTGCCCGCATCAGACACCAGACCCTGTTTTCATGGCTCTCCTGGCCTCTGGGAGCTTTTGGGGGGACTTGGTGAGGAGCAGGTGGCTCAAAGCCTGTGGGGCAGTTGCCTGCTCCCTCTTGATCTTCCCCTTAAGCCAGTCGGACTCCCCCAAGATCTGGCCCCTCCAAAGCTTGGGGATAAGAGAGGGCCTCTCTCCATGCCTTCCCCTGCGCTCCTACCATCATCCTTGACTGCGCTGGTGTCTTGGCTTCCACCTTCCCCCAGGCCCTGATGCGCCCCAGATCTCAGAGACCCCTGGACCCAAGATACCCAAAAAGAGGCCCAGCCTCCGTGTGATCTCAGCCCCTCCCCCAACACCAGACAAGAAGATCCCAGGGGGCCAAGACTCCCGTCAGCCCAGAGCCCCCCACTCCACTCCATATGGGGCCCCACGAGGCGTCTGGCGAGGGAAAGCCTGAGCACCTGCCCACATCCCAGTAGGGAAAGAGCTCCCAGGCCCTAGGGGTCTCACTGCTCCCCGGAATCCTCCATCCAGAGACCACAGCCCCTGCCCTCTGCTCCACTCTCACCCAGACCGCGGCCTGAAGTCCCCACTCATGTCCAGAGGCAGGGGGACGGGGTAGGGGTGGGGGTGGAGGGGAGGGCAGGTTTGGGTCTCTGCCTCCCTGCCTTTCCTTTTCCAGGCTTCGTTATCACGACCAAGCCGCCGAATCCGGCCACTTGTTGTCGCCGCCACCTCCCCGGCCGCCTCTCCCGAGCTCTGGGCTGGGGGTCCCCGCAGGGCTGTGCGGAAGAAGCTAAGGCCGCAGGAGGGGCTGGGGGCAGCCCCGCAGTCAGCGAGCAGGGCAGCCGCCCTCTCCCCTTCGCCGGCTGCCCGAGCAGATTGGATTTTAAAAGCTACACGAGTGGAATGTCAATGCGAGTGCGGAGCCGCGGGCCGGCGCCGCGGAGGGGTCGGGGCGCGGGCGCTCGGCGGGCCGGCCAGGGGCGCAGCCCGGACCCTACCCCAACCTGTCGCGTTGTCGCACCGTCACCGCGGACTGCGCGGGCCCGTGACCCCGCTGCGGGACCCAGCAAGTTTCCGCAGCGCTGGGGACCACGCGGGCAGGGGCCGCGCCGCCCCTCCGCCTTGGCGACCCTCAGCGCGGCGCCCAGGGGTGCGAGCCGGCCCGGCCTCCACGCGCAGCTGCCCGCCGGCGCTCCCACCCGGCAGCAGGCACCGGCGGGCAGCCCCGCGCCCCCCGCGCCCCTAGCTCGCGCTTCACCTGGGCGCACAGGTAGGAGGGCCCGCGGGCGGGGGTCCCCGCGGGGTACTCACCCTCCAGCTCATCCTCGGGGATGTCCACGGGGCGCTGCTCCGACAGCAGGTTGGGCACGGTGTAGATGCCCCGGTACATCAACGCCGCCGTCACCGGGTGGAACGGCATTTTGGAGGCTCCGCGCCCGCCCGCCCGCCGCCGCAAACTTTGAGGTCGGGGCTCATGGGCCGGCGGCGGCCCGGGGGGCGGCGGGAGCGGCGGGGCGCGCGGCTGTGGCGGGCGGCTCGGCGGAGGCAGCAACGACCGGGCGAGCGGACCCGTCCGGGCGCCTAGAGCCCCCGCGCCCCAGGCCGCGGGTCCATGCCGCCCCCTCCCTCGTTGGGCTCCCGGCCGGGGCCTCGCAGGGGCGGCGGGGGCGGCGCCACGCGGGCCTCTCCGCTCGGACGGCCGCGCGCTGCGCCTGCCGCGCCCGCTCCTCGGCACCCCGCGCTCCGCGCCGCTCGCCTCCCGCTCGCCGCCGGCCGCGCGGCCCCCGGCCCGCCGCTCAGGCTCCGCCGCCTCCCCGGCGCGCTCGCTCGTTCGCCCGGAGCCCGCTGGCTGCGCTCCCGCCTCCCCCGCCCCCGCCGCCCGCCCCTCCGCGCCGCCCGCCCCCTCCCGCGCGGGCCCCTGCGGGGCCGCCCCGAGCCCGCCGGGGGTTCCTGCTCCCCTTACCCCGGGTTCCCCTTTCTCGCTGCGGAGGATCCCTCGCCCCCACCGCAGTCCCTAGGACCCCGGCGGGGTGGGGCCCTTTCTTCCTGCCCCTTGGCTCGCCCCCAAACCGTTGGAACTGAGAGCAGGGAGCTGAGGTGCAGAGACCTGGCAGTGAGGTGAGGCGGGCTCCAGGCGGCCGTGTCCTCGAGGGGAATCACACAGTGTGGGTGCCCGGAGAGGCGCTGAGGCAGGGAAACTGAGGCTGAGAGACAAGGGCGTTGAGCAAGGTCATGAAGCAGGGGCAATAGGCAGGAGCCGGGCCGGGTCTGGGCCAGGCTCCCCTGCCCTGTGGCTGAGGCTTCCTAGCGGACACCCCGCCCCCCCAACCCACCCACCAGTAGAGCCTCGGTCCTTGGCTCCTTCCCAAGCCTCCACCCCTCAGCCTGCAGAGGAGGAGGCAGGGTCTGTCTCATGGCCCCGGGGATACTGAGGGACAGAGAAGTGGCTGGGTGTCTGCAGGGACTGGGGTAAGGACCTGTCAGTTCACATGGCTGCAGGTTAGACCTAAGGCGTGTGCAGGGCATGTGTGCACCTCAGGATGAGGTGGCAGGTGTTCAGGGGAACAGCATGTGTGTGCATATATCTTTTATCCACAAGGGTGCTTACAAGTGTTTGCAAGTCCACATGCAGATGGACGTGGGTCAGGAGTGTTTGGACACCTGTATGTGCCAGGGTTGTGAGCTGGCAGGGGAAGGGAGGACAGGAGCTGGTTGGCAGAAGCCTGGGTGGGTGGGGGGGCAGGGCGCAGACCTTGGGCTGGAAGTGGCATGGGCATGTGTGCACAGATGTGAGTATATATTTAGGGGGGAGGGAATGACCCTCTGGCTTTGCTGTGGCCCCAGCTGTGGGCCCTGCCCCTGGAGGCTCCATCGGAACCACCTCCCTGCCCCCTTTGGTCCAATCAGCCAATGGCCCCAGCGGGAAAGCAGATTGTCACAGCCCTGCCTGAACCTGCCCTTCCCAAGTTGATTACATTTTTCTGCTTGTTTCTGCTTTTGTCGCTGATTAATCACAGCCCTGTTTTAGGGCCTGGGGAGAGGGGGCTCAGGGAGAGATGCCAGCCCTGGCTGAGCTAAGCTGGGCTAGACCTGGACCCCAGCACTTCTTTGGCACGACCCTGGAGGGGACTCCCAACAGCATCTGAAACCCGCAGAGAAGTCAGGAAGGACCCCAGCTATTTGTCTGTCTCCCCAGCCTCTGTGGGCTAGTCGGGTGCCCATTAGGAACTGTGCCTGGGGAAATAGAGGCCCCAGGAAAGCCCGCACCTGAAGCCCCCCTCATCCAGCTGTTCCCTTGTCTGACATCCCACCACTGGAGCTGAGTGCTTTGAGCTCCCTCAGGTCTTCTGGTGGAGCAGGGGAGCGGAGATATAAGAATTCAGAACTCAGAGCCGGACACACCTGAGGCTCCTGCATCTACCACCTCTTTGCTGCGGGAACATAGTCCTTTCCCTTAACCTCCTAGGGCCTCAGTTTCCTACTTGTGAAGTGAAGGTGGCAATGATACCTCCCAGGCAGTGGTGGGGATGAAGCGATATGACATATGAGAGGTGCCTGACAGTACCTCCCTGTACCTCTTGGGAATTTCCTATTAGCATGAAAATCCCCCCGAGAAATATGAATTAATAATAATTATAGCTGCCACATATTGATTGAGAGTGTGAGCTGCTGCAGCTCACTCCTGTGGCATTTACTGAGGGGCCAGGCTGCACCAGCCCAGGCCAGCCGGTTCTAAATCAGGTCCCCCGCACCAAGGGAGGGTGGGCTGGAGCCTGCCGAGGGGCTGGTGGGAAACCCAGATCCTGGTGACTCCCTGAGGGGCTGCTGCAGAGCGTGTTAGTACTCGCCTGATGGAGGGGCATCTTCTGCTATGTCTCCTGCTGCTCCCAGCCTTGCTGCCCAGGTGGAGAATTTTCAAATGATGGTGCGGAAACAGTCCCTGAGATAAATCAAATAAAAATCAAGTGGGTGGGCTTACTTACATGGCCAGGCCCTGCAGGTCTGACACAGGCCCCCTCCAGACTTCAGCCTTGGTCTGTGGTCAAGGGGTCGGGCTGTCTACCTTGTGACCGGGCTGCTGTCTGGCTCCAGCAGGCCAAAGAGACAGGGGATGATAGCCCCAAGACTGTAGTGTACCCCACTGCTAGGGCCATCTCTGAAATCCCAGCCCCTGGTGGCTCAGGCTAGTCCCTGTCCTCTCCCCTGGTGCAGAGCCAAAGCCCAGAGCTGGCTGTGGGCCCAGGGAGCTTCCATATTCCACCAGCTACACCTGCTCCTCTTACTCAGGTGCATACATGGGCTACACCTGGACTGTGCATGTAACCTGCTAAGGTCTCTGAACCTCTGAAGGCAGTTTGGCCTTGCCCCCATTCATGGGCGGGGGCACTGAAGGGCCCAAGTAAGTCATGCAGCCGTATGAGGCAGAGCTGGGGGTTCAAGGCCAAGGTGGGAGCAAGCCCTGAGCCATGCTGATCTCTTCCTGCCCTTTCAGGCTCAGAGGAATGCTGCCTCCTCTGGGAACTATTCAACCTCCTGGCCCTCTACGATTGTGCATCTTGGGCCACTGGGCAGTCCTGGGTGCCAAGTCTTTTGAGCAAGCCAGGGTGGGAGTCAGAGGACGAGAGGGAGCTGCGGTACCTGGGGCTCACCCAGCAAGTGCCAGGGGGCTGCACAGTGTGGCTGAGGCTGCAGCTCGCTGTCTGCTGAAGGGCAGCAGAGAACGGTGCGGGCAACTTTTACAGAGAAAGGACATGAAGACAGGGCTTGAAAAGTCTCTGCCACGAGCAGTAAGAGTTCTGCCTAGAGAACCCAGAGCTGGCCGTATGACCTTGGGTGTCTACACTCACCTTTCTGCGCCTCGGCTTACCTGTTAAGTAGGAACACATCTAACCCCCGGAGTGAGCACTTAGATCCTACACGTGAGTGCTCAGTGCATGGAGATGGTGGTTCTTATTATGAGTCAAGGGAAGCTCCAGGAGGAGCCAGGTGGGCAGAAGCTCGGAAGTGAGGACCACCCTCAGCTCTGGAGGGCAGGGTCTACCCTGCATTCCCCAGACCCTGAACCTAGCACAGGAATGGGCTGGGCTTGGGAAGGGAGCAGGGGCTGGATGAACATCTTCTTAATGAATGAATGAGAGAGAGAATGAATGAATGAATGAATGAATGAATGAATGAGAGAATGAATGAATGAGAGAATGAATGAATGAGAGAATGAATGATCATCCACCTGCCTTCGGCATTGCAGCCCCATCCTCTCCTCTGCGCGTTTCAGGGGAACAGATGGAGTGATTGCAAGGTGTGAATCATGTCTCTCGCTCCCCGATCTGGGGAAGGTGTTGCTGCCATCACACTGCACCCCCTGGGGTTTCACCAGGAGACTTTGGGTCCCTCCTGAGAAGGGTCTCCACAGACCTCACCCGCTAGTACTTGGCTCAGGGTGCTGGAGACACTGGGAGAGGTAACCCACCTGTGACTCTGGGAGAATCCACCAAGGGACAAGGAGGCCGGGAGAAAGGAATGGGGACCATCTTGTCCAGGGGCTGATCCCAGAGACTGGAGCCCGATCCTGTCAAACCAGTGTGCCCCCCACCCTCCCTGGCCCGGAGACTGCTGCTCTGAGGCCGGCACTCTCTCCCCACCCGTGTTCAGCACCAGGGAGAGCTCCTGGCAGAGCGCAGGGCCCTGCCGAGCAGGGTGAATTTATTGAGGGACTCGCAGAGCCTGATGAGGCAATAAATGAGCCCATTGTCCAGAGGAGAAAATCAAAATGGAGGGAGGGCAAGCACCAGGCTCAAGGTCATGCCAGGACTGTTGACCATAGCCCTGCCTGAGCTGGGGGGCTGCTGGGGGTCGCAGGAGGTAAATAGGGTGAGGGAGGGGTGTCCAGGGAGGGCAGAGGCCCTGGCCTTTGCTCCTTGCCTAGGGAACAGTATTGTTCCAAGGACCTGCTGGGGACAGTGTCTGGAGATGAATAAAATATTCATCGTCTGGGCAAACTCACACAGTCACTTGATGAATAATGGAATTTATAGACTTGCAGAGGCAGACCCGGCCGGGAGGGGGTGTAGGCCTGATCCCAGAGGCCCTTGTCTGCTCTGATCTTGCTCTGCCCTGGGCACCCCCCCCCAGCCTTTTGATGACAGGGATAGACAGGACAGAGCAGGTGATGGAGAAAATGGGACGAAGGGAACAGGTCCTTGAATGTGTTGCTCTTTGACAAGCAACTTGGTGATAGAGAAAGAACGCTGGACTCAGAGTCCAGTGTGGCTGGAATGAACCCTGTCTTCTTTTACCAGCTCTGTGCCCTGAGTGTGGCACCTGTCCTGCCTCAGTTTCCTCCCCTGTAAAATGGGGCTGATGGTGCCACCACACAGCCAGAGTTGCTGCGAGGATCTGATGAGATGACAAAGGTGACAGCGCCTGGTGCCACTGTCCCTAGAACACACAGTGCTCACACCTGTTGCTGAGGCTGGACCTTTAGATCCTCCTTCTCCAGTCCCAGACCCTCCCGAGCCCAGGAGTGGTCTAGAAGGCAGAGGGAGACATGGCCACAGGAGCAGAGAAGCTTCTAGCCCTCAGGGCAGGGTTTGTCAATAAGTGCAAAAACCCAGCAGGGGACTCACCCGGGACCCCCCCATCCCACAGAGTCTGCTCTCACCTGGCTGGGCTGGGACCTGGGCCTGGGCCTGGGCATTTTTAAAAAGCTCTCCAGTAGCTTTTACGGTACAGCCAGGGTTAGAATCACTGCTCCAAAGGCAGAAGGCCTGGTGGGGAAAACTGAGTCTGGGCAAAGTAAGAGGATTTTAAGCATGTCTCACCCAGAAAATGACAGATCCCTCTCTCTGGGCCTCTCTGGGCCTCGGTCTCCACTTGTGAGAAGTAGAAACCTATCCCCAGGGCATGGCCAGGCTGCTGGCTGGGAGGGAGATCGCAGGTACTGAGGGCCCAGTGCCTGCTCCAGGCCCACTTCCTGAGTGACAGCTGTGGCAGCTGGCAGGAGACGAGGTGCGAGGCAGCTCCTAATTGCTTTGGGCTCCCAGAGCCCTGCCTGTCTGTTGCCTCTGACTAGATGCTCCACCAACCTGCCTGCGGCGATTGCTCTTCCCAGAAGAGGCCCTATCTTGCCTGGCCTATGACGGTGGTGGGGGAGGAGTTGCCTCTCCCTGCAGGGTCTCACCACCCTGAGCAGGGTGAGACTGGTGCCCTGAAGTCCCCGAGGGGCCTGTCTCCTTCTCTCTGTACCTCTCTGGTGACGCTAGGGACTGTGTGTAAGCTTCCACTTGATCAAAGAGCTGCACAGGAACTGAGTGCACAGACCCTATGAGTGGGCTCTGCAACCTCACTTGGCACACCCACCAGGGGGCACAAGCATGTCTTCTGGGGTCAAACCCAAGAGAAAAACTGTGTGACCTTGGGCAAGTCATTGAAACTTGGAGGTTGGTGCCTCACCTGGGAATGAGGGCACCTGTTTGTCAGGACCGGCACAGAAAGAGGAAGGACGCCATGTCTCCAAGGGATCCTCGTGGTTCCTTGGACCAGAATCCCTTAGCATACTCCTGGGGCTGAGTTTTCAGGTTGGTGCCTCCCTCCCTGTCTCTAGCTGCCCACCACCCCTCAAATTCTTTCTTAGGAGAGCCAAATTATCTACCTGGCTTCAGTCATCTAGCCCAACACTTACCCTTCCCTGTGCTTGAGCTGCTGCCACCACCTGCTGCCAGGTGGCCTGGGTGCGGCCTGTGTTTGCACACCTCCAGGGGTGAGGAGCTCACCACCTCCAAGAGGCAGAGCCAGCACTTGCATATTCTCTGGGCCCTGGCTTTGTACTCCAATGTCTCCCCTGCTCTGAGACAAGGCACTGAGAGCCCCTAAAAGGGCTCCCTGCATGTCACCTGGGAGATAGACAGTGCTGACCATTGATGAGCAGCTCATCAGAGCGGCACTCGCCCCAACCATATCACACAAGGATGGCACAGTGAGCCTGTGTGCGGAGGGTGCTGTGGTGGCAGAGAGAGGAAGCAGGGGACGTGGGGGCCAGGCTTTCAGATGAGCGCCTATGGCCCCTTGTCCCAGAGTTCAGCTGCAAAGATTAGCCTGGCACTGAGAGACTGGGACATAGAATGGGTGAGTTTTGTTTGATGAGGGGACCATGGGGGCGGCCCAGACTGGAGGTGTTGCCCAGGGAAGGGCTGGTCCTCCAGGAGCTCCTCCTATCCCGGCCACCACCAGTTCTATAGGAAACTGGGCTATAATCCTCTGGAGTCCCCAGTGAGGGCTGCACCATCTCCAGGGCTGAGTTAGGCCTGCAGTCTTGGCCCGAGCCGGTCCCCACACAAGGCCCGCTAATGATCTTCTGTGGCCCGCAGTGGCCCGCAGTGCCCCGGTTGTGTCGAGCCTAAGTGATGATAAAATCGACAGCAGTTTAATTGGTAATTTTAATCCTGGACAGAGCAGTAATAGCGTTACTAATTGGATCGTTAGAGATTTGTGCTTTATGGCTGTGTAATTAGAGGAGCTGTGGGGGGCTGGGGTGAACTGGGGGGCCGTGCGGGACTAGGGCGGGGAGCAGGGCTGGGTCACCACTGGGACCTCCTGCTCTTCTGCTGTTTCTTCCAAGAGGGCCCCTGGGGCAGCTAAAGGAGGGGGGGTCCCTGCCAGAGGTTTATCCCAGACTTGGGGTTCTATCATATCAAGAGGAGAAGTCCTTGGGAAGCACTAAAGGTACCCCAAAGCCCAGTTTCCTATAGAATGGGGTGCAGGGCAAGCCCAGCCCCTCCCTGTGTCCTCACACTCATGTCCCTTGTGCTCATGTCTTAGATGGGGAAACTGATGCCCAGGGAGGGGAGAGGACATCTCGTGTGTGCTCCACACTGGCCTTGGGTGCGTGTGAGGCTTACCAGCCCTGAACACCAACACTTGGTGGGTTCTCTGCACGTGCACAGCTGCCATTCTGCACCCATGTGAAGGGGACACGGCTGACCTACCAGAGCATGGAGAGGAACTCAGAGGGGGCCAGTCATCACCCCAGGCATGCAGGGCAGACATTGTGGGGTGCCTGTGGAGGGGAGGCAGGTGGAGTGTCCTTTGGATTGAATTCACAAAAAGCCTGGCACTCAGTGAGGATTAATTAATGAAGGAAGAAAAAAGAACAGAGAAGGAAGGAAAGAAGGAGGGAGGACAGACAGACCATGGACAGAGGGCCTCTGTAACATGCCCTTCCCATTGGTCCCCTAACCTATCATTGGCCACTCTCCTAAACTCAGGCATGGTCCCCTCACAGTCTTCCAATGGCATCTACCTTAGTCTAAGGAAGAGCCAAAATTACCAAGGGGCCCAAAACACCTCCCTCCTCACCCCCTTGCTCTTGCCTCCTGCCCTGCCTACTCTTGGCAGAGAGCCAGGCACATTCCTGCCTCAGGGCCTTTGCACTTGTTGTATGTCTGCCAGGAATGCTCTCCCCCTAGACATCTACATCACTCCCTTCTTAAGGTCTTTACTCAAAAGTCAACTTCCCAATGGGCCTTTCTTGGCCATCTTAGCTTAAAAAATAAAAACACACACAAACCGCACCTGTTCTCCCACTGTCCTGCTTTATTATCCTGGCTTGCACTTACCACAGCCTAACGTACTGTGGACTCTTCTTTCTTGCCTGGTGCTGAATTTTGTTCATTACTGCATCCTTATGTTGTGACATACAGTAGATGCTCATTCATAGTTGTCGAATGAATGAATGAATGAATGAATGAATGAATGAATGAACTGGAGGCTCCCTAAAGAGGCAGCCCAGGTGAGGGCAGGTGGCTGATGTGGGGCTGAGACACCCCTGGCTGTGAGCCTTTCCCAGTGGCCCTCCTGGCTCCCACTCCCCATCAGTAACTCAGTCAGGAGACAGCACCCCAGCGACCTACATCAGCAAATTACTTGGGGGGGGGGGGGGGAGAGAGATAAAATCTCTGTCTTCCTGCCAAATGTTCAACCTTGGTGCCTTCCACCTGCTCAGCCATTAGCTCGACCTACACTCCCCTTCAGCCAGGTCACCTCGTGGCGTCCAACTACCTCCCTCATCCCTCCCCACAAGAAGTGGCTACTCCATGGTGGGCTTTGGACTTTAAGGAGACCCCTCCTCTGCTGGACCCAGCTCCCTGTTCACAGGCAGGGGACCTTCGGCACCAAGGTGGGTCGTACCCGGGCCAAGCTCTGGGGTCCAGAGCTCCCGGCAACACCCTGCCCACCCCTGGCCGGCTGCCTCAGGCTTCATCAGGTGATGTATGGCCCACTGGCCCTGCCAGGAAGCTACAGCAGACGGATGGGCAGTGCCGAGGGGTGGGCTCAGAGCCAGGAGCAGGACAGGGAGGTGCCTGGCTCTGGAGAAAGCCATTCCCGGAAGGCCACCCTCCCTGACCAAGGGCAGGACGGGGAGTACTGGAGTTGTCTCGGGCATGGCGCCCACACTGTGGCCCTTAGTGTGGGGAAGTGCAGGGAGCTTGGGAGCTCCTGGCTCCTCATGCTATCTCCTCAGGCCTCAGTTTCTTTATCTGTAAAATGGCAATGAAGCACCCACTGGGAGGGAGCAGGAAAGATCAACTGAGAGACTGCACACCAAGCACAGCCCCAGACTCAGGGGTGCTCCAACCCCTAACCCTGTGAGGCCTGGTGTTGGGAGGGGTTGTCCCTACAACCCTGCTTCCTCCTCCCTGTATCTCCTCACCTGACACCCCCCCCCCTTCCTTCTCCTGGCCTTTGGAAGAATCACACAGCCAGAGATGGACAGGACCTTGGCAAATTTCTAGTTCGACCTCCTTCCCATTTTTCAGAAGGGAACACTGAGGTCTTGAGAGAGGAAGGACCTGTCTGAGGTCAGGTGGGAGGGCCTGGGAGATACCTCATGGTGATTCCTGAAAGAATCACTCTCCCCACCAAGGACCTGAGAGTGGGGGCTGGTGTAGCTGCCCACCAGGTGGGGAAGGACAGGCTGGACAGCTCTGGGGACAGGGAAGGGAGCGGGGGCAGGGGAGCATAGCAGCTCCTGTGACTGAGTCAGGATGCGCCAGACGTCTCTGTGGGCTCTGTCTGCGTCCAAGGAGACCAGGACACTGGGCGGACGAACAGCGTGTCCTTGCTGGCTGGCCTGGAGGAGGGATGGTGAAAGGGGGTTCATTCTGCGAACCTGGGCTGCCTGCTGGGCTGGGCAGCGTCTCCCCACATCTGCTCACCTGCCCCGCTTCCCAGAAAAGCCAAACTCCACATGGGGCTCTCAGTGGCTGTGCACATGACACAGATGTACACAGATGGGTCTGGTGGACACATGAGGGGGTGTGGGCATGCCTGCCAGAATGCACGTGGGCACGTCAGCCCAGATGTGTGCATCTGTGGCCGGGTGTGGGTGCACACACGTGCCGGGGTGGATGTGTACATGCGGGGGTCTGAGCACCTGGGGCCTGAGAATTCAGGGCGGAGCGGAGCTGGAGCTCAGCTGGGGCAGATTCGATATGAGCACATATGTCTGAGGTTCAGTGAACTTTGCACATGTGGGCCTCTCCACACACGCAGGTGTAGATGAGACACCGACATATATGGGTGGCTGTGGGGAGAGACATATTCTCACTCCGCACCCTGCACAAGCCTCACCTTCAGTCAAAAAACCAAGGTCAGTCCCCCACTGTCAGAAGGGGAAACTGAGGGCAGCAACCTGCCTAAGGCCGGAGGATTTCCTGCCTGTACATTCAGGAGAAAGACCCCTGATCCATACTCCACAGGGTGAGGCTCAGACAAGAAAATGCCCCCCAAGGTGGGAGACAGGTTTGACCCTGAAGGAAAAAGGCTCTATAACCAATCACGAGCTGGGAACACTGTTCTGGAAGGTGAGTGTGGCTTCAGACTTGTTCTGAGTAGGAGCAGGGCATGGCTGTGGAATCCTAGGGTTGGAAGGGGCCTTTGGGGTCACTTGGAGCACCCTCCGCTCCCTACTGCTAACACGGGCCAATGGCAAGGACCTTTGCAAAGGAGGGAGCCCCAGCTGAGGGTCTTGTCCCCTCTTTGAGCCTCTTCCCTCAGCTGTAGAATAAAGTTCCCCCCCCACCCAGACCCTGTTGGAAGGTTGGAGGCCCAAGGTCATCTCAGGGACAAAGCAGTGGTCCCAGCCAGGCCTTTTTGCTGGTCTAGAAGGGAATGTGAGCCTGGGGGCAAGGGGGAGAGTGGGGCCGAAGGGATCTGAGGCAGGGAGACAGACCTTCCAGTTCAGTTAGTGAAGGGATTTGTCATTTTAATGATGCGATATTTCTTGCCTGGCTCCTGTCTGTGGCAGCAGGAAGGGACAGCTGCTTCCCTGAATGAGGCGGTGCCGGTGCTGGTGAGGGGGTGTCCTCGGACTAGAGGCCTGGATGTTAGGGTTTGAGGGGCCATCAGCTCTCACACAACCTTACCTGCAGCCCAGCTCTGCCTCTCTCTCCAAAAGTGACCTTGGGCTAGTCCTTCCCCATTGCCAAGGCTCGGTTTCCTCATCTGTAAAGTGGGGCTAATACTGTCATCCCCTGGCTTCGGGCCCTGACTGCTGTCGGCAGCAGTCTCACATCCCTCCCCTGTCCCACCGCACCAGGGCTCCCTCTCTCCTGCTCCTCTATTTCAGCAGGCCCTTGGCAGGTCGCCCTCCTCCAGAAGTGGCAAGATCTTCCGGAAGTGCCCACCTGGCTCCTCATTTCTCTCACCCAAACTAGCCTCACCCTACACCCCAGCCTCCCCTGGCCCCCTGGCCCCCGGCCCCATCCTGTCTCCGTGCCTTAGTCACCCTGACTTGTTGCAGTTGCATGAACATACCTTGTTCTTTCTCACTTCTTGGCCTTTGTGTAAGCTGCTCCCACACCTCAGTCACACCCCTCACCCTGGTCCCTGGGATCCGAGTTCCCCCTCTGGCTCTCACAGCTACCCTCTATTTGCCCTGTGACATTTGTCACACTGGTGGGTGACAGCTCGTTTCCTAGTCTGTCTTGCTTGCTCTGTGTTCCAGCGCATATAGGCCTTGATGTGTTTGTTGAGTGACTGAATGAGGGACCTCAGAGCTGCCCTCTTGACCCTGGAGCACAGCAGTGAGGATGCGGGTGGCGGCCGAAGTGAGGGTGACCTCGCAGGCGGCCCGTGCATCAGCCTGGCACTACGCCTGACCAGATGGAGCTGAGCCCCTGGGGAGGGGAGAGGAAAAGATCCATCACCCAACGGTTGGTCCAAGCATGTGTGGGCGTGTCGCACCTGCCCCCCACGGGATCCTCATCTATCATGCTGTCCCTGGGGCACGGATGGGGCGAGCGGCAGCAGCCCCTCTGCCAGGCTCCACAGGGCTGGAAACTTCAGGAAGTCTGCAGCTGTCTAGCGTGCAGGGGAAACTGAGGCCTGGAGGGGGGGCGGTAGAAGTTAAAAGCGGAGACTCAGGAACTAGATTAACCAGCGCTTGAGTGACAGTTCTGGGACTCACTCGTTGAGCCCGGACAAGTCTCTGGCCTCTGGGAATCAATGTCCTTGTCTGTAAAATGGGGACACAGCAGTGTCCCCTCACCTAGTAGAGGAGAGGTCTCATGGATTCGGATTTGAGGCTCGTGCCTGCCTCGCAGCCTCCACCAGGCTCTGAGGGGGGCTGGCGGAGGGGGCGGCAGCAGCGGCTCCAAGCGGCAGGGCCAGGGCCTGCGGGTTCAGGCGGGACTGGCTAATTGTCTGGGCTGTCGGAGGGGAAGGAGACGCTGATGGATGCTCCTCGGAGCCAGAGGGGCCGAGGGAGGGGGTGGCTGAGCGATGACTAGGGACTGTGGCGATTACAGCTCAGCTGTCCGGACCAGCTGGCCAGGGGGACATCGTGCCCCAGACTCTCGCCCAGCACCCCGCTGTTTGCTGGGAAGTCACTGCCTCCCTCCTCCTCTTTTTTTTATTTATTATAAAAACAAATGCTTTCTGAGCCATCATTTCACCTGA
Organism: Miniopterus natalensis; assembly: GCF_054644295.1. NCBI lineage: Eukaryota > Metazoa > Chordata > Mammalia > Chiroptera > Miniopteridae > Miniopterus > Miniopterus natalensis. Next base: position 16,276,852 of record NC_142100.1, read on the forward strand.
ATTGCACAACAGCCGAGGGAGTGGGGTAAGATCCTCGGGCACTTTAAGATCCTCGTTCCGGAAACTGAGACTCATTCATTCACTCAGCAAATAGGTACTGAGCACCTCCTCTGTGCCAGGCTCCGTGCTGGGCAGGGGGAATCAGACTAGAAGGTTTCAGCCACCTGCTTGCCCCAGGCACTCTGGAAGTGCCAGGTGGATAAAGTCTGAGTTTTGATCAATGAGACGGTGAAGGGAGATCATCCCTTTGGGTAGCGTGTGCTCCCTGGCGATCGCCGGGCACTGGGTGCCGGGCACAGTGCTGAGCACTTAAAGTGCATTGTCTTATTTACTTATCTGAGGCAGACATCAGTGACCCCGTTTTCGAGCTTCAAAAATTGGAGCCAAGGGGTTGCCATGACCCCCAGCTGGGAGGAGACGAAGCCCACACCTGCACCCAGGACTCTCGCTCTTTCTGTCCCGCAAGGGCCCCACATCCCCACCAGGGAAAAGCTCAGTGAGGAGCTGGCAAGTGGGGGCACGTGAATGAATGGGCACATGTACCCCAAATGCACTAAGCCCAACCCCCACATCACCTATTCATCCCCTGTGGGGGTCGAGGCCAGGACTGGGACCGCCTCTCCCAGAATCTGACACCGCCCCTGGACGGCCTTTCCCACACCTGTCGTGCCCAGGGGTTTGTCCCCACTGCCAGGCCGCTCAGAGGGCCCATGGCCACACCCAGGCAATGTGAAGGGAGGACTTCTGTCCCGCCTGCTCTGAGCTGGGCCTGAGGGAGGGAGTCTCCTTTGAAGCCAAGGGGGAGAATGAGCCCAGGGAGTGGGTAAAATTGGGTTCAAACCCCAGTTCTGAGAACTCACTTGGCCTCTCTGAGCCTTAGTCTCTTCCTGCCTCACATGGGAGGGATGGCGACTGCACAGGGCTCTCATGGGGCCTCATGATGCCACCAGGTAATGACCTAAGTGGGAGCCAGTGCCGTGAGCCCGGGCTGGCGTGTGCAGTGGTGAATGTGGCCCTCCTGGGACTGCTGAGGTCGAAGGAGGCCGACCAGGAATGCCTAGGCCAACACCAATCGCTGTTGCTAGTGTTTCCATCCTCAGGGGATGTTATGGCCCTGACCCAGGCAGACAGGGTCAGTGCTGGGGTAGAGGTGAAGGGTGGGCCCTGCCCTTTTGAGCCAAGCAGCAGGGCCCAGAGGAGCCGAGGGGCTTGGGGCCGGGGCTGTGCTTGGCCTGTGCTGACCTACCCAGCGGAGCAGAGCCAGCTCTAATGAAGTGGTCTAGCCTCAGGCTGGCACTGATTTCACGTCTGGGTGGCCACCTCCTGGCTGGTAAATGTCACTGGAGAGAGCAGCATGGCACCTGGCATGGACCCAGTCTTGGGCAGGCTGCTGGAGGGCCAGGGATGCCTGTGGAATGCTGATGCCAGCCCAAGACTCCAGTCCCTCTGGACTCCCCTCTGAGTCTCAAGGGGCTACGCCCAGCCCCTCTCCTGCTGTCAACCCAGAAGAGCCTGAACCCCAGTGCTGGGGGATCCCCCAACAGCCACGTCCTGCCCCCCTCTTCATGCTGGCGGGCTGGGGGATTCAGGGTGATCTGGAGAGGAGCCCAGGGTGCAGGAGTGGGTGGCAGAGCCGTGGGAGAACCCCTCCTGGCCGTGATGGCCCCTGCTTCCCTGAGCTGTCTCCTCTGATAACTGAGTCAGAACAAACTAACAGTAAATAGCTATATAGCCACACAGCGGCAGGCCTCGTTTAATAAACTCTCGCTGCGGCAAGCACTGGCTCAGAACCTGGTATCCACGATTCCGGTCAACCCCCATGATGGCCCTGTGGTCAGCGGGAACTGCGTCGATTATGCAGGAGAGGAATGTGAGGGTCGAGAGGCCAAACCCTCTCCTCTGAGCAGCATAGGGGGGTCCCCCACCCCACTCCAGCTCTGCTGTGCTACCCATAGTCCCTTTCTCTGCCTAACTCTCCACCCCCGAGAAGATGGGGCCTGGCCCCTCTTGTCTTCCCTACATCTTCCCTCCTTCCCTATCTCCTGGGATCACCAGGAGGTGGGGGGCTGGAGGGAGGCTGTTTCACTGCTCATCTAGGACTCTGGGCCTCCCTCAACTACTGAGCCCATGGGAGCTGGAGGGAGGGAGTGGGGGCTCATGTCCATTCCAGGTCTGGACTCAGGACAGGAGCTGTGTCTCCAGAAAGACTAGAAGGCGAGTGGGGTGGAGGGCCGGGGTGTCACTGCTCACTGTTTCCTCCCCTGACCTCTCTTTCTCTCCTTCTAGGACCTGGGTCCCAGATCTGAGACCTAAAAACAAGATCTGCCCAACCCACACCCATCCTAGATTCCACATTTCCTGGGTGCCGTCACTCTTAAGTTGCACTGATGAGCTACTGCCCTATAGGACATGAGGTGGCCGATGACAGTCCTGGTGCCAGAGGGTCAGGAGCAGTGTTTTCGGGGCAGACACAAAGCAGCCACTGCGTCAGGCCCACCCGTAATGCCGTGACTTCCACATCATGACCTCGGAGCCCCTCAGCCCAGTGGGAGTTATCTCTGAGTTATCTGCATGTCCTGGCCCCTTCCCTGCCTAAGGAGCTCCTCAAAGTGGGCCGCGTCTCCCCCACTGTGGCCTTCCTGAGCCTCTCCACCCTGCACCCAGCACTGACTGGCCACAGCAGAGCTTGACAAACGGGGGTCCTGAGTTTGGGCTGGGGTGGGGGCTGTCCCTGGAGCCTGGTGGCCAGCTCGCAAGCTGGCGGGGAAGATGCCAGCTCCACCTGGAAGCCGCTCCCTGCTCCCGCTTCTCTCGGCGTTTCCGGGGCCTTCCTATGTGGGGCGGGGAGCCCTGGCATCCCCAGCTGCTCTCCCTCCTCCCAGGTGAAAGAGGAGGGGGGGGAAAGAAGCCGTATTAATAAAAGAAGAGGGTACTGCGACGGACTCCGCAGCGCGCGCAGCTCAGAATAGCAATGTGCTTTCTCAAGGCAAACAGAACTCCCCAGGTGTTAATGCAAATTCACTCCAGTTAAGATGAAAGAGAGTTGTTTCCCCTTTGCTGGCTAATATGAAGGACTTAATAGATTCAGCCTCCGGAACTATGGCTGGGAGGGGAAGGCTGGGGGAGGGATCTGGAGTGGGCAATAAAGGGAGGTCCCCGTGGGTTTTAGAGCAGAGCCACTGTCACAGCAGGCCTGGCCCATGGTGCAGCACGTCACCCCATCCTCTACCTGGGCTGACAGGAGCGGGGGGGGGGGGGGGGGGGGCGGGGGGGGGGCCCTGCTCGGGAGGAGGGAGCAGGAAGCACACAGTGGCGATGCCAACTGGCTGCCCTGTTGCCCACTGCCCTTCACATTAACTCAGGGCTGGCACCACAACTGCCACTCCCCAATTTGTGCCAGAGGCGTGTGGGGCTGGAAGAAGGGGTGGGATGAGGCTGGCTGTCCAGGGAGGGCACCTGGTTCTAGTCCAGCTTGTGTCTGTGGCCGCCCCTGTGGGATGCTGGGTCCCTGGACCGTGACACTGGTTTGACAGCACCTGGGAGACCAGCCTGAGGAATTCCTTCAGAAACATGACATTCGAAGACTGTTGGAACAGGAAGGGGCCTCAGAGTCCCTCTGGTCCAACCCGACTCTTTACAGCAGAGGACATGGAAGCCCAGAGAGTGGAGGGGACTTCCTCAAGGCCATACGGCTGGAAGTGGAGGGAGAGCTGGAGGGGCCAGAGCCCACGCCCTGCTCTCCTGAGTGATGGTGGGACACAGTCCGGGTGGCTCCGCCAGCCTCTGAGCCCCTTCCTCCCACCGGGAGCCCTTCTCCAGCCCAGGGCCCCGGGCTCAGCAGCTGATCCCAGAACTATCTTCCACTGAAAATTACACAGGGCGCAAGCTGGGCGGTTGTCGGGGAGGGTGGGCTGCGGCAGGTGTGTGCCGGGCGCCCAGGAAGATGTCTCAGGCCTCGGCTGGGAAAAGGGAGACTTCAGGGAAATCCAGGGGGAGGGGGAGTGAGAGTGAGGCTTTCCCACTGGACCACTTCGCTTGTCTGAAGTTAACTCCTCTCTCAGGGCAAGTGGCACAGCAGGTGCCCTCAAGGAGCCACCCCCGCAGCCCTCTTCACTTTTGTTTACTGACTTAATTCCTTCAGATCGGAGGCTGCCCCTTCTCCCTAGCAGGCAGGCTGGGGAATTACATTATTTATATTGGAAATGGGCACGACTCCAAGGGGACTTCTTCCTTATGCCTGTTAAGAGAAAAGTAGGTCACTGCTGGGCCTCCCTGGCATCTTCGGTTGGGTTTTTACAGCCCAGGTACCCACGGGCTCTGGGAAGAGCTCCAGGTGCAGAGCCTAGCGCTGCCCACCTAGCCCCTCTGCCACCCTGAGCCTCCAGTAAATTATTGACTGGAGCAGCAAGTATTAATGTGACAAACCAGAACATCCTTTCCAGGCGGCTCTAGCCTGGGTTATCTATCATCTCCCGGGCTTTGCAGCTGGCACTGGGCAAACACAGCGACGACAAACAGGCCAGATGCAGGTTCATTAAGCTCCTGGTGCAGGTGGAGGGATGGGGCCCGTGTGGGGGCCGCTGGTGGGCTTGGTCCCTCTGAGTCAGGGCTTCCTCTGGGTCACCACTGCTCTTTTCTCTGCTTCCTCCTGCAACCCACCCCCACCCCGAGGAAGCATCTGGAAAAAGAGCCACCCTCCTCAGACCCAGCATTATTAATCCCCACAAAACCCTATACAATTTCCCATTTAGGTGAAGATATTGCTGTGCCCAAAACTTAGGTAACTTGCCTGGGATCACCAGGCTGGCAAGGGGCTGAGCAGGGCTTTGACCCCAGGTCTTTCTGAGTTCCAAGCCGGGGAGGGCCCTGAGCCCTCGGCCGCGTGGTTTCCTCAGCCCTCCCCATGGCTGGGTGTAAAGAAAGGATGTCGCGTCTCTCCGTGCGCGCTGCTTCCATTACTTGTAAATAATGGTAATACTGCTCCCTACCCTCACCCGTTTTTTCATAGAAATCGGAGTGCTTTTTGCATCTGTTCTTCATGTTATCCTGACAAGGTCCCAGAGGCATCACTGTCAACTCTCTTTACAGAGAGGGAAACAGGTTTTGGGAAGCAAAGCGTCCAGCCCTGCAGGGAAGGGGCACGGAGCAGGCGTGCGGCCTAGTGGACGGCCGGGCGGCTCTGGCTGCTCCGACTGTGGAGCTCGTCAGGAGACGTCTTGATTTCCTAGGCTCTGAGGCAACGTGCCAGGAGCTATTCTGGGGCCAGCATCCCAGTGAGAAATGGGCATCTAGTGGAAACCGGGAGAAGACACAGTGGGGGTTCCTCTGAGTCAGTCCTCGTGGTGCTGATGAATGGCCCCGAGCTGCCTCCCTGTAAACGAGCTCCGACTCCTACCCGAGCCGGGCCCGAGGACGCAGCATCCTGTCATAATGCAGCAATGACAGGCTGCCAGGGAGCCCCGGGAGGGGACAAGAGCCCGTGGTGGCCTCTCTCGGCTGCCTGGGCTGTCTGCGAGGGAGACGGAGAATATGCGGATGGCTCGACTTTCCCTTCCCCAGACGTGCAAGAAATTGGATTAGACACGGTTGCAGCAATCTTCTCACCAATACCTTTCTCCCCAGGGTCCCGCTGCCAACTCATCGTTACCCGTGGGTGGCTCCCTATCCAATCCTCCAAAGCGAAAGCTCTCGGGGTGGGCAGCCCTGGGGACAGCTGCCAGGCACTCAGCTTCGGTCCCTGCGAGGACTGAAGGCAAAGAATCAAGCGCTGGGGGGGGGGGGGGGGGGCTGCTCAGGGATCCACGGGACCAGGTCGCAAACACACAGCTAAGCACTGAGGGCCACCCAGCACCTTTAGGCTTACGGCATGGTCAAAGGACACTAGAGAAAAGCAGAGGCGACCGAGACCAGTCTCCCCCATACCAAGATGTCAGGCAGTATTATTAATTCTAACTTCACTTAATGGGGACTGCAGGACCTGTGGGAGCATATTACCAACATCTGGGGGTCGGGGGTTGGCTTTAAAAGTATTGTCTGGATAGCTTCAAATGAGCAGTATTTATGAAGTATTTTCTCTGACTCACACTACATAGGAAATCAAACTATTTCTGATCACTGAAAACAACATAATCTATATTTAAGAAATGAAGCAGTTTCATATTATTATTTATCGAATAAGTGTTCTAATTAGTTACTAGTTCTATAAATTTAAAATTATGAAATATTGTTCACCAATTTTACAATTTTCTTATTTTACAGCTTCAAACATACCTTTCCAAATATATACAAACTATATTTAACTTAAATTCTTGGAAATTTTTGTGTATTCTGATGGGTTCTTTTCCTTATGGGCTGGTATAATGAAGACCTGAAATGCATTCTGCCGTTGGCAGGCAGAACCGTGGTTCCTCAGCAGTCCTGATAACACATGTGCCGCCCGAATCTCTGATTTTAGGCTTTGTAATTTGTGTGGTCCTATGACAATAGCTGGGCCTCATCTGTCCAGCAGACAGTGCCCAGAGCCCCAGTGGCTCTGCATGCCCCCAATCCCCTCCTCCAGAGCCCAGAAGGGGAAACCCAGGAGCAGTACCCTAGTTTTCAGGTGTGGAACTGAGGACAGGTAGTGGGTGTGGAAAGGAAACAGGCACCAGGACCAGGTCCAGGCTCTGAGTGCCCCACAGGAAGAGGGAAGGGAGTGCCCAGGTGAAGGTATAGGAAGAGGTGCTGTCATCAGCCCAGGAAAGGTGATCCTTTTACCACAAAGACATGGGGCTGAAGTTGAAGTCCTGGGGAGGCAGGGAGGACAGAGGTGCTGACTCAGTACCCAAGAGGTGGTCCTGTCACCAAGCCCAATGGTCTTGCCACCTCAGCGGGCCTGAGCAACAGGCAAATTGTGAAAGCCCACGATGAACTTTTTACAGCTTAGAATTTTTATTAAAACAATCATTTAAATTACAACAATCCCCCAAAACAGAAAATAAGTCTCCCAGGGTCTGGCCCTGACAGGTGTCGAAACTCAGGCCCCACAGGAAGTGGGGCTTGATGTCTTTGAAAAGGGATGGAGCCTCCCTGGAAGCCCACAGCCTGGCCCCAGGGCTGCCTCCCTGCCAAGGTCACCCTCTCTAGGGGCTATGAAGCTCCGGCACTGTCAGCAAGCAACACTTCGTCACTGTCCACGGTTGTCAGCCTCTGGACTTGCTGTTTTGACTTGAAAGAGAGAGAGAGAAACCTGCACCCAAGATCACAAAACACAGTCACTTAAGAAGTGTTATGTAATGCCACAGGGTGTTGTCTAGTGGGGCCTGGTGGGTACATGAATAATTGAGTCAATAGCACAGGTCAGAGCGTGGCTGTGACTGAGGCGAGGCCTCAATCAGGATGAACGAACCCTCGAGGTGGTCTGAGTGGAAGAGCTAAGGGTTGACAGTGCAGCCTCACGGCAGGTCACAGCTGGTTAGTGACTTCATGAATGGTGAGTATGCCCAAGAACCCTCACAAGTGCTCGTAATGAAATAATCATGGCCAGAGCCGTGCTCTCAGCGGAGGTGAGAGGCTTCCTTATTTGATAAACTCCCAGCCCTAAAAATGTTCACTTTAAAAAACACAGGCACACATTTCTGAAAAACCAAGCTCCTCTTTCAATCTTTCTCCTTCTACTGGGGCTCAAGACCTTTCTGAGGGCCGCCACCCTCTCCGCCCATCCATCTTCGGAGGTGCCCACCAGCCCCCACCTGCCGAGAACCCAGCTGTTCCTGGCTGAGCAGGGCTCTGCTGGCCTCCCGAGGCTGCTCCCCAGGCCCAAGGGGGCTCCTGCCGCAGCTCTGGCACAGTCCAGCTCCCTTATGGCCACAGAGCTTGGCATTTCCCAAACTTCAGACATACACACGGCAGTTAAATAATAATAATAATTAAAAAGCTGGACAATGTTTTTATAAACCACCACCATGCTCCTATGCCCACAGCAACTGTGAAGGATTAAATTTACAGGTCAGGAGGAAAGTAACTCTCCTGGAAATTCAGGGATGGGTGGTGCGCCTGAGGAGACAGAGCCTCAACACAAAAACCAGACCCTACATTACAAAAGTGAGAGGACTCCCCCCATGTCTCCGGAGAAGAGACCTTTTGAGGGACAGGGAGAACTCTGTGCCATCCACACTTAGTGTCCAGATGCAAAATCCCACCCTGTGTGTCCTAAGGGGTGGGGTGACACACAGGGTTGGCTTCCTTGGGGCAAGGTGGCCCAAGAAAATGGCAGCCAGCTAGGGACACCGTTAGGTCAGCCTGAAAGTAGAAAACAGGCAGGCTCTCTGTGAGCTGCTCAGCTTCTCAAATCACAATGGATTGTCGGAGGCCACTGTGCTCTCAGAATATCTCTAGGCCCTCACACGGCTTCACTGAATAAATGCCTTTTTACTGGTTAAGGCTTATCACCTGCTCTGCATAACAGCCCCATTGGAAGGATCTGAATGGCCCAGTGAGTCACAGCAGGGCTACCAAGCCCCGGAGAAAAGAAAGAGCAGGAAAGTGGCGGCAGCGTGGGCCACAGGGTGGTCTATGGCCTGCTGCAGGCACGGGTGGGTGGGTAGTTGTGTGCCAGCTCACACTGGGAGGGGCACAAAGGGACCCCATATGGCCCACAAGGGAATAGAAAATGAAGGGTCCTCTGGGGAATGAGGGCAGCCTCAAAAGGGGGCCCAGGTACAATGGGTCAGGAGGGGCTTGCTGGCAGCCGGCCAGGAGAAAGGTGATTCATATCAGCAAGGCAGGCTGGGGCCAGTGGAGCTCAGTGTTTGGGCCCCAGAGCCCTACAGAGCCCCCCAGTCATGACTGAGCTACCAGGTGCTGACTAAAGCATGTCAAGGGGGTCCCCCAGCCCAACACAGCAGGAGAGGCTAAGGATGAAGGGGGGTGAAAAGGGCCAGTGGCTCCCACCTGACCCTTGGACTCTGGTTTGCCACTCTGGGTGGTGGCACCAGCCTCCTGGCCTCCAGAGGCCTGTGCACTTCACTCCGTACAACTGCTTCCCAGCCTGGGCTGGGGGGTCAGCACTGGACAGTAAGACAACCCCCCCCCCCCCCCCGCCAGGGTGCCTTTGACGAAGGAAGTATGGGGTCACACATTAGACAAGGAAAGACAAATACTTCTGAAGAAATTTAAAGACTTAGGTCAGGAGAACTAGAACCCCATGAGAGAAATCTCTGCAGGGTCACAGTTCAAGGCAATTGCACATGAAGGGGGTTGGGCTCTCCACTCAGGGGGGAGAGTTCCAGAGCTCCCACGAAAGCTCCCAGCCAGTCCGTCTAAGATGGCTCCCACGGTGTCTGACCCATCCTGCCAGAGCCAGGAGCAGCAGAAGTGGTAGATCCTGGGGTGGCTGAGTCACCTGCTAGAGCTCTTCAAAGAAGGCCACTCGGGACTTGGCGCTCTGCAAGGTGAGCTGCAAGGAAGCAGAGAAGAAGTTGAAGGGGACAGATTGCCGCTCCGCTACAGGAAGCCCCTCTGCCTTGCGGACTAGCCTCGCAGGTGGTTTGGAGGGAACAGATGTCCAAGAAGCCGGTGGTCCGTCCCAAATAAGTTTCCAGATTTGCCCCAGAACTCAAGTTAGGAGGTGACAAATGAGGACATGCTGGGAGGGATGCTAGTGGGCAGAAGCATGTCAGCAGGAAAATGTCATTGATGTCGCCTTTTCACAGAGGACAGGAGGTCCTCAGACATTTTAATAGATTCACACATTCCTGTCTACAAGAGTCTCTACCGGGCCTCTGTGGTGTGCTGTCTGCAGTGGTGTCAGCCTGAGATGCTCACCTCCCCAGGGCTCAGCGTCTCAGTTCTCACATCCCTGGGACACTGCTGGGGCAAGGTGACATGGCCTCAGGCAAGGCAGGCCTGCATCAGAAGAGGAAGAGCTTGTCCCTTCCACTCCCGGTTCCCAGGTGGCCCCAAAGCAGACTTGCCCAGGCCCTGGCAGCTGAGAGAGGTTTCCATCCACCAGCTGGGAGGAATGGGCTTTGTAGGTGGGACTGGTTCAGGCAGAAAAGACAGGGCACAAGGGGCGGTGCTCTGCCCAGAGACTGTTAGAGCCGCCCCAGGGATGGGCTCTCGGCATGGCAGACGACGACTAGAGTTTGTGACCCCCTATACCGCTGAACCCCAATTCCTGACTGTAGACCATTTCCCAGGATCTTCCCAAACAGAAGCATCTGGCACGTGCATTCTCCCCGCACCCCACTCCCTGCTCTACTCCTGAAATCAACTTGGGCAAGACTGTGTGTCCCACATCCAGCCCTGGGACCTCAGAGGAGAGGTGCAGGGAGGGAGGACTCAGAGTACATGCTGCTCACCTTTGTATTTCCCCAAACCACTTACATTACATTAATGCTTGGCACCTAGTAGGAACTCCAACAATGCGTGTTGAGTAAGATGTAGGCTATAATGATAAATTTTAACAGGAAAAGGTGAGAGCTCCACATGGGGCTGACAAGGCCTGGCTGCTAATTCCCCTTTGTAACCACTCACTGTGTGGCCTTAGTGGACACCCTTGACCTCTCTGAGCCTCTTTCCTCTGGAGTTAAACCCCAGGGGCAGGTTAGATGGCCTGGCCCATTCCCTCGACCTCTGGAGGTCTCTGAATTCAAAGAGTCCTCAGTATCGTCTGAGTCTCTCCAAAGGGTGGGGGGGAAGACGCCAAATCAACTGCTTCACCATCAAAGACAGACGGCATCAGTGTGCTCAGAATGAGACAGCTTGAAAGCGGCTCTTCAAATCCTGCCAAATCTTTTGGCCTTGAAGTTCCCGACTAACAAGCTGAATGCGGGGGGGCATCTGAGCCCTTTTCTTCAGTGGGACCAATTTCAGAACCTCTTTGGAAAGCCCAGCTCTGATGGGAATGGAGAGAGCTTTCATTCCTTTGCTGAAACCGGACTCCCTCTAGAAGGGAGCCGAGTTTGGATGGGTTTCTCCCTAAATGCAACTCGAGGAGAAGGGCCACGAGTTATGTGCTCTGTGATAATGGAACCAGGATGGTAACTGGGAAAGAACCAGAGAACCTCTGGGACAAAAATCCTCTTGGGGGAGAGTTTAAATCAAAAGGTGTAAAACCCCAAATCTCTGCTCAGGTCTCTCCCATACTCCTGGAGACCTCAGGCGGCTCCTCAGGGGACAGGGGCCCTACAGAGGTCAGGGCTCTTCCCCAGACCTTCCACACAGCCACATCCAGACTGCCTGACCCAGAGCCATCTGGGCCACCTACCAGCTGGGTAGTCCTGAGCAGGTTACTGGCTCAGGCCTCAGTTCCCCACTGTGAAGCAGAGGTGGTGGCAGCCCCTTCCTCACAGGGTGGCCTGTGGAGTAACTGGGGAATGCTGTGAAACGCTCAGCACCCTGCCTGGCTGGCAACAGAGCTCAGCAGCTGTTATCTTCCCCTCCCCCAGCTCTGGCTCCTCTCCTTCTGGGAGGTGGGGGGTGGGCAGGGCAGAGTACAGGGTAGAATGTGCCGGAGAAGGCAGGGCTGGCCTTTGTGGCCTCCGAGGCAGGGCAAGTGGATGCCCCCAAGAGGCCTGGCCACTTCCCCAGGCAGGGAGCCCAGGCTGTGGGGGCCTCCGCAAGCCTCCTGCCCATTTGTACAATGTTGGCTCCAAGAATTCCTGGATCCTCTACTCTAGTTGGGTGCTGGCTGTCCCCACGAGGTGCCAGGGGAGGGTTCTGGCAGCTCTAGCAGCGCCAGATGCCAGTTGCTTGAGCATGTGTTCGTTGGGATGCAAAGCCCTCTTCGGGTGGGCAGGACACTTCCCCAGTCCCCACTCCACACTGCACAGCAGTGGCTCAGCATCACCCCTTATCTTGTAAGAGCAGAAGTTGTACCCCAGCCCAAGGAAAGTACAGAGCGAAGTCAAGTGCTCTGGCCATGGAGATGTAGGAAAGCGGCACAGACACACGGCCTCGGAGAGAGGAGCATGCACAGTCTTCCAAAATGCACTAGGCTGTTAGAAGTTCAGGTCGAGCCACTGGGCAGAGGCACCAGACCTGGCTGCTGTCACTGAGGGCGCTGGGAGCCACCTGCCTTGGCCCACAGCAGACCCAGCTGCCACCGCCCCCATCTCTCACCCTTACTGTACAATTCCATCAGGAGTCCTACTGTCAGGAAATTGCTGCACGAGCTGCCCACTGCTGCTGGAACCCTTCCCATCGCCACCTCGGCCTGTGTCTGCTGCCACCTCAGCAGCAGCCTTTATCTTAGACATTAAAATGTCCTCTTCCTGAGCCAGCCAGTGCTCCCTGAGTCTTACACAGGAGGGCACGGCTGGCGGAGAGCAGGTGAAGGAGGCAGGGGGTGAGAGGGGGTCAGCGAGGAGAAGTCTGGGTTTCTTTCCTCCAGGCGGGGCCGCAGAGGCCCAGGGGCAGGGAGGTTTTCTAAGGGAGCCCAGGACACCTCCCCTCAGGCACCGCTGACAGAATCTGCCAGCTGGACTCTGGCTTCCCACCTCTGCTGGGCAAGCTCTCCTCACCTGTGGGATTCTTCCCCACCTGCTCTTTCTAGAAAGCTCACTGACTGTCACATCTACAGTACAGCTTCAGGCAGGAGGTATTCATAAAAGAGAAGGGAAAGACTCAGAAGAAACGGTACCCAGCTCTTCATGAAACAAAGGGTTTCTGGGGCCTTCTTTGCATACTCATGAAAACTAGCTAACAAGTGTTCTGGTTTGCCCACCACCCCTCACACTATGAGGTGTACCAGCCCACATCCGTGTTTGGTCCATCTTTTTGCTCAATAACTGGCCTGGCTCTCTCCACACAGCACACAGGGGTACCGTAGATGATCCAAGAGGGCCCTCACCCGCTGTGTGTCGCACTGGGAGAACTGAGGCCAGTCTTGTGAGTCCCACCCCCGGCCTCCCATTTCCTGCGGTGACCCACAGCACTCCTCCACGCCCCTGAGCCAGACCTGCTGAAGAGGGGGCAGCGCCTCCATGAAGGAGGGGACTTCCCCAAGTGCATGGGGTGTGGGCTCCACAAGCACACTGCCACGGCCATTCTCCAAGGTTGTCCAGGCAGAGGTTTCCTCCGAATTTCAGTAGGTGCTGAAACTGAAGAGCCTCGGGAAGCAGGGCCTCGTGGGCAACGGCTGCATCATTCTGGGACCTGTTGAATCTGGTCCACCTTCCTTAATCCTTCTAAGGACAAGTGAGTGACAGTGTCTGCCATGTAATGTCCAAAACTCATACTGAATCCAGACAAGGGCGAACCACGGGAGTCCTGGTGGTCATGCCCACTCCGTCGGGAAGCAATAAACCACACGGGGCCCCGCACAAAGCCTCCAACCAGTGCTCTTGCCAGTTCCCTAACATGACTAAAAGAACATGAAGTTTCCTCACCAGGCACTGGGCTGCCCCGCTTCTCTTCCAGCTGTCTCTTCACATCTGATTAAAATAAGCCGCGTGAATAATACAGGAGGAATTAAGTTCTCTCTTGACTGAACCGGCTGTTCAAGTCTGTCACTAATCCAATTCCACTCTGAGGAGACAAACTTCTTTTTCTGTCTCTGCCGCAGATCTAGACACGGCTTGGTTTTTATCTTATGGGGGCTCTGATCCACCTACTGGGCCTGGGCCTTTCCTCCTGCCCAGTATTGACAAACAGTCTGGCAGAGCCACCTCTCATCCCGTTCATTTCTCCATCAAACTGCCATTTGTTTGGGGCAGCCCCCAGTCTGTGAAAGGGCAGGAGAGGGAGCCACCTGACAGAGCTAGACCTCCTCGCACTGACCCAAACTTTGCATGGTGTGACCAAAAGGGCACATCCACCCAATCTAAACAAGTTCAACTTCAGGAGACACATCTGTCTCCTTAAGAAGGAGGCTGGCTCCTCTGAATCCTAGGAAGGAGCTGGAACCCAGCAGGTTCTCCTTAACACAGGCACGCAGGAATACGCAGATTTACTGCTTCCTGCTCACTGGGGTTTTCAGGCAGCCCCCAAGATACAAGAATCTGGCACCTGCCCCCTCTTAAGAAATGGCCCAGGGTCTAGAGACAGAAGCCTGGAAGGCACCTGTGACAAGCTGCAGGCTCATCAGTCTCTCCCAGCCTGTCTACCCCTCCTCCCCCTCTCCCCCAGCTGCAAAGGCTCCTCCAGCATTGGTCCCAAGAGTGCCCCCTGCTGGAAAGACACAGCATGGGGTAGGGGGGCACTGCCAGTTCTCCCCCCAGCCCTCTTCTAAAAGTCCTTTTGGGGGGACTGTTTCCCAAAGTGATTGGAGGGAACTAAATGTATTTGGGCACAGAGCCTGCAGCAGCAAGGCTGCTTGATTAAGAATGAATTACACTTTCATCAGCACATGGAGAAAACTGATTCACAAGGCCGCATTGTGATGATCTGGTTCCTAAAGCAAATGCGGGTGGCGTGGGGGTGGGCAGGACACAGAGCCACTTGGGCTATCAATGACGAGGGAAAGGAAGCTCTACAATTAAGCTGGGAGAGCAAAACTAATCAGGATTCCTCCAACTAGTCTCTGGGGGCCTTGCCTAGATCCACTCATCCCCAGGGAAGAGAAAGGAAGTGGGCGGGGCTGTCTAATTCATTTTAAACAATAAGACCCACCGTGCTGAACCCACTTTAGATACTAACCTAATAACTCCATGCACTGAGACTCTGCTTGTCCCATAAAAATGCTGTGAAATTGAAATGCAAGCCCTAAAATCATGTTATACTTCCTCTCCACCACTACATGTGTACTGAAAATGAAGGAGGGGGGAGGGCAAGGATGCAAAAGGAAATACAGATCCACCGGGTGAAAGCTGACTCTGGAGCGGAAAGGTGACAGGCAAAGCCAGCAGCAGCAACTTCCAACATAATCTTTGGTCTAGGGTGTGATAAACATTCCCCCTTCCAAACCAGAGCCAAGGGGACAGGACCAGTGAAGGCGGGTAGCTGCCGTAAACTGGCCAGAGTAAGAGTCTCTGCCATCTTGCGAGTGACAGCTTGCACCCAAATGCCATCTGGGGATGTGCATGGAGAGAGAGCTATTCACACACTTATCCCTAAACAGAGGTGGCATGAAAGACCAAGTCCATTCCAATTAACAAATCCAATTTGGTATTAGCTACTTTATCTGCTCAAGAGAGAAATCTGCCAGGGAAAACCCAGAGGGTCCCTTTTATGTATTAATCTTTTAGGGACCTAAAGCCACAGAAAGATGCCCAGAAACTGGTTGTCTGCCCCTGTGTTGCTGGCAGGACCCTTTGCTACTCTGTTCTTCCACCTGGAAAATGGACTAATAGGCCTGCTTCACCTCACTGGGCAGGTGGAAGCTAGCTGATAGCTACGAGCACACTGAACGAGTACCTTAAGAAAAAGGTGCAGATATACTGATGTCATTCTCAAATTGCCAATATCAGAAGGGAAATCACAGCAAGGATAATAACAGAACCTCCAGCCCGCAGAATGAGTTTGCATCCCGTCTCTTCCCTCCCACTGTTGCAGTAACAAATCAGGTGCCGGAGGAAAGCTGCATTGAAACATATCTCAGTGCTGAGGGACCAAATGGGATGTTTTACTGCATCAAATAAGGTCCAATAATGTCCTCATGCACTAAATGGCTGTAAAATATCCTAGGAGGGTAAGGCAGGCTTTACAGGCTCCTCAATACCTCCCAAAGGGCAACTGCTTCACCGGGTAAAGTCTCCCAACCAAAACCAGGCTGGGTCGTGGTCTTTCGGAAAAGAGGCTGGTAGAAACTCCTATGCAGAGAAATACCAGAAATGAGCAAGAAAACCGCAAACCCTCAACAGTTAAGAGGCACCTGGGCATTTAGCCTGTGTGAATGTGATGTAAGAGTGGCCTTCAGGGGTGAGCCCAGGTGTCACATTCAGGAGAGCACTCCCTGAGTCCAGCCCATGCCTCCCAATGCCTTCCCTGTGCTTCCCACGGAGCCAGGAAGAGTCCAGATCGCCACTGCACTCTTCCCTACCTCTAATCCCCGGTGCCACAGTGCTCCTTGCTAACCCTTACACCCTCCCCCACTCCCCTTCTCCTCCTCCTCCCCCCCCTGCAGCGTTCCAACAACAAAGGGAAGGTTCTGGAGCTGGGCAGCCAGTGCTCGGCCTTTTATGTCGGGGCAGAGGATGCTCCAGGAGATAATGCTGTTTCCCAAGCAGGCAGAGCCACGGGGCTCCCATGACCGGGGTGAGGAGAGGGCTGAACACATTAACCATACATACAGCAGGAACTGTTGAGCAGGCCTCTTGGAGGCAGACACGCTGACCAGAGGTCACCGGGGAGGCTCTGGCCGTTAGCTTTAATTGCGGGAGCTGCCTTTCACGCGCATAGGATCTCACCCTGTGATTTATCACTTCCCCGGGTGTGTTAAGTGTTCTACCGCACTTCACCAGCTCTGCATCTCGGAGGGAAGTCCGAGCAAATTGAAGATGACATTGGACTTTTATGTCTTCCTGATCCAAGAGAGGCCAGAGCCTCAGAGAAATGTCATGACTCCTCTTTCCTCTTTCTCCACTGGCGGAAACCACAGCTGGACCTTGATGGTGTGAACCATTTACTAATAAAATAAGCTTTCTAAGCTTTACGCCCCCCCCCCCGTGATTTCTCATCTGTCGATATCCTTTGAAATCCCTGTGCTCCCTTGGAGACCACAGGCACAAAAAATGATGATGGGTTTGCTGGCATGCAGACCAGCTCCGGGCTGGGGAGTGGAAGTTGTCCCCTGAGAGGGGATGCAAGCAGGACCCTTAAGTGTGTGCACTCTAGGACTGCATTTTCACCTCCAAAGTGTGCTGCACAGCTCAGTCACACCCGCCACCGCTCACCTCATCAGCACGATGGCTCTGAAGACAAGCTGGAGCCCATGACACCTGTGTCCCCCTCACCCCAGCCTCACTGCTGGACCTCACTCCCTCACTCCAAAGACTCAGATGCCAGGAATTAGTGTTGCTATCAACCTCCCTCCCTGCAAACAAATCTAGGTTCCAACCCAAGGGTGGCTTCTGAGCTTGATCCCTGGTGCCACTCTGATTCAGGTGCAAATTTCAAATGAGTTGCACTGCTTACCAAGTGGGAAAAAGCGAAAATGCAGGGAGTTAGTGGGAGAGGAAAATATATACTTGCGAACCCAAATCAGAGTAACCAGTGAATTCTGGCTTTTTAAAGGTTTTTACCTCCAAACACATGGAAATTAATACAATTAGTGGATATGGGTACTACAAGTTGTATATATAAATGTGGTGTGTCCTTCATCACAGGCTCACAAGCAGATTTGTTTCTTTATATATGTTGAAGCCCTTGCTGAGCTCCTACAGTGAACGAAGTGTTTCCTGTGCATGACCTCATTTAATCCCAGCAATAATCCCAGGGGGTGAGGACCATTTTATTTACTTTTTACAGGTGAGGACACTGAGCCTTAAGGGAAAGTAAGAATTACAGAGAAAGTAAGTGGCAGAGCAGCAGTCGCCTCAGTTAAACAGACCAGACTGCTTCTCAGCATTCCAAGGGAACATGGTAACCTGGGTAACCCAGGGGTAAACCCTCGGAATTAGTGTGTTACCCAGCCCCTGGGGGTACCACTGAGGCACATCAGACACTAAGACCTCGTGGTGAGGCAGAACGACACTGAAAGTGAAGGGGAGGAATAACACAACTGTCATGGTAGGTAGAACCATTCCCTCCTTGTAGAAATGTATGACCAAAAACAACAAAAATCAATGCAGGCTGGTTTGAACCAAGATTAATGGCACTTCAGGACAGTGGAAACTCTCCAGTTCACCACCAGCCTTGGCAGTTCTCATCCCAGACTTTCTAGATGGAGCTCTGCCCTTGACATTCTAGGCACCCACACTTCCAGAGCCTGCAGTGGCGTTTCTCTTCTCGCCTCAGACCAGACCGCAGGAGGCACAAGCCCACAGCCACCCTAGCACAGGCAGCTGGCTAGTCGCCAGTCCTGGCCCCAAGGACCACCAAAGTCAAAATAAATGGAAAGTAATCAAATTTCACATGTAGCTAAAACTACCACTACTTAATCTAGTGACGCTGAGATAACTCCAGTTGTGTTAAAAGCCAAGTCTATGCTTGTATTAACCCTGGATTCAACAGAATTCTTGATTAACTGGAGCCTGGCAGCCTGCTCTGAAAACAAGTTCACATTAAGACATTAAAAAAAAAAGGCCTTCTGTATGTCCTAGCAGCAGTACAAATCTGACTACAAATCAAAACTCATTTGTCTACAATAATAGCTCAGTGAGAACGGATGGTCAAAATCAGGCCCCTTGAAGAATTTAAACGCTCTGGATCATTACAGAAAGAGGGAAGATGAAATTATATCACAGTGGAACAGTGCAGTCAGATGTCAGGAATATCTGACAGCACAGGCTGAAATAAAAAGGGGTGTTCTGCTTGCCTCTATGCCAGCCACAGTCCAGGAAACCAAATCTTGGGGTCCTCTGGGTGCCAGGGGTCACTACTGAGCGGATGATCCACCTGGCTTGCCCATCCTGGTGCTGGGTATCCCTGCTCAGAGCATGCACCGTCCAGTGTTGAGGTATTTCAACACCAACATGTGATATGAAGGCTTAAGAAACAGGAGCCCGCTAAATAAAAGTGTCACACACAACCTGGGGTTTATGCCATGGGTTCTTGAAACCACTGACAGCTCGAATCCATCTTATAATGAGATCCATCTGGGACTTTAATAGCTAACCTCTCTTGCTTGGATAACAACCACAAATAGGATCTATTTATGCCAGATCTCATTTTTTGGTAGAAAGCTTCCAATGAGCTTATTTTCTTCTAGCAGCAGAAACCACGGTGAGGACTCGAAAGAACACATCCTACGTGACTGTCGGATGTTGGTGGCCTCACTGGGTACTACGGGGTATTAGGTGAGGAGCAGCGGCAGGATGCTATTTTACTATTGGGCATAATAAATTCTGTCCACTGCCCAGGAACGTTGGGAGGATACACACTGTTGCAGAAGAAAAGTAGCATTCAATTAATTCCCTCAACAACCACCGACTGCCCAACCACTGGGTGCCCGCAACTGCGCCATCCCAATGTGAGTTCACTGCGATCACAACTCCGCCCCGGGCTGTGGCGGAGCTGAAGCAGAGGTGGCCTTTAGAGCGCTGGCAGACAGACGGTCCACTGAGACTGACTACACTTCAGACCCGTGTGCTATTAGTTTGCTTTACTTGACAAGAAAATGAATGTGTCCAGAAAGGTGAGGCTTTAAGGGAATTGAGTGAGCTTGGGCAGCCCTTTCATTCCATGACCAGATGCTGTCAGGTGAGACCATGGGTCTTCAGAGGCTGTCACCACATGAAAGGTCTTGATCTTGAGTTAAAGACAATAGTCTTAGAAACACCCAAATTTACCCCGTTTCCATGCTAGGGTTATTATCAAAGAAGTATGCCACCAAGACGAAAGACTTAGACAGACCTGACTAGACAAGAAGCAGTGACCTTCTCCAGACCAACAGTGACACAAGATGTGAAGGACGACCAGTCCTACAGCCCCACTGACATGCTCTTCAGAATGAGGCAGACTTCTGGACCCCCGGAGGCTGGTGTGGCCCCACAGGGTACACGGCTGCTCTCAGACTCAAAGCATGCTGTGGCCAGTACCCAGACGCCACCTGCCCTTGGGAGGGGTTGGCGTGGACTGGGAACACAGACAGGCAAGCTCATGCATGGGTTAGTATCACAGAGGGCAGTACCATCACCACATACAGAGTACCTGGGCATAACCTACTTTGAGGGCTCAAATGCAGATAGGTCTTCTGCCTTGGGCTTGAGGCTAAACCAGCAAAATGAAGAAAAACAAAAACATACCCTGTGATATCAACAATGCCACATGTGCCATTTGCAAAATGCTCAGACAGGCCTGAAATTGTGACAAGTGACTTCATTTGTTTGTTTTCATGGCTTGGAAACGGGTCTCTCCAGCTTTCAGCACTCCAGGTTCCTGTGGCTGAGGGCCCAGCTCACTGCAGCAGCGGCAGAGATGAGGCCACTCTGGTACCCAGATGAGTGAGTAGGGGCAGGGAGGGGCCTGGGGCAGCTCCTCCGAGGCCTGACTGGCTCACCGGCCCACTCATTTTACTTCTCTGTTCACTGGCTGAGGCCTCACTTCAGCTCCCCTTTTGCTAACTGTTTAATAATTTGCTTTTGGAAGGGAAATGCAGTACATGACAGAAGCCAGCAGTAAGAAGAATGCAAATGTGGAAAGGTCTTTCCTTCTGGGTTACGCTATTAAAAGGAATTCTCTACCCGATGCCAATACTAGCTGCAGTCAAGAGAGAGAATTTGGGGCTCCCGACTATGCCCATCAATGATGGCAGGTAGTTTTCAGATACGGCTTAACCACTGAAAACAGATATTCCTTAAACTGGGAGAACATTTTAAAGACTAAAGGTAAAGAGTAAAAAATTAAACATATCTAAACTATCATTATCTGAACTCAATGACCAGTCTTCTCCTAATGACACCTATTTTATAGGTGTTAACCTGACCCTGGGCTGTTAGGAGCAGGAGAGGACCTTTCTGCTTTGCCCTACATCAGAGAAGCATATTCTTGGGCTGATATTTAGGATGGAAATGAACTTCCTCTAAAATGCTAAAAGCTCCAAATATCAGTGGAGAAAAATATGAAACTGTTAGCCACATAAATGAAGTTTCATCTTTTAAAACATTAAGGTTCCTCTAGATACTTCCCTGTAAGTATGAACAAAGTTAAAAATTCCACATTTGGTTTCTAAATCAAGAACAGAACTTTATAGTCCTTGCCACTTAAAAAAACACAAAAAGACTAGAGGGAGAGTCTATTCTCAACAGCCTCCATCTCATTTTGCTTTCTCATTAAGTAAGGCAGCTCCCTGGGTAGAACCCCCCTTGGCTTAAAAGACAGAATTGCTTTACCGCTAAATGATGGATCAAAACCCGCCCAGGAACAGTGATTCATTTCACCACGAAATGCTGGTATTAAAAGCTCCCCTTTCTTCAAGCCAATGGGTTCACAGTCATTGGCAGATTAAATTCCCTTTTAGGCATGAGTCAAAAAAATTTCCTCAACTAACTACATATTAAAAATGACAATAGTTTAATGATTTGGCTACTAAGGAAACCAGATGCCAACCTCACATTTCATTAATGACGATCCTGACCAGCAAAAGACAGGAGACTTGGTACCTTTTTAATGGTATTGTGTTTGCTGCTGGTGCCACCCCGGTCAGAGTTCTCATTGTGCAGAATATCCAAGGCTGTCTCCCTCTCTTTGAGTTTCAAGGCCTCGATCTCAGTCTTGAGTTCATTGAGCTGCTCCTGCAGATGCTTGCTCTTCTCCATATACTCCACTCTGCCGAAAGAGGACACTGTGCATCATGGCTTTGGCCAACGGTGAGACATAGCAAGGTTGAGATGCTCCAGACCTACAAACACTCAGCATGGGATCCAGGGTCTGAAGCCCGGGGTTCAGGTCTCTACTTGGCCACTCATGGAACATGGGAGCTTGAGCCAGTCACTTAACTGGTCTGAATCAGTTTCCTTGTCCATAAAATTGGAGTAACGGTCGCAGGGCTGTGGTCAGAATTAAATAAAAGAAAGTGCAGGAAATCCCTCTTCCACTCTACTGTAAGCTCTCATAAAATCCTCTACAAACACCAGCTGAAATAGATAGCTTTTAGTTCTGTACAAAAAAAACACCACACACATGAAATAAGCCTCCTGGCATCCAAAACAATTTTCTTGTCTCAACACTTCTTGGGGAAGTAATTCCATTCCAGTGACTTCTGACTGGCAGAGGCCACATCCCTACTTATTTGATGTTATCATCTCCTAAAGATGATGGACACTCACCCAGCCAACATTAGGAATAAAACAATCCCCATCATCACTTGCAAGTAGATACTGTATCTATGATGATGAAAATCTGGAAACCATCCCCAAAATGTCCCAACTATAAGGGCATGGCCCATGCAACACAGACACCGAGGAATATTCTGTAGTGATTCCCATGCTAGTACGTGGACTCTGACAATATGTGCACGGGTAATAAGAAAACAGGAACTATAAAAAAGCAGGACACAGACAGATGTAGCCTCACCCTGATCACAGCCATGTAATGCTATTAGCATGCCTGGACAATGGTGGATGGCTGGAAGGGGAACTCTAGCAGAAGATATCACAGACAGAGACTCTGGTTTTAATCTCCGTGTGGAGAGCCCACAGAGCCACAGCCAGCTGGTGGTGGCCCACCCTGGGCTCCAAGGAGACACTGTCCCAAGGATAGTGCACAAGGTAAAGCACAGAGACTTGGACGGGCTCGGAGCTGAATGCTGGTTCTGATCCCCCTTCAGCTGTGCGATGTGAGTAAGTTCATTAAACGCTCTAAATCTGCGTTCTCATTTCTAAATGGGAACACTGAAACCTACCTTTGATGTCAGTTTGATGCTAGTTAATGGGAATGAAATAAGATAAAAAGCTAAAACACCCTGACACCCAGGCACTCAGTGCATGGCAGCTATTGAGAATGTTCTGTGCCAAGCTGTGGCACAGCAGGCCAATTTGCCGCCGGCTGGGAACTGGGGGGCACCTCAGGTTTCCTCTGCAGCGGGACTGCTTCCCATCTTAGGTCCACGTCCAATGACCATAAAATGCAGGAGAACAAAGCAGCAGAAGCTGCTGGGAACAGGCGTGCGGGACTGAACTCAGTGCTGTCTCACGCAGCAGGCAGGCCCGACCTGGACATTTGCTGTCCTCAGCCTTGAGCCCAAGTTTCTTTTTTGTTTCTCTGACCCTTGTTCTAAACATGGAATGTCACAGATTTGAGCCACCAGAGAACACAACTAGGAAACATGTTCTAGTGCCATGTTAGCTCATTGTCACACACTGTTACCATGTGCACAGCTCTCTGCCAACTCGGAGATCCCTGAGAGCCTGCCCCATGCTTTAGGTGAGGTTTTGAGCCACTGTAAATTCCAGGTCACCAATCAAGCATCATTTTTACCCTGGAAGACTGAATGCTGGTCTGTAGTCCTTCCTTTCTGATTAGGAAATTCTTCCTCCAGGCGGTAACAACAAAGCAAACCTTTGCAGGAGCTGGTGACCAGCTGTGGCAGTGACCCCCCCACTTTCCCCAGGACAGGACCAACTCACTCTAGTTCACCAGTTGCCCAAGCAGGGTGCGGAGGTGGGGAGACTACGTACTTTTCTTTCTCTATTTCCATGGACAGTCGCTTCATATCAGTATCCTTGAAGTCGAAAGACAGGCTGTCACCAATGAGGTTGAAGCTTGATATGTCAGGAGGCAATGGTGCTGGAATTGGGTTCATGGGCTATAAATGAGAAATCTCCAGTTAGGGGGCTTAGGCTCTATAAGAACAGAAGGGCACTGCTGTATTAACCACCGACCCTCCAGCAGCCACAGAGGCAATGGGCACAGTGCAGGCCCTGCCTCCCAGAACCACCCTGGCCTTCTGTCACAATTGTCTCCTTTGACCCCACAGTTCTATTTATGAGAATTTCTTCTACTGATACATCCACATATACATGCAAATGTTTGTGTTCAGGGATGTTCCGTGCAGTTTTGTTCATAATTGCAAAAGAAAACAGACTAAATACCCATCCACTGGGGACTATTTAGATGAACTATACTCCATCCATACAACGAAATATGATTAAAAACTTGATATGGATGATCTCCTCCAGGGTTTATTTATTTATTTATTGTTAGAGCAGCATATAAATTTTGCTCTGATGTGTGTTTTAAAAACACACACATCTGCGGTGTCCAGCCTAGATGAGCCCTCAGACAGCTGCAGCCCCAGCTACCATCTGCCTGCAATCAGCCCAGGGATCCCCAGGAAGGACCACTGGCCAATCAGCCCACGAGCCATGAGAGAGAATAACACGTTCTGAACTACATGGCTGGTTTGGGGTGGCCTGTCGCATGGTAACAGGTAATCACAACAGATGAAATAGCCAACTGCTCACATTTGCCTCCACCTCCAACCCTGGGCAGCGTATGCCTCTGTGCCCCGTGCGCCTCTCTGTTGCGTGTGAATGTGCAGTGCAGGCGTTTGTGCTGTGCGTACATCTGTGCTCTTGCCTGGAATGACTCACTGGCCCCTTCCCACCTGGCTAGTTCTACTCACCCTTCAAGAGTCAGCTCAGCCACCATCCTGAGCCCCTCCTGCCCCTCCAGGCTGGGGCTAAGTTCTCCTCTAGGCACCCGTGCACCCTGCCTGTATAAAGACTCCCCTTCTTCCTGGTATTATAATATGGAAGAAAACAGGAGAGCATTCTAAACTGAATGCGCAGAGGGGGGAAAAAAGAGGCTTCTCTGTTCCTTTTGTGACCCTATTTAATTGAAGTCTGCCTCCCTGTCCCAAAATTGAGTTTGGAAGCTGGTTCTTGGAAGCTGGGTCTTGCACGGCAGTGGTGCATATGAGGTATGCAGGGTATCCTGCCCAGAACTACAATTATGGTGTGTACAGCACACACTGATAGCTGAAGATTGCATTCAGTTTGGCTCTAAGAGGCTAGAAAGCAAGTTCTCTTGAGAATAATTTGGGACTATATTACTTGGAATAAGAAAAACATTTCAGAGCTATAAAAGGCCCTGTTGCTTGTTATCTTGGCAACCAGAGAGGTGACTGGCTAGTCCAAGACCAAATGGCAGCCCAGGCGGTCTGCCCAGACCCTAACTGCAGGCTCTCTGCATCACTTGCTGAGCCATGCGTTTGCCTGAACAGCCATCCTGAGGCACCACCAGGTGAAGCAAAGGGCTGGAGAGAAGGAAAGGTGACCAGGTCCTGGCAGCCCCTGCCCAGGCTCACCGGGTACGTGGGCTTGGTGGTGATTTCCAGGAGCTTTGCCTTGGCTCTTCGCTCTGCCTCCCGGGCTTCTTGCAGGTCCTGCTTCAGCTGATCAGCCTCCTTGGCCCTACAACAAAAGGAGGAGCCGTCACCTCTATAGAAGATGACAGGTGGAGGAAAGAGACCTCCTCTCCCCCTTACTCCCCTGGAGAAGGGGGACCTGGGTTTGTCCTGAGGATGGCACCAGATGAGACAAACAAGGATGGTGCAGGGTGGGTGGGACATTTACATGAAATCAGAACTTCCAAGCCAAGGGCAACATTCCTGGGTATTGTTTACTTCAACTGGTAAATCTGAACTGGAAGAGCAGGGAAAAGGAGCACATTTTTTAAATGTAAGAAGAGCCTCTTTATATCTCCTCAGCTAAAAGCAGTCTGAGGACATGCTCGATGGTTTTCCTGCGAACACGGTATCAGAGGGACAAGGGCTTATCACAAAGGCACAAGCATGACCAGAGGTCCACTCAGTGAGAGAACTGTGTACCCGTGTCGTACCCGTGTCCCTTCCAAGAGCTCCAGCCCCACAATTGGATTAAACACCAGACCCCACCAACCTAGCAAAGAAGAAGCCTGTCCCCTTCCCCAGAACACTGAGCATCCTGAGGGTGGCTGCAGTCAAGCTCTGCCTCAGGGCAGGGTTAGTACTGAGCAGCCCCCGCCTGGGCCCCAGTGCCGAGGCCCCCACCCCGCCTCTGACCTCCTCTCTGACTCCTCAGCCATCTTCAGCGCCAGCACCTCGGCCTCCAGCACCTTCTGCTCCATCAGGCGCTTCTCTTCCTCTGTCCGAATGGCGGTGGCCTTGATGCGCTGCATTTCCTGCTCAGCCTCTGCAGCCTTCTGTGCCAGGAGTTTTGCCTCCTCCTCAGTGATCTGGGCCTTTTCCGCCAGTAGGTCAGCTGTCTCCTCAGAGCGCATCTGGAGAGGAGAGGGCATTCAGCGGGAGTGGGGACCCCACGCCTGTCATCCCACCACATCTGAGCTCAGACACTCGGGTCAGCAAGAACCAGAGCCTCGGGTTCCTTGGGGCCCTGCCACTGAGCATCCCCTCAGATAATGCCCTGGCAACAGATGACAAGCCACACCCCTCACCTTTTCAGAAGGCCCCTTCATGGGGAGCAACAAGAAAGCATCTTTTTTGAGTCTCCACTGAACTGAGGCTTCTGAGGGAGAAAACCAACTTAACTCTGTCCCTTCCCTTTAAATCGGTTCCAAACCAGTGTAGACTTTGCCACTAGGAACATGTAACAATACCTGGAGACATTTTTGATGGTCACAAATGAAGGGTAAGGTGGTGCTACCAACCAACATCTAGTGGGTAGAGACTAGGGCTACTGCTAAATGTCCTTCAATGGCAGGACACATCCACCATGAAGGACAATCTGGCCTCAATGTCAGTGGTACTGCAGCTGAGAGGCCCTGCCTTAAAGGCACCCCAGGGTGAGGGAATCTGTCTGCATATGAACTCAGCCTAAATCTGCTTCTGCCAGCACAGGTGGAGAGAAAAGGCACTGATTTTTTTTTTTTAAGCTGAAATGTCAAAGCAAATGTCGCTAATTTGTGGTGCTCGGGAGGTCTAGCCTCCTGGGACCAGACTCCTCGGAAATCACCAGTGCTTCGTTGGCCATTGTTGCTTCTTCTTTCATCTGCAGCAGCCTCCTCTCCAACTCATCCCTCGTGCGCTCAGCCTCCTCCCTCATCTGCTTCTCTCGGGCAAGGCGCTGCCGCTCCATCTATGGGGGACGAGAACAGTCACTGAGTCACGGGACTCACAACCTACGGTGCCACAAGGGATCCAAGAATGCCCAGGATCCAGATTTGGGAGACTTTTCTGGTAGCCAGTGTCATTCTTATCATCCACCACTCTCTGTCCTTCTAAACAAGCTGTAGAGGTGAGAACTGTGCTCCTTGAAAAAACATCTAGTGGTAAACAAACCAACAACAAAAAGCCAAGTCAGGTCTCCACCTGGATGGAAGGAGGCATTCTCACACACCGCGCGCTGAAACAGCTACCTCGCCAAAGCCCCTTTTTGTTAGGAGGCCCCACATGGCTCTGTCCTGTGGCTGACAGGACACAACGCAGGTTCCTTCTCCCTGAGATGGAGCCCTGGAAACAGATGGCTTTCTCGTCTGGTTAGCTGAGCCATCTCACCATTTCTGTCTCCACAGACCCCTCCCACACCTCTAATTTCATCAACAATAGCTCCACTCTTGCCTCTGATCCAGGGAGAAGATGGAATCATTCTGTGTGATGCATCAATAGTTCACACATTGTATTTCACAGGGGGAGCTGCGGCAGCCCCAGCAGACTCCCACAGCCTCACGCAGAGGCCCCTCCTGAGCCAGGCCTGTGACAGGAGGGAGCCAGGCAGGGAGCACAGGCCCCCCCACCCCAGTCCTTAAGGCACCAGCACAAAGCCGCTGCCACCTCCCTTGCCTTCTGGATCACCGTATTAATTGGGCCACATGCAGAGCTTAATAAGGCAAGTGAGCACAGGACAAGTACGGCTCTCTGTGATCCTACAGCACTCACTGAATCCAGGAGGCAGAAGCCAGAAGTGACCACTGCACTATTTTCTTCCTTAAATAATTAAAGCACATTTAATTGCTTCTTGCTTCAACAAGATTTCTAAGACTGCTGCTTTTTCTAAATACTAAGCCAAAAAAAGGGAAAGTACATTGCACCTCGAAGGACTAATGCAAAGACAAGCAATAAAATCCTGCAAGTTTTTCCCCAACCTTCCTCTGACAGGTCAATGAAAAGCCTGGCCAATTTGTTCTCTAATTTCCATCACGTTACGATTTCCATTAGGTGGATAACTATGTCCATTATTGCAATCCCCTTCCATTCCCAGCACTGCACTTGCCCTGAGGCCTCCACCCCCATAATAAGGGACCTCCCGTTTGCAAAGTGGTTTAAGCTATACTTTCGGGTTCAATATGTCCTCTGATCTGAGACAGACAAGAGGTATCATTAGCTCCATGTGACAGATGAGAAAACAGGTCTGGAAGTTAAGTCATTCACTCGGGTCACACACTAAGTTTCACAGCTGGTTCCAAGGTCACTGTCTGTACAGGGGGCATGGAGCCCCTGACCTGCAGTTACCAGATGCCAGGGACATGCCCCTGCTGTTCCACGGGCAGCGCAGGTCTGGGGTGTGTTCATACTATTCTCTGCCACAGCCCGGAGGCCTACACACTCCTTGTCATTTATAGATCTCTCACTTCTAAGCTTTGCGCTGCTGAAAAAGAGGTCAGAGGCAGCTCTTTTGAAAGTTGCCACTATGACACTGAGCTGGCTCAGGAGCATTTCTTTCTCCAACAAAACCCACCCTACCCCCTCCCCTCCCAAAGCATCCCAAAGGCACATCTATGGCCTGCCACCTCAGAAAGCAGAGATGGAGCGTTGAAAGCACTGGATCCAACTGGGCGTTTCATTCTGAATCTCAGGGCTGGGAGCCAGCCTCGAAGGAGTACCCAAATCAGAGACAGCTGCACACAGACTAATTATTACACCTTCGAGCCTGCAAGTCCTGAGGGCATCCGACTGCAGCTGCTGCTACTCTATCTAGTAGTTTGTCCAAAACCACAATTAATATTCTCAGCAGTGAGGCTCAGATTAGTTGTGTGGATTTTGGTGAGTCGAAAAGGTCTACGAGTAGAAAACGATACACCGTCCAGTCTGCTGATAGGCATTGCCGGCACCTCCCGTGGTGGGTGATGTGCAGCCCGGGCTGACGGACAGTGGGAAGTGCAGCCAGAGGCTAATTAGCATTCCAGCAGCAGCCCTGAAATGCTGCCGTGCATTCCATCACCATCTAATTAGAAAGGGAGAAGGCCGAGCAAAGGAGACAGGCAGGCAAAAGGAAAGCTTAGCTAGATGGACGAGAGATGGATGAATGGTGGGTACATGCAGGCTTGGCCGTTTCTCCCCACTTCACTTAAGTGGAGAAATAATTAGAGACGTTGCTTTTAGATATGCTATTAGAATTTATTCCTCAATTTCAGAGCTGACACCCCACCAGCTGGGCATCAGCCAAGAAAGATCCAAAAGAGATAAAATAAGAGTACGCATCATCCAGGACCAAAGGACTCTGGCTAGCCCATAACCACTCCTTACTCCCCAGGCCAGGATCACCAGGGGGTAACAGCACCCCCAACATGGTCTCGCTCACCTGTTTCCTGGCTTTCTCCTCCCTGGCCTGGGCTTTCATCTGTTGAACTTCCAAAGAATCGGCCTTCCTCCTCCTCATAAACAGGTCATGGTTCCCAATACACAGCTGGAGAATCTGTGGCCGTGGAAGCAGGAGAAACGTTAAACCCGCACGTTTACTCCACTGCTTACAGCTCGCGGGCGCTGCGGCATCTTGGTCTGAGGGCCCTTGAGGACAGCAGGGAGCCTCAAGAGGAGAGTGTGGAGCGAAGCACCACAGCCCTGCTGGTGGCCTCTAGTGCTCTCGGCTCTGGAGTCAGCAAACTGAAGGTGCCCAGGTGTGCCAGGGGACAGAAATCACAAGTGAAGAGGGAAACAGAAGACCCTTTAGCAGGTCTTCTGGCTGCACCTCACTCTGCCGAGTCCAGACGTGGCTCTGCAGGTGGGGAGGACAGGAAAGCTCACCCAGCAGGTCAGGCTGGGACAACAGGTAGTTGTAAAAAGGTAGTGACAGAGAATACAGTTGCAAGCACTTATACAAAACTTGCTAGTATATTCCTTTTGCCACAAAAATAAAGTTCTGATGAGAAGCAAGAGCAATGAGCATATAGCTGAGGATAATGATCGCCCTGAGGGGGAGAGAGGGGGAGACTAGCTAATGAGTGGTTTCAATAGTATTGGGGGGTATTTCTTAAAGCTGGGTAGTGGGTGCATAGGTGTTTATTTTTGTCATTCTTTATAACATATATATACATTATACTTATCCTTTTTTATATATGGAGTAGTTCAGTAAAAATAATTTTTAAAAAATGTTCATCATAGAATTTAGGTTCAACTTTTCGATGAGAAGAGTTTTTCAAGGCCTATCAGAAAAGCATGTTCCAAGATGTCACTGATATTCTTTCAAAAAGGGCGTTCAATTTCTCAGAAAAACTATAGCTAACAGGAATAAAAACCAGGATCTCCACTTACCAGCTTATTAACACGAAGCTTTGAGGAGTTAAACTTGAAGACATCGATTTTCTTATCCAATGGTTTAATAGTGAACTGAAAGAAGAAAGCAGAAAACAGCAGTTTCGGTTTGATGGCCTAGAATGCTAACCACCAACGGGGGAATTATACAAAAGCAGCAACCACCCTGGCAAAGATCCAGCACAAGGCTGTGCCTTGTCCTAGCTTCTTGGTGCCCGGGCACTAAATGACAGTGAATTATAAGCGTCTGAGGACACCAAGTCTAGGGCTGTGGGAGTTCAGGATCCTGGAAGGTGTGCTCTCAGCTTAGAAACCTGAAATATAAACCCTTGACAGCCCAAGCTTCAGGCTAACACTGGGAGGGCCTCGCCAGAGTCTGAATCACTGCCTGACTTTAAGAGGCTCACATCCTAGTGGAACTAGACTAACAACAGTCAAGTACTCAAGAAATTACATCATATATTAGTGCCTCACTGGGGGGGGGGGAGCACAAATCACAAATGTCCTGGGGGATTCAGAGGAGATCTACCATAAGCAGGAGGGAACTTAAGCTGGTGAAGCATATGACAGAGAAATTAAAAGATAGGATGGAAGGACATTCTATACAAGGAAAGCAATACAGATAAGTCAAAGATGGGCACATGAGCAGTGTGTGTGTGTGACGTAATTAGCTCTTTGATGACGAAGACGATACCGCAGGCTCAGACTGGGAGGAAGGCAGGAGTGGGGTGGGAGTA
Organism: Miniopterus natalensis; assembly: GCF_054644295.1. Lineage (NCBI taxonomy): Eukaryota > Metazoa > Chordata > Mammalia > Chiroptera > Miniopteridae > Miniopterus > Miniopterus natalensis. The sequence goes on from NC_142100.1 coordinate 16,307,578, forward strand.
GGCAGTCAGAGGGGTTTAGATTCGATGTGACAGCATACAGGGAGTCACTTCAGATTTCTGAACACGGGGATTATCAGATGAAAGCTGATAACAGAAGGAATACTGTAAAGCGTGAAGACAGATAGATTGTAGTGGAAGAGGGAATCGTGGCTCCTGAAATCAGAGGGGAGAGAAAGATGAATGTGGAAGATAGGGCGGGAGAACCCAGGGCCAGCCCACTAAGCAGGGCAGCATACAAAAGAAAACGGCAACCGCTCTTTTCAACCATTCTTGATGAGACCAGACAGATCCTAGGTTTCAAAGGTGCCTTTAAAAAACGGATATCCATTCCCAAGAAACACCTGCTACGCAGACAAATACATTTGGAAAGATATATTCTTGTGTATTTCTTTCTCATGTTATATTGTCCAACAAGGGGTTAGCACAATGAGGACAGAAAATAATCCTTTGTTTAGTTCTTGGTCAAGTTAACTTAGAAGCGGTACTGCTATTGTGTAGGCGGCTATTTGTGAATTTTGTGAGCTTATTTTTGGCCTTGCTGTCAAATCCCAGAGCTGCCAGCGGGAAACCACAAGTAGGGGGAAACCGCAGGCTCTGTGCCATGCCAGGGCCGCACAGAGAATCAATGAATCACTTAAAATAAACCAACATTTCTGTTTTGACAGCAGGGCTGTCATACATAACTACTAAGACTACTTCCTATTATGTCAAGTCAGCTTGGGGGTCCTATTACAGCGTGTTATTGACATGACGGAAAAGGATGGTGCCTCGCCCCCGGAGAGGGTATATTAGAGCTTAATGTCGGGCCACACTAAGGGAGACTTTGATCCTTGGGTTCTGGAAGAACGAGTGTTTTGGGAGCCTTTAGCACACTAATTTGTGGCTGTGCAGTAAACAGACTTCATAAAATTAGAAATGAAAAATACCATACCATGGCACACCTACTGCTTTAAGTCATGGGGAGCTTTCAACTTAAGTACTTAAAAAAATAAAGCCCTAAATGCTCATCTCCTGGGCTACTTACACAAATTTGAAAGCCAGAATGTTTTGAGTTAAGCAGCTCAATCTGTCTCATCAAACATGGCCAAGCGGATCGCAACCATGTATTAGAATCCAGGGGCCTGGTGTTCCTTTCCCTCGAGCTGCTGCCGGGAGAGAGAAAACAGGAACTCTACCTAGGGGAGGGGGCTCTGCAGGCAACATGAGCCTCCAGCTCCTCACTCCACACTCGGCATCCTGGCTGTGAGGGGGCCAGTTATGTCACTGAGCACTGAACGGGCCTGCTCTCGTCTGCCTGGTGCCCTGTGATGTGGCTTCAGGGAACCTGGAGCTCAACCCCTGCAATTCCACTCCCCAGACACAGGTCACTTGATCTCTCTACGTCTCTGCTTCCTGCGATGTGACACAGATAACCAAAACACGGCCCCTACTCTCAGAGCAGTGTTCCTGTGAGGACTGAGTGAGTCAAGATGAAAGTGCTTGTACGTGGAAAAGCACTAGGTCACCATCGCCTTCGTCGTCAGTCCCTCACACTCACTGCAGCCCAATCATGACATCACTGTAACTTCCTCAAGGGCTAAGAGAATTTTCTGCATCTTTGTTTCCCCTATGAAACCTAACCCAAAGCAGATGCTCAAAATTCCTTTAAAATTAACAAAGAATGAATGAGTGAACAAACAAACAAATGTAGGATTATAGCGCTTGGGAAAGGTCACCATCCTGTATAGAAATATTTGAATTCTAATTTAGAATGTTTATCTAAGTAATTTAAACTTAATTATTCCCAAACTCTTCTAAGCAGGTTAGCCTGATATCATTATATCATTGTTTTCACACACACACACACACACACACACACACACACACACACACACACGTATCAAGCACTGGACACAGAGAAAGGGTTAATATATACCACACTTAAAATACAAAGAGACTTTCTCACCAGAAATAGAATGCCACATAATAAGAAAAGGCTTCATTTGGGTTTGCTTACTGCCCTTTGGAGTTTAGTCCTGACAGGCTGAGCTTCCCAGCCTCTTATTAGTGATGCTATTTGAAAATAGGGTGCTGATACTGTTTGGTAAACACTATAAAAATCAACAACCGAAAACCCAAAGCCTGGGAATGAAATGATTTTTCTGATAACAGGAAAAGAGTGGCTGGGGACGCTTGAGCAAGGAGGAAAGATGGGGAAAGACCTTCTGCTGGGCCACTGGCGCATCTGTGCCACAGACGCGTCCTACCTCCTTGTCGCTGTACGAGATGTTTCGGATTTCATTCCACGGGAAAGAGATCTTGGGGGTCAGTCTGTTCTCAGGGTCATAGATGTGAAGCCCCAGGGCATCTACTCCAAGCAGCAGCTCTGTGCCCTTTTTATTCTGCAGATTCAACAAAGAACAGCCACCATCAGTCTAGCTGAGGCTTGAGGTTTTGCTCAACTTCCCAAAAGGCCTGGCACACGATGTTACCTATGACAAGTTTCAACAGGTTCCAACAGAACTCACAGCCATCTTGTAACCCAGAGGGCCTCTGGCCTCCTGAATTGGGACACGTGGAGGCAAAACTATACTGTTCTTGTGACTCACGTGTCCTGTAGAGTGACAACTGGAGGATCCTGCCACTGGCTCAGTGGCTAAAGTAGCAGCAACCTGAGCCCTGTTAACCTCTAATTAAATAAGCAGGTTACCATAGATGTAAAATTAAAACCTGTAGGATTAATAATTTCTTATGTTAATAGAAAAGATGGACTACCAGAAAGAAAATTCTAAGTGCTGGGATCAGATGGTCTTATTATGTGTTAAAATGTATCTGAGTGTGATAAAGCAAGGATAGTAAAATGTTAATTGTAGAATCTGCTCAGTGGGTTTATATGGGGTATTAACTGTAAAATTCTTTCAACCTTCCTGTATGTTTGGAATTTTTTATAATAAAATGTTGGAAAAATGTATCAAAATGAATTATATATAAATTATACCTTAATAAGGCTGTTTAAAAATTTAACTGACTGACTATACATATGCTATACCTCTGATGGCAGTCCTGGTCAGCAGTCAGAGGGCAAGCCCCTGGGCCCCATGTCACTGACCCAGCTGTGGACCTAGAGGCCACATCCTCGTGATGCAGGTCCGTCTGCCTGTGCTGTGATCTGGCCTTTGTATGACGGTAGAAGGACGCTCCCTGCACAAGGACCTAAAGCATGTGACCCCTTGCTAACAACAAGGAGACAAACCTAAGACTCAAGGGCAGGAAAACAGATCTGCAAACTGAGAAGGTGCTTGGCCCGTGATGAGAAGCAGCAACTGAACAGCAGGTGTCATATGGAGAAGTGCGCGCTCCAAGATGAATTTTCTCTTTCTAACACCCTGAAGTCAGGTGTGATTACCAAACTGTGAGAGAGGCTCCTCTGCTCATCTGCAAAGCTCGGGAAACTACATACTATATTAACACAAGTGAGGCTTTGTACTTTTAAAATCTATGGTACATTTTGGAAAATGAGATATTTTATTATGTTTCTGACTATTTAGTTTAGCTTTCTTTTTTTAAAAAAAAAAGCATTCCACCCTCTGCCTCCTGTCATCATGACTCCACCATTTCAAACAGAGCGAGATAGAGACTCAAGCAGCCCCTTTTAAATTGTTTTAAGTACATATATGTTCCTTACTTGATGGTGAATTCAGCAACTTTAACACAAAAGACTAAACTACCCATTAGCTTTGTCTGTTGCATAAATAAGAAACCACATACACAAAACAATATCTGACTGCTATAAGAAACTGTTTTTCAAGGATTATAAAACACTTTCTAGAATCTAGGTGGTGGGCACTAATGGAGCAAGAGGAATTATGTTGACAAAACCACAGAAATGAGTTAAATTAGTCTGAGCCTAGAGAAACCAAACAATTAGCAAATACAGATTAATAAACTTTAGAAAATAACTTTCTTCATTATTATGGAAAATATTTTAGGCACTTGTTTACTATATGACATAAGTTGTCAGTGTGCCTCATTTTAAGCAAAGTAATCCATTTTAAAAATCTGTATTTAGAAAACAAATCAGGTAGACAGCTACCCTAGAATATTTTAAATGTGTTCCAATGTACCCAATTGCAATATAAAATTTATAGGTACCCCAGAAAGAAAAGCAAACCATACTGTGATGGTTGTTTTAACGTGTACTCATCTATAGTTTTGGAGCTAGCAATGAAATACGTGAGCAAATTCTTATGGATTCTTTTAGAAGGAGCTGCCTCCACCCTGCATCTAGCTGGCAGGAAAGGCCAACCCCAGACTGAAAGCAAATGCCATTCTGATGCAGAAGCAATAGGTTCCCAGAGGACAGTGGACTATTAATGGTCTGAATAAAAAACCAATTAGCCTGCTAGCGAGAGCAAGAGTCCACACCCAAACAAATCAGTAATATATAACAGCAGCTTCACTATCCTTGTGCCCTTGGGGAAGAAAGTACTTACAGGTGCTCTCTGAGGGCCCAGATCTCACGGAGCCAGAAATAATCAGATGTTACACTCAAGCATTCAAACAGGTTTCTGCTCAGTGCAGGACCAGCCCAGTGCCCCACTGAGGCTCAACTGATAATTACCTAGGATCTAATTGAAGTCCAAAAATAGAAAAAGAGGCTATAAGACCCTCTCCTCTTCTCTTCCCTTTACCACTGAACCGTTCAAGAATCTAGAATCTGAATGAGAAAGTAACCCATCTTAGCAGCCTGTCCCTGGTTCAGTCTCTGTTTATATACAGCGAACTTGGAGAAGCTTCAACATACCCGGATTGCAAAGTAGTTCACGCCATACATCTCCAGGTCCTGGGCTATCTTCAAATATTCCATTTCAGCTTCGTCCCTGTGGGGAAAATGAAAGACACTGTCACTGGAGGGCGAGAAAACTGGAGGGCAGGTGCATGCCAAGCTGAGCGTTCAAACCTGCCAGAAGACGCGGCCAGAGAAGATGCCAGCGAAGCTCCTCCTAACCCTGAGTCTATTCAATACAACAAGGTCAAGCAGAATTTCCCATCCCCATAAAAACAAGAGAACACATTCATTAGTGTCTCTTGGCTTCTATTCCATGCTTCGCCCTTGGAAATAGTGACACTTGTGTCTAACCCTGATTCAAGAAAAGCATGTGGTACGCTACCTTCTCCCCTCTAATGGACTGGAATATTCGATTTTTATTTAAGTTGTTGCTTTATCTGATTATGTCCTTTCTTCACCAAGAAGGTTTTGGTAAGGAAACAACTCTCTGCAAGCTACCTGGGGGCTACCTTCCCGATTTTCTTTCTTTGGGTGTTTGCTGGAGGTTAGAGCAAGAGCTACGTAGGCTGTAAAACCAAAGCCAGGTCACCTACTTCTAAGTTATAAGTCAAATTTAAAGTAAGCTCTTGAAGCAGCAATGACTTGTAAAAAAAAACCCAAAAAACTCCCCAATACGTACAGTATATATTGAAATGTTTCACTCAAGTCTCCCTATGACCTTGCCACCTTCTCTCACTCTGATCTCAAAATGCTCTCAAATGAATTTTAAAAATTCAACCTGAGAGAATGTCAAAAATATGCATATTATACTTTGTTAAAAGTTAAAAAAAGTATGTTGATAGGAAGTTAATTCGGAGAGAAAAAAAGTTAAAGCGAATGAAAAAAATGATCAGTTCCTAAAGTGATAAGGAAAATACTGATTAATATTTAAGATACAATTTTTTACCTTTTAGAGTATAAAAATTAGATTGATAAAAATGAGTGTTGGGGAGAGAATGGGGGGTGGAGACACTCGCATACACTGTCAACAGGCATGTAGACAGGAACGACATTTTTGGAGGGCAATTTGGTGGCACCTGTCAAAACTCAAAATACATCCTTTGACTCAGCAACTCTTCTAAAGAATCTATGGGCAGAACTATTCACACCATTACATAACGATATAAGATGGGATACACTGCAGGACGTTTTGTAAAAGTGAAAAACCTATAGCTACTCAAACGCCATCAGTAAAGAAATGGACGCAAAAGCTATGGGATGTCTATAGAATAGAATTCTTAAAATGAAACTAAAGTACCAACGAATACAGGTCTGTACGTCCTGACAGGTAGTAGATACCGTGCCCGCAAGCACTGGAAAAGGGATACATACAACACTGAACACCACTAGCATTCCTCCCAGCTCTCTCTTTTCTTTTATACACTTTAGTAATGAATGCACTTTGTTCAACAAGCATGTCCTAATTTTGTAGTTCTTTAAAAAAACACCAAAAAACAAACCCATAAAGAAATGTAAACCAAAAATGAAGCAGTCTCACCTGGCTCGGCCCCGGTGCTCTGCGTACCAGGCTGTAATTCTCTCCTCCCACATTTCTGGAGTCATTTGGTATAGATTTATTACCTGCCAAATAAAAAACCCACACACAAAGAGCAAAATAAAAAACCCACACACAAAGGAATTTTTGGTATTGTTTGCCATTTTTATAATTACGCATCATTTTGACAAAACAGCACAGCTATTTTTAAAAAGCCGCATACAGGGAGACAGTCACATGCAAGGGTGGGCGTGTAAACAAGCACCATTCAGTTTGAGTCACAACTCGGGAAGCTGCACCCAGGTGCACACCCTGGCCCAGGCAGGGGCCCCTCTTTCCTGGGTGGTACGCCCCAGGAGGAGGACCGCCGTCAGGAGCCCTGCTCACTAGTCTGGGGCCGGCAGCTGGGCCAGGCTGTGTGCGCGGCTGCCTTCGCCAGGAGCAGGGAAAGTCAGGGGAAGGTGAGGAGCAGGCCTTTATTACACGTGACGGATGAGCGGAGCTATAAAATCAGAGGCAGCAAAAGGGAGGGAGGGCCTGCTTCTGTGGCTAATGAACAAGATGAACAACTCCAGGGATTAAAAACTACAATGCCCACCCCTAACTCATCTGCTCTATCCACCCCGCGCAGCTGCTAACAGCTCCACACTCCTTGGGAATCACTGACGCTCACCCACCTTTAAAGAAAAGACCATCTGCAGGCCACGCTTGTTCTGCCAACCCCAAACTAATTCCATGAACCTTTGCTTTTTAATATTCTTAACAGAGATTCCATACTCTTTACTCAAGATTGATTACAAAATATTTATAATAACGTTCTTGCCACGTTACTTCCATCAAGTCTGGTTAGCTTTCTTGCAGACCACACATCTGTATGTCTTCCCAAGCAAGGAATTTGATTTCTTACCCTTTTTGGAAGCAATTCCTCTTGGGCCAAAAATCCCCGCTTGTGAACAGAGGGGTCGTAGTCACCATACTAGAAAGAGAAGAAAGGGGGAGCAAGCAATTGGGATTCAAAAGACAACTGTCATTTCTGAACGGCTAGACTGTCTCAATTCCCTCCCAGCTCCAGGGAGCAATTCAATCCAGATGACAAGTCAAGATTTCAACCTTGCTAGTTTGTTATCCTTGGATGAAAATACAAAGCTGATTATGTCTATAAACAGAGTTGCATAATCCCTATGGGTGATGTGCTAATAAAAATGTGACATTTGTATGGAAAGGGAGCTGTGTTTTCTAACCGGCAAAGAAAGCAGTCACTACCAAAACATTAGCTTTTGAAATGAAACAACCAAACACAACTGTGAAAGTTGTGATTAGCAAGGTGTGATAAGAGCCTTACCTTCAAATGCTTCTAAGTGGCTGGTAATTGGAGCCAATTGCTAGCTAGGAGCTGGGAGCTGGGAATAATGCTGACAATATTTTTAATACTTTCATTCAAAGCTCTGAAAAATGCTTTGGAAAAATGTGATACCAGCACTGTCATTCATATTTGTCATTCAGACAAAGAAACGAGCAAAAGGTTAACTGGCTTTCCTAAAGCTGCAGAGCAAGTCCCTGGTAGGGCCAGAAATGGGCCCTGCATTTTAATGTATTCTCCCAGGATAATAACTTGGAGATTTATTTTCTGATTTAAGAAAAATAGTCCCTTTCTTTCTTAGGAAACTTAAGTCTGACCAGGAAATAAAAAATGATGGAATTTTAAAACAGAAACAAACTATAAAACATAGAAAATACAAAATCAAAGCCCATCTCTTGTCAATCAGCATTCAGTGGCTTTCCTTTGGACCAAACCAACAAAGCTTGGTGTTTTAGTAGAATCTTCTATAAACATTTATCCTTTTAGCCACCAACATTGGAAAATAAAGAAAGCTCAAGCATAAGCTGTTGGCTCTATATACCACTAAATTGGGTCAGGGCATGGCCCACCCTGTCATTCCCAAAGAGCCTTACATTGGACCCCTGTGTGTTTTCCAAATGAAGTCATACACCAAATGACTGACAGACATGGGATTGAAAGATGTTAGTCAGCAACTTTAAATCATGCCTCATTCCCACACCACCTTACTATAAAAAGCCTCATGAATTAAGATTTCTTATGAATCTCATAATTATCTTAGGAATAGAATGGTATTGCTTTTTTTTTTTAGTGTTAATGGAATTAATCTGTCAAATTTAAACATTTAAAATATGCCACAGATTTTATAACCCCATCTAGGCATTTCTCCATTTGAAAGAACCTGGTTTGTCTTGATCTCTGAAAGGCCTGGGGATGTAATAAGTCAATAACTCTGAGCTTTAACGGTACTGTCTTGGGAGGCTGCTGCAGAGTCCAGGTAGGAGCCTGGCTTTGGAGGCAGCTGCTTAAGGTTCAATCCCAGCTCTTTCACTTATTAGCTGTGACCTTGGAAAACCTGTGTCTCCGTTTTCTTGTCTGTAAAATGGGGGTGATAACAGTATCTTGTAGGACTCTTTTTTTTTTTTAAATATGTCTTTATTGATTTCAGAGAAAGGAAAAGAGAGATAGAAACATCAATGATGAGAGTCATTGATCAGCTGCCTCCTGCACGCCCCCGGCTGGGGATCGATACCGCAACCCAGGCATGTGCCCTGACCGGGAATCGAGCCGCCATCTCCTGGATCCTAGGTCGGTGCTCAACCTCTGAACTACACCAGCCGGGCACTTGTAGGGCTCTTACTGGGATTAAATGAAATAATAGCCATAACGTTGAAAAACTACAGTTGACACACAGCACTCAACACATCCTGATGTTAAATGATAAAAACTCAAGTTGTGTCACCTCTCTGAGTGTTTTCTAATTTGTCAGGTGAGAGTGCTGGTCTTAGAGGATTTTGAAGTGGGGACTGCAGAGTATCCTCCGGAAGCCTTGAGCAAGGCACCCTCTCTAAACCTCAGCTTCCTCATCTGGAAAGCAAGGGCCACAGTAACGCCTGCCCATGGCAGGTGACGACGACGAAGTAAGACAATCGGGCAGGCATCTCCCTAGCGACTGGCTCTCAGCTACCGTCCGTATCATCATTAACCTCTCCATTGTTTATAATGACACTCGTCACTGGCTGCCTCTCTGAGTTTTAAAGGGGTGGGATGCTAAAGAAAGCCTTGTTGGTTGCATTTGCAAGCCTCTCAAGCTCTAATGCAAAAGTAAGCAGATATGCAAAGTTCAACTTGTAAATTCAGGTTCCAAAGGCTTGTAAGATTAACGATCCACATTATCATGCTGAGCTCCCAGCTACTCCCCGGATCAAACAGGTTACATCTGAGTAATGCAGAGACAGCAAAGACCCAGCTGAAAGGACCTGCCGCTGGACTCACTCCACTTACAACATTAAAGCCACCTTGATGTATGAGGTGGCTCTTCAACGTCTCTTTAAAAAACAAGGGCAGACAATCCTTAAGTTGTGGCAGTTGGTGATTATAAAAGGAAGTCATACCACACCACAGAGATGGCTGCTCTCAGCCTTTTCTGCACAAAAGCATTCTGATTATATAACCAGGGCTGAATTTTCTGTGAAGCCAGTGATGCTGGGGTTTCAAGTCTCTGCACCTAACTTTATACTCATAATTTGTATTCTTGTGTTGAAAAAACTCCTTCGGTTATATCAACTTCAGGCCCCACAAAACCTGGATCCACCCCTGATATAAACCAACTGAATTTAAATTTGAGATAGGAGTTCACCATTTATGGGATTCTTGGAGTCAATTCTCATGTTAAACAGATATTTAATATCCTTCTGGATGTTAAATACTTTCCTCTGCCTGAATGTATGGAAAATTAGACCAAATGCGCTGAACAGGACTTCACAAAACATAAAGATTTAATCAATACATACACAGCATAAATAATTGGATCCCTACCACACATCAGTCACTAAAATACAGATGGATTAAAGACTTAAACCATAAATGAAAACCCAGCAAAATACCGGGACAAAATATAGAAGAGCATGTATATAATAATAGTGGTGAAGCCATTCTAAAAGTCACTCAAAACATAAAAAGAAAAAGACTGACAGTCTGACACATAAAAAAAAGATAAAAGGTTAATACCAATCATGAACGGAGCTCCTATAAATCAACTAGAAAAAGATAATCGAGTAGAAAAAACAGGCGGGTTATAAACACTTGCGTACAGAGGAAAGTAAATCTATGAAAAGATGCTCAGCCCCAGTGGTAAGCAAGGAAATAAAAACTTAAAAGAATCTATTTTTTCTGTCAGATTAGCAAAAATGTAAAAGACTGATCGCATCCATGAGGATGGAGAAAACAGATATTAACACACTCTGTTCTTAGAAGTTCAACTGGAGGGCAATTTGGCTAGATCTATTTTTTTAATTGAGATAGAATTTACGTGCATACAATTCACCATGTGAAGCATATAATTTAGTGGTTTACAATATATTCAGAATGTTGTGCAACTATCACCACTATCTATTCCAGAATGTTTCTATCACCCCAAAAAGAAATCCCATACCCATTAGCAGTAAGTCCTAATTGCCCCCTTCCATCCCCCGGCTACCACTAAATGTACTTTCTGTCCCTATGAATTTGCCTATGGTGAACATTTCATATAAATGGAATCACACAATATGCAGCCTTTTGTGTCCAGCTTCTCTCACTTAGCATTATTTAAATTTTAAATGTCCTATCCTTCAACCCAGTTTTGCCATTTCTTGGTATCTATCAGAGAAATACTGTTCATATGTTCATGATCAAGGTGTTTGCTACGTCCATCTAGAAGGGAAAAGCAAACCCAAATGTCTACCAATAAGGAGATATTTAAACAATCCAGAGTCCCTCCTATTTATGAAAGGTAGTTTTTAAAAATGAGATGGTCTATCTGTTCTGGTAGTTGTCAGTGAAAAGGGCATATTGTACAGGAGTCCCTCTGGGGTAGAGTCACCCAGAAGTGGACTTTCAGGGACTGGGTGGGGGGGTCTCCTCACCTGACCAGTCCCTACCTCACCCATCACTCTATGCTACAGAGATTCCACCCATTCAGTCCCTCCCAGCACTAAACGCACTTAAACAATGCTCCTGTTGCTCCTATCGATTTAGTAATCCTTGTCAATCTTATGGGTTTGGAATGTTACCTATTGTTGCTCTAATTTTTCTTTCTCTTGATTGCTAGTGAGATTGAGCATCTTTTTGTATTTACTGATCACTCTCATGTTCTCTTCTTTAAAGTGCCTGTCACTCATACCCTGTGCCCATTTTTCTGCTGTCTTTTTCTTACAAACATAAGAGTTCTTTATATTCAGGGATATTTATGCAATTCTACTTCTAAAAATCTACCTTAAGGGGAGAAAGCTTTTGCACATTTATACAAGGAATCACATAAAAGGATTTTCAGTAAAGCACTGTTTCTAATAAGGAAACAGTAGAAACTAAACCTATCTCTTCCTCAGAGGGGGATGGATAAATAAACTAGGTTTATTCATCAGAGGTTACCATACAGTGGTTAGAATCAATGAGCTAAATCTATACATTATACACAGACACATCTTAAAGTCAATGTTGAGTGGGAAAAATACCATTTTATAAAGGATATACAAAAAAGATAGGAAGAGTATAGCATCATTTATATCAACCTTTACCTCCTGAATTTTTTTAAGTCAGCCTCCTCCCTTCCAACTCATGACCACCTGAGGTGTGAAACTCATTCACGGTCTCTCACCAGGAAGACCACCAGAGTCTGCTAAACGGTCTCCCTCTCCCTCCAATATGTCTTTCACAAAGCCACCAAAATCTATCTAAAATATAAACCCTTCACTAGCTCTTCATCGCCCACGGGACAAAGTTAAGACCTTTTAGGATCTGGCCCCCTGCAGACATCTCCAGCTTCATCTCTTGCCACTCTACATATACCTTACACATAACTTCTTAACTGCCTTTTGGCACTCTGCCCCTAATTTGTATCAAAGAATACTTACTAAGAAACAATCATTCTCCTCTCCCACCATTCTTTTCTCTGAACACTAGGAGTCTGCAGGCCAGCACTGCAAAACTGATAAACTATATACCACTTTCTCCCAAAGTTATTTTTAATTAGAACACATTTCAAACACCAAATTGTCAATACGAAATCCAACAGGTGGCTTAAAACATTGCAAGATAGTTTGCTGTGAACCCAAAAACCAGCCCATACTTTTGATTCAAATGTAACTCAAACTCCAACCAAGAAATGTGGTTCTTGTTAACTGAACCATATGATTAATATTTGTATTTATACTTTGAGGGTAATTGTTTCTTTATGCTTCGGAATTAACTGTGTCTATATCATTCAAACAGCTAAAACACTGTAATGAATACATTTGTGGATAATTACATTCCATGTGTTAATGAGCTCAATTCCCTTTCCCCTCCACACTTCTAAAGTTCCTTTCTGTTTTGGAAAGGTTGTGGAAGTAAACAAACTGAGCATAATGGAAGGAACCGTATAGTTTACTGAAAAGTTTGGACTAATCTGACCATATAAATGAATCTGGGACTGGGATTTACTGAATGGCAGTGCGTGCTGCCTACAGACCTCCCTCAAGCACAGACAGTGAGGGACAAGAGCAAAGCACTGAGTCAGGCACTCAGACACCAGGTTTCTCATCCTGGTTCCAGTCTCTAGTTCCTTTCTACTTCAAATCCTGCCCCCTGAGAAGTGGGCTACAAATTCCATTTTTTTAAAAAAAGAATTAATATAAAGTATTGTGACTTTAGACAAATTATTACTCCTTTCTGAGTCTTAGATTTGTCATCTATAAAACAGGCATAATACTTTCAAGCCCAGGCTTACAGCAGACTACACTGAGTATCACAAGGAATATTCATGTTATAACACTTTGTAAAACTGTGAAACACTACAGGCATGTAAGATCTTTTTAATATTGTAATCAGAGGTATCCTTTTAATATTAGCCAGCAGTCCTGGAAAGTGGGAGCATGTTATAATAATCCTTAGTCTCCCAAATGCAGACTTGAAGTCATAGATTAGCTTTATTTGTGAGATCCTGAGAATTTATACCGGAAAAAACAGAGCATTATCCTCCATATGAGCCACATATGCGCTCCGTGAATCACTTTCATCTCTAAATTAGTAGGACCCAAATTAGTAGGGCTTTCCTACAGTGAAATCTGTTTAAGCAAACATCTGCTGGTTCCCAGACAAGTTTTTTCTTTCTCTCCCACAGGTGGTCTTTGAATTTGTGGCCCAAAACCCATGTAAAGAGAATGTAGCCTTTGAGACAAAGCCCTTCAAAGAGAGGTAGTGTCCTTGAGAGCCTGGGTCTCCTCTCAGCTGGGGAGAAAGCGTGCTAAAAAGGAACTCAGTTCCGGGCCAGGAAGTGCTCGGCTTTAATGAGAGTGACAATGACTGCTTCATCACTGTCAGGGTGATACTGATTGAAAGGACACATTTTTCCTGTTATTAATATTCTTAATCAAAGCATAAAAGGAAGCATATGTTTTAGTTGAATCAAGGCCAATTTTTCTGTTTTTTTCAATTACTCATTTTTCTGGGCAGTGGAATAGGGGAGGCACAAAATGTAATCCCAAAGCCATGCCTTCTGCCTTTAGCGTTACTCCAAGATTGCCTGAATGACCTTGGACAAATCACTGAGGGCAGATACTTGCATTAGTGCCTGCATTGTGACAGCATCAACACCCCCCCATTCAGCACCCATTACACCAGTCATCAAATGATTACGAGTCATCAAATGACTCTGGGGCTTCTTTGGGTCTGACTAGCTCGTACAGACTTTTTTCTCCCTCCAAATGACAGGCCAGTTACTTCCTGACTTTGATCTGAAATTGCATTAAGCTACCCAAAAAAGTAGGTTAAGTAGTTAAAGGGTCTTACTAATTTTTGTAACTCTACAGGGAAATGGCCTTATGGGCACCTCCAGCTAAAAAGGAAGAAATAACCAAAGATGACACAAAACCACAGAAGTAATCAAGGTGTCCTAATGCTGGGACTTCACACGCTGCAGTGAAAGGTAGTGAGCGAGCAGAGGGACCAAGAGAAAGTGGCATGTGACTGACGTGGAAATCTGTGGGACATTACACACCCTGGGCTGACCCTGTAATTGGTCGTATAAAAACTGGCAGGACAAAAACACAAGACCACTGGGCTTCCTTTCCTGCCATTCTCAATGTGCTGTGATTTCTCTGGGAAGGCCTTTCTGCTAACCAGACAGCTCAGCTGGGCTCAGTGCCCACCCATAAGCAAGGTGGCATGCCTCAGGGGTGGGTGAAGTGGGGCGCTCTCTAGGGTATGGGGAGGTCCCCATAGAACAGGGCTGTTGGTCCTCAGAAGATGAGTTTGCAATGAGAACCTGGCCCAAAGGCCATGTTGGCCCAAACTGGAGATCATAAGTCCATTTTTCCTAGTTAATAAAAAGAGAGGTTGGTTCAGTAAATGTCAGGAACCACATGTGCACAATGAGATTACAAAGGACGTTTATCAAGCTATACACTTATTTGTAAACACACATACACTCACAAGATTACATAGAAGACAGTGATACTTGGTTCCCCCAGTTCCCTCTCACTTGTTGGGAAAAGTCTCTCTGAGTCTAGAAAATCCCAAGAAACAGACCACTGGAGCAACCTGTGACATGTTAATGCCCAGGAAAAATGGATTTTTCTTCCTTGAGCCTACCTTGGCCTGGACAGCGTAAGAAGCCAGCAGCACAGAAGCCTCAGGAGGGCAGTAGATCTTTTCATCTAAGATCTGCTTCTTTACCTGAAAAGGGCAACAAGGGAGACAAGACACCGTGAGTGCAGAAGTGAGCTGTGCAGGCTGGGCACAGTGGATAGCTGCAGGGTGTTCTAACGAGGGCTGCCTGCCAAACCAGCCTGTTAATGATTTTCTGACAAGGGGTACCATTTTTTTTCTTGCCGCAGACAGGTTGGGAGTTCAGGCACCGAGAAGTTATTGGTAAGACAGCCATGCGGGAAAACCCCTTATCTCTTCTGTTCACCATCAGATGCTGAAGAGAAAAAGCAGTCTTCATGGTTAAAACAGAGAATAACATCTGGGCTGTGACAGAGGAGAGCTGTGAACTTGAGAAGTGTCAGGAGCAGCTCTGATGGTGATTGCAGCCTCGGCCCCTGCTGAGAGCACGCAGCACTAGAGGAAATGGAGTCTACTTTTAAGTCTTCACACAAGATAAAAGTCAGCAAGGCCACTGAGTTATGACTGCGGAAAAAAACCATCACTTTCAATATGACTGCTCTAAGGAAAAAGGAAGCAATAAAGTGTGATCGATTAAACTTCTAAGTACATGTGAGGTCCGGGAAATACAATTCTTAAGCCGTAATGTTGAATTAACATATCTCACTGCATTTAATTTCTTAGAATGGTGCAGACATAAAGGCAAGAGAGCCACATGAAGTGGGGGCACACCAAAGTAGACACAACGGGAAAGCCAACTCTCTTTTCACAGATGTCAACAGTCACCAGATTCATACGAGTAGTAAATTTTGCCTTGTTCAGCCACGAAAACGCTCGAACATTTCAGTGTGAGGGAAAATTAAGCCAAAGGTACATGAGGACCGGACACTGCATCCAAGCGCTTACAAAAAAGCCATCTCTACACTAGGACACTGTGGGATCTAGAAGATCATTATATGGTTTCATTCAAAGCAGTGTGACTTCCTAATCCCTTGGTTTATTTTCAAAGGGGAAAAAAGCCACACTATAGAAAAACTGAAAGGAATTCCCTTTGAGCAGAAAAAGTTGGGATGGGAAAGTATGTATGTATATATGTGTACACGTGTGTGTGTGTGTGTGTGTGTGTGTGTGTACACACATCCACACCTTTTTTTTGGCAAACTTTTTTTTGTAAAAAACTATTTGGGGGGGGTTATTACATTTAACTTAATATTTCCTGAATGCAATAACTTGAGGCTCGAACTAATTTTTGAGCCTGGAATACATGACAGACTATCCATCTACTTCTGGGAAATCATGCAATTAACGCCCCTGCTGCAATCTTTTCCATTACTGACAGTGGGCACCTTCAGGCACATGAGCAGCTCTGGCGCCAATCACTGTAACTAACCATGAAAACAGGGGAAGCGCTCTGATCAAGCAGTAAGGATGCGAGCAAAACAGACAAGGTTTCCAGCCTCACACTAACCTGCCCCTCACTGTGCCCTCAGACGGTCAACTAGCTATCTCTGAACCCATAATTAATTATGGATCTCCTCATTTCTTCAGTGTGGTTGAGAGATTACTTGTGGAATGCCTACTGGGCACTCAGTGAGCCTGGCCTTTAAGGGGCGTGTAATCTATGAGGCAGTAAGGGAGAAACAAGACAATTAGAGGCAAAGAGTAGCACAGAGCACGGTGTTTGAAGCTCCACATGTGTGGGATTAACCAGGTGTCACTGGAGTTCTGAAGTCCTGTCTCAATGAGAACAGATTTTGAACTTTTGGGAGGACAATTCTTTATAAGACTCTCTTTCGGCTTCCTTTGCAACTATTGGGTACTTGATTTCAAGTTAGTGAGGAGAAAACCAGATCTATCTCCAGAGGCTTCAAATCAGGTAGCTACTTCACCATCACACTTTAGCAATTTTATCTGACACCAATTGTCATCACTCAAATCTAGTTTTATTCTGAAGATGTTTTCCATTACGGATCCAAAAGGACTGACTTTCCGGAGGTGAAACTCTCGCAATGTGAGGCTCTTCCGGTCAGCTCCGAGGGGTTCGTGCAGGCTGCCTCTGCAACCATGCTGAGCGAGCTTCCCCATAACTAGGGGCACAGCATGACTACTGTACCTGCAAGAAGAATAAATGTTGCGTGATCTCCTGGACCAGCTCCTCCTCAGCATTCTCAGGATAAAACTTGGCCAGGAAATGAAAGGTAACTGGCTCTTCCTTTGAGACATCATGATCCAGCACCTGCAGAATTGCAGAGCAAAAGACAAACAAGCTATGTTGGCAGGTCTTCCCCCATGCCGCCACCAAAGAACCTTTTGCAGGGAATGTATAAGCATCTTCTCCCCTCTAAATTCATCACATTTCCCAAAGGTTGTGACTCTTTAGTCTGAAGCATTCACAAAGCCATCTATAACAAGAAGTAAAGCTCACTTCAAATGGCATCTGTGAACCAATCTAATGAATGTCCCCAATGGGTGAGTGGAGCTAAGATTAAGGCACAAATGTTTTCAAGGCCACAGAGATAGTCAAAATTTAAAAATGTATGACTCAAAGGTCTTGGGCACTACCCTTCATGGTAAGCTGAATGTTTTTTAATTCTTTGAAGTGGAATATTTCTTTATTCTCTTTTCTTGCTGCCAACTCCCAACATTTAAGTCCATATTGGAATGGAGCTTAGGATGATCAACTAAATCTTTGTGAAATCAGCTAAACACTAACTAAGCAACAGAAGTGAAACGTGCCCCTCATGGCAACCCTTTGTTTCAAGGAACCTCTAGAGATGCCTCACAAAATACTTGAGCACAGTCAGTAAACCACATTGCCTTTAATCTTCTAACAATTCCATCCACCCACTGAAAAGCTTGAACCATCTGCTCTCCAGAATGAATTTCATTTCAGGCCATAAACATGCAATGTGACAGGCTCCAAGTCTCCATTAACATGTGTCATAATTTATTTTCTTTGAGCAGCAGGTACTGTGGCTCCTGATGCCCCCAATCTAATATCCATTTGGCCAATACTCAGGTACATGATTTAAATTTACTTTGCTGAGAATCACACAAAAAATACAGAAAGTTTTGCTGTCCTTGATAAATAACTCCACGCCCCTGCTCAAATTCCAATTGGTGGTTCCAGGAGATTCAAAATAAACCTGATCTAGGACAATCTTGCTGACATGGACACACAGGGGGCACTTTGAGGTTCATGATCATTGGGAATTACCGTGTGAAATTTATAACCTGTGGGGATTCTAACATGAAGATTCAGATTAGTGCGTACACATGTAAGTAATTTGAACACTTGAGTTTAGAGTCAAACTGGTAAAAGACAAGAGGCTTTTATTGTTTTTTCGTGCCATGTAATAGATAATAAAATCAGGTGAGCAATTGCAGGGGATTCCATTTGGGACAAGAATTAGACACTGACTTACTTTGAGATTCAAGTGTCTTTTAGGAGTTACTGACAAAAACTGGTCTCAACCATCTTCACAGTTGCGTAGGCAGGTAAACAGGTAAGTACGTCTTTGTGTACACATATGAACCCACACAGAAGGAGTGTTCCCTAGGCAACATTCATTTCTAAGCCACACTAGGACTGCTGGGAGCCCACTTCAGGCCTCAGAAGCCCCAGAAAATCATGCTAAATGGGCAGTCCTCCTTCATCACAGGGACCAGGGCACTTTTTATTCCTTAGATCACATTAATAATTAAACTGAGTTGGGCCATGGCGTTTCTCAAAGACTTTTAAAATTTCATAAAGCATATGAGCCCAAAGAAAATCTTTCAAAGACATATATGTAATTTTTATTTATAAAGCCTGACTAGTGGCTCAATAAATTGAACGGCGTAAAGCAGAATCAGTCAGCCCGGTGACAATGAATAAAGAAACCAGGGATCGCAACAGTTTAATCCCGGTGGGTTCTGCTTGCCAAGGAGCCTGTGAGGAGTAGAAAGCCCCTTTCTCTACCCTGTATCCATCAAGCCCCAGGATGAGCAAATAAGCTGGGCACATGTTCAGGGAAGAACCAGGGCACACACCAGCCCCTCTGGCTTCACCCAGTTCCAGTCCAACCTTCTTGTCCATTTTGAGCCAGGCCACGGTGTCCTTGATTGTGTACTGCAGTCCAAAGAACCAGGTTTCCCGAAGCCCCAGGGTCCGGCACACCAAATCGAACAGGTCCTTCCCTTTCCACTTCATCTGCAACAACACAGACCAAGAGGGGAAAACACTGTGAGCAAAAGTCATAACCCGCTCGCACAGAAACCTTTCCTCTGTGCCCCCAACTCTCAGATTCCAAGATGTGGAGATTACACTAAGATGGCTGATGCGCACAGAACTCCTAAATAATTTTAAAGCTTCCTACACAAAACCACGTGCGGGAAATACCAATTAGAGCTTAATGGCTTAATCACTGCAAAGCATACACAATACCTCCCTTGGACAGTTCCTTACAGGCCTTAATATCCCCAAAGCTAATTTAGGAAAGCTGAGAAATAAGCATCCTCATTTAGGAGAGTCTAGCCTCTTGTGTTAACGCGGGGAGGTGGCTAGCTTCCAGGGACATTAATTTCCTTGAGATTTTGTCACTGATTTTTAAAAAAATCATAATCCGCCCGGCCGGGCGTGGCTCAGCGGTTGAGCGTCAAACTAGGATCTAGGCGATCAGGGTTCGATTCCCTGTCACAGCACATGCCTGGGTTGCGGGCTCAATCAATGACTCTCTTATCATTGATGTTTCTGTCTCTCTCTCTCTCCCTGTCCTTTCCTCTCTCTGAAATCAATAAAGATATATTTTTTTAATTAATTAATTAATTAATTAATTTAAAAAATCATAATCCTGCCCTTTGATAAAAGGCTAGTGGTTTTTTTTGTTTTTTATTTAAAGGCTGGTTTTACCAGAAGGTTTTTTGGGTTTGTTTTTTTTTTAAAGCAACATAGGAAAGGAAGTTGTAACCAAAGTAATGAGAAAAACCATTAGAGACCAGTCATTCCAGTCACAGGTCTCCCTTATCACGATGTATAACCGAGGTCAAAGGGGAGGCAATTTCAAACTCTGTGTCTGAACCAGGGATGAAGAGACTGCAGTACACTGTAGTGTACTTATCCCACTGCCTCACTTTCAAAAGGGCCTGAGGCAATGGCTGCTTAAACCATCTCCTCAGCTATTCAGTCTAGTAGCTGGGAAAGCAAGTTTCACATCTTAATAGGGGAAGGAAATGCCCAACAGTTTAGTAAATGTTGCCACCTTGTGGCTTTCAAGTTAAATCACCCAAGTTGTTCCCAACTACCCATTAGCTGCTGCTCACTCCCCTTCCCCCAAAAGCCTCCAAGTCCCAGGTGGAAATTCAGATATACACCCGGTACGTTTATGAGCCTATGAGACACATCACAGTGTCAGTGGTCACAGGAACAATCATCTTGGGTTTCAAATACAACGCTGTCGGAAGAACAGGACCACTTGACTGTAGACGCCTCTGTCCTTCTGCCCTCATTAGAAATCTCCACCCAATTCCTGGCACACTGAAGATGCTTAATGAAAAGGAATGGGGAGGGGGGAAATTGGGGTATAGAGACTTGGTATAAAAGCAAAAAGGAAAAAATAAGTTAGGCCTCTAATATCTGATTGGCTTTTGCTACAACCTGAATCAAAGAGGATTTTTCAAGTAGGTCTTCTATTTTTAACATACGCGAATGAACAGTGCGTCCTCTATGAGGGAGTCAACAGGAGAGCCCATCCCTCTTCCATGTTTACAGTCAAAGTCAAAGAGCAAAGTAGTGACCTAGATGGAGAGACACCAAAACCGCAGCAGACAAGTGGCTGAGATGTACTGGCTTTTGTCCGTCACCAGGTCCCCGCTCTGTGACTTTAGCGAGGCCTCTGGAACACTACAAAGGTTGAAGTCTTAAGAAATTATTTTGCATAGAATAAAATAAAATGACAACTTTTATTTTAAAAAGATGATCTCCTTCCCCTTTTGTAAGGCTTAATAATGCTTGCTGACACACCCATTTCCCAGTATGACAATAGGACAAAGGGTTTTTAATTCAGGGCAGGTTTTAATTCCTACAGGCACGTTTCACTGAAGAAATGTTATTTTGGAAAACCAGAAGCTTCAGGATGCTGATTACTGTCTTGTCTCTATTTTAAGCCAGTACACAGTATATAAATTATAAATGACCACCTTGCTACAAGATAATGTAACACTAAAAAACAGACATTAACTTGGAGAAGTTAAAACCCAAGGGCCAAGATCAAGGTAATTCCAAATCCTCATAACTCACGGCCATGGCCACCCTGGGATTTGGCACACAGGGGTTGTCTGCAAATGGGATGTGCAGGGCATCTAAAGGAAAGCGGCAAAGAGAATGGTGAGTGAAATTCTTGACTTGGGAGTTTAAATTCTCAAACATAATATCGTATGACTGCAATTTTTTTGCATTCCTTTCTACTTCTTTGTTCTTAAAATGCAAAACTATCTCTGTTGAATGCAGAGACAATGTCATGAAGCAGGCAGTAAAGTGAGCAGAGGGGGAAAATTCTCACACGGATTCAAAATGCCCTACTTAGATTTTAAACTTTGACTCTAAAAATCGTAGAATATCAAGAGTTGGAAATACGCCTGCCTACTGGGTCTACCTACTATAGATCCATCCCCTTTTTGTATAAATAAGGAAACTGAGTCATAGATTCTGCTAAAGTAGACACTGACATCCACTCCTTTAACAAATATTTGGTAAACACCCAATGTGTCCAAGCAAAAGCCAAGGTACAGGGAATAAATGGGGAACGAAAGAGACAGTCTCTGCTCTCACAGACCAGGTCTAGGGCATGAACCAGTCAGGAACAAATAATCACCTCCCTCACCCCACACATAAAAATCAACTCCAAGTGTGGTTTTCAGCACTGCAACACTTGTAAGTGCCACAACAGGGACTACAGAGGCTGTAGGGATGCCCAGTAAGGGACCCTACCTTGGTGGGATGGAGAATGGCATCTAAACTGACTCTCACGTGGGAAAGAGGAACCAAGTGAAAACTGGGTGTGGGGAAGGAAGAGTGAGCAGGGAGGTATGTTCCAGGCAGACGGAACAGCATGTGCAAAGGTCTAGAGGCAAAAAAGCTTAGATGGTCCTTGTAGGAAGGGAAAGTATTACAGTTCAGTTTGACTAAAGAATAGAGGCTGGAAAATACTGACTGCTATGCTCCCAAAAGGACCATCTAAAGGCAATTCTCTGTAAACTATCTAACTCTGCCTCTCTCGTGTGAACCACAGAACACAGAAAGTTATCTGAGTGACTGTTTTCTCTTTTTTCCCAAGAATGGATTATAACTAGTACCATTCTAGAGATACAGGAAAGAAGTTAAATCATTACCTAAGATGGATTCCTCAGGACATTCAGACTTAATTCTTTCCAGGAACCTGTCTAAAGGGAATATATAGGGTATGGTTATCTAACATTGATAGGAATCTCAGTTCTGTCCCTCTGTGACCTTAGGCAAGTTATTGAACTTTCTTATATTTCCCAGTGGGGATGGTAAACAGAACATGTCTTAGCAGACTGATCTAAGGATTAAGTACATTAATACAATTAAAAAACCTTAAGATGGTGCCCTACCCATAGTAAATACTCAATAAAGGGTAGTTATTATTCATTCTAACCCTGCCTCCACTCCTTATATTCTCAAGTGGCACTGTTTAAAGTCTCCCAGTCCTATTTCACTCCATGGATGATGGATGACAGATCACAAAGGCCACCATCAATTCTCACTGAGCTAACCATGCTATCACTCATTTGACAAACATTTATTGAGCACCCACTACGTCCTAGTCATTGTGCTCGGCACAAGAGATAAATGATGAATTCAGGACAAGACACTGTCCCTACTCACGTCTGACAGGGAAGACAGGTAAATGGATAACGAAGGTGCAACCTGGTCAATGCTAACAGGACAGAGTGCTATGGGGACACACCTCAGGCCTGGGAGTGAGGGGCTCCACTGGGGAGATACTGTCTGGGCTGGGTCTTGAAAGTCAAGCGGTACTTGGTCCTCTGGTGAAGGGGCTAAGAAAGGAAGGTCACCAGCTGGAGAGAACAGCATGTCTGCCTTGGGTCCAAGCTGTTGCAGATGAAGGAATGTTCTTTGCACTTTCCTAGTATCTGACAAGCAGCCTAATTATCCTATCTGCAGTACTGAATGTTCAATGCAGCGCTGAATATGCAGCTTCAGCCCGAAGCAGGTGACAGCTCTCCACGGCTGATGAGGAGCCACGTTGTTCAGTGCAGCACGTGGTTCTCAGCAGCCATACATCCCATCACAATACCTGCCAGGTCTCTAAGAAGCCACGACCAGTGGAATGAGTCTCATGTTTATTTTTTTATTAAAATATTTCCTTTTCTGCCACCTGACTGCACAATAAGCCTTTCGGGCTTTGCACGTATACTATCTAAAGACCCTTTTGTGATCATAGGGTTTGTCATTTTTCCTGAACAGATTGCCAAAAATAGAACAGCTCTTGGCTTTGATTAAATGTTCACTTCAACCCCGAATGTGACCATGTCTTTCCACCTGGTCAAAGTGTTCACACTGTTCCACATACACTACTACAGCAGCTCCTTGCCTCATCTCAGCCTAGCGAAGAGGGAGCCTACGGGGCAGGTGCTCACTTTGCAGACAGAAAAGAACAGGTGGAGGGAGGGAGGTGATTTGCAGGGAGAAGAAAGGCAGGAAGGAACACAAATCTGGACTCCACAGCATGTAAGCTCCCACTCTGCAGACCTCGTCCTCAAGATGCCCTTCAAGCTTGGGGGCTAACGGTAGTGAGCCTGGGAGTAAGATGCTTCATGCTTTGTGCCTGGGCTCTCTATCACTTTAACAGTCTGCAGTGCTATTTCATAGATATATACTTGTGCCTGTATCAAAGATAGATGTGTATGAACTTTATAAACAGGACTAAGTGCTGTCAGCTTGTTATTTTTTCTAGGGGCTAAATTTATGAGCTTTACGCAGAGTGAAGTGCTAGCAATTTATCAACCTAGAATGTTTTAAGTAAGTAGCACTAAGCACTTATCCTCCCCAGCAGGGACGTAGCTAGAATGCAGCACTTTCCGGCTGTAGGATGCAACTGGCACCAATAACCTACAGGGCTGATTGGGGTCTATTAACCAGGGAAGCATTATGAATAATTCTTGACAGTTATCTTACAATTGGCCAGGTTTAGACTCACAACCCTTAGAACTACCATTTGCCCTGGCTGGTGTGGCTCAGCTGGTTGAGCAGCATCCCATGCACCAAAGGTCACCAGTTCGATTTCTGATCAGGGTACATGCCCAGGTTGCTGGTTTGATCAGAGGTAACCGATTGATGTTTCTCTCTCACATCAATGTTTCTCTCTCTCTCTCTCTAAAATCAATTAAAAAAAATTTTTTTAACAACAGCCGTTTGTTTTTTGCTTTCGCAGCCTTCACACTGCATTTCTCCCACCGCTTTCTTTGGACCGTGAGGTCACTGGACCCCTTTTACTTGCTGATACAACCGTGTAGGGTAAGTAGGAAACCAGCCACCTAATGGGAAAAGACCACAGCTAGAAAAGGACAACTTTCTTGAAGAAAGAGAACCAAATTTGGCTGCCACGTGTGAAATGCCTAAGAATTAGGACCCACAGAGAAATTTCAGCTTTACACAGAAGACTCAAATCTGAAAAAAGCTACCAGAGCAGCAACAGTCTGTTTCATACAGGTCTGGGGGACAAGATTTTCAGGCACACAAGGAGTGCTATTTGACTGGCTGTCTACTCCACAGAAGGTGAAAGAGAACTGACAAGCCCAGCTTTCCCTTCTCAGGGTTTCTCCTAATTAGCTCACAAGCTGCCCGAGCATTTGCCATAAATACTGTCAAAAGGTTAGCTCCCTTACAGATAGAGCAACAGAGGGAAGCGCCTCCCCAGGCCACAGCGTGCAACACGTGTGTGCAGTTATTTCAGGGATGGGGAACAGAGGATGGCTGTGATTTCCCCTCTCTGACTTTTGCAGTCATGGCTGGCCTACAAGAACTGATTTACTATAGAAGACTTGAGAATTTAAGATGCTAATGCACCAGATCCAAACCTAAATACAACTTTGATTAGTCCATTTTGAAAAAACAGATGCCAAAGACCTTGATATACAAGATAAACACAATGGAAAGAGTTATGAAAAATGATTTTGCTGTACAGTAAGCGAACACTGAGTTCCATTAAAATATTATTTCATCAAAAAGGATAAAAAGGTGCAGTAACGTGGGTGTAAAAGCAGCACAAGTTCTTGTGTCCTATGAGCTTAAACTACAAAACTATCGTGCTGTTTCCTACTGCAATGAAAGGACACACCACTCCTCATCAGCCATTATTTCTCAACATGAGGGGAAAGGGGACCCTCCAAACAGAAACAGGACTTTAGAAGAAGGAAAAAAAAGGAAAGAAATTTATTTCTCTGGTCTACCAATCACAACCCCCTACATCACTCATCTAAATATGGGCAAAAGCTCATAAACCTAAAGCCTCCTCTTTGCAAAAAAAAAAAAAAAAATCCCATCTCCAATCTCTTGTCCTGTCAATTTCTGTCATAATCAACCATAGCAAGTAATTTTCCTCTCCCAGTTGTCCAATCATCTCTGTTTGTATGCGAAACCTATTTAAATTATTAGTTTCAAGGTCTTCCACCTTGAAATTACCTCCTCCCTCCTTCAACCAATTTCCTGCCTTGTTACAACCCAGCCTGTACCTTCCCAAGTCAGCAAAACTAGGTGCTCCCATTTATTCATAACCAGACCGTTCTAAGATCCATTCCTTTATCTCACCGCTGTCCTCCCAGCCACAAACAATACCAGGTACATGAGTCAGGATTAATGGGAAAATAAGGTGTCTGTCTTTCCCCCAGACTCCTATCTTCCCTCCAGTTCTGCATATCACACACTCCTTGCAGGCAAGGGCTGAGTCTCCCAGAGCCCAAGCAAGCACTGCATAATCTGTGGCCACTCCATCGATGCTTGTGGTTGGCTGATGATGTTGATGATAATGACGATGATAACTAGATGAGGCTTCTGAGTAGAACAGTCTTCTAAGTAATGATTGCAATGAAGCAAGAATTTATGCTACTCCTTATTAAAATTGTAATTGCATAATTGGGCCTTAAGATATATATTTTCCCCCTTTGGTGACACATACTGATTTCCTCTCCCTAAAAATACTTTGGCAAGGAGATCTAAATCTTAAAGAACCAACAAGAAAAATTTCACAGAAAAGAGACTAGTAAGAAACACATCACAGCACTTTGGGAAGTCACAAAATCGAGGTTTTAAACTCTTTCAAAATAAAGTGAATCATAGTTTTTTAAGGGGGAAAAAGTCCTTATGTGTTCAGTTTCTGGCATGTTTCCTGCTGAAGTGGAGAGAGGTTATGGCAGCAGAAGTGAACCCAGAGAGGAGATCTGCATTCTAATCTCCCTCCCTCCACCACACACAAGCCTATAGCCTTGGGTGAGCCACACAGCTCACCTGGGCCTCAGTTTCTTCATCTGTCAACCTCTTATGCCCTGTGCAATGCCCAGATTTTATGATGCTATGAAAAAAAGAAGATGAGACCTGGCTGCGTGGTTCAGTTGGTTGGAATGTCACCCCGTACACCGAAAGGTCGCAGGTTTGATCTCCGGTCAGGGCACATACCGGGGTTGTGGGTTCAATCCCTGGTCAGGGTGTGAATGGGAGACAACCAACCGATGTTTTTCTCTCAATGTTTCTTCTTCTCCCTCCCTCTCCTCCCCACTCCTTCCTCTCTCTAAACATATCCTTGGGTGAGGATTACAAAAGAAGATGAGGTGATTCAAAGCGGGCTGACAGATGACAAAGCAAAAAGGAACAATGTGATTATGGTGCTATAAAAGCAAAATCCCCCCTAAGCAAAGAAGACAATTTCTGTCCTCGAATTTAGCTCACAACATGAGAGCAATCACAGCCTTGTCAAATAGCTATAAAACACCCAAACCCGCTGTGTTGGGAAAGTCACTTAACCTCTTTGGGTCTCAGCTTCCACAATCATCAAGTGGTCTTTCAGGATTAACACTATCTGAGTCGATGAGCTTGAGATGGTTTTGTATAAACCATGTAGTATTTTTTTCATTGCTATAATAATTTTCTTTTAGGGAGAGAGTAACCAAAGAATTTATATGCATATATGCACGACCCAAGGACACAGACAATGGTGGGGAGAGGAACTGGGGAGGGAGATGGGACAAGGTGGAACGGGTCATTGGGAAGAAAAAGGGACATCTGTAATATTGTAAACAAAAATAAAATTTAAAAATATATATATAAAAAAATAATATATAAATAAATAATAATTTTCTTTTAATCCTTTAACACCCCATTCTATATCTTAAAATCATTTTCAGGGATGTAAATGACACTTAACATTTAATTTATGTGTGCATTCTACATTTTTTCCCCTTACTCGGATTCTGCTATTGCTATGGTGTTCCTTTCTCCAAATAATCAGGAGTTGACTTATAATAATGAACTCTCTAATGTAACAAAAATGATAATTATAATGCTGCTGAAAAATAGTTTTTTAGTACCAAGCATGCAATTGATATTCAGCAATTATCAATGATTACAATAAAAATTCTGCAGAGCTACAGGATATAGTACATTCAGTGCAGATAGACACAACAAAGCTAAATTTCACATACCTAATCATGAGGTAAAATTAGCAGACTGTGAAATACAACCCATGATTAAGTATTATATAACTAATTAACTCCTCCTGCCCTTCACAAAAATTGTGCTTTGTATTTCAAAGTGCATTCCTTCAAAAAAGTTCCCAGTACAACTGATCTGGAGCGTAATCCATACATACAAATCAGCTCATGCAGAACCCAGACCCTAGCCGGAAAAGAAATTTTAAGCATTCTGTTTCTGTTTCTAGCTTGACCTTTTGATTAAATTTCATGGTTATTAATGATAATGACACTGACTTTAACAACACTGGATGGTATAGGTATAAGTGGGTAGGACTGGCAAAAATTTCTACAGATGGAGGAGAATTACTGTGGGCTGAAGACTTTTCAAACATATTCATGGGACTGATTTAATCTCAAATTAATATGAGTAGGATACTGGATAAATACACTGTTAGTTAATTTAAAACCACAGATCAGTTCAGATTAGTTTAGTAATTACTCTGGGCTTCAGTTTTACGTTTTATCTGAAAGTCAAATGATCAAAATTACTAAAGCTGGCAAGATGGATGGGAAAGCAATAGGTAACATAACTCACTAACAGAAAGGTTTTGAGAATTTTCTAAAGCTAGGTCCAGATTTGGCAAAGAAGCAAAAAGGAGTTGGAGACGAAAAAGGCCCAGTGTCTTTAAGAAATGATGTGCTCTGACCCCACCTAGTGGTGCTGGGGTGATCCCCAAACTGGGACAGCACCTTGAGAAACTGAACATTTGAGTCAAGATTTTTTTCCCCCCTCAGCACTCGTTTGGTAAGAAAGTTTTACTTACTAAAAATGTACTAAAACATTAGACAAAGCACAGACAAGAGGATGGAGCGCATCATCCTGTAGCAAACCAGAGAAGCCTCGTCATCAGCTGGCTAAAGAGATTAGCAGCTCTGAGAAAACTCAGTTCTGGGTTTTTAACACCTCAAATGCTTTAACTTCTGAAGTTAAAATTAAACAAGCAACAAAAATGTTTTTAGACAAAAAAGCAAAACTAGCATGAATAATCAGAGAAGTCATCAAAAACAAAGAGAAAATTTTCAAAATGACACATGGGAGACAAAAGAATGGAAAATAATTAACTATGGCTGAAATAAGGAAAGAACCCTGCTATCACAGTGGACACCAAGCTAAATGGAGATCAGTTATGTATCACATTATAAAAAAGATCCTTGAACAGGAATAAGGCATAAAGTATTTCAACTAATTCTGGTCTAGAAGGTCTACAATGACAAAGGCAGGTATAACCTGAAGAAGGTTCTAAGAAAATGAAGATGATTAGGGGGAAAAATTCACAGCGCCTCTAGCATGAGACTCTTCCTCTTTGTTCCCACACTACCAGCTTATAGCATAAGAAGCTAATATTTACCAAGGGCTTGTTACTATGGTCAGGCCCTGGACTACGTGCCTGTAAAGGCCTACCTCATTCATGCCTTAAAACAACCCTATAAGAAAAATACTATTATTCTTATTTTACAGATGTGGCAACTGAGGTTTAAAGAGCTAAGTAAGCCCTTTCTCTTTCAGAACAGACAATGGCTCCACGGAGACTTTAAGCAGTCAGCCTATTTACCTTGTCTGAGCCTCCATTTCCCCCTCTGAAAAATGAAGCCAATGGCAGCATCTACATCCTAAACAGGATGGAGTTTACATTCCAGAAGGAAGTCATTTGCCTAAATCTTGGGGTGTCTAAAATTTAACATCTTACTGAAAATACCAGTTGTTCTTTCTGTTTTCCCCTTTTGAAAGTTCCTTCTGTCATGGACAACTTTATGTCCACTTGTATGTTGGTATTTAAACCAATCATCATCCCACTTGGGTATGTGAAAACATTTGGGATATCAACCAACACAAGAAGGAGGCTTTATTTTCAGTATAAGATGGTATCAGAATCTCTCACAACTCAATTCTAAGAAATTTTTCATACTTGGCTCTTCTGCCTGGTAGACTGAATTATTAGAGTAAAATTCCAGCCTAGATAAGAAATAACAGAACCGTTTAGCCTCCTGGCAAATTACATTCAGTACCTACTTTCTCAAAATGACAAATACCAAATCTTTCAAGTGGAAAAATCCTCCAAAGCATTGAGCCAATTGTGCAATGCAGCAAGTAGTGCAAGGAAGAGATGTTTCTCCCCCTTTCTCTACAGAAAAAATTCTGAACTTATTCACATAAGGTAGCATGATTCATATGTTAACTACCACTGGTTCTGAAATTGACTCCTTGTTAGAAAGCCACCTACATTTGACCTCGATAAAGCCAAGAATTCCTCAAGTACCATCTCTCCTTTTTTCCAAATGCACAGGCCATCTCCTTGCATGAGCACTTTGCTGAGTTAATGTATAATGTAATAATGGGGCAGGAGAGTAAGACTGATCGCTTCTCCAAAGCAGAGTTCTCTCAATCATCATAGATCAAACTACTCCTACTTTCAACAGAATATTTGAACAGCATTTAGAAAGAGGTATTTTCACTGGAAATTTGAGGTTCAATGAGATGCAACAGCCTGACAAATTACCACATAGCAGGGAACATGGTGACCTAAGCCTCCTACTTGAGACCAATTATAGTCCCTTTCTTTCTGCCCAGCACAACGCATTCCATGAATCCTTGTAACAACCTTGAGGGGTCAGTAATATTAGTTCCATTTTACTAATGTGGAAGCTGAGGCACAGAGGGCTTAAGTATCTTATCCAAGCTTCAAGCAGTTTAGCTGGAATTCAGTGAAGCCCGGGTCTGTCCTATTTCAAGGCCTATGCACTTTCTCCCAGCTGCCTTGCTACTTGGTGTGGTCCCTGCACCAGTAGCACTGGCATTACTTGAGAGTTTGTTAGAAATGCAAAATTCTCATTCAGCCGGCGTGGCTCAGTGGTTGAGCATTGACCTAGGATCCAGGAGATCACAGTTCGAGTCCAGGTCAGGGCACACGCCTGGGTTTAAGGCTCGATCCCCAGCAGGGGGTGTACAGGAGGCAGCCGATCAACGACTCTCATCATTGATGTTTCTATCTCTCTCTCCCATCTCTCTCTCCCTCTCTCTTTCTCTCCCCCCTTCCTCTCTCTGAAGTCAATAAAATATTTTAATTTAAAAAAAAAAAGAAATGCAGAATTCTCAGTCCCACTCAAGAACTACAAGATCAGGATCCCCATTTTACCAAGATCCTCAGGTCGTTTATGTGTAAATTAAAGTTTGACAGACTATATGCTTTAACACTCTGCCTCTCTGAATATCACTACTATTATTCCTTTCTATAGATCCCAATGTGGGGGGGGGATAGAAGAGGGGAGGGTGTTTTCCCCTGCAGGTACACTTGACAATGTCTGAAGACATTTATGGTTGTCACAACTGGAGCTGGGTGAAGGGTGCTACTGGCATCTAGTGGGTAGAAGCCAGAGATGTTGCTCAACACCCTGCAATGCACAGGATAGTCCCCCACCAAAAGGAATTATCCAGCCAAATGTCAATAGTGCCAAGACTTAGAATCCCTGCCATCACTGATAATATTGTCTATCCTCTTTGGGCCTGAGGTCTGTTTAAAGAACAAAAATTAGTAAGAGGTTTTCATGGCAAAATTATGACTGAAGAAGGGTCATACAAAAATCCCATTCCTTATGCATCAGCCTCTCACAATCTCTCACATTTATCAAATAGTAACCTAGATCAGGGGTCAGCAAACTATGGCACCCACAAGATAAATCCAACCTTGATTTTGTGCAGGTTGAGAGTTAAGAATGAGTTTTAAATTTTTAAGTGGTTGTAATTAATTTAAGTAATTTAATAATAATATTCCCATAAGAATGAGTTTTAAATTTTTAAGTGGCTGTAATTAATTTAAGTAATTTAATAATAATATTCCCTCATTTGTGAAAACTATATGAAATTCAAATTTTAATGTCTATAAATAAAGTTTTATTGGAACAAAGTAATGTCTATTATTTAATTTTATAAAAGGCTGCTTTTTTACAAACAACCTTATTGAAGTATAATTCACATACCTTAAAATTCACCTATTTAAAGTGTACAATTCAATGGTTCTTAGCATATTCAAAGTTGTGCAACCATCACCATAATTTTAGAATATTATCATCACCTCAAAAAGAAACCTTGTACTCTTTTAGCTATCACCCCCCTATTACTACACCCCCCTTTTCAACCCTAAGTAACCACATATCTACTTTCTATCTCTACAGATACCTTATCCTAGACATTTTTTATTTTATATAAATGTATTTCATTCTATTCACACTGTACAATCGTTATACAACCTACAAAAGTACAAAAGCCTAACCAATTTTCCCAAACCAGGTCAGAGCTAAGGTGGAAAAAAGGAACTGTATAGTAAGTGACAAAAAGAGTTGGGGTGTCCTGTACAAGTCATACTGCCTGTCGCATGATGTATTTAAAGCTGTAAATATTGTCACAGGAGAATCTCTTGTCTTTGCTACAGCCACACAGTTCCTGTCAAAGAGGCCTCCTTAGACCAATGTGTCTTTTCTTTCAAAGGACAGAATCATACAAAAGGAATCATATGTGTTCTTTTGTGACCTGCTCCTTTCACTCATTTTCAAGGTTCATTCATGGATGTTTCTCTCTCTCTCCTTTCCTCTCTCTTTAAAATCAACAAACATATCCTCAGGCGAAGATTTTTTTAAAAGTATGATATTAACTGTAGGTCTTTCACAGATGCTATTTATAAGGTGGAAGAAGTTCCCTTCTATTTCTACTTTGTTGAGTGTTTTTATCACGAAATGCTGTCGGATTTTGTCAAGGCTTTTCCTGCATCTATTGAGATGATCAGGTGATTTCTGTTTTTTATTCTATTGATATGATGTAATACATTCATTGATTCTGGGATGTTAAACCAACCTTACATTCCTGGAATAAATCCCACTTGGTTATCGTGTATAATTCTTTTTCTATGTTGCTGGATTCGGTTTGCTAGTATTTTTGTTAAGGATTTTTGCTTCTATCTTCATGAGATATTGGTCTCTAATTTTCCTGTGTTTTCTCTGTCTGGTTTTGTATCATGCCAATGCTGGCCTCATAAAATGAGCTGAAAAGTGGCCCCTTCTCTTCTATTTTTTTGGAATAGTTTGTGAAAATTTGGCATTAATTGTTCTTGAAATGTTTGATAGAATTCAGTAGTTAAGCTATCTGGTCCTCTAGCGGATAAAGCCTGGGCTTTTCATCGTGGGTAATATTTTTATTACTAATTTACACTTTTCATTTGTTATAGGTCTATTCAGATTGTCTCTTCTTGAGTCAATATTGGTAGTTGATGTTTCCAGGAATTTGTCCATTTCATTTAAGTTACATAATTATTTGGTGTAGAACTGTCATTTTTCTTTTTGTTTTGTTTTTTAAGTCTTATGTTTCTCTATTCCTCCTTTACCACCTGCTTTTGCATTAAGTGAATATTTTCTAATGAAGCATTTAAATTTCTTTAATAATTTTTTCCACTATATTTAAAAAAAAATTTTTTTAGTGGTTACTCTAGGGTTTACCATATAACCCAGATTTATCAGAATCGGCTTCAGATTTACACTAGCTTAATTCCAGTGATCTATAGAAATGTTACTCCTATATAGTTCCATTCCTTCCCCCCCTTTTTGTAGTATTTTATATATATTACACCTATTAAAGTTATAAACCTGGCAATACCTGGTTACAGTCATTACTTTACCATCTACAGTCATTTCCTATAGTCATTACCATCTATAGTCCTAACAGTTTATTATATACATACTTTATATAATTGCTTTTTAAATCAGTTAAGAAGAGAAAAATATATATTTATACTCTTTTATAATTATATAATTACCTTTATTAGTGCTCTTTGTTTTTCTTTTATGTGAATTTAAATTACTATCCGAGGTCACCTGCTTTTAGCCTGAAGAACTTCCTTTAGTATTTCTTGTAAGGTGAGTCTTTAAGCAACAAATTCTCTCAGTTTTTATATAGGAAAATATTTCACCTTCATCTTTGAAATGTCCTTTTCATTTGTAGCCAGCTGTGCCTGATACAGGATTCTCAGTTGACAAGTTTTTCCTTTGGGCACTTCAAATATGTTCTGCTGAGAAGTCAGCTGTTAATCTTACTGGGTTCCCGTCTAAGTGCAAAGTCATTTTTCTCTTGCTGCTTTTGAGATCTGCTCCTTGTCTTTGATTTTCAGCATTTTTACTGTAATATGTCTGTTTGTGAATCTCTTTCTGCTTATCCTCCTTGGAATTAACTGAGCTTCCTGAATGTATAGGTCATTGTTTTTCAGTAAATTAGGAAGATTCAGCCTTTTAATATATTTTTTCTCTCTCCTCTCCTGGTATTCCCTTGATGTACTTAATTATCACATTTCTCTGCAGCTCTGTACATTTTTCTTCATTCTTTTTTCTGTCTACTCTCCAACTTGCATCATTTCTATCAATCTACCTTCCAGTACACTGATTCTTCTGACAGTTCGAATCTATGTTGAGCCTCTCTAGTGAATTTTTTTTAAGTTCAGTCATTGTCCTTTCCAACTCCAGAATTTTAATTTGGTTCCTTTAAATAATTCCTATCTCTTTATTGATATTCTCTATTTGATGCTAAAATATCATTATACCTTCCTTTCCTTCCTTAATCGTGCTTTTCTTTAATTCTATGAACATACTTATACTGGCTACTTTAAAACTTTTTCATGAAATCTGACATCTGGTCACTCTCACAAGCAATTTTTGTTGCTAGCTTTTTATTTTACTTTTTTGGTTAATCCTCACCCAAGGATTTTCAGAGTGGAAGAGAAGGAGGGAGGGGGAGGGGATGAGAGAGAAAGAGAGAGAGCGAGAGAGCGCATCAATATGAGAGAGACACATTGGTTGCCTCCTGCATTCGCCCCAACCAGATTGGGGACCAAACCTGCAACCCAGATACACGCCCTTGACCAGGAATCAAACTTTCAACCCTTTGGGGGGAGGGGGGGGGAGGATGCTCTAACCACTGAGCAACAATGGCCAGAGCTGTTGCTAGCTTTTTTCCCATTGAATGGGTCATAATTCCCCACTTCTTTGCATACCTCATAATTTTTGTTGGAAACTAGACATTTTAGATAATATATTATAGCAACTCTTGGGATGGTGCCCCCCTCTCCAGGGCTTGTTATTGTTATTTGCTTAGCTGTTTAGAGACTGGCTGACTTGTTTCAGTGAAATCTATTTCCCTCACACAGAATGAAGGTCTGTGATGTTGTTCCTCAGAAAGGCACATTTTGGGGTATGCCACCCAGCTGCTGGGTATGCCCAAAGGTGTTAGTAGGACTCTCTTTCTCTTTCCCTTATCATATCCAGCTGTTAAACTCCACTAATTGTGGCATATGGTTCCATTATTTTCAATAATGCTCTGGGGCATAACTTGCTCTACAAAGTAATCCAATCTAAAGGTGGTTCTTTGGAGGGGACAGTTTCTGAGACCAGCCTTTGATATTTGTTTTTACCCCAGGAGGGCTCTTCCTAGCTGTCATATTCCCTGATTCACTCCTGCAAACTAGCTGGCCGACAGTCTAGGCTGTATCTTCAAGCAATCCACAAATCCCATCCCGACTGCCTTTCACCAAAATGTCTAGCTCTTGAGTACCCCTAGGCATAAACTTCTCCATACTCTATTGTAAATGTAGCCACTACCTTGAGAAGAGATTTAGAAGCTAAGGGTTTTAAAGCCTGCTTCTCCATCTAGGCAAAATCTCTGAGCCCTCAGTGGAAGTGGGGAGGGGGGACATACCAGCCTGGAGCCTTCTCAGTTTGTGTCTCCTGGATGGAACCATCTCACTAGCTGTGTGGGGCGAGAGTAACTGGGGCCCAGTATTCTCAGTGTGCCACGCCCAGGGCACAGCCCCCCATTTCATAAATAGGAGCTAGGTGAAAGAAAGAAGCCCCATCTCTCTTTCACTCACTTGGTCTCAGCAACAAGTAGCCTGGGGCAGGATGAGAAGCACTGAAGTCTTGCTCCTCTGGGGGGAAAGCCTTCTGACTAAGAGCTTAGAAGAGGAGGAGCCCTGTGTTCTGAGTTACAGCAGTCTGAAGTAGAATCTCTATCTTGCTGAGCTGGTAGGAGGGAAGGTGGAATGCTACAAATTTCTACCTTCCTTACTGAATTTTTATGTATTTTCTTAATAGATGTTTCTTTGCTTGATGTTTGCCATTAGAACCATTTCCAGAGGGTTTAAATGATTGTTTTTTAAATAATTTTTACCAGTTTTACAG
Organism: Miniopterus natalensis; assembly: GCF_054644295.1. NCBI lineage: Eukaryota > Metazoa > Chordata > Mammalia > Chiroptera > Miniopteridae > Miniopterus > Miniopterus natalensis. Next base: position 16,343,542 of record NC_142100.1, read on the forward strand.
AGAACCAGGTCAGTAGAGCTCCTCACACTGTCCTGCTGGAAGTGAGTCCTGTGTATAGCTGCTTTTGTGCCACAAGGGTAGAGCTGAAGAGTTGAGTAGTTGCAACTGAGACCTTATGGCCTGCAAAGCTGAAAATATTTATTATGTGGCCCTTTACAAAAAAAGTTTGCCAACCCCTGACTTAGCCACCGCTGCCAATGCTGATAGTCCACAGACCACACTTTGAGTAGCAAAGGCTCAAATTACTTGAGAGACAGTATTGTATTGGCTAAGAGCTTGATTCAAAACCCCACTTCACCATTTACTAGATATATGGTTTGGGGTACCTATCTCACTGGGTTTTGAGAATTAAATGTATGAAAGTCTGCCACTTCGAAAGTATTCAACAAATGACAACTGATCATATCATGCAAACTCTATGGAAAATTTACGTATAAAATACCATCTCTTAGCTCAAAGAGGTGGGTTTTTTTTCCTGAAAATTTAAGTTTCGGAAAAGGGAAATAAGTATAAACTTTCCAATAAAACGAGATGCCTTTTAACACCTGGGGTACACGATATTATCTAATGAAGTAAAAACTCTATAGAGCTGGAGCTTAAGCCTGACACTGAAAGCTAGAATCTGCTACTGCTGACGCTTCCAGCCTCTTACAGTAACAATGAATGAAAACTTTCAGGAAGTGCTTCCAAACCCCAACGCCCTATTGAAAAGGGCAATAATTTATCTTTAATATGAGAATTTGGGCCTAGATGGCTCCTTCCGGTTCTGGCCATCTCTATCGATGCCCAGTAAAGATAAAAAGCAGAATCCCTCAAGTTTCCACCTCGACTGTCACCCCGAGGACCCGGGATCCCGCCAGGTTCCCACCTCGCCGCAGCCCGTCGGGGCTGCCGTACGATTACCTCGCAATTAAACTCCATCTCGGCGTCCATGGTGACGATCCGCACAGTGAACGTCTTGGGCTGCTTCCTCTTGAGCGAGCTGAAGCTCATGCGGGAAGCGATGGCCCCGGCCATGGTGCGGGGCTCAGGCCTGGGACCCTCGCGACCCGAGGCCTGCGCTCTGGGACTGTTAGCCCCCCTGGAGGAGCTGCTCAGGCCTCAGGGTCACCATCGTGGCCGGCAGGCAGGCCCGGGAACCGTTTGGGCGGCGCGGGCCCACGGCGGCCAGCATGGGCCGCGAGGACCCTGCCCCGGGAGCCAAAAAGGGGAGTTGCGGGGCGGGCCCTGACGGCCGTGGGGAGGGAACGCGAACGGGGACCGATGGGGTGGAACCGTCCGGGACTCGGGCCGGGACGCTGGGGTCACCTGGGAATGGGGCCCTAGACGGCTGGGGCGAAGATCCCGCGCGCCTCTCAGCGGCAGACTGAGGTCTCGGGGCCGCGCTGCAGCCGGGCGCGCACGTGCGCGCGTGGCTGTCACCGTCCTGGCTCCGCGCGCCCGGGGTAAGCGTCCCCTCCCCGCAGCCCCCGGCCTCTCACCGCCCCGCCCTCAGGCCCTCGGTCACCACTCACAACGCAACCTATCCGGCGGCTACCGATCAGACGCAGCGATTGGCTTAGAATTCCAAGGAAGGCGGGACTTGCACTCTCCGTCCGCTTTCTTCAGAACTACTTCACCAATTGGAAGTTTCGCTCTAACTGGGGGGCGCTGGCCTGGGCTCGGCGCTGACTGGCTACAGCGGCCGTCGCTCCGAACGCTTTTGTTAGTAGGGGCCCGCCTACTCTAGCAAGACTGGTTGAGGCGGCGGATCCCGGCGCACCTTTCCCGGGAAGGCACGTAGAAGCTCCCCCGGGGCGGGCGAGCGGGCTTCCCCGGGTCCTTTTGGATCAAGTACGTCGAGTGTGACGCCCCAAGAGATCGTGTTTCGGACACCCGGCGGATAATCCTGTTTGGCACTTAATAATAACGTATGCTGACCCCTGTTTCTCAAACTTTTAAAACACTCCTGGAGGCCCCTAGGTTGCCGGCTCTCACCCCCAGATCCTCCTGCTACTCCTCCGGAGATACAGTAGTTATTACAGGAGGGGGCAGTAATTGCACCTACCTCGTGAGGTTGTTGAGGAACTTAAGCGAATTAATATAAAGATTTAGGACGGTGGCTGGCACTTACTAGGTTGAATCCTAAGCAACTGCTGTTTTTGTAGACGCAAAACAGTCAAAATGAAAACATTTCTCACTTTGTACTCTGGTTTATATTTTTGAACCATATACGTGTATTATTATTAATTTTTTGAATGTCATCAAAAAATGGGGGGGTGTATGAGGTGGGGGAGCATAATTTTCTGTTTTTAAAGAATAAATCCTGTTTTTAAATAGCTCTTTAAGGATTGAATAGAGACAATTTCCTCTGTTTTAACTGAGCAGTAAACACTCCATAAATATTAACCATCACCTCTTCTCTACAGAGAAGAAAATAGGCTCAGCATGACAGAGCACTAGCTGGCTATCATCCAGATAGTAAAAGGGGAAGCTGGGACTAGAACCCAGGTCTATCGCATACAGAGCCTGCTGGTATTACCACTGCACTGCCCTGCTTCTCCGCTTGTGGCTGCCAAATTGCTCCTGTTGTAGCCCCAAGAACTATGAACTATAGTTCTGGAGCATTTAGCAGAAACTGTTGCTAAAACTATAATAATAGCATAAATCTAGTTCTTCCCCGCATGCCCCTGCTGGGCCATGAAGCATCAGCCAGGCGCCAGGCATCATTTGCTGGCACACCCAGAGAAGCTGCCACTGGGAAACTTGATGTCCTGTCTAGTGCTAGCAAATTCTCCCCTCCAAATTGATCGTTCAGGAAAAGTGGTCCAGGTGTGGGAGTTTCTTCATTTTCTTTTCAAGAATTTTTCATTGATTTTTAGAGAGAGAGGAACGGAGAGGGAGAGAGAAACATCAATGTGAGAGGGATCCATCATCGGCTGCCTCCTGCACGCCCCCTACCAGGGATCCAGCCCACAACCCAGGCATGCGCTCTGGTCAGGAATCGAACCTGAAACCCCCTTGGTGCCTGGGACGATGCCAACCAATTGAGCCACACCAGCCAGGTCAGAGTATCTTCATTTTCATTGCCTCAGTTCTTCCCTGCAGGTGGGAAAACCAGGCTGAATTCTCCCATGGGCTTCCCACAGGGACAACAAATCAGGGCTTTAACCCAGAGCCAAGACTGCTGACAGAAAATAAGAAACTCTAGCCCTAGCCAATGTGGCTCAGTTGGCTGGGAGTTGCCCCATGCAACAAAAGGTTGCCTGTGTGATTCCCTGTCAGGGCACCTGCCCAGATTTCTCGTCTACACTAAGAAATGACTGTTTTCTGGCCTAAAATTCATGCTTGTGCCTGATTTGCAACTTGCTGCTGTTTCTTTTACTGCAGTAGATACTTTGGGTCTTGAGCTGACATTCTGTATTAGTTTCCAAGGCTGCCATAACAAAGTCCCACCAACTGGGTGGCTTAGAACAATGGAAATGAATTGTCTCACAGCTCTGTAGGCTAGAAGTCTGAGATCAAGGTGTCAGCAGGGCCAGGCTCCTGTCAGGGAGCACCCTTCATTGCCTTTTCCAGCTTCTGGTATCCCCAGATGGTCACTGGTTTGTGGCAGCATCACTTCAGCCTTCACATGGTGTTCTCCCTGTGTGTCTTCAGATCAGCTTCCCTCTGTGCATGTCTGTGTATCTTTGTTTCCAGATTTCCCTTTTTCAAAAGGACACCAGGCATGTTTGATCAGGACCCACCCTAATGACCTCATTTTAACTTGATTCCCTCTGTAAAGACCCTATTTCCAAACAAGGTCACATTCTGAGGTACTGAGGTTAGGACTTCAGTATTTCTTTTTTAGGGGACATGTATGGGGAAATAGCTCTTGTGTTGCTCCTTTACTCTCACATTCACAATACTTCTGAAACAAAATGCATGGGTTTTCCACACCAAGCAATTTCCTGCGAGACCAGCAGAATGTCCTATAATTCAATTCAATTCTGACACTAACTAGAGTTAGTGCAGACCCCACAGGTTAAAGGTTCAATCCCACAAGACTGCCACCCTTTCAGATGCCAGTCATAGGCCCAGGTTGTCATCTGTACTTCTGACTGACTGGCTATAAATTGAGGTTCCCATGACCTCCTCCTTGAATTTAATAATTTGCCAGAATGTCTTGCAGAACTCAGGGAAACACTTGGGTTTACGGATTTACTATATGATCAAGGATACAGGTGAATAGCCAGATGGAGAGATACATAAGACAAGGTCTGGAAGGACCCAGGGATCAGGAGCTTCTGTCCTTGTGGAGTTGGGGTGCAACACTTTCCAAGCATGTGGATGTATTCACCAACCTGGAAGCTCTCAGAACCCCATACTTTTGGGCTTTTTATGGTGGCTTCACCGTGTAGTCATGATCAATCATTAATTCAATCTCCAGTCACCCTCCCCTTCCAGGAGGATGAGAGGTAGGACCAAAAGTTCCAAACCTCTAATGATGACTTTGTCCTTCTGGTGACCAGCTCCCATCCAGAAGCCCATCAAGCATCACCTCATTAGAACAAGAGATGTTCCTATCACCCAGGAAATTCCAAGTGATTTAGGAGCTCTGTGTCATGAGCCAGGGTCAAAAACCAAATATTTAAACAAAAAGTGCTCCTAGTGCTCTTATCACTTAGTGAATTACAAGGGTTTTAGGAGCTCTGTGCCAGGAGCTGGAGGCAGAGACTCAATATATGATTTCTATTATTTCACAGGACACAATTCAACCCATAACACTCCCCTTCCAGGAGCAGGCTTCAGAGCCATATTTATGCCAGGAGAGCAGGGGAGGTCCAGAAAAGTCACATTTTTCAGGAAGGATGCCTTCTGTAAACTTCACATCATTCAAAATTTTGTATTCCAAGAGCCTCTTTTCCCCATAGGAATGAATGTAAGTAGGTGATCAAATGTGTTTGCACAGCTCATAAATCTACAACCATCTTCCGTATTTTTGCTTTGATTCTGCTTTATATCTCTGCAGCATTATCTCTACTGTATGGCTCTCTCCCAAATTAACAGCACCACCTGCCATGGAGGTGGTTCAGTCTTCTTCGTGGTGTTTCATCATATCTAATATCCACTCCAAAGATACTAATTTAGAGGAGGGGGGGTGTTTTTTAGCACTAGCATCACTACCTTGTGAATGTGTGAATGTGTTATATCTTTTTAAAATGGTTTATAATGACAGTGAGTGACAAAATGATAGCTGAAATAGTCACAAAAAGCAATTGCTAGAGTCCAAAGCATGCTAACAGTGTAATTCCCTCCATAAAGACAGTGTGGTCATTTGTTTCCTGGCTATAGTGGCGCCGCCTTGTGGCAGCAGCATAAACACAGTTTATTAGTCATTCCATTCCCAACGCTTTGAAATTGTTCCATACTTAGAGTTAAAATGTTTCCTCTTTCTGACTTTTGTATGATTTCCAATTTATACATGGAGTGGCACTTTGTTAATGGTTTTATGTGGCACTGTGTCAAAGTCCCATAATTCATATCTGCATATGATGCATACCACAGGAAGGCTGGGACTTGGCAGTGTGGCTCATGCCCCAACTGAGACAGAAAAGCTGTCTTGTCACTACTGTTTGGGGTCCCATAGGAACTAGGCAATGCAATTTTGAGAGCATTTGGGCCCGAGCATAAAAGCCCATCAATAAGGAGCTGGTGACACAGCCATAGCTGGGTAATTTGTCTCTTTGCTATTCTGCAGCCCATTCAGTGATGATCTATTTGTCCTAGAGAATAGACAATGGCAGGTTTGTCCATATTTTATACTTATGAACCTGCCTGCTCCTCTCCACCTGGCGCTGCCCATCTGTCTTTGTCCCTGGCTTCTCTCATTTCATTTCACAAATTGGGCAAAAGGCCTTGGCAATGAGTTATGAAGGCAGATTCCATGATGGCAGCTTTGGGAAGGCAGAGAGGGAGAAGAGATGGGTCAGCTCTCTGCAGAGGGGAGGGATGGACAGGTGTGGGAGAAAGAGATGTCACAGACCCAGTGGTGGATGGGAAGGAACCTCAGAGAGGAAGGGGAGGGAGAGATCCTAGGACAGAAAACAATTTTGCTGGGAAGGGAAGGCCTGCTTATAGAAAACTGCTTGAAGAGGTAAGTCCAATCCTAGTAATTACGTTGGGCCTAGTGCAAAGTCTAATTGTGGTAGTCAGCTTCCAGGATGGCCCCTGTAACTCTCAAGTGTTGGTGTTCAAACCCTTGTAAAGCCTCCCTCCCCCCGCTGAGCAGGGCTAACATGTATAACCAATGGGATATGCAGAGATGACAGAGCATGACTTCCAAGGCCAGGTTATAAAAGTTCTTGAGGTTTCCACCTTATTCTCTCTTGGAACACTCTTTTTAGGGGAAGCCAACTGCTATGTGGTGAAGACCCTCAAGCAGTGCCTGCAGAAGCCCATGTGGCAAGGAAATGAGGCCCCTGGCCAATAACCAGCACTCACTTGCCAAGTGTGTGAGCACCCCACCTTAGAAGCTGACCCCACAGCTCCTGTCAAGTCTGCACAGCCCCAGCCAACATCTTGACTGCTACACTGAGGGACACCCAGAGCCAGAACCAGCCCAGCTAACCAGCACTCCTGAATTCCCGATCCATTTGGAACCATGTGAGATAATAAATGTTTATTGTTTCAAGCTGCTAAAATTTGAGGTAATTTGTTCCACAGTAATTGGAAATGGCCTGATTCCTTATTTGTGGAATTGTCCAACATCTATCTGGTTTGCTGCCCAGAATACATGGTCTGTGGGGCAGGAACCCATTCAGACCAGCTGTTGAGTGAACTGGCATTGCACACCTCTGAGTGCCACAAAGAGCCCCCTTTCAAGCAGGGTATATGGAGTTAGTTAAGCAAAGAAAAGATTCTGGGATGGAGTGGGGTATATGTCCTAGGAAGAGGGAGAGGTTCACAGTTAGGATGACCAAACCTTCCAGTTTCCCCAGGACAGAGGGTTTCCTGGGATGGGGGACTTTCAGTGATAACATTGAGACAGTCAGGTAAACTGTCTAGGAATGAGTTGGCCATCCTAGCTGGGGTGTGGGGTGGAGTTTTCGAAGCTGCATTACAAGTGAGCTGCCACACTGTGGTTCATGTGGCATGGGGAGGGACACCCATTTCCCATCACTCTGGGTCAGGGGTGGGAGCATGTTCCTGGAGCTACCTAGTTCGATCTTCCTGCCCTGCTTGACTGGGGGGAGATGGGAAACCCCTGTTTGGAAATGCCTAGACCAGCCCTCCCTCCTTCTTCCTGGTAGAGATAGCCAGAAACACCAAGAATTTGGTGAGGACTCTCAGTTTAGACCAGGAGGGCCAGCATCTTCCTGTCCAAGGGTCCTGGCTTCCTACGGCTTCCAAATGCCCTATATTACATGGCTAATGAGTTGCTATGCAACCTCTGTTCGAATATCCAGTGACAGGTCATCAAGGCCGCCCACACCATTGTTAGAAAAGTTTGCCTTGTACCGAGCGGGAAGCTGCCTCCACGTAATCTCCACCCTTTAATTATATTGGATTGTGCTGAACAATTCAGACCCATTTCTTCCTGGCGGCCCTTTCACATATTGCTTCCTCTGCTTAAGGGTCCACTTGTCCTGATCCCTGCTCCTAGCATACTCTCCCTACTTATACTTTAAAGCTTAGGTCGTAAGTCAGGTGAGGTGAGGGAGGCAGTCATGTCCAGCTCTCCATGCGTGCCACACTCAGATCCTCAGGAAAGCACAGCGCCACCTTATGACACCAGTGACGTCTTATTTGCTGACCCATCTGGACTTTTCCTGAAGTGGCTGTGACTGGGAACCCTCCAACCACAGTCACTGAATAAGGAGCTTACTCCCTTTTGGTCCCTCTGTAACCCCAAGGAGCCCAGCTGTGTCCCTAACCCCTATCAGTGCTCTTCTTTATTAACACAGAGGACAGGACTCAGGCTCACAGCCCTCTGCCTGAGCTACAAGGCAGCAGCCACACTGTTGTTTTCATTGCATTTATTTTGATGGTTCTGCCTGTTTATAGCAATCGATTCAGGTTTTTGATGTATCATACATGATATACAGTTTCCTTTTTAAATAAATCACACACATAATTCATGTTCATTGTAGCAACTTTAGAAAACACAGGAAAAAATTATAGTTTGAGCCCCACTTTCTTATAGAAGCCATCAATGACCCTCAAAGTCTATATAGGACCTCCCTTTTTTCTCCTTCCCCATTATAAGTCCTCATAGCTCCCCATACTTCACAGCCTCTATTGCAATCGGCAAAAATATTTTTGTGTACGTTTTTCACTGATTCAGTAAGTATTTTATGTGTCAGGCAGGAGAGGTGAGGGAGGAGAGGCCTAAGGTGCCTGCCTGCCCTGGAGGGGCTTAAAGTCAGCATTGATTTGATTTTGTCTCCCCACCAGGCCTTAAGTCCCAAAAAGGCTGGGGGCTTATTTTGCCTACCTTTGGTGTCTCAGAGCTTAGCACATTCACTAGGCAGGCGGACTCAATATTTGCTGAAGGAATCACAAAATTAAAGCCTGCACTCCACTCCCCCACTCGAAGCATACCAGGAGGGAGCCGTGGGTCAGCGGTGGACATTCATCTGGGGTGTGTGCATGCATGCTCCCACGTCCCTTTGGAAACCATTAGGACCCTGGGGTCTGCAGGCTCTCTGCCTCTGCAGAGGTCTGTGATCTGGGGGATTGTGGCTGAGCAGGGATTAGTTTAGAAGGCAGACAAAGGAGCTGGACCCCAGGAGGCCCAGGCAAGGATGGTAAAGGGGGATGGGAAGAGAAAAGGAGATGATGGGGAGAAAGCGTCGGGCGGGCCCAGAGCCTTGTCCACCAGTCTTAAATTGTCAGGGTTTTTGTTTAACAATGTGATAAAACTGCCTGTGGCTCCCCTCATCCCCAGAAAAACGCACTCTTTCAGGGGGCTCACTCTGATGCTCATCCTTGAATGCCCAGTTAAGGACCCCTAATATCATTGTTCAACGCTCCCATTTTACTGAAATGGACACTGAGGCCCAGAGTGGGGAAAGGGCGTTCTTAAGGCCACAGAGCAAGCCAGTTGCAGCGTGCAGGGGCTCGGGGAAAAGCACCGCGACTCCCCGTCACCCAGTGCCTGTGGAATTGGGGGGATGCACGGCGGCAAGGCCCACGTGGCCCCGCGCGGAGGGAGGCGGGCAGCGGAGGGGCGGGGCCTGTCCACGCCCCTCCCCGCGGGGCTCGGGGGCGGGGCCTCCCTCCGGCGCGCTCCTCTCCAACATGGCTCCGCGGCTGTGCAGCATCTCTGCAGCCGCGCGGCTGCTGCGGGGGCGCCCCGGGCCTCGCCAGGCGGACGTTGCGGCTGCATCTGCAGCGCGGTGAGAGCCGGGCGGGGCCGGGGCGGCGTGCGCCGGGGGTGCGGCGGCGGGGCCAGGGTCTGGGCATGGGGGATGGGAATCTGGGGGTGAGAGGCGGGCGCAAAATCTAGGCCTGGAGCAGAGCCCTGGGCAAGAATGGGGGAGGTCGTATGCGCTGGGTCTTCGCCCTAGTGGCTGCCTGACTCTGGGAATGAAAGATGGGGTGAGTGGGAGGGGCAAGCCCTGGGCCCTGGAGCAGGAGAGGGCAGGAGCGGCCTCTTCCCCAGGCCTTTGCGGTGATTGTGAGATCACCGCATCCACCCGGGACCTCTAGGAGAGGCAGCTTCCCCCTCTGGAAGTTCTCGGGGGAAGGCATAAGCAGAGCAGTGGAGGATCCCCCAGAGCCACGGCTGCACAGCCCCTTTGCTCCCCAACCCTGAGCAGGACAGATGGGGCAAAGGAGCCTGAGAATGGATGGGGATTGCCCAAGGTCACTCCCCCTGCCGCTCAGTGGCAGAGCTGGGTCTGGACCCTGGTCTCCTGACACCCAGTGCTCTTTGCACCACAACTGGTGGCCTCCTGGGAGAGGGAGGCTGGCTGGACCATGCCCTCAGCCTGGGCTTTTGTTTGGGTGCTGCTCGGGGCCGAGGCTGGGCTCAGCCTCCGATTGGCCCTGGCCGGCCCCTCCCTCCTCCGTCTCCAGCGCCCTGTGCTTGCCCCATCTCTGCACTTACCGCCCCCTACACGCTTGCCCGTCTCCCTTACTAGACTGTCACCTCATTTTTCTGTTTCCCCAACCCCCTGACACAGAGTTCAGGACAGTGTATGCTCAAGAACACTTGGTAAGGAGTGAGGACACCTGTCCCCCTGTGCAAAGGAGGCAGGGGCGCTTCCTGCCCCACCGCCCAGGTGTGAAGCCGCAGTTTCCTTAGATCTTGCCATGTGCTGTGAGATGTTAGAGCGCTGTGCAGTGGGGCTTTGGGGCAGCTGGGAAAGAGGAGTCAGCATGTGCCCCCATCTGACTGCCCAGTATTTGGGGAGAAAGCTGATATGGGAAGAGCCTGGAGTTTGCCTGATACTAGCAAATCTAACTTCAGCTTTTCTTGGTGGGGTGACCTTGTGGGCTTTGAAATTAGATGGACTGGGACTGGAATCCTCTTGGTCATTGATTAAGGGTCCTTGAGTGAGGCACGGAGCATCTCTGAACGTCTTCCTTTTTATCAAAAACATGTTGTGAGGATTAGCAAATAGTAAGTGCTCAATAAACAGCAGTTATCATCATTACTGCACCGGTAATCTTGTTAACAGAACTTTAGTTCTAATTCTTCTAGTGTGTCTCCTGAAGATACGCTTCTGGAACAATAAGCAGAAATGTGGCCCTTTCTAAAGCCAGCCAACTTAAAACAAGAGTGTTTCGGAATGTGCAAAGACCCTGGCTTCCTAGCAAATAAATAAAACATTCTGGAGCAATTTCATGGGGGGAGGCATCAGCCTATTGTTGTTACCTATTAAGAGTGCAAATGTGTCATCTACTGAAAAGTTCTCATCTGGGACAAATATTGAGCAATTCTCATGCTAAAAACACTGTGCTAAGTGTCCTGGGGGATGAAAAGACATTGGCTAGTGGCTTCCAGTGTGTTTGGAGAGTCAAGACATATTCATATGAAAATGATGAATGGGCCAAGGGGGAAATACAAGAGGTGTTTTTGTGGAAGGGGCTGAACTGGTACAGCTGGGGGCAGATCCTTCCCACAGATTGGGCAAAGCTGTATTGTGTTTTCCTAGGCCTAAGAGGCATTCTTAATAGAGTTTTGATAACAGAATCTTTGGCATTTCTGGGATGGTTTACTGAGATTGCATGAAAAAAATAATAAATTGGGATTGCTCTAGAGCAGTGATTCTCAAACTTGAGGGTGCATCAGAATCCCCCGGTGGGTTTGTTAAAACCCAGATTGCTAGGCCCATTCCCTGAGAGTCTGTTGCAGTAGTCTGGGGTGGGGCCTGGGAATTTCTCAGGTGATGCTAATACTGTGGGTTTGAGAACCACTGGGCTGGGGAATCCTGGCTCTGTGGTTATCAAATTTAAATGGGAATTGACTCTGGAAAGCTTGGCAAAGTAGATGAGAGCTAGAATCCCAAGTGGAGACATCCAGCCTTTGTTTTGTAGGCAGTGGGGAGCCATAGAAGACTTGAGCGGAGGAACAGCATGGGAGGAAAAGCGGTCCTTTACAAAAATTGATGTACGGGCCCAGAAAAGTGGGGAAAGGGGGAGCTCAGAGATCAGTTAGGAATTTTAGGTAGGAATCGTGATACTAGCTGCCACTGCCATGTAAAGCCCTTTCTCTAAAAGCCCCATCCTCTTGCCTCTATTTTACAGATGAGGAATATGAGGCTCAGAGAGATGAAGCTGAGCTGGGATCAGAACCCAAGTTTGTCCAGAATCTGTGCTCTTAAAGCACTAATTCCGCTGCTGGTGGCGGGGCTAGAAAGGGCGCCTGAGCCCTGTGTCCATGCTCTGAGCGAAGGTCCACCCTTTTTCCTTCCTTGTCTTCCACCTTTCACCATTTTCCTGCAGCTCTGTCTGAGCTCCCCCACCACTCCTTTCATTCCCCAAACACGGACTGAGCATGCGCCATGCTCCCAGCACTGTTCCAGGCACTGAGAAGACAGCAGGGCTACACAGGCTGCTTCTAGCAGGGAGACAGTAAACAAGGCACAAAATAAACAAACAAACAAAAAAAGGTATGTGTTAGAAGAAGCTACGGAATCAGAAAGGTGAGAGAGCTCAAGGGGAGTTCAAGGGTAGGAGACTGTTGTGATTTCAATGAGAAAATGAACTTGGAAATGTGAGCCTGAGAATGCTGGATTCTAGTTCAGACTCTGCCCTAGGATCTTGGACAGGTCCCTTCTTGGGTTTTACCTGTAGAAAAGATCTTTCGAGATATGCTGCTCCACCCTGCTCCTTTGACACATGGGGAAACTGAAGCCTGTAGGCAGAAAGATTAGAGTGATGGGAAGACATGGGAGCCCATGAGAGCTCCTGGACCTCCCTTCCTCTCCCCAGCACTCCAGCCCCCAGGCTCTTTCTCCAGAGCTGGCCACTTGGCTGTTTATCTTAGTCAGTACTGGTGTTAATAAATTACTTGGAGTCCAGTTCTGGAGCAAAGGTCTTGGTTGACAAATTGGAGGAGCTGATCTTCTCCCTGCCTCCACCCCTTCCAGGGGAAGCATCCAGTCTGCCAGTGGCTTTGTTGAAACTCGCCTGGTTCTTCATAGTATCTCTGTACAGCGGACCAGGTCTGCTAGCTGGCTCCAATGACATGTTACATTCTGGAGCTGCCATGGGATTTGTGGCCCTGTTCCCAGAAATGTGGGTCACCAGCTTAGAGTAGCAGGGCGTCTGAGAATGTGGAAGGGCTGAGGCTCCCCATATCCCTGCATGTCCTGAATTACTTTGTCCCACAGCTTCTATTCCAAGGACAATGAAGGCAGCTGGTTCCGCTCACTCTTTGTGCATAAGGTGGATCCCCGGAAGGATGCTCACTCCACCTTACTGTCCAAGAAGGAGACCAGCAACCTCTACAAAATCCAGTGTGAGTGGCTGCTGCACCCACCAGCCCGCCCTCCCAGGGCCTACAAGGCTTCAGCTGGGAGATGAGAGGGGCTGGGATATTGAGCTGTTCTGGGGGCTCTGGCCCTATTGGGCTCCCCCAACCTCGGACACACACAGACACCCCCTGCTTCACCTCCCACTCTCTGTCCTCTGTTGCAGTTCACAATGTGAAGCCTGAGTGTCTGGATGCCTACAACAGCCTGACGTGAGCATCTTCCCCCATCCACCTGTTCTAGTGCCTGTTTGGGTGGGGACTGTATCCAGCCCCGTTTCGCTTATAGAAATCCAGGGATGTACATTTCAGAGCCGGAAGTCCTAAGGATGTCTTGTCCAGCATCTGCATCTTAGAGATGGGGAGACTGACGGCCAGCCCTCAGGGCCCTGGTGGCTGGTGTGAGCCCTCTTCCATCTCTGTGCCCCTCTCACAGGGAAGCTGTGCTGCCCAAGCTGCATCTGGATGAAGACTACCCCTGCTCGCTTGTGGGCAACTGGAATACATGGTATGGGGAGCAGGACCAGGCAGGTGAGGTGCCCACCTCTCCAGCGCCAGTGCCGCTGACCCCAGTCCCCCAGCACTTCCTACACCTGGCTGCCCTCCACTTCCTCTCCACAGCAGCACAGAGGGGTCTTTCTAAATGCAGTCCTCATTGGCTCACTCTCCTTCTCAAACACCTGTAGTGGCTCCCTTCTTCCCTTGGGGTGGTCCGTGCAGCTCTTCGAGTCCTTTCCTGCCCAGCCTCTGGCCTCGTCTCTCCATATCCTTGCTTACTGCACTATCCTGCCCGTGACAGTTTCACCCTCTAGTTCCACACTGTTGTTCTTGGTGTGTCCTCTGCCCACAGCAGTCTTTCTCCCTTGCCCACTTTCCCTGGCTCACTCCTCTACTCATCTTTTATTTTGGCATAGATACCACCTCCTCCTGGAGGCCTCCCTGATTCCTTCCACCCAAGCTGGGTCAGACATCTCCCCTGGCTCCCCATCCCCCAGGACTTGCCTCTTCACAGTCCTGATCATGCACCCTGTAGTATACTTGTCTGTCTCCCCAGGTAGGTGGTGAGTCCTGGGAGGGAGGAGCCCCTGCCTGTCTCTCTTCACCACTGAATCCCCAGTGTGCAGCACGTATTTGTGGAATAAACAGGCTCTTGTCTGAGCTGGTTCCTTACCCCCCAGCATGCTGCATCCCACCCCAACTTACCTACCTCAGTTGGCACCAGCAGGTAGGAGCCACACATGGATTTGGCTGACTCACAGCTCCTCAGCCACTGAAAGCGGCCTTGGCATTTATATCTGCGCTGTCCAGGAAGGTGGCCACTAACCATGTGTAGCTATTTAAGTTTAAATTAGGTAAAATGAAATGAAAAGAAAAATTCAGTTCCTCAGTCACACCAGCGACGACGTTTCAAGTGCCCACTGATAGACAAATGTGACTCGTGGCTACTGTGTTGTGCAGCACAGCTATAGAACATTTGCATCATAGTAGGAAGTCCTTTTGTATAGCGCTGATTTTTATTTATTTTTTGATGATAAATGTATCTCATTTATTTAGATGTTTAAGGTACAGTGCTGATTTAGACTACACAGCACAAGGAGCGCCTCTGGAGCTGCCCTGGTAGACAGTTCTCTAAGTTTCCCTTGAACACTCCCAGCAATGGGGAGCTCACTACCACTTAAGCCAACCTGTCTCATCCTTTCATAGCCCTGATCACTGTGTCTTTAAAAAAATCTGTGATGTGCAGGTAGACTCTCTTAATCATTTATTCTATTTCAGTAACAGTCATCAATATGTCAAAAAGTAGATAAGAGTAAAGCAAACTGTCTTCAGCTCCAGCTCCTGCAGTTTTCCCATTTTAGGTACAACTTAATCAGCTCTGGCAGCACCCCTTGGATTCTCCTAAGTGTTTGCTAGTTGGGAAATGAACTTTGGGGAATGGGATCCTGAATTTTTAAAGCATGTCCTACATTTTATGTATCTTTTTTTTTTTAATGTTTTTACTGATTTCAGAGAGAGGAAAGGAGAGGGAGAGAGAGAGAAACATCAGTGGTGAAAGAGAGTCATTGATCCGCTGCCTCCTGCATGCCCCCCACTGGAGACTGAGCCCACAACCCAGGAATAGAACTTCTATCTCCTGGATCATAGGTTGATACTCAACCACTGAGCCATGCCAGCTGGGCACATTTTGTATATCTTGAAGTGTTGTCTCCTGTGTAGAATCAGCTGGGGAACAGGCCCTCCGAGACATCCCCTAGGAGTAGGCCCTAGGAATCTACATTTTAATGAATTTGTAAAAACCACAGATCCATCTTCTAGAGGAGCCACTTTCATTGGTAGAAAATGCTTTCTTCTCGTGGGCCTAGAATGCCCGGCCTGTAACTTTTTCCTGTTGATCCCCCCTCCCCCACTGTAAACTTAATTCCTCTTCCACAGGTCAGCATTCCTGGTTTTGGTAGACTTCCATTCGTACAGTACTTTTGCTGTTTCCCCTGGGGAAGGGGCTTTAAACTACAGGGTCAACCAGCTGCCCTCAGCTCTGGCCTGCCCAATTGACCTTTCGGGAGTTTCCCTCACTTGTCCCAGCCATTCTCCCAAGGATGATAGGACTATTTCCTTTCTTTGCATCCGCAGTAACTATGTTTCTTTATTATTTCAAAATGTACCTGTTTCTTAGAGCTGCCATAACAAAGTTCCAATCACTAGGTTCTTCAAAGCAACAGAAAACTATTCTTTCACGTTCTGGAGCCCAGAAGTTTGAAATCAAGGTGTAGGCAGTGCCATGCTCCTTCCAAAGGCTCTAGGGGGAACATCTTTCCTCGCCTTTTCCAGCTTCTGGTGGTTACTGGAAATGCTTGGCATTCCTTGGCTTGTAGATGTATCACTCCAGTCTCTGCCTCCTTAGGCACATAGCGTTCTCCCTGTGTCTCTCTCTTCACTTGGTATCCTTTCTCTGTTTGTGTCCAAATTTTCCTCTCATAAGGACACTAGTCATTGAATTTAGGCCAACCCAATATGACCTAATATTAGTTTAATTACACCTACAAAGACCCTGTATTTCCAAATAAAGTCACATTCTGAGGTTCTGGGCAGGCATGAACTTAAGGATAGGGGAAATATTTGACCCAGTATAGGAGCTATGATAAAAATTTCAAATAGGACAAGAGCTTTCAGTGAAAAGCAAGCCTCCTTTGTGCCTGCAGTCCCCAGGCCTCAGTTCTCTGCCTCAGGGGCATCTCCTGTCACAATCTCTTGGGTCTCTATCAAGAGATGGTGCATAGGCCAGCATCTCTGGAGAAGTCCCTCCACCCCTAAACATACCACACATGTTTTTCTGTTTCTTGGTTTATTTTAATTCGCTGTCTTGGAATGTTCCATCTCAGCCCATCAGATCTACCCTCTCCTTTCATCCAGCCTATCCTTCACAGGCCTGGCTTTATGTGTGCCACTGCTCCATGGGTACAAATTCACATCTGATTCTCTTTCTGTTTAAGGAAGTTTGGGTGGGAGCATTATTGTCATTTTCAAGATGAAGACATCGAAGCCTAGAGGGGTCAGAAGCCACCTGGCAGAGTTGGAGTTCAAGCCTAGGTCTTCTGGGCTTGTGTCTGGGGTCATCCCCTGCTCATCACTGACTGTCCCCCAGCAAGGCAAAGGAAACGCAAGAGGGTCCTGGTGCTACAGAAACCAGGCTGGAGACCACCTTGCATACATACTTAGCTAATTTGGGGGGTAAGCTGGGCAGGGTCTCAGGGGCCCCCTTACCTGAACTTCTCACCCTGCAACAGTGCACCTGTGGCGATTCTCAGGCGGCTACCCAGCCCTCATGGACTGCATGAACAAACTCAAAAACAACAAGGTATGTTGGTGACTACTCAGCAGACCTCTCTGCTTATTGGTTCTGGCCCAGCCCTGTGCTGTGGGCTGCCTCTGCCACCCTGTGGGCACACTGCATGGTGGGAGGTACTGCTTCCTGGCTGTCATGCCCTGACCTCCATGTCCACAGGAGTACCTGGAGTTCCGAAAGGAGCGGAGCCAGATGTTGCTGTCCAGGAGAAACCAAATGCTTCTCGAGTTCAGCTTCTGGAATGAGCCACAGCCCAGAGCAGGACCCAACATCTATGAGCTGAGGACATACAAGCTCAAGGTGACTTCCACCAGATCCTTGTCTGCTCCCACTTTCCCTGCTATAATATAGCTGTACAGGTGCCCCAAGGTGGGTGGGCCCTGTGCCCCTGGACCTAAACTGGGGTTTCTGGTCTTTCCCTCCCTCTGGGCTCAGGACAGAGGTGTGTGTGCTTCTGGGCGCACATGCACATCCAGATGCGAGTCAGGGCCCCTGAATGAGGCCAAGCGACTCCTAAAGCTGGGGAGACCTGACAGTTTCCCATTTTCACCCAGCTGTGATGCTGGGAATCTAAGGGGAGGGCTCATTCAATTCTCTTCTGGTTCTCTTTCAGCCAGGAACCATGATTGAGTGGGGGAACAACTGGTAAGTGGCATGCCAGGGGCTCGGGCTGGGGAGAACCTGCCCACCTGCCCTGCCATATGGCCCCAGGGTACCACCTTTCCCAGGGCCATATGGCAGGGAACCCTGCAACCTCTGCGCCTCATGGATCCAGTAGAAGGATCCAACCCAGAGGGATCCAATCCCAGGGGATTCTAGAGGATCCCCTTGAAGAACACCCAGCCAGCAGCTGTACTCTGTCACCCTATTCCCTGACCATCTCTGAGAGCTGGGGGCCCTACCTCAGGCCTCTCCCCCACACTCTTCTGCTGTCCCAGGGCTCGGGCCATCAAGTACCGACAAGAGAACCAGGAGGCAGTAGGCGGCTTCTTCTCACAGATAGGAGAGCTCTACGTTGTGCACCATCTCTGGGGTAAGCTGGGGACCCTCCAGGAGCCTTCTGCTAGTCCCCTTTCTCCATTGTTACTCCGTTGTCATTTGTGTAGACAATGCAAATACATTAGTACCCTGTGGCACTTACATTCTAGCAGAGGGAGATACCACTTTAGACAGAAATGAACAGATAATTTCAGATTCTTACAAATAATAGTGACAGGGAGAAATCAAGAAAAGCATGGAAACCTGCAGTGGCTAGAAGAGACAAAGAAGGCCTCTCTGAGGCAGTAAAAATGTAAGCCCAGCTGAAGGATGGAAAGGAGCCAGCTGTGAATTGCGAGGGAAGGGCATTCCAAGTAGTGGGAGCAACACGTGCATACGCCCTGTGCTGGGGAAAGGCCTTCAGGATTTTGAGGAGTGCAAAGGAAGCTGGTGTAGAGAGAGTGGGGAAGCGTGTGAGGAAGTCAGGCTGGGCCTTGCGGGCCATGGGGGTGGGTTGGGATTTATTCAAAATGCGATGGGAGGCTCCTGCGTGACGTGACCTGATGTGTGTTCTAATATGACTCCTTTGGCTGCCGTGTGCTATGCTGATAGCACTCTATAGGGGAGCAAGAGAGGAAGTGGGGCGTCAGGAGATGGTTATACTAGTTCAGGCAGGAGAGGTGGTGGCCTGGCCAACGTGGTGGCCAGACTAATTAGTCTGGAAGTGGAACCAGTGAGACTTGTGGATGAGCTGTCTCTGTGGAGCAAGAAGAGGACTCGGGAATTCCCAGACTCATGCTTCAGCAGCTGTGTGTCACTGAGACGCTAGGAGGAGCAGGTTGGAGAGTTCAGGAGTTTAATTTTGGCCCTCAAAAGAATTATACTTGAGATGCTGACACATCCAAGTGGAGATATTAAGTAGGCACTGGACAAACGAGTCTGGGAGCTGAGGGAAAGTTTTAGGCTGGGTATATAAATTTGGGAGTTGTCAATAAGTGTACTGATTGGATGAGATTGTCAAAACAGAGTGTTTACTGACAGTCAGAGGCATTGGGGAGGAAAACAGCAGGGCAGGGTTTGGAGCAGTGGGAGGAGGGCCCACTGCTGGGTGCCGGGTACAGGGCAGGATCCTCTGTGCCCAACACATGAGGCAATACCTTTCCCACAGCCTATAAAGACCTTCAGTCTCGGGAAGAGACTAGAAATGCTGCTTGGAGGAAGAGGGGTTGGGACGAAAATGTCTACTACACAGGTGAGTACTTCTTGGGGGGTTGGGGGAAGGTGAGTGGGGCCCTTGGTGGTCATCTGCTAGGAGCCCTGAGGATGGAATCTAGTCTCACTTGACTACCTCCAGTGATGGGGAACTTGCTTTTAAGACAATGAATTATTGGGTTTCTATCCTGGTGGCACCCTGCACGTGATCCAGGCAGTCCTAAGTGAGTGCTCTAAGGAATGATATAAGTTTCTTCATCTCTAAAATGGCGATGGTGATAGTACCTGCCTTGAAGGGCTGGAGGGAGGATTGCAGGAGCTAATTTATGAAAAGTGCTTCACCCAGATTCTGGCACAGAGGACGCACCCAGCAACTATTTTCCAGCAAGTTATTTGTCACTTTGCTGGGCCTCCTAGAACTGCCTGGAATCAGTAGGTGTTGATTAAGCCCTCACTGTGTGCCACGGACTGTGGTGGGCAGGTGGTTGGGGGTCCCAGAATGAAGAGGAGCCTATCCCTGCCCTTGAGAAGCTTACAATTGGGCTTCCACACTTAAACTAACTGGTGTGGGGAGAATGCATCTCCTGAAGGTGTTAACAGGTGCCTGGTCCCAAATAACTGTGGTATCAGCATCCCCTGGAACCTTTAGAAATGCTGAACCTCAACCCCCTCCCCCACCCACTGAATCAGAATCTGCACAAGAACTGTAGGTAACTTGTTTGCACAGCAAACAATAGCAAACAAATACCTTTGAGCAGGAGTCTGACCTCCTGAGTGACTTTGGGCTGACCTGCTCTGGGTTGCAGCCTCCCCATCTGTAAAATGAGACAGTTGAACTAAGTCTGTTTTTCAAACCTCAGCCACTTGAGGATCCCCTCACAGCTTTTGTCCTATTTTTCTTTAAATCCCCCTACTTTGTTCTTTACCTAGCACTGTCCTAAGTAATAGTATCTGTGAAATGACTTTTTTTTTTTTAAGATTTTTTTAATTGAATTTTAGAGGGAGAGGGAAAGAGAAAAACATCAATGTGAGAATGGTACATTAATCAGCTGCCTCCTGCACTCAGTCCACAACACAGGCATGTGCCCTGATTGGGAATCAAACTGGCAACCTTTTGGTGCATGGGCATTGCCCAACCAACTGAGCCACACTGGCCAGGACTCTGTGAAATGACTTTTTGCTATAAAAGTTATGTATTTATTTATTTTTCTCCACAAACTCAGGAAAATAAATATATAATTATGAAAAAATTTTAAATGTTGCATTTCATCACCACCTAAGTCCCTCTTCTCCCACAAGTTGTAAGACCTGTTGTTCTCCATGGGCCATTCCAGAAGGACAGTGGAGGCATTTCCTATCTAAGCATCCCAGGCATTCCCCCCCTTCAAAAGCCAGTTTCCGGGGTTAGCTTGCCTAATTCACCTCTTTGACCTCTGCCTCTCTCCACAGTCCCCCTGGTGCGACACATGGAATCTCGGATCATGATCCCTTTGAAGATCTCACCTCTCCAGTGATGCTGGGCTGCCTCCACCTCATTACTCTTCTCCCTCAGGGCAGCCACAGACAGGAGCTCCCAGTCCTGCTATCCTAGTTTTCTCTCAGATCTTGGAGGACTCTGGGGGCTAGTGCTCAGCTCAGACAATGGGGAGCTGAAGGATGACAGAGTTTTGAGGACTTGCAACTCTGCCTGCCCTGCCCATTCCTTCCCCTGTCCTGGAAGCAGTTTTTAATTTCTCTGAATGAAGAACAGCAACCTTTTATGTCTTCTCACATTACCCCTAAGATGCCTCATCTCAAGGCCACCAGTCCCAACTATCACCATGGAAAACCTCAGTTTAGCTTTAGTTGTACAAAAGGTAGTGTGTCTAGTGGTTAGAGGTGGGGTGGGAAGGGAAGAGGTCAAACCAGACCAGGCTCTTGGGAATTCCCTGGTCCCCACGGACCACCCACTTACTGGACAGTCTGAACCAAGTCCTTCCTGCTGGGGAAAAGCCTAGAACTAAAAAGTAAAGGAAATCCCTAAAGTTAGCAAAGTCAGCAGGAGGTCCACCTAATTAACCCAGAAAGGCTCTGGGGACAGGAAACAGCATGGAATAGGAACAAAAACCCAGAAGGTAGAACTTAGAATTCAGACCTTGGGTTTGAACTGCAGAACTTGGAATACAGAATGGGGAAAATGGAACAGAGGTGACAGAAGCCCACTTGGAAGGGTTTTCTAGTACAAGACAATTGGAAAGAGGCTCATCTGTTTTCCTCTAGGTAATAAGGTTGAAACCTGAACGTGTAGTTCCAGCCCTTCTGTGCAGCCCTCTTACTTCCTGTAAGCAAAGATATGGGCCAGGGCCTGTATTTCCCTCATCCTGCATCCCTTTTCGCCCTCTTCACATTTAATCAGCCCAACTCATTCTCTTGGGCCACTGGGTATGTGAAATGGTATCAGTGACTTTGGGGGCCTCCTCAGTGACCCCCACATCTCATGAACCTCTGGGTAGACTGATTCTGCCTCCCTTTCAGGAAAACTTGTGCTGGAATTGCTGATGAAACCAATTAAATGTTTACTATAAACGATGGTGTCCTTTCTTCATCTGCAAGGAACTTTGGTAGGTGCCCAAGGCAGGGGTGTCTTCCCAGTTCCAACTGCTGATTTACCTCCCAGTATGATCCTGTGCTCCCTAAGCTACTCTCAGGGAGGGCCTCCCCCTGTGTGAAAGGAACTGGTGTCTATAACCAGGGATTCAGGACATCAGTGTTTCTACCTGCAGATAAGGATTTACACCTAAAGTTCTGAACCCTGCCTATACATTTCCTGCCAGGGATAGAAAACGCTTGAAGCTGTCAAATGCTGCATTAGAACTGCGACTGCCCTGGGCAAATGGTCTAAATGAGAAACTACTGATGCACCTGTGGGAAAAACAGGTGCGATGGGGTCAATGCCCTCCCTGACTTGCTGCCCTCACTAGTGTGGGATGTTAGGGTGAATGTGACAGTGGTTAAGAATCCAGGTTATGGAGGCAAACCTACAGGGGTCCAAATCTTGACACTACCATACTTAAAAATTTTAATTTATTGATTTGGGGGGGGGGGCAGAAACATTGATTTGTTTCACTTATTTATGCCTTCCTTGGTTGATGCTTGTACGTGTCCTAACCCAGATCAAACCAGCAAACTTGGTTATCATGACGCTCTAACCAACTGAGCTACCAGACCAGGGTTCTACACTACCACGCTCTTGTGTCATCTTGGGCATAAGACCCACTCATTCAACAAATACTTGGCAGAGAGGTTACTACTAATTGCTGGACTTCAGGCACTGGGGAAAGTGAAAGAAATACACTTTGCCCTCGCAGCTTCAGTTTCCTTGTGTTAAAAGGGCTGCGTAAGGGTGATGGCAACGGGGACCCTCCCTGGACCACCCAGTTGCCACGGCCCGGGGCGCCCACGTCACCCACCCGCTGCCAGCAACGCCCGGGAGCCGCTGTACGCTTCGCTTCCGGCCTCCGGGCTTCGCTTCCGGCCTCCGCGCCTCCCTTCCGGCCGGCCGCTCCTTCCTTCCGCTTCTCTATGGCGCGCGGGCTGCGGTCTCCGGGCCACTTGAAGTAGGTTGGTCTCCGGGACAGGTTGCGGGCGCGGGGCGGTGAGGAGGGGATCGGGACCGCAGAAGGGCAGCAGGGCGAGGCCAGGTGCTCTGAGACTGAGGCGCGGACCGCCCGGAGGGCATCCTCGGGCTGGAGTCCGACCCGGGTTCTCCGTCCGCAGTCCTCCGGACCCCGCCGCTGGGCGCCGCGCGCTCAGCTTCTCGTGTGGAGAATGTTGGCTGCAGCGTCGTAGGCCCCACGTTGTAGCCTGTAGATGACGACGATGGTGGTAATGATAACCGCTCACATTTATTGTGCGCTTAGGTGTGCTAGGCACTCTTCTGTGTTAACAAAGCCATGGTTTCTCACATGTAAGCTTTTCAGGTCTTACCTTCGTGGGTTTGGCCAAATCAACTTACCCTGTAGGAGTATTTACTAAAGGCTTTTTAATTGAGTCGCTTTTTAAGAAATATGTTTTTAGTGATCTTTAGCGAGTGGAAGGGTGAGAGAGAAACATCCCTGTGAGAGAGAAACGCACCCCAGCGGGGAAGTGAACCGCAACCTAGGGATGTGCCCCGACCGGGAATCGAATCCGTAGCTGCTGCACCAGAGGATGCCCCAACCAACTGAGCCACCTGGCCAGGGCTTAATTGAGTCACTTTTAAATTTTAAATTTACTTTATTGTTATTTTTTAATCCTCACCCAAGGATGTTTTTTCCATTGCTTTTTCGGAGAGAGTAGAGCTTTAGCATATAAGCTGTGTAAGCTTGGGAGGGAGGGGGAGAGGGAGAGAGAGAGAGAGAGAAACACATCCATTGGTTGCCTCCCGAAAGCTGCAACCAGAGGTACATGCCCAGGGAACCTTCAGTCCTCAGGCTCTAACCACTGAAAAAACTGGCCAGGGCTAAATTGACTTTAAAAGAAAAATTTAAATCTATCATAAATGTAAAACTACTTTCACTTGCCATATGCAGAAGGCAATGATAAAAATTAATATATTAAAATGAAAACAGATTATTGTTAATTCTGCCTAGATCTCATTGTCTAAGGCTCTGAGATAGAGTCCTTTTGTTAACAAAGGAGCACTGGTGTTCACAGATGTTAAACTAGGGAAATGATACTCTCCTTGAAGCAATCAGAAGTTTCTAAAGAGAATTGAAGAGATTAACTTTCTCCCCAGGTGTTCAACATCATTTAAGATCACACATGTACCGCCTAAAGCCCCACTCCTAAATCATCTTCATCACCTTACCCAGTGGAGGACATTCCTATGTTAATATTCACAACAACCCCAGAGGTATAGACTTTTATTCTCATTTGATCTGTGAGGAAACAGGCACAGAGAAAAGTACAGTGACTTGTCCTAGAATTCAGCCATAGAATAGTAGATTGGAGACTCCAACTTAGGGCTTCTCTGAGTCTACTACTGTGAGCTATTGGCTCCCCCAATAATTGCTGTGACAGATTTGTTGGGGTAAGGGGAATAGTGCTGCCTAC
This sequence comes from Miniopterus natalensis, assembly GCF_054644295.1. Classification (NCBI taxonomy): domain Eukaryota; kingdom Metazoa; phylum Chordata; class Mammalia; order Chiroptera; family Miniopteridae; genus Miniopterus; species Miniopterus natalensis. The sequence continues at coordinate 16,367,595 of NC_142100.1, forward strand.
CTCAGGGGACCGTGGTGACAATCAGGAGATACAGCAGAGGAAGGATGCTTTGTGATCCTAGAGCTTCATGTAATGTAGGCTCTGTTCTTTTAAATTTTAGTGTTAACTAGGGAGTTGACGGCATTTCCAGATGAGATGGTGGCAAGGCTAGGAGGCACAATAATGTAGTTGTTAAGAGCACTGATGTGACATAAAATGGACCCAAGCTTCCGCATATAAGCTATGTAAGCTTGGGCAAGGCATTCACCTTTCTGATCCTCAGTATCATCTATAAAACAGTACTTGTTGTTATCTAAAAGGTTTGTATAAAGATAAAAGAGAACATACTCATAAAGTGCTTAGATTAAGGTCTAGCACACAGTAATCAATCAGTATTATTGGTAATGTGCGTATGTGCCAGGCTGAGGAGTTTGGTCAGTGGTGCAGTGGAGTTCATTTTGGACAGGATGAGGGATGCTTCCCCCCCTCCCCCTTTTTACAGAGGATTTAACTGCAGTTTTGGTGGGTCGTCTTTCTTTTTTTTTTAATCCTCACCTGAGGATATGTTTAGAGAGAGGAAGGAAGAGAAAGAGACATCAGTGTGAGAGAGAAACATCGATCAGTTGCCTCCCGTACTACACCTGACGGGGGATTGAGCCTGCAACCTAGGTATGTGCCTTGATGGAAATTGAACCTGCAACCTTTTGGTGTATCGGACGACGCTCCAACCAACTGAACCACCCGACCAGGGCTGAAGAGTTGAGTCCTTTCTTGAGTTACCAAGAGTGTAAATGACCAGAACTGCTAGTTAGACTTAAGTGTTATGACTCCAGGAAAATCTCCAGTTTCAACTCTGGAAAATCTAAAAACCTTTCGCCTCTTAGCAGGTCTCTATTTCTTCCTGACCTCACCAAACAACCATGTCATCAGAATCGAGCAAAAAAAGGAAGCCCAAAGTGATTCGAAGTGATGGAGCTCCAGCTGAAGGGAAGCGCAATCGTTCTGACACTGAGCAGGTGAGTTTAGCCAGGGCTGCCATGCTACTGAGAAATTACAGCTTGTGGCCAGGCACCTGGCTGTGTGTTTATAGCACCTGAGGGTCACGGGGACAACCTCCCAGGTGGCCTCTGTTTAACAAGGGACCCAGAATTCACTTGGCTCTACAAAGCCTGAGTATCCATATCAGTTGTAGCTGCAGCATCCCAAGGCCAACAAGCCTATATTGGACATGCTTAGTGACTAAATAAAGAATGCATTTGAGTATGGTGTGTGTTTCCAGTTTTTCCTGATGATCAGAAGGCAGTCCATCTGCAGCATGCTACTTGTACTTTGGAGATGTGGCATTCCTGGTCTACTACTGAGATAGTATCAGACCATCTACCTGCAAAACCTCTTCTGTGGTCTGAGAGCTCATGTGGTCAGCAGCTTCTCCTTTTGCTATTTCTCTGTTCTTAAATCTGTCAAGCTGATTTATTACTTAGCTGTTTTGATTATTTGGTTGGTTATGTCTTTTGTTTGTTTTTAAAACTAGAATAGGGAAACATACTAGCTCAAATTTAAATAAAAAACGAAACTTTCCTCAGATTTAGGAAATCAAAATTGATGAAGAGGCTTATCTTTTTGGGGGCATTGATCCTGACTCTTTTTTTAATTGAGGTATAACTGACATATTAACATGTTAGTTTCAAGTATACAGTAAAATGATTCATTATTTGATATATTGTGAAATGCACCACAGTAAGTTTAGTTAACCTCTGTCACCATACATAGTTACAAAATTTTTTTTTCTTATAAATGAGAACTTTTAAGATCTACCCTCGTAGCAGCTTTCAAATATGCAATACAGTATTATTAACATTCTATTAAAGAGATGTGTTCTGTTTACTCCAAAGGGTAGGAAACCAATTATGATATTTTAGTCATTGCTAAAAACTTGATTTGACCATCTGAACACCCATCTATAGGAACTTTGTTAAATTAATTCTGGTTTATCTTTATTGTAGATTGTTTATCAAGCAACCATTTTGATGGAGAACTGTACTTACTGGGATGGAAAATTGCATTAAACAGCATGGACAATATGATTTCATTTTGTTAGAAAATAAAATTTGTATTTACCCACAGTATTAACAGTATTTCTGGCTAGGAGGTGAAATTACAGGCCATTCACTAAGCATCAATACTTTATATCAGAAGGGAGGAATTATTTTTCATTTTGAAAAGCAGAAAAACAGTTGATTTGAGGACCAGACCCTTTGTGGATCTGCTTTCAGGCTTCATTACTGATCTCAGCCCATGTCCCTGGTCCTGACTGGGAGACTTTTACTCTCTACTCAAGGCCTGTATCCTTGCCTCCACAGGAAGGTAAATACTACAGTGAGGAGGCTGAGGTGGACCTGCGGGACCCTGGAAGAGACTATGAACTGTACAAGTACACGTGCCAGGAGTTGCAGAGACTCATGGCTGAGATCCAGGACCTGAAGAGCAGGGGAGGCAAGGATGTGGTAAGGAGTGGACTGAACGAACATGAACTTGGTGGGTCTGCACGGATGGGCCTGTTTTGTACCTACTAGAGTGAGCCCTTCCTGATCTTGGTCTCCTGTCCTAGCTGTGAGTAGGTAGTTGGAGCCTGGGGGCTCTGGAGACCTGTTTGTTAATTTATTGGAACTTCTCGTCACCACCCAATCGCCAATTACAGTAATGAAAGTACAGGATAATTAATTTTTTCCATTACTATAATGTGATAATTTACCCAACTAATATTTATTAAGTGCTGAGCAATTTGCTGGGAGTTAAGAAATGACAGCACATGTAAATTCCCTTGCTGTTACAAGGATGGATATGTACAAGTAAATCGTAGAGACCAAAAATGAAATTATTAATACTAAATGAATATACAAGGCTTCTGGGCAGAGAAACTAAACAGTGTGACTACAAACTAGTTGGATAAGTTCAAAACAAAGCAAAACAACCCGTATTTTTCCAGGAATCTCACTTATTTGTGTGTATACTGGCCAATATTGTTGAGGTTATTAAATCTTACCTCTTTAAGGTAGTCAAGCCTTACAGCTGTAATTCTGCTATTTTCATTTAAATTATTCTGCAGTGCTGTTGATAGAGGTCAGATGTGTGGCAGGGCGTTGCTGTTATTTGGACCTATGTGCGCAGCATGTAGCACCAGATACTTGCTCTATGTTCAATGCCTGCCTATTTCTTTGGTCAAAGCCGAACTTCCTTTTTCCCCCTGAGAATCTTAAACATTTCCCCTGTACAGTCAGTGTCTTATTTTGGAGCTGAAGGAAGCTGAGCCAGCACCCATTATCGAGGTGTTTACCAGGTCCTCTTTGCCCACAGGCAGGTGAGATTGAAGACCGCAGGATCCAGAGCTGTGTGCATTTCATGACTCTAAAGAAGCTGAACCGATTAGCCCACATCAGGTTGAAGAAAGGAAGAGATCAGACCCACGAGGTAGGAGTTGAGAAGTTTACCCCTCCTTCTCCCTCCTCCTTGTCCCCTTCTCAAGCCCCTTTACCCTTTTTTCTGAGGTTGCTGCCACTGTGCTCTGCTCTGCCCCACCCCACCTGACTTGCCCCACTCACCACCTCTGACCTTCTCCTTTCAGGCCAAGCAGAAAGTAGACGCCTATCACCTGCAGCTCCAGAACCTGTTGTATGAGGTGATGCACCTACAGAAGGAGATCACCAAATGTCTGGAGTTTAAGTGAGTTTTGGAGGACAGGGCTTTGGCGAGGTGATCTGTTGGTAATGGCTTTTTCCTATGTAGCTCTGTGTGAGCTAGTCTCTTTAAAAAGAAATCAGATGATTATGGAGACTGTAGGACCTGGGAGGACAGTGAGATCACTTTGGGAAATTTGGAAGCAGTAGTTTCAGACTGCACAAGGAAACTCAGAAGCCTGTCTGACCTCTTTGAGTATTGAGCTCTGTACCTGGTCAAAAGTAATTGTCTCTCCTTTCTAGGGGCCTTTACATTAATTACCAGTTTGATTCTTGGGCACCTTGTACGGGAGCAACTCACTTCCAATCATGTCCTTTTAACCTTTTGGCCCAGTTTTCATCTCTAAAGTTCCAACAATTCTTTTTTTTCTTTTTTTTTTTGGCTAATCCTCACCCAAGGATCTTTTTCCCATAGGTTTTTTTTTAGAGAGAGTGGAAGGGTACAGGGAGAGACAGGGAAAGAGAATCATCAATGTGAGAGAGACACATCAATTGGTGGCCTCTCACACGTGCCCTGACAGGGCCCAGGGATCAAGCTTGGCACCGGGGTCTGTGCCCTTGACCGGAACCAAACCCACAACCCTTCAATCTGCAGGCCAACGCTCTAACCACTGAGCCAAACTAACTAGAGCCCAACAATTTTTTTTTTTTTTTTATTCAAACCAGCAATTCATTTTTGCAAATGAATTGGAACCTGAATTTTTTGCAACTTAGTTGCCTTCAGGTGAACAAACTGGAGTTTGGCAGTGTTATTTTTAAAATGTAATAATGCCTCTTGGCAAATCCAACTGATTGGAAGGGAGGAAGGAGTAGAAGAAGGGAAGGGAATGTTCTTGCTTGGTCCGACCTATTTGAGCAAACTGAAAGGTTTTATTTGTAATAAACTTGGGGTGTGTGGGCACATTAGACATTGGTCTATTGTATTTTTAATGATGCTGATTTTTAAAATACGCTTTTATTGATTTTAGAGAGAGGAAGGGAGAGAGAGAGAGAAACATCAGTGATGAGAGTCATTGATCAGCTGTCTCCTGCATGCCCCCTACTGGGGATCAAGTCCACAACCCGGGCATGTGTCCTGACCAGGAATCAAATCACGATCTTCTGGTTCTTGGGTCGACGCTCAACCACTGAGCTACGCTGGCAGGGCGATAATGCTGATTTTTGAGAGGCATCTTTATCTACTCCACAAATTCATCACATAATAATACTTAAATATATAGAGGTGAAATCCACATGAGGTCTGTATCTGAGTTAATTAGTGTTGTACCATTGTCACCTTCCTGATTTTGACTTTGTACCCAAAGGAAGGGTACATGGAAGAAATAAACTCTCAGTGCTTTTTTTGAAACATTTTGTGTGTCTTAAATTATTTAAAAATAAAAAAGGTATAAAAACAAAGTAAAAGACTGTGATGCCCCAACATGTAACCATTGCTCAGATGAAAGCTGACAAACCCAAAATACAGCCAAACTGGGCCCATGGAGTGGACAATGGCCACAGTGGGCCCTGGAGTGGGACAGCCTGAATTCAGATCTCAGCTCTGCCACTTACTAGCTGTGTGTGACCTTGAGAAAACTGCTCAACTCTGGAAGCCTCCATCTCATTTGAAAAATAAAGATAAACATTCCTGTTTCACAGTTATTGTGAGAATTAAGGGAGGCAAGGATGACATACAGTGGGTGCTTAATCTATGGTAGCTGCTCTTACTTTTACATCATTTGTTCATGACCTGTCCACTACTATGTTAATGCAGGAAATCGTATTGGATTTCTTTTATACACATGTGTCACTATACATGCAACAATTAAAGCCTCTAGATCTTCTTCTCTGGTTATGCCATGCTAGATCTTCCGCATCCCGTGCTTATACAGTTAATGTTATGAACTTTAAAATGTAGACCCTTGCGTTAAATGATATTTCTTGGTTTTAACCTGACATTCTATGTCTAGACTATAGTGTTTTCATTTGACCTTTTAAGCTCTTAGCTCCCTTGCTCAGCTTGGAGACATCTGTAAGTGTAATAAGCATCCCTTCCAGGTCTTTAGCTAATTCATGGATAAAAAGGTTGGACAGCATGGATAAGTATCCTGTGGCATGTCACCAACTACCTCTCTTCAACTGAAACATCTAATAAGCATTTGCTGAGAAGACTGGATTCCATGTCCCTGAGTAGCTGTAGACCTGGGCTAAGTGGGCATACATGGGGAGGAACTGTGGGCCTACTTAAGCCCGTTTGGGTTCCTAAGAACAACAGTTTGACATTTGTTTTTGTCTGTAGGTCAAAGCATGAAGAAATTGATCTGGTCAGTTTAGAGGAGTTTTATAAAGAGGCTCCTCCAGATATCAGCAAGGCTGAAATCACCATGGGAGACCCTCACCAGCAAACCCTTGCACGTCTGGATTGGGAGCTGGAGCAGCGGAAAAGGTAGCGTTTCCTCTTATCTGACCTTGTTAACCTGTGCAGACACGGACCTGTGCAGTACTGTCCCACAGGGGACAGTACTTGGTTATGATCCACAATCAGACAGCAAAGCTCTGTGCAACCAGTAGAATAGTCTCTAAGACCAAATCCTATTTTGTGATTAATTCACACCTGATAGTTGGCACATCTGTTCTGTTTTTCATTGGAGAAGCAGCTGTTTTTATTCCTTGCCTTTTTCTGTTATAGAAGATATTCTGTGCCTTTGGTGCACATTATGAATTTAATAAGCACTAAGTCTGATCATTAGGGAATGCATGTCAATTTTTAGCAGATGGAGTTGGCCTGTCACTTCCTTGTGCCCCGGGCACAGGCTAAACTATGAGTGTTGCATTCCTGTGGCATTGGTCCGGCATCCTCCCCACCCTGCCCCACTCAGGCCACTCTGTGGTCTCATTTGGGTCCTGTAGCTGTTAGGTCCACATGTTTGTGAAAGTTTGGGTCTTGGCTTCCAGAGGCAAGAAATGGAGCAGATGCCGGCACAGGGGTATTCCCTAGAGGTTATGGACAGAGCCTCCAGAGCCAGGCAGACATGGATTCAGAGCCCAGCTCTGTGCTTGCTCTTAACTGGATGACGTTGGGCAAGTTACCTCCCTCCATGAGCCTTCATTTCCTCCTTTGGAGATAAGAGTCCCTGTCTTCCAGTGTTTTTATAAGGATTAAATGCAGTAATGCTTATAAAGAGTCCTTCAAAGTGCCTGGCACATAGTAAGTGGTAGGTAAACATTAGTTCATCATGTCTGCTATTATTAGGTGGACTTGGACAGTGAGCAGGTATGTCAGGATATCCCTGGAAAGCATCTGGTGACAGTGCTCTGTCCTTTCCCAACAGGTTGGCGGAGAAGTACCGAGAGTGCCTGTCCAACAAGGAGAAGATCCTTAAGGAGATTGAGGTGAAGAAGGAGTACCTGAGCAGCCTCCAGCCTCGCCTGAACAGCATCATGCAGGTGTGGGCCTCCCCTGGGCCCCCACTCCAGCAGCCATGTCTCCCTTTGGGTGTTACCCTAATCTGTGTTAGAGTACAGTGTAGGATGGTCCTGGCTGAATCCTACCCAGCTGATACGATAAAGTTTCACCCTGAGAAGAAGAAAGCTGGCCAGGTGGATTCAGGAACATATACACAAATTTACTTGAGGCATTTTCTTTTCACCCAGAGCCTCATCCGGATAAAACACTTTTGCAAATTCTTTAGTTTACCCCCTGCATAGCCCCCGAAGTCTCCAGGCATGCTTCTGCGGATGTCTATTAGATCCCCCTAACTGTACCTCAGGGGCAGATCCTCAGCAGATCTACTCACTCTGAAAAGAACTTTACTTGTATTTGAAAGCCATTAGGTACCCTAGGAGGAAAAGTCCCCACTTTACCTGTAAAGTGTAATGTCTTTCTATATAGGTGACCTGATTTTGTTTTCTTTGTGAAGCCAGATTTGGTCTAAAATCCTTATAGTTTTATGAAGCAGGGTAAGTGGTTAATATAAAGGAACTTTGCAAAAGGACCCTGGAGAAATTATAAATTCTCTTTCCTGGATTTGGCAAGATCTACATTTCCTCCCTTCAACTCTAGGCATAGAATTAGAATTGTTAACAGAAATATCCTTAGTCGCATTTTATAATGAGACAAAAAGAAAATGGAAACGAAGAGTTTGGATTGTACTTAATTTTTCTGTTAAAAAATATGCTCTGCATATATTTCGGTCTGTAAAGTGATTTGTACTGACTTACAGAAATTTCCTCCAGCACTCTGGGAAAGTTCTGATACAGTTGATTCTTTTTATATTGACCTTTTATCCACTTGTTAGTTCTGTTAGCTTATCACATATCACTTTCATAAATAAAAAACTATATATGGTAACTAAGCAGCCACATGTTTGTATGTGGACTGCCGAAAATGGAAAAATAAAAATCCTACCTTTATTGCATGCAGGCTTCCCTCCCAGTGCAAGAGTACCTGTTCATGCCTTTTGACCAGGCTCACAAGCAATATGAGACGGCCAGACACCTGCCACCTCCCCTCTATGTCCTCTTTGTCCAGGCCACTGCATATGGGCAGGCCTGTGGTAAGTATGGGGGCCGGGTGAGGAAGAGGGGCTGTGGGAGCAGCAGCTGTGGCTGATTGAGTCATTTGGAAGCACTGCCTGCTGAGGAAAGCTCCCAGGCCTTGCTCAGAGCCCTCAGGTGACAAATGCTGCCTTCCCTCTGTGTCGCCCAGCATGGCTGTTTTGACTAGCTGGCCTGAGGCTGAACTAACTTGAGGGGTATTTCAGACGGTTGGCTTTGAGCCTTTGATGAGCCTGGCTGGTCGACTGTTGGGTGCACTGCCCAGACAGCCCAAAGCACGCTTGGCAGGTGGATCGGCGCCTCTTGCTCTGCTTCAGAGAAAGGGCTTGGTGAACACAGGTCTCAGCCAGCTGTCCTAGGCTTTTCCATGCCCCAAACAGGCTGCATGTCATTATGGTGAATTACCCAGTGAGAGGATGTGTCCTCATTAAACTTAAGGGCAGCCCTTTACTCCACTAGGGTTTTGAGAGGTTTTTGGAGACCCTGCCTCCTGCCCTAGTGCAGCTTTCACCCAGCACCTAGAGTTTTCTTCCCCACCGCCACCAGTGCATGCCTTTCCTCCCAGCCACAGACACCAACACATTACTGTCTCTCTTCTTATGTCTTCTTGGTCCTTCTGGTCCTTTCCTTTGCCTTTGTTCTCCCTCCTGTTTCCATCGTCAGCTCATATGAAATCCTCCCAGCCCCCTAGACAGGGTGAGTAATTTTCTTTTGTGTTTAAACCCCAGCCTGTTTCCATTCTCATTTTACTGTAAAATTTCAAGACTGAATTCAAAAGTTTGCCAGTGGTTGATGGGGGCATCCAGCTTATTTGGAGTAAGGTGTGATGGTTCATGCAGGGTTGTCAGAGAAAGAGGGTAGTGGTCAGCCACCTGGGAATATTATCTCTGTGACCTGCCACTTGGGGGAGGTTTGCCATCCCTCAATACCATTGGGCAAATCATTTCAGGCTTCTGTGACTATCTAATCTGTATACTCTTTTGAATGGAGCAGGAAGAGTGGTGGTCTGACCTCTCAGCCCTACACCCATAGGACTCCACAAAGGCAGGTCCAGGCATCACTCAGGAAGATGTCAGGCCTGGTGCATGGAACAGGCCTCTTAGCTTTTTACTTGAGACGCCTAGCTCAACTTGAATAGATGTGGTCTTGAATAGACCTGAGCTTGATGCCAAGCTCAAGTTGAATAGACCTAGCTTACCTATTTCCTGGCTATTGTATCAAACTTCTCTAAGCCTTAATTTTCTCATCTGTAAATGCATAAAATGTATAATAATAGTATTGCTTCTATAGAGTTGTTGTGAAGATTAAATTTTTTTTAATATGTTTTCATTGATTTTAGAGAGGAAGGGAGAGGGAGAGAGAGAAACATCAGTGTGAGAGAGAAGCTTCAGTCGGTTGCTTCTGCTTGCATACTGACTAGGGAACCTGCAACCTGGGTATGTGCCCTAATCGGGAATCAAACACGTGACCTTTGGGTGTACGGGATAATGCTCCAACCAACTGGGCCACACCGGCCAGGGAGAGTAAGGTTTTTTAAAATATAATTTTATAATTAAAATTATAAGCATTTGCTCATTCATTATAGATATCACCTCACCATCCAACTGGGCAGCTATCATTTGTCACATTCTGCTTTCATAAATGCAGAAATGGGGGCTCAGAGCTGCATCGTAACTTTCCAGGTCACATGTTTGGGAATGGGAACCATGACTCAGGCCTAGGACTGAACTGCAGGGTCCAAGTTTCTGCCCACTGTCCTCCTGCCTCCCAGTTAAATGTGACAGTGCCAGCCAGGCGCTTGGTGCAGGGCGGAATAGAGAATGAGCACGTAAGTGAAAGCCGATGTTTCCAGGGTGTGGCAGTCATGGGCTTCTGCATGAGAACCTTTAAGACAGTTGGTGGAAGAGAACTGTATAGCTTTAGGCCCAAGGTTGGGATTTCTGTACCTTGGTATAAACCTGAAAAGAGAGATGTTCACCACTAGTCTCAGGTGATACTTGTCCAGGAATCTACACTTTGGGTTCTTTGTTCTCAGTCAGTGATGCAAAAAAAAGGCTTAAGTTTCCCACCTGTTTCTCTTCATCTGGAGAAAGGGCTTTTGTCTGCCCACCCCTGGCCAGTAAGGAGCTGTGACAGACAGCAGAAATGCAGTCCCAGAGCTGGCCTTCTGTGTAGCTTGGCTCCTTCCCCCAGCAGCCGTCATACAAAGCTTTTTCTTGCTCCCAGATAAGACGTTGTCTGTGGCGATCGAAGGCAGTGTGGATGAAGCCAAGGCTCTGTTTAAGCCTCATGAGGAGTCCCAAGGTAATGTGCTGGTCAGGATCCTCCCCCAAGTCTTCTGTAGCTGGTTCCAGGAACACTGAGTCGCCACCCAAGGGCAGTGCTGTTCCTTTGAAATTAACTGTACTAGTTGAGTTTAACAGAGCTTGACTTCATGTGCAGGGGTAGACAGGGAAAGCACTGCCTTTGGATTTCAGCCCTGCCACTCACTAGCTCACTGATTCCAGGGCAGCTCTTTAACATTTCTGAGCCTCAGCTTAGTCACCCATCAAAACAGGGTAGTAATACCTCATGTAGAATTATGTGAATTAAACAAGGTCATGCATACAAAAGCCCTTAGCATCATCCTTTAGCACATAGCAACCACTCAAATTACATGAGCTGCTATTGTTATTTATATTACTGTTATTGCTACCACCACTACCAGTGGAGGGGATTGTGGTCCATAGGATAACATCAAAAAAAAACTACAACACTAGAAGATGGATGGTGGGATTATGGGTCATTTCTCTTTTCTTTTTTCCTTGCATCACCATGTTTTTTATACTGACTATGAAGGAACAAACTAATTTATTATTCTAAAAAAAACATTTATAAATGACGCAGAGTCTGGGCCCCTTTACGCCCTGGGTTGAGGTGCTTTAGGGAGATTGGGAGCCCCCTCCGCTCTAGATGCCTTTTTTCTGTGGCTGCAGATGACGAGAGCGACTCGGATGCTGAGGAGGAGCAGACCACGGTGAGAGCCGCTTCCTCTCGTGGGCGTGCCAAGCAGCTGCACTGGGGCCTGCTGGTTGGCAGGTGCCATCCTTCCTAGAGGCAGAAGAAAGGTTTGAAAGAAAGGGCTGCTGGGCGCCTTGCAACTGAGTAGCTGAAGCATCAGGTCCCAGGCAGCAATGCTGAGGCCCTGGCCGGTAGGGAGAAGGAAGGGAGAGATTTGTATGACCAGTGCTCATCATTTTCATTCTTTCCTTTGTCCAGAAACGCCGGCGACCCACACTGGGAGTTCAGCTGGATGACAAACGCAAGGAGATGCTGAAGAGGCACCCACTGTCTGTCATGCTGGACCTGAAGTGCAAAGGTCTGGCTCCCCTTGTTCCGGGAATCCCATAGCACTTGAGAGTTCAGCCAGGCACAGATGCACAGGTCCAGCAAGCCAGAGGCCTCTTTGCCCAAGAACAGAATCTGGTTTCATATTTCTCTATTTATCCTCATTGTTTTGCATGGAATCTGTTTGATTTTTTTCCCCCCTAAGTCATACCATACCAGAGAGAGACATAAAGGATGCATAAAACTACGCCTCTTTCTGAATTTTAAAAGTCAGATACACAGAACAAGTTGCAAGAGTATGCAGGTTCTGAGTAATTTGACCAACATGCTTAATTTAATAAGTAGGACTTTGTGTTCTGCAGAGAGTATATGTTTTGGAATTGGTTTGGTATGGATAAAGGAGCACATGATAAAGCATTCAGCAGTGTAAGAGTTGTCAGTCAAATATAAGTCTCTCATCCAGACTCCCAGACTCTGGTCCTTGGTCTTACTTCCAGGGACAACGGTTGTGACATGTTTCTTATGTATGGTCTAGAAATAGTCTATGCATTTAGAAGCTATTATACAAGTGTATATTTGTTCTCTCCTCCCCTTATCTTTTACACAAATGGAAAATTACTCTACACACTGGTCCTTTCTTTGCCTTTAAAAAGCATTTTGCTTTGAGGTAATTTTAGACTCAGAAGAATTGTAATGATAATACATTGAGTTCCCATAGGTGCTTTACTGACTTCCCTGAATTTCAACATCTTTTTTAACCACAGTACAATTATCAAAGCCAATGTTGATTTTATTGGTACAACACTGTTAACTAAACTGCAGGATTTATTCAGGTTTCCCTGGTGTTCCCTTTAATGTCCTTTTTCTGTTCCAAGATCCAGTTCAAGATCCCACATTGCATTTAGTCATCATGCCCTTTAGTCTTCACCAGGCAGTGACAGTTCCTTGGTCTTTGCTTGTCCTCCAAAACCTTGACACTTCTGAAGACAAGGTTTATTTAGTATGTAGGAAAACTCTCAATTTGGGTTTGGTGGATTTTTTTTCTGGTTAGACTGAGGTTATGGATTTTGGAGAGGAAGGTCACAGGCGTCTTCATTGTCACATCATATCGGGGTACATGGTATCATTGTGTCTTATTATTGGTGATGTGAACCTGGATCCACTTGGGAATCACTTAATCACTCCCTTTTCATATTGTGTTTGTTAGAAGCAGAGTCTGAAAGTCCAGCCCACACTCAAGGGGAGGGAAATGGAGCTCCACCTTTTGGAGGGAAGAGTAGCAAAGAATTTGTAGACACCACTTTTTTCCCCTCTATGTTAAATTGCTATTGAGTTTTTGTTTTTATAGTAAAATATCGTAGTCTTATTGACTTCCCTTTCTATAAAACTTTGGCTCTGCTCTTATGTTTAACTCATACATTTTTTTTCTTCCCATCCAGATGACAGTGTGCTTCATCTGACTTTCTACTATCTCATGAACCTCAACATCATGACAGTAAAAGCCAAAGTGACAACTGCCACGGAGCTGATCACCCCCATCAGTGCAGGGTACTGAGCAGGCGTGGCTGAGAGTGGGACAAGGGGGGGGCTGTGATGAGAACCTTGGCTCTGAGCTGCTCTCAGTTTCTTTCTCATCTGGCTCTGAGAGGTTCGTGGCTACTTTGACTTCTGCTGTCACGTCCAGTTGGCCTAGAAGTCCTGGTACATCACTGGTATTTAGAAAGCATTCACCAACTTTGATTGGTGAAGTCCTCCTCCTACATAGCAGATGCTGAAAGTGACTACGGCATATTGCAAATTGAGCAGGTGGGGCAGAGTACCAGCTTTTTACAACCAGTGAAAAGAGTGTGAGTTTAAAAATGGGATCTGGCAGACATTGTCAGGTTGGCAGGTTTAAGCTGCTCTCTCTTTCCCTTTTCTTTTTCTCTCACAAGGTGCTGAGATTTTCACTTTATAGCTCAGCTTAATCCTAGATTGTCCTTACCTGGGCAGTGGGAGGAGGACTGTGGTGGGCCCTGTGGGGTTTTTGAAGAGGGTGAGCAAAGGCACAGTAACGATGGCCATAGGTCGAGCATCCCTAGGAAGCCCTTGATCATGGCAGTCTTGTTCCACAGCCAGAAGCAGGAAGAAGGGAGGAGGATCTAGAGGGCCTAAGGGTGAAATAGCACCACTTACAAGAACACACCTTCCCCTGCCCTTACCTGGTCTCACTGAGTCCTCATGTCAGCTATAGAAAGACCACTGAAGGAGGCACAGATCTGGTGCTTAATGGGGCAGGGCTCTTTTCATGACTGCCTGATGTTCTACCCTGCACTTATAGTTCATGCCCCTGAGTGTTTGACAACCCATGGGCACTCTGGATAAACTTGACCCCATTTCCACCTGACCCCAGCAGAGGGAGCCCAGGGCTGGCTTCTTCAGAGCACCCAGTCACACTGCGCAGCCAGAGCTCTTGGTCCAGTGAGCAGCTTTAGGGCTCCAGGAGGCCCTTGGCCAGGGCAGATCTCCTTGTCACAAGCATTCTGCCTACTCACCTCTCAGATGCCCTAACAGGATTGCAAGCTGGTCTCAGAGCATGCTTAATTAACTCCAGCTCCTCCCTAAGGCTGTGCAAGTGCAGTGACGGGGGCAGTGCTGCAGACTGGTTATAAACTCTGGCAAGTCCCAGGTCTGCCACTTACAGCTCTTGTGTGCACCTTTAGCCAAGTTCCCCCCCATTCTGTGGTTGTTGATTATAATATCCCCTTCTAGGGAGGGAGCTTGTGAAAGTTAGGTCAGGTGTTTAGCACAGTGAAGCACTTTGAAATGACAGCTGTGTTTATCATCATCAACTCATTTAACTCTCACAGTAGCTCTACAAGGTGAGAAAACAGACCTGTGTACCACTGTACTGTACTACTGTCATTGCCAGGTGGGCCCTGGCCCCCAAAGAAGGAGGAGACACAAAAGAAAACACCCTGAAACCAGGATTGGATCTTTATGGGCCATCAGCTGTTGTCTAGCTCATCCCCTTATTGTACAGATGGAGAAACAGGTCCAGTGGGCATATGGTTATGGAAGCCCTAGGCCTAGAGCTCCAGACTCCCAGTCCAGAGGCCTTTGCTCAATTACAGGCTGCTCTGGCTATTGGAGACACCAGCCTGGTGTCAGGTTTTGTATAATTTCCTTTTTTTTTTTTTAATGTAATTATAGCATTACTCTTAATTCCTTAATATCACCCAATAACCGGTCAGAGTTCAAGTTTCCCTGTTTTTCTCATAAGTGTTTTTTGTTAGTTGTTTTGTTTTGTTTTTACAGTTTGGGTTTGACCCAGGATCTCTCATATGTTGCAATTAGGTGAAGCTTCTTTCAGGCTCCTTTTCATCTGAATGTCTCTGCTACCTTTTGATTTGTTGAGGAAATGTGTTGTTTGCTCTATAGGTTTCCCCCAGGATTAGATTTTGATGATTGCATCCCTGCAGTACCATTTTATGGGTTACTCCTTCCCCATATATTTCGTGTAAATTGTAGTTAGATTTAGAGGCTTGATGAAATTCCATTTCGATTTTTTGGAGGGGGACAGGGGCAGGCAGGACTGAGTCATAGACACTGGGTTTCCATCAGGAGACCAGGGCTGTCTATTTTTGCAGTGTTAGCAATGTTGATAACTATTGCCAGGATCTATTAATTTGCTAGGGAATTAATGTTGTTAATATAGACATTTTAGTCAGAATTATACCAGCCCTGCTGAATTTTCCTCAAGAAATTCTTTTCCAGAATGATCTCCATTGGGGCATTTTAATTCATTAATTTTTCATTAAGACATTAAACTATTTTTAATCATTTTCCATTTCTATTTTACCAAGGTTTTTTTAAAATCCCTTTTCCATTAAAATTTTATAACAAAGGTTTGACTAATTGAATAGCTTTTTGTTTTGGTGTTGTATTTTCATAACTATATATAGCTTCCCCTTTTATGTCTCTTGTTTTTACCAAAGTCAGTTGTCTAGAGACACGTTACAGACTTGATTCTTCTGTCAAAGTTTTGTCAGTTACAAACCCTTTCGTGTGCAGTTTTAGCTGTTCTTTTTTATTTGGATTGATTCAGTCATTCAACCTATTAGTAATAGTCACTAAATATTGGCCAAAAGACTGGCAATTTGTATTGATTTTCTAGCCAGTTTTCCACGTGAGGCAGTGAAAGGGGCAGACCCTTGCAGGAGCCGGGGGCAGGCACATACAGAGAGACTCTGGGAGAGACAGAGAACAGAGAAGACCCAAAAGATGCCACTGCCCCAGTATTAAGTCCCGAAAGCATGCCAGGGTCTCAAAGCAGCAGGATGGGATTCAGAGCTGCAGGATCAGCTCTTCTGCTTGAGTAGCTCCTGATGCTATTCCTGAAAAAATAGAGAACTCTGCTGGTTGAGGGAAAGAATGCGACCTGTTGTCCTTTGTGATCAGATTACTCTATTATCCTCTCCTCCCCCAATCTCCTCTGCTTGTCACGTTTAATTACAGTCTGAGCCCTGACCGTTCCAGGTGGGTGGCAGTGGCGTCGCTGTCTATCTGCTTATAGCACTGGGTCACCTTGTCTCCAGTGCAGGTGGTAATGTCTTTTTCTGGGAATACAAAGGGGACCTTTTCTGTGAGTAGCATGAAATTTGGTCAAAGTGATAAACACAGCACCAAAGTTGCACACTTTCTGGGATAGAAATGAATCTCTACTCCTATAAAAATTATGATTATTTCTATTTCCAGTGTCATGGGGCTTTGTTCCCCTTAGGTAAGGCCCTGGTCACCATATAACCCTTGAAAGGGTAGGTATTTCTTTTTAATTTGGTGGATAAGAGTACTATCTTTGATTAGACTGCAAATCCCAGCTCCACCACTTACTAGCAATGTGATTTTGGACAAGCCACGCCTTTGAAAGCCTTGAGCTTCTCCTTTATAAAATGGAAATGATAATATTCTGAACCTCATAGGGTTATAAAGATCCAGTGACCTCATATAAAGCATCTGACTCACAGGAAGCATTCAATAAGTGGTGGCATTGATCATCAGTGAGAGGCGACATTACCATCCCCAAATGCCCAAGTCGAGACTAGGTGTTGGACAGCGTTCTCACTGCAGTCTTCTCCCTTTCCAGTGACTTGCTATCTCCTGACTCAGTCCTGAGCTGTTTGTATCCTGGAGATCATGGAAAGAAAACTCCAAATCCAGCCAATCAGTACCAGTTTGATAAAGTTGGGTGAGTCAGCAGTGTTTTCTCCTCTCTCAGCCTCTCTGCTTCTGAGTTTCTCTGGGGGCTCAAACCCAATGCTGGCGAGCTGGTAGGGCCAGCAGCCTCTCAGAGGGTAAGGGGACAAGTGCTGGAAGGAGAGAGTGCTGTATCTAGAGAAGGGAACATGTGACCTTTCCTGCTTATGAGGCAAATGGAGTTCATGGACGGGTGGGAAAGGGTGGATCAAAACTTGGGGAACATGATATAATAAAAGTATTTAACATTTTAATTCTCTGAGGATTAAAAACATTTAAAAATATTTTATAAATTGGTAAACCTCTAAGGAGATCATGTGTACTTTGTTTTTATTGAGATTTGCTTATAAATTAAGGGCTGTGTGGGGAAAAAGAGAAAAGTGGACATGGGAGGGATGAAATTTATATTAGGGAGCTGATGAAGTCAAGAGGCTTTGCTGGCAGCCTGGCTGGGTACTGGCCTGTTTAGGGTGGACGGGAGGAAGGCTATATCCTGGGACCCATTGTAGAAACGACTTACAAAATCATTTTATTCTTTTATGCAGCATCCTGACTTTGAGAGACTACGTACTTGACCTGGGTCACCCCTATTTGTGGGTACAGAAGCTGGGTGGCCTCCACTTCCCCAAAGAGCAGCCCCAGGTGTGTACACTGATCCTGTCTCCTTAGCTGGAGAACTCTACCTCCTTTCTACCCATACAGACTCCATAAAGGCTTCTGATGGCTTTTGGGGGCTTTAAACTAGCAGAATGCTTTCCCTTCAGGATATGATCTGTCCTCCCTCCACTCAGGACACTAAAATGTCCAAAGCCTACGAGTGTTTATGTACCTTTGCATTCTCCCTGAGTCTAGAAACCCTCTAGATCAAAATAACTTGGGTCCTTGCTCTGGGTGCAGCACAACTCTAGGCTCTGCTGCCCCTTGATCTTGTGTACAAAGAGCCCCAAAATGAAGTGTAAGCAGAGCCCCAGGGGATCTGGCACCTTAGCAGAAGCTTTCCTTTTCTTAGGACCTGGCCACAGCCTCTTGAGAACCCAGCAGCTTGTGTCGTTCCTGCTGGGACTCAGCATCTGGCCTGTCATAGCAGGTAAACCCTGCCTTTCCCATAAGGTGCCCGCCTCAGGGCATGAGTGATCTTGGCTGCCACTGGAAGGCAGGTTGTAGGAGAGAGGCAGTGCCTGGAGGAAGGGATCAGGAGCACTCAGGTGTGCCCCTTGCTGTCATCCACAGCACACGGTGATTGCTGACCACTCACTGAGCTCCAGCCACATGGAGACCACCATGAAACTGCTAAAGACCAGAGTGCAGTCCCGCCTGGCCCTCCACAAACAGTTTGCATCCCTGGGTAAGCTCGTGTTAGGGCTGTGGCTTGAGAGCCATTCAGACAACATGGACAAAAACAACTTAGCCCTTCATTAAGTTGTCTTGAATCATGATGACAAATTAAAGAGGGCTGGATTTTGGGCTTTTGTTGAGCAGAGGTGGTGTCAGGGCCACTGGAAAGGGCTGCAGGCCCATCCAAGCAGAGATCTGAGCTCCCCTCAGGGTCATCAAGGCTGTTCCAACTCACAGAGCCTTCTGGTGGCACAAGTTGGTCAGGAGCAGCTCATCCTAAATTAGTGTGTGTCAGACTGGTGTGCCTTCTGCAGATATATAGTGGAAATCCAATTCATGGCTCATGGAGCCTACCTTAAGCTTCTTTGAATACAGCTGTACAGGGATCCACCCCTCATCCTTCCCCTGAGACCTACTGAGCTAATACCCTCCAGGGTAAGGCTGAGCTCCTCTGTTTTTCATAAGCTCCCAGGTGATTCTGCTGAGGGCCATTGACCAAAGTGGTGGCCATTGGGGGCTTCTTTTCATTTATTCATTCAGTACGTACTCGTCAGAGGCTTACTATGTATGTACAAGGCACTTGCAGGATAGTAAAGATTAAGATCTTTCTGATCTAACAGTCACTGTCAGGAAAGACATTGGGTTTTCAGGACCCATCTGTAGACCCTTCCCCTCTGGCTCAGTCTAGTGCTTCGTGTGGACCCTGATCTCTCCAGGGCAGCATTGCTTGTCCATCAGGCCTTTCTCCCTGTCAGCATTGCTGAATTTGTTTTGTCTCAAGGTTGGATGATTGTCATCCTGGACAACGTTTACTGTGTTGGCATATTTGCTTATTGAAATGCCAGCAGGAATTTATGCTGGAGCAGTTCTCCAGCCTTTTTCCCTTAGAGGAACTGACACGGAACACTTCAATCTTTTCCTCCATCAAGGTCAGCTATGAAAACACAACCCTCCCGGCTATTGATCTAATTAACAGTCACTGCTGCAGAGGCACTGTCATTGGTTTTGGCTGCTGGGGGTTCTTGTTTTGCTTATCATTATTTGCATTAAGGATAAAGCACCGTGAATGCTGGTGCTGGGTCTGACCACAAGCACATAGCCCTGGATGAAGTCAGGTTGGTGTGCCTACATTCCTGGCACATGTTGACCTGGGCACCTACTGAGTGCCAGGTGTACCTGAACATTGGGTAGGGCCCTTTGAGCCCTCTATAAGATGGTAATTACCTAGCTGTGGCACCTGATTTCTACCTATGACACCACCTGTCTTGCTCTCTTTTAGAACATGGCATTGTACCAGTTACTAGTGATTGCCAGTTCCTCTTCCCTGCAAAGGTTGTGTCCCGCCTGGTGAAATGGGTGACGATTGCCCATGAGGATTACACGGTAGGTAAAAGAGTGACAGGTCACTGTTGCTGTCCTGGGGACCGCAGGCCCATGTCTCCTTTCAGTTCCCATTCCTCCACCAGAAGGGCAGGAGGTTTTAGAGGAGCCAGGAGTTCATTACTTGTCTGTGGTGATTTCTAGGAGCTGCATTTCACCAAAGACATTGTGGAGGCAGGACTGGCCGGGGACACCAATCTCTACTACATGGCTCTCGTGGAAAGGGGCACAGGTAATTTGTTCTGGTAACAGTGGTTCTAGGCAAGGGGAGTGGCTGAGAATAAAACATTCCTGAGAGTTGCCCAAGGGAAGGGAAAGTTCTGGAATCCTGCTGCAGGGACTTAGCAAATAGTACTGAATGTGAGAGCCACCGTTCAGTGAGGACTTGTTCTGCAACACGGTCATATATGTGCTTTATGTCATTTAATCCTTGTGACAGTCCTAGGAGTGGTAATATTCCCATTTTATAGGTGAGGAAGTCAAGGCTTAGTCACAAACCCAGTCTTACCTCTGACCCTGAGCTCCTAGCCCTTGGTTTTACTGCTCTCTAGAACCGGACATCTGTTCTACCCACTTTCACAGAAGGGCTGGCATGTCCCTGTCAGGTTGTGCAGTGCAGGGTGACAGGACCTTCCTCCCTCTCTGCAGTTTCTATACTCTTTTTGGAGGCATATTTAGCCCATCAGTGGAGAGGATAAATGTTATGCTTTTGAAAATGGCAGACTTTCACTAGAATATGTTGAAAAATACAAATATTTTACGTAATAATTATGAACACAGCTTTGACATCAGGCAGTTCTGATTCCAGCCAGCATAGCTGCATTGCATCTGTTTGATTTTAAAGAAGTTTCCATCAGAGCCTATTTCTTTACATGTACGATGGGGATGATAGCGGCACCCATCAGAGTCATCCTTAGGGTGTAATAAAGTGCGCAGAGAGCTTAGCACAGCGCTTGGAAGTAAAGTACCCAGTGTTGGCTGTTAACAAGTGCTACGTAACAAAATATCCAAAAGTAAAAGGGACAGAATAGAGGAGATATATTTGACTGATATAATGGCTAATACATACTATTACTAAAAAAAGGTAGTAAGCTTTTACATGGGCAAATCTTTAGCTGGCTGGCAGATAAAGAAATGCCAGTTAAAACAAACTTCTGTCAGAGGAGCAAATAGAATTCAGGCAAACCCAGTGTGGACCAGACTCTGGGGAGTCCATGCATCTCTGCCTCCTTGGAGGGACCAGAGTCACAGGCATCACGTTCTGCAACCTGGCAGTTCCACTTTGGAGATTCCAGAACAAACATAAAAGTAAGGTTAGAACCAGAATGTGCCCTGAAGCACTGGGAATAGTATGGGACATCAGAGCTAGTCTTAGGGGTCCAATGGGGATGGTGCAGGGCTGACAAGTTCAGTCCCAGAACTGATTTTTCCTCCTTTCCCTTCTCAGCCAAACTCCAGGCTGCTGTGGTGCTGAACCCTGGCTACTCCTCCATCCCACCCATTTTCCAGCTCTGTCTGAACTGGAAAGGGGAGAAAACCAACAGCAATGATGACAATATTCGGGTAAGGACCTGCTGGGGGTAACAGGGAGCAGGTCCCTTTGGGGAGGTAGGCTGTGGCAAAACCTGCCACCGCTAAGGGCTTGGGCACTGGCATAATTCCTAGGACTAGGTATCTGCCAGGATTTATAGAATTTACTGGAGGCTGCATGATGTAGCAGAGGAAAGAGCCTAGACCCATCTCAACCAGTTACCTAGTTTGGGGTCCACAGGTTTCACCTCATTTATAAATTAGGGATAATATAAATACCTGCCTTGAAAAGTGGTTGCCTTGGGCTTCTGTGGAAACATGAATTGACTCAGAAGCTTAGGGTTGCTGGAATGAGATGATGTATGAGATCATTGCCACTGGTAATTATTATTATGCCTGTTAATTTGATTCCATGGTGGCCTTAAGGCTGTGGAGCACGTTTTTAAACCTAACTCCTTCTGACTTGGATCTCAGCCTGAGATTCCTTCTCTCCACACTTCCCTCTTCTTGGCTGTGGGTGTGCAAGGCAGGGAAAGTTATGGGTCAGAATCTGGAAGACCCCATTGTTTTGAGGGGGAGCCTCAGGACAGTCCAGTCCATCCGGCTTGGTGTGCTGTGGGCCAGCTCCTGCAGAGGCCCAGCTGCAGTTCTTGTGGAGCTGTCACACCCAGCAGTGTGAAGATTATGCTGAGTTTCTGGCCTTCCCACCCTGTAGGCCATGGAGAGCGAGGTCAACGTGTGCTACAAGGAGCTGTGCGGGCCCCGGCCGGGCCATCAGCTCTTGACCAACCAGCTGCAGCGCCTGTGTGTGCTGCTGGATGTCTACCTGGAGACAGAGATCCACGATGACAGCGTGGAGGGGCCCAAGGAGTTTCCCCAGGAGAAGATGTGTCTGAGGCTTTTCAGGTGAGGAGAGGGGTCAAAGCGCCAGGGACCCCCAGTCCTGCCTCTCACAGGGATTTGGGGCAGAGATCAGAGCCTGGCATAGAAGTCATACTTGCTCCCAGGTACACTTCTCTCTGTTCACAGAGGAAATTAAAATCCTGTTGCTGGGTTTCCTGGGGAGAGCTTGTGGCCTCCTCCTTCCTGAAACTTTTCCCTCATCCTTTCCTACCAGCCTGGTCCAATTGTTCTTCACAAACACCCTCTGAAGAAGGACCACCCACTGAGTGAGCAGCACTGAAACATGAACCAAGAGGATTTGGTTGAATTTTACTTTCTATACTTTATGTACTATCCAAATAAGCTTTTTAATCTATTCATACCTCCACCAGTCCTGAGTCTGCTGTACTCTTCTTAGGGTGTTCACACGCCTATGAGAATCATAGCTGTAGGCATTCGGGCTTTACAAAATGAACCAGCCTAGACGTAAGACAAACACAGGTGCAGATCTCTACTTTGCTGCTCACCAGCTGGGTGACCTTGGAAGAGTCACTTCAGCTCACCTCAGCTCTGAGCCTATTTCCTAAAGGCCAAGTATTACCTTCTAGCTCATGATAAATTAGAGATTGTTCACATAAAGCTTCCAGAATGATTCCTAGCATAGAGAGGGGCTAAGAAAATGCCAGCAGGTCCTGACAGCTTGGTATTTAGCATGTCTGCTTTCATAGCACTTCTAGGTACTTTTCCTTTTTGCTTTGGGGTCCTCTCTCCCTTTCATCCCCTAACTCATGCTCTTAGAGTCCATTCCAAAACTCCAGAGTTCACATTGCTCAGGCATCCCTCCCATTTTGGGCAACTGCTTGGTAGGGAGGGGGGAAGGGCCATAATCTGTTTCTCATTGGGACATCCCCGTTCCCTCTCAGTCTAAGATGTGCCTTTCCTGCCCCTCACCTTCGCAGGCAGCCAGTCCCAGCTGGGGGAAGCTGTCCCCAGTATCATCCTGCCTCTGTCTGGCACCTCTGCCTGATTTGTGATGCTATCTGATAATAAGCAGCTCTGACCCCCAAGTGGCTGCTAGGAGGTGGTGCTAGTGGCTAGGATTTCCTCTCCCTAGTGGGTCTGTGTGATACCTCAGTTCTTCCCACCCTCCCAGCCTGCTGTAGCACATTTCTAGGGTGGGATCTTCCACATGGCCAGTGTTTATTTTCTGTTATCTAATGGTTCCCAAAGGACCCATTTTCTGAAGTGCTTTGTACGTTATCCAGGCTGAGCTCCTATGAGGGCATTCTGGGAAGGTGCTGCTTTGGCCTCTAAGATCTAATTAACTCCATGACTGGTGAGATGTGAGGTTCTTGGCCTAGAGTCCAACTGACCATTGGGATCAGGCCAACGGGCTGAGCCTTTATTTTTGTTTAATGCAACAAATTTTATTTAGTACACTCAGTCCCAACATTCAGCACAAAAAGTTTACAGAGGATGGGTAGGTACCTTCAGGCTCTGGGTTCTCCATGAGCCATATGCCTAGACTTGCCCAGATGACAGTGCCCTTCTGGTTTTGGGAGGTATATGGGGCCAGAAAGACGTAGGTTCAAATTGCTGCTCTTACCTGTGCAATTAGAGTCTATACTTAGTGCCTTTGAGCTTCAGATTCCTTGTTAGTAAAACAGTGTTCACTTCGGGTATGGTTGGGAAGATGAAATTAAACCAGATGGAGCATGTAAAGTGCCAAGCACAGTGCAGGCAGAATAAGCCCTCACTTAGGTAAGCGGTTGCCTTGATGTTGGAATTAAAACCTCTTTTCTTTCCTCATCTCTACAATCCCTGACACACACACTCCCTCCCACCCTCCTTACTCAGACGAAGATCCAGGGTGTTACCTAGTGATTACCACTGAATGTCAGTCATAGATGAATGAAAGAGGCCCTTTACCTGGACATCAGTTACTATGGAGCTTTGTGGAAGAAGACTCTGTGTGAAGTTTTGCTGGGGGCCCAGGATGATAGCTGAAGCACCTAAGCTTCACAAGGTCAATCAAGGCTTTGGCTTCAGACCTGGTCTTGAATTGGGCTCTGCTACCTTCTGGTGGAATAATGTTGGGCAGATAGTTTACTCCCTGTTTTCTTTATTTTTTAAAGTATAGAACTAAACCATGTTTGTTGTCAAACATAGAAATAACCATCAACAGTTGTTAAAAACACTCAAAAGTGAGGGTGCCCATGTCCTACCTGTCCCCAGAAGTGCCCATTGTCAGCGAGGGCCCTTCCAGGCCTGTGTTCATGCGTTTGCAAGCATATAAAGACATTTTTACAAAAATGATATCACAACCTTACATATTGTTCTGCAGTGCGCTTTTCTCACACATTTCTTTTTTCCCCCTAACAGCTATATAGTACTGTGCGGGTAAGTGTCATTTATCCTATTAGCCCAAAGGGCTTGGTATTAACTGATCTTCATTCTGTTTCTCCAGGGGTCCCAGCAGAATGAAGCCATTTAAATATAACCATCCTCAAGGATTCTTCAGCCATCGCTGACCTCCTGCTTGGCCTGTTGTCTCCCGCCCTAAGTGCTGTGCCTCTGCTTTCTCCTCTGGTCCACATGTGGCTCCTGCTAGTCTCCAAAGACAGGTTTTATATTTCTAGCCGATTAAAGTGTCATCTGACCAAGTGGCCTTTGTCTTGCGGCTCTTTGGGAGGAGGGGGGTGGCTTCACAGTCTTTAAGGGCCAGTAGGAGCCATAGCACGTGAAAGCGCATTTGTGGATAGGCTTTCTCTAGGTGGCCAAGAAAAGCAGAGAGCAAAAAGATTCTGATTCTACTACAGAGAGATGCTGCCTGCTTGGCCACACTCACCTTACTTGTTCTGCTTTGGGAAGTCCTCGTTATCTAGCTATTATCCTAAGTCCTTGCTATTAGGAGGTGGCAGGGGAAACCAAATCAGCATAGCACAAAAGCCAAGGCTCTTCTGTCCCTCCCCTCACTCTTTCCACTGGACCTGTCAGTGTTTCTGACGGCCACATTCTCTGATCGCTAGGTGTCATGAATGTCTGACAGTGCAATGGAAATAGGAGACAAATTCACAAAGAATGATTGTAAATCTTGCAGGATTTCATGAAGTCGATGAGTGATTTTGGAGAATCATATGCAGAGCTTCCACCTAGTGAAGCTCTGGCAGAGAGAGACCAGGTGGCACCCGAGAATCTTCATGGTGATGACAGGCTAAGTGCCTCCAGAAATAATGATTTGACTCTCATAGGATTAAGAGAAGTCCTGGAGAAATAGGTAACACCTTCTAAAATGTTTGCAAAATTATCTCTTTTGTAATCCTGCAGAAGTGGAACAAAGTGAAGGATGGCATCAAGTGTTCTCAGATAGGTTTGTCAGAAAAACTAGACTCCTCCAAATCAGTACTCTCTTTATTCTTTACTCATTTTAAGAAGTCATATAAAGATGTAAAAATATTTTAGTTGCAAGTATAATATAAAGCTTGCTAGCTACAGGATGAAATAAGTTTTTTTCAGCTTTATTGAGATATGATATTGTATAAGGTGTACAACGTGATTATTTAATATTCTGTATATTGCACAATGATCACCACAATAAGGTTAGTTAACACCATTATCTCACATAGGTAGTTTTTTCTGTGATAAGAACTTTTAAGATTGCTCTTAGCAATTTTCAATATATGTAAATTTTATTTATATGATAGTCCCAATCAAATGGTTTATTTTCTCCTACAACATACTTTGAAGTTTGGTCCCAATGTACGTGTATTTGTTCTAAGAGTACCTCTGGTATAAAAGCTGTTATCCTCCTGTCCTCACAGCTGATTGCTGAGCACCCAGTGACAAGGATTTTCTAAGGAAGCACTGGGAGACTCCTCGCCCTGGCAGGCCCCTTCATTTTACAGATGGAAACCTGAGGCCAGTGAGGAGAGAAGGGCTCTTAGAGAACCACCACTACCTGTGTCCCTCTTTCCCTTCATCCTACATCATTCCTTTGAATTCCTGAGGTAGAAACTCTCCAGCCCAGAGGTCCTTGAACTTCAACATGTATGAGTCACTCATCCTGGGAGCCAACTAGAAATGCAGATCCCCATGCCCTACTCTAATATTCGGGCTCAGTTGACTCAAGATGGGCTTGAGGAAGTGTATTTTTAATGAGCTTCCCAGGTGCACATTGCCCTAGTCTCTTTGGAAGTTGCTGTACTTCCCTCATTTTTATTGATGACTCCTCAAATAATGCAGAAGCGCCCCTTTCTCTGTGGGCAGCTCCCCCTCTTCTGTCTTCTTCACCTTGGGCAGCAGCATGAGCCTTTGGGTGCTTTTTCCTCTCCACAGAATGAGATCTCCTTGTCTTTTCTCTGACCTACTTGCCTGGGACTCTCCCTGCCAGCACCTCCTTGGCCTGGCCACCTTCAGGCTTTGAGTCTCACCGCCTGTGCTGAATAAGATTGAAATGGGGCCTAAAAATAGTTCTTTTAATGGCCTCTGCATTGCAGTCTCCACTGCGTTCTTGGCTGGAAGGCAGCCAAACTGACTCAGCACCAAAGCTTGTCTCCGGTAGCCGGTAGCCGGGACAAGGTTGCGAACAGCTTGTGAGGGCTGGGAGGAGGCTTGGTTTCCTAGGCAGGGATGTCAGAGCCTGTCACCCTCCAGAAGAGGTTTTTCTTCTTCAAAGGAGAAGACTGAACAAAAGAATCCTTTGGCCTTAAGGAGAAGGTTTTAAAACTAGTGAGAAGCCCAGGATAATCCAGCCCCTTTGAGCTAGTTAACTGAGCCATTTGTGCCCTGGCTGGCAGACTAGGGGAAGGGACCCAGCTTGCTTCCTCCTTACCCAGAATTGGCCTTGCCTTCCCTGGGACACATGTGCCTTGGTTGGCAGACTAGGGGAAGGGACCCGGCTTGCTTCCTCCTTACCCAGAATTGGCCTTCCCTTCCCTGGGACACATCCCAGAATACAGGCCTTTTCTGTCCTCCTGCACCTGGGAGGGACTCAGCACAGGTACCATGCCTTTTCAAAGCTGCCATCCATATGTTCTTGATTTCTTACCTTCTAGTTTCTCAGTTTTCTCCCCAGCTTGCCCTTTCCTAACTTTACAAATAAATCTAAAAGACCCTTTTTATTTTAAGGGTGTTCCTGTTGATCACTCTTGGGGAAACAAAGCTAAAAACCCTATTCATGGGAGGGAGCAGAGCTGCCAGTCTTCCCAAGGAACTTTATCCCCATCAGTGGAGCCCTGTCTCTGTCTTTCCATGGTGTGCAGCAGCCTATCATGGTGTTAAGCATCTATTTTGGGTCAGGCTCTGTGCTAGTCACGATTTTACATTCACTGTCCTATTTATTACAACAGTCGCCAAGGGTACACATTCCCTTTGCTTTCACTGATGAGGAAACTGAGGCTCAGAAGACTTGTCCATGCTTAGATGGTTCTCAAGCTGCCCAGCTAGTCAATGCTGCTCTCTCTCAGAGTCTCCACTCTCTTCCCTCCAGGCACTTGGTAGGACAACTCTGCCTATTCCCTCTGATGTTAGATATAACTGTGTGAATTGCTTTGGTCA
This sequence comes from Miniopterus natalensis, assembly GCF_054644295.1. Classification (NCBI taxonomy): domain Eukaryota; kingdom Metazoa; phylum Chordata; class Mammalia; order Chiroptera; family Miniopteridae; genus Miniopterus; species Miniopterus natalensis. The sequence continues at coordinate 16,395,089 of NC_142100.1, forward strand.
ATGAAATGTTGCCAGAAGAGACCTATATCATTTCCAGGTAGAAGTTTCAAGAGCCACGTTCCCTCTCCATTGCCTCAGTGAACTTAGAAGCCTGAGTCTAGATGGGTCCCCTATTAGCTTGGTCCTTGAGTGACCACTATGAACAGAAATTCCTGCCAACCCACAGTGGATAATAGCATGAGTGAGAAAGATTCTTTCTTTATGTTAAGCCATTGAGATGTAGTTATTTATTGTGACAGGCAGGAACTAACCTATCCTCTGAAACAATACCCCATAGAAAAAATTGAAGGATGTTTTTCATCAACTCAGCTGTATCTGCTGAGCTAACGGCTAGCTAGCAGGAAGGGCACATCCCAAAGCAATCAGCTCTTTTCCACATGTTGTCTGTGTCCTCCAGGCCTCTGACATCTGACAAGCAATTTCTTAGCAAATTGATTCTATTGGTTTTTCTTAAGGCTTGTTATCCTCCCAGAGGGAGGATGCTTTGGTTTGTCAGATGGTTAAAGTCAGTCCTGATTGGCATCTGGCTAACTATAATGCCCACAGCACTGGGAGCACGTCCACTTTGGGCAAAAGAGGAGGGGCAGCATGTGAGATCCTTCTGTCTGGCCTGTGCCACTGGGGGCTACCACTACAGTGATATCATCAGGGAGGGCTGGGCTTTGGCATTCCAAATATCATCAGGATCTGGTTTGGGGATGGCCATGTATTATGTCCTGGGAGAAGACAAAGGCAGGATGGCAGAATAGGAAAGAGCTTGTACTCTGTTCAGACAGGCCTGAATTTAAATCCAGGCTGCACTTCCTCCTGGCTCTGGGACTTGGGGCAAGGTCCACTTCTCTGAGCCTGTTTCCTCAACTGAAAAATGCAGGTTCAATAGTGGGCTTTTGTTAGACTGTGGACATAAAACACGTAGTCCAAGGCCAATCCCTCACCCAGGAAGTGGTGACTATGGTGGTGCCAAAGCTGATGGCTTGGGTTCTAGTCTAGACAAGTTGCCTCTCATCCTCCATGGACATTAGCTGAGTCAGTGACTCCTAAGAGTGCTTATAGCTCTTAATACCTATCACATCTTCTCTCTGATTTCAAAACTGAGTAGATGTTAGTTTTCTAGGTAAGGGTCATTGAGGGCAATTTTTAAAAATCAGATTCTTAAAAAGATTAATATCCATTCACTCCGTATTTTCTTTATAGAATTGGAAGGTATAGACATGCTACCAACTGGCTGTTTGGCCTTAGGCTCTTGCCTTTCTGGCCTCAGTTTTCTCATCCATATAATGAAGAGATTGGACTAAATGATGTTTTAGTCCCTATTTCTTTGACTGGTTACCATCTGTTTATAATAATGCAAGGAGCCTTTGCCTCCTCTCCCCAACCCCTGTCTTCACCTCGAGGTTCTGGTATTTACCTCTGTATTTTTAATCATATGTAATCTCTTGATATATCACTTAAAAAATTTTTATTTTGAAATAATTTTTAACTTACTGAAAAGTTGCCAAGATAGTACTTATAGGGAGTTCCTGGATATGCTCCATCAGCTCCCTCTAATGTTAACATCCTACATGATCATGGTACATTTGTCATAACTAGGAAAGTCATGTTGGTACATTACTATTAAGTGAACTACAGACTTTATTTGGTGTTCACTAGTTTCTCCGCTAGTGTTCTGGGTCCAGTCCAGGACACCACATCACATCGAGTCATCATGTAGCCTTGGTCTCCTCCAGTCTGTGATAGCTTCTCAGTCTTTCCTTTACTTTATCAATTTTAAACATTTCTCCTCCCATACCCACGCCAAACTGAATAGAGGCTGCACAACTATAGTCCTTCAATCCCTCTTTGTCTGGAGAAGCATGTTGGAGTTCAGATAAGTGACTATTGAGAAACTGTTCCCAATAGTGATTACTGTAGTCTTCACTCAGCCCCTCATTCTGAAGGCTCATTCCTCCTTACAAAAGAAGACATATGCAGACTCTATAAGTAGACTGTTCAGTGTCTTTAGAACCTCACCTGTTCTTAAACTTCAGTATGCATTAGAATCCAGTGGGAGTTGGCCTTTCCTAGGCTTGCCTCTCACATTCTGATTCAGTGGACTAGGGTAAAATCAAGCCTTTTTATAAAGGGCTCCCAGATGATGCTGATGTTGGTGGTCCATGGACCACGCTAAGAAACCATGCACTGGGCCACCTGTCTACAAGGTTATAAAACTAAAGCATCTAGCACACTGCCTGGCACATGGTTTGTGCTCAGGAAATAATACAAGGGAGGCCACGTAACTGGTCCCAGAATCTTAAGAAACCCCTGATGCTTGCTCAGTCCTGTGCAGTCTTGTGACATCTAGACCTCCCTTGGCCCTGTCCCCTGGCCTGCCAGGGGGAGAGAATAAATAACAGCAGCAGCATATTCATTTCATAAGCACTTGGTTTTATTGCACAGAAACAATTGAAAGTGGCCCAGTGGAAAAGTGCGCCCTGGCATAATTCAGTGGCCAGTGCCCAGCCCTACCCACTCTAGGCTCTTCCAGGATAAAGAGCTCTGGGCAAGGGCCTGAACACTCCTTTGGAAAACAGAAGGCATTCGGGAGTAGGTTAAGACATCTCAAGCATAATGTGTTTCTAACTGCTCATTCATTATCGCGGTCATCTGTCAGTTGCACATACAGGAAATAAATGCACTTATTTGGAAAGGAGGGGGGCAGTTTTTACAGTCAAGTGTTTACGTGTGGCATTCGGCATATATCACATTCCGCTACATAAGCTATCATAACATAATGGTCCATCACCTGGGGAGGGTTTGGGGCATGGGGGACAGAGTGGGGAATGCCCTTCCTTGCTAACATTGCTAACAGAAATTCTTGTTTGGTGAAGGAGAGCCCCATAATCTAAGCAGAGTTTCTTCTTATATAAAGAAAAGGGAGAAAAAAATGAAAATTTGTTATGCTGACCCTTGAGCTCCCAGACCCCCCTGAGTTTCTGTGGCTGCTCTGGATGTTCCTTTCTCCCTACCTTACTTCTCCCCCTTGGCAGCCTTGTCTTCTGTGGCCTTTTCTGGAGGCCTGCTGTCTTTTTGGTCTGTGCTAGAGGACTTCTCAGCCTTTTCCGTCTTGGCTTTGCTGGGTGTGGGGGCCTCCTTGCTGGGCTCTTTCTCGGCTTGGGCCTCTGGTTTGGGTTTCTCCTCTGACTTCTTCGCCTCTGAGGCCTTCTCCTCCTTGGCATCTTTTTTTTCAGGTGCTGCTGGCGTGTCTTCCTTCTTCGGCTTTTCCGGCCCCTTCTCTGCTACTTTGCTGGGTCCTTGGGCCTTGGCATCGTCTGGTTCCTTCTTGTCCACCTCCGTCTTCTCTTTGGGTTTGGCCTCTTCCTTCTCCTTGGCAGGAGCCTCCTTCTCTGGAGTCCCTGCTTTCTTCTTATCTTCAGCCTCTTCTTTCTTGGCTTCAGCTGTGGATTCCTTGGGTTTCTCCACAGCAGGCTCCTTCTTCTCCTGGGCCTCGGGCTTTGAAGCCTCTTTCTTGGGCACCTCATCTTTCTTGCTGTCCTTTCTCTCCTCGGTTTTTGGTGCAGCTGAAACTTTCTCTTCCTCTGCTTTCTTTGGAGGCTCTTTGACTTTCACCTCCTGGGGTTTCTCTTCTTCCTTCATGGGCGACTTGGCCTCTTCCTTCTGTGAGACCTTCTCAGGGGCCTTGACCTCCTCCTTCACGGGAGATTTCACCTTCTCTGGGGCCTTGACCTCCTCCTTGCCAGGGCTTTTGGCCTTTACAGGTGATTTGATATCTGCAGGGGACCTTACTTCCTCCTTCACTGGGGTCTTGGCTTCTGGGGACTTCACATCAAGGGTCTTGGCCTTCTCAGGGGACTTAGCTTCTTCCTTCACTGGGGACTTGGCCTTTTCAGGGGACTTGACCTCAGCTGGTGATTTTGCTTCTTCCTTCGCTGGGGACTTGGCCTTCTCTGGGGATCTGACCTCCACTGGGGACTTGGCTTCCTCCTTCGCTGGGGACTTAGCCTCTTCCTTCGCTGGGGACTTGGACTTCTCGGGGGACTTCACCTCAGCTGGCGATTTTGCTGCTTCTTTCACGGGGGTCTTGGCCTTGGCTGGTGACTTGGCCTCTTCCTTCTCTGGGGACTTGGCCTCTTCCTTCTCTGGGGACTTGGCCTCTTCCTTCTCTGGGGACTTGGCCTCTTCCTTCTCTGGGGATGCAGCCTCTTCTGCTGGGGGAGACTTTGCTGCTGCTTCTCCCCCTTCTGCTTCCTCCTCTCCCCCCTCTTCCTCCTCCTTGCCCTCCTCCTCTGTAGCCTCTTTCTCCTCCTCTTCAGTCACTTCAGTCACCTGGATCTCCTCTGTCTGTTCCTCCACAATCACAGTCTCCTTCTCTGACTTCTCTACCACCTTGATCTTCTCTTCACTCTTGACCTTTATGTGAGTGGACGTGGAAGGGATTTTAGGGAGTCCTTCTGGAAGGGAGAAGGGACTTGGGCCAAAGCCAATCCGACACTCTTCACCCTCCAGGAGTTTTCTGCAGAATGGATAATGGAACACATTAGTATTACCTCAGAGCAGACTGATGGCTTTGGGGTCTTCCTGGTTTCCTCTGAAAGTCCATAGCGCCCAATGATAGGGACTTTCGCAGAGGAAGGAATATGAATGATGGGCACTTTGAGAATGGGAGAAAGTCACTTAGCAAATCATCCCAGGAACCACTCAGAATCCACCCCCCAATGGCACTGTTCTTGTTTAATGCAGCTAAGGCTGCAACTTACGAGATAAAACAACTTTTTTTCCTTGAAAAATTACCCTCAAGAGAGAGTGCCTCCTTTAACAAAATTTACATTTATTGTCTCGCAACTAAAATGTTATTCAAGAGGAAGTTGGGAGCCTGAGCAAACAATTTCACACTTAAGGACTTCGGTTTAAGAGGTCAAAGAATGTTCCCATTGGAATTTCCAGCATCTCCTATCACCTTGTAATTTCATCCCTTGAGTTTTAGGAATGGGGTGATGGGAGCAGTTTCTGCTCTTTGCTACTCAATAGATGTGTAACTTTGGCCAAGCCACTCAGACTCTTTAAGCCTCAGTTTCCTCACTAGTGAAAAGAGGGTCATAAGAGTCCCTACCTCAGAGGGTTGTTTCAGTGAGATGGATAAAAAGGACCTGGGAATGCCTGCCTCAGAGTAAGTGTGAGGCTACCCTTATGGACCAGTGCTTTGCAAGTGTAATGACACACAAATCGAAGGATTTCATTAAGATGCAGATTCTGATTCATTAGGCCTGTGGGGGATGAGGAAGGTGAGGCCGGGAGTATATCTTCCTATAAAAAGCTCATGGTTAATGCTGATTGTGCTGGTTCATGAACCAGGCTTTGAGTAGTAGGACTACATACAGCCTAGAGTCAAGATGTGGGAAGTGAAGAGTGAGCAGACAGCAGCTGGGACAGGACCTCACGGGGTCAGCTCTGCTCCTCAGTAGGAAACTGCCAAGTGGGAAGGTCATGGCTTTCTCATGGCTACCATTTACTGAGAAATTTCTCTGTGGCAGCCCAGGGGTACCCTCCTTACCAGAATTAGCTCATGAACAGGATTAGTTCCTCCCAACAGCCCCTGACAAGTTACTGTTTTCTGTTGTTATTGTTTTGAGAATTTTTATAAGAGTTTATTTGAGCCAAACTGACGACATGCTGGGGAGCAAGATTTCAAATGATCCCCACGTAGATACTGTTGTTATCACTCCCATTTTATTTCCCCAGAAAACACATGCTCAGATAGCCAAGAAACTCTAAGAGAGAGAGAGTTTAAAGGCCCCTGACAACTCAAGTACCTCTTTTCCCTCCAAAGCAGGCCTCTGGCTGCCTGGATTTGGGGAGGGGGCGAGGAGCTTTAACCGTCTAAGTCACTGTCATAATGACACTAAGCCACTCTCAAGGTTTTTGTCTCTCGGAAAGTAGAATGGTGGTTGCCAGGGCTGGGAGAATGGGGGAAAGGAGCATGGGGAGTTATTGTTTAATGAACACAGAGTTTCAGTTTGAGATGAAAAATGTCCTGGAGACAGATGGTAGTGATAGTTGTACAACAATGTAAATGTACTTAAAGCCATGGAACTGTATATTTAAAAATGGTTAAATGGAAAATTTTATGTTACATATGTTTTACCACAATAAAAAAAGTTCATCTTTATCTCTAAGACAGGCATGCTGCCTCACTGGGGGCTCAGAACCCAAGACTTAGCTCCTCGTAAGAATACAAGGGCTACCCCAAAGGCCCCCTGGCCCACCTCACCTGTAAGCGGCAATCTCAATATCCAGAGCCATCTTGACATTGAGCAAGTCCTGATATTCTCGGAGCTGGGCAGCCATCTCCCACTTGGTGTTCCTCAGCTCGGCGTCCAGCTGCTGGATAGCTTCCTACGGAGGAGAGGTCACATACAATGTCAAGCGCCAGCAACACCTGGCCCTCAGCACCAGAGAAGCTGGGCAGGCCGTGCAACCCAAAGCAGTTTTGTCCAGCTGTGCAGCTGGAGCCAACACCCACCCTGTCAAAGCTGCAGGGGCCTCATTCATGGACACGGAAAAAAATTCAGCTATGTATATAACTTCAGCCTGGGGGAATGGTCTGGAGTGAAACACACCAGACTCCAACAATGGTTATCGCTGGTTAATAGGACAATGGTTGAATTTTTACAGATCTCAAAGGTTAAGGAAATAGTAGGGACAGCCTTGTCTGCTTTGGCTCCCTATTGGTTCTCTAATTCTCCAAAGTACCTGCCACATAGTAAGGCTCAGGAAGCATATGTTGTTGACAGCTGAGTATAATACACAAAAGCACATAAGTTAAATATGAGTTGAAGCTTCTCCCTTGTTCCCAGGCCCAGTTTAACCACTGCTTAAAGTAAACCATTATGGTTGATTTTTATTGCCTCCTTTTTGCTTTCTCAGATTTCTAATTTTTCTATCACCACGTTTTATTTACATAACAAGTTCTTTATAACTGATGTTTTCTTTAATAGGGAATCTGCCAAGGCCTTTCCCAGGTTGCCCACACTCACAGACACTGGTTATTGTTTACCAAATGCCCTTATTGTGACCAAACCTTGCTAAGAACATTCACACTCATCTCTTAAAAAGTTTATCTCCTTAACCTTCACAGCTCTGCAAAGCAGGCATTCTTTTTTTTTCATTGAAGGAATTCAGATTCAGAGAGGCACATAAATTTCCTAGAGTCATATACCTAGAAAGACATACCGGTATATCTGGTATGTCTGACTCCAAGGCCCATGATCTTGATCACTACAACACTGCTCAGAGAAGGGCAGTGATTTGTCTAGGGTCACCCAACCAGGTGAGGCAGTCTGGGTCCCTGCCCCACCCCTGCCCACCTGGTAGGATGCGATGTCAGCCTGATGACGATCCTCCAGCTCAGAGCGCTGCCTTTCCAGAGAGTCCTTGGTGCCTTTAAGTGCCTCCAGCTCTGTGGTCCTGGCCTGCAGCTGGCGCCGGTACTCAGTTATCTCCTCCTGTGCTGAGCGCATGGCATCCGTGTTCACCTTGGCTGCCTCTGACAGTCGGTCCAGCCTCACTGGGGGAGAAGTTAATGGCACAGGGTTATATACAACTGGATATGTGTTCCAATGCCCAGATCCAGAAGGTGACACACATAGGTTGAGGACCTACTGGGTGGTAAGTGCCATCTTGGATGCTTAACTCACCCTATCTTATATGATAGGCAAATGTCTACTGCCCAAGGCTACCCAGCTAATGAGTGGCAGAGCTGGGATTCAAATCTAGTGTCTGTCTGGCTCCAAAATTAGATGTCTCCCTGACTCAGGATCTAGAGACACTACAGGACAGAGGTGGTCTCCAATTCTGGCCCTAATGCCTGGTTCAGCTCCCCAGCAAGGGCTGGCAGTGCTGGGGGTTCAGATGTGAAACCTGGCTTAACTCTAAACTTGTGGCTCAGAGTTTAACTGAACTTGTGGCTGAGTAAGTTCACAAGCCTTTGACCTTTGAAAACATGAGGGTGCTGTGAGCCACCATGTAGCCACAGCCCCTTCCTTGCAGGTTTCTGCTGTGCAGAGCCCAAGGTCACTGCAGAGCCTGGGGCCTGTGTGCCAGCTCTTCTGTCCCTTCCTCCACTTGGGCACATTCTGGCACTGGGGCCCTTGAGGCAATGGCAACCACACCTGGCCCCTGCAAGCAAAGGGCTGCTGGTTCCCAGACCTTCCAGGGCCAGTGGAGGTCTAGAGACTAGTCCACATATCCTGAAAGTGAATGTCTTGAATCCTGACATAGTGACACCCAGGGCTTCACTCGACAGTGTGGGAGGAAGAAGGGAAGCCAGCTGGATGGGCCAGAAAACTAGGATGATTTGCCTTATGAAGGGCAAAGCCCAAGAGAATAGAGGGGTTTGCTCTGGGAGGAATCTTGCTGCAGAGATGGGGAGGGGACAATTCTGCTACTGCAGAGAGGTGGAAAAAAACAAAACGGGAAAAGCCATGCATCTAAATCCCGGTTTTCCTGGCTTTCGCTACTAGTGCTGACAAAGGTTTAGAAACCATCCTGATGGGTGAGGATTCTTACCCACTGTGGATCACAGACTCATTTGGAAATCATTGAAACCCCTGCAGCCTCTCCCAAGAACAATGCACAAAGTTTTGCAGTTTTTGTGTGTGAAGGAGGTGAGGTGGGGTGGGGTGGATCGGAGAGCTTCCCAGAGTAAGAAACCCAACCGTCTACCCCCATCTTTCAACCCAAACAGAAATGAAAACCAGAGAGGGAAAGTGTTGGTCAAGGTCACCCTGCAGCTGCTGGAAACAGCTTCAGTGCTGCTGCAGCTGCAATCTAGCTGACTCAGGGCAGCATGGAGTTGGGGGAGGGGTACGGACTCGGGAGGCTTCCAGTTTCCCCGGCAGGAGAGGGCTCACCTGCGACCTCAGTCTCAGGTACCAATTGTTTGTAGTGATGGTCCCCCTGCCGGGGAGAAAAGATACGAGAATGCCCCACCGCTCCCCTTAGTAGCGGGGGAACGCCCGACAGGGATCAGAAGAATGAAGTCCCTGCAGTGCAGGAAAGGAGGATGGGCAGCGTTGGGCAGAGAAGGCAGGTTACTTTGAACTGCAGAGACCCCAGCGCTAGTAACTAGAAGCCAGCACTGCTTCGGAGCTAGAGAGGGAACCTGATGTAAAGGGGCCTTGGGGGGTTATCTAACTATGGTGGGGAAAACCAGAGAGGCCTCAGAGTTAAAGGACAAACATAAGGACCCTGGAGGAGGGCAGCCAAAGGTGAAGTCACACTTGACTGAGGGTGGGTGGGTGGGTGGAGGTGGGGTGGGGGGCGCCACATGAGACCCAGAAGGCAACCATTATTTAACTAAGGGTTATGAACTTTGCATGGGGAAGCAGAGTAGCGCGCCCTCTGGCCTCTAGTCCAGCCACCTCCACGCAGTGTCCACCAGCGTCCCCTGGTGTCACACCACCCAGCCCCTCGCTGCCCGACCAGCAGGGGGCGCCCCGTCCTCCCCATCCCCGCTCGCTCGCGAACCTCGGAACCACTCCTCGGACTGCAACGTGCTTTGCACCGCGTGGCCTTCAAGCTGCGCGCGAATCTCGCGCAGCGCTGACGTCACGTCGCACTTGAGGGCGTCCCGCGCGTCGGCCTGCGCCTGCGCCTGCGCCACTCCGCAGCCCTGGATTTGGCTGAGCAGCTCGCCCACCTCCTCCTGGTGGTGGCGCCGCAGGTAGCCGCACTCCTCCTGAAGGGCTTGCACCTTCTTCTGCAGGTCGACGCGCGCCGCCTCGGCCTCCTGCGCAAAGCGCGCGAGCGCGCGCGCCGCCGCCTCGGCCTCCTCGCGCTGCCGGGCCTCGTCGTCCAGGCGCTGGCGCACGTGCGCGATGTCCTCCAGCAGGTGCTCCTGCTCCAAGCGCAGCTGGCCGCGCGCCGCGCCCAGGCGCAGCACGACGCCGCGCATCTCGCGCACCTCGCGCTCGTACAGCTCGCCCATGGCCGCGCGTCCCGCCTGCTGCTGCCGCAGCGCCGCCGCCTCGCCCTCCAGGTTGCGGTTGTGCGCCTCCAGCTGCCGCACCTTGTCGATGTAGCCGGCGAAGCGGTCGTTCAGCACCTGCAGCTGCTCCTTCTCGCTGCGCGCTGCCACCGCCACCACGCAGCCCTCCGGTCCGTTGCTCAGGGTGTCTAGCGAGTCGGTGCTCGAGGCGACTGCCGCGCTGCGGAAACGGCTCGGCGAGGCCGACACGGAGCTCACGGACGTCCGCGCCCACGAGTGGAAACCGCTCGACGAGCCGGCGGCCGAGCGGGCTCCGCCCGCGCCGCCCTTTCGGGCCAGCGCGTAGTGCAGGCTGCCACCTCCGTGCAGCGATGCAAACGGGGAGCCCAGCAGCGCATCGGCGCCGCTGAAGCTCATCATGGCTGGAGCAGGTCGGCTGCCGGTGGAGCAGGTGCCTGGGGCTGGGACGGCTGCCGGTGGAGCGGGTGCCAGGGGCTGGGACGGGGCGGGTGGCACTGCGGCAGCATCGGGACGCCCGGCCCTTTTATAGGAGCTGGGCCGAGTCCGGCCCCTCGGCAGTTGGGGGGGTGCGGGGGAGGAGGGCCCCGCCCGCCTCCTCCCTGCTGCCCCGGGGCTGGCCGGCTCCGCCGCAGTGAGAGGGGCGGGGCAGGGGACCCAGGAGTGAAGGGGAATCCAGGAGGAGTCCGAAGATCCCCCCGCCTCGGGGTCAGGTCAGGGGGTAGAGGACTCCCAGAGTGGACCGGCGGGGACCCCGGGTGCGAATCGGAAGACCCTGCTCCTGTTCCCTGGATAAGAGAAAGGGACCGAAGTGGGGAGAGGGCAAGGAGAGGCGACAGGAACAGCGGCAGCCTGCCTTAGGGATGGAGCGATGGAAGACTCGTTAGTCAGCAGGAAGAGGGGGTTCCTGCATTAAATGGGGATACAAGATTTTCCTAATAGTTAGAGAGGCCCTCAGGATAGGGGGTGCAGAGTGTCTGCAGCCGCCCCGGAATAGGGGAGGGAGCAAGATAATCCTGAATGGAGGCCTGGTGGACACTACAGAGGCTAGAGAGAGCGGACCTCTGAATGGAGTTTCCCTGTTCCCCTGATAGCTAGAGGGGCCACCAGGAGAGGGCTCAGGGAGCTCTGCAGCCACTCCAGAATAGGGGAGGGGAATCTGGAGTTGAGGACGGCAGCAGGGCTACTCTTAACTGGGGGAGAGAGGGAAGCCCGGGTGAGGGGGCTCAGGAGTCTCAGCAGGATAGAAGGTGGGAGACCCTGCCGCTGGCCCCAGCAAGAAGGGCCCTCAGGGAAGGGGGAAGAGGGTCTCCTGCGTAGACAGGAGGAACCTGGGTGGAGTGTGAGGGTCAAAAAACCCAGAGTGGGGGTGCTGCTGGGGACTGGGCATGAAGTGGGGAAAGCTGGTGCCTGTATGGGGTGGGGGGAAGTGACTCGGGCCAGGCTCTTCCCACTGAGGTCAGCTCCACAATTTGCTGACCAAATGACCTTGTGTCTACACCACCACCCCCTCCCACGCCACTCACCTCAGTTTTCTCATCTGTACATGGAAGGAGACTTGTCCTGGGACAGGTTGCAACTTAAGACCCCTAGCTCCCCAAGCAGCTTAATTGGGGGGGGGGGTCGCTCTCACTGAATTGGGGGAGGGGAACCCACATGCTGCCTCCCCATAGCTGCCTTCCGACAACTAGGAAGTCCGTCTTTCTAGCTTTCCCCTTACCGTTTCCTCAGCTTCAACTTGGCATCTCTTCCCCCACCCCCACAACAGATCAGTGGGTGCCCCGACAATAGGCATTCCCTCTCACCCTGGGAAGTGATGGGATGCTTTTAGGGTACCAAAGTACCTCACCCCCATAAGCTCTATTGGAGAGTCGGGTATAAAAAGGGGTCTTTGACCTTTGGTGTGTGTGGGGGGGGGGGAGTCCCTAGAACTGCTGGTGTTAACTTTTTCTTGTTTTTGGCTAATTTCAAATGCGTTGGGAGTCGGGGCAGCACTGCAGATGGTGCTTCAGCACCGGGGACAGGGCCTGCTCCGCGTTGGGGAGAAAGGGGTGAACCTCTGCCTTCATACTGGGGGGAGGGGAAGGAGGTACCCAGATCCCCCTCCCCTGACCCTTGTGTTATGCAGATGGGGAACTGAATCCTCTGGGTGGGTCAGGAAGGGAGCCAGGGACCCAACCCCTCACTTTCCTGTAGGGGTCCCATCCCCTGTTTTCTGTTAAGTTTTCCCACACACACATCTGGGCTGTTGTGCTCCTCCACTGGGAGCTGAAAGGACCCCCAGGGGATGCCAGATGCTGGGAAGGGATCCCCTAGAGTCAGTGTAGACTCCACTCCTAGATCTGAGTCTCCCTTAGGCAGTTATTTCAACCCCCCACTACCTTTCCAATTTATACTGGTTTTCCTTCTGTGGGATCCCCAAGATGGGGAGAGACTGATCCCTCAGAAAAAAGCCCCCTGCCAGTTATTTTCTCTTTGCCTTCCACCTTATTCCCAGCCCCCTGGTTCTAAGCAGACCCTGAGCTATGGGGAAGTGATGGTGCTGTCCCTTTAACCACATTTTACTGGAAGGAGAGTGCGCTGGGGAGAAAGTAGGAGGGGGAAGGGAGTTTCTAGTTTCGCATAGAGAAGCAGAACATGATAAAGCATTTTCCCCCTATTTAAAGATCCAGGCATGCTCTAGTTTGCCGGGGGCAGAGGGGATGCTTTGCAGTTGGTGCTGGAAGGGTGGAGGTGAGTGTCTGTTCTGAGGCTTCTAGAATGGCATTTAGTGTGGGAGGGGGGCTTACGCAGGGCCCCCTTGCTTTCACATGGCTCCCCATTTACTTATCATTCTCTTGTAATTTTACCATTAGAGCCTTTTTCCACTGGGTCTTTTCAGTCATCTGCATAATACAGAGACATCCTCTGGGTGTGGGAAGGCTGACTGGCAGCTGACAGCAAGGGGGAGTGTTGGGAGGGGCCAGGTAAAAGAGGGGAGGGGGCCAAGATGGATTCTGTCAAGGCCAGGTGGCCACAGCCATGGGACAGCAGCTGCCTGTGGATTTCAGTGAAGAAGTCCCAAGCATGATGTGACTGGAAAAATAACATGAGGGTGGGAGCTCTCAGGTCACCCCCTCCAAAGGGCCCTTCAGACTCACCTCCAGGAAGCCATTTCTGGCCTCCTTTACTCCCACACTTAGTTAATTTTACTCCCTCCCTAATCCCCACTGCTAATCCACCATATCACACTTATTCTGTGTTGTCATTAGGTGACTAAATTCCATCAGTTCTCCTGCCAAACTTGTGGTCTAGAGGGGAGTGAAAATGATTCTTCCCTGATTCCTTGGGCCTCGAATCACTTTCACCTTCCTCCCTTCACTTCTTACCCTTTGGAAGCGAGCAGAACAACATATTCATTCATATCCATCACATTTACTGAACACCTGCTATGTGATAGGCCCACAGTAAACACAGATTACAGAACCCTATAAACCTCTAAAGTTTTCTCCCTGTGACCAGGATTCTCAAGTCCCAGTCCAGCATTTCCCAAGGCACCCACTTTGGGATGATGATAACTGTTCATCCAAAAAGGAGAGAAAAAGAGGGCGTTTCGTGGCTAAGTAGGACTGTTGGAGCCTGGACTAGGCGATGAACATTGGGAATCTACCAGAGGGGAGTTGAGTGTGCCAAACTTGTTTGACCACAGGCTCTTCTTGCCTCCAAATGTATCCCATAGTGACCCACACAGAAGGACCCACTCAAAACTGGGCCTCGCCCCTGCAGTCCCTGAGCTGCCATCTGGGATCCTGCAGACCCCACGGTGAGTGCTCTTGGGCAGCGGGGCTGCAGTGTGAAGGATAAAGCAGCACCGCTCTGTGACCGGCCAAGCACTGCTGCTACATCATTTGTTCAGTGTCTATAGGACTAGGCCCTGTAGCGAGCACTGCAGTCTCTGAAGAATGAGGCCCTAGTGGGGGAGAATCCCTCCCATCTGTGCCCCCACCGCTCTCTCCTTGGTACCTCCCAAGCCTGGTTCACTAGTTGGTAAGAATCATTGTCCCTATTTTATTGATGAGTAAACTGAGGCCAGAGTGAGGATGTAAATTGCCTGAGTGGACCAGGTGGCTGCCCGGCAAGGGCTGGGGGCCAAACGTCTCCGATCACCCAGGTCTAAGCTGGTGTTGGACACACGGGGTGGAAACCCATTTCTCTGACTCAGTGGAGGCCTAGATGACCTAAGGGTGGGGAAATGAGAGTCCCCCAGAGAGGGAACAGGCAGCTGGCTGGGGTTGGGGTCTGGCCTCTGACGATTGCCCAGCAGAGAGTCCCTGCAACCTATGACCCAGTGTCAGCACATCCTTTATGTGGGGGCTCACTCCCCAGCCTGGTGTCCTGTACCACTGTGTGACTTCTCTAGGAAACAGCATGTGACCACTGTTTTGGGGTGCATTTGCTAAACTCATTCTTTTCTTGCTTTGTTTTTCTCAATAGAACTTACCTTTTCTAACACGGGAAATTCTGTCTTATCTTGTCTCCCCCTATAGGATGTAAACTTCATAAGGGCAGGGATTTTTGTCTGTTTTGCCCAGTCCTCGGAACAATGGCTGGCATATAGCAAGTGCTTAAGAAGGACTGTGCAGCCCTGCTGGAGACGTTGAGGATCACAGGGACATTTCAGCACCAGGCATCTGGACAGTTCCCTGCCTTTGGAGGGAGACCACCTAAGATAACTGCTAAACTTGAATTCCAACGTGTGGCCCCCAGCCCTTGCCGGGCAGCATCATCAGGATACACCAAGGTTGCAGGTTTGATCCCCAGTCAGGATCATCCGAGAATCAACCAATGAATGCATAAATAAGTGGAACAATAAATTGATGTTTCTCTCTCACTTCCTCTCTATCTAAAAATCACTAAATAAAAAAAGAAAAAGAAAATGTGCCCCCCCCCCCCCCAGGATCAGAGCCTCCCAGCCCCAGCTGTGTGGTTGCTGACCTTTGCTGGGGCTTAAGCCCTGCCCACTCCATTGCCTACAAACGCACCCCATGCTTAATATTACCTTTTCCTTTTTGAGTTCAGCAATTATTTTCTGTATCTATGAAACACTCAACATCTTTTTCTCGTCTCTCTTCTCCTTTAGTATTCATTATGTGCATATTCCCTGTCTCTCCCTCCTTTGCCCCTCCTTTCTCTACTTCTTTCCCTTTCCCCTCTCAGTTCCTTCTCCCCCATCACATCCCTCTTCTTTCTTTCCCCCCCAGTTTCTCTGTTGTCCTTTCCTCTTCCTGCCTTCCCTCTTTGTCCTGTCCCTCCTTAGAAGTATCCAATTTTTGCAGGACTTGAATCTGATTTATAGTAAAGGGGAGGCAGCCTCCCTCCCCCTACTCTGTTTATAAAGGAAACAGTAAAAACTGAACTACGTGCAGTTTTGCATAAGCTCCCCCTCCTAGTGCCTACCCACAGTCTTAACCACCAGGGAACCAGCCCATAGAGGATGAAAGCCTGCAGCAGGCCTGCTTGCCCTCCTGCCCACCTTCTGCTGCCTTGGGAGGGCACCTGATGGGCAGCCAAATTGTGTCACAAAGGTCAGGAGCTGGTGGGTGGACTTACAGATCTGCCCCATCTCCTCTACTCTAGTTTCCTTTGTGGGTGATTATGGATGAGTGATTCCTGAGCTGTGGTTCCTGAGACTGGGAATTAGGTGGTTCGTCAATTTTTCCTACTGACCACTTCTAGGACTGAGGTGAGGCTTGCTAAGCTACATGTGCTCTAATGCTGCGTGCTCTTGTTACCGAGAGCAAGAGGTTAGGCAGCAATAGGAATAAAGGCTCTTATCTAAGGAGGGGAGAAGGTACCTCTGCTTTTATGCCTGATCTCTGTTACCCATGCAATGCTATGAAGTAAAACTATCTCTACTTCATGGTTTGGGAAATAGAAGCCCAGAGAGGTTGGATAACTGCCCCAGGTTGCACAGCTAGTAAGCGGTGGAGCTGGGATTTGAACCCACGTCTGATGGGCCCTGCAGCAGGTATATTCAACTACAAGATTGTGCTACCACCTCTGGTGTTCATAGAAAGGTCCTACTGTCTTCCCACAGGATCACTGCTCTAGACTGGACCCTGCACTTTCCTAGTTCCATCAGCTGGCAGGACCTTTGCTCTGGGGGTTCCTTCTGGCCCCTTCATGGAAGCAAGAGGGGTTGAGAACTGGCCTTGTCTTGGAGGGAGGAGGTTTCCCAGGCAGTACAGTCAGGAGGTTGAAATGATGGCTGACTCAGCTTTCATGACAATCTGGCCTGAGGAGACAGGTAAGTAGAAAGCAGTCACAAGTCATGATTGACGTTCACAGTGTAGATCTTGAGTCATCAAGAAGACTATTTGGGGCCTGGCCAGTGTGGCTCAGTAGTTGAGCATCGACCCATGAACCAGGGGGTCATAGTTCAGTTCGGGCACATGCCTGGGTTGCAGGCTCCATCCCCAGTAGGGGACGTGCAGGAGGCAGCCATTTAATGACTCGTCATTGATGTTTCTTTCTCTCTCCCTCTCCCTTCCTCTCTCTGAAATCAATAAAGATATATTTTAAAAAGGGGGGGGGGACCCCTGCAAGTGGGTGCAACCCAGGGCTTGCTGGACGTAAAGTTTGCCTTGTTCGGGGGAAGCTGCACCCTAGCCTGTTTGCTTTGTAGTCAGGCTGCATGAGGATTGCCCTTACCTGGGTACTTACAAGGTGCGGGGCCCTTTATATGTATTTTCCCCACAGTTTGCAATTCTCACAGTATACACAGGGAAGGAAGGTACAATTATCCCTATTGGCAGGTGAACAAACTGAGGCAAGTTAAGTAACTTGTTAGTTCCCTTCACAAACTTACCCAGGTCCAACTGGAGCCTCACAAAACTTGTCATCAAGCCCATCTTGCAGAGAAAGAAGCTGGAGGGAGGCTCTGGGTCTACAGACCCTGATTTCTCCGGCTGGACAGAATAGCGCCCTCTGCAAGCAGCGGCAGTCAGCCCCGCCCTCAGCTTCGGGGCGTCGGGACAGAGCCTCCGACACCCCAGCCTTGCCGGGCTCACAGGAGCCCCGGCGGTCTCCGAGGAGCCCGGCTAGAGGCATCCGACGAGAACAGCGGGAAGGCGGCGGAGGCTTTGGCCGCTCACGCAGTCCTCGTGGTGATTGATTTCCTGCAGGCGGCGCTCAGAGGGGAAGGGGTCTCCCCTGGGGGACCCTGAGCAAGCGAGGACGCCAGTGCATCAAGCCCTGGGCCTGTGACCCTGCATCTGCGTGTCTGAGGGCAGCCTCCCCCTCCCCAGACTTCAGTTTCTGCACCTGTAAATGGGGTCACTCCCAGGACTGCAAAACTGATTCTTTTCAGAAATTCCATTCCCAGGCAGCCACTAAGAAATCAGAGCTGCTCCTTCCCTGGCTGCATTAGCACTGCTGAGACTGGAGAGTCCTGGAGGGTGGGGAACACCCCCTTCCTGGTGAACCAGGCTCCCTACAGCCCTGGAAAGGTGACAGCCAAGAAAAGTGGCCATGGAAGTAACAAGGGACAGTAGTAGCTCAGATATTGAGCATTTACCGTACGCCTGGCTTTGCATGAAGCCCATCACGTGCGTTATTTCCACTTCACCCCAGGTAGGTACTGTTCTTGCCATGCCCTTTATCGATGAGGCACTGGAGGCTCAGAGTCACAGAGTAGTTACCAGTCCAAGGCCACCCAGCTAACAACTGGCTGAAGCAGTGGTCCACAATTTTACCCACTGTACTGTATTGAGAAATGTTTGACCTGGAAGGCAGGTGGCAGAGGGGGAAAATGACAAGGATCCACCAGCATGAATAATATAGACTGTGAATTGAGCACTCAGTGTGAGCTGGGTGCTTACCTAAGGGCCATGCATCCTTTATACTCCTGACAATGACCTTATACTATAGGGTTTTTTATTTTCACTTCACAGATGAGGCTCAGAGGTCACCTCATATGTCTCAGGACACACTCCAGCTAGTAGCAAACTGGAACTTTGGGGTCCATTGCCTGCCTGTATTGATGGTGCCCTCTGCCTGCCTGTATATCACTCTTAGGAAGTACCCACTCTTCCCTGAGTCTCAGTTTCCCCTTCTTTAAATGAGATGCTTGAGCTGGAAGGCCTGGGTATTGTTTCCTGAGCTCACATTCTTTGATTTTGGGGAGCATTGACATAATGTCTGGAGTCCTGGGTTTGTTCCTAATTATCTGTGACTTGGGCACACCTTGACCAAGTCCCCTGAATCTCTGGGACTAAGCCCCCCACTCCCCCTCCCAGTTAGATGTGGAGACTAGAGAATCTCAATCGATAGGGCACCTTCTAGCTTTAATATTTTATGACTGTGCATTCCTGAGAATTTGTCATGAGTGTGATTGTTCCATTTCACTCAGAATGTCCCTGGTATGAAGCTTCCAAGGACAGATACCCTGCATGGGTGAAGGGAGCAGCCAACTCCAAACAGTAGGCAGTAACTGCTGGGGGAGACTGCTCCCCTAATGGTTCAGAGCACACCTCTGAGGTCAGACTGACCCAAGGCTGAATGCTAACACCTCCACTTCCCAGCGGGGCACCTTAGGCAAGCAACCTTTCCTTTCTGAGCCTCAGTTTCTCCATCTGTAAAATGGGGTGCTGTGGTACCAGTTTCATTTGAAATTTGTTGGGAAAACATATGCAAAAAGCCTAAAACCATTTCTGGTCCAGAAAACCCTCAATAAGCCCAACTTTTAGCGATTGTGTCCGTAGCACCATTCTGAGCACTGGGAGAGTTCCTGAGCTTTAGACCCTGCCAACCCTCTGCCTCCTGGGACCAAGATGGTACTAGGGGTGAGGAGGAGAGGCAGGGGCCTGCCGAGTCATCGGGGGACCCAGATGTGGGATGCAGGCATTCCCCACTCCTGAGGCTGCTGGCACAGACTGCCAGACTGATGGCATCAACAGGCATTCTGGCACGTCCCTGACTGGTGGCAGCCCCTGGGGAGGGGCAGAGGCCCTGTGAGGATGGAGGAGGCGGGGGAATGGTGTCAGGACTGCAGCATTGTGTGCTAAGGGACACAGCTCAGCTCGTGATTTGTAATGAGACAGCTGAAAGGCATGTTGTGCCTCAGGCTTTTATGAAGTGCATTTACATCTGTTGTGTCCCCAGGACAGGGTTGTGTGGCACCGTACTTACTCCTGAGGGCCTGTGGTTCAGCTGCACGAGGGCCAAGAGCCCCCAAAACTGTGTGCAGGATTGTTTGGGTGATTCTCCAAGAGGCATAAGACGCCCACATGTCAAAGGAGTTCTAGATTTAGGAGTCAGAAGAACTGGTGTAAGACTCCGTGATGCTAGTGGGTGGCATTGTGTGATACTGGGCAAGTGGTTGAACTGCCCACCCCACCCCATTCTGCTCTTCCTTCCCTTCTTTCACCCTCCATTCAATAAACATCTCCTGAGACCTGCTCCAGGCCCAGGTGTGCAGTGGAAATACAGCCAAGAAGAAGATGGGGCCCCAGCTCCCCTCATCGCCAACAAGTAAGGAGCCAATTTTATAAGGGCTGATTGAAGGGCAAGTCCAGGGGTTGTGGGAGCCAGAGATTCAGGCTCCTGACCCAGTGCATGAGAACGGAAAGTTGGGGAGTCAGAAGGTTAGTCCTGGCTCACTGCTGCTAGGCTGGCCTTGGGCAGATCACTTGTCTCGCCGAGCTTGTTTCCCCTTCTTTCCCATGGGCCTGATGCCACCACTTTCAGGATGGGGTGAGATGGAGATGAGGGCTTCCCTTTTCAAGTAAGCCAGGGAGAAGAGCACTGGTGTGAGAGTCAGGTATCTGGCTCTGGTCCCCACTCTGCCTTGTCTTACTGGGTGATTTCAGACACCTCCCCAGGGCCTCAGTCTCCTGGAGAGGAAGCCAGGCTGCCCGGGCTTCTATGGGCAAATGCACATGGGCAGTGGAAGCACCAAGAGAGGTGAGCAATCAGGGAGAGCTTCCCAAAGAAGGTGGCGTAGCTGAGGCCTGAAGGATTGAGAGCAGAGAACTGGGTCTAAGGTTTCCTTGGCAGGACCCCTAGGTGTGATGGAGGAGTTTGGGGGTGGGGGGACAGAAGGAAGGGGAATAATCGGGTAGTTACTGAGCTCCAAGGCTCACTAACTGGTGGAGTTAATAACAAAGAGCAGGGCCTCTGGGGTCAGTCAGGCCTGGGTTTCCATCCTACCTATCTCTACCTCATAGGGGGCCCTTGGTAAAATTTCCACCTGTCTAAGCCTCAGTTACTTTCATCTGGGAAATGGGAGTAATAAAACACCCTACTCAAAAGGTTGTTGGAGCCTGACCAGCGCGGCTCATCGGTAGAACATCGACCTATGATCCAGGAGATCGCGGTTCAATTCCAGTTGGGGCACACGCCCAGCTTGGGGGCTTGATCCCCAGTGGGGGGAGTGCAGGAGGCAGCTGATCAAAATAATGACTCTCTCATCAATGTTTCTGTTTCTCTCTCCCCCTCTCCCTTCCTCTCTCTGAAATCTATAAAGACATATTTTTTTAAAAAGTTGTTAAATAGTAGATGACTCCACTTATATGAAATATCCAGAATAGGAGAATCTGTAAGGTCAGTTAGTGCTTGCCTAGAGCTGGAGAGATGAGGGGATTAAAGGACGATTGTTAAAGAGTACAGGGTTTATTTTGGAGGGAGGATGAAAATGTTCCATAATTGCTTGAGGTGATGATTGCACAACTCTGAATATACTAAAAATCATTGAATCATACACTTTATTTATTTTTTAAATATGTTTTTATTCATTTCAGAGAGAGGAAGGGAGAGGGAGAGAGAGATAGAAACATTAATCATGAGAGAGACTCATTGATTGGCTGCCTCCTACATGCCCCTTACTGGGGATTGAGCCCACAACCTGAGCATGTGCCCTGACCAGGAATGGAACCGTGACCTCTTGGTTCAAAGCTTGACACTCAATGACTGAGCCAGCCAGGCAAATCATACACTTTAAATGGTTGAAGTGTATGGTATATGAATTATATCTCAAGTAACTGTTAAAAAACAACTTTTTGGGAGAATTAGATGAGATGCTGCATGCTGGGCACATCATAAGTGCTCCCTAAATGTTAGCGATCATGGGCATCATTTATTCCTCGTAGCAAGTCCAGCTCTCCCCCAGAGAGGGCCAGTAGGGTCTGGGAGGAAGGGAAGGGGCCTGGCCCACCACTGGCTTGCCTGGGGTCCCCAAAAAGGGACATAACCTCCCTGAGCCTCAGTTTCCTCATCTGTGAAGTGGAGTGATTTTCCAGGCCTTGGCCACCTCTTGGGACACTGTGAGGCTCAGATCAGACCATGGGTTTTGCCAGATACAGACACAAGGTTGTGTGTATGTCTCCACTTACACGGAGAAGGGCGAGGGATTGGGTGTTCCCTCTCTCTGCCCCCAGTGGGGCTGGCTTCACGCATTCATTCATCTTATGTACTGAGTGCAGATTTCACTTAAGGCACCAGGTAGAAGATAAAGCAGGGACCAAGGGAGACAGAGCCCCACCCTCCTAGAGCTGAGCGTCTGGGAGGAGGGGCACACCCGGTCTCCAGGGCTAGGATGGAGCAGGTCAGCTGTGCAAGCCGTGAGGTTGTAATTCTGAGCTTTAGTTACCTTATCTGTAAAATGGGCGAAAGTAGTGCCTCCCTTGTCAGGCTGCACAGAAGCTCACAGTGAGTGGCCCAGTGGGAACTATTATTGTCATTATTGCCCTCATTAAAATCATGATTATCATGCTTCAAGTGCCTCCTCAGCTATCTTGTCACACGGTGAATTGTGTCAGGGCTACACCTCCCCTATCCCTGCCCCAGACCATCAACTCCCCCAGGACAGGGCCTGGATGCCCCCCCTTGGCACTGGCCTTTTCAGACTTAGCCCCAGGGCCTGAATAAGTTTCTCTTCCACATGGTCAAGCCCCCTTCCTGCTCCTTTCTCCAGGCACAGCCACTAAAGGCATGACCCCCTGAGCCTGCAGGGCTGACCAGGAAGGGAACTGAAGCCTCCTCCTGCCCTCTCCTTCTTTCTAGCTGCAGGGTAAGGTCACCAGGCCACCCCCAGTGGGCCTTTCTGGGCGTTCTGCTCTCACTGCGGCTGGAACTGGAGCACTCCGAGCCCAACTCAGCATCTCTTCCCACGTTCCTCCCTCTGCAGAGCTGCAAGCCCAGCTAGGGACTCAGCTAGGGCCGCAGCAGCCTCTGCAGCATCCCTCCCCTCCCACTCCATGCCCAGGGAAGATACTCCGTGGGGAAGCCCAATGGCAGGAGTTTACCCCCAGTGGGGGGCAGGACGGCACAGGTTTGGAGACTGGGGGAGACGGACTAACAGGAAGCTGGGTGGGGTGCCAGACAGGGTACAGGGCTGGGAATCAGGTGTCTTTGTCAGTAGCCTTGGCGTGCCTGAACCCCAGTTTCCTTCTCTGTGAAAAGGGAGTCATCTTCCCTCTTCCATTAACTTCTTGGAGGGGGATACGCGAAAGTATTTGCCACCTGCAAAGTGAAAGTCACAGGCAGGCAGCCCGTAGGCTGATGTGGCCTGCCACCCAGCTTGGTTCAGCCCAAGGGTATTACAAGGATTTTATTTAGAAGCGGATAGTGGTCATGGTTGCACCACCTTGTGAATGTAATTAATGCCACTGAATCGTACACTTAAAAATGTGTTATGTTGTATATGTATTTTTTTACCACAATAAAAAAAATGAGGGGTAAAGAGGATTTGAATTAGTTGCCATATCAGTCACAAAACAGAGCCCACTTTAGGGGATCAATAGGAGCAATTTTGAAAGGCCAAACAACCGGTGGTAGCGGGGTGGGTACCCAAACTTTTGACCTGGAACCGTGGAGTATAGGCTGTCTGGAGGGCACCGGTGCTTCACAGGAAGGGGCCAAATAACCCGGCCTCTTCCTACCTGTTAGTCTCCATTGCCTTCAACGCCAGTTGACAAAGGAGGTTGAGGGGCCTGGAGTTTTCCTCTGAAAATCCCTGAGGGGGATACTGAGGCACCCAGGAGGGGTCTCAGACCTGCCCAAGGTCACACACAAGGAGGAGAGCTGTGCTTAGTGCCTGGGAAGGCGGTTGTCATGGTAACCAGGTGTCAGTCCCAGAGCTGTTGTGATGACCCGGGCTACCTGCCCTCTCTCTGACCCCCAAGATCGGGAGGACTCCCCATGTTCCCTCTTCTGCTCTTTCTGCTCCCTCCCAGGCCACACAGCCAGCAGGAATTTGTCCTCTGCAGGGATGTGCAGGAAGAAAGTCTCCTTTTTTGATGAAACAGCAATGAGGTGATGTCTGGGTTTTTTATATCCCCATTCCTGAACCGGGGCCAGACACAAGAGGCCAGGCTAGATGCCATTAGCTACATTTGTCCTTTGGGCTCCTGGCCCTGTGGGGACCTTCTGGGAGTTCAGCTTGAGACCCAACAGCTGGGGAGAAGCTGGCCCTGGCCAATGACCTAGCGCTTCCACTTGGGACTCGGGCAGAGTGCTTGAGAACCTGCCTCATTCAAGAATCTTTTCCTTCCTTTAAAAAAAGAAACAAAACAATAAAACTGCCTGGCTCATGTGCCTCAGCCGTTGAGCATCGACCCATGAATCAAGAAGTCACTGGTTCGATTCCTGATCAGGGCACATGCCCGGGTTTTGGGCTCGATCCCCGGTAGGGGGCATGCAGGAGGCAGCCGATCTATGTTTCTCTCATCGATGTTTCTGTCTCAGTATATCAATATCCCTCTCCCTTCCTCTCTCTCTAAAAAAATCAATTAAAAAAACCTTTATGTTATTATTATTTTTCTTCTTATCAAGGTAAGGAATGCTTTGAGGTGTAGGAATTACCACTAACCCCATTTTGGAGAGAAACTGAGGCCTACATAAGCCACTTACCTTGCCCATAGGAATCAGTTTTGTCAAGTCATGGTCTTAATCCTATTATTCATTAATTCATTGTCCGTTGCACTTCAGAAGCCTGAGTCCTCATTACCATTTCAATCAATGGTCCAGAGACAGTGGTTAGGGATATTATAGGATAATATTTTAAATGGGGGGGGGGGAATCGCTAAAAGTGGCACACACTTATGAAAAAAATTCAGTCATAAAAATGTCTGAGGTACACAGTGGTAGCCCCTGAAACCCCACTTCATAGAGATAAGCTCTAGGGCCATTTATTATATAGATTTCTCCGAATTTTTCTATATATTTACAAGTAAATGTTAATATTTATGTTTTAATAAGATTATGCTATACATTCTGCTTTGCAGTTTGCTTTTTGCAAATAACAGTAGTTCTTGAAATACAGAGGTTCCTAACCAGGCAGATGTGTGGCAGATCTGGTGGGGGAAGCAGCAGGTAAAGTTTTGTGCAAGATCGTGTGGGATGTGTGTGTGTTGAGAGATAGTGACTAGGACTGCCAACAGACACTTTAAAAAGATTCAGAGCCCTGGCCAGTGTGGCTCAGTTGGTTGAGCCTTGTCCATACACCAAAAGGTCACCGGTTCAATTCCTGGTCAGGGCACATGCCCAGGTTGTGGGTTCGCTGCTCTCCCTCTCCCCCCGAATCGATGTTTCTCTCTTCCTCTCTCTCTAAACTCAATAAAAATATTTTTTTAAAATAAATAAATAAAAAAAAGATTCAGACCCAAGCCCCTGTTTTTCAAGTGGAAAAAGTGAGGCTGAGAAGGGAAGGGCCAGGTTAGTGGGGAGCCCGGCCCCTCTGGGTGGCCTTGAAGGATGAGACCAGAATGCTGCAGTCGCCAAGCCCTGGGCATCTTGCCCTGGACCCGGAGAGGAACTGCGCCTTGCAGAGCTAGAAGGAGGGCAAGGAAGTCAGCCCTGCCCAAGCTACCCGGAGGGACCTCTGCAGTTTCTGCAGGGAGAAGCCACCAGGAGCTTCGGAAGGTTACAGAGAAAAAGTCTGATGCAGCACTTGGGGAGAACACTGCCTATAACGCGGCCATAGGCCAGTTTCTGGTCGGGCCTGGCTCCTCTACGCTCAGGAAAGCCCTCCAAGGGGCAGTTTAGAGCGTGGGGATGGGCAGGGGTGAGAGGACTCTGTTGGGATCAGCGCTCCCATTCCCCTGGAGCTAGGACCCAGACTCTGGGGAGGGCGCTGAGCATAGAACCTGCCCAGGCTCTTGTTACTGTGCTGTGAGTATTATCAGCACAGCCCACAGGCTTTCTGGAGCTTAGACTGCTCAGGACTTTTCTAGCTGCCGCAGGAGGGTCTGATATCACCAACAATGGCCACCATCCATCAAGGGCGTCTCCTATGTGGGCCCGGTGCCAAGCACTGTGCGGGCACACACTTCAGCCTTCAACGTGCCATCATCACCTGGGGTGGCGGGGGTGGGGAGTCCTGTTATTTTCTCACTTTACAGTGACCCGCCAAGGCCAAGGACACTGTCCAAGGCCAACGGGGTCAGCAGTGGTACTGTGCAGTTTGGAGCCCGGTGCTGGAGCTCCCATCTTGGACCACAGCCGCTCTCCAGGGAAGGGGCTGCACCCTGTGAGGTGAGGGTGGAGGAGTTTTTGTTCTGTTTGAACTTTTTTACCACAAACATGTGCCACTTTTACAGTTAAGGAGGAACATTTTTTTTTTTAAATCTGTATTTCTGAAATGATTAGCAAACAGTCCAGCTTAGTGTCTTACAAGTAGGGCCCAATAGAGGCCCGCTGAGGCTGGGATGCTGTAGTTCTCTTGTTCATGGGCACCCCTCCAGGCAACACCTTCTTCAGACCCAGCCTTAGGGCAGGGAGAAGCTCCTTCCACTGCATTCTTTGCCTCAGAGCAGGGTAGGCTTCCCAGATGGGGAGGCTCGTGGGCCGGTGGAAGTAAGATGGGGTGAGCGGTGGCAGGAAGGCTTTCCAGACCGGATATATAACTTAGACAAAGGCTCGGAAGTGCTAATGAGTGCAGGCTGTTCTTGGAATAAGAAGATTGGCCCAGTAGGGCTTCTGGAAGATTACCAAGATCAGAAAGTGCTATGTTTTAGCCTGGAGGGCCACATGGCCTGCTCCTGTTGGTAAAACAGCCAGGGACAGAGGGCCAGGGTGGCCCAGGAGGCAAGGTTTCCAGATCACCCTAAGCTCCTGCTCATGTCATTTCTTCCTTCAGCCCACCAGTCGTTATTTACCCCTACTCAGTACTAGACCTTGAGCTTCCAACCGCTAAGACAGGAACATGCAGTGACATGGGAGGGGAAGGCACTCACAGTTCAGGGTGGTGGTTAAAAGCCAGGCTTTGAAAAGAGCATGACAGATGAGCATTCAATTCCCTGCTCTACCCCTTACTAACCCTGTCAGCAAAATGTTTACTGAGCAGCTATTATGCACCAGGCACATAGACACACTCTCTGCCCATACAGAGGTCAAAGCCCAAGGATCTCTCTGAGCCTCAGTTTCCTTAACTGTATAATAGAGATCATAATAGTACCCCTCACTCCCTACTCCGTGTATGTAGTGTGTGTGTAGACATTAATGCCAAGCACCCTGTACAGTCAGTGTTTAATATGCAGGGTAATTATAATGGATGAATTTAGGTAGTGCAGGGCTTCCTGGGTGAATGTGGCTTCAGCCAACCTTTATTGAGCACTTACTATGTACCAGGTACTAGGCCAAGCAGTTTGACATTCATCACCTTGTTTCATCCTCTGGCAACTTTATGAGGCGGGTACAGCTCCTCCTGTTTGATAGTTGAGGAAACTGAAGCTCAGAGAGGTAAGTTAACCAGTCCAAGGTCACACAGTGATGTATTCAAAACCAGAACGCTTGCAGCCAAGTCTAGGACACGGCCTAGGGACCTATTGGGATTGTTCCACAAGCCAAGAGATGTGATGTCCTCTGTTGACATTTGGTCCCTTCCTTGTGAAATGAGAATACCAAACCTCTTCTACCACTGGGTCAGGTAGGCTTGGTAGTTATGCATGTGGGCTCTGGAGTCAGAGCCTGGATTCGAGCCCCAGCTCAGTCATTTCCTTGCTGTGACTTGGGTTAGGTACTAAATCTCTCTGAGCTACAATTTTTTCACCTGTGAAATGGGTTGATAATATTGACCCTGCAGAGCAGTTGTAAGGTAAAACATGAGATGACTGATAGTGCACATTTAGCACAGTGCCTGTCACTTGGAAGAGCACAATAAATGGGGTGGCTTCATTGTCACTGTCGTCGTTTTGGATCACAGCTGCCCCTTCCTGTGTCAGCTTCCCCACCAGACATTAATACCACTGGCACTGTGAGCACAGTGCTAGGGCCAAGCCTAGGCCTGTGAGGACCTGGAGGCCACTCCTGCCATACACACGGCCATTCAGCCCTGGCTGACCAGACTACCCTGGCCTCTGGTTTTCCCAGAATCACCCCTGAGGCCAGGGATGGTGAGAGCCTTGCTGGGAAGACCCCCAAGGTATGTTCCTGGTGGCTTGGTGAGGCCTTTTCACATTCTCACCCTCAGTATCTAGAAGGGTCCAGGTCCTCTGCAAGGCGCTAGGGTAATGAGACAGACATGGTGCCCGTACTCTGTTAGTTTCTGGCTCGAGAGTGAAACGGACATCCATACGAACCAAAGGTATGCCGAGAGTACAGTCTCATGAGCACATCTGACAACAGAGTTTAGCCCAGAGTTGAAAGTCAGGGCGAACTCCCTTGGAGGGCCACCTGAGTATGGGAAAGCCCCACTTGACCCAGCTGCAGTCAGTGGCTTCACTTCCCAAGGCCTCTGGTCACACCTCCGTGGCCGCTTCCTCTCTTACCAGCCATACCCACTGGGGGTCACTGTCCATTCTCCTATCCTCAGCCTGGCCGGGCGTGGGTCAGCGGTTGAGCGTCGGCCTAGGATCCAGGCCATTGGGGTTCGATTCCCGGCCAGGGCACATGCCCAGGTTGCGGGCTCAGTCAGTGATTCTCATCATTGATGTTTCTCTCTCTCTCTCTCTTTCTCCTTTCCTCTCTCTGAAATCAATAAAGATATATTAAAAAAAAAAAAAAAAGATACCATTCTTCTATCCTCTCCAGCCCCTGAGCAACCACTAATCTTTCTGTCTCTATGGATTTGCCTACTCTGGACATTTTATATAAATGGGATAATGTGCTGTGTGGCCTTTTATGTCTGGCTTCTTTCACTGAGCATAATGTTTTCAAGGTTCATTCATGTTGTAGCATGTGCCAGGGCTTCATTCCTTTGTGTAAACATAGACGTTCCTCCATTATATAGACATAAACATTTCGTTTCTTCATTTATAACCCAGGTCCTTTTGACCACAAAGCTACATGCTTTTCCAGGTGGTCCTGGGTGCCGGCCACTCTTTCACCTGGTGCATGTCAACATTGGCCAGGCTGATGAACGGACAGCTGAGGAACTGCGATGCTACTTCATCGGCAAAGGTTCAAGAGGAAAGTTGGCCGAATGGTATGGCTGGGGAGCTGGGCAGGCACCTGGCAGGCCTTATAGGCCGCTGTGGTCATCTGGCTCCTCTAGGGGGCAACCTGAGCCCATCATGAAATTACAGTTTTCAACCTAAAGAGCTTTTCACTTCCTGCTTCAGCAGGGACTTACCCAGAGGGTGAATAGCTGGGACTGTGGGATCAAATGGACTGTGGTTCAAATCTCAGCCACAGATAATAATGCATTTAGTCTGGAACAATGACTGATGTCTGCAGTGTGGTCCCTGCACATCAGGCATTGGCCATTCCTCCTTTGTTCCTTGTGGCAGCCCTGTGGAGTGGGCATCAGAGGAAAAAGGCACAGAGAGGGCAAATGGCTTGCTTGGAGTCACACGGCTAGAAATGGCAGAACCTGGGTTCAAGCCCAGGGATCTGTGATTCTGGGCTGGGCTCTTCCCAGCTGTATGAACTCCCTTGCAGCTCAGCTCTTTTCCAGATGAATGGGCCTCTGTATCTTCATCTGTTGAAATCAGGATGACACTATACCTACCCCATAGGGATATTATGCAGATTAAGGAAGACAGTCCAATGAAATGATTTTTTGTATGGAGTCTGTCACATGATGAGTTTTTGGTAAATGGCGCTGCCATCATTGCCACAACATCATCACCATTATTACTGGTAGGCAGCAGAGCCAGGAGGGGATGAGCAGAATTTTGTTCCTGGTAAGACCAGGAATGGGTGAATGAGAGCATTTGCAGCAGGGGGAGATGGGGGCAGATGAGGGTCCCAAGCAGCTTCTGCCCCGGGGGCTGTGCCAGACCTACCCTGGGGGGAAAGGATTTGGAACTGCCCACCCTCAGCAGGTGGGGAGCTAGCATTGTTAGTGAGGCTGGAGACAAAGTCCTGCCTCCTTCCAAAAATGATCTGAGGCAACTTTTAGAAATTTGTAACATTAAAACAACAAAAACAGCAAGCAAACAGAAATTGAAGGAGAGGAACAGAAATCACATAAGAAGAAGAATCACATAAAAGGAAGGTTGGGACATAGAAAGGCATGCTGTGGGGCTGCCTGTGGGACAATTACATGGGAAGGGAAGGGTGGCAGTTAATGTTACCTGTGGGCCCTCTAGTGGGCTTAGATGGAAAGAATACTTAATTCAACATACATTTATTATGCTCCAGTGTGGAGGGAGGGTGAAGAAGGACAGGCTCTGAGATTCTGTGTGTCAGAAAGAGGAGGGACTTGCTGAAGGTCACATAGTGCCAGCAGCAGGTCCTGGGTCATTTCATGACATCACAAGTACTCCAAATCTTCCTCTGATTGGATGAAACCTCATGAGGCAGGTAAGGATGGGGTGAGAGGGAAAGAGGAGCCCTGCAGTCATCAGTCCTGGTCTTGACTCCCAGCTGGCCCATTGTTACCTTGTGAAGTTGGGCAAGATTCTCAGCTTCTCAGACCTCAATGTACTCATCTGTAAAGTTGGGGTTATCATAGTGCCCATCTTTTGAGAATGGCGATAGATGTCAAGGACATACAATGGTGCTTGGCTCATGATGTGTTCAGAGTTCTCAAAAAGGAGAAATGGAAGCCCAGAGAAAGTCTTCAACATCAGCCAGCTCAACAGAGCCGAATAGAAAATAACTAGGGCTTGGAGAAAAGTTTGAAAATTTCCTCCTCCAACCAGGAAGCGCTGTTATTCTCAATAATGATGTATTTGTTGAGAAAGGTCAGTTCTCTCTCCAGGTGGGCTTGGCCATCATTGGCTCTGCTTCATGCATCCTGGAGCAAGGGGCTCCTCCTAGGCTGGGGTCTCAGAGGGCTAGAGTGGATCACACACGCCCCATATGTAACTGTTTGAGACACAGCTCTCAGCATTTGACGGTCAGTGTGACTCAGGCAGTGTGACCAGCTGGGTTTGGTGGTGGGGATGGAGAGTGAAATCCCCAAGAAGGCCCTCTTCCCCACTTCCATCTTCCACCTCTGCAAGCTGTAATTATCCAGCCTTTGGCATAGAGCTGTGTCTCCTCTTATTAGCATTATATTTTTAGCTTTCCTGCCAGTCTGAGCTGTGGGAGAGGAGGCCCAGACCCACAGGGGAGTCGGGGAGAAATCAGCTCTGTCCACCGGCTTAAGTTTTTTCATCTTTACTTGGGGGCAGTTGTTGAATTGAACTTTTGGGAGAGTTCAGTAAGTTAACACATAGAAGAGCCTAGAACAGTGCCTGGTTCATTCATGTAACTATCAATAGTCGTAATATCTTTCACAGTTCAGGCTGAATGTCATTTCCTCCAGGAAGCCATCCCTGACTTTCCCAGGCTGAGTTTGGTACTCAAGTGTCTTGTGCATTCCTGGTCCTTCTGAGCTGTGTTATGATTGTCCCTTTATTGTCCCTCTCCCACACTCAACAGTGGCCTCAAGGAGAGGTTGTACCACATCTTGATCACTGCTGTATCGCCGATATGGCTGGCTCAGGTAGGAGTGACAAATATATTTTAGGTGAATGAGTAGGACTCCTGAGATCGTATATCCCAGGGCTTGGGACCAATCCATCAGCTCTGCCACTCAGACAGACACTGTTTGACTTAAGCTCATGGAGTTGCAGTTTGCCCCTACCCAGGTAAAATGCGGATGATGTGAGGAATAAATGAGACCCTCTGCACACTGCCTAGGTGCTCCATAAATATTCACTGTTGTTCTGCAGTTTCAGTCCAGGCCACTGGTCCAGGCCTCTCCTGGTCCCTTCAACCCTGGGAGCTTTCATTCCTTCTCTGGAGTCCCATATCCTCAGTGCATCCCCTGCCAGAGCACCAATCACATTTATGCCTGCTGCTCTGTCACCCTCCTCAAACAAACCATAGGTTCAGCAAGGACAGGGCCTCTGCCTCATCCAATACCCACCCAGGACCTGGTTCAGAGAAGAGGCTTGGAAAATGCTTTCTGAAGGACCCAGATGCCTGGCTCATTTGCCTTCCTGCCTCTGCACTGTTGTCCTTGGATTAGCTTTCATCTCAGCCTATACAACTCTGTGCTCATTGGGCAAGGCCTAACACGAATGCCACCTTCCCCAGGATGTCCTTCCTGAGCAAACTGACACTGTGACTTCCGTCTTCTTGGAAATCTTAAAACTCTGAGTTCTTCAACCAGCTTGGCACTTTCAGGTTTATTGATTTGTTTCGTTGGATAATTCTTCTCTTTCCATGTTACATTTCCAATGAAATGATCTTTTCCAGTGAGGCTGATAGTATTTGCCAACAGTTATCATTAGAGAAAAGTAGTTGCTCTAGACAGCTGTGTATAGCTTGTGGAACATGGTACATACTTATAAAATTATTTTGTTTCCTGCCTACTTCAGAAACGGATTTTAAAATGGAATGAGGTCTGTACATTTAGCTAATGGTATTGTACCAATGCTAATTTCCCGGTTTTGAGTTATACTACTAATATATAAAATACCGCCGTTAAGGGAAGCTGGGTGAAGGGTACATGGGACCCTTTTTATTATTATTATATTATTTATTATTTTTGTATTATTTTTGCAGTTTCCTGTAAGTCTTTAACTATTTAAAATTAAAAAATTTATAAAAGAACTCAAGGCTGATTAAACATATAAAACTATATTAAATATTAAAACAATATCTAGATTAGATTGGACACACAGACTTGGCTGTACAAGCTTATTTTCTTAGTTTTATAATATTAAAAGATTGATAACAACCTAAGTGTACAGCTGTAGGAGACTGTTTTTGAGAACACTGATACCACCTCTACAGTGGAATACAATACAGGTATTGGAAAGCACCACGTAGAAATGTACTTATTGTTCTGGGAAAGTTTTTACCAATATTTAAGTGAGTTAAAAATATCAAATGATATATCAGGTCTAGAAGGAAATTCACCAGAATATTAAAAGTGATTGTCTCAGGACTAATGAATTGCCGATGATTTTTAAATCTTCTTTTTTGCTTACTAGTGTATTTCCATTTCTCTACAATGCAAACATTATTTGCCCAGTGAACTATTTTTAAATAGTAGCAATGAAATAATGTTTTAAAGGGGATGATCATTAATTATCTATAAAGAGAAAGTTAATAGTACCAATCATGCCTGGTGTGGTTCAGTGGTTAGAGCATCAGCATGCACACCCAAGGGTCCAGTGTTGCGGGTGCACTCCCCACCTCGGGTCGGGTGCAAGCAGGAGGCAACCAGTCCATGTGTCTCTCTCACATCGATGTTTCTCCCCCCCCCCCCTCTGAAAAGCAATGGAAAAAATATCCGCAGGTGAGGATTAACAAAGCAAACAAAAAATAGTAGCAGTCAGGAGTGAGGTGGCAATAAGAATTGAGGTCCTGGCAGACCCAATAAAAGGGGAAATAAGACGTTATGAAGTTCTCCTCGGATGGCAGTTCCTTGGAGGGTCCGACGCTGAATTCCCAAAGGGCTGCGCTGAAAGGCAGCAAGCACTAGGCTAGACTTGCAGCTCTGCTTTTGACTCTTCAATTCATAACGTAAGTGATCTTGAGAAAACCCAGCCCCTCTCAGAGCCTCGGTTTTTCAATCTGTAACACAGAAGGAAGAGATGGACCTCAAAGTCTCTACGACTTTTTCCATCCACGTTAAATTTCTTAGCGGTTAGCTGGCTGATTTTTCTAAAAATCAAGGGGACGCAGCGGCGAAACAGCGCTGCGGCTAAGAAGGGGTTAATTCCTATTGGCCCCGCCCCCTCCTGGCCCCGCCCCTCCGACCTCAGCGCTCGCTCCGTTTGCACCTTTGACACCGCCCCCAGGCCGTGCGTCCACCGGAAGTACCCACGCGCAAGCAGTTCACTTCCGCCCGGCAGGTGACAGCCGCGGGGCTCGGAGCTGCGGGCTGCACTGTCGCACCGGGAGAGCGGGAGGACGAGGCCGCGGACATTTTGCTGCCCAGCTGAGCCGCGCTGTGGTGCCGGGAGCCGTTCGGACCTGCGGGTGAGGAAGCAGGGAGTCTGGAGAGGCAGGAGAAGACGTGGGGCAGGGAGTCGGGGGTCTGAGGTGAGGGGTTTGTGGAGTCAAAGGTCATGGAGGGGTCGGGGAGCCAGAGCTCCGAGAGTGGCTTCCGGGGCCCGGACGGGGCTGGACTGCAGGTTCATTCATTCACGCCCACTTGGCCGCGGACCTGCGCCTCAGCCGCCCCAGTTCCACAGCTCCTCCTGAGGCGTCCTCCAGGACAGACTCCTAGACTTTGGCCCAAGGAGCTTGCGCTTGGCCAGAGGGGAAACTCCTCTTCGCGTCCTAGTTTCCGCCTTCACACTAACTCCTATGGCCATCCTGAGGCCTCCTGGTCCTTCAGGGCTTTATTTCTTTGCCAAGGATCGAAAAGAAAAAAGAAGAAATTCAAGAAACAGCCGCCTGCTCAGGGGTATACGTGGATTTGGTCTGTCTTTGGTGCCTCAGGACCAAGTTAACTGGGGACACCTGTAATAATGCTAAAAATACTGATGCAAATGCTCAGTACCGGTTATTGGGCCCCTACTGTGTACCAGGCACAGTGCTAAGCACTTTACTTACAATGCTGCATTGAAACTCCACAACAACCCTGTGAGATAGCTACTGTTGTTATCCCCATTTTATCAACCAGTAAACTGAGGCACAGAAAGGTTACATCACACATGTAAGGTCAGTCAGGTAGACAGAATCGGGGTTCCTACCCAGGCTGCCCAGGCTTTTCTGGGACCTGCGAAGTGCAGAGACAAAACAGAAGCTGGAGCAAGGTTGGGGTGTAGGTGCTATTTAATATCTTTAGCTGCCATTATATTTATTTGCAACTAGGTAAAGATGTAGCCTTACTGCTTCCCGTCTAATCTTCACAAGAGGAATTTGATTCACTTTCTTTAGGATGAAACAGTTTTGCAGGCTATCCCTAAAAGTGATTACCTTTCAGGGCAAGAGTGGAAGTTTTTCTTGACTCTTGGGAAGTGTGAGACACACAACAGTCTATCCATGAAGCTAATTTAAGAATATTCATAACCTTTCTTGAGAGTGTTTGAGTTGCATTTCTTTTGGAATAAAGAGGAACCACATGACCTCTGAGAAAAGCACAGGCCCCATGACTTCTTGGCTGGGGAGATCACATCTTGCCTGGGGGGTGGTAACAGCGTTTGATGGCCAGAGAACTAGACTCTGGGAGTCTGAGCCTCATTCCTTTGCAGACATTCACTTGCTCCAGTTCTACCTCAGGAAGACCTGCTGCTGCCTTCTTACCTACTTGGATGTTATAAGACTTAATGAACCCGGGAAAGTTTCCACAAGCTTCTGAAGAAAGCTGTGATATAAATATTACTGTACTACATTTTTAAAAAAACTCTACGATCTGTTCTCCTAGTTCCACTGAATTCACAGAAACTTAATATTGTCACTTTATCCCCATCCTTCCAAGAGAGGATTCGAGATGAAGTGACTTGTCACAGATGGTAGGAACATGAGCAGAGTTCAGAGCATCTGGCTCCCTGTACTGAGTTGAGCCCATCAGGCTCCTCTGACCTCTTACAAACTGTCATAAAGAGTAGCTTCACTAGTTCTGAAAGAATCATACCTTAGAGGTTATGTAGAGATTATCTGTTGAGAGTGGGTTGAGCAGAGGCTTCACCCTGAGTGGCTTGAAGGGCTCAGAGGTATAATGGAAAAAGCACTCCTGACTCCCCGTCAGTCAGCCCTGGGTCTCAACTCCAGCTCAGCAGCTTCCCGGTAGTGTAACCTGGATAACTTACTTAGGCTGGGCCTCCTTTACCTCAGCTCTAAAATAATATTCGCCACCACCTTTCTTTGTCTGCCCCCAGCACTGGTGTGTGTTGGGTTAGATGAGGAAATTTGTGCAGAACCTGTTATTGTTGTAGTGGGTGCCTGCAGGGGGCCTATGTCTGAGGAAAGCTGTCCCCCCTGGTTTGTGGAGTGTTACTTCCTTCTGCAAACAGACCTTTATATACATAGAATTTCTCCCACCCTCTCGTTTTCACTTCCTAAAAGTGTTTCCGAACAAGTTCAGTTTGTTGGTCCTGCTAGCTTTGAGCTTGGACTTTCATCTTTTTCTAGTCATCTTCTGAAACTGTTGCATGTCTTGACTGCTCACTTTCCCAGAAAACCCTCTGCCAGGCACCAAAGCCTGAGATGCTTTGGCTTGGGTATGGATTTTGCACTTTGGTGTATTTCTAAAAGCTGAGGGGGCATCTGTTACTTGAGGATGTTTCTTTTTCTGAATAGGTCTTTTTGCCTAAGATAGGTCACTGAGAAATTATCACAACCCAAAAATGGTGTTTGTGTTCTTTTTCTCTTCACACAGAGAGGAACAAATAACTCGAGAGAAAATGTCGCTTGAGCAGTTGGGGAATCCTTTTAAAAAAGTCCTGCTTGAATATCCATCAGTGGCTCCTCATTGCCTTCAAGCTAAAACTTACATTCCTTCGTGTGACATCCAAGGCCTTTTGGGCTCTAACCCCTGCCTGGTTCTTCTGCCTCATCTCTCTACCTCCTCCCAAGCTCTAATTAAACATTTGCTTTTCTGCAAAGCTCCAACTCTGTATCTCTGTTTTGCTGTTCCCACTGCCTGAACGCCATTTCCTGTCACCATCCTCCCTTTGCTGGACCACTACTTGGTGCCTCCCGTCTGATCATTTTCTCCAGACCTTGCAAGCCTGAACTAGATGCCCTTTTTGATGTCCTATAGCACTGATCACAATGGGTTGTCGTTGTCTGTTTACTTGGCTCTCTTCTAAGTAAATGGCTCTTAATTCTTGGAGAGGACTTATTTTAAGTGTCTGCATCTCTAGCACCTAGTGAAATGTCTGGCACACAGTAGGTGCTCAGTAAGTGTTCAATGAATGAACAGATGAATGGATATTGCATTGAATTGTCAGGATTCCTTGACTCCTAAGGAATTCAGAGCACTTTCCATATCTTCTGTCTGTCCTCATGTCACCAGGGGGATAGGGGAAACATGTCACCAGGGGGATAGGGGAAAATCTGACCAGTGCTGGAATTAACTACTCTCAAACTACTATTGCTACCACCCACCCAGCCATGAGCATGCCTCCAGAGACTTGGGAGCCTCCAGAGACTTGGGGGTTGGAGAGCAGCAGGGAGGTGCCTGCGGTAACCTCTCTCCTTGTGTAGTAGTAATAGTGGCTAACATAGTGGCACTTCTGAGGGCTTTGTATGTATTTACATGTTTTAGGTCACAAACCCCTCAGGTATTTGACATTGTAATTCTCATTTTACAGTTGTATGGTTGTGCCTGTTTTGTTGTAGACCTCTGGAGAGACCCCATCCTACCTGCTGCTGTGGCCACCTTTCCTTTCCCAATCCCTTGTTCTTGGATTATCTCCTGTTAATGGAGTTGAGGAGGAGCTTGGATTTGGTTCTAGACTCCCAAGTCTCATGCTTTTTTGAGTTTTTAGCCTTGGGCTTGACTTCTGACCTTCATTAAGAGGGCCTCCCTGAAGTCGAAAAGCGTCTTCTGTTTATGATAAGAGTATAGCTGGTTGACTCCAGAATACCCAGTGTTCATCATCAGCCAGGATGCCTTAGTCTGATCCCCCAGGTTACCATCTCCTCTGTTGACTTGAGCTGGGAGATGGTAGATTTGGAAGTCAGGACTCAAAACAGGGTCCCTTTTTAACACTGAAAATGTTAGTTACAGCTGAGCTCTGTAGACTTGGGTAGCACATTCTTTTTACAACGCCTTAATTGCTTTGGGGGTCTTAAGCATATTGAGAGCAGAATGACAAAATTTTATTACAGGCAGCTGTTGAGTCTGCCTCTATGGTCTTTATTCTGTGATCTCTAAGGGTTGGGTGGCTGGATATTGAGATACTGAGGACAGAACCTTCATATATCCAGCATTCATTCATCCAGTATTTATTTCATACCCTGCTCTGTTGTCTGGCACTGGACTAAGTGTGAAGGTAGGTAAACAAACCAGACAGTTTCTGTCCTTGACTTGCTTCCTACATTCTAATGGGTGAGAGAGACAAAGGAGAAATAGAAAACAAATGTAATTGGAAAAACTGATAAGCCATGAGGGAAATAGAAGCACAGCCCCCAGCACCTGTTGAAATGTAAGTCAGATCTCAGGACTCCTGCTCAGAACCCTTAGTTGGCTCTCAGCTCACTAAGAAAAAGCCAGAGTCCTTACCTTGACCTGGAAGGCCCCCTCCATTCTCTTCTGACCTCATATCCCCCCCCCCCATTGCTCACTCAGCTTGAGCCACATCACCTGCCTGCTGTTCCTCAAACTGGCCAGTTACACTACCACCTTTGCATTACTTCTTATGCCCAGACAATGTCACCCTATCACCTTCTCTAGGAAGCCTTCTGTGGCCACCCTGGTTAAATTTCAACCTCCCCCTCCCCCAAGCTTCCTATCCTCCTTCCCTGCCCTCTCTTTTTTTTCTTTTTTCTTTTTTTTCTCTGCCCTCTCTTTCTTCATAGCATTTATCACTATCTGAGATACTATATATTTTACTTATTTATCTTGCTTGTGGTTCCTATCTGCCATTAGGATGTATACACCCAGAAGTTCCATTCACTGTTGTATCCCCATGATGTAGACCTGTTTATGGCAGCACGTGGGAGGTGGTCAGAAAACATGAATAGCACTACTGGGGAGTGAGGACAGAAAAGTTCCACTTAGTGCGTGCAACATGGTATCTTTGAAACTATGTCATCTAAACTGAGATTTGAAGGATAAGTTGGAGCAGCCACTCTAGAAGCCAGAGAAGATAATCCAGGCAGAGGATCAGCAAGTGCAAAGGCAGTGAAGAGCTTGACAGTTAGACGAACACTGAAGGAGGCCTGTGGACCTAGAGGGTTATAGGCAGAGAGAAGGCTTAGCTGTCCTCACATCATAGCTTGTGTCAGAGCCCCCTCCTCACCCTTCCCTCAGCATTTGTAACCCCACCTCCCACAATTCTGGTCACTCTATGAGCTGATGCCCGTGGGAGCAAGAGATGGTGGTCTGGCCTCACTGAAGAAAGTGGCCTGAACATTTCTCTCATTGGAGATGTTGCTACCTGATCATCTACCTTTTGCCCTTTTCTTTTCTCTCTTATTGTGTATTTACTTACCTTACATTTATTGGCTGTAAAATGGCCTATGGGGTTTGGCATTTTCAATTTTGATTTTATCAAAATAGCTTGACTACGAGAGCAGATGTAGCTCTGATGCTGGCTAACCCTGTTCTCTAGCTCAGGTTGGTTTACAAAGCATAAAATTTCCCTGGGAGGAGAGTTGAACACTAGTCATTCAAATATCTATTGAGCACCTACTATTTTTCAAGTACCAATCTAGGAGCTAGGAATACAGTAGTAAACAAAATAAACAAAATCCTTGTCCTCATGGAATTTATATTAGGGAGAAAAAATAGACAATATAAATTTTATTCGATGTTAGTGATACATACTTTGAAGAAAAACAAAAGGGGGAAAGAAGGAGGATGGGGGGGGTGGATTGGTTGGGTGTGAGTACACTTTAAATAAAGTGGTCAGAGAAGGAGTCAGTGAGAAAGTGACATTTGAGCCAAGACTTAAAATGGATGTGGGACTGCCCTGGCCAATGTGCCAAAGTTGGTTTGGCATTGTCCTGTGCACCGAAAGGTTGCTTGTTCGATTCCTGGTCAGGGCACATTCCTGGGTTGTGGCTTGATCTCCACATGCATGCATAAGGGAGCATGCATAAGGCAGCCAATTGATGTTTCACTCTCACATTGATGTTTTTCTCTCACATTGATGTTTCTCGCTCTCTCCCTTCCTCTCTCTCTCTAAATATCAATTTAAAGATCTTTAAAAAAATAAAAGGCTTAAAAAAAATAAAATAGGAAGCAAGGGTAAGCCATGAGGCTATTTGGAGAAAGAATCTCCCTGGTAAAGTGAAACATGTGCAAAGGCACTGAGGTGGAAACATGTCTGTTTTGTACAAGGGTCAGCAAAGAGGCCCATAAGGCTGGAACCAAGGGAGTGATAGGAAGAGCAGGGGAGAAGACTTCAAAGAGGTAATGATGGGGAGGGTGTGTGGGAGACAGAAGGGGGTGTACATCTCGTACAGGGCCTTATAAGCTATGAGGACATATTAGGGACTTTGGCTTTACTCTGAGTGAGACGGAGAGGATTTTGAGAAGAGGGGTGGCATTGTCTGACTTAGACTATAATAGGATCATTCTGTCTTTCATTGAGGTAGGTTGTAGGGGACAGTGTGCAAGTAGCTTTGTAGCAGTCCCAATGGGAGGTGATAGTGGCCTGGAGCCTGGTGGTAGTGATGGAGCTGGTGAAAGGCCGCTTCATGGATTCTGGATTCATTCAGAAGGTAGACCCAATAGGATTTGCTGGTAGATTAGATATGGGATATAAGGGCGAGGGGGTATGTTGTCAAGGGTAACTGAGATTTTTAGCCTGAGAACCTGTTAAAAGATGATGTTGGCAGTAACTAGGTAATGAAGACTGCAGGATGAGCCACTTGGGGGTATGGAGGAAGCAAGTCAGTTTTTATCTATCATATTAAGTTTGAGCTATCAACCATATAGACATTCAAGTTCAGACATCAATTAGGCAGTTTAGGTATATGATTTGGGAGTTCAGGGGAGAGGTTGGGGCTGAGGATGTAAAGTTGTGAGTTGTCAGCATTTAGATGATACTTACAGCCTTGACACTGGGTGAGATCACCAAAGAGGTAGAGTAGATGGAGAAGAGGTACCAGGCCAGACCTGTGGAGCACTCCAGTGTTGAAGGAGAGGGAGAGGAGGAGGAACCAAAATAGGAGACTGGGAAGGAGAAGACATTGGGGTAGGAGGTAAAGCAGAGAGCATGGAATCCTGGAGTCCAAAAGAAGAAAGTGTATTGAGGAGGGAGCAATCCGCAGTGTCAAATGCTAGTCAGCGTGAGACTTCCCTTTAGACTGGATCACTGCATCTTCTGCTGGCAAGATCTAACACTCTGGCATCCAAGACCATCTTTGAATTTCATCCTTCCTTGCCTTCAGCCAAGTAGGAGGTCTCGCAGACTCCTAAACATGCATGCTTGTTTTGGCCTTGGATAAGTCACTCCTCTCTGTGTCTCTTAATTCCTCATTTAAAATTACCTTTTAAAGGAGTTAAAGGAGGGAATATAGATCACTTAGCACAGAGCCTGCACCCCGGCCAGTGTTGCTAGTGGTTTAGCTATTCTCTATTCGCTCTGTTAGGCTAGCATATTGTGGGTCTTCTCCATGCCAAATCTGACCCATCTTTTCACATTTAGGTAAGTCTTTCATCTAAGAGGGCTTCCATTTATGCTCCACCAGTGTCCAGAACCCTCCTCCTCTGAGCATTGGTGACAGTTATCAGGAAGGCATGAACACTCTGCTCTTCACCTGCAGTCTTTTACCTGGCCTCTGAATCTGTAAGAACTAGGGAGAAAAGACTGTCCTTTGTCTACTGTATGCATACCCCTGTGTGGGGCACAGTCCCAGTCTCAGAGCTGACAGTTCTCCACACTGTTACACATGCTGAATGGATGACTGCTAATCCCTAACAGATATTCAGAAAGTGTTCCCTTTGTATAGGTGGGAAAACTGAGATATTGAGCTTTGTTCTGTAGTCTTTGGCTTCTTTCTCCATGTCTTGATTAATTTAAGTATTGTTCAGAAGAAGCCCCTGTTACCTTGTTTTTTCCAAGTCCAGAGGATCTTTTCTTTTTCTTGACAGCAGATCTTTCCACATATTACTACTTATAGATAGTTGAGAACTGGCACCTGAAATTAGGTTCCAGAGACTCAGTGTTGATGTAGGAACATTTGCATGTGGTATTTGCCTGCCTTAGGTGTCTTTTTCATTTGAGCCTTTAATTGCTAGTGGGTCTTAGGAAATTGATTTTGACCAATCAATTTTCATCCAAATCCCAGGAGGCCCATATCTTAGCAAGCTCATCTAGACAGACTTTCACCAGGCATGTTACCAAACTTGACATTTCTACTGTCCAAACTGGATGAACTGGTTCTAAAATAACCTGTCATTCAACATTTGAGAGATGTGTGGCAACATAGTTTACCTACCCTTTAGCCTGGAGTGTGTGTTTTCTGCCAGGGCTTCTTTCAGAGTGGAGAAGTTGCCTCACTTGACAGAATGGGAATGTGGGGCCTCCTTATGGGGCAAGGGTGGAGAGTGTCAGAACTACCATTTTCTAGCTGTGTGACTCCAGAAAGATGCCATGACCTCTCTGGGCTTCAGTTTCCTTATTTGTAAACTTGTGATTTTATCAATACCCTTTACATGGTGTCTAGCTCATACTGCATATCCGTTTGCCATTACTGCTGCCACTGCCATCTGTGTTCTGAATTTCATGCCAAGTCTGAAGAACAGCTTATTTTCTCATAGCTATTGAGACACTTGAAAGAGTCTGTCTGTCTGGGTTTGGTGACTGCATTTTCTCAGAGAATAGGTCTGAAATCTGGTTTCTCTACTGCTGACTCACCTTTTAATCTTCAAGTTGGCCTTACCTGTTTCCCTGTCTTTAAAGTGAACTTGTGTACTTACCTGTGAGGATCTTTTTCTTTCTAAAAGGAGACTGTCAGACCAGTGAGGAGTAGCCAGTAGAGTTACAGGGTGGTGAGTAGAATCATTGTCTCTGTTAAACTCTAAGCTGCATAGGGGCTGGGGCACAATCCAGAGCATGCTACAGAGTAGGGGGATATTTGTATTCATGGAATAAAGGAGCCTCGCTCTTGAGACAGAACGGAAATGGCAAAACATGTGGATGATCAAAGTTGTTAGTCTTTTCTGTTCTAAATGAAGAAATGGTGGCACCACCCTAGCCCATTTTATTCATTCTTCCTAGCTTAGTCTTGACTAACATGTACCTTGGAGCAGATTTCTGAATACGTATTCATTAGGCAAGGGTATACAAGTAACAGTTGTCAACACTGAA
This sequence comes from Miniopterus natalensis, assembly GCF_054644295.1. Taxonomy (NCBI): domain Eukaryota; kingdom Metazoa; phylum Chordata; class Mammalia; order Chiroptera; family Miniopteridae; genus Miniopterus; species Miniopterus natalensis. The sequence goes on from NC_142100.1 coordinate 16,437,389, forward strand.
GTTGGAAGCCACCAACACAGACTTTCAGGGATCACTTTTCCCTGCCTGAATATCCTTGAATTCAGAGATATGTCTTGGCAGGTGGATCAGACCTTGCCAAATATCTCTTTTCCCTTTTACTTTCCTAACACTTCTTCTCTGGCTGATCTCACAATACTAATTGTCTCCTTGTTAATTTACTGCTAATTTACTGAGCATGCAGTGTACTGTGCTAGTGCTGCCAACTTCATGCCTCTCATCCGATTGCAGAGCATGGGCTGCTCTGACATGAATCACTGTCCTGAGACTAGGATAGACCTTACCCTGTCCATTGGCTGGCCTTTTGAAGAATTGCTTGGTTTGTTACTATTTTCCTTCCTACTGAAGACCTAATAAGGTTTGCCAGCCCTGGCTGCATTCTGAATTTTTCTCTTTTGTCCTCTTGGAAATGTGTCTTGTCATGCTCTGAGAATAATCATGCTCCATTTCCTCGTTTCGTACCCAGGAAGAACACTCATTGGTGAGGAAATAGGTTTGTCATAGAATGTGAGGTGTGGGAGGGACTTTATCTGTCATTTAATAGACTAGTTTTCAAACTCTGTCCCATGGAACAGTGGGTTGTCTGAAGCCTGGAGGAAAGGGGAGAGTGGAATGAGCCTAGCTCCCTCTAGGCCCCCAACCCAAGTCAACCAGAGCAGTCCCACTTTTGTTTCTTAATGAGAATTTATCTTTATTTTTTAAATATATCTTTATTGATTTCAGAGAGAGAAAGGGAGAGGGAGCTAGAAACATCAATGATGAGAGAGAGCTGACTGATTGGCTGCCTCCTGCATGCCCCTGACTGGGTACCGAGCCCGCAACCTGGGCATGTGCCCTGACTAGGAATCGAACCGTGATCTCCTGGGTCCTAGGTCAATGCTCAACTGATGAGCCACGCCTGGCTGAGCACCCACCTTTGTTTTTTAAACAGTTTAAAAGCAAGGAGGGGCTTGAAAAACCATTAATCTGGTTGAATTTTTGTTTGGCAGTTGGTAAAAGTAAGGCTCAGAGATGGAGGGATTTGCCCAGGATCACGCAGCTGTTAGTAGCAAAGCTAGTTAGCAACCTGGCAGCCATCTTGGCATTGGATCAGCCTTGCCATGTTTGTTGAAAGTTAACTGCAAAACCTTATGTTCCTGGTCTGTCCAGTCATTGTTGTCTGGCACTCATCAGGGAGTCCTCGTCTTGATCTATTATGGGCCCTTGGTTTTGCAGCTTCTCTGAGAACCTGTCTTTTCATTCATTTTGTCAGCAAACATTTGGTGAGCTCCTGGAATGTGCCAGGCATAGTGCCAGTCACTGGGTTGACAGCATTAAACAGGACAGATCCAAAATTAGAGTTGTGAGGAAGGCTGTGGAGAAGTCCACAATAATTGAGTCGTGTGTTGGGGAGGCCTCAACCGTCTGGGTCCATAGAAGGCTCCTCTGGGCCTGATACCAGTGTTTGAGCAGAGACTGAAGGATGAGCACAGAGGTAGGAACAGTGCTTTGGATAGATAGATGTACCATTGTTAGGTGATACGGGCACAGGATATGGAATTCCCAAGATATAAAAAGGTGAATGATGAAAGTTCGGTCTCTCATTCATCCCTTGGTAGTCCAGTTTCCTTTCTGGAGGAAACCACTGTTAACATTTCTTATTTACCCTTTCAAGGATAGTCGATGCATGTGTAATCATGGTATTTATATTTTTATTTTTTTAATAGAAATGGTAGTAAACTACATATACTTTTAAATATGTTTTCACTGATTTTAGAGAGAAGAAGGGAGAGGGAGGGAGAGAGAGAAACATCAATGAGAAACATCAATTGGTTGCCTCCTACACACCCCCTACTGGGGATTGAGCCTGCAACCTGGGCAAATGCCCTCACCAGGAATCAAGGATGATGCTCAGCCAACTAAGCCACACCAGCAAGGGCTAGCTGGGGAGATTTTAATGAGTTTTTTCCCCCTTCCCTTTTCTCCTAGGGCCTCATTTTTACACGCTTAGATTGCATTACATCTATGTCCCTGGCCAGTATGTCAGTGATTCTCACCAAGGACTTCTTTTATAACTCTATAAAACATAAGAGAAAATTACTCTATTTTAGGCTTTATTCCTCAGTTCCTGTTTTTAAAACCTAGTGGCAGGAGGAAGCAGGCATGTCAAATGGATTTTTTTTTTAAAGTGAGATTAACAGGAACTGGTCCTGTGATTGTGGCATCAAAGTCATCTTCCAAGGATGGGTGTGGGAAGGTAGACTTAAGGTGAGAACAGCAGCAGTTGCTCCTGAAAGACAAAACCAGTCCTTCCAGGTGTGCTCCACTTTTAACTTGGACAGTGCCATCCTCTTGAGCCATTCTGTGGCCTGTAAATGCCGCAGTTTAGGGGTGTCCCAGCCCAGAATGCTGTCTTAGCAAAAGTGACTCATCACACTGGCCAGAGCAGTTTCCAAACCAAAAATTCCCTCGTTATTGCTTTTTTGAATGCGTCCCAAAGATGGAATCCAAACCCTAAGCTTTTTCTTGCCTTAGTGGGCAGCTTGCTTTCAGTGTGGTTCATGTACACAGTCAGATTCATCAAAGAACAAGGTCTTAGCCCCTTTGGCTTCCATTGGTAGGTATGTGATGTATGGTGACAGCTGAGCGAGCAATGCCAGCCCGGTCTTTTCTGTGGCATCTACAAGTCTGAGCTCCTTTAGGATTGAACTGTAGGGTTTTTTCCATTCTTGCAAAGAGAACGCAAAATCTCTTGCACTGACATCCAAGAGGCAACTGCAATGAAAGGACACAAGGAGATAGCCACCCTCGGTAGATCAACAGGGTGCAGGTGATCTTTCACAGTGAAATGAGGTTTTGAAATCTGTGCCCTGGGATGGCTTTGCAAAAGCATTTTCACTTCTCCCCACCTCCCCTTCCTCCTCTACTTTAATTTCCTGTATATAAAATAACTTCAGAGGGATACAGTTTCTGCATCACCAGTCCCATCTGGCCTCTGCAGAGAGATATGCGAAATAGATACTGCAGAGAAGTGGCAGCCAGACACTGGGTGGCAGTTTAAGTTTGTGAGTATGTAGTTGCTTAGCACCTATAAAAGGAAGTGTCATCAAAAGCTGTAGGGGTATCAGCTGCTGTGGTGGTTTGACTTGACTGACCCTACAACTCTGTTGCTTTGTTTAATCCCCCAAATTTCCCACCCTTTCCTCCACCTGGGTGGTGGCATACAACACAGATTCGGCACCAGCAGGTTATGTTCTGGAAATTTAGTGCCCCCGAAATATTGTGTTGTGTCTGCAAATCAGAGGAAAGCCCCTGACAGCCTCCTCTACTGGAGAAGGAAGACTTTCTGGGCAGTGCTAAAGTTAGACATCTAAGGTAGTTTTTGCCTTGTTCACTTTGATTTCCTTCTAGATTTAACATTGAAGGGATTTGTATGTTACTTTCTGTGATTCTTTTGGCCTGTGGTTTTTAGCCCTGTTTGCCTTCATTGATCTCTCTTAGACTAAACTTAACCCTGAGAAACAGGATACTCTGCCGGTTATGCTCTCATGCCTGTGACTTCTGAAGCCATGCAGCCCTTTATTGTGTGATAGATATCCCATTATTTAGTTTACCTGCTCATTCTCAGAGCTCCAAAAAGAATCTCTAGGTTGGTGAGGCTTCTCTGAGAAAGTGGCTTTATGTGCGCTCAAAAGAAAATTGTTTTTAATATAAGTAAACTCCCGTGGGAAACAAATGCCAAATAGTTACATAACAGAGCTGTCAGAGAGCAGTTCGAGGCTCCCTGGGATTTTCAGCGCTTCTTTTTCATTTCCTCCAATAACTATCAACTGAAACCCTGGGCCAGGCATGAAGGGGGAGGATGGATGCAGCTGTGGACCAGACCGATGTGGTTCCTCCCTTTGTGAATCTGCCTACACCCCTGACTCCTGCTGCCAGGACTGGCAATTAGAGTCCCTACTGCGGACTAGCATCATCAGATGCAGTGGTCTCTCATGCACTTTCCCACAGAAAAGTACCATCATCCCTTTTCAACCTCGCAAAGCAAAAGGAAAGTGGAATTCTGTCTTTTTCGTTATACCATTTGGCAGCCAAGCCTTTATTCCATTATCATAATGAGATCCACAAAGGACTTAAGGAAGCCCCAAGACAGTACATACTTGTTTTCTGCTGATCACTGAAACAAAATGTATGGGCATTTCATTTGGGGAACAGCCTTGTTGCCATCCTGCCATAGTACAAGCTTAGCCTGGAAAATTACAGCTGGGCTGAAGAGGAGCTATATTAGCTTTGTTTCCCAAGACTTTTGAAATGATCCTTGACCTCTCACATTCATCCGACCAGAAACCATCTCCCACATAGCAATGAAAAAAGATGTTAATGGGTTACATGTTTGAGACTCTTCCATAGAGGCAACAGAAGGGACAAAATGAGTAAGTTTTCTCCATTCAAATGTCTTTCTGTTGGGTTTTGTGGTTTTCTTACCATGTGAAAGTACATGTGGGACTGGAAGGCTGCACTTGAAAGTCTCATGGTTTTTTGAACTGCATCCTTAGTCACTGTCAGGATTCTGTCCTCCCTGTCAGATGGGAAAGCAGAATTACTTCATCAGTAGAGCACAGGTGCCTGGCCAGTGTGACTCAGTGGTTAGTGTTGGACCGCGCACCAAAGGGTCTCAGGTTCTATTCCCATTCAAGGGCATGTACCTAGGTTGCAGGTTTGATCCCCTGCCTGGTCGGAGCGTGTGTAGGAGGCAACCAATCGATGTGTCTTACATCGATGTTTTTCTCTCTCTACCCCCCTCCCCCCCGCCTTCCTAAAAATCAATGGGAAAAAATACCCTTGGTTGAGGATTAACAGCAACAGCAACAAAAAAATAGAGCACAGGTGCTGAGCTCAGGTGGACCTAAAATGGTCTCTTTTTCTAGCCACTTACAAGCCATGTGACCTTGGGCAAATTACTTAACATCTGTTAAAATATGGTTAAAATCAGTTACCTTTTTGGTAGGGTTAAATGAAATAATGTGTGTAAAAGCTCCCGACTCTAATAGGATCTCAATTAATGATAGCTTCTTTTTTTTTTTTTTTTTTTTTAACATATCTGTTGATTTCAGAGAGAGGAGGGAGAGGAATAGAGAGATAGAAACATCAATGATTAGAGAGTCATTGATCAGCTGCCTCCTGCACACCCCCTACTGGGAATCAAGCCCAGAGCCTGGGCAGGTACCCTGACCAGGAATTGAACCTCGATCTCCTGAATCATATGTTGATGCTCAATGGCTGAGCCAAGCTGGCTGGGCAATGATAGCTTCTTAATAAATGTTAGAATAATCCCAGAATCCCTCTGCTATGTATCCAGGGCACTTGGCTCCTTTTTTTTTTTTTTTCTCTCTCGACAGGTTTATCCTGGCCCCACCCTGGGCTGCCACTTTTTAAAAAATATGTTGTTAATGATTTTTAGAGAGGGGAGAGAAAGAAAGAGAAACATTGATTGCCTACCTCCTGCATGGCCTCTACTGGGCATCAAGTCTGCAACCCGGGCATGTGCCCTGACTGGGAATCGGACCAGCGACCTCTCAGTGCATGGGACAACACTCAACCAACTGAGCCACACTGGCCAGGATGGGCTGTAGCTTCTTTTATCTTTCAGCTGTTGACCAAGAGGAACTAGTGAGGTTAGGTGCTCAGTAAATGTTTGTTGAATAAACAAGAGGGCCTGGGTACTTTCTTTGTTCTTTTGCTTTAGAGCAGCACTTAACACTGTTTTACACTAGGAGGTATCCTGAGAGATGCATTGAGAAAACTGGCCATTCCTCATTGGGAGTGCTATAGAGCCTGCAGTGTATAGATTCCAGTCCTCTTTACAGACGAATACTGCATATCTCTGTTAGAGAAACTTGGAAAAGTTGGGGAGAGAATAAATCTCTGTAGCTTTTTAAACTTGGCATTTTCCAAGCTAATTTGACTTTATGGGGCAATGATAGTACTTCTATGAGACTGTGGTGAGGCTTTAATGAGTTAACATGTGTGAAGAACAGTGCTGGGCAGAGTGAGCACCACGAAGGGATTGCTATAACCATGATCGTTAGGTGCTTTTTAATCTGCGGACTCTTTCAGAGTATGTTGCCAATCCCTAATTAGTGGACATTTAAGTTATTTCCAGTGGTTCATTGGTATGGACAGTGCTGCAGTAAAAACCCGTATATCTTGTGCAGATTTTTCTATGGGAGAGATTCCTAGAAGTAGAATTGGGTCAAAGGATATGCACATTCAAACATTTGCTAGATCCTTCAGAATTACCCTCCAGAATATGATCAGCCCGTTATATAATAGTTCATTTGCCCAGTAAAGAGGTAAGAAGCTATCTTTGAGGGGTGTAGGAAGATAGAAGATATAGGGGGATAAATGATGATGGAAGAAGAATTGACTTGGGGTGGTGAACACACAATACAATATACAGATAATGTATTATAGTATTGTATACCTGAAACCTATATAATTTTATTAACCAGTGTCACCCCAATAGTTCAATTTAAAAAAAAGAAGCTATCTTCCTATAACACATGTGTGCTGGATCCTTTTCTCCTCCTCCTCCTGTGCTCTGTAACTGAAAATGGAGTGGAACACAGTGGAAAGTCACCCCTCTCTTCTGTCTTGCAGAGTCTGGCCACCGATAAGGGACCAAAATGACTGACTCAAAATATTTCACCACAACCAAAAAAGGTACAGTTTATTTCATTGTGGGGTCTTGACCTATTTTTTCCCTGTCCAGCCCTTCTGCTTGCTCCCTGCAGGGGTGGGGCATAGTGGTAGGGGTTGTGGAGGCCTGGAATCAAGTGGTGGGAATTATCCAGAGCATCTTTTAACCCTGTGGATCCAGAAAATTGAACTATTGATGGTGTAAGAAATTGATTACTTCTTTTAGAATTCAGGAAGGGAAGAACATTAGCTCCAAGTATAGAGGGAAAAAGCCCTCTTTTGTTCCCTATGGCTTAAAATTGTTAAGTATGATTTTTTGTTTTGTTTTTCTTGGAAGAAAGAAGGCACACAATGCTATCAGCAGTCCCACAGCAATATGTGTGCCTGGTCCTTATCCTTGGACACGTTTTATGTGGTTGAATTCAGAGTTTATATCCTGTTTTTCATTTGACATTATCGTAAACGTTTCCCCACAGTTCTGACGGCTCAGGCCAAGTCTATTGAGTTCCTGCACCGAAATTTGCTAAACTCGTCTTACATTGTTGCATATTGTGGTTGTTTCTGCTTTTTGGGAAATGGAGGTTGTGTAGCCGCTGACAAATATGCTTTGACCCTGTAAGCATTTACTGACTGGCCCTTCCTTCCTCCTTCCTTCCTTCCTTCCAAGTAAGATTGATACATGACTGTTCACCAGATGAAAAGAGTCTGTTGTTGGATCAGCTGAACCAGGACCTAAAGTCTGCCCCTCCTCAGGCATTTCATTTATTGATCCAGCCAGTTTTTATTGAACTCTTTCCATGTGTAGTAAAGGAGACAGGCAGTCTCTAAACTGGCTTTGCTTGTGGTTGAGTAGAGAAGACAGTTTATTAAGCAGCAGTTACTCTAAAGGGCTGGTGGTGCTATGATAAGGCAAGTGTTAGAGGCTGTGGGAGGGTCTTGGGTAGACCTAGCTTGATAAAGAGGGTGTGGGGGAGGGGAGGGGAGCTCAGTAAGTGCCCTGCCCATGGTACAATCAGGGAAAGGAAAGCAGTTGGGCACAAGTTACTGAAGAGTGTGATGGGAGGTTGGAAAGGTATGCAGGGCCTGGTTTTCTTTTGATGACAATGTCTGTGCCTAGATCCATATTTGACATCAGTGATGGTTTTAAGCAAGGGAAGTTCCAAGGCAGAAACTAATAAAGGATTGAAGGGGGTAAAGCTTGGCAGAGTCAGGGAAACCAGTACCACAGCTCTGATGAGAGATGGAGATGATGGTGCCTGAGCTAGGTGGGTGGCAGTACAGTAGAGAGAATCAGATACCTCATATGTGATTGAGGAGGTAGACTTGGTCACTGAGGAAGGAGATATTCAGGTGCAGGTACATCCCAAGTTTGTCTCATCAGCCTTCTTGGGGCCAAGGTGACTCAGGCCTGGATCCATCAATTTACAGCCAGTTATACTGTAACCGGCCAAAGGTTTCAAGCAAAGCAGGGGCAGCCCTGCAGCAGGGCCCCCAGGGTCAAAGTCATCATGGTCTGTTGGAATCCACAGCTGGAAGTCTGGGGCCCCACAGTCTCTTGGAGGAGAAGGGTATGGGTTCCTTCAGCCCTACAGAGCTATGAGTTTGAACTGCAAGGTGTGCAGATTCCTCCTGGCTTTGTTGAGCAATATCCTCAGCGTGGCCTTGGCGTGTGCTGTGCTGTTTGTTCTTAATTAACCTTGTTTGTGAGCACATTGTTCACTCGTGATAAAAACCTGCTAAGTTTTCTTTTCCTCGCTGTAAATCCATCTAGAGCTTCCTCAGCGCTTACATTCCACATGATAGTCTGCTTCACCCCCACCCCAAGTAACTTGAGAGGGAAGCCTGGGACTCTTATTTCTTCAGAAGAGATAGCCAAGACAGAGGGTCACGTGGTAAATTAATCATAATAGTGGCCACCCTTAATGCAGGCCACTGAGTGCCATGCACTGAAGTGAGTGGTTCACATCGGAGTGTTAAATGAGAGAATTCAGTGCCCTGGTCAAAGTAGAGAATACGGACAAGAAAACAGGTCCAGAGAAGCAAAGGCAATGTCCTGGGTCAGTCCAAGCATATGAGCTATGGAGCTAGCAGAGCTGGTTTTGAATCTTGGCTGTACCTCTTATTAGCTGTGTGTCCTTGGACAAGTTACTGATCTTCTTACAGCCTCTCTTTGCTCATCCGTGAAATGGGGGAAATGCAGAGTTGTGAGGATGAAATGAGAAAAAGTGTGGGAAGAAGTTAGTGTGGCAGGCTTAGAGAAAGGCTCAGGAAATGCTGGTGGCTGCTATTTTGAGGGCTGAAGGCCTGTCACTCCAAAGTCTGCCCTCTTAACCTTTTACTAGGGTTATTGGGGTCCTGATTATCTCTCCATGGCAGGGCCCCTAACAACCCTACTTCCTCATTTGCTTTTTCCAGGTCATCAAGTTCTTAATAGTTTATTGCATGTTAGAGCCCTCGTGGGGCAACTGAATTCCCATTTTCAGAGCTGAGTAACCACTTGTGGCTCAGGAAGTGAAACCCTGAGTGAGCTATTTTAACTGGAGGTTCTAGGAAAACAGAAAAGCCAAGTGTGGGAATCGAGCAAATCCTACCCTCTCCCCTCAAACCTTAAGTCCCCAGATTCCATTGCATGCTGCCTTGAGGGCTCTGGGTAGGGTGGCTAAGGAGGACTTTGCTGCCCTCTGTATGTTTTTAGCCATCTGGCTGAGCAGGACCTGCCTTCATGCTTTTTGTCTTTCTCAGAACCCTTGTAGCTTCCACGGTTCCTCTCTCCTCAATCCACTGTGACGTCTAAGCTTTCATCTTTAATATCTCTCCTAACAGTTGCTTCTCTCTGCTGCCTGTTCCACCCGAGGCCAGGGGCCTGAAACTGTCCTCAGCTGGCAGCATGCAGCATCTTACCCTCCTCCCTCCCACTCTTAGAAGTCGGGGACTGGGAATCACCCTCCGGCAGGTGGGAATGGATCACTCATGTGCACCTCCTTTTTCAGGGGAGATCTTTGAGCTGAAGGCAGAGCTCAACAGTGACAAAAAGGAGAAGAAGAAGGAGGCGGTGAAGAAAGTGATTGCGTCCATGACAGTGGGCAAAGACGTCAGGTGTGTGGGTGTAGGCTGGGTGTCAGCTGGGTCCCCTCAGATCCCTCCTTTTGGGCATTTCTAGGGATCCACGCCTCCCCTCATCTGCTCCCTTCATCAACCTTTCCAAAGAGAAGGCTTTATTTGCAGAGGGGTCCCCAGCTCAAATGTTGACGGGGTCAGGCAGTAAGGGAGTGAGTGAAGGGGACTAGGATGAAAGGGCAGTAAGCGATAACGTGGATGTGGCGCATGCCCTGTCAGACACTCCGGAGGATTGCTGCCAGCTGAGGAAAAGGAACTCAGTGTGGCCAGGTCCTCTGGTTTTTCAAAAGAATGGAAAGTTGGGTTTTTCATTTTAAATCTCCCTGCTTTAGATTATCAGGTGATAATAAATGAAATGAGCACTGCCCACATAAAACACACCTGCAGATTAAACTTGTTGAATTTGGCTCCAGTTTGCAGCCTCTGGTTTGCATCAGATCGCCTGAGCAGATCATGGGACTGTGGGTACCATGTTGGGAGGGGTTCACCCAGAATAAGAGCAGTCCTAAGCATGGGCTTTGGAGTCGGATCTGGTTCCTCAGGCAGGTTATTTGACTTTTATGAGCCTCATATTGTCTTCTGTAAAATGGAGATAATCCCCTGGCTTCTCAGGGCTGTTAAATGAGATCAAGTACACATGTAAGGACCTTAGTGCCAAGCCTTGCATATAGAGCACGCTCTGTGAATGCTGGGCTAGTTTTTAGTGGGCACCTGTGCTGGCCCCTTGTGAAAACAGCATGGCCCATCCCTGCTTCCCTACAACCCTCCAGAACCAGCAGCCCAATATAAGGGACCACGTTCAGTGTGAGGGGAAGGAAAAACAATCATTTTCATTTATTTAGCACCTCCCAGATGTCAAGGACCAGATACCTTAAGTATGTTGTCTTCTTTAATTATCACAAGGACCCTGTGAAATAGGGTTTTGTTGCACCTTTCTTGCAAGTGAGGAAACAGACTCAGGGTGGGCAGGGATGAAGGAATTTTCCCAACTTTGGACAGCTAACAAGAAACAGAGCTGGGTTTTAACAGGGTCTGATGGACTCCAGAGCTCAACTTTGAACCCTGGGAAAAGAAGAGAGAACTTTTATTGCTTTTAAAATCATCCTTTGGAATTCCCTTTCTACCAATAGGTGGTCATGGTAACAGCATAGTTGATGTTCTCGCTTTTACTAGGAGGTCCTGTTACCTTTCTCTTTCCCTCCTATTCACTGTCTCCCTGCATCCCCCTCCCCCATTATCTGCCTGAAAAATCTTCCTCTTCCTTTGTTCGGCCTTCCCCACACTGGTGCCATTTTGACCTTCTAGTGCCCTCTTCCCTGATGTGGTAAACTGTATGCAGACAGACAACCTAGAGCTGAAGAAGCTGGTGTACCTGTACTTGATGAACTATGCCAAGAGTCAGCCTGACATGGCCATCATGGCTGTCAACACCTTTGTGAAGGTGAGTAGGAGCTTAGTGAGAGGGAGCAGTATGGGTGCTCACTGCTCCGTCTCCCGTTGATCTCCTGAGAAGAAACACTCGGGCTCCTTTCCAGTCAGCCTCCTCTGACTCCTAGACTGAGGGCTTCATCTTCCAGCAGAGGGCTCCCACTCTCCAGCAAGTCAGATGGTACAGACCCGGCTAACTCATTCCATGTGAAGTTGCACAAGGCCTGTTGATACCTGAGTGCCACTGGGTGAACCGTTGCCTCCATCCTTTACCAGGGCAGGATTCAGCAAGTGTCTGAGAGCTTCTGTGTTTCCCTTCTAGACTTTGCTCCTTTCTGCATTTTCTGTCCTCCAAATTGAGGAGCAAGCGGCACTTGAACTGTTAACTCTGTGCACCTTTAGAACCTTACCTCCCCTATCCCCATTGATGCCCAGATATGGGCAAATGAGGGGTTCTGTGGCCCAGTGGAAAGACTGAAGGTTGTATTGCTAGATGGATGTGGGTTTGAATCACAGCTCCCCTCTGTGACAGGGTGAGGCTCGAAACCTTCCTGAGAGCCTCAGCTCCCTCACCTGCAAAACAGGAAGAGTATTGTATGGCTGCTGTGAGGATCAGAGGTGACAAAGCACAAAGACCCAGCACAGTATCTGGCACATGCTGGGTGCCCGTACACAGCACTTTTGATGCTGTTGACTGCAGTTGATGGGAGATCCCACAGCAGCCATCTGGTGTTGCTCAGCCCACTTCCGCCCCTGGCCAATGGCTGGTTCCCCTCAGGACTGTGAGGACCCCAACCCCCTGATCCGGGCCCTGGCTGTGCGGACCATGGGCTGCATCCGTGTTGACAAGATCACAGAGTACCTGTGCGAGCCACTCCGGAAGTGCCTGAAGGATGAGGACCCATATGTTCGCAAGACGGCGGCTGTGTGTGTGGCCAAGCTTCACGATATCAATGCTCAGCTTGTAGAGGACCAGGGCTTCTTAGACACACTTAAAGACCTCATCTCTGACTCTAACCCCATGGTAAGCTGCTGCTACCCACTGTGCCACCTCTACCACCTCCTGGGTTGCTTGGGAAGACCTTGGCTTGACCCTCTGCCAGACAGTCCCCAGTTCCTGGAAGTCAGAGCCTTGCTGGGTGGGGTAATTGTTTTTGTGCCTGCAGTGGTTTAACCACCACCTTTGGAGTGAACTAGACCTGGATTCCTTTCTTTGCACCCTCTCTGACAAGCTGTGTGACTTTGGACATGCTACCTAACCTTCCAGAGCCCTCTTTTCTTCATCAGTAAGATGGATCTAATTCTGCATAGTTGTCAGGAGTGCTGTGAGGCTTAAGCTTTAAAGGTAATGTGTCTGATAGCCTGGCACATAGTGGGCATGCAACCAAGACTAGTGCCCTCCTTCCAGTCACTATCATTGTTACTATCTTCTCAGCAAGACCATCGGTGAGCTCTTATGTGAGGTACTTTTCCCTTTTCCCACATGGAAGTAGCATAGCCTGGATGGTAGGCACCAGGGTGTAGCTGGGAGTGGAACTCGTCTCTCACACATGGAGGTGGCAGCATTTTAGAGGGAAGTTCACAGGCCCTGTTTGATATGAAATGCGCACACCTCTCAGCCCAGCCAGCCCACTCTGTGGGTGCTGAGTGGCAGTCCGGGAATGACCATTGGAGTACTTTGTCATAGGGGAAAGTTGAAAACCATGCAGAATACACAAAAAAAAAACAGCTGCTCTGGTGAAAATGGGTTGAGGGTCCAGAGCTTCACCTGGCAGGCCTCTCTGTACTCTAGCCCCCATGTGTTCCCAGCAGCCCCAGGGGCTCTGCAGGGATCTTCTAGCTCAGAGAAGCACTGTTGACAATCCCTAGAAGTGAGCTGTTTTAGCTGGTAGATAGGGGCTGTGTGTTAGGTAGCTGGGAATGCTTTCTATGGCCAGGCACCAGGAGCTAGATCTTTCTTTTGTTTGCCCTCTTCTTTCTCTTTAATGGCAAGTACACTTATTTTAGTTTCAATTTACAGAGGAGTCAATAGGGTGAGTGCTTAGAGTGGGTCTCTGTGCTCCAGATCCTGCCCATCAGGTCATTTTTTTCAGGATATTCAACCTCTGACCGACCAGCGTCATTAGCCCCACTGCCTCCTGGCCTGTGAGCAGTACCCTCAGCCCTTGCCCCTTCCACCCTTTAAACCAGGTGGTGGCAAACGCAGTGGCTGCCCTCTCGGAGATTGCCGAGTCTCATCCGAGCAGCAACCTCCTCGACCTGAACCCTCAGTCCATTAACAAGCTACTGACAGCCCTGAATGAGTGTACTGAATGGGGCCAGATCTTTATCCTGGACTGCCTGGCCAACTACACCCCCAAGGATGACCGAGAGGCCCAGAGGTGAGCAAGTTGCCCCTTGCCTGCCAGTCCAGCCAGAGCTGGTCCTCGGGGTGGCGGGGGGAGGCTCTAATCACAAGCTGGGCCTCAAGCCTCTAGTGGGCTCCTTCCCAGGGCCTTGCCCCACAGACCATCAGACCACAGACCTCAGATGCACCTTGGGGGAGGCCAGAGCCAGGCTGTCAGTGGTATTCCTTCAGGCAGTCAGCTCACTGCTCTTCCTGGGCAAAGAAAAAAGTCAGGACCTTACCTGGGAGCTGACAGAGACGCTGGTCATCTCGGGCTAAGAGAAGGAGGCAGATAGCATCAGAGCCACCATTCACTGAACTCCCCCTGGGTACCTGGGGCTCTGCTGGTGCTTTCTATGCATTTGATAATCTTTAAAGCAGCCCTATAAAGGCAGTCCCATTATTGTCCCCATTTTATAGGTAAGGAAACTCCCCTTAGAGTGATGGAGGAAATTGTATAGGTCACCAAGCTCGGTCTCCCCTGACCTTTTGTCCTAACCAACAAGATACTCTGCCACTTTTGAATGCCCTCACAGTGGGGAAAGGGAGGGAGTTGACATTTATTAAGTATTTGCTACATACCTGACACTCTGCTGGTGCTTTACATGTGTTTTCTCATTTAAGCCCCAGCTACTCTGAAGTTGGCATCATCTCCATTTTCTAGTTAAGAATACCGAGGCTTAGAGTAGTTTTCACATACTTGGGGCCAGTTTACAAGCAGCAAAACCAAGATCTAGATCTTCCACTACTGAAGACGTGCTATTTTGATAACTAAAAACAGAGTGTTTCCCTTTGTCTGTCTCTCTTCTTTGCCCCGTTGGAACGGACCTAGTATCTGTGAGCGGGTCACCCCCAGGCTCTCCCACGCCAACTCTGCTGTGGTGCTATCTGCTGTGAAGGTGCTGATGAAGTTCATGGAGATGTTGTCCAAGGACCTGGATTACTATGGCACACTGCTCAAGAAGCTGGCCCCGCCCCTGGTCACGCTGCTGTCAGCTGAGCCTGAGCTGCAATATGTGGCCTTGCGCAACATCAACCTCATCGTGCAGAAAAGGTACCAGACTGCCACACACATGCAGTGTTGTGTACTCCTGGGGTTCTGCTGCTGAGAATAGGGCTATGAAAGAAAACTGACATGTTCCCCATGCAGGAAGTCTCCATAGCTTACAGAGGTTCTCAGCCAGGGACAACTTTGTCCCCCAAGGGGCATTTGACAATGTCTAGAGACATTTTTGGTTGTCACAGCTGGAGGTACTACTGGCATCTAATGAGTAGAGGCCAGGGGTGCTGCTTAACATCCTGCAATACACAGGACAGAGAACTATTTTGTCAGTAGTGCTGAGGCCGAGAAACCCTGGCTTAGCTTAACCAGGTGGCAGGCCAGGTAAAGGCTAGCATGGAACTTCTTAACCACAGACAATAGATGGCTCCACACTCCACAGAGCCCTGTGGACACTGAATGGGGTGTAAGATTTTGTGTGTGTGCATGCATTTTTCCTGGGGGCAGAGTCTGTGGCTCAGTCAAATTCCCAGAAGTTGGAGAACTCCCGGTGGTGAGGTGGTGAGGTGGTGAGGCTCCGTGTGGACTTTGCATCAGCCTTGGGGCTGGGGGAGGGGTATGTCAAAGTTGTTCAGAATGGTGTGCAGCCTGATTCCATCTGCCCCGTGGAAACAATTGTGGCAGGAAGCCGCTGCTCCCAAGGGAAGGCGCCTGATGCCCGCATTGCTTGGGGCTGAAAAGCAATTAGTAGTGCCACTTCAAGGGGCCCAGAGTAGGAGGGGCTCTCTGGAATGATCCAGTGAGGAAGCCCAGCAGCTCTGCAGAGTAGAGCTGGACTCTGGAGTTCTACCAGCTTTTTTGATCAAACGGCTTCCTCAGCAACTAACTCACGATCATCTGTGTTACCACAGCCCCATTGGTGAGTGAGGCTACATGAACAGGGGCCTCATAGACATTCTCTTTTGGAAGACAGCACATGCTCCTTGTCATTCTAGCATCAGTCTGGTTCTTAGGACATTCTTGGGAGCCGAGATATCAGTGGAATTGGGACATTTCAGGTTTGGGAATTAAATATGGGAAAGCTCTCTGAGTGCCTAAGGGGTGAGATAGAGTCTCAGATGCAGGGTGGAATTAGTAAGGTGTAGTGATCAGCGAGAAGGGCTCCCTGGGCTATATTTAACATGGCAAATCTCTTAAGAAGTTGACTGTTACCAAGACACCACCTGGCTCAATCCTGACATGTGGTTAGGCAGCTTTGCCAAGTCCTAACTGCAGAAATCTCGTCTTCCTGCTCCCCCCCAGTTTGGATCCTGCCTCCCCCACAGGCACGATTGGAGGCTCTCTGCTTTGCCAAGATCTCCCTGCAGCTTGCACAGCAGCATGGAGTACCCAGGGTCCCTCCTTCTATCTTGTGTCTTCTCCCTTCATCATCTGTTCTCATTCCTTTGCCTTCCTCCTTTCTGTTCTGGAAAGGGCATAGGAGTAGTTGAGGGTGGTGACTGTCATCTTGCTCCCATGCTGTTAGCACTAAGTGTGTGACCTGGTGCAAATCTCTCCACCTCTCAGCTTTCCTTATCTAAGAAAAATGTGGATGGTGCCAGAGGAGCAGTGACACTGGTAATAGCACCTATGTAGCAAGTGCCTTCTCTGAGGCAGGCTGTTGGTCATGTAGATGCTTCACAACAGCCCTGCTATGTAGGTGTCTGTGCCGGGGTCCCAGGACCACCCCACATTCAGAGGCACTCTAGGACTCATGGGAGTCAGCATGTAGTTGTCCTCACAGCTAAGATTTATTATCGATGTAGTGAGGATATATAGCTGGGTTCTGAGGGAGAAAGACACAGGTGAAATCTGGAGGAATTCATGTACAGGTTTCCTTGCGCTCCCTTCCTTCCATGGGGGTGGGGTCACATAGAGCACGTTCCCCCTCAGCAACAAAATGCAGCAATATGAGTGTAATGTTTCTGCCTGGGGGTGCCTCTTTGAGAGTCATGTAAGTAGTCTTTGCCTGGCACCTCCCAAATTTCTGGACTCCTAGAAGGAAAGCAGGTATTTAGCATAGACCATATTGTTTATACAAACAGTCAAGGCATAGTTAATCACCTTTATCATTTAGGGAATGGTGAGAACACTCCCAAAAGCCGAGTTTCTGGACTCCGGGCCTTTCTAAGACTAGAGACTCAGGTCTGCAGTGGTAACACTTTCCAGCACAGGGTCATGCTTGTTTCATGGGTGAGGTAGTAGGGGCCTGAGTCACAGGCTGGGATTGGAACCAAGGCCTGATCCCCAAGCCCATTGCCTGGTGCCTACTGCCTCTTGAATGCAAACTGTCTTTTGCTTATATTCTCTCTTCCCTTTCTGGGGACAGTCAGAACTTTGCTCAAGCCAGTCAGTAGGCCCTCTGCCCAGAAGTGGATGTCAGGGTTCATCTCACACCCCAGAAATGTCCCAGCAAATGTGGAAGAGGTTTTCTCACAGGGCTTATGACTTGCTTCTTGCTCTTCGGGCAACCCTGCCCCGCCACCAGGCCTGAGATCCTGAAGCACGAAATGAAAGTCTTCTTCGTGAAGTACAATGACCCCATTTATGTGAAGCTAGAGAAGCTGGACATCATGATCCGCCTGGCCTCCCAGGCCAACATCGCCCAGGTCAGCAGAGGGTAGTGGCTGGGGGCATGGGCTTTGGTGTTGGACAACAGCACTGCCAATGAGCTGTGATCTTTGGGAAGGCTGCCTGGTCTCACTCTTGACAGTTCATCCATGAACAGTGCTTAGCACAGAGCATGGAGCTCTGTAAGCAAGCATGTAACAAATGTTAAGTAATAAAGAATTTTTTTTCCTGTTATTACTTATCCATCCATTGAAAAGTGGTAGTTAGGTGGATATGTTAGCTAGACAACTTAAACAAGGGCTGTCCAGCCCTACCAATTAGTTCTTCCCTGCTTTTCTCTTGGGATACCTGATAGCTTCCTCCCTCAGGCTTTCCATCTCCAGCAAGATGCAGAATCTCATTCTTCTAGGGGTCTGTGCATACCCATTGCCCAGGGGTGTTCCAGGTGATTGCCCCACTAGATCCCCTCCAACCCCATCTTCTCTATTTGGGCTACAGGTCTTGGCAGAGCTTAAAGAGTACGCGACAGAGGTGGATGTAGACTTTGTACGGAAGGCAGTGCGAGCCATTGGCCGCTGCGCCATCAAGGTGGAGGTAAGGCTCTGGGACTCTGTCCTCAGCTGGGGGAGGGGAGAGGAAGGTAGCTGAAACCAGGAAACCAGTCTGATTCTAGCAGAATCTGCCAGCTTCTTGTGGTCCAAGGCCTGAGGATCACTGCTGGAGTCCCCATTGTGCAGATTTGGTTGGCCTTATTCTCACTCTGAAATTTCCTTTAGCTCTTTGAGTTTTCCAAATAAAATGAACCCATGATAATCATGGATTCTCCTGCCTCATTAGCTAAGAGGATGGGGCAGCCCCAGCTGGTGGTGGTCCTGGTAGACTCAACTTTCACATTATAGAGCTTTGGGTCAGGGGCTGTGCCTGTCAAAGGTTCTGGCAAGGGTCATGATTCAGCCAGCACCTTTCTCCAAGCTCCTAAGTGCTCTACAGACCCCCGTGCCCTGACATTTCATCCGTCCCATTCTCTACATATGGAGATGTTTCTTAACCACTGAGCTGACTTTCCTTAAATGGGTCTACTGGAGGCTAGGGGATCCTGGGACAGCTGGTCACCCCAACCCCTTATGGCATTTTCCCCTTGGCACCTGTGATGACATCTTGAGAAGTCTCTCCCATAAGGCCATTAGCACAGCATATTGGAATGGGGAGGGGGATGTCCAGACAGCTTTTCTAAGCATTTTTGGTCGCAGGAGACCATTTTAGGAAACAAGTAGAAACGAGGTGAAGTCAGGCTGGAGTATGGTCATTCTGTCCTCAGGACTTGGCCTGGAGTTGCTCCAACGACTCTCCCCACTCTCAGAAGCTCTACTGGCCTTCTCCTCAGTCTAATTCTATCTCCCTATGTCCCTGCCGTCCCGAAGCCTTCAGTTTGTACTCATTCTTTCACCTGTTACCTGGGGTCAGTGTTCTGTTCTCCCACTGTGACAAGGAAGGTGGGCAAGGCGTGATTGAGCCCTTGGCCAAGGCATGGTTATTAGAACTTCTATTGGAAATGGGTGCAGGGGCCTTACTCACACTCTCCTCTTCCCACACAGCAATCTGCGGAGCGCTGTGTGAGCACGCTGCTTGATCTCATCCAGACCAAGGTGAACTATGTGGTCCAGGAAGCCATTGTGGTCATTAAGGACATCTTCCGCAAGTACCCCAACAAGTACGTGCCCATCCCTCCCAGTGAGGCTGATGTGACTGCTGGGAAAAGAGGAGCCTCTCTCTCCCCTCTCCTTACTTCTCAGCCACAAACAGCGTTCTCAAAAGAAACCCTTGGTTTTTTATTTCTCCCAAGCTGCCCCTTCTCTGCTCTCCAGACCAAAATAAGAACTAAAATGTAACAGATAAAACTCAAATCCCTTTACTCACCACCCTCTTGAGGTCTTGTGGGACATTTGCTTGTCTCTCTTGGCCCCTGCTGGGCCACCCTTGACTTACCCTGGCTCCTTCAGTGCTCATTGCTGGCTGTGTGCTGGTCTCCAGGTATGAGAGCGTGATTGCCACACTGTGTGAGAACCTGGACTCCCTGGATGAGCCTGAGGCCCGGGCTGCCATGATCTGGATTGTGGGCGAGTATGCTGAGAGGATTGACAATGCAGATGAGCTGCTGGAGAGCTTTCTCGAGGGCTTCCATGATGAGAGCACCCAGGTGAGCCTTCAAAGCAGGCCAACTTAAGCCAGGGTGTGGGTCATAACTGGCAGCAGCACCACTACAGTCCATCCTGCTCTGAAACCCTCCCCTCAGCCAGCAGGCCTCGGGTCCCTGCCCCTGCTAATACTGCATTGATGGTGTGGACAGACAGATAAGTGCTATGTGGGTGACAGGTGTGGCCTCTTTTTCTCCCACACTGCAGTACCTGAGGGGGATGTGTGAGAATGTTCTGTGATTCTGTGCACTGAAAGCAGGCAAAACTTTCTGGTTTTGTTTTCGTATTTCTCTTTGGATAGTTAATACATTGATTTGGTTCAAAATTGAAAAGGTACAAAAGAATATATAAAGTGAAAATTCTCTTTCCTACCACTTTCCTGACCACCAGTTCTCCCAGAGATCGCTAATGTTATTTATTGGTTTCTTGGGGATACTTCCAGAGATAGTTTAGGAATACACTAGCAGGCATACACATACCTCTATACATGTAAACATACACATATGTGATCAATTATTGTTATTTGTGGTGGTTATGTTCTGTTAGTCACCACAAACACTGAATTAGCAAGCACTAAATCATTGCTCCCAGAAGAAATTATAGAGTTGGGTTCCTATGAGCCTCTGGTTTCAACATTTTTGTCTGCTGGTTAATACATAACCTTGTTTTACTTGTGTTTCTGTTTAAAGACACCTTATTTAATATGCATTGTTGATTCATTCACATTGAAATAAAGGGAATACAATGAAAAGTAATCCCTTTTTTGGGAACTGTCTGGTCATGCATGGGGGCCTTTAAAATATCTGTCTGTAAGCACACACAAAAATCTCTGCTCTCCCAACTGAGGCATTGCAACCGGATGGATCAGAGCACAGGCCTTGGAATTGGAGATCTCAGAGTTCAAACCCCTCTTTACACCAATCTTTCACCCCCCTGAGGCTCAGTTTCTTATTTATAAAATGAGGTTTATAAGACTATCCCTCATCTTGCTGCTGTGAAAGTTGAAAAGTCCTTAACATAAGCCCAGCCCATGATAAGCATTCATTTATGGTAGTATTGGTGTTGGTCACAATTGGTTTAAAAGCAACTGGTCCAGGCAGAAAAGGGGACCGACTGTCCTCTGTAGCTGGTAAGTTCCAGGAGTGTGCCCTCCTGCACCCATGGGTGAGGGTGCTCAGATGGTGGCATCATGGCTGCCTCTGCCTTTCTGGGGTGGCTTCTCCTTCAGGCAGGCTTCCATAAGTGGGGCCTTTGAGGAGTCAACAGTTCCAGGCTACAGCTTAGAGACTCCTGTAATTACTTACCCCTCAGTAGTTTCAGCAACAGTCCAGGCCCATTCACATTGTCCTGAGCCAATCGCTATGACTCTAGTCCTGTCAGACACACACATCCCTGGACTGCAAAGGGCAGGGAGAAGGACGATTCTTTGAAGGAAAGCCAGCGTTTCTATTACCAGAAGACAGAATAGCTCCTGGGTGAGCAAAAACAACAGATGTTCATCACAAAATAATAGTAATAATTCCCACCAACACCCACTGCCACCTGTCAAGTCCAGCTGCCAGCCTGCCCTGAAGCTGCCTTCAGTTACACCACATGAGCCTCTCTCTTGTCTCTGAGAAGCAAAGCCCTGCCTGGGACGGTCTCTGCTCCTGTAATCAAGTCCCTCCTGGGATTACTGCAGAGGATGTCCTGAGGGGGGTGTTTCTATTCATATATTAGAGTAAATCTTTTGCAGCCTCCACTACAGAGCCAGGATTAGAGAAGTCAGACAAGGGAGAACTGAGCAGGAGACTGGGATGGGGAACTGATTCAAGGCTCCTCCCCTGTTGGGTGTCCTGAAGCGAGTTCAACTTACCAAGCCTGCTTCCTTGTCTCTGGCACAGGGCTCCTGCAAAGCTTACTGGGTAATGTATATAAACTGCCCACTCCATTGCTCAGCAGTGTGGTGGTGGTGTTTTAATTATGACTGGCCTGCTCTCTTTGTCTCCTGTGTTCATGACACAGTTCAAAGCTTTTATAAGAATACTTGTTTAGTATTTTGCAGTTTGGGAACTTATTTTATCTTTTAAAAAAAATTAATTTATTTTTTAGAGAGAGAGGAAGAAAGAGGGAGAGAGAGGGGAACGTCTGTGAGAGAGAGAAACATCAATCGGTTGCCTCCGACACTCACCCTGACGGGATCAAACCCACAACCCGGGTATGTGTCCTGACCAGGAATCAAACCAGCGACCTTTTGGTACACAGTATGATGCTGAACCAACTGAGCCGTACCAGCCAGAGCAGAAACTTATTTTAGATTGTCTGTTTGAGCCCCCTTGCAATAGGCTCCTTGGCCTCTTTAGCCATGGATGGGAAGCTCAGAAATTGTTAGCCAGGGTGGTATGTCAGCCCAGCGTGCATCTGGCCCCTATTTGGATGGCATCATTGTAGGAGGGCTGCTGGTAGAGGAGTTGAGCTTGTGGCCAGAGTTCCTAGGCAGCATAGCACAACAGACAATGATGAATGATTCTGGGCAACCAGCTGATCTGGGCTAGGAAGAACTTGGTAGAGTCCCTGTGTGGTGGTCATCCTGATATTGATGATGACAGCTGTTGTGTATTGAACAGAATACACAATAGGTTCTTTACCTTTGTTGTCTTATTGACTCTTCCATTAACCCTGTGAGGTATTATACTCATTGTATAGATGATGAAACACACTCAGAGAAGTTAAATGACTTGTACAGGGTCACTCAACTGAGAAGTGATAGAACCAGAGTTCAACTGAAGTGTGATCTAACTCTAGCTCCAAGACAGCTGCCAGAAATTGCCCTTTTCAGAGCTCACAAGAACCCCCTGAAGTAGGCCATACCTCTCCCTCACTGACAGGGTAAATGGCTTTTGCTATACTGTCCAGCCAGGGGCTAGAGCCGGGGCTGGAAGCCAGTCCCTGGGCCACCTCCTGCTTTACAAACAGCCAGCCCACTGCTCCTCTGCCTTTGGCCCACATGTAATCAAATCTCAAGGACTTGGGATCATCTAATCCCAGAAACAGACCACATCCCCTTCACCCTGCCTTCTGCTGTCAACCCACCCTGTGTACCTGGGTAATTAAACCATTTGTTTTTGTAAGTGCCCTCCTGCCAAACAGGCCCAGGATGTGCCGCCAGCCCCATCCCCACCCTCTTGCCCCAGACCTGTCCTTGGCACAGCCCTGGCTCAGGAGCCCTCAGGCTGCCCTCTTGTCCCAGGACTGACAAAGATGAGATGTGGCTAAGGAAGGACATGTGCAGAGAATTTTTTCGGAGATGTTTTTTTCAGTCAGCAAATTTTTCTTTAGTGCCTGCTTTGCATTGGGCACTAGAGTGCACAGTAAGCAGTGATACAACTGTGACAGACATGATCTGCCTGCCCTCAAGGGGCTCTCTTCATGGTATGGCCCGGTGACTGGAAAGCATTTCCAGTACTGTGGGACAGCGCTGGTAAGGGTCTGTAGGAGGCTGCAGAAGCGTGGGGTAGGGGCTAGGGTCAGCATAAGATCCAATGGGGTGAGGAGGTATTGGTCAGGCTGAGGACAGCAGGAGGCAAATTTAGGTGAAGGCAGCAGCCAGGTAAGAGGTGGAGGCTGAGAGAGGGCTGGGCAGGGACAGTTCCCACCCTCTGGTAGAAGCACAACTCCTCAACAACTGACTGGCTCTATGGGCCCTACTGACTTAGTCCACTGGGCTTCACTGGCACCATCTGTTTATTGACAGATGGTCCCTTTAAGAAGCATACCAGCTACATATGTTGCCTTTTTAAGCTGTGAGCTCCTTGAGATACTGTGAGGCCTGGAATTCTGATAGGTTTCTGGGACCCTAGGGCAGGGCAGCATCCCCTGGCCTGCCTAGTGTTGCCAAATAATACAGTGGCCAGCTTCTTCCTGAGTGGTCTAGGCTACTCAGCACTGTCAGCACCCTCTGCTGACCTTAGTCTGTGTTCTGTGGCCACCCCCAAACCTAGGAAAGCTGGTCTCTGCTTCCAGGGTCTTTAAACCCCCTCTTCCCTCTTCAAGGCCCTCACTTGGTTTCTTACTATCCCCACATGAAGCCCACACTTCTTCCTTGCCATTTCTCTGCCTTCCTGCAGGTCCAACTACAGCTACTGACAGCCATAGTGAAACTCTTTCTGAAGAAGCCAACAGAGACCCAGGAGCTGGTGCAACAGGTCCTCAGCTTGGCCACTCAGGTTGGTGCCCCAGCTTCGCTGCTGTGACTCTCACTCCACAGGGAGCGCTTCTGTCTAAGCAGCCAGACCTGCGTAGTCCTGCCCCTAAGACTGGTACCTTTGTGGGTTTGGCCCCAGAGTAATATATAATCCCTGCTCAGGGAGCTCAGTCACAAACCAATCACGATGGAATGGGGTCAGGTGGTGAAGTTGAGACAGACTGTAAATGAGAGAGGAGAGGGAAATCCATGAGAACCAGAGTGTTTATATGCATGCAGGGAAGGCAGACTGCCCAAGGAGGGGAGTGGGGAATGGAGATAGGCATGGGTATGGCCTGCTAGGGTGGGCTAGAGTGGAAAATGGGGGGGCAGGGAGCTGGGCCATGTTCATTTAAACTTCCCCTTCTCCTGACCCAGTTGCTGTGCTGAGTTTCATGAGCTTCTCCTTGCTTCCCCAAGGATTCAGACAACCCAGACCTGCGGGACCGTGGCTACATCTACTGGCGCCTGCTCTCCACGGACCCAGTGGCTGCCAAGGAAGTGGTGTTGGCCGAGAAGCCGCTCATCTCAGAAGAGACAGACCTCATTGAGCCCACACTGCTGGATGAACTCATCTGCTACATCGGCACGCTGGCTTCTGTCTACCATAAGCCACCCAATGCCTTTGTGGAGGGGGGCCGAGGCGTTGTGCACAAGAGCCTGCCGCCCCGCACTGCCTCGTAAGTGAAGTGGGACAGTTGCAGGCTGAGTGTCCCCACCCGGTTTCTCAGTTCAGTAGCTCAGGTGCTCAAGCTATATGTGGTGTCCCCCAGCAAGGCCTGAATCTGAGGAAAATTTTAAATAGCTACCTTTTATTGATACACACCAGGTGTTGACTCATTTGATCCTTGCAATAGATCTGAGAGATATCCCCATTTAACAGGCAAGGACAGTAGGCATAGAGAGTTTGAGTACCTGGTACAGCATCCCACAGCCAGCAGAGCTGGGCTCAGACCCCATTATGTCTGATTCTAGAGCACTGTTCTCACTTTCCTCCTCTGCCGCTCCAGGTGGTTGGATTGCCATTTTGCCCAGTCATCTGGGGACTGGCATCCAGTCTTCTCTGTAGAGTGGGCTGAGTGGTGGAAATACAGATGGCCCCTCCCTTCACTCATCCCCATGAAGCTGCATCTCTTGGAGAGCTGAAAAATGGATCAGGCAGGGGAGTGGGAAGGAAGAGGAGGCATGTAGAGGAGCCCCTATGGGATAGTGGAGACCCAGTGCCTATCCTGGGAGAAGAGACTGGGGACTGACCTCCCTGAGACAGTCTGCCCCCACCCTTCTGATCCTCTCCCTCCTGTGTCCTTGAAGGAGCGAGAGCACGGAAAGCCCTGAGACAGCCCCTGCTGGAGCACCCTCTGGTGAGCAGCCAGATGTCATTCCTGCCCAAGGTGACCTACTGGGTGACCTCCTCAACCTGGACCTTGGCCCCCCGGTGAGCGGCCCACCCCTGGCCACCTCCTCAGTGCAAATGGGATCTGTGGACCTTCTTGGTGGCGGCCTTGACAGCCTGGTATGTCCTGGGAACCCCTCTAGATGCCATTGATAATGATCTCCAGAGGAGCAATCATTGAATGCCCTCTCTGTGCTGGGCACCTATGCCTGTGAAGGTGATCATGTAGCTGCCTACTTATAGGTGAGAAAACTGAGACTTAAAGAGGTCAGGAGACTTTCCCTCCAAGAGAGCACAGCTGCTAAATGACAGACACAGTACTTAGACCCTTGTTGGGCCACTGTGCCCCAAGAGACCTGGGGCAATGTAGGGCCAGTCCTAGTCCCTTCTCCCGAGTCTGACCTTGCAGGTACCTTGGCCCTATAAAGCTGGAGGAGCCAGATCTTAGAGGTCAAGGATAGTTCTCCTCCCCTGTAGAAAGATAGTGGTGAGACTGTCCTGGGTATCTCCCTAGAACTTCTTTAGGCAGATGGTAGAGCCAGGTAGAGGGGGGAGAGCAGAGCCCATGCCACTTAGCCATGCCCAGCTCAGGTCCCCAAGGCTGTGGCACAGGGTGCGGGTGGGGGATAAGACCAAGGGACTAGTGCTCATCATAGAAACTGTGTAGGCCCCTCCTAGGCCTGGCACATCCTTGTACCAGACTCATCTCGGATGGGGCAGCAGTAACTAATCTTTTCTCTCTTTCCCTCTTTCTACCCCCCACCCCCAATCTTGTCTCTCTCTGTGTCTTCCTTCCTGGCTTTTCTCTCTGCATGTGGCTGCCTGTTCTCTTCACCCTGCCTGCTTCTGCTTGGAGATGGGGGATGAGTCTGAAGGGGTACGGTTCAACCCTTGCGTCACCAAGCCTTCGTCCCTGCTCCTCCTGAGAGCGCTGGTCTAACATCCCAAGGGTCAGATGATGTCAAAGCAGTCCCTCCCTGCTGAACCCTGGCCTCTGTCCAGTGTCATGGCAGCCTCTGCTTTGACCGCCTGGCGTCCAGCTGCCTCCAGGCCCCCAAATCCATGAATTTCTCGTTCTGTCCTCACTACCCTATGACAAAGTTGCCTTGTCATCCTGAGGATCACTGGCCCTCTCTGTCCCCATGGGCCCTCTCTGATATCCTGGAGGGCAAACTTCCATCTCCCTAGCATAGCCTTCTCACAGTAGTGTGCCTCCAGTACCCCTTTTATCTGTGGACTGAGTGTTAGTTTACAAGTGTCCCCAGCTTTCCCAGAGGTCACCCCTAAAGCTCAAGATTTGCAGGGCATAGGAGGGCTCAGCCTCTTTTCTCCACTCACCTCCCTCTTTCTTGTTTCTGCCACTTAGAGTTGATGTAACAGTAGCCTTGTGGGACCCCTTCCTTGCCCGCCCACCCTATTTCCTAGAGCCAGGTGGCTACACTCATCCCCAGCCCCTAATGACCCTGCCTCAGGTGCCTGCCGCTGACCCCTTCCCTTTCTTTTCCAGATCGGGGGCTCCAATTTCGTGACACCACCAGCAGCAGCAGTACCAGCTAACCTAGGTGCACCCATTGGCAGTGGCCTGAGTGACCTCTTTGACCTGACCAGTGGTGTGGGTACTCTGTCAGGATCATATGTGGCCCCCAAAGCAGTAAGTACCATGCCTCCTCTCGTGGCAAGAGCAGAGAGAAGTTAGAGACCTATGTGTGGCTCCTTAAATAGCTCATTCTGTGGAATCTACTCAGGCCAACAGATGGGCTCCAGGAACAGCAGTTTGCCAGCACTATGCCAAGGGCAGCTGGGGGCTGTGGGAGCACAGGGAAGAGATGCTGAGTCAAGCATGGGGGTGGGCCAGGGAAGGACACCCCAGAGGGAAACTGGAGCTCACGCCTGCAGATCAAGTCAGAATTAGCGAGGCAAAAGCGGGGAGAGTGCTCCAGCCTGTAGGAAAGCATGGAGGTGAGGGAGAACCCAGCACCTTCCAGGGAACTAGCAAATGTCCCATCTAGTTGGAGCAGCACTTCTGAGTGCTGTCCAGCCGAATGCCTCTCATTGATAATAGACATAATAAGATGCTACCACTGCATAGAGGAGACAAAAAAGGAAGAAAATAAAATTATATATTTTGATGTCATGAAGGCTTGGGCACACACACCCCAGAAGACCTGATGGAGCTGTCCAATGTTGACAGCAGTGCAAAGTCACTGATGGCCCCAGTTGGGTGCCATGAGTGGTGTGGCCAGTGGTGCTGTTAGTTTCTGAAACGGTGACTGACTTCTAGTAAAGTTCCAACAAAACAAAGGATGAGCTTCCCTTGATTTTCACCAGAGTTCAGTTCTGGTAGTTTTAGGGCATGTTAAAATCATGCAGAACATACTCAAGAGATGCAGGACAGTACTCATTGTGGAAACTGTTGTACCCTGACAGCATGTCCAGCATTCCTGACCCCAACCCACTGAATGTAGTGCCTCCCCCACATTGTGCCACCTGAAGATGCCCCACAAATGCCTCCTGTGCTACTAAGGGGCAGTACCTCCCTGAGACTCCTGGCTAGACAGAGATTAAGGAAGGAGGAAGCTGGTGAGGTCAGCCACTCCAGGCTGTAAGGAGTTTCTCTCAATCCTGGTGCAGTGGGAGCCATTGGAAGGTTTTAAACAGATGAAACATGTTTACACTTGAGAGAGATGCTCCTGGCTACAGTGTGGAAGCTAGGTTGGAAGGATAAGGCAGAAACAAGGAGCGCAGTGAGGACATTGGCAGGAGTTGATGTGTGCTGATGGCAGCCTGGACAAGGAAAATACCTTGGGGGATAGAGGCAAGAGGCTGGACTGGAGAGCTTCATAGGAGGTAGGACTGGACAAGGAGGGGGTGATTCTGGCTTGTGCATAGGGTAAAGGAAAGTGTGATTTTCTGAGATGGGAAGGGCAAAAGAAGGAGAGCTGAGTTTGGGGTATGAGAATATGCGGGCTTGGCACTAAGGAATGCACAGTGTCTCTTGCACTAGCATCAAGGAAGCTGCCAGTGGGGACAGACCTGACCTGACTCCCTCATAACACTCAAGTCAGACACTGTGTCTGCCACTTTGTTCCCAGCCAGCGCCCCTCTTTCTCTTCTAAGATCCCCTCCTCAGAGCAGCT
This sequence comes from Miniopterus natalensis, assembly GCF_054644295.1. Taxonomy (NCBI): domain Eukaryota; kingdom Metazoa; phylum Chordata; class Mammalia; order Chiroptera; family Miniopteridae; genus Miniopterus; species Miniopterus natalensis. Next base: position 16,465,573 of record NC_142100.1, read on the forward strand.
GGCCTTCAAAGGTTCAGTGACATCTCCAGCATGAGTAGGGAGCTGTGAGTCAGCACCTGCCCTGGCTTCACCAGGTATGCCAGCTATACCTGCAGCAATGGTGGCTAGAGCCCCCAGGCAGGATCTGGGCCTCAGAGGCCCACAGCAGACAGCACATCTAGTGCTGACAGCTGCACACGTCTGTGCCAAGGACTGCATGAGCATGGCACAGCCCCATCCCATCAATCCTCCCAGCAGCCTTATGGTGCTGTTATTCCCATTTTGCAGTTGAGAAATCTGAGTGCTCTTGCCTAAGGTCACATAGCTGATAAGTGACAGAGACAAACTGAATGCAGGGAGGTGGCACCAAAGTCTCTGCTCCCAACTCCTATGTGATCACATCCCAAAGTGTTTGAGAACCTCCTGAGTGCCTGCCTTAATGTCATGGGTTGTCAGAATAAGTAGAAGTGAAGAGAACATACAGGTAAAAATGTTCAGTTGACTAATTACTACACACATGGACTCTACTGATGCATGAGACTGACGTGTATGTTAGAAGCCCAATATAAGACACACCCAATATAACAGGTATAAGAGCAGCAAAGACTCCTGTAGCCCTCTAGGCATTGCAGAATGGCCAGGAATATAAAGCCTGGAGCTGGCGCCTAGGGAGTTGTGTGTTCATTTTAACAGACGTTATTACCGCTTTGTCTTAGTGGAAGGCCAGATGGGTGTACCAACAATGAGTTCTGGAAGTGGGAGGTGAGGGGATCATGAGGTTAGGAGGAATCAGGGCAGGCTACCTGGAGGAGGATTCCTCACAACATGGGCTGGACTTTCCCCACTACCATAGTCACAGGAGGTTCTCAGACGTGGGTGTTCTCCTTTCAGAAGAAGTAAGTATGTCATCTACATTTTCCTAACAGCACTGTGACTACCCAGAATTATTGGTCCTGTGTGACTACCTAGAATTGTTTGTCCCCCCTGCCTGTGGGGATAAATATATTCTCCAACCTTCCTGGTCAAGGGGATGAGGCTCTCTGTGTACAAGAACTTGGAATTCCTCAAGCATGTGTACTAGTGGATGGTGACAGTACATTGGCTCCTCTAGTAAACGTTGAGGGTTAGTTCTATGAGGAACTGTGCTAGACTCCATGAATCCACAGTGAGCAAGAGAGATGAAGTCCCCACCCTCAGCAGTCAGGCACGGTGACAGAAAGAGAGCCAGTTCTACAAGAACCTGGGAAAGGCCTGGTGGAGGGGCAGGGCACAGCGAAGTCACCATACTCCAGCCCTCTGAGTTCTGTCTGCACGCCAGGTCAGAGCGGAGAACTAAAGCCATGTGATTCTACCCTCACAGTTTTGTCCAGGGGAAGCAAAGGATGATCAGGGTTAGCAAGTACAATGGAGTGGGGATGGGCCTCAGAAAGCACTCTCCAAACAGAGGGAGCAGCGAGTGTGGGCACTAGAAGAACAGGTGCCAGCTGAGCCTGAGTATGGCAGGGCACCACGCTGTGGCAGCCATGGACAGTGGAAGTCATTGCAGAATTGGAGGGGCTTTGAAGGGTGCCATGATCAGATTTGCATTTTAAAAGATGGCTTTAGCTGCTGTGGAAATTGGGAAAAGAGGAATTGGGGCAGCTGCAAGGTGGCTGCCATCTTACCTGGTAAACTCTGATGGCAGCTCAGGCATAGGTGGTGCCGGTAGAGAGGGAAGAAGCTGAGGACTTGGCAGCATATTGGAGGTGATGGCATTGACAGAACTTGGGCTTCATGATGGTGGCGTAGGGGTCAGGGTGGGCTGAAAGCTACTGTCCAAATGGCTCTGAGGTTCCTGGTGACCACTCGAGAGATGGTGGGACATTTGCTAACATAGGATGTGTTGGGGAAGCTGTCGAAGGGGCCTGAGCCTTTTGTCCTTGCTGTGAGCCATCTGAGTGAGAATGACAGACCTGAAAAACATTTGTATATCCACAGGATGACGCCAGCAGATGTCCTTCATGGGCAGGGCTTTAATTCAAGCTCTTTGCTCAGCAAACACTCCCTGAATGCCACTAGGGAAGGAGCCTGGGGGTGGGCTTCTCTGAGGAAGCAGCTCTTAAACTGAGACTTGGATGACAAAGGCAGCCGAACAGCAGAGGACCTGCCAGGCAAGGGGTCCTCTTAGGTTCTGTCCTTGGTCAGACCAGTTTCTACAATTAAAGGTTAGCCCTGCCTTCTGTGGGAGAGAACAGGCTGTGACAGCCAGGGAGGCCTAAGGCCCTGGCTGATGCCCAGGATGGCCTTGGGCTCTCCACTCTCCTTGGCTCATCAGGAGGCTGGCAGGGGCCTGCTTGTGTCCTCACTTTCCTCAGCCCTACTTCCTGTGGTCCTTCTTTGACCTCTGAAGATTTGGGTCAGCCTTTGGGCACACCAAGCACCTCCCTACCCAGAGCTGCTCCAGTGGTGGCCGCCCCAAGTGGGAATGGATGATTGTTCTCGTGCCAAGATGCACATGGTCATCATCCCCTGGTGGTAAAGGCAGGTGCAGTCAGTCTGGGAGGCACCTTCAGGGGGAGAGAGGAGAGAGGAGAGACCCTCAAGTAGGCTGTCGAGTTTTGGGGAAATGGCAAACTCCAGCCCCCTCCCCACTGTCTTCCCTGCAGGTCTGGCTCCCGGCCATGAAAGCCAAGGGATTGGAGATCTCGGGCACCTTCACCCGCCAGGTGGGCTCCATCTCCATGGACCTGCAGCTGACCAACAAGGCCCTGCAGGTCATGACCGACTTTGCCATCCAGTTCAACCGCAACAGGTGAGCTCCCCAAGGCCAGCCTGTTGCGAGCCCACTGGTGACTGCCTGTGGGAGCTGAGGGCTGCCAGGGGTCTGGGTCCTTTTTTCTAGTAAAGGTGGGTATTCCTCACCACCATACCTTAGGCCAAAACTCTGATTTCTCCCCCAATATCCTTAATGCGGACTCCAAAGTACCGGGCCAAGGCATAGGATTTCTCCCCTTTTATTGCCTTCCTCCCCTGCCCAAAGAGGTGTTTTACTGACAAAAATCCTAGGAGCCTACCTTTGGTAAGCACCCCACATAACAGGAGCTCAGAGCCTCCTTTCCAGCCCTGATTTGCTCCTAGCTGTAAGAAGCCTGATGGGGAGTAGGCCCACCTGCCAGCCTCCCCCATGCCACCAATAATTAAACTGTCAGACAGGGCCTATGGGAGTGGTGACTGCTTCAGGCTCCTCATCCCCACCGGGTCACCTGCACTGGGGGGTCAGTGGGGAAGGTCTCCTGTCTGGCACCATTGGGGTCTTCATGGACCAGGCTAGCTAGGCCCAAGCTCTCTGGGGAACCCAAGCAGCCTCTCCTGATGATTCTTCTTCCTGAGCGGCTCTAGTGATGAGCAAACTGAGCCTCTAAGAAGTTGACTGAAGGGGCTGCTTCCTCAGGAAGAGCCTGCAAGCCATTGGGTCCCAACCCTCTGTCAGACTAGAGAGGGTGGCACTGCTTTACCACTTACCCTCACATGACCCTAGAGGCCATAGAAACACTCTAGGCTCCAAGGGGTGGTCCCAGTGATCACTCATACCAAACTTACTGTGTGTTGAGAACTTCCTAGGTTCTAAGCCCTGTGCCAAGGGCTTTCAGAGTACTGTCTCACTTGAGCCACCTGACAGCCCAATGAGGTCAATGCCATTATTCCTCTTTCAGTAGGTAATGACACCTGGGCTGAAGTTACACAGCAGCAGTAGTAGAGCTCCCAGGAAAGCCTGGAATGCTGGGCCACCACAAGGGCGTGAGGTTCGCCATGTCATCTCCTGCTGTATCTCAGGCAGGCCTGATTGCCATTGTAGGTTGGGGTCAGATAGCTTAAGCTCTGGATCTCAGGGTCTAGGCATGGGCCTGCCCCTCCCTGAGCCTCCTTTCTGGAAGCTGGGAGACTATATACCTGTCACTCTTTATGAGGCTAGGAGTTGGTATAATATCAAATGCTCAGTTCATGGTCCCTGTCAATACTGTGGTGACACTGCCCCAGAGCCTGTGGTTGAGGTGTCTCTCACACTCATGGAATCTTTTTGATTTGCCCAAGTTCTGCTTTATCAAGAAGCAGGGCTTGTGTGTCACTTGAGATGGTCAGCTCCCTCCTGGGAGATGGGAATTGGCAGCAGTGACTTGGGCAGTCACAGAGTTTTCAGGTTCGAAGAAGCTTATAGACCCCTGGTATTAGATGGAACTCTCTGAAAGACAGGGCAAGGCTATGCTTACCTGGGTCTGCCCAGTGCCTAGCCCAAAGGAGAAAGAGGAGCAGAGATGGGCTTCAGGCCTGCAGCCAGCCTGAGACCCTGTCCTCCTGTCTATATGGCCATTAAGGGGTGGAGCGTGAGGGTCAGGAGTTTCTTTCTGGCTTAGGCCTGGGCCTGGGCCTGGGGTGAGGCCGGCTGGCTGGAGAGGCGTCTTGCCAACCACTGCTCCAGCTCTAGGGCCCGAGGAGCCCACGTGTCAACACCTATTCCTCCTGCCATCCCTATGGGGACTTCTCTCTCCCCAGCTTTGGTCTGGCCCCCGCCGCCCCCCTCCAGGTCCACGCGCCGCTCAGCCCCAACCAGACTGTGGAGATCTCCCTGCCTCTCAACACGGTGGGCTCAGTCATGAAGATGGAACCTCTGAACAACCTCCAGGTGTGTTCCGGGCAGGACCAAGCATCTCAGTCTTTACATGTGCACCCACCCCAGGGGAGGAGCCTGGTGGAAAGGTCTGGGGCCTGGCCTGTGTTGGCAAAGTGCTGTGTCTGTGGAATTGTGCTCTTGGTCACAGATCTGCCCGGGAGGCCTAACCCGCGGGGACACATGGGTGTGGCTCCAAGGGAAGGCATGTAAGGGAATCTGCTCATGTATTGGGCATAGGGCGTGGGCCCTTCCTGGGGCCTCAGGTGGAGCCAAACATCAGGGACTGACTCGGGGCCCCCTGTTCCCAGGTGGCTGTGAAGAACAACATTGACGTCTTCTACTTCAGCACCTTGTACCCACTGCACATCCTCTTTGTGGAGGATGGGAAGATGGGTGAGTCGTGAGGCACCCTGGGGTCCCTGGAATAGATGGATTAGCTTTGCCCATCCAGAGTCTGTGAATCACCAGCTTCTCTGAAGAACCTGGAGTGATGGGCACACTTCCATGGGAACCCTAGGGTCTCGTCAGGCCAGCTGTGTCCCACCAGGGGGCGTGCCATGCAGGAGTTGTCTCACTCCTTGGTTCTCTAGCTCTGCCATTCAGCCTTGCCTTCAGCCTCTAGACAATTGTCCCCTGGGCCCACTGAAGCAGGGATCCCATGCCATGCCTCAAACCTGATGCCTATCTCTTGTGCCCTGCGTGGAACCCCTAAGAGGACTCGTCCCAAGGCCCAGAGGACTCACTTCCAGCTCGGCGCTGCATGGAGCACTTTGCCGCCCCCCCCCGCCCCCCCCTCCCGATCTCTGTCACCACAGAAGCCCTGTACCACAGGCTAATGAGCAGGCTGCTCGGGGGCGGAGAGGGGGAAGGCCTGTATGGGTGCTGGGGAAGAGAGAACTAAGGCTCTGAGGCAGGAAGCCCAGGATCTTTTGGGAGCAGCATGGGTAGCCACCTTCACAGAGCTGAGGGTTTGCTCGGTAAGAAAGTAGCTGCTGTGGTGGAGCTACTGCCTGTCCTCAGCTTCAAGGCAGACCCATTTCCTGCTCAATGTTATTGAGCGGGGCCATGAGTTTATCAGGGTCCCATCTTTTTTCCTCCTTCCTCCCAGACCGGCAGATGTTCCTGGCCACGTGGAAGGACATTCCCAATGAGAACGAAGCCCAGTTCCAGATCAGAGACTGTCCCCTCAATGCGGGTAGGACTCCTGAGCACCCCCCACCCCATCCACACTGCCCCTCACCTGTACCCAGTCCCTCCCGTCACTGACAGGGGCCTTCTGACCCCCAGAGGCCGTGAGCAGCAGGCTGCAGAGCAGCAACATCTTCACAGTTGCCAAGAGGAATGTGGAGGGTCAGGACATGCTCTACCAGTCCCTGAAGCTGACCAACGGCATCTGGGTGCTGGCAGAGCTGCGCATCCAGCCAGGCAACCCCAACTTCATGGTGAGGGCCCCCGCTCCCGCCCTGCCAGCCCTGGGGCCTCTCCCTCCCTGTCCCAGGCAACCTCTCTTGCTCCCGCCCCCTCCCAGGCCCGGGGGCAGCTCTAATGGGGGATACTCTAGCCCAACTAGGCTGGAGTCCCTTTGAACCTGTTGTGAGCGAGCATCATAATTCTGTCCCTATAAAGGACCTTAGAAAGCTTTCAACTCAGTTCCATCAAGTTACCCAGGTAAGGCACCAAACTGGGTCTCAGAACAGTGAGTTGGACTAGAAGATTCTGTAAAATTGGGCCCTGTGAGGCAGCACAGTTGTCCTGCCTGAGTGCCCACCTGGGAGGATGGTGATTCCAAGCAGCTTGTCCTTCCCAGCCTTTGAGTCAGATCCCAGTCAGGACATGGCTTCCATGTAGTGCATGGTTGTCCTGGAGGCCAAGCTGCTGTTCCAGGCCCCAGAAAGCACCAGGCTTTGCTTCTTCCCCTGCACCCCAGTCTCTGGAAGGCATGGCCCTCTAGACACTGCTGCCCAGGCCCCACTGGCGGCGTTGGCTCTGTGGTTGGGTGGAGGCTGCAGCGGTGGCTTCGGTGATGGTAATTTCCGTCTCCCTGTGTTTGGTTGCTGCATGTCCACCTTCCCTGCTGGTGCCCGTGATGCAGGACTTGGAGGTTAGCAGATTGCTTTTCTCTTCCTCTTTCCCCTCCATCCCCCCCAGCCACACCTTGCACACCCCACCTCCTAGCTTGGCTCCAGTGTACCCCAGCTCTCCTCGCCTCTCACACCCTGCTGCTCCCCAAATACAGGCAGACATGCATGCAGACTGCAGGGAGGAGAGCAAACTGCCCTCTGCTGATACCCCTATGCTTCCCAACCAGGTGGCCCCCATTGAGGAGGTGGTGCCCTCACTTCCCAACACACACGGTGCACACAGAACCCTTCAGAGGAAAATGGGGCCCCTTGAGGCCACTGCTGCTGATTTCTGAGGCTCCACCTGCATCTCCCCCTTCCTAATTGCACCTTTAGAAGCAGCGATTTTGGCAGAAGGGGTGGTAGCACTTTCTCCTCTACCTGTGCTCTCCAGGCTCATATTGCAGTCAGAGCTGAGGCGAAGTCTTTGATGTGCCTGCTTCCTGTGCAGGAAATCAGGCAGAACCCCCAGTGCCCCCACCATCTCCCAGAGCAGAAACCTGCTCCCTCCCAGCCCCCGTACCTCCTCAGGAACCTTAGTCCCCCCATGGGCGAGACAGCTCTGCAAGGGTGGGGGCTGGGCGCTCCCTCATAGCCTCCGGCTGCTGATTCACGCTGCTTGCCATAGGGCTGTGGTGGCTGGGCTGACAGCAGGTGTGTGGGCTGCAAGTATATTTGGTCCACACCCGGCTGGCTGTGGCAGCCACCCCCTCTCCTTCACCACACATCTGCCCAGCCACACTGCTGCCACCAGGCCACGTGTGCACACCACACTTCCATCTGGTCTCACCCTGTCTGTCCTCCCCATGTGTTCCTTCCCAGCCTGGTAAGTGACAGCCTTAGAGAGGAGCCCAGGAATGAGTGCAATACTTCTCTCCCCCTGCAGCTGTCCCTGAAGTGTCGAGCACCAGAGGTGTCCCAGCACGTGTACCAGGCCTACGAGACCATCCTCAAGAACTGAGGCCCCAACCAGTGCCCGCCCCAGCCTTCTGCCAGCCCATTGAGGAGCCCCCTGTGGGATGACAGCATCTCCTCCTCCCAGGGGGGCCTGGCAAGGCTCCTAGCCACCCATAGGGCTCCCTGGTCCTGACTGCAGGGTCCGCCTGGGTCCTCAGGGCAGGGCGGCACCCCACCTGGAGTGAAATCTCAGTGTGCTCCCAGGCTCAGAGGCTCCCCTCTTCTGTTGCTGCTGACATTTAGGGTCAGTGAGGAGGAGACCAAAGGAGACAGAGCCAAAGTGGTCACAGAAGCTGGACAGGGAGACCCAGAGTTCTTTCTTTTCCTAGTGCCTGAGGGCAAGTGCAAGGTTCCCTTCTCAGGCTCCCAGCCTGGGAAACGCCCTGCCCCTCAGTCTCTCTCGGGTTGTTGTTAGCAGCCCTTCCCTACTGCCTACTCTAGTGGGATGGGCCCTGCTAGGCTGTCCTGGTGTGTGTGGAGGGTCCTCTTGGTTCCAGGAGAGCTGCTCTGTCAGGGGTTCCCAGGACCTGCACCCCCACACCCTCTCTCCCTGCATTCACCCAGAGTGGGGCCCAGCAGTCATGTCAGTCAGGCCACAGCCTCCCAAGAGCTGACCTGCATGGGGAAGACCAGGCAGAAGCTCCTAGAGCCCTGCCCAGGCTCCTGCTCCCCTGGCGTATGCTCCCCCCCTCCCCCTCCACTTGCTCCCTCTCTTGCCCGTGAGGATGGTCACTGCCTATGATACATTCCTTGGTGTCCCCTGAGCTCCCAGAACAAAGGGGGGCTGAAGTATGGGGAACACAGGCAAGCAGGGTGCCTCCTGCCCAGGGTTTCTTTGGGGTTTCTCCTTAGTGTCTGCTACCATCCTCCTGGCCTCCCAAGTGTCAGTTGTGTCTGACAGAGCATTAGGTTTTCCTGTTACTGCTGTTTAATAATAAAGAGTCTGCTTTTGGCAATCATGGACATTTTTTCCCTTTCCACCAAATGTCAGAATTGAAAACTGCCTCCAAATGGTTGAGGATGGTTTTCTGAGCCCTGCAGTAACTATATCTAATATATATAAATAGAGGCTATTTATTATATGTTTACTCTTATTTTCAAAAAGAGAAAGTGAATAAAAATGATGACATCAAGCATGTCCCTGGCCAGTGTGTCAGGTCCTGCCTGAGGATCTTCTGATCAGGGTCCGGAATCCCTGGAGTCCAGGGTCAGGCACTCCAGCTATGTGCCTGGCTCCTCCCCTAGCACTCAGGACAGTACATTTCCCTTCACCCTGTTCTTAAATACTGGCTTCTGAGGCCTACTGGTCTCCCTGGCACCTCTCCCACCCTTGATTCCCACTCTACTTGAGCAGACGCCGTCTGGCCTTTTGATGTTGGCCAAGAGGGCTGACATCCGTTTTGGTTTTCCTCAGCTTCCCACCACCAGGGCAGCTCCTGGGAGCGGCTTCAGGAGACAGCTCTGGCAGGCAGGCTGCACACCAGGCCTGTCTGGGCATGCTGTTCCCCACCTTGCAACTACAGCTGGCTGACTGTAGGTACTAAGCTGCCACCAAGGACTCCCCATGTGGCCTTAGCCCTGGCATTGTCCTGGCTTTCAAGGGAGGGCATCCAGACCCTGGGCAGGGCTTTGACAGCAGAGCTGCCCATAGGTTCTCAGTACCTTGTGGCTGGTCGGCCTTCAGCCTGCTTCTGAGGGAACAGCAGCCTGGGTGCCCTTGCCTGTTTCAGCCTCAGCTACTCCCTGCACCCTGCCCTCCTCTGCCCCACCTCTGACCCCTGGATATTGCCATGCTGTCCTCCCTAGGCCCTTGATTGCACAACCCTAGCTCCCACTGCACCTGAAAGTCTCCAGGCTCAGAAGGCCCTGCACAAGCAGCTGTAGTCCCCTCTGGCTGTGGACTAGAGCAGGGTTTTGAGCCCTGGAGGGGAGAAAGAGAGACTCATCCTGGCCTGCTGTGTGGCCTGCTGCCCCTGATGCATTGGGGGGCCCAATTTCCACTCAAACACCCTGTGAGTTCACTGCTGGCTCAGCCATCCAGGGACCTCACAGAGCTTTCTGTTCTCACCCCTCCTACACTGAGGTCAGAAGAGTTGAAGTGTAGGATAGCTGTCCTCAGTGGGGAATGATAGGTGACTTGAGACCCAGGACTAAGCACATGGGGTGAGGAGGAAAGTTGATGAGAAAAGCTGGCCTGGTTGGACAGAAGACCTTAGACTTTACTGGACATCTTGGATTTGCCCTCCTTGAATTAGCTGTGGCCAAGCCTAGGGCAGTTGTGAGCAGGACCTTGCCATGATCTTGCCCTCTCCCACCCACACAGCACCTGGTATGATTGGACCCAGCAGTCTTTATATACAAAGGGAGAAACTGAGGCAGATAGCATTCTCACTCCCAGTTCCCCAGGTCTGGGCTTTACCACATCACTACATCAGGAAAACATGCACCCAGGGCCATCATCATAGGCTCAGGGAATATACAACCTGTGCCTTCAGCTTCCTGTCCCTCCGTCACCTCAGTGAGAACCCATCACCGGCCTCCCTCCTCTCGTGGCACTCGCTGGTCCTGATATACTGAGGCTCCCCACTTTCAGGCCCTGGCACCTCTCAGGGACCTTGGCATCCTGCAGAAGATTCTCCAGCATCTTGCGCCTTCCCAGGCAGTTGGGGAATTCAACAGCCCCTGTGTGCCAACCACTTACTAAGGCCTGTGGCGTGACCTCCCTCATTTTACATTTTTTAATTTTTCACTAGTGGTTTGCTGTTTTTGTTATTTTATGGAGTGATCCTGGACCATGGTAAGATAGCCACACAGAGGATTGAGGTCTCCCTCCCACTCTCCCCTAGTTCTTAGTCTCCCCCCCCCCCCCGAAGTAAATTTCACTGCTAGATTTTGGGTTTCTCCCAGGAGTTTTCTGTGCATAGATGTAAGCAAATCCATGGAGATACTTACTGAACAAGCAGTCACACTCTAGACACTACCAGCACTGCTTTTCTTACCTATCTGTACAAATGGACCCACTTCAGTATTCCTTGTGTGGAGGGGCTGCCATTAGCCAGTGCCAGCTGATGGCATTCAGGCTGTTTCCATCTGCTGCCAGTCCAAGCAGCGGTGCAGTGACTATCTTCCCACATTCATCCTTGTTCGAGTGCACCCATGTCGCTGTAGGATCTAGCCCTGGAATTGCTGGACCAGGGGGTGTAAGCATTTCACATATTTTAGTTCTCATTTTGAAAAGGTAATGTATTCACATGGTTCAAAACCTTAAAAGATAGTGAAAATTTCTCATTTCCCCCCAAAGAAACCAATGTTACCTTCCAAAGAGACTCAGTGATATCTCATATGGTTTTTCCCCTTTTAATTCACAAATGGTAGCATGGAATACACCCCATTCTGCACCTTGTATCTTGGAGACGTTTCCATTATCAGTCCATCACAGAGTCCTAATGCCTTTTTATAACAGCTCCATGGTTTTCCAGTGAATGGAGGTACCATCATGAGCCAGTGCCCCCGAGGTGTCCATTAAGTTGTGTCTACACTGTTGCTAGTGATACTGCAAAAACTATTCACTTTCATACTTCAATAAGTTCCTGAGATGGGTATTGCTGGGTCAGAGATAGTCTCATTTGTAATTTTGATACCTAAAAATTCTCCCACTTACATTCCCACCAGCCAGGAATGAGATGCCTGTTCCCCTGTGGCCTCACAAACTCAGCGTATTGATATGTGCCAAACTGACAGTGAAAAATTGTACCTTACTGTGTTTTAAGCATACCTCTGTTCACGTATTTTAAATTATTATTACTTTAGAGAGAGAAAGGAGAGAGAGAGAAACATGGATTTGTCGTTCCACTTATTTATGCATTCATTGGTTGATTCTTTTATGTGCCCTGGCTGGGGATCGAACCTGCAATACTTGGTATATTGGGACGATGTTCTAACTAACTGAGCTACCCGGCCAGGGCTTGTTCATGTGTTTTTGAACCATTTATATATTTTTTTCTGTGAGCTGTTTTCATATTTTTTCTCATTTTTTTCTCTCTTTTTTAAAGAATATGTTTTTGATTTTTTTAGAGAAAGGAAGGGAGGGGGGAGAGAGAGAAACAGCTATGAGAGAGAAATATCGATTGGCTGCCTCCTGCACACCTGCTAGTGAGGATCAAGCCTGCAACCCGGGCATGTGCCCTGACCGGGAATCAAATCAGCGACCTCTCCACGCATGGGACAGCGCTCAACCAACCGAGTCACACCTGCCAGGCTTGCTCCTTTTTCTATGATTGTCCTTTTCTTCCTGCTTTGTCATTATTTCTCCCTATTTTGTTACTGTTTTTTACTTTTGCTGAAATTGTTTCTCTATGTAGCCCTCTTTTAATTTCTTCTTTCTAGTACTTACCTGATCTTCGTTTTTGCATTTTGATACTATTCCATGTGGGCTTTATGTTAGGGACAAGGGAGGGATCCAACTTCCTCTTTTCCCAGATGGTTACCCAGTTGTCTTCACACCATTTACTGAATAATTCATCTTTCCCCCACAGATTTGAAATGTCATCTTATCATATACTAAATTTCCACATATATATGAGTGCTTTTGTGGATTCTGCTCTGTACCAGAGAATCTGCCTATCCATGGGCCGCTGCATTTTTATCTTTATATTTTCATAATTGATGTTATCCTCTTATTTGCCCTCTTTGTTCCATTTGAACTTTAGAACTAGTTTGTCTTTTTGGTTGTTGTCATTAATCCTCACCCAAGGATATTTTTTCCATTGATTTTTTTAGAAAGGGGAAAGTAGAAGGGAGGGAGGGAGGGGAAGAGAAAGAAAAAAAGAGAGAAGAGGGGAAAGAGAGAAACATCAGTGTGAGAGAGACACATTGACTGGTTGCCCCTGCATGCCCCCGACCAGGGCCGGGGATCGAACCTGCAACCCTGTTTGTCTTTTAAAATTTGATGGTATTATTTTTATTTGGATCACATCAAATGTTTATATTAACTGATAGAGAATTGACATACTTATAATGATGTCAATAATAACTTTATATCTAAACACGGGAGTAGATGCCTTTCCATTGGTTCATGCTTTCTTTGATGTCTCTTTATAAGTTTTATTCATTGAAAGTTCTTGCGTGCATATTTATTCTTTTAAAAAATGTTTTTATTGATTTCAGAGAGAGGAAGGGAGAGGGAGAGATAGAAACATCAATGTTGAGAGTCATTGATCGGCTGCCTCCTGCACACCCCCTACTGGGGATTGAGCCCGCAACCTGGGCATGTGCCCTGACTGGGAACTGAACCGTGACTTCCTGGTTCATAGTTCGGCAAGGCTGCATATTTATTCTTTAAAAAAAATTTTATTGCCCAGCCGGCGTGGCTCAGCAGTTGAACATCAACCTATCCCATTTCAATTCAATTTCTGGTCAGGATACATGGCCAGGCTGTGAGCTCAATCCCCAGTAGGGGATGTGTAGAAGGCAGCCAATCAGTGACTCTCATCATTGATGTTTCTATCTCTCTCCCTCTCCCTTCCTCTCTCTGAAATCAATAAAGACATTTTAAAATATTTTTTTATTAAAGTGTAGTTGGCATACAATATTATCTTAGTTTCAGGTGTATAACATAGTGATTCAGCATTTATCTGATACCTTACGATGTGATCAGCACACTAAGCCTAGTAACCACAAAGTTATCACAATATTATTGACTATACTGATTTATTCTTGCATAGACTCGAGTGTTGTCTATTTTTTGCTTCTTTTTATAAATGGACCCTTTTTCATTCTTTTCCATATATAAAATATTTGTGACCTAAATCTATATTTATAAATATATAATATATAAATATAGGAATAATATATATTTTGAATGTAAAATAACGCAAATTATATAATACATAATTTCTGAACAAAACTATCGATTTTCTTCATATTTCACTAGTTTTCCCACTCACGTTCTCATCTGTTCCTGGATCCCACATTCCATGTGGTTGTCATGTCTCCTGAGTGTCCTCTGGTCTGACAGTTTCTCAGACTTGCTTTGTTTGTTTTAAATATGTTTTTATTGATTTTTTTTTTTTTTTTTAGAGAGGAAGAGAGAGGGAGAGAGAGACATTGATCGTTTGCCTCCCGTACGCCCCTTGACTGGGGATCGAACCTGCAACCTGGGGATGTGCCCTGACCCAGAATCAAACTGGCAACCTTTCTGTGCATGGGTTGATGGTCAACCAACTGAGCCGCACCAGCCAGGGCGACTTTCTTCATTTTTCATGACCTTAATAATGTTGAGGAGTACTGGTCAGGTATTTTGTAGACTAACCCTCCATTAGGTTTGTCTGATGTTTTTCTCAGGGTGAGACTGGGTTTATGAGTTTTTAAGACCAAAGTGGTGCCCTTCTCATCATATCACCTTAGGTACATGCCATCAACATGATTTGTCACTGTCACGTTAGCCTGGATCATTTGGCTAAGGTGGTGTTTGCAGCTTCCTCTACTGTGAAGTTACTTTCACCCCCCCCCCCCCATCTGTACTCTGCTCTTTGGAAGCAAGTCACTAAGTGCAGCCTACACTCAGGAAAGCGCGGGGGCAGGGAGTAGCTGCATAAATTATTTGGAATTCCTTTGAAGGGAAGATTTGTTTCTTCTCCCATACTTGTTTATCAAATCATTTATATTAGTTTGGAGTCATAAATATGTATTTTGTAATTTGGGTTTAATCCAAAACCACATTATTTTGTTGCTTAAATTGTTCTAGCTTGGCCCTAGCCGGTTTGGCTCAATGGTTAGAGTGCTGACCCATGGACTGAAGGGTCCCAGGTTCGATTCCAACCTAGGGCATGTACCTCAGTTGAAGGCTCCATCCCAGCCCTGGTTGGGGTGCGTGCGGGAGGCAACCAATTGATGTATCTCTCTCACATCAATGTTTCTCTCTCTCTTCCCCTTCCACTCTCTCTCTGAAAAGTGATGGAAAAAAATATCCTCAGGTGAGGATTAAAAAAACAGAAACTGTTCCAGCTTCGGCCATCGGGAGCCCTTTCAGGTAGTCTCTGTTCCTTTAACATGCCACCATCCTTTTGTTCCTTCTGCAACTTCCTTACTTTCTGGCACTATGAGATGCTCCAGGCTCATCTTGCATTTGTCCTGCCCCAAACCTAGAATCAGCCATTTGTCCAAGGAGTCTGGCTCATTTATTAGTGAGTGGAATTAGAAATCAAGGTCTGGGTAGCAGGTCTTGTTGCTCCTGGAATGGCACTTCCAGGCCCTCTCAGCTGACAGGCCAGGCAATGTCTGAGTGTATCCTTACCCAAGCATACAGACTTCCACTTCCACTACGTTCTGTGACTAGTAATCAGTTGCATATAAATATAAAATTGTTTTATATGTACAAATTTTGCCCCAGCCTTACTAAGTTGTCTTGTTTTTCTCTTTGTATTACCTCGTTTCATCCCACAACAACTCTATGAAGTTAAGACCATTGTTATCCCCTTTATAGAGAAGAAATCTAAGGCTCAGAGAGTTTAAGTAACTTGCACAGATAACACCCTGGGAGGAGCTTCCAAACTTGGGAGGTCTCACCTCAGAGGCCTGGAAGCCCTGTCTGTACTGCTTCCTTGTGTCCTGATGGCTGTAAGATCCTGCTGGCCTTCAGGAGGCTGACGAGCTATACTCAATGGGCAGCAGCAGCATTATGATGGTGACCAAGGACCCACTATGTGCCACACATCTGTGTAGTAAGGGTACCACCCCCCCATTCAGGGCCCAGGGAGGTAAGTTACTGCTGGGACAAGTGGCATGGAGCTGTCATTCATGGTCAGGAGAGACCATAATTAATGGTTAGTGAAGTGGCCCAGATGGCTGTGAAGTGGCCTAATCCTCTGAGGCCCAGAGGATTCCAGAGCAAATGCCCCTGGGAGCTGGATGCAGTCAGGGAAGGGCTGGAATTAGGCCAGTTAGGAAGAAGCTGTGTGGCAAAGGCCAGGCAGTGAAGTGGGGGTGGCTGCCTTTGGGTGATTGTCAGCAATGAACTAGGGGATGCAGAATTCCCCACCTGGTGCCTGCCCTGGCTAGGCCCTGTCAACCGCCTCCCAGCTCACCCTACTTTCTGTGGCTAATCCTCCAGGGCTCAGCTTAGGTGTGTCATCAGGCCCTTCCTGAACCCCCACCCTCAGCCAGGTTGGTGCATTCCCTGGGTCCCATCAGCCCCCTAGGCCTGAACCAGCCCAGTGCTCCTGTTTCTGTGTGTGCCTGGCTGCATGTCTGTCTCCCTCACAAGCCACAGACGGAAGACCGTGTGCCCAGCACCAGGTCTCGAGTGCTGAAGGAGCACATGCACAGGTGCTTGGTGGGTGCTCCCTGGAACACCCTTCCCGCATGGGGTGGTGCCACAGCAGATAGCAGCCTGGCTGCCTCTCCTTAGGGAAGGCGGGAGCAGACCAATGAGAGAAATTTTGAAATGTACATCCCAGGCAGACAGGCAGTCCAAGGTCTCTGGTTTGCTAGTCTTTGGGAAGCCTGTAACCAGCTGTTCACTCCTGTCACAGCTCAGCTCAGCCCCCACGGCGAGAGGAGCTTCCTCAAAGTCCCTCCTGACAAGACCACAGATGACCTGCTTCTGAAGCCCCCCTAGCTCCTGGGCCCAGACAAAATTGGGCTTCTCAGAAAATCAGGCTCAGTGGACCAAGGTCCTGGGTTCCAGTGCCTGTGCTGCCACTTTCCTGCTGGACAATGTTGGGCAAATCATTGCACCCCTCTGAGCCTCAATGAGCACGCAGCTGTGGGTCAGGGCTTTGCACATCACAGGTCCTTCATAAATAGGAACTGCTGATGTAAGAGTTTCCTAGGGAATATGTCACCCCTGCAGAGTCTATAGGACTTCACGGGAACTTTAGGACATTTCCTTGGTTCAGAGTGTCCTCCATCATTCCAAAACCATGAACTGAGAAACTATACTGGGACCTACAGATGCTGCCCCTTTTTCCCCAGCCCTGTTGATGGTTCCTGAAGAAGTCCTGAGCCCTGCCCAAGAAAGCACTCGGTCAGAAAGTGAAGTAACACAGGTTTTCCAGGACTCCCAGAGCTGACTCCCAAGGGTAGGCAGGAGCAAGAAGAAAGGGTGATCCAAGCAGGGGAGCGGGCCCCACTGAGGGCCTTAAGGAAGACCAGCCCTATGTCCACTCCACACCCTGCTGAGTGCCAAAAGGGAAGGGGGACTTAATTTACTCCCCGCCTTGTTCCCCAAAGGAAATGAGATGGTTCACAAAACCCAGAAGCCTGAAAAGTTAGAGTGAGAGGAAAAATTGGGTGAAGGGGAAAATCGTCACAAGAAAGGAACATGAAGCCAGGAGTCCCCATTCACTGAACTTGAAGACCTGGGACAACTGCCCAAGGCAGCCACAAGTCTGGCTCTGAGCTCCCTAGTGGCTGAGGAGAAGAGTGAAAACAGACCCAGGTCCCTCATCCAACATGGGTCCAACATGGGAGGAGGAAAACACACCCATGCTCCGGAGAAACAGCCTCTGGTTTCGATCATCTGCTCCCCGGAGGGTGTAACCCTCTGAAGGACAGGGTTTAGCTCCTCCTCCTTCCTCCACTTTTCCCAACCTGAGGTGTGCACATTTGTATTCGTAAAGCTCCTGGATCCCATGTGTTCTAGAACCTTCTCTCCTAAGGTAGGAACCCCCCCCCCCCCTTTCTTAAATTCATCTCAGCATCCTGGCAAGCAGTAAGTGAAACCCTTGGTCAGCGCAGAAACAGAAAAGCCTGTGCTTTTCACAGAGTCCCTGGGCATCTGGTCAGAGATGTGGGAGCCCCCTCTGTAGGGAGGAGGCAGGCAGAGGTAGAGGAGAGGAGAGCTGGGCAAACCCAGACTTTCCAAGCCTGAAGGGGAAGGAACCTCTCACCAGCTCCAGGCAGGGAGGATTTGGGCTTTGAGGGAGCTACAGGTGGAGATTCAGGCAGAAAACTTGGCCTTACCAGTGACGGAGGTGGTGGCAACCATTTTCTGAATCTTTCGGCCTTGTTTGGACAGGGATTTGGGGCTGAGCTGCTGTGACCTGGTGTGTGCTGGCTCAGCACCCTCTGCCCGCCCTCCCTGATGATTGCCATTTGACATATTGTTTAGCACTGACCATTTACTCATGTGGGCAGAAGAAGGTGGGAGGGCTCCTCAGAGGAAACCCCAAGGCTGGTCAGGGGTCACCCACTGCCCTCCCAACTTTGGAGAGTCTTCTCAAAAGGAGATACCATGTTGAGGCTGTAGATTCAGGGATCACTTACGTAATAGCTTAGGAAAGAGCCCGGCCCGTAGTAGGTTCTCAAGAATGATGTCCACTTTTGATGGATGCGAAGCCGCGAGCCAGCGCAGTGCGGTGACTCGCCCAAGGTCATACAGCTGGGGCGGGATCCGACCCAGGGCGGCCTGAGTCCAGCGGGCCGGGGTTTGTCTGGAGCCGGCTTCGGGGCGCGGTGTGTGGAGGAGCGGACGCGGATGTGGGCGGGAAGGGCTTCTATTTTGGGGCGGGTGAAAGGAGTGCGGCGCACGGAGGGGGCTGGGTCCCTCCCCGGGTTCGCTGCGCCCCAGTCACCTTCCCGCGACCCTTCCCGGGAGGGGCGTCCGGGGCGAGTAGGGGGAGGTGGGAGGGGCGGCGGGTGGTTACCTCATCAGCTCGCTCGCGCCGCCGGCTGGGGCGGCGACTCCGGGCGCCGGAGCGAGAGAAGGACAGAGGGACCCAGGCGCGAGAGGCAGCACGGTGCCCCGCGCCCCGCTCGGCGGCGGGACCCTCGCGGCCGGGAGGCCGGACCTCGGCGCTCCGCGCTGCCGGCGGCGCACCCAGTCGCTCCGCGGGGCGGAGGCGGTGTCTGCCTGCGGCGCGTCGGGTCTGTTCTCTCGGAGCTTCGGCGCTCGCCGGAGCTGCTCGTGCGTCCGCCGTCCGCCTGCTCGGCTGTCTGTCTGCCCTCCCGCCGCCCGCGCGGTCCTCCGACCTGGGCTCCTCCGGCCCCGTGTGCTCCGCGGGGCGATGAGGAGCGCGGTGGGGCCGGGACGCACCGGGCAGGGCGCGCGGGGCGCACAAAGCGGTGCCAGCCCATGAGGCTTCGCAGAGCGGGGCGCGGCAGCGCGCGCCGGCCATGGGGGGCAGCCTGCGGGTGGCCGTACTGGGAGCCCCAGGCGTGGGCAAGACGGCCATCATCCGCCAGTTCCTGTTTGGTGACTACCCAGAGCGCCACCAGCCCACGGACGGGCCGCGACTCTACCGGCCCGCTGTGCTGCTCGACGGCGCGGTCTACGACCTGAGCATCCGCGACGGTGACGGAGCTGGACCGGGTCAGAACCCCGGAGGTCTAGAGGTAGTGGCTGGAGGGGGAAAGAGGAGTGTGACGGTGTGTGTGTGGGGGAGGCGGGGAGGTGGTGGTGTCGGTGCACACGAGTGTGTCCGCCTGGACAGACCCAGGGTGCCCAACTGTGTCCCTGGGTTGAAGGATGAATGTGTGTCCTGTCGTTTGTGTGTCTCACCCCTTCTCTTTGGCCTGGAGGCGCCCAAGACCAGGCCCGAGGCCGGGCGATGTTGCAAAGTGGCTTTTTCTCGCCAGCGTAAGTGCCTCCATGTTTGCCTGCCTTGCTGGTGAGTGATCAGTGCGTGGTGGAGCATAGTCGTGCCTCCGCGGAGGCTGAGCTCTGTGTGTTTGGGGCCTTGAACAGAGCCGCAGTGGGAGAGTTGGGGCCAGACACAGGGGTGTACTTTGGGGGGGGTGTCATTCTCTGCTCCCTCATTTCTGTGACCTGCAACAAAGACTCGTGTAGTAATTTGTGAAAAGTCCAGGACAGACTTTGAATCCTTGGAGCTGGGTGCCTCGGAGGGGTGAGGTGGCAAGAGCAGGCAGGATTAAGCAGGGTTTCCAGGTGTGGCATTTGGGCTGAACCTATAGGAGGAGTGAAATTTTGAGTAAAAGAAATGGCAGAAGCATTGCAGGTGGAAATAAGAGCACGTGTTTAGGCCCCGAGGCCTAAACTTTTACAGCTGCCCCCAACAAGCCAGGTGCTTTGGATTAGTCTTAGGGGCAATAGAAACGAGGCAGGGCGTGGGAGGGGAGGGGCCTGACACGAGTTAAAAGCTGCAAGAACGGGAAGAAAGTATTGGGTAGGCAGAGAGGAGACGTAGAATTAAGGTGGGGCTGGTGGCTAACCAGCTTCTGGCACGGTTTGGAAGTTTTTACCCTGGTGGCCATGAGGACAGTCGGGCCCAGGGAATTTGGGGGACAGGGCTCGCCGAGGAAGAACTATGGGTTTAGTGTCAGGACCCCTGCAGAAGGTCAGGGCGCAGGAGAGTGGGAAACGGGCTTGGGCAAACCCTGGCCTCCCGCCCCCAGGAGTGGCCGGAGCCTAAGGACTGGAGCTTGCAAGACACGGACGCCTTCGTGCTGGTCTACGACATCTGCAGCCCAGACAGCTTCGACTACGTGAAGGCTCTGCGGCAGCGAATTGCGGAGACCAGGTGAGGACGCGGCGGGAGGGGGAGGGGGTGGGGGAGGAGGCGAGCTTTTGCCAGTCTGGCCTGGCCTTTACCCGAAGGGAGTGGGTGCGCTCTTTGGCCGTCTTCGTCGTCGGGTCTCTGGCCTGCTGGGCCAAGCCTTTGTCCATGGAAGGGTCTTTGGCCCATACGAGTCTGGTGTTTGCTGGGGGACTCTGGCCACAGGAGAGGATGCTCCTGAGTGTATATTCCCAGCGTGGGGGTCCCTGGCACCGCCGCCCTCATTACTATCTGGCCCCCAGGCCGGCAGGCGCACCCGAGGCGCCCATCCTCGTGGTAGGCAACAAGCGGGACCGGCAACGGCTGCGCTTTGGGCCTCGGCGGGCACTAGCCACCCTAGTGCGCAGGGGCTGGCGCTGCGGCTACCTCGAGTGCTCAGCTAAGTACAATTGGCACGTGCTGCGTCTCTTCCGCGAACTGCTACATTGCGCTCTGGTGCGCGCGCGGCCTGCTCACCCAGCCCTGCGCCTGCAGGGGGCGTTGCATCCCGCTCGCTGCAGCCTCATGTGACTAAATTGGACCGGGAGGCTGATAAGGGAACAAGACAGTTTAACTGGAACCGGGGACCTGGATTGGACAAGCTTGCCCAACTCCTTTCGGATTGGACAGGACAGTCTCATCCCTGATTGGATGAGGAAAGCTCCCACCCAGCTCCTGGGCAACAGGCCTCTCTTTGAATCTCATTGGACCCAGACAGGCCCCAAGGCCCATGGACAAAATCCTTTCTGGGACATCACGGAGTCACGATCCCGTTGGATGGAAGGGACTTGACCATGAATCTGATTGGAAGCTCTCACACTGCTCTTGGAGCCTCATTGGACAAAGACTTAAGTCACACCTTTCCGGAGCTAATAAAAGGGGAACAATTCAAGCGCACCTGGCATTTCTGGGATGGGAAGGGTAGTCTTATATCTATAAACTGGAGTTGCCAGGCTTTGCCCCTGAGTTAGCTCCAGAATCCCAACATGTAATGAGAGCTCCCAAAAGGGTGTGATGTCCCCAAGAATGAGTCCCCAAGAAGCAGACACAAGTGGCTGGAACAAAACTTTACTGTCAGGCTCTGCAGGGCCACAGGTCCTCAGGAAGGGTCCTTATTGGCCTGGCGCAGGATCCTCTAAGGCATTCAATAATATTAGTAATTAAATAGCAATGCTCATCCCCCAACTGGAATGTACAACAGAGGTTCCCATTGTGCCATGTAAGGGGTCTGGTCCCATGAGGTCTGGTACCCGAGAGGTGCAGGAGTGGGGGGTGTTCCCTGATGCGGAGGGGTTAAGGCCACAAAGGAAAAGGAGAAATGGGGGTCTGGAGGCAGCTGGGCTGGTCCATCACATCCAGGAATCCGGCTCCGCCCTTGGGCTGACTGAGTGCAGGGCATGCCAGGCTCCAGGCACTGTGGGTTCAGATGAGCGGCGGGGGCCCCTAGGTGTCGGAATTCGTGAGGGTTTTCGGTCTGGCTGTGTGTCCATCCGGCCCCGTGCCCAGGTCCTCGGGGGCTCAGGGCCTGCCAGGTGACTCCCAGATGCATCTGGCTGCCCTACCACACCAGGGCAGGGGCTGCCTTCATCGGAAGAGCTGGACAGAGCTAGACCTCGGCACCCGGGCAGCCCATTGGCCATCCGGCCAGAGTCTCCTGGTTGGCCACACTTGCCACCCAGTACACTGAGGGATGAAGAGGAGGAGCTGGAGGAACAGTAGGCTGAGTCAGGAGCTGGAGGGTCTGGGGCCCGAGCCAGGTCAGGGGCTGGTCCAGTGGGGGTTCCACCAGCAGTAGCCTCAAGGGCTCGGGCGTTGGCCAGGAACTCCTCTTCCAGGCGCTGGAACAACTGCTGCTCATGCTGTGGATCAAGCTGCAGGGGGGTGCGGAAGACACTGGCAGGTGTGGTGCCCAACTCTGGACTGGGGCTGGAGACCTGGGGAGGCCGGGGGGCTGCAGGGCTGCAGGCACGGGGAGTATGTGGGCTGCTCCTGCCAGAGCCCCCACTGACCCTACCCCGTGGCACCCAAGAGTGTTGCCCGTCTCGGTCCCTACGCACAAGCAACACAGCCTGCTGCTCACGGCTCTGGCTCCGGGCCCGCCGGGCAGGGCTGGGGGTTGACAGCTGGGCTCCCCTACCTCCTGGGGCCTCCCGGGACCGCCCCCGATCTAGCTGGTCTCGGGACTGGCTTCGAGGGGCAGGGGGCCGTCTAGTAGAGGCTGGGGTGCCTGTGGTCAGCCGCCTGCTGGGCCGCTCCCTCTGGGGGCCAGTGCCTGAGTCATCACTTCGGGCACCAAGGGGGCCGCTCTGGGCTGAGGAGGCTGAAGAGTCGCTGTCCCCAGAGTATCGTCGAGATCGGGGATGAGGGGGCAGTTGATCCCGGGCCCTGGGGCAGGGGAACAAGAGAGATGGGGCATCATGGAAAGAGGATTGGCATGCAGAAAGGGCAGGGAGAGGAAGGAAGCAGCAGATTTGTGGTTGGTAGGGGGTGGGGAAGACACCTGTGGTGCTGTGGGGGGTTTTGGTGGGAGTTGTCAAGAGCTTGTGTCGGTCCTGGGGACTTCCAGGGAGAAGTGAGAGGCTCTGCAGCAGCTTCCTGTAGCCAGGGCCCCTACCCCCACCCCTACCCCAAGGCAGCGGAAGAAGCTAGGCCTCCGGGACCCTAAGCTCCAGCCCTCCTGTTTCCTGGGCAGGCCAGAGGGAAGCAGGGTTGGTTGAACTGGCTGCCACCCAGCCACGGCCCGCCCCAGCTGTGTTGTTAGTTTGGTTGGGTTGCCATGGAGATGGGAAGCTAGGCCTGCCCCCACCCACGGGAACTATTCCCAGGGTGTGAGTCACTCCAGAGCACAGGCTCCTTCATCATCCAGGCCAGGGCTCAGGCCCCCACCCCCACCTTCTAGACCTCCATGTCCTCCTGCCTCTCACCTGAGCGGGGTCTCAGGACCCTCTTTTGAGCTTCGTAAGCTAATGGGTGTCACCTCTGGCCGGGAGCCTCGACGCTCACCCCCTGGGGCTGGGCTGCCAGGTCGGGGGCTGGGGGTGGGTGACACCCTCTGAGGGGAGAATGTTCCCGTCTTCAGCTGGGGTGGGCGGTGAGCTACAGGGAGAGAAGACAGGTAGCATATGAGGGGTGGAGCCACAGAGATGAGCCCCCTGTCTGCCTGTCCTCGCAGAGGGCACTGACCTGTGGAAGAACAGCGGCAAGGGTCATGCTTGTCCAGGTAGTGCTCCAGGGTGTCCCAGCCACCACCCACACGAACCATCACGTGGCTCCTCAGCACCTGTGGAAGCCCCCAGAGGGCAGGTTACAGCCCGTCCCATGGGCCTCAAAGCCCATCCCATGGGCTGCGGCCTTCTGGTAGCCCCTCACTCTTACCCGCACAAAGATGAGCAGGCTGGAGTCTCCCACGCGATACTTCCCCTCCGAGACCTTGATCATGGGAAATTGGTCTGGGCAGGTGCAGTGGCCCAGGATCTCCCTCACCTGAGGCCAGAGAGGAAAGGCTGGAGGTCAGGGGTTAAGTCCCTCCTGGAGCCTGATGTCAGCCACTCCAGGGTCAGGAGGAAGTAAGTCCTTCTGGGGAACAGGAGCATGGACTGTGTTGCCCTGGACTTGGTACAGCCTCTACACTTGACCTTTCACCAGCTCTCCTTCCCCTTCGGCTATTAGGGGCCAAGGAGATAACCAGATGGTGGGGCTGTGGTCAGGCCAGAACCTTGGGCCCCAATGAGGCACATCTCCAAAGCCCCAAAGCCTGGGGGAGTCCTGGAGCCATCCTCACTCCCCCTTTACCCACTTTACAGACTTCAAGACTGAGGCCCAGAGAAAGGCTAGGTCCTGGGAGGAGGCAGGTCATAGGACTTAAGTGCTGGGGACTCATACCACACTAAGGCAGGGGTGCCACAGACACACCAACATGCATATACAGGCCACCCACCCAGTGAGTGTACATCTGCCCACATATCCCTCCAGGCTTGGAGCTGCCAGGCTGGCTATGTGGGCGGCACCGCCTGCCTCCCTGCCCACTGCGTAGCTGGAGGAAATGAGCAGGTGGAGCCTCGGGTGACCCTGGCCCAGGACGGGTGGGGTGGCAGCCTCTGCCCACGCCATCCGGCTATTGCCCTCCAGGAGTGGCACATCATAGCCCCAACCCCTTGATAAGAAGGAAACTTTTGGCCTGGCTGTGGGGGCGTCAGGGACACCCAGGGCCTGGGAGGAGGAGGGCGCTGGGGGCATGGTCTGGCACCTCCTATGCTCAAAGTAGAACTAATTCTGCAACTCCCAGCAGCAGCTCTGGGCTTGGTTTCCCAGATAAATGATGTGCACAGAGTCTTGAGGAGTGGAAGGGGCCTGTGGAGCCCCTGGGGGCTTATCTAGGCATCACTGAGTACCTACTGTGTGCCAGGCACCTTGTCCAGGGCCAAGTGTCACAGGCACACACTTAACCTTGAGCAACATGCATGCAACTGCCTAGCACTCGAGTGAGGGCACACAGGAGGGGCTCAAATCATGTGGCCCCTGGATGAAGGAATACACAGCACTGATCTGGTGAATGGGGCTCAGGTTTTATCCCAGGCCAGCTGGGTCTTGTGACCCCATCAACACCTCTCCCTCTGTAGGCCTGCTCATCTCCTTGGGGCCAGGTATACACTTGGTGCTCAACATATGCACCCTTTCCATGGGATAGGCTGTCCTACAGAGGTTCAGGGACCAGTTGTGGGCACTGACTCTGCTGTCTGGTCCCTGGTACAGTGCAGGGTAAGAGCATAGCAGGACCAGACTCACCAGCTCGTCAAGGTTGCGTAGGTCCATGGGCGTCATGCGGGGCCCGCGGGTGGGAACCCCTGGTACAGCAGCAGTTCCGGTTGTGTCCTCAGCAGCGGGGGCATTGGGGGCCGAGGGTGCAGCGCGCAGCTCCTGCTCAATCTCCTGTTCAAACTGCACAAGGCGAGGGGCGAGCAAGCCGAGGCGTGCCCCACGCCGCGCCACCTCCAGTAGGCAGAGCACCACGCTTTTCTCGTTCTTCCGAAGCACCAAGTCCTCAGTTTCAAACATGAGCACTTCGGGCACACCCAGTTCCATTCGGCACCAGCCGATGAAGGTGGCCACGTTGTCTCGGGCCATGAAGGAGCCGGGCACCACGCTGTGAGCCTGGAAGGCCACACCTCGGGCAGGACGGGCAGCAGCCAAAGTGCGGGCAGCCTCAGTGACAGCGTTGGCATGTTGGCACAGAGTGGTGCCTGTGGCCAGCCCCATCAGGAAGCCATCACCACCACCGGGCAGACCTAGGCCGTACAAGGCATTGAGCCACTCGGCCAGGTCCTCCTTCATGGCTTCCACATAGGCCTCACTCGAGCGGAACGGCCTCACACTCTTGGCTGCCGAGCCTGCAATGCTTGCCACTGGGTCTGCCATGCCCAGGCCAGCAGAGTCACTGTGGGCAGGGACACAGATCAGGATTGCTGTGAGGATCCAGCAAGCACTCAATATACATTAAGTCACTGACCACCTGTATCACCTGTCATTTCAGGCCAAATGCCTGAGTTTGAGCCCTGTGAGAAATTTCTCTGTACCTCAGTTTCCTCATCAGTGAAATGGGCAAAATACTACCTTCTTCCTTGGACCTAATAAATTATTTAGTGTCCATAAGTGTTTGCTGTTTGGCTATTTGGGGAAGAGTGGATTGGGGGACCTGGCTGAGTCTTCCCTCCCAGGCAGGGAAGCACCCATCCTTACCGCCCTATGTGATAGGGTTAGAACTGAGCCCTACAAATGAAGCCCACAGCCTCAGACTCATACTGGGCAGGAGAAGAACCCAGGTCCTGACTCAGGGGTTAGCTCCATTGCTCAGGGGTGCTTTGGCCACCACCACCTGCTCTGGGAAGGTCCTGGGTCCTCCCTCAGCCCCTTTCCCTACGGACTGTGTTGTTATTACAAGGACATAGTAACAGTAACCGTACTGACCGTTGGCCGGCCATGGCTGAGAGGGCCATAAGAATTATCTCCACTTTACAGATAAGGAAACTGAGGCACAGAGAGGGTAACAACTCCATCAAGGTTGCAGACCAGTGGGTGTTGGAGCCCAGGCCCAGGGCACCTAGGTGCTTATCCCAAGCGTGACCGGGCAGCCCGCTGGCCCCGGCAAGGCCCCGCCTCTGAGGAGCCTCTCTAGCGCCCAGGCCGGTGGCTCAGGCCGGGACTCCGAATGGCCTCCTCCAGTCCGACCTGTCCTTCCGGACTTCGGCCCAGAGAGGGTGCGGGGCTGCCCAAGGTCACACAGCTCGGGGGAACTGAGGCTGCCCAGTTCCCCATCAATGCGCGGCGGAGGGCAGGGGTTGCTGGGGGTCCCCGCGCTCACCTGGCTCATCCCGCGGCCTCGGGAAGCATCGCCCCGGCAGGGTCCGGAGCCGGCCCGGCCGGGCCGCCGCAAAGAGGCGCCGCCCGAGCCACCGCGATCCGGCCCGGCTGCTGCGCCGCTGTGGCCGTCTCCGCCCCGCCTCCCTGGAATTCGGATCCGCCGAGGGGGCGGGTGGGGCTGCGCGCTCTTAAAGGAGCCGCGCAGTTCCCGTCCTGGCCGGGAGGCTGGAGGAGGAGCTGGAGTCTCCTGACTCTGGGCGGGCCTGGCCCTCCCGCCCTGGCAGAGGCGTCACCAGGGCCCCCAGGCGATCCTACCACCCCAGATGTCCCATCCTCACGCAGGCTAGTCCCCACAGTCCTTTCCACCCTCCTTGGTCTCCAGGGAAGGGGTTTGGGTGCTCCTAATTGCACCCCTCCCCCTTTCTGGTCTCCCTGGAGAAGGCAGCAGGGCCTGTTCCTGAGATGAACTCCGGAAGCGATAGAGGCTGGGGGACTGCAAAGTCACCTCCGGCTGGAATGACCTCCCTATGTCAGATAAATGATGCCACCCCACCCAGGATTTCAAGCTTTCTATTCGCAGTGCCAGCCTGAGAAAGTGGGAGGATGGCCCCCATTGTGCCCACTCAGTGCCCTGTTCTACACTGAATGTTCGTTTTTAACCCTGAGTTTAGGGGAACCTGTTTCTTGGATTGGGACACTGAGGCTCAGAGGGTGGGGGGCGAAGGCCTGCGGATCTGACCCTGTGATTCCAGCCCTGCAGGCAGGGGAGAGGCCAGTCCCAGCCACTTCCGTCCACTTCTGTTTGCCTCGATGAGGCAGAGTATTAAGGGGAGGAGGAGGGTATGAAGTAGCCTGATCAGCCTAGCTCAGGAGGGTTAACTCCCCCCCCCCCAGTCTCTTTTCAAACTGCAGAGGAGGGGCCTGGCTTCCATCTTCGGGAAATCCTGCCCCCTGCTGCTGCTGCTGGCTGGGCGGGGACACCAGGCCTGGCTGGCTGAGCAGCAGCCTGGCTAGCCAGGCCGGGCCAGCTTGGGGGTTAGGGGGTGGGGGAAAGCACTGTCAACAATAGCCAAGACTTAGAGCTTTAATAAAGCTCTTACTGTGTGCCAGACCAGCTCTGTGCCCTTGACCTGAAGTCACCTCTATGAGGGATACTTTTATGCCCAAACTAGAGTTCAGTCAGGAGAGCAGTTGGAGCTGGGGGTTTGAACATTATTATTAGGGGAATACCCTCATTCTAGGATCAGGGGCAGTTTTTGAGTACCTACTGTGTGCCAGACTTCCTGGTGCCAGGCTGCTCACATGCATCATCTCATCAAGTTCTCGACTTTCCAAAAAATGGGCTCTCATCCCAATGCCCTGGATACCTAGGTGGTGCAGGTCCCACTCTACCCTCTCCCCCCCTCCCCCCACCACAGAATGAGAAAGGCTCATGCTAGTTATAGTAATGGCTGACACTTGTGTCACCTGCTGTGTTCTGAGTCTCTTAGTACTGGAGCAAAAAGCAGGGAACAAAACAGAGCTAATTCTCAGGCTGCTGGGGAGAAGAAAGAGGTGGAGCCAAGTGAAGGGGAACAGGAGTCCAGAGTGGATTGGGGGTCGGTGGGATGGGCCTGCAATTTTGAATCGGTGATCAGTTAAGGAGGTAAGGAAGGGAGCTTTGTGGATATGTGGACAGAGGGCTCTTCAGGAAGAGGGGATAGTAAGTGCAAAGTCCCCGAGGTGGGCATGCACCTGGTGTGTTCAAGAAAAAATGAGCCCCGCCAGCATGGCTCAGTGGTTGAGCATCGACCTAGGAACCAAGCAGTCTTTGTTCGATTCCCGGTCAGGGCACATGCCCGGGTTGCGGGCTCCATCCCCAGTGGGGGGCCTGCAGGAGGCAGCTAATCAACGACTTTCTCTCATCATTGATGTTCCTATGTCTTTCTCCCTCTCCCTTCCTCTCTCTCTGAAATTAATAAAAACATATTTAAAAAATAAAAAGAAAAAACAAAAAGGCCTGTGAGGCTGGAGTGAAGGGAGGTGTAGGGAGGGATGAAGATAGAAAAATTGGAGGCAGACCAAGTAGATTCTGTGGGCCATGCCTCTTTGGAGGGACCTGGGAGCCATGGAGGGGTTTAGAGCAAGGGAGGGGTGTGACCTGACTTTGGTCTTAACAGGTTCCCTGTGGCTGCCGTGGTGGGCAGGGCAGGAGCTCCAGGGCAGGCTTGGATTCTGGCTGTATTTTGAGGGGAGAGCTGAAAGAATGTGCTGATAGACTGAGCAGGAATGTGAGGGAAGAGTCAAGAATACCTCCGAGGTTTGGGATTGCTAATACCTGAGGAAGACAGGACTGCTGGAGATGGGGCAGGGAACACAGGTTTCAGGGGGAAAATCAGGGTGTGGATACTAAGTAATTTAATCCTCAATAATCCTATAAGATATGTTTTTATATGTTCTCATTTCACAATTTAAGGAACCTGAGGCCTAGAGGGGACAAGGGGTGTGTGTGGTCAGCAGCTGTGCAGGCATTTGACTCCTGCGTGTATTTACCTCGATGCTCTGCAGGGCTCGGGACATAGGTTCACTACTCTGAGGAGGAGGGGACAAAGCGGGGATTTGCTTCTCCCTATCTCCAGTCCCCTGAGTTGTGGCCTGAGATCACAGAGGCCTACTCCAGACTATAGACTTCAACATTCCGATTCTAGAGCATGTAGCAGGTGTGATGCTGACTGGTGTGGCCAGACTCCTGGCCCAGGTTCTTGACTTTGACCTCTTCTGTTGTGTAGCAACCTCGCCTCTTCTTTGCAGGACCAAGGAAAGCCACAGAAACTGCTGGGGGGACAAGAGGTTTAGGCTAAGGTTGTCCTGAGCTCGTCCCAACAGATCCCAGAGGCCACCTTGGTGTACTGAATGCCGTGGCTCCAACGCAGGCTTGGTCTGGTGCTTGGCCAATGGGCACATGGCCAAATTTTTTGCTCCCCACTGCTGGATACTAGGGAGCAGCCTGCTCAGCCTTGGTTGCAGCCAGAGGTCAGATGGTGGCCATGCAATGTTCAAGCAAAGCCTTCGCTAACAGGCCCTGGACCTGGTGCTGGGCAGCTGGGGTGCTGGGCAGTTCTGGTGCTGGTTGGGCCCCCTCGAAGCTCCCCAGGCTAGACTGAGCTTGTGAGCACAGCCCAGGACTTATGAGTAACCCAGAGGGGGCTTCAGGCTGCTCTGTCCAGAAGTGGGTCCAACCATGACAACTGTTTCTGCCCTGGCTGTGGGACAAATGACCCCAAGGTTCCCTGAGCTGCCTCTTGTGCCCTCCATTAGAAGCAAAACCAGAAAGCCCTAGAGGACCTGTTTTCCAACCTGCCTCGTCACACTGTTACTGGAAAGGGGACCTGGCCCTGAACGGGTCTGCCTAGGGCCAGCCGGTAGTGTGTGGGTTCTTGACTTCATGCAGGAAAAATTTTAACGAGTCCAGGTGAATTTTAGAGGACGTTTATTAAAGCTGGAGACAGTGAAACAAGAAAGGGCTGGGGAAATGAGCCTAGGCTGGTTTGCTTTGGCTCACTAAGAAGTCAGAGAAAAGGGGGCCTTATGGACAGGTTCAGGGGTTTTGTCTGGGACAAACTGCTGCTGCCCATTGCCGCCCTGGTTGCAAGCCTTGTAGCGTCCCTCAGAGTTTAGGAGATGCCCTCCTATGGGGGAAGAAGGGGGGTGGAGGCTTGGGAATACTCCTGGGAAGCAGAGTGTGCACTGGGTCCTTTGTCTAGAGGGGTTTTAAAGGCTGGGAGTTTAGGGGAGGCCTTATGGGGAGCGTCAGTAGAATATTCATCAGTTTTATGCTGATGCACCAAAATGAGATTTATTCTCTTCATCTATCCTTGGGTGTGGTTGGAAAATGGCACTAGTTGCATTTCTGTTATCTCTCCCTGAGTTGGGTGATTTAAGTTATTTACCCTCTGGTTGGGGAGGAGAAATGCAAACCATTTACTCTTTTTTTTTTTTTTTTTAATATATCTTTATTGATTTCATAGAGAGGAAAGGAGAGGGGGAGAGATAGAAACATCAATGATGAGAGTCATTGATCAGCTGCCTCCTGCACGCCCCCGACTGGGGATCGAGCCCGCCACCCGGGCATGTGCCCTGACTGGGAGTCGAACCATGATCGCCTGGATCCTGGGTCGATGCTCAACCACTGAGCCACGCCCGGCTGGGCAACCATTTACTCTTGTGTCCTTGGTTTAGGGAAGATGGGATTTTCTAGATGGCTGTAAACTACTATCTGTTCCTGGCTTGCTGGCCTGTCTTAACACTGTTCACTGCTTGATCACCCAGTACCTGGCAGCTCTGTAAAGAGGGGGACAGGATTGGGACATCTTGAGAGCCAACTGTCACCCAGTGTCCTGGTGTCTGGGGGCTTGGCTCCCAGTTGCATTGGCCTCTGGCCCTGGTCACTGCTCTGTCCTTGGCCCCACAGCTGCTGCAGCTGCAGCCCTGGGGCCCCAAGTTCCTTCCGTGGAGCAGGTGAGCCACTTCCTTCGGGCCTCGGGCCTTTGTTCATGTGTGGAGCATAGATTAGTCACCCCACTGACTCCATAACCTTTGCGCAGGCCCTCTGGGTGTGGCTTAGTGGGACTGTGAGGCTGTGTTGGAAATTTTTATTTTCTGTGTGACTGACCGGGAGCTAAGAGCTTGGAGCTGGTTGTGGAAACTAGGCAAAACTTTTCTTCTGATCCCTCTCTCTCACCTCTCCTGCTTTCTCCCGCCCCTGCCCATTGCCCCCATCCTGGTCCCCAGGCACCAACCAGCTTTATATGGCCCTTTGAGACACAACTTGAGTGCTACCTGAGGGCAACTGAGGCCAGTGCAGTCCAGACGTTTCTTTTGGCTGAGAGAAACTGGCCTGGTTGACATAAACACCCTCCACCCTAGGCCTCGGCACCTAGGACATAAACACCTTTCTTACAGGGCCATTCATTTAGTGCTACTGACAAACCCCTCTCTAGGCAGGGACATGAGGCTACTCCTGGGACAGCCTCAAGTTCTAGGTGGGGGACAGGCAATGCCTGTCACATGCCATCCAGGAAGGGCTGCTTGTCATCTCAGCACTGGCTGCAGGCCAAGAGGTGGCTGATCCATACCCATTGCTGCCAGAGCACCCAGCCTTTCAGAAACAAGAAGCCCATGTGGGGAGGCAAGAGGGTGAGAGAGCAGGCTCTGGAGGGAGACTGCCCTCAACTCTCACTCTGGCCCCTCGATGGCAAGCCAGCCCCATTCTGAACAGCGTACTTCCTTTCTCCAAGGGTTATTAGGAATTAAATGTGCTGAGGCGGTGCTTGCACGATGCAGGGGTTAAGTTTGGGCACTTTTAACCCCTGCCACAGCTGAGGTGGGAGCATCCTTGGGTTCTTGAAGGAACAGCACTGGCCCATGTGGCTGGACTGGAGTGGGCAAGGCAGAGTGGGGCCCTGTGGGTCAAGGGTGGTGGGAGCCCCCAGGTTTCAACAATCACGGTGTCTTGTGGTGTTGAGAAGTCACTCTGGCCTCTATGGGGAAAGGGCTAGAGGGGAGAGAAGCAGGGAACCCAGCGAGAGGTGTGCAGCCTGGACTGTGCTGGGTGTGGGTGATTGGTGCTGTACTGTATTTTGAAGAGGACCTGATGGGTTGGGAGGGGCCTGGGGTGGTTTTGAGAGAAAAGGAATCAAGGACTCTTGAGGTTCCGAGCAAGGGGACAAGTGCTTATTTGCTGTGATGGGGTGGAGGGAGGGTGGAGGAAGGAGTGGAGCAGGATCCAGCCCTGCTTCAAGCCCAGCAGATAACCAGGAGCTAGCACTTGGGAGAAGGGTGCACCGTTAGTAGATGGTGGGAAGTCAGCCAGGCAGTGAGGGGGGCGTGAAAGGAGCCTTAACACCAGCTTGGGGCCCCTCCTATGTTTGGAGGTCAGAAGAGGGGAGGCAGCAAGTGACGGGAGAACTGAGAAGGAACAAGCATTTGATTTGGCAAGGCGTATGTGCAGGAGGGCTGGGGAAAGTGCACAGGACGGCGCCTGCCCACCTGAGCACAGGCGAGCAGTGCAAACCCAGTGGGCAGCAGCGAGCGGTGCGCCAGCCCCTCAGATGCTTCCCAAAGCCCTGCTCCCAATGGGGCAGGGATGGAAGGGAAGTAACTTGTTCCAAATTCTTGTTCCTTCCCCTGGCTAAAGGTGACACTCTCCCCTTGAACCTTTGGACACGAGTTGGTGTTTTTTCGACTCGATGTTAAGGCCTGCTAGTTTCTTGAACATGTGTCTAGTGATCGTCTTTATTAGACTTGGGAAAACCTTTTCCCAGGTAGGCATGCCAGGGCCTCAATCTTGAATGATGAACTAACACATGCACAGGTGGTAAGGCTTCAATCTACTGGCCAGGACTTGCGTCAGGTCAAGACTGATCAAAAAGGCCATGAAGGAGGGTCTGGGGCTCTTCTCATCTTGTGCCCGATTTTAGAAACATGCCCATTGGAAAAAGCCGACATTTGACCCTGCACAAGGCAACTAGGGACTAGATCTTAAATGTGGCCTTTTAGTATCAGGCTGTTTACCAAATTTGAAAACTCCAACCCTGTAACATTAAGGAAGCACCAGTGTCACGGAGCAGGAAGAGAATGACCCCTTCTTGACCTTTCCCTAGGTCTCCTGCAGTGCGCAGAGCCCGACTCACTGCCCATTAAGCTACACCACTGCCTGGGAGTGGCACCCGGAGGCCCCTGTGAAGTGAAAGGGCTTGGGAAGGCTTCAAGCCACAGCCACAGGTCGTCCAACACAGCAGCCCTCACTGCAAACGGCAAACCTGGGTGGTGACATTCCCTCAAGGTAAGGTCCAGGGTCAAAATGACCCGCCAACAACACCCCCCCCGCCCCGTTCCTGGCTAGCAGTACTGTGACCAACATGCGGTCTCGCTTTTTCATGTCAGGACCATTGCAGATTTTCCCTTACATGACACTTTAGTGAGCCGTTTGTCTGGATGGCACCCCACTCCCTGGTGGGACAGGGGCCTGCTCCAAGTAGACACGCAGCAACTGCAGAACAGAGGCCGAGAAGGATGACTGTTTATAAACATTTGGAATTTTATTTAAAAAAAAAAAAAAAAAAAGAAATCACAACCATGAACATTGTTACAGTTAGTTCGAGGCCCTCTTGGTTCTCCACAATGATACTGAGCATGCTCACAAGGGGTTCCCGTTTAGTCTAGTTAAACAGCCATCTTTAAAAGGAAAAGAAAAACTCGGCACACTACCATTGAACTTGTTTTAATGTTTCTTCACAAATGGTGAAAAATACTAAGTACAGACAAGGAATAATCATAATGTTGTGGCCAACATTATAAATATGGAATTATAAATTTAAAACATTTTCTGGTTTAAAAAATAAATCTGGTAGCCAACGCAGCTCTGTGGGGTCTCTGCATCTAGTAGGGCCGGTCTCTGCGTTCTTGACGGTGTTCGCCTCTGCAAAGAAAAAAAAGGGGTGTGTGTGCGTGATGGGTTAAAATGGGGAAGGAAAGGAAGCCCTTCCACAGACCTGAGTCCCGGGGGAAGCTTCC
The DNA here is from genome assembly GCF_054644295.1 of Miniopterus natalensis. Classification (NCBI taxonomy): domain Eukaryota; kingdom Metazoa; phylum Chordata; class Mammalia; order Chiroptera; family Miniopteridae; genus Miniopterus; species Miniopterus natalensis. The sequence goes on from NC_142100.1 coordinate 16,499,682, forward strand.
CGCCTGCTCAGAGCCAGGCTGCACCTCGGCCCAGTAGCCCACAGCCAGTTTTCACCATCACATACTTATCCATCTTTCCAGGTCCTCCACGTCCACCTCTTCTTCCTCCCATCTGTTCCATCAAAGGTCCAGGAGGACCCCCAGGGCCACCTCGCCGTCCTCCACCAAAACCGCCTCGGTCCATGCCCCGGCCGCCCCGGAAGCCACCTCTGTCTCCGCCACGGCCACCTCTGAACATTCCACCAGGACCACCACGGTCCATGAGGCCGCCTCTTCCTCCTCGCATGCCACCAGGTCCACCTCTTCCACGGTCACCGCCTAAGGTAAGGGAAAGTACAGGAGAGAACAGATCAGCCGCAAGACAGAATGGGTGGGTGCAGAGTTCTGTGAACACGCCTCAGAGGGTGCCTGGGATCTGCTCTCCTCCCAGAGCAGAAACAAAGTAGATCCTTTATTTGATCTGAACATCTGGGTTGGTCACCATTTAGAAGTGATGAACTTAAAGGGCCCCAGGGTTGCACTTACTGAAACCACTGACCTGGTTCTTAGCAGTGGGAAGCTGTAGTTTACCAAGCCCACCAAGTTAATAAAAGGTTTAGTACCAAGAAGCTGAGGGGATGCTCCCCAAACCTGTACCTACCCGGGGGTGGAAAGGGTGGCGGGAGGAAGCCTTCAGGCTTCGGGGCCTTACACTGGTTGCATTCTGTTCTCCAGGCGAAGTTCTGGTTTCCACACCCCCTATTATCAACAGAAATCACCAATTAATTGAACTAAGGAAGTTGAACGAGCAAAGGTGACATGTAAGCAGGCACACACTGCACTCCACTACCACAAACAATGGGTCCTGGGTCAAACACCAGTAAGAGGATGTGACCACAGAAAATGGCTTTAGATCTATAACCTCAGGCAGCACTGCACCCATAGGACCAGCGTTGGGTCCAGCAAAATGTCTGTACATCCACATACATGTGGACCCTGGAGTCCAGTGGAACTGACCTTCTTTAGAAGGTTCTGAAGCAGCTGGTAAATGACCGATTAGCCACCCTCCCCCAACAGGTCAGTGAGAATGATCATGCTCCTTTAGACATAGAACCCATTCCTCCTCTTCAGAATGGGAGTGGGGCAAGGTGTAGGTAGAGTGACTTCACTACCATTTGCCAAGAGAAGTACATACGGATTGGGGCACTGCCAGTCTCCAGCTCGGTGTTGGACGTTTCCTCCTCCGGAGGGGTTCCCTCGGGAACCCCGGGGCCCTCTTGGGGGAAAGCCTCCTCTGTCTCCTCCACGGCCTCCCATGCGACCCATGGGGCCCCCAGGACCTCCTGGGCCCCCAGGACCTGCAATAAGAAAGAGCAATCACTTCTTTATAGCACCAGATTTGGTACAGGGAAATGCATCACTAAGAGAATTCAAGGAGACGACAGTTGTCATTGCCCCACACTTTTCCACAAGCCCAAGGACCTAACTGCACTTTGCATGGATACAGCTGCCCCATGAACAACACGGATATGAACTGTGTGGTTGGGAATCCATGACAGTGCAGTCAGTGTAACCCCTGCGTTGTTCAAGGGTCGACTGTACAGTATTTCAGTTAACTCTCAACAGTTGTAGGAGGGCAGGCAAGTTTTCATAGAGATGAGACCAAAGCAGCACAAACGGCAACAGCCCCAAGGTTGACACCCAGGCAGGCCAGGTAGTGTTCAAGGGGGAGTCCAGCCTCTGACCAACCAAGCCATGCTCTCTGCTTCCTTTTACTCCCATAAACTTTTTTTTAAGAAAGGAAATAAGCGAGTGAGAGAGAGATACATTGATGGGTTGCCTCCCACACATGCCCCAAAAAGGGATCAAACCCTCGACTTTTCAGTGTACAGGACGACAGACACTCCAACTGAGCTACACCGGCAAGGGCACTCCCATCTATTTTTACTGTCAGCATTCAGTAGTCTAATTTGATTCTACACGCCTTTTTAGTATTTCTAAATAACAAAGGTACTAAACTTTGAATACCTCCACGGAGCGGCGGCGGCATCCCCCTGCCCTCTCGGGGTGGCATCCCCCCACGCATGCTGTTCATTGGAGGCTTCTTCCGAGCAAGGGAAACTTTAAGTTTGCTCCCTTGAAAATCTTTTCCTGGAACAAGATAACAGAACATCAAATTACTTCCAACCTCCAACTCTTCCTTCCTTGGGGGACTAGGCAAGGCTATACCACCCCTTTTCACCTACACCACCCATCCCTGCTGCACCAGTGTGCCCCTGCCCACAATCTTCTCTAAGAGCTTACTGGAAGGGCCACAAAAAGCCTTTAAAACATACTTAAAAACCTTTCTACCCTAAGGAGGAAAGTAAGCTGGGGGGAAATGGAGTATACACTGCACCCTTATCTAGTGCAGAGTGAAAAGCAGGGACAGAAGAACATGAAGTGGCCGAAAGAGGAGTCTCTGACAGTTTCAAGTTGGTTTTGTCTGAAGTGAAATTCCTTCCAGGATCAATATCAAGGCCATATATAAATTCAAATGTATAGTAGCTAAAATGTTTGTGGGGCTTTCTGTACCTTCTGATATCTGTGTTTAGAGAACCACTTCATAGAATGTCTTAACAGTCAGAGTTAAATATGTTAGCAAACCCTCTTTACCTGTAAGCTGACACATGCAACATCTGCTACTAGGCCTTCCATGTGCCCTGCAACAGGCAGCTAAGAATGCCAGTGAGCACACCCTTGATGCTAGAGCACCTACCATCAAACCAGTCCACGGCAGCCTTGGCAGTCGGCGGGTCTTCGTAGGACACTGTAGCATCGCCTTTGGGCTTTCCTGTTTCCTTGTCCAAGTAGATATGGATCATGGGTTGTCCAGTTCTCTTGTTCATCTAGGCATAAAATAGCATAGATAGGCTGTGATCAGAATATACTAGGCTTTTTGGAAAAAAGTCCACATGAAATTCAGAGAAGTCCTTCAAGCTGTTAAAAGCAACAATTTTTCACAGACACACAATCGGTAAGATGTTAATTTATCTGAGTAGTGCAGTTATGGGTGACTTATTTCCTACATTGCTATAACAACTATATGCTTAAACGATTATTTTCCCTTAGAGACTCAAAAATCCCAAAGTGTGTAAGCAAATAGTATGGGCCCCATTCCTTCCCTAGCATCCATCCCAACATTTTCTACCCCCACACTATAGCCACCTAGTGAGAGCAGCCACCTCTTGGGAGGTGGTCTGGCATTGATACCACCACCTAAGACATGACTCACACAAAGTTAAAAATAACCTTCAAATCATTAAGTACAGTATACAGGGCTGTGAGTGCGCTAAAAGTATTCTTAATTAAGTGCAACGCAGCTAGTTTTCCCTCCAGAGCTAGAACAGATCACTAGTTTTTCAGCTGAACACCAGATGCAGTTGGCTTGAATTCAGGACCCTCGTCGTTCAAGAATATGGCTTCATGTATGTATTGCATCAAATGTGAACATGACCCGAGTCTAATCTATGCACTTGTTTATATACCTAATGATGTGTCAGAGTCTGAGCACCGGGCTTTAAAAAAAGGGGGTGGTACTTACATATATGTAACTTGACACCTATGTTTTAATAAGGGACATATACATAAAGACTGAGAGTGGTATGAATGATGGGATATACATTTCAAAAACTTCTTTATAAAAATATAAATAAATGGAGACAATGTTCATGAGAAAAAAAAGACCATTCAGTATTATAAAAATGTCAATTCTCAAACTGTCTTACAGATTCAATAAACACCCATCTGGGGTTTTTAAGGACCTTCATAAACTGATTTCAAAATGTATATAGCAGTAAACAGCAAAACAGAAGAATTTGCCTTACTAGATATCAAGATTTAGCATGAAGACATAGTAATTAACTGTGCTACTGACACAGGATCATACAAATTAACCAAAAGTATGTAAGACAGCTAAGAAATAGATCCAGGTATGGGTGGAACTTTCTATTCAGCATTCAAACAATATAAAGAACTATAATATAAATCAACAAATGACAACCCAATGAAAAATGAGTATAAGATATGCATTTCATAGAAGACGGTGTACAGATATAATTAGAAATCAGGGAAAAAGCAAACTGAAAAACCACATTTCCATTTTCTTTTACCATGTCAGCAAAAGTTGAAAGACAGGATTTCTAGTAGTGGTGGGATGTGGAGAATGTATCAGTAATACTGTCGGGAGTCTAGGTGGTTGGCCATACCATCATCTTGTGAAGTTCAACATGACAAGATACCCTTAAGCAATTTTATGCCTGGGTATAGCTGATCATCATTCATGGGTTTAGTATCTACAAACCTGCCTACTCGCAAAAATTAGAATTTATAAACTCCAAAATCAATACTACTGGCACTTCTGTGGTTATTTACAGAGATGCACAGAGTGGCAAAAATTTTAAGTTGCCTGATACACATGCTCACTCAGCTGAAGTCACACAAGACAATATTCTATCTTCTCATTCTTGTTCTCTCTACAGATGACCAGAAGATGGAGACTACAGGGGATAGGCAGGCAGTACAAGAAGCTCCAACTGAGCCCAGCTGGGTAAATCTGAATACCAACTAAGGCAATCAACGATGCTCAATCTCCTTTTCTCTTTGTAAAACAGAGACTCTACTGGGATGAATTGTTTTTAGGATTTGATTATAACTTAAGTGAGATATGTGTTCATTAACTCAGTATTCATAGCAACTTTTAGAACTTAACCGTGAATGGCAAAGAACTATATACACACTAGAGAAACTAGTGCACTGTGCAGCAGCAGATGTATATAAGAATGCTCACTGCAGCATGGCTCACATACTAAAAACCTAGGATCAACCCAACTGTTTTTAAGAGAACGTAAGCTATCAATAACTTGGGATGTATTTATAAATGAAATACAGGATTCCCAAACTTTTGAGCTTCTGACCTAGGGACCCTACCTTCCTATCTCAAAATCCATTTTTTAGTCTTCCCCATCTAACAACCCAGCACTATTCCAGTAGCTTGGACCAAAACTTTCTAGTCATGCATTCTTCCTTGAGTTTGCCAGGCAAGCCCTGCCTTGCTATTCCTTCCATTATTCTGAAATGCCTTCTTCACTTCCACTCTGAGCTTTATGGATGGCTCCACTCTTTTTAAAAGAAATCTCTGCCCTTCTTGCTATATTATTTTCCTCTATAACACTCATCATCTAACATACTATATTCCTTTTTAACTACGTTCCCTGCTATATGTAAACTCCAAGGATTCTTTTCTGGTTGTTCCTGGTATATTCTCAGAATATACTGAGTTATCAATATGCTTAAACCATGTTTAACATTTTTAAAAAATGGCTTTTGCCCTGGCCGATGTGGCTCAGTTGGTTGGGTGTCATCCCGTGCACCAAGGGGTTGCAGGTTTGATTCCGTCAGGAAACATGCCCAGGTTGAGGGCTCAATCCCGTGGGGGGTGTGGAGGAGGTAGCCGTTTGATGTTGCACTCTCACATTGATGTTTCTCCCTCCCTCTAAAAATAAATATGTATATATATAAAATGTATAAAACTTTTTTTTTGACATGTTGTGTAAACCACAATACATCCAGAAAGAAAAGTCAGCCAATTTCTGAAACTACTTTTAACAGCAATTCATTCTCTTTAAAATGCTCTGTGGTTGGAGAACCTGCCAGGTTCCATGGTTATGCTTTTACTTACCTTAACAACTCCACACTGCTTAAAGAAGTCTGCCAGATCATCTAGAGTAACATTGTCATTTAACCCTTGCACATAAATTGCACTGTTGTCAGAGTCTTCATCTGGATCAACAGGTGGGCCTTCCAGAAAAAAGAAGGCATAAGGGAGTTACTGTCATGTATGTATAGCGGGGCTTATTAACCAATTGGTCCCTACTGCCTACTACTATTCATCACAAAACTAAGAGAACTACCAATCAAAAAACCATGGAATTTCTGGTTTACTTTGTTTAAAAACTGCCCTTGACAGCAAGAATATCACATTAATCTATCAGGCTGCTGAACTCTAACACACACTTACTTGTGTGCTATTCATGTGCAAAACACAATGTAAAAGACAAGAATTCAAAATTACCTAGATCAAGATCCGGTCCTTCGTCCATGGGTCCTGCCAACCAGGAAAGATCATATAAAATATTATTAGTGCACGTCTTGCAAGCTACAAACCTTACAAACACACATAACTATCTACTACACCACCATTTGATGGGGCTTCATTAAATTCAAAATGACCCGCACTGCTAAAATGGAGCAGTGCCCCTTTAACATTTGTGAAAGGTTTGCTAGGGTTTGTTTTTTTGCTGGTTTGCTTTTAAACCATTAACCAAATACACTCTCAATGCTTATGTGCCAAATTAATGTTAAATATAAGTCAAAAATTTTCCTCCAAATAAACCAAATTTAAAAAATGTATTCTCCCCCATATTACAGAAGCAGTTGATCAATACTTCAAGTTACCCTTCGTTTTGTAACCATAGGTTAACCTTATTACCCCTAAGACAATGCCGGCAGTACCCATTAGTCTCTTTTGTATAGATCATTTTTAAACCGCTTATGAAACTAATAAAAAATTATAGTTTTCTAAAAACTGACTGTATTTTTTTTAAACACTATCCATGGTAATACTCAAAAACTTACCACCAGGCTTATTGAAGCCACCTCGCTCTCCAGCGCTGCTGGGGGGATAAACGAAGAAATGAAGGCCTTTCCCTTTAAAAGCCAGTACCGCTCTGAGCCTTGGGGGGGCTCGTGGGGAAGAAGGGCACTGGCTAAACATCTCCAAACAACGCATCTCTCTCATCTTGTCACTATGCCTTTCTTCAGGGCAGCTCGCTCAAATTTCCTTTACATACAACCTTGCTTGTCTGATTGCACACCAGTGTGGCTGGTTCCTTTCATTTCGGGGGCTGGTATTAATAGTGCAATACTTGGCAAATGAGAGGGAAAAATAGATCCCAAACACCCACCCCACCAGCTGAGAAACAGAGAGAGCTTGGTGTAGAGAGAACAGCGAGCTGGGCACTGCTGCGATGGACCTTTTCATGTTCGTAAAGGTGCACCCTCAACCTCTCCCAAGGGAGAGCCAAGTGAGCCCCAGGCTTCCTAACAAGTAACAGTATAATAGAGCAGGAGACAACTACATTAAATGACTACAACACACACCAGAGGACGCATCCAGCCAATCTTCAGCATAAAGCCATACATTTCAGGGCACTAATGAATTTACAATAGCTGTGAAAAGAAGATTTACAACCAATTCCAAGGCTAAATGGACTGGGGGTGCAACTTTACAGACATATCAGTTGAGAATAACAATGGCAGTATAAAGTTACTGCCTTACATACTTTAAAGGGGAAGGAAATATAAATTGGGCCTTTTTTTTCTTCTTCTTTAAATTAAATAAAGGCAGCTCCTCAGTGGTAGGCCCTGAGCTTTTTCTAACCAGTATTGCACCTTTAATACCTCGATATACAATTTCAAGCTGTTGCATGCAGCTTTGTCTCCTTTTTAAATTACACACCATAAAATGTTCTCCCTCTTTAAACACAAAAGTTTACACTTTAATGTTACACAATTCTAGAGTAGTATTATACCTCCTCTGGTTTATTACCAAACAACAAGTATGCAGTTACCAAAGTTACAGAAGGATTCCATTTATACAATGAAAACATTTTGTTAAAAATATTCTATGTATATTTTTCCTCTCCATATGGACACCGTGTCTAGTCCCACTTTTCATTATGCTGCCGGCTGAGTACTGAGTACGGGTACTTTTTAAGTATTGAAGTGTATACAAGGCTCTCACTTTGTAACCTGTAGCATATAAATGCGACAAAGCATGTTAAAAAGTTTCCACGTTTAACAGCCAATGAAAATATCAAAATACTGAGGCAATGAAAAAGGGCACGTTAACAACATTGAGTGCCTTACCTGCAGAAGACACTGAAAACCATCACCACACCACAATAAAAAAGAGGGGAGGGGGGAATGCAACTATCCTGTCCCCAAAGGATCCAACTGACTGCTTCACAGTCTGTTGAAAAACCTACGGGGAAAGCCATGATTTTTTCTATGGCTCCAGGACAGACTTCTCATCCAGGAAGAGTGGACCCCTCTACTAGCAATGTCTAGCAAAATTAGAATTATTACTTCTGAAATATTAAAATGAATAAATTTGAAATTGTTTTTGCGATTGAAATATACTAATACTTCTGGGTGATTGGAGACGTGATGATAGTAATTTCAAGTGTCTATGTCTATTTTAAAACATCCATAAAGAAGTGAAACCTTTATAATGGAACGACATTCTCCAAATCAGAAGATTGATTTTACTTTATACCAAATTATTCAGAAAATTTTGCATGTTGTAAAATGATTGTTTCTTCCAATAAAGATTTCACCAAAGATTTTTAAGTTATGCAGAATACGCAAAACAGTATTTTCAATCAGTATCTTTCAACAGTAAACAGATTTAATACAAAAATTAGATAAATTTTGAAAAAACACTCTAATTTTGAAGCCCACTTCTGTGAAAAAGAAATCCTGTTCAATTTTTACTTGAACCAATAGTGGCATCAAATCCAATTTATACTTAATGTAACATTCTGCATAACTTTTTTACTAATTTATATCGGGACAGAACACACACACAACTAAGCCTTCTGGATTATGTTAACCACCAACATTATACCTCACCTTCATCAAGTACAGATACCAGAAAGGAAAGAGGGGATGGGAGAAGGGAGGGGAAGGGCAGGCACAGGTAGCAGGGTTATGTTATTGATCTAAACAAAGTTTTCTAAACCAGATTGTGCCATCAATCAAAATGGTCAAACCGATTTAGACTTCTCAAAATCTCCAATAAGGAGTAATCCTATAATTAATTATATACATTACTCTGCAAAAAGCTACTGGATTTTCCTGTGTACCAGGTGCACCTCAGGCTGTAGTTCAAGGGTTATGGGACCAAGATCTTCAGCATTATGTTCAACAGTTCCGAGTACAAACAGAAGTTGGGGACAAACATTGTGGAAAACAGCTGCATTCCTTTTCTGCAGTATATATACACCAGGTATTTCAAGACAACCATTCAGAGACAATTAGTTAAAAACCTAAATTGTTAGAAGGGTTGTGTGTGTTCCATCCCAAGTCTATTACCCATAGAGGCTTTTGACCTCTGGAAACCATGAAGGGAACTGAAAGCTCTAATTTCAAAACCATTCTTTGTTCTCCCCAACCCAACCAAGTAGACTGGCAGGGAAAAAAAGCAAACTGCCACTTAATATATGCCATAAGATGACATTTCCATGTTTTAGAAGATGACTTGTGCTCAACAGATTGTCCATGGAAATGTAGAAATAAATTTCTTATGTCTTTCAGTCCCTTCTTTCCACTGAAAATCCTATGGATGAAACAAAATTAGGTAAAAGGAGAAAAGGTTTGCTCTTACCCCATTCCACCGCGTCCTCCTCCCCGCCCACCTCTGCTCATGCCTCCACGATCAAATCCCCCTCTTCCCCTGCCCCGGTTATCAGGGCCACTCATGCTCCGGTTCTCTCCTGGTCCGGAAAATCCTCCAGACTCCTGCCCATAAACACCCATGCTACTGGGGTGGTCCTGTCGGAATGAACCTGAGGAAAGAGTCACATCTGTAAGCCATGGACCAGCATTTACAACCACTGCCTGTTGTACTCTCTCCTGGAATCAGAGAATTCTCAACTGCAAGGCACTAACCAAGGCCTCTTTACACTTGATAACGCACCCCTAATCATAGGCTCTTTTAAGTTCAACAAAAACTGCTGGTTCATCAAGGCTGAAGTAACCTTATACAGTCAGCCTAGAATAAGCCACTTCCAAACAACCAAAAGCCCCCTGGCCAAAAGTTTGTAGGGTTCTGGATTCTAAGATGTCTCCAAAAGCTGCTTTTAAAAACTACACTCAATAAACAAAAATAGAGCCAGGTCTCTTAGGGTTTTAGCACGTTGCTAAGGGTTGGGCTTCATCAAGCAGCACCACTCATTTCATAGTCATAACAAGACATGCCCATGAATGGAATTAAAAAAAACCAAAAACCCCAACCAAACAACAATAATAATCCATGTAGAGATTAAAGTGTAAAGACAGTTTGAGTTTTTGATTACTTCTCCACATGAATAAAACTACTGTGGGAGAAGATCTTTTTTCTTTATGGATATAAACAAGACAAAATCAAAACACAGATAGCATTTACTTGACTATCAAAATTGCAGTAGTCTTCAATAACTACCTGCTCGCTGTCATTGAGTTGGGGTAGACAGGCCATAAGGAATGATGGCATAACTTCCCCAAAAAGGGCAGGGATGAGTGCAAACCATTTTTTCTAGTCAGTTATGAAATATCTTATCTCTCTTTTTATTTTTTTTGGTAAGGTATACTAATAACAATTAAATTGAAGAAAAGCATTGAAGTCTTTATTGGGATATCCTAACTATCAGCCAGGATGTTATGCCCTAAAGATGCATCCTGGAGTCCAAAAGTAAATGATGATAAAAAACATCTCCCCATGTTCAAAAACTCCAAACACAATCACTCTTGTTTTTCTCTCTTAGCAACTCACTCTGCTGCCCGTAGCTGCTGCTCTGTTGGCTATATTGACTTGGAGCCTGGCTGTAGGATCCAGTTTGGGGGGGGTAACTAGTGGGAGGCTGCTGCCCATAGCTGCTTTGTTGACCATAGCTACTCTGCTGTCCATAGCTGCTCGGCTGCCCATAGGTGTTCTGCTGAGAGTAACTGCTCTGATCATAACTAGTCGGCTGTGTAGAGGAATAGCTGAAAGAAAAAAAAAAAAGCTTTTTAGGAAGGAGAGGCTTATTTCTTCAAGCCCCCTAAACACAAAAGACATTCATAGCTTGCACCATAGAAACCCTTAAAAATGCAGTTACTTTCTACATACCAACAGTTTAAATTTAAAATAAGCAACTATTTTTATATTCAGAATAAAACTTTAAACAAGAGGGAGGAGATAATTTTTTAAAAACCCATCTGTACAACATGCAACCCTCAGAGAGCCTCCCCTTTGACCCTCTAACCCATTAAAATAATTTATTCTCAACTAAATTTAAGGCAAATTTGGGAGTATTAATGGAAGAATATACACTCAGCAAAGGGTGCCCTAGTGAAAAAGGCACCGAGAAAAAGGAAGCAGAGTCAAGCGCAGCATTCATTCTAAGTCTGTCTTGAATGATGAGAGTGATTTTTCTGAAGGTACCAGGATGGTTGGTGTGTGTATGTACACATAAAAACAGCAATTTTCTCTTGAAGATTTATCTAAGTTTCAAATTGCTTTGCTCTATATATGTGTGTGTATATATATGTATATATATGTATATATATGTATATATATGTATATATATGTATTTTCAAGCTTTCAGAAATGCCAATCATCTAGGAAATCTAGGCATTCATAAAAATGGATAAAGAAACTTCAGAATCAAGGCATTGTATGAAATATGAATGTTAGATTGATACTCATCTTTTTGATATGAAAGGGAATCTAACCAAAGATACATTCTTAAACAGAAATAAAGCTTTAAAGAACTGGTATTAAACTCCTGATGAACCGTGATAACGAAAAACAAAACAAAAGCATTTTTTAAAGTACAATTAAACTAAACCTTTATCACCATATCCTTCACCACAGCTATATGGATTTCAGAGCCTCTCTTCACCAAGTGTACCTATTCAACTCCCTAGATTAACTGCTCTCAGCATAACAGGTACAGGTGGGATCTGTGGAAGTCCTGCCCACTGTTATCCAAGCTGTAGGGACACTTACCCCGTCAACTGTATTTGCTCCTAAACATGTTTATGCCTGCCGCACTGTAATGTGTAAACCAATGAAATGAGTGTAAAAAAGGAGAGCTGTTTCTTCTAGCAAAACTAAGTTAACACTTTAGCCCACAATTCAGGAAATTCGTTTGAAAATTTGCTTCAAATTGTGAGAGAAACAACTTGCAGTTCTTCCTACACTTTAAAGAAACTAAACCTGGACATTGTAGATGCTGGCGTGGTTAACATAAGACAAAGAATGCACAATAAACCCGTAATCAAAATAAAAGGCCTCAGCTCAACCATTAAAAGACTAGTGCATGAATGGACCTCTGTGTTAAATATCAAATGCTAAAAGGTGAAGTTTTTTTTAAAATAATGCCCTGCACTTCATCTGCTTTCAAATACTTCTGTTTCTCAGCCATCTGAATTAATAGAGAGCAAACTTAAAAGAATCTAGAGCAGTAAAAATAGTTTGTACTTAGAAGAGTTACTGACTGCCAAGCACTGCTATAGGAAGCCAGGACTAAGGTTTTAAGGTTAACAATATGTGGTCAGGCTTATCACTGAGAGTCAAGATAACATATATCACCCGAGGAAGCAGAAGCAAGCTAGTCCATGGCCTGAAAAAAACTTTTTGTTATTCTTCAAGCTCACCCAACACGAGGAGAAGAAACTGACCTGGTAGGAGGATAAGATGGTGGTGCCGTGACTGGCTGCATGGGGTAGCTCCCAGGTACCTGGGGATAACTGTAGTTACTCTGTCCATATCCCAGGCTGGGCTGGTTGTAACCTCCTGTGCTGGACTGAGGCTGACTAGTCTCAGCGGGTTTGTTACCATCCTGTGGTCTAAAAGAAATAAAAAAGTGAGAATTTTCATCCTTAACCACAAAACTCTTGGGTAAGAGCTCTAAATTTAAGAGCAACATGCCATGTTAGGAGAGAGTTTGGAAATAAGTTCAATTGTAAAGCAAACTACATCAAACCCAGTGTTGGCCCAACTATATTTGCTGGAAGAGAACACTAAGGAAGGCGATGAATTAATCACATCCATAAAACTACATGCTCCTTTAGTTCCATATTAACAGCTATAAAAGGTAATTATAAGATTTTGTGTTGCCAATTTAACTGATCTGAGAGAGGAGGTAGTTTGTCAGGAAAGAAAATGCTATTTCTTAAAAATGTCTAATGAAGACAAACAAGAAACTTGTAACAATGATGCAAGTTTTAGGTCAGAGTAATATTTATATAAGTCCATTGCATTTATAGATCTGGACTACCTGTAGATTTGTTTCTCACTTATTAAGAACAGACTTGAAAAAACATTGAACTTGGACTGCCATAACTTGCCTCAAAACCTCTCTATGGAAATACCATAGTAGGACAAACACCCCTCCGGCCCTCCTGCTCAGATGAACTGGGAAACAGCCTTGGTAAGTGAGGAAAACCAATTCCAATCCCAAGGAAAAAACCACAGTGGTTTCTATTACCTCTTTGCCCTAACATTTTGCAATAGGGCTGTAGCAAAGTGAACTTGAGCTATTTTAAGCAAAGCCCCAAGAATCGATAGGCAGACCAGAGAGGATGGGGAAGTACTGGTTTCTCCAAAGAGCTAAAATGGGTTACAAACTCCCCCTCTTCTTTCCAGTGGAAAAGGGAATAGTTGTCATTGATCACAAGACAGACAACTGTTTTAAAATGGTAAAGAATGAAAATTAAGAAAAAGGAACCAAAACGGATCATTCATAAAAAGACCAATTAATATATATAAAACCCTCCAGCTAAGGCTCGGGTATCCTGTTGCAATGGAGCATCAAATGGGACTTCAAACATTTGATAACACTCTAATACGCATAGGTCAACTGAAACAGGGCCCTATAGGAATCAGTTTACTTAACTACTGCACAGGCTGTCTAGCATATTTAAACTACCAAGTAGCCCTGACTACTCACAGTGCATTTTACAAGTAATTTCATGAGTGTTTGCCAAAACTAATTTCTTACCTCTACAGCAGACAAAAAGTCTAGGTTACAAGTTGATTTCTTGTTTATTCCCTAAAAAATCTTTCAAATCAGAATTCAATGTTCCTTCAAGATTGTATGCAGAAACCACCTAAGTGCACTGCCTAAAGCAAAAACCTAAAATCTTCGATTAAGTAATAATTAATATTGTTTACCTGCTAACCAGTCATGGAGTATGAACTCTGCCTGAATATTAACCTCATAGCAAGATACCCAGTTAAGAATTTATACTCGCCTGTGATTTTTAGGTTACCAAGCCACTACATAATACAGAGAAAAATCATGTCAACTCCTTAAGCTGACTTCCAGATGTGGGCATATCCTTTACTGAACACTGGATCACACGACAGTTTCTTAACTGTCACATTCCCAGCCCACCTTCAATTTTGAACTATGTTTTTCCCAAAGAGAAAGCTGTTATCCATTTATGGGGCCAATAAAATCAAAGGTAAGAAAGCATCAAAAATGCAATTCTATCAGTCGTTCTGTTGCGAAGGAAACCACACACTTGATTTTTTCCTGGGTTTAGAAAAGTTAATACAATAGCCTCCTCCTACCCTAGAAGGTCTCTTCTGAAACTACATCAACAATCCTTATTTTGGCCCCTGGATAGTACCACTTCTCTACTAGATGGAGAATAACATGTGGTGTGTTCTAGCGCATCATTTTAACAACCGTAAGGACACAGTCAACACCTAAGAGCACCCTGGCTGGGTAGCACAGTTGGTTAGAGCATCATCCTGATATGCCAGGTTGTAGGTTTGATCCCTGGTCAGGGCACATACAGAAAGCAACCAATGAATGCATAAATAAGTAGACCAATAAATTGATGTTTCTCTTTTTAAAAAAAATCAGTAAATAAAAACAAACAAACAAGGGAAAAAAACACCTAAGCATATATGAGAGCAACTATTAAAAAGAAACTAAGCCATTGATTCTCTAAGTGTGCGTAGTTGTCCTCTCTCCTGAAAACCCGAGGCTGATGCACTGTAGAGTTAGGAGAAGGTGAATGTGGCTTTACCTTGCAGGTGCAGTGGCTGCCGGCTGTTGCCCATAAGCTGGGTAAGCAGGCTGAGTGCCATACGCAGATTGAGCTGCATAGGACGCCTGGGTGGTAGTGACCGTAGCAGTGGTGGTATCATAAGCACCAGTGCCATACCCCTGGACAGGCTGACTGTATGCCTGGGGGGCAGTTGGAGTAGTATAACCTGGAAAAAAGAGAATAACGTCAGATTTCTGGCTCCTCAGAGATCTGCCTACACATCATTATCAGAACAATTTGTAAACCATCTACTTTCATTCATTACAATATTTAACCTCATTAAGTATTTCCCCTTCAGTAGGAGTAGCAACAAACTAATATTTAAAACATAAATTCTCTGAAAGTACAGTCTTCAGTAAAGCACTCTCATTTTGCTCTAAAATCTCACCTAACAAAAAGGAGAAGACATTGCACGATAAAAGTGTTGGTATAGAAAACAGGGTTCCCCTCTGCCCTCCTCTTCCCCAAGACTGCTTTTGCTAATTCTACACTGGTTTTGCTAACAGGCCTCTTAACAAGTTTCTCAGCTACCCCAAAAACCTCTCAAGCAGGAATAAAATGTCCTAGGAAGGGAAGTAAAAGGCAATGACGTAGCATCTTAAAATAGCTACAAATAAGGATCCAGGTACTAGTATTAAAACCTACAATTTGAAATTACTTGCTTTCAGTCCCAAGCACTGCATCATTAACAGTTCATGTTTAACTTAAGGAAACTGGAAATTCCAGCGAATGTTTGATTTTTAGTGGAAGATGTTAATGATTGAATATTTCTAAGAACTGCTAATTTTGTTTCAGGTAACAAACAACTAAAAAAAAAAGCTTATCATGTTAAGATGTGAAATGGCACAAGAGTTATAAAGATATACTAAAAATTATATTTGCTTAAGTATAACAAAGGTAATCCTATATTTAACTTTTTGTGGGAAATTACTTAAAAATTAAACTTAACCCCTCCCTCAACCTTTAAAAAGTAAATGTTTTTCAGATGATAAAACCATGAGATTCTAGGCTGGTCATCAAATGACCCAAACCTCCATTCCTCTCTTATTTACCTACCACAAGCAAAAAGGTATTTTTCTTGCTCATCAATACTGGAGTTAGACCCTAGAGCCCCCTTACTATTTCCCTAACCAAGTGTCACAAGACCTGCTCTCACAAACCAAGACAGGTTCTCTGTCTTGTTTCTGCCTTTGTGGAACCAGGCAGGATCCATGTGACCTTTCACCTGGAACTTGGGCTTGAAGCCTGACACCTGCCCCCAACGTGCAACTCCTAACTTGAGTCCCTTTCCTATGAGAGGTGTTACAACCTTTTCTGGTGCTGGGCTCTCCTCCCTCCTCCTGGTCAGTAAGCACAAGCAAGCCATACAATAAAAAGTTAGGTCTAGCTGTCAGCATTTACACCCATGAAAGGAAAATCCAAATCTCACTAAAAAAGTTTGATCAGTGCTAAAAACAAATCCTGAATCAAGACTGCTGATTTTAGTTAAGATTTAGGACCTTAAGTTTCACAGGGTACAATAACTTTATTCTACATACCAAACAGTTCTGGGAAATTCTGAAATTAACTATACACAAAGATAGTAATTTCGTTCTCAATACAGGAAACCTCATACAATGGAAGTTTTTTGAGTTGGCATGTTGTTCAGTTGAATGTTTATTAAAAGTTCTGTGCATGCCCTAGCTGGTTTGGCTCAGTGACTAGAGCATCGGCCTGCGGACTGAAGGGTCCTGGGTTTGATTCCAGCCAAGGGCATGTACCTCGGTTGTAGGCTCGATCCCTGGACCCGGTGAGGGGGTATGTGGGAGGCAACCAATTGATGTGTCTCATATCAATGTCGTCCCCCCACTCTCCCTGAAAAGCAATGGAAAAAATATCCTCAGGTGATTAAAAAAAAAAAGATCCTGACCAAATAAAAAAGAGGGCTCCACATCAAAGTTGAGAGTGAGCAAATATGAGACTATGTATGGGGTTGGGGAAGGTGCATTTTAAAGTTAAAAAAAAAAAAAAAAAGTTCTGTGCAGAGTCCTCTTGTCAATCATATAAAGCACTCATTTATTTACATTTAACTGGAATCTAATACCACCTACACTATTACTCCTACACAGATTTTTTTTCTCCCTACACGACAGGCCATCTATAACATTTACAAGAAGAGCAATTAAAAACAAAAATAACAAAAGAAACTGATCAGGGAAATAACTCATGTCATAAAACTACGCAGCAACAGAGCCTTGTAGTGCTAAGATTACAGTAAGAGACACCAGGTTAATGAATAATTTTTAAATTAATCTGTAGTACCAACACAAGCAGCCAAGCAAAATGAGCAAAATTGAATAGAGCAAAATAATTTAATAACAAAAAAAAGACCAACAGCAAAAGACAACATATCTATGTGCTGACAACTTTAAGGAAAAAGGTACTAAAAACAGTACACAAATCAACCAAAATTTTTGTCAGCCTGAATAGTAAAAGTTAGATTTCTATTCCAATTAATGAATTGAGATTTATATAGCCCTTTTTCATGAAATAATTTTTAAAAATTCTAGAAGAGAAAAATATCTCTTTATATATTCCTTCCAGTAATTATCCAATGACTTTTACATGTGAAGCAGTACAAGGTTAAGGAAAATAGTAAGTGTGCTTGAACCCACTTACTACCTATAAGGGTCCTACTTAGTTTGGTTCAGCTTCAGTTTGCTCATCAGATTTAAATTTGGTTCCTACACACCAAAGGTTCATGAGAGGATTAAGGGAGGTATGATGGTTCCTCCATAAACTATAAAGTCTATATAAAATTCCTTATTATTATAAAGTACAATCTCTTGCTCATCGAAGCTACTGGTTTCTGTATTAGAATGTCTTATACATTTTGTGCCCACAGACTCTAATAAGACTTTTTAAATTAATGACAATGTAAATACATGAGCCTACAAGACCATTGCATTTCCTAGAAATGATTTTATCCCTCAAATGATCTAGGGACTCCAAAGGCTAGATCTAACCAGTATTATTTATTTTTAAATGATACTTGTTTTTAAAATGGCTGAAAGTGGTAAAAACTTCATTATAAGATAAATAAATTATGGTGATGTATACCGTGGTGATTAATAATACTGTACTGTATATAGCTGTCCCTCAATGTCTGTGGGGGATTGGTTTCGGATACCCTGTGATCTGAGGATGCTCAAGTCCCTTATATAAAATGGCATAGAACAATGCATATATATTTAAAAGTTGCTAAGAGCACAGACCTTAAAAGTTCTCATCACAAGAAAAAAAAATTATAACCATGTGTTGATGGATGTAACTAGATTTACTGTGGTGATCATTTCACAATACGGTATATACAAATATAAAATTCTTATGTTGTACACTTGAAACTGTATGTCAATTATATCTCAATAAAAAAGTAACAGTTTAATACATGAAGTTCATCTCTCAATTTCAAAATTCTCAGCCAAAAATCCAACTGCATAGTGTTAGTTCCAACTTTTCCTAAAGTTGTAACTATAACTAACAGAAAGTTTAAACATTATCCAATCTATTCAAGATACGTATTAGATAAGATTAGCAAGTACTTCCCATAAAATCCAGCACACTGTCAATAAGGTAAATTACAAATAGGTTCCCCTCTACTAAAGACTGATAGGCTATATATAATGTACGGAACTGAACACAGTTCGAAAGTAAGTTTTTACATCTGTAAGACTTCTGCATTAAATATCCTTTAATAATAGTAGCAGTAGTAATAATAAAGATGTGAGTGGGTGGGAAGAAGGTAGGGAATCCTAAAACATTTACACAGTGCTAAACATAAAAATTACTGTAAAATTTTCATACTCCACTCTCAACTCCAGTATTAGGATATAGTTTATTCTAATTCTTAGAATAGTTTTTAGCTCCCTGGAATGCTGTTATATATATGACATACTATGAATTAAAATGATTCATTAACACTTAAGTAGAAAATAAAATGTGTCTGGACAGACAGACAGACATAATTAACATGCAGGGTGGCAGTCTTCACCTCTAAATAAATCTAATCATGCATCTATCTTTCAGGGAATATGGGGAAATCAGCTGGGGAATAGTCATCTGAAATACCTTTGGGAAGGCAAACTATTATTAAGGCTTGACACAGAAAAATGTAAAATAAAACAAAAGCAGAACCTCTCCCCAAATCACATAAAGAAAAAGACATGGATCTGTGAATGGCACCTGAAGCAGTTTTCCATTAGCACCTTGTTGTGTGTGATGTTAGAAAGTTTGAGGGTTAAACGAATGAAAACACCTAAAGGGTTAACATTACAGGGTTAAACGAGATGGAAAGCATTTCCCATGCAAGAATGAGCAGGATAGTCAAACCTGTACTGGTCCCTTCTACTGTGGAAAGCACAAAACAAAAAGTAGAGGGTACACTATCAGATGAAGTAAACAGCTATGAAAATCAGTTTGATTTTTTAGCAGCTCAGTTTAAGAAGGCTCATTCTTACCCAGTATTAGCATTAGCACAAGCTTTTATATATTCTCCATTTTGTTGTGAGATTATTCAATACACTGTATAAAACAGTTAAAAGGAAAAGTTCTTTTTTCCCTTGGAATTTATTCCACCCACATTCTATTAGTGATCTCTCAAGGAGAATATATGGGAAAAGGGGGAAAAATAGCTCCTCCTAAGAATAAAGGATCCCCAGATGCCAAGATATGGACCAGAATATACACCAAAGAACACAAGTAACAAGCTTCTTAGCAAACACTCTAGTTGATGTGACCCAAAAATATCTCCAAGGCAGGCTTTACCTGTGGGAGGCTGTCCATAAGAAGTTGCATAGGCTGTCTGCCCATAGGTAGCAGTGGTCTGAGCCTGGGTATAGCTTACATCAGTGGGCTGTCCATAGGTTCCATAACTTTGTTGCCCATATGCCTGCTCAAAGAAAACAAATGCAAAAACTTCAGATATATAAATGTTGTATTTGGGGGGGGGCGGGGGGGGGGAACACCACCACCCCACACCCGACTTACTTCTAAGTTTCTAAATTGGAGAACCAAAGTTGAAAATACTGCTTTCAAATAAAAAGATTTTTTTTTTAAAAAAAGACAAGTGATCACAGTATGGTACCTGTTTTCCCTTATCTGATTCACTCATATTTTCGTTAAGTTTAACCATAAAAAAGTTCCTGAGATAATTAGGCAAAATTGCAGTTAACTATATAGGACACTCTCAAGGGATAAGCAATAAGGGAATAGGTGTATAATTGCCAGCACTAAGTGTAGCAGTTTTAGCAACTGGAAACAAATGTTAGGAAGACAAAATGAACAGAGGGAAAAGGAAATGAAAATGGAGCTAAAATCTGCAGACAATTTTGAAAACCAGATTTTCAGTAGGACAAAGATTTCACTTCCAAGAAAATGAACTAGAACACTGCATGTCTCCTTAAGGTTAGCACATCAACAGCATTGTCTTTTGAACTTGGACATCAATAATACAGAAAACCTGGCAAGGAATGAGGTATTCTTTCAGATACCATGATCACATTCTAGATCTGAATGACCAGTTATGTAATATCTGCCAGAGACATCACATTCTGCTTGTTCTAGAATGCTTCTATGGCAGAGTTATTAGTACTCATTTTTATGCCACAGATAATTTCAGAATTTGAGGTGATCTAGAGAACACTAGGAAGCTAATTTCTAGAATCTGCTGGCTAAGCTTTTTAAACACAGACTCATGTACTGAAGAGCTCAGAAGTTCCATAGCTAGGTAGCCATAAGAGCCGACCCCTCCACTTACTGTGTGACCACTGGAAAATGCCTTAATATCTATGCACTGCAATTTTTTCATTTGCGAAATGTCATATTGCCTTCCTCTACAGAACTTGTATATGATTAAGTTAAATAAATTTAAGCATAATAAACTACATAAAAGGACCAACCATGGAGCAAGGTACCTAACTTGAGAAATGATACTAGAAAGGTATGGAAAGCTAGCACTCCTGGTTTGGGGATGGTTTCATATATAATGGCATTCCCACTGTGAAAGTTTAAAATATCTAGTTATTTTAGGATTACAAGCACATTACACTTTCTTATTAATTTTTGAAAAAGATCTGTGCTGGCTATTGTTTTAATGGCTGATAGAAACATTTTACTTGGGGATGCAGCTACATATTTTTATCTTAAAGATTACCTGGGTGGTCTGTGCATATCCTTGAGTGGGCTGGGCGGTGTAAGCACTATAGCTGTAAGAGAAATTAAATGCAAAAACTGGTTATAGAACATTTGATTCCACTATTAAATCCTCCACATTTATAGCAGGCTCTGTATCATTAATCAATCAAACACAACATACTATTGTACAAGACTGACTTACCCCTGCTGGGCTGCAGCTTGGCTGTAGGTACTGTAATCTAGAGGAAATAAGGAGAGAAAATAGTGTGAAGTCAGCAAAGACAAGAAGGGAAAAAGGGGGGAAGGAATCCAGCTGGCAGAAAGATGAATTCTTTAAACTGCTTAGAGAAGACCTACAGGCTAGCAGAAGTCCAAATGAGTACCTCTTGTTTCTTAACACCAACCCAAAAAATAAGTCTAAGCCAGTTCAACTCATAAAGTTTGAATACAGTGTCAACTAATGAGGTCAAGATCAGCTGATTTGGCAGAGATGCTTTGCATGTTCCCATGACCACAACCCCCCCTTAACCACAGGCTGTCACTTCAAATACATAATCGTCATCCTAAGACTAACAGAGAACAAGACAATCCAATAGGATCAGAAGTTCTATCTTCATATAAAATGGATGAAAGTGACATTACAATGCTCAACACCAGACTAATTACATTAGTAGCTACATCTCCTCAAAGACTAGTTTCTCTATTGCTCCTTCACTTTATCAAATTCCTCACTTCACCAACCTTAATTCCCTAGTAGGACTGCGAAATGGAATGGCAGAAAACAGAACAGTCACCTCAATCCAAGGTTTTAAAGGGTTTGCTGACTGATTATACCAGGGCTACATCTGTACAATAACTCAAAAGCTAGAACACTATAAATCCCAACAAAGCAGAGTGAAGGCAGAATCCTGATAATTGGCAGAGAAAGCATTTACTCTTTTGGGGAAGAATTTGGTTTTAGGTAAAATCATCTTTTAAAACTCAAAATGATTTCTACTTTTTAAAAAACAATTTCTCTGCCTCTCTTTTTTTTCTAGGTAAAATTTCCTGTAATTTTTCTTTTCATATAAAATTTACAAAACGGGACTAAAAATTCTGGCCCAGTAAAGGTGTCTACAAGCAGTGAAAAAAAGGAGAAAACCTTTCCCTGCACAGGACGACGCTCAACCAACTGAGACACTCACTCCACTCCAGCTGGGCCTAAAATAGTTATTTATAAAAATTCTGCCCAATTCTTTGCTTTCCACAAGAAATACATATCTTATTCTATGTTAGAAGACAGTACTGCCATTAGGGCCAAACAAAAGGATCCTTTCTACTCCATTCAGAAAATAGCCTCTCATCTGAAAGCAAACAGTTTGACATTACAGCTCTACATAGAGGGGTTTCTACCCCTACTCCACCTAAAGCCTGCCTCAGTCCAACTGGCCTGAGAGCATTTTGATGAATCCATTTGTTTTAAGTTGGCTCATCTTTCTACCTCTACTCTTTGACTACTTTCTTTCCTCGGTACAAACTCAACTCAGAACCGAGAATCATCAACATTATCAAATCAATTGCCTTAAAGCTATGAACTGATTTGCTCAAGAGAACCTTAAGATATCTGAAGGTTAACCGTTAAGGCATTTTCAATAGCACTACAAGTGTGCTCTTGATGTAGCAAATAAAAAGTAAAGGCAAATCACCCTCCCATGTGGTATTCACAAAATAAATACACCAACGAAGCATCAACAAATTGAATCAACCTACATTTTGCTGAGGTTTCTGTAAGAAATGATACTAAATCGCTGACATCTAAGTTCAATGTTTGCAAGAGGACTTTTATACAAGAACGGTTATATAAAACATAAAATTGGCAAAGCTGATATGTAACAACCAATGCTCTCAGTGTGAAACCAGAGCTTTAGCTCCACATTAGCAGTCCAAGGAAGGTAGCAAATTTGTTTCACGTTATCTACCTACAGCACACAAACACTAGATGGCCTCAAAAGTGCTAGTCACACACTGGTGAGATTATTTAGCAATCAGTTATGTTTTGTTTTTAACCCCCAAATAAGCAGCTGAGTATTT
Source organism: Miniopterus natalensis (assembly GCF_054644295.1). Classification (NCBI taxonomy): domain Eukaryota; kingdom Metazoa; phylum Chordata; class Mammalia; order Chiroptera; family Miniopteridae; genus Miniopterus; species Miniopterus natalensis. Next base: position 16,522,809 of record NC_142100.1, read on the forward strand.
CACTAAAAATGGACGTGTAGAGGAGAGAGGGGGTTGTGTGATCCGAGTGGGCCTTTAGAGTGTGTGCAATGTTCTATTTCTTGGTCTGACTGGTAGTTAATTAGGAGTTTGCATTGTAGTTCTTTGTTAAAATGGACATATACTGAACTTTAGATACTTTTCTAATATATGATATAAATGAGGAGAAAAAACATCTAACATTACTCAAGGCAGTGGCTTTTAAATACTTTATTGTGGTCACTATCCAAACTGTAGAGATTTAGAGCTTCAGACTACATAATGAGTGAAAATCAGTATGGGGCAATTTTGTGGGAGCCAAAATGCTTTGCTTAAAGGTCAGAAGGGCTCAAAAAGCTCTTAAAAGGCCTAACCTAACTCCTTTATTTAAAGGAAAGGAAGTCAAAGTCCAGGTAAGTTATGTGAACCCCCCACCCCCACCCCACAGTCCCCCAACCGGGTCCACACATAAACAGCAATTGAAATTCTAATATAGTACATGGTGGGTAGCAGTAACAGAGACTGAACGAAGTAGACCAAAAAACTGGCGTATCTAGCCACACAATCTTTTCTAGGGGCATCCTGTACCCTGGCACCAACAGCCAGCTGGGCAGAGTTCTTAAACTGCCATTAAGATGCTGGATTCTGGGCTCTTTGAAATTACAACTCTGAAAAACTAGAGCGTTTCCCCGTCTTTCTCTTGTCTTCCCCCACTGCCTTCAAAGCCTGGGGTTAGGCCGCCTAAGAATACCCCCCACCAACAACCTCAGGTTAGTGCAGGAACTGGCTGCAAACTGCAGGTCACGTTTAGGCTACATTCTTAGAAACACCCCTCGCATCGGGGACCACCTTAGACACCACATTCGGCTCCTATCCCGGAGCTTGCTTTCCACTACTCGCCTCCTTCCCTCTCCTGTATGAAGCCGAAAATTAACAAGCCTCTCAGCTTAATTTAGGCAAATAAATGTGTGAGACGCCTGCTCAAGCATAATTCAAATGCCGACTAGGGCCTTTTGTTTCTCCTAGGTCAAAGCCGCCAGAAATTTCTTTCGGTGGAGCCCGCGATTCGGGCGGGTCTTATACAACGGATCTCCCTCGGCGTTGGCTGAAATATTGCCATGGGCAGCTACTTAATTGCTTTTTGGGGCACGAAGGAGGTGGGATTAAAGATAAAAACGAAGAAGCCAGAGGGAACAGCTGATTGGGGGCGGGGGGCTTTCAAAGGGGGCGCTCAACCCGTATAAAGCGCAGTAGGGTAGAAGTTCGGCCTAGGGCTGACGGGGCTCTCGCTCATAGGTCGGCGCCCCTCGGCTCACAAATCCGCTTGCCTTTTTTTGTTTATTTGTTTTCCCCCCGGGCTTCTAGGTGAAGCAAAACCACTCTCGGGTTTGGGCCGCCTCCCTGAAAATGGGCTGAGTGAGAGACAGCAAGCTCGCGGCTTCACGAGCCGCCGTCGGCCCCCCTGCAGTTTCGGGGTGCCGGGCCCTCGGCCTGACTGAACCCCCCCACCACGCGGGGCTCCCGAGGCCGCAGGCCCCGCCCACGTGGCGGGAGGCCCCGAGCGCGGGGCCGGCCAGCAGCCACACAATGGAGGCCAGCCGAGGCCCCGCGCGCCCCCGCCGCCGCGAGCCCCCCGCGCGGCGGGGGCGCTGGAAGGTTCCAGAACCGGCCTGCCAAGTGGGGGAGGGGAGGAAAAAGCGGGCCCTCGAGCTTGTTGGAGTGTGGCGGGTACCTCACACCCTTCTCAAAAACTCCACTCAGTCGTCCCGACCACCCCCAGGGACGAGCAGCCCCCGATTTGGGCGTCCTGACCGTCGACGGTGCGACCGCGTTTTCCCCACACTCACCCGTGGACGCCATTTTCTCTCCTTCCTTCTCGTTCTCTCAACGTCCGTCTCCCTCTCCCTTTCCCCCCTTAGGCGCCGCACTGCGCAGGCGCGAAACCCGCAACCTCGGGTGCTACCATCGGGCCAGGCCACGGGGGTGGGGGGAGAAGAGACGAACCATAGTTTCCTCTTCCTCCCGCCCGCAACTCTTGCCCTAATCCTCGCTAAAGAGCGCCGGCGGCGACGCGCGGGCTAAAGTAGCACCAAAGAAATAAGAGCGGTGGGTGAGCTGGTCTTGGTATCAAGGCGGAGTGATTCTACGCACGAGGCTAAATTGTTCGAAGTGGTCACGTCCGCTGGCTCTAGGGACCGTCTCTAAAGAGTGTGCCTTGAAGGGAAACGGAGGCCGGCGGGAGGGCTGGGGGGAAGGGACCTCGGCCTAGAACAACTGCTGACTAATTCGCGGGCGGAGAGGGTGAGGGTGGGGGTGGCACGCGGGCGGGTCGACCGGGGTCACGCGTCCGGGTGCAAGCAGAATGGGCTTAGGGTGCCCGGGCCTCGCGGGAATCGGGAGTCCCAACTCTCAGCCGGGGCCCTGCGCGGCTTTCGCGGGGCGGGGGGCGTGCTGCGCTCCGCAGTGAGTACCCCGGACACGTGGCCGGGGCGGGGGTCGGGGCCGAGGCCGGTGGGTTGGATGGGAGGCCCCCCGAACGTAGCGCCCGGCTCCGAGAGCCCTCCCAGTAACGGTCGAGGTCGAGAAAGCTCCTTAATCATCCCTCATCTAATACCATTGTTTTTACAGAAGGGGAAACTGAGGCCCAAGGACTTTGGGCACTTTTCCTAAAGTCACAAAGCTGAGTGCGACCCATACTTCCACTCTCCCTGTCGCCTGGAAGAATCTTCCTGGTCCTTGCCTTCCCATTCCGCTCTCCGTCTTCCCAATAAGGTAGGCCGGGCCTGATGGTGCACAGCCCCATTTTATAGATGAAGAGATTGCGGCCCTGAGGGTTCGAGTCCCAGTTCTGCTTGTCCTGGGGGACGTCCTCTGCCCTTGCTAAGGTCCCCGGTGAGGGTGGGAGGGGTTGTGAGGATGCAGGAGGGTGCCTGGCTCCTGGCAAAGGGAGCCCCTCTGTGTCTCCTTGGACTCAGCCTTCAGCCCAGTCTCACCCACCCCTCTCAGCCGGGTGTGGTGCCAAACCACTGCCTTTCTTCCAGTGAACACATACAAAGCACCCGCTATGTGCCAGGAGCACCGTGGGGAACTTGGGGATGAGTAAGAGGAGCACCCCCCATACACACACACACACTCATTCACTCACTCACTCACACTCTTCCAGCTCAGACTCCCCACCTCACTTGCCAGGGAGAAAGACAGGCTAAGATCCATGATGTAAGGGCCAGAAAAGGGGATGGGGACATTTGAGCTGGGCTTTGAAGGGTGCAAAGGAGTTTGCCTTTTGAATATGGAGGCAAAGAAGCTTTCTACATTTTCCTGCAGGAAAAGGTGGCTTTTGATGCCGAGGATCCCGCTGGCAAGGGAGCAGATGAGGCAGCCTTGTTGTCTCTCTGGGATTTTGCTTCCTGCCCTATGAAATCAGTTCAGTGGGACTCCTGAGACTGACAGGCCTGGCCCGGGGTGAGGGGGTTGCAGCAGGGCCTGGAGGTCAGGCTCGATGTGAGGAGAGAGAACAGGAGAAAAAGCCTTGCCGTATGGGCAGGGAATGGGCGTGTTTGAAAGAGTTTTAACCAGCAAGTTAGGAGCAGCTGCCTCGCTGTTGAGGCCTCCCCTTGTTGGGGAAGCTAAGTGGTTACATCTGCCTCCCACAATTAGCCCCGATGGCTACAGTTAAATGAGCAGAAGCTGTGGGCCGTCTTAGTCATTCATTTTTCTCATCCTTTGAGGAAAGGATTTTCTTTTCTTTTTTAAATAAGTTTTTATTGATTTCAGAGAGAGGAAGGGAGAGAGAGAGAGAAACATCAATGATGAGTCATTGATCTGCTGCCTCCTGCATGCCCCCTGCTGGGGGTCTATCCTGCAACCAGGGCTTGTACCCTGTCTGGGAATCGAACCTCTATCTCCTGGATCATAGGTCAATGCTCGACCGCTGAGCCATGCCAGCCAGGCAAGAAAAGGATTTTCTTAATCCCTATATTACAGAAGAGGAAGGAGAGGCTCAGAGGTTGGCAAGCTTGCCCAGGAATACACAACAAGAAGAAGGGAATACTAGAACGTTCCTATGAAAAGGGGGGCTAGGGCCAGAGGGGCTGTGCTTAGGACTTTGTGGAAGGGAATGTCTTAGTCTAGGGCACTTTGTATGTACTCAGGGTGCAGGGCTTCTGCTGCCCCTCATCAAATCCTTCTGCCCCACCCCCTAATCTGCCTGTTAATTGCTGGTCTCTACCCCTTGGTCTAGGGCAGCTGCGGCCATCTGGAGGTCTAAGGCTGGGCACAGTGGAGGGGAGGAGAAAGGAAGGTAGTTGGTCTGCAGCCAGAAGGAAGCTGAGGAAGGTTGGAGATGGCCCTGAATTTGTCCTGGGAGGCTGCATCCCTCTTTTTGAAAGTCCAGGACCCCAGTTCAACTTTCTTGCCCGCTACTTCCCACACCAGGCTCTTCTTCAGGTCCCATCAGTGCTCAGGTCCCTTTCAGCCTGGCTTCTCCCCATCCTCACACACAGATCAGTGGACTAGCAAGATGGCTGAGCACATGGTTAGGATCTGAGCTGCTCTATGGCCAAGTTGTTGGGCCTTTCTCTCCAGCCTCTGTTCCTACTTCTGTAAAATGGAGATGTTGATAGGGTAGTTGAAAGGAAGTCAGATAAAAGTGCAGTAGTAACTGTTTTTTTTTTTTCCTTTACCCATAGCACACAGCTTCAAGACTGCCTTTGACCACCTTCAGCCAAGCTATGTATGACAAAGACCCCCCTGGCCTAGTGTCCCCAGCGCTGCCTCTTGCCTCCTCAGTGCTGATGCTGCTAATGAGCAGTCTGTGGTTGGTGGGAGCTGGTCCCAGCCTTGCCTTGGCCCCGGAGCTGCTGCTGGACCCCTGGCAGGGTGAGGGCTGGCTACATGGGCCTTGGAGGAGGCAGGAGACTTGCTGTAGGGCCTGAGACCAGTTGGCCAGAGCAGCATGCCTCTTGCAATGGTCAGGCAGGGATAGGACCCAGTGCCCTGGGGAGGGGCAGCCTTGAATGGGAGCATGCCCAGCTCATCCACAGCCAAGGAGGGCAGAAGAGCCAGCAAGAGGGATGGGAGCCTGTGAGTAGGAATTCTTTTCAGAAGGCTTCCCATTCTAATGGCTTTCCCTTGAAGTAGGAACTAAGGCTTTCACCTAAGCATGAGAGTAGGGGAGAGGTACTGGGAGTTTAAGGAGTGACCCCAGCTGAGTGCATGTTTCCCAGTAGTAACAGTAGCTTCCACTTACTTTTGAGGAACCCAAATGATGCTCTCAGAGTTTAAGTGAGTCACCCATAGTTGTTTGCTTTTGAGAAGCCTGAGTGGTAGGTCTGGCTTGTTCTGTTTAATGTAGCAAGGAAGCAGCCATAGTGTTTGGAAGACCTTGGTTCCCTCTACAAGTGATTGCTGGTGGTGGGCAGACTTTGGCTTCTGGGGAGGGGAGGCTGGCTTAGGGGGTGGCCCTGGTAGAAGGTAATTCCCAACCTGGTACACATGGGACAGCCTTGGGGGTTTGGAGCCACTAACCTGGTACCAAAGCCCATTCTCTCTCCCAGCACACCGGTTGCTGACCCATGCTCTGGGCCACACAGCCCTATCCAGTCTGCTCCTGAGTCTGCTGCTCTTGCCCTTGCTGGGCTGGAGGCAGGAGTGCCACCTGGGCACACTGCGGTTCCTACATACCTCCACCCTGCTAGCCCTGGCTGCCGGGCTAATAGCTGTACTGCTGGCAGGCCTCGGGGTGTCCACTGCAGCCGGTGGCTGTGGGTACATGCCTGTCCACCTGGCCATGCTCTCGGGACAAGGTTACTGCCCTAAGGAGCTCCATGGGGCACTGCCGCCGTGGCTGTTGCCATGGTTGCTGCTTGCCCTGACACCGCTGCTCACCTCTGAGCCACCCTTTCTGCAGCTTTTCTGCGGTCTCCTTGCTGGCCTGGCCTGTATCCTTTGCCTGGACCCTGGGCCTGTGTGGATATGTGGGTTGTGGCTGGGCCCCCAGGGTATGTGGGAACTGGCACAAGTGGGTCAGGCCCCACAGTGCCAGAAAGCTGTGCACACACATTCCAGGAGCATCTCCGAGTCCTCCTCTAACCAGGTTCGGGGCTGCGGCTTAGGGGCCTTGGCCAGGTGGAGTTGCCAATTATAATTTAAAGGGGAACTGGGAGGGCTGAGGTGGCCCAAGGAGGCAGCTAACCCGGACCTCCTCAGTGGAGGTGGCATCTAAGCTGAGACATGCAGGATGAGGGGTTTAGGTAAAGAGAAGTGAAAAAGGAGAGTGGCCCGGCAGAGGGCGCAGAAAGTCAAAGGCCAGGGGTGAGAGTGAGCTGGGGCTCTGGACACCGCAAGGGCGAACCACCTGTGACTGGTGGTACATGTGCATTCAACACAGGCTTTGGTTTCAAAGATACTTAATGCCTATTGGGGAAAACAGTGGACACAGGCAGACACCCTATAGTTTAGGGTTGAGGATGCTAGCTGCTGAGGCCTTGCTGAATCCTGGAGTAGGGAGCACGCTGCCCTGGCTGAGGGTGATAGGGGATTGTGTCAATGGGCCCAAGGGTACGCCTTGAGTCATAGACCTGAGCAGGTAGATAGGGTTCTGGGAACGGAGTGGGGCAGCAGTGACTGAAACAGGACGAGACAGGTTTTTTGGGTGAGGCACAGCCAGCTCCACCTCTTACTGGCTGAGTAGCTTCAGGCAGGTCCCTTTTCCTCTCTGAACTTCCACTGCTGACTGGAGTGATGTCACATCCCTTGCAGGGCTATAGTGAGGAGACATGAGGGAATGCCCATCATACACTTGGCACAGGGCCTGGCATGCAGTGTGGGCTCACTCCTGGCTGGTTTTGGTTTTCCTTGACCAGCCGCCCTGCCCTGGGCAGACAGACACAGCCGGGGCCTTCCGATGGCTGGAGCTCTCTGAGCAGCGGCTGCAGGAGCTGCAGGAGGGCTTCCTGTGCAGGGTTTTGGCCGGGTGCTGGCCGCTTAGGCTCCTTCCCACCCCGGGCAGTGTGGCTGAGCTGCCTCTCACCCATCCTGGAGTGAGGTGAGGGTGATGCCGAGGACACCTGCCCTGGTGGCGGAAGCTGTGGCAGTGGCCGGCAGTCAAACTCTCTTTTGCTTCTGTTCCTCCAGACTTGCCACCCCTGGACCTCCTTACATGGCCTCCTCTAGCCTATGGTCCCACAGTGAAGGCTCAGCCCCATTCCCACCAGGCCTGGGGCCTGCGCAGCCCACCTGGGAGGGCTCCTCAGAGGTTGGCCTGGCCTGGAGCGGGCCCAGCTTCCCTCCAGGGACCCAGCTGTGGGCAGCCCTAGATGAGCAGATGCTGCAGGAGGGGATCCAGGCCTCGCTCCTTGAGGGGCCAGCCCAGGTTCCCAAGAGCCCACTGTGGCTGCCCAAGTCCTCCGTCTCTTCTCTACGGTAGGGCAGGGTGGGCAGGGGTGGGGTCCCCTGGTGTGGCGGCTGAGGTGACCCTGACAATCTCCTTGTCCCCTCCATCTCACAGGCTTCAGCAGCTGGAGCGCATGGGCTTCCCCATGGAGCAGGCAGTGGTGGCACTAGCAGCCACAGGTCATGTGGAGGGTGCTGTGTCACTGCTGGTCAATGGGGAGGTGGGCGCTGAGGCCCTGGTGACTCAAGGGAGGGGTGGGCCTGCCTATCCCGAGGGTCCTGGGCCCCCCTAGCACAGGCAGGCTGTCCGATGACAAGAGGCCTGGCCTATGAGCGGGTAGTCTGAGTCCCAGCCCTGTGGACTGACAGTGGGAGCAGGAGAGGCCCCTCCAGCACCCTGCAGTGGCACTGTTTAGAATAAAAATCAGTTTACTTTTCAACCTGGACCCCCTTGGGGGCAGCAGTTGTATCTGACTCTTCTGTGTTGGCATCAGGTGAGGGATGAATGAATGAACAGTGAACGAACAGCCAACTGCAGGAGAGCAGCTCCCTGATGTCCAGACGCAATGTTATTCCTGCACCATGCAGCCTCTTTCTCCAGGAAGCTATGGCCTCTACCTCTACTCTTGCTGGGCTGGACCCACTGTAGAGGAGCATTCTTAATCACCTATTTCCCAGCTAATTTCTGCCCATCACAGAGACAGTCCTCCAGGAAGCATTCCCTGATTACCCAGGAATACCATTTCTTCACTCCCACAGCCCCCAGTGTGGACAGGGGCCAATTCAGTCGGTCTCCTAGGCCTGGCCCGGAGCAGGCTAGGAGGCTGGTGGCTGTGTGAGCAGGAAGCAGTGGGTGGGGGGGTGGGGGGGGGAGAGGCTTCCTCAGCTTTGAAGCAGTAGCTCCTCCCTCCCAGTTCCCCTCAGTCCTTGGCCCTTCCCAGGGAGGGGAGGTGCAGACAGAGCTAAGAGGGCAGAGGGTTGGGTGTGAGTGTGTTTCCAATGGGCTGGGGGGAGGGGTAAGGCAGAGGGGCACCTGGGACGCTGGACTTTGAGGGGTGGTGCAGGAGGCTACAAGTCCTGGAGCAGACTACACTCTGCTTACCTGGAGACTGAACCTGCTGTTGATCACCAGCTGGGGGCCAGAAACAGACTGGGAACTCTGAGGGCCACGCCATCGGTTTCATTTTCTCAGTTGTGCAAACAGGCTCAGAAGAAGCTGCCCTCAGGTTTGGCAGCTCCTTGCTCCCCTGGCCTCTCAGAAGCCATAGCCATTGCTGGACACCTGGCCAGGGAATGGGGGTGGCCTGAGTCTCTGTTCTGCTTACTTACCCCCTTGCCCCAGCTGCCCAGGTAATGGCCAGGGGAGCACTGGCCCCCTCAGCTGTAGGCATGCCAGCCTCAAACCTGCTTTGCAGGTGGGCAGTGAAGGCCACTGAGAAGAGGAAAAAGGCCCCTGGCCTTGCCCTGCTCCCCCCCCCCCCACGCCCCCATCAAAGCACACACTGAGACCAGGCTCGGTGGGGAATCAGGCGGGGGGCCTTTATTGGCCAGTAGATATCTATCTCCTGGTGTCTGCCACAAATTTTATTGGAGCAGGTGGCTCCTCCCTTTCCGTACCCCTCACCTGGGACATAGGAGTAGCTTGGGACTCCAGGGACAGAATTGAGTCAAGGAGTCCACAACATGGTCAGCTCAGGCAGCTTGACCTCAGGGTTGGGAACCCAGCACCGGAAAACAAGAGGAGGGGTGGGGGTGCTCCTCTGAGGTTTGATGGGGAGAAAGGGAGGTACCCCTCCCTCACCCTCCCTGCATGTGCTGAGGGCTGGGCAGAGCTCCAGCTCCTGCAGTGCCTGCAGCCTGCACGCCTGGGCAGCTGATGGGAAAACAGAAACCCTGAACCTACTACCCCCTCCCTGCAGGCCTGCATCACCCCATTTCATGAGGGGAACAGGCCCTGGGCAAGGCCCCACCTGCTGCCTGGGCCAGCTCTCCCTCTCGGGCCCCAGCTCCTGCTCAGCTTCATGTTGCAGCGTGCCTGGGGTGCCTGCTTACCCCAAAGGCCTAGGTGGCAGAGGGACCCTGAGGACATTAATAAATATGGTCGGGCGGTCCCTGGAGGCAGCTGGCAGAGTCCAGGCTGGGAAGGGAAGCCTGGCTGGCCCACCCCGAGGGGCCGCCACCGCCCTCAGCCTCTCTCGTTTCGGCTCCTGGGGGCCACGATCTGGTAGTTGGTTGTGTGTCCTCCCCTCTTGCCCCGAAGGAGGTTGGGGGTGCCCATGCCGGCAGGGCCTGCCCCTGACCCCTCTGGTTCTGCCGAAGGGAAGGAGAAAGGCTGGGTTAGTGAGGTCTATGTGAGGAACCCACCTCCCCTTGGCCCTCTGGGGGTGGGGGGACTGGGCACTCGGCCAGATGCACTCTGCCCTGGCATCCAGGAGGCAGAGCTGTAGGGAAAAAGGGGGTCTGTAAACTGGTTAGTGCCCCCCTCCCCAAGGAATTTTTGGCTCCCAAGTCAATGAAATTTTGATTTTCTGTCAAGTGGGGATGAATGAACCCATCATGTTCCTGAAATGCTTAATGTGTGGTGAGTGCTCCATAAAAAATACAGAACTTTTTTCTATATTTTGGGGTGGTGTGCCCTGAATCACCCCCAGTTCACATCTGGGAAAACTAAGGCCTAGGAACAGACTCACTTTTCCTTTCTCCTCTGATTAGGCCACTTATATTGGGGAAGGGTTTAGGGAGGCCAGGCTCTGCCATTGACCTACTCTGTGGCTCTGGACTTCTGTCACAGCCTCAATTGTCTCCTCTCTAAAACCAGGGGGACAGTTCCAGACATACTCTGAGGGCCTGGCCAGCTCCCATAATTATTGAAGTCAGTTCTAACCTGGCTATGGTGAGATATGCCCCAACTTGGAAATAAGCTGGACCCCAAGAGTGAAACGAGTAACTGGCATTCTTGCTATCTAAAAACCTACTCATCCTTCAAAACCCAGAGCATGACCTACCTCCTCTAGGAAGCCTTCTGTGACTATCACTTCAATCCCTCGCAAAGCTAAATGAACAGGTCAGGCAGGTCGGGAGGATGGGCTGTTCTTCTAGGGGGAGAACAGCACTCAGGGAAAAGCCCCAGGATGGAGGACTTGACTAAACCTCCAAAATCCTGTTCACAGGAGAGACACTTGGCCTGTGGTGAACACCAGCTTCCCCCCGAGGGCACTGCCAGGACAGTGGGCTAGACCCTCATAATCGTAACTGTTAAGGGCCCTGGCGCTGTGTGCCCCAGCCTCCCATGTACCTCTGGGCTGAGATTTGGGGACCCTGGGCAAATAAGCATGTGCCATCACAGTCAAGGGGACATTTTATGCCCTAATCGGAGCATAGGTAGGAGGGAAGCAGAGCTCAGGTTCCAACATCAGCTAAGACCAAGTCCTGGCCCCATGTCCCAGTCATGTAGCCTTGGGCAAGTCACAGACCTTTGAGCCTCATCTGGAATTCGGCCTCAGTGGTGGTGGTGGTGCTGTGTTAACACTCCTGTTGTCACACCCTTGCTGTGTTTTAAGGACCGGGAGTGGAAAGTGGTTTTCACAGTACATGCTGGATTATTATGGTCACTGGGATGGTAAGCTTTTGGCCCAGGTCTCCTGCAGGCCTGGTCACTGAGTTGGTCACAGACGCTGTTCTGACATAATCAAATTCAGGGCCTTGGTTTCCTCTGGGCCCCACTCAGTGCCTAATAGAGTGGAGGTGTCAGTGAACCTTTGCCGGTGGAGCCAAAAGAGCCAGGGCTTTAGAGGAGACACCTGGAGTGGACTTTACCACTATGTTCCTATGACCCTGAGGGAGTCATATGAGCCCTCTGAACCTCTTTCCTCATCTGTGAAATGGGAATGGCATTTATCGCCCACCTGGCAAGCTTGTAAGGACTGGACATGACTGTAAACCCTCCAGCCCAGGTGGGCTGGATGTGTGACAGCTGTAACTGTTGTCATTATGGATTATATCCTAAACATGAGTCCCATCTCGGCTTTTAGCACCTGCTGTGCATGATGGGCCAATGGGGATGGTTCCATCTCCTCTGCTCCCCTCCTCCCACACCACCTCTCCCAGGCCCACAACCAGAGCTAGCCCGTGGGATCTCTCTTCTAGGCTCGTGGCCAGGGTGGGCGTGGGCCTTCCTAAGTGACCAGCACTTCCTCCCTGGGCTGCTAGAGACAGAGCTGGCTGAGGCCCTCCCTCAGGCCACAATGTGTCCCTTCTGGCTCCTGCTGCGATCTTCCTGAGAGGAGCTGGGCGGGGGGGGGGCACCTGAAAAGGTTCTGAGAGCCTGGGATTGGGTCCTTGGTCCCTCCTCTGTGAGAGATGGCCAGTTATGTTTCTAGAAGTTAGGAAAGCCATGTGGTACGGTAAGAGGAGCTTGAAGCAGACCAGCCTCCAGGCCTTTGCCCATGTAGGACTCTGTGAGGGCTGCCCTTCCCACCTCCTCTTGGCACACTTGTTCGGATCTTCTGTGACCTAACGCAAGTGTCCCATCTTCCAGAAAGCCTTCCCCACCCCTAGTGAGAAGTGACTGTTCCTCACCCACGTCCCTTGGTGCTCCTGTACCCCATGGCCCTCATCTCCATAGATACTAAGGATCCCCTGCCACTCGACAGGCAGCTCCCCAAGGCAGATACCCTTGGGATCTGCTAAGTACCTGCTCATACCTGGCATTCAGTAGGTGCACCCTAGAGTTTTGCTGAATGAAGGAGGCTTGGCTCTACCCTTGGCCCTTTTTGCTTGAGGGGCCTCAGTTCCCCCATTTGTAAAATAGATGGGAGGTTGGGCATGATGTCCGAGACCTGTGTGCATTGATAAGTTAGGACTTGGCTGTGAGATGGGGTGGAAAAGGGCAGCTGTTGAGGCCTCCTTAGCAATAGGTAAGGAATGAAGCTCAGCCCTGAGGGCAGCTAATTCCTGTCTCTCTCCAGGGCCAGCCACAGACTCCAGTTTAATGGGGACAAACCTCCTTGGCCCCACCTGGACGAACCAGGCATGGGGAGAGATAATATCCACTTGGTATCTAACCTCCTTCCCTGCCTCCCTGACTTGCCTTTTGAGGACTTTCTCAAATTGGGCCCTGCCAGATCCTGTAGCCAAAGCATTCACCTCACTAGTCTAGGCGGAACAATCCCTCTAGGCTCTCTTGGGCTTCTTGGCTTTTGCTTATGCTATTCTGCTGTTTGTTCACTTGCCCCTGATCCTTGCCCTTCAGGGCTCCACTTAGCCAACACCTCCTCCAGGAAGCCCTCCCTGAGATGCCCTCCTCCCCTCTACCCCGCCCCAGCCTGTGTCAGGGGCACTTCTGTGCTTTCACAGCTGCCTGTACTCACTCCACTGTGGTATTCCTCACCTTGGGTTTAATGGCCAGGTTCAGGGCTCCCTGTGCACCCCCATAGCCTAAACTCCATGGGAGCAGGAGTATGTCTGTCTTATCTCTTGGAGCCTGTGCCAGCAAGATGCCAGGAACAAAGGAGGTGCTCATTCACACAAGAAACTAGTTACCAGAGTCTTCTCTGTGCCAGGCACTGTCTGCCAGCTGGTTGGAAGGACTAAAGAATGAGTGTCCACTGGCCTGGGTCCAGTACTGGGAGTTGCCTTCTGTGACCCCAGGCCCTTCCCAGGCCCTTCCTGGAAGGGGCTGCCCCTGCCTGCCCACCCTGCCGTTACCTGGCCAGATGATGGCTTCCAGCAGGGTGACCCGTCTGGCCAGGAGCTCCAGCTGAGCCTGCTGCTGCAGGAAGCTCTGTAAGCTAGGAGCCTGATGGGAGATCGAGAAGAGCAGACGGTGCGAGTCCGGCCTCCGAGGGCTGGGCCGGGGAGCCAAGGGTGGGGTGTACTGGCCAGGCACCAGCCGGCTTCAAGGCAGGAGCCCGGGTGTGAGTCTCTAGGGGACAGGGCTTGCCTGGCTCCTCAAGTGACCACATGGATGACGGGTAGAGAATTGGTGGGTGAATTCCTGAAGTGAGGGTCTGGCTCTCTCAGGCCCCTAAAGGGACCCTCAGGGCATGTTAGGAGGACCAGAGGGGAAACAAACTGTCATGGGGATGCCTGAGGCCAGGAAGGCCTTCTGTGAGCGCCTCTGGGGGGTTATGGGTGAGGGAGGATCAGAATTGGTGGGTAGTATATTACCCAGAGTCCCCTCGGGCCTGAGCCTGGTTCTGTCACTCACTGTCCCCTGCATTTCTGGAGTCCAGCTCGATAACCTATTGTCCCTGTGGGCCTGGAGACTGGCTCTGTTACCGACGCTTTCTGTAAAGCTGAAGCCTGATTGAAGTCTGGATCGATTACCCACAATCCTCCTGTGGGTCTGGGCTCTAACTTTGTACCTACAATCCCTTGCACTTTTGTAGTCTGGCTATATTACCCCAATCCCATGCTGGTCTGGAGTTTGGCTTCACTGCGTATAATTTCTTCCAAACTCGAAATCTGTCACCTCTGGTTTCCCCTGCCGGCCTGGAAACCACATTACCCACAATGCCTGGAGGCCCAGGTCTGACCACAGAGGTGGGGGCCCCTTCACCTGTGTAGGAGGGACCAGTCATTGAGGGGTAGGTGGTCTTAGCCTCTCCAGCCTCATGACTGGGCCCAGGCAGCTCCACCCTGGAGGGCCTGGGGAAGGCTGGTGGGCAGGGGCTGGGCTGTCTGTCCGTCTGTCTGTCTGTCTCTACTCACCATAGAGCCCAATCATTGTTTCCAAGATTAAAACCCTTTCAGCTAAAATCTTCAAAGCCTCGCGTAGTTGGTGCAACCCCTCCCCCTGCGGAGGAAAGAGACAGATGCAGCCGTGAAGGGGGCAGGGGAGGGGGCCCTGCAAAGCCTGTTGGTGGCCCATGCCCCACCCTGGTCATGCACCTGCAGCCTGCACCACCTACCACAGCCCAGGGTCCATGGACAGCCGGGACAAGACCAGGAGAGGACAGGAGGGGGACAAAGCAGGCAGAAGCAGCCCCTCAATAAATCCTGATGGATCCCAGCTAGCTGCTTTCTCCCTATACCCTTGCAAATCCTGCTGCCCTGGGGGTGAGGGGATGCCAATCCCCAGGGCAGCGGTGCGGTCCCAGAGCCTGCCATGGAACCTGTCCCCTTGGGGGTTGCCACAGAGCCCTGCCACCTATCTCTAATATTCTTTAAACTGATATACTTATTGTCCACATCCATCAGTGGGATCAGACTACTTACCCATATTCTTTCCATTCACGTCAAAATGAATATATACAAGTAAAATGAGAAAATGTTTGAGTAACAGTGCTGTTGGAAAGCTGTGTTTAAGATGCTGGCAAAGCTGAGTTTCTGGCCCTAGGTCTCTCTCCCCAGCCCTTCTCATTTTGGGCTCACCCCTCCCAGGCTCCGACTGCTCCATGCCCATATTCTGCAGGTTCTGGATCCAGGCCCTCAGCCCCACCCTCTCTTTTAAGCAGCTTCTCTATTTCCCAGGCCCAGGGATGTGGCAGCAGGCCCACAAAGCCACCCTTGTCCCAGGCCTCCCTGATCTGGGGCTCCCCACTCACAAGCAGTACCAGCTTGAGCCCAGGGCTCATGTCAGAGCCCACCAGCTGGCACTCACTTTCACTTGTTCCCAAACTGTCTGTCCTTTCCTTCCCCAGCATAGGGTCCGTGGTCTTGCCCAAACTCATACTCCCTTACTCCCTTCCTAGTCCAGACTTAAGCTAGTTCTGGGATGTAGATAACAATTCCAACAGGGCACCAGGACAGCAAACAGAACTATTTCACAACTACACATTGGGGGTCTCTGTCCTTTCCCCAGTATGAAGTGAAGGGGTGATGTATACTATGCACACTGTTGTAATTACAATCCAGCCCTGTAAAGCAGCTGCTACTCCCCAAATATCTAACAACCAAGAGGCCTCCCAACATATTCATGAACCCACTGTGGTCTTGCTGTGACTGTCTGTTATGATCCAGGTGTCCCTGTCCACATCACATGGATTGAGCTTCCCTCAAGCCACTGACTGGCCATTGTAGCCTGGGGAGTCACAGGGTCACTACAGGCTGTACACCAAAGTAATCCCTCTTCACGTATTATAGGACGAGGGTCTAAAAATGGATGACCTTCCAAAATTAGGACTTCACTCCTGGCATGGACAGTGGGGCAAGCTGACATCATGAGCCTCCTGATGAGATGTAGTGAGAGGGCACCACATCCCCTGTAGGTGCCCCTGACAAGAGTATTGAACCTGTATCCCATCACCAGGAAACAATCAGACAAATCTAGATGGTGGGACATTCACAAAAAGACAAAGCTGAGAAAGAAAAAAAGGCAGGGGGCCCATTCTAGATTAAAAGAGACTAATGCATGAATCTTGATTAGAACTTTTTTTAAAAAAAAACAGCTATAAAAGGATTTTTGAGGACCATTGATAAAATGTGTATGTGTTATGTATTAAATGACATCATTTCACTGATTAATGTCAGCTTTCTTAGGTGATGTGGCTCTATGGGAGACTTGTAGTTTTCTGAGATACACACTGATTTGGTAGGGGAGATGTGGATGAAGTTTGAAACTTACTTTCAAATGGATTAGAAAAAAAAGATCTGTGAATATGTAAAGAAAGAGCAAATGTGGCAAAGTACTAATTGGTCAGTCTAGAGGAATGAGAGACTATTCATTGTACCAACATTTCTGCATATTCGAAAATTTTCAAAATAAAAGTCTTAAGGAAAAATGTAAAAAAGGATTCTGCTATTTGGATCCCTCCCTAGATGGGGGACCTGCTGTTTGCACTGATGACGCCCCCCCCCCCGAGTGGCCAGGGTCTGTTGGACACCTCCACTCGGCCATAATACAGACACCTCCCATTTTCCATGGACAGAACTCAGCGGGCCTGCTTCTTCCGGCTCTCCTTTGCTACTGTGTGTCTCCCCATCACAGCCAAACTAGCACCCAAGTGCTCTTAGCTCCACTGACATCTGCCCATCCTCACTGTCCCCACTCTCAGTTCCAGCCCCACAGCCTAGTCTGTTTCTGCTTTTCCCATCCATTCCCACACAGCAATAGAGGGTTCTTCTGCAAACAAAAATCTGACATCATCACTTCCCTGCTCATAATTATTACCTGACTCCCCACTGCCCATAGAACGAAGTTCAAGTCCTCAATAGGTCCTGAAAGCCTTTGACCGCTGTCCTGTCACACTCTGCCCCTCCAAGGGTTTGCACACGATGCTCTGCTCCTCTGCCTGAACGCCCGTGGCTTGGCGAATGTATCTTTCAGGCCTTAGCCCGCGTCTCCATCGGGAGGGGGCTAAGTCCTCCCCCATCCCAGCTGAGCTACCCAGGTCCTGTCGCTGCTGGTTATTAGTCTGTTTCTCCCACCCCACTGTGACCACCCTGAGGGCGGGGACTGTGTCCCAATTGCATCTGTGTCCTGGGGCCCCACACCCACCGAGGAGGTGCTTGGGGGATGCATGCCTCAGTCCTGGGAGCTGAGAAGCCTGGGCTTCAGTTCCAGCTCTGCCAACAATTCGCTCTGCAGAGTCGGGCCTCAGTTTTTCGTGTCTAAATAAGGGGTAGAGCTTTGTTCCAGATAAGCTGGCTCAGCTGTCACTCCCTAGCAGTGCCTGCACATGGCCACTGGGTGGCACTGCTGAGCCACAGGAGGGCCGGCGGCTGGGGAAGCTGCATTACGTGGGGTTGGTAGGTAGGGTGCCTGTAGGAGTCCTCAGGGCCATTCCTCACCCTGGACCCCATTCCCTCCTGCTCCCTACAGAGCTGCTCCCCCAGCCTGCAAAGCCTCATGCAGCCCCCAGCCCCGCAGGCCCCTCCCCCAGGCAGGCAGCAAGCAGGGGCAGAAGTGCAGGTGGGTGAGGAGGAGGCAGGTGGATGGGCAGGGGCCCTGCTACCTCTTGGGCGCCCCTCCCACAGGTGGTCCTGAGTTTGAGGCCTGACCTGGGATTCTTCAGGCATCTGCTCTGCTGGGATGGGGCTGCTTAGCCTAATTCAGACTTCACCTCGCTCTCCCAACCTTTCCTGGGCTGGGTGGAAACTGTGCTGGGAGAGGCCAGTGAAGGGGCTGAGGGGAGGCAGAGGGCTGGGCTCACACAGGTCTACTTGACCCCCAGCCCAGCTCATGCCCACACTGCCAGTATGCTCTGGAGCCACCCGGGAGGGTGTCGGGGAGGGTGGCGGAGTGGCAGCAAGGAGCTGGGAGAGGCTCGCCGGAAAGGTAGCAGGACCCCAGAAGTCAAGGAAAGACATGGGGTTGGACTCGTGCAGGGTGGGGGACTCCCACGGCTGTATCCATCACTGACCCCACAATCAGGAGCAGAGAGGGCAAGGCAGGCGCTGGGTGCTTCCTGTGTCCTCACTAACTAGTGCCTGCCAGGAAGTAGGACATCCCAGCCAGACTGCACCAGGGAGAGGGGCCGGGGGTGGAGCAGGAAGGCACAATACCAGTCTCCAAAAGAGCTTCCCTGTAGGGGTGTCTCTCCTTAGGGGTGTCTGCCCCTACCCCGCCCATCTGCCGAATGTCTCCTATGTCAGTGAGGGCTTCCAGGTCCCTGCATTTTGGGTTTTTTGTTGGGGTTTTTGGTCCTCCCCCAAAGTGCCTCTTGGGTGGTTAGATTTCTAGGCCCTGAATTTCATTCACTGCAACTATCTCCAATGATTGTGATGGTTTCTAGGACCCCACATGTGGTTTCTAGGTCCCCTTTCCCATTTACTCTGAATTCTGTGCATGTGACCTCCCTTCCCTTTCTTCATGAGCTTCCTTTGTGTATAGTGCTTTCTAGACCCCCTCAGCTAATTTTTCTTGGTTCTCCTGTGCCTATAACAGTTTCTAGGTGTCTCCGCCCACTCCTCCTGGGTCTCCTATGTATGTGATGGCATCTAGGACTTCATGTTAATTACAGATATTTTGGGCATAGTGGAGTCTAGGTCCCCTGACCTCATTTACCATGAACATTATGTACATGACAGTTTCTCGACCTCTCTTTTCATGCTTCATGGACTTCCTATGTGTATGATGGTGTCTAGGTCCCCTGCACCTTTTACCACGGGCTCCTGTGTACCTCAGCATTTCCATGCCTCCTATGTTCCTATGTTTCATGGCTTCCCTAAGGCCCCCGTGCCATTTTTCTGTGTGGATACTGTTTTCATGCTTCCCTTTCTTCTGCAGACAGGGGAGCAGAAGCCAAAGCCCTTGCTTGGAGAGGGCTATGGAGGCAGGGGATGCAGTCTGGACTGGGTCAGCCCACACTGCCCAGGAGGGACAGGCAGGGTCACCCTGGCCTGGAAAGGCCACAGAGGGAAGGGGGAGACAGGGATGTGAAGACAGAGACAGAGAGCGCGGGGTCTGCTGATAAGGCTGGCCCTGCCCAGTTGGGAGGGACAGGGTAAGGGAGGGGGCTAGGGCTGAGAACTGTCCAAGCTCCTCCCTGGGAGACCAGGTGGCAATGGGGATTTGGCTGGGGTGCCCCCACTCCAAAATAGTCTCCTGAGTGCCCAGGGCAGGAGGGGATAGTGGAAGATCAATGCTAGGCTGGAGCTTACCCAGTGGCTCTTCTCGCCAGGGTCTCCTTTGGGGCCAGGTTCTCCCTACAAGGAGAAATAGAGGTAGAAGCAATGAGAGAGGAAAGGAGAGAGGGAGGGAGGGAAGGAGGAAAGGAGGGAAAGAGAGAGACATATTGAGGGAGGTGGGGAGATTGAGAGGCAGAGACAGAGAGTAGCTTGTATTGGACTAACACTAGATAAAATGCAGACAACAACTGTTGGAAGGCAATAGAAAGTGATAAAGAGCAGCCAGGAACTGGAGGATATGTGTCCTTTGAAGGAGGAAACTGTACTGGGTAAAATCCATACACTTACAGCTTTTCCTCTGAAGGATCTATGTACCCCAGCCCCCTCAGTCCAGCAAACAGCTCAAGCAGAAAGCTTTAGTTTTACTGGCCTGAGGAGTCAGAGGTCAAAACTGATAGAACTGCAAGGAGACATAGATAAACCCACTATTATAGTTGGAGGCTTTAACCCTCTCTGTCAGGAATGGACAGATCCAGCAGGCAGAAAATCAGTAAGGACAGAGTTGAACTCAACAGTACCATCAATCAACTGGATATAATTGACATCTATAGACGACTTCATCCAAAAAAAACATTACACTGTTCTCAAGCTCACATGGAACATTCATCAAGACAGATCACATTCAGGGCCACGAAATATACCTCAACACACTTAAAAGCATAGAAATCATACAGTGTTTGTTCTCAGACCACAATGGAATTAAACTAGAAATCAATAACAGAAATATTGGAAAATCCAAAAATACTTGGAGATTAAACAATATACTTCTAAATAACACATGGGTCAAAGAAGAAATCTTAAAAAAGTATTGTGCACTAAATGAAAATAAAAATACAACATATCAAAAATTTTGGAAAGCAGTGAAAGCGGTGCTTAGAGGGAAATGTATCACATTGAATATATGTTAGAGGGAAGAAAGATCTAAAATTAATCACCTAAGCTTCCACCTTAGGAAAGCAGAAAAAGAAGAGCTAATTAAATCCAAAGTAAGCAAAAGAAAAGAAATAATAGAAATTAGAGAAGAAATCAATGAAAAGGAAAACAGGAAATCAATAGAGAAAATCAACAAAACTAAAAGCTAGTTCTTTAAAAAGATCAGTAAAATTTAGAAGCCCCAAGGCAGGATAACTTCTTTAAGAGAAAGACACAAATTACTAATATCAGAAATAAAAGAGGGAGCCCCGGCTAGAGCATCATCCTGATACACAAAGGCTGTGGGTTCAATCCCAGTCAGGGCAACTCATATAAGAGTCAACCAATGATGCATAAATAAGTGGAACAACAAATAGAGATCTCTTGCTCTCTCTCTCAAATCAATAAATTAAAATTTAAAAAAAGAATGAAAGAAGGCACATCACTAAAGATCCCCTGGACATTAAAAGAGTAATAAAGGAATCTTATGAACAACTCTGTGTCTACAAATTTGACAACCTAGATGAAACAGACCAATTCCTTGAAAGACAACCTGTCAAAACTCACACAAAAAGAACTAGAAAAGGCCTATACATATTAAAGAAATTGGATCAATAATTAATAACCTTTCAAAACAGGGAGCACCAGGCCCAGATAGGTTCACTGCTCAATTCTAACCAAACATTTAAGAAATAAATTATGCCAATTCTCTAAAATCTCATCCAGAGGATAAAACTTATTAAGTTTAGAGAGAGGAAAGGGGTGGGGAAGGAGGGGGGGGAGAGAGAGAGAGGTGGATTTGATGTTCCACTTATTTATGCATTCATTGGTTGATTCTTGCATGTGCCTGACTAGGGGTTGGCATATTGCAACGATGCTCTAACCAACTGAGTGCTTTTTTCTTTTTTTTAAAAAAATTATTTTTCAATTACAGTTGAAATTCAATATTATTCTATATTAGTTTCAGGTGTACAGCATAGTTGTTAGACGATTATATAATTTATGAAGTGATCTCTCCTCTAAGTCTGGTACCACACGTAGTTATTACAATATTGTTGACTATAGTCCCTGTGCTGTACTTTACATCCGTGTGACTATTTCGTAACTGCCAATTTGTAGTTCTTAATCCCTTTACCTTTTTCACCCAGCCCTTCAACCCCCTCCCACCTGGCAACCCTCAGTTTGTTTTCTGCATCTATAGAAGTCTTTTTCTGTTTGTTCGTTTATTTTGTTCTTTAGATTCCACATATAAGTGAAATCAAATGGTATTTGTCTTTATTTGACTTATTTCACTCAGGATGATACCCTCGAGGTCCATCCATGTTGTCACAAATGGTAAGATTTCATTCTTTTTTGGTGGCCGAGTAATATTCCATTGTATATATGTGCCGCATATATACAATGGAATATTACCCACTCATCTGTTTTTATCCACTCATCTATTGATGGGCACTTGGGTTGCTTCCTATCTTGGCCATTGTAAACAGCGCTACAGTGAACATAGGGGCGGCACACAGAGGATTTTTAGGGCAGTGAAACTATTCCATATGATACTATGATGGTGGGCACATGTCATGATACATCTGTCAACAGCCACAGGATGTACAACACCAAGAATGAACCCCAAGGTAAACTATGGACTTTGGGTGATGAATGACATGTCAGTGTGGGTTCATCAATTGTACCAAATGTGCCTCTGTGGTGCAAGATGTCAACAGTGGGGGCCGATGTGCATGTGTGGGGACAGGGAATAGATGGGAATTCTCTGTACTTTTTGCTTAATTTTGCTGTAAACCCAAAATAATGCTCTAAAAAAAAATTTAATTAAACAAAACAAACAGGAAAAACAAAAAGCAAACCTTACAGATCCAGGAATCTCAGTGAACCCAAAGCAGGCTAAACATAAAGAAAATTACACTCAACCACATCATGATCAATCAGCTGAAAACCAAGAGTGAAGAGAAAATCTTAAAAGCCAAAGAAAACATATACAGGGGAACAACAATAAGAATGACAGCCAATTTCTCATGAGAAATTGTAATGGTCTATGTAAGCCAGAAGACCATGGGACAATATCAGAAAGGGGAGAAAACTGCCAACCTATCATTTTATAGCCAGTGAAAATTTCTTTCGAAAGTTAAGATAAAGACAGCTTTAGATACACAAAAAGCAGTGAGGATTTGGCCACGGAATGGAGCCAGAGCAGGGATCTGCGCCTGTGGGGTCCTGGGGGGGGGCTCCAGCGTGGACAGCATCACTCACCTGCTGTCCCATGGAGCCTTGCGGGCCTGGCTCTCCACGCAGTCCCTGTGTGGGAGGGAGGAGAGGTATGGAGTCAGCTGTTGGGGTGTCTGACTCAGGGCCCCCAAACCTTCCCAGAATCCTCCACCCAGGGGCCAATTCAGTACTCACTCTCTCGCCCTTTTCTCCTGGTTGGCCAGAGATTCCTTTGGGTCCAGTGGGGCCTGGGGGTCCCTGAGCAACAAGACAGGGCCTCAGCCTTGTGCTGGGGCAGGGTAAAGTGGGCAGGGGCTTGGGGGGCAGAGGGGTCGGGAAGGAACTCCAACTTGGCCTGGGCCTCTGGGTCCTTCACACATCCAATGACAGGCACACAGTGGGAAGTTCATACGGCTGTTTCCCAACTACGGCCCTGGAATCAGTCCCCGCCTTAATCTGGAAGTTGCCATGTGCTGGCCACAGCCCTAGGGCAAGTGTCTCCATCTTTCTTGACCTTAGGTGATAATAACACTGCTCCTTGTTACAGGGACTGAATGAGAAGCTTTATGGAAAGTATTTTGCATATTCAGTACTCCATAAATACTTGAATAAATGAAGAAAGGATGGATGGATGGATGGATGGATGGATGGATGGATGGATGGATGGATGGATGGACGGATGAGTGAGAGTACTTGGAGAGATACTCACTATATGTCCAGGATTCCCAGGGATGCCCATGGGACCAGGAGGTCCAGGGGGACCTGGAATAAGACAGAATATCCTAGGAGACTTGACTTGAGGTGGTGAACACTTAATACAAAATACAGATGATGTATTATAGAATTGTACTCTCGAAACATGTAATTTTATTAAGCAATGTCGCCCTAATAAAAAAATGAAAAAAAAGGACAGGATATCCTCAGGACCAAAACAGAGTACAATGGCAGGAAGTCTACCATCAGTTCCCTCTTGATAGCCACAGTTCTAGTCTCTGCCATCCCTCAACTCCACCCCTTACCCCAGACCAGGACTCAACTTACCCATAGGCCCTGGGGGTCCGGGGAGCCCAGTTGGTCCCTGGGGCCAGCGGCTGCTGGTCTCAGTGAAGGTGTTAGACAGAAATGGGTCCCCTGCAGGAGGAAAGATGATGGGTGGGCGGGGGGGGTTGGGCAGAGAGGGGCAGTCTTCACCTGCTACCTGTGCCAAGCCAGCTATGACTGCCCTGTGGGACAGCCTGCAGAGCGGCTGGGGCCACCCCGCATCTGCTCCAAGGGTGGGGTGTGGGAAGAGTGTTGGCCACACAGGCCCAGGAGGCAGAGAGACCTGGGTTCTAACCCTGCCACAGTCTAGCTGGTGATACCCAGTAAGACTCTCCACCTTGCTGAGCCTGTACTGTCACATGTCGAACAGGAATAATAATAAAAGCTACCATTTATTGATCACCTACTTTGGGCCAGGCTTCTGTGCATGAGTGTCACAGAGCTCTGTCATTATCTCCATTGTACAGATGAGGAAACTGAGGCTCGCAGAGGGAGAACGAATGGTGAGATGGAATGAATGGGAAAATAAATGGATGGTGCCCGGTCATGCACTGATGTGACCCATATGGGGCTGAAGCTGGCACTCCAAGCTCTGCCCTCTGGCATCACACATGTAGGTTAGCCTGGGAAGAGGTGAAGGTTGCACCTCAGGGCCTAGCTGGGTGGAGGGGGCTGAGGCCTCTGTTAACACAGGGGCAGGCCTGCAGCCCTGGGAGCTCAGGGCTCACTTCCTGCTGCTGGGCCGTGAGCTTCCCTGTGCTCTGAGGGCTGGATCCTGGCCAGCTCCAAAGCTTGGCGGGAGGGCCTGACGCCCTCTGGTTCCAAGAACAGGCTCAGAGGCCTCCTAGGTTTGAAGCCAGCCCCCCATGCCCTGGCTGTGTGTTCTCCCCTCTCTGGCCCTCATCAGTGAACAGAGAAGGACAACAGTGCTCATCGGAGGACTAGGTGACGTGGCTGACCAAGGGCAAGCTATGTAGAAGGTGCCTGGTAGACAGCAGTGACATTGGGGTGATGGTTATGCCAGCCTCATCCCACCCCTACCTGGACCTGCTGTGCCCCTGAGGGACTCACCATGCTCAGAGATCCGGGAGTGGGGTGGTCCAACGGGGGCTGGGGGGCCAGGGGGGCCAGGAGGCCCTGGGGGGCCCGGAGGTCCCCTTTCTCCAGGGATACCCACAGCTCCGTCCTGGCCAGGGCTCCCTGGGGGGCCCTGGGGGCCTGCAACAGAACCAGGGGGGTGGGAGGGTACGCAGGAAGCAGAGAGCCCCAAGGTGGCTGCAAGGGGCAGGAAGAGGCAGCCCGGTGCAGCAGGTCCGAGGGAGCTCTGGAGGCCACAAGTCAGGGCAATTCCTGGCTCTGACTTCCTGGGCCATCTATTTAGGAGAAAACAAAAGAGCCTTCCCTAGGGGCTTTAGGACAATGGACACTTGGTGCTTAGTAAATGTTGTCTCCCAGAATGTTTCCAGAATGTTCTCTCCTCTCCCTTCCAGGCTTTTGCATGAGCTGTTTCCTCTATCAGCCTTCCCTTCGCTCTGCTCTGCGTGGTGTACACTTCAGGCCATCCTTTAGGCTTCACCTAAGATGTCACCCCCACTGGGAAGCGCTCTCCATCCCCCACCCTATCCAGGCTGGGTCTGAGATTCCTTCCTTGGGGCTCCCATACCTGCAACGGCCCCTATAAGAAGCCTGGTCACATGGGTGGGCGCTGCTGTTTCCCCTTCTGCCTAGCCCTACCCTTCCACCCATCTGGGAGCTCCAGGAGGGCAGGGACTGGTCTGACCCCACCCCAGAGCCCAGCTCAGAGCCTGTTGGGAGGAGGGTCCCAGAGAACATGGGCCAAGTGAACATAAAAGAGGGTTTTGAGGGGCCCAGGCTTGAGTGGGGCACCCTTGGATGGGTGGTGGTGAGACAAGCGAGTGGAAGGGGCCCAGGCCACCTCTGGCTATGTCAGGGTCGGGGAAGGAAGATTCCAGCCTGGGTCCACCTAGGGGTCCTGGCCAAGAAAGTTGGGGGGGCAGTGCAGTGGACACTCACCTGGCGGGCCTGTCATTCCTGTTGGGCCCCGGCTGCCAGTGTCTCCCTTGGGGCCAATGGGCCCAGGAAGCCCCCGGGCACCAACTCGGTCTAGGGGAGAAATCTCATCAGCTCTGGCCTTCCTCCTGCCCCGACCCTGGCCCCCCAGCCAGCACCTACCATCTCGAGGGAGCAGCGGGGCCCTTGTGTTTTCTCTGGCTCCTGGCAGCCCTGGAGTTGGGGGTGGGTGGGAGGCAGGGGTCTGTGTCATCCAGAGTCCCTGCCCCCAGCTCCACTGGAGGAGATGGGAGGCAAGGTCTGCTGGGCCTCCCAGGACTTCAGTGCTCAGGGGCCCCTGAGATCTGGGAAGACCCAGGCCC
Source organism: Miniopterus natalensis (assembly GCF_054644295.1). Lineage (NCBI taxonomy): Eukaryota > Metazoa > Chordata > Mammalia > Chiroptera > Miniopteridae > Miniopterus > Miniopterus natalensis. The sequence goes on from NC_142100.1 coordinate 16,548,332, forward strand.
ACAAGGGGGTAAGCGGGGACTCAACAGCAGAGTGGAGACTGGTATGCCATTCCCCCAACTCATTCCCACAGGGAGTGTGCTCCCCACTGACCAACTCACCTCGGAGGTCTCCATCGCCAGGGCTGCCCTGGGCAGCTGGGGAGCCCCAGAGTGGGGCCGGGTCCTTGGGGGCAGCTAGGGTTGGGGGCACTGTCTGCTCGGTGACAGTCAGCACTGCCACCTGTGGAGGAAAAAGAAGAGAGATAGGGTGGGTGCCAGGGCCTCACCAGGGACAGGCCGGCCGATGGGCCCCAGTGTGGGGGGCAGGAGCCCAAGGAGACAGCAGAGCCCAGTTCGGCCCAGAACCTCATCAGAAGTAACTGTGGTTTTCAAACTGCACAGTTCACGCCATTTGTTGTAGAAAAGTCATTACACACCACCACTGCCACCCGAGTTGAGTTCTGTCACTGTCGCCATGTGTGCTGGGCTGTGTGTTTTTTTCTTATGCCTGCCTCCATAAATCACGTGAAACTTCTCTTGGTCTGTTAAAGCACCACGGGCTGGAAGGATTTCTACTGAATTTGGAGGGTAGTTTGGGAAGGTCTGACGTGAAATACCACGGGGTGTTTGGATGTCGTGTGTGTTGGAGGGGCCCTCTCACAGGTCGGCAGTGCCTCCTGAGCCACAGGCTGGGGATTAAAGAAAGGCCCGGATGTCCGCTGACGGGGGGGGGGGGGCGGGGGGTTGTGTGGGTCCGTCCAGGGAAAAGCTGAAACTCTGGGGCAGACCCGAGAACCACACCTCAGATGTGGGCCTGAGCTGCTCTCCTGGCGGCTTCTCCTGGGGGGAGCATGGGCAGTGTGTGGGGTTCCTGAGGCTCCCACAGCTCAAAACTGGGGTGATAGTATATGCTGTTCAGAAGTTTGGCTTTTCCACCTGATACATCAGGGGCATCTTTTCAAGTTAGAAAATGGAGGTGTTGCCTGGCCGGTGTGGCTCAGCGGTGGAGCATCGCCCTAGGACCCAGGAGATGGTGGTTTGATTCCTGGTCAAGGCACATGCCTGGGTTGTGGGCTCGATCCCCAGCAGGGGATGTGCAGGGGGCAGCCGGTCAATGACTCTCTCACCAGTAATGTTTCTCTCTCTCTCTCCCTCTCTCTGAAATCAATAAAAATATATAAAAAATAAAAGAAAGAAAGAAAAGAAAATGGAGGTATTGTTCACAGCCGTCTGATATTCCACTGTGCCTTGCTCCCTCAATATGCGACCACCCATTCTGTTCTCTGGTTTCAAATTTCCCTGTGAATAGTTAACACTTTGGTAAACATCTTGACATCTAACCTCCTTAAGATAAATTCCCAGAGGAAGGAACAATGGAGGGAAGGATATGCAGACAACGGGTATATGCCAGACAATCTGGAAGGAAAGGTGCTTAAACGTTGACAGTCGCTCTCTCTGGGAGCACAGGTGACTGCTGCGAAAGGTTTTTTGGTAGGTTTTTCACAGTTCTGAGTTTTTCATGTTTCTGAAAACACAAGTGTCTTACTTTTTAATTGTCAAAACTGTTTTATCTTCAAATAATTTGAGACGTGCCATAGATGATTTGCTTTTGAAACTGGGAGACGGGAATAAAGGGTGAAGGTGACAGGGCAAGGAAGGGCCTAGCCACGAGCTCTAGGAGTGTCTACAAATATCTGACTGGGATGAAAATGGGGGTGCAAGTGGGGGGAACTTCATGGGACTCCTAGAGGAAGAGCAGGCTTCCCAGGAAGGGGCACTGGGGAGCAGTCCAAAGAGCTGGATGGGAACAGACAGGAGGGTGGTGTATGCCTGGCAGGGACACTGCCCGCCCACAGATGTGGGCATGGTGTGCAGAGAGGGGGTGGGGAAGCTGGGTGCGAGGGGACAGCTGCTCACCCACCTTGGCCTCTAGCACCTTGAGCCGCTCTGCCAGGTCCAACACTTTGCTGCAGTTGACACAACCTGCGGGAGGGAGGAGGCTGTGGCTGGGGCCAGGGGTCACCAGGGTCCCCTTGGAGCCCCTCAGTCCCTGGAGGCAGGATGGAGGAAGCAAACAGGTACCTGATGACTCAAACCCACAAGATGGCCCAGCACAGGGAAGATGCTGCAGAGAACAGCCTGTCCAGGGGGGACCATGCCCTGCAGGTTTCTCCCAGAGCAGGACCTGGGAGCCAACCCCGCAGCCTCGGGATCCAAAACGACTCCTTTCCGGGAAGTCAGGGCAGGAAATCCTGTTGCTTCCCACTGGGCAGGGCTGCCTGGGCTTGCTGGCTTTGGGGACTGGCACATTATAGTCTGGAATGGGCTGGCTTCAGAGGTGCCACCCCCTGACCCTTCCTCTGGCCTCAGCAATACCCTTCAGTTATTCTTAACAACTGGCCAATTGTGGAGCCTCCTGGCTGCCCGGCACTGCTGAGCACTTTCCAAGCCTGTCTCTCCAGTCCTCTCTGTGATCCCGTGTTTTAGGACAAGTGTCACCCCCCTTCACACCTGAGGACAGGAGCTCAGAGCAAGGGTGGACAAGTGCGTAACAGGCATAAAGCCTGGGGTCGAGTCCCAGTGCTGCCTCTTCCTGGCTGTGAGGCCTCAGGCAGGGAGCATCCTCTCTCTGACCCTCAACTTCTTTCTCTTTAAAATGGGGACAGTGATGCCTTCCTGGGGGATAGGGACACAGCTGTGAGGTTTAAACAAGTTGACGATGAAAGCACCTGGCACAGTGCCTCCCATACTGCAGATGCTCAGAGAAAGGTAATTTAAATAAAAAGAGAAAATGGGGGGGTTTTGACCTGTGTGGGCAAGAGTCTGGGGATCATGGGTCTCGGGGTGCCTGGGCCCAGGTCAGACTCTTCTCTGGGGCTCTTCCTCTCCCCCTCGAGGTTTTCTTTCCACCTGGGGTAGGCAAGGGCAGGGCTCTTCCTGACCCTCCACTGCTGGACTCACATGGCTTTTAGGGCAGTCACATTGCCCGTGCCCCCTCCAGGCCCCTCCTAGCCCAGGGGCACCCCAAGCAGCTGCTCCAGGACCGACCTGAGAAGGCTGTGGGCCGAAGAGTCATCCGCCGCATGGTATTTCCTGACCACCTGGGCTCCGCGAAGCCAGAGGAGCCTGCAACTGAGGGACAATGGGAATGAGAGCCCTGCTGACCTGCGCCATCCTTGTTTGGTCAGACCCCCTTGCCCCACCTGCCACTCTAGTCCCAGCAGGGATCTCTACTCTCTTAGTGTAGAGGAAGACAGAGGCCCAGAGAGGTGGGGCAGTTTACCTGGGTCACACAGCCTGAACTGTGTTGAGCTGGAACAAGGCTGCCAGCCTGATGGGGCTGGGGAGAGGGAGCTGGCAACGGGTAGGAGCCATGGGTGAGGCTGGGGGCTTCCCCAATGATGCCAGCAAGCTGCATGTGTTAAAAACTTAGAGGTAACAGATGCAAGGTTGGGTCCCAGCCCTGTCACTTGCTGACCTGTGTGACTTGTCCTCTCTGGACCTATTTTCCCATATGTAAACTGGGGTAATAATGCCACTACATCTTCCAGGCTGGTGTGAGGGCTGAGGCCTGTGATGTGTGCAAAGGGCTCACTGTGCACACACAGGGCCTGGCATACAGCAGGCAGTCAATAAATGGCATCTGTGACATTGCTGTCCACCCTCTCCCTGCCACACTTGGTAAGAAGACACTGAAGTGGATCCAGACCTGGTTTTAAATGAAAAACAGAGGGAGGCTGGCTGCCTGGGAGGGCAAGGGAAGCCTGTTCCAGGAGCCCACCCCTGTCACCACCCCTATGAGGAGTAGGCTCCCTGGCTGGTCTGGTTTTGGGGGCCTGGTTTTCTCCACAGCTGGAGGGATGGGCTGGCCAAGCCAGGGGCGGGGGTGCAGCTGGTGAGGCTCTGGAGCCAGCAGGGCAACTGCTCCCCTCTGCCCCCCAGACCTGCCTTTTAAGGCCACGAAGTATTGTCGGGGTGGGGGAGACAAGATCCAAATAAGGCGCAGGCCTGGCAGCTCGGAGCCAGGCTGTGGGTTCGTGTAGGGAGTGAGAGGCGCCAGGAACTCAAACCAGACTGGTCCCTCTGGCCAGCCCCCAGCAGGGAGGCTGCCAGACCCCGCTCTAGGTCTCACAATAGGGCCTGCACTCAGGCTCGACCTGTGTCGCCAGCATCCCCTCCCCAGGGACCTGTAACTTGACTCGGTGCAGGGGGTAAATCTCACCCAGGATGGAGGAAGGTGGGTTGGCAGCCCAACACTGAGGCAGGGGTTGGGGGCTCTGTGGGCAAGATGGGGGGATGCCACTGTGAGCCACGGCCAGCGCTAAGTGTTTTACGTAGCCCAGCTCGATCCTACAAGGTAGGTAATACTAATAACAGCTAACACTTGTTTGGCACTCACTCCGGGCCTGGCACAGTCTAAGCACTTCACATGCACAGCCTGAACTCATTACCCTCAAAACCCTGTGTGTGGGCGCTAGTATCGCCTCCACTTTACAGATGGGGAAACTGAGGCCCAGAGCAGATGGGCATTACCACTCCTCTGTCCCCCACACTCAGATAAATGGATGAGAAAAATGTAAATATTTCCCCTTGGGGGAAAGTGAGGCAGAGAAGTGAGGTGACTGGCCCTTGGTTGTCCGTCTGAAGGCTGGAGTCTGGATTCGAGCCCACATTAGTCTAACTCCAGGGCCCAACCTCCTCTTTCCTGGGCCACCTGGCACCTCGAGTCAGCCCCCAAGTCCCACTGGACGGAAGCCAGGAAGCCCAGCGGTAGCAGGAAAGCTGGTTTCTGAGGAGACCGGCTCCACCAAGCCCTCCTTTCTCTTTGCTCCCAGGTGAAGATGTCAAAGGCCATTTTCTTACTCTTTCCAGGAAGTTGAGCAAAAGAGTGGCCAACCCTCCAAGCCGGTGGAAGCTTGGATTTTCTCTGGAGGAAGCTTTGGCGCAGCCTGGCCTCCCCACTACCCTGCCATGGCTTTCCTTTTTTCTCTATGGCACTTTCCACTCCCTATTAATGTCACTCACTGTGCCAGTTCCCCAGTCTCCTGCCCCTTGTCTGCCCCGCTGGCTGGAGCCTGCACCCCACCAGGGCAGGGACTCCTCTGTCTTGTGCCTGGCCTGGAAAAGGGCCCAGCACACAGTAGGGCCACAGCAGCCTGAATAAACCTTCTGTTGATGGATGCATGAGTCACTGGTGGAAAATGAATTTAAAGCAAGCAAACAAAATAAAGGGCAAAATAATGGGACAGCAGACACTGTCCTGAAAATGAACATAAATGTTCTCATGTCCCATTAGGGTGCCCTTGAATTATTAATCTGTGAACTTGTGGTTGAAAATTCTTTTTCAACCAATTTGCTTTCGGACATTTCACGGGGAGCCGGAGAGAACTCGAAAACCTAATGGAAATATGGCCTGACCAGCAGCACAGACATAACTGGCTCAAAGTAATTGTGAGTTAAAATTAAAAGGAAAATACGAAGAAATAACAAAACTGTCAAAAAACCTAGGAAATGTTGGCTTTGGATTCAGGATTCACAAAAAATTATCCCCCAACTCCCTCAAATTCTGATAAATGGATAGAAATACTTTAAGGGACAAACCAGGTTGTGAAAGGGTCCTATAGCTCACAAAATTCCAGTAGGGAAAAGCCACGGGTTAGGGGGAGGTCTCTCGTAGGACAAAAATGTCACATCCCTCCCACTGGTGTTGGGCCAGGGCCCCTGGAGCAGGCCCCCCTCATCCCAGCCTGGTGGTCCATCCTAAAGAGCCTCTTCCCAGCCCCAATCTCACCCTCCCAAGAGCTCCAAGCTGGTCCCAGCACCACAAACCCCAGCTCCACTCTGGGAGCCTGACTGCAGGCCACTTCCCACCACCTGGGAGGTCCCTACTGGCCACACACACACACACACACACACACACACACACACACTGCCTCCCCACCTTCATCCCCACAGCTGCTGCTCCCATGTCATCTCCTCCAGGAAGCCTTCCTGAACAGACCAGGGCACCCATCCCCCGAAGCTCTCATCACTCACTGTCTTGATCTCCGTAAGGTCAGTGCCATCCGCAGTTTCTAGCCCTGTGGCCCCATAAACAGCTGCCTTTCCTCTGCCTAGTGCAGGGCCCGAGCTAAGAAGCCTTTGTGCCTCTTTTCATTGGGTCCTCATGAGAACACTGAGGTCCAGAGAGGTGCCCGTCCACATAGCAGGACTAGGGGAGCTGGGATTCAAACCCTGCCCTAAGCTGGGAATGGGTATGAGATGTTGAGTGCTTGTGGGCTCCACTTCTGACTTTCTCTCCCAGACGAGGAGCCAAGAGAGGGGCTTCCTTGTTTGCAGGCCACCCTCCAGGGCAGCTGGGTCCAGTAACCACAGGCCACAGGGGTACAGCCTCCCCAGCCCCAGCACAGGTCTCCTCCAGGGAATTTACTTTGCAAATGTAAATATTTGCTGCTGTTGGCCAGAGCCAGGGATTAGGGTCAGGGCTGGGGCCGGGAGCTCCAAGAACCCTCCAGCAGGCCTCTGGGAAGCTCTAGTCTGTAACTAGCCAGGCCCCTTCTTTGGGGTAAAATGAGGTTCCTATTCATTTCCTGTGCGCCCACTTTACGCCAGGCCCATGCCAGGCACTGGAGATGCAAGCATAGTGATGGCAGGGTGGGGTCCATCATAGCCAACGAGGAGCTCTAAGAAGGTCACAGGCAGAGAGGGGACAGCCATTGCCGATGCCATGTGTTGGGGGAAAAGGCCAGTGTGGGCTGGGAGTTAAATGAAGAGAGGGTGAGGCTGGGGTCGCTGGGATGGCAAGAGGGGACTGGCCTGGCTGGGGGTGGAGAATGCACTGGCCAGAAGTTGGGAGGTGGGGCTGCCAGGCCTCCCAGACAGGAGTGTGTGGTAGCACACATGGGCACATTCGTGCAGGGTTTAGCCCCAGGAACTCTGAATCGGCAGAGTAAAGCACAGCTGTGGCATCTGGTGAGTGTGTGAAAGATGTGTGTGGGACGGGCCCAGCCTTGGATGGCGCAGAGACAGAGGGTCAAGGCTGGAACCTCCAATCTGCTCTTAAGCTTTTTTGCTATGTGACCTTGGGAAACTTCTTCCCTCTCTGGTTCCCCATCATGGAAGACAAGGGCTGTGGTGGTGCACAGATGGGGAAGGTACATGTGCACTGAAGACAGTGGGACAGTGCGGGAGAAACAGAGGCAGCCTGGCTCCAGGGGGGCCCATGGGAGAGGAGGGCAAGGGAGCCCCCAATTCCTCTTTCTATCTGGGAGGGGCTGGGGCTGAGACTGGCTTCTTCCAGCCTCATGGTGCCCCAGAACACACTCCCCCTGGAAGTCCTCAGCCAGCGCTGCTACAGAAGATAGATCTTGGCTCTGGGTCAGACTGACGGGACTTTGAATCCCGCTGTGACCATGAGCAAGGCATTCCCCTCTCCCAGCCTCAGTTTCCACATCTGGACCTTCTGCACGGTGACACCATGACATGATGCAGGTGAGTACAAATCAGGCTGTTTAGCATGGAGGGTGGGGGCCACTTTCCTTCCCCTCGTCATTACTGCAGTAGGGTCTGAGGCAGGGGGATACTGCAGACCCCAGGAGAGAGCCCTGCGGAGAATCCTGGCCACGATGCTAACTTGCTGTGTGACTTTGTATGAGACCCACACCCTCTCTGAGCCTCACTTTCATTGTCTGAACAATGGGGCTGGTGGGCAAGAGATCTGTCTGCAGAGAGCTCCTAGAGGCAGGGTGAAGCTACAGCAGAGCTCACTAGCCAGGCCACTCAGCAGGTCAGGACCAGCCCACATAGTACATTAGGCCTTTGCTCTTCTTTGCTCATTGTTTTTGGAGGAATAGGCAGCCAGGTGAGAGCCTCGGCCAGGCTCCCTCTCTGCCATCCAGCCCCACCTTCCAAGGCCTGGAGGCACTGACTGATGCTTGGTCAGGCAGGTCCCAGTCCTGGCTTTCATGTGCTGAGTGGCCCCAAGCAGCCCCTTCACCTCTCTGTGCCTGCTTTCCCATCTATAAAATGAGGCCCATTCTAGTCCCTTCCTCAAGGGTTATCATGAACATCAAAGAGACCATCCTCCCACATCACAGTGAACATTCCCATCATGTAGATGGGAAAACCAGGGCTAAGAGCCGTGAAGTCCATGGTCTCATGGTCAAGTCTGGAGACTCGAGGCCTGTTTGCCGAGCAGCTGAGAAGTGGGATCTCAGGGGTGGGAGGCAGGGCAGTCCCTGAGAGCCACCACAGAAGCCCCAGCACAGGTGCCGAAGAGGAGAGGAAGAGATTTATGGAGCACCTACTATGGACAAGGTGTGAGTCTGGTCCTCATAATAAAGTACAAGGTGGGTATTTTTCAATCTCAGGTGACTTCCAGATAGAGACGAAGTTCAGAGAGGTGAAGTGACTTGCCCCAGCTCACACATCAGAGTGCAGCTGATCCAGGGGTAGATTCTGGAATGGTGGCTGTTCCCTCTCCTTCAGCTCACCATAGGCTGCTCTGAGCCCTGTCACCCCTGGTGACGCAGCTCTATGGCTCCAAGGTCATGCCACAGCACTGTGCAGACCACGAGAGCAGTCACCAGCAGGGGAAACAGCTGGGGGAACCTGGCCTGAACCTCCTGTCAGAGGAAGGGCAGGGCTAGGATGGGCCAGCAATGTCCCCATGCTTCCCCACCCCATTCCCAGGGCCCCAGCAGAGCAGTTTTCCAGAACATCCAGGCCTGGGCATCCCCTTACTCAGTCCCACCCTATGGGAGGGGAGAGGCTGACCCTTCCTATCCCATCAGATATCACCTGGTGTCCACCATGGGTGCCTACACCATCTGCAGGGGCTTTACAGCTTCATTTCACCCTCACAACATCCCTGGGAGGCAGACTCTACTATCCTGACCATTTCATAGGTGAGGACACTGAAACTCAGTGCAGGTGTGCCCTGGGCTGCTGCAAGAGCAGCTTGGTGCTCATTAGAGGAGGCGCCCTTCCCTCTGAGTGGGCATGAGCCAAGTGCTGCTTGAACTGCAGCCTCCCTGCCCCCCTAGACAGGGCCCTTGCACAACGACTTGCACAATGCATGGGGAGTCCCCGGCCCAAGGCCACACAGCTGGTGTGTGGTAGAGCTGGCCTGGCCCATGAAGCCTGGGATAACCCCTCCCCAGGCTGGGGCCTGAAGGCCCTGCAGAGGGAGCTGGCAGACATCAGGGCTGGCCTGGCCCATCCCGTCTTGTACCCCTGCCTCACCATTGGCAGAGCTCCCAGCCCTCAGCCTGGTGCCTGGATGCAGGGCCTCCAGCTGCTGGACTCAAGGGCATGGGTGCTGTCCCCACCTGTCCTCTGCCCTCACCCCCTCCATGATGGCCCACAGCCCCAGGAAGGTCTGCCCTTGAGACCGGAGCCAGGAACAGAGTGGCCTTTGTCTGGGCAGGCCCTGCCTGGGCTCAGGCTCTCTAGGCCCAGGTGGCCCCCACACCCTGGGGATTTGCCTCCTCCCCACCACCAGCTCCTCTGTGGCCTCCTTGGCAGCAGCCCCTCCTGGCTAGCTCTCCTCCTGGCCTCCAGGGTCCTGCCTTCCCCTCTTCCTCTCAGCAGGGAGGGGAGGGTGCTGCTCCTGGCTCCCCTTAACACCTGCCCCTTCTACCCTCCCAACACTGGCCTTGGTGGCTGCCTCTCTGTACAGGACCCCTGCTGGGCTTGGGGCTGCTTCCTTCTCCCTGGCCACCCCGCTCCTTCCCATTTCCACTGGGGACTCCTCCACCCCCATCAAAATCCATGAGGCCCTCTCCCTCTCCACTTTGTGGAAAGCCCTGCCCTCCACCCCATGGGACGGGATTCCACTCCACATGTCTGGGCCTCTGTTGACCCCTCTGTGAACCGGCGCTGTCGTGGGGTTCCAGGGAGGTGAAGCATGTAAATCTTTCAAGAAGCACCTACGAATAGTGACTCCGGTTAGCATCACGGTCCCTTGATTTGGAGTCTGTGTTTCACACGTTCATGTTTCTGGCATCAGAATACGTCTTGCAGCTGACGCTCACATTAACATGCTGCTTTGGGGCCCTCAATGTCTTTCTATTGAGGTGCTTACAGGCCTGGTTCTCAGGCTGGTTCTAGGCCAGCCCATCCTCTTTAAGGCCATTCTTGAAAACACAGCCCCCGGTGCCCCCAAACCTTCCTCTCACTGGGTTCAGCCAGGCAGCAGGGGTGGGAGTGGCCTGGACCACTTACCACAGAGGCAGGTGCCCTCCAGGAGAGGTCTCGCCGGGTAACCGTGTGGCCAGGCTCCAGGGAGGCTCAGGCTGCCTCCTCTGTGCCCCTGCTGGGTGCTCAGCCCCGAGCCACCCTCATGGCACAAAGAGAAGTAGGGTGGAGTGAGCAGGGACCCTCTGCCTGGGACACACCCCACACACTGGGTGACCATCTGAGTCCTCACATCCCTGAGGCTCTCGGGAGCCAGTAAGACCAGGGTTCCAGTTCTCACTGCCACTTAGGAGCTATGTGCCCATTGCCTTCCTGAGCCTCAGTTTCCTCCCCTGCAGGAAGGGTATAACCATCTCAAGCTTGCTGACCCGCTGACCTCAGTGGCCCTTTGCTTCTCATGCACATGCCCGGGTTTTCCCCATGTTTGGAGAAAAGGCTTGGGATAGTGCGACTTGAGCTACACAGCATGCATTAAATCTCTCAGGAGTCTTGAGAGTCTCCCACGAGGCAGGTGGTCAACACTGTGGGACAGCAGGCACCAAATGTATCTGAGCCATGCCTCACTGGCAGCTCTGTGCAGGGCACCACAGGGTGCACAGCACCTTACACTGCAGTGTCCACTGACTTAGCCACGTTTACTGCTCCCTCCCATGCACCCTCCAGGAAGCACATGGCCCAAACCTGGGGCAGTCCTACCTTCTTCGCAGCTAGCCCCCGAGTGCCCGGGGCAGCACCTCCACTCCCGAGCAGTCACTGTCTTGTACATCACCTTGTATGTGGGTCTCACCACGGTTCTGTAGCTGAAAGAGTGCCCAGGTGGCCCAGCTGAGACAGGGTCCTCTGCTGTTTCTCCCACTGTCTGTGGGGACAAAGCCAGAGCCCCCAGGGTCTTCTGCCCCCTCCAGGCCCCTTTGGAGCCTCTTTCCTTCTGCATATTAGGATTCAGCCCTTCTTTTCCTTCCTAACCTTCCCGCCGTGGGGATCTGGATACCAACTGGACAGGCAGCCCCTGCAAGCTGAGCCAGCCTATCCCTAGCAGTGAATGCTCACTGGGTGAAGGCATGTGGGTGAATGGTGGAACCCCTCCCCCAGGAAGCCCTCCAGGGTGTCCCAAGAGCACAAGGGGAGGGGCTGAGAACGGGCACAGGGCCAATGGTCCCTTTGCTCCACCCACCCTGGGGTCCCAGTCTTCCCCTTGCACACCCAGTGCACTCCCACCACTAGGCTTTCCCCCCTGCTGTGCCTCCACCTGGAATGCCATCAGCTCCTTCCCTACCACGGCCTCACTCACCTGTTCCCGGGGCAGCTCATGGGCCAGGGGCAATTCTGCAGCACTCGCTGAAGGTACGTGCCATTCTGCACATGGCATGAGATGGTGCGGGTCACTACATAAGAGCACCAGTTCCTGAAACAGACCCAGAGAGGAAGCTCAGGCGCCATGCGCAGCTCCCCGCCCCGGACCCCCGGAGAATGAGCGAGGGGGTCAGTGTTCTCTCCAGGATCCCCGGCTCTCCAGGCAGACAGACCTCTGAGCTCTGAGTCCTTTGGGCCCCAGTGGGAGTCTCTGTGCTGCTGTGGCTGAGGAGTGAATTGCACAGCCCTAGAGGGGGTGGCCATGCTGGGGGCTCTTGGGAGGTCTTGGGGAATGGGCTTTGGGGGACAAGATGGGAACAGGGCATTTTTGAAGCGACTCTCTTCTCAACATCTCTTTTCTCCAACCCTGACCAGTCCAGGCTGCCATTGCCTCCTGCCTCCCAGCTGGATAATAGCAGTGGCCTCTCCATCCTGCCCTTCAGTCTCCCCCCAGTAGGAGTATCATGAAATGGAAACCTGGGCCTGCCGACCCCCACCCTCAGCCCTCTAGATCTCCTGTGTCCATGTGTCCTTAGGTCCCTCCCTGCCATGCCTTTGCTCATGCTGGGCCCACTGCCTGGAGCACCCCTCCTCCACTTCTCCATTTGGCACCTCCTACCTTCAAAGCTCTACTGCGCTTGTCCTTTCCCACCTCCACTTCCATCTGAGCAGAACTGATGGTTCCCTGTCCCGGATCCTGCAGCACTTGGTATAGTTGTCACGCTGAATTAAGCTGGTGATTCATGTCTGCCCCCTCCCTCCCCTGGCATGTGAGAGGAGAGGCCCTCTCTCACTTATCCTTGTGTCCCCTCTGCGTGACAACCAGGATGTACAATGTCCCAAGCACGGAGGCCTGACTTCTCCAAATGCTAATAATCATATTGTGCTGCATATATTGAGCACCTACTGTATACTAAGGGTATTTACATCATCTTCCCACAGTGATCCAGGAAGGCACCCCCCATTTTTCAGAGGGGTAAACTGAAGCTCCAGGAGGGAAAAACACTGTTCATGTCCCAGAGCTGGTGCATGGTAGAGCCGCATTTGAACCCAGGAATACAGATGGCCCAGCTAGGCTCCCAACTCCATCTTGAAAGTCTCAGCTCCTGTCTCCTCTTCATCTCCTGAGCCATGGTATGTGGCTCTGTGAAGCCTCCAGCCTGGGAACCTGCTGACCCCGGGCTCCAGGCCACAAAGGAAAGTCGGGTGGGGTGGGGTGGGGGCTCAGGCTGGGAAGGGTCACCTGAAACGGTCCCTCCTTTCCCAGCCCCAACAAAAAACGCAGGGTCCATGACCCCGTGCAGGGCTGAGGGCCACTGAGCACCTGGAATGTCCCAGCCAACACAGAGGTGCCTGCCACCACTGAAATCCAGCCCCCTATCTACTGCCCCGCCCCCAGCCAGGCCCACCTGAAGGAGAAAGTCCTTGGCCAGGACCACTCTACTACCTCCATGTGGGACCCTGGGGAAGTCCCTTCACTGTTCTGTGCCACGCTGGAATCAGTCCAGCAGGAGGAAACAGCTTAGCCAAAGGCATGGAGGTGGGAAAGCAGGGAGAATGGATGGCAGAAGCTCAACAGAGCCGTGGGCCACACACTCCATGGAAGGGGTGACAGGTGCTTGCTGCAGTGCCATCGGGAATGGTACAAAGCAGAGAACAGCTTAAATAGGACCACTAGATACGGATGCTGTGAAAGTCTATCACAGTAAGAAAGGAAGAGAAAGCCAAATGGCTATTTATACATGTGTGCACATATATAGCTTTGTGTGCATAAAGTCAGGGGAAAAAATCACATGCTCACATCAAATGGCCACCTCTGGGGGCACGGAAGGGCTTTCCATAGGTTCCATCTCCTGTGCTCATGGCAGCCTCTGGTTGTGCTTGCCGTATGCCAAGAGCTGGGCCAGGTGGGGTTCAAGGTCATCCCCAGGGAGAGGGGGAGTCACCAATAACCATGCCTCAGCCCTCCCTGGCCTTGAAACCCTACCTCCGCTGCCCCCAGGATGAGCCTGAGCTCCCCCACAGCGTCCCAGCCTGGCCCCACTGCCCTTCCCACCCCTTGGTCCACTTTCCAGAGGCAGCAGGAGCTCTTTGTAAAGCACAGACCTAACATTGCCACTGCCCACCAAGAAGTCCGCAGCCCACCGTGGCTCCCCATCGCCCTGTGAGCCCTGACTGCTCAGTCCCACATGCTGCTCCCCTCTCCACACACTCCTGCAGCCCCCCTTTGACATCCCTGCCCTCCCTCCCACCTGCTGCATTCTCCGGCACCTCAGATCTTTGTACACTGGATTCTCTCTGCCTGGAGAGCCCTCCCGCTGCTCCAGCAAACTCCTAGTTATCATTAGGGTCTCAGTCCTGAGGACCCCGACAGAGTTGGACACCTCGCAGCAACCCTGAGTGTTTGGGGGAAGGACATGAAGCCAGGAGGGGTTCAAGTGAGGGAGCTCAAAGAGAGGTTTGCTGAATGACTGAGAGTCGTGGACCTGGAGAGAGGGGCCAGGACTCAGGTTCCCAGAGATGTTTGCAGCCCCTGGAAACCCTGCCTCAATCCTGCAGCCCCGGGGGGCTTCCTTCCTGGGGTGTGGTACGTGATAAGCTGCCCAAGAACCTGGTGAGGCTGGGCCACCTCCTATGGGATGGGGCAAGGGCAGGGGCTGGGAGGAGGCATCCCTTTTCTCCTGGGCCTGCCACTTCTGCCCACTCAGCACCTTCTGGGCCCCCAGCATGTGGGACTCAGCACCTTTCTCTCCCACTGGGGGAGAGAAAACAGGCCAGACCAGCTCAGCCTGGCACCAGCTGCCCCCACTAGTCCCCCCACCAACCTGCCCTCCACCCCCTGCCATGAGGGGCCCAGGGGACTTCGTCTCTGCGGGGCCCAGGGCTGTGATCCGGAACAGTGATAGGGGCTAATTGCAGGAGGCAGCCAAGCGGGCTGGGGGCCAAGGGCAGTTATGAAAAGGAGAGGAAAGAAAGGAGATGTACCGAGTGGGGGTGGAGTGACTAGGGCTAGAACCCTACACTAGAGGCGAAGTTCCAGTCCTAGCTCTGCTGCCTAATTCGGTGACCTTGGACAAGGCCCTGAACCTCTCTGGGCCTTACTTTGTCCATTTGGAAATAGGGACAGTGGATTCTCGTCTGGTAGGGGAGGTTTCACGCAAAGTGCTTAGCATGGTGCTAAGAGCTATTGGTAATTCTTGTTCCTGGACTATGACAGGGGCCCCACAGCCCACAACTGTGGTTCAGGGCCTTCCCTGGGGCTTGGGGACACCAGCACAGCATCTTCCACATGAAGTCCTTCCCTTGACTACATGATAGGGATTGTCAGGCTCTGTATTTACAGAGGGGAAAACTGAGGCTCTGAGAGAAGTCACCTATCTAGGTCACCTATGTGCGGGTGGAGCTGGGATTTGAGTTCTCTGGAGAGGGGCTGGGAAGAGAATTCTCCACTCTCCTTGATCCTAGGAATTGCCCACAGGAAGCTGGTATTGCAGGGGGAAGAAGCCTGGGCCAGGAGACTGGTGGTGGCTTTGAGTCTAGACAAGGATTCAGGCTGGAAGGGACCTCAGAGGCAGGAAGCAGCCCCAGCAGGGATGGGGGGACAGACAGGGGTAGGGGTGAGCCAAGTCAGCTCTGCACAGCCCCGGGGCACCCTGGTTCTGGGGGGGGGTCTCAAAATCTCACCACATTCCTGGGGCTGGGGGCGGCCCCTTGGATGCCTTCCCAGGCCTCCCCCTCCCCAGGCACAAAGCCTCTTTTCTGCCTCTTGTCCCTTGGCTGCCAAGGGGCGCCTGGGGCGCCGGGCTGGGGGTGGAGGGAGGGCTGATGGGGCGAGACATCCCCATGCTGTCTCCAACGATGCTGGGATGGGGCCACAAGGGGAAGTCCTGGCAGCCGAGGACTACAGATTCCTCCAGCTAGGGTCCCTTCCCCCACCTAATGCTGGTGATAGCAGGAACCACTATATGTCAGGGCCCGAGCTGGTCCTTTGTCCATCCTGACAGCAGGCCTGTGAGCAGGGGGGGATGAGGGAGGAAAGAGGGAAACAGTGAGGAAACTGAGCAGGAAAGTGAGACCCAGGGCTGTAAAGTGACCTGCCTGAGGTCACACACTCACTGAGTGGGTGAGAGAGTCAGGGCCAGAACCCTTAACTTCTAACCATGACCTGCAAACCTTTACCAAACCTGCAAGCTGACCACCTCTGCTGGGGTGCAAAGGACGCTGGATTTGAAACTGGCTGGCCTGGATTGAGGTGCTTCTACTCCTTTTTAGGCCTCAGTCTGTATCATAGAAGCAACAGCAGTGTCCTGGGGCTTTTGTGATGCTCAGGCCCCTGTGAGCCTTCTGTGAACAGGTAGGTTGACAGTCCTCAGTGACCACCAGATACCTACCCACAGCCACCATCCTGCTCCCATTCAGGAAGCCCTGAGGGTGAGGAACCCTGGTTGGGAGGCCCTGTCCTGGACTGGCTGGCTGGAGGGCAGTCTGGACCTTAAGTCCTCTCAACCATCATCCTGATCCTGACAATGAGAATTCCCACTTTAGAATCTTGGTCACCTTAGCATCTGAGATTCTAGGGGTTCACATCCATGTCCCAAGCAGGTTATATCCCCTCTCTGAGCCTCAGTTTTCTTCTCTAAGAAACAGGGACCATAAAAATGCATGCTTCCTAAGGTAGTTGGGAAGATTCTGAAAGCGATGGATGCAGGTGAAGTACCCAGCCCAGGCCTGTGGTGGTCAGCATGCAGTAGATGGTGGCTGTGACAGCTGCTACCTGTTGATGAAAAGGCCTGGATACTCCATACTGTCTGCTGGGTGGGCCCTTAAGAGGGGACCCCAGCATGGGTAGGGGCTGCAGCCAGGATAGGGGCCAGGCAGGTTCAAACAGTGTCATCAAGGTCAGAAAGACACAGATCTGGTTCCTAGCTCTTCTATTAATGGCCCATAGACCTAGAAGATTATGTTTATATTCTGGGGCCTCAGTTTGCTCATCTACGAAATGGGAATAAGTGCTCCCAAACCTCATTTAGTCTTTGCAGGATTAATGAGGACACTGCATATAACCTTACTGGTACTGCAAGATGCTCCACAAACACCGGCAGAAAGAATGTTCCCAGCTCCTGAGAGAGCGGCAGGAAGACAGAGTTCTCCCTCCTATCTCTGTCCGAAATGCCATGTCCCTGGGGGCCGACACTGACCCAGGGGCATTGAAACTCCACCCCAGTCTTTTTCCTCCCAGTGAAATAAATAGCCAGTACTAAAAAAAGCCAGCCAGGAGCAAGGAAAAGGGAGGAGAGTCCCCAAGTGTCAGCTAGGGGATGTCCTGGGTTTTCCTATGTGCAGGGCTGGGGAAGGAAGAATAAGGGGGGCTTGGGTTAGGGGGAGGGAAGTCCTGGGGGTTCTCCCCGTTGTTCTCCTTCCCCCTCCTCTGGGGCTCTGAGGGTGAAATGGGAGTGTGTAGAGGAGGCTGCTGGTTCCAGACACATGGAATAGGGGACCCCTGCACTTCTGGGAGCCTCTGCCAAATAGTGGGGCGGCCCCGGGTCCCTATCCCGCCCTGGGCTGGCACTGCGGTGGGGGACCAGGTCCCTTTCCCAATCCCTGGCTTGCGTGAAGGTTGCGAGGGGTGGGGGGACAGGGAGTGCCTGGCGTCCTGGCCCCCAGCCCCGGGCTGGCAGGGCGCAGAGGTGGCGGGGCCAGTCCTTACCTGCGTCCCGAGAACTGGGCTCCCCCGACGCTCCACGCGGCGCTGCCTCCCGGGAGCAGGAGCCCGAGGCAGAGCAGCGCCCAGGCCCGTGGGCCGCCCATGCTGCGCCCGGCGCCCTCCGCGGCCGCCCCTCTGTCGCCGCCCCCAGCCTGTCGCCCGCGCCGCCAGCCGCCCCGGACGCGCGGATCGCGGTTCCCAGCGCCGCGGCGCGAGGGCGGGAGGGAGGCGGGCGCGGGGCGGGGGCGCGCGTCCCGGCCTCGGCCGGCCCCTCGGCACGGCCCCCCGCCCCCTGCGCCTCCCCTGCCAACCCGGAAGGAGCCCCGAGGGGCCGGGCGCCCCCGCCAGGAGGCCCGCCAGGTGCCCACCTGATCCGGGCGCCCTGCGCCGCGTGGTCCTTTTGGGGGCGGGGTGCCGGTTCCCAGATGCCCTCCCACGGGCTGGAGGCTGGAGGACCGAGTCCCAGACGCATCCGGGCCGAGGCCGCCAACCCTGAACTAATGGTGCGGGAGCCTCAGCCCCTCTTTTTTTTTTTTAAATCCTCACCCGAGGATATTTTTCCCATTGATTTTTAGAGAGAATGAAGGGAGGGAAAGAGGGAGGGAGGGAGGGAGAGAGAGATATCGATTGGTTGCCTCCACTGAGCCAGGTCCAATCTGCAACCCAGGTAGTGCCTTTGACGGGGAATGGACCCTGGACCCTTCAGTGAACCAGGGCCAGGGCTCACCCCTTCTTTTTTGAGGGATCCAGTTCCTGAGGCATGCGGGAGGTGGGTCCGTCCATCCATGCAACAAAGGCTTCCTGAGCAGTAAGTGCCCCTGCATGCAGGACACTTCACCTCTGCTTCACATCCCATTTCGGTTTAATTTTCAAACCACGCTGAGAGAGGTGGGCACAATTATCCCCATTTTACAGAGAAGAAAACTGAGGCCCAGACACTCATAGTCTCCCCGGGAGGGGAAGACCTGGGTTGATCCCATAAGGTCAGTGTCCACTCATCACCATATTACAGATGGAGAAACTGAGGCACAGAGGGGAGACATCATTTGCCTAAAGCCCTCCATCAGTGGTTGGAAGAGCTGGGTTTTGAACAGAGATCTCCTGACTTTAGAGGGGGTCAGCTCTTAAGCCAATTAGGAAAGTGTGCAGAGAGCACAGTGGTCTGGGGCTCAGTTTTCCCATCTGTAACAAGGTATGGAGAGGCTTAGAGTGGGGTTCCTTCATCTGGGGTACATAGGTGAGCAAGCCATGTACCTTGAATGCCAGAAAGGTGTATGCAAATATGTTTTTGTGATGCACACGTGTGCGCGCGCATGTTTTTGTGTGTGTGCATGTGCATGTGTGCAGGTATGATGGGTGTGTGTATTTATGGAGAGAGACCACAGCTCTCATCAGAGGGGCCCAGAGCCCTCCAAAACTCCCGGACAGGCTCTAACCCCTTTCTGCCTGGATTGACGTGTATCGGGCAGTCCTGAGCTGGGGATTCCCTGTCCAGCTGGATGGTGCACGGGGGGCCTGTCCCTCAGAATCCTGCCATGGGTTTGTCCAGGCCCAAGATCTCTGCTGGGATACGCCAGTAGGAAGGATCTGCCAGCCCCACCTCTGCCTTCTGAGGACCGCCTCTCCTGGACTCACCGGGGCTGACAGCACCAGGTCCCCGGGCTGAGTCTGGATGAGGGAGGGTGTGCTGACACAGAGGACCTGACCCCTGTGCCCCTGAGAGGGTGGGTAGGCAGTGAGAGCTGGGTACAGACCCTGCTTCTGCCACCTCAGCCCGTTAGCTTGGGTAAGTCCTGCCCTTCTCTGAGCTTCATTTTCTCTTTGTAAGGAGGACATTGCACAGTCCTTATGGGTGTGTGGGCAGGAATGAGAAAATGCAGTGCTGCCCTGACACCCACTCTCCCCTGCTTCATATGGTCCCCCAAGGGAAACCCGCTTGCTCCAACAACATCATCACAGTGCCAACTTTGCCCCCTTGGGAAGTTCCCTCCCTCCTTCCATGTGAGAGTTTTGGGCATCTACTTTGTGCCACCTACCTGAACCCCAAGAAATGCAGCTTTGTGCCTGTCCAGTTAGCCCTTGTTTTTGATACAACTAGATCAGTGACTTAATCCCTTGGATGACTTGTTATTCTCAAAAGGCCATCTCCTAAGAGGCTCCCAGGCCCACCTTCAGCCTGGTCAAGTGGCTGGGATCAAAACCCATCTTTCCAAAGGGCACGCTGAGGGGCATGCAGCTCTTTAGGAAAGAGAAGAGCTGGGCAGTCTCTTGGCAGGCCTGTGAGGTAACTGGGACTCCTGATGGGTACTACAGACTGAGGAAGCACTGCCAGGTCTGTTTGCAACATGTTTGAGATGCCCCTGTAATTAAAGGCATACAAGATTTCTTTACTACCAAACTCATGGGAGCTTCAGGCTACTAAGGGATTTCTCCATCAAGGGACCATCTCGGTAAAAGCTGTTACCAACATTTTGATATCAGAGGGGATCCTGTCCTTGCTGAGGCTGGGATCTCTTTGTCCAGGGTATTTATTTATGACTACAGTCACATCCTGTGACATAGCCTGGTGGTTACTGCATAGGCTCAACACCCCATAGGCCTAGATGTCAATTCCTGTGTGACCTGGGATAAGACACCTCCCCTCTCTAAGCCTCATTTCCTTGCCGGAAAAAAATAAGTCATAGGACCTTTTAAAGATCCCTTTGGCTCAAGGGCCCATGCTTCTGGGAAAGATTGAAGGCTTTGGGTCTCCCTATGGGCACAGCCCAAAGCCCCCTTTTAGGGGCGCACTTTCCTGATGGATGTCAGCCTGTTTTCTGGTCTTCTTTCCTCCCTGAGCAAGAAGGGCAGGAAATGCCTCAGGGACCTGGGTCTTGGTCATTTGAGGTTTCAGTATTTGCTGAGACAGGGAGGAGAGGGGCCCGCTGGCTTGAGGTCTCAGGCCTGTCCCTGTGGGCGGGGCCTCCTCCCTGGGGGCTGGTCCTCTCAGCTGCCAAGACCAGACCACAACCGCCAGTAAGGACAGCAGCTTCCGCTCCTGAGCTCTGCCTGTGCCAGGCGCTGTGCTAAGCAGTTTGCTTGCATTGTCTCCTGCGCTCCTCTCCAGCGCCCAGGGGTTGAGGGTGCCTTATTACCCCCAGGTGTGGGGCTCTCCACAGGTCCACAGCTGGTGACTGATGGTTACCCACTAGGCCACACTGCCGCCCTCTGGCTGAGCCCCTCAGGAGAACTTCTTCAGGGGAAAAAAATGAGAACTCAGTTCAGATTTAGACTACCGTCTGGGAGCTGATGAGGTGAGAGAGAACACATGGACCACACAGGGACACGAATTGGACATGCAAACTACACACACACACCCACACACACACACACACCCTCCCCCAGCAGGCCTTCTGTTGAGGACTCACTGACACATCCACCCTGGCCTAGTCCAAACAGGAAATGCTGTTCTCCCCATAGCAAACAAACCTGGGTCACAGCCTCCTTCCCCTGTCACCTCCAACTGGGCCCGCACCAAGTGCCTCTTTCCTCTGCCTGTGTCCCCCAGGACAGCCTCCCCAGCTCAGGGTGCCCAAGTCAGCCCTCTTCACACACCAGTTTGTGTGAGCTCAGGCATTCCACCTGATCTGTACCCACATCATGCCCATTCTATAGGTGAGGAAGCAGCCCAAGAGGGCAGAGTGTTGCCCAGAGCCCTTGGTGGCAGCCCCCAGGGACCCAGAGCCTGTGGCAGCAGCCCCGGATGTCATGAAAACGAAGGGGCCATGTAAACGTCAGTGGCCTTCAAAGCCTCTGCCCAGACAAAGGGCCGGCCGGAGGGCGGGGCCTTCTAGGTTTCAGAACAATGCCCGCTTTCTGTGCCTTTGATCTGGAGGCCTGGCCCTGCTGCCCCTCAGTCCCAGAGCAGGGGCCACCCCGTTGGGCCACAGCAGGGGCACTGGGGGTCCCAGAGAGCCTGCAGCTGCCGGGCCAAGTTATTTATGCTCCATGGAGCTGCCCTTCTCACCCAGCTCATTCCTTCCTCACGGAACTGGGACTGGGGCTGGAAGGGAGTGATGGGAGGAAGGAAGCTGCCGGAAAATCATTAATTAGGGCTCTGAGAGGGCCTTCCTGCCCTCCCCAGGAATCCTCAGGCGGAGAAACTTACGCCGTTGGGGTTGGGGGAGGACAACAGCGGACAGGGCAGGGCACAGCAAGTGTGGCAGGACAGGGTGCCTGTACTTGGAGTCAGGAGACCTAGATGTTCAGTGTGATCTAGAGGGAGTCCCTTCTTTCCAGGCCTCAGTCCCCTATCTGGAAAATGGGATGATACAAGACTTGGGGACTTTCCTGTGACTGCTTTGCTGACTGTAAAGGAATGGACAATGAGAGGCCTTCTCCTTAAAGTTTGTCCCGCTTCCCTTCCTCTGGTCCCTTCCCCCAAATCCCCTGCTTTCTGCCCCACTTACCTTTGTCGGGTCCCTTATTCTGCTTCTCTTTCCACGCCTCCCCTCCTGCAAAAATGGACTAATGAAGTCTCCGTAGGCAGCATCCGCTTAGCTGGGGGATAGAGGGAGGAGCTGTTGGCTCGTTCATACTAAAGTGTTCAAAACTGATATGTTAAATGTTGGGAGGCAGTTAACAGGGATTCTTCTTCATTTAAGCCCTAAATCACTGATAGTGGAACTTCTGGGCTGGTAAAGGGGATGCTTGGGGAGCAAGGGCCTAGAAACAAGGTCTGAGAGGACCTTCTGGGTGGGAAGGTGTCCATCTCCCAGCCCCAGTGAGGTGAAACCCACCAGCTGCTGGATGCATCTGAAGCGGCAGCCAAAAGTCCCTCTGGGTTAGATGGCTCTGGCAGGTGTAAAGGACAGGCAAGAGGAGCCACTCGAGCAGATACCTTGGAGCAGCCCACCAGCCCTGCCCATGTCAGGAGGCACCTGCTGGACCAGGAGCACATGGGCCTATCCCTCCTGCCACCCCCAAATGAATGGGTTTCCACCTCTGAGGAAGTGATTCTGAGGGGGAAGAGGGGAATGAGAGGAGTAGAAGATGGAAAGAGTCAGGAAGAGAGAGAGAGAGATACTCAGAAAGAGAAAGAGAGCCAGCAAGTCAGAGATAGAGCGAGATAAGTGGGCCAGAGAGATGTAAGAGAGACAGATGGAAAGACACAGAGAGAAGGGCACTTCGGGAAGAGGACCCCAGGTTGTTGTTCTCTGCCCCTGTGGGAGCTGGGCAGGGGGGCAGGAAGGACCAGGTGTCAGCCCAGCACCACACCAGGGGCCTCATCCATCCCTCTGCCTCCCTCAGACCTGCTCCCCGACAGCCCCAAGGATGGGAAGCTGTCCTTCCTCCATCTCCGGCCCATGCCTGGCACTCGCTGACCAATGGGTTCTGAACTGCCGCAGGTATAAATTATGAATGGGCAGCCCTGTGAAGCAGATGGAGCCACTGGAGAAATGGATTCCTAGCCTGGAGGTTGGGCCGAGGACTCTTAAGTGGATGGACAGCCTTATGGGGGGATGTGCATTCCTCAAGCACCTGGACCCCAGGCTCTCCCTGCCCTGCCCTCCTGTCCAGCCCCGCAGGGCTAAGCCTGAATCCTCTCCATCTGCTCATTCCTTGGCTCCATCCCATCCAGCCTCCACCCCTTCCTGGGATGTGGCCTTGGTGGTCTCAGTGGCCTCTCACCTCCTCTCTGATCCTTCCAGTCCTTCAGGATCTTCCCAAAGGAAAATAGAGCCAAGTAACCCTATGAGGTAAAGCTTCAGCCCTTGCTGCTCACAGGTTGAGAACTGAAAGTGGCCTGGCCTGTTCATCAGCCCTCTGTCCCAGACCCTGGACATCAAACATCTCTCAGTTCCCCAGCCCACCCTGAGTTCTCCAATCGGTCTCAGGGCTTTCCCATCCTATCCCCTCTGCCTGCCAATACCCACTTACTCTTCAGTCTCAACTCAGACATCACCTGCCCCCCACCTCTAGGAAGGTGCCCCACATCCCCAAGACTGGGTCACGTGTCTACTGGGCTTCCCCACTCACAGCACTCTATGCTGGAGCCCTCTGTTGATTTGTCTGGTTTGCCTGATGGACCATAAATAGGTATAGATGCCGGGCCCTTTTTGGAATTTTCCTAGGAGTTTTAGGAAAGATACATACACCAGGAGCCATAAAAGATAGATTTGGGTACATAAAAATTTCTTCACCAAGAAGGAGTAATACGATTAACTGGAACATTTTGCAACGTATCAATCAGATAAAAAGGCTAATTTCCTCCTCATATAAAAGAGCTCTTACAAATCAGTAACATCAATCAGTGGCCTAACATAATAATAGACAACAGTTATGAGTAAATAGCTTGCATTATCACAGCCACCCATGCAGATGTATTTTGCCCAGGAAAGAGAGGCCGGGGAGACTAATAAATTGCACAGCTAGCAATAGCAGAGTAGGACTCAAAGTCTGGCTGCAGAACCCTGGAGCAGGAGGCCAGGATAGTCCAGGTCCAGAATTGGCCCTGAAACCCTGCATTGTGCCCATCTCCCTTCTGACAGGGGCGTGTTGGCCCCTCGGCTGCTTGTGCCCAGCCCTGGTGGGACATTCCTAGGAGCACAGCTTGGACTGCTCCAGCAAAAATAAATAAGCCCAACGTGGGGCTAACATTGTGGGGTCTGTAGCCCCAGCTTGGCCAGGAGGAGGTTTCAATCCTACTTATGTCCTCACTGTGTGACCTTGGCCAAGTTGCTTTCCCTCTCTGAGCCTCAGTGTTTTCACTTGGAAAATGGGGATAGCAGCACTTGTTAGGCAGGTTGCTATGAGGAACATTTAAATGAGCTCCTTGCTCAGGAACACATACTGCTCAGAGAAACGTACCCATGTTGAATCCAAAGAATGTTACATACAGTTGGCAGAATGAGAAATCTTGGCAGCCTCGGGATCTGAGGCCTGGGACAGACAAAAGGCTTGGTGTTTGGTGAGTAGAATATTAGGTAAGGATCGGGGGGTTCCTAAAGGCCCTTCACTACTACTAATTGTTGCCTGAAATGCTTCTGTTGGCCAATCACTTCACATAAAGCAAGGAAAATCCATGTTGAAATTCAAAACTCTTTTCTAGGAGGGTTATTGTATTTATGCAAGGCTAGACAGGATCGTTCAGTTACTGTCATTTTCGGCTTTGCTGGCTCGGGGAAATGTCTTCTTTCTAGGTACTCTGCCTGCAATTAGGAAGCTTCGCCACTAGGTGGCGCCTTTGGGCTTGTATCGCAAAGATGAGATTTTTGTTGTTTTTTGGCCTCTGATCCACAAAGGAGAATACAGAGAAAGTCTTCAGATTGGTGGAAAAGAGTGCTGTGATCAGTTAGAAATGTCTGCCCAGGGTGAATGAGTAGAAAATAGCAGCTTCTGAGCCAGGCATCCAGCCACCTCTAGACTGTGCTTTTGAGCATATAAGTATGTGTTTCAATTTAATGGTACTTTTTAGAATAAGTAGGACTCTTTTAAAAACACTTGAGCATTGCCCTAGCCGGGTGAGAGTATTGTCCCTACTCGCCAGAGTATTGTGCCCTGACCAGGTTGATTCCTGGTCAGGGCACATATAAGAATCAACCACTGAATGCATAAATAAGGGGAACATCAAGATTGATGTTTGTCTCTCTCTCTTTCCCTTCCTCTCTCTCTCTGAAATCAATAAATAAAACAAATAAACACTTGAGCATAAATGTTAGAATTACTAATTACTGTTTAAGAAGGGATGCTTATAAGAATTATTTTTGTAAAAAAGAACATGTAATTTGGGAACAAATAGGCAGCAAAATACTTAAGAAAGCAAACAGCCTTTCTCACTAGTCATGAGTGGTTAGGAATTTCTCTTTTTCTCACAACAGTTTTAAAAAGAGGAACCTGTAATACCTTTTTTTTGGCCGGCTTTCCCCCACGTGCGTTCATAAGCAACTCTCGTTCTCGCAGTTGAGACTCACAGCTTTGCTCGGGTCTGTGGCTGGCTGCTCGCTCGGCCTCTGTCTCAGTGAGACAGTTCTTGGGATAAACTATAAAGGAGCAAGAGAGCCTTTGGGCTGCATTCTTCTCAAGAATTGCTGAGTTTTATAAAACATTCCTTTTCATCAGTAAACCCTCAAAGGCTTCTTAGACTCTTTTTAGTGGTAAAACATTATAATAATATACTATCATTAAAATTTTTCTGAAAGAAATCACTTGTAATCCATTAACCTTGATATAATGATTCCCCAGGTTTTTGTTTGGGGTTTTTGCCTCCTTTCTTTTTAGTGCTGTTTTTTGTTGTTGCCAAAAAAAAGAGAGGTTCCACCCCCTCAAAAATCTTTCCCCTACCTCCAGGCACCTGAAAATCCTTCTTTCTCTTACTCTTGGCTGTTCATCCTTTGAAGTCAAAGCTGTCTTCATTTCTAATCTGCACTGAATGGTTCTTTATTGATAGTCACACGAGGGATCAGAGGGAGCCAGACACACAGGCTGCCTTCCGCAAGGGTAGGGAGCTGTCACAGTTTCCGCACACACGCTCCATGCAAGTGAACGTGGCTACAGGGCCAGATACCAGGTATCTTCGTTGGTGGGAATTATGGGTGTGTCAATATTTTCTCGTTTTTAACTTGTCGCTTTGGTGATCTGTACTGTATCAGGTGTGTAACTTAAAATATAACATATTTTTAATTTAAAAAACACATTCACCACTCTGAGGCTTATACCCAAGAGCAGTGAAAACATATATTCACACAAAAACTTGCAAGTGACTGTTCGCAGCAGCATTACTCATCATAGCCAAGAAGTGGAAACACCCAGATGTCTGTCAGCTGATTAATGGATAAATGGTCTATCCATACAATGGGATATTATTCAGCCATACAGAGGAATGAAGTGCTGCTGCATGCTACAATGTGGATGAATCTCAAAAACATTACGCTAAGGGAAAGAGGCTGATCACAAAAGGCCCCTTGCTGTGTGAATCCGTTGATATGAAATGTCCAGAACAGGGAAATCTGTAGAGATGATGGAAAGCAGATTAGTGGTTGCCGAGGCCTGGGGAGGGGGCATAGGTGGAGGGAAATGGGAAGCCACTGCTAATATGTATAGGATTTCTTTTCTGGATGGTGAAAATGTTTTAAAGTGGATTGTAGTGATGGGTGCACCACTCTGAGTTCACTAAAAACCATTGGCTTGTGCACTTTAAGTGGGTGAATTGTATGATAGGTGAATTACATCTCAATAAAGCTGTTGTATATAAAACACACACATACATTCAAACAGAACTTAAGATTTTAAAGGTGAGAAAAAGTGTTCCCCAAGACTCTGAGGAAGGAAGGTGGGCAGAGGTGGAAGGAAAGGTTCAGCCACGTTTGACCTTCATGCACCCTGTGGTGTGTGTCACCATTTGGTGGTAAACAAGATGGATTTGGAGACATGGGCCCTGCCCTGGCTGAGCTGCCAGTCCAGACAGCAAGAACAGGTGAACCCACATTATAATCCACTTGGAAAATTCATGGCAGTGACAGCCCAGGGGCTGAGGAGCCCTGGCCCCTAACTCGGCCTGGGCTGTCAAGGAATGGGGGAAAAAGGGGCATCTAAACTGTGGTGTCGCAGATGAGCAAGTCATCCAGGGGAAGAGTCCCAGGTAGAGGGAACAGCATGGGGGAGGCCTGAAGGCAAGAGGAAGCTTGGACTCCTACAGGAACCAAGGGGGAGGAGAACAGAGAGACCAACAGAGCCAGGCCGTGGGAGCTTCGGAGGCCAAGTCTGGGCTGCTTCCTGAGGCCCTACGGATCACTGTGATACCTTGAGGGAGGGACATGGGTCTGGTCTTTGCTTTTGAAAAATCCCTCTGGCTGCAAGGACTGGAGACCGGGAGACAGGGGTAGTTGCAGGGGCCCAGCTTGGACTATGGTGGCTGGGACTATAAGGAGGGGTTGAATGGTGGTTCCCCAAAAGATATGTCCATGTCCTGGAATCCATGAATGTGTCCTTATTTGGAAAAAGTCTTTGCAGATGTAATTAAGGATCTTGAGATGAGATCATCCTGGATTACCTGGATGACAAACGTCTCTATTAAGGACACCCAGAGGAGAGACCTAGAAGGCCATGTGCAGACGGAATCAGAGATTAGGGTGATGAGGGCCACAAAGCAAGGAACACCTGGAGCCACCAGAAACTGCAATAGGCAAGGAAGGACCCTCCCCTGGAGCCTTCAGAGGGAGCTCAGTCCTGCTAACATCTTGACTTCAGATTTCTGGCCTCCAGAAGTGTGGGAGATGAAATTTTTGCTGTTTTAAGCCACCAAGTTTGTGGTAATTTGTTATGCCAGCCCCAGAACACTAATACGGGAAGTCACCATGGGGATGGAGAGAAGTCACCAGATTCTAGAGATTTTTAGGTGGTAAAAATAAACTTCCTCCCACACATCTCCTCTCCTGCTGGAATTCCCACGCATTGCCTTTTGCTCCAACTGCAATCATCTGAGCTTCATTCCTCCAACTGAGAGCTGTGTCAGTCACCTGTAAGATGGGATGTTAACAGCTGCCTGGCAGCTAAGGGCTGGGGGAGTATATCCCTAGTGCCTGGCACACAGCACACATTCAGTCCATGACGGCAGCAGTTATAAATCCACAAAACCTTAGAGAGTACGTGAAATACCATCTCACTTTGCAAACATCCCTGACACTCAGAGCCTTCCCCACTGGCCTCCCAGGAGGCTGAGAGGAGTAGCAGCATCATGGAACTGAGTTATGGGATGAATTGTGTCCCCCCAAAATGCTGAAGTCCTAATCCTGGTGGCCTCTTATTTAGATATAGTCTTTGCAGATGCTCAAGTTAACGTCATCCGGTCCTGTGGGCCCTAACTCAAAATGATTGTGTCTTTATAAGAGGGGAAATTTGGACACTGAGAGAGATGCAGGCCAAGGAATAGGTGAGGCCGCCGGAGCTAGGAGGCAGCTGTGGGACCAATTCGCCCTCACAGCCCTTAGCCGGACCAATCCAGCCAATACCTTGATTTCAGACTCCAGCCTCCTGAACTGTGAGACAATGCATTCCTGTTGTTTAAGCCACCCAGTTTGTGTTCCATTGCTATGGCAACCCCATAGCACTAACATGGGCAGCAATAAGATGAGTCTCACCATGTGAGGAAACTGGGCATTCCAGGGCCTGCTGGTGCCACCCTCCCCTGCCCCCCACAATGATCATTGTCAAGGCCTGTGGTCAGGCTTGGCTGCCTCTCTGCCCCCCACTGCTCCAGCAGGAGGGCACCAGACACTTCCAGGACAGAAGTCTGGGATGCATTTGGAAATCCTGGCAGAGGGGTTTCAAGTTTAGCTCCATCTTGGTCAGCGGGGGAACCGCCATCTGGATCCTGTTTGCTGTCCCTTGGCAGGAAAATCTGAGCAGAATTGTGGAAAATGGTCTGGGAGGGGATGGCTCCCTCTGTGGCCTGGGCCCTGAGTGGGGAGACAGCAGGCCCTGCAGTCAGGCCCTGAGTTGGACCCTGGCCCTGCCACTTACTTGCTGGGTGACATCAGGTTGCTCATGTCACCTCCCTCATCTTGGTTTTCTCACCTATAAAAGAAGACAATAGTAGAATTTATCTCCAAATGTTGCTGCCAGGATTCAATGAGATAATGCAAATAGGAGGATGCTTGATGAAGGGAAACTTTACATAATTTTTATTCTTTTTTAAAAAACTTGATTTTAGAGAGAGAGAGGAAAAGCGAGAGAGAAACACTGATTTGTTGTTTCACTTATTTATGCATTCATTGGTTGATTCCTGCATGTGCCCTGACCCGGGATTGAACCCGCAACGTTGGCATATGGGGGTGATACTCTAACCAACTGCACTACATGGCCAGGGCCTAATTTTTATTATTCTTTTAAAAAATTGTGGTAAAATATACATAACATTAAATTTACCATTTTTACCATTTTAAAATGTGCAGTTCAGCGGCAGTAAGTACATTCACATTGTGAAATATCACTTCCATCCATCTCCAGAACGCTTTTCCTCTTGCAAAACTGAAACTCTGTCCCCACTTAGCACTAACTCCCGCTCCTCCTTCCCCCAGCCCCTGGCAACCACCACAGCACTTTCTGTCTCTATGAATATGACTACTCTAGTCTCTCATATAAGTGGGATCATGCAATGTTTGTTCTTGTTTCCTTAGCATAATGTCCTCAAGGCTCGTCCATGTTGTATCGTGTGTCAGAACTTCCTTTAGATTTTTAAAAAAATGAGAAACATATTATTAGCTGCTTTGTGCTGTGGAGAGCTCCCAGTCACCCTGGGTGGAGGTGCTCAATACCCCTCTGTTTATACTGCTGAGGGACAGCAGGTGACGTGGGCCTGGAGGAAGGAGGTCCCGTCACAGTGTCTACTCTTGGGGTGCCTGCTTCCCTGTCTGGGGAGCTGAAGGGAACTTTTTCATAAAGGTGCCAGACTCCTGACTGATTTCCCTTTGAGTTTCTAAAGTTTCTAGAAGGAGATCCCAGGGTTCTAGGGACCCACACTGGGCTGTGGGCACAAAAGTTATGAGTATAAACCTGTGTGAACTAAAAAGGAGGAGTGGCTAAAATGCTGGGGGGACCCAGGCTAATTTGGTTACATCTGATTTCAGGTTCTGCCCTAAGTGCAGCCAGGCTGGAGCCTGTCTGAGAAAACCCTGAGGTTCCCAGATATACGATGGAGCCCCTGGCCCCTGAGTCACCCCCTGCCTCACACATGGCTGGGCTTTCGCTGCTCCCTCCAACCTCCTGGCCTCCAGGGCCCAGTGGAGCCTCGTTCCCTGGATACTGCCCCAAGATGGAATGGTTCTTGGACGGATGGTGGACTCAAAGGCCTTGGGGTCATCCTTCCGCACAGCAATCTTTGCTGCCCGGGGAGAAAGAGATGCAGTGGAAGGTGGGGCCAAGCATGGGGCCTGGAGGTCAGGTAGGTGTGGGCCACCCACTGGCCTGAGCAGGGCCATTCACCTCCCTCTACCAGCTGCAGGGTTCTCACCTGTCAACTAGAGATAATAACTGTGGCCGCCTGATGGCAGGGCGAGGATTCAGCGGGGCGATGTACCATGTCCAGCCTGTGCCCGGTGGGTTATGAGTAAATGGTTCTGTTACCATTAGGAGGGAGGAGAGCTGCCCGGACTGAATGTGTGTCAGGACACTCCCTGGAATTTTTTTTTTTTTTTTTTAGCCACTGGCCTCTTCTAGAAGTTGCACACAGATAAAAGGTCCCAGTTAATGAGGATCCTGGTTAAAGTTTTAAAATTCACAGCAAGCCCACTCCGCATAATAATGTATCAGAAACACAACAATCCTTTAATCTAGAAGGAATTAATTGCTGGGCCCAGAAATTCAGGGCACGCTAACAGAATCCTTAATTTCTTGAGCTGATGGTTTCAAAAAGGGACTGATTTTAGACTGCTTCTCTCTACGAATAAGTGAGACTCC
The DNA here is from genome assembly GCF_054644295.1 of Miniopterus natalensis. Lineage (NCBI taxonomy): Eukaryota > Metazoa > Chordata > Mammalia > Chiroptera > Miniopteridae > Miniopterus > Miniopterus natalensis. Next base: position 16,578,999 of record NC_142100.1, read on the forward strand.
CACAGTTCTGACAAAGGGTGAGATTGTCTTGATGGCTTACTCAGTAAGAATCGTGTATGTGGGGTCTGAATTAATGTCAGCTTTGAATTTCGCCTGCTGGGTGGAACGTGGCAGACTTCAATCCCCAGGAGATTCAATGCCGGCTCTGTAGCCCGAGCATACTGGGCACTGTGCGGATAATGTCCTCACTCGTCCCACATGACTTTGCTGAGCCCGATTGGAGCCCAAGCTCAGGTTCGGTGTTGGCGATGCAGAAACAGGCACAGCCAGCCTCGAAGACAGACCAGAGGTAAACCCACGGTCAGATAACTGTAATGGCGCACTGTGATAAGGAAATGATGGGGAAGAATGAGGCAGGGTATATGAAAGAGAATGTGGGCCTAATTTAGACGTCAGGGCTTGGTGGGGGTTGGGAGGTAGAGATCAAAGAGTCTTTGTAAGCTGAAAGCTGAAGGATGAGGGGCATTAACTGGTGAAGAGTGAAGACATTGGTCACTCTGGGTGGTGAAACACCCTGTGCAAAGGCCCTGAGGTAGGAATATGCTGTTATAGGAGCTAGGAGCTGTTCTCCTAGCTTACAGTGATTGAGGCACATGGGACAGGAAAAGAAAAATGATCGTTCTCATCATAGTCAGATGAAGGTGAAGCACCATAACTGCTTCATATGGGCTCATGTGCTCTGGGCGCTGTGCTATGCCTAGGGGAATCTGAGCTCTGTTAAGACTCCAAAAAGGACCATCCTTGGTGCACACTGGAGTAGGAGACAGTTAAGGACACAGGCTCTGGGTCACATGACCTGGTTTTGTCTCCTAACTCTCCTTTTAAGGCAGGAGAGAAGGCCTCCAACTCTGATCACAGCATCTTCTTTATTTTAAAATTTATTTTATATTGTCATATATCACTCGGCATTATTATCTTAAACAGTTTTAATGAGATATAATTGACATACAATACACCGTACACACTTAGAGTGTCCAATTTGATATTTGACATATGTCTACACCTGGGAAACCACCTTCACAATCAAGATAATGAATCTATCCACCTCCCCACCCCTGAAGTTTCCCTGTGTCCTTTACAATCCCTTCTTCCCACCCTTCCTACACCCCCAGGCAACCACTGATCTGCTTTCTGTCACTACAGATTATTTGCATTTTCTAGAATTTTATATAAATGAAATCATACCATCTGTGTTCTTTTTTTGTTCTGGCTTCTTTCACTGTACATAATTATTTTTAAGATTCATCCATTGTTGTATATACCAATAGTTCATTACCTTAAAAAAAAGACACACAACTCGGGTCTTTCTTTCCTTCTTAAAATTAATTAATTAATTTTTAAATTTCACTCATTCCCCCACTTCTCCCTCTCCTTTGGCAGGCATCAGCTTGTTCTCTGTATCCGTGGGTCTGTTTCTGCTTTGTTTTTTCATTTGTTTTGTTTTTTTAGATACCCCATATTAGTGAAACATGTGGTATTTGTCTTTCTCTGCTTTATTTCACTCAGCATAATACTCTCTAGGTCCATCCATATTGTTGCAAATGGCAAGAGTCATTCTTTTTTTTATTGCTGAGTAATATTCCATTGTGTATATATATACCACATCTCCTTTACTCATTCATCTATCGATGGACACTTAAGTTGCTTCCATATCTTGGCTATTGTAAATAATGCTGCAGTGAACATAGGGTGCATATGTCCTTTTGAATTAGTGTTTTGGATTTCTTCAGATAAATACCCTGAAATGGGATTTCTGGATCATATGACAGCTATATTTTTAATTTTTTGAGGCATCTCCATACTGTTTTCCATAGTGGCCACACCAATTTACAGTCCCACCAACAGTAGACAAAGGTTCCCTTTTCTCCATATCCTTACCTTCTCATTTCAAAATCCTTATCTTAATGACACCTACAAAGAACATTTTCCGAAATAAGTTAACACTCACAAGTTCCAGGAATTAGGATATGGACATATCTTTTTTTTGGGGGGGGGGGGGCACACACTATTCAGCATATTATAATTGTCTCAGCACCATTTGTTGCAAATCAATTGACCATATACTTATGATTCTATTTCTGGACTCTGTTCTGTTTCATTAACTAGTTGTCTATTTTATACCAATGCCACACTGTCTTAATTGCTGTAGCTTTATAATAAGTCTTAAAGTCAGGTATTTAAATCCTCCATTCTTAAATACCTATTTAAGTCCTCTGCATTTACATATACATTTTAGAAAAAATTATCAATTTCTACAAAAAGGCCTGCTGGAACTTTAACTAGAATTATGTTGAATCTATAGCTTGATATAGGAAGAACTGACATCTTGACAATATGGAGTCCTTCAATCCATGAACATGGTATACCTCTTCACTTATTTAGATTTCTAAAATTTCTCACAATAATGTTTCGTACAATATTTCACACTATCTGTTGTAATTATCCCTAAGTTTTAAAATATTTTTTGTTATTGTAAATAGTATTTAAATTTTTTTTAACCCTCACCCAAGGATATTTTTTCTATTGCTTTTCAGAGAGAGTGGAAGCGAGAGAGAGAGAGAGAGAAACATCGATGTGAGAGAGACACATTGATTGGTTGCCTCCCACACATGCCCCAACTGGGGCTGGGGATCAAGCCTGCAACTGAGGTATGTGCCCTTGACTGGAATCAAACCCAGGACCCTTTAGTCCACAGGCCGATGCTCTAACCACTGAGCCAAACCAGCCAGAGCTAAAATTTTTTTAATTTTCAATTTTTGTTGCTAGTAATACTATTGATTTTTGTATAGTGACCTTGTATTTGCATCCTTATTATAGTTACCTATCATTCCAGTAGCTTTTTTAGTACATTTAATCAGAGTTTCAACATAGAAATGTTATTTGCAAATAAAGGCAGTTTTTATTCTTTCTCTCAAATATGGATGCCTTTTATTTCTTTTTCTTGCCTGGTTATATTTGCTAGAACTACCAGTACAAATATAAATAGAAGTGGTGAGAATAAACAAGCTTGTCTTGCTCATGATCTTAGGGGAAAAGCATTCAGCCTATCCCCATTAAAGATGATGTTAGCTGTATAGCTTAAAAATTTTTTTTGATAGATGTCCTTTATTAGGTAAGGTAGTTCTCTTCTATTTCTGGTTTGCTTAAAGTTGTTGTTGTTGTTTTAATCAGAAATGAATATTTTCCTGAATTTATTGAGATAATCTTATAGTTCTTTTTAAGTCGGTTAATATGTTGAATCCCACTGATTGATATTCTAATGTTAAAGCAACTTTGTATTCTTCAGAGAAAAATCTCACTTGGTTGTGATATATTACTTTTATTATATATTATATATTCAGAGATGGCTTCTGGAATAGTGCTGTGAGGAGCTCTATGGTCCCTCTTCCCAGAGAAACAACTATAATTGGTAAAAAATTATTTGGAAAAAAACCCCCAACATTTAAAGTCCCAGGAAATTTCCCTAAGGGTATACAACAAAGAAACATTAAATTAAGAAAATCCACTAAATCTTAGCACAGAAAGGGTTGGTGCATTAGAGCCATTCCTCCCCTCCCCCACTCACTTCAGCTCAGAAATCATCATCAAACTTGAGGCTAGACTGATAGAGATTATGCAATCTGAAGAACAGAGAGAGAAAAGAATGCAGAAAAATGAACACAGCCTTAGAGAAATGTGAGACACCATTAAGCGCATCAACACATGCATAAGGGAGCCCCAGAGGAGAGGAGAAAAAGGAGAAGGAAAACCATTTGAAGAAATATTGGCAAAACACTCCTCAAATTTGATGAAAACATTAATCTACATATCCAAGAAGCTTCATAGGCTCCAAGTAGAAAAAATGCAAACAAATCCACACTCAAATATATCATGGTAAAAATGTTCAGATAAGAGAAACTATTGAAAACAGCAAGAGAAAAACGAGTTATCACATACAAGAGATTTTAGACTAACAGCTGACTTCTCATCAGAAACAATGGAGGTGATAGGGCAAAATGCTGAAAGAGAAAATAAGTTAACCAAGCATGGTATGTTAAGCAAAAACTATCTTTCAAAACTGAAGGTGAAATAAAGACATTTCCAGATAAACAAAAAACAAGAGAGTTTGTTATGTTAGTGATTTTGATTTGCCAAAATTCTGTTAAGAATTTTTGTTTGTGGATGGAAAAGGTGAAAGGGTCAAGAACAAATTGGTGGTTACAAAAGAGTCACAGGGGTATAAACTACAGCATAAGGAATAGAGTCAATAATTTGTAATAACTGTGTATGGTGCCAGGTGGATACTTGAAATTTTGGGGGGATCACTTTGTAAATTATATAATTATTTAACTACTATGCTGTACACCTGAAACTATAATATTGAGTGTCAACTGTAATTGAAAAATAAAATTTTAGAGAAAAAACAAGATGGCGGTGTAGGTAACAGCTGCACCCGCCACCTCCCGCAACCACATCAAAATTACAACTAAAATACAGAACCACCATTACTCAGAGCCTCCTGAAATCTGGCTGAAAAGAAACCCTACAAGCAGGGAACTGAAGAAGCACTGAGACCGGTAGGAGGGGCACAGACGCGGTCGGATCGGGGCTGAATCCTGGAGACGAGGCCGAGGGCCCACACCCAGTGCTGTGGTTTAAACCCCGGAGGACATCTCCATGGGGGGGATTTCCCAGAGGAGGGAAGGGTCCCAGCCCCACATCAGGCCCCCAGCCCAGGGCTCCAGGGCCAGGAAGGGACATCCCCAGAACTTCGGGCTGTGAAAACCAGCGGGGACTGTCGCTGAGGGTTGCAGAGGCTGCGGGAACCCCAGGCAGCTCCAGGCAACTCCTCTTGAGGGGCCTGCGCACGGACTCACTAGGACGCGCTCCCGCTGAGCCCAGCGCCGGGCAGCAGCCTGAAAGGACCTGGGACACTCGGGGAGGAACTAACCTGCCTGAAATCCGGGTGAGAGTTGGAGGGGCGGCTTTCTCCAGGCAGAGAAGCTGGCGGAGGCCGTGGCTCCTTTGGCGAGTCCTCCCCGTACACAGCCGGCAGGCAGGCGCCATATTTGAATCGTCAGCACCTGACTCATGCCTTTGGCCCCGCCCCATGATTCCCCCAGGCCCTGCCCCTCCCCACCCTCAGGCTCATCCAGGCCATTTCCAGTGGCTTTTCTGTGCAAGTGGCCTCTCCAGCCTTATGCTTATGACTTTCCTAAAATCTCTCAAACAAGCAGCAGTGGGCCCCATAAGGCTTGATAAGTGGCCCAGGCCTGGCACTAGTGGCAGCCTGCATTGGTTCATAGCTTGGCCTCTCCTGGACATCACCAAGCCCAGCACAAGTAGCAGCCAATTACAGTTTGCAGTGTAGCTCATGCTGGGTGGTCCTGGACAAGGCACTGGCATAGGCTGACTTTGCACCTCCTGGGAGGCCCCAGAGTCAGTGCACCTGGTGGTCAGACTTGACCACACTGGATTACAACCCTACCACATCCATGAGTGACACTCAAGGGGTGCACTTGGTGAACACCAAAGCCCCACTGAAGTAAATCCTGCTCCATAGGGGTGTCTCCAGCACAGCAGCTCTTTGGCTGTAGTTGCAGCTGGTCCTCCCAGCTGACTGGCCGGGAGGTCAATTCCTCCCAGTGAAGCCAACAGCAACCAAGGCTCAGCTACAACAGGACAGTGCACACAGCCCACACAGGGGAGCACCTAGAAGGCCCAGCTCAGGTGACTAGGGAGGCTGAGCCACTGGACCCTACAGGACATCTACTACACCAAGCCACTCTGCAAATTCCAGGAGACATAGCAGCTCTACCTAATACATAGAAACAAACACCAGGAAGCAGCCAAAATGTGGAGGCAAAGAAACATGTCACAAAGGAAAGAACAGAAGAAATCTCTAAAAGAGGAACTAAATGAAATAGATCCAAGCAAGCTAACAGATACAGAGTTCAGAATTTTGTTTATAAGGGATGTTTAAGCATATTATTAGGGAAATAACTGAGAAAATCGATAACATAATAAAGTACCAATTTGAAATGAAGGCTACATGAACTGAAATGAAGAATAATTTACAGGGAATCAACAGCAGAGCAGAAGACGCTGAGAATCAAATCAGCAATTTGGAACATGAGAAAACAAAAAATACCCAACCAGAAGAGCAAAAAGAAAAAAGAATCCAGAAATATGAAGATAGCATCAGGAGCCTCTGGGACAACTTCAAGAGGTCCAACATTCATATTATTAGGGTGCCAGAAGGGGAAGAAAGAGACCAAGAAATTGAAAACCTATTTGAAAAAATAATTACAGAAAACTTCCCCTATTTGGGGAAAGAAATAGACTTACAAGTCCAGGAAGCACAGAGAGTCCCAAACAAGAGGAACCCAAAGAGGCCCACAGCAAGACACATCATAACTAAATGCCAAAGGTTAAAGACAAAGAATCTTAAAAGCAGCAAGGGAAAAGCAGTTAGTTACCTACAAGGGAGCCCCCATATGACTGTCAGCTGATTTCTGAACAGAAACTTTGCAGGCCAGAAGGGAGTGGCAAGAAATATTCAAAGTGATGAAAAACATGAAACTACAACCAAGATTGCTCTACCCAGCGAAGCTATCATTTAGAATAGAAGGTCAGATAAAGAGCTTCACAGATAAGAAAAAGCGAAATGAGTTCATCACCACCAGACCAGCACTACAGGAAAAGTTGAATGAAGGGTCTTCTTTAAGAAGAAGCTAATGAACAAAAGAATCTGACGAACTAAATAGATCCAGAGACATTGACGCATGCAACAGATGATCATATTTCAGAGGAAAGAGGGAAGGGGGGTGGAGGGTGGGAAGAGATTAACCAAAGAAGTTATATGCATATACGCATAACCCATGGACACAGTCAACAAAGGGGTGAAGGCCTGGGGAGGGGGTGGGAGCAAAGTGGAGGGGGTCAATTGGGGGGGAAAATGGGACACCTGTAATACTCTCAACAATAAAGATAAAGAAAAAAAAATAATAAATAAAATAAAAATTTTAAAAATAGAACTACCTCCCAAAAAAGAATTTTTGTTTTTATGTTCATGAGTGATATTGAATTATAGCTTTTTTATTCTTATAATACTCTTGTCTAGTTTTGGTATCAGTAAAATAATGGCCTCATGGAATGAATTGGGATATATTTCTTCCTGTTCAATTTTCTGGAAGTTTGTTTAGAATTGATATTGTTTCTTCCTTAAATGTTTGATAGAATTTCCAGGCCAAGTGAAGCCATTTAGTCCTGAAGTTTTGTATGTAGAAAGGTTTTTAACTACAAATTTAGAGTCTTTAATAGACAGGGAGATATTCAGGTTATCTCTTGGTTCTTGAATGAGCTTTAGTAAATCATGTTTTTCAAAGAATTGGTCCATTTCATCTAATTGCCAGTTTTATTACCATAAAGTTCTTTTAAATTCCATTTTTGTCTTTTAAATATTCATAGAATCTATAATGATGTCACTTCTGTAGTGGATCTTTTTCTACTGGCTGATCTGGCTAGAGGTCAATAAATTTTATTGATCTCCTTGGAGAACCAGCATTGATTTCAGTGATTTTCTCTATTTTTTTCCCCCACTTTTCATTTATTTGACTTTCACTCTGATTTTTATGCCTTTCTTTGACTTATTTTGAGTCTTTCTAATTTCTTCCTCCTTCCTCCTTCTAGTTTCTTAGGGTGAAGGGACCCACAGGGTAGGTGCCACAGACCTGTGACCTGCGCAGTCACGCAGGGCCCCATGCTCAGAACGGCCAGCCACATTCTTGGTTTAATGTTCTGCTCTTGCTATATTGAAATTCTTCCCAATTTTTGACTAAGGGGCCCCTCATTCTCAGTTCATACTGAGCCCTGCAAATTATGTAGCCCTGGGTCCTGGGGACCCAATATGGATGGATAGGCATCTAAGGACTTGGAGTCCTCAGACCTGAAGCAAATAAGTGTCACAGTAACCCAGGCAGAGCTGGAGGAAAGACTGTGTCTGAGAGCCCAGAGGAGAGAGAATGTGGGCTGTGCAAGGATTGTAGCTGGTGTAAGGTGGGGTCTCCCCTATCCTTGTAGAAGTTGAGAAGATGAAGTGAGTTAATAGATTTGGGGCATTTAAATAGTGCCTGGAGCCTGGTAGGTGCTATGTAAGTGTTGGCAATCATCATCATCATGTTGTTGTTATGATTATGATTATTATTATTACTATTAATGAGGTTGGAGAGGTCAGTTGAGGCCAGACAGATCATGGAAGTGTTAAGGCAGAAAGGAGCTGGTCAGCCTTGGGTTCAGGAAGGTCACCGCTGTGGGAGGGTGGAGTGTGTTCAGGACAGGGAAGATCATTGAGGACACTGCTGTGGTCACCCAGCAAGGGATGGTTGTGGCTTGACCTTGGTCATGGCAGAAGGATAAAGGGCTGTGGATGGGATTGAGAGAGTAGTGAGGACGAGGCCTGCATTTCTGGCCCAATAAGAGTCCAAAGATTGGATAGATGAGAGTCACACCTGCCAAGTGCAGGAGCAGCTGCCTCGAGAGGCATGAGCTTCCTCCCCCAGGAAGGTGCAAGCAGGGGTTGAGGGCCACCTGCTCAGGATGCTAGAGGGGTGCCTACAGTACTGGGACAGAGGGTGACTTCTGGCTCTGACGGGCAGACTTTCTGGATTGTGACTTTCAATGACCTGGCCTTGGCATTTAGGAAGACACCTGTAACCAGAGTTAACTTAGGGAGCCCAGGCTACAGATGAGGTGACGAGCCTCCCTCAGAGTCTCAGTGGGTAGTCTGAAGGTCATGAAGCTCTCTCACTGCACACATGGCCCCACCTACTTGTGCATGCTCTAGCTGGCATCACCCACCATCCTCATGTTCTGCTGGGTGCCCAGGCTGCCCAGTGGTGTCAAAGGCCTGTGGTTGAAGTCGTTGTGGGACCATGGTTCTTAGAGCTGCTATTCAGCTGGGAGCTCCATGAATGCCCAAATCCCATTTCCCGTGAGGTCCCCTGGAGTGATATACGCACAAGGATGTTGACAAATAGGAAATCAATATGCAACTTGGTTCTGGGACACTCAGAAAAGTCTGCACTGGGCCCAGGGCCCTTTGACATCACCAAGTGACAAGCCCCCCTTTGGAATTAAACGACTGTGACCACTGAGCCTGAGCAAGCCACACAAAGCTCTATGGTCACCTTCCAGATGGTAAGGCATATTGCAATCAGGGCTGAATTCCTGTGGGATGTCCCTCCTTCCGCCCTGGCAGCTGTGGCTTGCTGTGTGTTGTTTCAATGAAAGAACAAAGCAGGACTCACCTCTGAAGGTCCCAGGGGAGGGAAGAAAGTAGTGACCTGCCTCAGTGAGTCATACAGTTGGGACTGGCTGCTCTGAGCCCACCGTTTCTGTTGGAGGGGGTATAATGAAGACGTCCCCTCTGTCCTTTGAAGCTGACACCGGTGGTGCCCACAGAGCTTAGCTGTGGAGAGCTATGTCACTGCCGATTCCTGCATAAAGAAATCCCACAGCCAGCAGAAGGCAGGAAGCAGAATGAGTCATATCTAAAAGCTGCTTAGCACAGTCTTGGTCAAGGAAGGAAAAAAACAATAAAAACCCTTTGATCTTTGTCAATGATTTCTGGAAAGTTCCATCTCATTTTGACTTAAAGAGTCAAGAGAGGATGGGCATCTCTAGCTTTGGCAGGCTCTAAAATCATGGTATCATCAACTAGGCTAATGATCGATTCCATACTGTGGACTTCTGCCTTGAATCCACAAGGTCATAGAGCTAAAGCTGGAAGCAGTCCAGGGCCAAAGTTGCATAAGCAAGAAACCCCCTTAGCAACCGCAAGATGCCCTCCTCCCAAACTGAGGGCCAGGGAACACTCCAGGAAGGTCAGCTTTCTCCCCATTTTCCCATTCAAATTCTTGCCACTTGTTTCTTCTTCATCTTTGTTTTTTTAGGACCCTCCATGCAGCAATGGAAAGCACATTGACTGTGGAAGCCAAATCATGGCAGGACCTTGGGCATGAGTCCTGCTCTCTGGGCCTCAGTTTCCCCATTGGAAAGATGGAGGGGGCTGATTCTCTCAGGCCCCCCAGCCTCTCATGATGGGATTCTAGAGCTAGAAGCAGCTGACAGTTGCTCCTCTCACTCCTTCTGGCTACACCCAGGAGGAGACCTGATTGTGATCTTTGCCCTGAGCTCTCATGGATCAGCTCCTTTGAGCTTGGCATTGCTTCTGGAAGTCTGAAAGGTGATAACTGTCATTTGTGTTTGTGAACAAAAATGGATAGGGACAGGCAGCTATGACTTTGAAGGCATAAAGCCCTGGGTTTCAGTCCTAGCTTTGCCACCACTCACCAGCTTGATGACCTCGGGCAAGGGGCACATTCTGTTTGAAGAATAGAACCTACCAAGCTGGGATTAAATGATGTCAGCTGCAGACTTTATTTCTCTGAGACTCAATTTCCTCATTTGTAAAATGTAAATATAACCATACCCATCCCATGGGGTTGTTGAATTATCAAATAAAATAACACACAATGTGTAGAGTTTAGCAGGGCCCCTGGTCCTTAGGCATTTAATAGATGTTCGCCATTGATATGACCAAGTACCTGCCGTTCAGCAAATGTTAGTCTGTGGCAGGGCTGGCTTCTCCCAGCTCTGTGTGTAACCGCATCACTGGGGGGTCTCACCCAGAGTAATTTGAATGCTGTGGCTGCTCACAACCCTTCACCTGTAGTGAGTGCTGGAGAGTCAGAGGCTTTCTGGGGGTGGGTCCCTAGTGCCTAATTCAGAGTTTAAAGATGTAGCAGGTGTCCTTTCCAGAAAGCATTCCAAGGCCTCAAAGGCCCATCAAATACAGTTATAGCATAAGCCCACATCAGCCAGCCAGCCAACTTGCTGCAGACCCATTGGCGGAAGATCAGACACCCAGTTGCTGAAGGTTAATTACTGACTTGGCACCCATCTTCTTGGGGAGCCCTTGCAAGAGTCTCTTTTTTCTCTTTCCAAAGGCATAAACATTTGTACGGCAAGTAGCCCAGGGGGCCTGGAGATGTTTATTTTGTAGTTAACAAAGAGAAGGACCTTTTTGCTTGGGGACCAACTGTCTTGCTGGCCCAGGGGAGAAGCCTTTAGGAGACCCCCTGCACTACTAGCAGGTGTCTCTGGGGGTGATTCAAGGTGGGGTGGGACAGCTTCATTCCCCATTGATGGAATAAGTTCCCTCAATCAGCAGAAATAGGATGCTGTTAAATAAACATCTTCCTTTTGCTGGGTCCAGTGGGGCCAGAGCCCAGAAGACTCACCTTCTGGCAGAGTTAGCAAATCAGAGAGCTTCTAGGTGCCATAGTGAGAGTGAGAGTCCTGGGTTGATAACCAGGCTTAGGGCCTGGAGGGCTGAGTGGAGTCAGTGGTTCAGGGCCAACCTTCTTCCACAGCTCTCTGTTCTGACCACTGGGCGGTGCTGGTGAGCAAAGCTGCACCAGGATGGCTCCTGCGGAAAGGTGCAGGAGGCAGGGTCTGTGGTCTGTGTGAAGGGAAAAGCCAGCTGGCAGACAGCTCCTGCGTGCCTTCCCTCTGTGAGCTAGGCCTGGGGGCTTAACTTGCCTATTTGCCCACCTTCGGCCAGAAAGGAAATATGAGGACATCCAAATTCTGCATTTGCTCCTGACCTGAAGCAGCAGATAAAGAAATCCAATGCAGGCTGGACGCCAGCAGAGAAGGGTATCTTCACCCAATAGATATGTCCCTGAGAACGTGAAGGTCAGTAGGTACTTTTATAAAATAGGGCCACATAATGGATGTATTGGGCCAAACTTAGCCAGGAATTATTTTCTAAGGAGAGAACCACCCTTACTTTGTGCAGTATGTGCTTGGAGTTTGATAAATGGGTCCTCAGCTCCAAAGGCAGAGTGCACTGGAGGTCCCCCATACTTTTGGTGGTCCCTGTGAGGTCTGGTGAGAACCGTGTAATTCAGCTTCTATTTGCAAAGTCAGGACTATGGACCAGGCCCTTGACATTTTGACTCCTCTCCAGACCCTTGTGATTACGAATATCACCACCCTTTGTTCCCTAATAAAAGTTATTAAAATGCCAGGAACAGAGCTAGACACGTTACCTTTATTATTTAATCTTCACAACAACCCTACGAGAAACTACTGTTACACCTATTTTATAGATGGGTAAACTGAGATGAGAAAGGTAAAATAACTTGCCTGAGGTCTGGGAACTACAGATGGTAGCAACTGCATTGATCCCAGGTCCCTGAGTCCAGAGCTCATAGTTTCAAGGCTCCTCTGATGCAGAACCAAAGTTTCCTAAGTGAAGCCAGATGGCTTGGCCAAGGTTACCTACACATGGTGTGACATCAAGCCTGCTCCTTCTCTGGTCCCTTGTGCGACCACCTTCCTCAGCCCCAGCTTCCAGGCCCTGTCACCCTAAACAATACACAGGTACAGCCTGGAGTATGTTTCTGGAGTAGAGAGTTTGTTCCAAAGCCTTGGGCCTACGTTGCAAATAACTAAGGCGGGAGTAGAGAAATGGTGAAGTGCACCGAGAAGAAAGACCATCCTTGGCCATCACCCTGAGCCTGAGAGTCAGCCAGGAAGGCAAGGAGTTGGAGAAAGTTAAGCAGGTTCTGTCACCCTCTTTGCTAAGAGATCTGGATGGTGAATCTCAGCCGAGCACGGCAGCATGCAAAAGGGCGGGACTAGACCACCTCATAGGACTGAGAAGAAAGGCAAGCTTCTAAGAGACTGGGGCTCCCTACACGGGAAAGGGAAATGATTTTAGCTGAACGTTTGGCTGGGCATCTCGCTCACAGTTCCAACTCATGGGTATTAGCAAGGGAGAACAAGGAATTGCTGAGGGTGGCAAATTGGTTATAATTAAGAGAACCTGGGAGATGCAAAACAATGTCAGGGCCACCAGCTGTCCTGGATCTGGGTCTCTGTCTGGAGGAACAACAGCTCAGGAAACCAGCCGCCCTCCCCCGCAGTGCAGGCCATTCAAGCAAAGAGCCCCTCCCCGCCCTCCCTTATGCTCCCGGGCCCTGAGTGCTGCCATGCGTTAGTTAGGACCTCCCTTCCCGCTCCTCGAGCATCTTTTCCTTTCCTTTCTCCACAATTGAAACTCACCAGGTCTTGTCCCTCAGGAAAACAAACAGGCTTGGGGTGGGTTCAAGTCCTGACTCCTGTGCTTCTCACACGAGTTATTTAACCTGAGTCTCAGTATTCTCATCTGACAAATGGGGATAATAACAGTGCTTAATAGATACAGTTGCTGTGAGCATTAAATACCATGTGTGTAAGTGGCTGGCACACTGCAGGGGGCGGGCAATGATGGCCTGTGGGCTTGCCACCTATTGTGTATGGCCCATGAGCTAAGAACAGTTTTTACACGTTTTAATTGTTGGTGTAAAAAAAAAACAAAACAGAATGATATTATTTGCTGACATGTAAAAGTGATATAAAATTCAAGTTTTAGTGTCCATAAGTTAAGTTTTATCAGAACACAACCGACCATTTGTTTAGATATTGTCTGTGGCTGCTTATGTGTGGGCCCTGGTGTCTCCCCGTCCCCCAATGCCAATCCCTCACCTCTCTTGGAGTCACCTGTACGGCTCCAGGACTTGCAGTAATGGGGTCCTTGAGGGTCCCAGTGGATGGGCACTGACTCTAGTGGTTGGCCCCCAACAACCAGTGTGGGCAGAGTTGAGTAGTTGTGACAGAGATCGGAGGCTATATTGTTCAAAAAGAGTAAAATAGTTATTATTTAGCCCTTTGCAGAAAAAATTTACCAACCCCTGTAATAAGTGCCTCACACTTAATAAGTGATCAGTTAAATGTATCAATGGTTACTATTATTATATTAATACTCTTATTGTCCTCTTTTGGTCTAGTTTTAACTTTCAGGTACCAATGCTTATGGCTTCATGGAGAGATTCTAAACCTAAAGTCCATGGAAGGGTTTTAGGGAGGTCTTTAAATCTCCAGAATTTCTATGCAGATTTTTGTAGTGGGATCTTTTGTGGGGAGGGGCTTGATAGCACTCATCTCATTCTCAAAGGGATTTGTGTTCTCAAATAGGTAAAGAAGTGTAGGTTTGATGCCTTCCTCGCCCCAGGCAAATTGATCTGTACTTTCCCTGGGCTGTCTGGAGGCAACATCTGTGAGGGTGAGATATTTGGGGGCTTTGGGGTCTTCCTCAGAGTCCATCTGCCTGCTCTGAGGGGCCTGAAGCGCAACAGGAATAAGCTGCCCTGGCTTTGGAGCAGGCTGAATCCTGGCCTTGCCCTCCACTGGCTGGGCCCCTTGTCTGAGCCTCCATTCCCAGGCTGGGCTGTCATATGGGTGAATTCAGCGATGTCTGAGTGCTCACTAGAGTGTCTTGCACACATAGGTACTGCAGAAATGTTAGCTGCTATTATTATTACTATTATGACCCCCATCCTTGCATATTCAAAAGCTCTTTCCTCAGCTTGCCTGGGGCCATAGAAAGATGCCCCATAATTGGTTAAATATGAGGTCTGAATACCCCTTGAGAGCTCTTGATCTGACTCATCTGTGGCACTAGCAATTAAGACAGGTCCATTAAACATATTCACATGATCACTGTGCAAAATAGCAGGCCCCCAATTAAGTTTTTAAAAGTCCAGTGGCCTCACTTGAACAGGGACAATGGTAAACGTTCCTAAGAGTGAAACAAGTGAAATCTGAAACTTCTCTGTTGCAAAAGCCTTGGCTGTGTCAGACTTTTCTCCTTTTTTCCCCCTAAGGAGTGAGCCTGGACCTCAAACTTGGATCTATTTTCCTCCTAAAATGCTTCTCCGTGGAGCCTGGCTCCCCAGTCCAGTCATCCACAGCTAGCAGGTTCATTCCAGAGCCCAGTGTCCAGTGTCAGGAGGGCTGGGGGCATCCTTGCCCCTGGGCTGTCCTGGAGAAGGGCCCCGTGGACACAGTCTGGTCCATGGCCAGCCTGGCCGGGTGTTGCCTGCCCCCAGTTGCCGGGTGTAGTCCCATTCAGCAGGGGCCTGTGGCTCCAGACAACAGCTGGAGACCAGAAACGAAGACTTCCAGTTACAAGCAAATGTTGCTGCTTCCTGAGGTTGAAATAGTCTATCCCCCAAGTGCCCCTTTCAGCCAAGCAAAAACAATTCCCCACAGGGACCCGACCCTGCCACAGAGGAACAAAAGTTCTCCAGTTCTCAGAGTCCCATAGACTGTCTGCAGTTTCAGGCACTCACAGCCCAGGGGGGAGAGGAGATGATCATGTGATTTCCAAGCTTGGAGACAAGGTCACCCTTGTCCAGCCCTTTTTGTCCCCACAGGAAGAAGAGCCTTTGATTGCTTGACAAAGGATGAGGCTGATGCTGCCCTGGTGTTGGCTCCCAGATGGGTGGGTTTTACAATGTCCAAAGCTCTCAAAACAAGTAGATGAGGTCAAGGCCAGTGGTCCCCAAAGTCCACTCAGGTGGGCTTGGGGGCTCTTCCACATCCCACTTGAGGCAGGACAGCTGCACATTCTGGCTGCATTCATTTTTCTGCTGTAGGCTAATCTGTCTTTAAGAAACTCACCAGTGGGGCAACCCCATTTGTTTTCTACCAGCCATTAAAAATATTTTCCTTCAGAATATATTTGCAAATGATACATCTGATAAGGGTGGGTAACCAACATATATAAGGAACTCATACAACTCAATAACAAAAAATAAATAAACTATCCAATCAGAAAATGGGCAGAGGATATAGAGACATACATACAAATGGCCAACAGGCATATGAAAAGATGCTCAACATTACTAATCAGGAAAATGCAAATCAAAACCACAATGAGACACCATCTCCCATCAGTCAGAATGGCTATTATCAAAAAGTATACGAATAACATGTGTTGGCGAAAATGTGGAGGAAAGGGAACCCTTGTGCACTGTTGGCGGGACTGCAGATTGGTGCAGCCACTATGGAAAACAGTATGGAGATTCCTCAGAAAACTAAAAATAGAGCTGTCATATGACCCAGCAATTCTACTTCCGGGTATTTATCCAAAAACAAACAAACGCTAATTGGAAAAGATATATGCACCTTTATGTTCATTGCAGTAGTATTACAGTAGCCAAGATATGGAAGCAACCTAGGTGCCCATCGATAGATGACTGGATAAAGGAGATGTGATACACACACACACACACACACACACACACACATACACACGAAGATTGCTCAGCAATAAAAGAGAATGAAATCTTGCCATTTGTGACATGGATAGACCTAGAGAGTATTAGGCTAAGTAAAATAAGTCAGACGAAGAAAGACAGATATCATATGATTTCACTTACATGATATCTGGAATCTAAAAACTAGCACACAAATGAACAAAGGAAACAGCCTCATAGAAACAGATCAAACTGATGGTTGCCAGAAGGGTGGAGGGTGGGGGGAACCGTGAAGGGGAATATAGTCGGCAATGTTGTGATAACTTTGCATGGTGACCAATGACTACTAGACGTAGTGTGGAGATCACACTGTAAGGTATATAAATGTTGAATCACTATAGTGTACACCTGAAACTAATGTAATATTGTATACCAACTATACTTAAATTTTTAAAAAGTCAAAAAATATTTTCCTTCAGGGAAGGAAAGAGCTTCTGGGAAAGAGAGAAAGAAAGCTCAGAGAAGAGAAACACTCAAGTGAAGCCGGCCTTTCAGATGCCATCATATTGCAACCGCCACAGCAGGGTTAGGGCAGGCTGGTGTGGGTGCAGGCCAAGGTCAGCTGGGGAGAGGACAGAGGGGAAGAGGGGGCACAGACACCATGTCAAGGGAATGTGCCTGCCAGAGAACTACAGTAAGTCCTCACTTAACGTCGTTGGTAAGTTCTTGGAAACTGCAACTTTATGTGAAATGAAGTATGAGGAAACCAATTGGACCACAGGCTAACTGATACAGAATTAAGTTCCTATGGCATATTTCTAGTCACAAAAGCATCACCAAACTTCTAAATAAAGACCTTTCCAAACACTTCTAATACTGCACATTGAAATAAATGTGTACCTTAGGTACTTCCTTGTTCTTAACCCTTGCATCTACTCTAGAATAACAAGGAATAGCTACCATTTATTGAAACTATAGTACAGGTAATATAGTAATATAGTTTCAATCACAACCCTATGCGCAGGTACTATAATCGCCCCTGACGGATGAGACCGTAGGCACACAGGCTGAATCACTCACCCAAGGTCCTCTGGTACATGGTAGGGTTGGGATGTGAGCCCAGGTAGTCGGACCCAAGTGCCTACTTGGGGTCTATGTGTGTAGCCAGCTTACTCTTGCCTAGGTCCTCCCCTCACTCCACAGTGCTGGTTTGGGGGGCTCATTTATGCATCTATGAGCTTCTGATTAGCCCCCTCACCCTTGGTCTTACTCCACTCCAATCTGTTTTTCCTATTGCAAGTAAGAAATCCTTCTAAACTAGGAATCTGATGTCACTCCTCCACCGAAATCCTTCAAAGTCTCCCTGTTTTACACATCCTGGCCTCTCAGCAAATGCATGGTGGGAGCTGAATCCTGTAGGCTGACTCTAGGGCTGTGCTCTCAACTGCTATCCCAATGCTCTTCTCTAAGCCTCAGTTTTCTCACTGGCAAAATAGGGGCAACAGTACCTGCTGAAAGGGCTGTGAGGTTATGCACAGTGCCTGACAGGGGTGCGGGGAGCAGGGCAGGCAGCTCACACGGAGCTTCCATCAGTGTTATTGAAAAGGAAAGGGTGGGGAAAGGGAGAACTGGTCGCTCTGAAAGGCAAGACGAATTCCACGTGGGACAGTAATTACGTTAGTGCTTTAGATACATGTTCTCACTCTTCATCACCTTCTGAAGCACAGATATCATTACATTTTACAGGGAGGGGAAACTGAGGCTGAGAAGTGGACTGCTCAACTCAAGGTCAAATTCAAGCCCAGGTTTTTCTCAGTGCAGCCTCGTGCTTGTCCCCTAGAACTGCCCCCGTCTCCACTGTATGGGGTGTTGATTTGGAATGCCAACTCTTTCCGATCTTACTAACTGAAGAACAACTGTGGGCCAAAGCTGCAGAGAGGCTTGGCACAGAGTTAAGAACAGCAGAGGACTTTCCAGTACGTGACACCATCCTTGTTTGGGGGGCTCTTGGAGCATGCGCCCATAAAAACAACAAGCCAGGGCCCATCGCCCTGTATCTACAACAATGAGAATATTTATTTTCTCCAGGCAGTAAAAATAACATTTTTCTCTCTTTTGTAAAAGTTAAGTACCATTACATTCCATTTTCTTAAATAACAAAATCCTAAAAATATATATTAAATTGTATACAGTGCGTCACACTTCATTTTATATTTTAAAATACATGATGTTTCTATTTTATTCTCAAAGTTGCATATTAAGAGCATATTTACAAATAAAGCCTTGTCATCCAGAGTCAAGTTCCCCATGGGAAGGTGAGTCTGGACATGGGCAGGTCTGGATGCTGCGTGAACCCTGCGGCAGCAGCTCCTCACCACGTGCTCCTGAAGACACATCCTTTCTGAAGCAGTAGATTTGCCTAGGACTTCCCTCCATACCCCACTTCTGTCTCGTTGAGTATGTTGGACTCGGCAAGACAGAGGAGCCTGTGCAATGGGCACCCCCCTGGTGTCTGCAGGCAGAGGGTGAGGCCCTGTCACCCCTGAGCCAGCCAGCCTGAGGGGAGGCAGCTGTGGCTGGAAGGTTTGAGAAACACCCCACGCCAGGGCAGCTAAGCTGAGAGACCTGGCCAGGAGGTAGAAGGGTAAGGAAGGTAAACAAAGACACCAGAGGAAACGATAAAGGTTAAAAATTCCCAAGGTAGTAACAAAAGCAGATATCAAACACCAAATAGGAGATTCGAAACCCAAGAGGGTGCCAGCTGACTGGGCTATGGAGTAGGGAGCTGGGCTCGCTCTGTGTGGGACATGGGGTGGCCTCGTCAGGCAGGGGAGACGGGATCTCGGAGGCTGGCCACTAAGTGCTCGTGAGGATTAAGTGCCAGGACACACGGAGGCTTGGCGACACCTGCATGCCCTGTTGTGTTGGGACAGCCTGGCCAGATCCTTAGCTGGGTCAGGCCAACTCCTGCCTTGGGCTGACAATGGGCGTGTGGGTGAGGCCTTCCCCACAGGTTTGGCCTGAGGTCCAGGATAGCTGTATTCATTAGTGCTTTGATCTCTGTGGGTTTCTGGCTGATTGGAGTCTTGAGCCAGAGCCCACACTCCAGAAATTACAGCAACCCAGTTACCTCACTTACACCCAGAGAGGCCTCACCCTGTTCTGACATGGGGGATGTGAGGGAAGGAACCCGGGGTTCCCTCCTACTCCTCTGCTCTGTAAGCAGTGACACGTGGGGAAGAACACAGAGCACCGAGTGCCTTCTAGAGGGGCCAAGGACACTGTGAAATATGGCTGAGAAAAGGCGCATTTGCCATGGGAGGAAACAAGAGCAGCCGCCAGAGGCCTTCCCTCATGTTGGGATACACGCTGAGAGGGCCGGCCCTGGGTGACAGCAGGGAACGGGATGAAGAGGGCACACAGGTCCTGAGGCGCCCACCTACAGCATCCTCCACTCACCTACCTCAGGGCAGAGGCTGTGGACAGGGAGCCTGCTGTCCAGGGTGGTCCCCAGAGCCCCCCCCCTTCCTTTCATAATCTTCTGCTATGTGACCTATAATGGACTTTTCTCAGGGTCACCCTTTCTAATCACTTCCAACCCCACTTTCTCTCTTCTAAAGTAGTGTCTTAAAAGATCAAGCGCTTCCTCCTTCAATGCTCCTGAAGCACACCTCACCTCTTCTGGGACAATTTATTTCTCAGGTGTTTACTTAGCCACAGGGGACCCTCTGTGGGGTGTTGTTGATAGGTTCCAACCAAGACCATGCACAGGCTGTGGCCAAGGAGTGTGTGGAGGTTTGGCCTGAGACAATTTACAGCTCTCTCCCCCCATGCTGCTGAAGCTGGTTTGGGCTTCCCGTGGTCCCTCCCTGGACAGTAAGTCGATCCTGGTGGCACTGGGTTGTTCCAGGACCAGCCAGAAGGAGTACTGGGGTGTCACCAGCACTTCCAGGATCTCTGAGGAAGGGCTGATCCTGCTGCAGGCTCAGACAACACACTAACTTGGGGCTTGGCCCCTGTGACCAGTGTGAGGTGAGCAGGGCAGGCAGGTGGCCCCAAAGGCCAGTGATCACAATAAGCCTTGGGCAGCTGAACAATTGGCTCTCGGCTGGGTGAACCCTTTGCGAAATTCCACATTCCCTTGGTGCCACGAGTGGGTCTATTCACAGCTCAGTGCCCTTTGTGACTCCACACCTGACACTTTGTGTTTGAGAGGAGATTCCTCAAAAGCCAGGAATAGCTTTGAAGGGAGACAGCACATGTCAGTGTATATCCAGTGGTCCTTGTATGGGACAGACCTCTGTCTCCAGACCCAGGGGCCTGCAGACAGCTGCTCCCAAGTAATCGCCCTTTCCAGATCAAAGTGTGAAGACAGCACCAAGCAGATCCATGCTCATCGTGGGCGCCACATGGTGCCGGGGGCAGTGCCCCTACCCTTCTGTGGACACACTGCCCCATTTCCCTCTTCTGAAGGCCCCTCTGCTTGCCAGTTCTTAGCATCTCTCCTGGTTGCCAAGTGTCACCTTTCCCTGCAGACACCTCCCAGCTGTCCCCATTCGGCCCTCTGTTTTTCTGGAAGCAGCCAGTTAATGGCAGAACCCCAGGAAGTGCTGGGGCAGGCACTTGGGGACTTGGGGAATGTAGGCAGAGTGCTCCAAGAGGGAACCTGTGAGGCCAGAGGCACAGCAAGACCCAAGGCTTGAGCGCCTTAGGGAGAGTCATGTTCTGACCAAGGATCAGGCCCAGCCTTCAGAGGCACAGGCTGCTCTTCTCAGTTGCCGTTGACAAAGCCTGCTTTTGGGTGGTGGGCACTTCTAAATTGGAGATGGCACTGACTCTCACAAGCAGTGGCCACTGCATTTGCAGCTCTCAATTTTCAGAGGCCTATCTTCAGGGGGTCTCCAGTTACCAAACCCTCCCTCTCACTCCTCATGTCATCTCTGTGATTCACCTCCCCACCTGAAGGACAGGGTAGTGTAGGACTAGGGGTAACAGCCCACTCCTTCCCCACCAAGTCATTCCAAACCCCACTCTGTTCCCATAAGAAGGGGCAGGCTGAGGGGTGACTTTCATCTTTTACAAAGAGGGACAGCTAAAGGAGGGGCTGCTGGCATCCTGACTCACATTATGCTGCCTAAATGCCACACCATGATATTTATACTCCCTGTTCTGAACTGAGAGTCAGCTTAGAGAATCATGGAGAGATGAAGGCCAGGTTCAGGTGCCACAGGACCCCACGCTGTTTTGGGGCAAGGCCAGACAAATCCAATCCAACAAGGAATTACTGAGCACCTATAAAAGCTTCTAGCAAAGTCTGCTGTGTGAATAAATCAGTGGATGTTTTATAGGACCACTCCACAAGCTGGCTGTGCTGGTCACCAAGCTATGGAAAGAAGCCCAAATGTGGAAGATTTCAGGTTTGACATGAGTGGGGGTCAGCAGACCTAATTCACAGGCTGTCCAAGGTTGGAGGAGGCCTCTTCTCATCTAGCACCTGGAGAGCAAAGCCGCAGTCAGCACAGAGCACAGGCTCCCTTGAGGGTTTTGGGGATGCTAACACCCAGGAGTAGAGGACCAGGCCAACCCTCAAGAGAACCTCAGAATTCTCCATCTGGTCCTTTTCCAAACCATAAAGACTGGGAAAAAATGATCTGTGTGTGGAGAGAACAGAGAAGAAGCGAGTATGACTCAACACACACTACACTTACCCACCACCCGACAGTCACCTAGAATGTACCCGAGACCAGTGCCAGACACGGCATCTTTGTAATCTCAGCCCCCATGCCCTGACACGCCCACTCCTGGATCAGAGAGAGAGACACACGCACAGGAGGGTCCGGACCTGGGACCCTGAGTCTCTCCAAGTGCAGCTGAAGAAGCAGGATGGATCCGGGCTACGCCTACCCTGAAGCAGGGCGCCCCTTCCCAGTCCACTGGCAGGTGCCTCAGAAGAGGCCAAGGGAGGGGCAGGGAAGAGTTCTTCAGGAGACACCATGGGAGGGGTGGTCCCTGTGGCCTTGAGCTCAGAGGAACCTCCTGTCCTGGGCGTGGGGGGAGCTTTTAGTCACTCACAAGAGGGTTACGGTCATCTTGTTGACTCTGACCCTTGAGCTTCTTCTTAAAGATGGAAATCGAAGTAGAAGGCTTATAAAAAATGCTCCAGATTTCCCCTGACGTCCCTGGTTGATGACAATCCCTAAGGTCTCCTGAAGCAGGAACACGGTGTGATCTGTCAAACAAAAAAAATTGGAGTTCTCTGTGTCCAATAGAAAAAGCATCCCAAACAACCTACCATCTCATGAGACACCTGTACCTGTGAAATGGGACTCTCAGTGAGGCGAGGTCATGGGAAAGATCTAATAGCTGCCTTTAGAGATCTGAAGGACTATTGTGCCGACAAAACATGTCCTGTGGGGTGGGAGTGCAGCGGGGCAGATTCCAGCTCAGTTTAACAAAGAATTTTCTAACTCGCAGTATTACTCGAATCTGGAAAGGGCTGTATTGAGACACATTATGAGTTTTCAAATTCTTGGTGTTTTTTAAAATAGAAGAACTCTTTCTTTAAATGACATTTACCCAGAAGCTCACCTAGTTAAAACGGGACAAAGGCAGAACCACTCTGCTTGAAGTGGGTCCTGCTTTACCACCAATGCTGCATGGCAGGGAAGCTGCAAAGGGATTCCAATGTCAGATGGGAGGCAGACATGTAATTTAGGGCCTCAGCATGCTGTGAACTGCTGGGTCCTATAGGAAGCCTCCTGCTCTCCTGCTGCTGTAGGAGACATGTGGTCAGGACTGTGCCTGAGAGGCTTCCAGAACACGTGAATTGTGACTTAAAAAAAAATCATATATATAAATTGGCATGTGAGTGGGCTCAGTAAACAATAATGACAGTGTTTCCACTGAAAAATGTAAAGCGCAGGGTGGAGAGGCCTATGGGTGGACCCAGTGTGACCAAGGGCAGCCTTCCCAGGGCAATGGAGGAGCCATCATTTAATGTATAAAATGGCAGAGGGCTAGTGAGAAGGCCTTGAAATGCAGATAGCCTGTATATCAATTATATCTCAATAAAACTGAAGAAGAAAAAAAGGAAATGGAGAGAGCCTGGACAGGGAACCACAGGAAAGACAGAGTGGAAGTCTAGAAAAAAATTAGAAAGGACTCCCCTCCATAAATACACAAACTTCAGGAGCCCCTTCCTTCCCTTATGACATGTTTTTTTCCAAATGTTTTTTTCCAAATTGGTCAGAATTGAAGGACAATGCTTCCTAAGCTTCTTTAAAAAAATGCCTTAAAATGACTATTAAGCAATAGTTAATAAAATGTTAGAATTCTCTTCCTAATAATGTTTCCCAGTTTTTAGAAGGCATCAGGATATATGCATGGTATTGTCCTAGCAATCTTTGCTCTTGCATCAAGAACTCTTCAAGGCAGGAGGCAAAAAATGGAAACTGTTGGTTTTTATGTCCAGGCTATTTCAATCCTCCTTGAAATTGTATCCTTTGGATACAGGAGCAAACACAATCCTTCAAACCTTAGTGACATTTGTCCAGTTGTACATTTCACTCTACAGAGAATGAGAAATGTCTACTATCCGATGTTCCCTAGGACTAAGGGCTTTCGGATCATGTTCTGATGTTACACTTTTACCCAGACAAATGAAGCACAGTAGACAAGGAGCTCTGAGCCTTCACTCCTGGAATTGGGCAGCTCTGTCGTACTCACTTGAATGTGACGTGAAGAAGTATCTTTGCTACAATGGCTGTGACTGTGAGGATGAGGAGAGTTGCCAGGCCATACACGGTCCATCCTGCAAGTGCAAAAGACAAGGTTCATCAGACCTCTTTGAGCTCAGCTTTCAGAAGGAAACCCTGAGTGAACGCTGGCAGCCCCAGAGAGGCAGGTCTGGCCAAGGAGCTCCTTGCAGGTGGGAACAGCCACCAAATGTAGCTAAGAGCCAGGTGGGCATGGAGTCCCAGCCTTCTGAGCACCTTGCCTGGCTTTAGAGCTCCCTCTTGGAGAGAGGCAGGTGGTGTGGTCCAAAATGCACTGGACTCAGAGTTGAAAGTGGTGGTGCACATTCTGTCTCTACTACTAGATCCACTGCGAAACCACAGATGAGTTACATAAACTCTGTGGGCCTCAGTTTCCTCATCTGAGGAATGAGATGTGTTACCTGTGAAATCCTATCAGGATACACAAACAAATGATGTGGGGCAAGCAATGGAGAGGCTCTCATCCCTGACCTTCTGTGGAGGGTCCTGCAGAGGACCTGGAGAATAGTCTGAAAATCTCTAGGCTAACTAATTGCTAACAATACACTAGAGATCTTTCAGCTCATAAAGGCCCCAACTTCCTTGGCAGAAAAGAGAATAGAAGACTGTCCCAACCAAATTGGCCAGCTTAAACCACAAGACCATCATCCACTCTCTGTCCTTCCCCTGCATGACTTTTCTTCATAGCTCTTACCACTATCTGACTTTTAATTTTCCTTCTTGTCTTTCTCTTCCCACTTATAAGCTGCTGGAGAGCAGATTTTGTTTGGTTCATTGTATAGTCCAGTGCCTAAGACAGCACCTGGCACCATTAAAGCACTTACATATCTTTTAAATGAATGAATGAATGAATGAATGAATGAATGAATGAATGAATGAATGAATAGAATGCTTGAAATTGCCAATTTAGGGAGCTACAACTTGGGGCTCTAGAAAAATATTCTCAGTGTGATAAAACTCTGGATTAGCTGATTAACCACAATGTACAAAAGGCACACATGTTGGCTCTATGGAGGTGAGCACTTTTCCTAAGGACTAAAGAGTCAAGCTAACGAGAACATGTCTCTCAAAGGCCAGGACAAACATAGTGACAGAGCCAGGACCCCCAACCTGCCTTGGAATGAGAAATACTCAAGAGCTCTCTAATTCTGTAACTGCCAAGAAAGCTGCCTTCCAGCTCCTTGGCTTCCACCCCCTTTGATGGTGTTCAGTAACTGCTACCTGGGACAGTCTGTGGTGGGTGGCTGGGGCTGGTGGTGATGACGTAAAGGACTTTGGAGGACCGGGCAGCACTGATGCTGAGGTTTGCCTGCTCCGTGATCACTTCGGCTAGTGTCTGGTTGGCAGTGGGCCTCTCTTGTGGCGGTTCTTCCTTGATGGCTGGAAGATCAAAAGGAATTAACTGTGGAAAAGCTGATAAAGACAATAAAGAGCTATGGAGGAGGAGGCATTGGTTATGTAGAGGAGCTATTGGTTAGGTAGAAAGGTTGTTTTCATTGATCCAATTCTGGGTGCAATTCTCTCTACTGTTCCCCAAACAGAACCTATCAGTCCTTGGCTCTGAAGGAGGCAGAAGGAATGAGCTGTTAACTTCTAATCATTTGGTCTGTTTGTGGACATCTGAGCCTACTTTATCGTTTTCCAATCCTTGTACTTTTGCAGCTATGGCTCCTTCTGCCTGAAGCCCTCTTCTTTCCTATCTATCGACCCAAATCCTCCTGTTCTTCAAGACTGTCCTGCCTGTGGGGAGGCCTCCTCCCTCTGACTCCTTGTAGCACACGCTGACTGAGCTCTTCTTGAAACCCTTGACATCTAGGACAAAGACTAGGTCTTAGACACCCTGCGTTTCTCAAGTGCTGGCAGAGACATGCCCAGAACATGTGTCCACATTAGAGAGGCAGAGAGTGGGGTCCATCTAGGAGGATTTGAAGAAAGATGGGAAACCACTCTTTTGGGACTGGCTGAGATCCTGAGAGGCAGAAGGAAGGACCAAATGATCAGGAGAGGCAGAAGGAAGGACCAGCTGACCTCCTTAGAGCCTTCCAATTCTACCAACTTCAGCTCTTTCTTTTGGTTGTTCTTTTAACCCTCCCATGAAAACTGTCATTAGAACTACTAACATGGCAAAATTGACAGGCTTT
Organism: Miniopterus natalensis; assembly: GCF_054644295.1. Classification (NCBI taxonomy): domain Eukaryota; kingdom Metazoa; phylum Chordata; class Mammalia; order Chiroptera; family Miniopteridae; genus Miniopterus; species Miniopterus natalensis. Next base: position 16,605,045 of record NC_142100.1, read on the forward strand.
ACGTCTTTTCTGTATCATGAAACGTATACAAGTTATGAAATAGGAGATGGGAAAATCTGGAAGTTAAGTCAGTAGCTCCTGACTAAGACCTCCTGGCAAGAACTGCCCAAGGTCCACAGGTCACAGGGTGTGCAAGAGGAGCCTGAGGCATGCAGGGAAGTCTTACCTTGGTACAAGACAGCAAATCCTTGGGCCTGATTGATGCGATCAGAGAAGAAATACAGAATGACAAAATCCAGAGAGACATTAAAGGACAGAGGTGGGCGGTTCCTTCCATTGAAACGGACCAGGACTCGGTGGGTGTAGCCGTCCAGTAGCTCCACCATGTCTGCAGAATCCCTGATGTCAAATAAGATGAAGTTGAAGTGGATGTGGGAGGCTCCTGGCACCCTAATGGTCCAATAGCAGACCCTCCCTGTGGCGTAGGTGTCAGGAAAGTCAGGGGAATAGACAACAGATGTCATGGCCGAGTAATTTCCACCGCAGGCGCCAACGAGAGCTGTGGAAGACAAAAGGATACCGGCCCTCAGCCTGGGACTCAGCCACAGGGCTCACTTTCCAAAAAGTTACAAACAAAACTCTTCTGAATGAATGTGATCCAGCTTAGGATATTGTTTTTTGTCTATAAAACCAGACCGTCTTCTGTTTCAGGATCAAATCACAAAATGAATCACTTAAACCCTGAACAAATGACTTTGGAAGCTTTTTTTTTTTTTGCCCAGGAGATCTTAGAATTAGCACACAGTACAGTGGTGTGACCGAGGTGGGGGCCAGGCTGGAGTCAGAGAGTCTGGGTTTGGGACCAGCTGAGCCATGTGATCCTTCACTTCCAGGCCTGTCGTTTCTCTCAGTTTTGAGGATGGAGAGATCACCACCTGCTCTTGTATCACATGAATATGTGAGGACAGATGAGATAAAGCACATGAAAACACTGGGACCTCTTTGCAGAGGAGGAACTCCATGAGGTAAAATCATGAAAAGAGAAGGGCTTTACAGCACTGGGGCATCCCTGATACCTTAGAGGTGAAATGCACACATGAGGGTCCACACGAAAAATTACTTCCTGCCTGGAGGAGACTCACTTGGTTCTGATCACTCTGTATTAATTAGCACATCTGATTTCTCTGGATTCTTGTTTTTGACCTGCAGGTTCTAGGAAGGGTATACACCCACTTGACCGTATCTTAGGTGGTGAAGTGTAAACAAGGCCCTGGAAGTGAACGTCCTTGAGAGGGAGTGTAGGGCTGGGATTTAAAAAGCTTTGGGGGAGTTCTGCTTCCCTTTAGGATGTAGAAAGCAGTAAGAGGATGCTGCTTCCATCCAAACAACAAGAAAAAGCTCAAAACTTTACCAACCTATCCGAAAGCTGAAGTCTGCAGACAAAGGGAATTTAATTCTAAACAGTAAGAAGCCCCTCCAAGCAGAGTCAGGCCACACAAAAGTGTTTCATCTTTGACAGAGCAGGAGAGGAAGAGGTAGCTGCCACAAAAGCAAGTAAGAAGAAAGCAGCTAAAATTTTAACAAATTCCTAAAGTTCGAGTGTGGGCCAGCCTTTTAGTCTAGAAAACAGGGAGCCCCAGACCACAGGGGTCTGCACTCACTGCAGGCAATTCTGGGCAGGCCTCCACCCAGAGCCCACCAGAGTCCCCCTCCCAAAGGTACCAAAGCCTTACGCTACTGGGAGAGGGGCAGCAAACCCTCTTGCTCCCAGAGCCAAGGTAGAAACAAAACCTGTTTGCCCCTGGGGAGGAGGGAGTAGGAAACTCTCTCCTTTCTGCCAAAGCAACCAGGCAAAGATCTGCTTCTGGGGGAAGAGCAGAGGCAAAAACCATCAGCCCCTGGTTGCCCTGAGCCCCAGGATCCTGCACCAATGAAAGCAGGGGCAGGAAACTCTCCTTCCCAAGAGCCACCACAGATGCAAGACAGTGTTTAGCTGCCAAGGAGAGGGAGGGAGTGCAGGGATGCTGAAAAGGTCCCACCCTGAAGCCCAGTAACATGTCCTGTCTAAGACTGAGGATGGACAGGAGAACCAAGACAGTCTCCACCCCCGGCCTCACAGAGTAACAGCAGTCTACCATTGGTGGGGGAGATCCTCTCTGTGGCATAGGCATATAGAAACTGCTCAAAGCTGAGGGTGAAACAGGAACACTGAAAAAAAACCCACTGGCATCTCAGGCGCCACACTAAGCACACAGCAACAGCAGCTCATCACTGAAGGAGTCTGAAGCCTCATGTGCGTTGAAGGTGATGACAGAAACAAGAAAACCCAACCCAGCTCACCACTGACAGGAAGGCTCAATCCCCACTAAGCAGGCCTGTCCCTTTTCAGGTGTCAGTTCTATTTACCCTAGTCTCTGCTTTCTTCTATACATCATTTATGGCATAAAATATTACAACACACACTTAAAAGCAAGAAAGTCAGCAAGCAAGAAAGAAAAAGGGGAAAAAGACTCATTGTCAAGAGACAAAACATCTGGTAAATATATATATATATATATATATATATATATATATATATGTATATATACCTCAAATCATTATGTTGTAAACCTAAAACAAACACAATGTTGATTACATCTCAATTTTCAAAAAGGAGAGAGAAAACAATCCACAGAGCCAGACTCTATAATGACCCAGACATTAGGACTACCAGAGACTACATGATTAATACATAAAGTACCTAGTGGAAAAGATGGACTTTGTGCTTGAACAGATTGGAAATTTCAGCAGAGATATGAAAACCATAAAAAGAGTCAAATGTAAAGGCTAGAAACAAAACAAACAATTATCAGAGATTTTAAAAAATTCCTTTGATGGGCTTATAAACAGACTACACAAAGCTGAGGAAAGAATCAAAACATTGGAAAATAGGTCAATAGAAATTATCCATAATGAAATACAGAGAAAAAAAACAAGTGAAAAAAGCAAAACAGCATCCAACAGCTGTGGGACAATATCAAGTGGTCTAACAATATGTAACTGGAGTCTCAGAAAGAGAAGAAAAAGATAACAGGGCAGAAGAAATATTTGAAGAGAAAATAAATGGCTGAGAATGCTCCAAGGTCAATGAAAAGTAATTTAATAATCTCAGCAAACTCCAAGCAAATAAATAAAAAAATAAACATTAAGAAAAACAGCCTAAACACATCATAGTTAAATGTTGAAACCCCAAAACAAAGATAAAATCCTGAAAGCAGGCCGAAGGGAAAAGACCATGTACAGGGGAACAAAGATAGCGCAGACATCTCTAGAAACTATGCAAGTCACAAAGAAGAAAATTTTTTTAAGTACTAAAAAAAGAAAAACTGTCAGTATAGAATTCAATATCCAGCAGAAATACTTAAAAAAATTGAAGGTGAATTAAGGCTTTCTCAAAGCTGAGAGAGACCACTGACAGCAGACCTGTGTTAGAAAAAATGCTAAAGAAACTTCTTTAGGCCAAAAGAATTTGATACCAGATGGCAAATAAGAACAAGAAAAGATGTTCAACATCATAAATAATTATGGAAATGCAAATTAAAATCGCAATGAGTTACCACCACACACCTGCAAGAATGGCTAAAATTTATTATTATTATTTTTTAAAAATATATCTTTTATTGATTTCAGAGAGAAGAAAGGAGAGGGAGAGAGAGATAGAAACATCAATGATGAGAGGGTCATTGATCGAGCCTGCAAGTGGGCATGTGCCCTGACAGGGAATCGAACCCTGATCGCCTGGATCCTAGGTTGACGCTCAACTGCTGAGCCATGCCCAGCTGGGCTAGAATGGCTAAAATTTAAAAAAGAGGCAATACAGAAGTTCATGTGAGAATGTAGAGGAGCAACTGGAAGTCTCATATGTTGAGAATGCAAAATGGTATGGATAGCCACTTTGGAAAACAGTTGGCAGTGTCTTATAAAGGTTAAACACTCACTTAGCATATGACCCAGAAATCTTGGAACTACTATTTACCCAAAAGAAATGAAAACATATGTCCACATAAACGCCGTACACCTATGCTTTTAGCAGCTTTATAGCACTTCTATCATAGACAGATCAATGTTTATCAACTGTAAATGGATGAAAAAATTGGGATGCATTTGTACAAAGGCATGCTTTTTAGAATAAAATGGAACTACCGAAACAACATAGGTGCATCTCAAAATCATTAGTTTAAGTGAAAGACGCCAGACACACGTTAAGTAACGTATGATTCCACTTATATGACATTTTCAAAAGACAGCACTATACACATAGAATACAGGTGCCCCAACAACTGAGCCACGCTGGCCAGAGCAAGCGTCCTTTTAAAAAAAAACAAGACAAAACCAGAGGGGCCCTAGCCAGGTAGCTCAGTTGGTTAGAGTGTCATCCTGATACGCCAAGGTTTTGGACACAAGAAGCAACCAGTGAATGCATAAACAAGTAGAACAACAAATCGATGTTTCTCTCTCTTCCTTCCTCTCTCTAAAAAAAATAGATTTAAAAACATACACAAATAAACAAGAGATCTTATTTGACAGGGCATACTCACTGTCAAAGAGGATGATCCGGCCATCCCCACCACAGGGCTGGGTGTGATCCCCGAAGCAGACGCTGTTGCACTCAGTACTGGCTGCCTCCCCATACTTCCAGTAATCAGGATTGTTTCCACAGAAGCAAGCATAGCCTGACTCCATCCCAGCGAACTGCCACAACAAAGACATAGTACTTAGTAAGTGTCAATCAGGGATGTCAAGTGACCTGAAGGAGCCCAGCAAGGTTGGTCCCCAGCAAGCAACCAGCCTCATCTTCCTAGCCCACCCATCCCCTGAGACCTCTCCCTTTTCCCATTCCTATGATACTGTATTACACACTGATCAGTAACTATGCATCACCACCGTGTTTCCCCTTCAGTGAACATCCCTTTTAAATGTCTGCAGTTCTTCTGAATTCAAGTAAGTTTTAAGGGGGGAAATCCCAAAAGCTTGAAACATTAATAATAGTAACAGTAAACATTTTATTGAATGTTTCTATAGATAAATAGCCACAGAGCAACTACCTTGAACCTCTGACTCCGACAAAAACTGATGCAGGTTTGTATGGTGAGTTTGTTAGATGTTTTACTGGCACCAGTTAGAGGAGGTGGGTTTCCATGATCCTTGTAGCAGCCAAGGTTTCCAGGCACTGGAGAAAAAAAGAAAAACAAAAGAATTTCACAACATCTGGCTGTGAAACAACAAGAAGGAAAAGCGTTTTGTGCCAGGTACTTTCATCTCAGCCAATATTTCCACTCCTAAGGCACAAATAAATAACAAGCAACAAGCTTTAAAAATGGAAGCCTTAGTATCTTCTGCTAAATGCCATGGTTTTGTTTATTTTGAAGAGTATTTGAGGCCTATATAACTAACCCTATGACATTTTTTTACCTGCTCATTATTGATAGAATTTAGTATTAAAGAGAACTAGAAACATTTTCCTAAAAATCGAAGCTACACTATGTAAATTGTTTCAGAGTCGTTGGAGGGCAGGGAAATCCCTTGGAAGCCCATCGTCCTATGCCTCGTGCCTCCCCTTGATCCTTAAAAAGCTCCCCAAGTAGGTTTCCTCAAGGCCTTTTGGTAAGTGTATTAGTTTCCTATTGCTACTAGAACAAATTGCCACAAACCTAGTGGCTTAAAACAGCCACTCCTTATTATCTTACAGGAACATTTAGGTCAGAAGTACTAAATGGGTGTTATGGGGCTAAAATCAAGGTGACAGCTGATGTTCCTTCTCAAGGCTCAAGGGAAGAGCCTCTGTTCCTTGCCTTTTCCATCTCCTAGAAGCTGCCCCTATTCCTTGGCTTATGGATGCACCATTCCAGCCTCTGCTTCCATCATTACAACACCTTCTCTACCTCTGATCCTCTGCCTCTCTGTTATAAGGACCTGTGTAATTACATTGGGTCTTACCTGGATAATTCAGGATAATCTCTCCATCTCAAACTCCTTAACTTAATCATACCTGCAAAGTCCCTTATTCCCTGTAAGGGATTACATAGACATTTTTTCGGGGAGGGGGGCACATTTTTTGGCCTATCACAGTAAACATATTATTGTTTCACAATTGCACAATCAGATGGTTTGGTCTAGTATAAAAAGCTGTATCTGACAGTAAAGAAACCTGAATATAGCCCGGCCGGGTGTGGCTCAGCGGTTGAGCGTCGACCTGGGATCCAGGCGATCGGGGTTGGATTCCCGGTCAGGGCACATGCCCGGGTTGCAGGCTCCATCAATGACTCTCTCATCATTGATGTTTCTGTCTCTCTCTCTCCGTCTCCTTTCCTCTCTCTGAAATCAATAAAGATATATTAAAAAAAAAAAAAAAGGAAACCTGAATATATGTACCAACCGTGGTAGATGGCTTTTAAAGATGGCCCTCAATGATCCCCACCTCCTGGTGGTCATCCCCTTGTGTAATCCCTTCCCCTTGTGTATGGGTTGGAGTAGTGACTTGCTTTTGATCAACAGAATGTGGCAAAGTTGATGGAATGCCACTTCTGTGATTAGGTTACAAGAGACTGTGACTTTTGTCTTGCTAGTAACTCTCTCTATTGCATTCTTGGCTTATATAGTTTGATGAAGCAATATGCCATGTCAGAGAGGTCATGTGGCAAGGAACTGAGGATGCCCACAGCCAACAGCCAGCAAGAAACCAAGACTTTCAGTTTCCCCAAAGACTGAATCCTACTAATGATTATGTATGCTTGCAGTAGATCCTTCCCCAGTGGAGCTGTCAGATGTGACTCTAGCCTAGCAGATACCTTGACTGCAGCCTAATGGAAGACCTTGAAGCAGGGAACCCAGATAATGCAGATTTTCTGACCCACAGGAAGTGTGAGACAATAAATGCATGCTGTTTTAAGTCACTACATTTTGGGGTAATTTGTTATATAGAAAGAGCTAAATAATACATCAATATAATACATATTAAATATATGTTTATTGAATGAAGGAATGAATTTATTGTAGCCCATGGACATATCAACCTCTCTGGACCTTAGTTTTCCATCAGTGTTATTAATTTATGAACCACTCGACTATCAGATGAAGCCCTTTTCCTACTTTCTCTGTTTGGCTCCCCGCAATTTATATAACTGAAGCTATAATAAGACATGAATGAGGCCTGGTCCTAGAAGCACTTCTAAGTCAGTTAAGAGTCATATGTTATTCAACTCCAAAGTAAGCCATATAGACTCTAAGAAAGTTTTTTCCCTTTGTGTTCAAGCCTGGCAAACTGCATGGTCCAGTTTAATAAGCTTTATATCCACATTAGTCTTTTGACATCTAAAAATATACACACATATATGTGTGTATGTACACACACACACTTTTAATTTCTGCCACCATCTACATCTAACCAGCTCCTTTTAAATTGGCAGGAAGTTTCTCTGCTAACCCAGAGAGCCCCCCTCCCCGTCTAAGCTAAATGGTTACTCTTCTTCCTTACGTCACACGTGGTTCAAATATAACAAATGTGGCTCACCACACAAATGCTAAAATGCATCTTTCGGAAACAAACCAAATCTCTATAGTAGCAAATGTAAACAGAAAAACTCTGGCAGTAGAAACCTAGTGTTCAGGGGGCCTGGTTTGGGAATGGCTGGGTTTTAGAGTTTAAACAAATGTAGTGAGTTAAGCATCTTTAGTGGGGAGCGTATCACATAAGCCAAGTTTGTTAAAGGGACCTTGCATATGAAAACCCAAGCCATGCACTTAATGGTTCTTAATAAGAGCTACTTGATCATGATTATCTTGGTCATTTACTTTGATTTTTGTCTCATTTATTCCATTATGCTCACCAGAAAGCATGTTATTAGGTATTAGTTTATAGAGAGCCCAAGGCACATAATCATAAATGTGAAGATTAGACATAAACAAGGCCATGGGTTGCATTTATGCAGCTGGAACCTATTCACAACAATTCAGCAAGCAAATCCAGGCAGCTCATGTTCCACGCAAGCAGTGAGGTCCTAAAACACATCGTGAGGTAGATCACTGGAAATCAGATCACACCAGGTTGCTAATCCATTTTTGGAATATCAGTGGCCTGAGGTATCATCCTTGCCATTCACGTCAATCACTTGCTGGACACTGTCAGTTCTACCTCCTAAAATATTGCAGACATCTGTCCATGTCTCCCTGTCCACACTGCCACTTACTTGCCCAGTTTAGATCCTCCCTCTTAGATCGTTGCATTGGCCCCCTATTCAATCGCTGTTTCTAGGCTCACCCTACTCTAACCTAATTAGTACACTGCACCCAGAATATCTTTATAGTATATTCCAGGCAGAAGCAGTGGCAAGAGGCCTAAGGTGAGAATGACCTTGGCCTTTGCAGGAACAAAAAGAAGCGAGTATAACCAGTGACAGAGAGAGAAAAGAAACAGGAGCTGGAGAGGTATGCAGAGGTCCTGCTCAAAACCCTCAAATATCCCTGGCCGCCCCTCGGGGTGAAGTCCAAACTCTCTCACATGTTTCACAAGGCCTTGCCCCATCTGTGCTGCTCCCCTTCTCCTTCCCTATCCGGATCACCCCTCTATCCCTGGGCTCACATTATATAAGTAGGTCAAAATAAATCACAGTGTATTTGCAAGTTTCCCAAACACACATTGGTTTCTGGCCTCTGGACTTTTGCACATGCTGTTCCCTCTGCATGGAATTCTCTTCCCTACTTATGACTGTAACCTGAGCATCATTTCCCTGGTGGCTTGAGATCATCAAATGTACTTCAACAAATGGCCCCGACTGGTGTACTATTTTCTTATATTTTTAATCCTCACCTGAGGACATGCTTAGAGAGAGGAAGGGGGAGAGGGGCAGAGGGGGGAAAAGAGAGAGAGAGAGAGAGAGAAAGAAACACTGATCATTGCCTTCTGTATGTGACCCTACCTGGGATCAAACACACAACCCAGGTACGTGCCCCGACCAGGAATTGAACCGGCAACCTTTCAGTGCACGGGGCGATGCTCAACCAACTGAGCCACTCCGGAGGGGCCTGGTGTCCTATTTTAATGTTGCTGTGTCTGACTTTAATATTTAATCTGTCTCCTTGGTTACTGTCATAGCTGCTGAACTCTCAGAACATTTGAACTGGAAGGAGTCTTAGCACCTGCTTCTTGCTGCTGTCAGTGCCCGAAGTCTTTGCTTATGCTCTTCTTAATTTGCTGCTTCTTAGGCTTAGAACAAAACCAAGCTTATCAGAATTGTGTGAAAAATAAGAATAGTTTCTAAAGAGGACCTTTTTGCTCCCTACCTTCTGCCATCCATATTAAAGCTCAGGAGTTGTTTTTCCCTGTTCCCTTCCCAGTACCTGGCACTATCTTGAAGGGCAGTAGTGCTATCTTCATCTGCCCAGAAGGTGACATCTGTCCAATGGTGACAAACGTAGGCTTTGGAATCAAACCCTAGGTGAATTGTAGCCCCTTCACCACAGCCTTTCCAAGCTGTTTTATCAATAGTGGAATGAGAAACAATACAGGCCTCAAAGAAAAATTAAAAGAAGATAATATAAATAAAGTAGACACCACAAGACCTGGCAAGATAGTATGTGCCAAGTAAACAGTGTTTATTATCATTATATGGAATAAGGCTTTCATCATTTGCCACACAAACAGGAACAACTTGCTTAGTAATAGAAACATAAAACAGTGTTGACTTAAAAGACAGAAATCAAAGGCAGCCACTCCAGAAAACTGGGTTTGATTCCAGATATTCAAATATTAATCTCTTATATCTATCTGGCCGGCAGACAGCGCACTTTCATGTAAGCATCTTGCATGAAGCCAGAGCCCTTCAGGAAGGCAGGACAGAAGATACTATTGCTGTGTGACAGAGGAGAAACTGGTTTAGTGACGTTAAGGGCCTTGTGTGGGGGCATACAAGATGGAAATGCAGTGAAGCTCTAGGGGTGCAGATTCTCACACCAGGGCTTTTTTCTTGGTATTCCTGGCCCCTTTTCCTGATAGGCCCAGTCTGGGGAGCTAAATGAAAACAACTCCCTGACATTAAAGACAGAATCCTCAAACACGTTAGTCCTTCAACACTCTGCACCACAAAGCCAGCCTCTGAAACAACGGCCAGCCTCTGTGCAGATGCCACTGCCCTCTGAGTTGCACTGGAAAGTGTGGCTCGGAGTCTCGCCGGAGAAGACACGTCATGTAGTCTTCAAAAGCATTACTGGTCAACTGAGTGGATTTCCAGGCTGTAACCCACCCTTCACTCTTCCCAGAAGCAGGGAAGAAAACTCCATTTGAAAAAGGATATTTGTTCTCAAATTCCTTTTCACTTCCAAGACCACTGTAAAGTCCTGTGGCTTGGTGATGCATTTTTTGTCTTACCAAAGAGGCTTCATCACTTTCAATTTTTAAAAAATCATCTTAAGATACAAACAGACCCCTTGTTTATCATAGTTGATGCTTTAAAACTCATGATGGTTAATTACCATCATTCTCTTCAGATGTTCAGAGTTCCTGAAAGACAAGTCTTAGAGGCGGCTGAGGGGAGACGGCCCTCTATTCAGATCAACCCAGAAACTATTGTTCTTTGACTATCATAAGGACCTGTTGGGAAAGCAACCAGGCAGGCTTATTAAACACGTGTTACATTTGAATATAACTATGGCCTCACTGTGAAGGTGCTACACACATCTCCCTGGGGCCTCCAGAGCTGACAGCCCTTTTCTGAGGACCACCTATTGCCCACAGCACCTTCTCAGAGGATTTGCTCCCACAACTGCTGCTTGTTGGGGACAGACCAAAGAACCCACTCCTTTGGCCACCACTTACTCCCACTGGGGCCACCAGATTCTCTCTCCCAGGAAGCTGGAATTGGGATTCCCGTTAGTGAATTGCAGACACTGGACTTGTAGGGTTCTGTCAAGTAGGGATTAAAGTGACCAGCCGTGCCTGAGCTGCGTGAGTTGATGGGTGAGCTGATTCTGCTGGTCCACAAACAGGAAGAATGGATGCCATGCTGAGAGAGAGGCAGAGGTGGGAGACCATGTGGCCCCAGAGAGAGTTGGCAAGAGTGGAAACTTTCTTCCCAGGTTCTTGGGACTCTGGGGTTGGATTTTGTGATGTGCTCCTAATGTCCTTCCAATAAATCCCTTTTGCTCAAGTCAGCTTGAGGGAGTTCTATTCCTGGCAATCAAACAATTCCTAACAAAGACATAAAGCTTGCCCATTATGGTAAAAGCTCAATTTGAATATGCATTTGCAGATAGTAATTTGTGTAAGAAGTTCTGACTGTTACTGTGTTTTCTATTCTAGGGCTCTGGCCAGATGTGGGACATTTATTTAAGAAACTAAAAGCGAAGTTCTTGTCTTGTGTTTTAGAAAACTCTTCCCTGGGTCTACAGAATATCTTTTATTTTTTCTCATAAGTAAAATCTGCTTCTTCAGAAATGATGCAGTGACTCTGCTTATTTTAAATGTCATTTAACCTTGTGTGGCAGAAACCACCTTCTGCCCCAGGCACTCAGCATTGGTGACTTGGTGGCATATTTCTTCCTTCTGTGATAGGCAGACAGACGTGGGCAGAACAAAGAAGACAGGCCAAGTGCAGAAGGCCACCAGGGTGGAAACCCTGGGTGCCTAGCAACAGGCAAAACTGGGAAAACAAGGACCTCGCCCCCAGGGTAACCTTTTCTTCCCTAGCATATCGCTGTTCAGGCGGTTTGGACCCTTCCCTGACCTTTCCTCCCCTGGCATGTTGACAGTCATGTGGTAGACCCCCTTGAAGAAGGAACAAGGGGCCAAAGAGTAGCCTCATGAGCCTCCCATGTGGGCCCCTTCAGGACCACTCCTTTAACATTAACCCCTGAAGATGACATCTAGGCCTCAGATGTGTTTCAGCTCTAAGCCCAGAAAAGCAGCAAAACTAGACAAGTGATGCCCTGGCATCGACCAATCAGTGGAGACCTCCACCCTGAAAGGACACACATGGAAAGCTGATGAATATTCTACTAAGATCCTCCCCTGGGACCTTCCCTAAAGTCCCCACTCTTAAAAGCCCTTAGGATGAACGACCAGTGAGCTCCCTCCCAGGAGCAAGACTAGGCCTTTCCCCTCCCTGTCTTCTTTCCCCTCAGTCTCTTTACCTTTCCCTCTCTCTCTCCTAAGCTCTAAGGATCCTTCTTTTGCGTCTGTAATTTGTTTTCTGAGCCCATTTCTTCTATTGCTCACTTCTACCTCTGTGACTTCCTAAATAAATTTTTCTTATAGTTTGAGTCTTAGCTCTGAATTCTTTTCTAGCCAGAACTCAGGTACTGAGGTTGTTGAGCCAAGGCCCGGTCTGACCCCACCAGTCTGACACCTGATGCCATTCTCGACATGAGCACTTCTGTGGGAACAAGGACTGAGTACACACAAGACTTTGCTGCTCGAGTCTTATCACAGGACCAGTCATTTAGAACACTTCCATCAGAGAATCAGTTTGGTAAGTGTAGGTTTATTTACATTCTTAGCCTGTGACCCTGAGCATACTGCGCCCTATCCCGCCCATCTAAAACCATTCCAAATCTGCCAGCTGCCATCTTGGTCCAAGTCCTATAAAAATATGGCCCCACCTAACACCTATCAATTTATTCCTAAATACCAACTCTCCTTTTCAGTCACTCTGAATCTTCAAGCAGCCCCACATACGTCTTCGAGTCTATAACAACTCACCCAAATAAATAACCACCTTTTCTCCCCTATAAAATTTTAGCTTTAGGGGAAGGTAGTAAAGAGTTCCTAAGGATTCTGATCCCCATACTGCCCTGATGTGTCACAGTGGCACTTCTCTTCTGGTGGGAGTTCCTCTTCGAAACGTAATTTCTGGTTATTTCATGTGGTAGACAGTCTCCAAAGGAGGCTCTAATAATTTCTTCCCTCCCACCATACATGTGTGTCATTTCCTACTTTAATAGTTGGAATCAACTTCATATACTCTTGAATCTGAGCTGGCTTTTTGACTTGCTTTTATCAATAAAATGGGGTGGACTTTTGAGTTCATGCCTTAAGAGAACCAGCAGCTTCTGCTTCCTCTTCCTTGGAAGCTAGCCACCACAGAAGAGGTCTGAATTTGCTGCTGAAAAGAATAGTCACCCAGGTAGAGCCTTGAAGCCATTCTGAATGTCCTGGCCCCAACAGAGCCCCTGATGAATGCAGCCACCTGACTGAGCCCATAGGAGAGTAGCAGAAGAACAGCCTGGCAGAAAGTCAGCCAACCCACAGAATCAGGAGAAATGATAATCTGTTGTTGTTTTAAGCCACTAGGGTTTGGGGTGGCTTGTTAGGCAGTAATAGACACCTTACGTGACAAAAGGTCAGTTCAAGTTCAAGAGGAAATACTGCTGTGTCTCTGGGAAGAAGAGCTCAGTTTGTTGACTTGAACTTTCTTCCTCAGGGACACCACAAATGCCCGAGGCAAGGAACCACAGAGTCATCTTTTACTTTTTCTGCTGTTTCATCTCTTATATATTCCACTTGTCATCAAGTTCGGTCTTCTTCCTTAATGCATCTTGGATTTAACCCTTCCTGACTTATTTCACTGCTGCCATTATAGCAGTGAAAATGACCAGGGCCCCTATCCCCTGGATTTAGAAATCCATACCCATCTTCTCCTTTCCAAACTTCCTTCCTCCAATCCATCCTATAAATGTACCCTGGGCTCATCTTCCCAAACCAGGGCTTTCAGCATGTCAGTCCCCATCTAATCAACTCTAGCTTTCAAGGTCTGATCTGGTTCCTCTCTGTCTACTTTTCTACTTTGGCAGCTTGGTTCCCAACCCACAAGCACAACAATCCTGTGTCCTTCCTCCAAGTCTCTGTCAGCCTGTCCCTGACCGGGTGTCCCCTAACCCATCCAGCTCCATCTGCTTTTCTCCATGACAATGCCTCTAATTTCCACAACCCACCCTGAGCCCTTTCATCTTCAAAAACTCAAAGCACTCTACCTCATAATTCAAACTTATTTATATAATTGGTGGGCTGGTCTCCAATTTTCTCCTATGTTTATAACTCAGATTCCTAATTATATCATAAGATTGAGGGTAGGGACTACTTCTTATGTTTATACACATCCTTTACAGGCAAGTGCTGGTGTGAAGATTTTCAGTAAAATCATCCCTTTTTAAGTTATTAGTATGCTTTATACAACTGTGCTGTGGAACATTTTAGAAATACAGTATATATGTCATTGAGGAAAATGTCCATTTGGTTCAGAAAGCCTATATTTTTTAATGGAAAATTAAATAATATCCACTGCCCAAAACAAAAACTAATTGAGTAGATGCCAGATCTGAAACCATAAAACCGCCTGGCCGGCGCTGCTCAGTGGTTGAGTGTTGACCCATGAACCAGGAGATCATGGTTCCATTCCCAGTCAGGGCACATGCTTAGGTTTCAGGCTCAGTCCACAGTAGGGTGTGTGCAGGAGGCAGCCAATTGAGGATTCCCTCTCATCATTGATGTTTCTATCTCCCCCCCTCTCCCTCTCCTTCTTTCTGAAATCAAAACAAAACAAAACAAAAAAAACATTTAAAAAATAAATAAATGAAACTATAAAATTGCATTGTAAGAACAAATGCTGGGCCTCTTGTGTCCCCGGAGTGCAATGCCACCACAAATGCTGCAGCATGCTACTGAGCCCCATGGTCAGTCAGGTGAAAAAGGAATGAATGGAAATAACACACTGGTTAGGAATGGCCTATTTAGGAACTGGATGACAGGAACATGCCAGTGGTAGTCTTTTCTTGGGGGAAGACAGAGGCCACCTCAATACTGCCAGTACTTCCCTGCCTACCATGCGCTAGGTCCTGGACTGAGGGTAATGTATATTTTACTCATTAATCTTCAAAATAACCCTGGAAGACACAGATGAAGAAACCAAGGCCTGGGGAGAGTCATTTTGCCTAAGCTGGTGTGATTCTCAAGTCTGCATTCTTTTCACTAGTTTGTGTTTCCTTTCTTATTGGAAGACGCATGGTTTCACATCATCAAGAATATTTATGAGCACCTGTTATGGCCTCCACTGTTCTAGGTGTTTCTCCACTGTGGAAAATTGTTAATACGGCTTGACAGAGGAAAGCCTCCATAAATTCCACCAGCACCCCTCCATAAGTAGCATACAACCCAACTACAATGAGGGTGCCTGCTACGCAAATACAGCTTTGAAAGAAATCCTTGAGTCCTCCTTCCTACCTTAAGCCTCTCCTTCACAGAAATTCCAGAGCTACCCCTGCTCCTATCTTTGAAAATCTTAGTTTAGTTGGGAAAACAAAACTACTCGTATAAATCAAGAACAAACAATAAAAAACAGGATTCTGACAATGCTAACTTGGGCAGTCTAAAGGGTTCAATTAAAAACATTACGTAATTGTAATGGAAAGACAGAAGAGGTGAAAGAATTAGTATACATAATTTATATTATTAATGTTCACTTCAATATTGCTTTGGCTATTGGTAAAGTGTGAGGTTTTGTTTTAGCTGTACAGTGTTGACGCACAGTATCTTTCTCAAGGTGAACTTCAGCTCATACCATGAAGACACTGGGAGACCCTGACGCCTGGACAAGGCTGCTTGATGCAGTGTTTCATGCAAAGGGTCCGACTCTGGGAGCCCTTTCCCAGCTGAGAACAGCTGGGCTAGGAACACCCGCGGAGACAGTCCAACATTCTACAGAGCCGCTCTGCTGCGCAACAAATGCTTCCTGGATACCATTGCAGCCTGCTTTACTCCTGGGGCTCGGGAATTCCCAAACCCAAAGAAGAAAAGAAAATGACTTAGAGCTAACAGCTTGAACTGCAGACCCTCTGTCGCCACTGAGTTAATCCTTTGGTTTCCACAATGTCAAAAAGGCAATCTTAATAATTCGGCATACTATCAGAATTTCAAACTCTAATTCCCAAACAATCCACAAAGAAAATTCTCAAGAATGACCTCAACAGTAGCCTGGATCCATCCCAGGGCCCCTGTTTTCAAGGAAATAAGAGAAATGGGGCTTGAGTACTGGAAGGAAAGGGCACTGGTCTTGCCATTATGAGTCCTAGATTCAAATTCTGCTTGGCTCAGAGTGCAGTCCTCATCAAGTCACTTAACTACTCTAGCCTCATATTCTCATTTGAATGGGGGCGGTGGTTAGAAGAGGACAGGGCACTCGCCTCACAGGACCATTGAAAAAGTTAAATAAGATCATGTGAATCTAAGGGCTTTGTACATGGCAGGCACTCAATAACAGCTCAAATAAAAGCTAAAACATACTAAAAATCAGTGCTGACAGTAAAATGCAGAAAATGCTGACAGAAACAAAACATTTCCTATAACTGAGAGACTGCCTTGACCACCACTGCCAAAGTGCCCTTGGCTTTTCACTCAAACTCTGAACATAGCTTTAAAAACTCTTATTAGGGATCACAACTGGAAGCTTTCAAATCCGTTTTTTGGGCTGTGTTTTTGTAAGGAACACAGACCTGTTTTAACAAGGCCATGGTGCTATTTAATTAAAAGGAACTTGAGCCAGTGAGGTCACTGCCAGAGATTGACCAAAGGCCCCATATTGCACAGGTGCTATCACTGGCATCCTCGCAGGGATGGTCTGTGTGAATGATACAATCACTAGAGAACGTCTCACAGATTAACAGGAAGAAGTTTCGCCCTAAATCCTTAATATGGAGGCTTAGGAAACTATGGAGAAAAGTCTCCTTCTGACACTCCATGCTCCTCAGCCTCATCACCATCTACCTGGGTCAAGTCCAGGCTCCAGACGCAGACCATAGACCTTCCATTATCAGGCTCCACTTAATTCTTCTCAGACCTCATCTCCTGCCTTCCTTCTTAAAATTTCAGTCTCAGCAACAATGACTTTGCTTGGGAATTTGTGTGTCTGTGTGCACACGTGTGTGTGTGTGCGTGTGCACACAAACCGTTCCCTCTGCCTCCAATGTCCTCCTTGCTCGACTTGACCTAACATCTAGAGCCTGGCTACTAAAAAGTGTGGCCCTGCAGCTCCAGCATCCCAGGGGCTTGTTAGAAATAGAGAGTCACCAGTGGATCCCAGGCCTACTGAATCAGAATCTGCTTCTGAGTAAGATCCCTGGTGACTGTACGACTACATTTTTATAAGGAAACTTAATGTTGGAGAAGCCCTCTGTGACAAACAGATGTCAGGGCAGCTGCCCCTCTTTGGTGCTCCCAGCCTTTTGCTCAGCTCACTTATTATAGAGTATCTTACATATGCCTATTGTTTATGTGCCAGTCTTCAGTTCTAGACTAGGGGCTTCCCACCACAGGCTGCAGACCATGCCATCCTTGTATTCCCTATGCTGTATAAGGTTTCACATACGGTCAGAGCACAAAATGTGTTATTTGTCACAGCCAATAGCCTCTAAAGTCCTTGTGATTTTAAACTTTAGTAACTAACTTTAAATAACTATCTTTAATAACTAGCTTTAACTTTAATAATAACTAACTTAAATAACAGTTTTAGTAACTTTAAATAACTAATAGCTTTATTAACTTCAATAACAAAAACTGTAATCACTAATTTTAATAACTAACACAGATGCCTGTGAGCTACATGTAAAAGTATTACCTTTTAGGTTACTCTTGTTACACATTTGAATCCAGATACTTTGAATGTTGTATGTACGTATTTTAAAAAAATACATATTATAAAATTTATATTTTGCAATGGAAACTTTCAAATATACACAAAAGTAGGAAAGAATGATGAGCCTGTCACCCCACATCAACAAATGTCTACTTTTTTTTTGATTCTCAGATTATTATTTTTTAAATAGATTTTTAGAGAGGGAGGGAGAGGGAGAGAGAGAAACATTGTGAAAGGGAAACATTGATCGACTGCCTCCTGCACATGCCCTACCAGGGATCAAACCCACAGCCTGGACATGTGCCCTGACTGGGAATCGAACTGGCAACCTTTCAGTGCCACACCGGCCAGGGCCAAATGTCCACTTTTTTAAAAAAACATTCTTGTTACATCTATTTCCCTCACTCCACCCACTTACTTTTGGGGAGGCTGGACTGTTTTAAAACAAATCCCAGATATAATATTATTTCAACCACAAATATTTCAGTACGTATCTATAATTGAAAAGAACTTTATTATACCTAATAAAATGAACAGTGATTGCTTAATATAATCTAACAGTCTATATTCAAATTTCACTAATTATTTCAAAGATGAATTTTTATAGTTGGGTTTGTAGAAATCAGGTGAATGTTTTATAGCAAACGAAAACTAGCTCTCAGAGATGAGAAGGTAAGTTTCTCATGCCTGTGGCCTAAATCAGCTGTGTGTGAAGAAAATTATACTTGTCTTTAATGCCATTTGCAGGTTCCTCTCCCTGCTCACAACTAGATTATTTACTTAAAAAAACACACCAAACTGTTATAAAGAACCCATAGATAAAATAGAGCAAAGCAAAAGCAATGCTGAGGTCCATACAAGCATGTCCCTCAAAAGCAGTGAAATAAATGGAAATTAGAATGGTGCGGATAGTTTTTTACAAAAGAGAGATATGCAAAGGATAGATTTTAAGTCAAATGATTTCCCCCTCAACAGTCAAACCAGCAGGACTTACAGATTTAGAGTGGAATCTAGAAGGATGATAAATTTGATGGTGTTGGAATTTGCTTTTAAAAATCTGTGTTTTTTTGCCTGCACTAAAAACTTGGGGTTTCTGAGAAACACATGGGCAGAAGTGGCTTAAAGAGCAAATCCAATTACCTCAAAGTGTTATCCTTTTAACAGTAAGTTCTGATCTGTGCTCCGTAAGTCACGAGCAGTTCAAATTTCCCTGGGCCCCCTTTTGAGTGGTCCTGCCTCTCTGCCTCCCTGCCCGTTTTAGCTCTCTACGTAACACGCCAAGGGGCAGAGATTCCAGTCTTCACACAATGGCCCACCATTCAACCACAGTCTGCTTTGTCCCTAACCATTCACTCCCCCTGGCTCCTGCTGGGTCTGTTATATTCAGATATGAACTTTCCAGGAGTCTGATCATGTCACAGGCCTTTTCCTGTATGACAAGTTCAGTGCTAATCATGAATAGCGGGCTTCACACAGAGGGTTAGTATTATTCATGAAAATTATGACTCCACATCCAGAAATAGGGCAAAATGTACTAAAATAGGCAGGCTGTATCTCAGTTGAGCCCACTAGGCAATTACCAAGGTCTCTTGCTGCAAATATCACAGGAGTTTTTCTCAACTATGTTAATCAGATACACGAGATGCACAATGTCCTGCCAGACTCAAGGTTTGAGGCTCAGCTTTGGTGGGGAGCCGTGGTGCCCACAGGGTGAACGTAAGGCTTTTCCAAAGAACCAAAGCCAGCCATTCCCCACTCCCTCAAACTAGGTACTCCCCAGTTCTTATTCCCAGTTTCTGTAAGTCTCCCTACTCAGACCATTTCAAGGCCAGCTTTAGAAGCTTTGAGAGGGTTACCAAAGGGCCATAAAAGAGGAAATGATATTAAATTTTCCTTTTTTTGGAACAGCAAGGCACATCCAACAAATATTATGAATTAGAGGGGTACTAGGTGGCTTGTACCACTTTTGCTCTAATTCTCTCTTCTGAAACTTAGTTTTCAGTGACCACATTGAGTCAGCTCCCATTGGCCCAAATTATATTTTATAAATGCAAGTTGAGGATTATCTTTCCAAATAAAAGTGCCCAGATTGAAATCCCCTCTTTGCCATTCCTGAGAGAATGACATAGGCTGGTACTAAAAGACTATCTTTGTGTCGAACAAATGGACCGAGGAAAATCTGCTTTCCTCTCCCCCTGCCCCTTTCTTCTTTACATAACTAGGGCCAAATGAGATGTTTTTCATTTAAAAAATTTGATTAAGCCGACTGAGCAAAAGCCTTTTCTTCTGGTCTTTACTGTTTTCTCAATTCTGGGACTGAATCAAGACATACTCAGGTTGGAAGGATAGGGAAGCTAGGGCCTCACTGCCAGGAAGGGGTGACATTTGGAAGTTTAGCTTATGAAAGGTGAGTACTGGGCCTACAGCACTAGTTTAGGGGATGCCCTTTCCCCTTGAGGCACCAGAATATGGATTGCTGCAGTGAGAGCAAGTGAGGGGGTCCCCGGTTCCATGCAAACCACCATATCCCTCTATATACACAGACTCTTGACCTGAGGGGTGAGGAAGGAGGCAGGGCAAGGAGCAGGTTTAAATAACAAGGAAAAAATAACCCAGGTAGAATTATTATGATTATTATTATTATTGTTATTATGTCCTGCTCTTCAGCTCTAGTAACTCAGAAACCCTGCCCCTTTGGCATATTTAGAAAGATATTACAAACACTACATTTGTAACCTCCTTATAGTACCATGTTTAGTTTTGGTTTCTGTACTTTAAATCTTCCCACAATATATTCTATCTTGTTTTAAAGTACCTTTCTACGATTCCCTGCCACATCCTATATTTTCTGAGGGTCAGGGCATCTTCCTGCCTTTGTATCTTGCCTATCATAAACACGGAATATAGGAATAAATGAGTGAAACTGTTAGAAAACAGGCCTCATAATAAAAGACTGAAGAAACTGGGGGTTTTTTGGTAGTAAAAGGGACAAGTTGTAAGTTTTCATGAAAAACAACAGAACCTCTTTATGCTAATGTAAGGAAAAGAGCTATCACATTGGCTTTGGAGGGTATCTAATTAAATATTTACTAAATATCATTTTTCAGGGGATATATCACATTAAATCCAAATAATAGGTAGTGTCATAAGTTAGTTTTACTGTCTTCATTCATTCTAAAAAAAATTCATTCACAAAAGTACACGGTACTTTCTTTGGCTGCTACAGAGCTACTGTTGCCACCTCTACCTGTGAAATAAGAGCAAGGAAACTGGGGAGAAGTAGACATTTCGGTTGAGTTTATCCATCAAGGAAATGGGATCTCCCTTCACCTGCTTCATGAAATCCACCTGCCTGAACTACCTGCCCTCCGGCAGCAGCTTTCCACTCTGCACTCTTAGTGTTCAGTGTCATGAAACTTGCAGGTGGTGCATTAGGGTCTTACTCTGGCAAGCAGGTATCTCGCAGTACTTCCAGTAGACACCGTCCTCATGCTCTGCCACGTAGCACCAGGGGCTCACATCTCCATCTGGATTTCTGTTGGGGTAAAGAACATACCAGTAACATTTCCATCATTTTAATTCAGCTGGCTCATTGCTTTTCCATTTTACCAATAGGAATATTTCAACTTTTGTTATTTCTCATAATTGGTATGTATCTCAATGCCACCTCTTATGAAGAAAAAATTGGTAATATCTTTCTCCTCCAACATATACTTCAAAGTTTGGGGGCAGGAGGGGATAGGGGAGAGTAAGCAAAGGTGATACATGTTTATACAAATTCAAAACAGTGTAACCAGGACAACTGACCACTGAACAAATCATGACAAACAGCATTGGCACTTTAAGTATGAACATGGCAATTCCCACGGCTGAAAGGGCACAGGTGCTCTCTTGATACTGTGGATAGAAATGGGAATGATGCGAATGGTCAGGATGGTGATTTGGTAATCAGAGTGAAAGGCCCTAAAATAGGCAAACCCTCTTTACTTGGCAATTTCTCCTTTAGTACTTTATTCTAAGAAAATCTTTATTATTTATAAAGATGTTCACCACAGCATTTTTATAATACAAAAAAAAGTTAGAAAAAACAAGTAAGGATTGGTTAAATAAATATGTTATAGCCACATAAGGGAATGCAAGGCGCTAGTTAAAACGTGGTGTAGAGACACATTTTATTAATATGGAAAATTTACATAATGTAGGCTCTATTGAGGAGCTTTCACCAGGATCAGGCTGGTCAACTTATGTTTCATAGAAATGGGTCCCTGGGGTGGTGAACACAATACAATATACAGAAGATGTATTAAAGAACTGTACCCCCGAAACATATATAATTTTATTAACCAATGTCACCCCAATAAATTCAATAAAAAAGAAAAAAGAATGGGTCCTATTCCTACCCTCAAAATACTAACTTCTCAGAGAGTTCTGAAGAAAACTAGGCCAAAGCATTTCAATCAGAACCTACAATCCTGTAATCCTGGTAACGACTTCTGATATAGCAATAATATTTTTAAAAGGTTAATTTCACATTTCTAAATGAGTGGCTTGGAATAAATGCCCTTTAAGGTCTTTTCAACTCAGAGATGCCATGACAATAAACGGCAACACCGAAGAAACAGAACAAAAAGGGGCAGGGGTTACTGGACACACAGAAAAGCCTCCCTCTCTTCACTGCTTTCCAAGCTCCCTTTATTTAGACTCAGAACACTGGAAACCTGACACTCCGGTTAGGCCGGAAATGGGCATAAAGACCCAGCAGCCGGAGCTTTGGAGCAACCCCTATCAGGCCCGAGAGGGATAAGTCTATTGTGTGGCCCAGAAGATAAGCCGCGCCGAAGCACAAAGGGTCCTTTTATTTTTTGTGCCCAAAGGCAGGTGCCAGTGCCAATTCTGCTCTTCCCAGTCTGTCTGTCTTCCCTCTAATCCAGATATGTCGAGCCCAGAAAAGTGCGTTCCCATCACTCGCCATCTCTCAGACATCTCAACTGTGATGGATCTGGAAACATCACACAAGACAAACAGTGTCGGATGTCAGCTGAGAAATCAAAGCAGGAGAACTTGTACAAAGCCCTTCTTCAAACAGTATTTCACTGTCATTTTCCTCCCTCTATTCAGTACTCAGCTTTGATGTAGTATTTGGTAAAGGCCTTAGAAAACAACTGTTTGTTATCAATGTCAAAACCATTCTGAAAAGCATCAGAATAGCTTAATAAAGAAAAAGCGAATTCATCTTTGACTTCACTGCAGTGCTAAAAACAAAAGGCCCAGACTCTCTGATGTGATAACAGTCAACAATGTCAGCCTCTCTTTTTTGAAGTATAAACTGGGAGATCAGGTCTGGTACATTCCATCAAATCAATGCAGGAGAGGGCTGCAGCCAGCTAGGGCTAAGGAGGAAGTTGGTCGTCCCTGGCTCTCACTGCTCTCTTAATGAATACTACTGAGTTTGTGGGAGCCTATGGGGAGAACATGGTGCTGATCCATGAAAAAAGATTTTTTTCATATAAATTAAACCCCATTGGAAATTTCAAATTTACCTTAATGTCAGACTTAAAAACAGGAGCTCTTATGAGAAGACTTGCTTGATAGAAAGCAACAGAATAATAGGACAAACCAGTGGCCCACTACTGAGATACACTTTAGAACAAGAATATATAAGTAAGTCCCCAGCTGGCATGGCTCGGCGGTTGAGCATCAACCTATGATCCAGCAGGTCACGGTTCAATTCCCTGTCAGGGCACATGCCCGGGGTTGTGGGCTGGATCTCTGGCAGGAGGCAGTCGATCAATGACTCTCTCTCATCACCGATGCTTCTCTCTCTCTCTCTCCCTTTCCTCTCTCTCTCTGAAATCAATAAAAATATATTGAAAAAAAGGAATATAAGTAACTATGTAAAAACAAAAAACAAACACTGGTTTCTCTTCCTAAACACTCTTCCCAACCCAACTGTTCCTATGAATAGAAAAACTAGGGGAAGGAAATAAACCAGAATGGAGTGGGGTTAAATTTTTAATTATGAAAAAAGTTTTAATGAACATGTATAGCTTTAAAAATAAATTGTAAAAGAATTTCTTAATGAGCACGTGTAACTTTAACAATAAAATACAAGAGACAGCAAAATGTGAAGCAGCATATATACAAATTGTTACCTCTGGGAAGTGGGGCTTGGTGGGGGGAATTTGCGGGGAAAGACGTAAAATGGGGGACTTTATTTAAACAATATATGCCTGTAGTTTTTGATAATTTTTTTGGAAAAGCTTTTAATATTTTTATAGTAACAAACTAGAAAATAATGCAACACAACTATGGGAGAATGGCCAGTTGGTACAAGTTAGGACAGAGGTGAAGGAAAGAGCTGAATGCACAGGGATAATGAACATGGACTACAGGCCTGGTGACTTCAAGACAACCACAAGGGTCCTAGAGTGTTAACAAAAACATGTAGAGAGGGCAAAAGGTAAACAGTGTGGCCTATGCAATGCAAGTATAAATAGTTGGCTCAGCTGGGTCAACATGCCATGGGTGAGATTCTAACATACTGGTGGAACCAGGGACACTGTGTATAGCTAGAAGTGTAGCTCAAGAATCATTTTTCCCTGTCCCAATGGCTCAAGAGGCTGCCTTTGCACCTGTCCCAATAATAATTAAATTCAGCACATTCCTGAACCATGAGTCACATTACCAGGATCTTGGGTATAAACATCTAAAACAAAACTATACCCAAAAGTGCTTAGAATTTTTGCTCTGGTCCCTACAGACCAATAATTCTTTACTTGTTTTGGATCCCTAATAACTGAGAATCTGATCAAAGTCATGGATCATCTCCCTGCAAATTGCAAGTACACACTCGAAGCATCGTGGATCTCAGGTTAAGAGCCCTTGCTAGAGTTAAACAGGTGAAAAGCAAAGAAACACCTGTCTATTGAAAGGAAGGAAACAGCACAAATTTGATGGCTTCCGCTGCTCCCAGAGAAAGGCTATCCTGGGCTGGCAAAAAGTGGATAATGCAGGGCAGTTTTTTTGCTCAGAAGCAGAGGGAGATTTGGGCCACAGATGGTGCTTTTGCTTGATGGCAACATTCACAGCAGCTTAAGAAGCTTTGCTGTCTGTGATTGCCCGCTGGTGGAGGGGCCAACTAAGAAAACCGTCCCAGAGAGACATATAAGTGACCAGACAGGAAAGTAGAGCTCTGGAAATCAGTGTCAAAGCAACCCAAGTTGAAACGAGTGGGAGGTTGTATGTGTGGGTGTGAGAGAAAGATTTAAAAAATCGTAACAAGAAATGCCTCTGAGTTGGCCAAAAGGAGACAAAGATGCTTTCCCTAGTTGTGAGCAAGGTTGTAAAAAATTGGAAGAGGAGACCAGAGATTTATCTTTTAAGTACTGTGTGGCCCCATCTTACCTGCAATAGTTATGCTCGCCAAGGCCCCCCTCCCCGTTGGGGTATTTCAGAGTATTGTATGGATGCTGGAAAGTCTCGTTCCAGAAGAGACATGGCTTCCCGCCTTGTAGTGCCGTCCAGTTCTGCGTTCCCCTATAATCTGCACCATTGGCTGTGAAACATTCTAGGAGAAAGAAAAGACAGAGCAAACTAATTTTTTGGCAACATCTATGGTCTCCTCCCTCTCTGGTTGATGTTTTATTTGTTTTGTTTGGACCAAGCTGGAAATGGATAGTGTCTTGCTAGATCCTGGACATAGCAAAATTAAAATTGCTAGGGCTGAGTAAATCTGAATCAAGGTGCCTTCCAAATGCTGGGCTAATCTTGGCACTAGTTTGTCTACATACACTAGAACATTTTCCCTTAAAGTATACAGATTCCAACTAAGATATAAACATGTAGTTGAAATGTATTGAAGCCCACGAAGTGAACCAGGAAACCCCCAAATCTGGGAACAGTTGGTAACAGCCATCCATGAGGAATTCTGGGTGCTCGGAGGGGGTCACTGTTCTCGCCAGTGTCTCTGTGTGGTAACTAGAACCAGGTCACCAGCTGTAACTGAGCTCTCCC
Organism: Miniopterus natalensis; assembly: GCF_054644295.1. Lineage (NCBI taxonomy): Eukaryota > Metazoa > Chordata > Mammalia > Chiroptera > Miniopteridae > Miniopterus > Miniopterus natalensis. The sequence continues at coordinate 16,630,652 of NC_142100.1, forward strand.
CTACAGTCTGAAAGGCTGCACTGACACTTGGATTTAATAAGACCATCGGATACAGCAACGCTTTGGAATCCCAATCACACAAGTCTGGGAATGACTCACATTCCCTGGTAATGAAGAACAGTCCTCCCCATGCTGTTTGAGACAGAAGTGCAACAAAATAGTCAACAGCAGGGAGGCAGGGCCGAGTTGGCATTTTCTCTCACCTGTTTCTGAAATTCCTTCCTACAAGACACACTGAACAGGGTCTCAGGTCCATTTTGTAAAATGACAAAATCCTTGCAGGTGCAACAATGTACTTCTAAATAAAATCTGCTTCTCAGACTTTGGGGGGGGGGATGGGAACTGAGGCTGATAGGATTTCCCCCCACATATTGCATGCATTAAATTCACAGAGGTTCATGAGAAAGGCACAGTACAAAGAGCAATTTTTAAAAATTAGCTTAGTTGAAACTGACAGATAGAAGCACTTCAAACACTTCTTTAAGATGTATCACTAGGAACCTGACAATATAGGGGAGTTACACTAACATTCTGAGCTTTATTTCTTCCCTCCCTTGGCATGCACTGACCTATAACTTCCGGTGTGAAGGACTCCTGTTGCAGTAGATGTGCCTGCTCCAGCCTACGCATGTACATGACATGAGCATATCTATATTCTAGAAGATATTTCTTTTAATATTTAAAAATCTCTCTTCCTGGCCTGGCTGGCATTGCTCAGTGGTTGGAGTGTCTGCCCGAACACCAAAGGGTCATTGGTTTGATTCCTGGGCAAGGGCATGTATCTGGGTTGCAGGTTTGATCCCCAGCCCCAGTCAGGGCATGTACAGGAGGCAACCGATTGATATGTCTCTCTCTCTCTCTCTCTCTCCCTCTCTCCCTCCCTTCCATTCTCTCTGAAAATCAATGGCAAAAATATCCTTGGGTGAGGATTGATGAAAAAAAATCTCTCTTCCTGTACCCCTTTCTCTCACTATCTGGGCCCTGTGTTTTGTCTGGGATAACATGGTTTATATGGAATAATATGGAATTCTGGGATGCACAGAACACTTGAGTAATTTATCATGTTTGTTGCGACATTCATGTTATGATGTGTGACTCTTTAAGTACCACAACAACCAAACCCTCTACCAGAGTCTGCAAAAATAAAAAAGTTCAAAGGTAATTGAAGGAGGCAGCTCAGTGTAGCATAAAATACAATGAACCAAGAAACTAAGCCTTGGCTTCTAGTCCTGGACCTGCTGCTGACCAGCTGTGCGACCTTGGACGAATCACCGTCATCCGCATCACCACTAATACTTACAGAGTGTTTTACTGTGTGCCAAGCTCTGTTCTAAGTGCTTTACAAATATCAATTCACCACTGACCCAGTGGGGTGGTCCCTTAATACTGCCATTTTACAGATGAGGCGACTGGGGTGCTCAACCACACCCTATACTGCCTCCAGTAGAACCCCCTCGGCATCATTGTTTCCCCCACCCTCTCCCTCACCCACTCATCAGAAAATTCTGTTGACTTTCTTAAACTACATGCCCTGAAACCACCCTCTCCTCTCCATCTTGGGTGCCAGCACTTTAGTCCCCTTCACCATCAGAGGACAGTATAGTCTCACAGCTTCCACTTTTGGGCTCCTGCAACCCATTCTCCAGGCAGTGCTCAAAGTTCTCAGGGAGACATGAGTACTGGGAACAAAACCCAAACCCTTCAACCTTGTCTGCAAACCTTCTGTGATGTGGTCTGTGTCCTCCCTCCCGCCACACCCCAAGCTCTTCCTCTGGTCACTCCTGTGCTCCAGCCACACTGGTCTCCTTTTAATTCCATCAACACTCCACATTATGTCCTGCCCGAAATGTTATTCCCCTAATATTTGCCATGGCACACTAAATGTTACCTCCTCAGAAAACCCTTCCCCAACATCTCCCCTCCTACTTTTCCTGCCCTTAGTTGGTTTGCTTCATAACATTATACAAGATCTGCTAAAGAAAGAGAGGAGATGGAGTGAGACTGTGTGTATAGATGTGTATACCAACCACACCACAGCTCTTTCCTAGCCGCAAGGTTAGAGAGAAACCTGGGAACCTGAATTTCTCTAAAGCTGCCCAGGTGATTCTGTTAACTAATCAGGTCTGAGAACCACTAGACTAGATGATTCTAAGAACATCAAGCCAATCTTTGCCAATTACTAGGATTTTAATTACTATGTGTTATGACATCTTTTTCTCCTACTAGCGGTTGAGGAGTGGCCCAGGAGCCAGAAATGCAGGCCTTAGCAATAGACAGCAACCTGTAGGGTGGTGGGGTCAGTGTCCCCAGAGGTTCAGATGACTTGATTTGTAACACAAAAGAATGTGGCAGCCATCCACACATGTGTCAGTCCTCATGAATGGGGATGAGGTGGCATCTGAGAGAGAGAATGGGAAAGTATAGGCTTGTCTGCTTTAGTCTACTTCTCCCAGGCCCCATCTTGTTCTCATTACACTAGGGAAACTGAGGCAATATACAAGATTATTTTTGAACAGACTTGCCCAGAGCATGTCAATTGTGAAAAACAAGAAAAACAGACTTGAGTAGTTTAGATCAAAGTTATGAGTGCATCTTGATTTCATCAGGATACTAGGGTGTGGTACTAGGTAATGAGGACCCTGCCTCCCTTACTTTCTACTGCTATGAAATGGCATAAGCTTTGGCTAGATAGTCAGGGAGTAGCTTAAACCAATAAAAAATAAAATATCACATGGCCAGCTGTACACTTATGCATTCAGTGAAAGAATGAGCAAAGGCAGTAGATCTAATCTCTAGGACAGTAGTCATTAATTCAGTCAACAGATATATATTCAATACTTACTATATGCCTTGCAGTCATGGAGCTTACATGCTAATTGCAGACATGCTCATAATAAACAAATCAACATCACATAGTGAGAAGGGCTATAATGAAATATGGAGTAAGTAAGGGGATGGAGATTGAATGGTGGGGGTTTTCTGGAAAGGAGACATTTGAGCGGAGATGCGGACGAAGGGAGGAAGCAAACCACTTAAGTGATTTGGGAAGAGTGTTAATGGCAGAGGGCACAGCAAATGCAAAACCCCTGCAAGCAGCAATGTACCTGGCAGGCTTGGCAAACTGTAAGGCAGCTCCGCTAATCTGACTGGAGTAGGGTGTGCGGTGGGGAAGGGTGGGTGGGAAATGAAGAGGGGGAAGTGGGCAATGGGAAGACGGGTAAGGTCTTGAGGGTTATGTAAATTAGGTTTTGGCTTTTGTTCTAAATGTGAGAGGAAGCCATTGGAAGGTTTTGAGCAGAGAAGTGACAAGATATGACTTATTTTTTAATAGAACTGTCTAGCTGCCGGGTGGGTAAAGAACAGTAGAGAGGCAAGAACTCAGCAGGGAGAACAGTTAGGTAGTTACTACAGAAGACAGGCTAAAAAGAAAGGATGGCCTGGACCAGGGTGGTAGCTGAAGGGTGGTGAGAAGTGACTGGATTCTGGGTATATTTTGAAGCTGGGGGTTTGAAGACAGGGAAGACAGGGTCTGAGAGAATGTGGAGTTGGGTTCAACACCAGGGATTTGAGTCTGCACAACTGGGTGAGTGGTGACACCATTTACTATATATAGTGGGGGGGGGGGACACAAGAAGGGCAGAGTATCTTGGGGTGGAATCAAGGATTTGGTTTTGGATCAGTTAAGTTTGAGACACCCTTCAGAAAATTGGATGGAGACAGAGAGTAAGCAGATTGTTAGATAAGCCTGGAGTTAAGGAAAAAGCCTGAGGCTAGAGCTAGAAATGTGGCGGTAACAGCGGTTATGTGTAGAAAGAACAGGATTACTGTGTGTGGAGAGCGAAGACATCTGGGGCTGAGCCCACGGCCCTCCAACATTTCAGGCTTGGTAAGAGGAGGGCCTGGCAATGAAGACTGAGAAAGTATAGCTGGGGAGGTAAAAGAAAAGTTAAGAGAGTGTGTGGGTCTTGGAAGACAAGGGAGAAGGTGTTTGAAAAGAAAGGAATAATAAACTGTGAGAACAGGAACTTTTATTCCCTCCCTATCTTCTCTAGCTAGATCCCAAACACTTCACAGAGTTAATCTCTGTTTGACCCTACCTTTCCATCGAAAAACCAAATCTTTTGTTTTGGGGATGAATGAAAACAGCCCTTTAGTTACATATAAGCCTGGCAGAAACTTAGTAATACAGCAGAAAACTTCCCTGATAAAAACTTCCAAGGCTGGCATCAAAGCATTCAGAAGATTAATTCTACCTTTCCAAGTTGAAAATTCTTATCTTTTCCCATCACCAAAATCCTTCAAAGTATGGCAGATGGCATTCATTTTAAAATTTGGAAATGCTAATTTTATTAAAATTCTGAGATAAGTAGAATCACATTAGGGTATACAAATCATCAGTTGAGAATCTTGAGCACATGGTTTTGTGTAGATCAATTGTTTTCTGTAGGACCTGCTACTAGAAGGCCTGGAGGTCATTCCCCTGGGAGTTAGATCTGAGGGCAAAAACTACATTTGGGTGAAAGCTCAAACTCCTTCATGGCTAATAAAAGCTAGCTGGAGTTTTTCCTCATAAGACTATTATTGTTCATTATGCTTGGAATTTAGAAGGGTTGGGTATAAAGAAAAGACTGACTGACTGATGGCATATATATTCTAAACTTTTATATCTATACTTAAAATTCTGTAGGATCTCACACACTCACATGCTGTATGTAAAATTATGTGAAGATTTCAATTAATTTACAGGACCGGCCTACAGAAGACTTAGAAATTTAATGGCCAATTGTTTAACGTTTATAAAAATTGCACATACTGAAATAGAGGGCTGCGGCTAGTACCTTGTAAAGGGACAATAGTTTTTAAGCAGTGAAACAGGCTTGGACTCACACTAATATGGCTGTCTGACTGCAGAGCTTAGCATCACCTCTCTGTCAGGATAGGAAAAGCACTCATGGTCAGGAAAGAACACTGATGAGTGAGAGGTCTGCTCTGCTCTGCTCTGCTCTGCCTCTGGCTTGGCCACTCTCTGGGGCCTTTGTGCACAGCACGTCCTTTCTGCAACTCATGCTTCTTAATCTCTGAAATGAGGGGGCTGACTAGATCAGGAATCCTAATTATTTTAGGTACACAGACAGGCCTCTAGGAGAATCGAATGAAAGGGACCTACTCCCGGACAAATATCACATTCACAACATTTTATAACTTCAGAAGTGTTCATGGAGCCCTGGAAGCCCTTTTATGCAGCCCCAAGATCCATTAAGTCTAATTTAAAGACCCCTCTGAGCAAGTGATATTTACAGAATACACACACACGCACACACAGAGAACTTAATAGGATTGAGTATTTAATTTCAAGAGTTATAAAGAAGTTTTCTTCACAGAAAGCTTCTAGCAACGATATGGTACAGTATGGAAAGCACATATTAGGGGTTGGAGTCAGGCCTCAGCTTTGTGGTTTACAACTATTGGTTTCAGAGAGAGGAAGGGAGAGGGAGACATAGAAACATCAATGATGAGAGACAGCCCTTGATCAGCTGCCTCCTGCACACCCCCTCCTGGGGATCAAGCTGGAAACCCAGGCATGTGCCCTGATGGGGAATTGAACCATGATCTCCAGATTCATAGGTTGATGCTCAACTACTAAGCCACACAGGTTGAGCTAAAATCACATTTTTGAGAAACAGAACATTTTTCTCACTTTGAGTCTAGAATATTCCTAGTTTTCTGGGAGAATTAGTTTGAGTCTTTATATGTGGTGCTTATGAGAGTCACTATTTTTAACCCATCAAAGTCAAGTCTCTGTTCTACATAGGACCACTCAGCATTCCTATTGATCCTATGTTGGAAGAATCTGCCTAGTTTGGAATTGACATAACTAGATAAACATTAAATTCAATTATGGCATCTTAAAATAAGATAGCTGAAAACATTTTCCAATGGGACTATTTTCTATTCTCTTAAAGATGTCTCTAAAATTTGGTAGTTAGGTAGATTATAGACATACAAGGCTTAGGTGGAAAGAGTACCTTTTAATATTTAGAGGACTACGTGACAGTGTTGTCAGTGTTTGCACAACACATGTGCTGCTCTGCTGGGTTTCCAGTACAGACTGGTGTCCAGTGGGAACTTGTGGTACATCTTCAAAGCCTATGCTCCTGTACAAAATTGCCTTTTGCCCTCACACATTCAAAAGCACTTTAGAAATACTTATTTCAGTTATGTATAACCTTATAGTAAAGAGGCACAGAGCCCTGGGAAGGCAGTAGTACCCAACTTTTTCTCACCCCAACACGGCTGAGGCTATAAGACCCATGAAAACACTTCAGAGAGGGGTCCTTATTACTTGTTATATAAAAATTTGAAAACCACATAATTATCAAGGCAGAGAAGCCCAGAATACAGTGCTCCTTGGGTACCACTCTTTTCCCATCTGGCTCTCATCTTGAATACACTTCACTTCTACCCAGGCAGGACCTATTGGACATGGTCATCACTATGAAGTACTACAAGTGTTTTTGTCAGGTACAGTCACCACAAATATGCAGTAATGTTTGAAGAATTTATATTTACCATTTAGGATATTATAAACACATACAATCATCAAATTGAAAACCAAAAGGCAGTTTTCAAGAAAGAATTTAGCTCTATAACATATACAGAGAGACTAGGGCAAGACTCAGTTAAAGAATGGCCTGGCTGGGCGTGGCTCAGCGGTTGAGCGTCGACCTAGGATCCAGGTGATCAGGGTTTAATTCCCAGTCAGTGCACATGCCCGGGTTGCGGGCTTGATCAATGACTTTCTCATCATTGATGTTTCTGTCTCTCTCCCTCTCCTTTCCTCTCTCTGAAATCAATAAAGATATATTTAAAAAAAAAAAAATGAACTCAGCAGAACTCTATGGATTTTACTGCCAATACCACCAAAACATTTTCTATCACACTTTGGTGATGGTACCACTCTTGATATAATATTTGAGTACAAAGAGATCTATTTCATTCTTGAAAAAAATTCACACTAAAAAAACTCACACTAGTTTTCACATAAAGAAGTAGGAACCATAGATGTTTTAAAGCCCAAAGTTCAGTTCTGATGGACAACTTAGTGCATTTTGTAAGTCAACTCTAAAGGAAACAAAAAAACTAAAAGTAGACAAAAGATGGAGCACTTTGAAAGCACAAGATCTAGAATAATCAGCACTATTCTCCTATAGAAACCAGGGGCTCTAAAACTAGTCCTGATGCCACAGCTCTTAATGACTTGATCACCTTGAACTGTAATTGCTCAAGAAGCACCTGGCCCTGCTTCCACTAGCTTGTGAGTTTCTTGAGCATCTCACTCATCTTTGAATCCTCAACAACTACAGACCACACAGAATGTGCCTGGCAAATGCTAGTTTAATGAGGGAAGCGGGTGTTTGGGGAGCTAGAGGGTAAAAAAGACAAAAACCATTACAGACATATTCAGAGTGCCCCATTTTCCTTACCAATTTATATCTCTAAGCTAGTAATCATGACTTACATAGCAATGACCTATGAGAAGTGCCAGGGAAGTTTATGTAAATTAAGTATTTGAAAGTAAAATACTTGCTATTTAAACTGGGGGAATCTGCTATTTAAAGGAAACCGATGGCCCCACCCGACATGGCAGTTGAGCCTAGGATCCAGGAGATGGTGGCCCCATTCCCGGTCAGCATACATGCCCTGGTTGCGGGCTCGATCTCCAGTAGGGGGCGTGCAAGAGGCAGCCAATCAATGACAACTCTCATTATTGTTTCTCTCTCTCTCTCCCTCTCCCTTCCTCTCTAAAATCAATAAAGATATATTTTTAAAAATTAAAAAAAAGAAATTCAGATATTTTTTTTAAAAAGAGAAAACCTGTGAAGCCACTTGTAATAGGGAACCAACAACCCTTTTGTAATGAATATGTATATTTATATTCTGAGTTTGCTTTAAGGCAAAGACACCTGGCTCAAATCTACACTTTTCCTCGCCATCTCTTGAGCAACCCTATTTCACACTGTCTGAAGCTCTCAATCCGTCTAAAAGGAGATAAAATAAACTGATATAATCCAGCTTCTGGGCAAGTTCTATCAGTATTGCCTGTGCTCTATTTTTAATTTCAGATGGCTAGAAATTTCCCCAGTAGTGGTGTCCTGGAGGGCAGCCAATGCTCCATGGAAGCCAGCCTCTGGGCTATTCAGCTTCCCTTGGTTGATATGAGATGGCCAAATAATACAAGAGTTCTTGGGTGGTGAGCTGACTGCCAGAAAGACAGCATATCTCTAGAGCATGTCTTTAAAGTAAAACCTAAAGCAACAAAGTGTAGTCTTCTGTGAAAAGGCAAAGGGATGAGTCCTAGTCAAAGATATTGGGCATGTAGTAGGCATTTGATAAGCACTTGTTAGTTGGTACCAAGATAAAATGACTTAAGTGACAGGTTTCCAAGTTCTGACCAGGGAGACAGCTTGGGGCAGAAGGGAAGACTCAGTTGTAGCAATGACTTATAAACAGGAACAAGAAGTGCTGTCATCTCTAGCCACCCAGAGCAATAAGGGCAGCGATAGCCAACAGTTTGATTTGACAGTCAAAGGTTTCAAGTTTCATGTAATGTTTCATGGCTACAGAGTAGGGTTGCCAGATTTAGCAAATGAAAACACAGGATGCCCAGTTAAATTTGAATTTCAGATAAACAACAATCATTTTTTAAGATGTTTAAGTTTCACCACATAGGACAGGCTTATAAAAAAAATGATTCACTCTTTATCTGAAATTCAAATTTAACGGCGTGTCCTATATTTAATCTGGCAACCTTAGTCCAGAGAGTAGAAACATACAGTGAATCACAGATCTCCTTATTCCTTTAAGATTTCTGAAACACTGTTCACAGAAACGCTTAAGGAGCTTAATATGGATAATGAAGAATCTACTTTCTTGTGTGAAAAAAAGATGTTGATCAGAGTTGCCTACTTATGGGTCACGGTGAAGGGACGGGTTTAGGACAGGGTTTCTCAACCTCAGCATTATTGACATTTTGGACTGGACAATTCTTTGTCCTGTGCATTGCAGGATGTTTAGCAGCATCCCTGGCCTCTTACCTGCTAGATGCCAGTAGCACATCCCACTCTACCCCGAGCTGTGACAACCAAAAATGTCTCCATTTAGTGCCAAATGTCCCCTGGGAGCAAAATCTCCTCCAGTTGAAACCACTGAATTAGAAGAAATGGTCAAATATACAGACAATGTCATATCCACTAACCAGCGATCATATAAAAGATCCTTCTCAAGGGAGAGATTTTTCGGCTTGCCCCAGATCCCTTCAAGCTCCTAACAAGGATGAGAAGGCCTAGTGGCTTCAGCTAAGACAATCAGAAACCCTTCATCTGCCAGAAGTGCTCAGGAAGAATCTTTGGTGAGCCAAGCCAATGAAGTTCTGCATGGCAGTGCACACATCACAGCAAGCAGGGCGTCGCACCCAGCCTTTGAAGACGTTCCTTTTAAGTTAACTTCCCTCCCAACTAAACTTTTTCCAAATCTCTTCCTGCCATTTGGAAGTTGAGTGATTCTCAGCTGAAAAGGCCTGTATATACGAGGTGCAGATGGCAGCAGTTACGGCCCTCACCAGATGCTGCAGTCTCTAATTTGATTGAAAGGATATAATTAGACAACAGAAACACTTTAATGAAAGAGCAAAACATGGAGGGAGGGAAGGATTGAAGGCCCTTAACTGATGCCAAAACACCCACCAGTAATAGAGGCTTTGAGTCTGGGGAAAGGGAAGGGGAAAGCCCCTTAAAAGGACAGTCCCCATCCTGTTTATTTCCCCATAGAAATAGGAATAGGGATTTTATTATTGTAGATTTCCACTGTATTTTATGTGGGAACAATCTGATTAAAACCAGAAGGGTCTTCGGAAGAACATCAAAGAAAAACAAATATGGCTTCTGTGGTCATTATTAAAAATATTTTTACCAGCCCAATAATTTTCTTTGAAGATGAATTTTTATAGATTGAACAGCAGCAAGTAATTTACATACTGTGATGGCATTGGTTAACAAGCCCTGCTATTCTAGATGAGGACTACTCAGTCGCCATATTTTTATCCAACTTTAGGACACTAAGGAACATGGACAGCCACTTAACATAAGTTTGGGAGGTATACAGAAACCATGGAGAGCTGAGTCCTACATATGCTGATGCTGCAACCTTTTTTGAATCATCTTTAAAAGTTGTCTATGCTGCTTTCAGACTTTTAGTGTGAGTAAACTGTTCTGGTTCTAACCAAGAATGTAACCAAACTGAAAGAAATCCAGCCCTTGAAATCTGAAGTTGCTAATGTGGTGTGACACTTGGTTTGGAAGCAGCTGCAGCCTCCTCAGCCCACTAGAAGCAAGACCCCACCCTTGTGGCAAATTGAACAATAAAAGTTTAATGCTTTGGCTACTTGCCAGGGATTAAATCAGTGGCAAAAGAAACTAGACACTGGGCCCAGCAGAAGCGCAACCCTGAGAGGGTCCTATTATCACTGGGAGGGAGAAGGGCAGCCTTGCATGTGAGGTGGCCGAAAATCTTCTGTGTGCCAGGTGCTTCCTAGTACCCAGCTTCATTCCTCTAACTCTAACCCTCTTCAGACTGGTGCAAGTTCAGGCTAGGGAGATATTTGCCTAGAAAGAAGATTAAAGGGAAGGGGGGCTTCCTTGCAGGAGGAGAAGGAAAGTTTCTGTAGAGTGGCTGTTTTTGAGTAGTATGAACACCCTTACGACATTTCTACAATGGCCTCCTTCCTTTCCCTGTTCAGTTCAAATCCAGGATATCTCAGAGGTGAGGTCTGGGGAAGCACTGTCATATTGACAGGAAGATACTGAAAACAACAGAGAGAAAAAACACACAGAGTAACTTTGGGCTGCTTCTCCTAGATTAATACTTCCAGGTTCCAGCTGATTCTCAAGGTTTAACAGAATATGGAAGGAATGTCAATCATTGATCCCACCCACTCAGGGACTGCACAGTGAGCCAGCCAGGAATGGGGGACTTGAGATCTCACTTCAAAACTTGCACAGGTAGTTTTTTAAGGGACAAGTTCACTTCCTCCTCTGTTGTCCTTATTCAGGGAGGCCACAACTCAGACAAAAGCTACAGATCCAACTTCCGGCCTTTCTCAAGTGTTTTGCATTAACTGTTCCACAGTACAAACACAATCAACTTGGTATGTTTGAATGTTTCATTTTGGTTTTTAAAAAATGTTTTAATTAAAACAGAATAATCGGCCATGCTAAAGAACATTGTTGTTTTTTAAAGGCCACTTCAAAAATGATGATAGACCCGTGGAAATAAAATTCAACTGTTTAGGAAAGTGATAGAAGTTTGTTTTCTTCTTTTTTCCTTGGCTGTTTCTCTAAGTCTCGGGGCTGGTGCCACCTGCTGCCTGGGCTTTCCTCTGAGAAACAGATCTCTCAACGGTTTGTTCCAAGCAACATCTGCATAGCTGAACAAACCATGGGCCTGTTCCAAGGCAGGCACTATTTTCTTTAGGTAGTGTACACTGAACCATACTGAATTTCTTTTTAATGCATTTTTTTAAAGTTTTATTAAATATCCAAATGTATGTGAATGAACATCCCCCCACATGTATCCTTTTAAAAAATTGGTGGTAAAATATACATAACATAAAATTTACCATTTTAACCATTTCTCCCATATGTCTTTTAAAGTTAGCTAATAGTAAAAGGTAAAGGGGTTCATTCATTCACCAAAATCAAGACTCCTTGTCACCTTTCCAGCCCAGTGAAAAAATCAATACATATGGACCTAGAACAGGACTTGGCAAAGTATAGCCTGTGGACCAAATCTGGCCCACTGCCTGTTTTTGTATGGCCTATGAACTAAGAATGGTTTTAAAATTTTTAAATGTTTTGAAAATAATCAAAAGAACAATTTGTGTAACATATAAAAATTACATAAAATTCAATGTCCATAAAGTTTTACTGGAGCAAAACCACACTGATTCATTTACATTTTGTCCATGGCTGTTTTGTCCTACAAAGTCAGAGTTGAGTAATTACAACAGGGAGAGTATGTGGCCCATGAAGTCCAAATTATTTAGTCTGGCCCTTAACAAAAAAATATTTGCCAACGCCTGACCTAGATTGGATTATAGGCTCAAAAATTCTAAACTACAGTTGGTTATAGCCTACCACCAAAAATCCCTAATCTGTATTATGAAGCTATCTGAAGCAATATATTTTATCTTTATTATTTGTTGCTATTGATTCAACTATGCTAAATCATATGTAAGTGTATCAATAATATCTATATTAAGTACAACTTGCTGTTTATTAGTAATGAGCCTAAGTGGAACTTCTTTTTGTGTTAAGATTTATAAAAGGTCTCATTGCATATCTCAAACATTTAAATAGTTTTGTCTAGGGGCCAAACCAAATTTTCACAAAAAGACCAGGGTTCTTTGGTATCAGGTGAGTTTTGACAATTTTGTGTTTCTTTTTCCTTTTTTTGTTAATCTTCACCCGAGGATATTTTTGTCATTGATTTTTTAGAGTGGAAGGGAGCGGGAGAGACAGAGAGAGAGAGAAATCTATGTGAGAGAGACACATCGATTGGCTGCCTCCTGCACATGCTCCAACCCCGGGGCAGGGGGTCTGCAACCAAGATACGTACCCTTGACCGGAATCAAGCCCTCAACAGCTTCTGTCCATGGGCCGATGCTCTACCCACTTAGCCACACTGGCTAGGGCACAGTTTTATGTTTCTTAAAATAGTCAAAGCATAAAAGTAACTGGTATGCATGTCAGTCCACTCAGGCCCTATGTTGCATACAGGTAATTCTATTAACATGAATGAAGTCCCCAAGAGGGACAGGGCTCTGTACAGTGTGAAGCTCTCACTGTTAACTGAACTCATAGGCAAGACATACTACTAGCTAATGGGGTGAATTCTAGATGAGGACTTAGAGGAGAGTGAGCAGCAACTATAAAACACTGTTCACAGCAAATGTAACCTGAGTTGAGAAACTGCTACTGCACACCTGATAGTCAAATGTAGTGAAACACCCAAGCAGGTAGTTTGCCTTTGGCAGAAAACTCAAATAGCCGAAGTCTACCCAGGCTTCTCTGTTCTTCCTACCTCTTGGCTCTCCACTGCAGGTCAATAAATTCCAGATGGGAGCTCAACTACGAAAAGCCCATCAGCCCCATGACCCTGGCTGCTTTCCTCTTTGAAAAGGGAGTCTTGATTCCATCATTAACCTCTATCTTCCTCCTTATCAGCTGTGAAGGAAAGAGAGAGTCTCAAAGGAAGAATGGAGAAGAGAAGGGAGATCATTTGGGGTTGGCTACACACTGTAATTAGAAGTAGCATTGATGGGGAATGAGCTAACTGTTTTTATAAAGTCAGCATTCAAAAATGCAAACCACCAGTAATTTAAATATTACAAAATTGTACAGAATATAAGACTTGAAATAATTTTTTCCATCCACAAAATTCTAGAGAAAATTACAGTATCAAAAGTATAAAATGGTAAGTTTGGCATATCCTCAGAATAAAACGTGTTTATTGGAAAGGATTTTAAAAACTTGTGGGCAGGCTCTAGATAGGATGTGATGCTTAAGGCCACATGGTATCTCCCTAAAACTTTTTTCTGGAACTAAAAAGGAAAAGTCACAGAAGCTCTGATATACCAGGATAGAAGAAAAAAGAGCTGATGAGGTTCAATGAACTGGGATTTAGGGCCACTTATCATAAATCATTTCACAATGATTTTTTATTTGTCCCTATCTCAGACTCCCAAATAAAAGCACACCAAAGTTTGAGGTTCAAACCTCTTCAAAGCTACTGCATTTGACCCTTCCTAGGAAAGCAAAGGTGCCTGAGGAAAGGATGCCACCTTCTAACAAGTGTAAGCACAGAGTTGGCTCATTTAACACTTTTTAGAGCTATTACTCTGCCCTTTCCAGAAGGGGAACCAGTTTATTTCCACCAGTACCTCTCTCTCCTCAGAGGACATTAAATCCTGACCACACAGATGGCAAAGTGGTGCTAAGGGGTTACTAGGTTACAGTTATGTTGACATATCCTGGCTCTTGGAAAGGCCCTCCTTCATTCCTCACATATGGCAAACAGTAGAAGTGATCAAACTTGTGTAGAAGTTTTTGTAGAAGTCCCCTAGAAGGCCACCACCAATCACTCAGAAACCACTTCCTAAGCCTAAGGTTTACAGTACTTGGAGACACCCCCTCTTTCCCATCTAGATCCAAGCTTTGCTTTTACAGGGATTAATCGGACTGCAAGCTCAGAGCATTCTCAGGGCAAATGAGGTGTCTAGCACTTGGTGAACTGTGAAGCACTATAAAAAGTATTAAAATATGTTTATTGACTGCCTTCTATATGTGGGTGTGTACCTGCAATATATCATTTAATCTTCACAACACCACATAAGGGAGTTATCATTATCCCACCTTTACAGATGCCGTGAGCAAGCCTCAGAGAGCTGGAGGCATGGCCCAAAGTCACACTGTAAGTGACAACACCAAGTCCTATCTTTTGCACTAATCCAAGCTGGTAAAATAAACAGAACAACACTGAGTTTTCTTTCAGCAGCAAAATCCTGTCTTTCCAACATCACAGTCTGCAACTTTGGGTGGACTTCCTACTTGGGCAAACCGGCAATGAACTCTTACCTTCTTTTTTGCTAATGCCCAAGTCTCAACACCCAAACAACCTGCAGAGAAATGCAACTGGGCCAGACAACGCCCTCTTGCCTGCTCTTCAATTTGGAAAGAGTTCTGCTGCAAGGAAGGATATGTACGGAAGCTAAGCAAAGTCCCAGCTTCCATCCTGGTCCAGGGCCCCACTTCGGGAAGACCTGCCCTTGGCCTTGACCTGGGAGCGGGTTACCCTGTTCAAAGCGCGGGGCTACCCGGGAAACGGAGCTCCGCACGGCACCCTCGGGATAAGCACCCTAAGCTCTGGAGCGGAGTTCCCATCACCCCTTCCTTTCTTCTCTTTCCGAGCATCTGAGTCACCGGGAAGTTCAAAGCGGCCCCGGGGGTAGGGAGGGGGCGTTCCGGCTGGTACGGCAGGTCGTCCGGGGACCCGGATCTGCGTCCTGCAGAGCCGGCAAGTCAACTCGATTCCTCGCGAGGCAGAAATTACAGTGTTGGGCCAGAGGAGCCGAGCGCCCGCTCCTCTCCCCTCCGCCCCCGCCCCTGAGCGGGGAGGCGCTGGGTCCACGAGTGTAGGGGGCGCGGGGGTGTCTCTGAGGGGCTTGCGGAGGAGATCCTGGCCCGGGAGGGGGTGTCGCTGAGGGACCTGGGGAGGGGGTGCAGTGTCTTGAGGCGGGGTGAGGGAGAGTCCCGGCCCGAGGTGCGTTGGTGAGAGACTGAAGGACGCGCTCCCAGAAGCTGAGGGGGCGTCTCGGCCCGGGGGGCAGGCGCTGAGGGGCTCGAGCAGGGGACCCCGGGTCCTGAGACAGAGGAGACGTCCCAGCCTGGGGGCGTCGCTGAGAGGTTTGGCGAAGGGGTCTGGGGAGGTACTGAGGCACAGAGGGAGCCCCCGCCTGGGGACGTCGCTGAGGGACTCCCAGGTCCCCAGGCAGGTGGGCACCAACTGGGCCCGGGGGCGTCGCTGAGGGGCCTGGGGGAATCCCGGGTCCTGAGGCGGGGTACCGGCCCGGCCCGAGGGGGCGTCGCCGAGGGGCTTGGAGAAGGAGTCCCGGAAGGTAGTGGGGACTGCGCCCCCCAGGCGGGCCACTCGGGCTGGCTCTGCACAGGGCCGGCGTCGGGGTCCCTCACTCACCGGGTCCGGGGCCGAGGCCGGGGCTGGGCGCGGGCCGGGCCGCCAGCGTGAGCGCGGCGGCGGAGAGCAGGGCGAGACGGGCGGCGGGCGGCGCCATGGGCCGTCAGTGCGGGGCCCCGGGGCGCGGCCCGGGGGAGAGGGGGCAGCGCCGGGAGCCGGGGGCGGCCATGGGAGCAGGACGCGGGGCTCGAACGTGGCCCCGCCCCGGCCGCCCGGCTGCCCCGCCCCGGCCCGCCCTCCCCAACGCCGCCGCAGCCCGGGCCGCCGCCGGGCCCGCCCGGCTACTCCGTGAGGCGCGAGAGGCGGAGCCGACTGCGCACGCCCGCTCCACCCCCCCCGCGCCGCGCCTGCCACTCACGCGCCAGGCCCCGCCCACATTCTCCCCCTCACCTGGGCCTGCCCGGGAGGAGCATTTTATTGGTCCGATCCAGGGGCGGGGCCAACAGGTGAGGGGCGGGGTTCGGGACCCCGCCTCCGAGTCTCTTCGCGAAGGTTTGGCTGGGCTGGAGCTGGATGGGCGCCCAGTGACCCCTGTTCCACCCTCACTCGGGTTGTGACCCAAACGCGGGCTCAACCGCAGGGGTAGTAATCAGAACAGCAGTTTGCAAACCGCTTTTCCCTGCTTGGCTCATCGTAGTGGTTAAAGAAGGGTGCTCTGGGGTCAGCCTGTCCCGGTTCATATCCCACTCGGTCACCTGTAGGACCTTGGGCAAGATTAAAGGGAAAATAGCTCCCTTACTTCAATGTCCTCATCTGGTAAATGGAGGAGTTGATAGTAACTGCTCCCAAAGCGGAGGTACTAAATGAGGCGATGCGTGGAAACTTCCACACGCGCACAGTGGGCGCTTGGAAAACGCTGAGCTCCTTTCATCATCCCGATTCTTGCGGCCACAGAGGCAGCATACTGCTGAGCCCGGTTCCGAATCCTATCGCGCATCATTTACCAAATGGAGCAAGTTCCCGACTCTGTCTGAGCCTCAGTCATCTGAAAAATGGGCATCATCGAAGGCCTTCACAATATGAGCTGACATAGAAGCAAGTAAAGCGCCCGACACATGGAAAGTCCAGACCCGTGGATGGGGCAATGACTTTCCTACAGACTGAGGCTCAGAGAGCGCAGGTTCCTTCCGCTCTCGCCTCCCCTCCCGCCCGTGGCAGGTCCTTTACCCTCGCCACTCCCCCAGGTCTTCCCCAGCTGCACTCGAAGTCTGCGGTGGGCCTCCCGCCTCCCCCGCACTCCCCCAGGCGGAGATTTTCCTTCAGCTCCCGCCTAAAGTGCCGCGGTGACGCCCCGCGAGGCAGGTCCGGGCGGCGCGCCGGGCGCTTTCAAGTCCCGGGTCCCGGACGGGCAAGTGCGGGCCTGCGCCCCGCGCGGTGGCGGGAACATCTGCGCCCGTGCGCCGGCTCGCCGCGCCCAGAGCGGGGCTGGCCCGGCCCGGCCCGCCGCAGGCGCACCGGCTCCTTCGCCCCCTCGCCACCCCGGAGCCGCCCCCTCGCCCTCTCTCGGGGTCCGCCTCCCCCACCCCACAAGCTGTTCCCAGGGCTGGGCCTCAGCTACCTCCCACGAGGCCTCTCAATCTCTGTCTCTTTCCACCCGCAGGACCCAGAGCGGCTGTGGCAAGAAGCATCTTGTTCTGTCATTGTTTTCACTGCGTCTCTCCGGAGTTCCAGAAACCTCGGGGCTCCTTATTGGAGCAGAGGGACACCCCCCACCAAGCGACACCTGGTCCCTGAGGACACACCCTCCGCATCCCACCTGGCTCTCACCCTCTCTTCTCCATCAGTTTGGGCCCCTCCTCCTTGGGCAGGACCTGGGAACTCTACCTTTAACTTGGGGCTCGGGGGCGCAGGCAGGACACGTGGAGGGTGAACGAAATGAGAAGATGCAGGTGACGCCATCAGCACAAAGCGAGCACCCAGTGAAGGTGAACCTGCCTCCACTCGGCATCCGTGAAGGGAACGGCAGGAAAGTAGACTTTGGGTGGTGAGCATCAATAGAGTATATAGATATGGAAATATAACGTTGTATAGCTGAAATTCATGTTATTAACCACTGTTACTGCAATACATTTAATAATTTAAACAAAAACAAAAACAACCTCAGTGAGGAACATGCCAACAGCAGAAACAGCACAAGTTTACATTCTAACAGAGGGGAGGGGGCCAGCCAACCAACATGAAAATCCCATGACTTTCAGAGGGCTTAAAGTACTGCAAAGGCAAGAATATGATGTTGACAGAGAATGACCTGTGGGCTGTTTTAATTAGAGAGCTGGGGAAGGGTTTCAGCAAAGCAGGACACACGCCGCTCTACAATTTACAAAGTTCTTTCTCATCCCAGTATTTGAGGGGGACGTAGGAAGGGGCGGACAGAAGGTTCAAAATAAGGTTTATTTGGCCAAGTCTGGGGATTCATGCCTCATGATAGTAGCTTTGACCTGTCTTGCCCCACTGCAGGAAGGCACCCCGGCTGGATGGGTACCAGCCGCCTTCCTACCTTTGGCTCTCTTGGCTTTGTGTACAAACAGAAAGGGCTATGTGATTTGCAGGGCCCAGTGAGACATGCAAATGTGTAGGGGGGTGTCCCTTGTTCAAAATGATTAAGAATTTTAAGATGGCAACCACAGGGTATTAAACCAAGTGTGGGGCCCTTTTAAGTTTGGGGACCTGTGTCACTACAGAGGTTGCGTGCCCATGAAGCTGGCTTGTACAGCAGAGCTCAGAAATAGTGTGCAGGCCCCTGCCCCCACTGGCTGCTATGAGAAGCATCCCTCATGCCTTCTCCAGGCCTCCCTCCCCTCTTTTCCAGCTTAAAGCCCAGCACAGGTGATGGAAACAGTGCACAGAAGCTAAAAATACAGCCGAGCCAGTCTAGGTCAGGGCACTTAATGGCTCAAGGTCTTTTGCTTAGTTATGTGGTCCTGGCCCCTGGCAAGGAGCAGTCTAAGATATTCATTTCAATGCTTCACATACCTCTGTCGGTTAGCAGCTTTATTTCATGGAAAGAGTGAGGACACTGGCTATAGCCCCTGGGCCTCCAGGAAGATGTTGGTATTTGTCTGTTTGCCGCTTGTGTTCTGCAGTTGGACACTTGGATTCCTCTGTGCGCAGCAGGATTTGCCAAGAAGCTGGGAGAGCCCTGGCCGGGTGGCTCAGTTGGTTGGAGAGTCATCCCGTACATCAAAAGGTGTACGGTCTGGGTGAGTACAGGAGGTAACCAAACCATGTTTCTCTCTCACATCCATGTTTCTCTCCCTCTCTAAAAAAAAATCAATAAACACATCCGAGGATTTAAAAAAAAATGCTGAGAAATCTCAGCTGGTAGAGTTGGGTGATCCTAGTATCTTTGAAACTCCAGTTGGGGTGACTCCTGCTCACAGGGCAGTCATGTTGTATATCGAGCACTGGGTGATGAGCCTGATTATAATAATAACAACCAAAGCAAACATTTACTGAGGACTTGACTAAACTCTAGGCAGGGTGCAGTGTTTGCCATTGCATTTCACATAATCCCCCCAATAGCCCCCATGAAGGAGGCATCCTTACCACTCCCCTCATACAGAAAAGTTAAGTGGTTCATCCACAGGTCATATAGTAGTGGAGCTGGGCTTTGAACCCAGGCAGTAGAACTCTAGGAGTACACTCCTAGTCCCCGTGGTGATTTGCCTTCTTGTCCTTAAAGGGTTCTGGTGACAAATGTTTAATGAGTGGTCCATGGCCAAGATTAGGCTGAGGTGAGTGAGACATTCAACTCAGGCACAAAATTTCAGAAGGCCCCAAAAACTCAGTAATCAAGATAAAGAAATAAATATCATTTAATGGGTTTTTAAAAATATATTGAATATACTTAGTAAACAGTGTCTTAATTAAATATCTTTTAAAAAATCTAAACGAGTGACAAAAAATTCAAGATGAACAAAATATCAAAATTTTAAATAAAAACAGGATCTAGATTTCTGATTTTCCTTTAGCCTCAGGCTCAGCTCAGCATAGTGCTGTTACTGATCCTGTCTCTCAGGTTTCTGGGCCAGGCAACTAATGATGGAAAGTTCAAGAGAAGCAGTAGTTGGCTTGTTCTAATGGGGGTGGAGGGCGAGAGAACTGGGTTTGAACATAATGAGTTAGAGGTGTCTGTGGGACATCCAGGTGGCCGTGTCTGAGAACTCAGTCAGGTGATGAGGGATAGCAGGGTGGGTGGGGCACCCTTATTTCATATGCTTGGCCCACGAGAGGTGTGTGCTCAGCACATGTGGTCTAAATCACTGGTCCTCAGAGTTTGCATCATGGTTCAGGAATCTTTGCAAATTTTCTCATCCAAAGTTTTCCTCTTCTTTCCCAAACCTTCTACATCACAAACCTCAGCTATGTTCCCATATGGGTGTGGAAGTTTACTGCTTGGGTGTTAAAATAAAAACATCTTCTGAGAAGATTAAAAACAACTAAATTCCACTAGAATTTGGGAGTGGGGCATGAAGGAAAAAGACAAGAATTAATATAAATTGGCTCGGTTTCCTCTTTATTAACTGATCCTCCAGAAAAAGAAGAGGAGCTAAGAGGAACTAAAGAGGAGAAAGGTTGTAGGAAAGGAAAAAAGAAAGAAGAAACATTATAGGAGCTAAAAATACAGTGAGGAGAGCTTGGCTAAGCATCAAAGAAGGGCAGATGTGTTTCCAAATAGAAGCGGTGGTTTAGAGATGTCAGGAAGCACAGCTCCAAATGATGGGTGGAAAATAAAAGTTATTTAGACTGAGCTCAGCAGAATAAAAAAGGTTCAATGGCGAATCAAACTGAGGAACAGGCCTCTGAGCAATATGGGAGCCCTACTGCCTCAATCCCAAGTTCGTGAATCAAGTGTTGGCACCAACAATGGAAACTTGCCATGGTGTCAGAACCCTGAACCAAAGAGAGTCTTTCCATCTTCACTTTGTAATACTGAACCACCTTTGACGGAACAACTTCTATTAAAGACTAGTCACTTTCCTTAGCATACACTTGGGTACCTGCTTCCCTTTCCGTCTAATGAAGCACGAACCACGCTCATAACCAGGGGGAAATGTTCCTCCTGTAAATATACCGCTTCTGTGAAGTCGATGAATCTGACAAACGCTTAGTGAAGATGGTTCACAGGAAAAGAAATGTCGGGATACTCAAGACAGATCAGAGTCACTCCCCACTTCAAGGGGCTCGTTGCTTGGCCAGAGGATGGGCAAGAAGGACCTGAGACAAAGTCCACATCAAATGTTGGGTTGCATCACTTAGACCATGGGCAGCAGGGGCTCAAGAAAGAGTCAGACGGGTAAATGGGCCACAATATTAACAATGTTAATAAGAACATTATTTATTGAGTGCTTATTATGTGCCAAGAGCCATGCCAAGTGCTTAGCGTGCATTGCCCCATTTCATCCCAGTGATCCTGGAGTAGGCACTATGACTATCCTCATTTCACCGATGAGGGAAATAAGGTTCAGGGATGCGAATCCACTTGCCCATAGAGAGATGGATCTGGGATGCCGACTCAGGCAGACCAACTCCTCGGCCCAGAGGAAGTCTCGTGTCCAGGATAGGACTAGAACTGGGCCCGGGTGTGGGATGTGGATGGGCTGACCAGACAGAGGCAAAGCGTCACAGTAATAGCTGGGGAAGAGCACAGCAAGAGCAACGGTGGCGCAGTGTACACCTTGGTTGTGCCCAGCCTTTGTTGGTTACTAGCTTTGGGGCATGGTTCTTGAGCAACTTGTGCCTCAGTTTCTTCATCTGTACAGTAGGGATGGTAACGGTATCCAAACTCGTAAGACTGTTGGTATCATTTCATGAGATGATGCCTGTAAAGTGTCTGAAACGGTGCTTGGCCTATAGTAAGCATTCAATAAATACAGAATCTACTGACATGGGAGAACTGCACAGGCCGAATTACACCGTGTTATTTCTAAGGAACATCAGGGTCTCTTGTTGGGGTAGAGTCCATTGAAGGGAGAGAAGGCAGAATTTGGTGGAATTTGAAGAGTGTGTGTATCAGCAGCCGTCCACATGAACAGGAGATTGAGTGTGCTCCTCGGAGCCAGAGCAATGTCATTGAGTGAAAGGCTAGGGAAGTGAATACAACAGGTGAATGAATGGGAAGGCCAATCTCAAGGTGGGGAAGGAGAGAAGAGAAACAGAAGAGCTACTCCCAGGATGCCTTTCTTGTCCGACTTTTCCCTTCTGTCCCTGCCCTGCAGAGTAAAGGGAGACAGTAGCCCAAGAGCCTGGTGCCACCTCGCTGGGATTCTCCGGCTTTGAAGGGATGCTTGCCTGCGCAGTCTCCAGACGTTCGCAAACCCTTCCCAAAGACAAGCCCTTTCCAACGCCCTGCTCTAAAACTGACCCACCTCTCTGGAGGTGAGGCCAGGGCTCGCCTCTGAATGGGCCCCATTGTCCTCGCAAGCGCCTGTGGGTCCAGATGCCGTCGGCCTGGAGGTGGTTCTACCACGGCTTGCGGTGCGGTCTGCCTTCAGACTTTGATTCACTCCAGGGACAACACTCGAAAAAATCAAACAGGCAACACATGCGATTCCAGGAACGCCTGCCAGGCTCACACTCTGTTTTTCCATCATCTCGCTCTCCTCCCCCTCGGGAGGGAGCCTCCTTTGGCATTTTGTGTATGAAAAATCGAAACCACCAACAGGACAAGCACCTGATAAGGAGCTAGGCATTGCCCAAGAGTTCCCAGGAAGAGGCGCCTTTGTTCTCGTTTCAAGCCCTTGACACTGCTAACAGCTCTAATTACTGCATTTG
Source organism: Miniopterus natalensis (assembly GCF_054644295.1). Taxonomy (NCBI): domain Eukaryota; kingdom Metazoa; phylum Chordata; class Mammalia; order Chiroptera; family Miniopteridae; genus Miniopterus; species Miniopterus natalensis. The sequence goes on from NC_142100.1 coordinate 16,653,233, forward strand.
CCATGGGATGTAAAATAAAACCACATTCCAGAAACCATGTAGTCTCCCGGGGAGAGACACGAAGGGAGAGGTGCCCAGGGCTGCAGGAACGTGTTCTTTCATTTCTGGTCCCTAACCTTGGCAGCTATTCTGAGAATCCAACAGTACCTTCTTTATGTGCACGAAGGGCACTTTTGCACATGTAAGAATGCATCTCACTACCTGTATCCACAAATCTGGTCTGCATATTTGACTGCGTGGCGTGCAAGGCATACTTCTTCAGAACGTTCGGACCTTCCGAATTCACTCAAGCCACTTTTGGGGGAAATGAGGACTTCAGAAGTCCCTGAGGCTGTAAACCCAACAAAATAGAACTTCTTCCAACTTAATTTAACTATAAAATTAGATGATGTAACACCCACCTACACCCACATCACAAAACAAAGTGACATCACAAATACTAGAGATAGTGGTTCAAAACTGCCTGTATGTGAGCCAAAATCTAAACAAACTGCAATTTGCCCGTACGTGACTGAGGCAGAGAAAGATAGGTGACTAGAGCTATCCAAAAAAATAAAATAAGAGAGAGAGAGGGAAAAAGGAAAAGAAAATACATATTTTTTCCCCCTACTAAGCTAGCTAAAATAAAATTTAAGGCAACAGAAATATGGTAAGGTGATTTTATTTTTTATAGATGACATTTCTTAGAAAGCTAGGTTTCTCTCAATGTGTGATTCTGATCTATCCAGATTGCTCTCTTGCTCTTGGCTGGTCCCAGGAAATGGAGGCCAGCTTCCTTTACCTCTGCTTGTGCCTTTATGGACTCCAGCGTGTAGGTCCCTATTTAGTAGCTTTTCTTGGCTCACGGCAGTCTGGTTAGAAAGTGTGCTCGGGGTTTGGCAGGACTTTACCTGCTGTCATTTCTGTGAGGCAACATGGCTGAGGAGTGACTACAGCTCCTATAGGAATCTCGAGTGGTCCTCTCTGCCACCCTTTTCCTGCCCCTTTCCAGCAGGTAGCAATTGTTTTGATTCGTTGTAAAGCTCCCTGACCCTCCACTTCCAGCCCTAGCCTGCTGTGCTCTTTGAGAGGCTGAGTATCACCGTGACCATGGTACAGAAGGCTTTGGTGAGCAGGAGAGAGTATGTGTAGAACGATTTTTAAGATGGGTGTGGAAGAAATAGTCTCTAAAAAGATGTTAATACTTTACCTCCAAAATAGACCTTCTGGTCTCTGCTTGAGAATTGGTCTTTTTTGTTCCCCTTTCCCTTCCTTATGATTCTAGCATCCAATCTATGTGAGACGAGACCCCAGCATCCCCACCTATGGACTCCGACAGTCTATCTTACTGAACACCAGGCTTCAGGACTGCTACGTGGATTCGCCAACTCTCACCAACATCTGGACAGCAAGGACATGTGCAAAGCAGAACAGCAATGCCCCAGCACCAGGTACCACCTCTTCTTGGGAAGTTGTAAAGAACCCGTTCATTGCCAGTTCGCTCTCCCTGGTCAAGCTGGTGCTCAGGCGACAACTGAAGGATAAATGCTGCCCAGTACCATGCAAGTTTGGAGAAGCAAAACCCTCAAAGGGATTAAAGCCCAAGGATGATTCAGCAATGAAAGCCACCCGGCGGGGCAGGATAAGAAACTCCATCAGGTCCAAGAGCAAGCAGCCCGTGGGGCAGCAGCTGGGCTCACCTAGGCGCAGGAGGCCTGCAGGAGGCATCAGCGAGGTAGATGATGGCTGGTGGTGGAGAAAACGTGAGGGGGTGGGGAGAGGGAAATGTCATCTAAAGAACACTTAACGCTTAAGAGGTTTATATGAAGAGAAGGAGATCCTAAAGTTGAAGACAGGATCGAGGGAGGTGGAGTGGGGAGTGGGGAGCAGCAGGATACGTGGAGAGAGCACCAGAGCATGTTATTTACGTTCTGCCTACACCCTGACTGCTAGGATTGACTATCTGTAGGAGGGTGAAATGGTTCTCATAAACACAGATGAAAGGAGCTTGGCATGAAGGGAAAGTGAGGGTGGGAAAGGCCAGGCTACGGTTAGAGCACACAGGCATGCACACTGGCACAGCAGAGGTGACCACGGCCTGGCTCTGAACTTCCATGGAGAACCTGGCTTCTAGAGGCCTGATCGGAGTCTAGCTCCAGCACTCATGGTGGCCTGCAGAGCTCAGAATGCGCCCTGGAGCTAGCATGTTGGGTTCAAAATCTCAGCTTTGACTATAATTAAGGCCAAAGGTGGGCTTAGCCTCTTTCTGCCTTGGTTTTTGTCATCTATAAAATGGGGGATAATAGCCCTTTCCTCATGGGGTTTTGTGAGGATTAAATGAGTAAATACATGCAAAGGGCTTTTGAGCAGAGCCTGGCACAGACTAAATGCTTAGGATCCTGTGTGGCATTCAACAGACGACAACTGTGGTTATTAACTTTCTAGCTGTGTGGCCTTGGGCAAACCAATTCCAGTTTCCTTGCCTTTAAAGCTGTCTCCTGCTGACCTTACAGGGTTATGGGGAACGCACGCAGTGGTATACATGAAGGAATTCAGTAAACTAGAACACACTAGACAAATGTTGGTTGTGGCTGTAACCAAGACTCTGGGACACAAATCCCAGATAATTATTCTGAGCTCCCTTCTCAAGTTTTAGCTTTGACTTCTCTGCTTTCTTCCTGGCTAGAGTAAAGAAAGTTCAAAGGAGAAAAAAGTAACAGTCAGCCAAGATCTTGAGAACAGATATGCTGAACATGTGGCTGCCACCCAAGCGCTACGCAGGGACACTGGGACAGCAGCCTGGAAGGGCCAGGCGTTGCTTCCTGAAGCCAGAAAGAGACAGCAGTTGTCAGACATGCTAACCATCCACGGCCTCCCCACAGAGGGTTACCGGGCTCTGTACCACGCTGTGGTCGAGCCAATGCTGTGGAATCCTTCAGGGACCCCCAAGAGGTACAGCTTGGAGCTGGGCAAGGCCATCAAACAAAAGCTCTGGGAGGCTCTGTGCAGCCAGGCTGCCACCCCCTAAGGTGCTCAGGACCCGCTGCTGGGCAGGACGTGGCTGGAGGTCGACAAGGAGCCTGTGCCCAAGAAATGGCCCAAGTTAAAGAGAGAGAAATAGAAACAGGAACTCACCGGATGAGGCTATTCTCTCCTAGATGTCTAAAAAATAAACACCACATTGCACCTTTCATGCTATTTTGAGTGCTCTACCAATCAGTAACCACCCTCCCTGGGAAACATGACAAATGGGTACGAGATTCATTTCAGATGAAGGACCCCCTCCACTCTCATGAGCAGACCATTTTGAGGGCTAGATGCTTGGGGCTTTTTTCCTACAAGCCCCTTTCCCTTGGGGTTTGAGGGTCTCTCAGCCTCCCAGGTAGGAAAAATCCTGGCAGATGAAGCCAATGGTTTACATCAGCCTATGTTCCCAGTTTTTAAAAAGTGGACTGCTAGGACTATCACTTCCCTCCCTCCATCCCTCCACACAGGGGTGAGTAGAAAAACTACCGTCACCTGAAGGACATAATCCCACACACACTCTATTGGATGCTCTCCCGTGACGCCACCTAAATCCCCAATAACCTGAACTCTACGTTAACAGGAGAGGAAATTATATGGGTGCTCCCATGAGTGGGCTGAAGTTAAGGCACCGCTTCACGCAAACCTCTCCTTTGTGGAATGTGTAGACCTTTACCAAACAGAGCAATGACAACATATAACACGTACTTGATAAAATTGTATTTTTTTTACAGTCATTTGTACAATTTGTTACAAAACCATAGAAGACTACAACTTGTTTTAAATCATTTTTGGTCGGCAAATATGTAAAATCTGTGTGCAATTATCATGTATTTACAGGGCCTCATGTTAGTCATTTTCAATGATTATTCCAACAATGTCACACTCTCAACATAAGACATGGCTTAAGATAAATATATTAGTAAATAAATATTCTGAGAACATATTTCCATAAATGAAATGTGCTGCTATACATATACAGAATATACATAAGTTGTTTTCTAGCCTTTAAAACATTTTTTAAAAATGGTAATGTTGGAGAAGGAGCCCTTAAACCATTTTATTACAAAATCTTTACAGCAAAGTCTTTACAAAATATCTTTTAAGTGCTATGGGAGAAATTTTTTAAAAACATTTTAAAATAGTGCCTTGTTAGACCAACACAATAGAGTTTATATAAAGAATAGAAAAAGGCAGTTCTGTTTAAAAAATAATACTCTTGATTAGTAATTATTTTTTAGACCTCATTTTAAAAGCATTAGTCCTGCAGGAACTTTGAGTAGAAACTAGCAGCACAAAAGGGAGGGTCTGAGCAGTGGGACAGCAGATGGGGCTTCAAAAAATGGCTTGGGTTCAGAGGAGAGGGGGCAGAGACTGAGTTAAAGCCAGCATACTGGGGCAGTGTCTACAAAGAGGTACCTTGTTGATCAGAACTCCCAACCCCCCATTTGGACTGGTTCTAGCCCTCTTCAGTTTACATGGCTGTCACGTGAGGGCTGGGCCACGGAACCACACCCAAAGGTCACACCCCGGCTGGGGTGGGGGGTGAGGACAGATGTTCTCAATGGAAAATGTGATGCTCCCAGTTTCCACAGCTACATAAGCCCCACACGCCACTAAGAGGTCACCAGAAAAGGTACTTATCAAGATTGGAGTCTTACAACTTCACAGAAGGTATTTTGATTTCAACGGTGAGGCAGTAATATAGTTGGTTATACTCTATTCTGGTGACCTTCCTGTCTGATAAGCCAACACAAATTTAAGACAGTGGCTGATATTCAAAGTTTCAAAATTTCATTTTTCTGTTCCTACCACCCTGTAAACTACCAACATTAAATGTGCTTCTTTTGCCATCTGTAGCTTTTGTTCTTTGAAATGAAAATTGGACGCATTTATTTTAATAAGCCCAGTTGAAGCCACATTCTTTACTCATCTATTCATTGCTTAAGGCTCTTGAGGAGGGGTTTTTCCCAGCTGGGGCTAAAGAAAGCCACTTTGGGGGTATGGTTTCAGACAAGGAAGACAATATGCATTCAAAGGCATTAAAAACAAACAAAACCACAAACAACAACAAAAAAATCTAAACAATGAGAAGCTGCTTTTTGCAGTTCATGTTAAAAGCCATACCCTCAACCCCCCTTCCCCAAAACCACGTAATGCAAGCTGTTGTCCTCAGCAGCTGCTAGTCCTGGCCCGAGAAATAAAGGCGGCCCAGATCACATGTCAACAGCTTAGGCGCTTCTCACACCCTCGCCAACAGGTGTGCTGGGCACAGGCCTGGGGGGGAACCACTCCCAAGGGACTGCACCTTAAAGGCTGGAGGACAAATCTCACCAAATGGCAAACGGGTAAGTTTCTAAATGGCAAATGGCTCAATCATCTGACACTGGAATTTCCTTCTGTCAAATCCTGGCTAGAAGTAAGTAAATTTCCTCATCACAGGCCGCGGTTTTTAAGAAAAAGGGATTCTGATACAGTGAGATTCTCATTCAGAATGTTCTGGTCTGGACCCTGGGCTGACTACCCCCAGCCTTACTGGAGAGGAGTAATCACAGTCTCCTGGCAACCCAGGGTGGCCTCTATTTCCCCACCTATAGGGGGCCAGCTCCCAGGGTTCCTATTTCACAAAGGAGCTTTTCAGGTGGCACCAACTATCTGCTGAATAAATGAATAAACATAAGTGACCAGAAGAGTTAGTGAACACAGGGCTAATGTGATTAGTTTCTTCTAGAAAAAATTTTTTAAAAAAAAACAAGAAATACACTGGACAAAAAGGATGACAATCCCTGATCTGAAATAGCTTTAAATAGATTCTCCCCTTTATAATGGAAACATCGTTTAAAAAATGGGTTGGGTTTTTTAAACTCTCCCTCCCTCTTAAAAAAATAACTAAAGGCTGGAAAAATATACAAAAAACCTACCCTTTGGGTCTAAACTATCTGATAGTCTCTTTCTCTGTCTCATGGAGAATCAATACATAATAGTGCATTAGGTAGAAAGGATAGTAGACATTTGCAGGCGAGATGAGCAACTTCAGCCATGAGCAGAGAGCTGAATAACCCTGAAGCAGTGCTTCCATAGGGAAATGGATGGGAAATGCATCATTCAAATGAAGCTTGGTGCAGACCCGACGGGGTCCTGGCCATGCGCCCCCAGGAAGGCAGCCCAAGGATGCAGCAGGTCCGGGGCGCCCTGGGTCCCCAGCCCCTTCAGACACCAAAGCCGCAAACTACATTCCTCCTGGGTGTTTGTCCCCACATACCCCGTCAAACCATTTTTGTAGCCAGTGGCAGGAAGCCCAAGATCATGACTGTGAACTCTGTCCTTTACTTCAGGATGATTCCAGAGGACAGACTGAGGACACTGGGCAGAGCCGTCCCTGTCACCCTGGGGCTTCCGCAGCAATAGCTTGTCCCAGCTCCCCAGTGCTGCAGGCTTTCTACCCTATTTCCAGCTGTTCCCATCAGCTGCCTACAGGTGTGGGCTGGGGAAACATGGCTTCTAAGAAGACCTGACATTCTGTACGTTGGGATTTGCCATGAGAAAGAGGCAGCATTGCATCGTTCCTCAGAGTTTGTACCCATATCGACTAGCTTTACTTCAAGTTTCTGGTTCATTTTCTAAGGCAGGTGTAGCCCTGAGCTTTTCAAAGGCCTGAGCTCCCTCCAGGGAGACAACAGTATCTACACATGATGTGGTTCAATTAATGCAGCAGTGATTTTTCTTTTCAGCAAAAGTTGGCGGTTAGGGTTCTTTAAAATATATATATTTAAATAACTTTTTACATTTACATATAATATCTTAAAAAACAAAGCCGAGAACTCAATCCCACACACCTTGGAACCCCAAGCACACACACTTTACAAAACAGAGTAACATGTTATCAAGAGGCAAAGACTCAGAGAATTTTGTCTGTTGGTTTGTTAATGGGAGGGGGGTTGCCACAAGGGGCTCACATTTTGGGTTGAGGAGGGCTCTCTTTATTACCACTTTTGTGTGTTTGTCAAAGCTAAAAAAATTTTCTTTTTTTAAAAATTTCTGAAGAAGTCAGAGTTTGGAGTCTCCGTACAGTTCCCATTTCCACATAGTTCCTTCTGGGCTCACGCTCCTGTGCCGCTGCTGTCTGCTGGGCGAGATCTCTGTCCTGGGAGAGAGAGAACAATCATCAGGAGGGAGCCAGCACCGGGGCTTCGGGCACAATGCACAGGGACCAGGCAAGGGGACGTGGGTGTCCATCCCCGGTATGTGGCAGGCTCTCAGGAGGTGCCAGGTCACAGCACTGGATGGACTGTGCATATGGTAAAAAGCAGAACTCATTCTGTACTGAGAGCACAGGTGCCTCCTAGAAAGCGAGCCTCCCTCATCTAGACCTACAGAACCTTCTGGAAGCCCTTAGGTAGCATGGAAACACAATGCACAGATGTGTACCAGGCACTGTTGCAGGTGCCGGGAAGAGCAGGGGAGAAGACACCTCGCCTCCCACAGAGCTTACAGGCCTCAAAACAAAGTGATTTTAGGTTGTGATGACCTGGGAGGGAAACAGGGTGTGAGAGTAATCTCAGGGGTAGCTGGAGGGAGCCATTTAAGCTGAGATCTGGGGGAGAGAAGCAGCAGAGAGGTCTGGAGGCTGGAATGAGCTAGAGGAATGTCGGAGGAAAGGATGGAAGCCATGGGGCTACAATTTCAAAAGTCCAAGGTCATGGCAAGTCATTAAAGGGCTTTCTAGTGCAAACACAGACTTATGTTCAAAAAAGACCACTCTGGCCCTGGCCGGGTAGCTCCGTTGGTTAAAGCACAGTCCTGATACACCAAGACTGCAGGTTCGATCCCCAGTCAAGGCACGTACAAGAATCAACCAATGGCCCGGCCGGGCGTGGCCCAGCAGTTGAGCATTGCCCTGGGATCCCGGGCTCGATCCCCAGTCAGAGGCATGCAGGAGGCGGCTGATCAATGACTCTCTCATCATTGATGTTTCTCTCTCTCTCTCTCTCCCTCTCCCTTCCTCTCTCTGAAATCGAGATATATTTTTTTTAAAAGAAATCAACCAATGAGTGCATAAATAAGTGGAACAACAGATGACTGTTTCTCCAAAAAAAATTAGAAAAAGTAGGAAAAAAAAGACCACTTCAACTCCCATGCAGAATAGAGAGCAAGACCAGCAACAGGAGACCAGTCAGGCGGCTACTGCCTTCACCCTGGGGAGAGGGTAGCGCCTGACTGAGGGGACAGAGGTGGGGATGCAGAGGAGACAAATACAGGGTATACGCTGGAGGTGGAACTCACCACAGTCCTACTCAAAGATGCTGGATTGCATTGTTTATTACTGAGACAGAATGTTTGGAAACTTTATAGCAATCTGACGATGTCAGCTGAATCTAATACTAAGAATTCTGGAGTTGGATTTAACGCATCTTTCGCGAAGTTTCATTTTTCTGGGAATTAGATTTTCTGAACAATTCTCACAGACAGGCTGACAGGCCCAGGACACAAGTATGAGGGGCAGGGCTGGCTCAGGGAGAGATGGTGCCTGAGCTATGGGTGGAGAGCCTTGAAGAAGGGGGTTCAGAGGGAGGAATTTGAGAGGGCTGCTGTGGACATGACAGGCTGGGATGCTTGTGTGGCATCTGGGGGCAGATCCTGGAAGCAAAGGGCCCAATGGGTCTGGAACTCAGAGGAAGGGCTGAGTTGGGGAGTAATATTGAAGTCATTAGGTACAGATGGTGTTTCAATTCAATGGCACAAAGGGAGACCCTTAGAAAAAGACTGCGGAGAGAGAAGAGGACCCTGGCTCTGGCCTACTGTCATCTCCTGCTCTCACCTGCAGCCTCAGTGGCTGTGGCCTTGGACTCCTGAGTGTCCTGGGAGGCACTGGGGAAGCTGGCCCTGGCAGCCCCTGCCTCCTCCAGAGGGCAGATAGGTGGCAGTGGTGCCCTGGGCTGGCAGCACAGAACCCGCTCTTCTTCCTGGGCTACTCCCAGGCTCCTGTGGGGCTGCAGGGTGTCAGGGCCCAGCATCCCACCCCAGGGGCTGAGGCCATGGGTCCCTTGGCAGTCTGAGGGCAGGCCCAAGTCACAGTCCACATCCTCTGGAATGATGGGGATGCGCTGGCTCAAGTCCCGGGCTCCTGGGTGGCAGCTGGGTGGGGGCTCTTGGGCAAGCGTGTACTGCACGCTCACAGAGCAGTCCTCAGTGTAGCAGCCGCTGCCCCCTCCGCTGCCGTGGGCCACCTGCTTCTCTTCATAGAAGCAGCAGGGCAGGCCCTCATATTTCACCCCATCTGTCCTGGGCAAATGGTCTGGGTGAAGGCCATACAGGCCCTGGGAGCTTCCTGGCTGTGACTCCACACCTGTGGGGCCACAGCCCTCACAGAGGGGGGGGCCCAGGAATAAGGTGCTGCCCCCGGCCGCTCCTATGCTGGGCTCCAGTGCGGAGGGCTGGGGCTCGAAGCAGCAGGCACATGAAGGCCCCTCACGGCCCCCCTTCCAGGTCCTCCTGAGGTCTGGGGCGGCCCCAGAAGCCTCGAGCCCCACTTCTGAGGTAGAGCTGTTGGGCCCCCTGTGCTCCAGGGAGGAGTTGCTGCTATAGTTCATCTCCAGGCTGCAGGTGGACAGCTGGTCCCCCGAGGGAGAGGCAGGGCCAGGCCAAGGCTCTCCTCGCCCAGCACCTTGACTGTGGGCTACTGGGAGCTCCTCAGGTGGTGGGGAGCCCTCGAGGTGCACGACAGGCCCCCGGCCTGAGCCCCCCACGTCACTAGTGCGACAGGGGCTCCGGCTGCGATAGATGAAGGGATCATAGTCGCTGCTGAGAGAGCTGCGGAACGTGGAGCAGCTCCCATACACCCCCTGGTTGCTGACCTCAGTGCAGTCCACCACCGAATCGCTGGAAGAGCAGTGGCACTGGCCGGAGCTGCTGCTGCTGCTGCTGTCGCTGCCTGGGCAGTCAGCCAGGTAGCCACTACACACCGAGCGGTGGCCATGGTAGCAGCTGAAGCTGGACGTGCTGCCACTCTCCAGGTGGGAAGGTGGGGCCATGTGCACCACGGTGGGGAAGAGCAGGCTGCCACTGCCATTCGGGGGAAAGGCACGGGACGGGCCCCTGGGAACGAGGCTAGGTGGGGCCTGACCCTCCTGCTCAGGGTAGCTGAGGCCCTGGAAGTAGTAGTGTTGGTACATGGTCTCATACTGGGAGAAGCAAGCTGCCTTGGAGAAGCTGCGGCTGCTGAACTTGGGCCTGCGGAAGGGGTGGGCTGGTGAGTAGGCCCGGTGCTCTAGGCCACAGCGGTGAGGGGCCAGGGTGTGGTCCTGGTGGAGGGGTGGGTAGCCTCGGATGTAGGTGGGGGTCTGTGGTGAATAGAGGCTCTGTTCCCTGTGCCGGTCCACAGTCAGCAGGGTGACCGGGTTCCCATGGGAGTCCATGCTTGTTCTCGTGGGGTAGGCTGGGATGGCGTTGGTCCTGTGCACACGGCCGGGGTAGTGCACTGGCAAGATCACCCTCTGCTGCCGGCTGCGTGCAAGGTTGCTGGTCTCCACGCATACAGTGCTTGGGTTTCCCTTTTGCTCTGGGGAGAGGTGGAGGAAACAAAGTCAGCAAGGCTGAGCACAACTGGTGCCAGGGTCTAGAGAGACAGATAAATCAGGGCAAAGACTGCAGCTGCAGGGTTGGTCACATGCCAAGGTACCCAGTTTCACGACCCTGACCTGCTCTAAGCTGTCACCAAACTTGGCCGTGCCAGCAGAGACTGACCCACTTCTCTGAAAGGCAGTCACTCCTGTTACGGTTCATCTCCCACCTCCCCACTGCTCCATCTGACAAAGGCACAACAGGAGTTTGCAGAAAGCCACATGGCTACCAAGATGAAAGGCACTGTTCCTCATTGAAAAATAGCTACCTGGAGTGCACCCTGCATTCCAACTCCTCATCCAATACCAGTGATGCAGGAGCAACATCACAACCCTACCAATCACAGTCATCATCTCCTATGGTCCAGGAACAACTCCACAGTACCAGGCATGGGCAAGCACTGTTATTGTCTTTCCCTTTAAAGAGATTGTGAGCCTAAGGCCTGGAAAGGCCAGGACTCTGACTCATGTGAAAGCCAAAACTCAAATTCAGGGTGATTCTTCATGCTGGCCTCTCCTAAGAGTTTGGAGGCCTGGTGACCTTCAAAACCTGAGGCGCCTACACCACACCTCCAAGTCCAGACAGCGATGCTGTGATGGTTCTGCTCGCTCGCCAGCCTCTAGCAGGTGTCACCCTCTTGCTAGGCACTTGGTAGGGGCAATGACTCTTCAGCAATGACAGAGGTAGGTGACAATTACCTATGATGTTGTGCCGACAATGGGGGCAGGTGTGGTGCTGCAGCAGCCATGGGTCCACGCACTTCCTGTGAAAGCGGTGAGTACAGGGGATAACCCGCAGCTCCTGGGAAGGGAGAGAAGACACACAGGTTGAAGGCAGGGAACAGGTAAGGGCAGTTCTGTCTTCAGCCCCGCATGTGCTTCTCCCTGTGGGGCCCAGCACATACCGAGGAGCCCTCCTCACCATGCCAGTACCCAGAGGCTCCCTCCCCGCCTCCTCCATCTCTAGCTACAGGTGGGCTCCATTCCCTGGAGTCAGAGCCCACGCATGGGTCCTAGGGAAAAGGAAACAGGGAACCATCCATGGCCCTCAATATTGAGAGAGGAAGCACAGAGAATGGCACATTCATGCAGCACACAGGGGAAGACCAAAGCCATGTGCTAATGCAGATAGATGGGCAGCCTGGGGGTGTGGAGAGAGGACTGGGTACACCCCAGTACCTTTTGCATCTCTGGGATGGTGCTGCCTCTGTGTACTCTAATGGGGACAAATAGAAAGAAGCCCGGGACTTGTGACTGACAGGTGGGGCAGCAAAGGGGCAAAGCTGTCTTATCCTCTCCTTTGCTGGACCCTGCACACTCACCTGGGGGCACGTGATTTATAACAAAGCAGCCTGTGTGGAGAGGAGGTGATGAGGTTTTCTGAGGCACAAGCACCTCTGGAATTCCTGAGCCCAATCACCCTCCAAACTTGCTAATTTACTTTGTTTTTCCATTCTCTGACCAGCTCAATACAATGATATTCAAACTAATACCTAACACTGAGTCTGACCTTGGCAAAATACCTGTATTTTCTCATATAACCCTGTGATCACCTGGAATGCAGGTCAGTCTTGGGCCCATGTCTTGGGCCAGGATTAGAACCCAGGCAGTATGCATCCAGAGACCATGCGAGACTCTTATTAATGTAAAGGTCTCTGCAAAAACTCCTTTTTCATCCAATAGTCTACACAGCAGTGGAACACATTCATCAAAGGGCTGTCAAATGTCTGCAACTAATTCTGAAGTGGTTCACTCCCCATACGTGTAGGTATGTATGCCTCAATCTGGAAAGAGATTGAGCAAACACGGCACAATGTTAACAATAGGTGACTCTAGGTAGATGGTACAAGACTCATTGTATGGTTCATGTAACTGTTCTGAAGGCTTGAAGTTTTCAGAATAAGAAACTAGAAGAGAAAAAGGGGACATCACATCCCTTTTCTCTTTATAAGTAAAAACACCAAATGTTCCACACAACTTTGTAGGAAACGTTTGTATCAAGTCAGATTTTAGACACTTCAGAACAATTCTAAAATTAAGTCAACATGTGAGAATGTTCTTAAAAACAGACATTTTTTTGGCTTTCCATATATTCCTTTTATTTTTTTTTTAAAGTTTTAAAATTTATTGATTTTTAGAGAGGGAGGAATAGAGGGAAAGAGGAAGAAAGAGAGAGCCAGAGAGAGAGAGAGAGAAAAACATCGATGTGAGAGAGACACATCTATTGGTTGCCTCCCACACATGCCCCAACCAGGAATCAAACCCACGACTGTGTGGTGCACGGGATGACACTCCAACCAACTGAGCCACAACGGCCAGGGCTGGCCTCCCATATATTTCTGATCAACTTCCAAAATCACCTACATTCAGCAGGATTCTCTGGAGGGAGTGTCTCTGTACCATGGCCACCCCCTTCCAGGGGCAAACAGCAGTTAGAATGTCTCAGGCCATCCCCTTGAGATGTAGGTGTTGAAGCCCCTCTGCTCCTGCAAGGCTGTGGGAAAGGATATGGAGCCCTGTCCTTTTAAGTCCTGTGTTCGGGTGCTGACCTATTTACCTCAACCCCACCCAAGATGGGCCCAGCCTCTGCTGTTACCTCTCCGTCGATGTACTTCTCAAGGCAGATGGCACAGTCAGATGTGGAGCTGCTGCTGAGCGTGTCCAGGGCCCCACAGCTCCCCTCCCGGCGCCCCTTGTTCTTGGAGTTGAACTTTCGGGTTTCCATCTTCTCCAGAGCCTGCACAGCCAGCCTGTTCATGGAATTCTACATGGCAGAATGTGGTCCATGTTAGGGTCTGGCACATATTAACAGTTGTAGTTACCCCAAGGGCCACAGCACTTGATAAATCAGGACAGACAAATGCTAGTCTTTATTAGGCCAGAGCAGACTTTTGGGAAACTGCTAAAAATTCAGACTGCTACAGCACAGACGTGTCAGACTCCCAAGTGTCCACATCAGCCCAGGCTTTTCCCAGTGGCAGGACCAGCAGAGGTCTACTTCAATTACTCTGCAAGACCCTGCTCTATGTCAAGGGTTCCTCCTTTTTACCCTCAAGAAAGTTCTAAGGGCAAATGAGACAGTGCACGTGAGGGCTCAATACTTGGCAAATCAGACGTGCTCGGCAAACACCAGCCACTGTTCTGTTGGTGATGGCCACTCAGCCCTTGTGAGAACTTGGCGATCCTACTCTCAACAGATTGCCTGCCAAGGTCCACCATCGCTCCCTTGAGAGAGCACACTGCTACCCATTTGAGAGTCTAGATTTCCGCTTAGCCTCTCATCACCTTCTACCCCCAAATCCTTCCTACACAGTGATGTGCCAGCTGAGGCACCAGAGTGCCCACTCCGTTTATTGAGAATCACCTAGAAATCACAGAAGATGGAGATTTAGATTCAGCAGGTCTGCAGCGGGGCCTAAGACTGCATTTCTACCAAGCTCCCAGGTGATACTGATGCTGCTGGTCTCCAGATCAACACTCAGGGTTCCACATTAGTATTTAAACATTTCTTTGGGAAAATGTCTGCCTGGCAACACCCCTAATGCTTGGCCTTTGTAGGACTGGACCTTTCAGAACAGAGAAGACACAGTGCTATAAGCTTTGCTCTCATTTTTCTCTGCCTTTGCTGTTTCTAGGCCGTTAGGATTTTCACTAGTGTCAGGGCAGCTGGCACCAACATTCATGGGCTGCTCTGAGGTATTACCTGACTGCGTCGCTGTTTCAGCTTGATTTTGACAAGGAGGATGAGACAGACCAAGGAGACCACGACAAAGAAAGCCAGGAAAATCCCCATGTCAAAGTACTCCGTGGGTTGCTGGAACAGAACACAGACACGAGTCACAGCTCTCCTTAGCCGAAGGTTCGGCGCACGGGCTATGTGGGCTCAGGTAGGGATAAGGACAGGGCAACCGGGGTGCATTATCCCCATCTGCAGGGAACACATGGGGTTCTGCTAACACGCACCCAGCGTGCTATTCAGGCCCAGGCAGTACCCTCCAGTGTGGCAGGGGGAGGCCTGCGGCGATCTCAGCAGGCCTCCTAACAGCCGAGAGAACTCAGTTCACAAAGCCTCGCTCCCTGTGGAACAGTGCAAAGTTCGCTATAACCGGTAGGAGAGGCCCTTCCAAATAAACACAAATATCACATTTTTGGGACAAAGGAATGAGTGTCATGTTTTGAGGGAACAGTGATTACTAACCATATAATTAATGGTTTACAACAACTCAGAAAATTGTACGCTGCTTCCACAAATATCAGCTTCCACTACAATGAGTCATATTTACCAAAGCGCTCTTTTTTCCTTTAAAAAGAAGCCAGCATGTCAGCTCTTCTGCAAACTCCCTCTAGTTTTAGCTCTTACCTTTCCTCATGTCTCACTGCCTCCTAAGACCTTGAAGTCACCTCATCTAGGACATGCCTTCACCAATAGGAAAAGAGTTTTGCTAACTGAATGCTGCAGGTATCCAGATATTATGTGCATGGAAAAGAATCATCCTAGACGTGACTATCCCGATATTTGTGAGGAGGAAATAAACCAGATATGGGGCACCTGTCCCAGGTTCCTAGAATCTTCAGAGGTTTGGGCAGAAGATGCCAGACAAGAGTTAATGGTCAGCAGTGTCAGCACACTTAAGAGAAGCCTTAAATACTATTCATTACCACCTAGAAGTCATGAACTCCAATCCCAGTTGAAAGCTAACTTTTCCAGAATCAAATATCAGGGGGTTTTAATGACGCAATTGACCCCACGGAAGAAGGAAGCCCTGGCTTTTTTCTCTAGTCTAGGTCACATGGAAGGAGGAGACATGGGAGGCCCAGTGCTGGGTATCCCTTCCCTTCAATCCTCCTCAGTTAGCCTTTCAGAGGGAGATGGGACAGAAGAGAAAGAAGAGTTTCCCAAGAGGGAACACTGGGTAGAAGAGACCAGAGAGGTTTTAGCACAAATCAGCTATTGCTGACAGGACTTCTCAAATCCCTGCTAAAGGAATAGGCAGCCGTTTATCTGACCTAAACCTACAGGAACCTGAGGTGTATCAGCATTTTATCAGAAAGTAGAAAGGAACAAAAGCCCAAAGCCTAAAGGGAATAAAGGTTCAGGCTGCAGCACAGAAGGGGCTGCATGGCCGGCCAGGGTGGAGGCTCACTCGAGGGGGGCGGTGCTGAATCCTTGCTCGAGCCACTTTCTGTTTGTTGACGATGTTCATCAGCTTGATGGCATCTGCGCCCTTGACATACACCACCGGCCTCTTGAGCGGGTCTTCCGAGCCCTGGTTTAGCTAAGGAAGAAGAGACGCTCCTGGTTAGAAGATGTGCTTACTTTAAGAAGCAGGAGAGAAAAAGGAAAAGGACACTAAATACCCATTTGGAAATCATCAAACTCCTCAAGCATTACAGAATTGGAGCTCCCAGATGGCAAGGCTGAGGATGATGCTTGTTCTAGGATGGACTAGGCATACTGAAGGGTCTTTGGAGATGTCCCCCAAACCCCAACTTTCCTGGCTTTTAACCCCTCTCAATAGTCTTGCCTTGGAGTATGATACCCAAGCACGGATAGCTAACATTGGCAGACAAGTGCAAAAGGCCCTGAGATGAGGGTGACGTGACTATGACAAGCCAAGCTAACTAAAGGCAGTGATTCTCTCAGGAAAATGCAGTGTTGGTGTGTCCTGAGGAGTTTACCTGGTCGATAGCTTCTGGGTTTTCAGACACATCAAAGATGACTGCAGTGGCTCCCCGTTGCACTGCTCGCTTGGCCTGGCAGAATAAAAAAGAGCAGGTTGACATTCTAGTCCTCTTACCTTTCCAAAGCTGGCCTTGGAAATAAGACCTATATTCAAATACAGAATCTGACAGTTACCAACTTATGTGACTTTGGGTAAGTTACTAACTTTCCTAAGCCTCGGCTTTCCTACCTGTATAAAAAGGGACAATGCCACCTACCTTAGGGTTCTCCTGAGATCCAAATGAATTAGAATAGGTGAAAATAAAAAACTGGGTACTCAATTAACCTTTGTCCCCTATACAGCTTAACTAAACATTAAAACTAAGCTACAAACCAACAACCTGCCCAGTCAGCATAAAGGTATTGGTTTCAGTATTTTCTGCTATGAACACAGAGCCACTGGCAACCAAAGCAAATGCCTCTGGTCCCTCTCTTGTGGTCCTTCTCTCTTCCCATGTCACCCAGCACTGCAGTTAAAATAGCCTATGGAATACTTCTGAAGGAATCTCAAGATGGTCAATTTTAATAACTGACGCATGATGAAGACCTTTGGAGACACTGTCACGAGGGAAAAGCTACAAGAAATAATTGTAAATGGGGATTTAGAGCAGTTGGCTGCCAAACCTGGCTGCACATCAAAAACCACTTGGGAAGTTTGTAAAGCAGATTTCCTGGCTCAAACCACAGAGACTGATTCAGCAGGGCTGGAGTAAGGCCCAGGAAACTGAGTTCTGAAAGTTTTCTGAGGGATTCTGATGATTTAACCACTTGGGAAACTATTGATCAGAGAGATGAGATTAGAATGTTTTAGGAACAAATGAGAAGTGGTGAGATTCTTTTTTGGGGAAAAGGATTCCTTTCCATCCCAACATACCTTCTAATTTTCTGTCCAGCTAAGTGGACAATGGGGTAGAAGCTACAGAAGAAAAAGACATAAGACATAACTTTTGCTTTTAGAAACCCTAGTCTTTTTAGGGAAGTAATACAACCTCTAACACAAGGGGGGAGAGGGGGGAGTGACAAAGACCAAAACTTCCTATAAGATGGGCAAATGATGGCTAATGCTTAGAGGTCAAGATAGTCCCTAGGGCCAGGGTGCTTAAGAAAGAATATAATTTGAATTTCTTCCATAAGAATAATCACTCTAAGCCCTGGGCAGTAGTAGCTCAGTAGGTTAGAGCATCATTTCAATCCCCAAGGTTGAGGGTTCGATCCCCAGCCAGGGCACAATGAATGCATAAATAAGTGGAACAACAAATCAATGTTTCCCCCGTGCCCCCCCAAATCAATAAATTTTTTTAAAAAAAGAATCATCACTCTACATGGGTGCAATATAACTGGGTGAGAATGTGACTAGACCAATGGCTCCACCAGCCCACTAGAGGGCAGTCTTATCCCACCGTTTTTACAACAAGTCCCTTCCCTGTGCTTTGTACTGAACAAGCAGGACAGTGAAATCCTCAGGGATATTGCAAAGTCCCCTTCAACTAACAAACTCGGGCACC
The DNA here is from genome assembly GCF_054644295.1 of Miniopterus natalensis. Classification (NCBI taxonomy): domain Eukaryota; kingdom Metazoa; phylum Chordata; class Mammalia; order Chiroptera; family Miniopteridae; genus Miniopterus; species Miniopterus natalensis. The sequence continues at coordinate 16,671,082 of NC_142100.1, forward strand.
CTGGGTGCTGCAGAAGCTGTCTTAGTTCTGCTGAGGGCTCTCTCTTGTTGATCTCAGACCCAATTTATTACTTTTAAATACATAAAGTCTCCTATGCCATTTGTTCATCCCACCCCATTTCATCACCACGCTGCAATCAGGAGTGACTGAACTGCTTTCAGCTTCAGCCTCAGTTTCCCCACCTGTAAAAGGACACAGCCTATGTCATTAAGACCAGGGCCCTTTCCAGTTCCAGTCTTGGGCACTCAACTGACTGTCCAGAGCAATGGGGAAAGAGCCGGAGTTGTCCTATCACCTGCCTCCAACAGGAGAGGGCAAGATGGCACAGTGGAGTCACTTTCCTCCATAAAGCTCTTTAGGGGCACAGACTTCTTTGACTGCAGCCAACAGCTCATGGACCCCAGAGTAAGTTAGTGCTTGTGTCTTTCACACTCTCCCAAGATGTAGAAGCGCCCCAAGGAACAGCACCAAATGTGAGGTAATAAACAGGACCTCTCATTCCTTTATTTGGCTTTCATTCCACGATCAAACACATCAAACAGCACCTGAGGGGAATGTGCCTCCAGAAGCATCTTGATCAGGAGCACCTCGCACCTCCTGCTTTGATGCCGGCGCACCTGGAGAGTCTAATGGCTATGGGACAAAAGCCTGCAAGATTGGGGAAATGTAGCGCCTTCAGCCACGTGGCTTTCAGGCTTCCCTGCTCCACAAGAACGTGGAAGTCTTAGAGCTTTGGTGGTGAGGCAATGGCCCATTTGGGCAGGCACTTTCAAAAAGACATTTTAAGCATAATCTAGGAGGGTGGCCAGTCTCCTGGTTTCTACAGTGAAGAGAGCAGGTCAATATTAAGGTGCTTAAATCCCATTTATAACCTGACTTCAGAAACAACCAGGCTCATGAATGGGACCCAAGCACAAATATTTAGTTTGAGAACATGATCCTTCTCACAGTTGACTTAACTTTAAAAATCATGTTTAATGTAAGCTGCTATTAAAAATAAGGCTGCATTTCTGCATATACCAGGACTGAGCAGGGTCCTCCTGGGAACTTGATTGTTAAGAGCTGGCTCAGGATTTAAAATAGGCCACAAATAACCCGTATTTAGAAAATGACACATGTATTATACTATTCTCAAAGCAAATTAAAAAACACAGAATACTACTTGGTCACACTTTCCCCTCGCCACGTTTTCAGTTTGATTGATGATACATATTCCTTAAACCGATCTTCCTATGTTAAATCATTTACCATTTTACCCAGTCAAGCTTGGGCCAGACCATTTTAAAACCAATCTTAACCATAGTTGGGAGACTACCAGTCTTTTGATTGCCAGAAATCCTATCTTTATAACACCTAAAATTCTCAAGGTAAGAAAGGATGGGAAAGATGCACCCTGGAGGATGTTGCTAGATGAAAGTCCCTGGAACACTGGGCAACACTAGCAGAGGGCAGTTTCCACTGGACTGTGCACAGAAGGGAACAGAAAAAAGAGTATGAGAAGGGTGTGAGCCGCAGAAAACAGGTGGGGAGTCTCAGCAAGTCCTTCCAGAAGCAGCCAAAGGCTTTGCCTTACTGACCTCTGCATGCCCTTCCCCTCCACCCCACCCACACAGGTATTTTTCTCATCTTTCATCAGCTTTGCTGCTTTGATCAGGCCAGGGCAGGTCGGCACCAGCCAGTAGGTGACCAGAAGCCCAGCAGCAGAATGTAGAATAAAAGGCTGTCAAGGTTCTTTATTTACCTTTCCAGGCCTGCAAGGCCCGAGGCTAGACAATGCCCATAGCCACTGAAACAAGTATCAAAAGTGCAAACATCTGCATGCTTATAGTTTGTAAAGTACACAATTTCAAGCCCTAGAAGACAGGGTCCTACTATGGTTGGCACTTACAGCAATGCAAGACCCCCATGATTATTCAATAAATGTTTATTCTAAATGAAAGAAAGCCTCTCTGAGACCATACTCTTGGGTTATTGCTCCCTGAATGTGAATGTGGTTTTCCCCAAAGAAGTGCTTATATCAATCTGATTGACTCTTAAATTTCTAGATGTGAACGGGGCATTCTGATGATAGTATTCCTGTTGCTACCTGTGGATGGGAAAACAGTCTAGAGACTGCTTTAGTTTTAATTAAATTCAGGAATTCCAATCAAGAATGGATCTGGCACTCTCGGTATACTCAGACTTAGTTTGGGGCTGGGTCCCACTCTATATTTACTCCCTGGAGGCCCTGGGCATGGACTCCAGTTTTCTTTTCTTTTTTTCAGATTCTCACCTGAGGATATTTTTTCCATTTCTTTTCAGAGAGAGGGGAGGGGGAGATGTGAGAGAGACACATTGATTGGTTCCCTCCCGCACACGCCCCAACCAGGGCCAGGGATTGAGCCTGCAACTGAGGTACGTGCCCTTGGTCGGAATCAAACCTGGGACCCTTCAGTCCTCGAGCCGATGCTCTAACCACTGAGCAAACAGGCTAGGGCAAGAGGCCATTGTTCACCTGTTATTTCTTTGTCAAGCACTGAATGTGTTGTCCCCAGTGCCTAATCTTTATTGTATGAAAATTTTGACAAAATACAGCCTTAATGGGAAATAACACAAGAGATGACTAAAAATGTCCTTTGTCCCAAACTCCTAACCATGGGAAAAGCAAGGAAACTGGAGTGTTAGCACTGATATGAAGACATGGGTCTTCAACCTCTTACAGGAAGTTCTGATATATAGGGGCTCCAAGTAGACTTTTTTTTAATTTCATTCTATTGAATACAATTTTTGTGGGGGTTTTTTGTTGGTTGGTTTTTTCTGCACTTATCATAAGCTTCCAACAAGTCATTAAAAATTCTTTGTAAATATTTTAAAGGCTGTGATATACCCCTTCACATACTCTACTTACGCATGTGTTTTAGATATTTGGGCTATTTCAGATTTTTATATTAACACTACATTAAATAAATCTTAGCTTACATTTTCAATTTCCTTAGGGTGGAGGTCCAGAGCCAAAGAATATGAAGATTATTAAGAATCTTAATATTATTCACATAGGATTTTAATGCCCCTCCTTATAAACTCACACAACTCAATTTATCTGCAGTAATGACAAGAGAGGATGGCACAGGCAATACAAGACAAATTTATCAAGAGATTTAACTTTTGGGTAAACTGACCTGTTGGTAAGCTGGCTAGGAGAGGGAAGTCAGTTTGTTAGTATTCTGCATGATACTTTACATGCAGAAAAGATAATCCAGAGTGAACTATGAGTTGGTCATACCTATCCTACTGATTCAAGGTCAAGTTCATGTGCAACCCCTCCCATAAGACTGACAAGTACTTCTCTTTAGTCAAAACAGCTCTTATCCCTTTCTAAGCTCTAATATCTCTAAGGATTTCTCCTCTGCTTACCACTTTCTGTGATGCATTTTCCCCCAAATATGACCATCTTTAGTGTTTTTGCTACTTACAGAAGTAATATGTGCTCAATGTGAAAATTTTAATACAGCAGGTCCTTGAATGACATCATTTAGTTCTAATGTCGATGAGAGAAAAAATTTGATTCCCAGTTGGGGCTGCTGTGTGGAGTTCGCACGTTCTCCCCATGTCTGTGTGAGTTTTCTCTGGGGACTCCAGTTTCCTCCAACATTTCAAAGAGGTGCACAAGGTGAAATGATGTGCCTGTGATGTCCCAGTCTGAGGGGGGGTGTGCGCGCACATGCACTTACACCCTAAAATGGATGGTGTCCTGTCCAGGGTGGGTTCCTACCTTGGGCCCTGAGCAGGCTCTGGCCACCTGCAACCCTAAACTGGAATAAGCGGGTTGAAAAAGAATTATCTTCTTGTTTTTATTCATCTTTCTTAAATGTTTATTTCAATGATTAATATTAGAAGTGTTTTAGGTCTTTATTTAGAAGTTGGGTGGTGTTTTGTGACCAGAAATATGCTTTAGGAGCTTAGTTAGCTCTTGTTTATATAAATTAGCCGATGGTCCAATTAGTTTTGTTATCTGTCGTTTGGCTTAAAGTTGTAGTTTCCAAGACCCTATGGATGACGTTAAGCGAGGACTTACTGTGATTCTGAAATTAAAGCAAAATATAGCTCACCTATACCCGTTTTATAACAACAGTGTGGTTTATATACTTTCATGTGGTTTTTTTTAATCCATACATTAGCAGTAATAAAATGCATATGTACATATCAAAATAACACTTAAAAATAAATTGAATGTATATACTGTTCTGTACTCTATTTCCCCCCTTAATGCAACAATTTACTCAACAATATTATAAGCACTGATGTAGAAAAATGTTCATTCTTCTTACCAGCTAAATATATCATTCTATTATATGGTTGTACCAGAGTTTAAGACTTGCCCCCTGACAGGCATTAGAGGATTTCTAACTTTTCTCTATTATAAACAGTGCTGTATTTACATTCTCATACTTACATCCTAGTGGCATCCATCCTTAAAATAAATAGCCACAAGAGATCCTGCTCAGTCAAAGGGCACAGACATCTTACACGTGAATGCCTCATGTTGGTGCTAGGCTAACCTGCCCTTGGGGTCTAATGGAGCCAGGAGGTAGCTCTTCTGACCAGTCTGTGTGCCCCATAAAGCCTAGCAAAGCAGATTGCCCTGGGACTGTCCATACTAGACCAATTAACATAGTAGGTGGGAACAGAGGTTAATTCTATTTGTAGCGCCATTTATGAATTTATTTAACAGTAGTAATTAACCAGTTACTATGTGTGCTAGGCCCTGGGGATACATACAGCAGTGAGCAGCAGGGTGGCAGACCTCTCTGAAGAGGCCAAGGGAGTCATAAGGAATAGTTTTGACAGTTTAGTTTCATGGACAAATGAGTAAGATATTACAACTATGGGATCACTTAGTCCATGTCCCTATAGGAGCTTTTCCCAAAGTACGATCAGGGGATGGCAGATTTTCTTGGTTAGTGTCCTTTGAGAAATGCTGAATATTCTTGAGTTGTTACCTCTGACACTTACAGAGTACATTAGTATGCTAGAGGCTCTTTGTACCTGGCATCCCCAATTTTCTGGACATAGATGCTTCTTACAGCAACTCCCATCAACACCCTTCCTCCCATGGGAGACGTTTTGAGACCCACTGTGTATGCTTCATGGTACACTAAGATAAGAGGAACTATCATCCCCCAATCACTCCGCTGCTCTAACTCACAGGAAGAAGACTGAGGGATGTGACAGAGATCTACATTTTGATCTGGAAAACAATGATGTGTAAAGAATATACACATAGCAATTTTAATGAGATGGTTATTGGTATGAAAACATTCAATTATACAGTTCAATCTGCAAGTATTTAAGAGGGCCAACTGTCTGCCAGGCACCCCAGGAAAGATACAAGCCAGGACCTTCTATAAGTGTCTGTCATTACACACCTGCTGCTGTCCTATAGGGAGAGAGAGATCTTGCTTAGCATTGAGTGCGCAGAAAGGTCTCTCCCCTTCTTATCCAACCGGGAGTTCACTTGTGGCTCCCCTCTGACATGCTTCTAACAGTATGACCCAAGGTGGCAGAAACCATAATTGTGGAGAATCCAAAATGGCACCAGAGGCCAAGGTCTTGGTTCCTATGACTTGGCATCAACATTTTGCTTCAACTTGGGTTCCCAAGTTCTTTCCATGGCTATTCCCAGAGCAGAGCAGACTGTCCCAGACATCTATGGGTCATTTCTTGCTCCGGCTGATATGGATGCATGGAGTCTTGCAATGAGCTTACCCTTCACCCAGTGCTTACCTTCCTGCAACCTGGGCTCCCTCCTCAAGGAAGTGTCCTCCCCCACCCCCGGAGGGGGCCAAGCAAGCTCTCTGTCCTCACCCCTACGCTCAACTGCTTACCACGTTTTGCTGACTCCATCTTCCAAATCCATCCACTGTTTTTCCATCCCCACTGCTGCCACCCTGTCTAGGACACCAAACTTTTCACATGACTCACAACATCCTCCCTGCCCATCCCGCCTGCCCCCAGTATGGTCTTCATTCAGCAATAGAAGGACCTTTCTAAGTCACTGATCTGACCTGTACCACTCTCCTTGAATGACTCTGCGCTACTCTTAGGATAAGACGTGACCTACTCACTGCTTATCACAAACTCAACACTCCAGGCCCAATCTAACTAGGCTGAGCTTCTATGAGTTCTCTGACCACCTGCATCCTTCCCACTGAGGACTGCACAACCTCCCCTGCCCCGACACTGGCCTTTATCTCTTCTCCTTCGGCTTAGTTCTTACTCCCTCGGCACTGTCAGTACCTGCGCCCCACCATTGCGGCGCTTATGACATCACACTGTAATTGTTGACTTAAAGGGCCTCCCTCACTAGAGGGCAGCCAATGTGTCAGACTTCTTTCCAGCTGAATCCCCAGAATCCAGCAAAGGGCCTGGCAGAGGGTAAAAGGTCAAGAAATGTTTGTTGATTAACCTAAAAAGGATCAGCTTTTGCCCTCGGGGTTAGCATCAAACACCCTGGGCCCTGGCCTCTAAGCACAGACTATCACTCCTGGCCACCTGATCTTTGACTCTGAAATTGAGAAAGTCCATTCTCTACCAGACCTTCTTGGAAATCAAGATTGTCTGCACTTCAGATTTCCAGGATTTGCTTTCTTGTTAACCAAGGCAGATCTTCTGCTATAGTGTTTGCTGGTGGGCCTTTGATTGGTGGTTGGTTCTCATGCAGGTTTCACTGTCTCCAGGCAACTTTGGGCCCAGCCACTGAAAGTGTCTGCCTGGTTGTAGATCTTTATCAGGCCCCAGGCCTCTGTGTGAGCACATCTTTGAATTCAAAGCTCATAGAAAACAAGTCTGTGCACTTGCAGTGTTTGTTCCTTCCACTCTTGGGAGGAATGCAAGCCCCCTTTAGAACTCTCACCAAAGGAAAGTCGACAAAATGACCACCCCTGGGCATATCCACAGGAATGAGTGGCACAAGATGTGGATTTTTAGTTTCCTTCCATTATCACTTAGGTGACCTAAAAGACCAATGGAGTCAACCCTGAAACTTGTGGAGAAAGATGACCTGCACCAAATAGGCCCATCCAGGAAAGTTCTTGGACGCTGGCCTGCCTTCCCCACCTGATGTGAAGATCTGGAGCTTGGCTTTCTGGGTGAACTGGTGGCAGATTCCAAACTCCCAACTCAATGGTTTGGGGTAATGAGACTAAAACACAGGCTTGAGAGGCACGTCGCCTAAGGCCTGAGCCTTACACACATCATTGCTATAAACGCAGGGAACCAGTAACAAGCCCTGCTTATGCTGCCACTGCAGGAGGGCCTGCTCCTGTGGTCTGGGAGAGGCAAGGGACTGTGAACACCGATGAAGGCCAACCAGCCAGTCCCAGAGACTGGCCACGCCTGACGCCCATCAGTCCCTCTTGGCTGGTCCTAGCCAAGTCCAAAGAGCGGGGGCTCACAGGGTCCCTTTATACCCCTCCCTCTGGAGGCCACTAAGTGGATTTCAAACCCTCTCTCCTCACTTTTTCCTTTCCTCCTCCCCCATGTTCTTCACTTAGTGACCACCCAGGCACCAGGCTCTAGATCACTCTGGTCGCTGCTGTTCCCTGAAGCATGAGTCACTGTATGACAGGGGACTCTCCTGCCTGGTACAGGGGCTTGTAAGGCCCGTCTCACCCAGGCCCTGTTTTCCTACAGAAACCTTTCATTCCATAGGAAATGAGGTCACACACCACAGCACATGGGTAACTGGTAAGAAAATCCTGGTGCCCAGAATGGGGCGGGTGTCAGAAGAAAGTGGGAGGGGAAGGACCCTAACACACACAAACCACCAGGGGAACCACCTGCCACTCTGGGGGAATTTGGATGGAGGGAGTACACACAACTTAAAAAATAACCTGGTTTCTTTTTTACCAAACCAAACTTGTAGGGCGTTTGCTTAGTTTGCTTTCATGACTTGGAGCCTCTAATCCACCACCTAAAGGAGATCAACACACAAAACAGTCGCAGGAGAACCAGGGCATGGGTGGGGGTTTGTTGGGTGGCCTGGCGGTTTCACTTTCAGGGGGGGAAAGGAGCTGGGCTCAGGGTAAGGGTGGGTGGTGCAGCACTGTCCGCTCCACTGGTTCCTCGCTCCGGGGCTTGGCTACAGCCCGGCCTGACCTTCCAGGTTTCCCTGGCAGAAGATCAAAGCAATGAAGCCACAAACACAGCTCAGAACTCCGAGGCCCCCACGGCCTCCCCCGGGGTCCCTCCTCCCCTTCCACCTCTCCAGCCAAGCTTCTCCACGCCCACCCCAAGGTCCCTCCCCCTCTGCTTCCCCACGCCCCCCAGTCCCTTCCCCACCCCGTGGGGCGGTCTTTGGGGGCGGGCTCCCATCCGGCCTTCTATGACCCTACCCGGCTGGCCGCACCCCTCCCACCAGGGGAAGGTATTTCTCGGCATAATTAAAGTCATTAAGCCTCCAAAGGCTCCTGTCGGCTGCTGGTTCTGAGCTCCGGAACGAAGATGATGCATGTTAAGTCCTAGTTAAGATTATGCTGATCTATTTTGGAGACATGTAGCAGCGAGAATTCAGCGGTTAAGTTAGTGGTTAAGGCTGCCTAAGTTTAAATAGTGTTATTTATTCTCAAAATATGTAGCAGCCCCACTTAATTTCTCCTAATTAAAGGAACCGGCAGAAGCGGCTGCAGTCCACAGCCATGTCACGGCGCCATTACACAGGTTGGTACCCTTTTCACAATCAGAAAATACTGGGTGTCAAAAGGAAATGCGTTTCCCTAGATCTTAATCTTAAACATAGACATTTAGACTAGTTCCAAAAAACACAATGATCCTCTTTGTTTTAACACCTGACAAGGAGCACCAAAAACCCAGGAAGCCTGTCCACACCCTCCTTTCCACTGCCACTGCTGGGTGAAGGGGAAAATGTCTGCAGTTGGGTTGTTTCATGAGATGTCTGTGCCTGGAAGAGAAACTTCTGGAAGAACTTGTTTGCTGCTATCTTGAGTTCAGTTTCCAGAAGTCCCACTTCAGGCCAAATTGTATAAAGTCAATTAAAAACTTCAAAAAGGACCACCCCCTTCTCTGCATATGGCAGCTAACACTTGTTTTATTATAAACAAGTGTTAATTAGGTGGCGGAATCAGGCTTAACAAGGAACAACAGTGTCTGCAAAGTCCCTAGTGTAGCCTCCCTTTTGCCATGAGAGGTGGAGGACAGGCTCTCTTTGAAGGCTGAGGACTGAGCCCCTCCCTGCTGGAGCCATCAAGCAGGGCAAACTTGGTTCTTAGCCTTGGCCCATTGAGGAGCCAACTGGGGAGATTTAAAAAATATCCAGGCCTGAGCCCTGCCCCTAGAGATGATGATTTCACCTATGTGGAATGGAACCTAGGCAGCAATATTTTTCCAAAAATTTCTCAGTTTTAAAATTTAGGTAGGGCTGAGAACCACTGGGCCCCAAACTGCGCGAAGCCTCTGGGATGGGTGTCAAATGCACAACCTGGGGACCCTCTCCTGATGCAGTTGGACTGGTGTAGGTCCAGAAGCTATCTGATCAGCACCCCAGGCAATACATATCATGCTAAGGCAAAGGAAAACATTGGAGAATTCCTGAATCAGGTGGTAAACTGGAAGAAAAAAAAAGGATTATTTTGATTATATGATATTCTTATTTTTATTAGAGATAGGGAATCTGAATGAAAAAACTTTTGCATGTCCAAAGTAGGCTTGCTCATAACATTTGTGGGACTTCGGACAAGAGCTAACAAACCATTAAATAAAATATATCCTACCCTTCTATCTTGATATATATATATGCCCTTATAAAGACCCGAAAGGTCAGGTTCTATGGGATTTCTCTCCTTGGAGCTCCTCAATAGAACATGTCAGTGCGGAGAAAGCTGACCTCCTCACCATCACTTTCAATAGGGACTTAAACATGAGTGGACCCCCCAGCCTAGAGGCCAAGGTCTGTCTACCCTTTTTGGGAAGAGGGGTATGCTGCCAGGCAGTCTGCCCCCAGAAGGGTGTCCTGGAGAAGTGGTCTACAAGGTCTGCAAGCCAGCACAGGGTCATCTTGGGGGACTTTGGGGATCCTGGGAATGGTTTAGAAAGGGGCTTCCCCCTTGACCTCTTCATCGGGTGAGCCAGAAGTTTTAGAAGCCGAACCTTACAGCAGGGCCTCTCTTGCCTGGTCTTGGGGCAGTACTGGCCCAAAGCATCAGACTCCAAGAGGGGAAAGTAAGGAAAGGACCTGTTATGCACCATGCAAGGCAGTGAGTGCTTTCAAATGGCACTGAATCTGCACAGCAACTCTGCAGGCACGGTGGTGTTGATCCCTACTTGACAGCTGGATGCTCAGAGGTTATGTTGCACAGCCACGAAGTAGAGAGGTGACATTTGACCTCAGTCTCTCTGTATAATCCCAGGCTAGAGAAAACTCGTGTTATCCTTGGGGTTTCCAAAATCAAGCATGATGGAGATGTGTGCACATATATAAATATGAATGCTGAAACTCCAAGCAGTCCATTAAGCTTATCTAAGTGTTGCATTTCCCAATCTCACAAGGAAATTCCAGATCACTCTTAGCCTAACCCATTTGGATTCTCATTTTTAAAATTCCCTTTACAAATGTCGTGCAGCTCATATATATAGTCAACATAAGGAGGGTTGGCAAGGTGGAAAGTTCTGCTTTTGTCCAGGATTAGCTGCTGAAAGCTCAGGTCTGTTTCGTCGGAGGTTATTCCATTCAAAGAAGTTCTATCAATTGCCATTTTAGCCAATGCAAGCTCACAAACAGTACAACTTCCCCTCCTATACTTCTTAAGGACCTATCTAGATTGTTTCAAAATGGTCCTCCATGTATCCTATTTTATGGATTGACTCTCTGTATCTGTGACTTTGTATTATTAGAATACAAATCTCTTCACAACAAAATCAGTAACAGCAACAGAACCAAATCTCTCTCCCCCTCCCTCCCTCCCTCCCTCCCTCCCTCCCTCCCTCCCTCCCTCCCTCCCTCCCTCCCTCCCTCTCTCTCTAACAGCAGAGTTGCAAGGCCCCTCTCACCTGCTATTCTAATCTGGGTGCAGTTTGAGGACACCCCTAACCAAGGTGAGCTTGAGGAAGAAAACAGCCTGAAGGTGACCCGTGAATAGGTGGGCCAACCCAAGTTCTTTCTAGCACTGCCATGGTGGTTGGGCAGGGGGAGGAGTTGTCACCTGGCATTGCTTGGGCTGAAGTCCTGGCTCACCTTACTAGATCTTGTGACTGAGCAGACGTGATGATCTTTTGGTGCTTCCATTTGGTCACCTGTACAATGGGATAATACTAATAGGAAGTGCTCTCACAGTTGTTGGGAGACTAGATGAGAAGATGCCTGGCACATGGTAAGCATTTAGGCACAATCTTCCTCCTCTGGACATGGCATATACACTATGTGTGTCTCCTTTGGGCACTGGGCCCTTCCCTTGACTGTGTGAGTACAGGATTTTTCTCTTCTCCAGGAAGGAGAGTTGAGGCACCGTGTCACCTCCTGCAGGCCCAATTCCCAGAGAGTAGCAGGCACTCAAGAGTCACAGTGACTCTACCTTCTGAAGGGTTCTGGAAGATGATGTGACTGTGCTGCACTTCATATACACACAGAGCATCAAGGTTAGGTCAAGAAATGATGCCATGGCACAAAACAGGAAGAAGGTGGTCAGTGGCTGTCATCCCAATGGCATATGGGAACATCCTGGGGAGTTTTTAAAAAAATACAGGGTCCGACCCCTCCCTGGAGACTGAGAGGCGCTGAGATGGAGGTGGACCTGGCCTCTAGGTTTGAAAGCTCTCTGGGCTGATTCTTAGGCACAGCCAAGATGGGTAACCACAATACCAGGACCCTAAGGAAGTCAGGAGACAGGGTGACAGAGAATGTACTTTCTAATCCCAACTCATCAATCCCTTGTTCCTCCCCTCCCAGAATTGCCAGATTCCTTTCTCAGTTATAGTACTTGGTTCTAGAAACCCACTAATGCTATTCTAACTCAGATGTAAGGAAAGCCCTTTTTTAGAAGAAAAATATGTTTCAAGGCAGTAAAAAACTGAGGTTCTTGTGATGTGTGGCTGTGGGAATGATATCCCCTAAAGCAAAAGCTTGGGTTCCTCACAATCTTGGAGTCTTGGGGTCAGCCCCTAGCATGGCACCTGGAAGCCAGCAGGTAGCAAATGCTGCAAGGCACAAATGCTGGGGGGAGGGGTTGAGGGCACAACAGCCATTGTCTGTCCCATATGGGGCAAGATTTTGGGGTTCACAGCAGAGGTTCCCTCGGCTAGGCCTTTGGCTTCAATGATGTTTGACTCCACAGGGGTCCCAGGACCTTGAACAAGGGCAGGACAGAGCAATAGAATGCAAGTTCCAGAAGTCTTCTGTGATAACAAGACGATAAAAATTCAAAAAGATGAGAATCTGAAGGATACCATTTTCAAGTTTAAGTCCCATTTTCTTCACAAAACACATGCTTTCAAACATACTTTGAACTGAGTTAACCAAGTCACAGAACTTGGATGCCAACTGCTCAATTAATACCCACTTCTCTGCAATAAGTTATGATAGCTTTTGCCCTTGGGAACAATTCTAGTGACAGGGACTGGGGATGTGGAGAGGGGATACTGGCTCTAGCAGCTGAGATCATAGGTTAGGCTGTTAAATACAGTATGAGTTAAACCCAGAAAGGCCATATTTTAGTGTTTAATTAAAAGAAGCAGCCCTAAATCCCATTTCTAGAGGCCAACAAATTGAAGACCATAATGAAACTACAGTCTTTATTTTTTCCAAATGCATTCCAGTCCTGGTACTCAATAAATAGTCATCACAATGGTAGTGATGATGGAAGGGGAAGGAAAAAAGCCGAACAAGCACCAGGCTGGCCTTCCTCAGGCCAAGAACGGACATGAGCTGGAGAACCAGATGTTCTTGGGCATCTCTACCAGGTGTCAGGGTTATAGCAATAGTACTTTCTGTTCCTGGGTTAACAGTCCCATCCATGCCCCTTTGCCTGGGCTGCAAAGCAGTTGGGGGGAAGGGGTGAGTTCTCACCTGTACAGAGTGAGCAATCTACTGATTTAGAGAAATGGAGTTAGACCAACAAGGAAAACAAATGAACCAAGAGCTAGAATTGTGTGAGACCACCTTGAAAGATGCTCAAAACAGGGCTGAAATAGATGAGCTTGGATGGGCGTGATGTGTTATGGGCTGGCATGGTCAGGAAGGGCTTCATAAAGACCAAGCTGCCTGAATGAAGGGAAGGCTGGCCAGGAGCTGGGTACACAAGGTGCTGCTGAGGCTGCAGACCCTTTGGTCACACACCAAGTATCAGAAGGAAAGAGATTTGCAAAAGGTGGTACTTGATTATGTATCATTAGTCCATTCTCAAGGCCATTATATAAATGTTGACTGCTATTTATTGACTAGCCTTTTTTTTTTTTGGTAGCAGTCAGCATGCCCACAGGTTAGTTTCTGATACACAGCATCCAAGCAGCCCCTGTGGTTTACTGCAATTTTTTCATCACTAACTGAAATTTTATTTTCTCTGGAAGGGGTTTCCTGACCCCTATACAAGGTTCAGTCTGGGAGCTACATTGCTTCTAGGCAAGACACTTAATTGTAAGTGATGTCTTTCCCAGGATTTGTTAATTTAGCATGTATTTACTGAATACCTACCCTGATGGTATAGTCGTATGCTGAAAAGACCCAGTCCAAAAGATCTAGTCTCTCTTTTCAAGGAGCTCCAGTAGTCACACTAGGGGCCCTGTGAGCACAACAAATACTCCTTGAAGAGAGAGGGAGAGAGGGTGAGGAAGAGGAGGAAAGGTACTTGCTGACAGAGCCCACATGTCTCTACCTTATGTCAGATCTCAATTCATCCTATGAATGGCACACCTCAACAGTACAGGCATGCTGCCTCGGAACCCTCACTCAGCAAATATTAAAACATCTACTCAATATGAACACTCACATCCAACAACAAATATACAGGCAATTATTATTTCAAGAAGACAGATTAAATTTTTTTTTTTTTAAATATATCTTTATTGATTTCAGAGAGAGGAAAGGAGAGGGAGAGAGAGAGACAGAAACATCAATGATGAGAGAGTCATTGATCGAGCCCGCAACCCGGGCATGTCCCCTGACCGGGAATCGAACCCTGATCACCTGGATCCCAGGTCGACGCTCAACCGCTGAGCCACCCCCGGCCGGGTGAGACAGATTAATTTTAAAGTATAGTTTGCTAGCCTTTAACAGTGCGGAAAATTGGGGGGAAAAAAACAAAAACACCCAGTTAATGCCTTTAAAAGTCATTACAGTGAAAGATACTAAAAGGGACTATGAACCACAGAAAGGTGGAGTTGGGCTAGATCACTTCCTTTGGTCAATAATAGGTTGATGACTGTCATTAAGAAAAGGACTTCTTGTTAAGGAACACCTTAATCCCAGGAAAAGGAAAGAGTAAAAAGGTTATATTAAGGGAATCAGGGATAATCTCTATCAATTACCCAGAGCCTTTCCTGTTGGGGAAGTCTCAAAAAGAACAGGAAAAGAGCTGGGTCATGATCCAGGTGCTTACCCTTTGTTTTATGATCCAGGAGTTTGGCAGTCTGGTTTGTGGGTAAGAGGAGACAGCTAAAAGACTACAGGTGCTGTGTAACCCCCCAGAACACAGATAATTGAAGACTACGCCAACTATCATGAGGGCATGGGGACTGGCTGGCATCATTTTGAGGCTAAACAAGTCAAAATGCATACCCTCCAAGTGGCTGATGAGCCAAAGCCAGAAGAGAGACTGATCCTACTTCTGGCCCCAAGAGCCAAGGTGGCCCCCTGAAGAGTCACTGCAGTCCTCATGCACAGGGACAAAGGGGGCCGCTTAAGCAACAATGACCTCGACTATGGTCCACCTGAATCGATTAAGGGCCTCTCTGTCCTGGAATGGGATTAAAGAGCACCTAGTCCCATGTCCTAGCTTTTCAAAGGATGCAGCGACTTCCCAAGGTCAGAATATGCTGGCAGCAGGGAAGGGTGTTCAACTCAGAACTGACTGTATCCTGTGAACCCTGCCCCCACTACTTTATAGTCCATTAAGTTTTGTCATGTCCAAGTTTTTACTTTTGGGGGGGAAATAATAACTTAAGGGAATCAAATGTTAATTTTCCATAAATATTAAAAGGTATATTTAACCAGTGCCTATTAGTAAGAACATAAATATTTTGTATATTATTTTAAGCAACCGTTGCTAAAACATTCCTATACTAAGAGATCTGAAGCAGAACATTTAAGGAAAGAATTTTAAAAGATGATTTGTGAAAGGAAGAAGGTTGACTATAATGGTCATGCTTGAGGACAGGTGTACCTACATTAGCTTAGAAAGATAGAGTCTTGAAAAGTAGTGTAAATTTAAATGATTTCAAGTGTACCAATTGAGTTCACTATAAAATAAATCCTCAAGTAAGTACTTTTGAAACAATAACAGAAGTCCCCTCATTTCCCCCCCATATACTGAGTTTGCTTCTACTGAGGTTAGGGCATAATTCAAACTTCTAAAACACAGAATTAACTGAAGCCAGAGCCTTTCAGAGAGCACCCAGCCCCTGCTATTTTGCGGGTAGCACCATCACATACATAGTCCTATTCTCATTATGTCATGAACATATGCTACATTAAGATATGATGGTGGGCAAGGACCAACTAAGACTTAGAAATACTAGGTACCCCGGGGCCCCAAGCCCTACTTCAGTTTTAGCCTTGGGAGAAAGTATCTCCAGGATCAGGGTCTGACAGTCAAGAAGAGGTAAGGTTTGGGGGTCACGTTAACAGCTAACAGATGAAGTTATAGATTAACTCATCACTGGCATTAGTTGGTTAATGTACAATTTTGTAAGTAACTTCAACAGTCCTGGCCCAAGTTCAGAGTAAAAAAAGCAGTGTTCCCTTTTCTTATTTAAAATTTTAAAAGTAATAAAAAGGAATAAACTACTGATACAACCAACATGCGTGAATCTCAAGGTAATTATGCTGAGTTGAAGGAGCCAGATAAAGAGTAGGTATTGTATAATTTTACTTATATCAAACTATAGTAGGAGAAAGAAGAGAATGGTTGGGGATTGGTTAGGGACAAAGAGGAGAGGGAGGGAAGGGCTTCAAAGGCACTTGAGGGAACTTTTTTTGGAGGGATGGGAAGTTCAGTATCTTGATGTGTGTCAAAACTTATCAAATTGTACACTTTAAATATGTGCTGTTTATTATTATCTATTATACTTCAATAAAGAACTTTTTTAAAAAAACGGGTGGTGGGAGACAAATAACTATCATGTGAATGCTGTTAATTTTAGTTAATAGAGGAAAATTCTAAAGAGGGGAACGGAGAAGGATAGACAGAAACATCGATGAGAGAGAAACATCGGATCGGTTGCCTCCTGCACGCCCTCTACTGGGGATCAAGCCCCAAACCCAGACAAGTGCCCTGACAGGGAATCAAACCGGTGACCTCTTGGTTCATGGGTCAATGCTCAACCACTGAGACACTCTAGCCGGGCGGGTCCTCATAATTTAAATTGCTCCATTGTGATCTTCAGTTCTTCCTGGCTCAATTGAGAGATATAGGATTGACCCAAAGAATCACATAGCTCCTGCTGCCAAATGTTACAAGAAATTCACACCTGTCAGAGCAGACTGGGGGGGGGGGGGGGGGGGGGCGCACAATACTTTGCAGCTCCTTCCATCAAGAGGTGGAGTTTATTTCTACAGCCTCTGAATCTGGGTTTGGCCATGTGACTTTGGAAAATGGTTCATTAGCAAATATGATGCATGCAAGGGCTTGAAAAGTGTCTGTGTATTGGGCTTGTCCTCTTTTGCTGCTGGGAAGCAAGACTACCATGTGATGAAGCCTGGGCTAGCCTTTTGGATGATGAGAGACCACATGTCGAAAGGGCACAGCTGTTCCAAGTGAGGCCCCAGAAAACCAAAACAGATCACAGAGATCAGCCAAGCTGGCCCAGACCAGAACTGCCAGGCTGACCCACAAAATCATGAACAAATGAAAACCATTGCTGTCTTTAAAATATGAAGTTTCACAGCAGTTTGTTATGCAGCACAAACTAATTGATACACTTGTTAACTGAATGCTCAACAAGATCATGCTACCTCACTTGGGTTGTCCTCTGTGCTATTCCACAATCCTGTTAACACTGCTTTGTGCTCATGAACCTGTTTCACTTCTCTCTCGGATGTTCAGGTTCCCTTTGCTGACTCTTACACGGCCCCACTCACTCACTGCTTGCCGCTGGACATTTCCATACACTAATGTCCTATTTACATCTCTCTCCTTACCTCCTCCTCAGTCTCTATTGGCTTTCTCCTCTCATCGCCCCTTGTTCCAAGCTTTCCTTGAAGCCCTGGGCTGGTCCCCTTTCTCTTCCTAGTCTACACTTTCTTCCTGGACAAGCTCACTCAGATTCTTGGTGTGAATACACACTCCCACCTAATGATTTCCCAACTTCATCTCAGCCCTGACCCCTTCCTTGAATTCTAGGGCTCCATTCCATCCAACACAACCAAAATTGGTCACCAAGTTTCTCTCAAAGCAACATTACTTGTCTCATATTAATGGAACAGCCCTCATGCTAATCCAGAAACCTAAGTCTTCTTTCCTTCCTCTCACAGACCTTTTCTCTTCTGCCCTCCACTTCCAATTTGCTTAATTCTGCCTCCATAATGGATCCCTCTTCAGTAGGTTCTCCCTTTGCATCTATGCTACCCTGAATCGCAGGAGTTTCCCTGCCTCCAGTCTTTTTCCAGTTCATCCCATACATAATATGCCCGGTTACTCTCTTGCCCTTTTCAGATTCTAGTCCCATTTCCTCTCCTTAGTGATCAAAACTCACCTTAGTTTGGATTCATTCTACCTGGCCTACCTCTTCTCCCACTGTATACCTCTGAGCACTGTGTGCTCCAACCAGTTACCCCATTTCTGAAAATTAAGACACACAAACACTTTCTTGCTTAGGTTATTCCTTTTACCTTAATTGCTCTCCTAGACCCTTTTCTATCCTTCAAAGCACTTTTCATGCTCAAGTACTCACCGAACAGTCTTTCTCTGGATAGCCCTGCTCAATTTTTCAGAATCATCTCTATAGCACTGTAGCCTCCATGGGAGGCCCTCTTTCCTTCTTCGTATTTGTGGTTTGACCATCAAAAAATACTGGTCTGTGCTCACACTTGATTCACTCAACCTTCCACAGACAACCTTGATGGTATTTCCCCAACAGTTTCAAATCATACAATGGTGATCACAAACTCAACTGCCCACAGGGGCCAGGTGTAAGACTGATGGCAATGGATATGTTTCTATAGCGTGAGGAAAACAGCAGAGTGGTGGGGACTGTGGCAAGCCGGACAGTGCATGGCTGTCCAATGGAGGCAGCTTCCACACAGCTCATGCTACCTTTATCAGAGGGATGGGGCACCAGCATTGCCAGACTTTCTGATTTGTCAAGAGAAGGTAGAAATGTGGGTTTTTATATTAAAGCTTTCAACGTTAGTGTTTACAATTGATTTATACTTCAGACATTGTGCAGGTATACCTCGAGTGGTCAATGTCTCACCTCTCAGACCTTCAACAAGCCCACAGATCTCTGCCTGGAAAACATCCCACCTTCAGGAATGGAAATCAATGAGTGGGCTCCAGAAGAGGGCTGAGTCTGTCTCTGCCACACACCAGCTCTGCCCCAAAGATCAGTTTATCTAGAATACAAGGAACTAGATAACCTTTCTTTCTAACGAAGCATTACTTTTCTTTCCCATTTCAAGTTTCTTGCATGAAACATGTTGCAGAGGTGGCTTAACTGTCCCACTGGGCACAACCCCTAGGACCCTTTGGGGAGCTTCATATAGGAAGGAAGTTTCTCCAGCAAAGTCACAATGATCTAAGATACAACAATCCCACTCTGCTCACAGCTCACCCCAACATGAGCCAGCACTTACTCAGCTGGGGCAAATTCTTTAAATCAGAATATGAATAACGTCTCATTTGAAACTCCCTGGTTAATCGGTAATCACCCTTAAATACTAAGAGGTCACTCACATACGAAGGAACAAATACACTTCTGTTTCCATTGCCTCTAACAGGTAATTTGCAAAAATCCCTAAATTCAAACTCTATCTCAAGT
Source organism: Miniopterus natalensis (assembly GCF_054644295.1). Lineage (NCBI taxonomy): Eukaryota > Metazoa > Chordata > Mammalia > Chiroptera > Miniopteridae > Miniopterus > Miniopterus natalensis. The sequence goes on from NC_142100.1 coordinate 16,690,261, forward strand.
CTCATTAAATTAACCCTTAAGTTTAAGTCCCTTAAATTAACCTTCATTGAACAAGTGAAAGGATGGCCTCATTTAGGCTTTTCCTACTATAATTATTCAGTGTTAGCAAGACTTTACTTAGTAGAACAAACAAAGGAAATGGGTTCTAGTATAATCTTTTATTTGCTAGAGTTCCCACCTCTTGCCCTAGCAAAGCCTTGTTTTTTCATTCACTTTTTTTCTAAAGAGAAAGTTCTCTAGCCCATTACAACCTATCCCCACCCTTTCATCTTCCTTAGGTGGTCAAATAGCACTTCACCTTCCCAAATGCACCCATCATGGGCTGAGAGGACAATTCATTCCTCTGTTCTCCAGATTTTCATGGGAACATGAGGTCAATGCACTGGGAAGCTCTGCGTGAACTGTGACAACGACCTTTTAGTAATGATCAGTTGACCTCTTGCAACATTATTTAGTTTGGAGTATAAAATACAACCCTCAAAAGCCAAAGCAGCTTTAGTTTTAATCATTTCTCCCCCTTTCCTTCCTTCCTTCTTAAAACCACTAGGCGAGGGAAAGAAGTCTAGAAGGAAGGATATTAACCCAAAGCAAGACACTAAAACCCAATTTTGATTAAACTCTGGATTTCTTAGGCGACAACTAAGCATTAAAAAAAATCAAGTGGTGAGTCTTAGCAATTATTAGAATACAGGTTTTGCATACATGTCCTTTTACATCACACAGCATATTCTATTAACTTTCAAAGAGTTTAAAAGCAATTGCCACAAAAGTAAAGTAAGATAATATTTAACAAGACACCTAAAATAAGCAGTTAACTTTGGCAGAATTTGTGTGCCCTCATTTTATTACTTAACAGATAGGATATAAATGCTTGCATGATGGTTAGAAAAATGACAGGAAGCACAGGAAACAAGAGAGCACACTTCACAGATGTGCCTGAGGAACAGATGACGGAGCTGGTAGATGAGCAGAGGTAGGCAAGCTACGATGTGGTAAGGGGTGGGGACAGTCTTCTCTTCTTCCAGGAGCCTTGACTCTGGGCTCTCAGCTCCAGGCAGCCTACGCAGAGACTCCCCACATACCCTCTTATCCATTTATTTCGCACTACATACCACAATCTGCAGTTAGCCTGGTGTGTGTGTGTGTGTGTGTGTGTGTGTGTACTTGCTATATTGTCTCTGCATCCCTGGTGTGTGTGTGTGTGTGTGTGTGTGTGTACTTGCTATATTGTCTCTGCATCCCTGGTGTGTGTGTGTGTGTGTGTGTGTGTGTGTGTGTGTGTGTGTGTGTACTTGCTATATTGTCTCTGCATCCCCTCTACTGACTGTGAGCCCCATAAGGGCAGGGGACTTGTCTATTTGAGTCACCACTGTATCAGCAGCATCTAGCACATGACCTAGGACATAAGAGGTACTTAATGAATGTAGCATCTAAAAATGAATTCCAAAGAAGTAGTCCGTTCTTCTACACGGAGCTACAAAAGGGAACTGCTTAGAGTCAAGCTCAATGCATCTTTTCAGGGAATTCTGCTTCCTGTCAAATGAAGAGACTGCAGTAAGACGGTCTGCAAGCTCTTGTCCCCACCCTGGCTTTTGTGCAGTGCTGCTGAACTGCCCTTGGCTCAGGGATCCCATATACAAGAGTCACATCACTGAAGCCTGTCTTATAGCTCAAGCAGACCAAGGGGCTTCTGCTACCAGGAAAACTGCTGAGGGCTTGTGGGGAATTAACAAATGACTTCAGATGACTGAGTGACATCAAAGATGCCACTACTATTACTTGCCTTGTTCAAAATAACAAAAATAAATGCAATTTTTTTAAATGGGGGGGGGGGGACAACACAACCCAAAAGCAAGAAAAATAACAGTGTTAATAAGAAGCACATTTCTCAGCTCTTCCTGGGTACAAGGTTTTGGCTAGGATCCTCACTGTTGTCTGTTGTCACAGCAGCACTTGAGATATCTGTATAACTTTATGGCAACATGGAAATGACCGGGGCAGAGGAAAAATACAGGGAAAAGATATTTAGGGAACAATATAAAGACTATTAAGACTTTTGCACAGTTTTGTTTGTTTTTTTCCTGAGCATGGAGATAATTTTTACCATTTTTTACATGCTCGGCTGTACTGGAAAGCTACCACCGATATTCTGTGATCCCCCCTGGTTGTTAATGTTGCTTATGGCCTCCACAAGCAATCTAAAAATCTACGATAAAATTTGGTTCTTGTCATCTGCGCCCCTTTCCAAACCCACTGTCATTACAAGTTTAACAGGTAATGATCCAAGCTGTTCATTAGGTATAAGTGCAAGCTAGCAAATTATCAGATCTTCACCCCCACCAATTTCAGTTCAATACAGCTTTAATTTAGCTATGTGTAAATTGGCAAAGATTTTTTTATAACCACAAAAGTAAAGTTGCTACCACACCCTGCCGTTAAGAACCACACTTCCCAAAGAACAACAGAATAAACAAGGACATATTGGCAAGGTTTTCTTTTGTCGTATCTTTTTAAAAGGATCAATGTAGCATCTAAAAATTCAGTTTTCTTTTTACTCCCAGATCTACCTGTTTCCTAATAACTCTAAGTAGTTTCTATGAGCCCCATTGAAAATTAAACCAAGAATGAGAAGTTGGGACAGGGACAGTTACTAACACTAAAAGGATACTCTTCATAGTCATCATTTTGCGAGGCAGCCAACAGATTGGCCATTTTGCTCTAAAAAGCTGCAGCAGCCTAACCACAAGCATAGAGCTGAAAAAGAAACATCTTGGGATTCCCTGAAACCTAACTTCAGACAGTATGAGCAAGCTGGAGACTTCTGGGAAATAAATGCAGTGGACACATCCATCTGGCATGTGACAACCAAAAATGGGTGGCTCTTGGGCAGCACTGGGCTTCTTAAAATGGTGGGGTAGACTGTTGGTTAGAATCTGTTAGTCTGTCCTTTTACATATGTGTAAGTGGGACAACCACTATTTGTAGGCTTAACTTCTAATTCAAAGGACAGAAGAATTGAGGGGGCCCAGAAAGAGCAGGTCTGAAGTTCACTTGGGGCCTGGACAGAGCCATGTGTGGTGGCTGCAGCTAAGTCTCTTCTCCCACGACTCAGTGTCTTCCTCTTAAAACAGAGTATCAACCAGCTCATGAAGTTGTGAAGATTAAAGAAGACTCTACCTGGACAGAGCCCACCGGTCTCAGCAGGGATCAGCTGTTCAGAAGAAGCATCCTTTCTATATTTGACTCAAAAATGTGTAACTTCCCCTCCCAAATTTTGAAGTCATTTGGGTACAAACATCCTGTACTAAGCAGTGAACTTAATGACAAGTTAACAGCCCTTGATAAAATACTCAGAACCACAAAATTCTCATGCTCCCTTTCACCTTTACCAAAGTGAAGGACGACAGATGCCTCAGAGAAGACCAACTACCCTGAAAGGCTGAAAAGACACATCACTAGAATTGTCTAAAATTGGTTCTGAAATTTACCGACAGCCCGATACTCTGGGCCCCCAGAACAGTGCTCATTTGTCTTTCTAGGGCAAAAGAAAACTTAAAATGAGCAAGATCATGAGTTCTAAGCCCCTGAGGGTACCTGGGTGAGTTGATGATGTACCCACATCAAAACAGAACAAAACTGGTATGTGCAGGTTCTCCACATATGTGATAATTCTGGATATTTTGAAAACTAAGTGGTGATTAATTTGAAATGAAAAAACAACACACAGCCCGTTTCACTGTCTAGATCTAACAGGCAAAGAATCATGTGGAAAGCTGAAAAGATAAGAGGGTCCCGCCACCCTTTTCAAACTCAACCTTGGCCTTGGCGTCTCACAGCTGCAATTCTCTCTTACTGTTCTCTGCATTTTGTTCACACTTGGTTCTCCTTTGGGACTTAAGAAACTTTACTTGCAGTCTAAGCATGGATTTGAGTGTCTCATGGGGTGGCGGGGTAGGGGGGTGGGGGGCAGGGAGGTGCATGAGATCCAGCTTGGCCAACAACTTCAAACGACCGGCCAATCCAGGTGACCCAGACTCTCCGGCCCAGACCAAGCTCTTTGTTTTGGGTTAGGCTGGTGGCAGGGTCCCCTGGCTGTGGTGGGCCCACATTGTCAGCTTGTTGCTTCTTTCCCAAAAGAGGATCTTGTTACAAAGAGAAGCTGGAAATTTCTTTGCACACAAGCAGAGACATGGCGGCCCTGCAAAGGCCCCAGGGTAAGGATTAAAGAAAAACAAAATAGAAACCCTTCCATCTCTAATTAGGGTCTTCATTTGCCAAAGTGCCATTCCCCAGCAGGAGGATTTACATTCAGGCCGTTGCTTGGAGTTACTTGGAAAACGTCTCCCAGCAGGTTGGTTCCTCGGTTCAGGCTCCTTTGAGCCAACAGTTTCTGGTTACTTGGAGGAGAGCTGCCTGCATATTGTTTTAACTGGCCTGGCTTCTGCAGCCAGCTTAGCTGTGTGAACAATCTCCCATTCAGAATTCAAAGATAAAAGCACAGTTTGGTTGAAAATCTTTTTTTAAAAAAACTTGGGAATTATAGGTTTTGGAGCTAGCATTATTTCTCTCACACACAAGAGTGTTTTTTCCCCCCTCTGCCTTGGTTCTATGCCAGCAAAGGCTGCATCCTGGAGCCCAGCCAGCCGCCAGCCCCCATTTCCTCACCATTCACACCGTGGGGCTGGTGGCAGCTGGCCATGGAGGCGGACAGGAGCTCCTCATTTGCAAGAGGTTGACCACAGAATAGTGTAGTCAGTTTGCTGGCCCCCTGCGGCCAGCCTAGGGCACCTTCTGTGCAGTTCCTTATCATTCGTTGTATCCATAACAGCACATCTTTCTAACATACCGACTCCTAAGAGTCTGGCCCAGGATGTAAGAATTCTCTTCCTTTCTGGAATTCTCAGGAAAACAGTAAATTATAAACCAGACTTAGTAGTAAGATATGTTTGTATAACCTTCTATATGTTAGGTGAGGATGAATTAAGGTGCAAACATAAACAAGAGAGAAGAGACATCGAAAGAAAAAAAATAAAGAAACTGAACTTCATCAAAATTAAAAACTTTTGTTTTAGTCAAAGGATACTACCAACAGAGTAAAAGGGACTCACAGAATGGGAGAAAATATCTGTAAATCAGTTAAGTCATTAATATATCAAATTAGGGATTAATATCCAGAATGTATAAAGGACTCCTACAACTCAACAAAAGAGCAAACAACTCAATTAAAAAATGGGCAAAGGGCTTGAATAGTCCTTCTCCAACTAGATATACAAACAGCCAGTAAGCACATAAAAGGATGTTCAACATTTCTAGTCATTAAGAAAATGCAAAAATCAAAACCACACTGAGGAACTGCCTCAAAGCCCTTAAGATGGCTATTTTATATATATACAATCACACACATACAAAAAACAGAAAACAAGAAGTACTGATAAGATGTGGGGAAACTAAAGCCCTTTTATACTCTTGGTGGGAGTGTAAAATGGTACAACTGTTGTGGAAAACAGTATGGTGATTTCTCAAAGAATTAAGCATGAATTACCAGGTGATCCAACAATCCCATTTCTGGATATATACCCAGAAGAACTGAAAGTAGGGTTTTGAAGAGACATTTGTATACTTGTGTTCACAGTAACATTATTCACAATAGCCAAAAGGTGGCAACAACTCAAAATGTCCATCAATAGATAAATGCATAAACAAATGTAATATACATATACAATGGGATATTATTCAACTATAAAAGGAAGGAATTTCTACTACATGCTACATGGATGAACCTTGAAGACATTATGCTAAGTGAGAAGTATATAAAAGGACAAATATATGATTCGACTTATATGAGGTACTTAGAGTAGTCAAATTCACAGAGACAGAAAGTAGATGGTGGTTGCCAGGGGTGGGAGAAGGGGGGGAATGAGGAGTCGGTATTTGACGAGTACGGAGTCTCAGCCGAAGAAGATGAAAAAGTTCTGGATACAGATGGTGGTGATAATTGCACAAGGATATGAATGCACTTAATGCCATAGAATTGTACTCTAAAAAATGCTAAGTTTGGTAACTTTCATGTTATATATACTGAACCACAATTTAGAGAGAGGATTTAGGGTGAAAAGAATTAGCACCACAGAGAAGGTAAATTAGAGCCCTGCTTATGTTTTATGTTGGCAAGTTCTACAAAGTAGCAACTTAGTCCATTCGTGTAAACACTCTCCTTGATTTTATATTTTAAGGTCTCTAATATATTAAGTTTTATTCTCCTTTACTTAAATTGCCATAGAACAGCAATTTCAATGAACTGTCCAAACTGACCATGTATTTCTGAGCCTAAGCACATCCTGTTCCCTCTGCTGGGAACCCCCTCCCCTCCACCGTACGCTCCTCTTTTGCACACCTCTTGATGAATTCTCTGGAAATGCCTTCCCTACCAGGGGGATCTTCTCCTGCCCACTGAAATGATGAGCCCCAGTTAAGTCACTCCTCCTGACTGGCCATGGGACATACCATGTGATATTTCTGCCCCTGTTGGCCCCACTCCTGAAATTTCCTTCTCCATCCTTGCCTTACCAAGTACAAGTCCACCCATTTTTTTTCCCACCTTTTTTTTTTTAAGGCATCATGCTTTATTAGTAGTAATGCCTCTTAAAGGTAATGCTTCTTATGTGCATATGACAATTTTGGTTTCTTTTCACCAATGGTCCAGCAAATCATATTTAGTAAAACTGTGAAACATTATAAGCTTGATGTAATGAATATCATAATACCCAGTACTGTATGAAAGTGTAATCTCATTTATGAATGGCAACTGATAATTATAACTTTGCTAACAAAGATAATAAAAATACTGCCAATGCTTTGAAAAATTACCTTGGCCAACTTGTAGAAAGTTATATACTAAACTATATATGTATTAAATATAAGTTATTATATTATACGTAAAGTAGGATAACTATTTCTTTTATCAGCCTATTATTAATTAGCTCAGTAAACCCTTTATAATAGAATTTAAAAGGCACATTTTGGCCAAAATGTTATTCGTTATGTTAATGAGGTTTACTGTCCACCCAAAAGTTCCCCAAGCCCACTCATTCTAGAAAGTTCAGTTTCATCTCCTCTGTGACACCCTCCCAGCAAAGACACTATTCGTCCAGGAAGACTTTCAGGAGAAGGTGATGTCTAAGCAAAAACCCGAAGGAGCCTGTCCCGACTCTTCCCCCATGATGGCTCTGCAGTGCCTTGAAGGGTGATTGGAGCACTGTGGACACTCCAAAGCTGCCTGCTGAACATCAAGGAACCAGGGCAACCACGGCAAAGGAATGTTTGGATAGCTATAGTTCTGAGATATCAAGTAAATTTAACATCCTGTATGTGTCCATACCTTAAATTACAAACCCTAGCCCAATAACTGAATAAACATTCTTGGTTAACAAACAAGATAAATTGGTTACCGAGATTATCACAGCCAGAGAACCTGGACAAATAATAGACATGAACTGGAGATTCAACTGCAAATGGTGAGAGAACTCCAACTTCCCTAATGCTTTTATTACAGCTGCCAACAAAAATAACCATTAGTGTAACTGATGAAAAACCAATAACCTTACGAATTAAATTCAAGTCAAGAGCCATTACCAATATATTTTCCACCTGCACGGATCTGAGGGAGACCCGGGCTTTCCCATGCCCCTCCCCATTAAGTTCTGTCCCAAGAACACAGAGAAAGAAAACGATGCTCATTCATTCAGCCTTGAAGAGCTATGTCGTAGTTAGATAGGCTTGACAGTGGGGAGAAAGAAAAGAAATAAAACCCGAAAGGTTCAAGTGAATCAGCCCCTTTCCTAGTCCCTTCAAGACGTGCCGGACACTCAAATAAGCCAAAGTAAATCAAGCCACTATTAATTTCCGCATGTTAAGTTAGATAAAAATCTCAGGGGAGTGAGCTCAGAACATGGAACGAGCAAAGCCATCACCTCCAGGGTGAGCACAATCAGGGCAGTGGGCAAACTTGTTCTAAGAGGATTCCATACCCGGCTCGGTGCTCTCAAACACATGGCCATGATGCCCCAGCCAGACCCTAAATAGTTCAGGGTCTTCAACTCCCACTAATAAGGATTCAAGTTGGAGCATGTACTTTGCCCACCAAAGTGGGACACAATGGTGAAAACATTTTTGAATATAGAAAAATTGTGCCATCCTCATATGTCCTTCCTCATCGTCTGAGCATACAAAGGAGAGAAGTGCAATTTCAGGTAGTTTTGTACAAGGAAAGAAATATGAGTTTTTATAGAAGCAGCAAATGAGCAAAAGAAAAGAAAGAGATATAATCAAAATATTAACAAAAGGTAGAGATTGGTAGCAAATTTACTGAAGAAACTGTAGTTCAGTGAGCCCAAGGCAGATATTAACATCTTAAGCTCCAAGCCAAGGGGGCAGCTTGGCATCTAAAATGTAAGCTCTTTAAAGGATATTCACCTTTTAATTCCATCATCATCACGTAGCAGCCCTCCAAGATCCTTAAAGCACTGGTTCTTTCTCTCCAATCAGATGTGAGAGGTTTCATTCATCTGCATTACTCAACAAGCAAAAACAAACTTCAAATCTGGTGGGCGACTGCTCAGGCATCCGTAGCCCTGGAGGAATGAGCAGATACCACCCTCACTACCCCAGATCCTGGGACATCAACAGTGCCACCTGTCTCAGTTCCATTCTCTACTGGCGCAAAAGACAGGTCTAGCTGAGAAAGTCCCACCATAGCTTCCAGGTCCCACTACTTTCCTCAATCCAAGTCTTCTTCCTTCCCCTTTCCCACACCAAACGAGGCTACCTCTTTTCCTATAAGGAGCTTAGGCTTTGTTTGCTCTTTTCATCAGTTTCAGAAAGGCTCCCAAACTGTCTCACCAACCTATAATCTCAACATCCCATCCAAATCTGCAAGGGGGCAGGTGAGACTCATGTGCCATCAAGTGCGTGTCTATGTGTGCCTGCTCTCTGTGCACTTCCACATGCTTTGCTAAAAGGTTATGTCTGTGAGGTTTCAGAGCCTCACTCAGCAAAGGCAAGGTTTTCCTCCTGGCAAGCAAGGGTCAGAGGCCTGGCTCCGAGGAGCAGCTTATTGTGTGGCCGCCTGGGGCAGGCAGCGGCAGTGCTGGGAGGGGAAAGGTTCCCTTTGAAGCACATGGCGCTAAGAGCTTCCCAGTGACCATGGAAACAGGCGCAGTGGGTTCCCAGCCTGAGAACCAGGGAGAGCAGCCATGATTCAAACACAAAACACACACAGGGTCTGAAAACCGGAGACAGGAGGGGCTGGGGTGAGGGGCAGGCAGCCCAGGCTGGCAGGAACTGAGCGGCTCCCTGGTAGGAAAATCCGGCCAATGAAGCTGAGCAGGTTCACGGGGTTTCCTTTTCATTCCCGAGGCTTTCTTCTTGCTCCCGTCATTGCCCCTCGGGTCCTATTCAGCACCTCATCAGATCAGTAGAGCCGGGCCTTTGGCTGGCCTGCTGGCGGCAGGGCCTGGAACCGGACGGGAGGTGATCAAAGGAGCCGCCAGTGCAGCCGCCACCCTCCTCCCCTCCTCCCCGCCCGCCTGCTCTCCCTCCTTGGATGAGGCCCTGCCAAGGTGATCCAGTGGAAGCCACTGGGGGAGGGCGAGGAAGAGAGGCAGCTTTTATGTCTGCCTTTATGTTAGAAGAGACACAAAGCACAGCTTGAACAGAGACATGCCACTAGCAGGTCGGAACTCCCTCCTCCTGGGATGTCTCTGTTCTTAAACCAGGCAACAGAGAAGTGACCTAGTCTGCCCTGCTTGGGCTACACTTGGATGCCCAGATCCTAAGCCCAAAAGACTAACAGCCTTGTCTCAAGCTGCTTCCAGGTCCTCTTTCATAGCTATCCACCTCCCAACCCTCACACCAAAGAAGTTCTCTGAGATACTGTGCCCCATTTCTTCAGGGTTCCAATTTAACGAGAAAAAAGCTATCTGGAACTTTTTCAGCAAGGAAGAGGAAGCAATGTGACTGGAGTCTGCTAGGGAGAAAAGATCTTCCACTACTGATGAGTATCTTTTCTCTCAATCAGACTGAACCAAAGTCCAACAGTGTGCTGTTGGGCATAGGGTCAGGACCAGTGAGAGAATAGAGCCCACTTCTCAGCCAGGCCTTGCTGCCACTGTGGAGCAGGCTTCGACCTTGACCAGCGTCTCTTAAAGAAGGCAGTGTTTGGACAGGCCTGTAATTCGAGAAGCCCATTAGGTGCGTTCTCCCTTTCTTACCTTTGTTGGGCTGCCAAAATATTTACTTGACTTCTTAACTCTAAATCTCTGAAACACACCTGCATTGCCTAAAACAGGCAATTTTCTTATTTTCTTGTATTCATAGAAGAGAGCCCAACCTAAGCAAAGATGACAATAGCACAGAGGGATAAAGAGGGTGGGGGCTTGGTAAGAGATGCAGGCTTATATAATACAATCACTTCTTAAGAGATGAGTGTATACTGCATTTGTCTCTTTTGGGGGGGTGTGGGGTGGGGTTGCAGGGCAGTGTGGACAGTTGAAAGCAATTCTACAGGTAATCCTTTTGCAAAACAAACTGATTCTATCTTGACCTTTAGGGAAGAGCCCATTTCCATGCCAAGTAAAAATTCCGTGTGACAGTCAACTTCATTTATGTACTTATTTTAACACAACCATGATATAAAAGCCAATGCACTATAATATCAGCAGACAGAGTAAAGAATATATAATAGGAAAACTGGGGTACTTAAACAAGAAACAGTATTTGCAGGGTTTTAGGTAAATTTCAGATGATATAAATGACCAGAAACAACTGCAATTTTTTTTTTCCCTTTCCCAGTGCTTCTGGCATAATGAAAAAGAACTTGGGAAGACAGTCTCAGGTCTAATAAGTGTGAAGCCACTGTTCAACCATTTCCCCTTGCCACGTGCTCCTATCAGCCTGTTTCTGCGAGGAGCTTTCTGAAGCACACACTTGCCAAGGCTGAGTGGTCCAAAGCCAGACCTTCCAGACAGGCTGTGGTTTGTGGGTAGAACTCAACGAATGGTCCCTGCACTGCCTGTTGGTGCTGTTCTTCGGAGCACAGCATCCTCGTCAATGACCCTCACCCCAAGAGTGACATAGACCTCCACTTTCTGAGAACAAGGGTTTGGCCATCAGTTAAGGGAATAATTTTCAGTTGGGTGCTCATCAGCAAACCTTTGAAAGAAAGATATTTTGGCTGTTTTCAGATCTTGGCTGTATGTAAATAATGCTATGAACATAGGGGTGCATATATTCTTTCTGATTGGTATTTTGGGATTCTTAGGATATACTCCCAGAAGTGGGATCACTGGATCAAAAGAAAGTTCCATTTTAAATTTTTTGAGGAAACTCCATAGTGTTTTCTACAGCAGCTACACCAGTCTGCATCCCCACCAACAGTGCACTAGGGTTCTCTTTTCCTCCACATCCTCACCAGCACTTGTTGTTTGTTGATTTGTTGATGGTAGTCATTCCGGCAGGTGTGAGATGATATCTCATTGTGGTTTTAATCTGCATCTCTCTGATGATTAGTGATGTTGAGCATTTTTTTCATATGTCTCTTAGCCTTCTGTATGTCCTCTTTGGAGAAATGTCTATTCAGGTCCTTTGCCCATTTTTTAAAAATATGTTTTTATTGATTTCAGAGAGAGGAAGGGAGAGGGAGAGAGAAACATCAATGATGAGAGAGAGTCACTGATCGCCTTTGCCCATTTTTTAATTGAATTGTTTGTCTTCCTGGTGTTAAGTTGTATAAGTTCTGTTTTTTTAAACGTAGTCAATTTTATTCTCCTTAAACCACAAAATAGAGTCTTTGGTTATAAGTTCGTTATATATTTTGGAAATTAACCCCTTATTGGATGTGTCATTAGCAAATATGTTCTCCCATACAGTGGGTTCCCTGCCCAAGTGACCATTAGTAGATGAGTGGATAAAAAAGCTGTGGTACATTTATACAATGGAATACTACGTGACTATAAAAAAGAAGGAACTCTTATCTTTTGTGACAGCATGGATGGACCTGGAGACTATTATGCTAAGTAAAATAAGCCAGTCAGAGAAAGACAAATACCACATGATCTCACTTATATATGTGGCATCTAATGAACAACATAAACTGACGAATAAAACAGAGGCATGGATACATGCAACAGACTGACAGTTGACAGAGGGAGGGGGAGGGGGGACTGGATAAAAGAAAGTGAAGAGATTAGCCAAAGAATATATATGCATAATCTACAGACATGGACAACAGTGTGGTGATGGCCAGAAGGAAAGGGGGTGGGGGCTGGGTAGAGGTGGGCGGGGGGGGGGGGTGAGATCATCTGTAATAGTGTTAATAAAAATAAAATTTTAAAAAGTATTTTGGAAACATTTTCCAGGTCTTGAATATACTAAAATGGAATCTTTGAGTTATCTTTTCAAAGGCACCAAAAGCACTGCAAGGGTAGAAGCCTTACTGACAGCTGTCACTCACCTATATCCTTTCTGTAGCATTTCAAAAATGGCACCTCTCGTGACTGTATTTTGATAGACTATCTTGTCTTCCCTGCCTAGACCTGACAGAATACAACCATAAGCCCATCAGAAATTGGGTTCCTAAGGCTGGCAACAAGAGCATCCACAATTCATGGGCTCTTGCTGAGATTCTAGAAAGTTCTTCCAGAATCATCATTAGGAAAAAAAAGAGGAGGGAGATGGGCAGTAGCTCTGCCATTTTTCTATATTTTTAACCCAGTTATTTAGCTACTAAGCTAGAACTGAGGAGTTATGACCACTGGCATGTCTAGTGATCCACCATCATGATAATTACATTGGAAACATGGTCCAGGGAAGCCTGGAAGGGAGTAAATCAAGCTAGCAGTACTTGGGTTAAGGGTATAGATTAAAGGTCGTTTTCTCCTTCTATTTTCAAATTCTCCATAATTAATTGTTTCATGCAATAAATATGTACTGAGTGCCTGCTATACGTGTTAGGCACTGTTCCTGGTACTAGGAACGTAAGAATGTGGTAAAGACTATTATATTGCTCACACACTTTTAAAAATTGGGTATACCTTTAAAAATTAGGGTTATAAAAAATGTTAAGATTCTATCAGTTGAAACTTTAAAAAAAGAAAATAACCCATTAAAAAAACAAACACCAATCTACTGTTTACAAATGAAAAAGAAAGCTTTTGAAGCTAAACACTTCAAAAATTCTATTTCTAAAAGTCAAGCCAAGGTAACAAAAGTTCCTTGCATATTCCACATTCTTTTCTCTGAGGTTCATTTAAGAGTTGATACATTTGTGAAAATCTACCAGCAACAGGTTAATGTGTAATACTGAAGGCCAAGTGCCTTTGCACGTTCCAAAAAATAGCCCACACTCTTAAGACTGACCAGAGCTTTATTTTATCCGGCAGTGCTTAGAACAACTGGAATTCAATGAATTGCTTTTATTATTTTTATAACTAGCAAAAATGATGCAGAATTTAAAGTATTTCAGTATCCCAAAGGAATTGTTTAGACTGCCTCAAACTTAAAACAGAGCACAAAAAGCATTAGTCAGAACACGTAACTGAATGTTTGATTGGAAAACAAGATCACCAAAGCAGACGGGTACCTTTTATCAAATAAAAGGTAGGGACTTTTCCAAACGGAAACAAACATAAAAGACAGAACAAGGAAAAAAAATTGCATTTGTCTGCAGTCTGAGAGTCCTATGACCAAGGATAGCAGACAGAATCTTGCCAATGTACCCATTCCTCCTACTTCTGCACCCAGTGGGAATCTCTGCCCAGGCTGGGGTGTGCCACTCTCATACACAAGTGCAACTCAAGTCCTTTAACAGGTGCTTTAAAAAAACCTGGTGTGTAGGATTTCCGGGAACTTGGCAGATAGTGAACCAATTAGTTACACAGAGTCACTGTTAAGACAGCCCCCCAAATCTGAAATGCCCATGGACGTGATAGCCCACTGTTGCTCATTTGGATTAATTCACGCTGATGGTCAGGCGTGTGCAAGACCCCTCTATCTGAAACAGAGAGAAGATGGGACTTTGGTCCTTGTACCCAGGTATGAGATTCAGTTCACCTGACTCAGTACTGATACTATACATATTACAATGACTTTATATGTTAGGTTCTAACTTCTTTCATACTTTAAAATGGTCTCTCAAGCCTGGCCAGGTGTGGCTCAGCAGTTGAGCATTGACCCAGGATCCAGGAGATAGCAGTTCAATTCCCTGTCACGGCACATGCCCAGGTTGCAGGCTCGATCCCCAGTCGATCCCCAGTCGGGGGTGTGCAGGAAGTGGCTGATCAATGACTCTCTCATCATTGACGTTTTAACTCTTTCTTTCCTTCTCCCTCTCCCTTCCTCTCTCTGAAATCAATAAAGATATATTTTTTAAAAAAAAATTTTTTTTAAACGGTCTCTCAAAGGTAGACAAGGTCATTAACTACTTTTGATGGGCTTTCCTGCTAGCCTGTCACACCATTCCTAGTTTCCTAGGACAGCCTCATTTGTGGCCTTGCTCTATTGAGAGCCTGGTTCAGTTGGCAAGGACAATGGCCAGGAGGAATGTTACGAGCCAGGCTTCCCCCAGGCCCAGGAGGTGGCCAGGAGGTGCTCCTTGGGTTGGCAGACATTATTTGTTCCACTCACTCACTCTATCTTAAAAACTCCCTTAAGCCTCTCAGTGGACTTCAAATAATGGTTTTGGTTAGCCTTTTATAGCTGAAAATGTCTCAAATCTAGAAAAAAAAAAATATTGTGCTTAATATGGCCTTTTAACCAAGAGGTTCCTAGAAGATTTAGGTGTAGAAGAAAGGCATCAAATTAAAAGATTGTGACTTTCAAATCAGACACATGACCTTAGAAGAAAAGTGGCGTTCCCTAAGTTTTTCCCTTTTCCATTTATATCATGTCAATCTTTTCCTCCTGATCCGATTTCTCCTAAGTTCCTTTCTTGGTTTCCTTTTTAACCAAATATGGGAAGTATTTACCCAAGTGCTCCTTAAAATAAATCTGAAGAGCGTTCCAAACTTCCTCTGCAACAAGAAAACCACCTCAGCTCACCTTAGAAAAGGGATTCTATCTGTTTAGTAGAAGTATGCTTACAGAGGGGAGGAATTTGCTAAGCTGGGTAATCACACATTCCAAGAACTTAACGTACATTATATTTTAATCATCACGACTATCTTTACAGAGGGGGTGGAGAGAAATGGAAGCAAAGAGAGGCTAATTGGCCCAAAGTTACCCAGCTAATACCAAAGTAGAACTACCATTTGCATCTAGGCCACAGATTCCGAGATCTGAGCTCTTTATACTCCTCACGTGGAAACACGAACGTGCTCTAGCACTGATCATGCACTTCAACAGAACATACCACAAAGGCTGCCACGAACCTGTCATTATACTGAAGGGCAGTGGGGCAGAGAAAGGAATGGAGGAGGAAAGAAGTGGAATTTAAGGTCTTCTTGGGGGATAAAACTTGTAAGTCATGGTAAGACAGGGTTTCTCTACTGAGACACTACTGACACTTGGGGCCAGATAATTCTTTCTTTTTTTTTAAAAAAAATGTATCTTTTATTGATTTCAGAGAGAGGAAAGGAGAGGGAGAGAGAGAGAGAGAAACACCAATGATGAGAGTCATTGATCAGCTGCCTCCTGCACACCCCCTGCTGGGGATCGAGCCCGAAACCCGGGCATGTTCCCTGACCAGGAATCGAACTCTGATCACCTGGATCCTAGGTCGATGCTCAACCGCTGAGCCACACCTGGCCGGGCTGGGGCCACAAAATTCTTTGCTGTGAGGGGTTCTCCTGTGTTGAGCAGCATCTCTCGCCTCTACTCACTAGATGCCAGTAGCACCCTCACACCATGGCCTCCTGGATATTTTTGTCTAAAGACCAAAACAAAAATGTCTCTCTCCAGACACTGCCAAATGTCCCCAGGGCCTGGGGAGGGCAGGAGATGAGAAACAAAACACCCCCAGTTGAGAACCACTGCAATTAGAGGACTCAGATCACATGCCCTGGGAAGGTTTGACACAGCTAAGTGTCCCAAGCACGGGGTGCTCCCAGGAATACCATAGCAGTGTCACAGTGCCCTGTGCTCAGGTATGTGGCAAATATCACACTCACTTCACTGACTGAAGGAGGACAATGCCCGTGATGTGGAGCAGCTGCCTCTGAGACCCCTTTCCCACAGCAAGTCAGAATCCAGGATTCAATTCTACCACCCCACTTGAGACGGGAATCTCATACTCAGGAGTGCTAAGCTGGGCTCAGCATAAGGACCAGGACACTCAGGTATCACAGGAAACGAACATCTGTGACCAAAAACCCAAATCAGAACAGCATAATAAAAGATAAGCTCCCTTCCCCCTCCACACCCACGTGGCTCCTAAATAACTCAGCAGCTTTACCCAGGTTCCCAGAGTTCCTGCCTCAAGTCCTCCCATCCAGATCAGCCCTGGTCAAGAAGGTCAAGGCTGAAGGTTAAATCCCAATGCAAGCCTCAAAGATACTAAGATCCTTTTCACTTAAGTTTTTCAAATTCATCACTTGGTTATTTGTTACTAAATGTGGAAAACAGCAACCTATTGGCTTTATTCAGATTACTAACACTTCAGAACCAACAATCTTTTGGCTTCAATACTGCCAAACACAGTAATTTCATGACAACACATTCACCTTTATGTCCTGTATTGTTCCCTGCTCATTTCCACTAACTTTATAACAGGATTTCTCTCTCTCCCAAGCTCTGTGAAATAAGAATAGTGGGAACACAGTGCTAGTTTGGTGCACTCAAATCTCTGGTCAACTTTCACATTCTCAAAATTTAAGAACCCCAAAGCACTTCTGTTTCTGTGAGTTATATCTATTGATATTTTCCATATTAGGGTTTAAAAGTTAGAAATCTTTAAAACAGAATATATAAGCACACTTCCATTAGCTGTCAGGGAAATGAAGTCACCATACAAAATGATGCCACCATACACTTGAGAGAGAATGAGAGAAAAGCAAGTGACATTTTAGTGTTACGAAAATAGCTCTGATCTGGTGGGTCCCCCTGGGAAAGATCTTGAGGCTCCCTAAGGGTCCCCCAACCACACTTTGGGAACCACTGTGCTACATTAACACTTACACCATGATTTTACCCATCATTATGGATTATTCCCAAGCCTTTTTCTTCCTTTAAGCACTCACTATCATCTATCACTGTACTTCATCTCAGGTTCTAGTTAGTATTTGGTGAAGTGCAAACATCTTTGGATTGCAATTAGTGTCGTTTTCCTGTTTTCCATTCTGTCATGAAAAGAGGATACAAATAAAATTCTGGTTTTCCTTCACTCAAATTCTCTATTATGGCAGCTGTTCTTTGAAAGGTGAGAAAGACATTTTCCTAATGGCAGCTAAGGTGCAAAGGAGGCTGTGGTGTCTGTCCGAGCTGCTCCTGTAACATGTCTTCTGGGACAAAGGCTTTTCTTCCCACCAGGACTCGGCAGAAGCAGTCATTATTCACGATGGGACTATACTCCATCATTTCCACTGACAAAATGCTTACTTTATAGGAACAAAATGCAGGGCGGGGGGAGTCAGTGTTTAATGGGATCAAAGTTTCACACTGTTGTGTAATCATCACCACCATTCATCTCCAGAACTTTGTCATCTTCCTCAACTGGGCCAGGTGGGCTTTGTTAGAAACTCCAGCACATCCTGTGTGCTCCCTGCCATGACTCTCCAGGAGGCTGACAGATCATAGAAATAGGCTCCTGCACTTTGGGGATGGTTTAAGAGCCTTACTTTCAATAGTGACCTGCTCAGAAATGTCAATTTTATTCTATTTTAATTCCCTAGAACTTAAATTGTCACAGGAAACAAAGTCTGTCTTTCAATGCTGCAATTCCACTCTCCCCAAACTAGAATAGCAAGGGACGGTTTTACATATGATACAGCAGCTCAAAACATTAAAAGAGCAAGGAACCCAGGAAAGCCTCTTCACATTCAGTGAAAAAGGCTCCAAAAAGCTAAGATTTGCTCCGAGCCTGGGGGGCTCACCCTCATCCTACTTCTGCCTCCCTAGCTGATCCTACTGTCTGTCCCACTCCTAAAGAATCAAAAAGGTTATGAGGAGGGGATCATAAATCACTTTTCTCTCCTGAGTTTACAGTGTTCCTTTTTGAGGAGTTCAAAAGCACTCAGTAATAAACGAAGGTGATGAGTTTATGTCTTTTGCTTTTAAAATGAAACTTTATTTGAACTCCTGGAGAGGCATTTACGTTTTTTTAATTTAGAACATTCCTCTCTTAGTCCAACTTTTCGCCCCATGGCATTTTATGTGGGCGGGTGGGTAATGAGGGTGGGTTATGGGGGAGGGAGAGGGGTTTGTGTCTGGCCCTCCCCTACTCTCCCACAGGCTTTTCCGAAAGCCTGGAAGACAGAGTCTTCTCTTCTATGGTTTCTAACAAGTCTCAACATCCATGCAGAGAAGTCCCTCCCCCCACCCCCACACTGACTTGGCTGTTTCTCCTTTTGCACCTCTCTCCACTGCCCACCTCCTAGCCATAGCCACTGAGAGCAAAGAAATGATGGGAAGGTCATGCTATCTGCAGGAGATCAGGCTGTCCATGAGGACCACTTTGCTTTTCTTTACCCTAGTCTCTCAGCACTGCCCTTGGGGGATCGGGGAAAAATCACAGTTAGCAAAGTTAATAAAATCGAAGCTGAGAACAACTATACTTCAAGAAGATGAAACAGAAAAAGAGAGAGGGAGGGAGAAAAAGAAAGGAAGGCAGAGAGAGATGCCTGACTTTTCGCACCTCCTGCACAACTCATTCTTAAACAAATGCAAAATTGTCTTGCCCAAGCATTTTTGCTAATGATTTTACTCAGGTGTTAAGCCAAATTTCAGAAACTAACCACATGTAAATACCGCCTGGCCACCACACCACCTTTCTAAACAGAAACATGGGGGGGGGGGGTATTGCTTGTAAGCAGGTAGAACCACACGCTTAGATTTTGGGCCCCTGCATGCAATAAATATTTGGTGAATGAATAAACCCAAGAAGTACTTAATGATTCGATATATATCTGGGTTTTTATTCCCCCTGGGTTCACAGGCCAGCAGGCCAAACCACATAAAACTCTCCAAGTAAGACCACTCACTACAGGGCTGTTTTAGGTAGAGGAAGAAACAATGGGACAAGAAGATGGGGGCGGGGGCGACAACAACATGACGGTGTCCTGGGAGCTCTGTTCCCACCTTACAGACACAACAAACACAAAGGTAGAGTCCCACTGAACTGGGGCAAAGCAAATTAGGACAAGCTGCTGAGCCCTGCATAGCAGCAGCTTAAGTAAAGGAGAAAATATTCTATTAGGAGGGTAAAACCTACAAGGAAAGCACTGTTCCTACAGCCTTTGGATATAGCTGGCATTTCTCCTAGGAAAACACTAAAATATTCTCAAGGGGGCCACTGCTCTCCTAGCATCATTAAGCAGTTCTGGCCAACTATTTAAACGACGAAGCATCAGGGCCTGGGCCACCTAAAACACCTTCATTTGACTTTGTGAACTGTAAACCAAACAGGTAATAACTTCTGTGTTTGTTTGTTTGTTTTTTCCTATAAAGGGGCAAAAGAACTTGACAGGTGCTGGGAAGCTACCAGAAGACAGGTGGGAAGCAAAAAATCACAGATTAGACGCATGAGGGTCTCCTGGGCCAAAAGTCTTTCAGGAGTCATTGGTTGGGACATCTTCAAGGCTAGAAAAGGCTCCCTCTCAAGTACCCTGCATCAAAACCACCTCTTTTCTTGCCTGGATCGCCAAAAAAATCCTCAAGAGCCCAGGGACTAGTACAGTTTTTCCCCGCAGCTGTCTCCCCACGGTACCTAGAACAGCAGCTTCTGAGAACATAAAAAATATCCAGGCAATAACACTACCCTTAGGAGATACCACCTTTCCTCCAATCAAAATTCTAATAACTTCCTCCAAACCTTTCCCTTTCACAAAATGATCCAGTTTAAAACAGGTTGTTACCTGACATATTTTAAGATCACTGATGAATGGTTTTACAAAATAAATTTATTTCTATCTTACACTGCAGTCAGAGGTAATGCTGATACTCTTGGCTAAAAAAAAAAAGTCTTTTTTAGTACTTCTAAATGGGATAACAGCGGCCGCTGGTAGCAAACATGTTTTGGGAGGGTACTCTGTGCTAGACGCTTGCTCCCGTGTCCCCTCCTAACCATCCTATGAGGTAAGTTCTAATACAGGAGCATAATTGCTGTCTGCCATTCCAAAACCAAAAAAGCTCTAAGACCCAAAAGTTTTTCCATAGCTTACTTGGCAGCAAAACTTAATGGACCTGAACTCATTTTGGAGGCAAAGCTGCTCTGAACTAACATGAGGCTATTTAGATTTCAGTTAGCCCACTAATGTGAATATCCATAAAGTTTGTCCCACAAATATGTGTTTGACACCTTAATACCTTTCTAAACCCTCAAAGTCTCAGAATTCTGAAACATCTGGCCCCAAGGGTATAAGTTAAGGTATTTGTGAATCTCTATTATCAACCCATTTCACAGATAAGAAACTGAGAGTCCTTGAGGAGAAGTAACTTGCCTAAGGCCACAAAGTGGACAAAGGCGGAGATGACTGAGGCTGGCAGTCTCCATCAGAGTCCAAGCTTGTAATACCATGGTGGGCTGCTACAAGACGTCTTAGTGCTCAACCCACTCAACGTCATCTAGAAAGGAGCACTGTGCCGGGATTTTCTCTGTAACCAACTATCTGAGGAATTGAGGAGATGGGAGAGTGGAGAACACCAATCAGAACTGGAGTGATTCAGAGGGCCTGGTACTTACCTTGCCCAGGACAGTGAGGCATGGTTTCGGGTCCAATTCTGGCTGTTCCAGCTTCACCACTCCTACCCAGCCATATTCATACAAGTCCTCTTCATCATTGTTATTACACAGGCCCAGTGGGTGCATCTAGGAAACAAAAGGGAAAGAAAACTTCAATACACAGGCTGCAGTTTGATTGACTCACACTGTGTATTTTTCAGACTCAGTGGTCAAAAATAACCTCAACTTAAAATTATATGGTGGGGGGGGGGTGCATCTTTCAACCAATGGGGAATTCTATCTCGGCACAATGAGCTGAGCACTGGGGAGAAAACAACAGAGTCACTATAAATATGTTTTATGAACGCTTTCTCACTGCTTTGTAAACAGTGGTCAGCCAACGTGGACATCACCCCATGGGATGTCAGGAAAAATAGCATAGCACCCATGCGAATGCCAATCTAATTTGCTATGTAACACTATAACATTAAGTAGAAGTTACAAATGAAACTAGTTAGGTTAGTATCCAAGACTATTTGGCTTCTAGACCTTAACAATGGATCGGCTTCAACTTATGCAAGAGGACCTGCAAACACATTCAGGCATTTACAGAGAGACCAATAGAAATAGCAGAATCACCAGTAGAATTACTAAGCTGTTTAAAGACTATCCCAGGTTACTGGGAAACAGATTACATTCTTTGAGGCTTTTTCAGAACTTACAAAGCACAAACATCAAAGATAGGTAGAGGAGCATCATCAAATTTTTGCTAATAAAAGTACAGTCCATGGAAACCTAAGAACAGAACAATCCTGAGGTTTGCACTCAGTTCTATTACTGAGTTGTATCAGGCCCTAGAATCCCTAGTAACAATCCGAGAAGACAAAATTCTCATGGAAAAACATAATTAATCAGCCTAGTATAATGCTAAAGCTCCTTAAATAACTAGGAGAAATCTGTCTTTAGATTCATGGCATGGCAGAGATACAAGAGGCCTAAAAACCCATTGTGGTAGACAGAATAATGGCCCTATGTCCAAATCACATCCTAATCCTCAGAATCTGTGAATGTGTTACCTTACAGGGCACAAGAGACATTAGAGATGTGATTAAATTTGAGGAGGGGAGATTATCCTGGATTAACTGGGTGGGTCCGATGTAGTCACAAGCGTCATTATAAAGAAAAAAGGGAATCATGGACACAGGGAGGAGATGAAGCAATGAGCTTTGAAGATGAAGGAGGGAACCATGAGCCAAGAATGCAGGCAGTGGGCCTCCAGAAGCTGAAAAAGACAGGGAATGGATTCTCCCTA
Organism: Miniopterus natalensis; assembly: GCF_054644295.1. NCBI lineage: Eukaryota > Metazoa > Chordata > Mammalia > Chiroptera > Miniopteridae > Miniopterus > Miniopterus natalensis. The sequence continues at coordinate 16,712,439 of NC_142100.1, forward strand.
GAGCCTCCAGAAGGCATGTTGCCCTGCCAAATTATTTTTGACTTCTGACCTCCAGAACAGTAAGAAAATAAATTTGTGTTGCTTTAAGCCACTAAGTTGTAGTAACTTATTATAGCAGCAAACAGGAATCTAATACACCCTCCTTAACCCCCATTCATTTTAAAGATGAGAATGAAAGTTCAGGATAAGTAGTTTTGCCAAGGTAACACACAGCAAGAAGCTGCACCCAGAGGTGACCTGGATCTTGAATTCACAGTCCAATGCCTTCCCACTTTATCTGCTTAACTTTATTGTCCCTTCCTCCGAGAGCAGGTCATCTAATTGGGAAGAAAAGATTAAGTATATAAAAAAAAAGTTGCCCACCAGCTCTAAATCCTATGGTGTTAGAGTGCAACACGAGTTTAGTATCAGAAGCAAGGGTTGCTAGAATGTTTGGGAAGCTTTGTGCAACTGCTGAACCTTGAACTGAGCTAGGTTACACTGGTCAGGGAAGAAATGAGAGACACCAGGCAGTCATTCCAAGCCCAGGGAGGAGAAGCTAAGGGCTTGAGAGAGAAGAGGAATGAGACCAACCTGATCAGTATGAAGGGAGGTAGTCTACACCAAAAAGGAAAGAGATGGACTAGAAAACTAAATAGGAATTTAGACACCAAGACAATAGTACAGACTCTTCAGTAAAAGAATGGCACATTGAAAACAGTGTATTTTAGGCAGATGGGTGACACACCTGGTAGTACTGTGCCTGGACTCGAGGCATCAATGAATGGAAGACTGAAGGGTGCAGCTCAGAGAAGAGAGATCCTGGGCAATTCGATGGAACCAGGAGATTGCACAAGCTTGTAAGGCAGATGAGCACAGGATGCTACAAGGGGAGGCCAACAGCTGTCTTTATAGTAGATGAGGGATAACCAGCCCCTGGGAATTCCAACACTTGAGACAGAGAGCCCTGGGACCTCCAATTTCTGCATGAGCCCTCAGGCTTGAAGGGTGTGCCCAAAGGCAGGTTCTGCAATGCAGTGGATGGCACAACCTGCCTGCCAGCTGCCCCTGAAGAACCAGCCCACTCTAGAATGCTCAATGGTTATTAAATGACGAGAAGCTTGAAATGTAGACCTCACACTGGAGAGAGGATGGGGTGAGGGTGGTAAGCCAATCATACCAACAGCTCAGTCACCTCTGACCTTCAGGAAAGGGCTCCCAGCCAGGCTCAAGTCAACTTCCTGAAACCCCAGGTCAAGTCATGTCAATGGCAACCATCCACACTATTGACCCTTTCTACAGCATTCCACGATATTTTAAGCCTAGCCACATGACTTGGAGGTTTCCAGAGGCAGAATTGCTTTTTTACTCAGTTCTATGGAGTCTGGCTAATAATAAAGAGATGTGTTGGGGGAGCAGAGGTATTACACAGTCTATGACCTTATACTTCTATCGAAGAAGCCAGATACAAAAGGCCATGTTTTATATGATTTCACTGATACGAAATATTCAGAATAGACAAATCCAGCAGATTAGTGTTTGCTGAGGCCAGGGAGGAGGGGAAATGGGGAGTGACTGCTTTGGGGTGATAAAATCACATGATGGTGATAGTTGCAGAGCACTGTAAATGTACTCAATGCCTCTGAACTGTATACTTTAAAGTGGTTGAAATGGTGAATTTTAGATCAATTTTACCATAATAAAAAAGTTTTTAGAAAGTGTCCCAAGAGTTTTCTCAGAGATGACAGCCCTCAGCTTATAACAGGGAAATCCACAGTGGAGGGCAATGTGGTTTCCACCCTTCCAGAATCTAAGCCAATTACCACAGCCCTTCTGCAAATGGTATCCTGCAGAATACTAGCCCTGTAAGATGAAAAACAGGTTCCTATACAAGTAAATACTTTGAGAAACACTTCATAGGGATTCAGGATTTACATTTATAAATTAAAGGTATGCAGAGGCCTAAGGTTTAACAAAACCAAAGGTTTTTAACCTTTATTAAAACCAGCATTTCCTACCCTTTGATTACAACCCATTGGGTGTTTAATTTGATCACACTGCTTCATGGCACAGGCTTTGAGAAATGCATACACGCATGACAGAGTAAACCTAGAACAAATATTACTCAAATGCTGAACACCCATGATGCAAAGAATAAAGGCTATGGTGAAAGACATGGAGGGACAGTCGTGGGCAGCTGGAGGCAAGGGGAGGCCTAGGAGTATGTGGACAGAGGGAAAGGAGGCGGATCAGGAACAGACACCAAAAGCAGGAGAAGCAGAAGGCAAAGCTGAGAGCCGGCGCTTTCAAGCCACTGTGAGGAGGAAGTGGGTCTGATCAGACCAGAGGCTTATACTGTGGAGAACAAAACTCATGGCCACATTCAAGAATGTCCCTGAGTATATAGAATCTGAACGATGTAAGCCTCAAGCACACCTGCTGGTCCCCTCGGGTCTAGCAGGCCTGGTGCCCTGGCTGCACTCTATGGCAGGCCCTCTGTACCTCCTCAGCAGTCGCGCCCTCCATTCTCCTCCAAGACTCCCCTATCAAACCATCCACTGGCGCTGGGGTGAATGTTAGCAGCTCAAAATGTCAGCCCTGTCAAGGGTTTGACTTCTGAACAGAGATCAAAGACTTAAAAACCAAAAGGAATTTTTCTAAAACGCCAGTGGGTGTGATTGATTGGCGTGGGTTGTTTATTTTCCCATGGAGGGCAAAAAGGCCACCAAAATCACATTTCAGAGGATCGAAAACCTACCTCACAATTTCCACCACCTTCCCAGCTCCACTTTTGAGTTCCTTCTCCAAGTTTACATCTCCAGCTGCCCAAACTACCAGTCCTGTTAATTTAATCTCAACTAAGTTTCAAGTATAACTGGCCTCTTTGAACCATATCGCAAATATCGTATGATTCAGATCTCTGTCAGCTCACCCTGGTGGCAGTATCAGCTTCTAGAAATGCCCACCACCCCACGCCTCCAACCATTTACACGCTAGGGTTCTCTTTTCCCAAGGGCTCTAAGTTACAAGCTCATAATAATGTTTTATAGGAAAGCACAAGTAGCCATAACATGAAAATATTCCTTTGTGAACTGACCTGTCTCAAAGGATGGAAGAGTCTAGGCAAAGGCATAAAGTGCAAATGGATACACAAAGTCTGGGGAAAGTGAAGAAGGGGATGGCTTTCCCGTTAATTGAGCATCTACTATGCTACTATGTTTATATATTTTATTTTATTTTATTTTATTATTTTATTTTATTATTTTATTTTATTTTTATTTTATTTTATTTATTTTATTTATTTTATTTTATTTTATTTTATATTTTATTTATTTTATTTTATATTTTATTTTATTTTATTTTATTTTATTTTATTTTATTTTATTTTATTTTATTTTATTATTTTATCCTTTTAGTGACCTCTTGCAAATTGTTAAGATATCAGATGGTATAATGACTAGACCAAGTAAATAAGTTGCAAACTAGAACTGCAAATCAGCCACTGATACAGAATACAATGGGAGTCCACAAAAATCATATCAGTCAATGACAGGATTCCACTCAAAGCCAATGACAACCAGTCTAATGAAGAATTAAAGAAGAAGAAATCCACACGGGAGTTTCCATTGAGAATGACCAAAGGAGTAAAACAGAACTTTGGAAAAAGTGAGAGTCCTCTAATATTTTTGGAAAAATGACTTTTGATGATTCTGTAGCTGAAGTCAAACATAAGAAGGATGCCACATCCATACTCTCATACAACTTTGCTGAAAATATCCCAACACTACCCACATGGGATTCATTCTTTGTTTATTCTCAGAAATCAGTGCTAAGCTGCTATTATAATTTAACTTGTTAAATTAAAATACAAACTATCATTTTCAGTTTAATGAGGAATTTCTACATATGGAATGCATAGACTCTCCGGAGTGAAGATTCAGCTCGATACTGCTTCCACACTATCACTAGCAACAGTCGTCACACAAAAACCGGCTTGTTAATTCATACACGTTAACATCAGCTGATGACACATAGGCAGTGACTACATATAAGATTTGTGTGCACTTTTGAACATGTGATCATTCAAAATGAATCTTAGGATTCTTCAATGAGTGGTGTTCAAGCATGTTAACTTTGAACTTAATGTGGCATGTAAGCATTTAAAAATTATAGGTATTTCTTAGTTTATTTTCTTAAAATGTTTGACTGTATGGGGTTTACCTGATCAGATGTTTGAAATTTAAGAAGTTTTTGTCTTAATATTTTTAAGAAGGTTAAAAATGATTGACCTGTGTATAAGAACTCAGGGATGCCAGAAAGAATTACTAACAAAAACATAAAGATAAAAATCAAATAAACTTGAAAGTCTAGAATGGATCTTGAGAAAGACTCTACTGGACAGAGATCACGAAGAAAGGGAAGGATGGCCTGAAATGAGAAGACAAGCAAAATCTTGAGACAGACCCACAGAAGAACAACATAAGTAATTAACAAGATACAATTAAAGTATAAGGATATAACAGAAAATATGTCCTGTGTTATACCTTTGGCCTTATGCTATGAAACAGTAACTTCAGATGCTCAACATCCTTGCTTGTCAGTTGAAGGGACATGCCCAGTGGGTTCTTTATCATGAAGTTTGACACTATTATAAAGCTATGGTTCCTGCTCTCTTCCTCCTGATTCTGTTCCAAGGAGTGTTTGGGGATGAAAAGAATAAGAGATTTGGAATCACATAAGCTGTGTTTAAAACTCCTGCCTCTTATGAGGCACATCTCCTTAGGCAGATGATTCAATTTCTATAAACCTTGACTTTCCCATCTATAAAACAGGGACAACAGTATTTGGCTCAACAGGGTGCTGTTGCAAGGATTAAATAAGATAAAAATATATAATCACAGTAGCAGAGTAGAAGCTCAATCAGTGGGAAAGCCCTTTCCTCCTTCACTTTCTCTAGACTTGTCACGTTTGCTTGTCTTTATGGCTTTGCTTAGAATACTCTGTCCTTTGATACCAGCTTAAATGTCACCCCTTCCATGCACCAATATAGCTAGTTGCTTCCACCACTATGACACCAATTGCTTTGTTTGGTGCTTACCACAATTCTTTCAGCCTCCCCTCTAAGATGGGTACCTGCTTCTAGAAGGACAGTGCTTCCAAGAGGTCCCCTTATACCCCACCCAGAGCCTTGTGCCCAACAGCTGCTCAATAAATAACTGCTGGGTGAGCAGCCTTCGGCCTGCTGCCCTGTCTCATGCTTTGTTTTTAGTAAGCCACTTGGATCTCTGCTCAGCTAAATGAGGGACCACAGTAAATAGGTCAAGATTAATTAAACTGCTGCATGAACTTCAAAAGACCCAGCTCTTACAGTCACTGATGACCAAGTCACCAAGGACATTCCTGGGACAAAAAAGACTCCCTGGCAATGGCACAGGAACAAAGACTGATCCTTCTTGGTCCTGCTGTCGAACCATAGAACCTGGGCATGCAGAGGCAGCTAGCACTTTCTACATGAAGAGACCACCACACAGCTGCCCTTTACTCAAGCAGGCTCGTGACAGTGCTTTGTAAGGGCAGTGGAGGGGAGAAAAGAATAGAGGATGTCCCCTGCTAAAATGCAAAACCTCAAATTTTCCCTCCCATGTCCGATCTTGGAAGCTGCTATCAAGTTCCAAAAAACAAACAAAAAACAAAAAAATAAACCAAGGAAGAGGCAGGCATGGGACCCAGGACACAGGGAATCCAACAAAGAAGAGACATAGAGGGAAATCCCAGGGTGACTGTCGTGCAACTAGCCTGCCCGGTGACCAGTCCCACTGGGGCCACAAGGCTCAGGGCTGCAGCAGAGCCAAAACAAACAAACAAACAAACAAACAAATAAACAAACAAGCAAATAATAGTAACCTGAGTCATTACATAGTGGGTTTTACAGTTCCAAGAAGAATGTTATAGTTCTGAACAAGAACATGAAATGTGACAGTTATATAGCAAACTAAAGTAACGGGGGGGGGGGGGTGCAATTATTAACTCCAGGAAAAAAAATACAGAAAGTCACACCAGAATTATAAGTCATAATCAAAGTATGGCCTGCATGACCCAGTTGAGAAGAGTGACAAACATAATAATGTAAACCCTGATCTAAGCAATAATTGTGATTTAACTATAATGCAAAAGTGTAGAGATGGGAAGTAGGGTGGGAAGGAAAGGGGAGCAAGAGGAGAATAAAATCTTCATCCTTCACAGAAGAAAGCCAAAGAAATTTTTCATGGACTAAAAATATGAAGCAGCGGTATAAACATGTTATTTAGAAATCACTCACAAAAAATTTAGAAATATTCAGAGGTGACTAGCAGAAGAAACTACTAAATAATTGAAAATAGTTGCCTCTGAGAAGAGCAGACAGGAATGGCAAAGGGTGGAAGAGAAGAATGCTCTTTTTAATTATAAGCCATGACGTACTCTTTGCCTTTTTATAAATATATACATGTATTATTTTGAATAAAAACTTTGTATGTACTGCTGAACAGAAGTCCCTTCCTCCAGGTGTTCCAGTAGATTCCATGGGGCCTGCAGGAAAGCATTCTGTTAGGCCAAAAAGAGATGCCCCAGGCTCCCTGCATAGGACAGTGGACACTTGGAGGGAGTCTGTCTGGGATGGCTGCTCTGGGAGCCATCCAGGGTCTGGGCTGGGGATGGCTAGGAACAGCACAGGGATGACTCAGGGAGACATGCTGTAAGAAAGAACCAGCAGCCTTCACCACCCCCACAACCAAAAATAACTTTCAGGTGGCACCAGAGTGTGATGTGGATTTGGGCGTTCCAGAGATGACAGACACAATAACCAGGGTGATTGTTCTGAGATGCCCCAATTTTCTCCCAGACACAGACAGGTCCTATAACCTCTAGAAGAGGCACTGAACACCCTACTTGCATTTCCAAATAGGGAGCTGCTTGGGCAAAGTGGCTAACAACAAGGCATATACCTGACTATCATCAGTGCCAGGTATCCAACATCTGGTTTTATGTTGAAATATGAAGGTAAACCGTCTTCAAATTTCCCTGAGCCCAAAGAGGTGGGCTCTCATGGTTTCAACTGTTTTCTTAATGGACAAAAAAATCTATGGGAACTTCAAAGCCAAAGGACTATGTCAGACAAGGTTAAATATCTGAAGAAACAGAACTATGTTCCCTTGAGTACAGGACATCAAGCCAAGCTTTGAAACCAAGACCCGCTCTTTAAGAAGCTTTCAGTACAAAATCCTTGAGATATACTGGTGCACTTTCCACATGTTTGAAAGGGCAAAACTGAAACCCGGGCTGGTAGTGCTCTTATCCAAGGTTACAATATCTCTACACTCCACTGAAAGTTTAAAATAACTTCAAAAGGGCCGCCTGCTTCTAAGTGGGTTACTGTTACACAAGGAGCCAAGCACAGAACTAATAGGAGGAGAGACATTTCACTCTGTAATATTATCTCATCAAAAAATTCCTGGGGATTTAAAAGGGAAACTTCCTTCCTTTTGTCCTTTTGCCGCTGTCGGCCAGGGTAGGGTGTCACTGTGGTACAGGGTTTCACATGAAACAACAGTCCCAGATCTTAAAAGGTGTGGTGGCTAGATCGAGACTTGTAATTTATGTGGAGGAATGGAAAAGGATAGCTCCGCCCATTTTTCTCTTGAATCATAAGGATTAGTTTTTTTCCTCTTCTATGTGCAAAGAAAGACAACTCTTTTGCTTCTCGAACAAAGAGCCTGAATGTTTTTCTGGATCCAGAATCCAGAAGTACCTGAATATAGTTTTTCCCCATCATCATAGCAATGGGGCGGAAACTGCCCAGACACAGAAAAGGAGCTGGCGGTTGCTGCTTTTTGCTGGGAACATCCAAATGGGAATTGCCTGAGGATGAAACCAGCATTTCTTTGCTGAGGGCTCTGGTTTTCAGAACACTAAGCTGGACTCTCCCACAGTGGGTGTCACCTTTTAGAGAAAAACCAAGAACAGCTTCTATCCTATTTGGTTCCTCTGTATCAAAAGAAAAGCCAAGAAGTTGCCTGTCACCTGGGTATATCAGCAAGTATTTCAAATCCACCTTCTCACTTGACCATCTCCCATTCCCTGAAACTTCATTTTTGACAGATAATTATATGGGAACTTAGATATGGCCCTGCGTATATCTCATGTCTGACGTGATGAACCTCCACTTAGAACTTCCATGTCTAATTTCAAATAGGTTAGGAGATGTTTCCTAAGTTAATTTTTTTGGGGGGTGGGGGGAGAACCTAATAAACTATAGAAAAGCATCTGAAAACATTAAACAAAAGCTGATTCTAAATCCAGTCTTAAAGTGACTCATATGGCTACCAGATGATAAGTATTGATCTGTGCGTAGAAATTCACTGACACAGTTTCACTACAAATTGCAGGACAACTTAATAAAGGACACTCGATCTTGTTTTTAAAGGGTGAGGCCTAGGTGCTTACACACACCAAATAGTTATTAAATTAAGAAAAAATATGCTGGAGGGGAAAGGGTAAAAGTGGAATCTTCATTCTCCTGGATTTAAAAAAGAATACCGTAAGACAACACGTCAATAAAACTACATGGTGCTGGCCTGAAACTAGAAAAATGAAACAAGTAGAAGAGAAATTCCAAAAAATACATTTCAATTGTGGTAAGGTCTTACCATGACACAAACCAGGACTAACATATGGATATATAAAGGATTCATTTAATAAATTCTGTTCAGACAGGTGGTTAGCAATGTAGAGAAAAGTTCAGTCTGGCCATCCATAAATTGTTCTGAGAAATGACGAGGCAACACGAGTTAAGACGATTCCTATAGGTCAATTATCATGCTAGACAGCAACGAAGGGCACAAAAAGAACAAGGTGTTTTTTGTTTCTTTAAAAAATACATCTTTATTGATTTCAGAGAGAGAGGAAGGGAGAGGAAGAGAGAGATAGAAACATCAATGATGAGAGAGTCATTGATCAGCTGCCTCCAGCATGCCCCACACTGGGGATCGAGCCCCCAACCAGGGCATGTGCCCTGACCGCGATCTCCTGGATCATAGGTCGATGCTCAACCGCTGAGCCATGCCCAGGCAGGCAACAAGGTGTTTTTAAAATTTCTCCATATGATCAGTAACAAAAAGGAATGAAATATATATATAAATAGTTTACAGTAAGAAAACAGACAAACCATCAACCTTGTTGATGATTAATGCATGGCAAGATCACCAAAGTAAACCCAACTGCTAAACCCCACTGAGGAGGGCTGCAGGGAAAGATGCATATGAACACACCTGGCCAGGCTGCAAATAGGCTCAATTTGGGTGGAACTGGTCAGGCAAGATGCGACAAAGCCCAAGATCCTTATGTCCTTCTTTTCCCATAATTCCATTTTTAGAATAGAGTCTGAAGAAGTAATCTAAAACAAAGAAGAAACTTCATATGATGAAATCTTAAGTAGTCCTCCTCCAAACCATGAAAATGTAGAAAGAAAGAAAAATGCCAAAGGCTACACCATCAAGCAAAAAAATCAATGTACATAACGTATGGGATATATAGTCACAAGAAGATAATAATGAACATACCACTGTATAAAAAGTACCACACACAATGAAGTTTGAAGTTTATGTGTGAAACAATACTCCCTGCCCTTTTTTAAAGAATACCTATTTTTAAAATATTATTTGCAGATGTGTCAAAACTGAAAGAAAATGAGGAATTTAAAAAGTTAATGGGTTAGAGAGGAGGACGGCGGGAGATTTTTCTTTTGTGGATTCCTGTTTTCATTCAAATCAACATTTGCTGAGCAGGAGCCAGACAGTGGACAAGAAAAGGTAACTAAGGCCTGGGTCTTCCCCTTGTTGAATTGTTTGATCAAGATTTTTAAAATAAATTCTAAAATGTACGTGCATATCCTGACACAACAGATGACTGAAACTTGAAGCTCACTAGGGATTTTACCTACTAATCAGCTCTATGTATAACACAATTTAAAAGTAACAAAAACAGCAGTACTAGGTGGTAACATACATCCTCAAACAGATGTACTCCTTTTCCACAACACATCTCTAATGGACTGTCCAACCAGGGCTGAGGGAAACCACCGTTGAGAAAGCTCTCTGTATGAGAAGGAAAGCCAGGCACCGTGAGCATGTGCTAGATGCCACAGCAAGTACAGGCTTCCTACAAGCGCTTGGCAAGAAGACACAAGAAAAGGGTATAAATCAGCATAGGGTGGATCAACAATAAATACTATTTTAATTGATGATGGCAGCAGTTTAGCTCTGGTTACCCTAACACTTTGAACTTGCTCAAGAGAACCACCTGATCATAGAAATACTTTATGAGGTTACACCATAATTTTGTTTTATTTCTTCCACATACAAAATGGATGGACAAAAACACTCAAACCAGAAAGCTAAAAAATCCTTTTACCTTAGGCCTGAAAACACACATCTCCAAATATTACAATTAAGTATAGGTCAGGGGTTCTTTATAAAGTAAAGATAATGACTCCTGAAATTTGAGAATTTCGCACAAGGAACCAATGAACATAATAAGCCTGGCTTGCTGTAATCTTGAGTAGTTTTCTGAATGCGGAGGAAGGCAGGCTTTTGGAGAGGGCACTCTAGTGTCCAGCTTCAGAGCAGAGCCTGTCATTCTACAATGACACCATCATGGAACTGTGGCAGTGCCTCACTATGTCGGACCTGGGCTTTGAGCCACTGGCTGGGGGGGATCCTGGCACTGCCACTTAACTTCTGTGTGGCCTTAGAAGAGTCATGTAATCTGCAAGCCTTGTTTCCCCATCTGAAGGACAGAGCTGATCCTGCCCACCATGCAAATATTCCTTAGAATAAGTTACAAAGTGGGCCTGTGGGCCTGGCAAGTGGAAAGTGGGGCAACAGAAAGGACACCACAAGCACAAGCAACCAAACAGAAAAATAGATCAATTGGACTTCCACCAAAATGAAACACTTTTGTGCTGCAAAGGACACCATCAAGAAAGTGAAAAGACACCCCATAGAATGAAAGAAAATATGTGCAAATCATATATCTGATAAGGGACTAGACTATAGAAAGATTTCTTATAACTCAATAATAGAGAGACAAATTATCCAATTTAAAAATGGGCAAAGGATCTGAATAGATATTTCTCCAAGAAAGATATGCAAATGCAAATAAGCACATGAAAAGCTGCTCAACATCATTAGCCATCAAGGAAATGCAAATCAAAACCACAGTGAGATACCACTTCACACAGCTAGGATGGCTGTGGAGAAATTAGAAACTTCGTACACTGCTGGTGGGCATGTAGAATGGTGCAGCTGCTTTTGAAACAGTCTGGTAGTTCCTCAAATGATTAAACATAAAGTTACCACTGACCCAGCAATTTTACTCCTAGCTATATAAAGAGAAATGAAAACATACGTCTACACAAAAACTTGTACACGAATGTTTATAGTAACATTATTCATAATAGCCAAAAGGTAGAAATAACACAAATGTCCATCAATGAGGTGAATGGGTAAATAAAATGTACTATTATTCATACAATGGAATATTATTTGGCCATAAGAAGAAACAGAGCACTGATCCATGCTACAACATGGATGAACCTTGAAAACATTATGCTGAGTGAAAGAAGCCAGTCACAAAAGTCCACATCTTAAATTACTCTATTCATATGAAAGTCAAGAATAGGAAAAATCTACAGAGACCAAAAAAAGAGGAGCGATTTACTTAAGGCTGGAACATAGAGGAATGGGAGGATAGGGAGGTAAGAGCTCAAAGGTACAGGGTTTCTTTTTGAGATGATTTAATTGTTCTAAAATTGACTGTGGTGGTGGTGTACAACTCTGTGAACATACTAAAAACCATTCAATTGTACACTTTATATAGGTGAATTGCATGGAATGTGAATTATATCTCAATAAGACTGTTATTAGAGTTATGCAAACAAAAGGCAAGTGAGGGGGGGAAAGGAAAAAATAGGGCAAGATTCTAATTATCAGCTGGCATCGTGTGATGAAAAAAAACACAGCCCGAGGTTCAGTTTCTTCACCCATAAAATAGAGACGGTGCCTTCACCACCTGAGTGAAATGGCACAAGTCAATGTACTTAATACATTAGGATTCCAAGGTTGGGGGGTAAGAGGGATAGATTAGGGCAGACAGCCTAAGAGGCAAAGGGCTCTAGCTGGGGGCCCAATGCCACCATGAATAGAGTAAAATCAGGAGGATCAGTGAAAGGGAAGTGAGGTGAAAACTGAACTACCCCCATTCAACACCCCAAGAGCATGTAATCAAGCAAGAAACCCATCACAACGAAGGAAGGAAAGCAAGACACAGTGATAATCCAGAGAGGGCAAGAACTGCCAGGGAGGGGAAGGGCACCTTGGGTTCCTTGAGGACTCACTAGCTACACCCACAAGCTATAGATTCACCCATTCCATCCCTGCTTTTCTGTAATTGCCCTGGTGAGTTTCCAAACCAGAGCACTTCAGGAAGGGACACTTGATGAAAATCACCTGATTAAATATTCCTGCGTAGTCTGTTAATAGCTGGGGAAGTGGGGAGAGGGTGGGGAGAAAACCACAGGCTCAAGCATTAAAAGCAATAAATTGTATGCTGGGCTTTGCCACCCTATATGACCTTGGGCAAGTCGCATAAGGGCCCCATTCTCTCTGATCCTGAGAGCAAGGGGAATGCCTGCCACCTGCCTGCCCCATGGGGGTTTTGGGAGGATTAATGAGATAATGTCTGAGCTCTGCCTCAGGCTCCTTGGAGACAGTCACTATATATCAGGAATTATTAGCACAAGCTAGGACAGTTTCTTGCCCATTCCTCACCTCATTAAGCTACCTATGCTTTATTACGTCTGCTATAAAAGCTCTTGCTCAAAGAAGAGTGGGCTGGGGAGGTCACAACCCAGGCTGGGTCTGCCCTGGCCAATCTTGTTATAGCCACTCCTTAAACCCACACTTGTCATCAAGAGGGTACCTTGAAAATTTAGCACTGCGCAGGACATTTGATATCAGAGATGAATGACTAAAAAAGGTCCTCTGGACTTTTTGTTTTTAATTGAGATCCTTTGTTTTGTGTTACCACTCCCTATTCTCACCCCCAATATTCTAGGGCACTAGGGTGGTGGGAGTACACAGGGGACAAACTCCTGGAGTCTTCAACTACTCAGTTCTTAGATGTAAGACTGATGGACGGGTTTTTGCTGTGTCTAATTTCAAAGAAACCAGGTGGCTCTCAGTTCACCTACAAAGAAACTTATATTTATGGCGTTTCTAAGTGAAGGCAAGTCCTTGTGTGTGTATACTAGATACAAAAAACTCTACTCAATGTGAGTCTCCATCTTCAAGGGTCTTTATTCAGTTGGGTGAACTTGACATTTATTCCTAGAAAGCTTACTAGCCTTGGTATGTACGAGGAGAAAAGTCAGAAAAGGGGGCCCAAGAGCTTCAGGTCAAAAGATGAGAGACTGTGGGCCTGTGGGCCAGAGAGGAGAGGGGAATGGCTCTGCCATGCCACCCTCACATGTATCCACATGGGCTACACAGGCAAAGGTTTGGACGACGTGATCCTCAATGAACAGAAAAGGATTTAAGGGAAGGCAAGATCTTGAGATGCACTTCAAGGCCATCTCCCTCTCACCTCTCGTCTCACCTGAGAGGCTGTCATGAGACAGTTTCTCATCACCTCCCAAGTTCTGATTAGGAGGAGGCTTTCTGTCCCACCCACCTCAGAACTTACCCATAATCTAGAATTGACTCCTCAGCAGTAGGGTATCCCACAATTCACAATGCAGTCATGCAACCCCTTCTGTTTCAGTGTTACACTTTCTTGGTGTGTGGGACAAAGACCATGGGGAGCTGGCACCTTTGGCTACTCTTCCTTTTACTTCTGTGTAAGTAACAAATTGTGTGACTCTGAAAGTGGCTCACTGTACCTTTACCAGTTGAATTGGTCAGGCCCTGGCCTTGGCCTTAGCTTGCTTTGTCATGTGTTCTTGACTAAAGAGTGGATCTACCTCACTTTGATTGCACCAAAGCTTTAGGTCAAGAGGACTTCCCAGGACCTGTCAAAAGAGAATCCAGGGTAATCCAGTGGAATCCAGGGTAATGAGCAAAGCCTTAGGCCACACAGACCAATGCCTCCTCCTAGCACGGATGAATTCTTTCCATCTGTTTTATCATCCCCACAGAAGGATTCCTATGCTGACAGCACATGTTGAAGTTCCAGAGCAATGCTCGGCACTAAACACCAGTGATAATAATAATAGCCACTAACACTTAAGTGCTTGCTGTGTTCTATGCACTATTTTACTAGTTTCACAGGTGTTAATTCACTTGATTGTAATTTTAAGGTAGGTGTTCTTAATATTCTCATTTTATAAATGAGGAACTCAAGACAGAGAGGGTCAGTGATTTGCTCAAAGTCACACACGAATAGGTAGCAGAGCTAGAATTTAAACCCAAGCAGCCTGTGAGCATGGCTCTTTAACACCCTGCCACAGTAGACATCAAATACAGGGTGGGGCAAAGGAAGGTTTACAGTTGTTCTTATGGAAAATAATACAATAATAAATAATAATACAAGAATAAACTCTGTGTTTTGCATACTCACAACTATAAACCTACATTTGCCACACCCTATATTCCTATTACTTTCTTGCTGCTGAAAATATAGTATGTTTTATCCAACCAACTGCTAATTATGGTTCTTGTCCTAATATCTCTTCAGTTATTGGATTGAGCCTGAGAAAAACAAAAAAACAATGAGAAAAAGAGAAGGGCTGGCAGGGATCTAGAGAACAAGGAATTCTAAAAGTGATGGGTGATCCTGTCTAGGGGGTGGCAGTGTATATACATCAGGTTCACAGTTAAGGAGAAGCCCAAACTAAGTTTCATGACCCCCTGCCTCCACAGGTCAAAGGCCAAAATTTAGGACTGTGCAAACATCCATAATACATTCAGCCAAATGCTGGTCCAATTAGACTAGATGCAGCAATGGAAATGAAAATACCAAATTCAAGATAGTGATCACATTTTGTAAGAAAGGAGAGGAAAATATTATTTATAGGCTAATTCTGAATACCTAAGTATATGATATATTGTTTTATATCTCAATCTCTTGATTTCTTAAGAAAGCATAAACTTGATGTCTTTATGACATAATAGATCCACCCATAGCACCATCTTTAAGCACATTCTACCTACTTTATAAACCAGTGATCTTCCTAACATGTCTCCAGTCTACTTGCAGGTATTTTCCCCCAAAGCCCTGACTGGCAAAAGCCTAGTTCCTACCTCTGCATAACTCTTACATCTTTGCTTAACTGAAGGGAAAAGATGTAAAAATTAAGTGTCTGAAATTCAACAGGGTATCAAAAGGTACTTTGGAAGGAAGAAAACTACCAATCTATGTCAATATTCCTACCTGAAGAAAAAAGTAATACATAATAACAAATAGTAAGTGTATTAACTTGGTATAGCAACACATTAATAAAGGAAATAGGTCTTTTTTTTAAAGCTGGGAGGTGGCTGAAGAAGTAGGGAATATGCCAGATATTTAGCTAGTCTGTTGGTACCAGAGAGATAACCAGCCAATCTTTCCATCTCTATCATCAGGATACAGCTGACCCGTACCCAGAAGCTAGGAAACTACTCACAGCTCTGGCAAAAAAGATCATCCGCCACAATAGAAGCCCCAGCAAGAGATCTTTAACTCACACCCTTAGCTCAGAGAACAAACTCCCAATCATTCAGGACATCCGCTTGGCTGGTTTACCACCCTCAAGAGAGGTGAACAGAGCAGGGCTCTGGGTCACAGTCTCTTTTAGCAGTGGCCTTCAGCCTGTCATTTAGCCTCTTTGAGCCTTGAGGTTCTTCATTTATAAAACACAGGAAGAAACACCCTAATTTGTATAATTTCCAATAAATGTGTAACAGAAGATGCCCACTCAAATGCAGGTCCCCTCCCTACGCAATGGGACTAAATTTGTGGCTGCCTATGAGCAAACCTTTTAATTGGGGTGTAAGCAAAAACCTGTTGCCTTAGTATGTAGGAGGTAAAGCTAGCAATGAAATAGAACTATAGACAGACTGCCTTAAAATACCTATTTGTAATTATCTGTCTTCTCTCTTTTGGTAGTTTTGGAGATTTTTGTTTTATGCCTTGTTGGGCTATTTCACTACAAAATGTCTGGGGTGGGCTTGTGGGTTTATTTTAATTCATCTTGTTAAGCAAAGCACTCAGAGAACAAACTGGTGGAAGCCAGAAGCAGGGGGCTGGAGGTGGAAGAAATGGTTCTTCATGTTTCATAAATCCTAATTTTGGTAGAACAGAATACAGACTAAAATCTAGAGAAGAGCCCTGAGACTATCTCATCATGCACTCAGAGGCAATGTGCATGCTGAGACACAAGAGCCCTCCTTGCCTCGCCCTTCCAAAAGGGTATCCACAGTATAAGCAACTGAGCAAAAAATGACTTAACTTGATGCACTTGAATTAAGAGCAGTCCCTCACCTGTAATGGGGTTTTATTCTTACAGACCCAAAGAACTTACAAACTGAACTACAGTCAAGACCAGCAGCCACAACAGAGAACATTCTTAAGGGCAGAGACAGCAACATGGCAGCTCATTCCTTCATGCAGGAGCTTTTCCAGCTGCAGCTGTCCTCCCTACCAGGCCTCCCCAAATGCAGGCATATATCTTCACACTTAACGCACTGATTCATCCACACATGACCGTGTAAATATGCACCACTACTAGCACATGTAGCACACCACATGTAATTGTGGAACAAATTGTAACACCCTGGTTCTAGATTCTATCGTGGCATGCTGCCCAACCACAGGAGCACCAGTGGAAGAGTTGGCACAACAGCTAAAGTTGGAGTTTTTCCCTCTCCGTGAAAAGCAAGTGACTGATCATGTCTTTTAAGGAGATGAACCAGAGAGTGTAAGAACATGGTCTGAGACATGTCTCTACCGCAGACAACGTCATCACATCTCTCCGCACCCCAAGCCTACTTTGTAAGATTAGAGGTTATGCAGAAGTTAGAGGTTAGAGATTACAGAGGGGTCAGAGGTTAGGGAAAGATCAGTGTTGTCCAGCAGAACCTTCTGCAATGATGCTAATGTTCTGTTTCTGCACTGATGATCTAGAAGCCAAGAACCACATGTGACTATTGAAACTGGGGCGATTGAATTTTAAGTTTTACTTAATTTTAATTAATGTAAATGTAAGTAGCCACATCTGGCTAGTGACTGCTATGTTAACTTTAGACTCTGAAATCTATTACATCCCTACAATCTCAAAAAAGGAAAAAAGTCCAAACACACTCATACTCTGTCCTTCTCAAGTTATCTTAAAAGAATCAGATTAAAGTCAGGATGTGCTCAAACCTAGATTAAAAAGAAAAAGTGTTTGATGCTACAGGTTACAGGAGAAATGTTTTAAATAGATTTTGTTTTAATAGCACCGTGCAGTGTAGAACAAAACAAAACACAGCAGGAAACCAGCAATGAAGGTGTTCTGGGGTCAGCGACCAGTGCATTGTCAGGTGACACAGGAAATTCAAGATAGCAAGGGTCAGAAGCTCAGGCTACCATTAATCTCATTGTGTAGTCTTGAGCAAATAACTATTTCTCTCTGGTCCTCAATTTCTCAACAATACACAGGATTTAACCACCTGCCCCATCTAATTCACAGAAAAGGTAAAGAATGCTAAAGAGTATCAAATACTACCTAAAATCAAGATATCATCATAAACTCACCTAAATCATCTGAAAGTCTTTATGCTCCACTTCCTGGCCCCGCCCACTTTGTGGTCCACTTCTAGCCTCATACCCTCTGAGTGATCTTTCCAGAATCCTTCAGTTCAACGTCACTGTCCCCACCTCTAAACACCTACCTGCTTTGGACTCTTCTAAGCTTAACTACTGCATGTGTATTCTCTCCCAAGTTGGAAGAGGGGAGAGGGGAGGTGCCAATCACTGGCTCTGGATCAAATAAGATAATGCATGTCAAATGACAAACTCTTGTATTACAAAAAATAAACGGCGACATCAAAAACGAAGGGAGACAATGCACTCAAGTGAGTCACCAGGCTGAAGCCAAGAATGATATTGTCCTCTATACTTAGAATGACTGGAAACAGCCACAGAAAAGAAGCAGGTGGGAAATCCTAACCATGGAATTGCAGGGGAACCTCCAAGAGGGGGGTCAGAGCAAGTAGGAGCCTGACAGACAATGGGCTCTACTATGGTCTAAATGTTTCTGTACTGCAAATTCCTATATTGAAATCCTAACCCCCAAAAGTGATGGTATTAGGTGGGACCTCTTGCGGGGGGGGGGGGGGGGGGGGGAGATGTGCTTAAGCCATGAGAATGGATCCCTCATAAATGGGATTAATGCCTTATAAAAGAGGCTCCACAGAGCTCCCTAGCCTCTTCTATCATGTGAGGATACAACTGGAAGTTTATAACCTGAAAGAGGGCCCTCATCCAACCATGCTGGCACCCTGATCTCAGACTTCTAGCCTCCAGAACTGTGAGAACTAAATTTCTGTTGTTTATAAGCTACCCAGTCTGTGGCATTTTGTTATAGTGGCCCATAGGAGCTGAAACTGAACAACAATGTAGGCTCCACCAGAACTGAAAACACCCTGATTTCAGAAGAGACAGAAAGGCGGGCCCAAAGGTGAATTTCCTTCTAACCAAGCTGCCAAAATATCTCTTCTTAAAATATATCTTATCAATCTGATCCAAGATCTACAGAATTCAGAATGGTAACCTCAGTCCCCAGCCTTCCCTGCTAGATCTAACTTCTGAGCTGTGTTGTCATTCATTAACAGTGACTCTGGTTTCAGCCATTATTAATAAGAAGCCCTGGGGCACTGTTAAAAAGTGGGGATTGACTGTGAAAAGGCATGAGGGAACTTTCTGTACTACTTGGTCAAGTTGTTCTTTATATTTTTCTTTGTTTTTTTCCTTATCCTCACTGAGGCTATTTTTTCCAATGCTTTTTTTTTTTTTTTTTAATATATCTTTATTGATTTCAGAGAGAGGAAAGGAGAGAGAGAAAGACAGAAACATCAATGATAAGAGAGTCACTGATCGGCTGCAGCCCGCAACCCGGGCATGTGCCCTGACCTGGAATCGAACCCCAATCACCTGGATCCTAGGTCGAAGCTCAACCACTGAGCCACACCCGGCCGGGCTTCCCAATGCTTTTCAAAGAGAGTAGAAGGGAAAGGGTGGGAAAGAGGGAGAGAGGGAGAGAGGGAGAGAGGGAGAGAGGGGGAGAGGGGGAGAGGGGGAGAGAGAGAGAAAGAGAGAAACATCTATGTGAGAGAGACACATTGTGGTTGCCTCCCGCACACAAACCGACCGGGGCCAGGGATCAAGCCTGCAAGAGAGGTACATGCCCTTGACCAGAATCTTACCCAAGACCCTTCAGTCTGCGGGCCAATGTTCTAACCACTGAGCCAAACCAGCTAGGGATGTTCTTTCTATCTTGACAGAAAAGATAAAGGTTGAGTTACACAAGGGAAACATTTGTCAAAACCCATGGGACAGTATATTTAAGATTTGTACATTTCACTCCATGCAAATTTTACCTCAAAGGAAGAAAATGTAAACAAACAAAAAAAGCACAGTCAAGCCACACGCACTACCCCAATCAGAATTTCTGGGGCTCGGACACAGACTTTGAGTTTTTAACATGCTTCCCAAGTGATTCTGATGAAGGTGAACCCCTGACAATACTCTGAAAATTACGTGCCTAGAACAAAGAAAACAGGTCCAGTATAAACAAGGAACATACTCAAATTAGGCTTTCCACTTTCTATCTGAAATTGACTGTATGACAGAAATCATAACTCAACGCTCAACAGGTGGCAAGAACAATATGAAAAGGTCACTATTTGCCAACTTTATATTTGCAAAAAATGGCACTTACATATGGTTCTAATATTATTATGGTAATAAGATGCTATCACTTCTAGACACAAGCATGCACCTCGGTGAATGGGTAACATCTTAGCCATAGAAAAGCATAATCTTATTTGAGAAAAGTCCGCTCAAGCCAGAGGTTTATGTCCATCCTGAACTATACCACTCCTCCTGGATAAGGAGAAGAGGCAGCAGCTATGGGGTATGACAGTCAGGGCAAAGCATTCATCTACCTGCCTTGTTCCACAGCTAAGGGGTCACTTCCCATGTGGGGGAGTCTTGCTGCTGGGTCAGAGGCTTGTGTAAGGCTTCCTACTTCCTCCAAGAAGACCAGCTTGTATTTTCTTGTTTCTGAGCTTCAGCTTTACAACAAAATCAGAATTCTCACCCCAGTGGCTACAAAACAAACTTGAGAAGCAACTCAACCCTCCCTAGGGAAGGATAGGACAGACAGTGAGTACACAAAAGGTAATTTTCACAAGCACTTGTGATAAGTGAGAAATTCCCTTGAGAGGGAAAGGGTGATCTCCTCCAGGGCTTGGCCTTCCCATGCAACTATGTTCTTCTCTGGTGGTGAAGCTGGTGCTCACTTCACCAAGCTCCCAGAGAACGATTTAGTCCTTACTGTGAAATGCAAAGACAAAATGTACCAGATGCAATTCATTCAGTTTTGAACAGACAGTAACTTGTTGACCTTGAGCTAAGAGAGAAGCCAAACTGGGAAATATGCCAAATGAAGGAAACTGGGTGAACTGGTACCCAAGGAGGACAGGAGAACCAAAGGCAGCTAATCAAAAGCCTGAGGCTCTTGGGATGTCCTCTGTGACCCAGAGAGCCACTCTTAAGTTCTCTCCCCCTGTGAGTGGCAACCACTTCAGGGTGGACAGTCTTTAAAAAAAAAACTCTTAATGCAGGTCATTTCTGGTTCATTCTCTGTGAGGTCTATAAGGCAGAGATTACTGCCCCTGTGTGATAAGGAGGAGCCTGGGCTGAGGAGGTCACCTACCCAAAGTCACCTGGACCAGCGTTCAAACCACCCACTCTGCCCCTACTATGCCCCTGAGTCACGGTATCATACATCCTTCCCAAAATAAATTACTTTTTAATCATTCTCTGGATTTGAGGGAGACAAAAGTAAAGCCAACTGTTTTATCCATCTCTAAGTCTATCAATCACTGACTTCCGGCCTACCTAGTAGGCACTCAAATAGTTGTTGACAGGTCAACTGGTTAGTACATTTCAGCAAAGACAAAACTCATTCCAATGAATTGTAACCTCAGCTCTTATTAACAACTGGACAGTATAGTCATTCACTTTTCAATGCATCCATTTTGACGACTCCATCCCCTATTCTCCATACTCCCAAATTGAACACAACAATGTGTTCCCACCTGTAAACGTGGCACAATCTCAGGGGATGCAGCGTACAATCTCGCTAGACACAGCACAACGGACAAGGTCTCGGAAAGACTGAGCATTATTGCCTAATCAGAAAGCAATTTGTTAACTTTATAAACTCATTAAACAAATGTGCTGAGCACCCTCTGGGGGACATGCACTGTGACAGATGCTGTGAATGACACAGTGAAGAGTCAGACCAAGGATCCAACTCTGGAGTGGCTCCAGATGATAATTGTCAGCTTGGAATTTTGTAACTGTGAATCTTATCTTGTAACCAGTGCCACCAAAGCAAAATCTCAGAAATATAAAGACCCTTGACAAAGACAGAATTTAGAAAGCACTGTTCTGGCTCCAAATCATACGCCTGGGGTTGTAATAAATCCAAAGATGCTACATGTAAATCTACACTGCTCTATAAATTCAACTTCCAAATGCAGGCAGCCTTGAACAAAAACCCCTGTATCCTGCACAATACGCACATTACTTTCTAGACCTAATTGAAATCCACCTTCTTAACAAATCAAGATGTATTTTAAGTGGGTAGTGGCCCTGACCCCACTTGGCTGCTAAGACCCTAGAGCTAAAGACATTTTGGGGTGGAAAGAGGTCGTGGCTGTAGGCCCCATCTTCCCTCCAGAATTGACCTGGACTGATTCCAAAGCCCTCTGGCACTATTTATATCCCAGGCCTGAAGGGATGGAGCCCCTCCCTCCTCTACAGGATGCCTTCATGCCCAGGGAGGTCTCCACAGCAGGAATGCCTCACTCAGTTCTCAGCGCTCTCTGAGATAAAGTTAGAGAAGGAATGTGTGAAGTCTTCCATACTAACCTCACATACTGCTTTGGGCAATTAAGCAATTTTTTGCTCAGTTCAAGGTTCAAGAAGCTAGCAAGGTGACTTGAAAGGACTGAAAGACAGGCCCCTTGCCCTGTAGATAAGCTCTCTTTCCTAGGAGAAAAGGCAAAACTAGCTTCCTCAAATTTGCTAAGCTGTACCCTCGGTCACAGAGAAAACACCAGCCCCAGAAAAGGGAAGGGAAGAAGAAACAGGAGGTCCCTTTGTTTCTAGGACACTCAGAGTTTCATCCAATGTAAGAAGCTGCTGCTTTAAAAAAAAAAAAAAAAAAATCAAGAAAAAATAGAAGCTGCTCAGAAAATCTGAAAAATGTCATCAGACATTTCCATCTAACAGGACGGTCTACAGGTATTATTACAGGAACTATCAATCACCCCTCCCTACCTTATCTGTACTACATACCTATCCAGTCCCTTCTATTTGGGGGTAGGTCTCACACATCACTTTACCAGCTCACCTCCACCTCAGAAAGCAGCCTGCAAAGAACACACTCCCCCTTGAAGGCACCCTTTGCCAGCCAGACATCCCTGTCTCTAGCCATCTCTGTATTTCTTAATAGGATCTACAAGTGGACAGAGCTTCCTCCCATCAGCCAGGTGGGCCAATGTGCTCTTCCTGTCCTAGGGACGGAGAGAACGTGCACTCCCATCCTGCCCACCCTGTGGGACCTCAGCACAGGAAATAGAAGGATGGCTTACTGCTGGTTTTCAAGTCACGCTTAGTACCGGGTGTCCTTTCCATAAACCAATGCTTAAATAAAACTCTAATACGAACGACAGGCAAAAAGCAGGGCCACACTGGGTAAAGAGGATCCGAAGCTATTCCTTTAGTTTCCTTGCTTCTGGCACAGGCCCTGAAGCAGCTCCACAGAACGTGACTTGAAAACCATCCATGGCACATGGTGCTTCCCAAAATGCAGGCCACGAGCCACTGCCGATCCACAGAGGATTCTAGGTGGTACACAGGGGGACTTTTAAAAACAATAGACATCTACTCATTTTAGTGAATTAGAAAAGATAACCAGCACAAATTATTGATAAAATCTCCTTCAAAAAAATTGTAGATGTCATCAAATCTAAAATACCATCAACCATAACATCTTTGAATGGACAAGGGAAAAATTAAACTAGGACATGCTGTGGACTTTTAAGACATTCCAATTTCAGAGATGATAAGATACCAAAAAAAAAAAAAAAAAAAAAAAGCATCTAAGAATCAACAAAATAAGTTATTTCTGTTTTTAGAATTGTAGTAACTTTAAAGAAAAATAAATGACTAAATAGGTGGCAAACAAATGTGGCAAAAATTGAGATGGTGTCTTAAGAATGAGTAAGTAAGAAATAATAGTACACAGAGTGTGTGTGCTGTGCCCTACTCTACGTGCTTTATATACCTGGACATATTTCATCTTTAACACAGCCCTACAATGTGGTACCACAATCATCCTCATTTTCAGAGAAGTAAACTGCAGTACAATGAGGGTGGGTGACCTGCGCAATGTCACACACAAGTGCCCAGGCAAGAATCACAGCCCAGCACAAGGCATGTGGGTCTCAGCTTCCTGCTCTTCATAAGCCTCTCTAGAGAACTCCTGGTGGGACCAGGAGAAACTGCCAATATTCAACCATTTCTGATTTGCAAAAACATCAAGTTCATAGGACCCAACCTAACAGACATATGTGCCATTTGCTAAATGTCTGGTTAATGACTGACAAGTGCCTGGCTGAAGAGAAACATCCTTTCAGAATACAGTGGAACCTGGGTCGCCAGTGGTGCATCACTAACCTCAATCCAAGATCTGAAACTATTGAAATATTCTAGAATGTCTAGTCAAAGCCACCTTCATCTTCTTCACTCAGATTCCTGTCTCCAGAATCAATGAAGGTCAGGGATACTCCTAGCAGAAAGGTGAGAGATGAAGAAATATAAACACACTCTTTTCCTAAACTTGAGGGTTGGCCCTCAAGCAATTTTAAAGCAACCTTAAGAAACAACTAATAATTCTCCAGATTGATCTTTCACCGGCTGTGGCCTCACCCCTGTCAAGCTGTGGCTGAGCCAGCGGCTGGAGGGCAAAGCCATAACCCAGAGTTGGCCAAATACTCCTCAAAATAAATGATTTGGATGAATGATTTGGGTTAAGGACACAGAATATCAGGGGTTATGGCTAGGGTCAGTTTCTAAAAATAATCATGTACTAATAAACCCAAGAAGCAGGGACCTCCACCAACCATGCCTTGCCTGTCAGCACCTGTGCGCAGGGCCACACACTACTCAACTCTGTCCCATACCCTTCACACCCCGGTCTAATCCATGCACTCTAAGATGAATGGGGGCCCTGGAGTTGTGCAACATGCTGGCCCTTCTTGCATGTATGTAGAAGTATCTCAGGTTTCTAATAACAATGGGCAAATGCCCAAAGAAGATCTGAAGTTAAGCAGAAATCTGATACACACTACTGTGATCATCTAGGAGGAAGACAAGGAAAAAACCTGGATCTTATTTTAGGAAAATGCAATCTTATTCTGACATTTAACTCAAAATACCTAATAGTCAAGGACTTTGAGTGGGTTAATACTCCTTCTGGTTTATTTCTTTGAAACTTCCAAAGCTCATTCTCATTACTCATATAACTCCATTAACTCTTAATTCCAAAGAAGTTTTAAATACACACATTCTCAAACATGTTATTTTTTTTTTTTAAACCATCAAGCTCTGCACAAGGAAAAATTAACTCAAGCCAAAGAAGACGATCTTCCTAAACATTATGTTCCTAACAGAAGTAAACTGCTCTTTCCCCTTAAGCAAAATAGAACATAACCATGCAGCGCCTTTTGTACTTGGTTTCCAAAATGTGAATGGGGACACTTTTCTGAAGTCGCAAATATACAAAAGAACCAAATAAAATCACAAAAAAACATGGAAATGAAAAACTTCACTCTGCTGAAAGGAACTATTCTTTGTTGGTAAAGGGAGGTTCAAACATATTTTAAATATTTTTAAACAAAGGCCTAGCTGATGTCCCTTAATCCATCCATCCAGCTCAACTTTCTGCTCAGGCAGCTGCTGCAGCCGAGCGCCCATCCAGAAGGGAGGGCCAGAGGCATTCCCTTAGCATCCCACATTCCTGGGGGACATGGGACTTAGCAAAGTTAACAGCAATTTTCAACCTCCAATGCAAGTAGAACAACATCTTCATAAAAGTTTTACAAGGACATCCTGGCAAGAACCAAACTACCACAAAGGGTAATGTTTCGGGGCCCTGAGCATTCCAGCAGCTCGCTTTTCTTGGCCACCTCTTCTAGTTGTGTGGTGCAAATAGGCGGTCAGCTGGGAACCCGCAGGAGGGTCCCATGGAGAAAGCACTTGGAGAAAATAAAGCCAAATATACCCATGCTGGCTCAATGCTCCTTGCCCCACAGGGAAGGGGAGCAAGTGGAGGCCGGTCAGATTTCAACATCTCCAATCAATGCAGGGAAGAGGAATGGCAGAGGGATGGAAGCAGATACACGGAGCCGCCTGCCTCCGGGTCCGATACCATCTCTCCATCCTTCCAGAAGACACCACTCTCACCCTTGCATTCCTCGTTAATGTGAGCATTAACAGAGCATTGCTCTGAGCAGGACTCTCACACAGTGGGGGAACAGGTCACTCTCAGAGACTATCCGTGGTGTGACCTGTAAAACAAAGGTCCAAGGTGAGTAACAGAACCACGAGGTCATAAGAGACAGCAGTCAGCCTTGAGGCCAGGGTTAGTTTCCCAGGGTTGCCGTAACAAAGTACCACAAACTTAACAAGAGAAATGTACTGTCTCACAGTTCAGGAGGCTAGAAGTTGGAGATCACAGGCTGAGAGAGAATGGTTCGAACGGTTCCATGGCTCCCTGGCTAGCTTCTGGTGGGTTGCTGGCAATCTCAGGCATTTTGTGGTCTGTAGATTCATCACCCTTATCATTGCCTGCCATCTTCACATGGTTCTCTCTCTCTCTCTCTCTCTCTCTCTGTGTGTGTGTGTGTGTGTGTCTGGGTCCAAATTTCCCCATTTTATAAGGACAGCAGTCATATTTGATCAGGGTCGACCCTAATGATCTCATTTTAACTTGACCACCTCTCTAAAGACCCTATCTCCAAATAAGGCCACATTCTGACCCCTCAGGTACTGGTGGGATAGGACTTCAATATATGAATTTTGGGAGGGCACAACTCAACCCATACGAGGGCCATAAGGAAAACCACTGGTGGTTGAGAAAGGAAGGGTCCTATATGAAGATACTAGCATTTTCATTCTTCAGCAACTCTTTCACAATTAAGTTAACTATAGAAGCCAAAAGTCTACATCACAATGCAGGAATAAGTTAAATGAATAATTTTTAAAGTGGGTGGAAAGATGTGGGAGAGAAACACAGGCAAGGTGCCATCACAGGGGGAAACGGGGAAAAATGAGGTGTAAAATGATACATTCATAGACTGTTTTTGGCAGAGGCCTGTTGCCAGTAGCTATACAGTAGACTCTCAGAATTTGGCAAGATATAAAAGAGGACAAGGCCCAAAATACATTAATGGCCCAGCTATGGCTTTAGATGGAGTCATAATTGGCTGGGAAACAGGGCTCACCTTACAATTCCATGAACTGCTAAGTTTGAGTCTCCTGCCATTCAGTGAGGATTTACATGGCAAGGATTGGGTCCCTGCCAGCCACTGGCCTGGGCTTGAACTAGACACCAGTCTAGGGTTTTCAGAGTAAGGAGTGTCCTGAGAAATAGATGTATAGAGGAAGGCCCTAAAGGGCCACTACCTTTCCAAACTCAAAACATGAAATAAGGGAAACACCACATTTGGCAAAGGTAGGTGACGAAGAGGGTCCTTTTCTTGGAAGAAAAGAAAAAAGGAAGAAGAAAATGGGAAAGCACTTTATTTTCCAAGAAGCCTCAATGGTAATGGCTTTGTGGTTTTGAATATTGCTGAAGACTGGAAAGAATGATGTAACTACAAGGTGCACAGTATTCTCACTCTCTCTCTCTCTCACTCTCCCTCTCTCTATATATATACATTTAGTCTTTATCACTATACAAGTTTATGCTAACATTCTCACATATCAAGCACCTTCAAAACATTTTTTATCCCAATTTCCATTAAATGCCATCTAACTCAACAGTTCTCAAAGCCATCTGTCACTGCTCCCTACCCCAGGGTGGGGGGCAGGTAGGATCCTTAAAACCTTATGAGGGAACCTGTGAGGGCAAAACTATTTTTATAATAATACTAAGACATTATTTGCCTTTTACACTGTGCTGATATGCCCACTGATGGTGTAAAAACAATGGTGGGAAAAACTGTTGCATGAATCAAGGCAGTGGCATCAAGGTGCACTCTTGATTATTGTATACTTGCAATTAAAAAAAGAAGTTTCCTGGCCCTGGCTGGGCAGCTCAGTTGGTTAGAGCATCATCCTGATACGCTAAGGTTGCAGGCTCAATCCCTGGTCAGGGCACATACAAGAGTCAACCAATGAATGCATAAATAAGTGAACAACACATCAATGTTTCTCTCTCTCAAATCAATTTTTAAAAAGAAAATACAACTTAAGAAATAAAAAAATTACAAAAGACGTTTCCTTAAGAATGTTGCTGAAGCAATATTGATGAAGAATACTGATGAAGTAATTACTTAATTGTATTAGCGCTCAACTCCTGAATACATGCTCATAACTATTCTGTGTAACAAAATGAGAAGTATGCAGAGGGCACTTTCACTGCATTGAACAATGGTTGCCTCACAAAAACGCACTTGTATGATTGTGAGTTGCAAGCCAAACTAGCCACTTTTTTATGGAACACCATTTTTACTTAAAAGAACAACTGACCAAGTATAGCTATACAGACAGACATAGGGCAGACATTTTTCTCAACAATAA
Source organism: Miniopterus natalensis (assembly GCF_054644295.1). Lineage (NCBI taxonomy): Eukaryota > Metazoa > Chordata > Mammalia > Chiroptera > Miniopteridae > Miniopterus > Miniopterus natalensis. Next base: position 16,740,570 of record NC_142100.1, read on the forward strand.
ATGAAGTGAGTTTGTCACTTCAAGGAAAACAATTGACAATATTTGTTACCAATGATAACATGTGAGCTTTTAAGCAACATTAGAATTTTGGGAAATTTGTATTTATCACCATAAGCTTGAAAGAATCCTAATACTTAAAGACTTTTCTATTGAGATAGATGAGGGTATTGACAAAAGTGATTTTTTAAAAATACTGTATAATGAAATATCTCAGCATTTGGAAGAGCTGCCTGACTCGGTGAATCAGTATTTTCTAAACAGTCAATGCATGATAATATAAAATAACTAACTAGTAAAAGATCCATTCAAAGTGCAACAGAGATCAGTGGATTTCAATGTAAAAGGGTATGAAGCATTCACCCATATGGCTTCAGATTACACATTACAACTAACCTTTAAGAAACTCTCTCTTGTTGATGAGTTTTGATATGGTATTAAAGAATACCACAATTATCTTAAGAAGCTAATAAAATATTCCTCCCTTTTCCAAATGCGTATCTGTATAAGGCCAGATTTTCTCCCTATACTTCAGTCAAAGTATTTCGAAGCAGAATGGGTACAGAAATAGATGTAAGAATCCAACTGTCTTCTATTAAGCCAGGCATGAAAGAGATTTACAAAAATATAAAACAAAGCCACTCTTCTCACTGTACTTTGCAAAATAAATATTGTTTCATAAAAAGTGTTAGTTTTGTTAACATGTACTGGGTTTGCTATTATTTTTAAATGTATTTTTAAATTAAATGTTTTTAAAGTTTCTGTTGGCAAATATGGGTAGGTATAACCCACATAAAGAAAATCTATTGTGGTCTTTACTACTTTAAAAGTATTAAGAATTCTTACAATAATAAATTCAATAATAAAAAGAATAATCCAATTTAAATGGGCAAAGGATCTGAGTAGGTATTTCTCCAAAGAAGATATACAGCCCAGCCAGGTGTGGCTCAGCAGTTGAGCATTGAGCTAGGATCCAGGAGATCGCGGTTCGATTCCCAGTCAGGGCACATGCCCAGGTTGCGGGCTCAATCCCCAGTGGGGGGCGTGCAGGAGGCAGCCGATCAATGACAACTCTCTCATCATTGATGTTTCTATCTCTCTCTCTCCCTCTCCCTTCCTCTCTCTGAAATCAATAAAGACATTTTTTTTTTAAAAAAAGCCTTCATTATTCAAAAAAAGAAGATATACAAATGGCCAATAAGCATATGGAAAGATGTTCTATATCATTAGCCATCCCAGAAATACCAATTAAAAACACAGTGAAATACCACGTCACACCTACTAGGATGACTATAATCAAAAAGGGTAACAATAAGTGTGGATGAGAATGTGGAGAGAGAGAAGGGTTCCAATGTAAAATGGTACAGCTGCTTTGGAAAACAGTCTGGCAGGCCCTCACAACATGAAACACAGAGCTACCATATGACCTAGCAATTTCACTCACAGGTTTATAGCCAAGAGAAATGAAAACATGTCCACACAAAGACTTGTACATGAATGTTCATAGCAGTATTGTTTATAACAACCGGAGTGGAAACAACTCAAATGATCGTCTATTGAGGAATGGATAAACAAAATGTGGTATCCATACAATGTAATATAATTCAGTAATGTATAAATTATTACTGAAGTTTCCTGAAAGGAAAGAAAATTCCTTTCAACTGGTACCCTGTTAAACTTAACCCTCTCAAGAGAGCCAATACTAACTTCGCCAATCCTTCCCACATGATGAACCAAATAGAAGCCAGTTTTACCCACATTCCAGCATTCTGGGCTGGCCTCTCAATGCCTTCCGAGGAGGTGTCTGCTATATTCGCCATCCTCACAATCTTACGGATTTCTCAAGTAATGGGTGACAGTGAGGGCTGAAGAAGCATAAGGCTTGTGAGCCCATGATTTCATAGGTACTTATCCCTCTAACTCAACCAACCTCAAAGTCAAGTTCACCTCAACAGACATAGTACAGGCCATTCTACCCTCAACAGCCATCACCTACTACTGCCAAAGACAAATGAAACCCATCCTCCAGTCCCCAAAATCCTCTCCCTCCATTGCCCCTAGAGAACCTGCTCATAAAAACCATTATCTATTAACATGTCTTATTCTTCCCGTATCACAAATTTTTCCAAATAAAGATAGGGTCCTTAACTAGTGATTTCTACCACTAACAAGCAGAAGGGCTCGCAAAGCCCACTGCCATTCATTCACCTTTAACAAATGAACAGTCCATCAGGACTGTGCCAAAAACAACTGATTCGAACACCAACACCCATATACTAGTAAGTCATTTGGAAGTCAGGCATCACTGCATGATTACAAAAGATGGTATATTATTTGATTGAGTCCCTGCTAAGGGGTATAACTTCCTTTTGGCTAAAACTGCAACTTCTTAAAGCCGCAAAGCCATTTCTCTCACACAAAGAATGATGTTGGCATTGATTTAAAAAGAAAAACAACCACAAGCACATTCTAATGACAAAAAAGCAAAGAAGAGAAGCATTTTCTTGGTTCACCTATTAAAAAATACTTAGCTTTAAATGAAAAATTCTCAATGTAGTTTTCTGGAGGTGGGGAATAAATTTTTTAAAAAACTTTCTTATTTTAAAAAAGTAATGCTTGATCATTGAAGAACTTAAAATCTGAAGAAAATTACTGTACGCTAAACTCTCATTACCAGAGAAAAACTGGGAGGTAGAATCTCATTATAGTTGTTTTTTCTCATTTTTAAATTAAAATTAGTATTCTATGATACACTGTATTAAATTCTACTTTATTCACTTAGAGCATTTTCCTTTGACATTAAATACTTTCCTCAAACAACTGTAATGTATGCATAGTGCTCTATATTCATATCACTATCGCTTAGCCAGCCCTGATTGCTAGATATTCTCAATGTTGGCAATTTTCTATCATAAATACATGTTAGTGAACATCCTCACACAAAAATCTCGATATACATCTCTGGTGATTTTTTTAGGCTAAGTTCCTAGAAGAAAAACTGTTGAGTCAAGGAGTATGAATACCTTGATACATGTATTGCTACAAACAATCCTCCCACCAGCAGTGCATAAAAGTGTCTATTGTCCTTAACTTTTTACTAAAATGGGTGCTAATATTATTTTAGCTTTTACTACTTGGATAGGGAAAAAATAACTAGTTTTTGTTTTAATCCAGGGTTCTTTTGGCATCCCTGCTGTCCCATAAGATCCTTGTTTCAGCTTTGTCCCCACCTCATCCAAGGCAAGTCCACTGAGCTAAACAGAAATCCACACACTAGCAGCGCGTGCACATCAGGAGCTGTTTGAGCAGGATGGGGCCACATATTGGGGATCCTGCTGTTTAAAAATAAAGAGAGAGAAAACTTGGGGAGAAATAGGGGTGTTCAAATGTGTGGAGATTTCGGTAATTTGGCAATTCCTAGAGCTCAGAGTACATCAGGAAGCAAATTTAGTGCCAACACACAAACACTCAGGGAACAGAGCAAATGATGCCCTCCCCCTCCTATGTGTGTTAATCACATTGTAATAAAAATGAGAAATCAAATAGCTTCAATAAGGAATGACTGCAGCATCTATTTCCAAATTATCTCACAACTTGGGCAACCCTACACACTTAAAACTATGTTTGAATCAGCATAAATATCCCCTACACACGCACGCACACACGCACACACCCTCCAAACCTCATATTCTGGAAAGAGAAAACAGGCTGGGAACCCTAAAAGAAATGTGCTAACAGCGGGCCCCTACCCCCGGCCTGGTAAATCTCTCATCTATAATCCAACATGAGAGACAACAGGCAAACAGCAAGAGGTCATCTTCAAAGAACCGGTTGCTACGGGAAGCAAGTGTAGAGGCAGCAAGCATGTCCCCATCAAAGTCCGGCAGCTGCAGAAGAACCACAAAGGTACAGCTCCCCTCAGAGCAGAGCAAGAATGGGGGGAGGATGGGCCTCTGGGGGAGGGGGGCAGGGGGAGGAGGAAGGGATGAGAAAAACATCGGACCAGCAGCAGCTGCCCAGTGGGACATAAAACCTGGTAGTTTTGTGTTGTTCAACCACTGGAAAAGCAGAAGGGAAAAGAAAATACATAAAATAGCATTTCCTGAGGTTGCCTTTTTAAGTGCTAGTCAAATCCTTTGGCACACGGAAAGATAAGGCCCACAGCTATGGAAAGAGAAACACAGCCGTTGATACAATGGCAAGTACCAGGACAAATATGATCATCTCTTGGTAGAAAAACCTCTAAAATCCTTATCTAAAATGACCCCTTTCCAACAGGACTTCCAATCTAAACAGGGGAATCTGAAGGTGGCCCTTAATTTGGGTAGAAGCTGCCCTTATTTTTCCAGGTGAAAAACACTAGAGTCAATAGATTTCATAGCCCCTAATGGACTGCTCAAACAGTCTCTTGCACATTTGAGACCTCCAACCCCAAATGTAGCACTGGGCCCTGGTAATCATGCAGAACTCAAGGGGAAGAGACTGCTAGAGAAGCAAGTCCCACTCCCTCATTCTGAAGACCTTAGGTGATTAAGAGACTTGCCAAAGGTTACCCAGCTCGACTAGAGTCTGATCTCCCAACTCCCAGGCTGAAATTCTTTCCACTGGTGGGCAAAAGCCATAAAGGTTAGGGACAAGAAGAGGGGCTAAAACCTTGGTCTTCCCTCTTCACTTAGTTTCTGGCTGCTACTAAATGGCTTGATGTACTTATGTGAAAGTGCTGGGTCTCTCTTCTCTTCCAAAGAAGAACTGTCATCTGTTGTTTTTAGTGGGTTTTCACAGAAGTCAGGCCCAGGCAGGTGGACACATCTGTATGTCCTCGCCCCAGCTCTCTGCTGAGAAAGTGCTCAGTCTCTCAAAGAAGGTATCATTTTGCTCAAAATGATTTTCTGCAACAGGTGAGAGGTTCATAGGGCTAGATGTACACACACAAAGGGTTCAGGCTTGTAACTGTATCACAGAACCAGAGACCATGTGAAAGGGCAAAGCTAAAATAGCAGGAGTGATTTCTCCCATCATAAACATTGACAAATCAAAGACTTATACAATCTGATTTTATCAATGGATCTGTGTTCACTACATTTTGCAGATATAAAACATCCCCTGTGTTAAAAACAGAATTTAAATGGCTCTTTCAATAGGCCAAGAATTGATATGCATTTGTCCTCAGCCAAATGGAAATGTGTAAACATGAAATTTTAAAAATATATAGAAAAACTTCTCTGAATTAAAATCAGTAAGTATACATTTGCACTTACTTCAGACACCTTACTGCCACACAGCTAATAAACAAGCGAGTACACCAAAGCAAAGGCCTCATAACTTTCTTCCTTGGCCACCACTGCCACCGTCACCACCATCACCACCATCACCATCGCCTCAAGCTAATCCTTCTTGCAGTGATGGGATTTCTAAGAATCCTATTTCTACTCTTGTTTTTTAAGTGTCAGAGGAAAACAGAAGTTGAGGAGAGATGCAGACACTTATTTACATGAAGAAAGCCTTCCTAAGGCTCTTCTACTTCTGTCACTAAATTGTTAGAAAACTAAAGACAGAAAAAGAGGGAGGGAAAGCAAAAGAAAGGATTTCATGACAGTGATTCAAGTGTCTGAAAACACACACACAATTGTCCATAAAATGAACAACCTCGGTGAAATAAATTTCTGTTGTATTTGTGAAGCTTCTGGCTGCAGTGGTAAATTATGGAGAGGGAATCCCTGCTGGTGGGTCTCCTTCACAGTTCACAACTGGAGATTAAGAGACCCAACCCAACCCCCTATCCAAAGAATCAGACTTGTTCCTGCCCTCTTGAGCCTTCAGGCTGAAGGCAGAAGAGGAAGACCTCCGTGGCCCCAGGTCAGGCACAGGCAACCTCTGAAGCAAAGGGCAAGGGCCTCTGAATGACCAGATTAAGTATGAATGGGAGAAGAACCTGTGATTAAGTTTTCTGAATAGTTGGCTCTCTGAGGGGGAGCAAACGCCTTCAAAAAGGGGGGGAGGGGACAGGAACCTAGTGTGGCTCTCTGTTACTGCCCCTCAGAAAGGGGCAGCCTGCTTTTAGAATCTAGGAGAGTGGGTTTTCACATACTCAACAAGTCAAGCCTACTTTCCAACCAAAGTGTGGAGTTCAGCTGATTTTCCAGGGGAAGGAGGAAAAAAATAACACTGTCATACTTCTTCTCAGGATTACTGTTTAGACAGTTCAGGTTGACATGAAACATGTTTTAACCACCAAATCCCCCAGGACAAACTTAGAAACTTGTCCAAGCCATTACACAGCAAAGAAACTAGTCTTTCCTTTAGCTCAGCCTCATCTTCTACCAAAACTTCTTTATAAGATTATTCCAGCTTTGCTGGCACAGAATCCTTGCCAGAATGCTCTCTACTCCAAGCATGGAAATGGAAGGAAAAGAGCAAACGGCATTTTATCTAACCTGTGGCAGCTGGGTCAGAATTGTGCTGGCTACACAACACGTAGGCCTGCTGAGATTTTGTTCTGCTTCTCTAAGTGGGGGGGAAATATCAACATAAATCTTTCCTCCCAATGAAAGAGCCAAGGATTAAGTTAATTCATAATGCAGACTACTCATATATCAAGATATAGTTCATTAAAAATCTTGTTAAACAAAATGTTCAATGACCCGTCTATGTTAAAAATTCAAGTTTGGGTGTAAAAGGCTAATAATCTCTAAAAAACCAGGGGGGTAGGGTGGCTGGGATAAGTGGGGGGGAAAAACTCTTCAAAACCCTGTTTAAACTTGACCTGTCCTGGCATGTAGGATGTGAGCCCCTTCTACAGCATCTGGTTCTGCAACTGATATTTAATGTGTTTCCATTAAACTGCAGGAGACTCAAGAATGAAGGGCACAGATTCTGCCCTCCAAAGAGACTGTAGTTACACAGAGAGAAGGCAAATAAAGGTATATGGGAGTGAGGGTTAAGTGTCAAGAGTGAGACCCATCAAGAGAACGCTGTGAGAATGCAAAGATGGGGCCATGAGGGTTTGTGGGAGGGCTTCAGGTCTTGGTCTTAAGAGGTAAACGATAAGAAAGAAGACTGTGCGATTTGGTTCCATACTTATTTCTATCAGGAACTTTCCAAGGATTTTTAAAGGCAAGGTTCCACTCAGCAATTGATGGAGCAGAGATTAAACATTTATATTTATTAAACCCATTAAATACAGGGTGGGGGCAAAAGTAGGTTTACAGTTGTTTGTATGGAAAATACAATAATTAATAAATAATAATACAAGAATAAACTGTTTCACGTACTCACAACTGTAAACCTATGTTTATCTGACCCTGTATATGAAATATATAGAATATATTTATGTATTTATTAAGCATTACAATAGCTACTTCTTTTTTTTTCCCAGATATCCCTTTTTTCCCCCATTGATCCCCTCCCCCCCACATCCACCCTCCCCCCAGGCCTTCCCCATACCAATGTCTGTGTCCATAGCTTATGCATATAAGCATATAAGTTCTTTGATTAATCTCTCCCCATCCACTCCCCCACCCCCACCTTCCCTCTGAGATCCCTCAGTTTGTTCCATGCTTCTATGTCTTTGAATCTATTTTGTTCATCAATTTATTTTGTACTTCTTAATATGTATTTCTTTAATCATAACAACCATAAGAAATATTTTGAGATATTCATAATAAAAACTCAGAGAAGTGAAGTGCCTTGCCCAGAGTAACTCAGCTAAAAAAGTAACACTCAGAATTCAAATTCAGGTCTGATTAAAGTCTGATGCTATATTTTCATTTCTTAAGGCATCAAAAACCCACCAGCAACTTAAAACCTCCAGTATAATACTTATGTAACAATTTATTTATAAGTATGTCTTCTTAACTAGATTAAGTTCCTTCGGGACATCCGTCACCTTCATCTTCCAGCACTGGGCATGGCACATAGGAAAGCTGAACAAACAAACAATGTTCACATTAAGCTAAGTGGCTCACAGCACTGGAAATGCCTGAGAGCCTGCTCCAGTTAGAAAGTAATCAAAGGGGGGAAAAAGTCATCAGAGGATTTTCCTTGCTTAACCTCCCTGACCCTCAGGTTTCCTCATCTGTTAATAGGGATAATAATGACACCTGTTTCATAAGGTTGTTTTGGTAACTGTGTTAGATAATATATGCTAAATGCTTGGCAGTGCCTGGAACATGCTAAGCACCCCACAAAGGAGGGCAAATAATCTCTAACCTCCAATGCAAGATAAAAGGAAGGTGTGCCAGGCCTCACCTTTAATCTACTAGATTTAAAATCCGGAAACTGATAAGATATTATTAAATTCTGAAAGGGTACAAAACAATGTATGCTACCCATTAAAATACAGTGGGAGAGATCTAGATATACTGATATAGAAAAACTTTCAAGACATATTTAAATGAAAAACATGTCCCAAATGTGTGTGTGTGATATTACATGTGTATACGGTGTATAGAAAAATACTCTGAAATATATAAGGAGTGGGATGGGAAGAGTGAAAAGGTCTTTCACTTCTTTCTCTATGCAACTCGAATACCTGAATATGTATAGCATAGAATTCTCTTTGCTTTTAAGAATATGCCCAAAATATAAGTATTTACACTCTAAAATGTTAACATTGTTCTGAGTGGTAAGACTAAAGATGATGCTCACTCCTTGTACCTTCTAGATCAGTGGTTCTCAAAGGGTGGTTGCCAGATCAGCAGCAGCATCTGGGAACTTAGAAATGCGAACTCTCGGGCCCCACCCCAGAGCCACTGAATCAGACACTCCAGAGGTGGGGCCAGAAGATTTTGATGCACACATAAATTTGAGAACACTGTTCTAGATCACAGAAACTGGTTTTGTAACAAGTGTCACTTTTATAATCAAAACAATAGAACAATGAAACTTGAAAAGGGGTCAGTATGTTGATGGATGAATAGCATTTTAAACCAGACACATGCCCTGACTGGTACATGCACTGGGAGGCAGGCACAGACCAGTCCCAACTCAAAGGGAACTGTTCTGTCCATCCCCCTCTCCCCGCCACCCATCAGCTTCCGTGGGGGCCCCTGGGAGACCTACAGAGACAAATCTCAGACAAACACGTCTGGCATGGGTTTTTTTCTTTTTAAAAAAAAATTTATTGTAAGAGAAAAGTTTTGTTGGCAGCAGCTTATCATCTTCATCTTCAAATTTATGGCCTCCAGCCTCAGTTTTATATTAACAGCACCAGCCAGGGCATGACAACTAACAGTTTAAGAGGCAGAGACTCTCATCTTCATAAGAAAATAAATTTAAAAACCTAAGTCTGTATGTAGTAGCAGCTCAGGTGAACAAGGTGCCATGCCCTGGCTTTGGGAGGGCTCCTCAAATCCTTCTTTGATCCTATGGAATAGAAGATCTGTAAAGTTTGTACTTCAGCTCCATTTTCAGAGGTACTCAAGGGGCTGCTTTTGTCTGCTGGCTAAGCTCTATGAAAGCCACGGTAAAGGGGGAAAAAGGCACAGAAATTCAACTTTAAAAAGTTACTTTAAAGATTACCACCTCTTAGAGCCAAGTGGGTTGGAGTGGGAAAGGAGTAAGAGTAAACTGATTGGAAGTAAGCCAGCCATGCATGACCAAGCAGCTACTTGGGCACCTTCATGGGCCCAGGGAGTGGGGGGCCACATTCTCAGGTACTGAGCCTGCTGCTCTGCGCCAGGGCAGCTGGTGAGTTGGCCTCAGGAACCCAAGAGAACTGATGTACTCCTGGGCTAGGGGACAGTTTGCCATCAAGGTGGGAACTGCACAGGTGTGCATGTTACGTGGGCAGGACAGCCACAAGACCCAGGCTGTACAGGTAGAGGTGAGAGATCTGCTAAGCCAGAAAGACCACCATGGGTCATGGCTGACTCAGGTCAGGACTTTCATCCAGAGGATAAGGAGAATAAAGCTGGAGTGCAGACAGACAGGAGACTGTTCTTGATCAGTCTGAGCACCTCACCCTCAAATGGGTTCAGCAGCAGATAGGCCAGCTTCTAAGGGTACACAGGCAGCAGTCTTGACTTCAAGCAATGGAGCCTGGTGAGTATGCTTCAAGTGAAGAGCCCAGAATGAAGAGAGATGAACCAAGGACATGGGAAGAGCACCCAAAAACCAAAGCCGCAGGACAGAAATGCTAAGGTCAGGACAGAGTGACCGGAAACCTGAAAACAACATGGGACACTGAGGTGGGTTGCCTGCAGGATCAGAGCAGATCACATGACCGGGGCTCTCACAGTGGTGCCTCTAGGAACAAAGGGTAGACACACATGGGCAGGGTCTGTGTGCTCCTATCTGAGGTTGAAGGAACTGAAATATTCAGAAATTTCATTCTAGAAGAGCCTCATTAGAACAACACTGGAAGACTCAAGACTCTGTTAGCCATATCAAAAAACGGGGCAGTGTCTGAAGCTTAAAGAGAAGTGAAACCTAGGAGCTTAAGATCAGTGCCATTCCCCAACAAATGGCTCGGAGTGTGTCCCTCCAAGTGTGTCCTGCCTCACCCAATCTAAATAATAAAATATGATTGGGTTTGGTTTTGGTTTTGGTGCACCTAGTGCATCCTACTATAAAGATGAAATCAGAGAAGTGCTGGGTCAGCAAGTCAAGGAACAGGGTGCATAGATAAATGTGCAGAAAAGAAAACCAGATACCCAGCTGGTCACAGTGGTATCTACAGGAAGAAGAGTATGGTGAGAGGGCTTCTCCTTTTTAATCTAAATACTTTTAATGTGTCTGTCTTCTTGCATTCCTTTAAGAGTAATTCCTTAAAAACAAAAAAAAATTTTTAAACAAAATTTAAGGCCAAAAAGTACAGGGGAACCCGAGTGATGACTGTCAGTGAATGCTTTTGATACCAAGTCTCAATGCACCTCATCAGCTCTTTTTCCAAAGGGTATTTAAGAGTAAATAAGAGGCATAGAGAAATGGCCACTCCAAAGCACTCTATATAGAAACAGGCTAAAATTTTATGGGGCCCGCTAGGCTGAGAAGCTATTAGACGCCACAGCTCCAAAGCAGCTAGGTGGCAAAGAAAGCACTCCAGAGGAGCTATTCAAGGGCAGCCAAGGTCTTCCCATTTGTAAGTTTGAAAGTACTTTTGTTCTTCTCTGGGTTTAAGTTTCTGGGTCACCCAGCCTTTTGTAATAACCAAATGAACACATCTGCAGTAGAGCAGTCCCCCCTTTATTTGTCCCAAATATGAGTGACCTGGAGAGCATTAATACCTTCGGTTCTTAAGCAGAAGCATTGACTGTGTTTAACTGCACCTTGTCATCACTCCATCTCCCTGAAACAACTTTAATGACTGTCCCAAATAGGAAAAGAGGTACCATTTATCATTACACAATAAAATAATTACTACAGCCCTCTCCTCTGGATCCAGGTAAAGGCAGTGGTGGTGCTGGGGAAGCAGGGGATGTCGACAGGAGTTTACAAAATGTCAAGACAACAAACTCTATGTACCCAGCGTTTCTTTGGACATAATCAAGAATCTTCCTTGGTTGAGGCCTAATGTCTATTTTCTCATCCTGTTCTAGTATCTCCTTGGAAGAAAAACAAAGCTCGACTGCCAGAAAATGTTCCAAGTAATTGCTGATAACAGATAACAGCAGAGGAAGCCCTCTGGTTAATGTTTAAACATGGCAAAGGTAATGTTAACTCCTTAATAGTTATGATGCCCACCAAAGACTCGAACACATGCTCAGTGGGCCAGTGGTTCATCAGGAACACTGCCTGCTTCATTCAGGTTCAGGAACACTCTTATAAAAAAATCAGAACACCTAAAACTCCTTTTAATTATCATACTGCTAGGCTTGAATTGATTCATTTTTTAACAATTATAATGTGCAATGCCCCAGTTTTTATAAGTAGATTCCATTAATTTCTAGAGAAATTAGGAGATTAAGAGAAGATCATGGTAGAATTGGGGTGTAATTGAGAAGAATTATTTGTTCATGAGTTTAGATGATAGTTTTAAAACCACAAGCTATTAAAATAGAGCTCTGCTAGAAGTCTATATACTTCAGTCAGATGATGTACTTTGAAAGATTTGGCCACTATTATAGGTGAAGCACACACATGCTACTAAACCTTGGCAATCTTTGTTTCCATATAGATAGAAGTTTTGATTGCTTTCTTTAAGGGAGAGGAAGGAGGCATGGGGAAGACAGAAGAGTGGGAACAGTTTATCTTGGAGAGACACATACCGAAGATTTACTGTTGGTAAAGAGAAGGCTGCAGAGCTCCTGATGAGCAGATAGATATCTGGTGCGTTTCTTCTATGAGGGTTCTTAAGAGGAGCCAGCCACAAGATGAGGATTTAAAGGAATATAGGTCAGCCCTGCCCAGGCTTTCAGGGTTCTAGTGGCAGAGGCCCACTGCTCTGCTCAGTCTTGCCTCTCAGCTGGAGTTACTGCAGAGCAGAGAAGCCTGGTGACAGATTACGAGTACATTCACACAGAGACCCAGGGTCGCTACTACACTCACACTGCATGAGATTCTGCACACTCGGATAGGGAACCGGTGGTCTGCAAAATACACATTCTGCATTCACTCCAAAGACAGTGGAAACCAGGAAAAGCCAGGTCCCTTCCACTCATGCGGATCACTAATCAAAGATCAAAGAGGCAACTGGTTACGTTCTTAACAATGCTAAGATTTTTTTTTTTTATTTAAATTCAAACCAAGAGACTTTCGTGATGCAGGCTTCATTTTACAGATGAGGAAACCAAGCCCAGGAGAGGGGACAGAGCTCTCCCTGGCTAAAGTAAACATCAGCTCTTCCACCTCCCACTGCCCCAGGTTGACCTCCCTGCTTCCATGCTTTCATCTTTTATTTCAAATAGGCACTCAGCGATGAGTGTGTGTTAGCTAAACTGGTCCCCTCCACGCTTGAGCAGGGAAAGTTATCTATCAACTGAGCCTCAGCTACAGGTACCACACATACCTGTCCCTTCCATAGTCTTTGTTCCAAATTGGCCCAACGCCTAGCTGATGACCTGCACTGTCCTTACTGTAGTTCTCCTAGGCTGTCTACAGTGATGTGTCACTGAGCTCAAGTGTGTCCCCATCACGCCTTCTGCCTTTTCTGACCATAGGAACCTCACCTGTATTTTGCCATTTTACCAAAGCTTAGCTGTTCCTCAATCATACATTGTCTTTACATGTCTGGCCTGGTGAAACTGGGCAGAAACAGTCCCTCTGACTCCAGAATGACAATGTGCTGAGACCTAGATGAGAGCAGAGATTGTTGTCTTTGCCTTGCCTGGCATGGATGCATAGATGGATGGGTGGGTGGGTGGATGGGTGGGTGGGTGGATGGGTGGGTGGATGGATGGGGTTCCCTAATAAAGCAGCAGCCTCCTTGAGTGTTTCTCCTTTAGTCAATTCCCATACCAAAACAGTAATGCTGGTTTAAGGGTAGAATTTGTGCTATACAAATAATTTGTGTTAATAATCCCAGAGTTCCCCTGATGCTAAGTGCTACATAATTTCAGCCTTCTTCAGGTGACACAAATACACACAAAGTAATGTCTTCATCTACTAGGTGGATTCTAACTTTCCTTGGGGGGCAGGGGAGGAAGGTTACAAAGAGCAACTAGATCCACTCCATTTATGCAGGCTCCATTTCTTTAATTCACAAAAACAAAAGGTCCTTCAAGGTATGAACATCAGTGCAAGATTTATCTAACCATTCAATGGCACAAGACTGGCAGACAGTTCCAACCTGCTGGTGAAAGAAAGAAGCATGCTGACAAAAATAAATAAAATTTCTTACTTTCCAGAAGACTCTAAAATGTGGAACTGAAATTATTTCTTCTTTTCCTCCAGGGTAGTGCAGTTCTCACAAGTCACTCACTTTGCATTCATGTCAAAGCATGGGTAAAGGACCTGTGATGGGCCTGGCTGCCTCTCACACTCCAAGCCAAGCCATCGGTCCTCCTACCTCCTGCCCCCTCACCCCGGCATACTCTCTAGGTTCATCACTGAGGAACTAGAAATCTCTATTCAAGCAAGACCTATGACAAAGACCCAGCCATGCCATATGGCTTCACCATCAGTGTGGTCAGGAATGGGTATGAATGTGCACTGGGCAAAGCCTCCTCCGTTTCCTATTCTCACCAAAAGCTCTCACTGGGATTATGCAGGTGCTCTGTGGTCAAAGAGCAAGAAGCAGCCAACACATCCCCAAAAAAGCAAATCCATTCTCGGGCTCAGCAACAAGCTGGCTCATTAATAATATACTATTGTCCCAAGGAACATTTACAAAGGCATGTCCTGTTAAGTGACCTGCATGTAACCTGCAGGTTAACCTGCTCAGCAGTTAAAACAAGCATTACTATCATTACCACTTGACAGACGAGCAAGCAGAAGCCTGGAGCCACTAAGGGGCTTCCCCCAAGACTTCCAACTCCTAAGAAGGCACACACTTAGAAGGGGTACCACCTTCCTCTGGAACCTCTCCACACATTTCAGAATATAGTAGGAACTATAAACAGACCTGCCCAATGAACCACTAACTGGTACCTGCTCCCACCACAGACGTCTGGCCAGGAAACTACGGTACAGCGCTCATACCAGCCAAGATGCACGTGTTTCTAGATCTGTTTAAGTTAACTCTATCTGCTATAAGTATGTAACTAAACTAAATCTTAAACCATGTAAAAACTGAAGTTTTATCCTAGGAAAACTAAGTCCAATATTTTGGGAAGAAACATCAAATGAAGGCAAATAACTTTAAAAAATGGCTGAGAACTCAGTGCAACTTTTAAACTGGATTGGGGGGAAAGGCAAAATTCTAGAATTCTGCTGATAGCTTTACAAGTGTCTATAAGTTTTTTCTTCACTTTAAAAAAAGAACCCAGGACTGTAATTTTAAGTGATAGATCAATGGTAAGGCTAAAGGAAGACTAGGGAGTAGAAATCAGCAGTCCCATTCAGAAAGGCCTGGGCTTGAATGCCCACTTGTAGGCTTTAATTAAAGCATAATTTTAAACTATCATTCTTTTTAAATCATTCCCTGCTTCAACTTAACTGACCTTTTTCAATTTACCCAACCACCTACAGGCCCCAACAGTATCAGATAACAAGGCTCCCGCTAAAGTGTGAATCATGAAAGGCACACACTCAGTTGTCATCTGTTAACTGATTTCAATCCCTTGGCCAGTAACATCTAGAAATTTCTGGGTTCTCAAATGGGAACAGGGCTTAACATAATTTAATTCTCATTATAACAGGAAGCATTCCTCCTCAGAAATTCATGAGTAACACAATCAAACTCAACTCAATAATTAAACCTAAAGGGTTTCTAGAGCAATGGTTCTTAATGAAGGGCAATTTTGCCACCACCACCCTGCCCCCATTCAAGCAGGGGACATTTGGCAATGACTGGAGACATGTCTAGTTGTCACAACTGAGAGGGGAGTCTGCTACTAGCATCTAGTGGGTAGGGGACTGGGATGCTACTCAACATACTCCAATACACAGGACAGCCCCCCACAACAAAGAATTAGCCAGCTCCAAATGTCAATGGAGAAGCCACCTTGGGAAAAAGGAGTCCTGAGACCTACAGACAATGATACATTATCAAAAAAGCTAGCCTTTGAACAAACAAAAGAAAGGTGACTGTTCACTCTTAATTCAAACTTTACTCAAAGGCCACCAGCTTCCTGGTATTCTTAATAAAACTCCAAACTTCTCAGCAAAAATTTTCATAGATCACAGTTTTTGGTTGTGTGGTGAAATAGCATAACAGTCTTGGTCAGTTTTTTTTTTCTTTTACATTCCACAATACCTCCAATTATTTCATGGATGGTTATAAAAATGAACACCAAAAAAAAAAAAAATCTGCCCAAAGCTTCATTTTTAAGGAACATAAAAAGAGATGGAAAAGTGCAATTGGTTTGGTTTATTATGATAGTAGGATTATGGGAGAAGCTTTCCTTTTATTTTGCTTCCCCTTAGCATTATAGTATCTGTGCATCTATGCAATATAACTACTTCAAGTTAAATACAGGAGGAACCTTGAATGGATCCTGCATTTTTTAAAAGCCAGCTACGAAAGATACTTCTGAGACAATAAGAGAAATTGAAATATGTCAAGTTCATAGGTGTGATGATGGCATAGTGGTTAGGAGAATGCCCATAATCTTAGCAGATGTATGTTGGAGTATTGAGGGATAAAATGCCAAGATACTGGCAACTTTCAAACGGCAAAGCCACACACACACACACACTCTCTCTCTCTCTCTCTCTCTACGTGTGAGAGTACATTGTTAACATATGGCCTTAAAAACTCCAAAATGAAAAATAGGTGGGCAAAAATGAAATACTAATCAAGATAGTGGGAAGGGCCCAGGCCGGGTGGCTTGGTTGGAGCATCATCATGTACCCCAAAAAGGTTGCTGGTTGGAACCCTGGTTAGAGCGCATACAGGAGCAAACTGATTGATGTGGCTGTTTCTCTCTCTCTTTCTCTCTCTCTTTTTCCCCTTCTCCTCCCTCCCTTGCACTCTCTCAAAAAAAAAAAAAAAAAAAAAAAATCAATGGAAAAAATATCCTCGGGTGAGGATTAAAAAAAAAGTCCCTAAACAGAATCAAACTGGAGATGGTGGTCTTAGCTTCATTATTAAAAGACTGTGTAGCTGTCTTCCATAGCTACAGCAAAATAAAATAGGTACACCACCAGCATAAAAGGCACAGCCAGCAGGTCCACTATATAGCCCATGTCACAGAACTCTTGGCACCCTGGAGGCCATGGGAGGCCACTGCAAACTCAGGTCATTTTTCTGCACACACATACACACCTAAAACTGAGACCTATCCAAGCCCAAGTCCCTTAAGTAGGGAAGCCACAGGTTGGAATAAAGTATGGTTGTCATTCAAGAAAGGAAGAGCTTACCCATTCAAGGAAGAGAAGGAATCAAGCTTTTGTGGACCTTGTCAATTTCCTGCTTAAAACCATGAAAGAAAATGATTCTTCTCTAAAAGACTTGACACACACACACCCAATTGCATCTGCTTGTTTTGGAGGAAATACAAATCAAAGCAAATCAAAGAAAAAGAAAAGTTCATGGGAAGCCAGTCTAAGTGCAACAAGTTGTGGTTTATCTTAACTTTACAAAACTTAATCATTTTTACATATATAATAAGCCAAAAGATTCAAGACTCCCAGGATCCTCTGAGCAGATTTACAAGTCAGAGCTAAAGCCTTTCTATGAATAGGATAAGCTGACTTTGCCAATTCCAATGAAATTTCCCCCAAAGCACAAGTTCATACTGATATTTCAAGAAACGTGACTTGTCTTACTCACTTAAGAAAAAACACAATATTGTTCAAACTAGAAATTTTTCAAATCAGTTTGTTTAAAATCTACCAGAAGTTCCACCCAGCTGGCTAACTGTACACCCTACAGTAGAACAGTTGTACAAAAATCTCTGAACAAAATGAGCCCAAACTCACTGCAGCACAAAGCACACCACCAGAAGGCAAAGGAAGGGACCCAAGATGAAGGAAGGGCAATGGGCTCTGCTCCAGGAAATGCGAAGGGGCAAGTCATTCAAACACAACAGGGTTGCCAAAGCAAACTCCATGCCCCAGGCGGTCCTCCAGCCGTAACCTCCTCCCCGGTTCTCCTTTGAGTGTCTGAATAATGAACTGAGATCCCTAGGGCTGTTCCCAACTTGAGAGATAGAAATTTAGATAGAAAGAGACAGATATCTAGACCTAAAAGTAGTAAGAAACAGAATAAAAAAGGAAATCTCAAAAAAACCATCACATCCATTAAAACATCTGAGCACCTACCATGTACAAGGTATATGTGTGCCCAAGTCTCAAAAACTAATGAAAGACACATCACATGCACAAATGGACAGTATAATAAAATATTCATGGTAGAATACAGGTGGCGCGTATATGAATGTTCACAATAAAATTCTCTCACTTTTCCTGTATAACTAAATTTTTTCATAATAAAATATGGGGGAAGAGCATTTTTGTAAAAGATGTGGAAAATCTGATTTGTAGTTTAAAAAAGGAAAAACAAAAAACCTTCCAGTCTTGCCTTTAAGGAGCTTACAGATAATTTGATGTGCACAGACAGAGGCATCTTGGGGCCAGAGGAGGAAAGACAGTCTAGAAAGACAACAGGTATTTAGCTTGAGTAACAGACAAAAACCCACGAGAAACAGATTTAAGGAGGGAAGAACAATTTGGCTTTACATATTGGGTTTGGTTGGATGCCTATAAGATGCCAAGGTGGACACTGGTCACCATGACTTAAGACTCGTGAGCACCTCGGATCACATTGATCCTGAACTATGATGTGGGGAAGATCTTGGGAAGGAACTCAACGTCCAATAAGCTGACTCAACAGATAAAGGGCTGCTTTGTCTGTATAGGTATTTGTTTATAAAACTTATTAAGAAAGAAAAGGGAATATGACTGACTTTGCTCAAGAAGGTATACATGGGTGCAGGGTTTCACCAATGGGTATACTCAACAACTACTAAAGGCAGGGACACCAGCTTAAGCTGGGAACACCCGGATCGAGCACAAGTCTGATTTTTATAAAGACTGGGAGAATATTCAGGCTGAGGTAGTGAAGATCCTGGCATTCAGCTATATTCTTGGGACCACCCCCAATGGGATGTCCCTACTTGCCAGCCTCAGCAAACCTCTCACACCCCCTGGAAAAGGGACAGATGAGCTTCCTTTCTAGGGGGCAGGGGCAGGAATGAGTAAAAGGAGCACAAAGACCCCTTGCCTACTTCACCAGGTGTGCTCCAAAGCCTGACTCACCCACCAGAGGACACTGCTTTCAAAACCTCAGGAGTCCCTTGGGAACAAACCCCACCACGTTAAGGGACAAAATTAGCTGCTCTTAACAGAAGCAGTTTGTCTTTCACGGAAAGTCTGCAAGTCCATCAGACAACTCCTGACACTTGCAACATTCCTGCTCTACCGCGGATATACCAGCCCAGAGTAGAGCCCCTCCAGATGCCGCGTGCCCTCTGCGGCACACGCTTCACCTCTCTAAACAAACAACGGGTGTCTTTGTTTAAACTTTTTTTAAAAAGAACCTGTCTCACAGGCTGAGATTACATCAGCAGAGTGCTCTCATTCTCTGCATCAATCCCGGCTGCTCGGGCGGCTTTGAAGCGCGGCGCCCTTTGATCTTGAAGTTCCCGCCCCGGGCAAAGCCGATACCATCGCTGCGCCCACGCCGGGATCCACCATCCACAATCGGATCTCCGGCCAGCGCCCTGACCATCCCCACCAGCCCGTCCCCACCAGCTCCGGCTCAACCAGGACGCTGACCTCTGAACCAGGCTGCTAGTGCAGGGGCACCCCAGTGCACACTCGCAATGGATCACTTACACAGTGAGGAAGGGGGGGCACGTCCCTTGGGAGGAGACATCACTAACTTTAACACTGTTGTGGGAAGAGCACTGGGATTTTTTTTATAGGAATCTTTATCTTTTAGAGATACTGAAATATTTACAGAAAAAACTGATATGGCTCACTTTGCTTCAAAATAACATGGGGATGGGGTACAAATGAAACAAGGGAGCCAGGAGTTGACAACTCTTAAAGTAGGTGATGATGAGGGTGACTGCGGAGGTACACTGTGTACATGACACAGTTCTGTTAATACATGTAACATTTTCTATAATAAGAACCTGAAAAAGAAACTAACCTCTAACCCTTTGCTATTTTTAAAGGTTATTCAGCACAGGCTTTTAATTTAAGAAGGAATGTGACACTGGATGGGGTGAGGGTAGATCATATCTGACTTTCCTCCTTGCCCCCAAAAGCAGCCACTAGTGCTACCAGGACAGCATGTGGCCCAAAGGGCCAGCTTCTCCAGTGCAATCCCTGCAAGGGTTGGGGGACCCCTATCAGGGGCTCTTTGCCTATTTTGGAATCTCAGATTTCTTTAGAGATGCATATGAGTCCACCTCCAGAAAAGTGCCTACAAACATAGCAGAGCCTAGAGGAAATACCAAACCCACTCTAAAAATTCATTACTTTCAGAAACTGGATAAGACATAGTCCCTGGAGTAATCACTGCAGGTTGCTTCATTTGGGCAATTCCTTTCGTCAAAGAGCTACAGGCACTTGACTAACCAATAGACTCCCAAGGCTGCCAGATGGGGCCATGGCACATCCCTGGGCTGCCTCCCAAGGCCAATTTTGCTCCTTACTGGCCCTGTGGCCTTGGATAAGTCACCTAACCTCCAAGCCTGTCCCCACATTTTATAAACAGAAAGCTATTAATGGTCCCCTGTGCTGCCACCACATCTTCTGCTATACCACTTAACTGGAATAAAGTGGAAAAAATGCCAAGAAGGAAAAGGTATATGGGATTCTACCCGCAGCTGCAGCTGAGCAAGCCACACAAAGATCAGGCACACAAGAGTTAACTGGGAAAGAGACATGGTCCAGGACTGTTAGGTGTGTTCAAGGCCAGAATTTCATACACACAGGCCAGAAGGCAGAGGAAAGAACTGGGAGGGGGTGGGGAAGGGAAAATAAATCCTTCCCATACAGGTGGCTCCACCTTTGGAAGGTCAAACTAAAATTCCAGTGAAGACCATCAATTTACCTGAACCCCTCAATCAAGAACACAACCACAAACTATGGAAAGGGTCAAGGAAACAAAACACATTATAATAATAGCTAAATAATTAGAGATATTTTTAAGAGAAGAACCCAGTTTTAACAGTATGATAGAGATTCAAGAAATGAGTTAGGAGGAGAAGTTTTAAGAACACTAAAATAAAAGCCTAAAAATAAAAGAGCAACTAACTGGGGAGTGAAATATCAACAATAAAAGATTTTAAATAGCATGTACAGTAGCTTTCAGCTTGAAGGGGTCTAGGTCAAAAATCCCTACTTTAGACTGTTTCCCAGTAAAATCACACATACAGAAATGTATACTAACTCCCTGGTTCATTTAAGGATTCCTGATTTTAAAAATATATTAATTCTGGCACAGCACAGACCCTATAAAAATCTGTTACTCATTTTCTAAAATTTTTTTTAGAAACTCATTTATCAAGTCTTCCACTGATCAAGTCTTTCATTCTTATTAACAGAAAAATGACAGTGTTTCAGCCCCTGGTCCTTATATAGCATCCAACCTAGGCTCTAGGGATATAAATACTGGTGGAATACAAAACAGTTCATAATGCATGCCTCTGACCTCAGTAGGTTTACAACCTAGTGAGGAGATAGACACATCTAAAAATTAAACAACAAAAAATATTATAAAGTATCAAATGAGTGTCCAGACCAGGTTGTCTCAAGTTCAGAGGCAGCAGAGACGACTGGGTGCTGCAATGGTCCAGGGTGAGCTCCCTGGAAGTAGTAGCCTAGAAAGATGGCAGAATGTAGATAAAGATACAAATAAAAGCCAAAGCCTGTTTGGAAGAGCCATTTGACTAGAGGTGAGGGCTTCTGCAGTAGGATACCAAACTACAAAACGACTAGGGACAGCATGTCAAGGGCTTTAGAATATTAGGGTAAGACACCACCCTATGAAAAGTAAAAAAGCTCTTAAAGATTTGTCAAGAGGAACGTGACATCTGGCAGTGGAGTAGCTGAATGGGAGAGGGGGTTTGGGCCCTAAGTGAAACAGATCACTGGAGGATGGGGGACTTCCTGCCAAGAGAGAAATGACTGCCCCTCAAAAAACTAGAGCAAACCATGTGCTCAGGCTACCAGTTGTGGGGTTTTTGGTGTGTGTGTTTCTTTTTTTTAAACAAAGGGATGAAGATCAAAAGAAACTTCGAAAATGCGAGCCCTCCTACTCCTCTGACGTGTCATTTCTATTCCTTTCATCTGCCCTCCTGTTTGAAATCCAGGTGAAAAGGCGAGGCATGTGGCCGGCCAGTGGACTGCCAGCCTGGCCCTGGGTCTGGCCCCATGTGCAATGGGGGCAGATCATTCAAGCTTTCCTGATGCCCTCCCTCCCCTGCAGCTTAGGAAGGTCAAGGATGGGACCTCAAGTCTCTTGAAGTAAGTAAGTGCCAAGTCTGGATCTAGGCTGGAGAAAGACCAAAGCCTACAGCTAAGGTTTCCTAGAGGTGCAGGCGACCCATCCATCCCCATGACGAAGATCTTCCGCTGTAAGAAAGCCCTGGTTACAGAGCCCTGCAACCATCTCCCCTCCTTTCCAAGAAGAGAGAAAAAAGCATTTGTGTTATGAAGATAACATAGAGAATTCGAAATTAGAGCCCAGCCGGGCATGGCTCAGCAGTTGAGCACTGACCTAGGATCCAGGCAATAGGGGTTCGATTCCTGGTCAGGGCACATGCCCAGGTTGTGGGCTCGATCCCCAGTCAGGTATGTGCAGGAGGCAGCCAATCAATGATGACATCCTCACTGATGTTTCTATCCCTCTCTCTCTCTCTCCCTTCCTCTCTCTGAAATCAATAAAGATATACTTAAAAAAAAAAAAAAATTAGAAAAGTTCTGTTTCAGAAACCACAAGGCAAAAGCATTTATATTTATTCAAATATAACTGATCAGGCAGGAGTCAATTGATGAACATAACATGGGTGAAAGCTGCCAGAATGAAAAGGTTCAATGTTCTACTTCTTTCCCTAAAAAATACTTCTGATCACAGAATTAAATGTAATCCTCCATCACTTACTGTAACTTGTAATTATTAAGAGTAAAGGGTCTAAAATCAGCTTGGCTGCTATTAGTAGATAGCAAGACCTTGGGTATGTCATTTAACTTCTTCGAGCCTCAGTTTCCTCACCTATAAAATGGGGACAAGAGCACTTAACAGCACAGGACTGTTATGAAGAACAAATTGAGATCATTCATGTTGGGTGCTTAATGTAAGGCCTGGTACAAGTCATCAATAAATGTTAACCATGTGATATTTTAAATCAGTGGTCCTCACCCCTTGTCTAAGAGAAATAGGAGGTAGTATAATAAGATGCACGAAATCCATATAATAGCATTTCCCAGGAAAGAAGGGACTGCAAACCCCAGTTCAGAAAGAACTTGTGTGGCCCCATCTGTGGGGAGAAACAGGTTGGCATTCTTCTCGAGAATATAACAGCTGCCTCTCCTCCCATCTCACCCCAACCCCTCCTCGGCTGCAAATACTCAAGGATTAAGGAGACATTCAAGCTTTGTTCCGTCTCATTTCTGCTCTGGCATTCTTCTCTTTGGCCCCTTTATCCTAAATGCCATTTCTGTTCAACAGCAGGCCCTTCGTTAGAGCAGTGTCTTGAACTTTCTCAAGGTGCTCCCAACCCTTTATTTCCCCTGGTCCTTACTTTACCTAAGGGGAACCCGAGATTTTAAAAAAAGTCAAAGCATCATACTGGGTCTCAGCAAGTCCCAAGGGTTAGAGCCCAGAACTTCGGACTCCAGAGATCTTCTGGGCTGCTATGCTCCGATCTGACTAAATCAAAGATGGGATCAGCTTTCCCACTCCAGCAGGGGGGCAAGAAGCAGGGCTGGCCGCTTTAGGACCAAGTGGAAACACTTCAGTTTCACACATACCCCGGGATACCACCCCCACTGGAGCGGCCCCAGGGAGCAGTGCGGTCAAAGGGATTTCAGCCGCCAACTTTGGCGGCTGCCTTCTAACTCTCTCTCTTGTTGAGAAATACTCTTTTTGGGGAGACTTTAAACACAAACACACATACACAGAGAAAGCCAGCTGTGACTGGGCTGAAAGCTGTGAAATATGTGAGCAGAACCAACCAGCCCAGTGGTTACAATGAAGGCTGGGGGCTAAGTCTCACAGCAAACTCCCTGGAAGAGAAGTGCATTCAAACCCCACTCCAGGTTTTATGCTTCACCAGGTTTTACCCTTCACCGCTTCTCCCAACACTTCAAAGGAAGTATTTTTGTACAGCCCAGGGAGGAGTGTAAACTGGCCAGCTGCTTCCAAAGCAGAGATGTTAACCCTGAAAGGGCCGCTAGCCTCACAGGGGAGGGGGTGAGGAGAACAAGGCCGGGGAGCCTAGTGTAAGTCCCCACACTCGGCCAGGCCTGCCCTTTCAGCCCACACCAAGGGCACGGCTCTTAAACCACTACAGAAAGGCAGGGCCTCAGTTCCTCTAAACACGCAAACAGCTAGTTATAAATACCCTCCCAGGCTGGAGGTTCAAAGGATCTAGCAGTTAGCACTTCAATGGAAACTCCAGCTAACAGAACAGCCCTCTTTCTCAATGTCCCTCCCTGAACCATGCAAGGAACTGAAGCGCCCAAAAGCTAACACAACAAAACCTGCCCCTAAAAGTCCTACTTCAGGCTTGGCAGCCAGGGGAGAGCATTCTAGCAACTGAGCCCTTTCTAAAGAGTGCCTTGAAGAGGGGGCTAACCCTTCCCATGTACTCTGAATGGCAGGCCAGGAAATCTTCCTCAAGGGGGGGCAATGGGAAGATTAAGACACTACACCCTAGGAGTCCTTTTTAAGAGCTTTTATATACTCTTAAAATTCTTTACCTTACAGAGATTCTATCATATCCATATTTAGATTCAACATTCTGCAGTTACCTTGTTGAAATTCATGGGGTCCTGCCTGGTCAAATTAAATAGGCACAGCACTAGAGCCTCCTCTGTTCACCAGTGATTTAACTTGACAAACATTCCTGCACAGACCACCAAAAACACAGCCACCTGTGGAGCTGGCCATTAGATCAGCATGGGCCTCTCTCAAGAGCACACATACCTTGGCGCCTTTTTTTTTTTTTTAATTCCCAACGATTCCATCTCAAAGCACACTGACTTTACTAGAACCCCCCGGGGCATCCCTGCAGGCCTTGGCCCAGTGAGGCCCTGAAAGCTCTCAGGTGGGGCTCAGCTCCTACCACCTGGCTCTAAGCTTCTTCTGGGCAATGGGAGAGAAGCATGCAGGTGGGTGTTCGCCCCATCCCACTGGCAAGAGCATCCTATAATTTACTGACACTGAAAAGTATACTATAAATAGTTGGTGTTTGTAATGTTGTCGGGCCTCCAGAACAGAAGGGGCCTAACAGCTGTGTGGGGCCAGAGCTCTAGGCATCTCAGGGCTACAATTTGGAAATCCTGGGTGGTGTAGTCAAAGCACCTTCAAAGAAAGGAACTCCAGGAGTGTCACACGCCATCTGAAGAGACTGAAGTAGAGGGAGAAAGTCTGTCAAAACTATCAATCAGGATTTACAAACCATAATTTAGCAGGAAAGTGAACAGCACTAAGGGTCTTTTTGCTCCATAATTCAACAACAAAAGAGGAAGTGGCGAGAATAGCCCCCTAAACCTCAAGATGCCATTTCTGACACATTTGCCTCTAAGATAAAACAGGACGCTCCTGATTAAACAAGCACAAGATAATTAAAAGAACTCGTTTAGTCATTCAACAAACTTTTTTTTTGAACTTCGCTCTAAGTACTGAAAATACAAAGAAAAAAAGAGATGTGCCCTTTTTGACACAATTTCTAGTGGAGGAGATGAGCAATAAAGAGTAAAACAATCTCCAAAAGTGAAGAGGATACCTTATAATTTTAAATCTAATTACACTACAGTTTGGCATAAAAGTAAGTTCCTAAAAGAAGTTATATTCAAATAACTGAGTTACTTCTAGGCTCTCAGACAGCAATTACACTTCAAAAGAATAAATACATCTCTACATTTATTTGTTCTTTTGAAATAACTATCCCCACTGGCCTTCCTAAAACTGAAGAAGTATGAAGATGAGCAAAAAGTGGTGAATAAACTTAGATCCTGAGCACTTGACTCTAAACATAAATGCCTGAGTCAGAAAAGACTAATGGTTAGCACTGATCTCATGGAGGGTGAGGGGGTTGCATGCGTGTATTTGTGTACATGGATAATGGTCACGATTAAAAGGCAAAAGTTACTTTACGGGTCTATTTTTAAATCTTTTAATTTTCAGAAAACCATCAAAACCACTTGCTGGCACAGATATTAGAATGAATCCTATCTGGAATGAATCCTATCTGGAAACAGTCCAGGGTACTCTACTTTGTCTCTCTTTAACTGAAGCAAGTCCAGAAGACTCCAAGGGTAAGGGACCTCAAAACTATCTCATATAATCAACTGAAAGAACTGGGGGTGCTTAGCAAGGAGAAAACAAATTTTTTTACTTTTACTAGTAGTGTGGAGCAGAGGATAATTCCCTTCAAAGCTCTGAAGAGCCACCATGTCTCAGTGGCTCTATGTTATGGACTGAGTTGTGTCACCCAAAAATTCATTATGTTGAGGTCCTTAACCACAGGACCTTAGAGTGTGGCGATCTGGAGACAGGGTCTTTAAAAAAGTGATTAAGTGAAAACAAGGTCATTCAGATGGGCCCTAATCCAATATGGCCAGTGTCCTTATAAAAAGAGGAAATTTGGACACACAGTTAGAGGAAAGACCATATGAAACCACACTGAGAAGATGGTCATCTATGAGCCTCAGAGGAAATCAACCCTACCAATCGCCATGAGCTCAGACTTTTAGCCTCCAGAACTGTGAGGAAATACATTTCTGTTGTTTAAGCCACCTAGGCTGTGGCAGCCCTGGGACACTATTACTAATACACTGTAGAAGGCACAACGAGAACCAAGGAGCAGAAGTTTGGTACTGTGTAAGGAAGAACTTTCTGACAATCAGCACCCAGCAAAAAGAGGATGTCTCCTTGGGGGGGTGGGGTGGTGAGAAGAGACTGAGCCCCACCTTTAATGCAATAGCAGAGCCTGGGGCCTCATCAAAAGCCAATGAGGCAAAAGGCTGGATGCCCCAGGCTAGGGAGAGTTTAGCTGCTGACAATATCTATCTGGTAGGTCAACCCCAATTTAAAAAGTTTAAAAAAAAAGTCCTAAGTCAGCACTCTATGAAATATGACACAGAGTTAAAGAATTTATACTCCTCATCTCGGAGTCTCCTCTTAGTACATCACAGGGGGGTTATCTCAGCCCTCCCTGTTCATGTCACATTCTTCCTACAGGCAACTATAGTCATTAACCAAGATAGACAAACCTAAAAAAAATGTATGTTCATTCAGCTCAGCCCAGTACCTCTAAGACAGCAGGCCCCCAAAACCTGGCAGCCAAATTCATAGCCTACGAGTCAAGATGGGGGAGCACAGCCATCCCAAAGCCAGGATGTTAACCCAGCAGAGGGTGGCTGGCAGATGAGCTAGAGAGCTAACAAGCATTTTATCCAACACAAACATGCCAACTTTTGGGGGAGTCTAAGAGACGTACATGTGTAAAACATAGGGGTAAGCCTAACTAAGTGTCACTTAAGACTTCCCAACTACTCAGGCACTCCTCTATCTTATCTTTTTCCCTTGCTCATAGTCCTCATGGTCCCCACAGCTCACCAGATCCCCACATCCACTAAATCCCAACAGAGGTGCTCCTTCCTGCCCTCCTCCCTGACAAATGCCCATAGGACAGGCTCTTTGGGGCTGGGGCTGTGCTTGCTTTGGTATCATTTCATACCCTCTTGGAGGGTATTTCTGTTTAACTCTTTCATGACACCTCCCCCCCCCCCCAAGAAATTAAATTCCTCAGAGAGGCACTGCTTCTTGGTTCTTTTATACAACTCCCTACCCCAATATCCAAGTACAGAGAAGACCACAAACCTGCTAAGCTGAAAAACTAAAGAAATAGTCCTCTCACAGTCAAAAGGCATTCAGGCCATTTTTACTGGCGATGACTATATCCCAGTGCTCTGTGGGAAGTTGTAAGTTAATGCGGTCTTGGCCTTCCACACTCGTAATTCAAAGGGACACCAAACGGACAAGCACAGACCCTAAACCAACCTAGTACCAGCTAGCTGGAGCAGAATTTCCCCCAGCACCTTGGGGCCTTTGAGAGAAAGGAATTCTGTGATCAAACGTATTTGGGAAATAACAGATTAAATAGAGTTCATTTATATTTCTTTTCAGCAGGATGTCTCAGAACCATGAATTCACTACTACACAGCAGGAATCTCCAAGAGGGAATGTGGATAAACTGCGCTCCCCAAGTGAGTTCACCAAGGAACCCTTTCCAGAGCATTCTGCAGGACTGGCATTCTTCAGAAGATGCTTTGAGAAAAGCTCATCTGCAGGCATAATCCAGAGAAATCTGCATCTGGCTTTAGAAAGTGTTCTGTTTTAATACAGGTGTGCCTGAGGCCCTAAAAATTCACAACATTCTCAAGCCAAAAATAAATCACAAGTCACTCAGTAAAGATTCAAATCAGCAAGAGCTGGGAAACTGTCCCTGAGCCTGATGGTCTTTGTCAATCCTCAAAAGAACTGTCTTACTGGGACAACAACAAAGGCAAGGTAGAATCAGCCTCCCTTCCCAGGAGTGTTTACTCTGCACCTGACATCTTTCCTAGGGACAGAGAAGCAATAATTGAGTGCTCTGGTTAAGAGGAGGGCTTCTTGGTGCCCAGATGCAATCCAACATAGCTAAAAGATAAGAGATAGGAATCAAGCTTTAAAAAAAGCCTACTTAAGCAGAAAGGAATAAAGGTCACAAGAAGCTGGAACTATGAGAAGCAGGGCAAGATGAAAGCAGAAAATTAAACATCCCAGGGAAAATTTCGCCTGGACTGGCCCAGTTCATTCTGCACCTCTTGCCCTAAATAAAAAAACTGACACGTGCTTTGGTCCTGGCTAGAGCAAGCAATGTTTTCTGGAACAACTTCACCTTGGTTACATATTTCTACTTTAAACATTCCAAAGCTGCTAAAGGCCTCCCAGGAGCATCTGCTCCTGTTTCTTGGGAGGGAGTTAGTTCCTGTGGAAAGTGTTTGTTTAGTTTGATTACAACTTTGAAGAGGGGCAGGAATTCTGGCCCAGAAGAATTTAATGGCCAGGCTCTTCTCTTACATAATTTGTAAACAAACAGAGTTTATCCCAGTGTGGCTCATTTGGCTCAGTGCTGGATTTAGAAAAATATATTCCTCATTCATTTGGGAGAACCCACAGTAAGGCCTGTCAATAACCAGAAAAATATCCCAACCAGCCGTCACTCTATTGCCAAATCCTAACGGACCTCGAAATCTCTCTTCTGAAACCCTGGACTATCAACAGACGGAGCCCAAACTAAAGGGTGATGGGCAGAACCTGAATAGCAGCTGAATTGCTCCCCCACGTTTCTACACACTTGGGGTATATTAAAAACCCTCAGAAAAAAAGGCCACAACAGCAAATTTCCCCAAGGTGTCATGAATGGTCAAGTGTTCGGGTAGAGAGCAATTTGTTACTAATAACAGTTAAAGGCTAAAGTTGGCATGTGATTTATTTATCTTTAATAAAGTGAATCCAAGGTTGTCACTAGAAAGTCACTTACTCCCTCACATTCCAGGCTGCTCTCGGGAGAGGAGAAACTGCCAGGGCCCCAGACTGAGCCCCCTGGCTGCTGTGATTACAAACCACGGCTGCTGGGGAACATGGGAGCAGGGGGAGATAGCGTCATCAAAAATCCAGCCATACACATGGACATCACCACTCCTGTGTGACTACAGGACTCACTGGTCTCTATAATAAATGTCAAATGCCTTTCTTAGCATTCAAAGACCCTCCCTTAGTCCATACCCTACTCACTCTGAAGTCTGGTTTCCGCCCTGATTCTCCAGTTAAGAGTGATTCTCCCTTTCCTGTTCCTGCCCAGCCCAGGCATGCAAATCCTCCCTACTCCCTTCCAGGGATTGCACCCAGCCCCCACGCCCAGCTTACAGATGCAAGGGCTAAAGAAAGAGAGTGGCTCCCCTAGGGTCGCACTTAAGTGATAGATCGAGAGCAGATAAGGTCTCTTGTCTCCCAGCCACCGCTTCACTCTGCCACTAGCACATTACACACATGGCAGACTCTCGGGATCTAGTCGTTATACCCAGGAAAAGCACTGTCAGATGCCAACCCAGCTTGGCTCTCAGAAATAAGAATGCCTTCCCCCCCACCAAGGACGGGCAGGGGCAAATCTAAACACCAGCCTTCTTTAAGAACCCAGCTGGAGACCGGCCCTCAGGATGATTCTCAGCATTCCAGGTACTCTCAGTCTCAGGCTTTTTGTGGTGCTCACCATCTCAGCGACACATTCTGTCTTTCCCACTGGCCCGTAAGCCCACCCCTACAGACACTCAGGAGGAGGCCAGCAGTGATTCTATGAACACTATCCAGAAAATGTCAAGCTCCACATCCATCAAACCGCTCCAGAGAGGAAGGCATTGAGCACAGCCAGAAACACCTTTAAAAATCCAAAGCCTATTGCACACACTTTCACCTTCATACCCATGAATACAGTAACCAGCAGATCACATCAAAGAGGTCAGGGTTGCTCAAATCCACAAGAGGAAAAGAAAGCACTAAATTACTTTGCTTTTTCTTACTATCTTTCAGATACAAAGTCTAATAGAGAAATTGAGGCTCCCCGATACAAACCAGATTTCATCAAATTCACTATGTAAATGAGGAAATTACAAGGGTAAGGTGTGCTTTCTTCTTTTCCTTGGATGACATTTCTAGGAACATAAGCATTTATAACAGCAGGAGCAAATTTCAGTTTGATTTTTTTCAGAGAAAAGAGATACAGTGAAAATCATCCTGCTTTAAAGGTAGAGTCCACAGAAGGTCCAACAGGAAACCCCCAGGACAGATCAGTGCTTAAAGGTACTGGCTCCTAGTTGATGCTCATCCCAGAAGGGCAAGTTTTCCACAGGCGGCAACCAAAAGCTACAATCAGGAAGGGCTGTGAAGCTTTGGAAAGTGATTCAAAACCACTTTCAGACGAGTGTGCCTAAAAAGCCCAGCTGAGACACTAGGCCCTTGCCGGGGAACTAGTAGTCTCCACTAGACTATTAATTTCATCTTTGCTCCCCACCCTGACAGCTCTAATCACCAATTTAAACAACCCAAATTGCAAGCACAGGTCCTATCAGCATATTATCAATGCTGGCTTTCCCTTTCTTGAGCAAAAACAAATTGCATCCAACTGACCGCACATTCAGCAATCCAGCTAAGCCTGAGGAAGGAGTGTCCATGTGGAACGGATTTTGCTCCTAGTTTTGACAGCCAGAGGGGAGGGACAGACACGTCCCATATGACATGCGGCAAACTGATGCTTCACAAGTATCGTTAGAAAATACAAACATCACCACAAACAGGCCCAGTGGTACTAATTCAACTCTCTTGGACTTCTTTCTGTCCAAATTTTGTTAGTGACACCCACTGATCCCCTCCATGAAAATAAACTTGTACACTACCCAACACTACTTCAAGATGCGTTAATACTCCCAGACACCAGTGACTTATCCATAGCATGGCCAGTGTGCGCCATGGCCCAAGCACAAAAGGATGTCACCAGGACGCCCAAAAGAAAGTAAATAAACATAGAGGGTTGTCTGGGGTTCTCTGGAAAGAAATCTGGGCTTCCCTTAATTCTCAATTAACTCTATGGAGCTGACATGCAGCCAATTTCAATTGCATGCTTCCCACTCTCTGTCATTTACGCTTCTTCTAAACCACCCTTTCAATCATCTGTCGTTTTAGCTGAATATAAGCTAGTTTTAATGTGAAATTAAACATGCTATTTAAAGAGTGTATGGGTACCAAAGCTGAATATAAATGACTTACGTTTGTGGTACATTCAAACAGAGCCAAATCAAAAATTAACATTACTTTCATGGTTTGAAAGTAGTAGTTAGAGCATCACCTTGACTTCAAATCAACAAATTTAGAAAAATCCAGTTCCCACTGAAAGCTCCCTAACTCAACAGAAAACACACAGAAATGACCTTAAATCTGTTTTCTCGAAAAGGCTCATTTGGGTTCTTAAGTATATAAAGACAATAGAAACCACCAGTCAACGGTATCTTTTGTTCTAGATTAAATATGTTATCAATCCATTCAACAAGTGAAAGTATGCTGACATCCACTCTGAACCGTGCACTGTGGGTAGCTCAAAAGTTCTACTGCACAACCACCCCCACTAATGCAAAGGGGTGGGCAATGTGGCGAATGGGATTTATGTTTCGAGAGAGCCAATGGCAGAGACAATGACACTAAAAGCACAGAAAAAAGCTAGAGGGCCAGTAATCAAATCTGAATATGGCGCTGGGTTGGAAAACCAAATCAAAGCAAAATCTTATCAACAAATCCCCATGGAACCAGATCATGAGAAGGCACGGACACCATCTGGGCACTGTGGGGAACAAAAGGATCACCACCTGCTCCCTCAGCGAGGAGCTTGTCCATTCTCAAGGACCGTAAAGCTCTCATGTAGAAGAAGCCAGAAAAATTAGGGGAAAATTAGATAAGATTAAAATAATAGTTGCAGGATAAAATGAAACCATACAAGATAAACTGTCCAATGGAATGCCATTTGGCATCTTGGAGTTTTATGCAAAAATGACTTCAGGAAATCTTTCTTCAGGTGGCAATTAACATTTTAGTTCAAATTCCCCCAAGGGAAAGGGAAATTTTGGT
Source organism: Miniopterus natalensis (assembly GCF_054644295.1). Classification (NCBI taxonomy): domain Eukaryota; kingdom Metazoa; phylum Chordata; class Mammalia; order Chiroptera; family Miniopteridae; genus Miniopterus; species Miniopterus natalensis. The sequence continues at coordinate 16,773,007 of NC_142100.1, forward strand.
AGGAGGAAAGTAATCAGTGGCTCAAAGGCTCTGCCTAGCACAGAGTAGCACTCAATATACATAGCTGTTGAATGAAAGAACATAAAATCCAAGCCAGTGGCTCTGCCCTGGGCCCCTACTAAGCATCAGCACATCTCTCTGCTATAGCTGTCAGGTTACCTGGTTTACCTAACTAATACCTGCTTTATCGATTTTTTCTGTAGGACTCTGAACAACTTGAAGGTGACAATTCTATGCAGCAACAGTCACAGATTCTAACATACATTAAGCACTTACTATATGCCTTACATATATTATCTCTTAATCCTCACAAACCTTTGGAGATACAAGCTATACTGTCCCATGTTGATGATGAGGAAACAGAGGTTTGAGAAGATTGAGTGACTTGCCCAAGGTCACAGAGGCCGGCTGTGACAGAGCCTAGATACAGAGGCTTGTCTGGCTCCAGGGCCTTGCTCTGTGCCCTTTGCATGGCAAGAGCCTAGTCAGCTCTGAACTCTCAGAATGCAACACTCAGTAGATTTTAGCTTCATGAGGTTTTTAGCTATAAGAGGTTAGCAGACTGACATCAGATTTACCTGCCTCAAACTACCTTACGGTGAAGCTGTAAACACAGTCATGAGCTTCAGGCCAGCTTCTCCATTCACTAGTGGTGTTAAACCTCGCTACACCATGGTGCCCTTATCCAAAAACACAGGGATGGAACCCCTTATCACTGAGAATCCTCCTGAAGATCTAGTGGGAGAAATAGTGTAAAGCACCAAGGACAGTGTCTAGCACAATATTCTTTCATTCAAATATCTCACCAACCACCTATGTAACCTTCAGCCCTAATAAGCTTCCATGTAGGAGGCAGAGCCAGCAAAGATGGAGGCAGCCATGAAAGGTTCCGAGTCCAGGTAAGTTACAGCAGCTGTGAGTTCAATAACTTGGATTGTTTCACAAGCAGAACGTTTACCCAGCGTCCAGGCTGGAGAAACCACTGTCCTGTGTTCTGTCATTTGTTTTGACTGGTACAAAGTTTCCTTTTCCTTTTTCTTAATGGTTTAACAAATCGACATCACAACTCCGTTTTTCCCATCCCTGAGACTGAAATCTATGACTCTCTACTACTTTCAGTCAAGAAGTCCAGCAAAAGCAAAAACAGAGCAAGCCTGCAAAGATCAGGAGAGGTTTCTGTCTTCTACCAGTATTCCCTACCCTGTATAAATCCTAACTTGCTGAGGCCAGGTCAACACGCACAGGCAGAGTAGGATGTTGCACCCTGGTCATCCACAAAGAGACACCTCCACACACACTGTCCAGGTCTCCACGCTGATCTGAAAGCCTTTAGGTCAGTGAGAAGGCAGATTCCTGAGCCAAATCAGAAACTCAACCGCTAGAAAGTCAAGGGATGAAGAGAAGTGCCTTAAGCAATCTCAAGCAAGCACGATAATATGGAGAGGTGGCCTTTCCTAAAGAAGCAAAGAGAAGGGTCAACCTCGTGTGTGTGAAAGTAGCCAAAGAGCCTTCGCCAAAGCTGCAAAGGAAACAAAAATAAACTAACAGGATAAAAGGAAGGCTGTTGCATGAGGAAGAACTTTTGCTCCAGTTTAAAAAAAAAAATAAGAGAGAAGAAAAGAAAAGAAAAAGAAAGCACACACTGAAATGATCTAAAGCTGCCTATAAATATTTGGGAACATCAAAGGCAGTCCTGTTAAATTAAAAATGCTGTCACACAGATAGGAACTAGCCTCTAGCACTGCCAGCTTCAACATGTGAGCCTGTGATCTGAGGAGCGAGGCTCAGCTCCTCGAGAAATCTGATTCACTAAAGAAAAAAGTGAACGAGCAGTTGAGTTTTAATAAGGGCATTAAATACCTTAGGAATGAGCTAATTAGAGTTTAACTCTTTCAAGATTGTCCGAGCTCTTAAGAATGCTGTAAAGTAAGTTCCCTCCAGAATCTAGTTAAATCGGCCTCGAAACCTGCAATGTAAAAGAAAAGTATTAAAATAGCACCTTAGGACTTCAAAGCTGGTAAATCCTACCAGGTTCCCTCAGACTTCAAGGCAGAGGCCAAGTGAAGAGAAGGGAGGAGACTAAGCCAGAATTGTTTTCCGAGGTGATATTAGGGTCCTTACTTATTTAGAGGCTTTTTCTAGTTTTGACTACAAAAGCTCACTTTCTAATAAGAGACTCCTTCTACCCTATGAGTATGTCCTTTACCCAAGATGCTTTGAGGGTGTCGAGGGGGAAGCCCTTCATCTACTGATTTTGCTCATTCGTCTTGTGCTACATTAGAAATTGTGGCTGAGCCTCCCCAGACACACTCAAGGTCACTGCAAGAAGTCACCCAACAGTTTCCCTAACATGAATTCTGGATCCAAATCCAAAGGAAACCAGGAAGAGTCCCCAGTTAGGGAAGTTCCATCAGTACGGCAAATCCTTTCAGAAGCAAGACTCTTTGGTCTTTACATAGACAGAAGTGAAAGCTCTTAGAGAGAACAAGGAGAAAAGCACACCTGCACAGGAGAAAGGGCATCTTTCCATGAGCCAGTCTCGGAAATGTGTGAGAACATGGTACAGAGAGATGGAAACTACCTTCTTCATTCAAGGAGAGGAGTGCACAGCCCAGTCTCGGCAGAGGAGGGTAGGGGAAGTTAAAAAAAAAAAAAAAAATGAAGAGGGAGGGAGGGAGGGAAAGAAGGAAAGAAGGAAAGAAGGAAAGAGAGAAAGAGAGAAAGAGAGAAAGAGAGAGAGAGAGAGAGAGAGAGAAGGAAAGAAAGACCACAATGTACTCCTATCATTTCCATTTTCAGAAAAAGTCAGTGTGTCTAATTTGGGGGGTTAAGATTAATAAAGTATTTGCTTTGGCAAAATCGCACACTGGATCAAACCAAGCACTGAAGTCTCTTGTGCTTGCCACAGGTCCCATATAATTAGGCCCCCAGAGCACAGCCTTAGCATATCACAACATTCCACGTGTCCTGGCCAGCTCCAGAGAGGCAATCAGCCACCCAGCTTTCCTTCGGAGCACTCATGCCTGTATGCAGGCCATGTGGCCTCAGGAACAACAGGCAGGCTGGCCTAGAAACCCAGCCTTCTATACACTGGACTCGCCATTCACATGTGTGCGTCTGTGTGTGCACATGGGCTCACCTGACAACACTCAGGGCCTAGACAATGATCCAGCTGTAGAGCTTAGGGAAGAGCAGACAAAGCTACAGCAAAATACCCCTCTGAGAAACAGAGTTGAAAAAGGGAACGGGGAATTAGGGGGGAATGAATACCCAAAGCAGCTCAAAGAGGGCTTGCAACAATTCTAGGAAAGGTTTATCTCCATTACAGATGAAGAGGCTTAGAGCCACAGAAGCCAGTCACCTTTCCATAGCAGCTAACTGGCAGAGTGCCGATCCAAACCTAGGCAGTCTGGCTCCAGACTCGGCATTCTGCTGCCTCTCCTGTCAGCAAGGGAAATCCAGAACCACTTCCTTCTGAAAAATTTACAACACACTTTAAAGGAAACTGACAAACCTTGGGTATCTGCATAGCATGGTCGAAAACTACCGCTTCATCTGATGACATGGAAGTGCCCTCCCAGCTCCTCCCAAATACAACTGGCTTAAAGCTGTAGTAGTTATAACATAGAACTAAAGAGAGAACTTATACCCAAATCTGACTTATAAGTTTGTTATTAGGAATACATGTGTATATTCTCCTATAAAATGGCAGTGCCACTTCTGTTCCATAAAGGCCTACTTTTTAATTATAATGTACCCCAGGTCTGAGGACCCCACTCTAGTCAGCACAAAGCAGATGTCAAAAATCTGCTCATCTCCCAAGAAGACATACGAACTACGAACAGATACATGAAAAGATGTTCGACCTCACTAGCAATTAGGGAAATGCAAATGAAAACTACCATGAGACACCACCTCACACCTGTTAGAGTGGCTGTGATCAACAAGACAGGCAGGAACAAGTGATGGAGAGGCTGTGGGGAGAAGGGAGCCCTCCTTCACAGCGGGTGGGAATGCAGAATGGCGCAGCCACTATGGGAAGCAGTCTGGCTGCTCCTCAAAAAATTAAGAACAGAGCTGCCATACGACCCAGCCATCCCTCTCCTGGTTACATACCGGAAAAACTAAAAAACATGTATTCGCAATGCACCCCTGTGTTCAATGCAGCATTATTCACGATAACGCTGTGCACCCCTGTGTTCAATGCAGCGTTATTCACGATGGCCGAGACACGGAGACAACCAAAGTGCCCTGCGATAGATGACTGGACAAAGACGATGTGGGACATGGACACAATGGAACACCACTCAGCCATAAGGAAGGATGAGATACTGCCATTTGCAACATGGATGGGCCTTGAGAATATTATGCTAAGTGAAATAAGTCAGAAAAAGCTAAGGACCATATGATTTGACTCATATGTGGGATATAAAACTGAAATTCATGGACACAAACAGCAGTGTGGTGGTTGCCAGAGGGAAGGGGGGTAAAGGGGGTCCTAATATATGATAACAGATTTGACTTTGGGTGATGGGCACACAGTGCAATATATAGATCTTGTAACATAGAAACCCACACCTGAAACCTATACTATATGTACATATTAACGAATGTCACCCCAATAAATTTCATTTTTAAAAAAGAATCTATGTCCTAAACTACTTACTCTCCCTTGGTATCTTGTTTCCTAACTTTACACTCAAGTCTAACACACATGGTTCCCTGGTTTTCTGGGAATGGACTACAGAAGTCAGAAGTAGCAAATCAGAATTGCTGAGAGAGGAGCATTGGAGAAGTGGGAATAACTTCTAGACAGGTGCCACATCAACCAACAGAGATATGGCCTCGTGCACTGCACAACTCTAGGGCGCACCATTGACACCTGTGGTCATCCTAGATCCACATTATTACCCATTTATGGCAAACAGAAGTGAGGTAGCTTGAGGAAGAGATAGCTTTCCCTGTGAAAGACCCACAATATAACTTCTCCAAGTCTGTGAGAAGACAATTAAAACCTAAGTAAATTAAGAAAATTAATGTTATCTGAGCATATAGTAAAAATTCTAGAGTTTTTTATATCTTCTTGTAGGGGCATGTATAGGCAATAATTTCACTCGGAATATTCAAAACTATTCTACCCCATCCCATTGCTGTTTTAGAGCCTCCCCCTTCCAAAAACAAGGTTGGCAAGGCAACCAGAGCACCAGTCACCGTGGTCCCTAACCACATCCGCCAGGGCTTGGCATGCTGAGACGTGTGCCAATTCTGTTGTCTGTAGGGCACTCCTGGCCACAGTACACAGCAAGCTATAATCAAGTCAGAAACCACCGTATTCGTATAGAACTCAGCTCAACATAAATATTCATTAAATGTGAAAACCTATGGTGATGCAATGTTGAGACTGCAAATTTAAACACAAGAGTCAGGAAATACAAAAATTACCACTGCCACTGGAACTTGAAATCACCCGCATGGCACATTTAATGCCACAAGCGAGTTTATTTGTGTCCTAGAGATTTAAACCTAATAACATCAAAACTATACATAAGCTGTTCATTTAACTTCCTGGATGAGGGTAACATTTACTGATGGGCATTGGAACATCTCTGAAGTGGAGATGCCATGAAAAGGCATGAAAATCCTCTTGCACAAATGAAATATAACACATCATGGATAGACTCTGGAATATTCCTGAAGGTCCCAGTGCCCATATAATAGCCACTGTTACACAAAAAACAAAAGACCTAACATGCTAACGTACATAACTAAGCAATATAGTCCCACCTTATCTGCGGTTTCACGTTCCACAGTTTGTTAGCCACAGTCAACTACAGTCCCAATATGTTAAATGGAAAATTCCAGAAATAAACAATTCAAACGTTTTAAATTACACACCATTCTGAGTAGTGTGACAAAACCTCGCACCTTCCCAATCCATCCCACTGGGGACTCAAATCATCCCTTTGTCCAATGTATCCATGCTGTATAAGCTACCTGCCCATCAGTCACTTAGTAGCCATCTCGGTTATCAGATGGAATGTCACAGTATCACAGTACCTGCCTTCAAGTAACCCTTATTTTACTTAATAATGGCCCCAAAGCACAAGATGTTGGCAATTTGGCCCTGACTCAGTTGGTTGGAGCATCATCCTGCACACCAAAAGGTTGAAGGTTTGATTCCCGGTCAGGACACATACCCAGGTTGTGGGTTTGATCAATGTTTCTCTCTCAAATGGATGTTTCTTTCTTTTTCTCAAATTAATAAAAACATATCCTTGAGTGAGGATTAAAAAAGTAAATTTTAAAAAGATGCTGGCAATTCAGATATGCCAAAGAGAAACCATAAGTGCTTCTTCCTTTAAGTGAAAAGGTATGCATGTATGTATGTATAGGAAAAAACAGAGTATGTATAGGTTTCAGTATTATCCACAGTTTCAGGCATCCACTGAGGGGTCTTAGAATGGAATGGGGGACTACTGTAATTTAATAATTCCTAGATGTTTATAGTGGGGTCCATAAAGAGTAGAATATCACTTATTAAAATGAAATCTCAATTTCTTTCACAGATAGCCTGCTTGCCTCTTTAGAAATAATACTGTATTCCTATAAAATTGCTTCCCATCAAACACAGGATCAAGGCCCACACCAGAACTTCCAGAGTAGGGGAAAATTTTGAGAAAACAATATGGTACAAATTTCAGTAAGGATCCACATACAGTTGCTTCTGATGGGTCATTCTGGAGCTACATATAACTTTTGCTGTTGCCCAAAAGTACCAGTTTTCTGAGTGATATAAAAATATTATTCATATTTAACTAAAACACACTCCCTAAAAGTCTACAATCAGACTGAGATGTTCTTTTCTCCAGCCTTCTTTGAACAATGTACCCAGGCAGTAACATGCCAGGCTTGGAGGAGTTAGTCCCACTTCCTTTTTCCAGACCTCCCTCCTGGAAAGAAGAGGCAAAGTGAAATTATTTTGAGGCTGGTCCATCCCAGCTATTTAGAATAGCCCTAGGACACACCCCTGTCTCAAAACTGCTTGTGAATTATTTCTACAATGATAGAAAGTTCTGCCTCAAAAGCCAAGGCTTTTTCTAGCAACACTAACATTTCCAAAGTATTTTGATCTAGAAGAAGAAGTTCAATTCACTAAATATTTAAGAGTTTTATTGCAAGGCAATAAGGGAAAGAGTAAGGCACAATCCCTATCTACTGAGAATTGTGATCTTGTGAAGAAAACATTAATGAAAGAATATCTACAATAAGGGATTTAAGACCAGCTGAGACATAAAAATGGAATGCTTTGATTTGAAGGAACACACCAGTAGAACTTACCAATGCTTGATGGGAAGGACTGGAAGTGTGAGTTGGGAGAGGGGAAAGGAGAGGGTAAAGATGGGGGTGAGGAAAGTGGAGGTGTAGAAATGTATTATAACAGAGAAGGACAATCCAAAATGAAGGGTACAGAGGGAGGAGAGCTCAGGACCCATTCAGAAAATAAGGGCTGAAACACACTGGATCCAGGCCCAAGTCCCAAAGGCAACAGTGAAAAGAGCCTAGAGAGAGACAGAGACCATCCAGGTCACCTCTGTACTCAGCTCGGTAGTAAACCACAGGACTGCACTGAAAGATTTTGACCAAGGGAGTAAGGAGATCAGAAGTTACTTTAGAAAGATGAATGGTGGCAAGGAATGAGAATGTGAGGCAGGGAGACACTTGGCAGCATCTAGCATGAAGAAGTAGTGTCAAAAAGGAAAGAGCCAATCAAGCATCATCTTGAGTGGTATACCATTTATTTCCCTTTGACTTGGCCACAAGCTATCTTGATTTCAATTTTGAAATGGCTTTGCAAGTCAAGCTTGCAACATTCTTTACATGCCATTAGCTGCCTGCTTACCACCTACTCCAAGGCACTGAGGCACTTTCAGAAAAGATGCCAAGTCTCTGGGTAACCAGTGATAGTTCCAAAAATGGCATAAAAGTGTTGAGCACACAATGTAAAATGCATTTAAGTAAAAGTGTACACTTAGGTAGCACGAAAAGCATTCTATATCAAGTACGGAACAAGCCTTGGCAACCAGTAGAATCTGAACAGCAGACGGCCTTCTGGGGCAGAATCCAGGAAAGGGGCTCCTAGCTGAGAGGGTAAAACAAGATAATGCAAGTGAAAGTGCTCTAGGGACCCTAAAGCACCAGCTACATGGAAGATTTTCTGGAACTCAACCATCAATGTTGGATGCCATTCTAGAAAGACAAGCATCTGAAAGCGCTAAGACCTGAGTTCTAATCTCAGCTCCTCTTGTGACCAAAGGCCTAAAACCCTTGCTCACAGTCCTTTCACTATAAAAAGGGCTGAGCCACAGCATTTTCAGGGTGTCCTTCAGTTCAAACATAATTCTAGTAGTCAAAAGAAACCAAGGAGCAAAAAGAGAAAAGGGACAAAGATCTTTATGAAGGCGCAGGCCAAATGGCTCTGAAACCTCAGCCTTCGAGAAGAATGAAAATGAAAAGAACACTCTGGTCACATCAGCGACAGTTCAGCCTTCTCCAGTAGCATAACTTGAGGCTCATGGGGTCCACTGAAGTGTCATAATGCCAAACGAACATCAGACACACTGGATGGTTGGGGAAGGAAAGGACATTTGCCAAGTGCAACTTAAAAGCTTTCAGCTTCAGATCTTTCAGAGATAGAAAGGATGGCAAACCCCCATGCCTACAAGACACTGGTAAATGTAATTACCAGTGAGCTAAGTAAGCTGAAGCAATGCAATAAGGACTTGTGAACTGGAGGGTCCATGTCCCATTTGAAAGGAACAGCTATGACTCCACTGGACCAGGCCAGGCTATGGCCCATGCAGGAAGGTGAACATTTCTAGATTTTTAAGAGGGATCAAACAAAACACCATGAAGTCATTTTTAGCCCAGGGACCTGCTGTTTAAATGTACCCTTGGTACTCTGGTACATGGCTCTACTTGCATCTCTGCCTACCACAGGTTGACAGCATCACTCTGAATTGAGAGGAGAGAGTTATACAGTCTTTCCAAACCCAGGCTGTTCATAAGCAGAGAGCCTGCATTATGGGAAAGAGGCAGGGCAGAAAACAGGGAGTGCAGCAGCACCCTCCTGAGCCACAATCTGCTGCCCCGCAGTGTGCAGATAGCACAGTGGTCCTTCAGTGAGGTCTTCTCTAGGCCTCCAAGCACGGCCATCTGCCTGGACAGCTGCCGTGTCCCTACCCAGAACACAAGGGCAGCTTACTGCTCTTGAATTGTGCTCAGACACACCTACAAGGGAGGTACCCAGGTACCATGCCAGGTACCTTCCCTTCGATGCAGACATTAGTCATAACTCAGATCCTCATGGCAGAGGAAAAAAGCCAGTATTTAGTATTCACTAAGTGATGGGAATATATAGACTTTTATTTTTATGAAGTTTTTTTTTGGTTCTGGGGCTTTTAAGAAACAGATACTACCCACTGTGAGCAGAGGAACATGGGAACATGCAGACCTGGTAAGGGAGTATAAACTAGAACTGCCCTTCTGCAGACCAAGCTGACAACATGTAGCAGGAACATTCAAAATGTTTATACCCATTGGCCCAGTGGTTCTAATTCTATAACTTTATCCTATGAAAATAATCAAGAGATAGAGAAAGGATGTTCCTCACATCATCACTTATAATAATAACACAGACACTAAAAATGTTTCAGAGCATTTAGTAAAAGGAAAATACCCAAGGTGGATGAAGGGTTAAAAACACCATGTAATATTTTTCCCAATTTTCTTTAAAGTCCCTCCAAGCTCAAGATAAAAAAAGAAAGTTATACCAAAACACAGAAGGTTAACAGAGGTTATCTGTAGGTAGTGGGATTGATTTTCTTTTTCATACTTTTCTATATGTATAAACATGTACTATTTTTATAATTAAAACATAAGTTATAAATGATTTTTTTAAAAGAAGATCTTGACTCCAACTAGAGGTAATGGAAAATGAATCTATTCTAACATTTATGCCTAATCTTACCAAAATATATCCAGGTCTCAGGCAAGTGGGTCAGTAATCTTTCACTTCAGGTGACCCAAGTTCAATCCCAGTTCTGTGGCATTAAGACTCTCTGCCTCAGTTTCCTCTGGGGCTAACTCAACTGCCCATATTTGTATGGGAGAAATCACAGAAATGACATCTGAAAAACACATATTATGGGTGCATAAAAGCTATGTTTCATCTCTAGGCTGTATCCACAGTAGGAATTCAATAAACATCTGCTGACAAATTACTGTACTCAAATTAAGTTTAAGTAAAAACTCAAGTTTTAATCAAATTCTTACAGCACTGGATGGAAACCTATACACACCAAGCTGACCATGACTCCTACTCTTTTATTTTAAAAATGCAACAGCTTCTGCACCAGGAGACCAGAAGTCCCCATTCCAACATATATTTTCACATCAAACTTATAGGATCATCAAAGGCTGTTATCACTGAATCAACTCTACACATTGCGTTTCTAAACAACCATATCACACTGGCTGCTGGGGAGGGAAGGGGATTAATATCATCTTACAACACATCTTAAGGGTAATAAAAATAAAATGGTCTCCCTTGAACCACAATGGGTCAGCTGACCTCATTCTCTGTACACTATCATGAGTCAACAGAGCCGCTAAAAGTCAGGTTTTAAAACATCTCATTTGAGCTACAAATGGAACAAAGAACCTCTGCTCTTTACCTCCTCCCTATCCTGTCTGACAGGTATAAAGGCACGTCCCCACAAAGGGGTTATCAGCTTTAACCTCAAAGGTAGGTAAAAATGAGTTGGAAAAGGCCAGAAGGCACAAATCCACACACTGTGTCATTAAATACATGTTTCTTCAGAATGGGTTACCCAGACCTAAACTTAGCACCCTGGGCCAGGTGCTCCTCAGTATCCTATGAATGTGGTCTGCCAGATAGGACTGTGGTTTACATGCCATGCTGTCTGCCCCTACACTCAGCTGCCTGCGGCCAGGGACAGCATCTTACTCATCTCCACCTGCTGCCTCGCCTCGCACAGCGTCTGGCAGACAGAAGGCAGCAGTGAACGTCTGTTCACTATAGGAATGCAGCGCCCATAGTAAGTCTTAACAGCCAGGAGGATGGATTGAGCAGGAAGAATCCACAGCTTTAGGTTTTTAACAATCTTTTAAATCAAACAGTAAGGGAACGTACAGCCTGTGTGAAGAAAGGTGATGACCACAGACATGACCTCTTTGGAGAAAGCAATGCCGAATCCAAAATGGCTCTTAAAAAGTCAGCCACAGGAAGGAGGTGTGTCTCACACCAGAAATCCCTTTAAATACCAGAACGCTGCCACCGTTCCAACCTTCCTGATAGGAAAAAAAAAAAAACGACACGGAAGTGGCATCGAGTGACAGCTGGATACTTCAAGTCACTGGTCCCTCTTCCCACTTACCAGACTGGCTCTTCATGAAAAAAAAAAAAAAAAACAAGTTAGAATGAGACTTCTGTGATTTAAAAAGAAGGGGGGGGGAAGGAAGGTAGGTGTGAAATAAATCTCTGTAAGGGTAGTTTTCTCAGTTAAAGTTATAGACTCATTTCTTGATCAATCAGTCTGGGTTTACACCTCACTCTCAATTCTACCATCAATTCCTATATTTTCATTTGAGGCAGAAGAAAGTGCCAAGTGAAGCCCTCTTGTCAAAACAGAAACAGCTTACAATCAGACATACCTGGATTTGAATCTCAGCCCTACCACCAATTTACATTGACTTCAACAAGTAGCCTCATCTGAAAACCTGGGGCATGCCACCCACCTACCTTGCCCGTTAAATGTGAGCCAAGCAATATGATTATCTAACCAATATGCTGTACACCTGAAACTAGTACAAAATAATATTGAATGCTACCTGTAATTTTTTTTAAAAAAATCAAAAAGAAATTTAAAAGAAATGTGAGCAAAGCATTGTGCCCAGTGTCTGACACATAGGAAGCACTTGATCATTAGTAGCTATTTTTGAAAGCTCTGATAGAGAGGAAAACAGAGGAACTCAAAATGTAAATTACAGGAGAAAAGAAACTGCTTAAACCCAACGTACACTTTAAGAAGAACTGGCTTTCCCCAATTAAACACCTGATCATAATGCACAATTCTGCATCTGCTCTCCCAGGTATTCTCAGCCGAGGTGCAGCTGGGGATGACAGACAGGCTCCAAACGCAGGAGTCAGGCGACCTAAGTATTAACCCAGGTTCCCCTCTCCCTTGCCACATGGCCCTGGGCAAAGTGTTTCACTTCTTTGGACCTCAGTCTCCTCACCTAGCACATTAATGGGCTGAATCTGGTTCTTCTGATTATTAAAAGTGATTCAAATGTCACTTTTGTCATGAACTACAAGTCCATTCTCCAGACTTGGGAAACACTATCAAGAAGCAAAGTTTTCACATGGCATATATTCAAGATAAGATGATTCTGAATGCCAGGCCTTTACAGTTATTCCCAGGGACAGCAGGGCTTGGCCGTGAACTGCTTTTCATGTTATATCCACCCATAACAGCTGTCTACGTTAGGGCTTTGTCAATATGCAGTATTTTATCAAGCAAAGGTCACCTTCAGACATTTATAATGACAGGTATCCTCCTCCTGAATACACACACACACAGGGCACTCGTACAACTCCGTGTAATAATACCAGTGGGTCTACCAGAGCCAAAGAGAGGTCCATTCATTCCATCTAATGAAGCAAGTTTCTGGAAAAATAACCACCAAATGAAAAGAGAGCCCCAGAATTTATTAACCAAACCCAATGAAATTATTCTCATCAATTAATCCAAACCCATTAAGACCCACTGCCTGCCTGATATCCACTGTAAATCCATGATGCATTCACTAATTGTCTGATAAATAGTAGGCACTGGGAATCCAGGGGTAGATCCAGGAATGAGCAAAAACAGACCCAGCCCCATAGAGCCCAGGTCCACAGGGAAGGTGTGAGGAGTTGCTCTTAAGGTATTGCAACACTGTCAGATGCTCTGTTTCATTTTGCAATGAACAGTGAAAGAGAATACATTTACACACTGCTCTCCCACACTCTGCACTGTCTTTCTTGCACTTCCTATCTAAATACACAAAACTCTTTGAATGACTATTTTTTCACTTCTCCCAAGGATGATGCATTTAAATAGTACCAGACATATGCACAGGAGAGAAATTAATCCATTATAGACAATGGATGCCTTAAGGACTAAGGGCTCAACTCTGTGAGGAAACCCGGTTGGGAAAGATTATCATTTATCCATACACATCTGTAAGAGAGAGTGAACTCCAGAAGACAATAGCATTCCAGTGTCTGGCACAGAACAGGGCTTTGGTAAACAGCTATCAAATAAATATGTCAATGGAGGCATGTAAACCTATAGTCTTCTCTACAACTCTTGCCAGCCTGAGCCTGACATCACTCCACTCAAATTCTTAGTAATGGACTTTTTGATGACAGGTACTAGATTAGTGCCTCCTTATTTTCTCTTGGGGAGGAGGGACATCACAGAACCCTCCAAGAGGCAAAATTGCATATCTTCTCAGGAAAATAAAAGTGCACATACACAAGACTGTACGCATAATTTCAGGGGTTCATGTGGAAGCCTGTGACTCTCAGGTTAAGAACCCCTCTACTAAACTGTTAAAAAGTTAGACTTGAATTAATGTCAAAATCCTACCAGCGAAGTCTATTTATTTGGCAAAAATAGGAACAAAGGGGCCAAACAAACCTGGGTTTTAATCTAGATTTTATCATTTGCTAGCTGTGTAAGGATGGAAAACTCAACCATCGTTTCCTCATATGTAAAATGGGTTAACAATAGTTGCTAATTCCATGTTAAAGTCAAGATGAGCCGAGCAAACATGTGACATGCTTGCCATAGTGCCCCATCCACAATAAATGCTCATAAATGGAAGCCACCACCATTTTCCCTTTAGTCTACACATTCCACACTTACCTCCCACTTCCATCTCATCTCCATTAAGAACTCTACTAGCAACTCCCATGAGATTTCAGGGGAAAAGACAGGAAATAAGAGCGCCTAAGAATTCATAAGATCACAAAACACAGTCTTAATGTTTTCTCCCCCAATAAAATGCTTGATTTTAACCTATGAAGGCCCTTCTGACAAGACAGTCAGCACTCCCTTTCTGCATAAATCCAGGTCAGCTGTCAGCACACAATTGTTCTATTAGACCAAGTCAATTTTTAGAGGCAGGGCTATTAACTTAAAATGGAGATGAAAAGAACGTGTTTGATCAAATGCTAAACTGCAGAAATACACTGACAGGGAAACAAGGCAGAGGAATTAGTTTCCTAAAATTATTCTCTGTGATACTCTTTGTTAACATTGGATATTTAAGGACCTCACTCAGCCTTTCTAACCCACCACCCAGCTCTCCTCCCAACCCTCATAGCTAAAGGCACCAGATTAGCTCTTAAACGTTTTCAGTTCTCCTCTGCTTTCAAGACCCATTGAACACTTAACCCAGGATCCAGAAAGGTGGATTTTAAAGTTACACAAAACCTATCATTCAGATTCCTTCTAAAATGAATTTCTCAAGCGTTTCTAAATATTTGACTTCAAGGAAGAAAGAAAAAAAAAAGCAAGCATCTCCACTTTAAAACAATCTTTCATCTCTAGCGATGCAAATTTTCTTTGTTTAACCAATCCACATACCACAAGCCAGTGTTTAATCAACCCTTTATTTAACATCACTAACCATGTGAGTTGCACAGCCAAGTCTGAAAGTTTCAGATAATGATCTCATTACTAGCAACAAATTGGTTCAAAGATGAAATATGTATCAATATGTCTAAGAACCCTGTACAGCTCCACACTTCAAAACTACAGGAAAGGAGTAATTAATTCCTCCAGCACTCACACAGTATGCCTGACACTCTTATAAGCAAATGGACTTTGATGCTTCATGAATAAGAAAATAAAAGTAATTAATAGCATTTCATATCCACACATTGTTTTCACAATTTTCACAGATGAAGACGTCAAAAAAAAAAAAAAAAAGAAAGAAAAGAAAAAGCTCTCTGTTCTCACAGAGCACACTGTGACCTTGGGAAAGTTATTTAAACCTAAGATGCACATGGAGAGAACCAAGAATCCTGTGACTAATCCCAAGGTTTGAATTACTTACTCTCAGACACACACACACACACACACACACACACACACGCACACTCTTAACCAGGCCTCCCCCCTGCCCTAAACCATGCAAATGACTGAGCAGGTACTCTACAGACTACGATAAGGTATCTACTGTATAAACACACACGCACACAAACACACACTTTCATTGTATGTAAAAGGAGGGAAACAAATCAGTAATACAAACCAATTTCCTATCTTAGAATTCTTAAAAGGAGAGGGACTCCCAAACAGGGTTTTTTCTCCCCTTAAACCATGAACGTGCGACCAAACCCCACTGGAGATAGCCAAAGCAATGCTGCAGTGCTACTATTTAGGTTTAGTTGTAGGAAAATGAACTCTGCTCTGAAGACCAGAAAGCAATAAAAGGCAAATCCTGCAGTTTTTTTTAAAGATAGGAAATAAAAGGAGGTTTGAAAAGTTCAACAAGGGCACTTAAAAGACATGATTAATGTGAAGCTGAACACCAATCTGTTTCTTCTGCATTCTCATTTCTCATGAAAATGGTACATTCCCTCTCAGCAGTCCCAAAAACATTAGCCTTCCTTACAAAAACCTTTTTCAGGGCTGACGGGGGCCACACCAGTTCCTTAAATTGAGCAGTGTATTCGAAGAACTAATAAAAGCATGCCAGCCTCTGTACACACACAGTCCTGAAAGCCACGCTGCGCTCCCTCTGTGCACAGAGAGGCTCAGCGAGTAGGCCCTTACAATAAAGTTATTAAAGATATAGAGTGAGAACACCAAGAAATGACTATTCAAACAGCTCAGATAAACTCACTAACATTACTGCAGTTATAAGGGAATTAAGGACATCTATTAGTGATTGCTTAACAGGTAAACTTATTAAATACCATTTAAGTCATTTTTCTTTACTTAGCAATTGTTGACTTACTTTTTTTTTTGGCTAGGCTAATGGACTACAAAAGAGTTAGATAAGCACTTCAAAAAGTTTCAAAAGAGAATAGATTCCTTCTGCCAAATTCACACATTATCTCTCTACTCGCAAGGATAAAATAGTTACAAATGGTGTGTTTAAACTGCTAATTTTGTATTAAATGGTGAACCCAACATTATCTCCAAAGCATAGCACTACTCATAATGGATAGCTCACCAAACTACTATGGAGAAAGAGTACAAGTTAAAACACTGCAGATAAAAATCACAAACTTCAAAAGTCTCCTTCAAAAAGTGAAGTGCCACGTTAAAACATCTTTTCTCTTGGGTGGCTGTAAATCAAACATTTCTAAAAGCCATCAGGGCACAGTGAAATCCTCAGAGAATCAGAGTCACAAGCAGCAAGCTCTCTAAGATTCAAACTAGTCTCCCAGGCTGCGGCTAAAATGTGTAGGAATCTGCAGCAAAGCATCGTCTCTAAAGTTTATAAATCTGTATATATATTATCAAAGAAAAACGTCCAAAGCCTTTAACTACACAGTCACAGGACTCAAACAACATGTGTTTCCCCTTCTATTTACCCCGCAGTTTAAGATGGGACTAAAAGCCCTGTAAGGCAATGCTAATTAATCCTCCGGCAGAGGTGCCTCCCCCAGCTTTGTAAAGACA
Organism: Miniopterus natalensis; assembly: GCF_054644295.1. Lineage (NCBI taxonomy): Eukaryota > Metazoa > Chordata > Mammalia > Chiroptera > Miniopteridae > Miniopterus > Miniopterus natalensis. The sequence continues at coordinate 16,789,773 of NC_142100.1, forward strand.
CACCTCTAAGGAGCCAAGCGGCACAGCTCCCGGCCCCATTCACTCAAGAGCTATGAGTCTGCACCAGGGGAGGGGAAAGGAAGAGGCTGCTATGAAGTCATTCCATACAGTCCCCTTCTCTTCATTCTCTTCATTTATAACTCATCCAAGAGTAAAGCGCAGAAGGCCCAAAGCTTGGGCCCTGCAGCCATCACCATCACCTGAAGAAAAGGTTCAAAAACGAGCCAACCATTTCAAATCGCCCCCATCCGAGGCATGCATATTAACCACTATAAGTGCACTGGCCGTCCACTAGCAAGTTGATAAAATCATAGCCAAGGAAGGAGGGAAGGCATCGCTACCTAGCTCACCATCCGCGAGGCTTGAGCTCAGCTGGAGGCTCTCCCCGGTAATCCTGCTGTTTTGAAATGCAGACCCCTTTCACTAGAAGCAAGGTGAAGGCCCTGTCAGCGAGCGACCCTGTCTCTCCATTCCCAGGCCCTCCTTAGAAGTCCTTGGCCCAGGAGCGCAGGCAGTCTCCCTCCCACCTTCTGTAACCGGAGGCACGCAGAGAGGGCTGCCTTCCACGGCCACTCCAGGGCACTCCTCCTCGGCCAGCTCCCCCTGCTCCCCTGCCTGCCGCGGTTCGGCCCTAGTCCTGGACCAGCCCCCAGGTGAGGCGGACGGCAGGCTCCAGGGAAGAACCTGACTGTACAGCCCCTCACACAAACCTGGCTGCTCCCAAGACGAACACGCATGGATGGGAAGCAAAGCCTGCTACCTGCAACAAGCCACCCCATCCTTCATCACTCATCTTTCCAAAGTTGGCATTCAACAGGTAGTTCCCGGGACTTCCACCTGAGGCAAACCAAAATGCCCAACCCGCCCAAGGGGGCCGCCCCAACGTGGGTGCCCGGATCCAGGGTGGGTTCTCCTCACCGCCCCCGAACTCACAGGAGGCCGAGCACCCACGTGCACTTGCCCCCCGCTTCGGAGCCCCGGAGGCCGCGTCCCGCCCGCCCTCCCGCCGGGGAGGGATGCCGCCGGCCTCCTCGCCGCCCCTCCCGCCCGCCAGCCCGCGGCGGGGTCGGCGGGCGCAGCCCCCGGAGCCATCTTGTGGCGGTGGCGGCGCGGGGCCCGGGCGGCGGGCAGCTACCTGCACGATCTCGCCCTCCGCGCTGAGCGTGGCCCCGGCCCGCGAGAAGCGGCCCGTGAGGCCGGTGGTGTAGGTGGTGTAGTCGCCGCTCGGGCTCGACTCGAACAGCACCACCTCCACGAACGCCGTCTCCTTGGCCCGCGCCGCGCCGGGCCCCGCGGCCGCCAGCAGCAGCCCGAGCAGCAGCGGCAGCGGCGGCGGCGGCGGCAGGCGGTGGCCGCGGGGGCCGCGGGGGCGGCGGCGGAGGCGGCGGCGGCGGCGGCCCGGGGCCCCTGGGCGCCCGCCCGAGCGCGGCCTCATGGTCCTGCGGCGGGAGGGCGCGGAGGGCGGGCGCGGCCGGGCATAGTCGCGGGCCGGCGGAGGACCGAGTGCAGGCGGACGCCTCACAGCCCCATCGCGGCGGCGGTGGCGGCGGCGGCGGCGGCTTTGTGGGTCGCAGGCTCGGCTTGGCTCCCCCGGCCGTCGCGCCGCGGCCCTTTCATCTGCTCCACGTGAGGGGTTATCCCCGCCCCAACAGCGTCGTGACCCGCTCTCCCCTCCCTCCCCGCGCTCGACCGCCGCGGCCTCCCGGGGGAGCGGGAAGGCGGGACGGGCGCGCCTGCGGCGGGGGGCGGGGCCAGGCGGGCGGGCACGCCCCCGCCCTCGCTCCGCCCCGTCCTGCGCTCCGCCCCCTCGACCCAGCTCCGCCCCCGTCTGCACTCCACCCCATTGTTCTTGCACCGCCCACCGTCTTGCTCCGCCCATCGTTCTAGCTCCGCCCCGCCGGCTCTACCCCACCCCTCGCTCCGCCCCCACGCTCATGCTCCGCCCCTTCGTCCCCGCCCCGCCCCTGCGGAGCTTAGCCCTCCGCGGCAGACATTTCTCTTCGCGGTTGCCAGGGTTCGGCGGGAATGGGGATCACATCCTGCTTCTGAGAGATACGCGTCCTCTCTGGAGGCCCCACGCCTCCTGGTCCCGTACAGGAGTTAGGAGGGCCTTGTCCTTCCCGGCTCCCCGGTCCGGGAGCGGGGCGCCTGCACGCGTCCCTCCACCCTCGCCCCCACCTCCAGGATCAAATGGGAAAGGCCCCGATGGCAGCTCAGCCTTGCTGGGACTTGTCCAATTCTTGCACCGGTGTCGCTTAGACAGTTACTATCAACAGGGTGCGGGGTCGGGGGCTTTTAGGCATTTGGATTTTAATGGAGTTCATTTTTATGCAGCCCCAGAGACTATAGTCAAACACCCCCCTCAAGAGAGAAGTTCTGAAACTTTGAGCCTTGCTGTGTGCAGAAGGCCAGAGGATTCCAACACCATCACCTCATGCACAGATTGATGGCTGCCAAATTAATGTACCAAAAACATGGGCTGCAGGCCCAAGGGTTCCCAGTCACAGATGAACTTTCAATTCCCTGGCCCTCTTTGGAACATGCCATTGCCTTCCTCACCTAGACCTCTATGAGGATGGAACCCTTCCTTTAAAATTCAGATACAATTCTCACTTCCTCTACGGAGTCTTCCTTCACCCAGCGGAATGGCTTTGTTCAGATATTTGCAAATATTTAATTAGGATGATCTGCCTCTACTTGCTACCACACCCAAAATATTAAAAAGGCCAAAAAAAGAAAAGAAAAGAAAAAAATAATTGAGAATTTGCCTTGGGTAAACAACTTACCAAGGTTACATTTTAAAGTAGAAAAAAAGATTTTCAAAATAGGAATAGAAAATATGCTTGAAAAAAATCCACAGATCTGCAGTGCCACATTTGGACCACCCAGAGCTTCTGCTCAGGAGGGAGGTACTTGGGAAAGCAGGGATCTGTGTAGGGTGGCTTTTTAGTTTTTCCAGAACCAAGCCTAACTAGTGCTAACTGGAACTGGGCAACATCAGTCATGACAATAGTATCCCCCTAGGTGGCACAGTCCAGTCCTTATTGGGGAGACCAAAAATGACACTTTTGCACTATTTAAAATTCAAGGTCACCATCAACTTATGAACGGATAAACAAATGTGGTATATCCATAAAATAGAATATTATTTGTCAAATGAAATACTGACACATTGATGAACCTTGAAAGCATTATGCCCTGAAAGAAGCCCAGTCACGAAGGACCTTATAGTGTATGATTCTGTGTATATGAAATGTCCAGAATAGGCAAATCTATGGAGACAAAGTAAACTAGTGGCTGCCAGGGGTTGGGGGAGGCAGAAATGGGTAGTGACTGATAATGGGTTTCTTTTGGGGGTGATGAAAATGTTCTGGAATTAGATAATGGTGATGGTTGCACAACTCTGTAAACATACTAAAAACCACCGAACTGTTCACTTTAAAAGGATGAATTTAATGTATGTCAATTATATCTCGACATAGTTGTTTTTAAAATTCAAAGTCATTAGTGGTATTTTCATGCAAATACATAAACATGCACACAGGATACTTTGTAAGGATATTCTCTGCTCTTTGACATCTTAGTTCAAATGTCACACCCTCAGCAAGGCCTACCCAAGCTAGTCTATTTAAAATGGCAATGTACACCCTGTCCCTGACGCCCAACCTCCTTCAGCCTGCCCCATCTACCCTCTCACCCCCACCCCCACTGTGGCACTTACTACCTTCTAACAAACTAATTTGCTTATTTATTTTTGTCTCTCCTCCACGCCCCACATACATACATACCAGAGAACAAACCATAATGGCTCGGATCTTGTCTTGTTCACTGACTTAGGCCAAGTCTGCCTGGCCCAGAGTAGGCACTCAAAAAATATTTGTTGCATGAATTAATGACTAAATGACTTAGCGATAAGCTCATCATCGTGTATTCCTTCCACTTTATAGACATTTGGAGCAGCTTGTTAACTAACAGCTGCTTAGGAACACTGGGCTTCATGAGACCAAAATAAATTCTGAACACGGAGAACAGTCCTTCCTGCAGGGACTTCAGTGAAAATCTAGATAAGAGTCAAAAAAGAAACAGGTTTCAATGTCTAAAACCCTGCTTCAAGAAAGATGTGGTTAATAAGACACAGCCCAGCAACATGAAGGTAACATGATTCATCTCTCAGCAGTATAAAGCTGTTTAGAAATGGAGATATTTACTGAGTAATGAAATTTCACCAAGATCTGGCAGGCAATGAGGGGAGAAAGAAAGGAATTTCAAATAAAAGATAAGACCCATTGGCTAGGAGCAGGGGACTGGGTAAGCGAGCTGGATCAAGTGATAGGAGTGAAGAAAAGTAATGCACATTCATTATCTTTCATGACACATCCCTAGTAGACCATCCTGAGTAAAACTTATCTTGTTTCTTTCTCTACTTATCAGACTCAGATGAAAATAACCGACAACAGGTGCATCAGCATCAGTTAAAGCTGCCAGACCTTTAGCAAATCTCATTGACTTAGGGAAAAAACACGCAAAGCTTCGGGAAATTTTCTACCATCAAAGTTCTATTTCTATGACCAAATAGGGAAGGTCAGGGATTTCAAATCCATAAACATATGCCTTAGTACCCAAAAAGACCATGTGTGTTTGCAAGCTAAATAAAAACAGACATGGAGCCCTAGCTGGTTTTGCTCAGTGGTTAGAGTATCAGTATGTGGACTGAAGGATCCCGGGTTCAATTCCGGCCAAGGGCACTTACCTCAGTTGCAGGCTCCATGCCCAGCCCCAGTCAGTCAGGGTGCATGTGGGAGGCAACCAATCGATGTGTCTCTCTCACGTTGATGTTTCTCTCTCTCTCTCTCTTTCTCTCTCTCTCTCTCTCTGTCTTCCACTCTCTCTGAAAAGCAATGGAAAAATATCCTCGGGTGCCGATTATAAAACAAAACAAAAAGCAGACATGGATATTCACTGCAGTATTGCTTTTAATAATAAACAACCTAAATGCCCACCAATAGGGGATTAGTTAAATAAATTATAGTACAACCATTTAATATATGATGGAACACATATTAAATAGCCATTAAGAAGAATGAAGAAGCACTCTATGAACCTATACAGAATGATTTCCAACACACACTGCTAAGTGAAAAAGATGTGCAGATGGTATGCTGCAGTGGAAGTGGGGTGGTGAGGAGACAACAGATACATGAAGGTTTGCATACATTAACTATGTGTGGAAGGAGACATAAGAAACGAAAAAATGGTTGCCTCTGGGTGACTGGGAGGCAGGGGGAGGAGGGAGGCAGACCTATTTTTTGCTGTGTAACCTTTGTACCTATTGAATTTGCTCCATGTACATATATTACATACACAAAGGTAATAAAATAAAATAAATAGACTAATCTGCTAAATCAATAAATGATAATATTAGTTTCTATACAAAAGCATATTCACTCAATAAACATTGAACACCTACTATGAGACACTGGAATACAAAAAGGAGCTGGCCTGTAGTTATGGAAGATGCTAGCACTGGGGGAAATCTAGGTAATAGATACACAGGACCCCTTCGGTAATATTCTTGCAACTTCTAATTTTTTACAATAGAAACTAAATTTTTAAAAAATGGATTAGCCAGTCCCTGTGTTCAAGTAGTTTCCTTCCGTTTTCCCCTCCTGCCTGTTTTCCTTCCTTTCTTCTGCAAATATTTATTACTATATGAGACAATTAGAGAAGTCATACAAGATGACACTAAAATACACTTTAACTGTTTTACACTGATTATACCTCTATTTGAAGATGAAGAAAAAGAACTGAGGGAAACTTCTAGAAGAAAATAATGGCCAATCACTTGCTTTTGTCCAACTGTATAGGACAGGTTGGTGTAGCATGGGGCAAGTTCATAGGAGAGAAGAGGAAGTTTGCATGAGAACGTAGAAATGTACACTCCATTCACACTGGGGGGGAAACAATATGCAGGGAGGTGATAATAAACAGGAATTATTGACCCTGCATCCTTTCCCATGAGTAAAATTACCCCTTCCTGGCCCACATCAGCTCTCTGGAGCTGTCCATCACAGAACTCAGCTTTTCAACATAGGTGGGCATGTAACCCAGAATGCCAATCAGAGTAAGCCACTCCCCTAGCTACAATGATTGGTTCAGAAGTAGGTATGTGGCCAAAGCAAGACCAATCAGAGTCTTCTCTGATATTTGATCTACTGAAAATGGGGGGAAGGGCAAGTCTGTCTTCTGTAGGACCTCAAACTGTAAGGATTATGTAAATTTAAGTTGTTTATGGATATTTCCCCCAAACACATAGAAAATGATGCTGCTGGGGGAGAAGAAAGAAAAGTGGGGACAAAATGAAATGAGACAAAGAAGAGGGAATGTACTACTGCAGCCATTGAGCCCCTGGATCCATCCTTATCACAAAGACCCCTAACAAATACCACAGGAGAGCTGACTAGTTCAAACACCCCTGCAGCAACAATAAGAAGCACACAAACACACACACACTCAGTAAAAACCAAAGAAACTCTGAGGTGGAAGTAGGCCAAGAAAACAAAATTTTGGTAAAAGCAACCTGACTTCTCTTTTTCAAAGCTCTAATGAGCCCTCATCCCCTATTGACCTTTCTTGGTCAAATAGCCATGGGATTACATTTCCAATTTAAATATTGCATCCTGAAGACAGGTGTCTCTTGAAGTCAAGGGTGTAGGCCATTTATACAACTATCTCCTTTATATAGTGCAGTATTTATACTTATCAGATACTGCAGTTTCTATCTCTTCCTCCACCTTAACAGTCTAGAAGTGATAGTTTTACCACCTGGTCCATTCAGAAGCTATTTCATCAGACTTTTCTTCCATGTCTTTTGGGCCAAAAATGGCCTGTAGATGTGTTTATTTGACCCCACACAACAACATAAACCTTTAAAATCTATTATAAACATTTAAAAACCAGGAGATGATTTTGTTAACCAGTGTCACTCCAATAAATTCAATAAAAAGAAAAAAATAATGAAAAAATAAAAACCAGGAGATGCTACAAACATATCTGGATTTTTGCTTCTTTTGAACAAATCAGAAGATCTATGAATCATGGAACATTGCTGCCCATGTTCCCAAGAGCAGCAATGTTCCCTCCGGACTTGCCGTGTGTTCCCAGGCCAACACTCCTAAGGGTGTTCCTGCCTGAGGCACCATTTGCCATTTACCTTCTCACTTGCTGGTTATTTTTGCTTACACCTGGCCCACCTCACTCAGTCACATTCCCTGCCTGGCCCCTGGAGCTTTGTTTGAGTTTGTGACTCCCGGTTGGGTGGCCATTGCAAAGCAGGAACAGGTTGAAGCAGAGTTTAAATCACTGATGAATCGGGGCCCAGATTGGCCTCTGCCTCAGGCTTAAAGTAGACATAGATTGATGGTATACTTCAAAGGCGGAAGAGACGCTTCTAAGAGTTTTGAAAGAACTGCCGCTACTTGTCTGTATTACATCTATTGTACCTTTCAAGAGAATTATATGATGTTTAAATACAATAAATGAAAGTTTCCAGAAATAGATATAAATACTGTGGAAGAATGCTATCATGTCTTAAATTTGAATCACCTTAAAGAAGTAAAATGAGATTTCAAACTCTTAAAAAGGGGAATTTAATGATTCACGTATCCGCAAAATCCGAGGATAATTTTCGTTTCGGGCAGAGCAAGGGCTTAAAAGGATGTTCTCAGGCATTTTCTTTAGCTGTCAGCTCTGCTTTCCTCTGTGATGTCACCTTCCTCAGTTTCCACAGGGCAGGTCCCTCTCTTTCAGGTTCATGTCATGCATGCTGCCAGCACGCCCAGTGAAGAGAGAGCTTTCCTCTAGACTCTAGCCCAAGTCATGGGTTGACTCTCATTGGCCAGAGTTGGTTTAGGCACACCTCACTGAGCCAGTCACTATGGCCAGGGAGATGAAATTTGTGGATTGGTTAGACCTGACTCAGTTGTCCTTCTCTGGAGCTGGGCAAATGGATCAGTCCCTTTCAACCAGACAGACTGATGACCGTTTCTTCTTAGGAAAGATGGAATGGATGCTGGGGCTGCCAGAACCCACAAAAACAAAAATAGATGAGTTAGTTACCTCCTCCTTGCCTGGTTCCTACACCTGGGTGGACAGATGCTCCTCCCTTGGCCCTACGACATCTTCAGCAGATCCTTTTTGGAATTTGGATCATGTTGCGCAAATTAATCCATTTATGTGCTTGTTTCCTACTAGAATCCTACTAGACCATCTAACTCCTTGAAGAAAATGACTATGTTTTCTCTTAGGTAGGTAATTCTGGGCAAATGGCTTGCACAGAGTTGGCACATGATCAATATTTGTTAAATGAATTAATGGCTTTCCATCTATGCCAAAAATAAAGTCCCAACATTCAAGGCTTTTCCTGATTGGGTCCCAAACCATCCTTCCTGCCCCTTCTGCACCTTCCAGCAGCCTCTAGGTTAGCAGCTGCTTCACACACACCAGGCCCTTTTCACCAGTTCCATTTGTTTTGTTCTGCCACTGACAAGCTGTGTGGCCAGGACAAGTTCTCTCCTTGGGCTTGGGTTTCCTGCTCTGTGAAATATGGGCAATCCTCGCCCTACTTCAGAGAGTTGGCATAAGGATTACATGAGGTGATGGATGGGCCATGGAGGGCATAGTCACTGGCACATGAATGTTCATAATGGCTTTGATTCTCCCAGTTCTGAGCTGAGGGTAGGTTCTGACTGTATATTTCTGTCCCCACCACACCTGGCACTGTGACTTGCCTGTAGAAGGTTTTCAGCAAATGCTGTATTAGCCTACAGGAACTTGAGTGGCAGACATTCCTGATAAGCAAGACTTCTTAACTTCCATGTGGTTCTCAAGTCCTGGTGCTGAAGATATGCCCTACACTCCTGTTTATTTCTTCAATGAGTTAATCATTTACCTCCAGTGTTTAATTTTGTTTAAACGAACATGACCTCATTGGTGCTCAAGGCTCTGTCTCTGCCAAAGTGGCTCAGGGATCAAAGAAGTCCACAGACACAGGGAGCCCTCCCACTGCCCCATCCCGGAATTGTCCTTTAGCCTGCTGGCATCTACCTCTGCACCATTGCCCCCTTGACCTTACCCACCTGCTTTAAGCCATGCTCTGGTTAGCTCTCAGCTTCTTTTTGAGATTAGCCTGTCTCTTTCTAGCCCACTGCAACAGCTACCCCCTCACTGCCTGGTGCTCCTTGGGCTGCCCTGGGTTCCCTCTGCTTCTCTCCTCTGTAGATGAGGTATCTCAAGGTGTAGATTCATTTATTCCACTGAAGACTTTGGGAGCCAAAGATCCTTTCAGTGTGGCTGTCACACCTCCTTCGTGGGCACTGTCCTCCCTCCCAGACCTGGGGGAGTGGATGTGCCTATCAGCACAAGAAGTTCAGGGCTCCTGGCTGGGGGCTTGGACATGCTTCATCCCACCACCTACCTCACCTTCTCTGTCTTCCAGTCTCGGTTCTCTATCCATCAGCTTCTCTGGCTCCCCATTCCAGCTACCTGCCTATGTTAGTCTCCTAGGGCTGCCGTGACAAATTACCACAAACTTGGTGGCTTAAAACAACAAAAATATATTCTCTCAGAGTTCTGGGGGTCAAAAGTCTGAAACAAGTTTATGTCAGGGCCACATTCCCTCCAAAGACTCTATGGGCTAGAGTTCCTTGGCTTGTGGCCGCATCAATCACTCCAGGCTCTGCCTCTGTCTTCACATGGCCTTTTTTTTCTCTGTGTGTGTTTTTCTGTCTTCAATCTCTCAGGAGGACACCTGTCATTGGATTTAAGGTCCACCAGGTAATCCAGGATGATCTCACCTTGAGATCCTTAACGTCATTACATTTGCAAAAACCCTTTTTCCAAATAAGATCACATTTACAGTTTCTGGGTGGATATATGTTTTGGGGGACCACCATCCAACCCACTACAGCTAATATTAACTGAGACCAGGAGAATATGAGCATGCCAGGTAATAAGAACAAAACAAGCGAGCCCTGGCCAGTGTGGCTAAGTGGTTGGAAAGTCACCCGTGCACCAAAGGGTCTCGGGTTTGATTCCCAGTCAGGGCACATACCCAGATTGTGGGTTTGATCCCCAGTCAGGGTGTGCACGGGAGGTAGCCAATCAATGTTTCTCTCTTACATCAATGTGACTCTTTCTCTCTGTCTCTCTCTGACTCTGTCTCTCTCCCTTCTTCTCTCTCTAAAATCAATTTCTAAAATATCCTCAGATGAGGATTAAAGTGAAACAAAACAAAACAAAACCAAAAAGCAGTGAAGGCTGGAGGTCAATGTAGCTAGAGCACAGGAGAACGATGAGAGGTGAGCTAGAGGACCTGGGGTGGGGTAGTTCATGCAATACCTGGTAGACTGAGGCAAGGAGATCAGGGCTTCTCCTCATGGCACTGGAGAGCCATGAAAGAAAGGGTTTCAAGTAGGGGAATGACATTAGTTCATTGTCATCGATTATTGAACATCTGGTGAACAGACAACTTGTTATCTGAATAGAAAAAGTGGGGGAGGGGCTCCCTGCATCATAACATACCCAAAAATCAATTCCAAGAAGACTAAATACCTCAACTTGAAAAGCAAAACTTCAAAAGGCAAATATTGTTTTGACTCTAGTGTAGGAAAATTTCTTAAACAAGTCATACCATAAAGGAAAAAAGAGAGAAATCAAACATTAAGTCTTCTGTTAAACAAAAGACACCATTAAAAACGGAGAGCATGAGCCACAGATGGGAAGAAGATTTTTGCAACATGTAATCAACAAGAGGCCAGTATCAGGAAAACACAGAGCAGCTATAAGTAAATAGGGGAAAGATAAGCACCTAATAGAAAAGTGGGCAAAGCATCACTAGGCAAACCACAGAATAGGCAATCTGAGTGGCCAATAAATGTGTGAAGAAGTTCACTTATAAACAGGGAAGAGTAAATTAAAACCACAACAAGATCCATTTCACAGCCATCAGATTGGCAACAATTAACAAGTCTGACAATACCAAGTGTTGATAATGCTGTGGAGCCACAGGAACTCACACTGCTGGGAATTCGTAAGTAGGCAGGGTAGGTTTGGAGAGCAATCTCATAGTGTTTGGAAAAGCTGAGGATGCATACCCCCAACGACCTGTCGATTACACTCCTATATGCAAATATCTGCAAAAAATCTTGTTCATGTGCACAGGGAGACAGGTACAAAAATGTTAAGAGAGGATTGTTTGCAAGGGCAAAAAATAGGGGAGAAAATGACCCTTAACAGGAGAATGGATAGATGTGGCACATTCACCATGAAATACCATAGAGCAGGGAAAGTGCATGAACTATAACTACATCCATCAACTTGGTTGATTCATAAATGTTAAATAAAAGGTGAAGAACACACGTTGTATGAATTCACTGAAGTAAGCTGTACAAACATGCAAAACAAAACCCCTTCTTGTTAAGGTGTATGTACAGATGTAATAAAGTTCCAAACAAAACCGGCCATGGGATAGTAAACACCAAGCTTGTGGGGAGAGTGGGAAGCGTGCAGAGGAGAGTCTGCGGTTGGAGATGTTTTATTCCTCAAGCCATGTGGTGGGAACACAGTGTTTATTATATTATCCTTTATATCTTTTGAAATGTCAAATATTCTATACTTTAAAAAGAGGTGACACCACCCTGGCCGACATGGCTCAGTGGTTAGAGCATTGGCCTACACAATGGAGAGTCGTGGGTTCGATTCCCCGTCAAGGGCACAAACCTGGGTTGCAGGTTCAATCCCTGTCCCTGGTCAGGCCGCATGCGAGAGGCAACAGATCAGTGTTTCTCTCTCACATCGGTGTTTCTCTCTCACATCGATGTTTCTCTCTCTCCCTCTCCCTTCCTCTTACTCTAAATCAATAATAATAAAAAAATTATCAGTGTACAGCTTGATGAATTTTTATAAAATGAACACATTTGTGTAACCAGCTACTAGATCAAGAAAGCCCTCTTAATACCTACTCCAGCCCCTACACCTTCCCTTTTAGAGTAACCAGTATCCTGACTTTGATCACCACAAATGAGTTTTGTCTGTTTTTGAACTTACTATAAATGGAATTCTATGGCATATAGTCTTTTGAGTTGGCACTTTTTTTTTTTAAACATATCTTTATTGATTTCAGAGAGAGGAAGGGAAAGGGAGAGAGAGATAGAAACATCAATGATGAGACAGTCATTGATCAGTTGCCTCCCACACGCCCCCGACTGGGGATCGAGCCTGCAACCCGGCATATGCCCTGACCGGAAATCGAATCGTGATCTCCTGGATCCTCTGAGCCACATTCAACCTCTGAGCCACACCCGGCCCGGCTGAGTTGGCACTTTTAATTCAACACTAAGTTTATGAGATTCATCCTACTGTGGCAACAAATTTTAGTACCTTTATTCTCCCTGCTGGATAGAAGAATCCCATAATGCAAATATACCCTCCTTTATTTATCCATTCTACTGCTGATGGGATTTGGGGCAGTTTTTAGTGTTTGCCGTTACAGAGAGTAGTGCTGTGATCATTCTAGTACATGTCCTTTGGCGCACATGTGTACACATTTCTGTTGAGTGACTACCTAGGAGTGAAACTGTTGGGTCATGGGGTGTATGTCTTTTGTTAACTTCAATAAATACTGCCAGTTTTCCAAAGCAGTTTTCCCAATCATCACTCCTGTCAGCAGCATGTGAAAGTTCCAGTTGCTCCACAGCCTCAGCCACATTTGGTATTATACCCTTTTTTATTTTCCCCTGCCTAGTGGGTTTGTGGCATGCATAGTTTTAATACCTTTGGTTCGTGTGGCTCAAATGCATCTCTGGAACGTTGCCCTAATTTGCATTTCTGCCAGCAATGCATGAGAGCTCAGAAATCTTAACTTCCTTCCCCTGACCAGGTAGCTCAGTTGGTTACAGCATCATCCTGATACGCCAAGGCTGTGGGTTCGATCCCTGGTCAGGGCACATACGAGAAACAACCGATGAATGCCTAAATAAGTAGAACAACAAATCGGTGTTTTTCTCTCTCTCTCTCCCTTACTCTCTCTCTCAAATCAATTTTTAAAAACAGAAAGAAATCTTGAGTTCTTTGACAAGTTCAAGGTGATAAATATGTCTCTGGGGTCCCTATGAAAGTCTATATCCTGTTCCCTTGAAGTCCTATGATGCATTGCCTTTTGCATTGTATTTTCAGGTATGTGATCTCTTTTGACCTTTACAACCTGAGATAGGTAGAGCAGGTATAATTATCCCCATTTCACAGGTAGGGAGACTGAGGCTCTGGGAGATTTAATCACTTGGGTTGCAAAGGGTGAGGTCAGGAACAGAACCCAGGTCTTCTATCCCGGTAGTACTAATAACAGGACACGTTTAATGACACCCACTTTTAAATGGTTGGTGGCTAAATCATACAACAGAGATATTTCCCAGGAATGAAGCCTGAGTTAATTCCAGATTTACTTAGAAGAACCTGATTTTCGTGTCTAAATGTAGCCATGTTCTGTACCTGGATCTGAAAATTCCAAGCAAAGTTCTAAAGGTCAAGAGCTAAGTTGAGTACATGCTCTCCTACCTCTTAATTGCTTTGAGACATGTTCACCAACCTCTCCATACAAGGAAAGCCTTTTTACTAAGCCAATGGGCTAAGCATCATGTTCTTCAACCCTTGCTAAGCGTTATAATCACGTAAAGCAGAAAACTTTTCTGTCTCTACCCAATGTACAAAGTCATTGAAGTATTGACCCCAAGCCACCCAGAACCAGCCTGAGTTGGTCAACACCAGAGAGATCTCTCATATTAAAGCTCCATTACATAGAATATTGACACTAAAAGTACTTTTAGAAATAATCTAAGGTCGACAGAAAGGACAAAAAGATTTCTCCTCATGGGCTAACTCTTACTAGCCATAATGTTGAAAAAGAATCCAAGTTTGGCCTGGCCGGCGTGGCACAGTGGTTGAGCATCAACCTATGATCCAGGAGATCTTGGTTCGATTCCCCGTCAGGGCACATGCCTGGGTTGTGCCTCGATCCCCAGCAGGGGGCGTGCAGGAGGCAGCTGATCAATGACTCTCATCATTGATGTTTCTATGACTCTCACCATTGATGTCTCTCTCCCTTTCTCTCTCTGAAATCAATAAAAATATTTTTTTAAAAGATTCCGAGGCTGTCAGGGCTCAGTGGGAAAGGCTCCTGTGTCTGGTGAGAGATACCTGCCATGATACAAAGGTGGTGGGAAGGCACACAGGACATACATTTGCTATGTATAGGCCTCTTCTTCTCATTTCAGAGGTGGAAGCTGATATTCAGAGGTGAAGTCACCTTCCCAAGATCACACAACATGTCACTGGACAAGCTGGGACTTCACTGTGGGTCTTCTAGTTCAGGCTGTGGCTCTTTTTCTCTGTGCACAGCCTCAATGGACCTTCCCACCATGTGCTCATCTGGACATCATAGCAAGACAGTATTACTAAACTGTTTTCTCCCAAACAAAATCTCAGTCTATGCCTCACTTTTCCTCCTTCTGAGTGTCTGTTTGTCATTGACAGGCAATTTGTTACCCACATACAATCTCCCTAACCACATACGTGATCCATGACAGAGAGAAAAGTGATGGATCCAAGATTTCATGGGTTATTCAGCCCTGTTCCCTTTGATGAAAGTCTGAGTGTCTAACCAGCTGGGTAGAAAGCTCGTATTTGTGGGCTTAATGTTTTGGAAGAGGTTGGGGAACCAAAGTAGAGAGCAATCATCTTTCTGAATCAACCCCTTTATCTAAACATAGGAACTGCAACAGCAGGATGCTGTCCCAATGTTCTGATTGCCCCCTAGTGCTGGAAATAAGAACAACACAGTAGGAGAGTAGAAACATTTTCCAGCTGCAAAGAATTGACCTCAGAGATCTTAATTCAATCGAAATCCGTTATTTCAAGTTCTCATAAGGAGGAAGTTGAAGAAGGCAAGATCCACAGAGGGAAAGGGAATCACTAGGACATACATGAACTTAGTGGTAAAGTCAGGACTAAAACCAAGTCCTAAACATTCAGGCCACTAAACACAGAGTGATAAGCTAAGAAATAAATTTCTTTAAAGAAGCTATGACCCAACATACTACATGCTATAAAACACACAGCAAAATGCATCTAAAAAGTCTCTTTTTTTATTTAAAAAAATGTTTTATTGATTGAGTTTTAGAGAGAGAGAGGAAGAGAGAAAGAGAGAGAGAGAAACATCTATTTGTTGTTCCATATCTTTATGCATCATTGGTTGATTCTTGTATGTGCCCTGTCCAGGGATTGAACCCACAACCTTGGCGAATCGGGACAATGCTCTAACTATTGAGCTACCTGGCCAGGGAGCTTACATTCTTCTTTTAGAATGTAAGTTATTTGAAGGCAGAAACTTTGGAAATGTACTGAGTACCCTGAAGATTAAGAAATGGTAATGACAATGATGATGGCCCTTAGCATCTATGATGCTACTCCCATGTGCCAGACACTGGGTTTGGTAGCACTTGGCCACTATGACTACTACGCCAGCCTTTCACACGCTCAACAATACCCATAAGCTCCTCCTCTGTACAAAGCACTGTTAATTGGTACTGGCAATGCCAAAGTGGCCAAAACAGAGTCCATGCCCTCAGGGAGACTACAGTCTAATGGGAGAGTTGGATGATATAAGTCAGTAACCATACATATGGTGTGTTGGGGTTACGGGCTGAATGGGAAAGCCCTAAGCCCCAAGGTGACTGTCTTTGAAGATAGGGTCTATGAAGAAGTAATTAAAGTTAAACGAGGTTGTAAGGGTGGGGACTGGATCCAATAGGATTAGTATCCTTATAAGAAGGGATACCAGAAAGCATTCGCTTGCCCTCTCTGTGTCCGTGGGCACAAATAGGTCACGGGAGCACACAGCGAGAAGGCAACTGCATGCAGGCCAGGAGGAGAGCTCTCACCATGAACCGAATGGGCCAGAACATCGATCTTGGACTCCCCAGTCTCCAGAATGGTTTGGAAGTAAATGTCTGCTATGTAGGCTACCCAGTTTATG
This sequence comes from Miniopterus natalensis, assembly GCF_054644295.1. Classification (NCBI taxonomy): domain Eukaryota; kingdom Metazoa; phylum Chordata; class Mammalia; order Chiroptera; family Miniopteridae; genus Miniopterus; species Miniopterus natalensis. The sequence continues at coordinate 16,805,857 of NC_142100.1, forward strand.
ATACTGTTTTGGCAGCCCACGCTGACTAAGAGGGTAAAGCAGTCATAATTACTGCGGAGAGAACTAAGGCAGGGCCAGGGCATCAGATGGTGGGAGGTGATATGCTACTTCCACTAAAGTGGTATGGAAAAGCCTCTCTAATAAGGTGCCAGTATGTAGCTCAAGGAAATTTGACACATATCACACTCAGGTAACATCCACCCAGATCAAGACATGAAACATCTCTAGCAGCCCAGCACACTTCCTTGCGCCTGACGCCAGTCAGTGCCCATCTAAGGGTAACCGTTATTCTGACTTCCATCAGCACGGATTAATTTTGTATGTTTCTGAAGTTCAGAATAGCGGAATCTTACGGCACGGTGATGGACATTTGGGTTGTTTCCAATTTGAGGCTACATGAATAAAGCTGCAAAGAACGTTCTTGAACATGTTTTTTGGTCGACATAACACTTACTTTTGTTGCACATATGCCCAGCAGTGGAATTGCTGAGTCACAGAGTGTACATATGTTTAGATTTAGTAACTACTGCCAAATATTTTTTCAAAGTGGTGGTATCAGTATATGTTTCCACCAACAAAATAAGAAAATACCGGTGCTACTCACCAATACTTAGTATGTCTGTCAGTCTTTTAAATTTTAGTCATTCTGGTGAGTATGTCATGCTATACCTTTGTGGGTGTAATTCACATTTCTCACATGAAGAAAAAAAAAAAGATGTTGAGCACCTTTCCATACGTTTATTGGTCATTTTGGTATTATTTTCTGTAGAATATCTGTGCAAGTCTTTGCACATTTTAAAACTGGATTATTTAGCCCTGGCCGAGTAGCTTAGTTGGTTGGAGCACCATTCTGATACGCCAAGGTTGTGGGTTCGATCCCCCATCAAGACACATACAAAAATCAACCAATGAATGCATAAATAAGTGGAAAAACAAACAATGCTTCTCTCTCTCAAATCAATGAACAAAAATTTTTTAAAGATAATAATAATGTATCAATATTGGTTCATTAATTGCAACAAAGATACCATACTGATTTAGGATATTAATAAAGAAGGACACTGGGTGTGGAATATGTACTATCTTTGCAATTTTTCTTTGTAGATCTAAAGTTGTTCTAAAATTTGGGGCTTTTTTTAAAGTATTGTGATCAGAGTTAGCAAAAAACACAGAGTGCTGTGAAGTTGTCACAGTAGTCACTGGTCTTAAGACCTCACCCTCATTTCTTGATGGGATCTATGAAAAGAAGAGAGAGCTTGAACTGCCTGCTCAGGTATTCCACAAGCAGATTCAAGGGCCAAGAACAGCCCTAGAGAAATTCAAGCTAAAGAGAGTTTGCATTTCTGAAACTGAGAATTTTAATTCAATTAAAAAATCCCTATAGTCTGTGGTAGACCAGGTCAACTCTGTTGCATTGAAATCTCAAGGAGGCCTAATAGAGCAGCAAGAACTAAAATGTGGAAATGACTGGTAAGTGAGGCACAGCAAGGAATTTTGAACTTACAACTCAAACATTAGACTCATCATGGTGGCTGTCATGATCCGTCTCCCAGGATAAAAAGGGGTAAATGCCCCCTCACCTGCCCCCAGGGTTGTAAACTCCTCTGAGGGGCACATTCCTCATTCCACTAGGACAGCTGAGGCCACTGGACTTCAGTTGCACCTGAGGACCAAGGATTCATGTCTGGGGCCAAGTACCTGCAATCTCAGGCATCCCCTTCGTATGGCTCTTTGGCAGCTGGGTCCAAGTCATCAGCCTCACCATTCCTTGAAGCTGGACCAACTCTGGGGACCTGGCCAAGCTCATAGTCTCACCCAGGTTCGGGTGTCCCAGACCAGACTATGGCTGAGGACGAGGGTGAGGACATGAGTTGAAAAATGAGACACCTCTCCAAGCAGAAGCCCTCTGAGTGGGACCAAGTGGTAAGTCGGAAGCAGTCACTGTCAACTAACAACAATGATGCTATCAAGCCTCTTGCTTTTCACTGTATGATACAATTTGTCATACAGATGTTTTAAATTTTGACACAGTCAAATTCAACAATCTTTTCCTTAATGGTTTGTACTTTGTGCATCTTATTTAAGAGACCCTTTCTTCACACTGATGTTCTAAATATATTTGTTAAAGTTTCTTCTAAAATTGCAAGGTCTCTTCTTTCATATTTAGAGCTTTGATGCATCTGAAATTCACTTATGGTCTGATGTGACATAGGGAGCAGATGCTATTTTTTTCCATGTAAATAATCTGTTGTCCCAACAGCATTCCTTCCCATTGCCCTGCCGGCCTGCTGTCTGGGCTGAGTCAAAGTGAACCAGTTCAGCAGACTCACTGGAGACCTGTTGACGCCGAACACTGGCCTGTAGCGCTTTAGGAGCTGCATCAATGAAGGGAGATGCCTCTTACGGTTTTGAGAAAAGTTGCCGTTTAAAACTGTAGAAACTCTCCCAGCCAGCATGGCTCAGCAGCTGAGCATCGACCTAGGATCCAGGAGACAGAGTTTCAATTCCCGGTCAGGGCACATGCTGGGGGTTGTAGGCTCGATCCCCAGTAGGGGGCGTGCAGGAGGCAGCCGATCAATGACTCTCATCATTGATGTTTCTATCTCTCTCTCCCTCTCCCTTCCTCTCTCTGAAATCAATTAAAAAATATTTAAAACTGTAGAAACTTTCTAGGCAGAAGCATGAAGAGTGGTACAAGGTCACACTTACAGATCCAGGCTTCTGAGTTGGCCAGACAGCATCAGACCCTACTTTCCCTCTCAGACGTGTTTCCTCTTCCAGCTCTAGGGCCAACCCTCCTGGGGAACCCCTGCTCCAACTACACCATCACCTCCAACTCTTCCCTGGCTGCCTAACTGTGCATTCCCTCCCCACATCTCAGATGGACGAAGGGAGCCCACTCTTAGAGGCTTAAGTCAGGTTTGCTAGAAGCAGAGACTGAGGCGGGCAGGTATTCTTGTGTGCATGTGATTTATTGAGAGAGGGCCCTAGGGAGAAATCTGTAAGGAAGCGAGGGAAGCAGGACAGAGCCGGGAAGAAGCCAAGCACTTATGTGCTTTCAAGAGAGGCCTCACCACAGCCTGATCGCACAGGGATGGACATTTTTTATACTGTAAAGTTCGTCCCTCCTTGAGGCCAGGGAGCTGGGCTTTAAACCCCACCCTATTAGTCAGCTATTGGCCATGGGCCACCCTGGCTGTGTGTGTAACCTCCCAAGCATCTCCTGGCAGGGCAGTTCCCATTAGCTAAGGGAAGCCGCCCAAGAAGGATGGAGCCATGAGCTTTTAGCAGCCAACACCCAGAGCAGCTGGGAAATGGGTGCACTGATAAAGAAAGAGGGCCTGGGCAGGGCAGGAAGAGCATCCACCGCAGAGACCACATCACTATATGCTGCAATTCAGTGTGAATTAGAAAGAAATACTCTAAGCAAAGATGGAAGATGTGATGATGGGAAAGGATTAGTGACAAATATGTACTCGGATGTATCTTCACAAAGCCTCATCTGAGAATGATTGATTTTGCTATTTGATGTTTGTTTCGTTTTGCTGGTTTAAATTGTCCTTTGGCTTTATTTTTTCTGATGCCAAAAGAAATCTATGCTCACTGTAAATTATTCAGATGCTAAAGTGATTTATAGCTTAGAAAGTAAAAGTTTCCCGTAATGTCACACAACCTCTCCCCACAGCCCCACCCAGATATAACCACTATTAAGAGTTGGAAATATATATCTCAGCTTTTATATATAGGAGTCATTGTTTCTGAAAAGTCAGAAAACAGGAGATCTCATTAAATCTGACCCACTAAAAACCCTGAACAAATACACTTAACAGTAAATTTGAAAGCTCTCTTTCTGAGATAGGGAACCAGATAAGATCCCTGCGTGCATCACAAATATTCACCATTGTCTTAAAGGCCTTAGGCAATGCAATAAGGCAATAATTAAGCCATAAGATATGAACAGAAAGAGGTAAAACTGCCAGTATTCAATAGTGACATGAAAGCCCAAGTGAATCTAAAAATAAACTATTAGAATAAATAAGTTAATTGAGCAAGCTTGCTAGCTACAAGGTCAATCTAAAAATATACTTCTACACACAAGCATCAATTATAAAATGAAATATTGAAAAGCACCATGTACGATAGCATCAAAAATATCTAGAAATCAATATAAAAAATTGTGCAGATCTCTATTTAAAAAGCACACACACATGCCTGGCCGGCATGGCTCAGCGGCTGAACATCAACCTATGATCCAGGAGATAACAGGTTTCGGGCTCAATCCCCAGTAGGGGGCGTGCTGGAGGCAGCCGATCCATGATTCTCTCTCATTATTGATGTTTCTCTCTCTCTCTCCCTCTCCCTTCCTTTCTCTGAAATCAATAAAGATACATTAAAACACACACACACAGATCCCACCAATACCTATAGAAGAAATGAAGGACTGTTTGAGACACTGCTTGGTCTTCTCACTTAGGCCTGTTTGGGGGGTTTCTATCTGGACTACACCTCACCTTTCTCTAAGCACTGAACGAATTGGTAGCAAACACTTGTCAGCAACAGTGGCACATACATGACATGCACACTTTCCTGTATCATAAGAACAATCCTGTCCTCTGTTATTATCTCCATTGCACAAGAAGAATCTGAGGATCAGAGAGTTCTAGTACCTTGCCCAATGTCACCCAAACAGGAAAATCTAACCCAGGCCTGTCTGACTCAGGAAACAGGGCTCAAAATCCCCATTCAGTGACTGGAAATTCAATCAGATTGGTAGTGAGGCAATCTTTTTAAGTCCAAGCTCGTAGGAACTTTTGTCAAATGAATCTCAAAAATTCCACAAAATGGTAAAGGTTGATCTTCTTGCAAGTAAACTTGGGTGTGAGTTAACCATTTTGGGGAACTGAAACAAAACACTTGCCTGTGCAGTGAGGACAATGGACCACGAGATGGCGTTGCAGCTCATCGTTAACCTCTGCCTAGTCGTTCTACTGGCCAAACCGCGCCGGAGAGTGGAGAAATGAGAAAAATAAGCACAATGTAGGGCCTTTAAAAAAAAGCTTAATGTACTAAATTTGGGGATCATGTTCTTCTTAATCTTTTGGGTGGTAATATATTATTGTTCCTATAGTGAGCGACACCCTCTCCTTAAAAAAAATCATTTTGCCTGGCCGGCCTGACATCAACCTAGGATCTAGGAGACAGAGGTTCGATTCCCGTCAGGGCACATGCCCAAGTTGCCCACTAGATCTCTTGGGGGGGGGGGGAGATGCAGGAGGCAGCCAATCAATGACTCTCTCATCATTGATGTTTCTACCTCTCTCTTTCCTGCTTCCTTCCTCTCTCTGAAATCAATACAAATATATATATTTTTTTAATTAAAAATAAAATAATTAAAATTTTAAAAAATCATTTTGAACTGTGAATTCTGAGTCTGGGATCAGTAAAGTACCAGATTCCCATGAAAAGCAGGTCCAAATCAAATATCTTAATGCAGTTTAAAGATTTCCAGCCCTCAAGCAATGGCCCTTAAAATAAACAAGCCAAAGGTCCTGCAAAAGTTAAATATAGTCATGAACATTCTACTTAGAAGCTTTTTTTTTTTTTAATGGTGAAATGAAAAGATGTTGATAAAAGAATCATGAAGTCAAGGAAGTGCAATCAGCGGGCATCTCCCAAGGGAAATATTGACATCAGTTGTTAAATAGTTGGAGCGTCAGTAGGCACAAAAATATGGGGAGTTGGTTCTAGAGAAAGTAAAGCCAGAAGCCTTTCAGTACATTTGAGGGGCAGACTGAGAAAGCTCAGAACTGCTGGGGGGCCAGGGCAGGAGGTGGCAGAGGGAGGGTTCTGAAAGGGAAGAGGAATCCTGAATGGATATAGTCTTTTGTTTTGCTCTTAGGATGGTGTCTATCTCAAAATACATCAGGTGGGTGTGGTTAAAATACTTCAGGGCCCCAGGGATGGGTGTAGAAAACCTTTCCGTTGTGGACACAACTCCCCCCTCCCATCCCCCCCACAAGGACTTGACATCTGAAACCCTCAGCTCAGCCTTCTGGAAATCTTCTCTGACTCCTGCTGGCTTGCACACACACCAAGCCAGCTAGCTGTCTACTGCTATTTCTTGGCATTACTTGAAATTCGACTTCAGTGTTCCTTTGGCTAATAATAACTGCAGACCTACTGTATGCCAGTCACAGTTCTAAATGCTGCATTTCTTGAATTTCCAGTGTAAATAATTTCTCCCACATTACCAGTGAGGAGTCTGAGACTACAAAGAGATGTGGCAATTTTCTCAGGGTGACTTTCCCTCTTGGTCACACAGGTGGATCCTGAGTTTTACGGCTCCAGGAGCTGGGCTGGGCGTGGGTGCCCTGCAGCTGTGAGTGTGCGGTGCGAATGACAGAGGAACTGGCACCTGAGCCCTGGGTGAGGAAAACCAGGGAAGTCCCAAGCATCAAGTTAAGGAAAGTCGGTGTTGGGCAAGAGTGAGATGGGAGGCCAAGGCTGGCATTTGAGAGGAAGCAAGATGGGCGAGCAAGCCCAGGAAGCAGCGCAGGAAAGATTCCCAGAGATTCAGGGGTCCAAGGGCAAGAGCATTCTGGGGGGGGGGGGGTGCCACTGTACCAAACCTGGAGCCCATAACCTCGAATGGCAAAGGGCAGCAAGAAAAGAAGCTGGCTCCAGGAATTGGACACAGCTGGGAAGGTGGAGGAGACTGTCCCTTGCTTAGGACAAGGCTTCCCAATTCTCCCACGTCCCTCCCCCCCTCCCTCTAGGTGCTGGGAGCTGTAAATTAGCCCGTCTTTCTGAAGAGGAAATAGGCGTGCAAGAGAGTTCAATAGGCATGCAATTTGATCGTTCTAATTCTAGGTTCCCCTTTTTAAAACTATATTTTAAGTCACATGTGCTTATCGTTTGTTTTGGTTTTAGTCAAGGCAGATTTTAAAGGCTTACAACAAAATCCAGGTGCCTGCCCCTCCCCACCCTCCTTCTCCCCGGCCTTACCCCTCAGAGGCAACTTTGCCGCTGCATAGGACGTCATGCGTTTATCTTCATTTTCCTAAATGATAACCTTACATCGTTCATCTTGGTTATCAATCTTTGATTTCACGAATTGACTTCCAGATGAGGAATTGATTCCTTTTACAATCACCTCACTCTCCCCCATTCTCTCTCTATAGTTTATATCACCATTTTTATTAATGGTGTTCATTATGATTATGGAATTCACACTGAGGTGCATAGTATATGATGATTAAATTTTCTTTTCCTGAACTTAATAACTGCCTCTATTTTTATTTCTTTACTTTCCTATGTACCTATTGCTTTTTTTTTTTAAAGCAAATACTTCCGTGAATCTGTTTTTAAATCCCTACGTAGAGCCCTCCTGCTCCAATGCAGACTGCTTGTTCTCACAGCCAACGGCACAACCTTCCTCTTCAGACCCTCTTCACCTTCTCCCATGGGGGGGCCCCTATTTCTTGGATCCCCGGTTTTCCTCTTTCTTGGAATATTCCCTTATTTTCCTAAAGCACATCTGGCATTTAGTTTCTTAAATATATGCAGCATACATCTTAAATGTGTTGATTTAGATATAATTCACATACCATACAACTAATTCATTGAAAGTGTAAAATTCTATGGTTTTTGGTGTATTCAGAGTTAGGAAACCATCACCATAATCATCACCCCAAAAAGAAACTCCATACCTCTTAGCCATTACCCCCCAACCCCTCTCACTACCCTAACACCCCAGCCCTAAGCAACTAATCTACTTTCTGTCCCTGCGAATCTGCCTGTTATAGACACTTCATAAAAATGGAATCACACAGTACGTGGTCCTTTGTGACTGGCCTCTTTCATTTAGTATAAAGCGTCCAAGTTCCATTCATGTTATAGCATGTATCCGTATTTCATTCATTTATTTCTTTAAAAATCTTAAGTATAATAAAATACACATAACATAAAATTTACCATCTGAACCATTTTTAAGCGTACAGGTCAGTAGTGTTACTTATATTCACATTGTTGTGCATCCAATCTCCAAAACTCTTTTCATCTTGCAAAGGTGAAACTCTACACCATTAAACAGCACCCTATTTCCCCTTCCCCATTCCCTGGCAATCATCATTCTACTTCCTCTATGAGTTTCACTTCTCTAGGTACCTCATATCACTGGGATCCTACAGTATTTGTCTTTTCGTAACTGGCTTATTTCACTTAACATTATATCCTGAAGGTTCATCCATTTGTAGCATGTGTCAGAATTTCCTCCCTCTTAGAGGCTGAACAATATTCTATTGTGTAGATATAGCCATTTTTTTTACCGATTCATCCGTTGATGGATGCTTGGGTTGCTTCCACCTTTTGGTTATTGATGAATAATGCTATGAACATGCTGTACAAATGTCTCAAGTTCCTGCTTTCAGTTCTTTTTATTGCCAAATGCTATCCCATTGCAGTGTTATACATTTTATTTACCCATTCATCAGTTGCCGGACATTGCACTGTCTCTACTTTTTGGCTGCTATATATAATGATGCTATGAACATTTATGTCCAAGTTTTTGTGTAGACATGTTTTCACTTGGGTACACACCGACGAGTGGAACTGCTGGGTCAGATGGTAACTCTATGTTTCACATTCTGAGGAGCTGGCAGACTGTTTTCCAAAGCAGGTGCACCATTTTACATGTCTATCAGCAGTGTGAGAGCTGGTTCCTACCTCTCCACATCCTCATCAGCGCTGTTTATCACCTGTCTTTTGTTATTACAGCCACCCTCGTGGGTGTGAAGTAGGGCCTCACTGTGGTTTTGATTTGCGTTTCCCTGATGACTAATGATGCTGAGCATCTTTTCATGTGCTTCCCGGCCGTTTGTGTATCTTCTTTGGAGAAACGTCTACTGAGATCCTTTACCCATTTTTAATTGGGCTCTTTGCCTTTTTATCAATTTGTGACAGCTTATGAATTCTAAATACAAGTCTCTTGACAGGTACAGATTTGCAAAAGCTTCCTCTCGTTCTCTGGGATGGCTAGATACATTTTTTGAGTTCTCGGATGCTTGAAGAGATTCTTTTCTCCATCCTGGCACTTGATCAGTGGGTTGGGCTGGGTCGAGAAATCAAAGTTGAAAAAAATTTTTTCTCAAAATTTGAAGACATTTCCTGTGACGTCAAGATTTTAATCTTGCTGTTGAGAAATTATCTCCATTATGATTGCCAGTCTGCTGTATATGATTGTTTTTCTTTCTAGGAAGTTAGTATTCTCTCTTCACCCATGGGGTTTGTAACTATAACAATGCCTTCATGTGGCTCTTTACATTCTCTGTGCTGGGTACTCAGAAAACACTTTTATTTTAATTAATTTTTTTATTGATGAGAGAGATCAATTTGTTGTTGCACTTATTTATGCATTCGTTGGTTGATTCTTGTAGGTGCCCTCACTGGGGGTGGAACCTGCAACCTTGGTGCATCGAGACAATGCTCTAATCAGTTGAGCTACTCACCCAGGGCCAGAAAACACTTTTAAAATAGAGATTCATGGCCACTAGTTCTGGGAAAATTTTTTGTGTGTATTTCTCTGATAATTTCCTCACCCCCATTTTCTCTGTTCTTTTTTACTGGAATGCCTATTAGTTGGATGTTGGACCTCCTGGATTGAGCCACAAATATTCCTACTTTTTTTTTTCTCCTATTATCCATCTCTTTGTATTTTTGTTCTACTTCCTGGGGAAAACTTTCTACTATTTTATTTTTTTAACAATCTTATTTCTTAATATCAGGAGCTCTTTCTGCCTTTTTCATAGCATCCTGTGTGGGTGTTATGGATGCAATATTTTCTGTCTCTCTGAGGGAAATAACTGTAGGTTTGGAGGTATTTGTTTATTGTTGTTGTTTTGTTTTCTCATGCCCCCTGTATTGCTTCTGGGCTTTTGACTCCCCTTTTCTCTTTGTTTGGCTCTCAGTCTTTCATATGGAAGATTTCCCTCAAATGTCTGGGAATCCTTAACTATCAGTTTGAGGTTAAGAGTGGGGAGCTAGAAACCTGACTGAAGGGTCTGTATTTGTGGAAGGGGCTCGTGAACCACTTGGTTTTCCCTGTAACACGAGCAAGGGAAAAGCCTGTCTTTTTCATTTGCGGACTCCCAAAATGACAGTGTGGGGGTCATTTACCTGGGACAATGAAGTTTTTCTAGAGAAGAGCCTCTAGTCTGATTGAGGATAAACTTTCTGGGAGTAGGAGAGAGAAAGAGGCCTGGAAATCCAACCATTTATTATGCAGTTTCAGCTCATCCCTTTGTTCTTAGTTCTGAGTCTTATTTCCACCTCTTGCCATGCCTAAGCTCCCTAAATTTGGGACCTCTTACGTTCTATTTTTCCAGACTCTACATTTAGCTCCATGAGTGAGGTTTCTAGGGGATCAGTTTACTTTTCATGATGTATTATTTTATTTTATCTCTTAATGATGGCAAGCCTTTCTCTAATGCTTTCTATAAATGCAGGATGCCAGATTTAGCAAATAAAAACACAGGTTGACCAGTTAAATTTGAATTTCAGATAAACAATACAATATTTGGGACAATCTCTGTATTAGTCAGCTTGGGCTTCCACAACAAGATACCTTAGATATGGTAGCTTAAGCAACAGAAATGATTTTCTCACATTCTGGAGGCTAGGAGTCCAAGATCAAGGTTCTGGCTAATTTGGTTTCTAGTGAAAGCCCTCTTCCTGGTGTGTAGAGTGTTTCTTTACCCGGCAGGGAAAGGAGAGATCCAGCTCTCTGCTGTCTCTTCTTATAAGCATACTAATCAATCAGGGCCCCACCCTTTTGACTTCTTTAACCTTAATTACTTCCTCCTAATACAACAACCCTGGGGGTTACAGCTTCAACATGTGAATCTGGGAGTGGAAGAGACACAAACATTCAGGCCATAACAATCATATACTAAAAATTATTGGTTGTTTGTTTGAAATTCAAATGTAACTGGACGTCCTGCATTTTACCCAGCAATCTTACCCGCACAGCCGTGCTTTTTTATGGCCTTCACTGTGTGGGGCTCTGGGCATCAGCTCAGTCCTCACGACAGTGTTGCTGGGGAGGGCTGTTACCTCCCTGCTTTTACCCCAGGAGGAAGTCATGCCTTGAGAGGTTAGACAACTTGCCCAAAGTCACGCGAACTACCAAGTCTGTGTGAACTTGGCAGCCAGATGAAGCAAGAACCAGACTGCTGACGCAGGATGCAATCGGGAGCATCTGACTGCAAAGCAAGGCTGGTAACCACTTTGTCAACATCGTTCTCCAAAGAGGGCTAAACCCATTGCCATGCTCGGGACCAGACTCCTATAGCTCAAAAATCATAAAGGTCTCCAAAATGAAATGACAGAAAAGCCCACATATGAGTAATAATGCAAGCCAAATTCATAAAACCAGCTATGAAATACCAGAAAACAGTTCTTCAGGGCAACACACTTAAAAATGGATGACTCGACTCCAGGGAAATTGCCACAGCCTCTGCCTTTTTTCTAGGATATTCACCTTTACCTTTAAAATTTTTGAAAAAAAATTTTAATGAGGTATAATTAAGTTCAATAAGATGCATAGATCTTAATGTACAACTCAAATACTCTTGACAATTGTATCTATGACAATTGCCCAAAATAAGACATAGACTATTTCCATCACCCCAGGAAGTTCCCTTGTGCCTCTTTCCTGCCCCACCTGCAACCACTGTTTTGATGTCTATCACCATAGAGGAGCCTGTTCTCGAACTTCAGATAAATAAATTCATACAGGTCATACCCTTTTGTATCTGGCTTCTTGATGTCACAGAACATTTTCTTCTGTTTTTGATGGAGGTGAAATTCACATTTTGAAATTCATCCCTTTAAAGTGGAGCGTTCGGCGGCATTTGGTACATTCATAATGTTGTGCGACCACCACTCTGTCTCGTTCCCATTTTCACCCCGTCCCCGAAGGAGAACCCGTCCCCAGTAAGCAGTCCCTCTGCAGTCCCACCCCCCTGCAGCACCTGGCAACCGCGAATACGCTTTCTGCCTAACCTTTACTTTTTATGGTTCATCGGTTCTCGACTTGCTGCTAAAATTGTACAAGTAGAGAGGAATTATTTAAAAGAGCTCCAAGCAAGGGAAGGCAGAAGGACAAAAGCAACACTAGGTAAGGCAAAATCAAGCCGGATGGTGAAGCCACAAAGGACAGTGTACCTAAGAGCACCAAGATAAAGCCTCCTGCTCCAACCAGTCGTGAAGGCGGCTCTGGTGCTATCTAGGCGAGTGGTATTTATTTTCTTATCAACAAAGCACAACTCAGTGTCGATGATGAAAGAGGAAAGCCCACAGCTGCTCTGTCTACAAAAGGCATTGACATAAAGACCAAAGTAAATGTTAGGATCCTGGAAACAGCAGCAGGTGTTTCAAATACAAAAATAGCAGCCACTGGGCAGAACTGTGACCACCTGCTAAGCAGCAACCACTCAGAATTCCTTTGAAATGGCCATTCTAGGAATGATTTTTGACTTCTAGGTGCATTCTATCATCGGTCTTTTTGCTAGATCTTTCTTTGCATGGCAGGGGATTTCTGGATAATTTCTGATGTCTTCTAACCGGGTTCTTGCTCACCACCATATCCTTAGCACCTAGAATCTGGTGTGATGCTTAGCACATAGTAGGTAAACAATAAGAAATTTTGGAATGAATCAATGAATCAATGGATAAACTATCTGCACTACTAATTACAAAAGGGGAATTATAAAATCACTGCTTTTTAAACTTATAGGAAAACCAGAGAGAAGGAAAACAAAATAAATGGCTTCTCACAAGGGACTGTGCATGGTGGTTTCTGTACATTACCCCATTTAATTTTCACAATTACCTTAAAAGGTATCATGATACCACTTTTACAGATGAGGAAACTGAAGGTCACAGAGGCACCCTGCTGTCTCCCAGGACTCAGAGCTCAAGCTTTTCATTTGGTAATTGAAGAAACCCCGGCCCAAAGCAGTCAGGAGTCTTGACCCAGGTAACAGAGCTAGCCTAGTTAGCAGCCTGCCTAGAATGTTCCCAGGAATGTTTCTAGCTGGGCTTTGAGACCTGGGACAAATCGCTTGGTTTCTCCGTCTGAATATCTTCATCCATGTGTAGAGGACAGAGCCCCCAGGGTCCCTTCCAGGTCTAAGATCTGGGCTTTCAGGACTAGGAGTTCAGGAATTGGGAGGATCAGGAGGTACCTGAGGCCTAGGAGAGTCAGGGAAGGGAAAGGAAGGTAGCATGTCTTCTTGTCTACTTTCAGAGAAATAGAACCAGGAGGATATTTCATATATATGTATATATGTATATCTATTCATGTACATATAATTTGTTTCAAGGAATTGGCTTATGTGACTGTAGGGCAGACAGGAAGGCTGAAAACTTTGGGCAGGTGTCAACATTGCTGTTCCCAGGTGGAATTTCTTCTTCAGAGAAACCTGTTTGCTCTGAAGGCCTTCACTGATTGGACGAGGCCTTTCCATACTGATGATCTCCTTTACTTGAAGTCAGCTGATTGTAGATGTCAATCACGTCTACAAAATACCTTCTCGGCAACATCTAGATTAGTGTTTAATGGAATAACTTGGTATTTTAGCTCAGCCAAGTTGACTCATAAGACTAACCATCACAAGAAGAGAAAACTGTTTAGAGAAGTTAGGTAAATTGTCCAAGGTTATCCAGCTGATTGGTGTCAAAGTCAGGACTGAAAATGTGCTATGTGTGACCACAAAGTCCTCATTCTCCCATGAGTCTTGCTGTGTCTGGGCCTCTGGTGAAGTTCCTAAAGCAGCAAAGCAGATTTTTTCTTTTTTAAAAAAATTGATTTGAGAGAGAGAGGAAAGGAGGCGAGAAGAGAGAGAAACATTAATTTGCTGTTCCACTTATTTGTGCACTCATTGGTTGTTTCTTGTATGGGGATTGCCTTGACTGGGGATTGAACCCACAACCTTGGCATATCGGGACAACGCTCTAACCAACTGAACTAGCCGGACAGGGCTGCAAAGCAGATTTCTAATCTTGTGCATGACGCTGTGTCACAGTCATTTGCGTATAACCCCTCCTGGACTGTAGGTTCTTTGAGAAAAGGTCCATGTGTAAATATATTTTTGTCATCTGCAGAACTAGTAAAGAGCCCTGCATGTCCCAGGCATTCGGTGAATATTTGCAGAATTAGGGAGTCACTAATAATTCCCGACATGTTGTGTTTCCTGTGTACCAGCAACTGAACTAAGCTTGAACTCTAAGGCGCTAACTCTGTGAAAATGAAGAAAGAAAACCACCTAAAATGGGGTCAGGAGGTCTGAAAGGGGAGTTCTCAGGAACAGGCACTCTAGGTCCATTACAGACCCCAAAAGGAAGAGGCTACTTTGCATTCCCAGTAGGAAGTGTCTCTATTTTACTGCCCCAGCAGAAGGAAGGAAGGTTTTCCCCTTGCCCACCAACAAGCCCAGCCAACGGGATCCATGCAGCTCAGCCAATGAGAAGCCATCAACACCCTGAATTCTCGCTTTCCTCCATGGACTTTCGTTAAAATCACCCCTTCCCAGCTTCCTCCTTTGTCCCTATAAACTAACTATTCCTCTCCTTTATTTGCTGAACTTGCCTATGGTTTTGGCTATAGCAGAATTGCAATTCTATGCTATTCCCAAATAAACCCATTTTGGTGGTAAAATAACTTTTACTTTTCAAGATCAACAACTCCTCCTCCTCCTTCTAGATAGTTAACTTTTGTTTTAATTGAATCTCAGCTCCCTCCCACACACAAAAAAAGCCAAAGGAAAGAACTCTTGTATATTCTAGAATTCTGTGGCACATTCTAACTCTGATTTCTTGACAAGAGGTGGGTCCTACTATTATTCTTAGACAAATGATAGGAAAATGAAGGGCTTTGAAAAGTTAAGGACTTCTCAAGTATCACAGAGTTTGTAAGTCGTGAAGCTCACACTTGAACCAGGCAACTGGATTCTATCTTCTGCCTGCCTACTACCATGCTGCACTGCCCAAGCTAAACTGAGCCAGATTGGACCTCAGATGTCATCAAGTTGGTTTCCTCTACTTCCAGATGAGGGACAGAGAAGTCCAAGTGTTAAAAATGGCAGCACCAGGAACGGAGCTCCAGGCTCCAAGCTCCCAGACCACGGGAACATTCTGGTTCTCTCTCAAAGTAAGGCCTCGTTGGGGACCTTGCATGCCCTGCTTGGCCCTCCAGATGCTATTTACTCAGCTAGGTGTGGGCTCTGCTTGGTTCCCAGTCTGTTGTTTGCAAAGTAAATGTCAGCCAGCCTCCACCAGTTTATACCCCCAGCCCAGGAATGGAAACAAAGACTGAAAGGAACATTCTTTTGCTGGTTTCAGACACCTTGACTTGAATTTTCAGTTTCTATCTAATAAAACGCAAATCACTAAAAGTGGGGGGTAGCCTTAGAATCCCTTAGAAGTGTCACATCCTAAAAGCAGTGGGCCATCCTGGGGTTCTTTTCACGCCTGTGCAACCTCCAGGAAACTGGGCAACGTCTTAAGTCACAGGGATCTAGGTTTCAATCCCAGTTCCACCGTGGACGAGTTGCATGACCTTGGGCTTAACCTTTCAGAGCCTCACCTTCCTCCACTGAGAAATGGAGTCAACTGCAGGAATACAAGAGACAATGGATGCCAAGTGCTTTGCACAGTGCCTGGCACACATTCCATACACACCAGCTACTGTTCCTGACACTGACTTATTTTACACAGCTCTCACTAGTTGCTTTGAATAAAACAAAGGGAACTTTAGAGTAAGGAGGGTAAAACCAAGTCTTAATGTTCTTTGCTACTTTGATTTCCTACTACCTGGCTTCTTCCTGTAAAAGGGTTCCGAGAACTTTGGGAGTAGAATGTGAACAAGGGAGATTTTAATCGGCAAAAACAGATGTGCAGATTTCACCTTTTCTCAGGGAAGCCACCGCCTATGGCTCAACTCAAGGCTCAATCAGTAACTTTACCTCCCAGATCAATTTCCAACAAGTGGTTCCTGTTCTTGAACCAGGATATACAAACAAGGGCGCTTACTGGAAGGGAGGTGTCAGGGCCTCCAGATTTTGTCAGCTGCCCACTCTCCCAGGAGAGCTGGTGGGACCTGTCAAGCCAGCAGCCAAGGCCAGAAGACAAGTTGAACACTTCAAGGTCCACGGGGCCTTTCCCTTCTTTTGAGTTTTGAATTTGAGCAGGATACATTTAAGAAATGCCAAGGAGGAAACAGTGTTGATTTATGGCTGCCAAGCGAAGTGGGGTGCAGTGAAGAAACAGTATGAGATAGAAAAGGTCAGCTACCTCATTGTGCAAAGTGAGGAGGCAGGACAGGTGCAGGGAGCACAGCCTCAGGTCTCAGGAGCCCTAGATTTCCATCCCAGATCCTGACCCTAAGAGAGAAACTCTCCCTGGGACTACAAGGGAGAGTGACAATAAATACCGCCCAAGCTCAGATACACTAAAGTCCCTTCTGGAGGGAGGAGAGCAGGGAAGGGGGCGGGTGACTGTGCAGAACTAAAATCAAACAAGGGGGTGGGGGGCGTTGGGAAATCCCCTCCCTCTTTCATATTTCTGACTCCATTTTTAAAAAATCTTCACCCAAGGATATATTTTTATTGATTTTGAGAGAGAGAGAAACATAGATTGGTTGCCTCCCATACCCGCCCTGACCGGAGATGGAATCCACAACCTAAATATGTACTCTGACCAGGAATCGAACCCGAAACCTTTTGGTGTACCAGGCGATGCTCCAGCCAACTGAGCCACCCGGCCAAGGCTAGACTCCTTTTTTTCTTTTTTTGGTGAATCCTCACCCCAGGATATTTTTTCCATTGATTTTTATAGAGAATGGAAGGGAGAGAGACACATCGATTGGCTGCCTCCTGCAGTCACCCGACTGGGGCAAGGGATTGAACCTGCAACCCAGGTACAGGCCCGTGGCCTGGAATTGAACCCTGGACCCTATAGTGCACGGGCCGATGCTCTACCACTGAGCCACACTGGCCAGGGCCTGACTCCATTTTTTAAATAAAACTTGTTGGTGAAAAAAATTTAGGGAAGTTTTGAAGGGGGAGGGAGTGAAGATGAGAGTAGAAAAGAGAAAAGGTATGTTCCAGGAGAATTGAGTATACAGAAATCCAGAAGGATCTTCTTATGCATTAATCTTGGGAATGGTAGCAGGTGTTAAAGGTTGAATATATTTTTGGCACCAGATGAACTATTACTGTTTTCCTGAGATTCTTTCTCAGGGGCCAGATGGCGTCCAGCAGGGAGAAGGGGCAAGGGGGAAAGAAAAGCTAAATCCTATGCAAACTCCTACGTATCCTTCAAGGCCTACATGATCACCTCCTTTACGAAGCCTTCCCCAAGGGCCCTGGGGAGTTAGGCCCTCGCTCCTCCCCCAGTACCACCACTAAGGGCTGGTTACAGTTATATTGCATCATAATTATTTACCTGCCTCTGTCCTGTTCTGGACTGTGCTACCCTGAGAACAAGACACAGGCAGCACAGAGTTCAGGATAAATGAATGACCCCAAATCAAGGATTTCTGGCCATGGTTCTGATCATGATGCTGGGAATATCAGTTTATTGCATGTCCTAACCCCTGGACACCAAGTTTAAAAATCAGTGAATGCAAATGGTTGAGCACAGGTGAAGGTTGGAGATTTTCAGGAGAACCGCAAATCAGCACAAAGGCAAACTGTCCCCTTCCCTCTGCTCCAACCCATCACAAATTGTGCTGGTACCTGGGGGAGTGTGGGACACATGCCTGATCAAGATTAGGGGAGTCCCTTTAGAAAACTTTGTTTTCAATTTCCTCCAAAAAATTTTGAAGTAAAACTTAGAATTAGACAATCCACTTCCTGCAAGCCTGAACAAGTCTGACTTTTCAAGACACTGATGAGAAACACTTCAGTTGAGAAATGTTTCTTTCCATCCAAAGCTGTATCCAGGGCAGCTATCTTAACTCCTTTATCTGTTCCAGAAGGTTAAAAAAAAGTCAGACTTACATAGCCTTTGAGTTGTAAAGCCACCTGGTCACCTGGAGGGCGAATGTAAAGGACCCCGTCTCCCCAGTATGTATTTCTAGGATGCTAAGAATCTGCATTCATTCCTTCAGCCGCTGCACCTGTGTCTGCACAGAGCGGGCCCCCTGGGTGGGTGTCAGAGACTGAGTGGGTGTGTGCTCCAGGCACCTGCACACACCGTTCCCATGTGCCAAGGAGGCTATCTGTGTGCAGGGAGGGCTCACAAGTTTCACAAACACGTTTGTTCCAGTTGCTATCATTCCCCTTTAGCTATTCAAGGCAGAACTTCCTAGAGTGAAGTCAGAGTAGCTCAGGCTGGGATGGGCAGCCTTTGCTCTGGAGTTGGGAACTAAATGAAACAAGCTCCTTCCTGTGTGCCAGGCTCTCTGCTAGGTTGCTTTCATGCACATTCCTGCCCCTTCTAGTAAAAACAAACAACAACAACAAAGGAAGCTCTTGAAGAGGTTTGTGGTTTCTTCCAGGTCAACCAGCAGAGCCAAGTGCTAACCCCCACCAAGCTTAAGTTCAGTGGTCGGTCCACTACCTCTCAGCTCTGCAAGAGGCTATAGATCACTGCAGGGTATAGAAAAGTATTTTTGAACACATATTGTGACTCCTAAGGACTATAATAAATTCTATAATTCTGAAACTATATGCTGGAAATTACAACTCATTTTCATACAGAAAATTAATGTGTTTTCTACAAAACAACTGGGTCCCATTTTAAAATTGCAGATCCCAACTTTTTCCCTAGACCCACAGCCTCACTCACTTGTGTGTAGAGCAGCTCCCACAGGCCACCAACACTAGTTATGGCATAACCCAAACGCCTCCACCCCTGGGATCTCACAGTAGGTCATGGGTCTATGTGCTCAGCAAATGTTTGCAGCCCTCTGCTGGGAATGATGTCCCAGGTCATAATAACAGGAAAGATCACTGGCAGCCTGGGGCCAGGTCTGGCCCACTCAGGGGTCAAAGGGCGCATTTTGTCCTCAGGTTGGGGGAGGGAGCAACTGGGGAAAACTCATCTGGTGTCTATGGTTATATTTTTCCTGCTTCATGGACCCCCATCCCTGCTTGTAATCGGTGGTTAAATTTTACACTTAGAGATATTTTAAAGACTTGGACACAGTTGTTTCACTTAGCCTCCTAGGACCTGTTGAAATTCTTGGTTACCAAATATGGAAAGATGGAAGACAGGATAAGATTAATGGTAGAGTGGGAAGAATTTGGGAATGTCCAGTGGCCTTAGGGTAAACTGCTTTTGGTGACAATAATACTTAACATGCATTACGTGCTCTTTGTGACGCACGCTGTGTTAAATACAGTTTCTTGTTCAATACTTGATTCTCATTTTTCTCACAAGGAAACAGGCTCAGGGAGATTAAGTAACTTGTCCTAGGTTACCTAACTAGTATGTGTTAGAGCTGAAAACCTACCTTATGTCTGTCTGACTTTCACAAGCCAAGGCCCCCAGCCATCAGGTTGTAATGATGGGTCTTACAGGTCTGGATATGACAGACGGGTGACCTCTGTCCCAGTGTTCCTAGAAGCAAACATCATTCTCCTTTCTTCTCCACTCCCAAAGCTTTTTTCTTCTCATATCCCCTTCATTCACCAAACCTGGGGTGGGTCTATATTTTACCCGACTGGGCCTAGAACCACATAAATCCTGGCAGTTTACATGGGGGAGGCGGGGAGTGAGAGAACAGGAAAGGTGCAGCTTGCAGTCTTTCCCCACATGTATATCAGATGTACAAAGTCATAAATAAAATGTATAAATAAAAGAGAGGATTTTTTTTTTTTTTCATGTTGAGAATCTCTAGACCATACTCAGGAAATCCAGTCTCTTTTGAAGCAGGTGATGCAAAAAACTCACAGCATCAGCTAAACGCAAGGTCCAGCTTACCAAAGGGGGAAAGAATTCAGTTGTTATTTTGGAGTCAGCTCTTCAGAGTATGTATGTGTCTGGGGAGGTTCAACTTGAGTAAATTTAGCTCTCCAAATAAATAGTATTTACTGAAATTAGTCATAAAACATTTTGCAACAACACAGGTACCATACAAAAGCAAAACCAAAGCAGGATCCTGGAACAGGCAACAGACGTTCAGGAAAAGCCTGGTGAAATCCCAATAAGGTCTAGAGTTTAGTTAATAGCAATGTGCCTGCATCGGTTTCTTACTTTTGACAAATATAACATTGGTAATGTAAGTGAATACCATTAGGGGAACTGGAACTGGGTGGGGGTTTGTATGGGAAGTCTCTGTGCTGTCTTTGTAACTCCTCCGTAAATCTAAAATTACACCAAAATTAAAAGTTTATTTAAAAAAATTCAAAACCAGTGAACTGATATTTATTCTAGTATAAATGAAGGGGGCCTGCTGCACTTAAACTTCTTTCAAGTAAGATAAAACTTGCTTCTCTTGCCGCCTTTGAACCTTGGTGTCAATAAAGGGACCAACAATGGAGAGTTTGTGCTTTCTTTCAAGAGACAAAACCAAATGCAGAGCCATTTACTGCTCTGGGTCGATGCCAAGTGAAAAAGAGAGCTTTGCACTTTTCAATCGAATCTTTTCCTTTTGTTGTTGTGTCCTTTTAGGCTCTGTTTAATTTACTGGGCAAATGAACTGTACCATTTTACAGAAGCCAAAGGAGTATTGAATTTCTTAGAACCCTGATACACACAACTGAACTTCAGGAAGTGTTGCAACTCCTCTTCAGAAAGGGGTGGGCAGCCACAGGGCCAAAGGAAACATTCATCAACACGACCAGGAGGATTTCCTGCTTGGTGTCTCAACTTTACTTAAACGGTTCATAAATGTCCTCCTTTAAAAAACATGTTCTTAAACTGAAAGCACGAGTCCTAGCAAACCAAACAACTTCATTCATTTCTAGAGGGTAACGAAGCCCTGTGCATTCAGATTGGTTTCTTAGCAGTGACAAATGTACCATGGTTGTGTCAAATGGCATCAGGAGAAACTGGAACCCGGTGAGGAGTGTACATAGCACTTTCTGCATGACTAAGAAGAAACTTCGATTCCATTAAGGAAACAAAAATATTATACAGCACTTTGCTCTTCACTTTTTCTGTGTCATCTGAAGGTTTTTCATTTTGCCTTGTGAGAATATAAAAAGTTGTCTTAAAATGTTTGCTTTTCTTTTCCATTTTAATTGGTGTCTAGAAAAATGAGCAATGTAGTACTTTCTTGCTAGAATCTGTCTCTTGACCACAGCATGGGAGTTTATAAAATATGACACCAAGAAATGGCATGGAACACATGAGTCTTTAACAGTGAGTGTCAAAATCATAGCATGAGGAAGCAAGAATTCCTGAATTCTATTCCTATTTTCCTGCTGAACCATTTTGAAATCAGCTTAGTTAGTAAGCAGGGGGATACAAAGATGAATCAGCTGCAATCCCTGACTTCAAGGAGCTTACAGTCTAATATGGAGATCCAGGCAGGTGCACCTGTACCACCAAGTGTCACAAGTGTTTTGCTGGAAGTCTGGGGAGGGCTGCATGGGAACAAAACAGGTGCAGAGCAGGGTGTTGTTTGACGTGAGTTTAGAGAAGTGGTCTCAACCGGGGTAGATCTTGGCTCCCAGGGAACATTTGAAAGTCAAGATAATTTTGGTTGTCATAACTGGGGGAGAGGGGGGGAATGAGGTGCTATTGGCATCTAGTGGGTAGAAACCAGGAATGCTACTAAAACCCTACAGTGCACAGGACAGCCTCCCACTACAAAGAACTGTCCAGCCCCAAAAGTCAATAAAGTGGAGGTTGAGAAACTGTGGTTTAAACAGAGAGATGAACAGGGGTTTGCTGGGAAAACTCAGGGGAAAAGTATATTCCAAGAAAATGATAGGACTGAAGTGTGGGACAAACATGTAAACTGGAAAAGTAATCTATAGCCTTAAAGCTGATTAAGCTGATTATTTCTTCCCTTTGAACTCAGTTAGTTATATATCAGTAAATAGTGATGTTACAATGGTATATGACTATCACTCTTCCTAGTATCAGAAGGAAGTGCCACTAATAAAAATTATGTCCCTGAGAGATAACTACTCAAGTTGCCCTACTCAAGTATACTTGTTCCTCAGCAGTGCCTGTAGCCCATTCCCAAGAAAAACAAAGCCAGTGTGTGAGAAACCTAACAGGGCAATGTGGTAGGTAAAGTGCCTGTAAAAGGGAGGCCTGTGCTGTATGGGTTGTGACAAGAACCCAGTCACTATGGTATTAATATTTCTCATGTAAGTTGGGATCTGGAAGTGGGCAGTCTGAAGCCAGGTCAGGGCTAGACTGGCACTACATAATGCCATCAGGAACCCAGACTTCTTTTGTTTTTCCCTCCTGACATCCTTAACATGTGGTTTCCTTGCTCACGCTTACAAGATGGCTGCTGAACCTTCTCAATCTTTTGCCCTTTCATCAGTATTCCAGGTAAAAAAAAGATTTAGAGGAAAAGGGCAACAGGCAAAAGGTGAAAGGCTTCCTAATTGAGTCTTCTCCATTTAACAAACTTTCCTGGAATCCTCTCTGCCTAGAACTGTGACTTATACATTGGCCTGAACTGCATTACATAGCTTTCTCTCCAAGGGAATCTGGAGGCTGTCTTCAGCAGGAACTAAAAAAAAATCTTTTTAAACAAAGAAGATTAGAATAGATGTGTAGGTAACTAAAAATATTGCCTTAGTGCATTAAAATGAACATATTCCAGGCTTTTGTTATGAGAATTCTGCTTTCAAGAAAATAGTATTATGCAGCAGTCTTCCAGGGTAATTTAAAAGATGTTTGGTCTTTTAAAGCATACTTTAGACAACCTAACAGTTCAATAATTATTAACAAAATATTTACTGAATGCCTGATATGTACTAAACACTATACTAAACACAGAAGACCAAAGAAGTGTTAACACATGGCTTCTTCTATTTCTAATGAGCTTGTTGAAATCCAACTAAAAAAACACATATAATGTAAACAAATGAAAAGCTGGGTAACAATAAAAGAGTTAAATAACAATCCAAAATAGTAATATAAGAAAGCAGTTCATTGCTGGCGGGAATGTAAAATGATAAAAACACTTTGGAAATCTGGCAGTTTTTTTAAGAAGTTAAATATATACCTACCACATGATCCCACAATTTTACTCCTAGGTATTTATACAAGAGAAATGAAAATATAAAGATTTCTTTCACATAACAACTTGTACCTAAATACTCACAGCCGCTTTATTTACAAAAGTCAAAACTTGGAAAAAATTCTATTTCTAAATTTAAAACACAATGGTCAATCTCACTCTTCAAGAGTAAATGGGATCAAATTTTGTGAATGTTTCTCTTTTGAAAAAAGCATGTGTTTTTGGTTGAGAGGAAAGTCCTTTATCAGATCAAGCTCGTTAATTGTGCTTCTCAAATCTCTTTTGTCTGCTCCATCTGCTGATTCTGAGAAAAGTGTATTTGCAATTATGGACCTGTCATTTTCACCATTTATTTTCAGTTTTTGTTTTACACATTTCAAAATTATATTACTATGTTTCTAAAGATTTATGACTGGCAACTTCTACCTTAATCAACACATAAATACCTCTCTGTCCTTGCTAATACCTTTGCTTTAAATTCTATTTTGTCTGATATTAATGCTGCTCAATATGCTTTCTTTTTGTAAACATTTTTCCTGGTAAGCCATTTTCCATTCTTGTGCTGTTTTGTTTAGTGGTGTATCTCCTATAAACAGCATATAGCTGGATTCTGGATTTTTCATTCAACCAGAGCTTCTCCTTGATAAGAAGCAATAGTCCACGTGTGTTTATTTTTTATTATATATTTGGACTTATTCCTACCATGTTACTTTATGTTTTCTACACATTATATTTCTTGTGTTTTCTGCTTTTCTTACATTTTCTGGAATGACTGTTTATTTTCTCTCTCACCCTCTTTCTCTTACTCTTGGCCCTCTTTCTCTCTCCCAATGTTGTTTCTATTCTTCTACTACAATGGTCTTTAAACTTCTTTGTTCACATGGTCCCTAAAATAATTTAGTAAAACTATATACCCCCCATTTTAAATTTAGCATCTAAAATTTTTCATGGGCCTTGGCCGGGCAACCCAACTGGTTGGAGCGTCATCCCGATGTGCCAGGGTTGTGGGTTTATCCCTGGTCAGGGCACATACAAGAATCAACCAATGAATGCATAAAATAAGTGGAACAACAAATCGATGTTTCTCTCTCAAATCAGTAACATTAAAAAAAAAATTTAAATAAAATTTCTCACTATAAGATTCAATAATTGCAAAGGATGTCACTTCCAATGCAACTGAGAGTATTGACATTTTAAATAAAATTTTTGTATCACTTTCATAGATGTGCTCAATAGAATTTAAATATCATAGTTACAGTTATTTGCTATCCATTATCACACGTTTAAATATGAGCTGGATTTGTCGAAGAATGGTCGGTAGGGTGGGGATTAGCATGTTTAGGGCTGAGGATTCAACCAGCCATTGTTAATAGATTGGTTACATATATTTGCATACATGAGAATTCAGCAAATAAGCATATTGAGGTTAATGGGTGCCTGTTTTCTTGTTGTCAGAGAATGGAGTTGATATTATGAAAAGAGGAAAGGCTAAAATAAACCCTTTGGTACTAGACTGGAATTGGAGTTTTTGATGTGCACTCAGGAGTTTTTAATACATACAAATAGACTGATATAAAAACAGGTATATACATACATCTATTTTTATATCTTTCTAAATATGTGACTATGTATATACACATAAATATATTTCTGAGTTCTAGTCACTGAGACAACTTAGAAGCAATGGTACCCCAGTAGCAATGAGCACACCTAGCCCCCAGATCTTTGTCACTAAATATTGTCCACTAAAGGGAGCCGGAGCTCCTTGGAGAAATGACTGATTCTAGGGCTGGGCCTGGGAAAGAATAGATGAATTTGTATATCTGCTGTGCCAGAAAATGAGGACGTATTCAAAGTCACACATGGTTAGTGACTACCACATTAGAGAAGCAGTTCTTAAATTTTAGTTTCAGTTTGTTATTGGGTTTTGTTTTGTTACATTGACACTTATTTAGACTTAATGACCTACTGCTTCTCATCAGTGTCTTCTTACATTTCACAAAGACTAAGAACTTTGCATTTTATATGCATTTATAGCTCTTATCACAGGTGCCTAGTAAATGTTTTAAAATACTAATGGCATCTGATGAAAGAATTATCAGATTAATCTTACATAGAGGATATGAAACTGTTCAAAGGTTTGCAATTAAGTGTTCGAGACTTCATGGATAGCAATCTGCAGTGTGTCAAATTACTGGTTTTTGTATGATTCTAAATTTTATCAAAAAAATAAAAGCCTTGAAAACAAAACTAGGGGAGTCAATTTCAACATTCTTTTTCTTCTACCCCACTAACCAAGACCAAAATGCAATCCATCCACTTTTCTCCTCTGCACCAGCATCTTGTGCCTTCTCCACATGGTTACTCACTGGGCTCTAGAGGCCTCACGCCTTTTCTTTTTATGCCTAAATTATTTAAATTTCTTTTACTTTTTCTGAGACTTCTTATACAGTGTCAGGCAGTTAACTTGGTGAATAAAAGGTTGCGTGACAATTACATGACTTTTCTCAGAACGTCTTACAACTTTCCAAGGTCCTTTAACCTAGATGTGAAGTTCTCAAGCAGAAGGAACTCCAAAATTTCTCTCTAAAGGCCTGGGTGACCAGGAGAGACTCTCCTACCCCTGCAGGCACGTTAGGACCCTCATAGCTTAAGGCTGATGAGAGTTAAGGAGTCAGGCTTCTTGGTCCTGCGAGTCTGGGATCATTGCCACCTCTTTTCCTGTCCACAGAAGCAGCGAGTGCTCAGGACCCCAGTGAGCTGGGTCAGCTCACCTTAAA
This sequence comes from Miniopterus natalensis, assembly GCF_054644295.1. Taxonomy (NCBI): domain Eukaryota; kingdom Metazoa; phylum Chordata; class Mammalia; order Chiroptera; family Miniopteridae; genus Miniopterus; species Miniopterus natalensis. The sequence continues at coordinate 16,831,852 of NC_142100.1, forward strand.
TAAACTGTCACTTATCTCACTCTGCCAATTTGGAGGAAGAAATACCTCTTAGGAGACTCATGGGGCAGCCCTGGGAGGAGCAGGCACTGTGCCCCTTTAAGGGGCCTGCACATCAGGAGACTGAACTGCTTTCGTCCCTTCTTCCCATCCTACTCCCTACCCACCACAATATAACTGAAGAGCTAATCTAATACGATTTACTAACGCCGTAGAATTACCTAAAAACCTGTCTACCTTTTCACTTTTTGCATATATTCCAGTCACTGGCTAAGAGTTTTACTAATCTTTGCATCCTTAGAACCTAGAACTGTGAGGAGCACAGAGGAAGCAGGGAGTCTAGGGAACTTAACAGTTTGTAATTTGCTTTTTAAAAGTAAACCTGGATGTGTGCGGTGTTTCCTCATGTGTTTTTTCCCCCCTCTCCAGTGTTAATATTCGTGTATCTCAATTGCCCCCTGCTGCTATCCCGGGGGCCCCTTTCACATGCGCCGTCCCCCCACCCCCACTTGCTCCGCAGCCGCCAGGCAGGAGCCTTTGAATTTCCCTTCGTTTTTACACACGAAGTATTTTTTTTTTCTCATTAAAAAATTATAATATACGCTTATACTAGAAAGCTTAGAAACGCAAAGAAAAATTAAATTACATGTATTCCTCCCGCTCGGAGACAACGCCTACCGCTTTGCTGCGCCCTAACTAGCTTAACACGCGCGACCCCGGCTTCTAAAGGCTCTTATTTCGCGGGATTTCTTCACAGGCTTTTTTCAAGCCCAAGGCCCGATTCGGCTCTCTCTCGACTTTCCGTCCACTCAGGTACGAAGAGGCGCACGAGATAAAATTCTGTCAGCCACAGATAAAAATCTGTCAGTCTCGGTGAAAATTCATCAGTCTGGAAAGCTCTCGGTTTGGAATGAAATTCTGTCATTACGAGTAAAAACGCGTGAGCCTCGGGGGGGGGGATTAGTTTGATAAGGAAACTCCGCCGGATCCCGACCCTTCCTCTCGAGCCCGGGGCTCCCCCAGCCCTCCGGGTCCCCCACCCGCCCAGACCTAGGTCTCGCCGGACGCCCCCGGGGAAAATGCCCCCGCACACCCTACCGGGAAAAGCAGCCGCCACGCTGGACGCCTTGGCCCCGCCCCCGTATGGGCCTTTGAACCAATGGGCGCCGAGATACGCTGTGCGTCACGCGGCGCTGGCCAATCGCGAGGGGCCACGATCGTAGAAAGGCTGGGCGCGGCGGGTCCAGGCGGCTGGGCGGCGGCGGCGCGCACTCGCGTAGACACTTTCGGGCCATGGTGGTGGTGGCATCCGCGCAAAGCCCGGCCGTCGGGGCCCCCAAAGTGCTGCTTCTGTCCGGCAAGCCCGCCGCAGCCGCCGCCGCCGGAGCCCCGGCCGGCCGGAATGTGCCACTCATGTTGCCGGGCCAGCGAGGGGCCAGCCCGGAGGCAGACAGCGGTGGGCCACCCCAGGCGCGAAAGCGACAGCGCCTCACACACCTGAGCCCCGAGGAGAAGGCTCTGCGGAGGTGGGCAAGGGGCCCGGGTCGGAGATTGGATCCGAAACCGGGACAGGGGCCTGGGTCCGGATCGGGCAGCGCTCGGGCGCCCTTGGCCTGGCCTGTCCAGTGCCAGCGTGGCGCGGGGCGGGGCGGGGCAGGAAGTCTGGGCTGACCGGATCCACCGCGCTGAGTCGAGTCCGGGCGGCTCAGGCCTCTTTTATTTTCTTCTTTTCTATCTCGTTAGAGATGCCTAGAGCTGGGTAATGGGGCACCTGGGTTCCAGGCCGTTTTGCTGTGTGACCACAGACCGGTCGTTCAGCTTTTTTGAACTTGGACTCGATTATCCTCTCGGTTTACCTACTTCATTTTGAGGGGCAGCTGAAATGACAGCTGTTGAAAGGGCTGCGAGCTCTCTAAAGGCAGAATTCAGTCTCTGCAGCCTTAAAATGGTATTTCATGAGGTCGTCGGGGAGAGTGAGAGATAAATGCCTATTGCTTAGCCCTCTGTAATGTTAGTTGTTTCTGAGCAGTGTGCGCTCTGTGATTAAGTGCCTCCTGGCTGCCCAGGATCTCAGCACTAGGGCGAGAGGCATAAGCCTCTCCCTTATTGCAGTTGCGCTGGGGGAGAGAGTTGTTTATGTCGTAGCGCGATTGAAGCCTTCACTCGATTTCATCAGTCCAGGTTGGATCCTGTTTGAGGGAATTGGAGTCAGGAAGCGACGGGGGAGTGGAAAGGGGAGGAGGAGGTTTCTTATGTTACAAGATGAATATGTGTGTCCAGCCCCCGTGCTGGGGCCAGAATGAGACTGAGGTGGATGATGCAACATGGGCGAGAATAAAGCAATATGGGGTAGAATAAAGCAGGCTTTCAAGATAGATTGAAAGAAGGCTGTATTTTTGTTTCGTTTTGTTTTGTTTTATTGAGGGGAAGAGCCTGAATTGTATTTTTACCATTAGTCTACCTTATACTGTAAATTTATGTGAAAGCACCAGCTGGCCAAGTTTTCAAATAAAGATATAAATAAGGTTTGAGATGACTCAGTGTGGCATGTCCCTTCTGTTCTCAGGAAACTGAAAAACAGAGTAGCAGCTCAGACTGCCAGAGACCGAAAGAAAGCCCGAATGAGTGAGCTGGAACAACAAGTGGTAGATTTGGAAGAAGAGGTAAAAATACTTAAGGCTAAATTCTTCTTTTTTATTCATTGTATATCCTTCCTTGGTAAATGTTCTGATATTTGCTCCCCATCCCAAGTTGTTTCAGTCCTTTTAGAATAAAATTCAACATGTAATTAAAAGTTAAACTAAGTTAGAGTAGATGGGTAGTTGGTTAAATGGTGAAGCTTGATGAGAAAAATGATTGACCCTCTGGCAGGTGTTGCTAGATCCGTTTAAAAGTTGGTGAATTACAGCATTTACAGCAATGTTTATCGAGTTAGTACCGAGAAATTATTCAGAGCAGATAGGAAATCATTGCTTAAACTCGAGTCCCTTCCTGACTTGGCCAAAGTCCACTAACGGTTTCCTTTCCCTTCTAGGGTCCACCTAATCCTAAATTGTTGCCATTTACACATTCTAAATAATAAAGATTATTTATATTGTTCTTATTTCTTATATTTTTATTTTATGGCCTACTTTTATTGCTACTTGCCAGTTCAAGATAGGATCTTTTTTTTTTAACATCATATCTAAATTAAAGCTGCAAGTCACCCTTTGCTGAGGTCTGTATTAGGTGGAGGCATTGTGTTGTGACCCCATGAGCTGGCACTTCTTAAATAGCTTACTTTTAGTAATTATGACCTTGCCTTCTAATACTTAGTATGAACTGGATAAGCATAGTTTTCCCAAAGGAGTAGGAAAGGAAATTAATTGTGGTGAAACTTCATCAGGTGTATTAAATGAAAGAATTAGATATTTTAATAGACTCTTTCAAATTTTATTACAGAACCAAAAACTTCTGCTAGAAAATCAGCTTTTACGAGAGAAAACTCATGGCCTTGTAGTGGAGAACCAGGAGTTAAGACAGCGCTTGGGGATAGATGCCTTGGTTACTGAAGAGGAGGAAGAGACCAAGGTAAGTATCTCCTTTATTTGGTGCCCTGTGAGAACTGGTTCTAAGTGACATGACATGACTTCTTTCTTTAATGACACTTATTTTCAAGGGTGTATTGAATAGTACTAAGTCCTAATACTTAAATCACCTGGCTCTCTCAGAGCAAGTACTAACAAATGCTGATAGCCCATAATATGTGCCAGTATTAAGGAGAACCAACATAAGAGAGCCAATCAAATCTGACTTTGAATGCTACCAAAATTATAGTAGTTTTGTTGTTGTTTGTTTTAAAATATACCTTTATTGATTTGGGAGAGAGAGATACAGAAACATCAATGATTTGATTGACTGCCTCCTGCATGCCCCACACTGGGAATTGAGCCTGCAACCCGGATATGTGCTCTGATCGGGAATCCAACCTCGATCATAGGTCGATGTTCAACCGCTGAGCCATGCCTGCCAGGCTATAGTAGTTTTTTTATGACTATGAATTGAGTAGGGAAAGGACTCGTGTTAATAGTGACACTTCTCTGATAGAAGATTTATGGCTTTTAATCTATGGATTATGTCAAATTCAATGACAATACTTAAGGTGGTCCAAGACTGACAGGAGTGCAGTTCTACTCTGTGAAGATAATATTCAGGACAAACTTTAAAATAATTACTATCCTAAGAGATTCTGGGTCTAAGTTTACTATACTCCTTTATTACTTAGGAACATTATTATGATGGAGCATATCATTAGGATATTATTTAAGAATATCAGTACTACTTGAATCCTTGAGGAGTAAAAATGTTTCATGGCATACAAACCACAATGAAAAGTTAGTCTTACTCCCTTTTCTCATCTTTTCTGGAGGACTCAAGAAAATGGAAATAACAAAGGCAAGGGAAATATCTCAGCTCTAAAGATTAGTTTTCTAAATTTCTGGAAAGTTGAGAATCACAGCTGCCTGGTGAGCATTTCCTTGGGGATTCTCAGCTGTCTGAGCTGTTTATTGACTTTGTTTTTTTCTCTCAGGGGAATGGATCGAGGCCAGTGGCCGGGTCTGCTGAGTCCGCAGCACTCAGACTACGTGCACCTCTGCAGCAGGTGCAGGCCCAGTTGTCACCCCTCCAGAACATCTCCCCGTGGATTCTGACAGTGTTGACTCTTCAGACTCTGAGGTAGGAGTTACTTGGATTTACTAAAGAAGTGTATAACTAGTTAATTCCATCTGTTTGATGCCCCAGATCCCTACCAGACACATTAGGGCAGAAGTTAGTTTGGGTTGGTTTAGGGGTGATCATTGACTACCTTCCTGTTTCCAGGTGATTCAGGACATGGAGTGAAGTATAGATAATTGGGTCTGGTAGGTTCCAGAGGTTATCCTATAGTATAATGATTAATTTATATTACGGAACCTAGTACTTAGTGTTCTGGGTAGATTCTCAGGTGCATTCTAATAGTTGGACTCTATTTAACTTGTGTCTTTTGCAGTCTGATATCCTCTTGGGTATTCTGTTCAACTTGGACCCAGTCATGTTCCTCAGATGTCCTTCTCCAGAGTCTACCAGCCTGGAGCAGCTCCCAGAGGTTTATCCAGAAGGACCCAGTTCCTTACCGGCCTCCCCTTCTCCATCACTGGGGACGTCATCAGCCAAGCTGGAAGCCATTAATGAACTGATTCGTTTTGACCACGTATATACCAAGCCCCTAGTCTTAGAGATGCCCTCTGAGACAGAGAGCCAACCTGATGTGGTAGTGAAAATTGAGGAAGCACCTTCCAGCCCCTCAGAGAAAGATCACCCTGAATTCACTGTCTCAGTGAAGGAAGAACTTGTAGAAGATGACTTCATTCCAGAGTTGGGTATCCCAGATCTACTTTCATCCAGCCATTGCCTGAAGTCATCTTCCTGCCTACTGGATGCTTATAGTGACTGTAGATATGAGGGCTCCCCTTCCCCTTTCAGCGACATGTCCTCTTTGCTTGGTGTAGACCATTCTTGGGAGGACACTTTTGCCAATGAACTCTTTCCCCAGCTGATAAGTGTCTAAGGAATGATCCAATCCTGCCCTTTTCCTAATTATTACACTGCCTGGAAGATAGCAGAGAAGCCTGTCTGTGCTTCATTCAAAAAGCCAAAGTAGAAGATGCACAGCAAAATATTTGTCTGTTGAAACCTCACAGGTCACCCCAAGTATTGTGTATTCAGCAGTCTAAGGTACTCAGATATAGTACTATAATCCAGAATTACAGCTTTTGCGGTTGTACCTTTATCTTAAGGGCAGTAGTTTGCTCTAAAATACTTAAAAAGGGACATCAGACAGGGAATTTATGAAGGGCCCTTTATCATTTTTCTTCTCAGCATCCCAGGCTTGCTTCTGATTTTAGGTCCTTTAGTTTGCTTCTGCAAGCAGAGAGAAACCTAGCTGAGGGGGCTCCTTTTCCCTCATGTACAGTTCAAGTAAAGATCAAGAATCTTTTGTAAAGTTACAGAAATTTACTATGTAAATGCTTGATGAAATCTTTCCCTGCTAGTGTAACTTGTGGAAGGTGCTTTTTCCATTTATTTAAAACTACCATTTAATTGCAATTAAAAAGTGCAATGCAGTGTCTTTGTTCTGATTCCTTCTCAGACCTTGTCTTACTATGTTCTCCCTAGGTGTTTCACTGTTTGCTGTGGTAATGGTTTATTCAACTTCAGTAAGCATACCACTTTTAAAAGTGACTGAAGGTTTTTCTCCCTTAATTACTGCCTGCTTCAATTCCTGGGTGGCCATAAGTGACACAATCTACTCTTTGAGCAGTTGCTATATTTCTGAGACAGTTTTTTCAGGCTAACAGACCAATATCACAGCTAGTAAGTGGCAAAGCTGGAACCCTTAACCACTGTTTTGTTATATCATCTCATGTGAGAGAAGGGCATGCCATTAAATACCAAGATTTTCTTTCCATTATTAAAAGGATTCAGCACTTTCTAGAATCAGACTCCCTGGATTCAACTCTGCCATTGGTTAGCTAGGTAACCCTAGACATGTAATATCACTTATTTCCTCATCTGTAAAGGGGCATAATAGTCAATATCTCTAACAGTTGCTAAAGGATTCAAAGAGATGGTGTAGTATAAGCACTTAGGATATTCCAGGCACCATCCCAAACACTAAGAAGTTGGTTATTATCTCCTAATCCATTTTGGAAGGGTTTTAATCTCTTACAGAATTAGGTATATTCTCTAGAATTTGTTTCACAAAGCAATGAACCTGTTCAAGGAAGAACCCTAGAGACATCAACACGATCCCAAAACTAGAGACGATGGCCTCATCATTCTCCACGGTGCTCCTCTTCCTTGGGAATCTTCTTACAAGATAGTAAAGTTTCCCTCGTTTATTGACATTTCACCTATGCCAGCATTCTGTGCCAATATTAAGACAACTGGGGAGGTCAAAGAGAGTAGACAAAAGGAGAAGGGATTCAGAGTTCCAAACAGCAAGGCAAACAGGCTATAGTTTCAACCAAGTACAGGGAACACTTTTGGTGTGATTGGAAGCATGTCCACAAGCATACATGAAGGCAAGACAGCCTAAGGTCCCTGGTCACTGAAGCCAGAGCCCAATCCTGGTGCATGGCATGCAAGATTGCTTAGACTCTGAGTTTCTGCATCGTAAATGTAAAGACAGTTTCCAGGTGTCCCCATGATTAAAACCTGATCACCTGATTTTCTATAAAAAGCTGAGAATCTGTGTAGGGATTGTGTAGGAAGATGTAATTAAAGATGCATTTAAAGCCTCCATCATAATAGCAGAAGCATCTGGAGATTGAGGCTCAAGTAATTAACATTCAATGACATCACATGAAAGAGGCAGCTGTACTAACAGGAATAACACACAGGACATATATAACCTGTGTAGAGTATCACAGTTTTCATTTCCTGCACAGATGGGTGAAAATTACTAAACACTACTCAGTCTTGAGAAAACCCCTGGTATTCGGGGACATCATATATATATACATATATATATACACACACACACACACATATATATTTTTTAAATATATCTTTATTGATTTCAGAGAGAGGAAAGGAGAGGGAGAGAGAGAGATAGAAACATCAATGATGAGTCATTGATCAAACCCATAACCCGGGCATGTGCCCTGACCGGGAATCGAACCCTGATCGCCTGGATCCTAGGTCGACGCTCAACCACTGAGCCACGCCCAGCCAGGCAAGGACATCATATTGAAACACTAAATTGAATGGTTAGAAATTAAAATCAAGACCTTTCCCTACAAAACCAAAACATTTCTATTACATGCAGAGGGTTATCCATAATTGAGATTAAAAGAATCAGGTGACAGATGCCTGCACACCACTTCCCTGGGCCTGGTAACACCAATCTATGCATTTCCTTGCTTTTCTAGGACTATTACTAGAGCCGACACAAAGTAGGCACAGAACTGTAGGCAGAAGGTAATACTGCCTATTCCAGGAATATTTTATGGCATAGGTTGAAGTCTAACCTCCTAAGAATTAAATCAACCCTGTAACTTCTAATGTTCTTTAAGGGACAGGAAGACTGGCTTAATTTACCCACTAATCAGTTGTTGAAAGACAACATCCTTATTTTGCTGTAGTTGTCACCTCTAAAATGCCACTGGTAGAATATTTGAACCAAACTGATCTACACAAAACTAATTCCCCCTCAAGGAATTAAATGTGGTTTTTAAAAATTGATTTTAGAAAGAGGAAGGGAGAAGGAGGGGAGGAGGGAGAGGGAGACCCATAGATTGGCTGCCTCCCGCATACACCTGGACTGGGGATGGAAACCTACAACCTGGGTATGTGCCCTGACCAGGAATCAAACCAGTGACCTTTAGGTGCAAGGGACAACTCTCAACCAACTGAGGCACACTGGCCAGGGCTCCCCCTCAAGGAATTAAATGTTACATTGCCTAAACCACATTTTATTGTAGATTTTAATGAAATCTAAGTGATATTTTACTGAGGTTTTTTAGTTTCTAAACCTGCAAAAGAACTTTTAAAGATAACTATTAGCTGTGATTTCCAAATTTTTATGAAAAACAAAACAAGATCCTGAGTTTTCTGTACCCTGCCTGCCCATAAATCAGGGATCCACATTTATCCAACAACGGTCGTAAATATGTAGGCAATACTGCCACCCAGTGACCTGTTAAGGAATGATCATGTAATTGAACATCATGGAATTTTCCTATTCCTTATTTTTAAAGGTCCTAAACCTATAAAAACAACACAACTGTGAATTCTATACACCATTTTTAACTCCATATTTGAACATTTTTGAAGACTCAGTCAACTGCCACCTGAATACTGGCAATCAATCGCCATTACCAATCAATGCTGTTGATACTACAGTAGTGAATTGCTAAGAGTGGAAAGCATCCTAAGGGTTTTAGAATGGCAAGACACAGTATGCCTGCTTTGCAAATAGCTAATTCATTTATGAAACTTACCTTTAACCCAACACATTCTCTTCAGACTATATTTAAGCCTCTCAGTGATACGAATGCTACTTTGAATACAATTCAGAGGAAAGCAAAGTAGCTATTATATTTACTTAAGTATAGGAATACAAATATCTCAAAAAGTCCAAAACACTTATGAAGTTTTATTGAAAACAAAGTACAGAAACACCAGATTCTCATTTTAAAGTAAAATTGACAGCACTTTCCAGAACTTTCCTAGTACCGCACCATTCTTCTCACTATTCAAAAACAAAACCAAGTTCCAAATCCAAAATAATTAATGAACTTGCTGGTAAACATTCTTCTCATCATTCTAGTTATTTTCCTAAATTTTACATTTGCACCTTTTCAAGAATGAGGTTTTTTAAATCGACTGATTAATATTTGTGAGAACTGGACTTACTTTCTTCATATTATTATTTTTTTAAAAACCCACACACACCCTACTCAAACTCAGAGAAAATATACATTTGTTCATTAAAGCTCACCTGCTTTAGATAATTTTTCCTCTCCACACATTAGCATAGAAAGCCAGTGTTTGATCCATGCTGCAAAAGCTACACAAGATGAAAAGACCTGCACTCCCCTAGGGAAACCTTGAGGCAAAATCAAGTCTTATGCTATAAAAGAAAAACTGCGCAGAAGCATGGGGACTATGGAGACGGCTCAGATGTATAAGCACCACAAAGATGAAGACAATTTTTGTACAAACATATGCAAGTTTAAAAAGGAGCATTAAACATCCATTTTCCTGCAGAAATAATTGTCATGTTAGATAGCTTGACTCCTGAAACAAGCTCTTTAGATTTTAAGGAACAGAATCTTAATTCTCTCCTATATTTACCATCTCCTATGGTATCAGAGCCTTGTTGGGGGCTCTTCGTTCCTCCTCTTCATCACACAGACCTTTGCTCAGAGGCCTGCCCAACAATTCCTATAGAAGACCATCAGTGCGTCTGGGTGCTTCTTGGGAAAGCTGTCACCTCTTCTTCCACCCTAACACTGGGACTAACTCCAAATTCCAGGCAGTTGCTTCATATTTTTGGGTTTTACCAGAACAGATTTTTTAGCATGGAGATTTCTTTAAGGCTACAAACTTTGCAAGTTGGTCCCATTAAACAACGACCTATAGGCAGGAGTTTTTCAAATGGCATGAATCAAACACTTGCAGATTTCAACAGAATACAGTTTACATTCAATCTCTTAAATCTGAGATTAAGAAACTATTAGCTGGTTTCCAACTGGTTTAAATACTGGTTTGAAGTTTGAATAATTTTATTGTGTAGACATTAAATATTTTGTTTAAATATTAAACATTAAATCTTTTCCTGACTATCCAGACAGAAATAGAGAAAGCAGAAACAAAAGGCAAGAGAAGAAACAGTCCAATAAACAGACTTGTGACTTCTACGCCAAATGTAACAAGGGGAGGGATTTCGGCATGTGTTTCAAAAATGCCTGGGAGCTAGTTTCTAAAAAGTTACCTCTATACTTGGCATAAATCATGTTTTCCTACACAAGATATCTGATTCCTACAAAGAGAAAAGAAACCCAGAAAACAAAAAGAACTGGGGTGGTCTACTGTGTGAGGAAAGGGCCAGTATTACACTATTTCACTCATTTAATAAGTTACAGTGAATATTCTGTAGCATTATAGGAATTGTCACTTCACTTTGCACTACTGAGTCCTTGCCTCACAGAAGAGTTCTTCCTGAGAAATAAAAAACTTCAATCCTGGTTATCCCCAAAGGACACCTTGAGCTGGTTTATGTCCAAAAAATGAAGACATCCTGCTAGCAGGAAGCTATTCTCTACTAACCTTTAGGCTGCTGCACAATAACTGAAGCACCAGGCAAACTGGCTAGTTCAGTAAATCTCAGCATTGCCGGCCCATATGTTCTCAGTTAATTATTCAGTCAGTTTTCTAAATTAACATCTAAAACTCAGCTTGTTCATACAGGTACAATGTTTCTTGAACTACTGAAGTTATCAATGCTGGGTTTACCTGACACAGTACTTCCTTGTGACTGCCTAAGAGATGCTTTTCCCACAGCCAATTTGCACATGGGTTACCTCAAAATCTTTTAAATTATCACTCAAAGTTAATCAAATTGTAAACATTACTGGATAGATCACCTTATCAATTATGCAAGGGAATCCAAGGAGCTACAGTAGCACAAAGCAAAAAGGCCTCAAAGGAAAAACCTTCTTCGTATTTTCATTGCATCTTCAGAGGCAAAGCGGTGAGCCACAATGCTACTGGCTATTCAATCAATTTAGCTACACGGAAATGACAACTAATGTACAAGTTTCAGAGCCTCTATTCAATTTCTTAGCATTAGGCTTAAGCTACTGCTTTCTTCCCTCCTTCTCCCTAATCATAAAGTCACCACTATAAACAGAGCTCGTATCTACAGATGAAGTTGTGATTCAACTGTCAGGGTGCAGTTGTAGTAGCTGTACCCTTTTTTCTTAATGCATCTTTTTCAACTCAAGTGTCTGAGTATTATCCAAGTATCTGAATGGTTTAGACAATGTAAGAGATTATTTAAGTCACCCTTACACATGTAGTTTCCGTATTTGCCTGTGCAGACTGTAATCTCACAAGAATAATCCCTCTAAAAAAATAGCTTTTCCCTTGAGACAAGCTTCCTTGGCAAAAAGTTGAATTTAAGAAATGGCTACCCAAAATGAGAGTCCCACCCCAAATCACAGGCAGAGATATTCTTACACCCGTTTCATAAAACTTTCAAGTCCGTATACTATATAAGCAGGTTCACAAATGAACACATGAGCCTTCTAAAATTTGACAACTTTAGTATAGAAACAGGCTTCTAGAGTTCCATCTCTTCTTCTGTGCAAGTAGCTGTCTCCAAACTACTGTAAACAGGAATCCCTGTTTGCTGAGGTTCCAAAAATAGTTCAGTTCTCCTAGGGAAGGTAGTGCCAGCAGCGGCATGCTTAGTTTGGCTCTCCCCTGTGTAGTTCTTAGCATTAGATGATGGCTTTGGCTTATCAGAAAGGAGTTCAGGGAGAGGTTTCCATAGCACAAGCTCCATGGAAGGACGGCTCCTAAGACATAAAATACAGATTTTTATTAAAAGTTTTAGGATGTGAAAATAAAAAATATATGTTAAAAAGCTAATGTCTGCTATCTAATATGTAGAATTAAGCTATGGCATCAAAATAAGAAATTTATAATAATCCAAAGTAATCTTTAGAAAGGATACTCCAATACATAAAATTTTACAGTTCTGCATGCATTTTTTAAATTATTTTTTAAATATGTTTCATAGATTTCAGCGAGAGGAAGAGACAGAGACATCAATGATGACAGAGAGTCACTGATTGGCTGCCTCCTGCACACTACCAGCTGCTGGGGATTGAGCCCACAACCTGGGCATATGCCCTGACCGGGAACTGAACAGAGATCACCTGGATCATAGGTGAACGCTCAACCACTGAGCCATGCCGGCTGGGCCTGCATGCATTTTTTTCTTTTTAATCCTCATCTGAGGATATTTTTTCCATTGCTTTTCAGAGTAGAAGGGGGGGAGGGGAGAGAGGGGGAGAGAGGGAGGGGGAGACAGAGACAGAGAGAGAGAGAGAGAGAGAGAGAGAGAGAGAGAGAGAAACATCAATGTGAGAGACACATCAACTGGTTGCCTTCCGCATGCACCCTGGCAACCAAAGTATGTGCCTTCGGCCAGACTCAAACCCAGGACCCTTCAGTCCATGGGCTGACGCTCTAACCACTGAGCAAACTGGCCAGGGACCTACATGCATTTTTAACCAAACCAACTGGTTGTACTGATGCTGTGATTAGAAGTAATACAAACATCCACTGTGAAAAACAGACACCCTTGATTTAACTTTGTAACTTTTTTAATAGTATAGTTAATATTAGCAAATGTGGGCTACTATCTTGTACTAAACCACTATAAGTAAAAAATGAAACACTGGACAAATACATTAAACATATTTCAGTATGCCCTTTGCTTAGCACAGCTATGCAGCACAGTGCTTCTGCAATAACCCAAAACGATTACGTGCCCAACGCCTGTGTCCATCCTCCCTTCCCCACCACACGTCCCGAATCACAATTGGTTTGGTGGTTTCTGGAGCACAAAGGCAAGTAAGGCAAAATTAAACACAAACAATGAAGAATACCTCCAAAGGCTAGCTTCTGGAAAACTACTCAGAGCAGAAAATGCTATACTTTAGGCTGGAGGGCCAAGTGACGTGCTCACTCTTCGCTAAACTATGTATCCACCCTCAGGGTTGGGTAGTTAATTATAAGCTCAAGCAGGGGCTGTGATCTAACATCAAGCAGCAGCTGAACCCACTGTGGCCAAAGGCAATAATGCTTCATCTACCTAGCATCACTGTGATGGTGTCCTAAGAAAAAATTTCAGATATATGACATGTACCCTCATTATCAAGTCTTATCTAGGCAACAGGTAAATGGCCCTTTATAACCTGCCTACAGCAGATACTGAGGACTTGAGATCATCTAGGCTCAAGGACTACAAGAATTGCCGAGCTATCATTAGTTCTTATGTTAATAAGCTCCAGGATGTTTTGCTTTTTAGGTTCTGTTTGCTTTCCAGTTTCCTCTCTTGTCCTCACACTATACTTTTACTACTCAGTATTACAAGTTTGTTTGTTCTGCTCTCACTAGCTGTTTCTATGCTTGTACTCTAATGATCTAGGAAACCAGAAAAATGAAACTGTATCTTAATTAGGGGCATAATGGTTCTTAGAGCTAAAGGCCTGAGAGGCTATATACACTATAAGACAAATATATGACCTTTGATTTGTAGCCTCTGTGATAACTATTTTGACTGCTGGGAGACATTTTTTTGTTTCCTAGGTCTCGATGGTGTTGTTGGATAATTGAGAAGCTGGGTAAACAAGAGGTTTTGAAATGTGGATCCTATACCCTATCACAAGAATTTAAGAGAATGGGCTCTTTGTTGCCAATCCTCCCATTCCCAAATAGAATACAGTACATTTTAGGACTTCAAAAGAGTTAAAGTTAAGTAGGCAAAGCCCAGGAGTTAAGTAGGCAAAGCAGCCACTCCTGCATACTTCAAACTCATGCTTGCAGAGCATTTTGCTCACCCCCAATGAACTGAAAAGGTCTGTGTGCAACCTGGGCTAAATACAAAACCTACTGTCCTTTCACTTGGCTGGTGATCGGAAGGTGAAGAGATGGCTAGGATAGGACAGGCAATGTCTAGAGACACTGTGTTTCCCCTCCAAGAGCATAATTAAATGGAAACCAGGAACCAAAACTTACATAGACTCAATCATTTTCTTTGTAAAGACTTCATCAAATTCCCTCTTCAAACCTGTTTTCAAGGTATCAGAAAGGACGAGACTGGGGAGATGGTTGATATTTCTGTCAGCTTCAACTTCTTCATCTTCGTCAATTATCCTAAATAAAGGCAGCAGAAGCAGAGAAAGAAAACATATTCAGTCAAGCTATTATATATTCTAGTAATTGGCCAAAATTTTTAAAATAAAAAAGGGTAAAAGTAACAGGTGCTATACAGCAAAAGGTCAAGCAAAATATGAGGCTATACATGAGTGAAAAAACTATATACAGAAGAGTTATTCAACATTTCATTTAACAAAAGTTTTGTATTACATGCAATCAGATTTGAACAGCGTGTTCCTAAAAACTCCCATAAACCAAAAATTAAATTCAGAGATAGTAAGTGAAAATATTCTGTACTGTTCTATGAGAAGAACTTACTTTAACATTTAATGTGTACATTTTGAGTTCCCTTATTTTTACAGTCTCTCTGAGAGGTTGAGGATCAAGGTATCATCAAACAATGAATTAGGCCAGCTTAAAAGAGTAGAGACATTACACAGGAACAGCAACATGCTGCCCATTTATTTACCTGTCCTCAATTTCTTGAAGCCTCCTTCTGGCAACTTCACACTGTGGTTCTCCAGTTGTCTGATCCATTTCTTCACAAATAACATCTAACATGCCAGGTGCAGAAAGGCCACTAGTGCATGGATTTACTCCATGACTCTCTATATCCTGATGTGCACAAAGAATCCAGTCATTAGGAGCAGCACAGAGCCCTGCTTCAGTTAGCCTTTTCTTTCTTACTGGGCAACTGGAAAAAAAAATTTTTTTCAATGAAAATCCTGAATATAAATTAAATGTATATATCCCCATTTCTACTCAAATTCTTGTATGAAAAAACTCTAATAACTTTTAACAGTGTGTGATTACAAGATGGAAAATCGCTCATTTTCTTTTCTGTCATTCTCATAGCCTCCTTGAGATGTTTTTTTCTACTGCTCTCTCTGCCAAACTAAGTTGTACCTGCAAGATTTTGCTTTTTTCAAATCAGAAGTGTTCAGTGTGGAAACTTAAAGTCATTCCTATTTATTTGGCTATGGAATAGGTTAAATGGGGGTAAGAAAACATGATTTGGACTAAATTATTTCATGCCTATCGGTCTATTTTGCAAATAATTAATAGATCAATGATGATTAAGTCCCAAAGAAAATGTAATATAAATGACTTCAAAGTACTGACAAGAGCTATGGAAGTGGTAGCTGAGCAGCATACTTCAGGGCATTAAGGCACCCAAATGCCAAATCCCTCATCCTCCCAGGGCTTCAATCTGTAAGTTAAAGGTGGTGACCTTTTAAAGCCAATAGTTTTTATACTGCAAAGTTTTTATTGTTAACACTAGGATCCTTTATTCAATAATCTCTCATAGGGAACCCCAAAAGATAAAAGCAAAGAAGTCCCTGTGAATCCACAGCAATCCCAAGGCAATAAAGAAAAAAATATTGTCTGGACTAGTAGTTATTAAACTTTGGCAACTTTCAAATCTACTGTCTTATTTGTCTATGTATCAACAAGTTTAGAAAATCCAAAGTTTCTGCTGGCCAAGAAATAAATCATAAAGTCAAAAGATAAACGACAAATTTGGGAAAAATATAACACACATACGCTGCTGATTTAACAAAGATTTCTTATAGATGAATAAGAAAAAGACCTATAGGCCAATAAAAAATTTGCAGAAACATCAATGATTCACACAAAATTAAACACACATGGCTTAAGTGAAAAAATGTTCAACATCACTTATAATTTACAAAATACAAATTAAAACAGTGATTAATTTCTTTTTAACTATAAAATCCTATGCTCATAAGAGAACAAACATACAATTTAATGAATAATTGCAAAACAAACATCCATGAAAATAACATTCAAGATATGCTGCCACCATCCCAAAATGGTATTCTGTTCCCTCTTCCCTACAGGTAAACACTGTCTTTTATGGTAATTACTTCCTTTTTTAAAAAAATCCTCACCAGAAGGTACTTTTTCCATTGCTTTTCAGAGAGAGTGGAGGGGACGGGGCCAGGGGAGACAGGACATCAAGGTGACAGAGACACTGTGATTGGTTGCCTCCCACGTATCTGACTCCAATAGGGGATTGAGCCTGCAACCCAGGTACGGATGCCCTTGAAATCAACCCTTCAGTCCGTGGACGATGCTCTAACCACTAAGACAAACTGGCTAGGGCAGTAATTACTTCCTTTAAAAAAATAATACATTATGCCCTGGCCAGCATGGCTCAGTTGGTTGAGCATTGTCCCAGGCATCAAAAGGTCACCGTTTTGATTCCCAGCCAGGGAACATGAGTAGGTTGTAGGTTCGATCCCGGTGGAGGTGCATGTAGGAGACAACTGATTGATGTCTCTCTCATCAATGTTTCTTTCTCTCTCCTTCTCCCATCTTCTCTAAAATCAATAAAAATATGTTTTAAAAAATAGTAATACATTAACACATATACAGATATGCATCCCTAAACAATGTTTAGTTTTGCCTGGTTTGAATCTTATATTTAGGGAATTATAATGTATACATTTTTTAAAAATGTTTTTATTGATTTTAGAGAGAGAGGAAGAGGGAGAGAGAAAAACACTGACATGAGAAACATTGATCTGTTGCCTCCTGCACACACCCCGAACAGGGATCAAACCCTCAACCTAGGCACACGCCCTGACCTTTCTGTGCATGGGATGATGCTCAATCAGCTGCGCCACACTGGCCAAGGCTACACTGTACACATTCTTATATTTCTTCTGCTTGTATTACGCTTATAAAACATATGCATGTTGATAGGTGTAGTGTTTTTTTTTCTTTCTTGCTGAACAGAACTCCATTGTATGAATCTGTAATTTAATTGATCCATTTTACCATTGAGACACATTTGGACTGTTTTCAGTTTTGAGCTGGTGTAAGCAAAGATGCTATGAATTTTCTTGTGTTTCTTGATGTGCACATGTACATACTCAGGAGGGGAACTAGTGGGTTAAAAGGTACATGTGCCTTCAACTTATTAGATAATGCCAACCTGTTTCCCAAAGTGCTATACCAATTTACATTCTCATCCATAGTGTTTGAGAGTTCCTGGTGCTCCATGACCACTCCTATATAATTGTGGCTTCAATATGCCCTTCCCTAGAAACTGATGAGGTCGAACATCTTTTCATTTGGCTGGTCATCTGTATATCCTCTTTGGAGAATTTCTTCACTTTTTTTTTCTCCCATAGACTACCTATCTATGAGATACAATTTTTTGCCTATCAGATCAAAAAGTATGAAAATACAGATGTGGCAAGAAGATGGAAAAACAGACATTCCCACTGCTAAAAGGAATATAAGCAACAACTCTGGTTCAACATTTAAAATGCACACACTTTAAGACCCAGCAATTACCCATCTAGGAAATCCATTCACCTACTTGCAAACATATACAAAAAGCTTAAAAAGAATGGCCACAGAAGACTTGTTAGTAATAGTAAAAGACTAGAAATAACTTAGAAATCCATTAACATATGCATATCTGCACAACCCAAGGACACGGACAATGGTGGGGAGAGAGGCTGGGGAGGGGGAAGGGACAGGGTGGAATGGGTCATTGGGGAGAAAAGGAAATCTGTAATATTTTAAACAAAAATAAAATCTAAAAAAAAAAATAAAATAATAATAATAAAAAGAAATCCATTAACAGGAAACTCATTAATTATCTATACCTAGCCTTACAAAAGGATTCCATTCAACCGTTGAAAAAGAAATTAGGTGGAATTCTATGTGCCTATATGCAACAAGCTACAATAAAGTTAAAATAAAAAGATTAATGTGTTGCACACTGTGAACAATATCTTCTTACAAATGAAGATATATACAGTTATAAGCTTTAAGTTTTAAAATTATCTTCCACAACACATACAGGAAACAGGTAACAGGGGTTGCCTCTGGGGGGGAACTGTAAGACTTTTCAATATGTATCTTTTTACACAATTGGAGTTCTTTTACTTTGTGTCTGTAATAACATTCACATGGTTCAAAATTCAAACTTTACAATCCATTATAGAGTGAAAAGTTTTCAGACTCTGACAGCCACCTAGTCGCTTTTTCTAAAAGGCAACCAATGTTATCAGTTCCTGTGCCTCCTTTTATCTTTTCACTTAAACTGAGGATATAAAATAGGGTAAATTAAATGACAATTAAGCAAATAAATGACACCTGAAACTTACTCATCATCTTCCCGCTCTAGCTTGTGTTTCTTTTTGCAGGGAACTGAAACACTGTTGAAACAAACAAAGAAAAAATAAATCAGTCTACTGAGAAATGTACTGAGCTTGTGCTTTCGGCATCCACTCTTTCTTGCTCCAATAAGCTTCCTACCCCACAGGTACCCAGCAGTCCCTTTCCTTGCGCAGTGGGATGGATATGCAGGTCACAAGGTCAATCAGGTAAATGCTGGGTGGTCCTGACCTAACCAACGATTGAAATCTAAACTCTCATTCTGTCACGGTAATGGGAGATAAATTGGGGGAGACCCACATAGGGAAAAAGTATTCGGGGCAAGCACGGCGATGAGCACTTTATTTCCAAGATCCCACTAAGAGGACCCATTTTTGTCCCACTTTGCAGATGAAGAAGCTGACTGTCCGAGAGGCACTGAAAGTTGTTCCCATCACCGGCTGCGCAGTGTCCGCAAGAGGAGCGAGCCGTGAACCCGCCAAGCGGACAGACTCCAGTCGCCCCGGGTTCCAATCCCGTCCCGACCTGGTCGAGTTGGGTCAAGTCTCACTTTCCAGAGGCGCAGGCAGGCCGAGTCCCAACGGGACTCCCAACGCGGCCTCTGGCGACTTACAGTTACGGTCTTTGGAGATCAGTTTCCTCAAATGTAAACCGGGGCTGAGAAGCCTCCAGCGGAGGGTCCTGAGGAGGGAGCGCCCGGCCCGCCCGCCCTGCGCCCGCCGGGCTCCTCACCGTCCGCGCGCCATGCTCCCGCCGGGGCTGTTCGGGGCAACCCGGGATCCCAGCCGCGGGGCCAGCTCCGCACCGTCCGGCCCCGGCGGGAAGGCCCGGCCGGAGAAGGCCGGCGGCGGCTGCAGGAAGTCCGAGCCGCCGCTCAAGGGGAGGCCACTGAAAGGCCGACCGAGTGCAGCCATGGCCGGAGAGACGAGGAGGCTGCGCCCGCGGCCCCGGCCACCCGCTTCCCCAGGCCCGGCAGCTGCAGCCACAGCGACTGTCGAGAGGTGCCCGCCTCTGAGCCCGCTCTTGACCTCACGTCACGCCTTCTAGAACCCTCCACCCCGGGCCGCCCCGGGGCACGCCGGGATTTGTTGTGTGTGGAGAGCTACTGCCGCAAGGGGTGCTGGGAGTTGCAGTTCTTGCGACTACAAACAAGATGGCTGCCTGGCTTTGCGGGCTAAGGCGTGAGGGTGGCTCTGCCGGGCTTTGATGTGACCCGGGTTCCAATCCTCCCGCCTCGCTGTGCAGTCTGTACCTTAGGTTTCTCAGCAGTAAAACCCGCTAATAACGGTACCCCTCTTCATAGTGTTGACGGGAGAAGTAAATGAATTAAACATATAGCGCCCTGAGAACGCTTCTCAGCACATGGTACAGACTCATTCAGTATCAGCCACTAAGTCCTTCTATGTTTTAATATAAATGAGGTTGCCAATGTCAATGCCCATCAGCCAAAGACCACCAAGGTCGTATCTATAATTGAACGAAGGTGTGTTTATCGACTCCTTCGGGTGAGGGAGCCTCTCCGGCAGGGGAGCCTTGGGCGACCGGGGGGCGGTTCCAGGACGCAGAGCTTTGCCCTGGAATTAACGTTGTCGGGAAGCAGGGACAATTCTCTGACTGGGTGTCTTTAGTCAATCTTTTCTAGAAGGTGCGAGGAATGAAAGTCAGCTAACCCCGTAATTGGCAAGGAAGCAACAGTCCTTCCTGTTGGCCGGGATCGGGGATATTTGGTCATTTTCGTGGTTGAGACAAAGTGCACATTTTTGTGTGTACTCAGGCTGCAAAGGAGTCTTGCTTTTATCTTGATCCGTCAAAGCCACATCTTGGTCCCTGTTTGATGTTGACATTCTGTGAAATTGTTGAAAAGGAAGACACCAGATCCCACCTGACTGCTGGCTGCAGCTGCTGGGTGATGCTTTTCTCTTTCTCACCAAAAACCTAAGGGAGGCCTCTGTCCTGCTTGCCCCTGGGTTTAATCAGTCAGCGAGTCCCACGGGCTTTCCTTGCGAAATGCTTCCAGGTCATCTTTCTCCATGTCTGTTGCCCTCACAATGGTCTAAGAAAAATAAAAATAAAAATGAATGAACCCCTTTTGCTTGATTCTATACCAGGTTGTACACCCCTTAGCAGGCAATGTATTAGAATGAATCGTTTATTAGGTGCTTCCTAGTTGTAGCAGCTTTTTGCTCAGAAAAAGTCAAATATTCCTCACAGGAACTCTAAATTCGATGCTTTTTATTGCGCCCGTTCTACAGATAAGGAAACTGAGGCAAGTTGTGGTTCCCAGCGCCCTCGGCTGTCGGTAAAGGAGCTCAGCCCCAGGTCTGAGGCTTTACATCCTGCCCCAGCCTTGCTAGGCTTCGCTTCGTCTCATCGAATTCCCTGGGAGAAAGTGCTTTGGGGGAACCGGGGAACGTCTCACAACAGTGCGTTAGAGAGGCTGCTTGGGGCGTCAGGCCCCTGGAAGCAAAAGACAGGATTATTGTGCATTATCTCCTACACTAGCCTGGGGAGAGTGGCAGAGAACTGGACAGCGGCCACTGAGAGCGTCTCTTTTTCTCAGTGACGGGACAGGCCTGCCTCTTTGAGGTGACTCCCAGCTCACCTCTCATGGGACTGGTGGGTCAGAGACATACAGACGCTTGGAGAATCCCGTCCAGACTTCTTTCTCCTGGTGGCCTATCTTACCTGTTATGTTTTTTTTAAAAAAAAAAAAAAAAAAAGACGACAATGTTTTCTGGCTATAAAACTAACATAGGTTCTTAGTAGAAAATTTGTGGAGGCGGTGCTAAAAGTATAGAGAAGCACATAAAAATCGCTTGGATACCATCCTGCAGGAAGCTCCATTGTTCTTCCAGTCTTTTTTTTTTTTTTTTAATCTTCACGGGAGGGTATTTTTTCCATTGCTTTTCAGAAAGAGTAGAAGGGTGAGAGAGAGAGAGACATTGATCAGTTGCCTCCTACACGTGCCTGATGGCGCCAGAGGTCGAGCCTGCAACCCAGATACATGTCCTTGGTCAGAATCGAACCCAGGACCCTTCAGTCCAAGGGCCAACGCTCTAACCACTGAGCCAAACCGGCCAGGGTTTAACAAATGCTTTTCAGAAAACCATAACCACAATGCTAATATCACACCTCACAAAATTAGTAATAATTCTTTAAAATCATCTGGTCAGCATTTATACTTTTCCAAGTGCCCCGAAATGCCTTTTTACAGTTGGGTCAATGGTATCGTGATTCAACATTGCATTAGGTTTGCCTGTCTCTTGAGCCTCCTTTAGTCCCTGTCTGCTTTCTTCCTTGTTAACTATTTGTTGACTCACTAGGTCTTCTGGACATTGGCGTTGTCATCATGAGCACTGATGGTGGCAAGGGGGCATCTTCACATGGCATCTCAGGTCCACATCAACAGGGGGGCCTAGAGTAGAAGAGAAAGGACATGGCAGATACGACCACCCGCTTGGTAAGCAGAGTCCCAGTGGGCGGTAGCTTCCTCTTAAAAGCAGGTAGGACTTTGCAGAACTAGGGATATCGTTATTACCGTGACCCGGTTCACTATGTCTTAACTGCTGGAGCCTCCTAGCTGGTCTCCTTGCTCTACGCTTGCCCCTCCAGCCCATTAGTCACAGTACAGCCCAGAGACCTATTTGTTGGCTATGCCGTCCTGACGTCTCCCTTCCCTGCTGTAAACCCGCCCATAACTCCCTGTTATTCTTGGGGGGAAGGTAATAAATACCTTTTTCAGGCTCCACATTCCCTTAGGATCCCTCCCCTTCCCGCCTCCCCAGCTCCATCTCTTCCCACTCCCCACCCAATGTCTGCATCTAGCAATTTGGATTTTCTTCAAATTTCTACTGGCTTTCTCTCTATTCCTCTCTCTCACCTTGAACCTTGGATACATCTATCCTTCTCTTGGTAACCACCACCACGTTTTACATCCAAACAGACCTTTCCAGTATGTGGAATATCTGTGA
The DNA here is from genome assembly GCF_054644295.1 of Miniopterus natalensis. Classification (NCBI taxonomy): domain Eukaryota; kingdom Metazoa; phylum Chordata; class Mammalia; order Chiroptera; family Miniopteridae; genus Miniopterus; species Miniopterus natalensis. The sequence continues at coordinate 16,854,456 of NC_142100.1, forward strand.
TGCTTTTGGAGCCAGAAGAAAGGAGCTATTGTTGATCGCAGACAATGACAAGTGGTCCTATTTTAAACTCTTGCAGTACCTTCTGGAATGTATTCGGTCAAGAGCAGGCTTGAAAATAGGAAATTAGGGGTTTTCACACGGCTCTCTGGGGTTAACATCAATGAGAAGGCCCACAGTGTTCCTTGGTTTCCTTGGTGCCCATGACTGGGGCAGGATAAATGGGCAGTTGGTCTGAGCAGTGAACCATCTCCCCTGTTTTCACGTTGTCCCGAGGAACAATGGAGTGGCTCCTGTGCACTTCTTGGCTATTTATTATACTTTGTTCTCACAGCTCTCACACGTGTTTAAAAAAATGAAACTGGGTTTATTAAGAAAATTCTGCCCCTGCGTTACACTGTGATGTGGTCCACAATTTTCTTTATATTATTTCTGCATGCAAAGTGTGATAGAACGTGCGTGTTGGCATTGATCCACCCCAGGGCAGGTTATGCTCCTCCCTAACTACAAAGGCAAGGAAAGTTAACCAAAGTCCACCTTAGTCGGTTTGGCTCAGTCGTTTAAGCGTGGGCCTCTGGACCGCAGGGTCCCGGGTTTAATCCTGGGACCAAGGGCACCGTACCTCTGTCCATCGCAGGTTGGATCCACGGGACGCGTGCAGGAGGCAACCAATCGATGTGTCTCTCTCACATTGATGTTTCTTTCTCTCTCTCTCTCTCTGAAAAGCAGTGGAAAAAAATATCCTTGGGTAAGGATTAAAGAAAAAAGTTAATCAAAGGCAGCTCTTACAAGTGCTTTAGCTATCTTCTGTCTTCTGAACTCTAGCGGTTTCTGCCCATTAACATTAGCAATGTTAGAATGAGTTTTTCATGGGTAAGATGAGTGGTGTTTAAGATATATATATTAACTAGAATTACTAGAGGTGTTTTCATACTGACATTAATAAGGTATAAAAATCCAGCGAGCTCTTCAACCTCCCACACTCAAGACGGCACCCCAGGTTTGATTCTTAAGCGGTCCTGTGCCCCATACTGGTGGGGAGGGTTCTTGGCCATATCCTGCCACTAGAATACTTTTCCATTTGCCTCAGATGAACCATATGGGTAAGGAGTTTTGGAGAAACAGAGGAACAGAGCTGGAACTTGGATATTCTAGAATAAGTTGTTTGACTGTTTCAGTCCTGCTTGCTAAATGTCCTTTAACACAGACGGATTTCTATGTGAAACTTGCTTTCATTAAAACCTGGTTGAACCAATGGGTGAAAAAAGAAATCACAGTAGAAAGGTGATGGGAGAGTAGCCAACTCTTACCTACCTCATACACTTAGTGGTTTGTGATACGGAGAGGAACCTGATAGTTATGCACAACCAAGGTGGCTTAAGGCAGTTTGCAATTCAAACCACCTTGTCTGCTACTGGTGTGTGCTATTGTGAGCAGGAGATCCATGAGGTCCTAGTGATGTTTCCCCACTTCTCTGAGAAATTGAAACAAAGGAAGCAAGACAAAATATAAAATATAACCATCCAGCCAGGCCAAATGACTCCTCTTGTAAAAGTTGTTTAATTCTCTCGGTTTAATCTTGGTGGGTTCAGGCTCCCTAAGAGCACAGGCTTTGCAGACAGATCTGGATTTGAATCCCAGCTCTTGACCGTCTTACCTTCTGGGAACTTGTTTCTTCATCTGTAAAAAGAGTTGAATTGGGTTTAATTTGAGGGACTCATGTGAAGTACTGCACACAGTGCCTGGCACGCAGTAACTGAGCAGCAAATGGGAACTTTTATTATTGTTTCAGTTGTTGGTGTAAAAGTCCTCTCCCGAATTAGACAGGAAGCATCTAACTGTTCTGTGCATCTCTCCAGGAGTGAGCATTCTCTTACACAAAGTAGGTGCTTGAAACTTTGTTGAAAGGCTACCCTGTGTTGCCAAAGTGAAAATAATAAAAGTAGCCACTATCATTGAAAAAAATCACATTTGAGTGCTTACTATGTGCAACTCACTGTGCTAATTTGCATAGATAACTTATTTCATTTAACCTTCATAACTCTGTGAGATAGGCACTATTGTTATCACCATTTTTAAGAAGAAATGAAGCTTAGCACAATGATGGACTCACAGCATATAAGTGGCAAAGCTAGGACTGAAACCCAGGCATATTAGTCAGCCCAGGCTACCATAACAAAATATCATAGACCACGTAGCTTAAACAGCAGAAATTAATTTTCTCAGAGTCTGGAAGCTGCAAGTCCAAGATCAAGGTGCCAGCACTGTCGGTTTCAGTTTCTGGGGAGGAGTCTCCTCCTGACTTGTCCGTAGCAGCCTTCTTCCTGGCTTCCTCGTGGGGCCTTTCTGCAGTGCATGAGTGTGGGCAGAATGAACCAAGGAGCTCTCTGGTTTCTTTTCTTATAAGGACACTGATCCTATCGAAACAGGGCCCCACCTTTATCATCTCATTTAACTTTATTTCCCTAGAGACATCATCTCCAAATACAGCCCCACTAGTGGCATGGGCTTCAACATAGGCATTTTTTTTTGGGGGAGCACACTTGGTCCATGACACCATGCCTGTCTGACACCAGAGCAGACATAGTCTCAAAATTAGTCACGACCTCTGATTTGTTGTGACATTTTACTAGGAATGATGTGGGGTTGGGAGGTGGGTGCTTAATTTGCTTCACTGAGTCAGAAACTTTAATCCAAGTAGAGCTGCTAACCTCTCAGATGTCTAGCAGCATACCTTCCACAGGGCTTTGTCAGGGAACACTTGAAAGCATTCCTGGCTTTAGAAGTCCAGCTAAACTTAAGAGTTTAGACTGAAAGAGAAAGAATTTGGAAGTGTATGTGTGTGTGTTAATCCCACTGACTCAGAAGCCATGACTCAGAAATAAAGTCTTTTTTATTTATCCCCCAAGTCAGAAATGATTTGCTGGAAAGCCCAGTGACCTTTCCAGTTGGTGGCAACAGGTAAGGGAAAGTTTCTTTGAAGTTCCTCCAGGGTTGTCATTTGAGGCAATATTTATGATTTCTTTTTGTGGTCGGATTGTTTTGGTCCTGATCATTCTGAAGAAGGAATAAAGATTGTCTATGGAAGTATATCAAACACTTCTTTCATCTCCACAGAAGGACCCAATTTAATCAGGACATTTGCTTGCATTGTAATTATTTACTTAAAGGGCTCCCTGTGTGTTTGCAGACATGTAACTCATTTTTGTAAACTGTGAGGGGTTGGAGATTATATGGATGTTCCCAAGTAACATTAGGCCAGACAGCTGCTGTGGTCAATTTTCCTTCAGAAGACCCATAAATCCTTAAATGTTACTGAGTATAACTGGATTGGGATTCAGAAGATAAATTTTTTTAATCCTCACTGGAGAATATGTTTTTCATTGCTTTTCAGAGAGTAGAAGGGAGAGAGAGAGAAACACTGATGTGAAGGAGACACATCAATTGGTTGCCTCCTGCACGCGCCCCGACTGGGGCCGGGGATCATGCCTGCAACTGAGGTACGTGCCCTTGGCCGGAACTGAACCCAGGACCCTTCAGTCCACAGGCCGACACTCTAACCACTGAGCCAAACCTGCTAGGGCAGAAGATATAAATTCTTAGACAAGGATGAGGGAGGGCTGCAGTTTTAAGCTCTGGTAGTATGTAAACCGTGCTTCAGACTCTGAATTTTTACGATTATAAAACAAGCAATTCTCTACAAGAGTTTAAATGTTGTTTCCTGGAATTTCTAAATCAGAAATTTCTATTTTAAACGTCTTTGATTCAGAGACTTAAAAAATACTTTTTTAAAAAAAATTTTTGGAATTGAATCAAGACCTAAAACTGAATTTCCAAAGATCCAAAAGGGGAAGCAGAGTTGCTTCAAGCTGGGTTAGAAGAGCATGGAAATCATGACAAGATTGTCAACTGTCCAGAGAAATTAAAAATGCTTTATCCCAGGGTGGAGTTGAAAATGTGGTGTTTAATACCACACTGATTCTTGATAGTATTAACTATACTTTGAAATGTAGGCCAGAGACCCTTAGGCAGATTTGCATGATTACCAAACAGAATGCCCTGAAGGCCATGCAAACAAGAGGACTATCTATCAGTGAAGGTCTTGCCTTTAGGAAGATGTGATTCTAGGGCAAAGGCTGGCAAGCCCGTGGCCAGATCTAGTCCAATGCCTGTTTTGTAAATAAAGTGCTACAATGGCAAGTCGAGTAGTTACAACAGAGGCAGTATGGTCCATAAGGCCTAAAATATTTACTACTCGGCCCTTTGCATAAAGTTTGCTAAACCCCTCCTCTAGGGGCCCTAGCCCCACCTCCTCACCCATTGGTCCAGCTGGGGGAATGGTGTGTCAGCATTACACGAAAAATTGAACACTCAAACTCTGGCTAGGCTGTTTTCACTGGCATGACAAACTCTGCCATCCATTAATGCTTGGGCCACAGGTTTACTTAAGATGATGGAAGCAGTTAAAGCATATCTAGTCTCAATTAGCAGAAGCCAGAAAAGAAATATATAAGAACTTTATTTTTAAAACTTTAAAATTAGAAACAATTAGAGGGGAATCATCTTTAGCTTGATCTTTTCTTCTACATTTGAAAAGTATCTCATCTTCGTTAAAATTTCCTTGGCTTTTTCAAAATCATCTGAAATAAACAGAGACATTAATGTGAGACTTCATTTCAAGCAAGAATAAAACTAAATCTATTGACTAAAGCAGCTGGATTCAAGTTGAGCCCCTGCCTCTGGAGGGCTGATCAGTTACTCAGTAAATCTGAGCAAGAGAGGGAGAACATCTGGGTTGTTAAGGGGACAGAGGGTCTAATCAAATGAAGGCAAAAGCATGTTTATTTACAGGGTTCAGATTTTAAATAAGAGAAGCTGATTCTCTCCAGGACAGTCCCCAAGTTATAAATGGGTGTTTTAAGAGTTTTCCTATATTGTACATGGTGGTCTAACCCTGAGGAAGATGGGGAAACACTGGGGAAGGGCTGTTTCTGTATCTCAGTTCTGGGAATGAAGCCCTTAAACCAGTGGTTCTAGAGTGGGGGTGATTTTGCGCCCACTGGGACATTTGGCAGTATCTGGAGTCATTTTTGGTTGTCTCAACTGGGAAGATAATACTGACATCTAGTGGGTAGAGTCCAGGGGCACTGCTAAATATTCTATAGTGTAGGGGACAGCCCCTAAAGAATTATCTGGCCCGCCCGGCTGGGCGTGGCTCAGTGGTTGAGCGTCTACCTAGGATCCAGGTGATCGGGGTTCGATTCCCGGTCAGGGCACATGCCCGGGTTGCAGGCTTGATCAATGACTCTCATCATTGATGTTTCTATCTCTCTCTCTCCCTCTCCTTTCCTCTCTCTGAAATCAATAAAGATATATTTAAAAAAAAAAAAGAAAAAAGAATTATCTGGCCCAACATGTTCACTGTGCCAAGGTTGAGAAACCCTGACTTAGATATATGTAAAACTAAATAATATACCATTATATTCATATATGGTTAAAACTATCAAGAAAAGCAAGGAAATGATTAATAAAATTCAGAGGAGTGGTTATGGTAGAAGCAGGGTGCACCTGCAAAGCGCCTAATGGGGGGTTGGAAGGCAGTGGACATGTTCTATACTTATTTTTTTTGTACTTTAAAAATTCTTTTAATTGTGACAACATACACATAAAATTTACCACTGTAACCATTTTTAATTGTAGAGTTCAGTGGCATTAAGTACATTTACATTGTTGTGCAACCAACACCACAATTTAGCCACAGAATGCTCATCTTGCAAAACTGAAACACTGTACCTAGGAAACTGTAGCTTCCTATTCCCCCGTAACTCCAACCCCTGGAAACCACCATTCTACTGTCTATGAATCTGACTACTCATGTAAGTGGAATCATGTAGTATTTATCTTTTTGTGACTAGCTTATTTTACTTAGCATAATATCCTCAAAGTTCATCCATGTTGTAGCATGTGTCAGAATTTCCCACCTTTTTAAGGCTGAATAATATTCCATTGTATGGATATACCGTGTTTTGTTTACCCATCAACCACTGATAGATACTTGGGATACTCCCACTGGTTAGCTATGAAAAACAGCTATGAATGTGCAGCTGCCAAAAATTCTGTCCTCAACCCAACTCCAGCCAGGTTCTTCTGCGCTCTCCTCTCACCTAGGCCTATACTAACCTTGACCTGTACTAACAGACGCTAGGATAATCCTAGTCCCCCTTAAAATGCCTGCCTGAGTAAATTCAAGGCTGCCAAAAGAATTTACTATTTATTGAAGCCAATACTTAAAGATAGAGCCCCTGCTTCCCAGGCTCTGTGGGAGGGTAGGAGCCTAATTTCAATGAGTGCCAGTTAGCAAACCCAGACGGGTTTCGCATAGACCAGCTTCTTCCTTTCTGCTTTTGGAATTTTTCACTTCCCTGACTCTACTGCCCCCTGTGCCGCACCACCCCACTTCCTCTTTCTCCCGTTAACCTGCCCAGTCACAAACTGTAGTTTTGTTTAGTTTCCACTGGACTCTTTTCCCTATTGCAATAGTTATTACTGATTCAAATCTCTACTTAGCACTTTAACTAATGTTTGGCTTTGTTTATCTTTGAAAATTATGCAGCACAGTGACTCAGATCTGGATCGGAAACACCATTGAGCTCTTGGTTATAACAACCAGACCTTTCAACATGCTGAGGCCTTTGTCTAATCTCTAGTCTGATGCTCGTTTGGGACCTGGTGGTGAGTCCAACTTCAGTTCTCTAGACAAATGTCTGTTGAAGCTGCAGAGTGAAGACAGATTTTGATTCTTACAATTCTGATTATACTCTCTGAAGCAAGTTGGGTTAGAGTCCCAGGCTTCTTTTGAAAGGTACCCCTGGGCTAAGAAGTCTTCCTGGATCCTTGTTTCAAATAAGGAGTGACTTCCGGGCCTGAAATTTTCTTTTTCCTGGCTCCTTGTAAGGCCTCTTTGTTCTCTCTGAGTCAGCTCCGCCACTGGAACTTCTCAGTCGACTGAAACCTCCCTTCTTCTTGAACTCCTGCTGACTGTACGTCACCATGTGCTCTGTCCATTTCTTAGACAGTATGACTTTACTTAGGAACTTTTGTGGCTTCTTTGGGAAACTTAAGATCTCCTCAAACTATCGCCTCCAAGGCCTCTCCTTCCTTCTTTACCACCTGCCGTCTTCTCTTCAGCTTCCCTGTATCCTATGATATGTCCCCCTTCAAGCCCCTACCTCCTCCACCCCTCTGTCTACTCTGCCAGACCTTTCCCTCCCACTCTCACCCCTCAACTTCCTATAATCCCTGGAATTTTGGACTCAAGGGACTCAGGTGCTCCCAAAAGCAACAATCTGAAGATGAATAATAAGAAAAAAGCTAATTGGAAACAGATACTTAGTCTACAGTTTACATAAGATTACATATAAAGGCAAAAAAACATCTTAAAGGTATTTTTCACAAATATTGGTGGAAAGCTTTGGCCTTCATGTTGAGGAGGTAACCTTTAACTTTCTCCATTACCAGAAATTCAGTCTAGATAAATATACAAAATGGGGCAAAAATGAGAACCACTCTTCTATGTAAACTAATGAGTTTTATTTTATTATATTTATTTATGTCTGACTTATGCCTAAAATCTTAGAATGAAAAACCATAAGATGTTTATTTGCATTGGCCGGTCTGTTATGTTTATATATATAAATGATATTTTCCTACCTCTGGATGGTCTTACCAAGTTAATTTATAAAATCCCTTAAGGGAGTTGTATCCTAATTGGATTAGAGAGAAATAAGATTTGTATAAATGAAATCTTAATAAAACATCCAAAAATATAGGACCTAACTCAAATGTTTTTCAGTTTCACATAATTTGAATCAATCTTTGGTAAAGACTTAGTTTAATATTGTCGGTTTAATAAAACAGGTGTTTTCAGAGTTGTCAACAGTAAATATAATGCAAGCACACATGTTTATTCTACTTGGATTTACTAGTCAAACTAATATTAGATATTTAAGATTATAGAAATGATAAAGTTGATATTACTCGAATTAAATTATTTTGAAAATCTATTTCAATGATAATTGTGTTTTATAATATGTCACCTAAAATCCATTTCTAAAATCTTTTTGGCAACTTGCAACCTTAAAGATATGCTAAGTTAAATAACATATTCATTAAATATCTAATTTCTAAATAAGATAAAGTGCTACAACATTCATTATTAAGCATTAGTTTATATATTTTGGCTTCTTATTTTTTATTTTATTATTTTTAAATCCCCATCCAAGGGTATTTTTGGTGTTTTTAATTGCTTTTTAGAGAGAGAGGAAAAGAGAGAGAGACAGAGAGAAACATTAATGTGAGAGAAACATCAATTGGTTGCCTCTTGCATGCACCCCGACCAAGGATTGAACCTGCAGCCTAGGTATGTGCCCTGACAGGAAATCAAACCCGCAGCCTTTTGGTGCACAGGATGACGCTCCAACCAATTTAGCCACCTGGCCAGGGCAGCTTATTTTCATATGGTCTAGAGAAGCCAAAGATACTTGGGTCTGTTAATAAACATGTTCTCACCACATTAAAAAAAAAAGTGTTATAGCTCTGGCTGGTGTGGCTCAGTGAATAGAGCGATGGCCCACACACCAAAGGGTGACGGGCTCCATTCCCAGTCAAGGGCACATACTTGGGTTGCAGGTTTGCTCCCTGGCCCTGGTTGGGGGGTGTGCAAGAGGCAACCAATCGATGTGTGTCTCTCTCACACAGATGTTTCTCTCTCTCTCCCCCCCAAAAATCAATGGAAAAAATATCCTCGGGTGAGGATTAACCAAAAAAAAGAGTGTTATAAGAAGCATATACCTCTAGAGATTATACGATGGTATATTCATAAAATTTGCTAATCTGCTTATGGAATACCGGTATATAATAATTTTCCATTATCTACTTCTTAATTTTCTTTGTAAACTAAAGATTACTAATAGTTTAAATTTAAAATAAATTAAAAAAAAACACACAAAAACCAAAACTACTACAAACAATGAGAGTGAAGGGAAACAACTTTGTATACAAAGTATGGAAGAAAAGTCGGATGTGTTTTTATATGAAAAGTATACAAGGAATGGAGAAATGTGTTTTTGTTAAGATAAAAAGGAGAGTGATTTTGTCCTAAAGTAGGCTGTGAAAGAGGGAAAGAGTTGGAGAAAATCTGCATGGATATTAAACAAAGTTGTAGGTTTGTGGAAAAGGAAATGTTTATGTTGTGAGGTCAAAGCTGGCTAAGATTAAGTGGATTTACATATTAAGTGTGTTTTTGAAATGAACTTTAATATCAATGCTCTACTGATATAAAACCAGAGTTTGTTTTTCTCTCTATTAATGACAAAGTTTCTTGGATTGTTGGTCTGCTCTTAATAAAAGATTGTAAGAGGCTTTTCTTTACCTTTTGGAGACATATATTCTTTGTTTTCTCAAAATAATTTCCTGTGGCCCTGGGCGGTGTGGCTCAGCTGGTTGACGTCGTCCCGTGCACCAAAAGGGTGCCGGTTCGATTTCCAGTCAGAGCAATTGGGTAGGGAGTGTGCAGGAAGTAGCCATTCAATGTTTGGCTTTCACATCGATGTTTCTCTCTCTCACTCTCCCTTCCTCTCTCTCTAAAAATCAATAAAAGGCCCGGCCGAGCGTGGCTCAGCTGTTGAGCATCGACCTAGGATCCAGGCGATCAAGGTTCGATTCCCGGTCAGGGAACATGCCTGGTTTCAGGCTTGATCAATGACTCTCTCATCATTGATGTTTCTATCACTCTCTCTCCCTCTCCTTTCCTCTCTCTGAAATCAATAAAAATATATTAAAAAAAAAAAAAATCAATAAAAGTATCTTAATATTTTTCCTGTGCTTCATGTTGTCTTGATCCTGTCCTTGATTATTTAAGAGAATCAAGTCTTCTCACTGGGAACTATTATTGAGTATTCTTATTTTCATAGCAATACAGTTATTTGCATTCAATAAGAATCTGTCCTCTTTGTGATAGAACATAATTAAAAACACCAGTTGCATTATGAAAGCTCTGACTGGAATGTCATATTTGAAAATGATGCATAAAATCAGATATGACCAGAGAATTTTAAGGAACTAGGGTTGACTCTTTGGAGCTAATGCTTACAAAGCCCTCTTGAAAAAAATCAGCCTGGTATCTGGCTTAAAGAGTTCCCAGCCTTATAGATGAGTAAGTAAGGTAACTTCTGGAAGATCCAGGAAACTTAGGATATTTTGGGGACCTTGAGAAGAGAGGAAGTCACCCACTGAAGGTGAAGCCTGATGGAGGAATCTTGGCTTGAAGGCAAAAATGTACACTCACCTATATTTAATATCTCCCCATGTAACTATCACAAGATGGGTATATAATAGCTACTTGTTGAATAGATGTTTGTACCTCAGTGTTTACAATTTCTTTCCATTTTTGAGAAAGCCAAGAAATGAAGACAGTACCTTGTTCAAAAGCCCTGCTCACACAGTCAGTCAATTCTTCCTGTTTAGCTGAAAGAGAAAACCATTCTCTTAATTTTTCTATTTAAATAGACTTGTGATATAAAGATAAGGCTGCATTCCAGATGTTACAGGTCTAACTTCCAGACAAAATTGGTTTTAGTATACTCAAGAAAAAAAATACTCCCTGAATCATTATGATGACCAATATGTATTCTTTATATTCATTTTTCACTTAACCACAGAAATGAACTCATAATAGCAATAAAATACATTCGGTGGTATTTTATCTTTTACCTCTTACAATATATTCAATCTCTTTCATGGCAGCTTCACTTTGAGCTTCTGCGAGTTTTTCATTAATATCCATTATTTCCATGAGGAATTGCCTGTCCATTTCATAATCTGTTCCTTCAGGAATCTCTACTCCATGGAGCTTTAGCTATCGGGGCATAAAGCAGGGGAAATAAGTTTTGTTCAACAAACTGTGGCCAACATCATAAATCTTACTCACCCTTCTGAACAGAATACCACTCAGCCAAAACTTGAACTGTCCTAATAATGAAAGTGTGAGGGCAGTGTGCTGGAAACTTAGACTGAGAAAGGAATGCTTGGAGGGGATCCCTTTCTGCTACTTAGAAGTGTGTTACCTGGGGGAGTCATTCCTCTACTCATGAGATTTAAATATTTGTAAAGATTCTATTAAACCCTAAAATTCTAAGGTACCTCCACCCTCCCCACAAGCCCCCCAAATTGCTTTCCTAAAAGCCATCTCCATCCAATCCTTGAAATTTATAGGAAATGTTTTTTTAAAAATGCAATTGGTTAAGTAATATTTACAGATAATATTCAGAAAAAACTATACTTGTGTAGTATCTCTGGGTCCCTGGACTGGCTCAGGGCTCAAGCACTCCTCTGCTGAATATGGGGGAGCAGCTGTCCCTTAGTGCAATGGATACCAGGTAGTCACACATAGAGGGGCTGGAAAATCACCTTACAAGGTATAGTCCCCTGCTCAGGGGGGCCAGAAGGGTCTTATAGGCGTCATTCACCAGGGTCGAATGCTTCTCTGAGAAGTCCTTTTCAGTCTGTTAGTGGAGATGAAGTTAGTCTTATTACTATCCAAATCAGCCATCTTACATGAACAAACTGTTTCATAAAATACTGATGGGCAGGAACCTAAGGCCGTGGCTGAAGTAGAACTGCTGTGGGATGAGCTGTATTTATTTTCAACTGATGGGTTTTAATTCTGCAGCACAGGTCCAGGGCCTGGCTAGCTGGGGCCTGGCTACCACAGGGTGGAGCTGGCTGTCCAGCTCTGTCCCTGATAATCAAATAACCACAAGGCCACCGCCACCCACCCAGAATGCGCATGTGTTTCATTATGATTAAGGGTGGCCAATAAACTACCTGAGACCGCTGGCCAAAGAAATCTGGATGGACGAGACGCTGTAGTTGCTGGTACCTATGCTGGAGCTTTGCAGTATCAACTTTGAAGGAACGATTGCTGGAAGGAAATTGGGAGATGAAATTCATGCATCAGATATTTATAGATTTTATGCTATGGGCCTAGTTCCTGTTCCCATGGGAGAATATGCAATAAAATTGCAGACAAGGATAATTTCCAAAAGCGGTAGGTTCTCTGAAGAAAAGCAGAATAGGGTCCAAAAGAGTGGTAGGTGTGGCGGACAAAGAGATGGCATTTGAGCTGCGACCTGAATGACGGTGAGCAATCAAAGATCATAGGAAAGAGTCATCCAGACAGAGGAAATAAGCTAGTCTGGCACCCTTGAGGGACTTACAGAGGTTAGTTTTGTTACAGCAGCCCATCCTAAGCGCTCAATGACTGGTCGGGGCAGATCCCAGAGTTAAGGGGCATTCCTGAATCCCACCCCATCTTTCCCAGGTCCCGGCCCCTTCGTCTCAATCACTCACCTTGTTTTAATCCAACCCCTTTTGATTTCTATTCCCGGATCCCGCCCTATCTAATCAGTTTAGCTCTGCCCAAACTTCACCACCTCTCAAACTCCTCAACCTTCAGGAGAAAACAGGAAAAACACTCATTTCTCAGATCTTCTCCCTCCAATTCTCACTTTTCCTTTAGACTCCGCCCATGATATGAAGTTTTTTTTATCCGTGTTTTTACTCCCTTTATCTTGGATAACACCTCGGTATTCCTTTCTTAAAAGTTTCCACTCAAATTGAATCGTTCGGACCCCATCCCTCAAGTCTCCTCGCTCTCAGGCCCCGCCCCCCGAGTCCGCCTCGGGGCCGCCGCCGGAGCTGTATTCCCCGCCCCTGCCACCCTCTCCTCACAGTCGCCTCCAGCCCTGGAAGCCCTTCCCTCCTCCGGCCTGCTCCTCAGTTTCCACTTTTTTTTGGTCACACCCTATCCTCCATTTTCCCAGGCCCCGTCCTCCGGCCGCTAGGGCTCCGCCCACCCATCTAACCGGCCCCACCTTCCTCTTCCCCAACCTGCGCGGCCCTTCCCTCTCGCACGCCAGCTCCTGCGGTCTCTCTCGCCCTGCGCGTTTCCCGAAACCGCCTCCCGTACCAGTCCATGAGGCTGAAGTGGTCTCGAGTGGGGTCAGGCGGCTGCAGCGCCCGGCACTGTGGGCAGAAGAACCCGTCCCCCCGAATGGGACCCCCTGGGCCGCCGCAGTTCCAACACTGGGGGGAGTTGCTTCCGGCTAGCGACGCAGCATTGCCGCTTAGCGGTCGCCTTCCGAGGACCCCTGTCAGCCACAACCCCGACACCCGGGGCAAGGCCCCGCTCCTCCCGCCCCACATCTGGCCCGGGGCCTGTTACGCGGCGGTCACCTGTTGGGGGTCAAACGAACCAGAGCCGCAGACCAGACTAGCGCTGCTGATTGGCTGGAGAGCTGAAGATCACTCGGGAAACCCGGACTCTGAGTCCCGCTCTATGTTATAAACTACAACTCCCAGCAAGCAGCGAGGCCACCCTTGGATGACCACATCCGCTGCTTTTCATTGGTCCGGCCGCGGCAGAGAGGTGTTTTGATTGGTTGAGGGTGGAGTTTGTATCTGTTGAGCGCCACGCGGCTCCTGGAGCTGCTGAGAGTGCTTGACTCCAGGTGGGCTCACGCGGTGAGTGTTAGTGGGAAACATCTCCTCGGGTGTTTGGGGTTCGAATCCCGTCCTTAGGGTCGTAATGTGAGCTAAGTTTCCGCGAGTTGAGCTCCGGCGGGGGGTGGGAGAGGAATGCGTGGGCGACTCTCTTCCTTCTTTGTAGATGAACTTCCAGGTGAAGTTCATTTCCCCTGTTTACTTACAAGCTGCAACTCGCCCAGACGTGCATGATAAGAAACAAAGTTGTGCTCTTCAAAATCAGAGCAAAGTTGCTTCGTGAAGAGTTCTATAAGTGTTAATAATTTAGGTTCAATCTCGAAAATACCCACTCTTACCTGCTAGGCATTGCAGGAACTGGAAACACACCAACCTGTGTAGGAGGATCCCGTGCAAAGTGTCCGTAAGTAAGTGTGTGGAATGGGGTGGCGAGGAGAGGGCAGGGGAGCATCATTCCTCCTTGGGATTAGGATTCTCTTGTTTGGAAAAAAAAAAGTGTTGCACTTGTTAGGTGCTCTTGGATTCCTTAGGACTGGAGTTCTGTTCTCCCAATAATCAAGCATTGCTGGGGGAGGAGTGTTCGTGCATTATCTTATTTAATCCTCAGTATCTACTTTTATCAGATAAGGTTCCAAGAGGTTGTGATCTACCTAAAGGTCATGCAAAGATTTGACTCAGGCACTTGACTCCAGACCTATTTGCATCTAAACACTCCCCTGTACTTTTTCATGGCTGAAGCCAGTGTGGTCCCCACCTGATTGACCCTTATTTATCATATTCGATGATAGATACCTCTTAACACACTGTCTTTTGCCAATTTCAGGGTGGAGAAGTCTTGCTCCAAAAACTGCAGAAGGACACAGCCTGAGTGAGATAGCTGTAGTGGCAGACTCAGCTCTGGCATCACCTTCCTGGTGTGCTTCAAGGAAAACTCATCAGGACCTTTGTATCTGGAAAGCTGTGTAAATGCAGTCAGTGTGAGTAATGCTTATTAAGTTCTCCTGGAAGATTAGTCTGAGTGTGGGGATCAGGAGAGAAAGTACCTTTAAAAAAGAATCAGATTAGGGATTTAAAGTTTGAAATTGAAAATTACTTTGACTGTACTATAGGTTCAGAGTTTACCTGGGCATCAAATTAATTCTAAAGGAAGGGTGGGAACCTCTTTAATGGTCTTTTGTGGCTCAAAGAATCATTCCTGCAAGATTCTGAAGGGCTGGCCAGCCACTTTTTAGTTACTTAGCATCACAAAAAGCTAGATGGAGTTGTTTATAGCAGTCTTTGTGTTGTCTCATTAAGTGGCCCAGCATTTAGCTGTAGAGGAATCTCTAATCTACCAACAGAACTTGGTCTTTACCTTCCGGAACTGGTTTGGGGTAGGAGGGGTATCAGTGACCTTTTGTGTAAATGTTGCCCCCTGGAGTGGTGCAGCAAATAACTGGAGTTGCGCACCGAAACCTTGGTGTTGGGATGATGGCTCTAACCAACAGAGCTACCCTGCCAGAGCCTCATCCTTCACTTTTGAGCTTTAAGTCTTGTTCCCTGAAACTCACCTTATTGCTGGATGCTTATTTTTGAGGTCGTGATGTCTCGGGAGATGGAC
The DNA here is from genome assembly GCF_054644295.1 of Miniopterus natalensis. NCBI lineage: Eukaryota > Metazoa > Chordata > Mammalia > Chiroptera > Miniopteridae > Miniopterus > Miniopterus natalensis. The sequence continues at coordinate 16,869,613 of NC_142100.1, forward strand.
GTGGAGTGTCAGCAGTCCCATGGCAGCAGTGCCTGCTCGCAGTCCCAAGGTGACTTCTCGCAGTCCCATGGCCCCTCCTCACAGACACAAGGCTCCTCCTCACAGTCCCAGGGCACATCCAGCTCCTCCACCAGCACAGTGCCAACGTCCAGCCAGTCCTCTCACTCCAGCTCGGGGACACTGAGCTCCTTAGACACAGTGTCTACTCAGGAACTGTATTCTATTCCTGAGGACCAAGAACCTGAGGAGCCGGTCCCTGCCCCTTGGGCTCGATTATGGGCCCTTCAGGATGGATTCTCCAATCTTGGTAAGACCCTTTGTTACATAGTGTAATATTAATATTGTGTTCAGAAAAACAATTACAGATATTTGTTGCTGCAGAAAGCTCAAGACACTGCCAGTTGTGGGGCCTGTACAAGTTGATCTAGGACCACAAGAACCTGTGCTGAGACTTGAACTTGTGCCATTACCTGTCATCTTCCCTGTACTAAAACAGCTTCTACTCACCTGATGCTGGGTGGAGTGTTGGGACTATCTTTTTAAATTTCAAAATAATCCTATGAGGGTATTAGCCTTGCTTCCATTTTACAGAAGAACAAACTGAGGCTTAGAGAGAAATGGATAAACTTGTCTACAGTCATACAGCCAGTAGTTGGTAGAGGAAAGATATGAACCTACAACTTTTAGACTTTAGACTTATGTTATTAATGTGTCATTGTGAAAGAAGTGAGTAGGGTAAGAAAGGTAATGAAATTAGCAACCAAAGGGGACTGTGCAGCCTAAGGAAGGCTTGCTACAAATGAAGTGAGTGTGAGAGAAAAAGGTAGAGAGAGAGATTTAAAATGCTTGAGTGGGGTCTTGGCCAGTGTGGTTCAGTTGGTTGAGCATCTTTGGTTCCATTCCTGGTCAGGGCTCATGCCCAGGTTTCAGGCTTCATCTCCAGTAGAGGGCATGCAGGAGGCAGCTGATCTATGTTTTTCTTTCTCCCTAAAATTGATAAAAACACATTTTAAAAAAAACTGCTTGAGTGGGAAGAAAATAAGAGTATAGTTGGGTGAGTTGGGGAAGGGTGAGGGTGCTGCCATCAGAGGGACATGGGTTCAAGTCCTAGCTCTAGCTTTAGCTCTGTGACCTCAGGCAAATGATGCTACTTCTCTGAGCCTCACGGCCCTCATCTGTTAAATGGGGAAATAATTTTAAACCAGAGGTGAGGGAGATAAGCCAAAGGTTGGGACTGAATGGGACCAAAGGGAGAGATAGGTTAGTTTTTCCCAGATGCCCTTAATTTTTTCAGTGATAGAGTATCCTCTGAGAGGAGGACAGTGAGTTTGAACTTTGAAGAGGCCTAGATTCCTGGCAAAGAAAAGAATTTATCGGAACTTTCAACTCACATGTCAAAAACAATGTATCTCTTCCTTTCCCCACATGCCCTTGACTGGAAATCGAACCCCCTTTCTCCTGGATCCTAGTTCATGCTCAACCCCTTGAGCCATGCTGGCTGGGCTGGAGCTGTACTCTTAAACAAGAGACCCAAGGATGCCCTCCTGGAGTTTATGTTCTAACGGGAATATGGGGAGACAATATACAAATAAGATAATTTCCAGTTATGGTCCATACTTAGAGGGAAACAAAACAGGCTATCATCATGATAACAGGTGGGTGGTGAGGTGGGGGTCTGCTTATACAGAAAACTGAGTGGGAGAATATAATTTGAGTCGAGACACAAAGACAAAGTGGCCATTAAACTCACTGGGAACAAAAAATGCAAAGGCCACAAGATAGGTTCGGCCTGACATCTTTAGCCAATGGGCCTGGCTGGAGTGAGTAAGGAGAGGGGCACAAGGTGAGGCTGGAAGGGATCAGGGGCCAGATCCTGAGCATCTAACCTGCCATGAGGAGTGCAGATATACTAAGTTTGATAGGAAGTCTCAGGAAGGTAGGGAGTAGAAAATTATAAGTATTTTCCCGATGATTAAAAATGGTCTGAGGACTTTTAATGACTGCTTGTTATTTTGTGGTGTGTGTAAACCGTAATTTATTAAACTCATTGTTGGAAAGTTTTTGTTTCTTCTCCCCCCTCATTTTAATCTTATAACATCTTGATAAACATCTGTAATTTCAATTGCCTCCTTAGGCTATTTCTCTACTAGTAGAGCAATTTTTAAAGGTGTTTGATACATGAAATTCATCATCCCTCTGGTGTGTGCTTCTGTGTTACAGAGTGTGTTAATGACAACTACTGGTTTGGGAGGGATAGAAGCTGTGAATACTGCTTTGACGAGCCACTGCTGAAAAGAACGGATAAATACCGAACTTATAGCAAGAAGCACTTTCGGATTTTCAGGGTAGGTGACAAATAGCCACGTACTGGGGAGAGCTGGTAATCTAGTGTTCACTGTTAGATAGTGTCCCATGGTAACTCCCCACTGTTAAAACTTTGAAATAAAATGTTCTCTATTTTAGGAAATGGGTCCTAAAAACTCTTACATCGCATATATAGAAGATCACAGTGGGAATGGAACCTTTGTAAATAGAGAGCTTGTTGGGAAAGGAAGACGCCTTCCTTTGAATAACAATTCTGAAATTGCACTTTCAGTGTGGAGTAACAAAGGTAAATCATTATTTTATGGTTATTGGATTCTGTTTTGTCCCATATAAAAGGAAAATTGACATTGTGTTTTTTGCAGAAAATGATTTAGGTTAAAAAATAAGTAGCTTAGCATTCAAGATTCTACTCAGTCCTAGTTGCATTTTTAAATTATGAAAAAGTCCTATCCAGTTGGGTTTCCTAAGGCTTAATTGGTTTATTAATTTTATTTTAAGTCATAGGCTATTCATTTAATTAGCATATTGCTTAAGATAGTTCGTAGTTCATTGGTTGATGCATTTTATACCACATCAGCCTTAGCTATGAGTTGTTTTAGGCCATTAATTCATCTCCCTCATTCTTCTGTTTCTTCATTCTTTCCAGTCCTTCCTTCCTACATATATTTAATGTACTGTTATTTTATGCCAGGCATTAGGCTATGGATTTTTTTTAATAGGAATCTCAATTTAGATCTTCTTAAATACCACTTGGTTATCCTCTGAAAGTGGAGGTGTTTATCATCATCAGGTGGCATTTCATAAGTACCCATTCCTACAACTTCATAAGTATCACATGTAAACCCATTAATTATCATTCAACTCAGAATTATTGACGGAAACAACTTACAGAGTTAAACATAGCTCATAGTGATTTTAAATAATTGGACAGCAGGAATACTCTTGTTTCTTTAGTAATAATTTAAAAAGCTCCACAGAGGCCTGGCTGGGTGGGTTAGCTGGTTGGAGCATCTTCCCATACACCAGAAGGTTGTGGGTTTGATTACTGGTCAGGGCACATACCTAGGTTGTGGGTTCAATCTCCAGTCAGGGAGCACAGAGGAGGCAATGGATTGGTGTTTCTCTCCCCTACCCATTTCTCTCAAGTTAATACAAATATCTTCTCCAGTGATGATTTAAAAAACACAAAACCCACAAAACTTCCCAAAACTATGAGAGTTGAATGACTTGGAAGGGTATGTGTGTGTGGGTTTAACACCTTGAAAATACAGATTCCCACATACTCTGATTCAGTAATTCCAAGGATTTTAAAAAATCCTGCCCAGGTGATTGTCATGCAGTCTTCAGACTGGCATCTGAGAACTATGGCTATACTGGGCATCCTAAAATGTATTTCATGATCGATTTAGTTTTTCCTGCTGTGACTATTTTGTTTACTGTCTGATATAGGCAGGACAGCTGCATAGGTTTTGCTGTTTGAGAGCACCTGGTCGAGGAGCAGCTGGGCACTGAAATTTTACCTTTCCTCCATTTGACAAGCTGTGTGCCACCTTTTTCACTTGGCCTGTCCATGGGGCACCTTTTCTAATTTGATCGAAGGTGTTGTATAGGCTAAAGTTGGCCCTGATTGATAGGTCAAACTGGTACTCTACAGACTACTAATTCTTACAGACATTTTATTAGGCATTTGCTGATATTTGTACTTTCACATGAAATTCTAGATTTCTTTGATAAGGTGGAATATCTGGTCACATAGAACCTAATCCTACACTGAAGTAGAGGCTGCCTCTTTTAGATGGACAATGTGTTTTCATGTACAAGTCCTATTGCTCCCAGTTGTCTTAGATACTCAACCCAGTCTGCTCTGTGTGTATGACCTTCCTGGCTTGTGTGGACAACTGGGTTTATAGCCCCTGACGTAGACCTGGACATTTGTGAGAAATACACCTCCAGAGCCCCTCAAATTCCCAGATTCTCAGATGCTACTGGGACATCTAGGTTCATAAATGTCCACAAGCATAGAGGGACAGTTGTATCCGTGGTGGCCAGCAAACCTCATTCACTAAGCAAGTGTCTGCCTCGTGTGGACCAGCCTGGAATGAAGCATACCGAGGGGGCTCAGGTTTATGTCAGAGACTGACTGGTTCTCTAGGTGACTCCAGGGAGGTCAAAACCTATCACCTCAAATCTGAGAAACGCAAGGGTCTTAACAAATTTTACTCTTTCAAGATACTATAGGCAGTTACAAATTTATTGATGACTTAGTAGGATGGAAGTGTTTGCAAACTGATTGCAGGCTTGGCTCCTGTGGGTGGCTGAAAATGAATAGGGTGTTTTATTGTTTTGTTTTCACTTCTGAAATACAGCAGGAATAATGGAGAAATAAAGGGGAATTTTGGGAAAATTGCTATTTATTTAACTTTACAAATAGGTTCTAGATGGTTTGCATCGTAAAATACCAGGTATGTAAAGGTATAAATGGCTAAGAGAAGATAATTCTAGTATGATAACATATGGCCTAATTTTTATTTGGGGTGTTTATTTACTTGCTTAGAACAGTTTTTTTCTAGGCTCAAACTAATGGCTTTTAGGTTCTGGTTTTGTGCTGATCAGCACGGGTATTTTATATTAGTGTAACTGATTAATATTTTGAGGTCAAGGAATAAGACTAGTACTTATGTATGGATTTTATGCACTATAGTGAGAACGACACTGTATTTTCATTAAAGAGTCACATTTGTCATCATTTCCCATGAATTTCCTGATATGTTTTAGCCTAGCTAAATAATTCTTTAGGATTAGATATATGTAATTAAAATAATTGGCTTATATTCTGTATGTTTACTAAAATTTTGGACCATTTATCTTCTCTATCTAATGAATCTTCTCTTTAATGAATTAATGAGACCTATTTCTGCCCCTTTTTTCCTTAGTTTTTGTGTTTTTCGATCTGACTGTAGATGACCAATCAGTTTATCCCAAGGAATTAAGAGACCAATACATCATGTCAAAAACTCTTGGAAGGTAAAATTTTTTTCTTCTTAAGGAAATTGTACGTAATTTTTTTCTATTGCTTAGTTTTTTGTTCCTGGTTTTATTATTATTTTTTACATGCTTAGAGACAGGAAGGGAGAGAGAGAGAGAGAAACATGAATGTGAGAGAGAAACATCAATCGGTTGCCTTCTGTACGCTCCCCAACTGGGGATCAAACCCACAATCCAGCTATGTGCCCTGACTGGGAATCGAACTGGCAGCCAGGCTCGTTCCTGGTTTTATAACACTCATTATCTATGCCTAACATATTTATAGGCCACTGATGTGTAATAGGTGTGTTAGTTATTGATTTACTTAATAATCATCAATTGAAATTAATACTTTGTCCTTATACATTTTATCTGCAATAACTTTTTAAAAGGAGTTTTAGTGAGATATAATTCACGTACCATACAGTTCATACATTTAAAGGACAATTTAGTGATTTTTAAATATATTCAGAGTTGTGAAACCTTTCGCATAATCAATTTTAGAACATTTTATCACCTTCTAAAACAGAAATGTTTACTGTATTTTTGCCCCGTCAGAACTTGTGACATCTTGGGAAGTGAAATGAAACTGATCATTGAATAGGGCAAAGTTCTCAAAATATTTGGTCTCTGGACCCCTTCTAGTCTTAAAAATTACTGAGGACCCCAAAGAGCTTTTGTTCATGAGGCTTCAATCTATTGATATTTACTGTATTAGAAATTAAAATGGAGACATGTTAATATTCTTTAAAAAAATAAACACGTTTATGTTAATATAAACAACATTTAAATGAAAAAGAATTATTTTCAAAAAGATTAATGAGAAGGGCATTGTTTCACAGTTTTGCAGGTCTTCTTGCTATCTACATCTAGCTTACTAGAAGATGGCTACATCCTGATAATTTCTTTATTTGGTCTGTTTTAATATATGCCACGTAGCCTCTGGGGAACTATATACTTATGAGAGAATGAGAATGAAAAAGGCAAATAATGTCTTATCTCAGTATTATTCCGAAAATAATTTTGACTTTGTGGACCACGAGAAAGTCTTTAGGGTCCTTTAGGGGTTGCCTGATCATGCTTAGAGAACCGCTTCCTTAGGGAAGGTATTCAAGACACCTTTACCGTATTCCAGTGTCCTTCACCCTACCTTTCCTTCCCTGCTCCCAAAGACCTTTCTACCTATTGATATTTTTACTAACGTGAAAATAAAAGGAAATAGTCACCCATATTCCTGCCACATAGAATCAAGCACAGTGTATTCTATATGGCCATCTAAGTGAGATATTTTAGTTTATGGACATTAAATTGAGTAACTCATTATGTTTTCATATTTGCATTGTCTACTCGGAAGCTAATAGCCAAATTTGTGCTAACCCTTAAGAAATATGTGGGATTCTATATTTTCTAAGGGAAGATTCAGTACAAATCCTTGAACTTGTAGCAGGTGACAGAAACTTAAATGAGTCAGTTAAGACATTGATTGGCTCTTGTGGCCCTGGCCACCTAGCTCAGTTGGTTAGAGCATCGTCCTGATATGCTAAGGTTGTGGGTTTGAGCCCTGCTCAGGGCACATACAAGAATCAGCCATTGAATGCATAAATAAGTGGAACAACAAAGAGATCCATCTCTCTCTAAAAAAACAGCAAATTTATTGGCTCTTATAACTGGGAAATACAGGGGCACAGCTTACTTCAGGCATGGCTGGGCCAGGAGGCCTTTGAGCTTTATTTCGTTCTTTGAGTTCTGATTATCTATTTGGCTTTGTCTGTGGCTAGATCTAAGGGCTGCCACGGTGTTGCCAGGGCTCTGGCTTCATCTTCTGATTCAGCTACTCTTTGTTGCCCTCACAGAATTGCTCTCTCTGTGTGGCAGGAAAAATGGCTCCCAGAAGCTCCACGTTCATGTTTTCTTTCTTCTAGAAACCACAGCATCAGCATCAGCATTTGAGTCCAGGGAAACCCTGATTAGCTTAATTTTACATGTCCGCCCATCATTCTAGCAGTGGATGTTGTACTGTCAGACATCCCACTGGACTCAGGGAAGATTTCTCAGGCAAAAGGTGACTTATCAGCAGAAGGGGAATTGGAAAATGCTTTGAGCATTTGAAAAAGTAATGGTTACATGGACTATTCTTATACCATATGCAAAAATTAACTCAAAATGAAACAAAAAAGCTAAATGTAAGAGGTAAAACTATAAAACTGTAAGAAGAAAACATAGGGACACCTCTTCATGGCCTTTGATTTGGCAGTGGTTACTTAAATGTGGCACCAAAAGCATATGCAACAACAGAAAAAATAGATAGATTTCACCAAATTTAAGAACTTTGAGCATCAAAAGACTGTCAGGAGATTGAAACACAACTCACAGAATGAGAGAATATTTACAAGTCATATTTCATTAGGATCTTGTATCCAGAGTAGAGCACTCTTAACAACTAAACAACAAAAAGGTAACCCAATATAAAAATGGGCAAAGGATGTAAGTAGATGTTTCTCCAAAGAAGATATACAAATGAGCAAAAGCCACATGAGAAGATGTTTAGCATCATTAGTCATTAGGGAAATGCAAACCAAAACCACACTGAGATACCACTTCACACTGACGAGGATGGCCATGATAAAGAAATGGAAAATAGTAAGTGTTTGTGAGGATGTGGTGAAATTGGAACTCCCCCATCCACTGCTGGTGGGAAATGTAAAATGGTGCAGCCACTGGGGGAAATAATTTGGTGGTTTCTCAAAATGTTAAACATAGAATTACCACATGACCCAGCAGCTCCCTTTGTAGGTATATTCCCCCCCTCGATTGAAAACAGGTGTTCAAACAAAAACATGTGCATGGATCTTCATTTCAGTTCTATTCACAATAGCCAAGAGGTGGAAACCACCCAAGGGTCCATCAACAAGTGAGTGGATAAACAAATGTGATATATTGATACAGTCAAATATTATTTAGCTATAAAAAGGAATGAAATACTGATACATGCCACAGCATGGATGAACCTTGAAAACATGCCAGGTGAAAGAAGCCAGTCACAAAAAGCTACATATTGTATGATTCTATTGTTAATGAGATATTCAAAATAAGCAAATTCGTGGACAAAAGGCAGATGAGTGGTTGCCAGGGTCTGGGAGCAGGGCGGAATGGGAGAGTGAATACTTTGTGTGTATGGGGTTTCTGTTTGGGCTGATGAAAATATTCTGGAGCTAGATAGGGGTGATGGTTGTACATTATAGATGTACTTAATGCCACCGAATTGTACACTTTAAAATGATTACAATGGTAAATTTTATGTTATGTATATACACAATACACAATAAAAAAAGATGTCTTGGCAGACCCTTTACACCACCCCAAAACCTGTAATAGTTATAATGGTCTACTTCAACCAGGTTAAGTAGGCATGACCTTGGGCTGACCCAAGCTTTGGCGAACAGAGCCTACATAGGATTAACTACCCTAGGTTAGCATTTCTTCTCTATTATAGTATCGCAATTAATTGCAAATTTTTGAGTTTGCTGCAAGCAGGTTAATTGTGTAATACCTTTGGCTTCTTAGGTATTGTGATATTATTTAGGGTGCACTTCATGGCATCAACTGCTTATGCACTTTCTTTGAAAACAAAGAAAGAAATGCATCTATGAAAGTAATTAATTTGCAAATACTGTTTGCTGTAACTCGTTTCAGGCACTCATTTTTGACTAGGACTCTGTTTTGTTTGATGTTTCTGGGATAAGTCATTTCTGTTTGTTCTTAGTTTTTCTTAGTGTCTTTATGAGAAGTTTACCATGTGGAGTGACAGGCAGACAGGCCTGTATCAGCTTAAAAGGTGGAATTTGGAGCTGACCCCGGTCCACATTCACTTAGGCCTTTGACATGTTAGGTTGGTGAGGTTTCACCCTGTTCTCTACTAACAGGGACAATGGAAAGATGTGTATTGACTGCTTGTGTATGTGCGCACATGGGGGGGAGGGAGAGAACATGTGCAGGGGCCATGCTAATGCTCTCTGTATTGTTCCAAGTTTTTAGTATGTGTGCTGCCGAAGTGAGCACTGGACCGCCTTTATCTTGCAATAGTTGAGGCCAACTTGGGAGTGGTGGGTCTCCTGATTAAAAACTTTCTGACAATCACTTTCTATGTTTTTCCCCCTTAGTGGTGCCTGTGGTGAGGTGAAGCTAGCTTTTGAGAGGAAAACATGTAAGAAAGTAGCCATAAAGATCATCAGCAAAAGGAAGTTTGCTATTGGCTCCGAGAAAGAGGCAGTAAGTACCTGTGTTTGGCTGCTCAGCAGTTCTTAACACTTCTTAATTTCCCAGAATAATTTTGGAGTGGTGATTTTCAATGTCAGGAAGAATTTACTGCTCAGGTATGTGACTTTGTATCAAAGAATGTTGAAAACTCTTTAGTGTATTCAACTAATCTAGAAATTTATAGATTAATTTGGTTCCAAAAAATAATTGGTTGTATATAATAATGTACTATCAGGAAGTTGGATTTTTTTCCCTTCTAAGTTATCACAAGACTGTTTTTACAATAAATGAAAGAAAATTAGGGGGAAAAAAATTCCAGCCATATTCCCACCACTGTAGCCCCACAGCTGTTTTCAGTTTTCTTTTTCCTTTCTAGTCTTTGTTCATATGAATTCATGTTTTTAGATGGTTGAAATCACATTGTATATACAATTTTGTATTCTGCTTTTCCATACAAGCATTAATGCATACATAAACTTTTCCCTAATATATCCTTTTTGATGGTCAAGTCTCTATTTTATTGAGTTTATCATAATTAATTCAACCATTTCTCTGGTTGATCATTTAGATAATTTCCAATTTTTTGTTCTTCTGGTAATGTGGCAATAAATATCTTAGTGGTTATAGATTTTTACAATCTTAATTAAATTATTTTAATAGTCTCTTTATATACTAGCCATTCATTTTATTACATTTTATGTAATACACTTTTACTGCATGAATGAAATAGCCAAATGTATTGGACTTTCAACACGACTCAACAAAGTAATGTAAAATGTGACCGGTAATCTTGTTTCCTCTGTGACCAGCTGTTTCTGGCTATTATACTTTAACATTCTTTAAAAATCAATTTTTTCCCCCCTAAGACAATGCCATTCTCACATGGCAAGAGGAATTTCCTTTCTGTGTTCACTTTGTTATAGATCTTTTCCCTTGTGATTCTGGATTTGTTTCCCATTTGTGGAGAAAGAAAATACCTACCAGATTCTTAATGACTTGCAGCAAAATTTTAGTTCTTAATTTCATCTTTCAAATCATTTTGAACTCTCTTAGACCTCTATCATCATAGCACACCCTGACTTAGTAATGAGTTTAACGGCTTACAGGAAGAGGCAGGCTTTTAAAATTAAACATCTGGGTTTCTTAGCTGAAGTCCATTTTACATAAATATGTAACTCTATATCCTCTGTGCTTTCGGAGGGTGTAGTCCATGAGGTTGAGTAACACTCGATTCATCCTTTTGGAATTGTAATTGAGAACAACTCCAGTACCCTGAAGCTTCCTCTAGTTAAGAGTCTCAATAAACATGTCAGCTTGCAGTTGAAATTGAAACCTGTGTCTGCTCTATTATGAGATATTTGACTTGACAGTTTCTTCATATAGTTCAATTAAATAACATTTTTGTTAGTGGTTTTGTTTTTAAATGATTTTTGTGACTGCCAACAATTCCACAGCTAATGAGACAAGAAGAATTTAGCAGATAAGCATGAGACAGTGGAAATACTTGTTTTTGGTTGTGGGAACTGGAGCAAGTGGCTTCCTTTCTCTGAGCCTCAGTTGTTCCATCTTTAAAATGTGGATTATTATAGAACCTTGTTCACTTGAGGATTATGAGGCTTATGTGACATGACCCTTTTAAATAAAGAGGTTGGCATAAAAGCCTGGTCATTTATTGAATGCTTCTTACTTGCCATGCACTTAACAGTGATTTTAAGTGAGTTGTTTAAATCATTCACTCCTAGGCTTTGATTATTCTATCTGAGTAGGGCTGGGTTTGGAACTAGGCAACCATTACTCAACTAAGTTTAACTGTAAACATTTTCTAAATATTGGCTATTATTATTATTATTAATAAACTCTAATGTTATTTTATTTATCAAAGGATCCGGCTCGAAATGTTGAAACAGAAATTGAAATTTTGAAAAAATTAAATCATGTAAGTATTGTTGTCAAATATGGCCCATATTTAAAATCATTTATCTCAAAATACGGGAGGAGTGCAAAACATTTAAATGTAATAAAGCTGGTATTAACCTGAGTTCCTTAATTGTGTGTGTACATGTGTATACACATGCATGCATTCGTGTGTTGTCATTTAGCTGTAAAGAGCTTTACCCTGAACTTTTGAAAGGACAATACTGTGTAATGATTTCATAGTTAAGTAATTATGTGATATTTGTACTGATTTAGTTCTTAACAGGAAACATAGTCAATCTCCTAAATTTTATATCCCATACGGACTTTATCAACTGATTATGTTTGGGAAGACAATGCTAATTCAGTAAATTTGGTTTGATTACACCTGAAGTTTTAACACCTCTAAATACCTTTTGATAGTGCTGGTTTCCATTTATCTCAGTTGGAGTAAATAAAACATATTCAAGGGTATCCAATATGGTTGACAACAACTTGTGTTTAAATCTGATTAAATGGCGTCAGTGTTAATAGTTCCTATCTTTTTTTGTGCACTGATGACCTTGTTACAATGGAAAGTGTCTAACTTTAAAGATGTAAGAAGAGAAGTTAGAGTTATGGGACTGATCCCATCTTTCTTTATTTTGTTCTTTCTATTTCTTCATTAATTCATGAGCCTCCATGAAGTCATAAGCTAGCTGGGTACTGGAGTTAAACTTGAAACAAGACCTCCCAGTCTGTCCAGCTAAGGATGATCTTATTTTAACCTTCAGGCAACAAAAAGATTTCTTCTCTTTTCTCTCACCTCCTCTACAAATAGAAACTTACAGAATCACTGTCATTGACCCAGCCATTCAACTGGTTCCTTTCGAACTCACGGGTAGATCTGAAAACCGGTGAGAATCCAAATGGTTGACCCTCCTGCTTGGCTTTCTTCTAATTCCCTTGCCACTCCTTTCTCTTCTCTGAACTCTCCTTTTTCCAAGGCATCTGGAATCTCTTGTTAAAGAGAGGAGCCCTCTAATTTTCTGGGGTGGGATTGTCTCAAACATACCCCTAAGATAAATACTTTGAATGCTCAGAGAATTTTCTGATGTTGAAGGATCCCCAAACATAACATTTATATAGATCCCATGTCCATTGTAGTCGAGAGAAATTTAGAACCCTAAAAATGTCCTTGGAGATATTACTTGGCAATGTACAAGGGCATTTGGAAGCCCTTGGGAATTAAATAGGGGCTCATGAGTTCGTTTTCAGAACAATGGGTAGAGCCTGGTAGCCCAGTAGAGCCTGGCCTTTGGAGTCAGACACTGATTCACTCAGTTGTTAGACGTATTGTGTCAGGCATTGAGCACACATGGACTCAGCCATCCCTCTTCTCCTGTGGCTTCAGCCTGGTGGAGAGACAGACCTGGGATTCCGTCTCCTCTCTGCCACCTGGCTCTGAGAAGGTCATTTTGCTTTTCAGAGCCTTCCTCTGAACCTCATCTGTACAGTGGAGGGAATAAAGATACTTACCTCAGAGGTCGGTGTGAGAATGAAATGAGATGTGCTTGTACAGCTTTCAGCACAGAGAACACACTTGGGGAATGATAGAGATCCGTGATTCCTTAAACTTCTCTCTGTCTGCCCGGCCAGCGGTTGAGCATCGACCTAGGATCCAGGAGATCGCGGTTCGATTCCCGGTCGGGGCACATGCCGGGGCTGCAGGGTCAATCCCTAGTTGGGGGCATCCAGGAGGCAGCGGATCAATGACTCTCATCATTGATGTTTCTGACTCTCTGTCTTCTTCTCCCTTCCTCTCTCTGAAATCAATAAAAATATATTTAAAAAACAAAACAAACTTCTCTCTCTCGACCTAGTAGCCTCTGGTTCCTGAGATACACTTTCAGCTGTGCCAGCTCCAGCCAGTGACCCTGGGCACCGCTTTATGCTTTATCAGCTTCCAGCTACACCCATTCCCAGGTGGGTACTGCCTGTTAGGAAGCCAAGCGGAACCAAGAAGTTCTCATTTTTCCCTTTAATCTCTTCTTTTTCCATGTTCTCCTTTTTATTTTGTCAAGACACCACAGGCATATAACCTAAAGAGTGCTAAAAGGTTTATTATGCAAGCAGCAGGTGCTCATCTCTCCTAATCTCCTTCTCTGCAAACATTTCAAAACTCTTCAAAAAGAATTTACCTCCATATTCCTACGTAATATACTTAGACTGCTGTCTCGGTTTATTTTCGGTAGCATGTTGCTTTCCTGTGATGGTTACATGAGAATTTTTTTTTTTTTTTTTAAATATATCTTTATTGATTTCAGAGAGAGGAAAGGAGAGGAAGAGAGAGAGATACATCAATGATGAGAGAGTCATTGATCAAGCCCACAACCGGGGCATGTGCCCTGACCGGGAATCGAACCCTGATCGCCTGGATCCTAGGTCTCAACCCTTAAACCCCTGAGCCACGCCCGGCCGGGCTACGTGAGAATTTTATCTGTCCTTTCTAGTCCCCTTAATCATACTGCAGCCCATATTCAGTGTTTTCATTACTGTGACAATAACAAATGTTCCCGCAGAGCTGAGTATACTGTGATTGTAGGTAAGGAGTGGTGGAACTGTTTGCTGTCAGCCTGATGCCCATGGCCACACGTTCCATGACCGAACTGGCTGGCAGTCTAGCATCAGCGGGCGGCGTATCTGATACTGACGTTATTGGTATTAATCGGGCGGCCTGTGCGTGTCTCCCGTGTGCCTACTGCTATGCTGAGTGTTGGTCCTAGAAAGATCGATAACTTGACTCACCCATGCAGAGCCTGTGCTCTGTGTGAGTTTCCTTTGTCTGCCCTCCCGGAGCGTCCGGCCTGGTGGGGAGTCAGCTGCTGAGGATGCAGCGTGGGCCACGGATTCTGACCGCTGCTGGATGTGTGCGTGGGTTGTGCGGGGGATATTTTTAGCTGGGGCCTGAGGCCTGAGGCCAAGTGTGCCCAGAGGGCTGGATCACCAGGCAGGGGTGTGACACCGGGAAAGAGCGCAAGGACTCTGGGGTGACTGCCGAGTTTGGTGGCCTGGAGAAGAGGGGGTGTGGGACCTGAAGCAGGAGATGAGGCTGGGTGGTGGGTGGGATTTTAGCCTCCAGGCAGCACAGAGCCAACAATTTTCTTCGAGTCTGCCTTCCCACCTCCTCCCTTCCCTCTGGGTGCTCTCCTCCCTTCCTTCCTTTAAATATTTTGTAATATTTGACACATGTAAAGTAGTACATGTAAATTATAAAGCAAACCGGTAAGGTGAACACCTTTGGATTTGCCACTTAAGAATGAAAACATGAGTTTTCACGGAAGTACTTCATGCTCTTTGACGCTTCTCGTGACTTGCCTTTTCCTCTCGACGTTGTGTTTCCAAGATTACACAGTGGTCATTCACTGCTGTGTAATAGTTCACCATGGGAAGGTACCCCTCGGGGGATTTTAATCAGAGTGACTGATGTGGTGAAATTTGCTTTGTAGGAAGATTGCTCTGGTGAATTTTGCTACTCTTAAATCTAAAATCTAAAAATCTTATAGCTCTCTCCCCTTTGTTCTGATACAATCAGAGTCCTCTTTGCTGGGGAGTAGGGGGTGTCCCTGATAGATACCACAGCTTTTACTTACCCTAACCACTGAGCTTTATTGCCTGTCCTTTTTCTGTTAAAAACAAGAGGTTTGTTTTCCAAGCATAAAAGTCATACTATAAATATGCATTTACACTATACAATACTGTTCTTTAATGTTCTATGCCTCCTGCATTGATCAGAATCAAAAACTTGCCAGCCATTTGTGTGTGTCTCCCTCACCCCGTAGATGTGATTTAGCGTTCTTATGAAACTGGAATTTCAATTTTCCTCTTCCCTTGAGAAATGGGAGGATCTTGTCACATGGGGTTCCCGCTCCCCTGTGGTTGCAGTCACGCAGAGCTGGATAGCCCGTTGTCTGGCAGGATGGCCGGCACCCACCCGGCCTCGATACATTCGTGCTATTTGTTGGGCTCCTCCAGGTTATGAGAAGTCCTTGAGTAGGCTCTGGGACAGTGAGGAGGGCTGGGAGGAAACCCCCCAGCCTTCCTTGGTGCCATCCTTATGTGTGAGACGTGAACCGGTCCCTCGCCAACTTGGTGGGGTGGCGAGTTTCTTTTACATTCACACTGAGGAGCCAGATTCATTCTTTTCTGCCTTCTCTGCATGAACTTCACAGTGTCCCAGGTCGGGGCCAAAGGCCTGGTCTTGGCCTCCCTGACCCTCTGGGCAGATGCTGCGAGTCCTACTCTTGTGGTTTTCCTCTTGTGGGCTTCTCACTACTTTTCCTTTCCCCCCCTCTTTTAGCCTTGTATCATCAAGATTAAAGACTTTTTTGATGCTGAAGATTTTTATATTGTTTTGGAACTGTAAGTAGTAAGCTTTTTTTATTTGTTTCCATTTAAATCCTTATTGAAAGACTAATGCTGGCTTGTGTTTCTCATCCTGGGGACGCTCAACCTATGTGTGTGGTCGTGGGGCCCACAAAGTGCGTGAGGGGCTTAGTATCACATCTGAAACCCTTCCAGTATTTCCAAAGGCAGGTAGACGCTCCAGCCCTGGATCTGAGGCCTGGGTTTGAACCACACTCTGCTGGTGACTAGCTGACTGCTCACTGTTAGTTGACTTCACCTGGTGTTAAATGGGGTACTAATGATTCCCCATTTGCAGAGTCATAAGGAATAAATACTGTGAAGGGCAGAAAGCCCCCAGCAGAGCACCTGGCACACGTAGGTCCTCAGCCACAGGTGGATGTTATTACTCTGAAATACCTGCCTTGATGGACTTAACTGCTCGGGATCATAGTACCAGGTTGCATGGAGACACCTGAGCGTCTTCAAGGTGCTGGTTTATTTCAGTGGCGATAGAGTCCTGTTTTATTTGGTATGACCAAAATAATTTTCTGTCTCATTCCTGGAAGAAGCCTGCCTGATGTCCATTCCTGCATAAATATGTCATGTTTCTGGGAGCGGCTGTTGGGGCAGACAGGCAAGGCTTTGCTTCCCGAGTGGCAAACACTGGCTATGCAGGTTGTCTGTTAAGATTATACAGTAAACAACCGTCCTGATCAAAGCATTAGGAGAAACTGGACAGCCCTTGTGGGGCTGGAGGGAATATCTGTTGCTGTTAACAAGGAGAATGGTACCTGACTGGGCCTAGTTAAAACAGTTTAATAATAGTAAATAATAATACAATAATTGATACTAATTAAGCACTTTCTCTGAGCCAAGTACTGCTGTAAGCACTTTACATGGATTGAGTCATTTAACCTTCTTCATAAGTCATCAGGTTACTTACAAGTTACTGGTGGGTAACTACTTTTAGCCCCACTTTACAGCACAGGAAACAAGTGCAGAGGGATTGAGTAACCTTGCCAAACATCTGCACTGTGCCGTCTACATCAATTATCTCTTAAGTTTTTCAACAGCTGTCAAAGTATTTGGTGGGATCATCCCCCTGTTTTTAAGAGGCAGAAACAAGATCAGAGAGGTTACCTAACTTGCCCAAAGCGCCCCCAGTGGGGAAGTTGTGGAGTTGGGGTTTAGTCCTTTGATTATCCGATTATATACTCTTGCTTGCTGCCCTATACCAGTCTCAGAATCCTCTGGAGAGTGTGATTAAAATGCACACTCCTGGGCTCTGCCTCCGATCCACTGAGTCAGTTTTAAAGCTCCCCAAGTGTCTCCAATGCCCACTGCATTGTCTTCCCATATTCCCTTGTTCTTAGTTTCCTCTGGGGACATCTTCGTTATGGATGAAGCTTATTACCTAATTGATTTACAATCAAAGTCAATAAATATGGCTTGTCTTAATGACTGTGTTTTGTTTGTGTTATTGTCCACCCAAGTGAGTTTCCCTCCAGGCACAAACCCCCACTATGCCTATGTGTTTCAGGATGGAAGGAGGCGAGCTGTTTGACAGGGTGGTGGGGAACAGACGCCTGAAAGAAGCTACGTGCAAACTCTATTTTTACCAGATGCTCCTGGCTGTACAGGTAGGAAGCCCACAGTGCTTATGGCAACTTTTCTTGTAGGTGAATTACTCTCTGAATTAGAAAGTGAGGCATGGATGGATGAAAACTTGGAGAACAGAGTGTGTGTGTGTGTGTGTGTGTGTGTGTGTTGTTTGTTCTGTTCTTGGCAAAAACATCCCCCCCTTTGACTCAGATGAGAAAGCTCTTGCTGTGAAGTTTGAGAGAGAGAAAGAAAGGGAGTTAAATAAATAAAAACATGGTCCCATGGGTCTTCTCTTTCGCTTGGAGGCACCTGTGGAGGAGCATTGATCTCTGCTTCTGCCTGACCCTTGTAGAATCCCCCTTATCTCTTTATGAGAGGAGCAGGTAAGAGGACAAGGCTGGCAAGTTGGGGGTGACTGTGACACTCTGATTGCTCCCCTTCATATGCAGCATCCTGTTAACGCAGGTGGGCGGGCAGGCATGTGCACTGCCTTCTCTTGATTCCATGAAAGTGCTGCATGGAGGAACAGCGGGTGGCAATTCTGCCCACTTCAAAGAACACCAGCCTTTCTCTAACCAAATTTGGTTGTGATTCTCAGCTAAGGTTTCTTCTTTGAAAATGGGGCAGGAAAATGCTTGCAGGAAATGCGGAGGTTGGGACCAGCTCTTGCACTGAGTGAGGATCGAGGGACATTTTCCTGGGGCTGGTCCACCTGGGCTTGCCCTCCCTGGGGCTTCACCAGGTTCCATTCCCAGTGCATGTGTTCAGAGGAATTTTTGCTCTAGGCCAGAGGGATAGCCAGGGAGAGAAAATTGAAGCCTATGAACAGCTAACCAGTTCTTTACTCTCTCAATGATTTATTCCCTCCCTTATATCAAGAATATTAAGCTGAAATGAGTGCAGATTAGTGCACTTGGGAAATTATTTTATTAATGAAATATGACTTAGTGTACATATCAACATACTACAGGTCCCCAACTTAAGGTGGTTTGACTTAAGATTTTTTGACTTTATGATGGTGCAAAAGTCATAAAGGTTCAGTAGAAACCATCATTCCAGTTTGGAATTTTGATGTTTTCCTGGGCAAGTGATATGCAGTAGGAAACTCTCTTGATGCTGGGCAGTGGCAGGGAGCCACAGACATGACCTCCAGGGTAAGCAACTGATACTCTGCAGGGTGTTCATTGTGTTAGATGATTTTGCCCAACTGTTGACAAATGCAAGTGCTCTGAGCACATTTAGGCTAAGCTATGATGTTTTGTAGGTTAGGTGTATTAAAAGCTTTTTGACAAGATATTTTCAACTTACGATGGGTTTATCAGGATGTAACCCCATTGTAAGTCAAGGAGCATCTGTATTTCAGACCATAGAGTTTTTGAAGGCTAAGTAATTCTTTGCATCGACGCATTTGTTAACTCTGAGTATTTAAACAAATAATTTACAATATGTACTTTACAGATTCCCTTTAAAAATATTATTCTCAGGGTTGGAATAAGCAAATATATCACTTTGGTGGCATTTTTATGGTTTACTTTATAATATGGCCTTCAAAATGTTTTATATCACCCATTTATATTTTTTTATTATTGAAATTGACAGCTTATGTTTCTGCCAAACTGAAAGGATACTTATCTTGAAAAGTGAAATAAAATGTCCACCTGCTATCATAAGTTGCCTTTTTCATTTCTGTACTTTTTAAAGATTTCTTGAAAACAAGTTGTAAACACTAACCCCTTTACCCAGGAGTTTTCTATGATTTGGGGCAATATATTTATGAGTAACATGGCTTACAGTTTCACCCAGATGTAAGACGTGTGTGTTTGTGTGTATGTGTGTGTGTTGTCTCTACTCACACGTGTACTCCATAAATCTAAGGTCTTGCCTCCCTTTCTGTGTAGTACCTTCATGAAAATGGTATTATACATCGGGATTTAAAGCCAGAGAACGTTCTCCTCTCATCTCAAAAAGAGGACTGTCTTATAAAGGTAAGAAATGTATGTTCTGTATGTGGCCATTCCAGTAGATTTCTGTTCAGAGACTTTTTTAATTCATCAAGTGAAAAGTAGGAGCACAAAGAGGTGGAGAACTTGGTCTTTCCACTTTTAGCAATTAGTTTTACAGATCAGGTAGTATTGCTTCAATCCAGATTCTAATGAGCATTTGTTGAGCTCCACTGTGTACAAGCCAAGCCACTTTTGTGTTCAGAGGGAGGGAGGGCTGTCTAAATGGATGAGTGAATTACATCCCATCTTCTCCTTTCTGTCTGAGGCAATGCTTCCTAAACCTGGCTTCATTTTGGAATCTCCTATTGTTTAAAAAATATAAATAAATAAATAAATAAATAATAAATAAAATGACATCCAGGCTGGTCCTCAGGATCCCTGAAGGTGACACCCAGGAGTAAGTGTTTTTTCCAAGCTCCTCAGATATTCCAGTGTGCAGCCAAGGTTAAGACACGGGTCTAAGAAGAACCATGCATAACTAATAAGAATCCTGGAATGTCTGTGATAAGGGTAATAAACCTTTTGTAAGGTTACAGAGAACACAGATAAGTTGGAAAAAAGCCTGGGCCTTGAAGCTTCTTGGCTCAGGAATTTTAAGCAAAATTAAATAACTTGCAAAGCTCAGAATTGCCTTAAATTAGACACAAACTTATAGATTTCAGATTCACAGTAGACATGAACTGTAGGATAGAAACTGATCTAACCTGCATGCCTTTTGGGACTGGCAGATTATATTTATCTTTTTATTTTATTCTATCATTAAAAATGATTCCTTTTTGTCTTTAATTTTAGATTACTGATTTTGGGCAGTCCAAGATATTGGGGGAGACCTCTCTTATGAAAACCTTATGTGGTACCCCTACCTACTTGGCTCCTGAGGTTCTTAATTCCTTTGGGACTGCCGGATATAACCGTGCTGTGGACTGCTGGAGTTTAGGAGTTATTCTTTTTATTTGGTAAGAAAGGTTTTCATTGCTTCAGAGTCTGGTTGGAGTTAATTAGGTGAAATCAGAAACGTGTCCAGGTAGAGGGCTGTGTTTAAATTAGGTCACTTTTTTTTGACCATTGATTTACAGAAAAGTCTAATTTTTCATTATACTGAAAAAAAAAAAAAAAAATCTATATATCCAAATGCCACTGAGAATGCCACTTGATTTCTTTTCCTTTCTTTCTTTACCAATATTAAGCCTTAGTGGGTATCCACCTTTCTCTGAGCATAAGACTCAAGTGTCACTGAAGGATCAGATCACCAGTGGAAAATACAACTTCATTCCCGAAGTCTGGGCAGAGGTCTCAGAGAAGGGTATGGATACGAAAGGGTTAAGAATTTATGGTTTGCTGACATGTGTGTGTGCTGTGGTGGGAGAGTTTCTTTTCCAATTCCATTATGTTTTTCTCCTGTCAATTTTGTTGTTATTTCCTGTTGTTTTGCACCGTTTGAGAGGCAACGGAAGGTATTAAAGAGCACAGGCTCCAAAGCCACACAGATCTCAACTCAAGTCCTGAGTCTGCTACTCCTAGCTATGTGACCTTAGGCAAGTTGCTTAAACTCTCTGAGTCTCCATTTTTATTTGTAAAGGGGACACAGTAAACCCCTACCTTAAAGTGTTTTTGTAAGGGTTAAGTGTAACATACACAAGTACCTGGTACCTATTTAAGTGTTCAAAATAGTAAGTAACTTTTAGTTACAAGGTTTCCTTTGAATAAGTAAACACGTAAGAGTAAATGTAATTAGTTACTTTGTGTTTAAGAATTTAAATGTGTAACTTTGTAATTCTCAAAGAAAAAAGTAGGAAACTAAAACTAAATGACAAATAATGTAACGTAGATGTAGATGATCGTGTTAAATGTCAGTGTCTAAGGAATAATATTGTTGCACTAGACAAGCCAGCCTCCACTTGTTGCTGGCCGTCAAGCTTTCTGTCTGCCAAGCCTGCAGTTCCAGGACCCTCTCCCGGCCTGAGGAACCATCAATCTGTGGGTCTCAGGGAGAGCTGGCTCTGTATCCTGAATGTCTTAGAACTGGGTGGAAGTTCAGCTTTAATTAGTTTGAACTTGCATCCAGCAATGAGAGGAGGGTCAGAGAGGAAAGAGGTTATGATTTCTGAGCAGAGAGAGGTGGTCATTCCTGGTGTGCTCAGAGCACTCTGATGAATACAGAGAGTGATATTATATTAGGGGGTGCTGCCCACCATACCTGCTGACTCCTCGATGACCTCAGCCCCTCTCTCTTCTTTTTGGATGTTGGCCTGTGCTTCTGGCACATTCTAATATTGCTGATTGAATGTATTTACCCTTCTCACTGTGATTTACCAAATTTTCTTATTGCTTTAGCTCTCGACCTTATCAAGAAGTTGTTGGTCGTGGATCCAAAGGCACGGTTTACGACAGAAGAAGCTTTAAAACACCCGTGGCTTCAGGTGGGTGTGGGTCAATGCCTTGTAGCATAAAATACAGGGCAGCCCTGAACTGTGTCCGAGAGATGAAGAAGATGGAAACCTTTGCCTTTTGGGTCTGTTTAATGACGCAGCTGTTTTAGATTAAGCTTTAGGTGTGTGTATGTGTGTGTCTTTGTCTTTGCGTGGTGTTTGGGCGCAACCTTTTTTAACTTGATTCGTGGGTCTTGGATGAACAAGCTCACTTCATGGCCTGTCTTGGTTCCACTTGGCTTCCCTGGGTCTGCAGTTTGGCTGTTGTTCCTTTGAGAGGTGGTTCTAACTGCGAACCTCTGTCGCCCGAGCTGTGTTCCCCTCTTTCCTCAAACCCTCTACCCCGAACAGGTGGGATGGGCTGCATTCCAGCCATCTTCAACTTTAAATCAAGGAAGCAAGGGGTTGGAGGGGGAGGGCAGCCTCCCTGGGGGAGAATCTATTTCTTAAGCCCAAGGAATTGGATATCAAGGGTCCCACTTGTTCATGGAGAGGAAGCATGCCATTAGTGTAGACTGTCACCTGTGCATTTCAAGTGTGCATTACCTCTGTGTCCCTGCTGGGAGTTGTGGCTGCCATTAGATTATGCGCTGACCTCATTCCAGCTGCTATAGTTGGAACTCCTCTGTGGCTTTGCTGGGGTAATCTTTGGTTTAGGAATTAGCTACAGCATCGGGCAGGTTTTCTGATGGATGTCAGGTCTTAAGTGCAGTTCCATTCAGCACAGCCATACGCCTTTCTGTGAACTTTCATTTGGTCTGTTTCCTGTGGGGTGGAGAAATTAACCATCCAGTCTCAGCGCTGTGCTTCTGGGACTCTGGGAAGACTGTCTCCATTTTTTCTCTCTCTGCTAATCCTCCACACCTAACAGTTTGGCTCAGGGCAGCTTAGGTTGAGAACAACAAATCCTTAAAAGAAAAATTTAAAAAGTAGATATATGTGTTTGGGATGTTGTCCTGGAAACAGCAGTCCCCCCCTGAAGAAATCTGTCAGGTGATTTAGCACTTAATAGACCACACAGATTTGAAATAGCAGGACACCGGAGAAAAAGGCATTTGGAAACAAAGGGTGCCTTTGCATGCGGGGATTTAATTTTGATGAAAAAGAAAAACATGTCTCTTGGCTCTTTTCATGTGCCCTAATAGGGAAACTATTGGGGGCCAGATGTGGAAGTAGAAGGAGCTGTGTTAGTCTTGAAAAAAAAAATGGAGCTGCCTAGTTAGGCCTGGGAACAGGGTGTGCATCTGTCCAAAATTTATGAGCAAGCATAGCCTATTTTTCTTGGACTTTTTTGTTTCAAAAGAAAACTGTTATTAACAGTCCAGGGAAAGGTGAAGTTCAACCCAGCCGCAGGGGTCTCACTTGAATACTCTTTTGTCTACATTTTGTTTTTCAGCAAAAGGTGGAGTGAACATTGAATGAAGACAAGAATGCAGATTGCTCACATAAATCATCTGCTAGTGATAGTTTAGGTTTTATTTTGGGAAAATTCAGTGTTCTTGAAGAAACCAAATGGTTTTGTGGGTCTGGCATTGGACTGAGCACTGGGAATCTGAGTTCTGGTCTGTTTTGTCATTAGCCGAGTCTCCAGTTTTAGGAGCATCCTTTAGATCCACTTTTTGCCTCATGTTTACTTCCTGAAATAGAGGATTCCTTCCTGCTTGCCTCTGAGGAACATTACAGTTTGTATTTTTGAATACATGTGGACATTTCAAAGAAAGGGTATTTACAGATACACATTACTACCTGTGATATGTTAAGGTAAAGAGCTCTCTTTACATAGTATTGCTAATTGATGACTTGTTTTAAATATAGGCCTAAATAGGCTTGTGGTCACCTCTGTTTGGCTGCACTGAAGAGCTGCCACACGAGGGGTGTTTCAGTGTGGTTAAATTTCTTCATGCATTTATTTTTTCAGAAGACAGTTAATGAGCTCATGTGTCAAGCACTGTTAGGGCACTATGGATGCAAAGAAGAATGATTTACGTCCTTGCCTTGGGGAGCTGACAATCTGGGTGGGGCCAACTCTGACCACAGTCACTACAGAGCATTGTGATACATTGATACATGTGGTAGTAGGAGGTGCAGAGTATTGGGGATCCCTCGAATGAAAGGGAGCCACTACACATGGCTTTAGGTCTCCACAGGTTCACATGGTGTAAAGGGTGTCTAAAAAAACGAGTCACTTGGGGATGATATAGGTATATTAGTTTTTTAGGCCTGCAGTAACAAAATACCACAGACTGGGTGGATTAAACAACAGAAATTTATTTTTTCACAGTTCTGGAGGCTAGAAGTCCAATTTTAGGGTGCCTTCAGGTTTGGTTTCTCTTGGGGCCTCTCCTTGCCATGCAGGTAGCTGGCTTCTTTCTGTCCCAACACAGTCTGTTCTCTGTGTATTTACATCCCTGATATCTTTTTCTATTCTTATGAGTTCACCAATCATATTGGATTAGGGCTCTACCCTAACAACCTCATTTTAACTTGTAATTACTTCTTTAAAGCCCCTGCCTCCCATTTCAGTCCATAACAGTGGGGGGACAGAATTTTCAACATTGATTGAGTCCCTCTGATATGGAAGCTACTGTGCCTTTTACAGTGTCTGACGTCTAATGGTGCTCAGGAAAATTTGTTCATGGAATGGATAAGGCAGGTGAGTGAAGTAGACAGGCAGGGAGGAAGACAAGGAGGGCAGTTCTGATGGAGGCTGTGAGTGGGTATAGGAAGAAATAAGGGATGGACCTTTGAGAGTGGTACTGCATGAGAAGTGGGATCCCAAGGGACAGTGTGCAGTGGAATCCAGAATGGGTAGTGGGGAGTCACACTGAGTGATGCAGTGAACAGTGGTGGAAAGCAGGTGATTCTAGCTACTAGGTATAGAACAGGTGAATGAATCCTCGAGCAGTGTAATTTTTCTATAGCCATAAAGTTGCTGAATGTTGGGGGCCTTCATTCCTATGTCCTTCCCCCACCCACTGTGGTGTACTTGGCTTAGTGGGAGGAATGCCAAGTGGGGGGAGTTGGGCTGGAAAGTACATCAAGCGTTGCAATCAGGCAGCGTTGGGTGTGTATTCTGCACACACTACTTATAGTGGCTGAGCTGGGCTTCCAGCTGGCCCCAAAGCCCACATCCTTAGTCATGACGTTTCACCTTTCTGAAGGTGGGGAGAGGTGCACCAGGCCACCTCTCAGTGCTACCAGATGCAAATCCTCGAACCCTGTAGAAGTGTGTATCCAGGGAGGTGAGGTGGGAGTTCTCTGTATACTTCCTACCCCTACCCCAGGCCGCCTCTTCCAGTAGCAAGAAACACTTTTAATGCTATGACCTGTTCACGTGTCTTCCTTTCTTATTAGACCCAAGCTCTGGGTGGGCTTGAAGTCCCTTCTGGCGACTTGTACAGCACTCGCTGGGTGAATTTTCCCAGGGTGCCGGGCTGGTTTGTTAGGAGGGCCCCAGTAACTGGCCTCGTTGTTGGCAGGGGGAGGGGGTGACCTCCTGGAAACACTCAGATGCTGCATGGAGTGAGCCCCAGCCTCTGGCCTCCTGATTGCCATCTCTGTCAGGATCTGGGATGCTGGTTCTGAAAGCCTTCTGACTACTTAGGTCTGTGGTTCTCTCTGACCCGCCAAGAGCTCTTAAGCATGTGGTTTTGATTCAGCCAGTGTTGATTGAGCAGTGCTGATTAGACTGCTCTGGGAAGGCACGTGGTCTTCCCTCTCCCAGAGCTTCAGCAAGAGCATGCCCCTCGGTCGATAGACCGGACGTCTTTGCCCACTTCTCTGTTTCCAGGGGCTTCCCTCAAACATAGCCTACTTATGGTTTTCATTTCTTTACAGGATGAGGACATGAAGAGAAAATTTCAAAATTTGCTTTTGGAAGAAAATAAGTCAACGGCTCTACCCCAGTTCCCAGCCCAGGTATTCCAGATGATGGTCATTAAGTGGAGCCTAAGTTTAAAGAGCCAGTGAGCGAGGGTGATGAGTTTGAATAGTGTCTTTGATAGCAATTGTATAATATTATGTTTTTTTAAAAAAGAATAATGTAGTAGATACTTTGTTTCAGCGTGATCTGCTCTAGCACCCTTAGAAGATTTAATAATAAATAGTATGCTTAATGCATTAGAGGAGCACAGCTAGGGATTGTCATTCAAAAAGTCTCCTGCAAGGCAAGATTAAAAGACTGTATTAGAGGTTCAAAATGAAATTTGTTGAAAAATTTGGGCGAGTCGTTGATGATTTATTGATTATAATTTTCCTTTTCCAAAGTTCTTTGTTAAGTATAAGTTAATATCTGTTCATTCCTGTCCTGCCTTCTTTTGGTGAATGATAACACTCCTCTCCCCCCTCTCCCTTCACAATTTTATAAATGGGAAAACAAAGATGCAATAAAGACTGTCTTCCCATAAAAGAGCAAGACTTAGGGCTCCCAGCGAAAGGCATCATCACCTCTTTAAACTTCATAATTTAGGAGAAGGTGACCAAGAGGAGGCTGGGTGTGCTGCTTACTGTCCGTATACATCACTGAGCGATCGGAAGCCACGGAGAAAAATGTCATTTTGATGAGCATGTTTGAATCTGGGAGATGTGGGGATTCAGATGTCAGTGAGGATGACCAGTAATTCTTGGTACTAGAAGTTTCACATGAAATGCCCCAAATTTACTGGGAGCGTACTGGGAAACTTTGATAATCTTAAAGAAGCCAGTGGTTTTATTTGAACATATCTCCCTTTTCCATCCTTCCAGCCTTCTACTAGTCGAAAGCGGCTCCATGAAGGGGAGCCGGAGGATGCTGGCACCACCAAGTGCCTGGCTGTATGTGCTGCTGTCTGATGAACACTGGTTTAATGTGAAAGATGTACCTTCTTGAACTCTGCTGCCGTTTTATTTGTATTTGTGTTTTCTTTATGGGAACAGCTGCTTTTCCAGAGTCATCAATACACAGTTCAAGACCTAATGGATCCTGGGGTTTGTGCTTTGGCTTGATCCGCTCTTTAGTTGCATGCCTTTTTGTGTGTGTACTTGAAATCATGTGCCTTTTGTCTAACACTCTACCTTGGCTGTTGCCAGCCAGGTTTCTCAAGATACGTCCTTGGTCTCAGCCTGGGCGAGACGCATACAAATTCTAAAGGGTCTTTAGAAAGTTGCAGGGAAAAGGGCACTGCAAGGTTGGGGTGGAGTGTGTAGAGACTGACTGGCTGCCAAAGTCCTCCTGAGACAGTAGGTACTTTGGTGCACATACCACGGGCCTGTTTTAAATTCTCATCTTCACCCTCATAAAGATACAGGTCCACAGTTATGCTCAGGGAAATAAGTCAAATATTATAGGATTTCACTTATAGGAGGTACCTAGAGTAGTTGAACTCACAGAGAAAGTAGAATGGTGGTTGCTAGGAGTGGGGTGGGGGGTGGTGTGTGGAGTTGTTTAATTAGTTTCTATTTTGCAAGATGAAAAGAGGTCTGGAGATGGATGGTGGTGATGATTGTACAACAGTGTGAATACTTAATCCCACTGAACTGTATGCTTAAAAAGTGGTTAAGATGTTAAATTTTGTTATGTGTATTTTACCACAATAATAAAAAGATACAGGACCACCTTGGGTCCAGATGAGTTGTAAAATCCATTGTTTTCCTGATTTTAGGAAGGGGACATGGCACATCAACTGTATTATGTGTAATACCCAGCAGAGTCCTGTAACCAAGCATTAATATTTCTGTAGCAGATATTCACAGTAAAAGGGATAGAGAAGACTTTAAGGCATATAAGTTCAGTCTTTTCTGTCAAATGAGTTATGGGTGACTCAGTTTTCAGAGATGTTTGGGTTTTAGAAATGGGAGTTAAAGCATGTGGGTGTGTCCTGGTGATCCAGCAGTGACCGAGGAGGCCCTTTGTAAAGCCCTTCCCTTGGTTGGTCTTGTCCAGTCCTCAAAGTGATTCTGTGGGCTAGGTCCTCTGACCACCCTTATGTTTTAGGTGAGGGACCCAGGCTGAAGGAGTTAAGGTGATTTGTCCAATGTTACACGGTTAGTTAGTGTCAGAGCTGGGACCCAACCCGGTCTTTCTGACTCTAATGTTCCTCATCTCCTTATTCCCATATTTAGACTCAGAGATGTTGACTGACAAAACGCAAGAGATACTGATGTCTAAATCTTTAGTGTTAGTGTTAAATTATAGGTGGGTACAGCCCTGTGATCTGGAAGTTGGGACACCTTGGTTGCAAGGAACAGGAAACCCACTCAAGTTACTTCATGGGAAAGGGGATTTGTTTTCAAGGTTGTATATGGCTGGATCTGGGAGTCATCACGACCCCAGATAGTTCTAATGGCTGCTTCCTCTTGTCTCATTGACCCACTATTTCCTTCTCTTGTAACTTTGGAGGGTTCATGCTAGGCCACACTGTAGCTTTCTGGCCATGTCATAAATTGAGTGCTTTGGTTCAGATGCCACTGGTGAGCCAGCCAGGGCAAGGTCAGGGGTACACAGCTGTTGGCCCAGGAAATGGAGGGTAGTAGTCGGTAATTTCCATTAGAAGGGTGTGCAAGCTTTCTGAGGCTTGGCTGGCTTGGTGCCTGGAGACTAGATGGGGATTTAGGTGTTTTTCATATTTAAAGGAATGGGGCTGAGATTGCCAAGTTAGATGGGGTTTAGCTCATTTGCATATTTAATGTTAAGGCTATGGTTTCTTAGGGCATTCTTCCCTCTGGGGCAGTCAGCCCTTCTTTGTTTCCAGAGCACTTTGTATTACCTCCCTCAGATTATACCTACCATAGTAAGCTGAATAATGGCCCCCAAAGATGTCCTCATCATAATCCTCAGAATTTCTGAATATGTTCCTTTACATGGCAGTTAGGGATCTTGAGATGGGCAGATTATCCTGTCTTATCCGGGTGGGCCCAAAGCCATTACAGTGTTCTTTTTAAGGGGGACAAAGGAGGAGTCAGAGTGACATAGAAGAGATGGAATGAAGTGTTTTGAAAATGGAGAAAGAGGCCATGAGCCAAGGAATATAGGCTTCCACTAGAAGCTGAAAAAAAAAGCAAGGAAATGGGTTGTCCCCTCAGAGCCTCCTGAAGGAACCAGTCCTTCCTTATACCTTAACTTTTGCCAAGTGAAACTAAGATAATGTGTGTTGTTTTAAGCCACTCAATTTGTTACATCAGCCATAGGAAAATGATATACTCATCAATGGAGTGGTATCAGCTGCTAATCTGGGGCCACCCAATCCACTTTCTAACCTCACTCTTACTTTTTGTGGGGTGATTTCATAGAACCCCCTGTTCTATGAAATCATGGGGCAAGGGGGAGATGGTAAAGCTAAGTGTCTGCCTGCCTGACCCCCACTATAGAAGCTGAAGGGGGTCCCTGGGGGCTCTTTCCCTGGTAGAGCTCTTTCCACTGGCCACCCAGCTGGAGATGATAGCAGGACTTTGAAAACTAAGCAAATGGGGATGAAACAAATGGATGACATTAGTGGTAGGAACAATACTGTGCTAATCTGAGCTTTCTTCATTTCCTGACTTTGGCTTTGGGCAGGTTACTTTAAAATGGGTGCAATAAGAGTACCAACCTCCACACCTGCCAGAATGGCTGCTATCAATGAATCAACAAACAAGTGCTGGTGAGGATGTGGAGAAAAGGGAACCCTAGTACATTGTTGGTGGGGATGCAGACTGGCACAGCTACTGTGGAGAACAATATGGAAGTTCCTCAAAAAATTAAAAATGGTTCTGCCTTTTGACCCAGTGATCCCACTTCTGGAATATATCCTAAGAATCCTGAAACACCAAGAAAGAATATATGCACCCCTATGTTCATAGCAGCGTTATTTACAATAGCTAAGATCTGGAAGCAGCCCAAGTTGCCCATCAGTAGATGAGTGGAATACTATGCAGCTGTTAAAAGAAGGATCTCTTACCCTTTGTGACAGCATGGATGGATCTGGAGATGATTTTACTAAGTGAAATAAGCCAGTTAGAGAAAGACAAGTATTACATGATGTCACTTAAAAGTGGAAGCTAAAAAACAAACTGACGAACGAAATAGGTCCAGAGGTATGGATGCATAAAACAGAATAACAGATCTCAATGGAGGGGTGGGAGAGGGGAGAGGAAGAGCTTAAGCAAAGAACATTTATGCATATATGCATAATCCTTGGACACAATAGCATGGGGAAGGCCAGGGGTGAGCGGGGGTGTGTGGGGGGGTGGGCGGAGGAGGGCAAAAGGGAGAAAATGGGAGAGATCTGTAGATCTGTAATACTGTCAATAGTGAAATAAAATTTAAAGAGTACCGACCTCATGTTGTTTATGGGGATTCAATGGTAGAAGGTCTATTTAAAGTGTCTGGCATGTAGGTGGTAAGGGATCCATCAATGTTGGTTTCCATCATTATAGGTGGGAGGGCCACAAAAGTAGCCAGAGGGAGCCATACAAAGTTCTTGAGCAGGGAAGTATCTGTTCAGCTTTTTGGAGGCCACACAAGATGGGTAGATCATTGAGATGCCTTTGACAAGGCAGATTTGAGAAATGCCAGGCCCAGGGTGGGTGGTAGGAACAGAGGTAGAGGGGCATTTCCCAGTGGCTGAAGTAACTGCCACTTCTCAAGAACAAGCATGTTGCTTCGTGGTGTACCTGCTGTGTGCCTAGGTGCCGGTGCAGTGGACGGCTCTTATTTGTGCTAGTCCTGCACCTGATGCTTCTTGTGCTAACTGCATCCCTGTTTTTCTGGGGCAAGCATCCCTCCTCCCACTTACCCCCACCCCATGTCCTCCAGGAGGGGTTGATCCCACCTGGTTCCTAGAGGAGCTCCATATAGCCAATCTGGCCAATGTTGTGATTGGCTCAGGCAAGGGCATGTGACCCAAATGGATGCAGTGAAAGCCAACTCTGAGACTTTGGAGGGAACTATTGGGGATCCGCTCTTGCTTTCCTGGTCAGATATGAGTTAGGAGCTGCATGGGACACTATGGGAAGAGAACTGTGAGAATGAAGCCATCACAGAGGGAAGCGGAGCTGAGATCGGAGAGACAGGTAATTGTTTGAGCACCTGGATCTAGTTATTCCCGTAATGAGGTACTACCCCAGGACTTTTCAGTATATCCTCCCCCCCTTTTCTTTTAACTTCAGGTTGAGTTATTTTTGTCACTTGTATCTGGAAAAGACCAGACTAATAAATTCAACCATTTACAAACTCCAAGAGACCCTTGGAGATTCCTTTTTTTTCCCTTCCTATTAGGGAAAACATTCTCTGCTCCTGTTTTTCTGCCAAGTTTAGGGTTTTCAGAGAGGTTTGGGGCAGAGAATGGAAAGCAAAGATGTGGGAAGTAACAGTCTTTCCAGCTCCAGCGTTGAGTTAACCCCTCCCAGCTAATTATACCACAGGGTTTGGGAGCAGAGCCCTTTTCATTAAACTTTTAGGAGTTTTGGAAGGATAGGCTGGAGTTACACCAGTGAAGCTGGGAGAGCTTGGTGTGTGCCAGGCATTGTGCTCAGGGACATACATGCATCATCTTCTGAAAGCTCATCTCAACTTCGTGGGGCATTACTGCCAGTCTCTCCTTTGCAGATTAAGTCAGGGCTCTCTGGCTCAGTCAAGTGACTTACTCAGGTTTTCCCAGTTTGTAACAGGTGAAGGCAAGACTTGAACTGAGATTTCCCTTCTCATAAGCCCTTGGTTTTTAACCATTAAACAAAACTGCTTAAGAGGTCTTGTCACCGATTACTACTTGGTACGTTTTTGGATTGGTGTCCACACTTTATCTGGATTATTTCATTGAGCCCTCCCAACATGCCTTAGTTGTTGGACCTTCCTGATTAAGGAGAAACAGACCCCTGGATACCTGACCTAAATCACGCAAAGGTTAGTGGAGATGCAAGACTCAACTCAGCGTCTCCGAGGAGCCTGGCTCTCCCAGAGACGTGGGCATTCACTGTGCCGCTTGCTCGCGCACGTGCTTGCACACCTCCACGACGGGGATCTCATCATCTTAGAGACGTCCTTCGCCCGGCACTTCTTGGGAGAAATTGCCTCCTGGCCCACACTCTCGCTCTCGCTCCAAGCCCAGTGCAGAGGATTAAGCAAAAGGAGCAGTGCGGAGAAGGGGCCAAAGAACCTGCCCTGGGGTCGTCCGTAGTGCGGCAGGCGGCGGCGCCTAACCCAGAACGGCGAGCGCTCCAGTCCGGCTGGACGGGTGCAGAGGGGGTGGGCGCGACGCCGGGAATAGCGGCCTGCTCCCAGGGAGCGAGGCGGGGCACGCGGGGAGGGGGGTGCGGCGAGTGCGCGCTTGCGCGGTGGTGATGGTGGGGGTCCGCGGAGGCGCGCCGGGAGCGTGCGCGGCGAGTGCGCGCGTGCGCGGTTGGGGGCGGTGTGTGTTGCCGCGGCGGCGCGCGGCACGGCGGGAACATGGCGCGCGGATCCGGCGCGCGCGCCTAGCTGGCGGGACCGTTAGCTCGAGGCGGACGCGGCCCGGGCCCCGTGGGGATGGAGCAGTCGCCGCCGCCGGCGCTCGAGCCAACCCCGGCGCGGAGCCGTAGGCGGCGGGAGCCCGAGTCCCCGCCGGCGCCGGTGAGTACGTGAGGGGCGCGGGCCGGGAGACTTTCTTTGTGAAACTCCGTCGGTGCGAGCCGGGCCGGGCCTCGGCGGCTGACGAGCGTCCGCGAGGCAGAACCCGCCCCACCGTACGGGTTCGAGCTCCGCCTCGAGTGGCTGGGCGGCGGGAACTGGTCTGTCGCCTGTCCGCCTCAGTTTTCGCGGGAGTTTGTGCGCGCGCGCCGGGGCTGGGGGAGCGGTATACAGTCGGCGCCCAATGCGCGCGGCGCCTCCGCCCTGTCTCAGTTCTTTCGGAGCGGCGGGCCCCTAACCTGGGCCCACGGGAAAGGTGGACAGCAGGCTCTGGGAGACAGGTGTCCGCGCAGTCGCGAGAGGCTCAGGTGCAGATAGCCCCAGGTGGAATCTCAGAGAGTGAGCTCTCCGTCTCAGGAAGGAAGCAAGTCTGTCGGTGGCTTAGTTAATGATTTGGGAATGCTTTACATCCACCTCATCTTCGTGGTGTGTTTGGGATATTGGTCAGGGCGAAGGGTGCTTAGCTAAATGGACTTTGGAGGTGTGGCATCTTGCTGGGTGGGGTGGGATGGCCCTGAGCATTGGGCTCTCAAAACAGCTGGGGTATAGGAGCGCTTGATGAAAATACAGGCATCACAACTCACCCCAGGCCCACAGACTCCCCAAGGCATACAAGCAGATTCTGAATTTTAAACGAGTTCCCAAGTTGTCATGATCAGGCACATTTGACAAGCATTATCTTCCTGTGAGCAGAGGGACCTGTTCTGTTTATAGCTGACCATGGCATCCTGGTACCATGGCATCCTGACCATGGCATCCTTGGCACATGGTGGATGGCCAGTAAATATTTGCAGGAAGTCTAAATGACTTGGGAAGTTTCCAAAATAGTTCTTGAGACATTTTCAGGAGCTTAGCTTTTTGAGATTAATAACCATCAGATTACTGTATAATGTGATTTTTATCAGGTCCTGACATAACTTTTGTGACTGTTTATAATGCCCTGTTTTTAGTGTGTTGTAGGCAAAACAGGATATACATTGCTTAGAGTAAGCTATCAATTATGTATACCCCAGCTAGGTTAAAGTTAATTCTGAAACAAAATTCTGAATTACAAAATGCATGTTTCTTTCTTCCATCATTTGGGAACACCAGGCTTATAGGATTTTGTTCTTTTGAAGCAGGTAAATATTTACATTTTCATCAAAGCAAATCTGAATTAGTTTATTTAGAAAAGTTGGAAATTTGCTTAAACCTCTGAGTATTTGTCCTCTGTATGTGGTATTTTGAAATTGAGATTTATGTTTAGTTCAGAGTCAATGAAAAAATAGAATTGTTTGATTGAAAGTTATTTGATATTTCAGGGGCTGTTCTTTGAATTTCAATAGTTGATTTCATTTTATTAGTTTCTTTTTTGTTCACTGACAAAATATGAATGTATGGGAAGACAAGACTTTAAGAGTTGAGATTGTATCTGAATAAGTATTGAAAATTAAATGCTTTATTGTCTCATTGTGGCATTTTTGTAGTTTGTGTGGATATTTTTTAATGTTTAAAATTGAGATATAATTGACATAACTTATTAGTTTCAAGTGTACAACATAATAATTTGATATTTGAATATATTACAAAAAGTTCACAATAAGTCTAGTAAATATCACCACACAGTTACACACATTTTTCCTGTGATGAGAACTTTAAGATGCACTCCCTTTACTTTCTCATATGCAATACAGTATTATTAACTATAGTGACCATGCTGTATATCACATCCCCATGACTTTTTAAAAATTATCTTTAAAAAAACCCAGCTTTCGTGAGATATAATTCACTTACCATAAGATTAATTTCTTTAGTGTACAATTCCTGGTTTATAGTATACTCACTATATGTCCAATATCACCATTATCTACTTTTAGAGCATTTTTATCACCTCACAAAGAAATCCAGTACCCATTAACATTCTTTATTTGCCTTTTAGCCTCTGTCTCTGAATTTAACTATTCTGGACATTTAACATAGTATAACTTACAATATGTTGTCTTTTGTGACTGGCTTCTTTTACTTAGCACAGTTTTTTTGAGGCTCATCCATGTTGTAGCATGTATCAGTACTCCATTCCTTTTTATTGCTGAATAATATTTCGTTGAAAGGATATACCACATTTTGTTTATCTGTTCATCTGTTGATAGACATGTGGATCTTTTCTACTTTTTGCTTATATTCATCTTTTGGTATCTGTGGGAGATTGGTTCCAGACTCCCCACAGATAACAAGTCCCTTATATAAAATGTTACAGTATTTGCATATAACCTATGCACATCCTCCTGTACACCTTAAGTCATCTCTGGATTACTTATAGTACCTAACACAATGTAAATGCTATATAAATGTTACACTGTATTGTTTAGGAAATAATGACAAGAAAAAAAATGTCTGTATATGTTCAGAGGCAACCATCCTAGGCTTAACTACATGGTCATCCCTGATGACTGATGATGTTAGGCATACTTTTCTGTGTTTATTGGCCCTTTATGTATCTCTTTGGAGAAATGTCTATTCAAATCCCCATCCATTTTTTTGCGGGGAAGGGAGAGCTCATTTTTTAAATGAGTTATTTGTCTTTTTGTTATTGAGTTGTAGGAATTCTTTAAATATTCTGGATACTAACTCCTAATCAGATATATGATTTGCAAATGTTTTTTCCCGTTCTGTGGGTTTTCTTTTTTTTTTTGATAATGTTCTTTGTTGCAAAAAAAGTTTTGTGATGAAGTCCATTTATCTATTTTTTCCTTTGTTCCTTATGCTTTTGTTGTTCATATCTTAGAATCCATTGTCAAATCCAAAGTCATGAAGATTTACCTCTATGCTTTCTTCTAAGAGTTTTAAGTTCTTAGCCCTTATGCTTAGGTTGTTGATCCATTTTGAGTTAATTTTTGTGTATGTTGTAAGGTAGTGGTCCAGATTCATTCTTTTGCATATGGTGATCCAGTTGTCCCAGCCCTATATATTGAAAAAAACTGTTATCTCACTGAATGGTCTTTATACCCTTATTCAAAATCAACTGATCATATGTTAGTTTTATTTCTGGACTCTCAATTCAATTCTATTATCTATTCTCATGCCAGCTCTACAATATTTGATTACAATAGCTTTTTAATAGGTTTTGAAATTAAGTGTAAGTTCTTTAACTTTGGTCTTTTTCAAGACTGTTTTGGTTTTTCTGGGTCCCTGGATTTTAAGATCAGTTTATCAACTTCTGCCAAAAAATACCTGGGATTTTTATAGGGATTGTACTTAATCTGTCCTTTTTTTTTAAAAAAAAATTATTGATTTGAGAGAGAGAGAGAGAAATAGCAATTTTTATTGGCCTACCCATTTATGCATTCATTAGTTGACTCTTGTGTGCACTTTGACCGTGGATCGAATCTGCAACCTTGGTGCATAGGGACGATGCTCCAACCAACTGAGCTACCTGGCCATGGCCTAATCTGTCCTTTCAGTGATGTTTTGTTGTTTTCTGGTCCAACTCTTGCACTTCTTTCAAAAATTTATTCCTGCCTGGCTGTGCGTGGCTCAATGGTTGAGCATTGACCTATGATCCAGGCGATAGTGGTTTGATTCCCGGTCAGGGCACATGCACCGGCTGTGGACTCGAACTCCAGTGGAGGGCGTGCAGGAGGCAGAGGA
Organism: Miniopterus natalensis; assembly: GCF_054644295.1. Classification (NCBI taxonomy): domain Eukaryota; kingdom Metazoa; phylum Chordata; class Mammalia; order Chiroptera; family Miniopteridae; genus Miniopterus; species Miniopterus natalensis. The sequence goes on from NC_142100.1 coordinate 16,905,798, forward strand.
TTAGTGACTCATCATTGATGTTTCTGTCTCTCCCTCTCCCTTCCTCTCTTTATGAAGTCAATAAAGATATATTTAAAAAAAATTTATTTCTAAGAATTTTATTGTTTGATGTTGTACATGGAACTGTTTTTTAAAATTTAATTTTGTATTCATTTTTCATTACTAGTTCATTGCTAGTATATAAAAAAAATACAGTTTAGTTTGGGATGTATCTTTTAACTTTATCATTGAATGGTAGACTGATCCACTTTTCTGTTTCAAATCTTTCCCCCCAAAATAGTGAGGAAGAATGGTTTTTGAAAGCTTAAGTATGGATACAGATCTAGATTCACAGCTCTAAGTTTGGCTTTGCTACTTACTAGTTTGTATGCGTTTTGACAAATTTTAACTGTTATACATCTCAGTGTTCTTATATCTGTAATGGGACAGTAATATCTATCCCAAAAAATTAAGTAAAAGAGACTGTAAATAGGTATTCAGAACAATGCCTTGCATGTGGTAGGGATTTGGTATTTGTTGTTTATCTTCTTGTGTTAATTAACTCCATTTAAAAGCATGCCAAAAAACAAAAAAACAAACAAAGCACCAAACCAAAACAAAAATAACCAAAAAAAACCCTCCCTAAAACAAACAAACCTCAAACCACAGACCCACAGATACATTAAACACACACAGACACACACACACACATACACAAAACCCACAAAGAAAAAAACCACAAAAACCTCAAACCGCTTCCCGTCCCTATCACTTTCTGTGACCCAAGAAAACTCTGTGAGTGCTTGAGGAATAAGGAAAGACAAAACCTCTCACACTGCACTGTTGCATTGCAAAAGCTTGCTAAATCTAAGCTGTTTATAGGGTATTTGACAATGTATTTGTAATTATTATTAAAAATGATAAGTATATCTCAGAGCTGTTTGTTTTTATCCTATAGTTCTTATTTAATGTCCTGTTCTTTCACTACTTATTTCTTCTAAAAGCAGAAGCAATATTACAATTAAATTTTATGATTAACATTCTTATTTCTTTGGATGGTTGTATAATAACAACAACAACAACAACAAACTGTTAGCGACAAAGGTTGATATTTGAACTAAATAGTGCTTTTGGTGTCTCTCCAGTAGGTAGAGTAGATTGCTGTTTTGTACAGGAAGAAATCAGAGACATAATATAAACCAAATATGATGCTTGGGACATATCATGTTCATTGAATGTGTATTCACTATGAACTAAAGAAAATAATTGTTTACCTGAGAGAAATAAAAGCATTTGTCCACATAAAAACTTGTATATGAATGTTCATAGTGGCATTATTCATAATAGCCAAAAAGTGAAAACAACCTATATCTTCATCAGTTAACTGTTGAGTGGATAAACAAAATGTGGTATGTTCATACAATGGAATATTATCCAGCTGTAAAAAGGAAGAAGAACTAATACATGATACAGTGTAGATGAACCTTGAAAACATTCTGAATGAAAGAAACTAGCCACAAAAGATCATACATTGTATGACTCCATTTATGTGAAATATTCACAGGCAAACCCATGGAAACCCAAGGTGGATTAGTATTTGCCAGGGGCTTTTGGAGGAGTAGTAGGGAATGACTGCCACTAGGCATGGGGCTTCATTTTGGGGTGATGGAAATAAACTTGTGGTAATGGTTATAAAACTGAATAAATTAAAAAACAACCATTGAACTGCATATATTAAATGGAATGTGAATTTTATGGCATGTGAAATATATCTCATAGTAGTGTTATAAAAGTAAATTAGAAAATAAAAATGTCTAATATTTAAAAATGCTGTTCAAGATATTCTCCTAAAGTCTTCATTTGCACCCCCCCCCCCCATTTTAATTATCACGAATACATGGTAAAATAAGTAGGGTTATACCTGTCATCTAAGATGATCCTTGTCATTTAAGGCTGTTTTATGAAGTGACAAACTAAATCCAAAAGTAATAGTTAAAATAGAGTGTATATGAATAAACAATTTTAAGTATATGAAAAACTACATTAAATCCAACAATAAACCATTATATTATTTCATTACTTTAATATTAACATTTTGCTAATAATTGGATGTGTTTTACAAAGTAGTTAAGATTTATAGAATCTGTCTTGACATTTTCTAAAATAAAATAAATGTTTACTAAGCATTTATATAGAGAACACCAGAAATTAAGATGGATGAGAAAGTTTCTGTGAATTAAAAATGTCATATGAACATTTCAAGGTGTCTGAACTTTCTTTGAAATCATTAGTTTTTTTTTAATTATTTATTTTTAATGTTTTTATTGATTTCAGAGAGAAGAAAGGAGAGGAAGAGAGAGAGAGAAACATCAGTGATGAGAGAGTCATTGATTGGCTGCCTCTTGCATGCCCCTACTGGGGATTGAGCCTGAAATCCGGGCATGAGCCCTGACTGAAAATTGAACCATGATCTCCTGGTTCATAGGTCGGTGCTCAACCACTGAGCCACCCCAGCTGGGTGAAATAATTAGGTTTTTAATGCAAATATGCTAACCTTTGTGTGTTTATGAGATTACTGTGCCAAATTGTATATATAGAACAGAGGAAACTCTCAACTCCATAGGACTTTTTCTGTGACCTATTCTCTACTAGGAACTTAGTTTCCTGATATTTTTGCTAGCATAGTTTGATATCGAGGAGTATATATACGGTGTCCCAAAAACTGTATACGCACTTTGAATGATTATAAAGTCAGTGTTTATTAACATACAGTTCATTTTTGAAATTTAAAAGAATCTGTAGAAATGAATAATTTTTTTTGTCAATGCCTGTTTTCAAACTGATGACTGTTCTGGTTCAGGCACTGCTGATAACGTGAAGCATTGGAATTGCAAACATCAAGAATCATTTTGTTTGGTATTTGTGTGCCCTCAATTCGTTGACTGTTGCCAGTTTTGTACTGTAAACTTTATCTTTCATGTATCCCCATAAAAAAAAAGGTTCTAGTGGCACTTTAGGATAAATTTTCTTTATTCAGAGCTTAGTCTGGCTTCACCCATTATTTCAAATCAGTTAAACCTGAAAAGGAGTGAAAACTAACTGAGTCATCAGCTGTTAAAGTATGTGTACATTTTTTTGGTACACCCTATATTTAATAAGGCGAAGCACTTAGGATAGGATAGTACCTTTTATTTTGGAGTTAACTAGTATATTCTCTTTCTCCTCTCAGGGTTTTGCATGTTACCAATATGAATTTGGAATTCAGGCACCTTTATTGGACATTTGGCCCTGTGTGTAGTTTCTTATCATTAAGAAAAGTATACTGCAGTGGGTTGCACAATTTCCTGATAAGGTCCTAAAAGCACTGCCACAATTGTAGTTCTCTATATATTGTTTTGTATTGAGTGCTGTCTCGGATCCTATGGTTTTAGCTTATGTAGAAACATGATTTTTGAAATTTGCCCCACTGTCAAATAATGCTCTTGTTTAAATTCATTGCTTCCTAATCTCCACAAAGATTTATAAAAACCACATATAAAAATTGTTCAGGAAATTGGCCATAAATTCCAAATATATTTTATAAAAAGTAAAATTTTCATTAGGCATATTTGGAAGTTTTATGTAAATTATAGAGTACTTGTGTGGTTTAAGTATAGAGTCTGTTGGTTTCAGATTATTATAGCTAACATAGTGCTTACAATGTATTAGGTACTCTTCCAAGTCCTTTATGCATATTAACTCACTTAATCCTCACAGTTACCTTATGAGGTAGATACTGTTGTTATCCCTGTTCTACATATAAGGAAACTGAGGTACAGTGAGGTTATTAAGTAACTCACTCAAGATCACACAGCTAGTAAGGTGAGTTGCTCTGGATTCTAATTTAGCAGTCTAGTTCTGGAGTCTACATTATTTCCCCCCCCACCCCCGTATTTTAAACGATGTATTCTAGTTTGTATTTTCTCTCTAGACCATCACATTATTATTCCTTCTGAAACTATCACTATTTAGTTAACTTTGTCACATTTATGATGCCATTAAAAACAATGCATCCAATTCATGCAAAATAAATTCAGAAAGCCAGTTGGTGAAGCTTTTGTGGCTTTCTTTTCTTTTACAGTCTTTGGGTGATAGATGAGGCGTTGCACCAGGGCTATCCACACGAATAGCCTCATTCTGTTCATTACCACCCACGTGGTCACCCAGCAGCCAGCACATAATTTTCTGGCCACATAACTTCCACCTAAACCACACTGTTTCCATCTGTTGTACGTAGCATAAGTATCCTTTTGGTCTTGCTTTTATGCTGCCTGATCATCCAGTGCCTATGTGCACATGTCATCGCCAAGGTTCTCCACTGTTACTACCGGTTCCCCCTTGGTGTTTCCTCCAAATGCCCTTTCACATAGAGAAGGAATGACACCCTTTGGCAAACTGTACAGCCGTGAACCTTGAGCCTACATTCTTAACCATTACACTAGACTGTCTTTGATTTGAATGGTCATTAAGCAAATAGTGATCACTTATAACTACCATTTGCTACTGAATGTTAGACTTATTATAGGACAACATTACCCTGGGGATCTTGTTAAAATCTAGTTTTTATTGTGAGGTTTAAGGTTATGTTAGCACAGTAGTATTCTGGAATTTGAGTCTCTATAATGATAGAGCAGAGGGGTGAATATATGATGCTAAGTTTACTCTTGAATTTTTATTATCAATTAAAAGATAAAATTAGCCTGCCTGGCGTGGCTTAATGGTTGAGCATCGACCTATGATCTGGATGTTGTTGTTCGATTCCTGGTCAGGGCACAGGCCCTGGTTGCTGGCTTGACCCTCAGTAGGGGACGTGTAGGAGGCAGCTGATCAACGACTCAAATCATTGATGTTTTTATCATTCCCTCTCCCTTACTTTCTCTGAAATTAATAAAGACATACTTTTTTAAAAGAAGATAAAATTACAACATAAGCACTTTAATTTTTAAGTATTTCAAGCTTGTCCTGGCTAGTGTGGCTCAGTGGTTGGTGCATCACCTGCACATCAGAGGGTCTTGGCTCATTTTCCAGTTAAGGGCATACACCTGGGTTGCAGGTTCGATTCCCGGCCCCAGTCGGGGAATGTGCGAGAGGCAACCAGTCGATGTCCCTCTCACATTGATGTTTCTCTCTTTCCCCCTCCCTTGTTCCCTTCCACTCTCTAAAAGTCAATGGAAAAAGTGTCCTTGGGTGAGGATTAACAAAAAACAAAAAAAGATTTGAAATAGTTGAATGTCTAGGATATTTTACACTGCTATGTTTTTTGATATTTTTTAATACAAGTATTTTTCAATTATAGTTTACATTCACTACTTTTTGTATTTGTTTCAGGTGTACAGCATAGTGGTTAGACAATCATCTATTTTATAAAGTGTTCTCCCTGATATTTCCAGTACCCAACTATCACCATACATAGTTATTAGTGTAATTGACTATATTTCCTCTGCTGTACTTGACGCATCCCCATGACTGTTTTGTAACTACCAATCTGTGCTCAATCCCTTCACCTTTTTCACCCAGTCCCCCTCCCTCTGGCAACCATCAGTCTGTTCTCGTATCTGAGTCTGTTTCTGTTTTGCTTGTTTGTTTATATTGTTCTTTAGATTCCACATCTTACTGGAATCGTATAGTATTTATCTTTCTCTGACTGACTTATTTCACATCCATGCTGTCGCAAATTATAAGATTTTTTTTTTTTTTTATCCTTACTCGAGGATATTTTTTCCATTGCTTTTTCTGAGAGAGTGGAAGAGGGAGAGAGAGAGAAACATTGATGAGAGAGACATATCAATTGGTTGCCTCCTGTACGTGCCTTGACCAGGGCTGGGGATCCAGCCTGCAACAGAGGTCTGTGCCCTTGGCCAGAATTGAACCTGCAACCCTTTAGTCTGCAGGCAGACACTCTAACTGCTGAGGCAAACCAACTAGGCAGATTTTGTTCTTTTTTGTGGCCAAGTAATATTCCATTGTATATATGTACCATAGCTTTTTTTTAATCTCATCTTTTGATGGGCACTTAGGTTGCTTCCATAGCTTGGCTATTGTAAATAATACTTCAATGAACATAGGGGTGCATATATTCTTTTGAATTAGCGCTTTAGGTTTCTTTGGATATATACCCAGAAGTGGGATCACTAGGTCATAAGGCAGTTCCATTTTTGATTTTTTGAGAAACCTCCATACTGTTTTCCATAGTGGCTGCACCAATCTGCATTCCCACCAACAGTGTATGAAGGTTTCCTTTTCTTCACATCCTCACCAACACTTGTTGTTTGTTGCTTTCTTGGCGATAGCTATTCTGACAGGTGTGAAGTGATTTCTCACTGTGGTGTTAATTTGCATTTCTCTGATGATTAGTGACGTTAAGCATCTTTTTTTAAAAAATATATTTTTATTAATTTTAGAAAGAGGAAGGGAGAGGGAGAGAGAAACATCAGTGATGAGAGAGTCATTGATTGACTGCCTCCTGCACTCCTCCTGCTGGGGATCAAACCCGAAACCAGGGCATATGCCCTGATTGGGAATTGAACTGCGTTCTCTTGGATCATAGGTTGATGCTCAACCACTGAGCCATGCCAGCCGGGCTGAGCGTCTTTTCATATGTCTGTTGGCCATCTCTGTATCCTCTTTGGAGAAATGTCTATTCAGGTCCTTTGCTCATGTTTTAATTGAATTGTTCTTTTGGTGTTGAATTGTATGAATTGTTTATAAATTTCACATATTAACCCCTTATCAGGTGTATCATTGGCAAATATGTTCTCCCATTCAGTGGGTTGGTTTTGTCATTTTGTTGATGGTTTCTCTCTCTCTTGCTCTCTTTTTTTTCTCTCTCTCTCTCTTTCTTTCGTCTTTACCCCATTGTATGTTTTTGTCTCCTTTTTAAAATATTAATTGACCATATAGACGTGGGATTATTTCTGGGTTTTCTGTTCTGTTCCATTGATTTATGTGTCTGTTTTTACGCCATACCTTGCTGTTTTGATTACAATGGCTTTGTAATATAGTTTTATAGGTGGTAATGTTATTCTTCCAACTTTGTTTTTCCTTCTCAAGATTGCTGTGGCTATTTGGGGCCTTTTGTGGTTCTGTATAAATTTTTGGATTATTCTATTTCTCAGGAATACGTCATTGGTATTTTGATAGGAATTGTGTTGATTATAGATTGCTTTGGGTAGTAGGGACATTTTAACAATGTTAACTCTTTCTGTCCATGAGCACAGTATATATTTCCATTTATATGTATCTTCTTCAGGTTCTTTCTTCAGTGCCTTATAATTTTCTGAGTACAGGTCTTTTACCTCCTTTGGCAAATTTTTTCCTAGGTATTTTATTTTATTTTTAGATGCAATTGTAAATGGGATTGTTTTCTTAGTTTCCCTTTCTGATAGTTCATTATCGGTGTATAAAAACACAACTGATTTCTGGATATTTGTTTTGTATTCTGCTACTTTAATGAATTTATTTTTCAGTTCCAAGTAGTCTTTTGATGGAATCTTTAGGGGTCTCTATATATCATGTTATTTGCAAATAATGACAGTTTTACTTCTGCCTTTCCAATATGGATGCTTTTTATGCCTTAATGTCTGATTGCTGTGGCTAGGACTTTCAGTACTATGTTAAATAAGAGTGGTGAAAGTGGACATCCCTGTCTTGTTCTCGATCTTAAGGGAGATGCTCTTAGCTTTCCCCCATTGAGCCTGATGTTAGCTGTGGGTTTGTCATATATGGCCTTTATTATGTTGAGATACGTTTCCTTTCTTCCCACTTTTCTGAGAGTTTTTAACATAAATGGGTGCTGGATTTTGTCAAAGGCTTTTTCTGCATCTATTGATATGATCACGTGATTTTTATCCTTCATTTTGTTTATGTGGTGTATCACATTAATTGATTTGTGGATATTGTACCAACCTTGCACCCAGGAATAAATCATTCTTGATTATGGTATATGATCTTTTGTTTTGTTTTGTTTTTGTTAATCCTTACCTGAGGATATTTGTTCCATTGCTTTTCAGAGAGAGTGGAAAGGAGGGGGGGAGAGAGGAGAGAGAGACACATCAATTGGTTCCCTCCCACACATGCTCCAACCAGGTCTGGGCTTCAAACCTGCAACCTGATTATAGTATTTGATCTTTTTAATGAATTGCTGTATTTGGTTTGCTAATATTTTGTTCAGGATTTTTTCATCTATGTTCATCAGGGATATTGGCCTATAATTTTCTTTCTTTGTAGTGTCTTTATCTGGTTTTGGAATTAGGATAATGCTGGCCCCATAAAATGGGTTTGGAAGTCTTCCCTCCTTTTGAATTTTTTGGAATGTTTTGAGAAGGATAGGTGTTAGTTCTTTTTTGAATGTTTGGAAAAATTCACCTGTAAGCCATCTGGTCCAGGACTTGCTTGTTGTAAGTTTTTTTATTTCTGCTTAAATTTCATTAGTTGTAATTGGTTGTTCAGATTTTTGTTTCTTATTGATTCAGTTTTGTCAGATTGTATGTTTCTAGTAATTTTTCCATTTCTTCTAGATTGTTCAATTTGTTGTCATATAGTTGTTCATAATCTTTTCTTGTAATCCTTTGTATTTCTGTGGTGTCAGTTAACTTCTCTTTCATTTTAAAATTCTTTTATGTTAAATTATTGATGAGAGAGAGAAAGAGAGAAACACTGATTTGTTGTTCCACTTATTTATGCATTCATTGGTTGATTATTACATGTGCTCTGATTGGGGGTTGAACCCACAACATTGGTGTATCAGGATGACATTCTAACCAACTGAGCTACCTGGCCAGGGCTTCCTTCTCTTTCATGTCTAAATTTATTTATTTGGGTCTTCTCTTTTTCTTGATAAGCCTGGTTAACGGTATATCAATCTTGTTTATCTTTTTAAAGAAACAGCTCTTGGTTTCATCTTTTGTGTTGTTTTTTAGACTCTATTTCATTAATTTCTGATCTTAACTTTATTATTTCCTTTCTTCTACTCACGTTGGGCTTTGTTTGTTGTTCTTTTTTTAGTTCCTTTAAGTGTAAGCTTAGATCATTTATTTGAGATATTTCTTGTTTCTTAATGTAGGCCTGTAATGCTATGAATTTTCCTCTTGGGACTGCTTTCACTGTGCCTCATAGATTTTCAGTTGTTGTTACACTGCTATGTATTAAGTCATGTGCTTTAGTACACTCAAAGCTATTTAGAACCTGGCCGGGTGTGGCTCAGCGGTTGAGCGTCGACCTGGGATCCACGCGATCGGGGTTTGATTCCTGGTCAGGGCACATGCCTGGGTTGCGGGCTCAATCCCCGGTCGGGGGCCTGTAGGAGGCAGCCAGCCGATCAATGACTCTCTCACCATTGATGTTTCTGTCTCTCTCTCTTCCTCTCCTTTCCTCTCTCTGAAATCAATGAAATCAATAAAGATGTATTTAAAATAAATAAATAAATAAATAATTAAAAAGAAAAAAGCTATTTAGAGAATAATTTTAAATGAAAGGTTTTTAAAAATTTTCTGTGAGGTGGGTTGTAAACAAGTTGGCAGGTATAGGGAAACTGATTGATGTCATTGATTTTGGTCCCCTGAACAAAGTTGTAGATTATTAAACATAGTTTATGTGACCTTAAAACAGAAAGTATTTTAACAATTATCTCTTACCTCCACAACATTCTGTTTATTCTGCTTTGTGATCCTGGAGTCTGGGACTCTGCAGGCCACATTTATGCATTGCTAGCTGCTCCCTGTTTGGCTGGCAAGTGGGGGGCAGTAAAGGGCAGGAGGAGGGAGAGACTTGCTCTTCTTTGCTTCCAGTGTCCTATCTCCCTGGTCTTCCTGTGAGTACCATGCTAAAAACACTTTTCATCTTGGCAGTAGCAGGATCCAGTTTGAAGTTTTTCTAACACTTGGGGACCAGTTTTATCAAGCTTCCTTCAGAAACCACTAGGATCAGCCAGCCAGTGCCCCTCTTCAAAGGCCTGGGTTCCAGGTCGGTGCAGCCTCTCCTAGAAATCAGACACTAGCACCATTTGAGCAGTGTCTTCTCAGAGGTCTGAGTTTAAGTTCCCTGGACCCCTCTTCTAAGCTTTTGGTAGCCTAGACCTGGGCTTGACAGCTGCTTTCTACAGTTGCTATCTCTGTGATTCCTTAGAGTTCTCTTTTTCCCCCTCAGCTAAAAACTTTATACTCAGTTAACAAACCTTACATGCCATCTGCCTGTTCCAATAACTGGTGTGATTCTTGTCTTCTGGCTGAATCCTTTGACTGATATATAGAGGTGATAAGGGCTTGTAGCCAACATAGGTTTACTTAAGAACTTCTCAGTACCTTTTTTTTTAAAGGGTAATTCTAAGATGACATAGTACATTTTGATTTTCCTAAATAATTTTATAAAGTGTCCCATGATAATCTTATGGACAACATGAATCTTGTAGCTTTAGTGATAATAAAGTTGTTGAATTAGACAATCATAGAGTTGATAGAAACCTGTAGGAAGTCTACCAAAACACAGGACTCTTTCTGTTTTTAGAACAACATATTGATTGGCTGCCACTTGTATATCCCCTACTGGGAATCGAGTCCACACCTGGGCTGGGAATCAAACTGGCAACCTTTTAATGCACGGGACAACCTCCAGTCAGCTAAGCCACATTGGTCAGGGCAGGACTCTTTTTTAAAAATTAGTCTTATTTAATAATACTGTATCCTGGATAAAGGCATGAGAGTTTCCACAAATATGAGGTGGATAGATAATACTTTGAAAGAATTAAGATGAGGTGGATAGATAATACTTTGAAAGAATTAAGATTCAAAGAGATATTGATGTATTAGATCAATAAGATGAAACCACAAAGATAATTTGTAATCTTGACAAGAGCAGGGACCATGTCTATTTTCTTTTCTTTTTTATATTCAACCCTTTGTAAATGCCTGGCACAGAGTATGTGCTCAATAGTTGAATATGTTGATAAATCAAGGTAAAATTAATCAATTACAAATGAGGTTCTGCATTTTGATTAAATACATATGAACAAACCTTATCAGTCGTTTGTGGGAAAACTTTTGGGTTGTCTTTAAGCTTAACATGAACTGCATATATTCAATCACTAAAAGCTAGTGAGTGCAGCCTTAGTATTTATTAATGAAAATACTGTTGTAGTCTCAGAAAGCTGCTGTTGGTTCTTTTCCATTCTGAGTTTGATTCTAGTTTTCAGAACTATATTTTTATTTATTTATTTATTCATTTAATTAATTTTTTTCAGAACCATATTTTTAGAGGAACATATTAATTAACTAGAGAGCATCCTAAAAAGTAACTAGGTCATATGATGAACATTTATGGGAATTTGAGGTTTTAGAGAGGAAACATCAATTCTCACCCCTCACCTAAAGATATACTGGCCCACTGGGGATGATTGAAGCAACAAATTTATGATAATTTGTTTTCCTAAAGGATGTGTTAAGAAAACACCTTACAGTGAGGGAAGGGAGAAGGACTACGCATAAAATTTCTTTTTAAGCCCGTGAGCAGTCACTCCTGGACAGTTTCTGACCAGAGCCTTAGCAGAGTCTCAGTTCTGGGAAGGCATAAGCTGGCTTGGGTGTGCATAGTTCTTAATTAAGGATTTACTAGATTGCTGCTTTTTAGCCCTTACAAGTTACTGAGTGCACTTGGGCTTTTTTTTTTTTTTTTTTATGTATCTTTATTGATTTCAGAGAGAGGAAGGGAGAGAGAGAGAGAGAGAGGGAAACATCAATGATGAGAGAGTCATCATTGTTTGACTGCCTCCTGTATGCCTCCAATTGGGGATCAAGCCTGCAACCTTGGCGTGTGCCCTGACCAGGAATTGAACCATGGTCTCCTGGATCCTAGGTTGATGCTCAACCGCTGAGCCACGCTTGGCTGGGCTGCACTTGGGCTTTTAAATGGAGAAGTGGTGGGAGGAATACAGCTTATCAAATAGAAATGAGCAGGCACACTAACTCCCCTTCCTTGCTCTTTCTCCCAAGTGAAAAGGAAATGTTGCAAGGTCACAGTTCACACAATAGCCCTAAACCACAGATGCTATAGCAGCACATAAGAAATGTGGGAACTGTGTACAATATCTGAGGGCACAAAACTCAGACCAATGGCTGGAGGTTTTAGGGAGCCACAAAGAAAAACCTTTCTAGACAACAAGTAATAGAAAATTGTATATCTGGTGAGGGCTTGTAGGCATTCAGCAGTGTATCCTGAAGACATATTATTATACAGTAGGGATCAAATGGGCAAGTGGTAAAGATGCTGTCTGTTTCCTTTTTGCAGTATTGAGATGCTTAGTCTGGTGTTTCATCTGATTGAAGGACTATCCTGGCTGAGGGGGTACCTGCAGTCAAAACTAGTATTTTATGAAGAAATATTTCTGTTTCAGCCCAGAACAAGTGATATTCTCAAAGTTCTGCAATATAAAACAGCTAAAAAAGTTTTGCTCTGAAAAATTTGTACGCAGACATCTATCAACTATGGAACAAAATTTTACAAATGTTTCTATGGACTTTTAGTTTTGAGCAACATAACTTCCCTTTGAATTTTCTAGGTCAGATTATTATAAAATATTCCCTTAAATAAATAAGTAGACCAAGATTATTGAATAGACCAACATTTTGAAAGCTCTCTGGCAAAAACAATAGAATAATTGCTGTCAAGACATTGTTTCTTATAATAATTAGATAGCAGAACTGATTAACGAGCATAACCTTTTATTCTCTGTAGCTAGGAAACTTCTACCAGATCACTGCTCCTACTGTTTTGTGGACTCCAAGGGAGGTCCATGGCACAATTCAGATGTAAAGCAAGAATTATCTGTAGACCGAATAAATGAAATAACTTGTTTACATACATGCTTCTGTTGTTTTCAAAATATGTATAGATACTGCTTTGATTCGTGAAATTATACATGTATGTAAAGGCAATACTGAATTCAGTGTAGACTTTGCTATTTATTTGTATTTTTTCAATTAGCAGTCTTAAACTGTACAACTAAGAGATTAGAAAAAGGTTTTGATGCATAAAAGGGCTCAAGAAGCTAGGAAATACTGGCAATAATTGATCTGGATCAGAGGTTGGCAAACATTTTCTATATAGGACCAGATAATAAATATTTTAGTCTTAGTGAGCCATACAGTGTTTCAACTACTAAACTCTGCCATTGTAGTGTAAAAGCAGCCATAGACAATATATAAATGAATGGGTGTGACTATGTTGCAATAAAACTTTCTTTTCAGAAGTAGGCTTCAGACCAGCCGATGTTTGCTAAGCCCTGATCTAAATCTTCTAAAAGTACTTTCAAATTCCAAGAATTAACTTAATTTTTTTCCAAAAAATTATTTATTGATTTTAGAGAGAGAGTGAAAGATCAGTTTGTTGTTCCACTTATTTATTCATTCATTGGTTGCTTCTTTTATGTGCCCTGACCGGAGATCGAACCTGCAACCTTGGTGTAGTGGGGCGAAGCTCTAACCAACTGAGTTACCCCGCCAGGGCCCTTTAAGAATTAACTTTATATATATATATATATATATATATATATATATATATATATAAAATTATTGATTTCATAGAGAGGAAAGGAGAGGGATAGAGAGATAGAAACATCCATGATGAGAGAATAATGGATCGGCTGCTTCCTGCATGCCCCCCACCGGGGATCGAGCCTGCAACCTGGGCATGTGCCCTGACTGAGAATTGAACCCCCTTCGCCTGGATCCTGGGTCGACGCTCAACCGCTGAGCCATGCCTGGCCGGGCAAGAATTAACTTTAAAATGATGGAACTGAGAGTAGGGGTTAGACTATAATCCTCTTTTAAGCCTCACAGAACACTTGTCTGGTGGTCAAGGATCATTCTTGACAACTGTGACTCTTACATTGGATTAAACTGTAGGTTTTGTAAAAGTATTGGTGACTGTGAAGTTCAGAATCCTGTACTTCTAATGCTTTGACCTTGGTCTCACTCTTCCTGACTGATGTGAATACACAGAGTATGTTTTCATTAATTATGAATGTCTAGGTTCCTGCTGGATTGAGTGTGTTTTTCTGAGCACCTCTCCTATTATCTCATGACAGCCTTCTTTTGATCATATTTATTTCAATAAAGGATAATTCCTTTTCCCTGATGCTAGTATACTTCACATTGGGACTGTTGGGAAAAAATGTAAAATACTTGAAATGGACTTGGAAAAAGATTGTTGGGTATCTTCATTGGAAAACTAGCTTGTCTGGAATGCAGTGTACCCTTCTGGATTATCTGATTCTATGAAGTTTGTACCTTTTATGGTCTTTGAACTACTTTATATTGTCCCTGTACATTGTTCTGGAAATCTAGGATATGATATGCTTGTGAACAGAGGAAAAATAGTGGTTGCCTATGTGGGAGATTAGCTCTGCCTTTCTTTCTCCTCTCTGTGAAATTTGTTCTTTTAAAAAATGCAGCTATCTCTGTGAAGAGTCTATTACTTTTATACAGGTTGACGTGTTACATATTGGATCTGCCCTCTTTTGAACTGAGGGACTGGACTTAGTCTTAAAGGAAGACATGGGGAAGAAAATTACACTTTTTGTTTTTATTTCAGTTAGGGCAAGCCTTTTTAGACATGCAAACTGTTTCTCTTGATACTACTGTCTTAAGTTTCTTCTGTTAGTAGTCTAATGTAGTTCATAATTTTCATGTTTTAAAAATGAATAACATTTGACTGAGTCACTCCTTTTGGTTTTAAGGTCACTGCTATAAAGTCATAGAAAATTTAGTGAGTTGGAAAAATCATAAAAATCAGAAATTAAATTGCCAAGATATAATTTCTAGCAGATTTTTCTTTTCTTTTTGGTGATCTCTAAAACTGGTTTTGTCTTAGAAATTCCATGGTAGTAGCCAAATTACAGTTACCAAATTTGCCAGTCTAAAAATATTCATTGGTACATTAAATTTTATTTTTTATTTTAAAACTAACATATACTCATTTCCTAATATTTAGATAAGAGGAAATTTTAAGAAAATAAAAATAGCATGGCCAGCATGGCTCAGTGGTTGAGCATTGACCAATGAACCAGGAGGTCACGTTTCAATTCTGTGTCAGCGCACCTGCCTACGTTTCAGGCTCAATCTCCAGTAGGCTGTGTGCAGGAGGCAGCTGATCTATGACTCTCATCATTAATGTTTCTATCTCTCTTTCCCTCTAGCTTCTCTTTCTGAAATCAATAAAAACATATTTAAAAAAAAGAAAAGAAAAATAGTCCATAATCTTAGCAGAGACACATCGGTTTGTTGCCTCTTGCATGCGCCCTGGCTGCCTAGGGATTGAACCTGCAACCCAGGTACATGCTCTTGATTAAGAATCGAACCCATCACCCTTTGGTGCATTGGCTGATGCTCTAACCACTGAGCAACACCGGCTAGGGCTCCCTTAGTATAACTTTAAATTGAGTACTCTTGCACTCATTCATTCTCTCAATCAAAATATATATACATATATAAGTATAAATATGTAAGTTTATAACTATGCATACACATACATATATACATATGCACTCAAGGCACTATGTTGGCTGCTTCTTGGAAAGCTTATTGTCTTTCAGGGCACAAAAGTTAACTATAATATAAATTAGACCATGAAGAATGTTCATGTTCTCTTGAAGTTCAGACAAGGAACCCCTCTGGATTATCAGAACTTTCTCACACAAAGTTTCTTTGTTTGTAGATTCCTCTCTTTGGTGCTAAGACTATTGGCCAGAGAAGTCCTGATGGTCCAGTGCTGAGCAAAGCTGAATTTGTTGAGAAAGTTCGTCAGAGTAACCAGGCCTGTCATGATGGAGATTTCCACACAGCTATTGTTTTGTACAATGAAGCTCTGGCTGTTGACCCTCAGAATTGCATTTTATACAGCAATAGATCTGCAGCATATATGAAAATTCAGCAGTATGACAAGGCCCTGGATGATGCAATCAAAGCTCGACTTCTCAATCCCAAATGGCCTAAGGTAGAAATTTTATTTACTTTCATAGAATCTTTTGTGCTGATTTTTAATTTTAATGTAATATTTTATTGACTCAGGGCAGTTATTAATACCTCAATAGTCTATGCTTTGGCAAAATGTAGAATGGCTTTATTGAGTTGGTACACTAGTGAATGGCTTCCATTTTATGCTTTGGAAGTATGCTTTCTATGCCCAAGTTTAATTCTTTTCCTGTATGTTTGAGATTTGAATTTTTTCATTCAGCTTTTTGATAGGATACATTCTAGTTATTTAGTAGTTTTTGGACATATTTTTATTTTTGCAGAGATGCTTTAGATCAGGGGTGGGGAACATCTGGCCTGAGGGCCATATATGGCCCGAAAAATCTTTTGGTCTGGCCCTGCCAAGATAACCAAAGTTCCAGCCATCACATTAGGGGTGAGTTAATTAAATGTTTGACCAAATATAGCAGGCTCATTTTTAAATTGATAATTTTATATGGCTGGAGAATGATGTTGTAAATATCCAAATGGCCCTTGGTAGAAAAAAGGTTCCCCACCTCTGTTTTAGATGGAGTAAGATAATCATTTTTCTTTCCTTTGATTTAATTATTCCCTGTCAGTAACTGCTTATTTTCAGAATGGTTTTTAATCAGAGAAACTTCTTTTTCTAATAAATTATTGCAATTATCTGTATTCCCTTGAATAGTTTAAGGATTGCGTTCTCTTTGTTTTGTAAATATATCTAATTTTCAGTGTGCCTATTTACTGCCTAACCCCCAGTTTATTTTAGAAGTGACTTTTTAAGCTTTGATTGAAATGTTTGAGATATTTTTTATTGAATGCAAAACCATTTGGTCCCATTCTTGGATTTCTGTTGGGTTAACAAAGGTTAATGGCTATTTTCTAGAGATTTAAAAAAGATTCTTACTGTCTTAATGATATGTGACAGTCATATTACTTTATACTTCAACTCTGGTAGGTATTTTTGGCCTCATTTAGTGGAATTTCCAGTATTGCCACTGCCTCAAGAACTGTTTAGTATTTTGTAATTCCCTAATGGAGTTCTTTTATCACTATAGTCATTGAAAATGAAACAAAATCTTTTTAAAAAAATGGTTACATGACAACATTTGGGAGTTAGAATGCTGCTTTCAAAGGACAGACCTGGGTTCAAATTCTTTTTCTTCTATTAATGACAATATGGCTTTGGGTAAATCTCTTGAACCTCTCTAGGGTTCGATAAATGAGATAATACCTATCTTGTAAGGTTTTTAAAGAGTTAGATAATTTGTTACTTGTACATAGTAGGTGTTTGGTATATAATAGCTATGCTTGTGACTGTTTAAAAAAATTTGATTAATTAGTAAATTGTTCTAGCATGGATTGGCATGTATCTTCTCTCTCTTTTTTTTTTAAAGCCTGTGGTTCACTTATCAATTAAGTTAAGGTGATTGATAGTGTTGTTCATGTCTTCTATGTCTTTACTGACTTTTTTTTTCCTAGTTATTTCATCAGTTCCTGGAATAAGAAATTAAAATCTCTAGCTAAGATTTTGGAATTGGCTGTTTATCCATCCCTTTAATATTGTCAATTTTTGCTTCATGTTTTTTGAAGCTCTATTATTAACATATATACTTTTATTATTATGTCCTGATGAATTGATCCTTTTATCATGATGCAAGATCCTTTTATATCTCTGGTAGCTATACATAGATATATTTAACTTATCCTCACCCAAGGATGTTTTTTTTGTATTGCTCTTTAGAGAGCTTGGGGCTGGGGGAGGAGAAACATCGATGTGAGAGAGACCATCAGCTGGTTGCTTCCCTCACATACCCGGACCAGGGGCAGGGATCAAACCGGCAACCCAGATATGTGACCTTGATCAGGAATTGAACCCATGACCCTTCATTATGCAGGTCAATGCTCTAACCACTGAGCAATACCGGCCAGGGCTCAACTTCCAACATTTTAATCACTGAAAATTCCTAAATTCCAAAATTTCTGCTAGCATCACTTTATCTGGACTATTTTTAGTCTTTTTTCACAACTACTTTCCTCATTTATGCTGATAACTTCATCTTCACTAAGTTCTTCTGACTGAATCTCTCATATGGTGTGTCAGCATTTCCACTGTCAGCTATTATGTAACTTCTTTTACATTTGATTTGACTTTGACCTTCAGCATTATAATTTTTTATTTTTTTTGCTGCATTCATCTTTATTGGTCAATTATCTCTTTCAAAAATCAATTTTTATAAAATGGGTTTATCACTGAGCTGAATAACAGATGTGCAGTGACCAATCACCGACAGACTTTAAAACAAGTGTTGTGATTGGTCACTAATCATGATGCACATCTGTTAATTACAAAATGATTGTGTACTGAAGAGCTAGCAGCAGAGTTTGTACTTTATGTGTTTATTCACAGTTAATATACTATGGTAACTGAAATTTGAACTGAGTTATTAGGGAGCAGGTGTTATTTAACTCTGGTAACTGAAATTCATGTATATTGAAACAAGATACATGCCAAGCGAAGGCTGCTGGTTCTTTGGAGTTGCACCTAGGTTTTTTCCCCCCCTTACATGTTACTTTGCCTCTATAAGCCTTAGTTTTCCCATTTGTAGACTGGATTAACATTATAAGCCTTGAATGGTTGTATTGAGGATTTAATAAAATAATTTTAGGTACTTAGCACTGTTTTTCATATACAGGTTACTTAATACATGATGCTCATTAATGATAATGATCATCATGATATTAGTAATTTTTCTGTATTTATACACACATAATTTTTAGTCAGACTTCCCAGTCTTTGAGAAATTTTCTTCCCCTTATAATAATTTCAGTAATCTTCTGAATCCTTTTAATTTTTGCTGATCACTGTAAAAAGTATGGTGCTAGAATGAATAAAATATTTCATTAATATATATCTGTTGCAGAGAGAAGAGGAATGATTATATTTATTTATTTATTTATTTTTAAAAGAATAGTTTGTTGTTTTCTAGGGAGAGAGGAAGAGAGAGACAAGAGAAACATCGACGTGAGAGCATAACGTTGATCACTGCCTCCTGCACACCCCAGTTGGGGATTGAGCCCACAACCCGGGCATGTGCCCTCACTGGGAATCGAACCAACAACCTTTCAGTGCACTGGATGATGCTCAACTAACTGAGCCACACTAGCGAGGGTGGAATAATTATTACTTTTTTTACCTCATATATAGTACATATACTCTTGAGAATAACTTATCAGATTCTATTGCTCTTTCATATGTGGCTATATTTCATTTATTCAATTCAGTAAATATCTGTTAGGTATTTGCTATAGGTAAGCATAATTCTGCTACTGTCTTCTCTGGTAACAGTATTTAATTGGTTTTTAAAAAATTAAGCATATTGACTTTTTGTTCATTGTTTTTGTGTTCTACCTCTTCTCCATGATTTAGGGAAAAATGGGAATGTATTGATGATTTGTATTTGTATCTGCTAGCTTTTTTCTGTAACAAATCACTCCAAAACTTGGTCACTTAAAGTAACAACCATTTATTTAGCTTAAGATTCTGTATGTCACTCAGGTGGTTCTTCTGGTCTGGGTTGACCCATCTGATTTCTTCTGGACGTGCTCATGTGTTTGAGGTCAGCTAGAGGTTTGACTGGTGGTTGGATCATCTAAGGCAGTTTCAGTCACATTTCTGACAGTTGATACGCTGTTGGCTAGTGGAACAGCAGCAGCTGGGCCACATGTGTCTTTTATCATCAGCAGGTTTTCCTGGGCATATGACAGTTGTAGGATTCCAAGAACTGCAAGAGAGTGGAAGCACCAATGCCTAAGCATTTTTTGAGTCTGTATCACATTTGTTATTGTCTCATTGGCTAGAGCATATCACATGGCCAAGCTCAGAACCACTATAGGAGGGGATTACCCAAGGGCATATTGAAGGGAAGAATTTGTGGTCATCTTTGTAGTTTACCTCAGTATTCTTCGTCAGTTCATATACATAGTATGGTACATATTCACGTACTATCATTTCTAGAAGATAGCTCTTTTTAGTTGTATCTATTTCAGTTTGACATTTTTTACCCTTTATTTTTCTGTTCTGAAATTTTCTTGAATCACATCTTTTCAGACAAGTCAGTTGTGAAGTAGTTACTATCATTTTAGTGTGAATTATGAGTTACAGAAATAGTTATATTCTTCTAGGGTACCATAAGAGGAGAAACCCAAAGGAATGGTAGATTTTCATATGGTATAACACCATAGAAGGAAAGATTTCACAGGGGGACTTTCCCATAAATTTTAAAGCACACAATAAATACCTCTCTTCATGGATATAAAGCTCTTCCCATGTTCTCATTCATTGATTCTTCCTGATGACAGAATTCTGTCATCGGGTATAATACTTGATGACAGAGTATTATACCTTATTTGTCAGGTATTATACCTGATGACAGAGTTATATATAAGAAAAAAATAAAAAAAAGTCTTGGCTGCATGTTTTATTTTGGCTTACCTATATTATAATAGTAACAAAATATAATAGCTCTTATCGAATGCTTATTTATTGAAGGATCACCTGAATCCTTTTATTTGTGATAGCAGTTTTATATTCACAATAATCTTATGGAGTAGATATTATTATTATTCCAACTTTACAATAGAGAACACTTATACTTGGTGAGAGATTAAATAAGTTGTCCAGGACATCCAGCAAGAAACTGGGAGAGTTGGACTTTAACTAGGTCTGTCTAATTCTAAAGAATTTTTCCTGTCCTAGCCAGGTGGCTCAGTTGGTTGGAGTGTCATCCCATATACCAAAAAGTTAAGGTTGTGTGTTTGATTCCCGGTCAGGACACCATACCTAGTTTGTGGGTTGGATCCCCTGTTGGGGTGCATACGGGGGCAGCTGGTTGATGTTTCTGTCACATCAATGTTTCTCTCAATCTCTCTCTCTTTCTCTCCTCCTCCCTCCCTCTCTCACTCAAATCAATACAAGATATCCTCAGGTCAGGATTAAAAAAACACGGAATTTTTCCTTAATCAGAATACTATACTGAACAAAGGAATTCAATAATTAAGAAATCTTAAGAGTTCAGAATTCTTTAAAGTTTTAACACTGACATCTCTATATGATGAGACGATTTAATTTCAGTTTCCTATTATATAAACCAAAGTCTGAGTTGCAGCTTATTTACCTTTTGTCATTACAGGTAAACAAAGTGTTTTAAATGCCTTGGAGCTTAACAGAAATGCACAAAATAATGTTTTTAAGCTGCATATTTGTAGATAATCTTAATAGTGTGCATTCCTTACACACTTTTTCGGTATATGTACTTTTCACAATTTCAATTCATTCCTTCAACAAGAAATGAATTTATTTATTGTGCATTTCTAAGTGCTAGGGCCTGTTCTAAACCTTAGTGATTCAGCAAAGAGCAAGGTGGAATAAAGTTACAAATAATATTCCAGTGAGGAAAAGCAGAAGATAAAGTTATAAATACATAGGAAAACTGAAAAGTGATAAGTGTTCTGAAGACAATTTAAAACAGACTAAAGGGAAGAATAATAATAAGAGAATAACAGAGTTAGAAGAGAGTTTATGGGAGGAGAGGATTTAGTTGAGACCTGAAAGAACAAAATGAAGATCTGGGCAAAGTGCATTGTAGGCAGAATTAACAGCTAGTTTGAACTTGGCTAATTGAAGAAAATATCCCAGAGGCCAGTGGAGCACATTGAGTAAGTGAAAAGAAGATGGTAGGAGATGAGATTGTTGAGGAGGGCAGGAGCCAGTTATGTAGTGCCTTTTAAGCCACTGTAAGCAGATAATATTTTATTCAAAGACTGATGGGATATCATTGGAAGATTTTAACTAGAGGGATGACATGTTTAATATATGGTCAATCTAGTTAAAGGTTATGAGTATGTTTAATTTCCACTGATCCTCATTACAATCATCTGTTATAGGTGGTGCTGTCTCTGTTTCATAGGTAAGATGACATTCAGGGAAATTTTAGTTTGCACAGAGTTAGAGAGTAAGAAAAAATCAGGATTAGAAACTATTTACGTGACTCCACATTTTCTTAACATCTCTGCCTTATGACATTAAAATAAAAGTTATAAGTCAAGTACTAAATTTGTAATAAATACTTACAATAAAGTTCACTATCTTTCTTATTTAATTCTTTTGCATAATTTTATTCTTGTTTTTAAGGTGGTGAGAATTTAGTTATTCAGAAGTTTCTATAGACAGTTGGGGGGATAAGCAGGAAAGGGGAATTTTTATATGCAGGAATGTGATGCTTCCCTTAAATTTAAGTGAAACTCTATATTCTACCATGAGCAAAATTCATCACAGCCAGCTGTTACTTCTTTTAATATTACAAATTGAATTACCAAAACAAGTATTATTACCAATTTATCTTTGGGAGTAAATGGTTTCTTGTTATTAATATAGATGATCGTGTCTTAAATACATGATTTTACGATAGGCTTATTATTTGTATGCCTTTGAAACTGTTTCAGGTGTTTTGGGTCAATCTATTAATTGTACATGCACATCCACATATAATTTTTTAATTTCAAAATTATATTCTTAATTCCTTTTGGAAAAATCTCAAACAATAAAAATTATATTCCTTTCATTTACTGCTCACCCCTTTCCCCACCCCCCATTCTAGTCTTAGAGTTAACTGTTTTTGTCCAATCTGAGTATTTTTAAAAATTTATCTTGCTTGGCTGGGCGTGGCTCAGCAGTTGAGCATCGACCTAGGATGCAGGCAATCGGGGTTCGATTCCCGGTCAGGGCACATGCCCAGGCTGCGGGCTCGATCCCCAGTTGGGGGCGTGCAGGAGGCAGCTGATCAATGACTCTCTCATCATTGACGTTTCTCTCTCTCTCCCTCCCTCTCTTTTCCTCTCTCTGAAATCAATAAAGACATATTAAAATATATATATATAAAATAAAAATAAAAATTTATCTTCATTGTTGAAAGTATTATAGATGTTCCTCTTTTTTTTAACCTGAGTATTTTTTGAGACCTACAACTCTACACAAATGTACATATGTGCTCACACACATACCTATGTACTTTTTAAACAAAAAGGATACTTTTTAAATGTTATATTTGTAGTGTGTTTATTTTTCTTTGTTAATTTATATGCCTATTTTTATTAGCTATATAATAGTCCATATTATGAATATGCCAGTATAATATTTTTGATTTAGGGAGAAGATAAAAATCTATAATAAGAGATGAGGTAAAAGTGGTTGAAAGGTTTCTATCTTTTTGGGTACATGTATGGAAGCACAAAGTAGTCTTTGTTTCTTTGTTATTCAAGAAAAGACTACAGAGACGACAACAAAAGTACATTTTCTAGTTGGCCACCATTTGATTGGTAGCTTTCCCTATTTGATGTTGATGTGAGTCTCTCTTAAGCTCACTGGTCATTGCTTACTTATTTATACATTTAGTTTTTATTTTACTGTTGTTGATTTGAGATGAAAATCACAGTTTTTTACTGAGAGGAATTTTTCTCATAAATGTGAGCCTGAGGTAATGCAGAGTCTACAGCATCTCCTTGGAAACCAGGCTTTTGTGGGGTAGAACCAACTACTTTGAGTTGGGTGCTTTGTCTTTAGGAAATGATTCAGGAAGTCTGGCAAGAAGAGAAATCTTGTTGTAAACGAAATTCAGGAAATGGGAGCTCAGTTATTTAAATTCTCAGTCATAATTCATTTTAAGAATGTTCTAATGACCAAGTTATAAACATGGTAAGTAACAACTTTCACTTTCAGCTCTAAGATGATACGTATTTATCACTAAGGAATGTGAATGCATTGTTTTAAATGAAGTACAAGTTTTGTTGTCATTTATACTTGAAAGTTGATTAAATTGTAGAGATACTCTTTGTGGGTGATATTATTTAAAGTGTATTAGGACATTCAACTTTTAAAGGTTTCTATTTGTCTTGTCTCTTGTAATAAAAGTTTGATGGCATTTTTTTATGTTAATGAAAAGAGAAAATGATTCTAGAGATTTACAGTCATTTCATAAAAGAATTTTTCAGTAGTCTCAAAAACTTTCAGATTAGAAGTTATGAAAGCAATTTCAGAAGACAGTGACAAAAAAATAGTTTTTCCAAAAAATAGTAGATGACCAGCTTACCTAAATAAAATTAATCTTTTTTGGAAATTGAAGTATCACTACTACCAAAATTGGAACATTCTTCTTATATTTGTATTATTATAGCAACACTGGAAATCTTTGAGTAAATCTAGTCATTGATTAAATTTAGTGATATTTTTCATATAGGAGATTAGCTTATATTTCAGAAATGTTAATTATAATGTTTTAGTTTTGAAGAGGGCTTTTAAAAGAATTATTGTTACATTATATATTCTAAAAGTTACCTGTAGATAACTTTCTAGGATTTTTATATTACCTTCATTTGAATTCTCTGGAAGGAGTACCTTTTGGTTTAATTTAAGGAAAAAATTTTTTTTTCTTGTTAATTGAAGTCTATAGACTTTTAAGAACTGAAGTTAGAATTAATTGCCTCATGTGCTTATTAGTTTAAATAAGTTTTGAGATATATTGTACACTGTTGTCAAAGCATTTTATTTTTAATTTGATTTTAAAATAATTTTGTGTTTGTTTAGGTATATCTTTTAAAATATACTACACTCCATTGTCAAAGTATCTGTAAATTTTATTTACTTACATGTTTTTATTTTTAAAGTCCTCACCTGAGGATATGTTTTTATTGATTTAGGGGGGGAGAGAGAGAGAGAGAGAAACATTGATTTGAGAGAGAAACATCGATCCTTTGCCTCTCGTATGAACCCTGACGGGGGATTGAACCTGCAACCTTCTGGTGCACAAGAGGATGCTCCAAACAACTGAGCCGCCCTTCCAGGGCTATTTTTAATTTTGGAATAATGTGAAACATAGAGAAAAGTTGTGAGATTATTTCAAAGGACTCCTGAATATCCTGCATCTAGATTCCCCCAATAGTTAATAATTTTACCATATTTGGCCCGGCCATCATGGCTCAGTGGTTGAGCATTGACCTAGGATCCAGGAGATCATGGTTCGATTCCCTGTCAGGGTTTTAGGCTCGATCCCCAGCAGGGGGTGTGCAGGAGGCAGCTGATCAATGACTCTCCCATCGTTGATGTTTTTCTCTCTCTCCCTCTCCCTCTCTCCCTCCCTCTCTCTCTCTCTCCGTTTCTCTCTCTGAAATCAATAAAAACATATTTAAAGAAAGTAAATATTTTACCATGTTTGGCTTATAATATACTGCACATCAAATAAATTGTTATTTTCTGAACCATTTGAGAGTAAGAGCAGACATGATGTCCCATCACCCCTAAATCCTTCAGTATGTATTGAGAATACTCTGATATATAACCGCAGCATAACCATTAAATTCAAGACATTAATGTTGATACAATACTGCTATTTAATCCACAGATCCTATTCAAATTTCAACGATTGTCCCAGTGATATTCTTTATAGGCACTCTTTCCTTTCTGGTCCAGGATAAAGTACCTGGCAAGAAATATATTAGGAGTCTGTTCAGATAGATAGACTATAGTATCAGGTCAGTACCACCTACTCATATTACAAATAACTTACTTGATTGACTTGATTTTTTCCACTCTTTGGTTCTTGATTGTCAGTTCCTTGGTTTGTGCCCTTAGTTTTGATCACTAAAATAATATATTCCTTATACTTTGTTCTGGACTGTCAGCCTTTGCCCATACTCCCTATTTTGTTCCCTTATCATAATAATATGTAAGGGATAAGTAATATTTTTGTGCTTTTGTCTACCATGCCAGGTCCTCATGTAAGGTGCCTCTTCTTTGTAGAAGTTGGACACAATGTGAAAATCTTGACATTCAGAATAATTTCATGTGTCACAGCCAGCATTAGGACTATATAAAGCTGAACAGAGCTACACACCTAGAACTGCATGTGTGTGTATGCGTGTGTGTGTCTCGATTACATTCTGTGAATCTTGAGGTAGGCAGAATGTTAGATCATTGTGGATAGAATATTTACTGCTTGAGAATTAAATAGCTGATATTATTATGATACAGATTTTCATCAGTTTCTAAAAGTTGGAGATCTATTTCCTGTAAGTTAATTATGATTCTAATCATTCAATGGATGTTTTAATGATATTTGAAAATAGGAATTTAAAAAGTTGGCCAGCATTTAAATAGTAGGTTTTCCCAGTTTGGCAGTTAAATATAATTACCAAATGACCTGGCAATTCTACTTCTAGGTATACCCAAGAGAAATGAAAACATGTCTACACAAAGACTTGTACAAGAATATTCATAGCAGCGTTATTTATATTAGCCAAGAAGTGGAAACAACTTAAATGACCATCAGCTAATGAATGGATGAATAAAGTGAATATCCCTATAATGGAATATTATTCAGCCATAATAAGAAACGAAGTACTGATACATGCTACAACATCGATGAATGCTACAACATCGATGAAACTTGAAAACATTCTGCTAAGGTGTAAAATCATTGTCACAAAAGACCACATATTATATAACTCCATTCATGTGAAATGTCCAGAATAGGTAAATCCATAGACAGAATCCATGGATTGGTGGTTTCCTAGAACTGGGAGAGCTGGGGGGAAATTGGGAGTGATTGCTAATAGTTGCTTTTTGGAGTGGTAAAAGTGTTCTAAAATTAATTGTGGTGATGGTTGCATGCACAACTCAGTGAATATACTAAAAACCATTGAACTGTACACTTAAATGGGTGAATTTTATGGTATGTTAATTGTATCCCAGTAAAGTTATTTTAAATAAGCAAAACAAAAAAAGCCCTAAAAAATAAAAAAAAAATTAATAGGTTTCTGAGATCAGACAAGATCTGGCGCTTTCAGGATGGTATGGCCGTAGACAACGTTAATAGGTTTTTCAAGGAGAAGTTAGATTAAAAGGTGGCACAAACTTCTGATTAAAAGTCATTATTTTTCTTGCCCTGGCTGGTTTGGCTCAGTGGTTAGAGTGTTGGCCCTCAGACTGAAGGATCCCGGGTTCCATTCCCACCAAGGGCACGTACCTTGGTTGTAGGCTCGATCCCTGGCCCTGGTTGGGGTGCGTGCAGGAGGCAACCAGTTGATATATCTCTCTCATATCGATATTTCCCTCTCTCTTTCTCTCTCTCCCTTCCACTCTGAAAAGCAATGGAAAAAGTATCGTCGGGTGAAGATGAAAAAAAGTCATAATTTTTGTCAATGATAAAACAAAGTTAGGTTTAAAGTCAGTTTGAGTAAAGAATTTGTGTTATCTGAGAAGCAGTGATTTGGTTTCTGGAAAGTATTGAGAAAGGGAAATATTTTCAGTGCAATTGACTCAGAGTACATGCATGAGGAATCTTTTATAAATATCCATGTGACCATGCCATGCATTAAGAGCTACAAATTGTTGAATAAAGTGCACCTTGCATTTGGCTTTTTAATTTCCCAGACTTGTGCGCCCTCTTGTGTTTAACTTACAGTTGAGACTATTCTACATTATGTGGCTTTTAGTAGTTTGATGGGTTGGGTAAGTATATGTGCATTTCTGAAAGAGAGTAAAAATTTTCAAGTATAATGATAAATATTATAAGAGGAAAGAATGTTAAGTGCTTTCCTGGTTCTGTTCCCTACATTTACTTTACCATACTCCACATCAGATTTTATTCTTTTAAATAATGTATTATTGAGGTATATGTCCTTAAACATAATTTTTAAAAAGGCTAAGAAAATTTAATTATACTGTCATTTTTATTATAAGCTCTAGCTGGTAGCTCAGTTGGTTAGAGCATTGTCCTGATACACCAAGGTTGGAGGTTTTATCTCTGATCAGGGTACAAATAAGAAGCAACCAGTGAATGCATAAATAAGTGGAACAACAAATTGATGTCTTTCTCTCTGCCTCTCAAAAAATCAATAAATTTTTAATATGTTTTTATTGACTTCAGAGAGAGGAAGGAAGAGGGAGAGAGAGATAGAAACATCAATGATGAGATTGATTCATTGATCGGCTGCCTCCTACACGTCTGCTGCTGGGGATCGAGCCCCCAACCCGGGCATGTGCCCTCACTGGGAACCAAACCAAGATCTCCTGGATCATAGGTTGGTGCTCAACACTGAGCCACACTGGCCAGGCAATACATTTTTTGTTTTAAATTTCTGTTATTATAAAAATACATTAAAAAGGTAGAGAAGTTTAATACATTACATGTTCAGAAACCTGCTCCTACAGTGAACAAATGATGATAGTTTCTCTGCAATGACTATTTGTGGGGTTAAATTAACTGAATCTTGGTGTTATAGCTTGCTATTTGCCTGGAGGCTTCTGCAGCACTTGTATCATCTCATGTGAAATATAAACCTGCTCTGAAGTTTTAGGCTGTTGCTATATTTTGTTCAGTTAATGTGGTGAGAAGTAGATTTGATTTTAAATGTATATTAATTATTTCATTCTGGTTTCTCTGGTATTAGGAAGAGATTTGTTTTGTTTAATGACATTTCCATAATTTTACTCAGGAACGTCCTCTCCAGATGTCTGTCTGGCACTCATCATAAGCTGTATTAGGAGATATCTTAGGCCTTGCAAAATTAATAAGTCATTAGCATAAGATCCTAGTATAGTCATTTGTAATGTACAGGTTTTAATGCAGGAGCTCTTCAATTTCTTCAAGTAATGACTGTCAAAATCTAATTATTCTAACTTCTATTAAAATGTTAGTAGACACTGCTATTTTATATTTTAGTCTGAAGATTTAATTATAAAATAACTTCACTAAAAAGAATTTAATTAAAACAGAAAGGTTCCCAAACCAATAGCATAGTAATTTTCTTTTCTCAGTATTAATTTTCCTTTTAGTGCTACCTACTATGCAAATGTAGCAATTCAAATTGGCAAGTACTTATTATGTAACTTTAAATAACTTCCTATCTCACTTAGATTAAAATTCTTATCATGGCCCAGGAACATCCTGATCTGGCCCCTGCCTACCTCTTGGAATTCATCTTTTATCACTCACTCATTGGCCCACTGTACTCTACCCACAGTCCCCCCCCCCCCCCCCCGTTCCTCAATTATTTGCTTTTCTTGTCCACTTTGAGTCTTTTGCATTTGCCACCTGGAATTGTCTATCTTTTCCACGTATAGTTATGGCTGGTTCTTCCTTACATTCAAATATCAGCTTGAATATCACTGCTTAATCTAATGTAACTACTTAACCATCCATAGTCACATTGCCCTATTTTAATTTTCTCTGTAGCTTTTCTTTCTACCTGATAGTTTTGTATTTCAATGTTGGTGTTTTGTTTTTTTTTCATTATCTGCTTTGCCTACTAGAATGTATGCTCCATGAGAACAGGGGGAGGGAGCTTGACCTTCTTTTTCACCACTGTATTCCCTGTGTTCAGAACAGTGCCTGACTTGTAGTAAATGTTTAATAGTTGGACCAATGACTGAATGATTTGTTGTTGTTTCTTGCTTTGTGCTAGAGACTGTGCCAAGTCCTGTGGAAGATGGATAGTTAAATAACTATAATATAAAAATGTTAAGTCTTATCATAGAGGGATGTATAAAATGCTCTGGGCCACAGATAAAAGAGTGAGTAATTTCTCTTAGAGGTAGGTCATGGGGTATGAGAGTTGAATTAATGTATTAGTGCTTCATAGTTCACATGAAGCCATTCTGCAGCACTTTGCTGATTAGTAACTGACTAGTTCTTGAATTTCTAATACTTCATGTAACCTTGTTTTTTACTTTTCTTTAAAAAGATGGTGGTTATATTGACCTCAAGAATGCTGTAAAGATTAATTGTTTAATGTTGGCTAAGTGCTTTGAAAATGCAAAATGCTATATAGCCCTGATGTTCTTAATCATATTAACAACCACTTTCTATAATTAAATTTTATTATATAATTTGTTCCTAATTATTCAGATAGAAATAAATATGACACTTTTTAAGAGAGATTATTTAGGAAACGCCTACTGTTATTTGACATGGACCTTTTTTTAAAAATGTTTTAATTTATTTTTATTGTTAAAAGTATTACAAATGTTCCCCTTTGCCCCCATTGATCCCCTCCACCCTGCCCCCCCCCAGGCCTTTATCACACTATTGTCTGTGTGACATGTACCTTTTTGCATTGTGTTTTTAGTAGAAAATAATATCTGTATTTTCTGTGTACACCAATGATTTTCAGAAGAGTAGTAATGTTCTATAACCCCCAGGAGGCAGTAGTATACTAAGAAGATTATGTGCTTGGGCAAGCTTAAACAGCAGTGCAAGTCTGTTAGTGATTAGTGACTTGATTTAACATGCAGAGACTTCCCTTCTCACTGATCAGATACTGAAGGTTTCAAGAGATATTTTAACTTTCCTTTTCCCATAGTATTGTGTTCTCTTGTGTTTAAGAGTTTTTATTCTTCAAAGAGAGGATTCTATCTATTTCAGGTCTTAGAGTATAATGATATCTAGGGATTATTTTATATATATATATATAGGGGTATCTCACTTTATACTATATTGTACTATCTTATGCTATGTTATAGATTTTTTTTCTAAAAATAATGAACAGATTGGAAAATTAATAAATTGAATCTTACTTTAAACTTATTTTGGCAATGAGTTTCAGCCTTTGTTTCTGCCGTGAAGTACTATGGGATAAGATACACTTAAATTCTAACAGTGGCTTGCTGCTTCAGTGATTCTCAATTTATGGCAATTTTTTTCCCAGATCTTAGAGAACTTCATGTTTCCTTATCTAATTAAAGAGTTCTACTTCAGAGAGTTAGGGTTAGCCATCTTCAAAGAAATTGGATGAGTGGACATCAAAAGGAATGTTATTCTTAATATTTTACCCTGCGTCCCATTTATCCTTAAGGGTTTTTTGTTTTGTTTTGTTTTTTTGTATTAGCATACCACAACAGTATTCTCTAAAGTGTGAAAATTAAAAATTTTTTTAACAGTGAAGCAGTTGGACATTTACAGGTTCTTTGTGAGAGTCCCTCTGTTTGCTCCCATAATACTCTATCCTTATCCCTACACTAGGTACTGACTAATCACACTGTGTTTTAGCTGTTAGTTTTGTCTGTATCCCTAGACTGTGAGCTTCCTGAGGGCAGGGACTTTGTCTTTGTTCACTTACGTGCTCCAGGCCCAGTTTGCTGCCTGGCACATAGTACGTGCTCAACAAATATTCTAGATGAATGCTGGATTTGTGTAGACTTGAGATATTTTATTTTATTTTAATCCTCACCCGAGGGTATTTTTTCCATTGCTTTTCAGAGAGAGTAGAAGGGGGAGAGAGAGCGAAACATCGATATGAGAGAGATACATTAATTGGTTGCCTCCCGGATGGGCCCCGATGGGGGCCAGGGATCCAGTCTGCAACCAAGGTATGTGCCCTTGGTGGGAATTGAACCCAGGACCTATCAGCCTGTGGGCCGATGCTCTAACCCTGAGTCAAACTGGCTAGGGCAACTTGAGATATTTTAAATAAAAATACTTAATGCAGAAACAGAAAGATGCCACTTACAAAGGTTTTCTGCTGTAGAGGGTGTATGGGAGTTGTATTAATAATGCATTTTGCCCAGCCGGGCGTGGCTCAGCAGTTGAGTGGCGACCTAGGATCCAGGCGATCGGGCTTTGATTCCCGGTCAGGGCACATGCCCGGGTTGCAGGCTCGATCAATGACTCTCATCATTGATGTTTCTCTCTCTCTCTCTCCCTCTCCTTTCCTCTCTCTGAAATCAATAAAGATATATTAAAAAAAAAAAATAGTGTATTTTGTTAGTGAAATTTTAGGAAATTCTGATTGGGAATACTGATTTCAGAGCTTCTTCAGGAAGCACCAAAGGACACTTAAAACTGGTTTTAGTCCTCTGTGACAAAGATATAGGTGCTGACAGGTAGATATTAAGGGTCTTTTTTAATATACCATTTCATAAATTCATCAAAATCACTTTGAAGCTTTGAACTTTAGTTCTACTCAATATACTCTCAATATTATGTATAGACCAAAAACTTGCAGTGGGTTATGGTCCATTTTGGATAAGATTCATATTTTTATTTTCTTAGGACAATAGCTTGAAGCTGTCATTTGCAAGGCTTGTCATTATTTGCAGGGCCAGTAGATCTTATAATCTACATGTTAGGCTAGATTGAACAAAAAAGAATAGGGCCTTATGGCTCTTAGCGGTTGTAGTCCATTATACTTCCTGTGTTGTAGCCACTTGGGATACATCTGTAAACCAAAAGAAAAACTGAGATGGAGCTTTTAATGGGCAAGAGAGAAATAAACACTAATAAAAAATATATATGGTACATTAGAAAGTGATAAGTGCTGTAAAAAACAAAAAGAAGCAAAGCAAAGGTAGTGTTGATAAGATAGGTGGGAATGAGGGTAGGTTTTATGCAAAACATAATATTTACGCAAAGAGGTAAAGGAAATGAGGAAGTTAACCATGAAGTTATCTGGAGGAAGAGCCTTCTAAGCAGAGGGAACAGCTAAAGCAACGGCCCCTTCGCAGGAGGGCACTTGTCTCATTTGAAGAAGGAATTTCACATGGCTAGAACAGAATGAACAAAGGGGAAAGTAATAGGACATTAGGGAGCCCAGATCATGTAGGTCATTGTAAGCCATTATAAGAACTCTGGTTTTTACTTGGGAAATGTGGAGCCATTAGAGAGTTTTGAGCAAGGAAATGATAATCTAACTTACCTTTTAAGAATATTATCCTGGTGCTTTGCTGAGATTGAACTGTGGTAGGGTAAGAATAAGGGCACAGAGACCTGTTAGGAGGCCATTGCAGTAATCCATGTGAGAATTGATGCTGCTAGTGTGGAGATAGTGATGTATATGCAGGTATATCCAGGTTCTGGATTCATTTCAGAATAGTACCAACAGTATTTTCTGACAGTTTGGAGGAAGTAAAGGATGATTTCAAGGTATTTTGCCTTAGCAACTGCAAGGATAGTTTTGCCATCAACTGAGATGGAGAAGGTTATGGTTGGAGTTAAATGGGGAAGATCAGGAGTTCAGTTTCGGACATGTTAAGTTTAAAATACCCAAAAGTCATCCAAGTGAAATGTTGAGTAGACAGTCAAATATGTGTCTGGAGTTTTAGAGGGAGGTATGAATTGGAAATATAAATTTGTCTTTGAAACTATGATACTAGGTGTAATTACTGAGGGAATGAAGGTAGAAAAGAGAAGAGGTCTAAGGACTGAATCTGGAGGTGCTCTACTATTCATAGGTCAGGGAGAAGACAAACAACAAGCTAAGGAGGTTGAGGAGGAGTGATGAGTGATGGAAGAATAAACGAGAGTGTGGCAACTTGGAAGCCATAGTATACCTCATTGGTCCATTATCATTGGGCATGAGCATAATCAAGATACTGAAAATTTATATATCAAAAGATGCTTTGTGACTGTATTGTTTCTGAAAGTAGTGGGTTTACTTTAAGTGGGCATGGAAGTTACTGAAAGCATTTTATAAATGTCCTTTAATTGAAAATTAAAGTAAATAATAATTTCTATAATTGTTTTGGAAAGGTTCATTGATCCTGCTAATTTATTGCATAAGCAAATATTTTGCATCATTGCTGAAGATTTTAGGAGTTCTTGCAGATTTGCTCTAAATTTTTCATGGGGAAGATTACTGAGGCCCCTTGTAAGATTTAGAATTTGGAAGATGCCCATGAGATCAAATAGGAAGTTATGGGAACCTTTTTAAGTTTCCTGTTTTTTTAATAATTTAGTTAGGGATAATTGCAGGAAGTTGCCAAAACCCCATAGACTCCGTAAAACTGTATTTACATATAACAGTCCCTTTTAGGAAAAGTGTCACTAAGAATGTACACCAAGATCATTTAGATAAACTAGAGGAGACTGGTAGTTTTATCTTTTAGGACTTAGGAATGCTTGAGGTAAGAATTGGAGGGTCTCATTTCAGAATACCTTAATGCTACTTTATTTTCCTTAAGTGGTAAAGGAGAAATGAAGAAGAAACTAAGAAGGCTTGAGCATAGTATATACATAAGTTCAGTATGATGCTCAATGAAAGATGCATAGTTTTTTTCCCTCTAGGATCTGAAAACATGAGGTTGATTGTATAAATATATCTCAAATTACTTGTGAAATGTTACTTTAAAAAATTATTTACTTAGGGTTTCGAGTCTTCAGAATAAGAAAAAGGTAATTTCATAGTATGAATGAACAGGTTTTCATGAGCCTTGGCAGCAGTATGTAGACCTTGGGTTTAGGCATTCCCAGCACTTTGTAAAGTTAGGAGTAAAGATGTAAAAGTCCATCTAAAATAGATGCTTTTTCAATGGCTCTTGGATAGAATGAAGTTTGGCCTAGTACCTTGCCTGCTCATGGTTGTTGAGGGTCTTCAAGTTCAAGAAGGTATTTCATTTTTTGTATTATTGTGCTAATCTCAGATCTGTTGGTATTTGTGCTGGATGCTAGGGAAGCAGAGAGAAATGAACTTGGATCCTTCCTTAAAGGAACTAAGAATCTAGTTGGTGAGATACACATAAAGCTATACTTTTTCTAGTTCAACTGTTCTCTTTTTTTTTAAAATTTAGTTCTTTTTTTTAAATTTTATTTTTGTTTAAAATATTACAGATGTCCCTTTTTTCTCCCCAATGACCCATTCCACCCTGTCCCATCCCCCTCCCCAGTGCCTCTCCCCACCATTGTCCGTGTCCTTGGGTTGTGCATTTATGCATATAAATTCCTTGGTTACTCTCTCCCCCTCCACCCATCCACCCTCCTCCATCCCTCTGACATTTGTCAGTCTGATCTATGCTTCCATGTCACTGAATTTATTCCGTTCATCAGTTTATTAAGTTCTTTAGATTTGACATATAAGCGAGATCATGTGATGTTTGTCTTTCTCTGCCTGGCTTATTTCACTTAGCATAATTTTCTCCAGGTCCATCCATACTGTCCCAGAGGGTATGAGATCCTTCTTCTTTACAGCTGCATGGTAGTCCATGGTGTAAATATCCCACAGCTTTTTTATCCACTCATCTACTGATGGGCACTTGGGCTGTTTCCAGATCTTAGCTATTATAAACTGCGCTGCTATGAACATAGGGGTGCATATATTCTTTCTAATTAGTGTTTCAGGATTCTTAGGATATATTTCTAGAAGTGGGGTCACTGGTTCAAAAGGCAGCTCCATTTTTAATTTTTTGAGGAACCTTCATACTGTTTTCCATAGTGGCTGCACCAGTCTGCATTCCCACCAGCAGTGTACTAGGGTTCCCCTTTCTCCACATCCTCGCCAGCATGAGTCTTTTGTTCAACTGTTGTCATTTTTAAAAAGGCTTTTTCCATGAGTCTTTTACATGTTAATCATAGTAATTTTAAATTCCCTATGTGTTAGTTCCAGTATGTGTACTGATTCTGTTGATTGCATTGTCTCTTGACAGTGTGTTATCTTTTTTGTTTCTTTCTGTGTCTCATATGTTCTGGTTGAAGACAGACATCTTGTGTAGAACAGTAGAGACTGAAGTCAGTAGTATTTATGCCTGGAAATAGTTATGCTTTTTCTTCTCCCCTCTTCCTCTTCCTCTTCCTCTTCCTCTTCCTCTTCCTCTTCCTCTTCCTCCTTCTTCTCCTCCTCTTTTTAGAATTTTTAAAATTGATTTTTAGAGAGAGAGGGAAGGAGAGAGAGAAACAGATGTGAGAGTGAGCTACCTCCTGCACTCCCCCTACCGGGATTGATCCAGAAACTTGGGCATGTGCACTGCTGGGAATCGAACTGGCAACCTTTCAGTGGTCATGCCTCTTTCTTTGCTTGGTCTTTGTTGTAGGAGTTGTGTCAGGTTAGTCAGAAGCTGAACTGAGTTTGGGTTTGTTGTTGCTATTCTTATCCTCAGTCTAAAACAGGCTTCATATTCATCTAGTGTTACCTTGTGCTCAGGGTGAGGGCAGGTTTACCAGAGTTTATTTTCTCAAAGTCTGATCCACTCTCAACTTCTCTTTGTACCTGCCTCTCAGAGAGGGCCTCTTTCCACATTCTTGCCTTCCCCCCAGCAGATCTGCCATTATTTATTCAGTTCCTCCCAACTTGGTATTGGGGGCCAGGGAAGTGGTGTTTTCTGTTGTTCTGGTTCAGCCTCAGCCTTAGTGCTGTGTTGGGTCCCTTCTTGATGTTCCTTACCCAAGTTCCCTCAGAGGTAGGAAGTGATCTGGACCTAGAACATTTTTCTGTTTCTTCCCTTGCCTCAGATCTTTTTATGATCCCCTTTCTCAGCTTCAATCAGCTTATGACTTTTGTTCTGTAGGGGAGAAAGATTCTGATAGAGCTTCAGGGCTTTCCTTGGAGCAGCTGCTTTCCTCTTCTGAACGTGCACCACATAGGAGTCCTTCTCTGGTTTCTCACACTGTTCCACACTTTCTCATACTAGGTAAGGTCTCTAGGGAACAGAGTGTAAGTGGTTGCAAATTCCCCTTGCTCTGTGGCTCCCAGGGGCTCTCTACTCTCATGGTTGACCATACTTGGCTTTTAGCAATCTGTTAAAAATTTTAGCTGATCCCCCCCGCCCCCCCACTGTGTGTATTGCTCCTGATATCTGCTCCAGGCAAGCAAGTGCTTGTCTCCTGTTTCTCCTTGGAGGCATCTGTTTCTTTAGATTTCAGGGTCATTGGTTGGCCTACAACCTTAGCTCTCTAATAGTTTCTACAGAAAAGTTATATTTGTTTAGATTATCCACTTTTATTCTTGTTGTAAGAGTCGGAGCAACTCTATTTCCAGCATTCTACATCCTAAATGGAACCCAGAAATTATTTATGCTGTTGTAAAATTAAGTTTTGTTTTTTCTATCATAGCCAACTTTAAGTGACATTTAAAGATAAATTAGATTCTCTTTAATTAATTTAAAGATAAATTAGCTCTAGTGATTAATGACAGAAAGTATAATGCCTTATTATTGAAGTTGATAGCTATATACTTATTTTAAATTATATCTTATTCTTAGTAACATCATGTTTTTATAAGTGGATTTTATACTTTAGGGAAAATCACTGATAGTTTAGAAAATTTTAAATTATTTGACTTTGAAGTTTACTTAAATTAGGAGGATTCTTTTACAGTTTAGAATTCAAGATAATAGTTCTGAAAGGTCTTTACAAAAAATTTAAATTGTGGTACAAATGCATGGTTTTAGGATTAATTATAAAATTATCATTAAACACATTTAGTTTCTCATAATTTGCAATAATAAGTCCAATGAAAGGTGATGCTTCATACCTTTGTGTTATTTATGAAAAAATATAACTATGTTAAGTATATTTTATTACAAGAAAAAATTGGAAAAATATAGCTGAAAATTATATAAGTATCAAATTTGATCTCACATAAGAAAACATTGGTTTAAGCACTTTCTATTTACGCTTTTAATATGTCTGGTACCCCACATTATTAGCTATACATCAATATTCAAGGACTGATGATAAAAGAGAAGTACCCTTTCTAGTCTCAGGTCCATTCCTCTCTTTCTTTCCATTGTTGGTAGGCCAAACTCTCATTTTTAAACTTTTACTCTTCTCACACAAGGTCTTACTTTCTGCTTTGAAGAGAAAATAGAGATCATTAGGTTTCAGTTTGATCTATCTCTTGTCATTCCTAAACTCCTTGTATTATAAACATGTGTACATTCACAGTTTCTTGATTTCTATCTTTATATCTCAAAGATATAAAGATCCTGTTCTCATCTCAGATTAATATCTCTTGCCTAGACTCTGAGTTCCATTTCTACCTGTCTTCTCTAGAGCCTTGTCCCATCAATTACTTTATTACTTCCTTATAATTTTATTCTTTCCACAGATCTCTTACTGCTTTAACTTTATGTTTTCTCATCAATCCTACATTGACCTTTTAAAGAATGAATTTTGGCCCAAAAAAGATCCTAGTTTTATAATCCCAGCCCTACTAGAGTGTAACTGAGCAGGACACTTAGCCTCTGTGAGGCTTAATTTCTATAAAATGGAGATGAGGTTTACTACAAGTTTGTTTTGAGGATTAAGTAAACTGGAGTAATCAATATGAAGCTCCCTCCTTCAAATCCTAGCATATGATAGCTTCTTCATGATGTTTGTTCCCCACTGCCTTCTTTCTTCCTTCAGAGTCAGACTTCTTTTTTTTCTTCTTTTGATGACCAGCAGCATCTGTTTATTGGACAACTGCATGTTTTTTCCTAATAGGTACATCCTGTTGCTTTATTCAGGTGTTTGTACATTCTAGCCAGGTAGGGGAGAGGAGGGAAACGACAGTGAAAGACACATATATTGCAGGGGAAGGAACTATATACCGTTTTTCTTTATTTTTTGGTTAAAGAAAAACTACATAATATTGCACTCATAAGTAAGAGTGGGATACGAAACTTGATTGTTGTGGATGTGCACTTATGTCTCTCTTCTCATCTCATATATACAGTGTAGGGGGCTGCTGCTGGTGGATGACAGCAGCCCTCAGAGTAAAAACAAGGGTCAGGAAGGTAAAAGTATTAACAAAAGGAAGCTCAGGAAGGTGGCTTCTGGAGGCGCAGCCAGCTGCTCAGTAGAAGAAGACTGTGTACAGGAAGGTCCAGCTGCTCTTCTCCTTAAACTGCAGTGGCTCATCGACCTTGTTTTCCATGTCCTCATTGTGCTGAATGTCCTGGAAGAGCTCACAGCGGAGGTATATGCCCCCATGGCGGCCTCTTTGTGGTTTTCGTGGATGCCAGTGTTGATCACGTGCACTGGCTGGCAGGTCTCCTGCTCTCTGGAATTCAAATCTTCCACCAACTGGTCCTACACTCTGTCTTTTCAGGTGAGGATCAGGTCAAACAGGTCTTTGCTGTTCTGGAACCTTTCTGGCCAGGGCTTGATTTGCTTATTTCTGTCCAACATGTGCAAAATGCTGTTCTGCGTGTAGAATTATTTGTCTTTCCTAAGGAGATCACTGTACATCTGATCATACACAGTTTTGAAATCATAAACATTGGGCTTGTCGGGTGCTGATCCTGGAGGCTTCATGTGTGTCCCTTTTCCAAAGGACTGGACACTGAATCTTTGTTTGCTGAGGATATTGTGCACCTCCATGCTCTGGTTATGGTTGCTTGAGCAGACCACTGCTACCTACAACTGTGACAGTGGCATGGTGGCGGCCACATGGTCCACACTCTCCCACCCAGAGCCAGACTTCTTCAAAAAATGGTCTATATTTGTAGGCTTTATTTCCAATGAGGTTTACAACCCCACTGCTGTACTATAACTTCTCACTCTGATATTAATCAGTGATCTCCTAATCTAGTGAACACTTTTCAGATCTTCAGCATTTGCTTTCTCTTTCGAACCCCTAAAATTATACTCCCACAAAACAACCAGAGAAAGCTTTCTAAAGTATAAATGCAACCTTTTAGTAACTCTCATCATCTGCAGGGTAGAGTATTTTCGGGAGGAAAAAAAGCACTCTTGCTCTAGATCTGCATTGCCTAATAGGGTAGGTTACTAGTCATATGTGGTGATTTAAATTTAAATTCAAGTTAATTACAATTAAATCAAATATAAAAAGTCAGTTTCTTAGTCACACTAGCCACATTTGAAGTGTTCAGTAGCCACATGTGACTAATAGCTATAATAGCATATTAGTCAGCATAGATATAGAATATTCTCATTGTCACATAAAGTTCTATTAGATAGTTTGGATCAAATTCAAGATATTTTTAAAAAAGGAGGACAGATTGGCATTATACCAGACCTAGCTGGGCAAGGGAAGCAGAAGAGATATTTACAGAGTCAAGGTTCCTTGAAATTAGTAATACTTGGAAAGATTAGATAGCAGGACTGATGGTGGTATCAGGAGAAGCAGGAGCTATTTCTTTCATTATGCAGGACTATGGATAAAGAATAAAAGGAATTACATTGCTTAAATGAGAGAAAGAAATGGAAAACTGCTTGAAATCTTGCTTTTTGCATCTGGTTCAGCATTTATCACTGAAGGAAAAAAATGATGTGTATTTTTATTTTTAAGAGAAAAAAATAGATGATTGAGAAACAGTTTCTTGGGATTTTAACCTTTTGATAAATGAAACCTCAAACCTGATACTAATCCGTAGGCTTTTTTGGTTTAAAGGAATTTTGCAAGAATATAAGCCGAAAGAGATATTTTTATTCTCATATTTTGTTAATAGTCATCTCTAGTCTTTAGATTTATTTTCTGTTCAGCTCATAGTCAAGAATTCTGTGACTGTTTTACTCCCATCTGTATAAGTTATTAATGCTGTGATTTTTTTAAAGCTCCTGGATATTAATGTTTTAAGTTTCTGAACTTCCACAAGACAGGATCCATACTGAAGGAGGCAGCTGTAAAATGCAGATGCTGACAAGCAGAAAACAAAGAGATTTTCACAAGGAATTATGGGTATTTAATGTAACTCTTTAGTTCACAGTTCAATAAAACTGGGTTGTTTCTGTAGTACTGCATTCTGTATTAATCTTCTGCTGTATTGCACAGCTAATGTTAAGGGCGACAGAAGTGTTACATTTGCCATCTTCCTATCCTGCATGTTAGCTTTCAGTCCTCAAAAGGCAGGAATTCTCCTGTCCCAGCACAATTTAATCCTCTTCAAGTAGTTTGTACACATTTGTAACTTTTACTGAATTATTGATGAGGAAACTTCAGCTTTTATTTTCTCATGCTTGTGAAAGTAAAAGTCACAAGTGAAACTGACTTTATATTTACACTTGCTTCATTTCCTATTTATGTCCTCCAAAAAATGATTTTGTAAAATAAGAATAATGAAGTGGTATAGAGGAAGAAAAGGAGAAGAGGTGGATAAAGGGCAGTCACTGAGATCACTAGGCAGCAGGCTGTGAGAAATGTAACATTTCTCACTTGTGTCGTCATGTAACTATGGAAGAACCACCATAGAGCCTAACCTGGTATTTATTTTTAATCAAGTCCAGCTGTTGGTCATGTGAATATACTCTTTCCTTTGGGTGTTAAGGGTGTGTTTTCTCCTTTCGTGTGGTATCTTAAACGGCTACTTACATATCACCTGAAATGTACTTGTGCTGTTAGGAGCCTCTATTACACTGGTCACTTTTCTTTATGAATCATAAGTAAAATGTTCATCCCAAGTTGAGTAAAAAAACTTTAGAACAAAGAATGTGACTTGACCACATAAGTATTTTTTTTTTTTTTTTTTTATGAATAGAGCTCTTGTTTTTAATTTGATGAGCAGGGAACTTTCCAGCTCTAACCCTCTCTTTACAATCTGTCTTTAATTTGTGAAAAAGATGCATTCCAATTTTTCAGACATAAAACTGTTTAATGGATTTTTTTGGATTCACTAGTTCTCTAGTCATGTTAGGTTATCCTGAAATCCAGCATATGCTATTGCATGGATTTCAATCTCCTTTTCACATTTACATTTACTATTTGATATTAAAAAAGAATTAGATGGCATCTCACCTTAGTCCTCCTTAAATAATGCACAGTTGCAGCTGTTAGACTGTTTTTATAGTGCTGTTACCAACTAGGTCTTCCCTGTAACAAATATAAAAGCATTTTCAACATCTTGGATCCTTTAATTCATTTTACTTACCCTCTGTGAGACATAATCTAAGTGTATTTTTGTTGCTCTGTGTTTAAGCATGGAATCTTTTATTCTACTGTATCTTCTTGATGGCACTAAAACAAAAATATCTTTTTCCTCTGTTTTATGGGGTCTTTTCCCCATACCCCTTAATGTTGTAGCAGATATTTAAGACATTCAAAGCTGAACGCTGGACAGAGCTTGGTCAGTTAATCATTCTAATATATTCAGGTAAAATAAATCTAAAAACTTGTAATCACCTATTCTTAGCTAAGTAAACTGAGTAGTAATTATAGGTATGAATATTTCGTTTGTAGGCCACAAAATTATTATAATATTGCTTTGTTTAAAATAAACCACTTAATATTTTTGAGATAAAAACACTGTGTCTGCCACAGCATTCTCAATATCAGCTGTTAAAAATGTGTATACTTTTTTTTGGGACACCTTGTATTTATTGTAAAAATTTAACACTTAGAAATGGAGGCAGAATTGACATTATATAAAATTAACCATTTACAATTTTTTTATCTTTATTGTTGAAAGTTTTACAGATGTCCCCTCTTCCCCCTATTGACCCCCTCCAGACAGTGGTTACAGATGAGGCAGAAATCATATCACAGTAGGTTTTATAGCTCAAGTTAAATAGATTGGACTTTCTCTCAAAGCCAGAGGAAAACCATTGAGGGTTTTTTAGCAGAGGAATGGCATTATATTTATTTAATACCTACTGCATGTCAGATGCTGTTCTAGGCACTGGGGATGCAGAGGTGAACATGACAAAAGTTTATTCCTCCTGGAATTTGCATTCTGTTGCAGGAGACAGACAAATATACAGTAGCATTTCAGATAATGATAAGTGCTATAGAAGAAACAAAGTAAGGTAAGGAGATAGAAAATGAGAGGGAGGTAGCATTTTAGGTAGAGGGATCAGGGAAGTTCACCCTGAGGGGGTTATCTGAGATGGTCTCTCTGAGTATACACTTGAGCAGAGACCTGAATGAAGTAAGGGAGTGAGTCATATGAAGATCTGAAGAAAGTGTTTCCAGGAAGAGAAAGCATACAGTGAAAAGTACCTGGGTAGGAATGAAATGCATATATTTGAGGAACTGCAGGAAATTTATGAGTGAGAAGACAGGTTAGGCATGAGATCAGAGAAGTGGACACAGCCCAAGTCCTAGCTTATATGATCTTGTGAGCCATGATAGGTTGAATTTTATTTTAAATATTGTTGGAAGCCATTGGAAAGTTTGGGGGGGGGGAGGGACAATGTGATTTATGTTTTGAAAACATGAATGATGGACTACAGAGAGGCAAGACTAGAAGCTGAGAAATAGAATCCTATTGCAGCTACCAGAAAATAAATGATAATTAGTGCCTTAGACTGCGGCAGTGGCAGTTGGGATGGAGAATTGTAGGCAAATTCAGGAGGCACAATTAACAAACTTGATAATTGGGTATGGGGTGAGTGTTACCGGTCTTAGGTGTAATGTTTTAAAAGATTGAACTTTAAAAACAAAAGTATCTAAACAAGCAAATAAATGAGAAAAATGCACCTCTGACAGGGCATGGAAGCTTGATTAATTGTTCACAGTGTCTATTACAGAGAATATACATTTTAATTACAGTTGATTCCTGAACACTGAGTTATTTGAATAGGTATGTAGAATTTTTGCGATTGATGAAATGGCTTAAAACAGTCTCTTCTTGAAAGAATTGTAGTTTCAATAAGAAATAATGTAGATAAACCTTATTGACATTTTATACTTTTGAAGGGAAAACAGGTCTTAAGCTTCTTTGGCTAAAATTTCAAAATGAATTGTAGTCATAATTCTGACATTATGGCTTTCTGTCCCTAAGAAAGTCTTTAAAAGAACTTACTATCTACTTGTGCAAAATGTCAATAATATCATTTACCTCTTTTTTATAGGAACGGAGTGAGGATTAACTTTTTGGAAATGGAAAAATGTCATCTCTTAAATTGTTATACCTTATTACTGGAAAATATGTTTTCACTGAACAACTGTAGAGAAGATAGTTATTATTGATCTTAAGAATTTATCACACACCTCATTGCACTAAAAATATTGGGAAATTAAAGTGCAGATCTTATTTGTGAGCAAAAGTAACTTCAAAACTGGCTTATTAAATGCAGAAGTGTGGAGATTTGAGGTTATGATATAATCATTTATAATTGTTTTGTAAAATTACTTATCTTTAGGTTAAGGAAAAGGGTTAAAGGTCATGATTTCTACAGTTATTTTTCTCTTCCAGTTGACAAATCAAGCACATATTTTGTTTTATAAATGTGTTAATTGTAATAAGCAGATAACCACATAGCTCTTCGTTGAAAAGGGATCTGAACTACAAAATACCCTTAAGTGTTTTTAAATTTGAATATGTTCTTGTTAAATTAATTGGCAAATGCTTGATTACTTATTTATTAGCATTATACTAGACATTGTGGTCAGTCCAAAAGAATTAAGATAGACTTAAAAAGCAAAAGAGTAGAATCTAAGTCTTAGGAGAATAGGACCATTTGTTTTTGTTTTTATATGCCTGAAACCTAGCACAAGGCCCATTAATAATAGACATTTACTAAAGGTTAGATGAATGAATAGAAGAATGAGAAGGACTTTGATTGTTGCCCTTAGGAATCTTAGAGCCCTTAGATATAATAAGATGCATATACAGAAAACCAGACTAAATAATAGACAATAACATTTTTGCTAAATAAACAGAATTTAGAGGTATTAGAATTTGAAGGAAACACTAAAATAGTTTTCAAACATGGTATTTGGAGTTCTGTTGTCAGAATTTATAGTTGTAAGGTCAGGTGAAGTCTTCTTGAAGAAAGTGAGACTTGAACAAATTCTAAATGATTTGTAGGATTTGGATGTGAATATGGAAGGCATCATAGGTGAGAAGAATGTCTTGACTGATATGAGGATGAGAAAACATGTTTATGGGCCAATGAGAAAAATGACCTTATTGGAAAACATTAAGCCGTAGTAAGGTTGCA
Organism: Miniopterus natalensis; assembly: GCF_054644295.1. Taxonomy (NCBI): domain Eukaryota; kingdom Metazoa; phylum Chordata; class Mammalia; order Chiroptera; family Miniopteridae; genus Miniopterus; species Miniopterus natalensis. The sequence goes on from NC_142100.1 coordinate 16,950,439, forward strand.
TTGGTAGGTGGTGGTTAGACGGAAGAGTTTAGATTCCCAAATTGCAGTTTTGCTGTTTACCACCAGAAATGATCTGAATGCTTCTAGCCATATTTATCAGCCAGTAGTCTGCCTGGCATACTGCCTCTCAGCTATTTGCTCAGATGGTTTGACAGATGCATAGGTGGCAAGAAATGGTGCTGTTAGTTTCAGTAAACCTGCCCTCTGTGAAAGGTGCCAAACCAGCATGACTTTAAGCTTTATGACTAATGATTCACGATGATGTTGAATAAAAAAATGTAACTTTAAATGGTGTGGGATAGGCTGGGCTTGCCTTATTATTCAGAGTTTACCATTGTGGTTATGTTACCAGGTTGGAAGTTCTCTCTGCTCAGTCCACACCCTATTTCCTCAACACCTGGTGATGCCAGAATCAATTGATGATTTCTTTGTCCACTGACAAAACATATCTTTAGAGAAGGGACCATGCTCAGCTTACCATGAATGCATTTTTCAGTCTTTTCCCTGAGACCGGGATTTAATAGAAAAGTAGGTAGAAAGAGCATAAGATCATTGAGTGCTGGTGAAGTAGAAAAAATAGTAAGGGAGCAGAACAGGTTGGAGAGACAAAGGATAGAGACGAGGCTTGAAAAACCAATGGCAGATTTCATCTACATTACACTTTTGCTCAGATCTTCACCTGGAGATAATTACAGATTGGTTTAATATTATCATGAATACTTGTAGTATATTAGGATTGAACTTAGTGATTGAATAGAACTGTGCACTATGGACTGGTGAGAAGAATTGAGTTCTTATTCTGCCTTTGCCTGTTAATTAGCCATATGATTTTCAAACAAAATCGTTTATTTTCTTTATTGAGAAAACAAGATTACAAGAACCAAGTGAAGTAACTTTTGAGTTCTCTTTTAGTCCTAAAATTTTGTGGATCTCTGAGCAATAGAGCAACATAGCTTGGAATGAAATTCATGGATACATATAATAAAACCCCTGATAGCTGCAGTTTGGATAAAAGTACTTAATTGAGGGATGTGTTTCTAATAGAGTTAAGCTAATAGTTGTTCACAGGGTATATACTTTCTCTTTTATAAGCTAAAAGTATCTTTCTGGTGTTCTGCTCAGTTCTTGGTTAGCTTTATTATATTTTATTTTGATTATATAGTTTATTCATTTATTTTTTAAATATATCTTTATTGATTTCAGAGAGAGGAAAGGAGAGAGAGAGAGACAGAAACATCAATGATGAGAGAGTCATTGATCAGCTGCCGCCTGCATGCCCCTGACTGGGGACCAAGCTCGCAACCAAGGCATGTGCCCTGACTGGGAATCGAACCCCGATCGCCTGGATCCTAGGTCGACGCTCAACCACTGAGCCACGCCTGCCTGGGCTATAGTATATTTAAAAAGCATACAATTTGTATGAGCTGTCCAGGTACAAGCATTGTTGATTGATTTTAGCTCCTCAGTAGTTTTTATTGATCTAGTAGAAGTAGAATTAGATTGTAAATGCCTGAACACTGAGATATAGTAACAATTCAATACTAAATACACCTTTAAACAGCTACTTATAAGATGTCTGATTTGGTAGAACCTTCAGAATGCTAGAATAGGTCTGGGATGTCTAATCTAGCTTAACATGTCTCTGGTCAGACCCCTATGAAGATATTTTAGTTGGAGACTGATGACTGAGGCACAAGGCCAAATTTATTAATTCTTTATGCTGGAGTTAGCCTCTGCCCTGCCCCAGAGCAGAGTTCAGTTCTCAGATTTGTTTGGGGGCTGGGTTACCTTGTCTTTCCAAGATGATCTAGGGCTAGTCTGGATCCCTTAAGGTGACCACAAATTGTACTTCTCTCCCTCTGTAATTCTGTACCAAGGACATGGGTACTGAGGTAGGGGGAAGAAAATCAAATGTCACTTGATCAAGCATCTGCCCTTTGTTAGACAATATTTAGGTAAATGACTAGTAAATTCGAATTATGTGACATAAAAGAATTCCAAAGAGAGCAGCAATGTTAGGTGATTAGAAATAGATTAGAGACCTATAATTTTCATATGTAGTATTCTTGATGGAGTGATTAAGTGTTAAAAAACTATGATTAAAGATGCCCTCATTTAAACACTAGCTAAGAATTAAATAATTTTAACAGTTTAACAACTGTTAAAAACACATATATTTAGAGAATGGTGTGTGTTAAGCTTATTATGAATGAATTTCTCAATATTTTCCTAAGACCAAGATTTAATAGAGAGGTATGTAGACAGAACATAAGCTCTGGTTTTGCACAGTTGATTTTTTTGGCTAGTGAGAGTTAAATGATACATACCTCTAGAATTGTTTTATGATACTTTTAAAAAACATGCCTCAGCATTAAAATGTCCTTAAGAATATTGCATTATATCATAAGAGTCTGACTGTGGAAGGAATGCAACCGTATTACAGTAAATAAATTTTTTATGACTACAGCCAATGGATGTTAAATAAAAAATGATAGCTTCTTGGATTTGGTTGCAGTGTCAAGTTGTGACTCAAAAATACTAGATTCATAGACTGAGGGTGGAAAGATAACAGTACACTTAGTTTGAGAGGCAGAAAATGTTTTGCATACTTTATGAGAGAGAGATGAGAATGTTAAGTGTAGTTTTGCATCATTTATTAATGGTAGAACCACTTAGTTGAAATGAATGACGAGTAGAGTTTTACTATTTTATCTTCATTCTTTCAGCTGGTGTTTAGGAGGATGATTGGTAATTAAATGAATCTTTGGCTGCATTTGTGTAGGGAACACTAATTTGGCATTCACAATCACTGGATAGCACAGCCATAGAAGGCTGTAGCATTACTACCCGTGTGTGTGTGACACACACACACACACACACACACACACACGCGCGCGCGCGCGAAAGGGCTTGGGTGGACCTGCAAGTTGAGTGGGGTGAGTCTTGAGATCACCAAGGTGGGGCTACAGTGTTAGCTAGGTTGATGGAGACTCAGATACGCCACCTGCCTGCAGGCTCTGTGAGGGAAGGGCTCAGCAAAGGAACAATGGCCTCTGCAAGCATTTGTGTTTGGGAGAAAGCTACCCCTCCATCTCTCATACTGATGCCAAACAATTCACGGAGCTAGGAGCATGGAACATGTGGATGCCAGGGAATTGTGAGTGAGAAACAGCAAGCCTCCATCAGCTGTCCTGGAGAAGGGAGGCAAGTCACTCTCCAACACAGTTCTGAGAATTGATGCTCTGGAGCCAGACTGGCGAAACCTGGATGATTCTGTGATTCACACAGTTGTGTGGGTCTGATAAATGATATTTTCTGGATGTTTGAATCTGGGCCTTTGCATGGGTTGAATCTACAGGGTGGTAGAAAGAATGTCCTTTATATTATTTTTCTGGCATGACAGACTTTCGTGATGGGCAGGAACCTTCTTCTCCTCACTTTCACTTTGCAGCTGCTAAACCCACTCCTGTCAAAGTCATGATGACCAGCTGCTTGGTTTTGCAGAAGCACCTGGAGACCAATTAGGCAGCCCAACCAGTGAAGAGTTGTCCTGGCCTAGAGCTGTTTCTGCTATGAGGCGGGAGGATGGGAAGAGGACTGGGGGGCAAGCAGAGGAAGCTGTGGGGAGAGGGATGTGTGGGAAGTGACTCACACATTTTCTTGAGGGACCTGTGGCCTAAGGCTTGTTCCCCACTCATCCTTTTTGCACATATAGGTTGGACCCATCAGGCAGAAGCACAGCAGCCAGCTGACCCTGCCAGTGACTCTGTCTCCATCACACATTTGTCTCTGAAATTGTTCATTACTAGGAAAATGGCCCACCTGCCCCCAGTTCAAGTTTCATGCTCCTCAAAAAGTTAATTGTAGAATTACCATATGACCCACAGTGTGATGATGTGATATAATAAGAAATATGTATTTGGTCTTCATCCCTAGTTTCTGGGACATAGCTCCTAAAACCCTAGTAATTTCCTAAGTGATGGAGGTGAGAGGAGCATCTTTTGCTAGTCAACAATAAGCCCCTCTCGACTATACCAGCATTTGTGCTAATGAGGTAGCTGTTGGAGGAGCATCTTTTGCTATTCAACAATAAGCTCCTCTCAACTATATCAGCATTTGTGCTAATGAGGTAGCTGTTGGAGGATGGGGACTGGTTGCCAGAGGAACCAACCAAATGATTAGAGAGTTGAAACTATTGAGTTGAATCACCAATAGCCAATGATTTAATCAATTCACTTCCTCCTCATGTCCCTGGTGCCTTTTGAGCTGCTGCCCTATTGCTGGAGCTCAGAGCCAGTGAGTCCGAGTAAGTACATGTGGGCCCTTTAAGAGGAATGCCTGGGACTGCAGCAGACCTTCATCTCACTCAGCCACAATCTCCACTGGTTTTTACAGCCAGAAGTTATGGGGACTTCTCTTCCCGGCGCTGGAACCCTAGACTGGGACCCGTGGCTCCTCAGGGGGCACCTCTGCAGCTGAGACATCCCTCCCAATTTTAAACCACCACAGGTGGAAGCGAGACCAGCCTGTTTGTAACCTCCGCCTTTTCTACCAGTCTCAGTGTGGCCTCTTCTTTATGTCCTTAGTTATTAGGATTTCTGTTCAGCTAGATTTCAGGCAGTTTTTGTTTTTTTTTTTAAAAAAAATATATCTTTATTGATTTCAGAGAGAGGAAGGGAGAGTAAGAGTGAGAGAGAGAGACATCAATGATGAGAGAGTCATTGATCAACTGCCTCCTGCATATCCCTGACGGGGGATTTAGCCCACAACCCTGGCATCTGCCCTGACCCGGAATCGAACTGCGATCTCCTGGATCCTAGGTTGATGCTCAACCACTAGCCACGCCTGGCCGGGCAATTTCAGGCAGTTTTGAATGATGGTGGTTCTGTAATTTAGTTTATTTGTAATTTGGATGTAGTTGTGGGAGGTTCCGAGGATCACATTTACCTACGTTGCCATCTTGACTGAAAGGGCCCATTATATCCTTTTAAAGTATACAATTCAATGTACTTTTGTTGTTTTTAGCATTTTTATACAGTTATGTATGCATTACCACTAATTCCAGGACATTTTTTTCATTCCAAAAAGAAGTCCTATACCTATTACAAAGTCACTCCCATTTTCCCTATCCCCCTGAACCTCCCAGCTCTGGCAAATACTAATCTCTCTCTCTCTCTATGTATTTGCCTATTCTGCACATTTCTTATAAATAGAATACAGTATCTGCTCTTTTGGCTTTTTTCACCTAGATTGTGTTTTGGGCTCATCTATATTATAACATGTATTAGTGCTTTATTTTTTAAAGTATTTTCTTATTCTGCTTCAAGTCATTTACTATTGGCTTGCTTTCTAGTTCATCAATAATCTGCTGTTAAACTCATCTATTAGAGCCAAATTTCAGTAGTTTTTCATTTCTGTTACTTTAATTTTATATTTTAATTGCTGAAATTCTCAAATTTTTTCTCAATATTTTCCATCTGTTTCTCCATTTTCTCAAGCATATTAATCATGGTGCTGTACTTTAAAAGTTCTTATTTGCTAAGTCTATTTCTGAATCGCCTGTGATTCTCTTTGTTTTTTCTCATTTGCCGGTCTTGTCTTTCTTGACATATCTGGTAAATTTTGATAGAAAGGTGGACATTGTGTATAAAATTGGTGAGTCTACAGATACTGTTTTTTTCTGGAGAGGTTCTCTCTTCTGCTAGGCAGTAGAGTGGGGCTTGATCATTTTAATTCAATCAGAGACTGAGCTGAGGCTAGCCTTCTAGAACTTTAAACTGAGAGCTCTGTGTTCACCAAGGCTTCTTGCCCTGAATGGGTTCTGAGCTCTAAATCTTTTCTCTTTAGCATTTGGAGACTGCTGAAAACTTTTTCCTGCTTTTTGAAGGCTTTCTGCTTAGCCTCCTAGTCCTGCACTGTTTGGCAAATGTATTAAGGAGAAAGCTGGCAGTGTGTCAGGCTTAGTTCTCTACCTTTCTCTTCTCTCTGGATCTTGGCCCCTCAAGTTTCTAATTTTGTTTTACTAGTCCCAGGAGACAAGCAAAAACTCTGCTTGTTTCTGTCTTTTCCAGAAGCATCCTTTTGTCTGGAGGAAACCTGGATGGATTCTCAGCCTCTTGACCTTTGCCTAGAATTAGCAATGCCCCCAGGGAAAGAGGGGCAGCAAAATGCTCAACTCTGTTCATTTCTCTTCTTTGGAATCTTGGCTTCTTTAGTTCTAGTTGCTGTATCAGCTCTGATTCCTTTAAACAGACAGTTAAAAAAATATGTATTTGGAATTTTGAGAACATTTTTGATGGGAGAGTTGATCTGCCACCAACTACTCTATCAATACCTGAAGTTAATAGTTTGATCTAACTGGATCATTTCATTGCTTTTGTTTTTGAGGGAGTCAACAGTGTTAGTCAGAGAAACACACTAACTTTTAAAATATGTTTTTATTTGTTTTTAGAGAAGGGAGTGAGGGAGAGGGATAGAAAGATAGAAACATTGAGAGAGAAACATCATTGATCGGCTGTTCCTGCACACCCCCTATGGGGGATCAAGCCCACAACCTCTCATATGCCCTGACCAGGAATCGAACCCGTGACCTCATGGTGCATAGGATGATGCTCAACCAACTGGCCACACCAGTTGGGCCACACTAACTTTTATAGTTTATTCATATCTGTGCAGTTGACCTTCCATTTTTAGCTGTAAGAAGGTAAAGTGCTGATATGAATTACTCCAAACTGTGGAGATGGAGATTTATAAGATTATATATATGTGTGTGTATGTGTGTGTGTATAGATATATATATACACATATACACACACATATAATCATATATATATATGAGACACTAGTTTGTGAAAGGATTTTATATAATTACAGAACCTTTTCAAAGATTTCAGTTCATTTGGCACTTTTAACTTTGTGAGGGTAAGCATTATCATCTTCCAATTATTCAAATAAAAGTTGAGCTTGAAAAGACTGTGATTTATCTTCCATCTTTCATTTGCTGCTTTTGGGTAGAATTAGGTGTCAAACCCAGATCATATGACTCCAGATTCAGTATTTTCCCCCACCTGCATGCATTTGGAACTCTAGATGCTGGTTTTTGTGTAAAGCAATTTGTCTTACTGCCTAATAGAGCACTGTCAAGTATTATAACTGTAAAGTAGTGTATAACACAGATATAGTCAAAGGATATACTTTCTCTTTAATTTGTTCTAAGTAGAACACCAGCTCACAGATTGTTCTGTGCTTTGCTTTAACTGTCAACACTGGATGTGATAAATTTTACTTTTATCTTGTCTGTTTTTATTCATCCTCTAGTTTATTAAAATGACCAAAGCAAAATTGAAGTGCCAGAAGAGAAATAAGACCCTAGGAGAGCTGTTTTCTTCTATTCCTTACAGGCTCAGATTACTGTGAAGGTTCCTGCGTCTGACTGTTAAAATATTTCAGTCACCTCCTCCTTTGTCAGCTGCTACTTAATACAATTATCATTGGTTTACTGCTGCTTATACCTCCCTCTTCTCTCTCTAATTGCCTATTTTTGATCTGCTGTTTATTAGGAAACTAGATAACCAAGGGTGTTAAAATTGTCTTAAAAAATAAGGATACCATTTTAGGACTTTGAGGGTTGCTGGAGTAGCTTTGCCTTATTTTATAATGAAATTGAGTTTCAGAGAAGTTAAATGCCTTCCCCAAGATACACAGCCAGTTAGTTAACATAGGACAAGAAGTATAGGTCTTCTTTTCTATGGACTATAGCATGGTGTTCAATTTTTCCATCATTTTTATATTTTAGGCCCTGAACACGAGGGCCTAGAAACCTCTAATGAGTAAAGCATGCCATTCTTGAATGTTTAGACACTTTTTTACTTCCTTCCTAATTGATAGATGAATTCTGACATATAATATAAGTTTGGTTTGTTTGTGTATATCTGTTTTATACTTATTTAATCTTATATACTAATTCTCAAAAACTTAAGTCTGTCATCTGTGATCTTAGAAAAGGTATTTGTTACTATAAACACCCCAGTTAACATCTCAGTTCACTGAAACCTGTGCCCCTGAAACCCTTTAAGCAATCTTCATTTTCATGAATCTGATATTTCCATGCTGAAGTCAGAAAAAGCCAATGATAGGAATATTTGAAGATTTCTGCTCAGCCTGGCTGGGCGTGGCTCAGTGGTTGAGCGTCGACCTAGGATCCAGGCAATCAGGGTTCGATTCCTGGTCAGGGCACATGCCCGGGTTGTGGGCTGCAGCCGATCAGTGACTCTCTCATCATTGATATTTCTATCTCTCTCTCTCCCTCTCCCTTCCTCTCTGAAATCAATAAAGATATATTTAAAAAAAACCCAAAAAACTCAAAATTGCAGAGCATAATTTATAGTAGATATATCATAGATGCTTAATAAATGTTTGAAAAAGTGCTCTGTCTGAAAACTTCAGAAAAGACAAAAATTGCTTAATAGTCACTTTGAATGATTTCATACTTAACATATTATGAAATACTGACTTGACACATTGTTCATGGTGTAAAGAGTTGAAAGCATATTCTTCCTATGGTCTTAATTAGAATAGTTATAATGTTGTTTTAATAAGTATTTAACAAGTATACTTAAGAAATTTAAATGACTTTATGTAGTTTTCTCAGGATGAACTGTGGGACTTTAGGTTATCCTGGCTATTGGGAAGGAAATTCTTGAAGTCTGATGGTTGATATGTTCTGTAGCCTGTAAGAATTTCCTTCCCACAGAGATAGCCTTGCTGCTGACTTGTATACTGGACCTTATTTGAAGTTCACTGGCTAAGATTAGGTCTCTGCTAGGCTCTGCCTAGAGTTCTCTGTTTCTATTCCTTTTTGGGGTGGAGGGGAGGGTGAGTACTTTACTATCTTTTATGGAATTTTTTTTCTTGATTGCTAATTTTGTTGGGCTATGCCATGTCTTTAATGATGCTCTAATTTGCCTATAGTTGGGCAGAAGCTGACTGAAAGAAACTCTAGCTACTTATTTACACTTGTTTTAATATTTAGGACCCATCAATTTTTACCTTTGGGAAGATAATTTTATCTCTTAGTTTTAGGGGACTGTTATCCTCAAACACTGGACACAAATAGAATGGTAGAATTTTAGAAATGGGATCTATCAAGGATTCCACTAAACATGGCAATTTGGAAGTAGTTTGTTATGTACATATATATATATTTTAATCCTCACCCAAGGATATTTTTTTCATTGCTTTTTGAGAGAGTGGAAGGGAGGGAGCAAGGGGGAGAGAGAATGAAACACATGCATGTGAGAGAGACACATCAATTTGTTGCCTCCTTCATGAGCCCCCGCCAGGGCCGGGGATTGAACCTGCAACCCAGGTTCCTTGACTATGTGTCCTTGACTGGGAATTGAATCCAGGACCCTTCGGTGCACAGGCCAACACTCTAACCAGTAAGCCACATTGGCCAGGGCAGTTACATATATTTTAACCAAAAAGGTAGTATATATCTTTGATCTTAGTTAATAGATTTATCTCTACTTTTGGCTGTCAGAGAATGCTAGAAGATTTCTGCTTGTATTCTGTTTGCTTTCTTATTATAGAAACTATAGTTCTAGTTCCAATCTTCTCTGCTAACTGGTCCTTAGAGAATTTGAGCTTTATCCTTTTATTGTAAATCTCTTTAAATTTGGCCAGTTTGATGTAGAGGAAAGCTTTAGAGTCAGAAACAATTGGTTTGAAAACCTAGCTCTGCCACTTACTAACTGTGCAATTCTGGGCAAGTTATTTATTGTTTATGAGCCTGAGTTCCTCAACTATAAAAGGGGTTGTAGTATTATCTACTCATTACAGAGTAATGAGTTGTAGTGAGTATTATTGATAACATATGAAAATTATTATCTTGGAGGATGGCATGTATTTTACAATTTAATCATTGATTTTTCAGAACCATTCTTGTGTCTTACATTTCTAAATGGATTTTGGTTTTGAAATGCTTAAATAGTTCTTAAGTAGTATCACAATGTCTAGCAGACATGCTCATGTCTTAGAAAATTGATAGCATTGCCATATTAGTTCACTATTTACATTAAAATGTGGGTAATAAAATCATCTCTTTTCTAAATCACATGAATTCACTGAAATTTTCTTGTAAATGGAAATATGTTACTCTCCATTTTTATAAAAAGGATGTAACAAGCTTGTTATGTAATGCCTGACTTATTTTATAATTTACAGAATTTTGGACCTCACAACATATACCATTTACAGTGGCTAGCCTGTATCCCAACCTCAAGTAAGAAGTGTTAAACGAAGAGATACTGAGGCTTTTCAAAAGAGTGCTCTACTTTGTTGCATTACCCAAAGATTATTAGCTTTCTTGACATTTGCTTTCAAACCCAGAACCGTTTGTGCTAAGAGCTCTCCTATTTGCTAAACTACCTCTTTCACCAATATTTTTAAAGTTTTCCTGTACTCACATGTGTGGTTGTATATGTAGACCAATGGAAAAAAGAATTTTTTGTGTAAGTAATGTTGCTTTTTCCTCCAATTTTCCCACTGGATTATAAGACAACTAAAAAGGACATTTAATACCTCTTTGAAAATAATTATCAAGGTTTTTAACTATCTTGAACATAAAGATCATAGAATCCATTATGTAGTCATTTAAAAATCTTTAAGTGGGATGTTTAAATTAGAAAATCAGAATGTTATTGAAAGCTTTTCTTTGCTAGAAAACCTGTTTTGATTTTCATTTCACAATCATTAATTAAAAATATCAGTTATGTGATTTACAACTCACATAGTGATTTTAATTTATCTTCATAATAAAAATTTAATCTCTTGCATAAAAAGACAGTAAACAGCACCTGCCAGAGCACTGTAGCAATCAGAGCCATCAAGTGCATATTCACTTCACTATGCAAAACAACAGTGAAAGAGTTAATAAAAGCTGAATACATTACAAGATTACAAAGGTTTTTATTTATTAGGGGACAGGGAGCATATGGAATATATGGGATGAAACATTAATAACCTCTCCATTCTGCAAGACTGACCTGTTGCTTTGGAACTACTCTCTTAGCTCCACTGGGACTGTGAAACTGTGTTTTGGTGGTCTATAGGAGAGGTTCAGTTTGGCAAATGTAATGGTGAATGATGTCATGGAATGCATACCATATGTATTGAGAGTAAGTGAATGCTCTTCTCACTGCCGTGCACAGGCATATGTAAGTGTTGGAATGGAAAAATCATTTTTATGAAAATACAGAGAAGTAAAACAAGAATGTTCTGTCCTGGGCCTGATCAAATCACCAGTAGCTGCCAAGTACGAAAACTCCCTGTAAGGTTTTTTCTTCTTAATTCTCCAGCTTCCGGCCTTTTGTTGGCTCTCAAAGTAGTCCATTCAGAAGGCCTTATTCAGCATGTTCTTTCTATTGATATGATATGAACACCAAATGAAAGTTCCATTTTCTCCATTAAAGCAAAGCTGGGAGACTATTTTAGTGTGCATGATTTGCAGCAGATGGAAATGATTAATTGATTTAGCTAACTTGCCAAATTGTTCTCTTTTTCCCCAGTAGAGCAGCGTTATCTGAGAGATTTGTACTGCTAATCATTTTTGCACTCATTCATATATCAGAAAGGATATAATTGTTTTGTTTTAATTATTATCATTACTATTATTTAAGACATTATATTCTAATGGTACAGTAGTGGATATGTCAAATAAATAAAGCAATTGATTCCTATTAGGAATTTACAGCCTATAAGATAGGAGAATACAAAGAAATAAAAAAAATGTGAAGTATCTGATTATTTTATTCTTAAATTTTTATTAGCCAATTCACAGTGTCCTTAGTAAAAACCCAATGTAATTTTTCTTAAGCTTGAATCTTAAACGGTTTTGTATTATATACAAAGACTGTCTCATGTAACAAACAGTATGATTTAAAAATTATCTAAAATAAAAGCAATATTTATATATATAGGACATTAGAACATATATGTATAAATAATAAAATATATTATTATGACAGGAATCTGTTACCATTTCGATATTTTCCTTCTAGATTTTTTCTGTATATGTACACATGCATATATGCATGAACATATACTTATGTCTATATACCACCTATATATGTCACTATACTTATAAAATTTGGAAACCCTCTGAAATTAACACTTTCTTGACTAGTAAAATGTTTTTAGTATCTCATTTTTAATGAGAAATGAGTTTTGTTTTAAAAAGGAAATGCTGCCTTTTGGACTAGAAAATGGTCAGATATATCCTTTCATTTCAGCTTCTAAAATTTTAACCAAGGGAGCAGTGGGTAGGATTATATAGTGAGGTGGTTGAAGCTGTCACTTGACACATTAACTTTCATATTGGCTCATTTCATTCTGTATTAGGGCATGACTACTATAGGTAAAAAGCAAGAGCTAATATCCTTTTGACTTTGCATCAGAAATTCAAAGTATGGGCTGGTTAATAACCACTGTTTACTGTGTTGTCCTGAGTGTGAGTATTGAGGAAGAAATTTTCAGGTGGAAATATTAAAAAAGAAAAAAAGAAGCAGCACAGTATGCAAAATTTATGTGGACAATTAATTACATTTTTAATGAAAAAGTTTCACTATGAAAGTTTTCAAACAGATAGAAAAGTAGAGAGAATAGTATAATGAATCTATATCAAAAATTATCAGCTCATAGACAATCATTTCATTTTTATGTCACTCTATCCACCTCCTCCTCCCCCCAGTACACACACACTGGATTTTCTTTTTCTTTCGTTTTTTAATCTTTACCTGAGGATATATTTTTCCCATTGCTTTTCAGAGAGAATGGAAGAGAAAGAGAGAAAGAGAGATAGAGAGGTAAGAGAGACACATCGATTAGTTAGCCTGCAACCAAGGTACCTGCCCTTGACTGGGAGTCAAACTTGAGACCCCTTCAGTCTGAGGACTGATGCTCTAACCACTGAGCAAACTGGCTAGGGCTGGATTTTCTTGAAGCAAATAACAGACTTTATATTAGGAAAGTATTTTTATTAAGAGCATGTCTTCCTTCAGAACTGGAAACGGACAACCCCAGAGATTGACTGTTGCAAAGTGTGAGTCAGGTGTTAGAAAAATATTATGATGGAGAGAAACTATAAATTCCATTTAGCAAACATTCACTGAGTACCTATTATGTTGAAACACTGTACTAGGTGCTGAGGATGTAGTTCAAAGACTTGGACCATGCTTTCAAAGAGCTCACTTTTTCAAAGAGCTCACTTTCTAGGAGTGAATACACTCCTTTGTAATAAACATTACATTCTTATAATACAATAGAGCACATGTTGAGTTTTTGTACAGGTGGGGCAAAGTAGGTTTACAGTTGTGAGTACCCAAAACACAGATTATTCTTGTATCATTATTAATTGTATTATTTTCCATATGAACAACTGTAAGTCTATTTTTGCCCCATTCTATATATACATGTGTATGTATAGTATCTTATATGTGTGTGTATATATATGTGTATATGTGAGATGAGCGTATACACATACATATATACACACATATATGTATTAGATACTATAGGAATACCTAGGAGAATTATATAGCCCAAGGTATAAAATTACATGTGATTAATAGTTACTCTTTGTGTATCTTGGTTTTAGTTGTTTACATGTAATTTTTTAAGTCTTCTCATGAAGAAAGCTGCCAGAAAGAGCTACCTAAAAGAGATGGTTTGTATTTATTACACAGATGAGAGGGAAAATATTTTTTTCTTTACCATATTCATAATCAGATTACTGTAGAACATTGAAAAAGAAATGTATGTTGTTTATTGCCAGGTTTATATTAAAGATCAAGGTCTGTAAATGTAGAAAATACAACAAATTATTGATTTACATGAGTCTATTGACTCAAGTGTAGTTGTGAGTGAATTGGAGAAGCTCATCTTTCCAGTATTGATCCATACTTTAAATGGTGTATTTGTTCATGAGGCTGACTCCGTAGGAAATGCTTCTTTCTGAAGCATGAATTTACAGTAGGCCTGCTAGGCTTTTACGTGAGGTGGACAATTATTATGAAACTGGCAGTCGTTAGATCAGTGCTTAGAATCTGTCACAGGATGCTACTGACTGGAACTAATGACTGTTTATTAATTTTTGTCAGATAGCCCCTTTATTTATTAGCATCTTGATAATCTGTAAGATTTTTAAAGACCTTAGCTAATACTATTAAGATACAGCTAAAGACAACATTAGCTATAATATGTGAGATACCCTTGCTAAGAATAATAATAGGTTAACATTTTTATTTACAACATTAAAAAAAAAATCCTTACCTGAGAATATTTTTTCCATTGCTTTTCAGAGAGAGTGGAAAGGAGGGAGGAAGGGGGGGAGAGAGCGAGAGAGCGAGTGAGCGACACAGAGAGAGGGAGGAACATAGATTTGAGAGAGACACATGGGCTGGTTGCCTCACACACACGCCCTTATGGGGCAGAGCACAAACCCGCAACCCAGGTATGTGCCCTTGACCAGGAATTGAACCTTCGACCCTTCAGTGTGTAGCTGATGCTTCAACCACTGAGCAGCACCGGCCAGGACACAACATTTTAAAGTTTGCTATAAATCCCAACAATTCACTAATGTAACCTTTTTATTATCATTGTTTCATAGATATGGAAACTGAAGCCTATTGATATTAAGTCACCTTTTAAAATTTACCTAGTAAGTTGTAAAGCTAGGGTTCAAACTAATTTATCAACAAATATTGATTTGGAGTCAACTTGTAAAAACCACTGGGGATGAAGTTATGAAAACTCATGGCACTTACATCCTAAGGGAGAGCCAGATATTAAACTAATCAATCACGGGATTAATTATTTAATTACAATTGTGATTAATGATGTGAAGGAGCACAACACAAAATGAGAGCATACAACAGGAAGACCTGACCTAGTGTGGAATTCTCTGGAGAAATATTTCACCTGTATTCTGGAGAAAGTTTGGAGAGTGTTCCAGGTGGAGGGAGCAGCATGGGGAGTAGTCTGGAGAGACGAATATTGTTATGTTAAGAAACTGAAATTAGGCAAGTGTGTTTGCATCACAAAGAATGAATGAAAAAGATGTCTGGTGAGGTAATTGGGGGTCAGGGTCCAAATCTCTTGCTTTTTAGCAGAAAAATTCAACAAATTGTTTAGTGCCTACCATTTATGAGGCAACTTGTGATGAAGTATGAAAGAATACAAAACCCTCAATCTACATTAGAAAATGGAACCAACAAACGAACTGAAAAGAAAAGTGCTGCCAAAAGCCAGTCATGAACTTTTACGGGCATTGTTGTATTATATGATCAGTTTTTAAAATCATTTTTTCTTTTTAAATTACAGCTGATGTACAATATTACATCAGTTTTAGGTGTAGAACTTTGTGATTAGACCTTTATATAAATTATGAAGTGGTCATCCTGAAGTACCCATTTGACACCATATATAATTATTACAATAATATTGACTATATTCCCTACGCTGTTCTTTCCATACCCATGACTGTTCCTTAACTATCAATTTGTAGTTCTTCATCCCTTCACCTTTTTTACCCAAACACCTACCTGCCTCCCGTCTGGCAACCGTAAAAATGGTCTCTGTATGTATGAGTCTGTTTCTGTTCTGCTTGTTTATTTTGTTTTTTAGATTCCACATATAAGTAAAATCATCTGTCTTTCTCTCTCTGACTTATTTCACTTAGCATTATACCCTCTAGGTCCATCCATGTTGTTGCAGATGGCAAGATTTCATTCTTTTTTTAAGGCATCATAGTCCATTGTATGTATGTACCACTTACTGATGGACACTTAGGTTGCTTCCATATCTTGGCTATTGTAAATAATGCTGCAATAAGCATGTGGATGTCTGTGTGTTTTGGATTTAGTGTTTTGGGTTACTTTGGATAAATACCCAGAAGTGGAATTGCTGGGTCCTTCTTTATTGTTATAGCCTTTGTTTTAAAGTCTGTTTTGTCTGGTATAAGTATTGCTACCCTAGCTTTTTATTTTGTTTGGTTTCGATTTTCATGAAATACCATTTTCTATCCTTTTACTTTCAACCGTGTGTGTCTTTCTATTGAAGAGAATGTCTTGTAGACAGCATATGTAAGGGTCTTGTTTTGTTATCCATTTAGTTACCTTGTCTTTTGATTGGAGCATTTAATCATTTGCATTTAAAGTAATTTTTGATAGATATATACATTTATTGTGATTTTATTAATATTTGTGATCATTTTATTTTCTTTCTCTAAAAGAAGACCCTTTAACATTTCTTATAATATTGGTTTGCTGGTGATGAACTCCTTTAGCTTTTTCTTGTTTGGCAAGCTATTTATCTGTCCTTCAGTTCTGATTGCTTTGCTGGGTAGAGTTATTTTTGTTGTAGGTCCTTGCTTTTCATCACTTTGAACATTTTGTGTTAATCCCTTCTGGCCTGCAAAATTTTTGTTAAAAATTAGCTGAGTCTTTTTTTTTTTTTAAATGTGATGACTAAATTAAAAAAAAAAAAAATCTTTATTGATTTCAGAGACAGGAAAGGAGAGGGAGGGAGAGAGATAGAAACATCAATGATGAGAGAGTCATTGATCAGAATCGAGCCCTGATCGCCTGGATCCTAGGTCAATGCTCAACCACTGAGCCACGCCCGGCCGGGCTAGCTGATAGTCTTATGGGAGCTCGCTTGTAGATAACTAACTACTTTTCTTTTGCTGCTTTCTTTGTCTTTAACATCTGGCATTTAAATTATGATGTGTCTTGGTTTGGGACTCTTTGGGTTCATCTTGTTTAGGACTCTCTGTGCTACCTGGACTTGTATGCCTATTTCCTTCATCTGGTTAGGGCAGTTTTCTGTCATTATTTTTTCAAATTGATTTTCAATTTCATGCTCTGTCTCTTTTCCTTCCTGCACCTTCATGATGTGAATGTTGGTACACTTGAAGGTATCTCATAGACTCCTTAAACTATCCTCAATTTTTTGGATTCTTTTTTCTTTTTGCTGTTCTGATTGTGTGTTTTCTCCTTATCTTCCAACTCGCTAATTTGATTCTGTGCTTCATCTACTCCACTGTTGATTCCGTGTAATTTATTCTTTATTTCAGTTACTGTAGCCTTCATTTCTGACTTTTTTTTTTTAATGATTTCCACGTCATTTTCAATGGTGTTGAAGTTCTAAGTTCATTGAGCATCCTTATAACCAGTTTTTTGAACTCTGTATCTGGTAGTTTGCTTGCCTCCATTTCACTTAGTTCTTTTTTAAAAAAATATGTGTTTATTGATTTCAGAGAGAGGAATGGAGAGGGGGAGAGAAAAGGCGGGGGAGAGAGAGAGAGAGAGAGAGAAACATCAATGATGAGAGTCATTGATTGGCTGCCTCCTGCACACCCCCTGCTGGGGGTTGAGCCCACAACCTGGGAGTGTGCCCTAACCAGGAATTGAACAGCGATCTCCTGGATCATAGGTCAGTGCTCAACCACTGAGCCATGCCGGCCGGGCAAAGTATAAAAACTTTAAATACAAAGGTAGACATCTTTGTTATTAAAACTAGTCATTTCCAAGACTGAGGATTTGGTTCTATAAATCATAATCAGGAAGGATATTTTGATATTAGTGTCTATAACAAAGTATTTCGTTTGTTATATTTTAAGAATTTTCATGAAGCAACAGAGAATAGCTTACAATGGATAAGGAAAGAATATAAAATTGTGTCTTTTATAATTTATATAATTATTAATTATGTCAATTACAAATTCATGTGGGTAAGCATTAAAAATAGACATGGTAAAAACAAAGGTAAAAACACTTGATTTAAGGTGCCGAGACTATGGAAGTTTTGTTCATTTCATTCTAGTGTTGTCTTATGATTGTACAGTTAATAAAAGACATCTAAAACTTATTCAGAGGATATTAATTTCCAAGTCTTTATTCAAATCTATTTATACATTTATACAGAGAAAGAAGTCAAAGATGTGTGTGTGTGTATGTGTTAATATAGCAAATTCTTAACCACTGTTATCTCTGGTTGGTAGGATTTCAAGTGATTTTTTTATAAGTATACTTTATGATATTTTTGTAATATCCAGGTTTTAAAAATAAGGATAATTTATTAATTTTGTAATTATAAGAAATGACAAATCTATTTTCATTTTGGAATAAATGTCCTGTGTACTATAAAAACTAGGCTTTGATTTAAAAATTGTCTTTTATGGGGACTGAAGATAAAAATGCTTACGTCCAAAGGGAAAATAAATTTACAACGAATCTTTCCATCACTCTTACCTCTGTGATGAAAGTACAGGAAAATTGAAGACTAAATTTCTCAACAAAATGTTGAGAGTTACTAGGTTTCAGAAGTTCACATAGTATACTCAAATTTTTTTTTTTTTAATTTTATTTTTGTTTAAAGTATTACAGATGTCTCTCTTTCTCCCCAATGACCTGTTCCACCCCATCCCGTCCCCCTCCCCAGTTTCTCTCCCCACCATTGTCCGTGTCCTTGGGTTGTGCATATATGCATATAAATTCCTTGGTTACTCTCTCCCCCTCCACCTACCCACCCTCCTCCATCCCTCTGACATTCGTTAGTCTCATCTATGCTTTCATGTCATTGAATCTATTCTGTTCATCAGTTTATTAAGTTCTTTAGATTCTACATATAAGCGAGATCATGTGATGTTTGTCTTTCTCTGCCTGGCTTATTTCACTTAGCATAATTTTCTCCAGGTCCATCCATACTGTCCCAAAGGGTACAAGATTCTTCTTTACAGCTGCATAGTAGTCCATGGTGTAAATATCCCACAGCTTTTTTATCCACTCATCTACTGATGGGCACTTGGGCTGTTTCCAGATCTTAGCTATTATAAACTGCGCTGCTATGAACATAGGGGTGCATATATTCTTTCTAATTAGTGTTTCAGGATTCTTAGGATACATTCCTAGGAGTGGAATCACTGGGTCAAAAGGCAGCTCCATTTTTAATTTTTTGAGGAACCTCCATACTGTTTTCCATAGTGGCTGCACCAGTCTGCATTCCCACCAGCAGTGTACTAGGGTTCCCCTTTCTCCACATCCTCACCAGCACATGTCGTTTGTTGATGGTAGCCATTCTTACAAGTGTGAAGTGATACCTCATTGTGGTTTTAATTTGCATCTCTCTGATGATTAGTGACGAGCATTTCCTCATGTGTCTCTTGGCCATCTGTCCTCTTTGGAGAAGTGTCTATTCGAGTCCTTTGCCCATTTCTTAATTGGGTTGTTTGTCCTCCTCTTACTGAGTAATATGAGTTCTTTGTGCACTTTGGAAATTAGCCTCTTATCAGATACATCCTTGGCAAATATGTTTTCCCAGACCCTGGGGCTCCTTTGTATTTTGAGGCTGATTTCTTTTGCTGTGCAGAAGCTTTTTAGTTTGATGTAGTCCCATATGTTTATTTTTTCTTTTGTTTCTCTTGCCCTAGGAGATGTATCATTGAAAATTCCACTACGTGGGATTCTGTGACTTTACTGCCTATGTTTTCCAGGATTTTTATGGTTTCGTGACTTACATATGAGTCTTTTATCCGTTCTGAGTTTATTTTTGTGTATGGTGAAAGTTGGTGGTCTAGTTTAATTTTTTTGCATGTATCTGTCCAATTTTCTTAGCACCACTTATTGAAGAGAAAGTCTTTACTCCGTTGGATACTCTTGCCTCCTTTGTCAAATATTAACTGACCATAATGGCTTGGGTCTATTTCTGGGGTCTCTGTTCTGTTCCATTGATCTATATGCCTGTTGTTGTACGAATACCAGGCTGTTTTGATTACAGTGGCTTTGCAATACAGTTTGAAGTCCAGTAATGTGATCCCTCCCACTCTGTTCTTTTTTCTCAAGATGGCTGCAGCTATTTGGGGTCTTTTTTGGTTCCATATAAATTTTCGAAATGTTTGTTCTAGGTCTGTGAAATATGCTGTTGGTATTTTAATAGGAATTGCATTGAATTTATAAATTGCTTTGGGTAGTATGGACATTTTAATGATATTAATTCTTCCCTTCCATGAGCATGATATATTCTTCCACTTGTTTAAATCTTTCTCTATTTCTTTTTTTAGTGTCACGTAGTTTTCCGAGTACAGGTCTTTTACATCCTTGGTTAAGTTTATTCCTAGGTATCTTATTTTTTTAGTTGCAGTGGTAAATGGTATTGCTTTTTTAGTTTCTCTCTCTGAGAGTTCATTGTTGGTGTATAAGAATGCCATTGATTTCCGGATGTTGATTTTGTATCCAGCTACCTTGCCAAATTCGTTTATCAAGTCTAGTAGTACTTTGATGGAGTCTTTAGGGTTTTCTATGTACAATATCATGTCATCTGCAAATAATGACAGTTTTACTTACTACTTTCCTCAAATTTTTGATCATTTAATAGTAAATCTCAAACATTTAAATCTGCCTAAGTTATATACTTTATTAGAGGAATTAACATTTACTGAGAAAAGAGCCAGGTACTATTTATATGTGATATTTAATTTCACAGTCATTTAAAAAAATTGATTTTAGAGAGAGAGAGACGGAGGAAGAGAAAGAGAGAGAGAGAGAGAGAGAGAGAGAGAGGTAGAGATAGAGAGAGATTTGTCATTCCACTTATTTATACATTCATTTGTTGATTCTTGTATGTGCCCTGACTGGGGATCCAACCTGCAACCTTGGAATATCAGGATGATGCTCTAACCAACTGAGCTACTTGGCCAGGGATGTCAGAATCATTTTTATTCTAACAACCATGCATGGTGTATCCTTCATTTTGTAATTGTGAAAATTGAGACTCAAGAGATTAAATAATTGGGGCAAAGTTATTTAACTAGGAAGTGGAAGAGTCAGAAATTAAACCCAATTCTGAAGGATTTGAAAGGCTTTGCTCTTTCCAGCATGGTCTCCCATAAAGAGTAGGCCTTTCCTACTGTTTATCTTATTTGGTTTTGCTCTGTATATATACCATTTTCACTTGGCACTTGGGTATTTCAACAAAGGAAGATATTGAAAAATACACACAAAAAGTTGGTTGTAATTCTCATAAGATTTGAAGGACCCCTCCCTCGGTTTTGGCAGTCTGCAAATGGTTAAACTTGATGAAATACTAATGAAGAATTACAGAGTTATTTGTTTGACTTTGCCACTTGGGACACTTGGCAAATGAGACAATTCATCTCAGTGTGCAGCTAGTCTAATTTCTTAAAGAAAATTAATTAATGCAGTTTGTCTTCCTTCCATATCTCTGATTATAGTCCTTTTATTATACCTTCACTTTCCTGCTTTATTTTTCTTCCCTGGAAATATCTGTTTTTTTAGGCTTTTTTGTTTCTTTCAACCTGATAAGTAAAAGCAGTTTTCCCAAGTTATGAGTGTGTATTTATAATTTTAGTACACTTTAGACAAGACAGAGACATTTGTGCAATATCCCATAGGAGAAAAATTTCAAAGACATCAACCCCTTTTATGAAGTGATTTAATCAATTTTCATTTATAGTTGTCTTTATTACTCTTTGTCTTCTTGGCAAGGTGGGTTAGTATTGTGTATATTTTTACCACAATTGTCTTCCAGCACAATAGCTCATTACTTAAATTTATTAACAACATAATTTTGTTCTTAATACCTTTACATTTAAAAATAATAATACCTATGATTTGGGGTCCATTGTAAAAAGTGGTTTTTTGAAGAACAGGGAGTTGTTTTTTATAATTTTAGTTAAAGTAGAAATGCAATATTTTTTTAAGGAAATGACTTGAGCAGTTTGTTATTCAGTCTCTTTGAATATATCTTTTCTCTATTTTCACAGTGTGGACTTCTCATTTTAAAGGTAGAATGATTACATGCTCATTTTGTTTCTCTTTTGATATTCATCTGAAAAAGTGGAGGTTCAGAAAATCTAGCTTTTAAATCACTTTTAACATTTTTTACCCCACACCACAGACCTAGGAAGGAATCAGTTTGAAAAAAGTAGTTTGTTATCAATCATCTCCCATACCAATGTTGTATAAAAATTTTTTAATCATGTGGCAAGAACATGGAGAATTCAGATGAATATATTTGAACCAATGGAATGAGAAAAGATATGGGAAAGAAAGGATGGAAGTGAAATTAATTAGGAATTAAGCAAATCAGATACCAGTTTGTATTTTTATATTAAAATTATATAAAGGCAATATAAAAGTCACTGTTATAGATTATAATGGTTTTCAGATTATTTTATATTATGTATAGGATATTGACGTCTATATAACTAAAAATGAAATGTGATGAAATGGCTTGATTCAGTCATGATATAATACCAGTTTAACAATGGAAGGATTTAATTTTCCTAATTTTTAGTTTTTTCTAATTTTCTCAGCAGACTAGGTTTTAGAATTATCAGGTCATTTCATTCACTCATAACCTTTTAAAAAATGTTGACTCTATGTAGATTACAGAAATACCATTCCATTATTTACCCCTGTGATAGCTGATATCTCACAGTTGAAGGAATGGTAACCTTTAAAATGAAATAACTCTGTCATCATATCAAGGCAGAAAACTGACAGGATAGTAAAAATATACTAGACTTTGAGGGGCATTCTAGGGAAGCAGTTTAGATATTTTTATTAGGGAGATTTACAAATGCATGCTGTTTGGAATACTTAGTGTTGAGCTGAGGAGGCAGATAAGACACTTAAATCATGCTCAAGGATTCTAAGATAACTCAGAAGAGTCTTCAGATTTGAGAGAACAGTCATAAGGTTGGCCTGCTATTCTTTTCTCTTCACCTTTGCTTACTTACTCCTCTTACTGTGTGCTTTCATTGAATTATTTCACTGCAAATCTATATAGTTTTGTCACTTGACGTTCTTTTCAGTTGGAGTTATGGAGTGTTGTTTTTTTGATATCCCCCCCCCCCCCCAGCCTATCATGTATTTAGTATCCACAGTAGAAGATCTGGGGAACAGAAGAAGAGAATAATTATAGAGTTAGTTAGGGAATGAGTATAGGGGACATTTTTGAGGTGTCTACCCTATCTTTGAGGCTTCCAGAGAGGGATCATAGGAGCTCCAGATATTAAAAATGACAAACCATGGGGTTTGCCTGTTTTTACAAATGTTTGACCTTCTGAGGTGCTGGGGTCATAAAGCTTTAAAAAAATGTTTTTTCAATTGCAATTTACATTCAATTTTATTTTGTATTAGTTTCAGGCATATAGCATAGTGGTTAGACAGTCATATACTTCACATAATTCATAAAGCATAGTAAAGTTCAATAAAACTTTTGAGGTGTTGGGTGATGAGTGTTGCAGAGGTTTTGTAGAGCAGGGACAAAAGGCTATTGCTTGTCCGTCTTTACAAAGTTGAATTATATATTATGAAAAAAATAACCTTATGTTAACTATTCACCAATTCTGTTGTGAGGTAGTATGTTTCATGTTACTTTTTGTATGTGTAGGCAAACATTTCAGAATTTCTTGCATTCCTTCAGTACCTTGTTAAATTTCATTTGTATCATATACTTAATAGTAAGCTATAAACCCAAATTCTCCCTCCAGTGATTATGAATTTAGTTTATGCTATACAGTTCTTTCATTGTACAGAGATCTTCTGGCATTGCCCTGGACCTCATAGCAGAAAAAATTATTTTAGAAGGTTACCCTGTTCTGATATTAAGTAATGATTAGGTAAGATTGTGTCACAATGACCAAATAAACTTTTGACATACTTCAATTTAGAAGAACCTCAAATTCTCTGAAAAATCATGAGTTCAAATGGTTAAAATGGCAAGTTCTGCCCGGCTGGTGTGGCTCAGCAGTTTAGCATCAACCTATGATCCAGATCTTGGTTCGAGTCCAAGGACACATGCCCTTGTTGTGGGCTTGATCCCCAGTAGGGGGTGTGCAGGAGGCAGCTGATCAGTGACTCTTACCATTGATATTTCTGTCTCTTTCTCTCCCTCTCCCTTCCTCTCTCTGAAATCTATAAATATTTTTTTTAAAAAAGGAAAAAATAATGGCAAGTTCTTTTTTTAGAATATTTATGTAGCTGATACCAATACTTGTCTTGAAGAAGAATGTCTAGGTTCAGATTTCAGCTCTGCTACTTAATTACTAGTTGGGTTACATTGGGCAAGTTACTTAAGCTCTTTTTGTTTAGATCCTACATCTGTGAAATATGGATAATAATATTCCTTACCTGATAGAGTTGTTAGAGTATCAAATGAGAGAGTATGTAAAGCATTTAGAATAGGACCTGGTACATACTAAAGGATCAATAAATGTTAATATAGGTATATATAATTAATAATAATGTAAGTATATAATTAAGTATAGTATTCTCCCCTTTTCCACAGTTTCGTTCGCTGTGATTTCAGTTACATCCGGTCAAGCACAGTCCAAAAATATTAAATGGAAAATTTCAGAAATAAACAATTCATAATTTTTAAATTGCATGCTATCCTGACTATCATGATGGAACCTCAAATGTCCAGCTCTGTCCAGCCCAGGACATGAATCATCCCTTTGTCCAGCATATCCATGCTGTATATGCTATAAGTCACTTAGTAGATGTCTCAGTTATCATATCTACTGTTGTGGTATCAGAGTGCTTGTGCTCACGTAACCTTTATTTTAATAATGTTTCCAAAGTACAAGAGTGATATAGGCAATTCAAATATGCCAAAGAGAATCTGTGAAGTGCTTCCCTTTAAGTGAAAAGTTGGAAGTTCGTGACTTAATAAGGAAAGAAAAAAAGTTGTATGCTGAGATTAGTAAGAGCTACAGTAAGAACAAATGGTATATCCATTTAGTTGTGAAAAAGAAATTTGTGCTAGTTTGTTGAGAGAGAGAGAGCGCGCATTAACATAACTTTTATTACAATATATTGTTACAGTTTTCTAGTTTATTAGTTATTGTTAATCTTTTATTTTGCCTAATTTATAAATTGAACTTTAGCATAGGGTAGAAAAAACATAGTATATATAGGGTTCAGTACTATCCATGGTTTAGGCATCCACTGGGAGTTGGAATAGGATAAGGAGGGACTACTATATGTTTTCAACATTTTAGAATAGAATTTCTTTCATTAATTTTAGACATTATTTTTTGGGCACCTATAATATACAAGGTACTGTAGAAATTCTCTGACAGTGGAAAGATAAATTATAAGATTCTGCTTTCAAGTTGATGGGGGATTGAGTAGTAATAATTTTGACTTGTAAAAAAATACGATGTCCATAAGTTTATTTGTTCATTTATTCATTTATTTAATAAATATTCACCAAATGTCTGCTATGCAATAGGGATTTTTTTAGGTACTTGGGATACAACAGTAAACAAAACAAACCAGATTTCTGCTCTCAAAGAACTTAAATTTTTGTGGGAACAGTCTAGTTATAAATACACTAGAAAAACCATTCCAGATAGTTATAATGCTCTAAGGAAAATAAAGTGTTTGATGAGCTAGAGAGTGATTTGGTCTCAGTTAGGAGGTAACATTTAAACTGAGACCTGAAAGACAAGATGGAGTTACCTATATAAAGGTTTGAGGACAAAGCTTCCTGATTGAGGAAACAACAAATACAAAAACCTTGAGACAGAAATGAACCTGATGTGCCTGAGGAACAAAATGACCAGTGTGCTGGAGCACAGAGAATGAAGAGTTGTGGTAGGAAATGGTCTCAGGGAGTTTGGTAGAGACCAGGTCATGAGACTGTGTAGTAGAATATAGCTAGAAGTTTTCATTTAAAAAGATTACTGTGGCTGCTGTGTGGATTATAGGGGTTCAGGAAGGGAGATCAGTTTAGAGGTGAATCCTATTGCAGTAGCTTGAGTGATGGTTATGAGTTGACCTAAGGAAGTAGCAGTAGGGAAGAGTCAAGGACAGATTTCGAATATGTTTTGGTTGTAGAGCTGATAGGACTAGGTAATAGAATGGAAAGATAAGAAGCAAGAATGAATCCTAAATTTTAGCTTTCAGTGATCAGTTGAATAGAGGTGCTATTTATTGTAATAGGAAGACTGGAAGAGGAACAGTTACGGCAAGGAAAATTTAAAATTATGTCTTATCCTTGTTAAAGTTAAGATGCTCTGAAATATCTAACTGGAAACGTTTTGGATGCAATTGGATATAGGAGCCTGCACCTCAGTAGAGATGTTAAGGCTCAAGATATAATCTGGGAGTCATAAGCATGTAGATGATAGAACTGAATGAAATCATGTGAGAAGAGAACATAGGTGGAAAATACGTTAAGACTTAGTAGATTTCTACATTGGAGAATTTTGTTCTAAAGAACATGTTTGTGAAAAAAAGAGTTCAGTTAAATAGTTGATAAAGGTAAGTTTTGAATTTAGATTGAGGAAATAACAGAGGCAACTTTTAGATGAAGAAACTTAAGAAATTTGATTTTAGCTAGAATTTGGGATTTTATTTACATCTTGAGTTTATTTACATAAATAAAATATTAAAAAATGTAGAACATCTTTAGTCATATTGTTAAGATCTTTATCATGGTGGCTTTTTAGTCACTCAGTCCTGTCTGGGTTAGAATCCCACTTTACTGTGTGCATCTGTGTGATCTTTAACATATACTTTATCTCTGTAAATTTTCATTTCTTGTGTGTAAAATGGGAATAAGGATGCTTTTATCCTTATTAGAGAGATATATATTTCTCTCTATATATTCATATACATGTATATGATATATATTTTTTGCCTAATTGTACCAGGCATGTACTAGGGATTCAAAAGATAGCTTTATGGTATTCTGTGCTGAGCTTATAATTCTTTCTATATATTACTGCATTTCAATATATGTTTTGTTGATCTAGAGTTCCTTAGAAATTTAGATAGTGAACCTTGGTTTGGAGTGTAAACTTCTGTTTAAACTGAGGCTATTCGCTAAAGTAGTATTATGGATAGCCATTTTTTCACTCAACTAAATTGACTTAAAGACATCCAATGCACTGTCATTGCAACTATGTTTGAGTTCCTTTAGAGCAGGGGTGGGGAGCATCCGGCCCTGTACAGGCCCGTGAAATCATTTGGTCTGGCCCTGCCAAGGCAATTGCAGGCGGGACTCAAAATTCAATAAATCTAGGAGCTTTTTTCATAGCTAATTTTTTTTTTTTAAAGTAATTGCTGCTTCCTTTTTTTTTTTTTTTTTTTTAAATATATCTTTATTAATTTCAGAGAGAAGAAAGGAGAGGGATAGAGAGATAGAAACATCAATGATGAGAGAGTCATTGATCGGCTGCAACCCACAACCCGGGCATGTGCCCTGACCGGAAATCGAACCCGGATCGCCTGGATCCTAGGTTGACGCTCAACCGCTGAGCCACGCCTGGCCGGGCTCATAGCTAATTTTTAAGTTGATAATTTTGTATGGCCCACGAATGATGTTATAAACATCCAAATGGCCCTTGGCAGAAAAAAGGTTCCCCACTCTTGTTAGAGGAACCCAAATCTTTGAGGCTTCCAGATGTACTATTCAAAATTTATTTCTTAGACTGGTCCATGGGCATCATTCCTCTTCCTTTTATCCGCTCCTCTACACACTTTCTGAAAATTGATATCCAGAAAAGTTAACTGACGTGCCCAAGGTAGCAGAGCAGGAAGTAGGGTTAAGTAGTCCTAACCCTTAGCCAAGTGTATCTGCCCCACATTTGGGGTTTGATACTTTAACTGAGTTATTCATAATTCGCTAGTTACATTCTTCTGGGAAATTGATGGTTTGAGATTGTAGAGTCCTGAAATTCCACAACATTTTATTTGATGATTATCTCTAACTTTAATCATAAATGAAATGTAGGTTTGTTGCTATAGGGCATAGTGGTGATCAACAAAATTCACCAGATGGGTTTTGTTTTGTGTTGGACAAAATAAATAGCATGAATCTTTATGAAATTACCAGTCGGAATTAACATTCAGAAAAAAATCACAAAGGGAGCATAAGTCAAAAAGATGAAAGTATTTTGGGAAAATGTCATATAAGAAATAATGTTTTGCCCGGCCGGGCATGGCTCAGAGGTTGAGCGTCGACCTAGGATCCAGGCGATCGGGGTTCGATTCCCGGTCAGGGCACATGCCTGGGTTGTGGGCTTGATCAATGACTCTCTCATCATTGATGTTTCTGCCTCTTTCTCTCCCTTCTCCCTTCCTCTCTCTGAAGTCAATAAAGATATAAAAAAAAAAAGAAATAATGTTTTATAAAAAAATAAATAATGTTTCACTGACTATTGAGGTGTCTAAAAGTACTTAATGATCTCATTTCATGTTCATGTATCAGAGAGGCCTTTCCTGACTACTCTTTATTAAATTGTTCCCTCCCATAACTCTCTGTACTCTACTCTGAATAATGTTTTCATATCATGTACCACCATCTGACATGACATTTATATGTACATACATTTACATATATAATATAATTAGTGATTAACTTGTTTATTATTTTTCTTTTTCACTAGAATGTAAACTTCATGAGAGGAGGGACTTTATTTGGTTCATGCTTGGTGCTCAGAAATGCTTGTTTGGCTGTGGGAACAGTTTGGTAGTTTCTCAGAAAGTTAAATGTGGAGTTATCATGTGACCCTGCAATCTCACTCCTAAGTATGAATACATGTACATACATGTTCATAGTAGCAGTATTTAAAATAGCCAATAGGTGGAAATGTCTATCAATGGATGAATGGATAAACAAATTGTGGTATATATATGCAATGAAATATTATTCAGCCATAAAAGAAGTGATATGCAGCATGAATGAATCTCAAAAATATTATGCTAAGTGAAAAAAAGCCAGACATACAAGGTCATATTGTATGATTCCATTTGTATGAAATGAACAAAATAGGTAAATCCATAGAGAAAGAATACAGATTGATGGTTTGCAAGGGGCTAAGGAAGAAGGGACAATGGGGAGAAACTCCTCAGTCAGTATGGGGTTTTATTTTGGAGTGATTGAAGTGTTTTGGAGCTAGATAGAAGTGGTGGTTGCCCAAATTGTGAATGTACTAAATACCACTGAATTACTTTAAAATGGTTAACTTTATGTTATGGGAATTTTACCTCAATAAATTATTTTAATTTTTAATTTTATTTATTTATTGCTTGCTTGCTTGCTTGCTGAATAATGAATGTAGTCAGTTTGTTTTGGATGCCTGATGTGTAGGGTATTATTGTGTAAGACTGCCAATTACTAGCTCTGTGATCTGAGCAAAATGGGACAGTGGGTACAAGCAATGATTAGACTAAAATTCTACAGAAATTTTTGATTCATATGGGGGAAGGGAAATATTTGACATGGAGCACAGTTAGAAATAGTAGTTCCTAAAACCTGATGTAATATGAGGGACAGAGCAGAATAAGATTGCTGGTGCATATAGAGTCTCTCTGTGACTGTGACGTTCACTTGTCAAGTTCAGAAATGCTAATTCTTTGGCTCCTTCCTTCCCATGAGACTGACTGCCAGTATGACAGAGCTCATTTTACCTGCTCTTTCTTTCTTTGTCCTTATTGTAGACCCTACGTTACAGCTGAAATCTTTCCAGCTTGGAGATGCAGTGGAAGCATTGCAGCCTCAAACCACCCTTTAATTGGCTAGAAGTATCACTGTTGAGTGACATGATCTTTCTTCCTAGGGGAATGAAGATGGAGAACAGTACCGAGAAATTAATCCAATTCTCTCAACATTTAAATCCAGTCATTTTATTGCAGCAGCTGGAAAAGCTTGCCCGTCTTCAAAATAGGACAAATTTCCAATTCTATCTTTTCACTTAGTTTCATTCTGTAGCTTTGTTGGGGTCCACAATGATTGTCACATGCAGACTTTGTGAGTTTTGCTAATTAGAATTTAGATATATTTGGATTATTGTAAATTATAAGCAAGTGCCCAGACCTTGTGTTTTCCATACTAAAGTACAGCCTTTTATGTACTATAATCACAAAGTGCTTTAAAATTTTTACCTATGTTCCTTTTTTTGTTTATATTCCCATGTATTTAGTTATTAGCAATGGTTTCTCTATTATAGGCATCTCTCAAAATGGGGAATAATCTAAGCAGTAAGTCCAGGGTTATTCTCAAATGTAGATTGTAACTGCTTTACTATGTAAATTAATAATGAACAACCAAAAATTCTGTGGTATGTCACCTGTCATATAAGTGACAGAATTAGAAGTTAAAAGGATACATTTCATTTTTTAAAAGTACCTATCTTGCCCAGCCGGGTGTGGCTCAGCGGTTGAGCATCGTCTTAGGATCCAGGAGATTGAGGTTTGATTCCTGGTCAGGGCACATGCTGGGTTGTGGGCTTGATCCCCAGTCGGAGGCGTGTAGGAGGCAGCCGATCAGTGACTCCCTCATTGATGTTTCTATCTCTCCCTCTCCCTTCTTCTCTCTGAAATCAATAGATATATTAAAAAAAAAGTACCTATCTTGAAATAGATCTTTGTTTTGGGTAACTTTTATAGATGTATGTAATATATAATGAAAAGTAGAATAACAGAGTAGCATAGTGGTTTAGGGCACAGGATTTTAGAATCAGACCTGAACTTGCATCCTATCGCTGCTGTTTGCTGGCTGTGTCATCTTGGAGAAATAATTTAACTTCTATAATCCTTAGTTCATCCATTTATAGAATGAGGATGATCATCCTATCTTTCTAGTGTGTAAAGCTCTTTAATTTTATTGATTGATTGATTGATTGATTGATTTGAAAGAGAGAAACTGATTTGTTGTTCCACTTATTGATGCATTTGTTGGTTGCTTCTTGTATGTACTCTGACCAGGGATTGAACCCACAACCTTGGCACCTCGGGGTGATACTCTCATCAACTGAGCTACCTGGCCAGGGCCTGTAAAACTCTTTAAAAAGTAGAAACTGATATTGTCAGGGGTGATTATTCTGAAAATAAAGTAGAGGGGAGGTGGAAGTCGGCAGAGTGGATAAATTGGGACTGAAAGAGACTTGACTGGGTGGTGAGCGCTGATGCAGTATACAGATATTTTACTGAGTTGTACACTTGAAACTGTATGGTTTTATTAATTGTTGTCACCCCAATAAATTCAGTAGAAAAAGAAAAAAATAAAGTTTGCAAGGTAACTTCTTTTGCAGCTGTGAATGCTTGATTGCATTTTCTTTCGGTTTGCTTTCCTTCATAACTATTTTCACCATTGTCTCATTTGATAGGAAACAGCATAAAAAAGCATTAAAAGCAATAGAAATAGGCTAATAATGAAATGTCTTTTCCTCCTCTCGTATCTGGAACCTCAGCTTTTGACTTGGTTCTTATGTATGTATGCAAATGAAACACTGTAGAACTGTAGAAAGGACCTAAATAAAACTTTGGTTTTACCAATCATCAGATTGTTAGTATACTAGAGAAATGTGCCAGACTGCTTTTGACAGAACCAGAATGAAAGGTTTTTTAAACAGCACGCCAAATACTAATTAATTTTCTGAACATTTCAAGATTCCTACTGAGTTTATATTCCTAAGTTTTTCTGTAGTCTTTCTCCTGATATTATTGCCAGAAAGTTGATGGTGAGTTCACAAGTGTAACATTTTAGTTTTATGGCAAGATAGTTGGCATAAAACCTTAGGATCTATGTATAGCTTTGTGACATGAGAAACAAGAGAAAGAAAATGATTGGATATGTTTGCAAAAATTTCCCCAACTCATTAAACAAGTGCTTTTAGAACGAATGCTTGTAGCAGCACTCTTGTTTTTCATATATGGCCTTTGTGAGATTGCTGTGGTAATCATTGTGAATGACAGTTCACATCTGGAGACTTGTAAAATATGCATATTGATAACCCCTATTTGACTTTGCTTCATCTTCTGTAATATGAGCTTGCTGCTTGCCTTTTTCTCTCCCTCAGGAAGGAGATGCTCAGTCTCTTAGGTAAAAATGCTATCTTCTTATAGTTTTATTTTTCATTTCTTATGTTATTCAATAAATATTTAAAAATATGAATGAGTTTATTTTAAAATAATAAACTTTTATTTATTAAATATATCTTTATTGATTTCAGAGAGAGGAAAGGAGAGGGAGAGAGAGACAGAAACATCAATGATGAGAGAGTCATTGATCGGCTGCCTCCTGCACACCCTCAACTGGGGATCGAACCTGCAACCTGGGCATGTGCCCTGACCAGGAATTGAACCACAGTCTCCTGGATCCGAGGTTGATGCTCAACCACTGAGCCACGCCTGGCTAGGCTGAATGAGTTCATTTTAATGGGAGCTTGGAGGGGAAGGGAAGAAAGAGGGGCTGTGACAAGGGGATTGAAGTGGGTGTGGAGGAAAAGAGGCGAAAGGGAAAGGAATGGAGAGTGGGTAGCAGAATGACAAAGATGAAGAGACTGGAGTGTCTGGATAGGGATGGGGGGGATGGAGGGAGAGAACAAAGATGATTATTTTGATGTTAGTGTCAGTGAGAATTTATATACTTCTCATTTTAAACTTTAAGATTCTGATTATTACCTGTTACCTACTGGTTTAAAAAAAATATTTATTAATTGATTATGATTCACCAGCTCTAATATTTTAGAGGTTTTATTCCAAATTGAGGACATTAGAGCAGCCTACTAGAATGGAAATTCTCTGAGAAGCAACTGCAGTGACTAGTGTAAAATACCCTTATGGTCAGATTTGTCATTGTTTTGTGATTAGGTAAGTCTTTATATTCCCAAAGAAAAGAAACACATTACCTTTTGTATGAGAGTTTATTGTGAGGATACAGGTACATAGCACTGAAAGTCACCCTAATGGGGTTGTACTGACCCCTGGTGCAAACACTGGAAATGCGGAGGTTGTTTTGGAGAAACCAGCCTGCTTGTGGTTAACAGCTTAAGCCAAAGGGCTCTCATCGTTCTACCTACTGTTTGTATATTTTCAAGAGAGATAATTTGATTAGTTCAGCTTGCTTCTCTTTATTGAGTACCCCTTTTGGTTGTAATTCTGTGAAGACATCTCAGAAATGTTTTTTCTCCCTTACATTGCTTTGACTTTTGCATTTGAAACTTGGTTCAGTCAGCTGTTGGTTTTCTTTCTTTCTTTTTTGAGCACCTACAGTGAGCCAGATGTATGCTAGATGCTGGGAAGTAAGAAGTGAGCAAGGTAGGAGGGCCCCTGCCTTATGGAGTTTACATTTTGGGAGTATGGAGACTGTGAAACAGTAAATAAACAAATGAACGAGCAAGGTAACTTCAGACGGTGGTAAGTCCTGAGAGAACAGTAAATCAGGGTGATGTGATACAGACTGGGGAGAGGGTCTGTTTTAGAGTGTATTCAAAGAAAGTTACTCTGAGAAGTAACTTAAAAAAAAAAAAATCTTTATTGATTTTAGAGAGGGAGGGAGAGGGAGAGAGAGAGATAGAAACGTCAATGATGTGAGAGTCGTCATTGAATGGCTGCCTCCAGCACGCCCCGACTGGGGATCGAGCCTGCAGTCCAGCAAGTGCCCTGACTGGGAATTGAACCACGGTCTGGATCCTAGGTTGATGCTCAGCTGCTGAGCCACGCTTGGCCGGGTGAGAAAGTAACATTTTAACTGAGGCCTGAATGAACTGTGGCAGAAGGAGTAGTAGCTAGTGCAAAGGCCCTGAGGTTTGTTGGGTTGGATATTTAAAAAACTCTTTTATTATGGAAAATTTCAAACATATAGAAAAGTACAGAGAAAGTATAATGAACCCTCATACTCATCATTGGTTTCAGTGATGAACGTTCCCAACCCACCCCCTTATTTTGACAACATACTATTTTCTAGACATCATAGTATTTTGTCTAAGAATATTTCATTGTGTTTCTAAAATATAAGGACTCTTTTTAAGAAGAGTTATGATAATGACATTATAGTTAACAGTGGTTCCTTAATGTGATCAAATACTGAGTCATTGTTTAACTTCCAGTTGTCTCATAAATGTTTATCAAGTTATATATTGTCACAATTATGCAGTGTAACAATCACAAACACTCAGAGGTGTACAAGAGTAAACAGAGAGTCTGTGGATCAGCTGGGTGGTTCTGTTGCTCTAAGCTGGGCTTGGAGGAACTCATGTATTTGTGGGTAACTGTGGGTGGGCTAGGTGATTTTGTTAATCTTGGTTGTTCCCCCCCCCCCCATATTTAGGGCCTCAACTGCGCCATCTTGATTATGCCCCACCCACATCTCCTCCTGTAGGCGCTCTTGGGCATGTTTTCATGGTGAAAGTGGGGTGAATTCAGGGAAGCCATTCGAGTTTATTAATGCAATCAGTCTAGCAAATGCTGTAAATGATTTTCTTTTACATTTTGTTTGAATCAGAATTCAAATAAAGGTCTACACATTGTGATTAGTTGCTATTTCCAGGTTCTCCAACCTTCTCTCTTTCTTTCTTTTTTACCTTGTATTTTATTTTTTAGAAGAGAATTTGGACTTTCTAATTAATATTGAGAAGGTCAGTGTGACCAGAATGTAGTAATGAGGAATGGAATGATAGGTAAGGTTTAGAGAGCACAGTTTAACTCATTTGGTGCCTTGTGGATCATGGGAAGGAGTTTGTGTTTTATTCTGGGCTTTATTCTAAAAGCAGTTGGGAAGTCATGCTGGGTTTGGAGCTGGGGAATACATGATTTGATTTATGTTTTGTTTTTGATAAATCTAAGGTACATTTACATATAGTTAAGTACACAGATGAGTTTCGACAAATGTGTACACTCATATAACCACTACCTCACTCAAAATATCAAACATTTCTGTTACTCCAGAAAGTACCCCTTCCCCTTTGTAGCCAGTCTCTCCTCGTCCATTCTAAAATCCACTGATCTGATTTCTATCATTGTAGATTAGTTGTACCTGTTCCAGAACTTTGTATATGAATGGAATCATACTAATACATTCTTTTGTATCTGACTCCTTTCACTCAATGTAATGTCTACACAGTTCATTCATGTTGTTTCAGGTATTAGCAATTCATTTATTTTTATTATGTAATATGTAATGGTTTGACTATCTCACAATTTATTCATCTGTTGATGGACATTTGGGTTGTTGCCATTTTTTTGACTATTATGAATAAAGTTGCTATGAACATATGTATACAAGCAAGTCTTTCTGTAAACATGTTTTCATTTTTCTTGAGCAATTACTTTGGGGTAGAATTGCTGATAAATGATTCTCCATTTATCATAAAATCATATATAATGACATTATATTATCATTGACACTAGTGATTTAAAAATTTGTTTTAATGGTGGAACTAATTTTTTAATACAGTGGGAGATGGAAGTCAGTTCCATTTTATTTTTCTGATCTAGATAATCAGTTACCATAGCAGTGTTTATTGACAATAATGCTGACATAAATCAAGTAGCTATGTATGAATGAGAGACTAGTTCTTAGCTGTTCAGTAGTTATACCACACTCACATAACTACTGCAGCTTTATACTTAACAAAGGCTGCCACTTGGTGACATATTCATCCAATTTGTTCTTTAGAGGTGCTTTGGCTTTCCTTGGGCATCTAACCTTCCCTATAAAAGGATGAGCTTTTCTATTTCCACAAATAAAACCTCTTATGATTTTTATATAAAAAAATTGTACCACCTCATTACTAATCAAGAAAATGCAAATTAAGACCACAGTGTGATACTGTGTTCATCTAATAGATTTATAGAAGTGTCATTTAACACAGTTTTTTGGGGGATGATTATCACTAGGAAATCTTATACCTTGCCAGTGGGAATGTTAACTGGTATAACTTATTTTGAAAACAGTATGGCAGTATTTTACAAGTTGAACTTTAAACTTTACACTCTACAACCAAGCAATTTCACTCCTAGAGAAACTCTTAGATAAGTGCCCTAGCAGCTATGCATTAGAATTTTGAGAGTAACACTGTTTATAATAGTAACAAACTGGAAACTACCCAAGTATCCATTGACAGAATAAAGGGTAAATTGTGCATTTTCACACATCACAGTACTTTACATTAGGGAACATGAATTAACTACAATTACATGCATCATTGGTAAGGTTAAACAAACAAAACTAAATACTTTATTCAGGCATAATGTGATAAAAACTACATCAAAAAAGGCAAGGAGATGATAAACACAGCATTGAGAATATTTCCTCAGGCAGGTGAATGGAGTAGCAGAAGTAGATGCAAGTTACTGGTAAACTTCTGGTCTTGGATTGCCTTATAACAAATAAAATCTCTAATATCTCTCGGTATATCAAATAATACATTTAAAAAGATCATACAAATTAAACAATTATTCTGGCTTTTGTATAGAAGGATGGATTATATGAGGCACAGAGGGACTGATTTCATTCAAAGCAGAATTTGTTGCAACTATTTCAGGAAAAAATTAGTTCATGCCTTTTCCTTGGAAGGGAATACTGTATTTGACAGGAGTGGACAGACTTGGCAATCACTTGGGTTAGTGATTCCTCACTCATACTTCTTCAATGTGTAGGTCCAAATACCCATTAAATGGACATTTAGAAACAATTTACTTAAAGTACATTTATAGCTTAATTCATTGTTTATTAATTCATTCAGTGTCTGGCATCTCCTTAATTATAGAATTTATGTTATTACTTGGAATATAAGTAAGAATAAACCTTTATTGATTGATTGAGACTGATTTTTTACATATACAAGAGCCAGCTAAAAAAATAGTATTTTTAAAGCCCTCCTTTCTCTCTCTCCCTCCTCCCCTCCTTTCCATCTTCCCTCCGTCCCTTCCTTCCTCCCTGTCTCTCTCCCTCTCCCTCATTTTATCTATTGTCATAAGATTGTTATCATCATTTGGGGAATCTTACTTCTCTTCTTTTTGGATTTTCTTTTTCCTGGATCCCACGTCTCCATCTTTTGTGGTTTACTCTCTCGTTTTGGTAGAGCACATTCTCCAGTACCTTCCTAAGAAAGAAAGTGTAGGAGACACAGTTTACTCTCATGATTAATTTAATTCTAGTTTAGAAATTATTTTTCCTCGGAGTTCTTAAGTCATTGATTTGTCGTGTTCTCATTTGCATTGTTGCAGTTGAGGTCTTGATTCCATATTCTTTGTATGAAAGCTGGGTTTTTTCCTTCTCTATTAGATCTTTTCTTTATCTCCAGCATCCTGCAGTTACACAACAGTATGCCTTAATATGGATTCTGTTTTGATTCTCTGTGTTCAGGTAAGTTTTTACAGAACTTACAGATATATAGTTAGAAGAGTTACCTCTTTCTACTTTTCTCTGTTCTCTCTTCCTAGAATTTCTGTTACTTGAACCTCATGGACCTGCTGTATAATTTTTCTCTCTCCTTAATTTCATTACTTTGTCATTTTGGAATAAAATGTCTGGAATTAGATGGTGGTCATTTTGCTTTACTTTCTGGGGCACTTCCTCTACCTTACCTTTCAAATCTTTTATTTAATATTTAATTTTTTCTTTATATTTTTAATTTCAAAAATTCAGTTTTAAAGAAATGGAGATATTCATATACCATAAAATTCACCATTTAAAAAGTTTACACTGCCTGGTTTTTAGTTTACTCACTAGGTTGTACAACCATCACCATCATCTAATTCCAGACATTTTATTCCAAAAAGAAACTGCTTACTTCCAATCCCTGCCAACCTCTAATCTACTTTCTGCCTCTATGGATATGCCTATTTAGGACATTTTATGTAAGTGGAAACATTTAGTGTGGCCTTTTATTTCTGGCATAATGTTTTCAAGGTCAGTTTATGTTGTATTTTGTATGTCTTTTTTTTCCTGAGTGGTCTTTTTTAGTATACCCTGTTCTTGTTTCATTCAAGCAATGTTTTATCTTATTATTTTTTGAGGGTATAAGGGATAATTTTTTGAAATTTTTACTTATGTACGTAAGTAAAAAGTTCTCTATTTTCCCCAAGTTACAGTTTTCTGTTTATTTTGGTGTTTGCTTTTTTGTTGTTGTTGTTAGTCCTCACCTGAGGCTATTTTTTTCATTGCTTTTTCAGAGAGAGTGGAATGGGGGGGAGAGAGAGAGACAGAGAAACACTGATGTGAGACATTGACTGGTTGCCTCCTGCACATGCCTCAACCAGGGGCAGGGAGTGAACCCACAACCCAGGTACTTGCCCTTCACCAGAAATTGAACCCATGACCCTTGGGTGTGTGGGCCAACGCTCTAACAACTGAAAAACAATGGCAGGGCAAGGTGTCTGCTTTTATATTAGGTTTTTTCTAGAAAATGTCTGTTATCCTTGATTTTCTGCTTAGATTTAATAGTGAGGTACAATAAAACTTAATGCAAGCTACCTAAGCAAGGGTGAGACTGATTTGACTGTGGTTTTCATCACATGGTTATCTGCCTGAGCTATAGAATTCCTTTAGGTCTTTTTTTCCCTCTCTTGGGTTTAGTTAGATTCTTTAGCACCAACTCTTCCATTTTCTGCCTGAGGATTTATGATTGGCTGTCTGTCAGAGTTATGAGAGCCAAACATGTAAGCCTTTAATTCATCCACGTGTTTGCAGTATGGAGCCCTCCAACCATGCCTGTTATCTTCCAGCACAGAGACTTGTTTTCCTTTCTCCAGACTTCTGCCAGAAGAGTGAGGAGCATTCATCTGGGAGTATAACTGTTTCTTAAATAGACTTTCATCCTGTCTTCCTGTTTCTAACCTGTTTTCATCTCACCTTCCAGAGGTACATGGTGCTGCCACCTTCTGAGCCCAATAGGGATTCGGCAATATAAATTGGGTTGTTTCATAGCTTTTCTCACTGGTTTAAGTTTTGGTCCTGCTAAGTCAGTTATTACTTTCTGACTTTTAAAACTTTGCTGTTTTTGCCTCTTCTACTGATCTTTTTTTTCATTGTGAGTTTATGTCATTTATAAAGTCTTTTAATGGAATCATTTTAGTGGAATTTTGGTAGAGAGTCAACCTAAATGCATGTATTTAATCTACTGTGTTTAACTAATAGTAATTATTTTGGCAGAGCATTAAGAGAATTGTATTAACTTGCTGGAGCTGCCATAACAAAGTACCACAGACTGAATGGCTTAAAAAACAGATTTTTTTTTTTTTTTTTTTCACAGTCCTGGAGGGTAGAAGTCTCAGATCAAGGTTTCAGCAGGATTGATTTTCTTTTGAGGCCTCTTTCCTTGGCTTGTAGATGGCCATCTTCTACTGTCTCCATGCACATGGTCTTTCCTATGTGCCCGTCTCTATCCTAATCTCCTCTTATAAGAATACTAGTCATATTGGATTAAGCCCATCTGTATGACCTCATTTCACCTTAATTAACTCTTTAAACATTTTATCTCCAAATACAGTCATATTCTGAGATACTAAGGGTTAGGACTTCAACATTCAGCCCATAACAAGAATATTTTTTAACTATCAAGTGAATTGATTTTATTATTTTTCAGCTTGACTACCTTTTCATTTTCATTTCATGATAGTATAAAGAAGTCTTTCATGTTTTTAGGAATAATTATGGGTTATTTTTATTTTTTTATTTTTTGAGTTACAATTTCCGCAAATACAATGAGATTAGTAATGTTTTAGCTAATACTTTTTGCCATTCTTTTGCAAGGATTAGAAATTCACCCAAACTAGCTTAAATAGAGTGTTTCTCTTGAAAAGTGAAAATCATTCTAATTCCAAATCCTTTCTTCATGAACCTTTAGTATTTTCCTTTCTCTAAAAGCTTATATGATTTTCACTGTTCTGAAATTTCTTTAAATTATGCCCTGATATGAGTGTATTTTTATTCATTGCATTGAGTACTTGGTGGATTGTTCAATCTGGAAATTAATATCCTTTGGAATTTTCTTTTTCTTATCCTCACCTGAGGATATATTCATGAATTTTATTTTAGGGAGAGAGTAAGGAAGAGAGAGAAAAACATTGATTGGTTGCCTCCTATATGCGCCCTAACCGATTATTGTACCCGCAGCCTAGGTATATTCTGTGACTGGGAATGGAACCTGCAACCTTTTGGTGTACAGGACAGTGCTCCAACCAACTGAGCCACCTGGCCAGGGCCTGAAATTTTTTTGAATCATTTCCTTCATGATTTCCTCCCTTTGTTTTTGTTTGTTTTTTTCATTCTCTTTTGCTGAAATGTTTGTTATGCAAACATTGGCCTTCCTAGACTGGCCCTTGAATTTTTTATTTTTATTTTTTCTCTGGCTTTCAAGTACTTTTTATTTTTATTTTTTAGAGAGACTTCTTTATCTTACTATCCTTCTGTGAGTCCTTAATTTATATTATATATGTAATTTCCAAGAGTTCTTTTTTATTCTCAAGTGTTTTTTGTTTTTAAATAACCTGTTCTTTTTTTGTGTTTGCAGTTTCTCTTTTTATATATTTGAGGATAAACACACACATTTTATTTTTGTCAAAATGTACAAACACAAAAGTATACAAAACAAGATGCATAATTTATCATTAAGCTAACACCTGTGAAATTATCACCCAGGGCAAATAATAGAATGCAGTTCTTCTATTTTCTCTTTTTGCCTCCCATCCACCACAAGAATTATTTCTTCACTGCTTGAGACTCGGAACCTTTCTGTTAAAAGGACAACTTATGCAAGTCAGTCTTTACCATTATTCTTTATAAAGAGACTAGCACCCATTTAACCAAAGAAATGTCATTGTATTAAAAAGGAAAAAAGAGTGATAGGGACATCAGGAAGAAAATCATCCAGGGTGGAGAATTGGAACATGAAACATATAAATGATGTTTAATGTAAATTAACATAAAGGAATGATAGATAGTAATAGATACCTTTTCGTGTTTTTTAGTTGGTTAGAGTATGGTATTGTATTTGGGGCTTTAATTAGCTATATAGGAAGGAAAAGCAGAATCTGCGAAGAAAGATTTTTTTGATATTAACTTGTGTCATTCATTTATCAACCAACCATACATCATTTATTAAGCACTGAAGATTCCAAGATGCATGGAGCACAGTCACTATCCTCCAGAGTCTCAAAGATGCTCCCTGACTTCAAATGGACCTTTATTTAAAAGTTAGATCTGAATAAAGGTCAGAACATAAAGCATTAAGTTTTTACCCAAGCAAAGGAGATGTATCTGAGACTGGCCTGGCAAGAGATTGGAATATTATGTTAATGTTCCCAGTATTCTTTCTCATCTTATGTAGAAATCACACTTCAGTGATTCCAAGTTTTAGTGGATTAGAGGAAAATCTGAAACCAGAAAGATTAATTCAAATCCTGTATTAACCTCTTTGATCATTTCACAGTATTACTGGATAATTTGTAATTAGTGACAAGCGTTTAGAGTTCATGAATAATCCTGTTTGGGTGATTGCTCCCCTGTTCTGACCTTGCATACTCCCTGTTATTTCCAAGTGATAAATGGACACTCTGCTTTTTCCATACCAAAAGATACAGTATCTTCCCAATTTATGTTAAGTATGCATTTTCCCCTCTAGGTCTTTTCTTTGTCACAGTAATTTCTAACTAAGCATATCTTTATTTCCTATGATTGTAGCATTTCAGCCTGGATTAGGTTTCTGTTAGGTTAGGGTTTTGTTTTTCTGCATCACTAATCAAACGGTTCTTAATGACATCTTGTCTTTTTATGTAACTTGAAGACTAAAGTACTAGGAATTCCGGCACTATAATGAACTATCCTGTAAAGGTACTACAAGGAAGGATAACACATTTTGGAAAAAGATATATATTAAAAAGGTAAATAAAAGACTGACAGGCTAATGATTATTTACAACAGTACAATTTCCCAAGCTTTGAAAGATGAAAGGATTGGTGAACCCATCTGTTTCTCATTGTTGAAAATGGAAAACTGCTTCTCTCACTTACTGAGATCTAGTGATAATGTTGGGAGAATATAATTTCTGTACTGAGCTTTTCAGATAGGTTTGATTTGTGAAGCACATTTTGGATTCTCTGTTGATCCTCTGTAGGCCTTAGGCTGAAATGTAGGGAAAATCTGCTTATTTCATCTCCAGGTTTTGAATCTAACCTTCCCTGGGTACCCACTTCTCTTGTACTGTTTTCTATACGCTAAAACATCCTCCTTTTTTTATTGGTAGTGTGTGGATTTTCCCCACACCAACAATCAATTCTCTGATTGATTCTCTAGATACCAACTGGGGGTTCTACAATTCATTTCATTTCAATTCTTTTTAAAAAAAAAAAAATCTTTATTGATTTCAGAGAGAGGAAGTGAGAGGGAGGGAGAGAGATAGAAACATCAATGATGAGAGAGTCATTGATCGGCTGCAGCCCGCAACGTGGACGTGTGCCCCGACCAGGAATCGAACCCCGATCTCCTGGATCTGAGGTCGATGCTCAATCGCTGAGCTACGCCCGGCTGGGCTCATTTCAATTCTGATACTAATTACAGAGTTAATATAGACCCCATAGGTTAAAGGCTTAGTCCCCAAAAGACTGCTCCCACCTCAGGTGCCAGTCACAAGTCCCAGTTTACCACCTCTACTTCTGAACAACTCACTATAAATTGGGGTTTCCTATGACCCCTCCTCAGGTTTGATAATTAGCTATAATAGTTCACACAACTCAGGGAAACACTTTTTTGGAAAATATATATAGAGTAAGGTCTGAGGGAAAGGGCGGGCGCAGAGCTTCCATGTCCTCTCTGGGCATGCCATCCTCTTAGCACTTCAATGTGTCCACCAACCCAGAAGCTTTCAGGATTTCATCATTTATGGTTTTTGTGGAGGCTTCCTTTTATAGGTTTGATTGATCAGATGATTGGCTTGGGTGATTAACTCAGCCAAATCTAGAGCTACATTTCTTGTATTCCTTGGATCATGTTCCCTTCCTTCATCTTCAAAGCACCATGACATCTTGGTTCAGTCATCATATTACCTTCTTCTGTAGTAAAATCTCTTTAAAATTGATTTTAGAGAGAGAGAGGAAGGGGGACAGGGAGAAACATCGATGGGCTGTCTTCTGCAGGCCCCCTGCTGGGGGTTGAGACCACAACTGGGAAAGTGCTCTGACCAGGAATCAAGATGGCGACTTTTTGGTGCATGGTATGACACTCAGCCAACTGAACCACACAGGCCAGGGCTGTCTGCCCCTCTTTTATAGGGGCATTTGTAATTATAATTGGGGCATACATGGGTAACCTAGTATACTCTCCCCATCTCAAGATCCTTAATTTTCTGCCTCCCTCTCCCTTCCTTTCTCTGAAATCATTTAAAAAACATATTAAAAAATACTGTTTTTAAAAAAAGATCCTTAATTTTCACATCTCTCAAGTACTTTTTGCCATGTAAGGTAACATTCACAAGTTCCAGGGACTGGGACCTGGATATCTTTGCAGGCTGTTGTTCAGTTTACCAGTCTCATATCACTGTTCCTCTATCTGCAGTTCATGCTTTTCCCTTTTTCTGAAGACCAGCCTTCTCTGTTTTGGCATATCTAACACACAATGGTGGCCTTAGGTCCTGGGTTCACAAGAGAATAGTCCAGACTAATAGAATAATAGATAATGGAATTGAATATCAATTCCAGATTCCTGCAAGAGGTTTGAATTCCTAACTTGGTCAGATGTCCAATACTGGCCCAGCTTTCTACAGCCAGGGGGCAGATTCATGCAGAACAAACACACTTCAGACTCTCAATTTTATTGAGGTGCAGTTCTCAGAGAAAGAAGGAAAAGTAGGGGATCTAAACTGAAGTTGTTAATTTAGCCATAGACAGAATAAATACATGTTCTTCAGAGTCATAATTGGAGTGTTTTTTGTTTTTTTTAAAAAATATATCTTTATTGATTTCAGAGAGAGGAAAGGAGAGGGAGAGAGAGAGAGAGAGAGAAACATCAATGATGAGAGAGCCATTGATCGAGCCCACAACCCGAACATGTGCCCTGACCGGGAATCGAACCCCAATTGCCTGGATCCTAAGTTGATGCTCAACCGCTGAGTCATGCCCGGCCGGGCATGGAGTATTTTGATTGTATCAAGAAGGATGAATCTAACAAGCAATTATTATCTCTTTGCTCTCAAAACCAAATGCAAGTGAGTCCAATAATGTGACCCTCAACATAGCATCAAAAGAGGTAAACTCTTCCTTTTTTTTTAGCATTTTAGAATTATTATATTTTTGGTAAACTCTTATATGTATAAAAGGAGTAGAGGATGAAAGAAATGATAATCCAAGTTTAGAGGAGGTCACATAAAATGAAAATTAAATAGTTGTGGGTCTGCTGTTCATATTTCCCCTGAGATTCTTGATTTAAATAGCTTTTGCCATTACTCAAATATATTTTGTGGGTCTTGGTATTGCAGTCTGGGCCTTTCCTAGTTGTGTTGCGCACCCAAAGATACCCTTCTTTTACTGTTCCCACCATTTGTAGACCAGCTACAGATTTGCCATGGGACCCATTCAACTTCTTTGCAGAGTACATGCTCACATTCTTTGGGGATGTTTTCCTTTTGGACACATGATCATATTTTCATAGCATTCTTACTTTCTCTAAAATATTCTCTAAAATAAACAGATCTTTTCTGGGATAGTTCAGGTTTATTTTAGGATATAAAAAATATTAAGCTTGTGAATGCTTGAGGCATATCTTTTTATCTCTGCTTGTCATCTATAGTTTCTAATATGACAGTTCCATACTGAAGACTAATTGAGGATCC
Organism: Miniopterus natalensis; assembly: GCF_054644295.1. Classification (NCBI taxonomy): domain Eukaryota; kingdom Metazoa; phylum Chordata; class Mammalia; order Chiroptera; family Miniopteridae; genus Miniopterus; species Miniopterus natalensis. The sequence goes on from NC_142100.1 coordinate 16,995,083, forward strand.
ATTAATTGTTGGTACTTGAGATAGTAGAAAATGACCATAATCAACAATATATTGTTACTCTAGAAACAAATTGCTGTCACAGCTGCCTTACTGAATAGGCTAGTCTGGTTGGAGCTAAATGCCAACAGATCAATAAGTATTGAATTATTATAATAATTGAAAATCAGTACTAAATTTTAGCAAATAAAAGCCTTGGTTTTATAATTTTTATTGAATTTTCAAGAATTCCAGTTATTAGTGTGGATTATTATTTAAAATGTGGAATAAGATTTATACTAGTGAAATGTATAATTCCCATTTTTGGTAGAGGTTGCTAATTTTTTGCAAATTGAATAAGGTGCTCATTTAAAAAGTTGTCTTCCTAATCTATTCTAAGTTAAAGTAATAGTTGTTTGTTCACATCCTCCTAATATATTTCTTAGCAAGGTTATAGCTGATGTTGGCTTAGGTATATTGGATGTTAGAATGCTGATTATGAGAAGTTGGGTAAAATAAGAATAAAGGGGCTATACTAGGAAACTAATGAAGGGTAAGGGATGGGTACTGCCAGTCTGGGCACCCATAAAGTACAGAAGATGTGGGTGCCAACCCACGAGTATATGCAGAGTGCTAGTCTCTAAAGCCATCTGGCTTAATGCATTTATATGAGCAAATTAGAGATGTAAATGTAGCCATGCAGGATTAATCACACAATGTGCTGCTCTTTGCTAGTCTTATTGCCAAATCACATCTCACTTTCTTGGTACTCTGTATGATTTCTTTAGATTTATTACTTTTGTTTGGTACACCATCTTTTATACAGCATTAAAGCTTTACAGTGGAATTTTTTGATGTTTGTACCTGCAGCGTGGAGGAAAGATGTCTAGGGAGAAGAAGAAATAGTATCAAGTCAGCATTGCTCCATTTCCTTTCATTGCTCAAATTTACTAAAATCCTTAGTAAATTTACTGCTTCCTCTAAGTGAAGAATCTCTTGGCATTCTTAGGTACAACCCTATATCTTCTGTCATTTTTCTTTATTTTTTTGCCCCCAGCTTTATGAAATGTAATTGACATATTACATTATGTAAGATACCTATATATTACAAAATGATTGCCACCATAGCATTAGCAAACATCTCTATCACGTTACATAATTATCTTATTTTTTGTGGTGAATCAATTTAAGATCCAATCTCAGAGCAACTTTCAAGAATATGATACCATTTTATTACCTGTAATCACTATGCTATACATTAGATGCCAAGAACTTATTGATATTATAACTGGATGTTTATAGTTTTTACATTTTTCTAGTTGATACTCTTCTTCATGCCAATAGTTGAGAGACTTTTGAGTGAGAAACTGTAAATTGATTTGCCTGCAGTTACAATTTAAGTCCTGGTGCTCAGAAACAATGAAATGCGGTCATCACTGTGGCAGAAATTGCTAGCTGTTCCCCAATATTCACTTCCTTTTCTTTTGTAGCAATAAACTTGGCAATTATTAGCTGGACCTTTGGGCACCCAGAATAAAGGCTACATTTCCCAACCTCGCAGTTAGGGTGTCTTGATGAAACTAAATTTTGGCCAGTGGGATGTAACCAGAGGTGTAAAGTACAATTTCTAGGACATATCTTTATAGAGAGGGATGTGGTTTTCTTCCCGTCTTCCTCCTTCCTACTGGCTGGATTGTGACTGGTGCTTAAGTAGCTGTTTGGACTATAATTGAAAGCTATGTGTTGAAGATGGGGGGAAGCATGCTAGGGAGTGGATGCTTGTGATAGTGAAGATGATAGATCATCCTTGGATTTCTGATCTCTGGACTTTTTTTATATTTGAGAAAATTGAACTCCCTTAGTTAAGTCGTTTTTTTTAAAATTAAAATTTAAATTTTTAAATATGTCTTTTTATTGACTTTAGAGAGGAAGGGAGAGGGAGAGAGAGATATATAGAAGCATCAATGATGAGAGATTCATCATTGATCGGCTGCCTGCTGCATGCCCCCGACTGGGGATCGAGCTCACAACCTGGGCATGTTGTCCTGACCAGGAATCTAACCGAAATCTCCTGGATCCTAGGTTAATGCTCAACTGCTGAGCCACGCCAGGCTGAGCTAGCCACTGTTATTTTGGGTCACCTAATACTTGCAGCTACATCTAACCCTGACTAATGTAATCTTTCGAGTTAAGACTTATTCTCTGACTAGTATAAAGTTGGAGAATTTACTATTTCTAGAATTTAGATATGTATTTTTAAAAATTAAAATTTAGCTTCTGGTTTTCTTCTCATTACCTACATCTAACCTATTGTATTTCTGCAGTTTTCCTACATGCAGAGATCACCCTCGTAATTGTATTTCAGGAAGACAGCTGGAGAAAATAGTTTTCTCCCAAATGAGAGTAATCAGTTTATCAGTAAACCTAAATCAGTAACCAGAAAATGTAAATCTATGATGTTTTATAGTTTTTCTCATTATGTATGATCATTGGACACAGAGGTGCAGAAGTACAGTAAGAAATTGAAGTTTTGGGGGAGTCTATAAAATGGAAAGCATCTGGTGTGAAGTCTATAAAAGACTACAATATCAGGTCATTTCAAGTTCTTTTGTAAATAGAAATTTGGCTTAATCTAAATGGCTTCCAAGTGGTATTACTTCCTTCTGTTCAGGAAAAGGATATTAAAGCAGTGAGGAATGGTGTAGTTCAGTTAGGTGGATGTAAAAATCTTTGGAGGGTCAACACTGCGTAAGTGTCATCTCTTCCAGCATTGAAAAGGAAATGACAATGGGGGGAACTTAAAGATAGTAAAAAAGTAGAGATAAAATGCAAGTCTTGATGCTGAGAAAGACTTTATTTTTAAAAATTCTCTTCTCAAGAAGATACAAATCTGATATTTTCTTTTCTGAATTGAGTAAATGAAGACCAATAGAATCTCATCATACTCTAATTTAGTCTTTTTCATCGGTAAGAAAACACTTTCTGAAGAAAATTGAAAAGTAAGCATCATTAAGACGCTATAAAAGATACACATCTAATGCGGAAAATGGAGGTGCTAAATTAGCATCTGGCTTCCTCACCAATCTTATGGGGGTATAAACATGACAAAGCTTTATTTTTCTGTAAGCACTTCTTCAACCATGCTCTACTAAATCTCTCTTTCTGATCAAATTCCAGATTCCATAACTTTGTGTGTGCTTTTGGGTATTAAAAAATTCATTCTGGCTTAATTTAAAACTCCAATATTATATCTAGTTTAAAGTTCTTCCTTTCTCCTTTTTCCAGAGCGAGACTTCGTCAGGAAACCTTTCTTCCCCATCTCTTCTGGATCTCTAGCTCTTCCAGTGTATTATTAGAAGGAAGGAGATAGAAAGTGTTAAATGTCTTTCGCTTTATTGGTACAGTTGTAGATCACTCACTGTTGATTGTTGCAGTTTCTCTGGTCATCATTGGCAGGTGTCCAAATGCTAGTTCTCTTATGGAAGCATGTGTATGAATATTTTGAGGATCCTTTAGGAGCATCTCTGTTGCAGTTTCTTAATATGAGAAACTAAGTTCCAATTCTGTCTTTTCTAGCCTCTCTGTGTCACCTCTGGTGGTACACTCTAAAGTCTCCTGCTGCTGGAATCCTTTGCCTCCAGGTTGTCTTCTTGGGCGGCATACCAGCAAGATCTCCCAAGCCACCTTCTATGCTGTCTAAATTTTGGAAATTCTTGCATCTTCACCATACCAAATGATAGGTGTTTAAGCTATTCCACTGTTGCCTCATTTCTGCCAGTTCTCTCAAATTATCTGGGCAGATCAACTATCACTTGCCTAACCCAGTAACTTTCAAGATGTGTTCTTTAGACTAGCAACATCAGCATCATTTAGAAATTTGTTAGACGTGTAAATTCTTCGGCCTGGTGGTGCCTATTGAACTGTGTTCTTTTTTTTTTAAAAAATATATCTGTATTGATTTCCGAGAGAGGAAAGGAGGTGGGGGGAGAGAGAGAGAGATATAGAAACATCAGTGATGAGAGAGTCATTGATCAAGCCTGCAACCGGGCATGTGCCCTGACTGGAAATCAAACCCTGATCGCCTGGATCCTAGGTCGATGCTGAGCCGCTGAGCGACGCCCGGCCGGGTGAATTGTGTTCTTAAATGCCCCAACATGTGATCTGATTATCCAAATGGGGAATGAGATGCCAGTCTTCTTTTACCACAGATACTCTTTATGATTAATTTTCTTGGAAGCCCCCAGCCTCACTTTCACTAGGGGTAGGGAAAGCCATAGACCCCCAAGTAACTTCTTGGAATTTCTAATAATGTTGTAATTATATAGACTGGAAAGGTAGGGGTGATGAAAGCAGCAGCAGGAGGAGTATTATTTAGGAATATTAGCTTGTGCTATGTTGTGCTGGAGTAGCAGTCCCAAATCTCAGTGGCTGACAAGTACAAAGGTTTAGTTCTCACAGTTCTTACTCATGTTGGCTGCAGGTAAATTGCACGCCTGCTCCACAATTTTTTTCTTATAGGACCCAAACTTATCTCAGCCCCTATCTGAGACATGCCCATGTCATGGCAGAGGAAAAAGAGGCATAATGGGACCATGTGATAGCTCTAAAAATTCTGTTCAGATGTGGCATAGCCACATCTACTCATATTCTATTGGCCACAGCTAGTCCTATGGCCAAAACTGACATCACTGGAGCAGGAAGTATACTCATCTCAAAGAAGGGGATATATATATTGAATGGGACAGGTAGAGAAGAACAATGAGTATTTTGAACACATAATACAATCTATCACAGTTGCTAAATAAATTGTAGCTATTACATTATTATTAAAATACAGTTTCTACCTTCAAGAAATAATAGGAGAGGAAATACCAATATGCAGCCATCAGTGAAAAACTAATACTAAACTATATACACTGAATATAATTTTTATAATGTGTTTAGAGAAGATATTGAGACAAGCTGTGAAGTGAATGCTGGCTGTGATTGGGGTGGCAGGATATGAGAAAGGAAGGAATTCCAGAATAGGGCAACAGGTTAAGCTATCACCTTGATGGGGGTAAGTGTAACTGGTGTAAATGACAGAGAGGAGGCCACTATTACTATTTATAAACGAGAGTGACTTGATTTTAGAGTTAGGGAAGATAGGGCTTGTGAGAGAGGGTAGGCCCAGATTATGAAGGACCTCAAAAACCAAGGGAAAATTTGGATTTGATATTACATATAGCAGGGTGTTATACATTTTTAAGGTAGATTCAATAGAACTATGTGGTCCATTGGAGATAGAGAACTAGATTGAGAATTATAACGGCATTTCTGCTACTTATTAGCCATTTATCTTTGGATAAGTCAATGGCCATTCATTCAACAAAGTAAATATTTAATATTAACTGTGTACTAGTCACCATTGCAGGCGCTAGAGATATAAAGACGAAGTGATAGAGATCCTACTTTTAACAAAGTTTTAAGCAATTGGAAAATAACTGTATAAAATGAAATGATGACAGTAGGCAAGGAAGCCACGATAAGGAACAAGCATGGAAATGTGTCAGGTACTCTTTAAAAGGCAGGGCACAGGTAAACAGATTCTATCAGTGGGTCAGATAGTTATTGTATTTAGATTATGATGTAACCATTTAAAATTAGAGGAGGTAGCTCATGAGATGTTCTAGATATCCTTTCAGGTAGAAAAGCAAGTTGCAGGTGTGCATGTAAAGTATTATATCATGTAAATTGGAAAAAAAATTATCTATGCATAGAAAAGTTCAAGCAAGGGATGAATTTAATTTTTTGTTTTATATCCTTCTGTTTCCATTTCTGCCACAATATATTCCCACTTTATAATTAAAACTAGTTAAACAGAAAGCATCTTACCATAATTAACATTTACCCATGATTTTATCTCTGGACTTAAATATCCTAATACAAAGTGCTGACCTGGTCTCTTTCATTTATTCAGCTTTTGTTCTGATAATACTAATTGCATTTCCTTTTAGAGTATCATCCAATAGCTATTCTTTTTCTGTAGACTCTGAGGTTCTACTTCTATTATTTTTTTCCTTTCATTTACATTTTTATTGTGGCAAATATACATAAAATTTACCATCTTAACCATTTTAAAATGCATGTGTGTTTATATTTAGCCCTTTTTCTCAAAGGACATGTTCTCCCACCTCTCCATCCTTTTTCCTCAGGACAAATAACATTTCCTGAAAGGACAGCCTTGAAACTGATTGTTACAGCCAAGCCTTGGGTATTTGAGAGCAGGACAGTTCAGAATAGGAGACACGTACCAAAGATCAGAACCAGATGTCTGGTGTCAAGATGTTCTTGAGATCAAGAACCAGGCATTGGTTCAGATTTCTGGCTATTCAGAGACAAAGAGTAAAAACCTTGAATAAGGAGTGGGTACCAAAGAGTCAGGATTCAGCTTAAGAGACTGAGGACAGAGGCAAGATAATTGCATCGTTAATATGGTTCATTGGCAATAACTAGAAAGAAAAGAGACTAATACATACTTTCTGCAAAAAGTAGGAACTGGTCTTGGAGTGTAGGTGAGCCTTACTTGGAAGGTGGCAGCAGGTGGCACTTTGACTGTATTTTGAGAGAAAGGTTGGCGAGCAAGGCAAGGCAGTTTTTGTCAGGTTCTATTCACCTTCTGTAGGCTTTCTGTTGGAAAAAGCTGGAGTATATCATCATTATTTTGGTAAATATTTTAATACTGCCTTTCATAAATTAACTTTTAAAAAAATATTAAGTCTCTTATTTAGGAACAGATCTTTTGATGTTTCTGTTTTACCAGATCCTGGTTTGTATTAGAATTTCTGTTTCATTGGAGAATATTGAGAAAGTAATTGAAAAACAGGCTTAGATATATTTGGAATTTTTCAAATCATCTCACCCATTTCAGATTGGTTATTAGATATGAATTTGAAATGTCTATAGAACCTCAGGCTAAAATCTTTTGTACTTTTGTTTGGATAAATTTCTTACCTTGTTTGTTTTATTTATTTATTTTTGTATCTCTAGCAATCCTCAGACATGGCTCTCTTATTCATTTAAATGTATTTTATTATTGTTTTGAATTGAACTCTAAGTTTTTTGAGGCAAAACTTTTAAACAGATTCTTGTATAAAATTAAGACAAAAATATTTACAGCAAAGATATTTTATACCTAGAAAGTCCAAATAAGTTGACTAAGATACTAGAAAAAGTAAGAGTTCAATAAAATAAGTAGTATTCATCTAAGTTAGAAAATATAATGAAAAAAAGGCACATTTATGAGAGCAAAAATTACTTAATAATGCAAATAAGAACTATGTATGATTTTATATTTTGAAAACAGTAAAAATATCAACTAAATTTGTCCTCACACTTGACAGGATTAATTTGAAATTTATGTGGAAGAATCATTAGGTTAGAATATCAAGATTGGGATGTAAAGTACAGCATAGGAAATATAGTCAACAATGTTGTAATAACTTTGTATGTTGCCAGGTGGGTACTTGAAATATTGGGGGGATCACTTTGTGAAGTATTTGATTGTCTAGCTACATTGCTATCCACCTGAAACTAATACACAATAATATTGACTGTAAACTATAATTGAAAAACACAATTTAAATAAAAAGAATATCAAAGATTATTTTAAAAGATAAAGCTAATGAAAGGGATTAATCCTACAATATAACAAAGAATATAATAACAATATAATATGTTTTAAAAAGCTATAATTAAAACTGTATGATAGTATTTTATTTGATTATTATAGAAGTCTAATAAGAGTAATTATGAAAAGAATCTAGAAATTTCTATGGCCAATGCTAGTTTTGGATTTTCAGATGTAAGACCTGACTATGCTTCAGGAATCTAAGGTGCCTTAGTTTTTCTTTATTTGGTTGGTTGGTTTTTAGGTTACTTTTTAAGTTGGAACTTATTATGACATGTAGAATAGTAACTGTGTTTTAGGAAGGGAATTTAAAATTTTTTATCTTTGAAGTGGTGGTGCTGTAATTGGTGAGAAACAACCTTCTCTGTACTCTTTTTTGGGGGGTGGAGTGTTGAGAAAAGTTTTGGACGCAGGCTTTTTTTTTTTTTAAAGAGTTTATAGTTATAGATGAGCTATGTTAAGCTAGCATATGTTGTTATAAAGATAAAGGTTGGTTTCGTCTTTATTTGTCCTTATTAACTTTTGTCCTGTTTCATTGGTTCTAACGTGTCTAAACAAGACACCATATATGGTGTTCTTAGTGGAATGCCATGAAGTATTGACATATTTTATTATATCTTTCAGTTGTGCTATAGACCATGATAATTCTAGAAAATGATTCTGTGGTACATACTTATAATAAATTTATATCATCAACGTATCTCCATGAATAAAATAACCCATTCAACTAAGGATGCTGATCTGTTTTTTCAACTTTTCATACTGACATTAGTTTGCTAATTGTTTAATTTTGTTGTCTAGTGCTAGAAGATAAGTGGTAGCTCAAGCCAAAGACAAAAATATTATGAGAGAAAATTTTCACGTAGACAGAATTATATATTAACCTAATTTTTTTGTAAATGGGGAAAGCTGACCACATTTTTAATAACAGCTTTATTGCGATATAATTCACATAGTATACAATTCATCCCCTTAAAGTTTTTTGTATATTTACAAAGTTGTACAATCACTAATTTCAAAAAATTTTCATCTTCCCCAAAAGAAAACCTGTACTGATTAGCAGCCACTCTTTATTTCTCCTACCCACCAGTTCCTGGCAATCACTAATACACTTTCTGTCTTTATGAATTTGCCTGTTTTTGGCATTTCATATAAATGGAATTATACAACATGTGATCACTTTCTCTTTTTAGCAGCTTTACATCTGATTCCAAGTTTAGAAATACCAGCTTTGTTACCAAAGCAAATTTGAGCAAAAGGGATCAAAAGAGGGAAATCTGTAATACTTTCAACAATAAAGATAAATAAAAAACCCCACATTTTTATTTTATTGCTAGACTGGATTCCACATCCCAGGAAGTGGGGTGATACATGAACTCATCAACCCAATGGAGGGGACATTTCAAGGAGATGCTCTTTTGTTTAGAATTATTAGTGTTGCAAGAGAGAGGAATGCTTAGGAGAAATGTGAACAAGAAAACCCTGTAAGATACTACATGAAAAAGGAAAATAATTAAAAATAATATTTGTACATTTTAGTTAAGTTTTTAATCCTATTTCAGTGATTTTTTGCTCTTTGATTTTTGCCATTTTCAGTATGTAGCTAATAACCCCAGCCACTAACATGGAAAGTTATCTTTTATACTGTGTTCTATATGCAGAAGACTGACGATTGTGTTGGGTGGTATAATTGATAAAGAGTTTGTTGTGGTGGGTGGGATCTTCTGAATTATTGCCCATGCAGGTCAGTTAGTAGTTGTCTTTTATGTGCATTCAGAACTTAAATGGAAAATTCTTTATCATCTTAATTGCTGTTTCCTAATTTGGTAATCAGAGTGTCCACTGTCTGACCCAACCATATACCTTTTTTTTTTAATCTTTGCCCAAGGATATGTTTATTGATTTTAGAGAAAGAGGAAGGGAGAGAGAGAGGGAGAAGTATAGATGTGAGAGAAATATCGATCAGTTGCCTCCCACACGTGCCTGACAGGGGATTGAACCCACAACCTAGGTATGTGCCCTGCCCGGGAATCGAACCTCAACTTTTGGTGTACGGGATGACGCTCCAACCAGCTGAGCCACCTTTCCAGAGCCCAACCACATACTTTTGAAACAGGAAGAAAAGGCCCTCTGATGTTTTTATATGGATGGCCAAAATAGACAGCACTTTAAAAAATTACCATACGAATGTTTTGACTATCTCACTTAAGATGGCCTGTCAGTTTGGCAGCTCTGAGTCTGTTATTTCCGTGCCTTCTTTTTCTTCCTTTTCATGTTTTGACAAATGAGATTGTACTTTTGACAAGTGATTTGTATTTCATCTAAGGATTTCAAAGCATTTTTAATTTATTAAACTATTTAAAGATCATTTTATCCACCCATTTTGGGGTAATGTAAGATTCTCCCCAATACAAATGAAAATAGAAAGTGATAGTACTAGAGTTCTTGCAATAAAAACATTATTAGACAATAATTATTTTTCAGAATAATTATTGTTCATTTTTTCAGAAGCTTATATTTCTTTCATTTGAACATCTACAGATGTAGGCCCGAACATATTACTGATTTAAGGGGAATGGTTCTTTTTCATGTCACTTGGGAGAATGTATCTTTCAGAAGTGAAGGTACAGTGGTACCATGGTTTTCAAACGTCTCCGTTGATGAATATTTTGGTTTATGAAGGCCATAAACCCGGAAGTAAATGCTTGGGTTTTCAGGCATGCCTTGGAAGTCGAACATGCCACACGGCTTCCGCTGAGGGCAAGATCCTGAGGCCTAGCTGTCGGCTGTTGATCTCTGAGTTTTCGAACGTTTCAGAACTCAAACCGTCTTCCAGAGTGGATTACATTTGAAAACTGAGGTACCACTGTATTTATAAGTATCCCTTGATAGATGAATACTCATGCTGAAAACTTTACTACAAAAGGAAATATGTATTTAATCTTATATAGCAGACATTAAATTTGCTCATTCATTTAATGAATAGTAAGAACCTAATATGTGTTGGGAACGGTTCTAAGTGCTGGACTTACAGTGATGAACAATACATATACCACTCCATAGACCTTACAATCTCTTGGATGACATAGAGATCAAATGAGTACATAATGCAATTTTATGTCATAAAATGTGGTATGAAGAAAACAAAACAAAGTAATAGAATATATAGTAAATGTAGAGAGGGGAATTAATTTTGGTCAGGAGGCCTCCCTGACAACTTGCTATTTGAAAAGAAACTTGCATATTGAGAAGGAAATACCTATTCTAGAGGAAGAGAATTCCAGGCAGACATAACTGCAACCACCAAGATCATGAAAGGAAGCATAAGAAGGCAGATCTGGCCACAGCACAGTTAAAAGAAAGTATGGTAAGAGATGAAGGTGAAGGGTAGAGGCTAGATCATGTAGGGGCTTGTAGGCTATGGTAAAGGCTTTCTCTTTTATTCTTTTTGGGAAGGGAAGCCTTAAGTGGATTTTAAACACGGGAAATGCATGATCTGATTTACATTATAGAAAGATCATTCTGGCTACATGGAGAGACTGAATTACAGGAAGCGAAGTGGAAGCTATTGTAGTAGTCTAGTTGATATTAATGATGTCTGTAGTGTATAAAGGGTAGAAATGATGAGAAGTGGTAGGATTTGGATTAGAATTTGTAGGTAGAGAGCCGAGGACTTGCTAATGTATTAGATGTTGAGGGCAAAGAAAGGAGAGGAATCAAAGGTAACTAAAGTTTTTGGTCTGAGCTGCTGGATGAATAGAGATGCCATTAATTGAGATAAAATAAGAATGAAGTAGAACCAGTTTCTTGGGGGGGAAATCAAGAGTTTTGTTTCGACTATGTAAGTCTGTTAATGTCTGTCAGACATCTTAGTGAAGATGTTGAGTAGGCAGTTATTTATACAAGTCTGGAGCTCAGTAGAGAGGTAGGTATGTGAAGCATAAATGTGGGAGTCATCAATTGGTATTTAGAAGGTTGGGACTGGCTGAGATCTCTGAGGGAGCCATTATAGGCAGAAAAGAGAGCAGAAGACTGTGCCTTGGAGCTCTCCAGCATATACACATATCTGTTCAGGTATATATGCTCATGCAAGAAACATTTGTATCCCAATATAAACAAAATCATATGTCTCTGTATGAGTCAGCCAGGGTTCTTAGTTGAAAGTAACAGAAAACAACTGTGACTGTCTTAATCAAAAGGTATCTGGATCTCAGCCATAAAGGTGCCACAGCAACTGCTGTACCCTGAATGATAGAGCTGGAACCACCAATTCTGGAGCGGGATTTTGGATACCAGGATGAGCTCCATTGGCACTGATGATTTTATTTTATTTTTTTATTTTTATTTTTTAAAAAACATATCTTTATTGATTTCAGAGAGAGGAAAGGAGAGGGGGGGAGAGAGAGAGAGAAACATCAATGATGAGAGAGTCATTGATAGGCGCCTCCTGCACGCCCCACACTGGAGATCGAGCCCTCAACCCGGGCATGTGCCCTGACCCCTGGATCCTAGTTCGATGCTCAACCGCTGAGCCACTCCCGGCCGGGCGGCACTAATGATTTTTAGTAACTGGATGTTGCTGTGCCTACTACCTGAGTAAATTCTCTCTTTCACGATTCTTTGTGTCACTTGCTTCACATTCAAAGTTCTGGCAAAGAACTGAGCCTACGTGTTGTGGAAAGTAATTATCTGACCTTTTTGGTTTCTGTCATGAGAGATATATCCTACATTTTACAAAGACTCAGATAATGAGGGGACCAAAACAGAAGATGGGGTTCAGATACCAGGCAGTTCAATAGCCACCATAATAAGTGTCAGGTTTGTGAATGTAATTCATTTGATCATTTATGAATTCAGAAAGTTAAGCAGCAAGTCTTTAGAGGGCCTCCACATGGATCTCAAGAATAATATTTTATCTCTATTGACTTTCTTTTCTCATAGCCTATTTCCTGCCCTAGGATAGAGAAGAGATCCACTTTCCCTACATTTCTTTTAACCATAGCCAGAGAAATATAGCCTCTCTTGGTTAAAAACACACAAGTAAATAAACCCTCAGTTCAAGCATCTTTTAAAGTAAAACACATATTGAAACACCCTACATATAGTTACTACCACTGTACACTCAGGATTTCTTAGAAAGGATAATAGATTAAAATTACATGTTCTGTCCTAAATATTAGATCACTGAATTTACCCTAGATAAAGTCTATAAATTTTAACTAAAGATAACATATGCTAAAAATTTCCCCAGATTGATAAATTATATAACAGCAGAATTATGCATTAGCCCAGCCTGGCCGGTGTGGCTCAGTGGTTGAGCATCGACCTATGATACAGGAGATCCCGGCTTAATTTCCAGTCAGGGCACATGCCCGGGTTGTGGGCTCCATCCCCAGTAGGAGGCATGCAGGAGGCAGCCGATCAATGACTCTCATCATTGATGCTATCTCCCTCTCTCTTCCTCTCTCTGAAATCAATTAAAAAAAAATATATATATATATATATATAGACTGTAGCCCAAAATAATGTTTCATAGTCCATTGATCTGTGAAAATTTGTAGCACAGTCTTAGCATTCTTATGATAGAAGATTAATTGCTTGCTAAAGAGAGAAAGTATTTCCAAGTTAGTACCCATGTCCTTTAATAAGTATCACAGGAAAATAATTGAATGCTGGACTTTTTCTTTGAGTGTTAGATTTTGTTGTCTTCCTTCATAGTGTTGAACTTTGTTCTAGCAGATAGTTACTTGTAGTTGTTTCCTTTTTTCAAGATTTGTTTTTAAGTTTTGCTGGGTGAGTTTAGAGTGCACTTTGGGCTAGTTGACCTGTCTTCTATAAAGACATGACTTTTTTGAGGTCTCAACTGAATGTCCCAGGTGTTCCCTTCTGGCTGGTTGGAACTTGAAAGTTTTGCAGCCCTCGTGAGCTCTGGCAGTTGTTCAGCTTATAGCTTCCCTTTGCTTAGCCTTGTGGAGTTTCACCCTACATTGGGCAACTTTGTATTCAGCTAAAACTCAAGGAGACCCCTGTGTTGATTTCTGGAGCATCTTATCTGTGTAGCCCCCTTAGAGTTTATCTTCTCCATTTTTTATTCTGAATGTGCCAGCTACTTTGTCCTCCAAACTTTGATCTGTCTCCTCAACTCAGCAAGATCATTTTTCTCTGTTTGGGATCCCCTTCCTGCTCTGTGGTCCAGAAAGTATTTCCAGGCAGAAAGCCAGGATGGTCATAGGGCTCACTTCATTTGTGTTGTTTCCCTCAAAGTTCATATAGCACTGTGCTGCCTGTTGTCTGAAACAGTATGAAAACAGTGTTTTTCCTATATTTTATCCAGTTTTCCAGTTATGCCAGGTTCCAGTTGCTCTGTCATGAACAGAAGCAGAAGTCTTATTAGAAAAATGATTATACCTCTGAAACACATCAACATTAGTTCTGGCAGTTTGCTGCCCTTAAAATAGAATTAACACAAAATTCCATGGTATGATGAAAAAAGAAAAAAAAATCAGGTTTAGCATAGTAAAACAATAACAACAATACTAAACATATAGCAACAGTATAGCATGTGTATGATTACACATATAATTTAATCCAACAGCCATATTTAGGTAGGTGCTATTAACTCCATTTTACAGAGTTGGAAGCAGAGGTACAGAAAAATGAAGCGACACAAGGTCGTATAGCTAGTATATGGGGATCTAAGGTTTGAGCCAGGCTGTATTGGCCAAATAAAAATTGCCACTTGGGTAAACCGGGTAGGTCTCTCACCCATCCCAGCTAGGCAGTACATTACATTGTCTTTAGAAGTATGGCATTGTTCAGGATTTAGTTGTCACCCCCCTCCCCCTTTTATCTTTTTGCTCCAAACTCTGTTCCTGGGGGAATATTTTTTTTTAACTGAAAGCCTTATACATATTATGTGAATGATCCCCAAATCTCTTTATAGCTATAGCTATAGATATATATCTTTAACTCCAGACCATAATTCTACCTACCCACTCCACATCCCTGTGTATCTCTTATCACTACCTCAGACTATACATTTCAAACTGAATTCAGTATCTGTCTGTTCTTTCTGTCGCCCATACTTCAGTCACTGAGGTATCTCTTTTTCTAAAAGGTGATGAAAAATTTTGGCATCATCTTTAAATTTTTCTCTTTTTGTCCCTTTTATTTAACAGGTTTTTAGGACCTATTTTACTAGTCAAATGTCTTTCAAAAAGATTATTTTTTCTGTTTCTGCTGCCCTAATTCAAGGCCTCTTTTTTTCCTTATTGATATATTCCAACAGAAACTTATTGGCCTTCCTGTCTTTCTTGTTCTATTCTTTCTATCCTTCACAATACTTCCAGAGTTAGCATAAAACTCAAATAGATTTGCCAGTACTTTGCTTAAATCCTGTGCTCGCTCATCATTGTCAGGAGTTAAGAACAAGGCTTTGGAGTTCAACTGACTGGAATTTTCTTTCTGCTACTTTCTAGCCATGATACTTTGGGAATTTTCTTAACCCTTTAGCCTTAATTTCTTCTTCTGTAAAATGGGTATAATAATAGTTCCTTCCAATAAAGATGTTAGGAAGAATCAACAACAACAAAAATATAAAAATACTTCAGTGTCTGGCATATACTCAATAAATGATAGTTATTATTAATATTGTTAAGATAATAGCATTCATAGCCCTCTAACCTTAACTCTACTATATGTTAAGGTTAGACTGCTGTGAGTGCTATTTCTTAACAATATTAATAATATTGCTAAGGTTATATTAATAATATATTAATAATATTACCTTGCATTATAGGTTTCAGATCTATTAGATGACTTGTTAATGTGGCCCATATTTTCATACTTCCATGTTTTGGCTCTGTTCCTTTAATCTGGAACAGTCCTCCAAACGCTTTCTCTGATTTTTGAAAGGATATGTTACCACCTGTCTTGTAAAACCTTTTTTAGTTACCACAGTCAGAATTAGTTTTTGGGGCTTCCATAGTCTTAATGAGAGAATAAGTGATTAGTTATTCATTCTTAATCCATTCTTCTAGCACTTAGTTTGCACTAAGAGTTTGGGCTCTTAAAGAAAAGGAATAGCAGGACCAGTAAGTGTTAGGAGCCGTTGTTGTTTTTATTATTTGTGTGTTTGTTTTCTCTTTTGACCTCCACCATACTTTTTCCTCCAGGGCAAAAGTCATCTGATTTATTTTTGTCTCCTTTCACAGTGCCTAGTATAGTCCCTTGTATAGAATGAGTACTCAGTCAATGTGTGTTGACTTTAAAGCACCGGGCTTTAGCCTCTCTGACACTGCCTGATAGGTGAAGGAAGCGAGGTGGGTAAAGACAGAGGTGATCCTCTCTGGATGTTGTGGAGCAGTTTCCCTCCCTAGGAATGGGAGCATGGACCTGCATCAACTGGGCATGTGTAGAATTCTTACTGTAACAAGTTACAGTATTCTGGTTTTAGCAAAGCACCCGTGTGTGTGAAATATCACTAATGAGGCAAACTATTTTGGTCTCAAATCTTCTTCTACCTTTATCCCTTTACTTTTCTAACACCTCTTTAGATATTTGAAAATAATTTAGATGTCTTTAGGAATATTAATATATTTTTCAAATATGGTTTCACATTGAATTTAATATCCTACTTCTAAAACACAATAAATCAAAATGAGACTAGCTTTTTCAGGTATTTACCCTATGAGCAATGTCCAACATATCACTCCTTAGGAAATCCTGAAGAAATCGACAATGAAAAAACTATTTTTTCTTCATTTTCTCTTATTTTGCTTTTTGTTCAGATTTGAATTGGCAACTAGTTATTGAGGAAATACTATTTTAATAGACTTTTACAATATCTGCTTTCAGGGAAGTGATTTGCGAAGTGCTATATTAAAAAATGAAGGAGTTGTAAAAATGTCTTTTAGTAGCTGCAGATCTGAGAAATTGTGTTCTTACTGTTTGATATTGGATCTTTGAAACAAAAGGCTAAGTTACACCATTTTGAACTGTGTTAGCTTGATAGCGCTATATAAGTAATCCTAATGGAGAAAATATATTGGTATAGTAGTAGCTCCTTAAATATTTCAGGTATAATTACTGATTCAGTTTGGAATAAGCAAAATAAATAAAGACTCAAAGAAAAAAATAAGGTGTTTTAAGATAGTATTGATATTTAAAGGCTCCTAGATAATGGTCTTCTTTTGAGTGGTACCTATTAAATGAAAGCTAAAACACTTACCAGACAGCAGGGGAAGAAATGACATACAAATAAGTGACCCAAAGGAACTATACCTAAAAAATTGAAAACCAATTTAAAGCCTTGTATCACTTTGAAGTTTTAGATTGATTTTGTCTTTCTATGGCAACATAAATATATTTTCTCTCTCTTCTTTCCTGAGACAGCCTACTGTTCTCAGACCTCTTCCCCCCTGCCTCCAATTTAAATAACTGTCTTTTATTAAGTCCAATAACATCTGAGCACGGGAGACTGCTCTTTAGTCCAAAGACCATGCGTGGTATGCATATGGATTCACAGATGCCTTCAGAAAACCACCCCACAGATTAGGAACCATGTAGGTCCCTTAATTTACATATGGGAAAATGAAGCCTTGAGTGGTTTAAGTCAGCAGTCACAAATTATGACTTGCAGATGGAATTCAGACCTACAGGCATGTTTTGTTTGGCCTGTTAGGATGCATTAAAATTTTTGAGCAAACAGTTAAAAATCAGGAAATTTTTAGCATCTCGTGAAAATAAGGGGATCTGGAATTGTTGGAGTGATATTCCTGCATGACTTTAATTGACTAGAGTTACTTAGCAGCTACATCTTTTACAGGATTCATGTATCTCCAAGTTAGCAATTCTCATAATTCCTTTTTGTCTTATATCTGCTTCTGTTTCACTTATTCATTCACCTGCCTTGCCATTCTGAAAATTTTTGTTATTAGCAAGTCAGAGGCAGAGTGGAAAGTAGAACCTTTTATCCTGAACCTAAGCAACTGTAGGTTCCTGCTGTCATCACTCATGCATTGGTTTATAAACCCTGGGTTCTTGCCCTTCCATTGCCATTGACGCCATGTGGCATCCAACAAGTCATTTAACCCCTCTGAATTTCAGTTTTTTTTTGTTTTTAAAAATATCTTTATTGATTTCAGAGAAAGGAAAGGAGAAGGAGAGAGAGAGATAGGAACATCAATGATGAGAGAGTCGTTGATCGGCAGCCTCCTGCAAGCCCCCGACTAGGCATCGGGCCCACAACCTGGGCATGTGCCCTGACCGGGAATTGAACCCTGATCGCCCGGATCCTAGGTCGATGTTCAACCACTGAGCCACGCCCGGCTGGGCTGAATTTCAGTTTTGATATCTGTCAAATGGTCATAATAAGCATTTAATCATGTAAACAGTTTTAAAAATCTAAAGGCTATATTAAAACAGCCTCATAAAGTCACAGTTAATATTTTGTTATGTGTTAGATTGCTTAAAAATGCTGCTTCCACCATGCCCTTTGCCTATGGTTAATACCTTCAGTGCCCTGCATTCTATAGGATAAAATCCAAATTTCTTTGCCTTACAATGTTCCCTACCATTTGGTTCCAACATACCTTGCAAAAATATCTTTTACTTTGTATGAAATGGAATGGAATTTCACTCATTTACTGTTCATTCTCCACCCTCCTACCTGTACCCCTCATTACCCATTTTTTTATCCCCTAAATATTAAGCACCTCTGCTGTGCCAGGAACTGTTTTGAGCCCTGGGGATTATAAAGCTGAACAAGACAAAGTCACTACCTCTAACATTCTTATACTTAAGCTTTATATTTTAGGCAGGTCATATATATATCTTTATTGATTTCAGAGAGAGGAAGGGAGAGGGAGAGAGAGAGAGAAACATCAATGATGAGAGAATCGTCATTGATCAGCCACCTCCTGCATGCCCCCGACTGGGGGATTGAGCCCCCAACCTGGGCATGTGTCCTGAC
The DNA here is from genome assembly GCF_054644295.1 of Miniopterus natalensis. Taxonomy (NCBI): domain Eukaryota; kingdom Metazoa; phylum Chordata; class Mammalia; order Chiroptera; family Miniopteridae; genus Miniopterus; species Miniopterus natalensis. The sequence goes on from NC_142100.1 coordinate 17,013,700, forward strand.
CAGAAATTGAACCGCGATCTCCTGGATCCTAGGTTGATGCTTAACCACTGAGCCAAGCCTGGCCAGGTGGCAGGTCCGTATTTTGTATCTTGAATACATCTTACGTATACTTGACTCCCTTGCTCACGCTATCCTCCTTTTTCTTTTTCCTTTACTCAACAAATATTTATTGATTGCTTATTGTGTCAGGCACTATTCACTGGGTGTTATAACAGAGCAAAGTCTCTGCTTCCTTGGAATTTGTTTTTTGTGGGATGAATAAGACATTAAATAAATAAACAAAATATATGTCATTAGGGCTTTGAAGTAAAATGTAGCAGGGCAAGGAGGATAGGAAGTAATTGTGTGTGAATCATGGTGTTATTATTTTAGAATAATGAGAAGGGATGATGAGAAGCAGCCTTTCTTATATTTGAAAAGAGTCCTGAAGGAACTGAGGGAACCAAGAGGGTATCTAGTAATTCAGGCAGAGGGTGCAACAAGTATATGCTTAACATATTCAAGGGACAGTGAGGTGGCCAGTATGGTAGGGGCTGAGAGAGAAGTAAGAGATGAGTTCTGAAAGGTAGAGGGGTACAGATCCTGAAGTGCATTACTGGCCATGGTACCTTGGCCTTATGCTCTAGAATGAGTTTTATCATCTCTGAATTTTTAATTCAGATTTCTTTGTATAACCTTCTTTGACCATCCCTGTTTACAGTAATTTCTCATTCTAACTCCTGGAACACTTATTGACCACATAACTCATGTTGGTTAGCTGACTAAGGCAATGCCCGACTAAGGCAATGTCGTCTTACAGGTCTTCTGTTCTTTCCTAACTACTTTGTAACTTCCTCTAGCATAGGGATGTAATCTTCATCCTACATGATGCTTTTCACCTTGTTGGTGCTTAATATATACTTGTCTTATGAGGCTCTCGCCTCAGATGTCAGCAACAGGAATTTGAAAGCAGTGTCTAAGAAAGAAGGGAAAGGACTTGGTGATAGATTAGATGTAAGGTTTTAGTTTGTTATCTGGAAGAGTAACAGTACTATGGACAGATAAAGGAATATTGGGAAAATAAGCTGAATTTGGGATAGATTGATGAATTTGGTTTGGAATTTACTGAACTTCCCATGCTAGTGGGATATCCAAATTAAGCTGTACAGAATGACTTGGATATGTCAGAACATATAGAGAGTATTAGTATTATTTGTGACCGCTGCCAGCAGTATGCAATTACAAGAACATGGACAGCCTGTTACTCATTTCTAGTACCTGAAACAGGGGCTGGCAAATAATAGGCGCTTAAGTCATATACATAATACTGTTATCAAGATGAGAGGTAAGGTAGGTGTGTAGCTCTGGTGCACATCATGGAAAGGGCTTAGGCTCTGGAGTCAGTTCATTGTGGGTCTGAATTCCAGCCTCTCCACCTTCTGTGTGTTGTTGTTTTGAACAAGTGACTTCTTTGTATCTCAGGGCCCTCATCTGGAAAATGAGGACCTTCCTTTCAATGCTGGAAGGAAGACCTTGGAATAAGACCTTCCTTGCAGGGCTGTGAGACAATGATTGCAGGCACAGGTCCTGGCATAGAGTAGTGGCTTAAGAAATAGTACCGATTCATTTAGGTATAATTATTATTATTATTACTACAAGATAATGTATGCGCCCTTGGCTGAAATCAAACCCAGGACCCTTCAGTCTGTGGGCCGATGCTCTAACCACTGAGCAAAACTGGCTAGGGCTCTATAGCAATATTTTTTATAGTAAGAAATGCTAAATAGACGCAGAGTCTATTATCTTTTATTTTTTTTATTTTTTCAAATACCTCATATCTTTTTTCTTCAAATCACACATTAAGATTTTGTAGCCTTTTGGTTTAGAGTCCTTTCCTGTTTCTTTTTTCTCTCAATGTAAGACAAATCTAAGTGCACCTTTTGAAGTGGTTTCCTGCTTTTGTAGGTCTTTTCTGGCTCTGATTCCTTAGGAGCTGTTGGGTACCTCTGAAATGTATGTTTTACTTTTTGCTTTGAAGCAGATGTCGTGGCACTAAGACCCAGAAACCGTTTGCTCTGTGTGGCTGGAGCTGGGCAGGCTGTGCTCTCGCACTGAAGGGAAGGAAGTCATTAGTGCAGACTGAGCTGTGGAGTTGGGTTCTTGCAGGATTTCCTTCCAGCCTTTCCCCACTAAGGTTCTTGGGAATTAAAAAAAAAATCTAAACACACAAAACAAGTTTTCCTATTTACAGTGTTTAGGGAAGGTAGGCATTTGGGGAAGGGCAGATCCTTTCCCCAAGTTATCCAAGAAGGAAGAGAAAACAGCGTAAAGAAGCTCTGATTACAGATCTTTGGAATTTTCTTTGCTAAATTTTACAAACGAGAAATACACCCAGAATTTTGGGAATTGCTCCAGGCTGCGCGTGAGGGTTTGATTGCTTGTCTAATCTTTTTTTTTTTTTTTTTTTTGGAGAAGAGGAGAATTCGCGAAAAGGGGTTTGGATGGCAGAAGCCCGGCTGGGTTTCTGTAGCTGCTCGTGTTCTCAAGCTCTTCTCTGAGGGAGGGTCTCTGCAGCTGCTGGGAGACCCCCTTGTCACAGGCTCCTTTTGCAGGCTCTGGCCCCGGGCGGAAAATGCCCCACTCTGGCAGGAGTATGCTGGCTGCTGGGACTTCCTAGCCCAGTGAGAAGTGTGTTCGTGGTTTGGGGATACTTTTCATTGAACTGAAAGCGAAAAGACTGGACTCTCCTGGGCTTTTTCCCTTCGCAGTGAATATGGGAAAGAATTAGGGGGTGGGAGGGAGGCAGCATGACTTGCAGTCGCTGCTGCCCTGCATCTGCCCCCAGCCCCCAGCCAGCATCTTGATGTTCCACGTATCGGCTGTACAAATATGATGAAATGGCAGCCCCGGAAGAAGGTAAGTGTCCCGGAGTGGGGACGGGTCCCTGATGCCCTAGGGAAGGGTTACAGGGAGCGGTGGCCTTTGGGTCCCTCCACCCCTTCCGTAGTTTGCTGGGCTGGCCGGTTCAAGCAGCTCTGTCCCCTTAGGGACTTGCGCCACTCCCTTAGGGACAAGTTACCAAGTCTGGTCTGTGTCCACTGCCTATTTAAGTTTTTCCTTCTTGGTATGCCTGGACTGAGTCTCAGGGGCGACAGCTCAGAAACAGCCATTCGCTTTAGAAGCCCTGTGGAGTCAGGGACATGATTAGCTTTGCAGGAGCCAGCCAAGAGCTGCCAGGGCCAAGGACTTGGTAACGCCCCATTCTCTGGGGGCCATTTGGAGCTGTACCCCCGACACATTCCAGTGTCCCCGCAGGTGGGTGGTGTTGTAGCACCTACTTCCCCAAGGGGTTAATAGGCTCAGATCGGCTGGCAGCTGCTTCCCCAGGGCCCCGCTGGGGGGCGAGCATCCCCAGCACAAACTGCCCAGCAGCTGGTTCCCGGGCAGCCAGGCTGCGAGGCCTCCTGCCCGAGCGCCTGGGGCCCCGCCCAGGAGGGCCTTCTGCCTGCGGGGCTCCCTGGCTGTAGTGTGGGCCCGCGCGAGTGAGCTCGCCGGCCATTGTGCACGGGTGTGTGTCTTGTGCGTGTCAGCGTGCACGGGCGTGTGTGCATCGATCGTGGGGAAGAGGGGGAGGGGGCACTTGCTTTTTGCAAGATTATTTCCTAATATGGCTCCTTTGTTGAGAACTCAAGAAAAAAAATCCAGTGGTTCTATCAAAATAAATTACTATTGGTCCCAGAAATAACGTTTCTAAATGTGGGACTGGTCCCTACTCCCGGACGTTCAGGGAGAAAGACAGCTTTCTTCAAGTTGTTGGCGGCTGTAGGTTTGGATAGGGCTCCCTTTTGCTAACTTGTCTGACGGGCGCTAACTGTTAGATGAACCCAGTGGTTCACTGCACAGCAGGACCTCTCCCCCGCCCCCGCCCCCCCCCCAATACCTCAGTTGGCCGTGGTTTTTATTGACATTCTTCTGAGGGAAAACATAGTGAACTGAATGTGCTGTGCCCTTCCCCAGCCATGACCTGTCTCTGTTAGCAGCTGCCTGGTGTTTTACTTGAACTAGCTAAACTGACTCTTTCTTTGTGGCATGATGTGTGATACCATGTTTTACATCAGAGCTGAAATAGAAATGGTGTGAAATGCATGAAAAGATATTATGCATTTGTTTTATTGCTGAAGAATCTAACAAACCCTGTTTCAGTATAGCCTTGTGAATTGGAAGGTTTTCTTTGATATCTGATTCAATTTTGACCTCTGACACTAAGTCATTTCTACCTCATCCCGAAGTCAGAATCTCTCATATATTAGTTCTCATCATAGAGCTTCTTTCAGTGAGATTGGTTTCATTTATTTTAGTTAAGACATCCATGTATCTTCCCCCAGATCCTCATAAAAATCAGAATTAGGATGAGGAAAACCCATGGAAGAAACCATATAGTTAAGCAGTTTAAACAGATGCTGTGTATTACTGAAGCCCCCCCCCCCCATTTATTCTATATTTGTAAATTGCATATTTATGAGTACTTTTAAAATGTCTGCAAACTCTGCATTCATAAATGTCTGTTTTTTCTATTTTACCCAATATGCAGTAACTCATGTGGTTATGTCTGTGGAAACCCCTCTGGGGTACTGGTATTGCTTGAACCACGGAAGTATTATTCTTGGCAGTCAGGTGGATTTCTGGACTCTGGAAGATTCTGTTTCAAGTGTTAGGATTCACTCTGCAGTATTTACTCTCTGATGCTTAAATTGCTATACCAGAAGGTTGTGTTTATTCACTGTATTCATAATCCCAAATCATGTTATAAGGATCCAGATATAATTCTGCAGAGTTCATAGAAGATTAAAAAATAAGCTGAGCCATCAAATATTGTATGATTATTTGGTGGTGGCTTGAGAACAATTCTTGCTTATACATTGGAAATGGAAGCTTCCATGGAAGAGACTCAATATTAAACTCTGGTAGGGCACCAGTAAGTCTTTACAAAGATTAAGTTTATTTTCTTACTCTTGTAAGAATACTCACATGATCAGATCATTGCCATGGTTTCTGGCTGAGTCTGCTAACACATTTGTAGTGGTACAGTCACATGCCATGTGTTTTGCCAAACTGTTTCATAAAAACCATTTACACTACAGATGAAAAGTGAGACTGCATTGATGTGATTTTAACAAAGCTAGGAAGATCATCCACAGAATGCTGCTCTAAGCAACATTTGTCTGTAGCTGGGCGTCATGACTAGGATTGGTTGGTAACTTGCTATCATGGTGCCCGATCAGCCTCTACCATTGCTGGCTTTTGTTCATTCTGGTCTCACTGTAAGAGAATCACCATAGGTTCTAGGTGTCTTTGTTTCTAACTGAGCATGCAGCTGGGGTACATGATTGAAGGGGAGCTCTTCACTCTGCTTTTCTCTGCATAATTGCTGGGTTAAAATAAATACTAAAATTTAGAATGTGGGCTCTGGAGGATTCAATTAGGGTCTGCCACCTTTTTACAAAGAAACTACCAGAACATAATTAATCATGTTACACTTTCAGGACTAGTGAGGAGCTTAGGCCCAGTCTTCCAGAGTACAGTGGGCCGCCCACTAAGAGCCCTGTAATTCCCCTAATAGCAAGATTCTGTGCAGTTGTGATTGCATCATGGTAAGAATGGAATTTAATATCATGCATATAGCAGGTGCCATTTTTTATGTACCTGGTCTATGTTAGGCATCTCTGCTTGTTCTATATCTATCTAATGAAGTGGTAGGTGTTACAATTTGCATTTTGCAGATAAGGAAATAGATTTGGAGAGGTGAAATGACTTACTTAGAATCACACAGCGTGGCAGCATCAGAGCTAAGATTAGCCTAGGCCTTATTTACTTTAAGACATGTGTTCTTCACTATTGTATTTGGGAATTTTGATAACCAGGGCTCTTTATTCAAGAAAGATAAAGCCTGAGAGCTCAGATGATCCCAGTATATGAAGGTTAGCCATAGCTTTGCTCCCTCATTTCTTGATATCAGCACCAAGATGCTCTTCTTCTCTACCCTTCTTCTTGAAGAAACACAATGATTTCATCTACCTCTGAATTCTTGGAGCATTTAGAATCTATGCCTTTTTAGGCTGATGGTCTTTTATTGATAGTAACCTTTATATCTCTTTATGTATACCTTTATCTCTTTATGTATATATCCTGCCTCTCAATTATACTTCAAGCTCTTTGAATATAGGAACCATATCTCACACCTCTTTTTTTGTGCCAAAGATAATATAGTTGTTCAAAAAATATTTATCTGATGTAAAAGTAAACAAGAACTATTTGTAAAACTTGTAATTTTAGACTTTATTCTAAGAGGTGGTATGAAGTTTAAATGTAAAAAGGTTAAAATATTTCAGTTGATTCATAGATATTAGACTGTAGTGGATTATTAAAGAAACCAGACTATTTGGGCACTCACTTCTAATCTTTTGTAGACACCATCAGGGAGGGAGGGGGCAAGTACACTTTTCACAAAATCTCCATGGCAGTCATTGTTAAGACACACCACCAGGCTCCATGGACCAGACTCCTGATCCATGTCATGATCTGTTTATTAACATAATCTTATTGGCCTGGCAAGATATACTTCCCCCTATTTTTACATTAAGAGGCTATCATGTAGCACATTATTTTTATCTTATATTTGAAGAAGCGATAGTAATTAAAATGCTCATCTCATAGGAACATGTTTGTTTACAATTCTGAAGTGATTGATTTCTGCCCTTTAAAATCCAGGGATTAGTATCAGATAACACTGTGTAAGTAAGACTACAGTCAAAACCTTTAGGAAAGCTGCTGCAGATTGGATTTTTTTATTGCTTATCTAATGTTATTTTACTGTTCACACATAATAAAAGATCATTAATAGGAATGTGTCACATAAGCTACATTAATAATGTCATTTTATAATCATGTGATGTATTTATCTTGTAATACTTGTCACGTTAATATAATGTGAATCTGGCTTCTTAAATGACTTCTCTGATGGAGCTTTATTTAAAAAGCTTGTTTGGAAGCTCACTTGTAAGGATTTTGTCCTGTAAATTTGTGTCTTGGAATAGCTTATTACTTTTACAAAAGAGTACATTTCAAATCCTAGCACTTTCTCTGTGCTAAAGTATTTTCTTTCTGGATTAGGAAACTTAAGTTTCATATTTTAATACAGCTATACTAAATCACGTAGTTACCTGCCTGAATTCTGTGCTGGTTGATACTATTAAATTATTCATTTAGGGCCACGGTTTGTTTAATAGCATGAAATTAGACCTAAAAATAATCAAGCATTGTGGACAAAAGTAGTTTTAAAGAGAAGGCTTAGAAATTCCATGATAAAGATCTTTCTGCAAAGCCATTCTGTATACCATTCCAAGATCAGTGAACTAGAGACCAGGTTTTGGTTCTGACAGTTCCCGTGACATGTGTCTGACTCCCCACTGTTACAGTTTAGCTCCTCATTATCACTGCTGGGTCTGTTGCAAATGGCATCCTGATGACTTTTCATCCCCCACTCCTCTCTTTTTCCTTCTTATTCCTTTTAGAGTAATTGTTAACACACATACTTCTCACATCATCCACCTTCTTCCCTGCCCTGCCCACAATTAGGCAAAACTATGTATTTATTTTTTTTAATCTTTATTGTTGAAAGTATTACAGCTGGTCCCCCTTTTAAAAAAATACATCTTTATTGATTTCAGAGAGATGAAGGGAGAGGGAGAGAGAGAGAGAAACATCAATGAGAGAGAGTCATTGATTGGCTGCCTCCTGCACGCCCCCTACTGGGGATCAAGCCCGAAACCCGGGCATGTGCCCTGACTGGGAATTGAACCTCGATCTTCTGGATCATAGGGCGATGCTCAACCACTGAGCCACGCCGGCTGGGGAGATGTCCCCCATTTTTATTCACCTTCTTAAAGTCCTGCCTAGTCTCTCCATTGGCTAGTAGAGGTTTCCAAATTTGGCTTAGAAAAGGTGTGCAAGAAAATAACTGGGTTATGGGGAAAATATGAGAACTTCTGTTTTTATGTCCTTTTAAATATAAAAGAATAATGAATAAATTAAGCTTTACTAATCTTTCAAGATAGTTTGATACTTGTGTCCCTATTTGTTCATAGGCCACAAAGGGTTCTTAGTGGTGCTCACTCATTGTTCATGTCACCTTCAGTGTACTGTAGTTTCCATCATAAAAAGTCTTGCCTTAAGTGATAAATTTTATTAAACAGAAGAAAAAAAGAATGTAGTGTAGGTTATATAGTGATGAAGAGGATGGGCGCTGAAGTCTGGGTTTGAGTTCCAGCTCAGCCTCTTAGTAGCTGTGTAGCCAAGTTACTTAACCTCTCTGTACTTCAGATGTTTTATCTATTTACTGTGACTGGCACCTAGCTCTTAATGTGACTTTGAGGGTATATAATGTGAAATGTTTACAAGCAGTGCCTGGCACGTAAATGTGCTTGCTACATTTTTCCTGTTTGTATGATTGTGCCCTGCAATCTAGTTGGATATGGTTCACCAGGCTTCTGTGCATTTGCATGTACTCCTTCTTTTGCCTAGAATGCCTTCTCCTCATACTCTGCTTAACTTTTCTTCCTTTTGTCTCTGGTTATGCCTTAAGAACTAAGCCTTCTCCGTATGAATTCTTTTATAATTGCTGGGCATAGTTGGCTACACCTCCTTCGATTATATTTGAATAGGCCACAGCCATAGCCCTGTACTGTAACTGTTAGTATGTCTGCCTGTCTCAATGATTGTAGGGTTTTGAGGGACAGGCATGGGGTAGGAATCCAACAAGTGAATATTTGAAAAAATGTAATGCAGTTATTTATGTACAGTGATCTTCAACCAGTTGGCAAGATTCTCTTGTCAGTTACTGGGAATGTCTAACTTGCAAGTTTATTTCTACCTATTTCTCACCCTCCCAGAACACCATATTGACTATGAGTGAGGGTAAATTATTAAAGGGATATTAACTATACACCTGTTAAAAATAAAGTCACAGTTATGAGGTGGTGATTGTACATTGTGGGTCTACTAAATGCAACCGAATTGTACACTTTAAATGTTTAATTTTATGTTATATGAACTTCACCTCTATTGAAAAAAATAGGAAGAAATTGTAGTTTTTATATATATATATATAAATATATATATATATATATTTTAAGTTTCTTTATCTTTATTGTTGAAAATATTACGGATGTCCCCTTTTTACCCCCATTGATCCCCTCCACCCTTCCCACCCCCAGGCCTTCCCCAGACCAGTGTCTATGTCCATGGGTTATGCTTATGAACATATAAGTTCTTTGATTAATCTCTCCCCACCCACTCCCCCCTCCCCACCTTCCCTCTGAGATCCCTCAGTCTCTTCCATGCTTCTATGTCTCTGGATCCATTTTGTTCATCAGTTTATTTTGTTTATTATATTCCACATATAAGTGCGAGCATGTGGTACTTGTCTTTCTCTGACTGGCTTATTTCACTTAGCATAAGCATAATACTTTCTAGTTCCCTCCATGCTGTCCCAAATGATAAAAGAGCCTTTTTTTTTTTTTTTTTTTAACAGCTGCATGGTATTCCATGGTGTGAATGTTCCACAGCTTTTTTATTCACTCGTCTACTGGTGGGCACTTAGGCTGTTTCCAGATCTTAGCTACTGTAAATTGCACTGCTATGAACATAGGGGTGCATAAATTCTTTGTGATTGGTGTTTTGGGTTTCTTAGGATATATTCCTAGAAGTGTGACCACTCGGTCAAATGGCAGGTCAATTTTTAATCTTTTCAGGAAACTCCATACTGCTTTCCATAGTGGCTGCACCAGTCTGCATTCCCACTAGCCGTGTACTAGGGTTCCCTTTTCTCCACACCCTCGCTAGCACCGGTAGTTCATTGAGTTGTTGATGGCAGCCATTCTGACAGGTGTGAAGTGATACCTCATTGTGGTTTTAATTTGCATCTCTCTGATGATTAGCGACGATGACGTTGAGCATTTTTTCATATGTTGCTTGGCCATCTGTATGTCCTTTTTGGAGAAGTGTTATAGTTATTTTTGATGTGTCTCACAGCTTATCATGACATCAGTGCAGCAACAGCATGGTTGTAAACCATTGGAGTAAATTTTTATTTTCTTCAGCCCTAAATATTTTTGATTTTGTAAACTAGGTAGGGAATGGTCATCTGTAGAAAACTACTTCTAGGAACATTTGAGAAGCTGGGAATGGTTGACAGACTTGATAAGAAGTGAAGGAAGTCAGTGATGAGGAAATTTGATTTGGCACCTTTACTGTTCAGGAGATAGCCAGTAACTATTGCCATTGTAAGAGGCTACAGAGTTTAATTAGCCCAACTTCAAGATAAGGAGCCAGCAGCCACCTTCATTTTGCTAGTCAGTCACGGTGATGACATGCTGTGGAAAACACAGCGGAAACAAGAGAAAACCTGAAATCCCTGTCATCTTTAGCTTCCACAGTGAATTCATTATATCATTAATAATAACAGTGTTATGTCTCAGTTTTAAGACTTTGCTTTATTGATGTGCTAAAACCGTATAGTTTTATTGAAAGATATAAAAATTATATCATTTAACTGACATTTTCAGGTTTATATGAGCTTTTGTCCTGAACTTTCTTGTTAGTCCCTTTTAGTTTTTTGTAGTGAAGAGGAGTATTTTAATATACAGTAATTGAGCCCTTCATGCAGACTGTTATTTAACCTGTTAGTGTTCCATCTTTGTTATTTTGAATATTCTATTCTTTTAGCATGTATTTTAAGGAAAGACATAAAATTGTATCCTTTGGCTTATACCTTTTGTGTAATGAACTTAACATTTCTAGAAAAGGTACATGGAGTAAGTTTGATGGCAGCTGTCAAAGCTGCATATATGTTTTTTGATGGTAGATGTCTCTCAATTTGGACTCTTAAAGGACTGCAATTTCTCTTGCTTATTTCTTGTTATGTAAGCCAATGTCCCTTCATGAATGCACCTGTATTTCCAGCATTATTTAATTTGTGAGAAGTAGTATTTCAAATTTACTTCATGTTGGAGGACTGAGACTTATAGAAGCACAGATATTGAGGCAATAATGAGTTAGAGAACAGTTAGCATGTGGAATAGGATCAAAGTGGAGTTGGGAGGCAGGATGTCATTGTGGGAACATGTGTTTGGATACATATTCTCCCAAACATGCAGTGTACCTAGATTTGAACCTAGAAATGTAATAGTGGGGAGTATTGAAGGAAGAAAACAAGGAAACTTTGTAGCACATCCTGGAATAACTTTGTTATAACCGATATTGGCATAACAACACTTACTAGATTAGAAATAGTTTCTTTTTTTAATGGATAAATGCTTCCTGATTTTGATTTATCCAACATAGGTATTCCTTGTTTTAAGGAAAATAAAATACAATATTTTGAATCTGAAAACAGACTGAATCCACTTGTTTTATATAACTGAAAACCTTGAATGTCCATTATATTTATCTGGATCGTTGCTTCATTACTCTGATAATTAATTGTTAAGTGTGTTGAGCATATTTTACATTTTTAATATTTATAAGTGAACATAACAAGAATGCATACACACATTTTCAGGATCATGCTAAATTGTGATATCTATCTATCATATGCTTAAGCCCAGACCTATCAGATATTTTTGGAGCTGTGTTGGTGGAGTTGAAATTCTCAGGCGTAAATGAGATTGTTATGTTTTTGAGGAGTAGAAAGAAAATGTCATAGTGAGTGGTGGTGGACCCATTATCATATTGGTGGACTTTGGGTCTTTATTACTTAATTATTAGTTATTTCCAACAGAAGGTAGGCTGGAAAAAGAAAAGATAAAATGCAAACTACTTTATTTTATCTTTAAGAATTTTGGTAAAGATGTTAGGTTGAACCATGTGAAATTGCTGATGTATGACCATCTTTTATGTGCAAAAATAGAAATTTACTATGGTTCAGTGAATATTTGAGGGGTTAGGAATGGTGGTGAGAAGTAGTGAAATTAAGACTACAACGTGTTTGAGGGATTATGAATTTTAATATTCCACAGTCACCATGGTTTCCATGGGAAAATTGCTACACTAATATTTAATTTATCTGTAGTATTCTTGCAAATTTCCTGTTAACTCAAATTTAATTCAACTGCCAGCCCTTGTTAAATTTCAACCATTTTTTTTAATGTGAAATTTTCTAAAATACATTACACATTTTCTGCCTTCTTACACAGAAGGTACTAAGCATGATTTAAACTCCTCCTGATTAATCAGGATTATTGTCACAAACATGAATTATTCAACTTTGCTATAATATAGCAACATTGTAGGAGCTTTTAAGGAATGTAGAATTATTTGTTCCTATTCTGACTGACCTCAGATTGCCCTTTTGTTTCTTTTAAAATACTTTCGTGTCTTTTTTGTACAGTTTTTATCTTTCTTTACATGTTGCCCAAAGGAATGCTCTTGTCATGTGCCTACCTCTTGCAATTCTCTTTTATATATGTTTCCTCTCTGTGGTGGGTAAGATATGCTACTAACTGAGCCTTAGCTGTGACAGATGAAAGTAAGTAGACACTGAATGAGGGCTTCTCTTAAGAATATATGAACTTTAGAGTGTGAATTGTGGCTTTTCATTTTGACTGCTTAGAGATTTAAAAAACAACAACTTTCTGGTTTGAGGCTGGGTTTTAGATAGTTGAGATGTTTAAATAAGTGACTTTTTTTTTTTCTAAAATATATCTCTATTGATTTCAGAGAGGGGAAAGGAGAGGGAGAGAGAGAGAGACAGAAACATCAATGATGAGAGAGTCATTGATCGAACCTGCAACCTGGGCATGTGCCCTGACTGGGAATCGAACCCCGATCGCCTGGATCCCAGGTCGACGCTCAACCGCTGAACCACTCCCCGCTGGGCAAAATAAATAAGTGACTTTTTATAAGTGGGATATTTATGACACTATTGATTATTGAGAGGCAAATATATTTGAGGATGCATGGTCACAGAGACTGAATGATTTGATAAATACCACTGTAGTTTGCCCTTTTCTGATTTTACTTTGTTGTATCTGGCTTGGCTTTCTTGCCCCCCCCTCCCCCCCGTAACTTGTTTAAATATATACAAACAATAAAATACTGTAGTGGAAGGAGCTAGTTTTAGTAGTTTATGTGAAAGGTAGAATTGCATATCCTAGGGAGTGTATGTGATTGCCTTTGAGAAAAAACAACCAAGGAGTGTGGGATTTATTTAAATATTAATTAGGTATATACTAATTAACCTAAACTTTTTTTGTGACACAAAATTATTTATTTTAAACAACTCTTTTTGTTTTAGCCTAGACTTTTGCTAGACAGTATTTATGATACTGAGATTAAAACAGTTTTAGAAATGAAAGCATTCTGAAGGAGCATTTAATTTTATAGATTAAGGTATACTGATTCCTTCAGAAGAAGCATGTAGCTCTTCAGAGTCTGGCCCTAGCCTGAATACTGTAAGGAGAGGGCCATATCCACTGGGCTTATAGTGTTTCTACTTCCCTAGGAGTTCAGAATCTAGGGTTGAACCTTTTTTTTTTTTTTTTTTTTAAAGACAGTTATATATAGATGGTATATTTCGAAGACAGAAGAAATCTATTTGCTTTCAGACACATCTTTTGTGACTTATTTTCCTAAAATCCTTTATGCTAATGCTTAAGAAATCCATGATAAAATGCAAATAGAATAGTAGCATTTGTTTGCTGTTTGTTAGCTTTGCTGGCTTGTTACCCAGCATGACATTCAGAAATGTTTTTTAACTTCTTGAAGT